>NC_064437.1:33259966-35759966 GCF_023343835.1 Lagopus muta | reverse complement strand
AGATACGTGTCCTCAGACAGCGCTTATGTAAATTTCTACCTCCCCCTATGACAGAGTTCTGAAGAAATTCAGTCGTGTCTGACTATTAAAGGACTGTTCTCAATACTTTGCAGGTGGGGGCAGATAGGAATAAAAAATAAATTGTTCTGGCAAAAGCTGAAAAGAAAGCCTTCAGCTGCTAAAAAATGTGATAGTAGTGGCAGTGGTTCAAGTCAACTGGAAAACAACCCAATGGGTGAATTTTAGCATCTCAAAGTTAGAAATGACACATCTCAGGTACAAACAAGTTGGCACTGTCCCTCAAAGACACTGATTAACTGAAAGTCAAGGAAATTTCATGAAAGCAGAGTGAGGGCATCTCACTGCACACTACCTCTCTGTCAAGTTCCTCAATCAGCGTCACGTTTCCAAGGTTCCCATCAACAGAAAAGTAGCGCCTGGATCCAGCCTCGTAGGTCAGGCCGTACGTCACAGGATCTCCTTCCGGATCAGTTCCATTCAGAGTATAAACGTGGGCACCTGAAAAAGCGGCCACTGAGCACTTCCCTGTGGTTACGTCAGCAGTGAATATTTCACCAGCCTGCTTCCTAGGAACTTAGCCATCCTGCATGAGGCAAAGCTTCTGCGAATCGAACCTACTGCAAAGTACAGGCACATAAGCAGTTCAGTGGTTCCGACTGTCAGCTTTTACCCTGATGGTTAAACTGAATTCACCAGTGCCATTTTCCCTCAGTTAGGGGCCTTTCCTGTGCAGCTTTCCTGTTTGTACCATGGTGTCTATGCAGATAACAAATTCCTGACTATCAACCCAGGTGTGTCTGAAGCGATGCTGCTGTAAGACTGGGAGATATTGCTGGCAGCAGCAGCAAAAGGCCCTCACGCAAACCAGCGTGGGCTGAAGGCAGTGCTTCCACCGGGCAAGGCCCTGGCTCTGGAGACACAGGGACATTTGCAGACTTCTTTGCTGTCAGAGTTACAAGCAAAAGTCTTCCTTCCTGCTTATCTCCCATCATTACTTCTCTCTCATTAAACTCTCCACTTAGCACATCCACTTGTGCGCATACCAGTGAATAAATTCTCTAAATTCATCAATACATTTCCTCCACACGCTGGGGAAAGAAAGATCGTCATTTCTATTTTTACACATCTGAGAACTAAGTGCCAGTTTTCACAGTAAACTAGCTTTGCTTATCAGAAGTGATGATTTCTGGGGGAGTTATGACACCCACACTTTCATAAGATGGTGAGCGTTTATTCGTATCATTTTTTATTAAGCTTGGATGTCTGTCATTCTTCTGTGCATTAATATCTTCATCCAAATAACTGCAAGCACTTCATGACTATCAATAACTGAGCCTGACACACAAAACACATTTCTGTAGATTTCTTCTACCTCATAGCAGCCTGCTGTGATTGAGGAGCTTTATCTGAGATACCCAGCTTACAGAGGTACAGAACACAAACTGAGAGGGACACGCATGGACAGGCCATCTCACCTGGACTTCTTCACCCGCTCTCTACCTGCCTCACCGTGAAAGGCAACGAGCGATCAGCACCAAGCGCACAGGTGGCTATGGATTGCAAGCTCACTCTAGGGCAAGAGGAGCTGCTGGAGGACATGGACCATAAACCACAACGGCAAACCTGCTCTTCACCAACCATTACTGTTGCTGCTGCTTCACATCTGCACCCTGGCTGACCTGGGAGGGGAGCTGGCCATGCCAGAAAACAGCAAAGGAGCTGCAGGAGCCATGGGAGGAGCTTGAAGGATGGAAAGATCTGAAGCGGCCAGCCAAAGGCAGGCAGTGAGGAGTTGGAGCTGTGAGCACAAAGAAGTGCAGCTGAAAACTGCTTTCAGTGGGAGGGTGCACATATGTGGGAGCATGGGGAAAAAAGGAAAGAAGAAAAGCAAACATGAGAGGCATGCAGAAATCTCCAAAGCACTGAGAATGCCTGGACTTTCAGAAGCGGGCCCCTATGAGAGTGCTTCAATCCCTTGTTTTGCGTCTCTTCTCAGCGTTCTGCTACAAGGGCTTACAGGATTAATGTGGTAAGATGAAGCAAACAACCTGAAATAGCATCTCACACATGCTCTAAGACCTTGATTAGGGTCACGTACATCTTGTATGTACACAGGCAACTCTTTGCCACAAGCTCAGCACCAAACATCCCTACTTGCCCCACTGTGTGACTGCTCAAACTGCAGCTGCCACTTTAGCTCATTCCTTTTGCCATGGTTCTTACATCAGCCACTGGAAGGGGCTGCTGTTCTGGCCCCTCTGACAACAAAGACTCTCATGATCTGCAGCTCTCAAAAGAATCTGGAGTTACACGGGCAATTCTAAGCTGTCACATACAAAATACCAATTGCTTTCTTTGTGGTAACTGACATCATAAGGTATATAACTGACAGTCCACAACTACCTATGAGCAGACAAAATACCACAAGGGAAAAGAAAGCCTGGTAAAAGATGACATGAGCATGATAATGTGCTTTTGTTGAACTTGGAGTATTCTTGTACCTACAGCACTTCTTCCTGCAGCAGCATGGACAAACCATCACCTCATTTTAGTGCTCTGAAATACTACATGTCCCTCACCTGCACATGCTGGGGACTGTGACTAACACACAGCTCATAACCTCAGCAGAGCCAAAGCATTTCTGGAGGTAGATTAAAGCAGCTGCTTGTGGTGTTGATCCCATCAGATGCTGTCTGTGTCTGGGGCACAGCCAAATAAAGCATCCTCCCTACAGTCTCACTTTTATGTGAGTGCACAGAAGACTAAATGCCAACCCGCCCCTGCATTTCTGCAGCACTAAGCCTGAGTGAAGCTACACAGAATCAGCCATACACAAGCCTCAGTGCCCCTGTTTCGTCACTGATCATCCTGATCAAAACTCTAAGATGGCTGCATATGGATGTTCAGAACAGCACATGGACATGGGAAACCAGAATCCTCTTTCTTCCAGGTTCCCCTGCAGTGCGAGGTCCTCGCACTGAGTTGTGGCCTGGCTCTGGCCTTCCCACTATGTGCTGTGCTGGGAGTTGCTTCTCTCTTGACTTTTAAAAAGTCATTTATAAAGCTAATAGCAAGTAGAGACCAGCTAACGTAGACACAATTTGGCCAAAGCCATCAGTCATGAGCAATAGCAGCACTGTAGATGGGGCAGCTGACACAACCCCTGACCCCTCATGGCCATACGGCTGTCTGGGCACACAAATTTTCCTTTGCCTGCCTGCAGCTCCAGCCAAATGCATCAGGTCCCTGTGTTGGAGCACCACTGCTACAGGGAATTCTGCCTCTGGAACAGACTGAAGCCCTGCCAGGGGGAACACCTCTGACTGTGCCACCCTCAGCTTCCGTCTCCATGGAGGTGGCTGATTGCTCAGCAGGGAGCAGCCTTAAGGGCCTGCAGGCCAGCAGCATACCAGGAACAGAGTCCAGTCGCACTGAGGGAGCTGCGCTGCCTGCAGAGCAGTGGGGGCTGGCAGCCATCACTCACATGGACTGGGTTGGGTGTCACTTTGTTCCCTAAGCACCTCACATTACAGGCACTATCTACATGAGCAGGGAAGCAATCGCACTGGTCAGCCTTGCTCCAGCGACCAGCAGAGTTGTTCTGATTGCTGAGGGTTAGTGTGGTTTCCAGGCATCTCTGGGCAAAGGCACAAATCTAAGCTTCTTGGTCTGCATGTGCTGCTACACTGCTGTAGGCCCTCAGCTGAGGCTTCCACCTAAGTCTGGCTGAGCTTACAGCAAAGCCCTGCTGCATCATAAGCAAGCTCATTGCCCGTTCATCTGCTGGGTGCGTCACTTCTATGTTCCACGCTGCTTTCTCCCCCTCTGCTTCTCTGGTTGAAGAACAAGAGCAGAAGCTGCTGCCTCCCAGACATCTCCTCCTCACTTCAAACACGCCCAGTGTGGATCTTGGCTGGCATCTAGATCTCCGGGCCAGAAAGTGAGATTTTTGAGCAAGCCCCAGGCACTAAGTGTCCGGCCATGGCTAGGAAGCCTGTGCCCTCAGTCTGCCATCAGCCCTGTCTCCAACACTGTCTAAGCTCTGTCAAGGGGGGAGGGGCTGGGTGCAGCCATCTCCCTCCTCTGTGCACAAGGGCAAGAGTAAATGGGTGCTTTGGTAATCCATTGACATTAGCCGAGTGCTTTTCTTTACAGACAAATGAGCAAAGCCTAAAGAAAACCTCAGTGCTATGCCTGGAGGTCTTCATCACAGCGATTTAATACATGTAACATTTTTAAATGATAGGAAGTTATCCTTTTCCCATGGGAAATTCTGATTATTAATCATCCATTTGTTCTATTCTGTTTTTTAAAATGCAATTTCAGTTTAAAAAGAACTGTATAAACTCACTCATAAAATGTTCAGAGTTGAAGAATGCATCAGTAAAATTTTCAGTAAAATTTTGAATTTTCAGTAAAATGAAACTGAACTTGTTTCAAAAGAAACTGTTGTTGTTACCAAGCAATTCTCACTCTGAGCAGAAACGTGCTCTACCATTTGTGCTGCACATGAGGAACATGGTAAATCTTCACAGAAAACCACGCCTCTCACTTTGCAATATACAGCTTGCTCTTATCAGGGCTGACAAAGTTATCAGCGATAATTTTGTACTCTCATAAACTCTTAGAGCACCTATGAGAAGATCCCAAAGGTCTGTGCTCTGATGCTGTGAACAGATTCATGGACCGAAGAAAGGGGAGCAAAATGTCACACTTTAAATTACAGCTGCAATTCCGATGTGCCGCTGTAAATCAAAAACTTGAGAAGAAAACCCACAGTGTTTAGCACCACCTATGTCAAAATGCATATTGCCAAGCAAAAGACCAACCGGCTTCAGTTCCATACTTTAACCATACGTGTCTACATACTGACCAACTGGTGTGTCCTCGGAAAGGCTGAGGAGTGCCATGTTCCCATTTGTGCTCCTGGCTCCATTATCGAAGAAATAGGGGGCATAATTGGCCTGAACTGCAATTAAAACAGAAGGCACAGAAAAACACGTCATCGGTGGCAGTTACCTGGCTGTTACCCGACTCTCAGTAAACACGAGCTCCGTTGGGAATACTACGAGGGCACAACATATCCATTGCTGCAGTGCACTTTCAGGGTTCTATCTGCACGGGCACTTTCAATACACTCGCTTCTACCTGCTACTCTGTGTTCACACAGCAGCCAACAAAGAAGAAGAGCATGTAAAAAAACATCGAGGGAACCAAAGCAAGCAGCAGGACCTCTCTAAGAAGTCTCAGTCAGCTCTGCGCAAAACATTAACCCTCCTGGCAATGCCCACACGCGTCTCACTGAGCTGCACACGCAGATCTGAAGCTCCCAGTGCCTCAGCACCTCTCCCAGTGCTCTGAACACATTCTGCCCTAACGTTATGCCTACTGCATGAGCAATTAGCCAGAATTAAATTGTTACTTACTTCCTGCCAGACAACAGCAGAATTTAAGAAAACAAAAAACAAAGAATAGGTTAGTGGTGTGCCTACTGATGCCATTAGCTTCTAAACAGCCCATCTGAAACAAATCTATGTAAGCACAGAGGGCAACAATTGCACAGGGGTCAGCAGTTGGCAGGGAAAATATTTCAGGACAACGTTACCACATCAGTAAGGATTACCACAGGATTTAAGGTTATGCTGTTCCCTGCTATATTCTTATTTAAAGGGATCATTGTACTCACCCAGACAAACGTGCACCAAACTGAGAAATAAGGAGGGGATGAAATGCCTTACATGCTTCATCCCACTGCAGAAGGGGACAATTTCTTCTCTGTTTCAAGGATTTTAATTGTTTTCCTCTGAAATGTCCAGGAAAGCGTCCTTCAGGTTGATGCAGTGGAGAAATGTGCAAGAGGCAGTAACAGATGCTAAGATGTTAAGCGGATGACACGTCTTAATTTCTAAGGAATTTAAAGAAGCTCCTTCCTACCACGTAATTAGACCAATTACTTTGCAGGGAGCTGTGGGACTCGTTTCTCAGGCAAGATTTGAAGGAAGCAGTGCACCTTTTAGAGGTTCAGCTGTGCTGTCCAAACATGAAAGTCAGAGAAAAGGTGAATCTGAAGGTTGCTTTCTTTCTGATGTCTCTAATTCCCTAAGCCAGCCCTCTGCTTTTAAGAGCCGGAAGAGGTTTCTTTTTGTTTCAGTTATAGAAATTACAACGAACTATAAAGGAAGAAAATGTAACATAAGCAGCAAAGAGTAAATACTGTTGTTTTTGGCTTAAAGGAAACAACCGCATTTATGATGGAAGAAAATACATAAAATTGCACACTAAAAATATAGAAATCAAAAGCTTTTTTTTTTTTTTAATTGTGAGTTGGCACCGTTATTAAATGCTCTGCACATAAAACCTGTCTGTGTTAGTTTAAACTATATGTATCATCCAGTTAATTATAGAGCTAAAAAGCAGCCAGTGTGAGAAGCTGTTGACAAAGTTGTTGGCTGCTGGAAGAAACTCCCTCAGTGGTGATGCCTCTGGTCAGGGATGCTTATAAAGAGGGTTAGCTGTTTGGATGTGACCTGAGGCAAATGATTTATTCTTCTGCTTTGTGAAGGTTTCTGCAGCTATCAGATAACCTGGCTGAACTACAGTGTCTCTGCTGTCAAGTGTATAATATTTAAGATCTTTAATTTGTTTTGTCATTTTCAGTAGAAAAATAACCAAAGCAAAGCTGTTTTACTATCCCACTAGCCTGTTTTGAAAGGAAATGTGCTCTTTTTTGTGTGGTTTTGAATACTGGGTTGTGGTGAGAAAAACAAGTACCAGCATGCAATTGAAATAAAAAAAATATATATATTTTTTTTCTCCATCACTTGCAGCATAATTCACGTGACTGTTGCATTTAATTGCTTGGGAGTGGCCACTCAGAAACTGAGACAAGCTGAGAAATGAGTGGATGTTAAGAGTAATTCTTAATGTTGTAATGCCAGGGGTGGTCTGAGTTGGCAGAGATAGTATTTAAAAAGCAATAATGATTTTTCTGAGCAGTTTTTCCCTTCTTCTCAGTAACGGGTACATTGCTCACTTTTTAACTCAACTTACTCATTCAGTGTGTTTCCCCACATCAGTAGCATGAATCTGGAGTGTTCTTCTGAAATGATACAAATACATATGAAAGGCTGAAAATAAGCAAGAATGATTATCCTCGTATCTTTCATACACTGTCATCCTAACACAAATCCCCTGGAATTCAGGCAACTTTTCCACTGAGAAGATGGTGCCATTCTCTTGGAGAACTTCAGAACATTAAAACTGATAGATTTTACAGCTGCCTTGCCCTTCCCAAAACTTACTGACGTGAAGATTTCTAAAGAGCACATGTAGCTCTGTATGCTTTTCCAGTACAAAATGAAGTTTGATATAGTTGAGTTAGAGATGTAGTGTGGGCTTTAATTCCAATTGCCTCATTAGTCCTGCCTACATCATTCAATATACTTCAGTTGTCACGTGTATGTAGCAAAACCTAAAGTGTGTGGGAAACAAATCTGACCATTAAATTTGCATAACATAGTTGTGTTGCTCTAGACTGTGGGCACGGGGAGAAACAAAACATACACTTCAGAAAACAATCTACAAATACAAAGAATCAAGAGATTAAGTTGGATAAATGTAGTTCAAGAACTAGCAAGGAAAATCTTTTACGCCTTCCTCGTGGGAGTTCTATTTCAGATAATTGGGCCGTAGAGTGTAAAAAGCTGAACTACCAGCTTTGAGTCCTATAATGCTTATGGTAGGAAGAAGATAAGAAGTGTTAGGACATTTATTGAGGTTGATTAAACACATCAACAAAGTGGAGGAAAAATCCACAAAACCCATATGAGTGCAAACACAGTATTGCAAGGTTATATTATTAGATAAAGAAATAACTAAAAAAAATTTCAGGTATGCATCTCGCTTACTAAAACTACACTTATTTTCCATTTGCAATACTATGGATTAAAGGCATAAAGACTTTAATTTCAAGGAGAGTTAAGCTGAATACAACAAGAACTCAAGCATTAAATACTTCTTATGCCACATTTTTGTTTAAAATAGGAATTAAATAGTGTAGAGGAAATGCTAATTCATGGCCTGAAGCAGTGATTGAGCACCTGGCAGGAAGGCAGGGCCAACCCAGCAGAGCTCAGGTGTACGCAATACACCTGAGTGACGAGAAGGGCTGGAGCCAGGATCCACCCCTTCCCAGCCCTCATTTAAGGGTTGAAAGTAGGGGTGAAGGTATCTTGCTGGAGATCCCCAAGTACCTATGTGGTTTTCTGATGGTAAGCAGATTCTTTTGTTTCTGTGTCTCTAGCTGTGGTGCTTGGATGAGCCCTCTCTCGCTGTAGTTTAAGACCTTTGCTACTCTTGTTATTGCTGTGCTTTCTATCGTGTTATAAGTTTGCATTCAAAATTGGAGTTAAGTTTTAGGTAAGTTTAGCTTACTTTATTTTCAGCTGAAAGGCAACATTAAGGCTGAACAAATATCGAAGCGTACCAAACTTCAATTTGTAGTAGGCTGATGTGAGTTACTGAGACAAATTGCATTTGAGTTATACTTCTCCTGCACAGAAAGCTTTGAGTAACTCATTAAAAAATACCATATGGGTAAATGCTTTGTTAAAACCAATGCCTCTAGAGAGAAACTGAAGAAGTAAGAGCTTGAATATTCTGTTTTCCCGTCAAGGAAAAGTTTCTCTCTGGTTTGTAGAGTCAGAGCTTAAATCTTTATCTATTTGGATAATTTATTAAAACTCAGTGTGCTATGAGAGGAAAAAAGTGGATTGAACTGCTGTGTACTAGAGAAGCAGTGAAGGATGTTGTCTGCCTTTTTCTGATGCTTTCAAACATATGTTTTTCTCTCTAACAGAAATGGATGCAAACAGATCTTCAAATGCTGCCTGCAGTAAAGGGAGATTATCTGGATACTTTACAGCAGAAAGTGCTGTCAGGCTGCCCTCCTCCCTCTTTTATACAGACTAAGTATTAACCTTGTAACTTAGGACTTAAAAAGTAAATGTATTCTTTTTGCACGTGCTTTTCTGTATATCCAGGAGTTTTACCCTGCGGCCTTTTTGAAAATAGGAGCTGTCCTATTTGTGCTGGTGACTGAAATGAATATTCATAATTTGAATACCTTTATATAATTGTTCTTTAACAAGTTTCCTTATTTTCTTCAAATGTTCTTTAACACCCTGCCTTGAGAATAGTTCTTATTTGTTATTGTAAATTTGTGTAAGAGGCATGATGTGCATTTACAGAAGTTTATAACTGACAAAATCTTCTTCTATTGTCTACTAAATTTTCCTGAACTCTTCTCAAGGTGGTGGAGAGGTTAGAAGAGATCCAGGTCAGCTGAGAATCTTCTGTCAAGATATCTCTGCACATGAAAAGGTAGGTACTCGTAGTAGTGCAATTTCAACCAACACAGTGAAGACAGTACGATTTTGCTTGCTTAGTTTGTTCCTCTGTGAATCTTAAGTCTTGTTTGTGAAGTCTTGCTGAAGACTGACTGTGCTCAAACAAGTCTGTAGAAACTTGCTGTTTCTCTGAGAAATGATGTTAATGAGCCATGTGTGCTCCTTTTGCTTGACTGACTGTCTGTAGGAGAGGGACAAAATTGCTCTCTGGACTTCTAGAGTCCTCCAGAATTTTTCCTCTCTGAGCTCAAACTATCTGGCATTTTAATGGTAAGCTGACCCTCGTTTATGTCATGGTTAAGTGTACTCAAATGAAAATATAAGGTCAAAATGATACAAAAATAACGAGTCAGAAGATTCTAGAAAGGCAGTGTTGGAAGTATGCGCTCTCATTTCCAGCACCTCTAGGCTACCAGAAGTTTAGAGACAAATAGCTTTATACTGTCCTTCTAATGGAGGAGTAAATGCTCCTCCAAATTCCCGCTCCAGGGGGGAAGGGAAGGGAAAAGACGTCTGGAGTTGCTAGTGTTTTTAATATCACTATCCATTCAACTTTGTGTTGGAAGCATTGAGCCTGACTGTTTTCCTGTACTTGGCGCGAAGATAATGTTTACTATCCAGAGAGAGGAGGACATTGTATTTGTGTTAGAACAAATTGTGATTAGATCCTATTTCATTCTGTGTTCTCCATTATCTTGTTTGCAGACGTGGTAAGGTACTGCAGTTCTGCACAGCTCCAAAGCAATTATCAATACAAATACAGATGTGAGTATTTGAAGCACTCAGGATCTCATTCACCAAACCAGTAAGTGTTTGTCATGTATTTTTTTTTAAAAATTGAAATAATCACAGGGCCAAAACACTTACAAACTAGCATGGAACCCATTTTGTGAAAATGGAGAGGTTTTCTAATGCTTCTATGTCACTTTTTTTTTTTTCACTCAATGGAAAGTTATCTCATTCATGCAAGTCCTTAGGGTAATTCCATAAACATCAGATGTCTATTTTCTGGCATTTATTTTTCTTCTTAATTCTCACTTAGGTACACTTCAAATTTCAGTGTAACTTCTACAAGGCTAATGTGCGAAAGTGACAGTGTAATGATGCTTGTTGAAAAACCAAACAAAATCCACCTATAATACAACAGCTATTAGCTTCACTAGCACCGTGTCATGAAAATGTTTCAGAACACAAAAGCACTGAAGTATTATCTTCCAAGCAAAAAATGTTGTGTTTTTTTTTTTTTTTAATTTAAATGTATTGTATCCCCTTCTGCAGTGTATATGGACAGGTACGAGGTATGTTAGTCCTACCTTAGCTCTTCACAAAGAGCTTGCCGTAGAATAAAATGTCACTCCTGCGGGAATGTAACCTCCATGATAATTATAGTTGAGATACACTTGCCTAGCTTTGTGGTAAAAAGCCTAAATGTGGGTTTAAAAAAAAAAAAAAAAAAAAAAAAACAAAAAACAAAAACAAACAAAAAAAACACAACTTTTGAAGGCATACAGGACAGTAATGAATTACGTTGTCTCTGGGTTCTTAAAATACTGTAACTTTCTCATTGTTGAGCCTCTGTCATATATTCTGATTTGCTCTCAGAAGGAGAAATATCTCTTTGCTAAGGTTTAGAGATCTCTTTAGGAAAGGGAGAATATATCCTAAAAGACTTCCACGTCACGCACAACTTGCGATGATAATATGTAATAGAATCACCTTTCACGTGTTAAAGTTTGGAGTAATGTGTTTGAGATAGTAAGGTATTTTTTTTAAAAAAAAAAAAAAGGTCTTTCAGTTAATAACTACCTATGCAATTGGATCTTCTGGTAGTGGGTTCATGGTGTGTTTTTTATTCATTTTTGTTGGCTTTTTTGTCATGCAGCTTGGAAAGATTTTCTTTAATTTTGTCCTTAATTGTGTGGAACTGTTAGTGAATCTTCTGCCTTTCATATCCTTGTTGTACAAAGTGCTCCTTACAGTGCTCAAAATGGGATGGCCTTTTCAAGCACATCCAGTGCCCCTTTCTGAGGAGAAGAGTGAAATTAATGTCTTTGAAATTCAGTTGGAGCCATTGGGTTCCTGCAAGCATGGAGCATTGCTGTGTGTCCAGGTATTCTGAGCAGCTGGAAGTCACTACCAGTTGGAACTATGTCACCATTTCTTTTTAATGCTAAGGTGATGTTCTCCTTAGTGTTTATGTACAGTTCTGCAATTTTTTGATGTGTTGTTTAAGCAAATGTCATGATCTAAGATGCAGCAATATGGTTAATATATGCAAGTACTGACTATGACATTTTTTTCTATCACATTTGTTTAACTCTTAGCCCCTTTGAGAGGTGTGCAGGAATGTTAACTTCCTTCAGCACTTTTTTTTTTTTTTTTTAGAATGCAAAAAACTGTTTATCTGTCAAGCACTATTACTTCTACTGCTGATGAAGTCTTACTGCTTCAGTATGCCTTGACAAACTTATGATGCTCTTGTCAGAGATCTGTCAGCCTTACCTCTGTGCTGGAGGAGAGTTTGGAACAGATTCTCCTGGAATGTGTGCTAGGGCATATGGAAGAGAGGAAGGTGATATGAGACAACTAGCATGGACTCAGCGAGTGCAGATCCTGTCTGAACAACCTACTGTCTTTTTTTTTTTTTTTTTTTTTTTTTTTCCTATGATGGAGTAAATGGGCCAGGGAAGAGCTGCTGATGTCAACTATCTGAATTTTGGTAAGGCTTTTTACACGGTCCTCCGCAGCCTCCTTCTCTCCAAATCCCTAAGATAAGGATTTGATGGCTGGATCATTTGTTGAATGAGGAAAGTGAGTCAATGTTTGGAAGCAGATCAGTGATGACTGATGTCCCTCAGTGGTCAGTACTGGAACTAACGGTCTCTAATATGTTCATCAGCATCATCAAGAGTGGGATCACTCTTGCCCTCAGCAAGTTTGCAGATGGCACCACGCTGTCTAATACTGTGAACAGGTTTGAAGGACAGTATGTAATCCAGAGAGTCCTAGACAACCTCAAGCTGTGGGCTCTGTAGGACCTCAACAAATCCAATTTCAGATTCCTGCACATGGGTCCCCAAGGTTCAGCAATTCCCCCTATGGATACAAGCTGGGGGATGGAAGGGTTGAGCAAAGCCCTGCCTGAAAGGACTTAGGGGTACTGGTGGTTGGGAAGCTGGACTTGAGCCAGCACTGTGCCCTTGCAGCCCAAAAAGCCCAAAGCTAAAATCTGCTTTTGAAAATCTAGTAAAACAAACAACAACAAGAAAACTTCAATTTCCTGCTTTTTGTGACAAAGGCTTTTTTTTTTTTTTTTTTTTTTATGATGAATGGTATTCTGCTTCAGCACTGTGAGTGCTTCTGAGCCATTACTGCTTTTTAAAAGAAATTTACCTGTCTGATAAATATTTCTGCCTGTCTAATGTTTAGCCTTGTGCTCGTTACATCCTGTGACAAACGGTATCTAAGGTGCAGGAATTTTATTTCTTTGGAAAGGGGTAATACTTACTGGGGTTTGAAGCATTTTTTTTTTTTTTAATGATGTGTAGATCTCCTGGGGCTTTAAGTAGATGTTCAAAACATGTCTTTCACCTGTGAAAACAATGCAGCACTGATTTTTGTTTTTTTTTAAGTGCTTTGCTATGTTTTGCCTTGAATGTCTCCAGGGCTGGGGCATCTGTGGCTTCTCTGAGCAACCTGTTGCAGTGCTTCACCACCATCCCCTGAGTCAAGAATTTTTCTCTTAGTATCTAACCTAAACCTCTCTTGATTACCTCTCTCTGAGCCATTTTCCCCTTGTTCTGCCCCCATCTGCTGGGGGGGAGGGGGGGGGGAGATTTATCCCCCTCCTGCTTTTTTTTTTTTTTTTTTTTAATTATTTTTTAAGCTCCCTTCAAGTCCTAGAAAGCTGCAATGAGATCTTCCCTGAACCTTCTGTTTTCTGAGCTGCATGAGCCTGTCTCCTTTGACCTTTCTTCATAGGGGCGGGTCTTCAGTTCTCTGAGCATCTTTGTGGCCCTCCTCTAGGTAACAGTGTTTCAAGATCTGATAAAACATTCCTGGCAGAATAGGCAAACAGTTTTATTTCTATATCGACATGCCTGGGTTTGATAAGGTCAGCTATGAGCTGTGTAGTCTGTCTAAATTATGATGTATCTTTCTTGTGTTATTTGAGAACATCGTTCACAATTAGCCTGTTAGAAACGTGCCAAGCAACCCTATTGTACATCTTTTCGGGGCTTAGTCAATGCGGGTATTAACTGTAGAAATGATGATTATCTTTCTGTATTGTTAGTCTTATTATTATATCTCAGTTTGTCTGCCAGTGCCTGCAGCTCGTTCTTTGCCTTTTTCAGCACTTAAGATTCTCTTGGAATGTCGGCCGACCCCAGGTGCGCCCCGTCGGCATCCCGGGACGGGGCTGCCCAGACGCCTCTCAAGCTCCGCCGGAGGCCGCAAGGAGCTGTGAGAGAGCTGCTGGGGTTCGCTGCGTGCAGGAGTGGTTGGCGGTCCTTCGTTCAGTCCTTGTGCCGTTGGAGTGGAATAGCGGTACGAGGGGCTGCTTTTAACGCGAGACCTCGGGATTCTATGCAATGTTCTCTGTTGCGCTGTTTCGTTTCAGGCTGGAGGGAGGTCTCTCCTGAAGAGAGATTCAGCCCGAATCGGTGAGCCGTTCCGGTAACAACGGGACCGCGGAGGAGGCGAGCGCTCTGGGGCCGTTCGGGACCGTCCGCCCGCAGCAAGAGGCCATCTGGTTCTCGCCGCGCTCCATTCGGGGCTGGCGCAGAGCTCCCGCCGGGCTCCCCCGGCTTTTCTTCGTCTCAGCTCGGCTGCTGTCTACTTCCGGGGGGTCCGCCGTGCGGTTTCCTGAGTCCTAGTGTAGCCATGGAATGTTTTCAGCCTTTCCAGGGCTTTGTAGAGAGTGGTTCAGTTTCTGCCGCTCTCATCGGTGGGAACGAGCGGGACGAGGCCGTATTCCTGCGGTCTCGGCGGTGCTGGGAGTAAGAAGCAACGCCAAGGGCTGCTAAAACGCGAGCTTTTTTCTATCGCAGGCTGAGCGAGGGTTGCAGCAGAGTGGCTTGTCTGCTCGAGCCGGCGAGTGTCTGGGAGTCACCAGGTAAGTCATGCCTAACTAATCTTGTGGCCTTCTATGATGGAGTGACGGCATTGGTGGACGAAGGGAAGGCGACCGATGTCATTTACCTGGACCTGAGCAAGGCCTTTGACATGGTCCCCCACCACATCCTCATCTCCAAATTGGAGGGAAGTGGATTTGATGGGTGGACGACCCGATGGATAAGCAATTGGTTGAAAGGCCGCAGACAGAGGGTGGTGGTCAATGGCTCTATGTCCAGGTGGAGGCCGGTAACAAGTGGTGTCCCCCAAGGGTCTGTCTTGGGACCGGTGCTCTTTAACATCTTTATTAATGACATCGATGAGGGAATTGAATGCACCCTCAGCAAGTTTGCTGACGACACCAAGCTGAGTGGTGCGGTTGATACGGTGCAAGGAAGGGATGCCATTCAGAGGGACCTCGACAGGCTGGAGGGCTGGGCTCGGGTGACCCTAATGAGGTTCAACACGGCAAAGTGCAAGGTTTTGCATTTGGGCCGGAAGAACCCCAGGCACCTGTACAGGCTGGGAGGAGTGGTCCTTGAGAGCAGCTCGGCAGAGAAGGACCTGGGGGTCCTGATGGACGAGAGACTGAACATGAGCCAGCAGTGCGCTCTGGCAGCTCGAAAGGCAAATGGGATCCTGGGCTCCATCAGGAGAGGGGTGGCCAGCAGGGACAGGGAGGTGATTGTCCCTCTCTACTCGGCTCTTGTGAGGCCCCATCTGGAGTACTGTGTCCAGGTGTGGAGCCCTCAGTACAAGAAAGACATTGAGATTTTGGAAAGGGTCCAGAGGAGGGCGACTAAGATGATCAGGGGGCTGGAGCAGCTCCCCTATCAGGACAGGCTGAGGGAGTTGGGCTTGTTCAGCCTGGAGAAGAGAAGGCTGCGGGGTGACCTCATTGCAGCCTATCAATACCTGAAGGGAACCTACACCCAGGAGGGGAGTAAACTCTTCAAAAGGGCTGACAACAGCAGGACTAGGGGGAATGGATCCAAGTTGAAGGAGGGAAGATTTAGGTTGGATGTTAGGGGGAAGTTCTTTACTAGGAGAGTGGTTAGGCCCTGGAACGGGCTGCCCAGGGAGGTTGTGGATGCCCCGTCCTTGGACGTGTTTAAGGCCAGGTTGGACGGGGTCCTGGGCAACCTGATCAGAATGTGTATGTTTGGTGGCCCTGCTAGGCAGGGGGGTTGGAACTACATGATCCTTGGGGTCCCTTCCAACCCAGGTGATTCTGTGATTCCTGGGGCTGCTGCTCGGCTTTTTTTTTTTTTTTTTTTTTTTTTTTTTTTTTTTTTTTTCTCTTTGAGATCAGCACGGAGCCTCCTTTGCCGAACCGCCCGAGACAGAGCACGACTGTGGGCTGGCCTTAGCTTCCCCTCCACCCCGAAGGATGTTGCCAATGATTTGGTCCCTCCCGCTTCCAGCACAGAGTGAGAGACCATGGATTTCCTCAACCTCCCCCTGCCCCTTATGGATAACTTCAGGAGCGTCATCTCATTCTCATAGTGGAGTCATGGTGGGACAGCTTGCACAACTGGAATGCTGTTGTGGATGGCTATGCTTTGTGTTTTGTTTGTAGGTTTTTTTTTTTTTTTTTTATCAGTAGGGAAGACAGAGCAGTGAGGTGGTGGAGTTGCTCTTCCGGTGAGCTAATTGGAACATATTGAGGTGTGCCTGGGAACAGATGAAGAACCAGGGGTGTGCTGCTGGGTGAGGCTCAAGAGGCAGTAAATGTGGGTAATGTCACTGGGGGTTTTGGGGACAGGTGGGGATGAGGAAGCCAATGAGATCTTATGCACGCAGCTGAAAGTAACCTCAGAACCGTGTGTGTTAGTTCTCTGCAGGTGGCAGAGGAGCCAATGAGGAGAGGGGTGCTGCAGAAGCTTGTCCTCCCTACTGAGGAAGGGCCAGCTGGAGACAAGAAGACCAGGGGAGGCCTGGAGTGCAGCAGCTGCAAAGCAACAAGTAGGAATGATGCATGGGTCTTGGAAGGAGCAGAATTCCTCCTCTTAAAGGACTTAATTGGTGGTGTCCATTAGGTTAGAGCACTGGGAGAGGTCCTCAAGCAGTTCTTGATGCTCAGGTGTTACTTACACCTCCTCTGAACACAGTGGATCTCTAAAAGTAAGAAACAGAGCAGAGTTAGCAGGAAACCTGTGCGGGCAAAATCAAAGGGGAGGAGGAGGAATAGATGGGGTGAGGAGGGCTAAGGCCCACTTGGGAATCACTTTTGGGAAGAGAGGTCAAGGCTAACAGGAGTTCACAAGTTTAGCAACAACAGAAATAAGATCAAGGGGAAAATAGCAGCCTGCCTGCTTATGATGCAGAGGCCCTGTTAACAGAGGACGGGAGAATGCTGGGGTGTCCAATGCCTTCTCGGTTTCAGGGGTCACTGCTGAGGCGGCTCCTTCAGAATCCTGGATCTGGTGCGGAAGAGTCTTTGAGGAGGGGTGACCCTGTCTCGATTGCGGAGTAGCTGGTCAAAGATTTAGGTAAAATCCATGTCTGTAAGTACCTGGGCCCTAACAGGGGATGTACTGTGTGTGCGGAGGGAGCTGGCAGAAGCAGTTGCTAGGTAGCTCTGTATTACATTCTCTATGCTCTCTCTTACAGAAAAGATGGCCAACATCACCACTATCTCCAAAAAGGGCAGTAAGGCCAATCAGCCTCACCTCCTTGCCTGGAAAGGTGAAGGAACAGGTTGTTTAAGATGTCATCTCTAAGTCAGCGGAAGAGAAGAAACCGTAAAGGAATGGTCACAGTGGATTCTGCAAGGGGAAATGTGGCCGGATCAACTGGGTAGCCTTCTGTGTTTCCCTGTTAGATGTTGCAGGGGGTAAGTCAGTACAATTAGTGAATATCTTAAGCACAGGAGTCTTGTTTGCATGCTGATGGGAGGTATGCAGTGTTTACTGCACATCAGAAGTTCTATGAAAATAGAAGGAGGAATGATTTCACCACCAGTGATGAAATAGGCTGCCGAGTCCCCTTTTCTGGGTCTATTTGAGGTTGGTTTCCTGGGTGATGGGCTTTAGCAAAGTGGGACTGGACAATTTATCTCATTGCAGGGTGGTTGGTCCAAAGGTATGAGAGGTTTCAGCAGCAGAGGGCAGCCTGAGGGAATGAGCTTTCGGACCTGAGGGCCGTCCTCCATGGCAGCCCCTTGAATGTGCTCAAAAGAACTGTGCTTGCAGGTTTAGGGCCAGTGCAGGGACTCTGACAGTGAGACTCCGGTGCCTCTGTGGAGCGAGGTAAGCCACATGCTTTTGTTCCATCCCTGGGGTTAGTCAGGAGTTTCTGGCTGAGTGCCAGAGTACAGGTCCTTTGCATGTGATGGTTTGTCTTGGTTTCATGTTTGGAGCGTGGCAGGTCTGCTTCTGGAGCAGGGGAGGCAAGCAGCGCTGCCTGCAGGAGTCTGGGGTCCCGGGGCCATTGTCTCTGAGGTCCAGCACTTTAGAGCTGTTTCTCCTTCCTCAGGTTCCTGTGCAGCTGGTGTCTGAGGAGTGAGGTCCACATCCTTGGTTGCGAGCTGCAGAAGAAGCAGAGGGGGTTCAACAGGTAGGCATGAGTTGTGTGTTGCAGGTGGTTCCTTGGCTGTGGTAGGCCTCCTCATCCCTGTGTTCGTTGTGTGGTGTGTACTTCCCTGGGGCTCCTGTATGTTCGTTTTCTGTTGGAGGCTGGTTGAAGCTGTGGCTTGTGTAGAAGCGAGTTGGGGTCTCGATTGGTTTGATTTGCTTGCTGTGTCTGCTTGTTCAATTTTCCTTAGGGGTTGGATGTTTGCAGTGTGGAGTTGAAGCAAAGGGTTGTTTTCTTTAATTGGAGTTGGTGTTGTTTGAGCTGAAGGGGAGAAGCACAGGCCCCACAATCTGTGAATGGGTGCAGGGCTGCCTGGGTTGTTTTTTGAGTTGAGTGGTGGGATAGTTTGTCTCAGGTCCAGTTTGTCTAGGGCCCCAGTCCCCACAGCTTTTTAGCAGGTGTCTCGGTTCCTCCTGTTCTCATCAGTGGGAACAAGGTGGATGACAAGGCAGATGGGGCCACATCTGCAGCCTTGGTGGTGCTGGGAGTCAGAAGCAAAGCCACAAACTGCTGAAACAAAAGCTTTCTCTGATTGCAGGCTGTGCAGGGATTGCAGCGGAGCTTCTTCTGCTTGAACAAGCGAGACAATGGAAGCGATGAGTGTTTCTGAGCCACCTGGTGAGATTTCTTTTCTTAGAAATCGCGTTGGACCGCTGCTCGACAGCCTCCATTTCTTCGCACCAGTGCCGCTGCTGGGCTCCCACATGGCTTCTCGTAAGTGCTGAGACTGAGTGTGACCCTGGGACAGCGTGACACTCAGTGCCCCAGGAGGGCTTTTCGGGTGCTTCAGGCCCTCCTGCTTGTGGCACTGAAGTGTGTATTTCCTCCCTTCCTTTGTGTAACTTCAGGTGTGTCATCTCACTTGCATTGTGGAGACACAGCGGGACAGCTTTCAAAACTGGAATGCTGTTTTGGATGGCAGGCTGTATTTCTCTGAAAAGGAGACCAGCAACTATGGCAGCATTTGGTGAGAGAACTGGGAGCGATGAAGAATCGCTGGAGCGCAGGGGAGGAAGGAGCATGTGGTAGGTAAGTGTGGGTAACCTCATTGGGGGAGGTTTTTTTACAGAGCAGGATGAAGAAGTAGATGAAGCTGTTTGCACACAGCTGAGGGCATCAGTTCTCATAGTAGACCAGAGCCTGTCTGCTGTTTGTTAGGAAAGCAGAGATTTCTCGTTGCAGGAAGTTCCAGCGATGCATCAAGGACAACTTCTGCTGCAGAAGATGGAGGACCACGGCCAGAGCTCATCCTCCTTACTGAGGAAAGGCCAGTTGGGGACTGAAGGGCCATGGGCAGCCAGGAGAGCGGCAGCTGTGTGGCAGAGGAGTTGAGGATGCACTTTTGCGTACCGAGTTGGCTGAAGCAATTTTGAAATAGCTCTCTATCCTATTACTTGTGGTGTTTCCTGTAGGAAAGGAGCCAGAGGACTGGAGGATAACCAACATCCCTGAGGAGTTCAGAAAGAATGAGAAGGACGGCTCGCACAGCTACAGGGCAAGCAGCCTCACCTCCTTCCCTGGAAAGGTGAGAGAATGGCTTGTGTGAGAGGTCATCTGCAAGCAAGAGGAAGTGAAGGGGTGTCTCGCTCCAATTTATAGGAGGGAGAGGAGGTTCTTTTATTATCTATATACCCGGCGTGAGATTAAGAAGCAACGGTTCAAATGTTGGTCCGACCAGTTTATTACAAATCTTAATCAGGGAAATGGGGAAGGGGAGGACGGACACTATTATGAATTAGGGTAATGGGGGAAGGGAAGGAGGGCGATAGAAAAGATAGAAAAGAAGAAGCAAGGAGTCATTACAGGCAGCAAGAGGGACATAGTCACCACCATGGATCCAGCGAGGTTCGTAGTTCAGTCTTTGATCTTCAGTAGCGGTGGGTCGTCAGGCAGAGTTGTCCTGTTGCCAATGACGACGACGACCATGGTGATGATGGCCCTTTTTCAATGCTTCAAAGTGGTTGAGTCAGCTATCTTTGGAGTGACAGCTCAAATCCAAAGTGGTCGAGTCAGCTCTCCTTTGAGTGGCAGCTTCTGGCTCTGGGGCCTCAGCAGGAAACTCCTTTGTTCTTATCTTCCTGGCCTTGCCAGCAGATAAGAGGAAGCAGGGAGGCACCAACTTGCATCTTGCCTTCGCAGGATACAATGGTATCATCCCCCAGCCTTCCATACTTAGCTGGAGTGGTTTAGTCACAGGCCAGATCTTCCGCCAGTGAACACTGCTGAGCATTCTCATCCGCTCTTGTATAGAGCAAGCAGTTCTGGGGGAAGGGGCTTTCAAATGTTCCCAAAGCGATATCCATTGTCACACGGTTAGCACCCATTAGTTGCCTCCTCAACAAATCATTCAGAGTCTTATCACAAGAAATTTCTCAGGAAGCAAGCTTTGAGCCAAAAAAACAGAGAAGGATTCTCACAAGGGGTTTCTAAGGAACAGCAATCAACCAGGTAGCCTTTTCTGTTGTTGAGAGCGTGTGCAGTTTGAGAAGTGAGGGATGTGTGTGTTGTGTGGGGGAATATCAGTACTGGTTTTAACTATTTGAAGTGTTGGAGTCTTGCAGATGGGGCTGGATGTATTTGGCAGTAGAACAGAAGCAGCACTGTTGTTCGGGAGCACCAGGAGTCCTATGAAAAGAGTGTTTTCTTCAGTGGGGACACAAGGTAGGTCCAGAGGGTTTTGTATGTGAGGTGTGTTACAGAAGACCTTTAACCAAAGGAGCTGAATGGGAACATGTCCTGTTCACGCTGACATCCTGCAATGACAGGATTCATCAGCAGCGGGGGCTTTGGACTAGAGGGTTGCCCTGCAGAAGGGATGTATGGAGCTCTCAGCTCAGGTTCAGGGCTGGAGAATGGATCTGGATGCTGATACAGCAGTGCCTTTGGGGAGCGAGGTGAGACTTTTTTTTTTTTTTTCTTCCCCAACTGGGAGGTGCTTCCTGGTGAAAAAAGTTGTATGGCAAGTTGTTCCCTGGAGGAATGGAGTGATGAGAAGTGCTGCCTGGGTCTCCTGCAGTTTGTAAAGTAGCTAGTGCTGCAGCTTGTTTGATAGCTCTTTTCCATAGGTTTGTTTGCAGCTGTTCTCTTTGCCTGGGTTGGAGTTTGCTGAAAGCTGTAGTTGCAGGAGAAGTGCTACCAGGTCTCTGTTGAGCCCAAACCTGGAATCAGTTGAGGCCTTGTTTGGTTTTGCACTATGTGGTGGTGGGATATTTTGTCTTGTGTGGCATGTTAGTGATTGTGCAGGCTTTTCTTTTTTTGCAGCTGTTGGTGTTAGTTGTTTGAGGGGAGAAGCTATTTAGACTACCTAGACATGCTGGCCTTGGAGAAGCCAGGCGGTAGCGCTTTGCAGAGTGAGGCGGAATCGCTTGTCCTTTTCCAAGCCTTTCCTGAGAGAAGAGATCCTGCAAACTTGGAGAGCTTATGCTAAAGTGCATGAGAACGGGTCAAATGCATTCAGAGGATGAACACTGAGCGTGCTGGTGGTTACTGCCAGAGAAGTTGGCTGTGGACACGGCCCGGCACACAAACTTTTTTTTTTTTTTTTTTTGCTCTGTTTTTAATTGCAGTCCCATCAAGAACAAGGACCAAACAGTAAAGTGCGTGCCTAAAGTCACGGTCTGACTTGCTGACAACCCTGAAAAGTGAGCCCGTGTGAACCTTATAAAGTTCAATGTGGCCAAGCCTGCCCCTTATCAGGGTCTTCCCAGACACAACTACAGACCCAGAGAAAAACTCACTGAGGTCAGCCCTGTGGAAAAAGATTTGAGGATTTTAAAAGACTAAAAGCTCTACATGAGCCAACAGCGCACCCTTACAGCCCAGAGGGCCAATGGTATCCTGGGCTGCATCACAAGTGAGACGGCTCTCAGAAAGAGGGACAAGATGATCCCCCTGCGCTCCACCCTGACAGGACCCCATCTACAATGCTGTACCCTGGCCTGGGGTTGCCAACACGAGGACTAACACTGAGCCACTGGAGTGGAACTCTCTTATCAAAGAAATTACATGATTAAAGGAATTAGATGTGTTAATCACAGAAGACAAGGCCTCACTGCAACACTCTAACGGAGCTTATAAACAGGAGCAGCACTACTTACATGGCCTGTGTAATGCTACAACATGATGTTGAGCAATAATCAAAGTGTGGCAAAGCCTTAGGCTGAAACAGAGGACAAACTTAAACACTGGAACTGCCACAGATGCAGAAACAAAGGAAAAAATTTGCTTACCTGCAAAAAGCCTGCCATAGGCAGACAGCTCCAGAAAGGTGCTCTCACCTCTACTGCCAGCCCTTTAAATGAGGTCTGTAAAGGGCAGATCCTGGCTCCACCCTTTCCTCTCGCTAGGCTGCATTGCGTGTACCTGAGCTTCCCTGGGTTGGCCCTGCCTTCTCTCCAGGTGATCAGTTGCTGGTTCCAGCTGTGACTGAGCATTTCTGTTACAGTCTGATAGTGACAGGGCTTCAAACTAACAGAGGGGAGATTTAGGTGATGTAGTAGGAGGCAGAAATATTGTTCTCAGGGTGGGGAGGCACCAGCACAGGATGCCCAGAGCAGTGGTGATGGTTCCATCTCCAGACACGTTTGAGGCCAGGTCGGACAGGGCTCTGGGCAGCCTGATCGAGTGAGTGGTGGCCCTGCCCATGGCAGAGCTATTCGAACAACATGATCCTTTAGGTCCTTTACAACCCGAGCAGCTCCATGATAGAAATAGATCAACTGAGGCTGAGCCCGTTTTTTTTTTTTTTTTTTTTTTTTTTTTTTTTTTTTTCCCTGGGAAAATTAATTGACTGTCAATTAAAAAAAATTACTGATTTCAGTAGCAGAAAATAATAATACTAAAAATTACTATGCTTTGAGAAAATGCTTGTCTTCTCCCCCTTTCCACGCTTAACTTCTAAGTACCTCTCTATTATCACGACGATTTATGCTCAGACCCCTTTGTGATGGAGCAGACAGTGAAAGATTATGTCATGGTTTCTCTCTGCTGTTCTTTCCCTCTCGCTCTTTTCATCTGCTCAAACAAGGGCCCTCCGTTGGCTGCCGTCCCTTTGGTGTGTACTCATGTCAGTGGGGGTTCATCCATGGATGGCAGTGAAGTAACTCCTACTGTAGTGAAGTAACTCCTCTTGCATGAGTTATGTGTGCCTGGGTTGCCTGCTCTGCTGTGGAACGCCTCTGTCTCTGACCTTCACGATCCCTCTGCTCCTTCCCACTCGCTCAGTATTCCTGTCCAGTTCTTTCTGTCCTTTCTTACATTCCTTTTCACCAACAGCTCTTCTAACGATATTGTCTCATTTCTGGCATACATCTAGTGCAGAGCATGCTAAAGCCAACACCTAATATTTCACAGAGATCGCTCCTGCTGCTTCCCTTCCACTATCTTACCACAGAAACCCAATAAAGATACCAAGATCTATTACTAGGAGGAATGAAAACCCTAAACATTTTCAGCAGGATTTGCTAAAACAAAACCCGAACCAAACCAAAAAAAACAGTGCGACTTTGAGATACTAGAATGAGTGGAGAAAATGAATAATAGAGTAGATCACAGGTTTAGATCTCAAAAACCTTGAGAAATGATCACTAGCTGTTAGAATACTTTCCCCAGATCACAGACTGTAAATCAGTGCTATTCCTAATTCATGACGGATGAAATGCAATATTTTTTTCCATTCCCAATCAATGCACAAGTCGAACTCTGACTGCAGTTGGAGTCTACAGGCAGCCAGAGAAAATCCCAACATCAAGTTACAATGTGAATTCCAGTTCTCCTAAATTTGTACGTGTTCAGACATCAAGTGAATTTCATGAATTACCTCTTTTCAGATCCAGTCTAATCTTCCATAGAGAACAACTTCAAAATTCAGATTCTTCAGATGTATAGGCCTGAATCGAACAACTCTTTTGATCACATTGTGGCATCTTTCCCAAGTTTACTAAAAAAAAATTTTTTTAATTTTTTCCATTTTTACCTCATTTAATTTTTTCCATTTTTACCTCAAAGTCAACAGTTAATACATGTATAGAATCATCAGGTGTTTGCCTACTGCACTGAAAGAATGAAAGTTGGGAAGCTAGAAGACAGAAAGCGAGACAATCAAAAAATGCCCAAAAAACACCAGAAGCAACTTGATTCCCTTTTCTCTCTCCGGTCATGGTATTAGAGCCTCTTTTCTTATAACTGAAATCTTATACAAATAAAAATGAAGCTGAGCCTCTGCTCTTTATCCTCTACAAAGAAGGCTGTGAAAATCTTTTATCCCATCCCATTCATCAAAAGTACGCTGAGAACACTTGCTAAATCTGCCAAACCCAGTTCTGTAATAAAATATAAATCTGGTTACGTTAAAATAACAGATCATGAGCCTTCAATGGAAAATGATTAGGCTGCCTGATGAAAAAAAATCGAGCACTTCAGATGAGAGAAACCACAATTCTGATAGTAACTGAGAACAAACCGGGAGTTGTCATCACCATAATTGTCATTTGTGATATTCCTTCTGACAAGATTTGTTCATATTAACCAGCAGGCAAATTTGGGTAAGACAAAGTATTGCTCACAGTTTCACTGCAAGAGAAATATAGATTTTTTTCTACCTGATTTATCAAACAAAGTTCAGCTCTGTCCCAATATGTTCATGTGTGATGAAGCAAGCAAAAATCAGTGCCTGTTAGAAATGTAGCCAAGTGCCGAGCTTCTTTCCATGGATTTCAAAATCAATAGGCTTTACAAAAACAACTCATGGGTACCTTTCAATATATCTGTTCTCTCAAAATAAGGAGGATGCAGCTTTGATCTTGAGTATGCTGATAAAATGCTGCTTCGTGTTGCAATTTCCGAAAGTTTTAAACCACTGTTTGTTTGTCAAAGCAAGGAAACCTGCCCCTCTTAGGCAGTGACACACAGGTTGCAAAGCATGGTACACAGTAGCAAGTGTCTCATTCTGGGACTGGATTCTGCTCCCCCTTGACTCCATAGTATGCCTGTGCTGGAATTTCTGTATAGTAAAAGGTAGAGAAGAAAGCATTTTATTCTATATCTTGCTGTTTTGAAGTTTAAGTATCAAGGAAGTGATACACAAAAGGTATGGGTTCAATGGAGGAAGCACCTTGCCATTAAATATTCATCTATGAAGTTGCCAAGATGATGGGAACTTGGGATGGCAGATGAACAAGCCAGGGATGCACCACAGCTGTGTGCTCACCTCTCATTTTAACAGTAGCCTACATAGATTTCAAATAAGACACAGTTTAAGTCCTAGATCAATCTTGTGACACAAACAAGCAGGCATACTTTGTATGGACTGAGAAACTACAAGCCAGATAAACTGAGACAAACCTACCCTCAGAGAAGCTTAAGGTGGAGCTTCAATTCACTTACTGTTAATGAATTATTATAATGTAGATTTTTTGCATTAACAATAACCCATTTTTAAAGAAGAATTACTTGTAAAATTATAAATTGTATTATCATCAGCATTTTAAAAGCAGCCCGTGAAATCTCTTGAATCTAAGTTCAGGTGCTGAGTTGGTCTTTGTTTACTGTGACCTCAACATTGATTTCGTTCTAACATTTTTGCTTATTGCCCAGAGACTTGAGCTTGGCAATAGCCTGATTCCTTCCAGGAAGGTACGTAATTGTCAACTCATGATCTGAAAAGGGAATACACTGTGGTAATCCTTTGCAGCCTGCTCCTACTGTTAGATCAGGAGTAGATTACAGAATCACAGAATCACAAGGTTGGAAACGACCTGCAAGATCATCCAGTCCAACCACCCTCCCATTCCTATTAGTACCACAAGCTACTAAACCACATCTCGTAGCTCCTCATCCAGGTGCCTCTTGAACACTGCCAGGGACAGCGACTCCACCACCTCCCTGGGCAGCCATTCCAGTGCCTGACCACCCTTTGAGAGAAAAAGTTTCTCCTAATATCCAACCTAAACCTCCTCTGGTATAACTTCTGGCCATTTCCTCGGGTCCTACTATTTGTCTGGGAGAAGAGGCCAGACCCTTTTGCACCACAACCTCCCTTCAGGAAGCTGTACAGTGCAATGAGGTCTCCCCTGAGCCTCCTCTTCTCCAGACTGAACAATCCCAGCTCCCTCAGCCGCTCCTCATAAGGTTTGTGCTCCAGACCCCTCACCAGTTTCGTTGCCCTTCTCTGGACACGTTCCAGGGCCTCAATGTCTTTCTTGTAGTGAGGGGCCCAAAACTGAACACAGTACTCGAGGTGCGGCCTCACCAGTGCTGAGTACAGGGGGACGATCACCTCCCTGCTCCTCCTGGCCACGCTATTTCTAATGCAGGCCAGGATGCCATTGGCCCTTTTGGCCACCTGGGCACACTGTCGGCTCATGTTCAGCCGAGCATCAACCAACACCCCCAGGTCCATTTCCTTTCACAGTCATCCAACCACTCATCCCCAAGCCTGTAGCGCTACATGGGGTTGTTGTGGCCAAAGTGGAGGACCCGATGCTTGGCCTTGTTAAACTTCATGCCATTCACCTCAGCCCAGCAATCCAGCTTATCTAGATCCCTCTGCAGGGCCTCCCTGCCCTCAGGCAGATTGACACCACCTCCCAGCTTGGTGTCATCTGCAAACTTACTCAGGGTACACTCAATCCCTTCATCTAAGTCGTCAATGAAGATATTAAACAGGATGAGCCCCAGCACCGACCCCTGGGGGATACCACTTGAAACAGGTCTCCAGCTGGACTTCACTGCATTGACCACCACCCGTTGAGCATGGCCTTCCAGCCAGTTTCTTATCCAACAGAGGGTAAAACTGTCCAAGCCACGGGCAGCCAGTTTCCGCAGAAGGATACTGTGAGAGACCATGTCAAAGGCTTTGCTAAAGTCTAGGTAGACTACATCAACTGCCTTTCCCTCATCTACCAGTCTGGCCACCCAGTCGTAGAAAGAGATGAGGTTGGTCAAACACGACCTGCCTTTCATGAACCCATGCTGGCTGGGCCTGATCCCGTGGACATCGTGCACGAGCCGTGTGATCTCTTCCAGGAGGATTTGTTCCATGACCTTCCCTGGCACTGATGACAGGCCTGTAGTTTCCCGGATCCTCCTTACGGCCCTTATTGTAGATGGGAGTCACATCAGCAAGCCTCCAATCCTCTGGAACCTCTCCAGTCAACCAGGAGCGCTGGTAGATAGACGAGAGTGGCTTAGCAATCACCCCTGCCAACTCCCTCAGCACCCTAGGATGAAGCCCATCTGGTCCCATGGACTTGTGACTGTCCAGATGGAGGAGGAGCTCCCTAACGGCCTCCACCTCAAGTTTACTGCTCTATAATGCAGTAAACACTGAGCAAGTAAACAGCTCAGACAAATGTAATCCATTACACCCTTGATGTCCTAGTCAGAGAAGCCCCAAGGCTGTTGATGTTTTCACTACAAGTTGCAGTAGCCCCTGGCTGTCCCTAGGAGAAAGGAAGAAGCACAACTTTCACTAACAGCCCCAGTCAAGGCTTCTCTGAAACCGTGATGCCTCAGCATTGCTGTTTTTCACAAAACTTCATTTACATAAGTAAGCTTTCTTTCAAAAGAAATTGTCTAGGAAACACTGATGTGATAACACTTCTTCACAGGGCTGCATTCATCAAAAGTTCTGAACCAGTAGCGCTTCCAAATCCTATGTTTGAAAACACTGTTCATCCAAGAAACAGATATGTTAACACATGACCACAGAAATAACATGTACAGAAAAGATCACATGGAGAACCACACCAAACAGTTCAAAAGCCCCCATTGGGCTGAAGTTGCTTCACAAGATGCATTGAATACTGGATGGCTTACTTGCAAGAGAAATAACAAGGGCTACATTTTATAAAATATACCATGCTGAAGTATTTCTTGGCTTGGTCTTGCTCCAAACCATGCCCGGAGCCATCCATTCTTACAGCACACAAAGGGCTAGCATATGCCTAGCCTAACTTAACTTGCTTCCTGCACTGAGATACTTGAAATTCTTGGGGAGAAGAAACAGCCTCTTGTTTCTCCAGCTGCAAACACTGGAATGTAGTGGGAAAGACTGAGGGTAGGAGGAGAGTACATTAGCGAGCAGAAGACTCTGGGGAAGCTTTGAAGGGCTGTGAGGCAAACCAGAATAAGCACTTCAACTGGCATGGAGTGAAGAGGTGCAGAAGGCGAGGATCTAGGATGTAGCTCTTCATCGGGAAGGGAAGAGTTGTAGCAGTAAGCTTGAGAGATTGTGAACTATGTGGTTGAGGTAGTGGGGGTATGGGTTGTGGAAAGCAAGGGGCTAGATGCTCTGTACTGGAATGAACTGGAAACTGAAACAGTGAGGAGCTCTAGGTTAGGAGACACTGAAAATCTCGAGTGAATGCCCTGCAGAACTTGGAAGCAGATGTCAATACAAATAATCTTAGCAGAGGATACACTAAGTAAGGATTTAGGTATTTACTTGAGCATATATTTGAGAATTATCCCCTGATCGTCCTACTCACACATCAAGTCTTCCTACTGTTGTTGCCAGAGATGCAGTTATTCTGACTCACATATTCTGATCTGTGTATTGCAGCATAAAGGCATTACATTCTCTCTAGATATTGGAAACCACAAAAATGTTTTGGTGTAGCTCTGGATCCCAACATGTATGTGAGAGTCAAGCTTATTTCAAAAGAGACTACAAGTGCGTATCAGGAAAAAGAAGGAAACAACAGAAATTCCTTTAGACAGTGAGTCTTAAGAACGCTGTGTCTAAAAACTGTGGCGAGCTTCATGGACACACCAAAAAAACACTGTAATTCTCACAGTCCATTTTCAGCTCTTAAGTAATCAGGCCTGCTGCTGCCATTATGGAATCATAGAATTAAGCAGGAGTTTCGCTGGAGTAAGACCTGCTGAATCCCATGCCACAGTATGGCTATAACAAACATAAGCATCTCAATTTGATGAGATCAGGGTATTATACTATACTTCAGGGAGCATTAGGTAAATTGTCCACTGTAGACACTGGTCAAGAAGAAAGGAAGCCCCAGTAGGAACCAATGAAGGAAGTTGCAGTGCCCGCCTTCGAGCTTAATGGGTAATACACTTCTGTTTCATATGCTATGAACTAGAAAAAAAAAAAAAACAGTGCGAAAGGCTGATGACCACCGTGACGCCTTTTCTACACTATCAAAACACCACCACAACACAGATAGCTCAGTCCCATAAACCAGTGACTCCAGTTAGAAGAAAACATAGGGCTTGCCTGAGAAGGTCAAGGGATCACCTTCCCGGCATGGGAACGCAGCAGAGTCAGTACAATTAACTGCATATTGCTCTTGTCTGTTTCCTTCAGCATTCCCAGACAGCTGAAAGGCCAGGTTCACAGAATAGGCAGGAGAGAAATCAAAGGGACCAGTGAACCCTGTTAAATACAGATTAAAGCAGCACAGGCCTGAAGGCTGCTTAGCCGCCATAATTCCCTCTGCCACAGGCAAGGAAGGTAGGCAGCCGTCCCTTTACTTACTGCCTTGACCTGTGTTTCCCACTATATTGTAGGCTGGACTGCCTACAGTCTAGGCAGTCTGACCCTGTAGTATCTTCCTGGTTAATAAACATCTGCTCTTCCTATGGGGTGAATGTTGAACCTACAACCTGCCTCACAATTGCTTTCTTTCCTAAATGCAGAACTTGAACTAATGCCACCAAAAATAAATTACATACAGTAGAAGGAGACTCTCTGCTTCTGATGTTCAAGGGAGATTTGACTACAGTAATCATTGTTTTTTTTTTTTGTATCAAAAATAATAAAGTCTGCAATGCCTGCCATAGTTTTCATTTTATATATCCAAGTAACACATTGCACTTTAGGGGCAACAACATTCCTTACCTAGAAATGGATCTAATATCGGATCTAATATCTAAGAAAATGCACTTGAAAAAAGTACAATTTAAGATTCTAAAAACCGTCACTCACACTTACGAAAGCTAAGAATATTCATGAAATCACAGAATCATTTGGGTTGAAAGGAACTTTTTTGTTTGTTTGAAAATCATCTGGTTGCAACCCCCCACTATAGCCAGGGACACTTCCCTTTAGACCAGGATGCTTATCCTGGCTTTGAATGCTTGCTTTCTCCCCCCCCCCCCCCCCAGGGTAAGGGAAAGGGGGAGAAGAAAAGTGTTTTCCCAAAGCTTACTATTATTATTATTATTACTTATCAGTCAAATCAGTAATTTTTTTTTTAATTGATAGTCAGTTAATTTTCCCAAGGCAAGTCTCTTTTTTCTCACAACAGAACTGGTAAGCGATCTCCTCATTATTCTGTTGCCCAGAGATTTCTAGCTTCAGTTCCCAATGAAGAGGTGCACAGAGAGAAAGGCCAGGTGGGAGCACGTCTGTTAGCTGCAGCTAACTCACCGCAGCATCTGAACGCATTCACAGACACACAGTCATTATGCTGGAAAGAAACAGAGCAATCTAACACTGCTCTGAGCTTTGCCCTAGTCGTGATTGTACTGCCAGAAAAAAAAAAAAAAACAGAACCATGCTTCTTGTCTGTCTCCGTGGGAGTAAAAAATAAACAGCAGATAAGTAGGTCTCCCTTAAGTCTTCTAACTTAGTTTAGAATATCATTTTGAGTGTGACTGAAATCGCACAAAAATGACAGTCTAGAAATGAGAAACTGTCTTTTCCCATCGCTGAGAGAACCAGTTTGCGTGAGGGAATACATCTACAAGACAGTGAGTGTTCAGTGGCTGTGAATACTTTTACTCGCTTCCCATTAACTCAGAAATTATTTCACAACGAAGCCAGAGAATATGACTTTATAATAACCAATAACTTCCTGCCATGAATCTGCATTGTGACCTATGTGATATTAAGTACCCTGTGGAGGCTTACTTTGAGCGCCTCCCCAGCGCTCCAGCGAGTCTTCGTCTCTCCTGCCAAATGCCGCTGCATAGTTGCTGGTCTCCTTCTCGAGAAAATACAACGTCTCATCCAAAACAGCATTCCAGTTTTGAAAGCTGTCCCGCCGCGTCTCCACGAGGGAAGTAAGAGGACACGCCTGAAGTTACACAAAAGAAGGAAGGAAATGCACGCGCCGCTGCCGCAAGCTGGAGGGACCGAAGTGCCCGAAAAATCCTCCCGGGGCGTCGAGGCCGCCTCGGGGTCGCGCTCTGTCACGGCCGGATCGGCGGCGGCACCGAGCTGATCGCGAAGAAACGGAGGCGGTCGAGCGGTGGTCCAACGCGATTTCTAAGAAATCTCACCGGGTGGTTCAGAAACGCTCATCGCTCCCACCGTCTCGCCTGTTCGGGCTGAAGAAGTTCCACTGCAACCCCCGCACAGCCTGCAATCGGAGAAAGCTTCTATGTCAGCAGTTCGCGGCGTTGCTTCCGACTCCCAGCGCCATCGAGGCTGCAGGAACACGGCTCCATCCGCCTTGTTCCCGCTAATGAGAACGGGAGTAACCGAGACACCTGCTAAAAAGCTGTAGGGACTGGGGCTAACAAAACCCCGCAGCCGCGCTAGCGCTCGGGTAACCGAGCAGCAGCCCGCTCCGAAACCACGTCGGCGGACGGAGAACGGTGCTTTGCCGCCTCCGAGAAACCAGAGTCGGCACGGCAGGACCACCCCCCCCCCCCCCCGCCGGCTCCGAAATGCTCACTGCCTCCGCGGTCCCACCGCTGCCAGAATGACTCACCGCTTTGGGCTGATCCTCGCCGCTTGAAATCCCGCTGCGGCCTGAAACAAAGCGACACAACAGAGACCGTCGCATAGAATCCCGAGGCCTCGCGTTAAAAACAGCCCCTCGTACCGCTATTCAACACCAGCGACGCAAGGACCAGGCGACAGAACGCAGACCGCGCCCGCACGCAGCGAATCCCAGCAGCTCTGTCTTGGCTCCTTGCAGCCTCCGGCGGATCTTAAGAGGCGTCGGGGCGGCCCCGCCCGGGATGCCGACGAGGCGCACCTGTGGCCGGCCGGCCGCGGCTCCGCCGCACCTGAGAGTCGTTGCCTCGTTAGTGCGGGCGGGGCTCGCTCGGACCGGCTGGGGATCCTGACAGTTAGACGCGTGGGCTCTAGATCTGACTTAGGGACTGAAACTGCACTTCGGTACAGTTTATTATGCGCTTTCTCTTCGCACGTCATTGTTGAATTCATTAATAAATCAAATAATTGTGCGTGATTTGAACGGATCATGTCCGACACCCTTCCAAAGAACATCCCCAGCCTCCGTTTTCTGAAGCCTCGCTGTATGCTTTCTGTCTCTGCCCCGAATGCAGCTGTGTGGACGAGTAGAAAACAGTCCCTTTGACTCCGCAGTCGTAATGACAAGGTCTTGAAAGAAATGTCGGCGTGGAATGTCTGTGACAGCTATTGCCCACAGCTACTTTTAAACTACTGATATATCTAAACTTTCTCATGAAAACACCTGCAATTTGGTATAATAAATACAAGATGGTTTCACGGTGGGTTGCCTAAATTGCAAAGAGAGCGTCTTATTGACGACTATACTAGCGCGCTAGGAGCAAGCTTCTGAACGATGTTTTCTCCGCTCCGTTTCGAATCGCTGTGGTAATTCCTTGTTAGAGCAAAACTACCTAAAACGTCACCAACTGCAATTCCTCTTTGAATTGGTTGTAGCATCTTCAAGCTGGTTAACGATGAATTTTTCTAATTCTGAAAGACAAAGGTAATCTACAAGTGAAGGGGAACTCCTTCGTAGGGTTCTGTGTGTGCGTTCGTCAGCTCTGATTGATCACCTGCCTGCACATCTATCTAAAAAAAAATAAACTGCAAGTGTTTTCTCGGGAAGAAACTGATGGAAAAATAAATTACCGTATATCAACCCAGTCTCATTTTTTATTTCTAAAAAAGGAATAAAACAAATTCAGACATCCTCATTTTGAAAACTTAAACACATCCTTTTTAACAATGTAAGACAATTTGTTCTGTTTCCATTGATCCGGCAATTTTAACTTATGACAAGTTGTGGCCGTGACAAATCAACCGGACCTCGCTGTGGCATGAGAAGTGCCTTTAAGTGTTCTCCCTTTGAGAGCGGTTCGATACCATATACGATTCAGCCGTACTATTGAGCGCGTTTAAACCGCTGACATTTGTTTCTTTAGTACCATCCTTTATCATTTGACTGTTTTTATCTCACACTGACTCTAGCCACATCTATGACTCCTCACGGAGCGAATCCTTACGTTCGCTATTTTGCTGATTTGTTGGAATAGAGCAATTCCAACAAATGATGTACAGCCCTTCCTACAGTAATGGATGCACTTCGACAAAGGATAGAGCGGAGTTGCTTTATTTCTTTAAATTAGATGGCTTACAAAATATGGGAAGAATGACTGTGGAACAGCGTTTTGGACACTTTTGAAAACCAAGGCATTTGTAAAAAAAAAAACAACAACAACAACAACAAAAAACAAATACTCATGCAAAACATACAGCAGAGAGGAACAGATGACAACGTCTCCAGAAAATACTTCTGTTATGTGACTGGTTAGGAAGGAAAACGGAGACAAAAATGAACAGAGAGTAAATATGGCCTTTAAACTGAGCTTCTCAGCTCCCTACTTTGTCTCCACTTGAAATTTGCTGCTTAATGTAACTCCATAGCTTTGCTTGTTCTGACGGGGAACATTTATTGGACAGGGGCTGGAGTAGCGAATGAGAGAATAGGCAGAGATAGGCGCACGTATCAGATGGGCTTTAATCACCTTTCTCGACATAGACTGGCTTACCAGGGAGACTTATATCTAAAGGAATAATTCTGAGGGGTTCTTTCTCGTTTTTTGTTCCTATGCTTCGCCGCTGTCTCCCTGGATTTACATCCTCGTGCTCCTATTTTAATATAAGAATTTGAACTTTGAATTTTAATTTTGGTATTGAACAACAACAACAAAAAGCTTAAACCCTGAGTGCACTTCATCAGCGTTTCCATATCTGAAAAGCTATTGTATTGATTTTTTCTACATTTTGCTAATGGTGCCAGGCTATAGGAACCGTTCGATCGAGTTTTGAGTATGCAGGTGAGCGGTTATATTTAGAAACTTAGATAAATAACAGACCCTTTGTCCAGTAATGGCACATAACCTACTTTTTTAAAATCGAGCTTCCAGTTTTACATTTGATATTCCTAACTCAGACTGTTCTGGTATCTTGGATATTAAGTAGCAACTGACTAAAGGTTTCCCTGTAGGAAAGACCTGTTCATAAATATTAGTCAATGATGAGTGCTTTCTCCTCAGGTTGCTATTTTATTCAAAGAAATGTGTCAAGATAAAGCCAGAACTCTGACTTAAGTAGTGAGAATTCATGCGGTTTTTTCACTTCCATTTACTGCTCCTTTTAATATATCCACATTTGAAGAATAGAACAAGTTAACTTTGTCACGCTTTGAAAAGATGGAAAATCACTGCTGGGTTGTGAACGGTCTACGCAAGACCGATGTATCGGGATGTTCTTAGCCTGCACTTCCAGAAAGCAGATGGAGGAAACTACAGATTGTTATGCCGTCAAATAAGTGTTGAGTTCCATTCTTCCCCCACATAAAGTTTAAATATATAAGATGCTTTGAACGCTCAGGACGGTTGGACTTCAGAGTTCAAAGCCTCCCTTCAAAGGCTCGGTGATTTTTACAGTATTATCCGCCCAGCCCGGATCTGCACAGAGTAAGCCCTGCTGCACATAGCAAAGCAGATAGCCGTGGGACAGAGGAGCAACGGAAGGCACGATCACACCAGGCCTTCAGTGGCGTCTGCTGGCTAAAGAGAGCAGGGTGAGAAATTTCTGTGTGATGTTCTTGCAAGATGGCATTTCCATCAAACCTTAGGCCGTGATCGCAGCTTCCTTCTCGCCTGCACCACCAGAGACCTTGATGGCTGTTACAGAGACGTAAGTCTTTATGGGGGGAAAAACATTGCTTTCTGATCCTTGAAACTGTATCAGCCTGACTGGAAATGCTAAATCAGGGCCTCAACCACTGATAGAGCACCTGGTGGGAAGGTGGGGCCAGCCCAGGTGCGTGCAATGCAAGTGAGTAACCTGAGTGGCTGGAGCCAGGATCCACCCCTTCCCAGACTTCATTTAACGATCGGCAGGGTGGGAGTAAGTGTTTTTCTTGCTGGATGTTCTTTCCAACTATGTAAGTATTTTAAAGGTAAGAGCTCTTTTCCTTCATTACGTCTGCAGCTGCTGCGTTTGGGCTTCTCCTTGTTTGCTCTAGCCAAAGACTTTATCATCCTACTATTATCAGGTACTTTTTATCAGGTACTTTCAATCCTATTGTAGTGTTATGCAACCCAATCCTCATAGAGTGGTATCTTATCTTGTATTAGGAAGTTTCTTGTGAAATCTGAACAATTAGCTGTATTTTCTGCCTATTTTATAGCCTAACTTGTGGCCCTGAGTATTTTGTCGGTCTAGGTGATACATATATGTTTGGTCTCCAAATAAAAGAGGTTTAGTTTCTTCTGTAGAAACATCTTCAGTGACAGTAGTGAGATAGACGTAGTGCTGCTTTGAAACCAGTTGTTTATCTGCTTGCTGCAGAGCAGTTGGAGGGAGGTGGAAGAAGGTGGGTTTCTTAGAATACAGCACAGTCAAAACAGCGCAATACTGAGAATGATTGAGTAAGAGTGTTCTTTCCAATAGCAATACAGTTATCAGATTCATTAAGCTTTCTCTTGTCGCTACCTACTCTGAGACTAAGTTGAACAGATGCCCTTCCTGCAGTATTCAGCTTAGGGATGCCTATAGCGACTGTCACAATAATGTCTGTGAGTGTCAGGGGTCAGCTAGTTATTGGACTGAGATGGATGGAGTTGTCTTTTCCTTTATCTGATTATGGTTAGTTTTGTGCAGGCATAATTTTTAAGATGACCTAAAAATATGACTCCAATGGGAATGATATTTCAAAGCATGAATTACAGACTCTGGTTGTAACATAAGTTCTAGAAGGATAATACGCTGCCATAAATACAATGTAAGGGCACAGACAGAATTGTTTCCAGAGGGCTTATGAAAGGTACGGATGGAAACTTAAAGCACTTAAAGTTGCTAAAGCAATTGGGGCTTCAGTAGTTATCTAAAGGGAATATGTTCCCAGACTTTATGCTGACAGCAACTGAACATAACCAACAGACAAAGGAAATGCATGAAGACTTTTCAATTTCAGAGGTCCTCGAGAGGTGGGCTGCAGATTTGGGACCGGTGCTCTTTTCTCTGACATAATGGTCAGACTAAATGATGTATGACAAACTAAATATGCCTTAGAGTCCAAATTCTCTGTGGCAATGGTCCTGGCAAGTATTTTGCTTGCCCTAAGCTTTCTGGGAGTGCACGTGTTCCAACGTGTGTTCTAAAAAAAAACGAAGGCCTGACATTTGTCTCTCTGGTGTCCCTTTCTATCTTGGGAAAACAGGGCAGGAAAACGCAGGCATTTTGCACGTACCTGATCTGAATTATAGACTGTCATCTTAAATCTGCTTATGATTTCACCCTCTGGGGATGCTCCTATATGATCAGTTCAAATCTGTTCTGGGAACCGCTTTCTCCATGAAATGTCAGTTGTTGAGATCGACCACCCTTATAGTCACTGTGGCAAAGGAGTATGCTGAGATGTCACCTTTTGGGCAGACTTCTGATGCCCGCACAAAGTAAAGCGGGAGAACAGTGATGAGGGAATATTCCCTTCTTAGCTGTAGCTGTCTCCTTCCTTAGTTCTGCGTTCGGGTCTTCTGCATGCACAAAGCACCCTGACACAGGACTTGTGTACAAGCATTCACAATGTTACCTTTCCATAGAAATATTGGTCTGCTTTGCACTGGACTTCATGGTGATTAGAAAGTGTGGTAATAATCCAGTCCCAACCAAGCTCTGCTGGAAAAATGTTGCTTTGTGAGCTTTGTATTTTACCCTATGTAAAAACAGTTCTCTAAAGACAGGTAACTTGATACAGGCAAGATAATTGCTTGCCTGAAGTGTTGACAAAATAAAAAGTGAAAATGTACACTAAATTTGCTGGGAGTGTGTATAGTAACTGTTGAGTCACGGCCTGAAGCACTGATTGATCATCTGGGGAAAGGACCTGGTCAGCCCAGAGAGTGCAGGTGAAGGCAATTCAGCTGTGTGACAGGAAGGGTGGAGCCTGGCTGCACCTCACTTAGATGGCATTTAAGAGCTGACTGCTGCCAGGGAAGGATCTCTGTGGTTGGAGATCCCTCCCTTCTGGAGTTTTTCCCTGTGAGCCTAGATCCTGAAGTGGGTGAGCGTTGCTTTCCTGTTTGTTCTTTTGCTGTTCTGCTCCTGTATTGCCTTTTTACTGTGCTAATTTTTCCTACTGTAACAGTACCATAGGTGTTTGATTGCTGCTGTTCTGGAAGGGTGACAGTTCTGGAATTCTGATAGAGAAGCTGTACTTCCTCAAATTGAGGCTGGATGAAATTTGAAAGAGCAAGATGACAGATTTGTTCTCCGATTTGGAATTCTCCTTTGCTGTTTAGATTGTCTTTGCTTAAGCTGGGTGTAGGCTGTGCAGATGAGCAAATGTAGTTGGTGTTTTCCTTAACAGAAAGATGATATCTGTTTTAATCAATCACAACGTACAGACCGACTCACCTCCTTCATTCTAAGACTTTTGTGCTGTCTGAACACAAAATCTTTTATAACAAAACACATCCCTAACTGATGTGTTTGTGCTACAAGGGCTCAAGGAAAAAAAAGCACTTGTCTGCTGCTGCACCCCTCTGAAGAGTTACTGCTCAATTATTTGAAGCATGCCAGACTTTGGGCAGTGCTGAATTAAATTCCTTAGCACGCTTGTTGTCTCCCATGTGAAAAATTGGTATGTTCGCTGGTTTGGTATTAAAGCTCTGCAATGGAAAAATATGATGAAATTTCCTTAAAAAATAGTTGTCTTTTTTTCTGAGGATGGAAAGAAAGATCCTCATCTTGAAGTAGATGCAGTTAGTGCTAACAGCAGTAGCCAAGCAGCAGCATAATTTAGACTAGATATTAGGGGGATTCTGCAAATTGTTTCTTAACTCCCATAAGTATCACTGTATGGATTGCAATGTCTCTGGTTGCACCAATATAGGGAACTACACTCACAATTAGCAGGAGATTTCCCCATGAGGGGTCTGCCAGGAAGGGGGTGGTAGCGGGGTAAACTGAGCACAGCTGGGGCCCTCAATATATACATGAACTCTTAGTTTATGCACTTCTTTCTTGAGCTGATTTGGACTTTTTATAACGGAAATGGCTCCAGTGCTGTTGCTGATTTCAAAGGAACCTTCGCCTCCTGCAATAAGACAAGATAGTCTAGTTAAGTGCTGTTCTTCCTGTATCTTGAACCAGCATGATAAACTAACTGTATGCTTCATTAAGCATATCTATCTGTATGTGTGTCTACTCCTATCAGTAGATCTGCGGCAATTTTTGAAAAGTGAAGCATTTCTATGCCTGGTTGCAGTGTGGTAAAAGCACAGATGAGGGCCAACAAGAGTTTGCTCTTCCAGGAGCAGCTAGGCAGAGCTCTGACAGTGCAGGTGGCCAACCTTGGTTTCCTCTCTCCTGTGTTGGCAAGGTTCCCTTTGAGCCTCAGCAACCGGGCCTGCACATTTGGTATTCCTTCTTGCTATGCTGTCATCTTTACGTGCTAGTTTAGACAAAAAAAAGAAACAAAACAAAAAAAAAAAAAAACAAAAAAAACAAAAAAAAAAAACAAACAAAAAAACAAAAAAAAAACTGGTTGTAATTAGCAAGTGCATACATAATTAAGCTTCTGAGCAACAAGAACATTGCTCTTGCTAATATCAGCTAAGGTGAGAAGTTTGACAATTTATCCTAAAGAAGCACAGTCACTCATTCTGTGAAGAGCGGCTTGGGAGAAGCATCTTCTGGCTTTAAACATCCAATTAGTTAAAAAGCATGCATCTTCTTGCAAGGCTGGCCTGCATGAAAGGGGATTTAGGAGAATCTAGGGTAAAAGCCAGGCTTTTTTCACAGAGGTTGAGACAGCTCCGCAGGCAGGATGGGGCTGCAGGCTGATTTTGATCCCTGTGCCATAACTTCTATCTTTCTGAACAGAAAACCAGTTACAGAGCTTTGATCCCTTTCCACCTGGTGAATTTGCCCTGCTCGAGGAGGGGATGGCTGACAGCTGGGGACCCATCCTGCCCTATGCGCCCCTGCATGCAGTCTCACCTGTAGGATTGTCCACAGGTTCTTCTTGGTTGCAGAATCTACCATTGAAAGGAGGTGAGGGAAAAGCTCTTAAAATGAAGGAACTTGAGGCTTTTAGAAAAGAGGATGATCATCTGACAGCCCAGTCGCTTTTATTTCTCTCTAACTCGATTCTAATGTTTATTTTTAAACCATCTGATAGAGTCCCATTTTGCTAATACTTGTGGTAACTGCAACTTCATTAAAGTATATTGGACATGACATTGAACAGATTGACACATCTAGGGGGTCAATTATTAAGATGTGTTGGCCTGGAAAGCACATCCTGACTGAGAAGGAGCAGAAATCAATAGCAGTTGCAACCCACAATGCCTCATGTTAGCGTCTGCATACTGCAGGGAAATTGTATATAGGGCAACAGTTAACTCCGGGTATGTAGTGCTACATGTGTTCCTCTCTTTTGCATTTTTAGAGGGTTAGAGTACTTTCTCAAGTAGTCTTACACACTCTGGATAGAAAAGGCTTAAAAAGAATAAATAATTTCTATGTACTCATTTACCCCCACCCACTTCAGCCTTGCCTTCTCCAGGTTGGATGGTCCCAGATCTCTCAGCCTTCCCTCATACAGGAGGTGCGAGGGCCCCTCATCGTCCTTGTGGCCCTCTGCTGCACTCTCTCTACATGTCTATAACCGGGGAGCCCAGAGCTGCATGTGGTACTTTAGCCATGGCAGAGTAGAGGGGGAGCATTGCCTCCTTTGACCTGATGGCCATGCTCTTTTTTTATGTGCCCCATTTCCTTAGACATGGCCCCTTGTTCACCTGCCTACCTTGACGCTCCTTCAACAGTTTTCTCCCCTGTTGAGCTTCTTTCTGTCCCACTTCCTTGTTTGCATTCCTCATTCTCCACCTTTCTTTTCAACTTCTCTCATTTTTCATCTATTTTTCTCTTCTGCAACCCCTACTCTAGCTATTCCCTTGCATCAGGGGAGAAGAAACTTGAGCATGGGTCCCATCCCACATCAACACAAAATCTGAAATCTGCCTCTCTCTGGCCACTCAAGTCTTTGCTTTTTAGATGATGTAACAAACAAAATTTGGGAATAATTTCATGAGTAGCTCTGCAAGTAAACTGGACAGTTACTGTATGAAATGTTGGGGTCCTGGGAGTCTGGGTACCCAGTCATGGTGCAAGTCCTCTTTTGAGGTAAGAGAGAACCAGGTGGCTTGGAGGTAAATGGTTGATTTCACCAGCTAATGAGTCCTCAATTCAGATAAGAGCATAAGTACAAAACTTGAAAGAGAGGCTACAGCCACCCTCAGAAGTGTTAATGAAAAGCATTGCTGCTTTGATAATACCTGCTTTCTTACAGTACGGTTGACCTCTTCTCTAGTAAATACAATTTCTTCCAAGAAACCAGAGATTCAGCTGTTTACCCACTCCAATGAAAATAATAATAAAAATAGTCCTTTTAATGCCACATCTGGGTCTCCCAAAGCATTTTCTCATTTCCTTAATTGAATTAAAGAGATGTTCAGTGGCACTGAATGTGTCTTCCTTTAAGTTTTCTGAAGTGACAAGCGGGCTACTGATGCCTAACAAATCGACTGCGTTAACAACTCCAAGCACAGTGCTGCAATTCAGTGAATCCTATCTTATTTTCTGGTAGGCAGGGCCCTGGAGCTGTTTGAGATATATAATGCTATTCCATCTGAGTTTGTCGGAACGTTATCAAGCTCTAGGCTTTTCTCTCTCTAATTTCATGTCACATCTAGATTTGACTTCCCCTCAGAATTCATATAAGCCAAGTCTACTCACCGTTCATGATGCAGTAATGAATGCTATTTGGCTTTCCTCTGTCTCCACCGAGTGTGACAACAGTGAGGACCTCAGAGCCCTAGAGAAATAGGGCGTTACGGTTTGTGTGTTGAGATTAAAAAGCAATGAAAGTGCAGTGGTGTATTAATAAACTGAATTTCAGAAAGCCTTTCTGCAGTAAGGTGTAGAGGGAATGGCGGTACTTTTGCATGAGATATATTGACTTGCAATGAGAAAAATTGTTCCTGCCAAGAGGCTGTGCCTGTTTGCCCAGGACCCAGCCTTTGTCCTTCTCTATAGATTTGGAGTAACAAATCTGAGACCTGAGGATTGCTTTGGTTTGCTACCAGCATGCCCTCTGGCAGTCACTGGAACTCATACTATTGCTGTGTGTCCCACAGTGTGCTGAGACCCCCATAGCTGCTGAAGAATAGTCTCAGCACCACTTCATCAGGTTCAGACAGGCAGCAAACGTGAGCCAAGGGTCAGAAAGCAACTTGCTTCATTGAACACATAGGGCATAAAATAGCAATGAAGATTATGATGATTTAACCATTCTCAAAGCCTTCGCTGTCTTTCTGTGTTAGGAAAATGTCCAGGGCCATACATGGATGTGGTCTGGAAAACATTTATTTATATGGCTGTTCCTATTGACTGAAAAGGATGAAGGCTGTCAGCTTTAAAGCGCTCACAAAAGTTGCCGTGGGCTGCACAATTTAGGTGTCTGAATTGAAGTGTTATTATTTGGGACTGCGAAAACAAGAAACGCTCAAGAAACTGTCAGTTAAACACAAATGGCAGCAGGGAATGTTTTTGTTCCTTTCATTCGCTCATCCCTTGAGTAAATTCTTTAAATGAGAGCAAGTTTCCAATAGAGCAATTGGAAATACAAAACTGTATTTATTACCATTCATGCTGGAAGCTGCAATAAAACTTGTCAATGGAGCAAAATATAGCACAGTCCCTTTGAAAGTGACACAGGGCTTGTTAATCCTCACAACTCCATGAAGGAAAAGGCAAGTTTACGGAATTCAAGTAAAAAATAAAAACAATGCTGAACTCTTTTACTGCACTTCTCTCTGTGAAATTAAATCTAATAGCAAATCTCTTAAAAATAGCAAATCACTTAAAAGACTTGTCGGTGCTTATATCATTATAATATCATACTTGTCTAAGCTATGAGCTCAAGGCTGGCCATAAGTAACAGTTATTGACTTTCGTTTCATGCTAGATGCTCACTTCTTTGAGCACCTGATAGTATTTCAAGATCTATGTGTAACTCTCAGAATAAGTTTATCTTCCATACATTTTGAACATCTGCAAAGCATGCAAATGTTTACTTGGCCCTGCTGAAATGTAACAGCCTATGAACTGAGCTTTTGCCTACTGTCACACATTTGCGTCACAGTTTTAGACAGAAAGTAAAGATCTGCATTATGCCAATTCAAGTGAAAAATGAGGCAAAGGGGGTGCTAACATTGACAATAGTCTAAAGTTGGGTAGTTTCATAAGTAGGTACCATTTCTCATGCTCTGTATGAAGCAAATTTTAATTAAAACATGTATCAGGGTGAAAGTTGATCCCTATTCAGTACTGTGCCTCTGCTTAGAGTTGCACCTCAAACTGATGAGTTTGCAGCTTTGGGAATGATATGTGTCTGGAAGCATCACCAGCATCAAGACTACTGTATGGCTCAAAATGCCATGATACACTGACTGGATAAACTCTACGCTCTCTTTTGAGCAGATCTGACAGTAGGACTTTCTGAGATGGTGGCACAGCCAGGAGATCTCTGTATTCCTTAGACTGTCCGTGATATATAAGGAGGTGTATCTTCAGCAATAGGCATAGCAACAAGCACAGTTTTAGGACAACTCGTATGTGGTTCTCCTCAGTTTGCCCCTGCTTTCTTAGTATTCTGGTGCATTTGGACCTGGGAGGATTTCCTGGGCCCTTCCTCCTGCCTAGCTGAGCAGAAAGTATCCTGCGCTACTTGGTGTCAGGTTCACCTTGGCCCAGATGAGATATTGAGAGGCTAGTGCAGCAGCCCAAAGCACATGTTTATTTTGGCTGAAACGTGAAAGACTGCACTTCCGCAGGTCAAAACCAGCACTTACTGCAAGCGTATCCTCATAGACGTATCCATAGTAGGGAGTCCCAATGAACATGGGAGGAGTGTCCTGAACATCCTCCACGTTGATGGTGACAGTTGTTGTGGCTGAGAACACTTTGTTGTCTCCCCTCAGCTTCCCACCGCCATCCTAGAAGAGAAGTCGCTGTCAGATCCCGCTGCTGAAGTATGCAGGCAAATCCATTTACGGCATCATGCGCACCGTATCAGGCATGCATTCACGAACATGGTTCCAGGAATCTCTAATGTCTCTCAGCGCACACTCAGCTCTACTGCCCTATTCCCTTCTCTTTTCCATCTGTTCCATTTCCTCTCTGAGTGGGCAGACACCTTACGAAATCTCAGAAGCAATTTCTTCTGTTAAAGTAATTGTGCTCATATATGCAGTCACGCATTATTGCTTATCAACAACACAGAGAACAGACAATTCAGGGCTTTTTTATCCTGTTGGCTCTTCTTGTTTTTTGGAATAGGAGAAAGCTAGAAACAGATGGAAAAAATTATCAGGCCATAAAACCCTGCCGTGAAACCAAGGCAACTGCAGTAAAATAGGGCATTTTCAGGGGAAAATTAAACAGGTGAGTTGACCAAAGCCTCCCAGGGGATCTTACGTGGCATAAGTGACAGCATGGCAACACACACCCAGGAGCTGTGCAACAGCCACAGTATATAAACAATCTCTGGGGACTTTACCACCATTGGCACTGTGCTGGTGATCCAGCAGTGCCAACTACAGAAATGCCTCACGGTTTTGGAAGCTTTTAACACCCTTACTCTCAGAGCACTGGCTAGTGGTCAGTGGCCATACTGGTGTGAATTATTCTGGGCATCTGCTGTGCCCGTTCTGAAAGTTCTGGATTTTGGAAGAGATTTGCTCTTTACTGCCCAAAAGCAGCATTTAACCCAAGTTCTGTTATTTCTCTTTAAATGAATCCTGGCTAAATAAGTAAATAACAAGGTCCATACATTTTTCACAAAACAAGAAATGTAAAGTCACTGTAAGTAGCAGTGAAATTATTCTCCTTCCACACATGCGGCCGCCAGCCTTACAGCTCTCTGCAGGATCCTGGGAGACTTTACTTCAGAGTCTGAATTTTTAATGCCTGTTATGAATCCTCAGCCATGCTGCAGGCACCGCGCTACTGTGAGCAACAGTGGGGAGGAAAGAATTGCAGCAGCATGTGTGGGATTGGTGTGAGATCCTGCTGCAACGCAGCGGAAATGTGAAAAAAAGAAACATCCTCAGACTCTTCCAGAGCTCTGCCCCTGCTGTGACAGGGCTGGATGCTGAGCAGCACCAGGGAGTCCAAAGGGACTGATGCATCCCAAAGCTGGGGCTGCGTGCAACAGTGCATGCTTCTGGGTGTCTCTCACTGTGTACAGGTGACTTGCTGCAGAGGAGCTCGCTGTCCTGGCACTGGAGCCTGAGTTCAGTCTTTGTCCTTTTGGTGACATCACTACCTGCCCACACCAGACTTTACAAGAATGCTGTTTCTGAGCAACTCAAGAATTGTGTGAAAGGATGCAGCAGCATATTTTTAATAAATAAACTTATTTAGTAACCTTTCTGTTACACAAATATATTAGCTAGACCTGGAAGCTCGAAATAGCTGTTCCTGGCTTTGGAGTCTGTTGGCTTACTGGAAAAAGCCCCGTGCAAAACTGAATCCTGCACATACTGCATTTTAATTGGCTCATAATTGGTGAAATCAAAACTGAATTTCAACAAGGTGTTCTTTCTCAGTGTGCCCGAGCTCTTAACCAGATTACCTTTAATACTATGTAAATATATTCCAACTTGTCTCCATACTGTATCTAAGGTACATACTGCAACAAATTGGTTCGTGTGTTTTTTTTTTTAAATTCCACTGCCTATTGAATAAGGGAAACTACCACTCATCTGGAGGAAAATGCTTACAGAAATAGTGGATTTGAAGGGCATTGTGTAAAAAGTTGCCCTTTTGGCACACAAACGTCTGTCCAGCTTCAAATACGAAAGCTTTCTGTTCTTCCCCAGAGGGCAACACCAGGAAGGCTGGTTGCAGGTGGGCTCTGGCTTCATCAGTAAGAACAGGTAGTACTCTATAATGCAACACAGGTTTCAATTTTGCACCAGCCTGCTGCATCCAAGTACAGACAGGGTTTCCATGCACTTTTCCTTCTGAAGGAAGCTATATCGTGCTTTTGATATCCCACCTGCACACAGGGTTACAAATTAGACTTGCTCTCCCATCGGGCCAAAGAAGGGGCCAACAGGAGCCATGCTGTGATGTGCCAGAGTGACAGTGGAGACCCCAGCTCCAACGCCTGCCTGCCAGGCTGTGCTTGACTGCTTCATGGCAGACAATATCCATTTCCCAAAGCTTATTTTCTTGTGCATGCTACAGAATTGGCCCTGTAGACACTGGTAGCAGCTCAATCCTCTGAATCTTAAATGAGAGATGACTCTTAAAAGTACAGATAATACTTTACCTGCAAGAAGTAGGTGATACTTCCTCCAGAACCGGTGTCTCTGTCAACTGCCTCAATCTTAAAGATACTGCTGCCAGAAGGAGAGTTCTGTGACCAAAAACAGATACTACAGTGAGACAGAAGTGGTAAACCAGCAGAACTACAAGAAGTGAAAATGGAGCATGTAAGGAGACAGAGTGCTCGTAGAAAGAATATAAATGAATGAGGGAATCAAACAGGCAAGAGATTGAAAATGGAGGAAACTGGAGCAAAGCAAAGCTTTCTGGAATAATCAGGAGGGAAAACTGCTAAAAGAGTGTACCCTATTTCCACTGAAACCAATTCTAAAAATCACATTGTGGAACTTACCCACTAAGTAGCATGCCTTAAGTCCGAACTGACTTTGGCCAACCCCCATAAGAATGCGAGTTAGTACTCCACATCTTGTGACTTTACTGGAAGCACACCAGCTCGCTCCTCTTTACATTCTACTGAAATACAGTATGCAAAGAAACTTCACCAACCTCAGGGACTTGGACTATGTAAGGTGTATTGATGAACTCTGGGCTCTCATCATTAGCATCCTTTACAAGGATCCTCACTTTCTCTGAAACCTGGATTGGAATGTGAAGAACACGTTATGACTGGAGCTGATGTGAACCTGTTCATTTTCCTACTAACGTGCAGCCAAAGGTAATGAAAAGATGTATTGTAATACAATGTCTTTGCACTAACAAAACTGAGCACATAAAAGAAAAAAAAAAACCCCACAAAAACATCAGGAAAAAAAAAAAAAAAAAAAAAAAAAAAAATCACAAAAACCAGAATAACTATCCGTGTGGAGAACACCCAGGTATCTCTAAAGTGGAAAAGGAGTCTTAAAGCACTTCATATGTTATAGATTGGGGCTAACTTACATAAGTCATTTTTCTTCTTTGTGGGATTCTAACTACCATGATGTATTTAATGGGAATTCATCAAAGACCATGTAAAAGTTGGCACCTGATGGCCAACTGTGTTAATTAATATCTTATTCAATATCATCTGACCAGGTCAACAGCACGCAGAATTTGGATGTATGAATACATTCTTTTAATATTTAACAGACTATCCTGAGCAATCTGCCTTTTTAAAAAATATGGAACCAAAATATATTTGATCAACCAAACTTTCCAGATTTCTCCAGAGTGGGCATGTGGATGCGATCCCTTTAGTAGCTATTTACAGAAATGGTGAGAGCCATTGTCTCTGTAGGATGTAGTTGCACCCCAAACATGGGATGATCTCACTCCTCTTGTTTGAGATGAGGAAGATCTCTAGAGTTGTCTGGTTTCGGGGGTAGTTAGAGGGTCACATTTTTGTGACACCTCCAGAGACGAAGCCCAGGTCATTTTACAGGCAGTCTAATACCTTGACCACCAGAATATCTATCAGTAAACTAAAAATGCCAAGGAAAATTGAAGAACTAGGACTGGTTGCTCATGCCTTATATAAGACCTTAATCATTAGACACGATCAAAGTTCAGCAGCAGACAAGAAAACCACCTTGGCCTCAGCAAATCTTCTTAACATCACACCAGAGAAACACTGCGGGGGTGGAGGCCAGTCAGCTTTTGCACGTCCAATTCTGGTTCCAGTCCTGTTACACTTCTTGGAAAAAAACAAAACAAAAAAAACCTTCAGTTCTTTCTTAGTTACGCATCCCACTGAGCTGACAGTGAAACTTCAGGGGTAGCTGAACACATTTATGAAGCAAACTGCAAGTACAGACCAGCCAATGTAGATGCATTCTGGCCAAAGTTAGTAGTCATGAACAACAGTAGCACTGCAAATGGGGCAGCTGACACAACCCCTGACCCCTCATGGCCATATGGCTGCCTGGGCATGCACACTCTCCTTTGCCTGCCTGCAGCTCCAGACAGACGCAAGAGTGCAGACAGCTCTGCACACAAATGTGAGAGAAAATGGGTGCTCTGGTACTGCTTTGACAATAGCGAGTGCTTTTCTTTACAAATGAGCAAAGCCTAAAGAAAACCTTAATGCTAGACTTCAGCATTAAGGTGGAGGTCTTCATCAGAGTGATTTTACATATGTAACATTTTTTAGCTGATAAGAAGTTGTCCTTTTCCCCATGGGAAACACTGATTAATAATCATCTTTTTGTTCTATTTAATTTCTTCAACTGCAATTACAGTTTAAAAAGGAAATGCTTAAGCCCACCACAAAACATTCAGTCAGAGAATGCATCAGTTTTTGAGTTTTCAGTGAAACAAAACTGAACTTGTTTCAAAAGAAACAGTTGTTACCAAGCAATTCTCACTCTAAGCAGAAACGCGCTCTACCATTTGTGCTGCACATGAGGAACGTGGTAACTCTTCACAGAAAACCAGGTCTCTCACTTTGCAATATACAGCTTGCTCTTATCAGGGCTGACAAAGTTATCAGCGATAATTTTGTGCTTTCTTCTCATAAACATTTACAGCACTGATGAGAAGATCCCAAAGGTCCATACTCTGATGCTATGAGCAGACTCACGGACCGAGGAAAGGGGAGCAAAATGTCACACTTTAAATTACAGCTGCAATTCCGATGTGCCGCTGTAAATCAAAAGCTTGAGAAGAAAACCCACAGTGTTTAGCACCACCTATGACAAAATGCATATTGCCAAGCAAAAGACCAACCGGCTTCAGTTCCATACTTTAACCATACGTGTCTACATACTGACCAACTGGTGTGTCCTCGGAAAGGCTGAGGAGTGCCATGTTCCCATTTGTGCTCCTGGCTCCATTATCGAAGAAATAGGGGGCATAATTGGCCTGAACTGCAATTAAAACAGAAGGCACAGAAAAACACGTCATCGGTGGCAGTTACCTGGCTGTTACCCGACTCTCAGTAAACACGAGCTCCGTTGGGAATACTACGAGGGCACAACATATCCGTTGCTGCAGTGCACTTTCAGGGTTCTATCTGCACGGGCACTTTCAATACACTCGCTTCTACCTGCTACTCTGTGTTCACACAGTAGCCAACGAAGAAGAAGAGCATGTAAAAAAACATCGAGGGAACCAAAGCAAGCAGCAGGACCTCTCTAAGAAGTCTCATTCAGCTCTGGGCAAAACATTAACCCTCCTGGCAATGCCCACACGCGTCTCGCTGAGCTGCACACGCAGATCTGAAGCTCCCGGTGCCTCAGCACCTCTCCCAGGGCTCTGAACACATTCTGCCCTAACGTTATGCCTACTGCATGAGCAATTAGCCAGAATTAAATTGTTACTTACTTCCTGCCAGACAACAGCAGAGTTTGAGAAAAGAAAAACAATAAACAGGTTAGAAGTGTGTGAGTTCTTAACAGCCTATCTGAAACAAATCCATGTAAGCACAGAGGGCAACAACTGCACAGGGGTCAGCAGTTGGCAGGGAAAATATTTCAGGACAACATTACCACATCAGTAAGAATTACCACAGGATGTAAGGTTATGCTGTACCCTGCTATATTCTTATTTAAAGGGATCATTGTACTCACCCAGACAAACGTGCACCAAACTGAGAAATAAGGAGGGGATGAAATGCCTTACATGCTTCATCCCACTGCAGAAGGGGACAATTTCTTCTCTGTTTCAAGGATTTTAATTGTTTTTCTCTGAAATGTCCAGGAAAGCATCCTTCAGGCTGATGCAGTGGAGAAATGTGCAAGAGGCAGTAACAGATGCTAAGATGTTAAGCGGATGACACGTCTTAATTTCTAAGGAATTTAAAGAAACTCCTTCCTACCACGTAATTAGACCAATTACTTTGCAGGGAGCTGTGGGACTCGTTTCTCAGGCAAGATTTGAAGGAAGCAGTGCACCTCTCACAAATTCAGCTGCCATGTTTGCACTGTCCAAACGTGAAAAAATCAGAGAAAAGGTGAATCTGAAGGTTGCTTTCTTTCTGATGTCTCTAATTCCCTAAGCCAGCCCTCTGCTTCTAAGAACTGGGAGAGGTTTCTTTTTGTTTCAGTTATAGAAATTACAACAAACTATAAAGGAAGAAAATCTAACACAAGCAGCAAAGAGTAAATACTGTTGTTACTGGCTTAAAGGAAACAAACCGCATTTATGATGGCAGAAAATACTTAAAATTGCACACTAAAAATACAGAATTGTCTTTTTTCTTCTTGTTTTCCTGTTAGTTTGAACAGTTATTAAATTCTTAAATGTATAAATTTCTGGAAACATACATTCAGCAAGCAATTTCTAACCAACTCATTAAAAATGTGGAAAAACTTTAAAAATGGCTTTTCTTTCTTGCTTTGGTTCTCTATACATAAGACTTGCCTGCTTTAATTAGATCTACATTTATCATACAGTAAATTATAGAGCTAAAAAGCAGCCGGTGTGGGAAGTTGATGACCAAGTTTTTGGCTGGTGGAAGGAGCTCCCCCTGTGGTGATACAAAGAGCGTTAGCTGTTTGGGCGTAACCCGAGGCAAAGCACTTGTCCTTTAAGCACGCCTTCACGGTGTTTTGGTTCTGCTTTTTGACTAACAACGCCCATGAAAAAAAGTGTTGGAAGAGTTAACCAAAGAGTTCCCCCTTGCGGTGCTTTTAACGCACCAGAAGCGACTGCAGCTCGGTGGCCAATGATACAAAGAAGCATGGAGCAGGAAGCAGCTCTGGATTTGGCAACGGGGGACATTTTTGGCATTTGTACGCCTTCAGATTCCACTGGACCTGCAGTATGCCTGTGGGGACTCCTTTGCCCCCTGAACGAATCAACTGTGGTGCTCCCAGAAAAGAGCACTGTGGATAGTGTCAGCAAAACTCACCATCCGTAGGGGAACTTGTCAGAGAGTGGCAAAGAGAGAAAAAGCTTGGAAAGTCTCCAGTGTAGATGGGACAGACTCATGAAGGTATGGCTCACTGGTGAGTAATAGCTATGACAGGACAGAAGCAAACCCTGGCTCAAGGAGGCACTAAATTACTGCCTGACAGAAGCTGAAAAGTTTAAACCAGGGGAAACATTCCTCTGCCTTATGTCAACTTGCTCCTCTTACAGCTTCCACTGAAGAGATCACACCCGTGGTGTGACCCATTGTGACTACTCTTACACAGCAATGCTGGGAAAAGCATGGCATCAAACCAATGTTTGGCTGTAGCAGCACCCTGCAATGCTCAGGGGACAAGGCATTCGAATTCACAATACAAGGATCCAGTGCTGAAAACTGTGCAGGAGAGAATGCATGTACAGAAGGCAGATATCAGTTTAATCCCCATTACAGATTTAAGCATGTCATCATTGTTAACAATAATACTGAACCACAGATAAAATAACAAAACACACTTGCCTGGTACCTGGGAAGAAACACAAATAGCACCTGAACTTCCACTTGCTGCCTCTTCAGCCCACAGTTTTTAGCACACTTCTTTCTGCAGCCTGTTCCTAAGAAAAGGGAGGGTAAGCCCTGCAAAGCTATTAGCTGTCAGCTCATCTGGCTGCACCCCAGGGATCTCAATCCCCAGGGCCCACATCTCTGGGAAGCAAAATGTCTCACTCTGAATTTCAAGGAGGCTGAGCTCTTAATCCCCACAGAGTTTTAAAACCCAGCTGATGTGCTTCCATGCACGCACAGGTGATACAGCTAGGGAGCAGCATTCAAGCAAAACATTTTTTCAGTCAGCAAATATTCTTGCTTTAAAGCTAGCAGAATTCATGAAACCAGGCTGATTTTGATGGGAAAAGAAATGGCAGTAGGGGGTTTCAGGACAGCGATGTTTGTAGGAGTGGCAGAATCCCACTCTCTACAGAATAAACCCTATAGAATTAAATTTCCATTTCATAAATTAATTTTAAGTGTACTGAATGGCAAGAAACAAAATACAAGTGTCCCTGTTGGCCAGAAGCCAAGAACCCACCAGCACCCAACTCCACCCAAGCTAAGGGCAAAGCACCTGGAGATAAAAGCTGCTTTCCCATGGAGGTAGCCTTTCCACCTGGGAGCAATGCCCTCGCTGACACCTTCCTGACAGCACCCACTTGGCATCTGTGTGTGAAGTTCTCACCAAGCTGCATTTCCACCAGGCTTTAGATGCTTGCATGTGAGTTTAAAAGTGAGAGGAAAATAAAATTAAAGAAAATAAGTGATTACGCTCCACGGCTCTGCTTTTCTTTATATTAACTGTGCACAGTCTTCATATTTTGTGCCTGCCTCCATTTGAGCTAAAGCCTCCTTTGTTTTAGTCTCCAGACAGTTTTGCTAAGTAATGAAATTCCCATTTGTGTCATAACTGCTCCAGCTCCTCTTTTTCCTATGCTCATCCTCCTACGCTGGCTGCATACACCATTAAGTGCTACCTCAGGGCAGAACATTCTGCATTTGTTATATGTACATGTGCGTAAATAAATTCAACACTACCAGTACTGCACACTTTATATAAACCTCAGCGTGTGAAGAAAGAGCCCAAATTACTCTTGCTTTCCCTCTCTAAATCAGCTGCAAAGAGGAGCAGTGGGAGCAATCAGCCATTTCTGGAGGCACTTTGCAGAGAACGATTCACTCAGAATTGCTTGGTTCAACAGCCACGAAGGAGAGAAATGGAGGCTAAGCCATTTTCCAGACCCTTCTTGAAATTCTCCCTATTTTCGAGTATTCAGGTGCAACAGGGGAGTGCTTATTTACCACTGAAGGCAAAGGAAAGGGAGAAGGGTAGTCCACCGACATGCAGCAGTAATGTGGACACTCCAACAGCCCCAAGCCTGGCACAGCTGCAACCACAGCCACATAGTTTCTACCCCTCAAAAATCAACCCCCAAAGGACAGAGAAATGAATCAGACTGCGGTACATCACCACTCTCCACAACACCCGTAACACAAGGGTAAAAACAACGGTGGTGAAAAAACTAGCAACAAGCAATGACATCTATTTCAGACAACTGTTTTTAGTCGTGATATTTCCATGTATCACCTTGAATCTGCCTACCACAGCACCAAAGCTTTTGGCTGCTGAGGAGCTCATTTTATGAGAAGCTCACTGGAATCCTTAGCACTGGACCCTGAGCAGTCTGATGGCAGTAGACAAAAGCTTCAAGTTCCTTTAGGTCCCCTCCACCATCCATCATCATCAGTTTTCTTCCCAGCTGTAAGGAAGTAGACTCACAGTACCATTTCATAATAACAACAGCAAAAAAGAAACAGCCGTGTGATAATAGGAGTTAGATCTAATCAGAGATATGTGCTTGAGACAGTGGCAACTCGATACTTCCCTGTTACCAGAACAAATAAATCACTTCTTCTATGAAGTTTATGTACCTCTCCACACTTGTTCCCGTCACTGGAAATATGTAAAATTGTTAAAAACAATAGGGAATTTCTTGATAGTCTTGGAGCCAATAAACATCTCTTTCTTCTTCTCACAATGTTCCTGCTTTATTATGAATTGAATGAGCTTAATGCTTTTATGTCTGAAATAAATGCTTATCTCACAGTTACACCATTACACATGGGGGTCTAAGTTCAGTTTTCACCTCTGCCACAGTTTATGAATAATCAGCTCAAGTTTGTTAAACTCATATTGAAGTCATCAAAAGATAGCAACTGATTTTCATGAGCGATCTTAGCCAAACTTACAAATCTTCTGCAGCTCATAGAATAGAAGGGTAAACAAAAGAGGGGGAAAATAACATTACCAGTGTGTTCTACAGAAAGCATTACTGTACTATTTGGTTTGAGTTTAAAGAACAAACAGCATGAGTCTATACTCAGCTGTCTACACTCCTTTTTATATTACAATTTCACTGAACAGCTGTGCTAAACATCAGTAGTACACAGAGTGGGAAAACCCTTGACAAAACTGGTAACTAACGTAAGAAGATGCCAATTCCCCTCAAAAGACACAAGAATAGCATTCTTCATCCTTGAGAAGAAAATGAGAGATTTAGAGAAACAACTACAAGCACCTTACAACAAGCATTATGTCAATGTGATCCTTCTTGAAGCGTCCTATTTTGGACAACAAAATGAAAGCACTCAGAATGGCTGATTACTTTTGAAGTCCTTGCACAAAGTTTGGGAAAAAAAAACAAAACAAAAACAACAAGCCACTAATTAAACTTGCACACAAATTGCAGTTTCCTTGTGAAAGAAGCAGTACATTCACTTGTTTAACAAGGAAGTTGAACTAGATCATGAGTGTCCAACCTTTTGGATTGCCTCAGCTGCACTGAGTGAAGAACTGCCTTAGGCCACATTTTGAATGTATAATATAGTTACATATACAGTTAACAAAACTTTTTTTAGTACATTTTTTGTTAAAACATAAAAAAGGAGGGCAACAAAACCATAAAATGACTGAGATACACGACCTTGTCTTTTTAAAGCTAATACATCAATGTCTGGTTCAATGGCAGTGGCTGCAATTCTCAGTGAGCTCTCAAGGTGTACATCAGAGATTTTGGAAACTTTTCCTTTCTTCACCCTTGAAAAGAACTGTTCAAACGTACGGATCACCAAAAACCTGTGACATGAACAAAGTGTTCATGTCACACGAACAAAGATGGAAGATACAGTGGTGACAGCAGAGCAGCAAGGTCCCAGGCTACAGCAAGCAAGGACTTGCTCAAATGCAACAACTATAGATACAGACATAGATTAAAGAAGCTGCTTACCTTTGGAAGGCTTCAGATAGGCAGGGATCTCCACTGGGATACCCTTGCTTCCACTGTCAGCCCTTAAATGAGGTATGGGAAGGGGTGGATCCTGGCTCCAGCCCCCCCAATCACTCAGCGGCATTGTGTGCACCTGAGCTCCCCCGGGTTGACCCTGCCTTCCCGCCAGGTGCTCCATCATTGGTTCAGGTCACGACCTTGCATTTCTGCTACAGGTGTGATTGTGAAGAAAGGTTATTTCTCTCTGGTAAGAGAGGGCTTGTAGAAGTCTGTTAGTATAATAAATTAATAAAAGGAAAATACTTCTAATATGTATAATTGAAAAACAAACAAAGAAAACTCCCAAAGCTGGAAGTCTACCTACAATTAAACCTCTACTTGTGTTCAGTGCTACTGAAAAGGCAGAAGGAAGCAAAAAGTTTTGTTTCAGTAACTGCCAGCAACACGTTCTTGTGAGGTTACGTTCCAGAACCCAAAGGATGAAATACTTCGTTGTTCTAGCATACACAGAGGGAAACCAGGATATGGAAGTAAGTATGGTCAAAATTTCAAAAGGCTCAAAAAAATAACAGATTTGTTTGTCCCTAACTCCTCAAATTGTCCGATACAGTTGAGTCAGACCAGAACCTTCTCTAGCTGGGAACTATTTAAAATGTCAAACTCTATAGAAACATCTAAATGAAACTAATTTTCATTCTCTGTGGGCCCAACTTGCTGGACATCTGCTAATATTTCTGCTTGGCACTGTACGAAATGACTCACTGTTCTGCATCAGGAACCAACAAAATCTCCCAGGCAGCAGTGCAAACACGAGGTAATGTCCTGCGGAGAGAAAGTACTCACACCTCCCTAGGACAAAGAAGGTAGTCTTAGAAAGAGAGTAATACTATTCTGTGTGATCAGACAGCCTGCAGTTTTACATACCACAGTACAGTTAATGCCATGCTGTAGTTTTATACAATGCTGTCATGAGGCAACCACAGCAGTGAGATCATATCTCCAAACAAACTAAGAACCGACAATGGAAGGAAAACAGAGGGAGAGCAGGCACAAATATTACTGATTTGTTTCCAGGGCAACTTTCAAACAGATGTCAAAATGCTTCCCAACAAACTTTTTTTTTTTTCCTTCCCCCCCCCCCCCGATAGGTAAATTCAGGCATAATGAGACCATCCCCTAGATAAAAATGCCAATCTGCAACACAAAACTTTTAGAGCACTTGCCAGCATGACTTACCACAAATTGCAGTCATTAGCAGTAGGTGGTCATGGAGTAGGTTCGGGGAATTCCTGGGATGAAGCAACAATTCCCACTGCTTCATCTCAGATGTGGTTCTTCCTCATTACAGCCTGCTATAGGGTGTTTATGATACTTGAAGAAATGGTGCTGCAGGTAACTGGGGCATGGAGAAATTTTAACGTGTCTGGTAAGTAATTGAAATTCCTGTTAAGCCATTTCATTAGCTTGGAAGCTCTCTAAGGCTACTGAAAAATCAGTTCACAATTCAGTAAATGCAGTCTGTTAAAAGCTACATATTGCTGTCCTCATTTTGTTTTGACAGGGACACAAAAACAAACAGACACTAAAATATTCAGGTATATTTAGATAGCCCGTATTCACTTCAGCAGCACGGTCACTAAAATATGTGATGCCATGGAGCATGACACAGATTTGTGTGAAGGGTGCCACTTAGCAGCAAACAGTCCAAGTTATTTATGAAAGAATAACAACTGTTCATTTTCCCTGCAAAAATTGTACATATATCTCAAAGTTTGTGAGGGTGGGGTGTGAATAATGAATGAATCAAGATTTTATCATTTACTTGGTATGGCTGTGAAAAACAAGAGAAAATGAAACAAAAAATAAGAGAACTTGTCAATGCAGAATAAGGAAACGTTCTTGTTTGCCCTGTAAATTTGATGGGTGGCGTGCATGCCATGGACATTACTGTATAGATGGTCTGTTTACAAGGCAATGGTATGACTTGTTGAATCAGAGGATGTATGAAAATTACATATATTTATTTTATTGGCATATATAAGTAAAATCAGCTTTTTAGTAGAGGAAATGGACAAATACGAAGATCACAGGTAAACTACGCCCCTGACTGGAGATCAGCTTTAAACCACACAAGCAATTCAGCCACAGCAGATGATGCAGTCTCTGGATTTTACTCAGGTAAATGCATGGCACCATGGTTGCTGATAGGTCTTTCCACAACTTCTGTAGCTGAGAATGCAGATGTGTGCCTTCACTGTTCTCAGTGGGGAATCCCACAGATCAATTACACTCAACACTATGTGTCAAGGTACTTACCTTGTTAGGATTTTGAAGATCTAACTGGCTGGAGAACACCTCAGTCTTCACCTTGGATTGCTGTAATGAGAGGCAATCCTTACACCAAAGTTCATCCTTAACCTGAAAGTTCTGAATGCAAGATACATTTCAATAATTTTTCTATCCATAACACGAGATCTAAAAACTTGGCTTTGAAGTAATTTACCTTACCTCAAAAACACATGGGACCATCACTCTGTTCCCACATAAACTTTTGGTAACTGCCACTGGAGAAATTTCTACACAGTCAACAGTCCTCTAAATACACTGGTTTTCATGATTTTCAAAGCAAGCTGTTTACACTGGATAAAGCCCACAGACAGGCTCTTCACCTCACACACATTCAAGTACTTTATCTCAAAGTACCACAGTTATTGAATTTTTCTCTCTCTCTTTTTTTTTTAACATCCCGTTAGTAGATTTGATAGGACTATATAGTGAGAATCTCAACTACAAGTGCCAATTTGAGGACTGAATGGATTTCACTTCTCAGACTTCAGGATCTTTTCTCCAATCTAGTCAGTCTTCACCTAACTCAGTAGAAATATGGGGGATTTCAAACATCAAAGGTGGAAATTACAAGGCTAATATTAACCACGTATGTAATCCTTTCCCAGACATAACTTGAGCTCAGGTATTTTCTGTTTCATCTCATCATCCACTCATCCAAATGCTTTCACAGAAGCAAGCAGCCTAAGTATATACTTAACCAAGACAAAGGAAAATGCTTGTTTGTTTAACCTTAGTACAATCAAACAACTTCAAGACAAGAACCCAGTGACAACAGCCATCATTCATTGTTTCCCATATAATCAAAAGTTAGCAACTGAAAGGTTCTTAAGTTGAAGGGAATGTTTTATAGAGGGACTTGTGGACCCTACTGAATATCCATCCCATTCATAAACTTGTTTCAAAACATCTGACTGCTTCTCTGATCAGATGGACTTCTTCACACTGTTTTTGCATGAAATCATCTTTCTTGCCAAGCAGATGCAAACAAGTTTTAGGTCTGCTCAGTGAGCGCACCGCACAGCCAGCACTGACTATGACATAGGGCTCTTCAGTGAGACAGATGGGAAGTTTTGACTCAAAAAACCACCTAGCAAAGACGGTAATATCCAGCGCACTATGGCTGTAGGATCCAATTATAAGAGCATGCCACAGACATCTTATTTCCAGAAACCAAGGGAAGATGAATTGGCTACAACTAACCACATAGCACTCCCTGGGAATGTGCCTTTTTGTCCCTCGGGTTGAGGTATCAGTGCTAATGACCAAACAACATTGGAGAAATGAGGAGAACTGCTCTCTTCTGCCACTAACAGACATTGTGTCACCTTGCTTGTCAGCTGAGAGAAACCCTACTGCTGTTTCACTTTTAGACTTGGACATCTTATTAACCAGGGTCTATTAGTGCTTTGAGTGTGTTAAGCATATCACAATTGTGTAAGCTACACTGTTAGAAGGCTGCACGTGTGGTCCAGTTTTAGAGACTTGATCACAATCACTCACTGAACAGGCACATTGTGCACAAAAGCTTTCAAATGTTTGGGCTGGTATTTCTCCCGTACAAGGCTTAAACCCTCTCCTGCAAGCATCTGTGCTGCACTGCTAGCTGTGACTTACTTGCTCTCCAGCAAACGCGCCGCATGCAGTTTGAGCCTGACATCAACTGGGCTTGGTTTGACAGCTTCTTGCAATTGCAGAGGTTTTTGGGAGTGTGCAAGAAAACAGGCAAGTCGTGCCCAGTTTAGGATCTCTCAAGGCATCAAGTGACCTTATTTCTCTGATCATGCTTTCAGAGGCTGACTAGATGGCACTGAGACAGTAATGTGCTTATCTTACTGCAAATCTCTGGCCTCTGTCATTCCCTCGTTGAGTACCAGCCTGAAAATGTGGAGTTAAATCCCCTACGCCTGATGACACTCACAGCAGGGCCTCTGAGGCAAAGTGGCAGCTGAAGGGCTGAATGATGACTCGGACAAATGCACATCCAGATAACTTTTCCAGCAGATTTCACCAGTGACGCACTGAAAACACAAGTAATTTGGGGGAAATTCTCCCATGCCTATACACCTACTCTGAGATGAAAATGTGAAATATGATGAGACAGCTGGGTGCTAGAAAGCAACTTAGTCATCCAGTGCCCACCAGAAGCCTTATAATGCTGAATTGCTGCTGGGAACTGAAGTCACGCACGAGTCAGAACCAACATGCCTGCACATGTTACTTAATGTAGGGCTAAGGAGCTCTTTTTTCTCCCCACCATCATCTAAACAAATACTTAATTCTGCAGAGAAAACAGCAGAGACAACTGCTCAGATCTAATGAGGGAAAAATTTGTCCATTTGATGCCAAAAAAAAAAAAGATTGACTTGTGAAGCAATTTTCTTCTCAGCTTCAACTGAGGAGAGAAGAAAGTCACAGCTAAATTTTAGCTGGATTCTTCTCAAAATGAACTTTGGTCAAATATAGATAGAATTCAATCTGCATTCACCATCTGGCAATGCTGCTGTATCTGTCTGGTAGGTCAGTTAGCAGCAAAACTGGACAGAAGAGGATCAGGCAATGTGTCTCTAGACTCAATCCTCTGAACACTCAAATCACCAAGAACCTTCCACTCAGCTTCAGCAAGAGCATACAGATCTGCAAGAGCAAGAAGTCATGCCTCTGCTTTCATGCTTCACCTGGCTAATCATCTGTAATGACGTTACCTATGCAGGATTTTGTTTTTTCTTAGAAAATATAATCATAGGAAACTGCGATAGTAGCCCATACTTTGGATTAACAGAACTTCTGCAGAGCTAAAATCCTGAAAGCAGCTACACCCAGACCCTCGAATGAGGTGTAGGCCAGAGTCAAGACAGCTGAGGATTCAACAGCAAGAATCCCCAATACACCTCTGAGGCTATTATTTGTACAAAGAATATGTAGCTTTGAGTCTTCTGGTACAGAGTTTGTAGGAAAAAAACAACAAACTGCTTGTGCTCTAACAGCCCCTCTCAGCAGCAACCATTTCTCTGTGCCCCTGATGGGTCACATCCGTAGTAGCATATAAAAGACCAATTTGGTGTCAGCTGATGGTATTAATCTCAGAACAAGTGGACAATATCAGACTAGGATCCAACATGTATTCTGGGAGGCATAGAGATACAGCAAAAATATCTTTATTGGAACTTGAAAGCTCTACAGTCTTCATGCCTGACAGCCAGGTGCACACAAAAATGCAGGATACAAAGAAATGCATGTGTGAGCTTGGGCACGCTGAATTTATTGCTTCGTGTAAGCATACTGACTGTGGATTTTGCAAAGCCACTGAGTAAATATGTTTCTCCTCAGGTAAAGCCAAAAAAAACAAATATGGAAATAAAGGAAACAAAATGAAGAACAGGTGCCTATAAGGTAAAGCTGTGATCAGGAGGTAACTCTGTTCTACCACATAGGGAAAATAGTTCAAGAAGTAGAAGTCCGACTTCAAGGTGAGGAATCACCTTCGGGAAGATGACAGATGACCTCTTGGATACCAGTAGGCCAGGCAAAAACCGTGTTTGAGCAGCAGTCATCACAGTCAGAGCTGAAATAGCTTGAGGAGTCCTGCTTTAGTTTGTTCAGTCAAAACCAAGGCCTCACTGACATGACATATTTATATATTTGAAGAGCCCTTAACCCTAGGTTGAGGCTAGTCTGAAAAGCCAGGTGAATAAAAATACCCAAGTGCCTTGGTGATGCATTTCTCTAATTATGCTGATGGTCTTGGGCAACTTCTTTTGCTACCAGAAACAACGCTGCCTGAAAAAGGACCAGAGCGTGGATCCTGCTGTTAGGAGGACAAAAAGAAAAATCTCATAGCATTTTGCAAACATAAAACAAATGGCCTTAACTCATGTTGTTAGAGAGCAGAACCCCTCATAGCTGTTACTAATGCTTTGCATGGGGCTGTAAACACATTGCCACATTTTAGAGATAAAACCACGGCTGAAAACATGTCATATCCAAAACACTTACTATATCACTGCTATTGCTGACACCTTTTGTGACGTACAAAACCAAAATAAAGCTAAACATGTTTGCTCAGTGGTCAGCGTAACTATTGAACACAGCTTTTCCATCAACCTTGGCTCAGATCCTGCAAGGACCAGAGGATCCTTTTCATCCTTGATATGAAAACACCATGTGTGTCAGCTCACAGCTAGGAAGCCGAGGGTCAGATCTACCTGAACTCAAAAAAGCAATGAAGTGCAGTAATAGCAATTGCTCAGCACAATATAAACGTTGACAATAAGAGAGCATGGCCAGATCTGAGTGCCCGTTAACTTCTCTCAGGGGAAACACTTCTGCCTGGGTGGGTTACAATAGGCATCTAACCACCCCTACACAGCTACCCCAGATTAATGAAGGGCACAGAGACCATTTCTATCATCCTGGAAATTACCTTAGGGAAACTGCAGTTTTCCTTCTGCTGAAGGTAAAATTACTAATGGCAAATTTCAATTTGCCCAAGAGCAGAAAAGCTTTCCAATGCACCTCATATTCACTAGAGGGAAAGCCAAGCTCATAAACCTCCGAGCAATTCTTGTTTGAGGACTCACCCTGGGCACAGAAATAACAGCACAGACAGGAGACAGGTAGAAAAGGACAAGAGATACCTGAGTGAAAACTCCAGTGGTGATGACATCAGACAACTTCCGTTTCTCTCATTAGCACTCAAGCAATATTCATGTCATTTGTTTAATATCACACTTCAGTGAGTTCTGTTTACTGAAGTGATCACACAGATCAGGTGCTTGAACAGAAAACTGCCTTCTGGCTTCAGAAGGAGAAGATTTAATCGGATTAACTTCAACATCTTTTCAGTATATTTAATAACCACCTGATGACATGCTTCTGGGAAGTGAAAGAACAGCCCCCATGCTTTTGAAGCCCAGTTTGTCCCCCAGAGGAGATACTGAAGTGCTTAGAACTGTATTTGAATCTAGTCCTCTGCAACTATTTTAAAACAGCCTGCTTATCTAGCTTCTCAGCCCCTTCTAAATCATAAGCTCATTTTCACTTGCTAGAAATCCACTTATGAGTGGATTTCGAGCACTGAGAACAAATGTTGCAGGAACAAGTCTGTCCTAGCTACAAGCAGAATCCTTTTGTCAATAAGAAATTCCTCAGATAAAATGTTGAATACACGCATATATATATAGCAATAACCAGAAACAATAACAACATCAGCCTTTTCCCATCCAGAAATGCAAACCAAAGCATTTTGTCCAGCCCTCCTCTTTCGCTTGCTTGCAGAGCTAAATCCCTGTTTGGTTAAGAGGAACATGCAACAGATAAAGTCTAGTAGCAGCCAGGCAGCTCTGCCTGGCTTCTCAGCTGCCAAGTTAATGTTAACAAGATGAAACCTGAGGGAATACATAAATATTGACAAAAGTAGCAGGCATTCACGCACTATTTGCAAAAAGAGGACCCTCAACCAAGTAAAGCACTGGGACATGCGGGCAGACAGATGCTCCGTCTGCTCATTTTAGCTGTGGAAGAGGTCCGGGAGCGAAGACAGGGCCTGGTGCAGCACAGGGCTTGCATTTCCTTATTTGCACTGGAGTCATTTTGGAACGCGAACCTGTAAGACGGAGACAGAAAGGAGAGAAAATGGTAAGATTTTTAATCTGAAGTGCTCGCAACAACACAAAATATTCATACCTGAAACTGAACTGTTAACATGGCCTGTCTTAAGTTACCTGAAAACAAAAAGGATGAGACAGCAGTACGTTTTCTTCATGGCTTTGCTGGAGGTTACCCATTTCACTCAGCACAGGGGGGATAAAATAGGAAGAGTTGGAGGCACCAGCTAAAGGAAAACTGCAGAGAAATACAAGGATTTCCACATAGGTCACCTAACTACAAAGAGGAATGAAGGATTCCAAGTATTTTCTCACTGGAAATGAATTTGCAGGGAAGTTCAATATCAGTAGTTCCATGAGGAAAAATTGGAAGAAAAAGAAAAGGCTATTGATCATATTCTGTGTCTTTAAAGTTTATTGAAACTTATTAGCTGTCCATTTTAATGCATTTAGAAACATACAATTTCAAATATTGTTACTTTAGGGAACAAACCTAATTATTATTATTTTCACTCATATATCTATTCATGGTTTACTTCTTTTACCCGTGTCTTATTGAAGCTAATGACATTATGGAAATAGAGAAAGAACCAGTTTGGGCTGAGATTAGAAAAGGTACTGAGCAACTGTAGTAAGGATAAACAAAAATGTACAAGATTGTTAAGTGAGACAACAGTGTAATGTACTGAAGCATATAGTTGTAGAAAAATCTAATCAGCGCCTTACTGATTTTTTCTGAGGAAAGGAACTCTATCTGATTCTTTCTGGAGGAAGTGGAACCTTCCTTTTGCTATCCAAAATAACCTAATTAGAACAAGGAAATCAGGCATAATTCTTCCATCATCCATCTGGATGAGAAGACAACCTTCAGCTTTCTCTCACTTTTCATCTGCTTGTGCCAAGTGAATAGAGCCATTTGCAGGCTTGTTCAACTACAGTGTTTTCAGTCAACAAAAAGGTACAGACAGGATATAACAAGTCCATAGATACAAGCATTTGATCACCATTTCACAGCAAGGCACCAGTCAGTCAAAAAATGAAGCCAAAAAAACTCACTCCAAACACAATTACGTTCAAAGTTTTCTGAAAGGATAAAATCACCATCCAGAAAGGCAACAAAATGTCTCGTCCTCACTCCGAAGGCTATGATTTTTGGCATTTCCCCTCAGAACAAACGATCTCAGAAGACTAGAGGGTGGCCCTCCTCTTCTACCTATGCCTGCAGGGAACACATTTGGCTAGAGATGGCCTTGAAATTCTCAAATGCAAGTACGCTTGTACTTGAGAAGTGCAAAGACATTCTTACTTAGGGCAAATCCAGCTTCACACAATTCTTAGCCCGAACAGCATTGCAAGATCAAAATTTGAGCTTTTTGTAATTAACAGAATTATGCTTCAGGGTCAGTCTCTCAAGACATGGAGATGTATTCACCCACAGATAGTCACAAAATGGAGCAAGGCAAAGACACCATAAAATTGCACTTTCGTAGTCCCTGTTCTTGTCAACGAGGAACCATGCTATGATCCTATACTTCCTGCCTTCAAAACAGCAGCACAGCCTTCCACAATGCATGAATTGATACAACACTTTATGCTTAGATCAGGCTATTACCTTTCTCCAAAATGTTTGACACAGTGAGCATCAAACAGAAGCTTTTCTAGTCTTATTTCTTCAATTCCAAATGCTGAAGCATTACGTGATCAAGAAAACAGCATCTCATTTGTACAACAAAGGTAATTCTTGCATGGCAAACTCTGTTAAACCATGTGATTTTATCTTTAAGTCTTATCTTATTAAGCATTATCTAATTGCTGCAATAAAAATGCAGATATTACCTTTATGCACTCTTCTGTTGATTTTGGCCAGTTTTAAACAGCAGCCTTTTTTAACATTCCGACCTAAGAGTGAAAAAATCATACACTGTCAAGGGAAAAAAAAAGATGCAGAGTACATGCACAAAATGTGTTAGAGTTCATAGACATGTTGATTACATTATTTACCATTAAAGTCCTTGAAGAAGAGAGACCTCTGAAACAAAGGATCACCACAACTGATTTTTACATTCGTTCACACCTTGTTCCTAGCACAGAGAAGGAATTAATTCATCATCTTCTATCATTACTAGTAGACACAATATGCCAGATACAATGTGAGGATTTTTACCTTTAGAAGGTCACGCATTAGCAGGCAACATGACCAGCAAATTCCAGCTGCCTTAATATAAAACAAACAAACAAAGCTCTGTTTTTTTTTTTACAGCTACATCACCTAAGGAAAGGATAGAAGATATCCAAGAGGACAAATAGAGCATCTCTGCGTCCACATGCACAGAGATACAGAATAAATTGTTTTGAACAGGCAAAGCCATTTAGTCACTCCCTGCCTAATAGACCTAAGTGAGCTGTTGATTGTGCTTGAATGCTTGGTACAGAGCTGGATACATTATAGGGAGAATAAAGGTTGACAGGGTAGCAAGCACAGAGCAGAGGTGGAACACAAAGGATGGAGGTTGGTTGAATTCTCAACAGCAAAGTCTCCCACACGCTCAGCGATCCCAGAAATCCCTGTGGCACAGTTCTACAGCCAAGGCAAGTGGTGGTGGCTGCTCTAGCATCCAAGAGGCTTGAGAAGTCACATTACCACTGTTTCATTCTGATCTAACACATTTTACGTAAAATGTAACCAAGTTGTATACCCAGGCACTTTCACCGCAGCTGGAATGAGTAACACTGCACTGGAACCACAGTCAGAAGTGAGCAGATAGCTGCAGTTCATTCTAGACTGCTCTTCAACACCACTGCATCAGTTGCACTTAAGCACGCTCACATGCTTACACGACCCAGAAACCTCATGCACGTTACTTAGGAGGGGTCTTGCTGATCAGTGTGCTTGTGGATCATTATGGATAAGGAAGAGCATCCTACAAAAATTCTTCTGTCTCTTTTGATCCTAGGAAGTATGAACTTCCTTGGATGCACACTATTGGGAAGGAACATTAATACACGGCAGCTCTCTACTTACGTCTTATTGGGTACTGCTGTTGCTTCTGCTATGCTCCTGAAGACAAATCTAGACACACTCCAGCTTCCTTTGACCTAAGGCACACTTATAACAACACACCCCAGCATTCAGTCACCCTCACCATAACTCTGGCTGACGTATCTACTTCTCAGATCAGCCCTGGTAAAGGAGAAAACTGGGCAACTCGCTTTACTACTTTTGAGGAACAGCTTCTGCATGTTTCTCCATGCTCATGCACACATCGAATGATTTTTATGAGCTTTCTAGAACGCATGAAGCATGAAAAATCTGCTGCTTTTGATGACTGGACACTTATTTGGCTTTCCTTATCTTATAGTCATTCACTACATCTTGTCTAAAAAATAAATACCATGGAACAATACAGAATCACGGGGTTGGAAACGACCTGCAAGATCATCCAGTGCAACCACCCTCCCATTCCTATTAGTACCACAAGCACTAAACCTTATCTCGTAGCTCCTCATCCAGATGTCTCTTGAACACTGCCAGGGACAGCAACTCCACCACCTTCCTGGGCAGCCATTCCAGTGCCTGACCACCCTTTGAGAGAAAAAGTTTCTCCTAATATCCAACCTAAACCTCCTCTGGTATAACTTCTGGCCGTTTCCTCGGGTCCTACTATTTGCCTGGGAGAAGAGGCCAGACCCTTTTGCACCACAACCTCCCTTCAGGAAGTTGTAGAGTGCAATGAGGTCTCCCCTGAGCCTCCTCTTCTCCAGACTGAACAATCCCAGCTCCCTCAGCCGCTCCTCATAAGGTCTGTGCTCCAGACCCCTCACCAGTTTTGTTGCCCTTCTCTGGACACGTTCCAGGGCCTCAATGTCTTTCTTGTAGTGAGGGGCCCAACGGTAGGTCTCAGACCTTTACAACATCAAAGATCAAATCTGAAGAGGTAACCAGGAGTTCTAAGTGTGACATTCTTCAGTTTCAAAATCCTACTAAACCTTTTACCTCGCAAAGCCAGAATGGCATCTACAGATATGTTCTGTGGACAAAGAAACCCCTTTTAAAGTCTAAAGCACTCTGAAATTGCGTGCTTTGGAATACTACAAAGTGGTAAATGAGTGCCATAAAGTAATGCAGTTGTTAAATTATGCAATATCAGCACCAAAGAAAAAAATTGAGACCGACTGATGGTCAGGAGAGCTACCATCACCTGTCTCATGCTCTGAACAGACCTTCCCATTTACTCATTCTGTTCCATACTCCCCTCATTCCACAAGTGTAAAGATGCCTTCCACTAATTTTCTTCACAACTTGAGCAATGTGCAACTCTTACAATGTTAGATAGTTGTCTACTGGAAAAAAATATAACAAGGACCTCTTTTCAGGGCTGCAGATGGGGAGTGGGTTTCAGAACACAGATAAGGGTTGAGAACTCTACACGGTGTGCAACAGGCAGCAAAGAAAAAAACCACCATGCAAAGCATGCAAAGATATTTGGCAGCTCTAAATTCTTCCCTTAATTTGTCGTCTTTTCCTCCCCGATTGCCAAGCTCTGTTTGTTTCCTCTAATTAAAATCAACAATCAGAGAATGAGCACTTTTTTTTTTTTTTTTTTTAAAGTTACAAGAGAGAAGCACAAGAGAAGAAGGGAAACAGTCGTCTTAGAAAAATATATACTGTACCTTCTGCAGTAAAGGCACTGAGGCACAAAAGGAAGACAAACAGAAAGCCACAGAGCGCCAGGAGCTTCATCCTCCCAACAAGTCAGGAGGTGTCTTCTAGGAGGCTGAGGAGCGTTTTGGTTTGCCTCCAGCATAGCTTCACGTTTTTTTATAATGTTGATCAGACCTGTCTTGAGATTGGGTGGAGATTTGGCCTTTGTATTGCACTTTAGGGTATGGAAACAAACAGCCCTTCCTCCTACGAGAAACAATTTACTCATAAATCAGGCAGCAGTTAGCTGCTTTAGCGAAAGCACTACCAGTTAAGAGAATGCCTGGTTTTGAGTTTCAGAGCACAGAAGGATGCTCCAATGCAGAGCGCTTGTCCTGTGGCTCACAGCAGCTCCTTGGTGAAAGCCTTTGGATTGCTTGGAAGGACAGAGCACAGCTGAAATGAAGGGAGCTGAAACTGAAAAGCCACACTGAACCTGGAGGAACTAAATCAAAGCAACTCCAATGTGGTGTCAACATAATTAACAAGACAGATGGCTATGCAGCATATTTCTGAGTTTATCATTAACTTCTTGGTATCTAATATACTCGGTTAATTAAGACTCTCACAGAGATTCCAGTTGACGATCAAGATTAGGAAGTCCATCAAATTCAACAAAGTATCAAAGTTCAGAGAACGCATGTTTAAAAAGCCTTTCAAGAAAGGATCAGCTGCAGTTGAGTCTCTTAAATGAGGCAGTGTAGGTCTGATGGCACCTTGCTCTCACAGCTTATTCTGAAATGACTTAGATCTGCTGTGAGCTGAGCAGCCGCCTGGGCTACACCCACAAGCTGCCTGGACTTGGAACTGCAGCAGGACATACGGGTGCACTCTGGTGCTCCTGCACATTCATCCCTCTTCTCTCAACCCTGAACTTCAAAAAGTTCCATATTCCAGATTCTCAAATTAGGTTGCTTCTTGTGCTGGATCAATAGCCTTCCAAATCAGTGTCAGTCCTTTAGCCTACCAGCTTTAGCACACAAAGTTTTTCTCTACCTTAATACCTTACAGTATCCAAGTATTGCGAGGGTTGATAATTTGCCCATCTTTTCTTCTAAGGCTGACATTACCAAGCCTTTCAGATAAAAATCACAAACAGTATTTGCTATACAAAGCATTCTCTTCTAAGTGCTTTACAAACATCCCTTCCTTACCACAGCTACATCTCAATCCCTCATGTGACTAAACTCAAAGTACTTTTCTATTACAGTCAGTGACACAGAAATATGAATGGGACAACAGAACTTTGATCTATGTTTATGATTTTAGGCTCATAAATAGTTTAAACATATGGATGAAAGCCTTGATCTCGTGCTTTAAGAGCCAACAACACTTCTGCATGTTAGTATAGAATGGATCCTTTAATTTGCATCAATACATACGCAGAGGAACAGGCAAAAACCATACACTGATCATGATTGAAAAAGTTTTCCAAAAGGTGTATTACTTTGTGTTGTGGAGAAAAAGAACAGTTACTTTACTGGTAAAAAGTTAGTTCTGTGACTGAGCATAACTATTTATAGGTAGTAACCACGTGAACAAGATATTTCAATGGTAACCCAGAAAACAGCTACTGTTTGCAATTGAAATACGTAAAATCTCTAAAGACAAAGAATTGAAATTCTTAATTGTTACCTACCCTGAACATTTTAAAACTGCCTTTTAAAACTGCCTCACCCAACTGGCTTCCTTCCTTAAACAAAGTATAAATTAAAAAAAAACACCTCATAAAAGGCACATATTAACTTAAACCTAGTAAGACTTTATACCCCAAGAATCTTTCATGTCTATAGAACTGAATAACACCATCGCCTCCTCCTTCAGTGTGCACAATAAGAAATAAAAGTTGAATACAGAAGGGGAAAGTAACTAAGTAATAAGGGATATGTATTGTATAAGAGAACCTTGCCACATTATGGCTGTTGACATCCCCAGCTACGTTCATCTAAGTGAGCTGGAAGGGCACTGGAATGTTGAATGCAATACAGCTGCTACCAACACCCACCACAAGAAAAGGAATCATTTTTCTCAAATACTTACAAAACAACATTGGCAACAGGAGTGCTTAAAAATAATTATTCTCCTAAATACAGATGACTAGATTGTAATTTTACCACCCACTGCAAGCAAGATAAGTATGCATTGCTTGGATACCTCACTTGCTTTCTGCTTGAAAGAAGCAGGTTGCTACTAGGTCTCATCTGTTGAGCAATCCAAGCCTTCCAGCTGCTGTCATGGGAAATAAGGATAATAGTTGTGTTTGCCTCATCTCTGACTGCTCAAATACACTACCGTGAGGAAACCATGCAGATAGCAGCAAGCTGTGATGTCCGCTTCCAGCCTGCTTTTCTATTTCTCATTCTGAGTTTGGAGAAGCCAAACAAACCACTTCCTTAAAAGCCATCAAATCAAGATAGAGCAGAAGACTTGGCCAGGTAAGTTTGAAGTACTGCCCATAGGCACCCAGCTCTGCTTGCTACAAAGAGAGGCTGCCACCATCTCTGCAACTTTGGTTAACTCATAAGCAAATAGGAGGATGCTGTCTGCAACATGGTTTTGGTCCTCCCATCAAACATGGAGGATCTCTGCTCCAGAGCACAGCAGAACAGTTGATTCTGGATTTTCTCCAGCGTCTTTCTCTTCTCTCATCTATTTCAGTGAAAACACACGGTGTGCTGCAAGACAAATTATCCTCAGCCTTATAGGTTTTGATTTATAGTCTTAGCTTCACGCCTTTGCCACTGCTGATGGCAGTGTCCCCTATTCAGACAGCACATCTGTACCAGCAATTACGCTCATTTCAATTAGCTTTTTAAGTGTCTTCTCACTTAGAGACTGGAGACTCACTTGGACTGTCTCCCTGCCTCTTTGCATGATTCCAATCATTCTTCCCCTTCCTTTTTGGTACTAACAGGCCCTGTGTTTGTTCTGTACATGTGAAGGATGCCCATATACTTCAGAGTGACAGGACTGGAAGGACAAAAAAAAAAAAACAAACCTGTTTTGTACTAAAGAAAGTTGATATCTATTAAATAATTTGTTAATCCCTTGCTTTTCAAAGGAGCCTCTGGTATGATGCCTGTATTAATGGACACTACAGCTATGGCAAGAATTGAGCCTGTAATAAAAGCAGCATCTCATCATAGACTGAGACTACAGTGGACTGTACCTCATCTCCATGTACTACAGAAAACATCCATTTAAAGGCCTTCAAGTCATTAAAAATCATAATTTTAGTGTGTTAATCTCGTTTCATATTTGTACACATAAATTTCCTAAGGAGAGGTTAATCATAACGGGTTGGTATAACTATAACCATTGCATTAGTTTTCACAAAATAAGGCCTTTGCCTAGAAGCAGCTATAACTGTTGGTGCAAATGCTTCCAGAATTTACAGAGCTCACTACATGCTTACTCACCTTTCAGCAGCTCTGATATTGGTTTACCAAACTTACCTCATGAAAAAGTAGTAAAATAAGATATTCCCTTATAACTTTTTGCAAGATTTCCCTGCTTTTAACCCCTCCACACTCAGCTGGCAGTTTCCTCCATTCCCCTGATACTCACAGATCTCTTGCTAGTGTTGCAGTACAATGATTATTCTGCCTGTTAGCTCTGCTCTTCCTTCTTCTCTCCGTTGCCAACATCTTGTGCACGTGATTGTTATCCATTACTCCATGAGGATAAACACCTGCCTTCATCACAAGGGTTTATTTTAGTTCCTTGCAATATTTTTCCCAGCTGCTCCCTCTCAAATGATGGAATAGTAGTAGCAAGGGTGCTCTTCACCTAGCTGGCACTTTTCTTTATGGCCTTATGGCCATGAGCATGCTGCCTTTCCCCACAGTGTTTCAAGTAGGTCTGCTTTATACCATAATTTAAGTCAGCAGCTGCACCATCTTTGCACTTAAAAATTTGAAATGGACTCATTTTGGGAGAAGAATAATGCACTTAAATAACCCTTCCACGTAGTATTTAAGGAAGAACTGGATTTTTATTTCAGCGCTCAGTTGCAGTGGCTTTCATCGCTACAAGGTACAGATGTGCTCTTACAACTTATAAGAGCTCTTCTTATGGGAAACTGAGTACATCAGTCTGTGGCAGTTCTTAGTAAGGATGACTGTTCAGACCTGCAGCCCCGTGCTGGAATTCCAGCTGCTACAGAGCCAAAAAACCCAGCAGCAGGAGGTCCCCAGATTAGTCATTAACCCACCATTTGCCAACCTCACTCCAGCAGTGCAGAATAGCCAATGGCAGCAGAAGTGACCCACTCTAGAAATATAATTCTCTCACCCACATATTCTCTCGCTGTGTCTTAGAGTGCTGACCTTAAGATTTAAGCATTTCTCCTTTCAGATTCTACTTTCAGAGATAGACGAATGGGAAGAGGGTCAGAAAGACATAATATTTTTGCTGATTTCCTCATTCCTACTTTAAATGCTGTTTGATTCGTTTTTGTAGACACCCATATTAAGCTTCTGAACAATTATTTACCTCAGAAGCATTCTCAAGAAGGAAGCTGTAACTAAAAAATAGTGTTTTTCTTTTTATTTGTTAATTTTTGTTTATTAAAAAAAAAATCAACAGAACATAAATTCAACCTTTTAACACATTGTGTTGCCACTTCTTACTAGCAGGCTTACAAAAAATAATTGTTGCAAACTGTTTTTAAGTTTTAATTTCATAAGAAAATAGCATGACAACACTGTCATCCTGGATTTGGTCAACAAGGAATCTGCCAGGGACTGGAGAAAAATAGAGCTTCTGACCACTAACAGGAAAAAAAACCAAAAAACAAAAAAAAAAACAGCATTAAATACTTCACTGGAAAATCTTTAAGACTTAGGTAACATTCACAAAATATCCTAAATATACAGTATACAAATTATATGGGAGTCCAGGTACCTATAGAGGTACCATATTTCTTCCAAGTCACTAACTCATCACCACTGCACTGGTGATGTAGTGGGGACATGATGACTTACTTGTATCAAGACAACTGCTGTCATGCTATAGCAGATGTACCATTAATTTATTAAGCACAAACCCAAAATCACTCTCCCACCAAGACCAAACAAGTTGCTATGAATCTACCATCAATACCACCTCATTCCTTTTTTGTGGTGACTGCTTGCCCAGGGATGAAGAAGTTCGCTTCTTCCTCCTAAGCAGTACAACAAATCCTCTTCTAAGGAAGAAGAATGACAACACAAGAAAGCTGAAAACAACAACACACCTGCAAAACCAAGCAAAAATAACCACATTTCTTAAAGCAATACATCCATTCGTGAGCTTAGAACTTGTAAGAGCAAGTGACATGGCAGATTTTATTTCTCTCCAGAACAGTTTTAGGAAAACAAAACTCCTGATATGTTGGCAAATTACACATTAGTGCCCCAGGGCAAAGAGAAATGCAAGCTCAGGTGCAGTGCAAAAAGCTTACCTTCTAATCACCGATGTCACTTGCCTGTGTAGATTCAGTCAAAATTTGGGCTCTCAATAGAAGTTTCAGCCATGCTTCCCTGCCCTATCAAACTTCAAACTAAAAGCAAAACGATTGTTCTTGAAGTCTATTTTTTTCTTCCTTCCCAGTCACAAATACAATTGAAGTGACCATAAATGCTTGGAGGGATAGACTGGGCTCATTTCACTGAAACAGCACCCAGTGAACAGAACTACATGGTTTTAGCAAGCTGACACAAGTAGCTGAAACTACACCAAATGATGAAACGTACAACTGTCTGTGTAGGAGACGACAGAAGGAATAGAAGCTGAAATTTATATTGTTACAGAAACGCATAAGGCCTCAGCCTGTGCTTCCAAACACCTTTATTCAAAATCTGGACTTCATACTACCAAAACAAGAAGAAACGCTTACTTGTCTTGCATTAAACCATCAGCATAAACACACACACTACAGAAGAACCAGGAATACGCCACAATGGTTGAGCAACATCACATACACCCATTCAAGAAGGGCAAACTCTCCCTGCCACCCCTGAAACCAGCTCCTGTCAGATCAGCAGACAAGTTTTATTTATGTTCGAAACTGATCAATATGCAGATTAATCACAACATCTTTCTGGAAACCCCAAAGGCTGACAGCTGCACAGTATTTCCTGCTCTGGAGGCTTGCCAGCTGATTAAATGCCCTACCTATTCAGGAAGGAGAACAAGATGTCTGTCCAGACATTTGTCAATGTACTACTTCATTTTCTCATACTAAGTCTTCAGGCATTAAGCACTGAGCAATCTAAGCAGGCACTCTGTGCAAAAGACCCGGTCAGCTGTCCTGCATTCTTTCATCATTTTTTCTGAAAGAGGACAAGGAAAAGTGACTTCTCAAACAGCAGCAGCTATGAATGAGAGAAGAATCTCTTACAATCAATGGAAGCATAGATGGTCCTGCCCATGTAGGAGCTGTTTCTCCCTCGCTCTGGGGAAAAGGAGTGGGGCACAGTGGGAACAGAACTGCCTCCATAACCAGAAAGTTGCACAGCTCTTCTCACTGCCCTCTCAAGGAGCTGCAAGCTTTGTCATATCAGCTGTCAAAAGTTTCCTAAATTATATCCTGCTTAAACTAGATGACCAGAACAAAAGAAAAAACATTTCTTTCACACGTAGAACACTTAGCACCGCATTCAGTCTAAGTCCTTATGGACAGAATTCATTTCCATCAGTATTCTGCTATCATGGATCTGAATTGTGATTTCTTTTCTCCCCTCCAAATGATATCTCCACATCAAAGGCAGGTTAGCCTCCCCATTGAAACGTAGCAACAGACCACTCAGGTACCATCACACACAGCAGAAACAAGGGCAAGATCAACTACAACCTGTTTAGCAATAAAGCCCACACCAAGTAAACATACATTAAGAGTAATGAAACAAGCAAAAATATCAGTCATTTTGCTCTTGAAGCAATCCTTATTACCTTGAACTACCCTTGATTGACCAATCTGGAAGCATGACATATATCTCTATCCATCCTTATTGGCTTCAGTTACTAATATGATTGAGAATCTATGGTTCGATGACTGCAAGAGGCTCCATTTGGCTGCCTGCATGAGCTAACAAAACCCTTTAGTCTTCTCCTCCCTACCCCATCCTTCTTCCTTCCTTGTAGTTCATGGGCACAAATACAATCCAAATGAAAAAAGTGTTTTCAACAGAATTGCTTCAGTTAAGAAAAGAAACAGACCCCTAAGCATCACTACGTATGAGTAAATAGGCTTTTACATTTTTAGCCTGAGAAAAGCTGTAACTTTGCTATCCTGTCCAACTTCCTGCATAAACCATGCTGAAGCAAGCCAACTGTTCACAGTAACCATCACAATTCAGCATAGGATATAAGACTTGACTTAAGACCTCAATAAACAAAGCTAACCAGAATCTCCATTAGACTGAAGGGAGTTTTGAATTGTCTCCCCTTGCACTGTGCTCATGGGTTTTATACTATTTTAATCATGATTTAAATAAGGCCCTATTTCTGGTTAATGAAACCTACAATTTCTTGCTGCCTTGCTTACACACTTCTCACTAAACTACACAGTGCTTTGTGATCTCACTCAAAGACCTGACAACTGTCCTTTCTTAAATACAAGTTTACTCACTCGAAACAGAGGAAACTAAGCAAGGTTTTGATCCTGCCTGCTTTTATAACGCATTTCTTCCACTCCTCATAAATTCAAAAATAATTTAAGTGCCATACAGAATTTTTTCCTGAAGGCTTCATTAAAAGTCAACCATAGAATTCAATTACATATAACTCTCCTCAATCTAACAACAAAAAGAATCAGATGTAAAAAAGAACCTCTTAGAGCCCCGTAACTGTAAAAAAAAACAAAAAAAAACAAAAAAACAAGTCAACAAAAGTAGCCAAAAGAGAGGACAAAGTAAAACCAGCAAAATGTTAAGTAACATTCCTCATTCAAAGAAACCACAGAACCAGTTTTACTCCTTCATCAGTCTTGAATTTTTAGCCTCCTGGTAACAACTACTTGAGCTTCCTCTTCTTCTGAGTTGAATGAAATTGAGTGTAAAAACTAACTGCAGTATTGATTAGCTTTTACAGGTCTGAATTTCAGGATATAAAGCACCTAATGTCCTTTTGAAAGTACTCAATATTTAAGAGACTTAAATAACAGCCCTTCCACAGCTTCCCTTTGCTCTCAAAACTAAGACGTACTGAACAGATCTTAATTCTTACTTTATGAGAATCTCCTAAGTTTTCAAAACCTACAGAAACAAAATAAACTACTCCCATGAACAGCACTCTAATAAATTTTATCATTACTATTCAACAATCTTTTCAGTTCAATGCAAAGTTCAAGTTCCAAGTTCATATTCATTGGAGCAGGACAGAAAACCAGCATGAAAAACTCCTGGATTGATGCTGCCCCTGGAAAAATGAGCACCAGGTTCTCATGCCTACTAAACCACTGCATTTTAAGTTTTTATCCTTCCTCGAATCAGCTCTGCATTAAGACAAATCTTGATTGTCACACGGTATTCACACGTAAAATAAGTTTCATTTCCCCCATTTTTGGGGGGCCACACAGCCAGCCCTAAGAAGATATTTTCCTGACGACACAATTTCATCTACAGGAGTTGTATCTTTCCAGAAGACCCAATACAAATGAGCGTTCATGCTTCCTGAAACACCCTTAGGTTGTTAGCTTTTTTCTTAAAAGGTTATGAGACATTCCCATTAGAGTGCTGTCTTCTATACCTTACAATTCCAAAGCACCCAGGGACCCCCATCGCAGTTCATTCAGCCTCTAAACCTTTGTTCCCAGAAAAACAAAAACAGTAGTTTGGTCTAAGTTTTCTTTCGTTACAGACATGTTTATCTGAATTACCTAACAGGGCAGCCCGCCATAGATTAGAACTTGATTACAAGCATATTTTATTATTAATTACTGTTTATTATTGATTATTGTTCAGCCACAGCAACAGTATGGGGAAACTGATTAAGCATATGAAGTTGCTTGAAAAGGTGAGAGACCGTTTAAAGTTAATACTTGTCACAACTCAGAGATTCCTTCCCTCCTCTTAAGCACCATATATTTCACTTCATGGAAAACAGTGCTGGAAACAAGATTGTGCTGTCTAATCTTTGGGCACAAAAGGTTTTGGGCAGGGTTCTTCACAGTCCAGCATTTCTTCACTGTGACTGAAGAGAAATAATGTAGTATACAACAAACCAGCAGTACTGGCTGCAGTCCACAGCCAACAGGACACACCAGGCCCCTTTCTTTACTACGAGTGGTGAGGTGCTGGAACAGGCTGCCCAAAGAGGCTGTGCGTGCCCCATCCCCGGAGGTGTTCAAGGCCAGGTTGGATGGGGCCATGGGCAGCCTGGTCTGGTATTAAGTGAGGAGGTTGGCTGTCCCGCATGTGACAGGAGGCTGGAGATTCACAATCCTTGAGGCTCTCCCAGTCCTGGCCATTCTGTGGAAGCAACTGTAGGTCATCATTTTCCATCTGGGAAACATCCTCCAAAGGATGGCAGCCAGTGAAACTGCAAGTCATGGATTTTTTTTTTTTTATTTTATTTTAAACTGAGAACACATTCCCTTACAAAAGAATCAGTAGGGGAAAGAAGTATAGCACTCTTCGCCGAGTTATTAGTGTATTATTAGTGCATTATTAGTGCAATGTTAAAATATTTCAGTAAACAGGAAAAGTGAGAGTTATCAACATGTGAGACTAGAATTTTATTTCTCCCATAAACACAGCATAATTTACCAGAAAAATTGAAGTAGAGTCATTTCTATGAGCTCAAAACTTCCTTGTGCCCTTGCCCCTTAATCCAGCAGAACACAATCTACTTTTGCATGTATATATTTCTTAACGTTAAATCAATTTCACTGACAGGAACATTTCCTTTCAATTGAGCTAAATATACCAATCTGGAAAAGAATTAAAGAGAGACTACAGCATCTAACAATGGTATGCCTGTGATACTTGGGTTTACAGCAGGCCATTCTCAATTCCCTTTCTTTCAGTGCTAATTGTACAAGCTTCTAAGAGCAAGTAAACATGGGGAGCTCTTCTGAAGAACAGTGCTTCACTTAAAATACCAAAAATTAGTCACTACAAGAAAGACCTCTATAATTACCCAACTTGATAGATCTACTATCAAAAAAGTCCAACTGTTATTACATCCATTCAACATTAAAGTACTGGGAAACAGACAAGGTGTCTTCACATGCTCCAGGAGGAGAATGACATTTTCACGTAGGGCAGATGTCACATAGGCTCCTCATCTTGTCTCCTTTACATTGTTGGTCACGTCCCCCATCCCATCCAGTGCATTTCTGACAACTGCTTAAATCTTTCTGAGGTTTCTGCCCAGACAGCAGTAGCCTTTGCTACATTCAGTGTCATATGCACTTCGCTCAGTTCTTCTAAACGCTTCAAGAAAATATTATTTACACAATCTTAACTGAAAACTGTTATATGTGAACAGTATTTCCTGAAGTAGCTTGTCATTGTCTGCATATAAGATACATGTCTATACAAGTGACTATTATTTCTGCAGTTCCATTAAAAAGGAAAGCAACAGTTGAACTGCTTCCAAGCCCATTAAAAAAAAAAAAAAAAAAATCAGACAATTTTACTCAGATATATTTTAAATAATTTACTTTCCCCAAATATGTATGCTTTGAAGTTGTTCACGCTATTGGAAGGTGTTTGATGAAACACTGTTAAGTCTGAATCACATTGCACTTAAACAACAGGCTGAAATGCGTTTAACTTCTGACCTGCAGCAAAACTGCTGGTAACGATGAATTTTTATTTACTATATGCACTAGATAGACAATTTAACAGTCTGAGCTGTCAGACAGCTGCTAAGAGTCTCGGTTTACTTTCTCCTTCCACCGCCACCACCAGCAAGCATGGTGGCCACACGAATGAAGATGTTCAGCGTGTCTGTATAGATGCCCATGCACCTAGGAGAGATGAAATGAAAGTTAATCCTGTTAAACAGAATGAGTATTATTTTTGCTATTTCCTGCCATTATACTTGACTTCTTAAAAGCCTCCATTAAAGGTCTGTAATAAAACTCAACTACAGCACATCTTCTAGGCTCGATGAGTAATAATACCGCCTTTATTTCACTCTACCATCTCTGCCAGCAGCATCAATTTGCAAGAAAACTTCACAGACAACACAACATTCTCTCACAGGATTCTTTTACTTCTACACTCTCACTGCTTAACTTCAAGAATTTTGGTGATGACTACTATCCTATTTACAGACGACCAGATGCAAAGAAATGAGGAATTCACCTAAGACCAGACAGATGTTTACAGTGAGGAAGTTACCTATTAGTCAGACTTATCCTGACCGACGGTCAGTTAATCCTTTCTTTAAAGCCTTGCTGATTTTTTTTTCTTTTTTTTTAAAGGACATTAAGACTAGTAAATATTACACGACTACAGAAGATTCAGCATTCTTCATCTCAGCTGATACTGATAATTATTTGCAGAGATCAGCTACAAATCCTCCTAGAAATGATTCACAAAACAAACTTTTTTTTTACAGTTAGTGTCACTAGTGGCATGTGCCACCACATATTCGAAGTCGTTTCCCTCATTTCAGGTAAATGATTTCAGTCTCAACTCCACTAGTTATTTTCATGTTACATTCCTAAACCTGACAATTCTTCCCATTTTACAGAAAGACAAAAACAAACAAATTGCACAGCTCTTTAGAAATAAAGTGTAGCTCTACACAGCTCAAAACTGTTACACGTGCCTTCAAATCTAAATACTTACGCATTGATCGGGTCGTATTTTGTTACTCCATAATATGGAATAGTCTCTGCACGCTTGATAACATGCTGCGTATCATAGAGCAGAAACATGCCAAAGAGTACCAATCCTCCATAAACAGCTACTGAATACAAGCCAGCCCCAAGAGCAGAAGTCGGTGGCAAGAACATGGATCCTGGAAAAGAATATGCAATAGCATTACACAGAGCTGCAGCACATGTCTTGCAATGGCTACTCCAGGCCAATTTTAACTGGACAGACCAGTTTGCAATCAGAAGTAAGCTGCACATTCTAGCAGCTTCAGTTTACCGCCTACTCTATTTAACAGCATTAAAATGGTACATTACCAATTGAAGAGGCGAGAACGAAGCCAAAGCCTATTCCAAGTGGTCCTCCCATGTTCAGAAATTTTTCACTTGGAGCACACATGGCCACAGTTGAGAGCCCTCCAACAATTCCAGCTGTATACCAGGCAGCTCTGATGAGCAAAGGACCACCCAAGAAAGCTAAAGGAGCCACCACTGCACCCATGACACCTAGCCAAAGTAACAAAAAAACAAATGTAACAGGTTTGGAACAGTCCAGGTAAAAACACCACCTACCAAAACTATATCTATTTGAGTCAGATAAGATGGCTTGAATTCACTCACATGACAGAATACCAAGTGTCATGGTTCTATGTTGTTTTTTTTTTTTTTTTCTTTTTGGGTTTCAGTATTCCACATCAAAACACCATGTAGTGTACGGTGTACTAAAGTGTTAGTGCCCCAATTCCAGGTACCTATCCCTGTACATTACAGAAGTCACGGGATCTGGACCTTCCAGGTGGGGGGGGCGCTCTCTTGCTGCCTGGCAGCGGGTGCTGGAGGTGCTTTCCCAGCCATTCCAAGCTTTTCAGGTTAGACTCAGCCCTGGGAACTCTCTCTCTCATCTTGTCTGACTTATTAATCTCAATTTCAATTAAGTTGTATATATTGTGTTATCTTGTATTCCAATATTATAGTAAAATAAGTTTTCTTCCATAGATTGTTGCCGCTGTTCTTTTCCTCCCTTCCTTCCTTCCCATTTTTTGTGGGACTGGGGTGGAGGGGGAGGGCAGAGGCCTGTCGCCCCTGTCATGGACATAGATTGATCTGGTCAACTCCATGACACCAAGGCACTTAGCTGCCAATTTATCATGCTGCCTTCTAGATAGGCATGCAATCTTAAGCTCAGCGATCTACTTTCCTCTGGCTTTAGAAAATACTTCAGGAAGCTCATCTTATAATGGACTAGTCAACTCCTTCACAGCTTCAGGAACTCTCAAAACTGATACATTATTATTTTTTTTTTTTTGCTACGTCAGTCATACTTCCTGCTAGATAATTCTATGAAGCCTCTACCTATTAATGACAAATAACTACAATAAATTCACTTTCTTCTTAGTAGAAACTTCAGCTCTACAAAGAAAAGTGCAATTCCAGTGCCTGATGAGTTTGTCTTTCCCAAACCATGCTTCTGGCAAAAGTTTTTATGACAGCCATTGTTACTTGAAGCGTGTAACATCCGTAAGAAATAAATCTGTACTCCATCCTACAAATGAATTGATAACATACGATCAAGAAGCCGCAGTTTAATACCAAAACTGTATCCTTCTGATCAGTTTTCATACACTTACTTATCCTGTACAGCTGAAATACAGTAAGCGTAGCGCTTACAGAAGCTATGGAGCCAGAACGCAATCATGAAACCAAAGCAAGTATTAAGAAATGAGTTCAATCCAGTTTGGCTCAAGTTTTGCTTAAGCATGATTTTTACAAGACTATGAGAAATTAGAGGACACATGGAACACCTCATTGGTTTCTGAAATCTACAGCAGCATGTAAAAATTAACAAAGCTTAGATACTATAGTAAAAGTGACAATTTAGTCATACAGAAGCAGACAACAAAAACTATAAACACATACCTGAATGCATCATCCAAGCAAGATGTTTAGCTGCTGGACTGTTTTCATAGGATATTGACCTGACCAACATTCCAGCACCGATCATAGCAGCAAAAGTTGCACCGATTGCCTGTAAGAACAGCATCACAGAGCTCAAGTTGGCATACGGACAAAAGATCTCTGCTCTCCCACGTGATCTTTTCCAGCCTCCTAGGAGGTAACTTGCTCTTATCACAAAGATTAACCACTGGATGTTGTGCTATGTTGAACCACCACTATTCCACTGCACTCAGCACACTGAATGCGTAGGAAGCAGACATGTCTTGTTATCTTACCTGGATGATTTGTCTGCCAATATCATTTAGGTCTCAGCAAAAAGGAAAGTTTTCAAAGAGTTACAAAGAACAGCACACAAAGGAGTACAAACGCATCAAAATCTCTGATTTGATTCTTAGAAAGTGACAGAAGCAGTGTCACTAGCTTCAGACAGCCACTCATAGCAAGTTATTACTTGCATACGGCTGGTCAGGATAGCATAGCATTTTTATTTCTTGCATACATAGTTGGTCTTCCACAAACTATCAACAAGGCACCAAAGGGGCACATCAGCATGTAATTGGATTTTTAGTCACAAAAAGCCATCAGGGCATTACACTATTGTCTGTGCCCTTAAAGGCTACATCTGTGAATATCTGCACAGATTTTTTTTTATATTTGATAACAACCGTTAACATTTAGGATCACTTTACAGACACTCTAAATATAACATGAACTTACCAGCCAGGAGCCTTTTGTCATAAGGCCCATGAGTGCAGGAGATCTGCTTACTGCTACAGCTGACAGTGCTGTCAAGCCAATGCTTCCCGCAAAGTACATGTAGGTAGAGCGAATTCTGTCCTTCACATACTGGGGCCAAATACTGAAAAATAAGCATTTGTACATAGCTGTGCAATTAACAACACCAGAATGAAGATCAACTATAAGCATTTTTAAGCTAAGGATACAATGGGAGCATCCTAAGAATTGGTAAGGTTTAGCAATTTCTGTCATGAGTTCCTCTTACAACAAAGGTGCTGAACTTTTAAATCCTTCCCAGAATACAGTGCTATTACATAACAATTAAAGCACCAATTACAAAGAATGCCAATTACAGTTCAATTTTGTGTAGGAAGCATACATCACAGAAAGTACAAAAGGGGAAAAGTAACAAATTTTAACTGTGGAAAACTACAAAACAGTGTATGTAAAATAAACTGGGTTAAGGAAAAATTTGTACAGAATGTGTCCTGAGCAGTAAGAAGCCCAGCGAGCTGCTCACAAAATGCTGAGTCACTGTGCCCATGTTTATCTGGAACAAAACGTGCGTGTCGTTTGGAGAGCAAGACTAACAGAAAGACATGAATGAGTGCTGCTGCAGTATGATTTCATCATCCTACAAATGGGCAGCTTAGAATCCTGCACAGAAATTCTGCCCAGAGCTTAAGCAAAATAAGCTACGCGTATATTGGGAGACAGCAGCTACAGAAGCAACAAACAAAAGGAGGAGGGAGATTTGCTTCAAGTCTCTCTTCCTTGAAGCAACAAGCAATGGTACTTACGCTGCTCTTTCAATAGCTCCAATCTCACTGGACATGCCCATGCCATAGTAACAGAGCGCCCCCAGGCCAACCGCAGCCCCTCCAGCAACAACAAGTTTTCCCAGGCGATCAACTGTATATCAAAGGGAAAAAGATAAAAATCATGCACTCACAATGCTTTTTTCTCAGATAGATAATAACGTTTTCACACCAATCTCTTTTATCTGTAACAGCTGATCCACACCAGGCTTCTTAAAGCTTCACAATTGTGTTACCATTTCTAAAAGAGCTTTATGTAGAACACTCTAGATTCACTCCACCGCTACTACAGAGCTTCATAAAACATAATAAAAATTAAGAGACTAACCAGTAAAATGCTGGCTTTACTGGTCTTTATTACATAAATGAACAGGAATAGCAACACAAAACCAGTTAAAGATCTTGCCCACAGAAGACTTGTGGATACTGTGTCCTTTCCCATCATCCACTCTTGATGTAATGCTTGATCAAGAGCTCTTTAGCATTAGATTAGAACACAATCTGTCTGTTTTTTTTCTTTGTTTGTTTGTTTTTTCTCCAATCCTTATACATTGTAGAACAGTACTTCCTTTCAACAGCATACAAAACAGATATAGCAAAGCTTTTTTTTTTTTCCTCCTTTCAAACATCTGCAATCAAGGAAGTACTTATCTCCATCAACAGGAACTCACACTGACTTAATAGTTCACAACTGTAGCTCAAAGCAGAAACAAGAAATTTCTTGGGAGAAACTGGGACATATGTGCAGCAACAACACAAAAAAGACAAGCAGAAGAACAGTCTCCAGACATTTAAGATAGGTCACAGGTCAATTCAGAATACTAAGCAATGTTTTCAGACTATTTAGTGGTTTGAAGGGAATTGTTTCCTTCAACAGTTTTAAAGTTCAGCTTTTAAAAAATTGCTGTTTTTAAAGCAGGAACCCCACCTTTAAGAGCAGTTTCTGTAGATGGCTCAAATGCTGCTTCTTTAATTTCCTGGCCAATTTTCCCACGCCTTACGCCCGTTCTTACTCTGGTGGCATAACACTGTTAGATTCAAAGGAAAAATTAGAAGGATTCAGTGACATTAAGTAAGAGAAATTCCTTTTAAGGAACTGCATGTACAGATTAGTAACAAACCATTTCTGAAAGAAAGCAATTAATTTGTAACATGCTGAAACACTGCCAGTCACTTGACACACTTGCAATTGCTAGTTTGTCTCTTATTCTACCTGTGCTTCTCCCTGGAGATGTGAAACAATCGAGCTCAGACAGAACAGCTGAACAACACATTTTAGGTAACTTTGTAAAAAACATTTTCACATGATAGAACCATAGAATCAACGCAGAAGTTCTCAGTTTTAGCAAAAAATACAAAACAAAATAAGGTTTTGCCAGAATTTCTTCTGCTCTGTTCCTACAGTATTAAGCAACACCATGAAGATTTTTTACTTCACTTCTCATGTAATTAACTCACATTTCACTTAATTTTGTGCAAGAATAGTACTCCTGCCCAGTAAACATGGGATAGCAGCGTGAATTCGTCATTTTCAAATCTAATCTTAATTTAGAGAACAAACCTTGAATGAAGGCCTATAAATTTCTATGGTTTCTATGACTAACATGACCCAAACAAATAGAGCATGCTGCTCCACTGAAGCCTCAAAAACGCGCAAGAGCAGCAAAGAAATACATATTTAAAAGCAGAAACAACTTTTCAAGTCTTCTGAAGTCACTGCTGTGGTGATGGGACACCTTATTAGTGGAAAACAAAAATAAAACAAAAAAAACAACCTGAGATCTTAAATTAATTAAAATAGTTTTTTTATGCTTATGATGAAAACACACAGAATAATCTTCTGTCAGTGAAGACTTAGGATAACAACACTCCAGTTTTTTGAACTGCTTGTAAGTCTCCAGATAGTCCTGCCAGAGTTCAAATTTGACACAAATCTGTGCTACGACTCTAAAAATATACTGGGAACAAAGTCTTCAGAAGTAAAGTTCGTACTTTAACATGGTATTTAAGACTCATACTGGGAAATGGGATACAGGCACAGATTGAACAAGAATTTCTGCTCTTCTCAACTTGCATAGTAATGCCTACCCAATGTCAATTACATTATTTCCCTTACCCAAGAATTTTAATGGAATACATTACCTTCAAGTCTTTTAAAACAAATTCTGGGTTTTGACTACTACCCTTCCTTCAGTAAGTTACAGCAGGTATGTCAAACAAGCAAAGGGCTCACAAGCATTCAAAACAAGCACTGCAAGCACAACACTTCTGGCAAAACACTCAACCTTTCAAAGTTTACTGTACCTGGTTAGGCTGCCACAGACGAAATGCTTTTATACCAGAGTTCCTCAGAGCTGGGGAAGCCTGAGTGATGGTGGGGCGGATAGCCTGGCATGGCAGTGTCCTCAGGCACACGAGCCGTGCAACCAGCATGTCTGCTTGGTAACAATTCTATATACTGTGTTCCTGTAACTGCATGAGAAAGCATGCTTTACCATTTTGTTACGTGGTTTTCAGACAGAAAGGTATGCTTTGTACTTAACTACAGCATGCCCTATAACTGAAATAGCAGTAATACACAACATTCACAGAGCTTTTAGTCAAAGTCACTGCCCAGAATACAAGTTCAGGTCACCCTGCAGCAGTTTAGACCAGAGAACAATCATATGACTTAGACATGAATCAGCAGCATAGAACAGCCTCTGCACTCCATAGATAGCTTAGTATTGCAAATGTTCCCTTAGTTCCACAAGTACCGTGTGCATCACAAGCAAGGAAATCAATGTTAGGTGTACTTCAACAGTACAGAGCAATGACAGCAGAAAAAAAATCTCACTGCTTTGAAGCACAGTGACAAAACCGTACTTTATAACTGAAAATACCTAGAGGGACGCATCCTGATTCTTCAGTTACGGCCTAATCTTTGCACGTAAACACACAGGGTAAGAACTTAAACTTAAAACATCATGAATACGACCTTTTTTTTTTTTTTTTTTGAAGAAGAAGCTGGTATTTGAAGCAAACTGCTTCCTGCATCAATCGCTACGCAGTTAAAGACCAAACGGAACACCAACGCCCCAAAGCGTTCACGTGAAAACGCGGCACCGCGGAGCCGCTGCGGACCCCAGGGGCGACGGCTGAAGAAGGAACCCAGCGCACATCTCATGGCTAGGCCGCACCGAGAAAGCCTCCAAAAGGCCTAACCTGAGTCCTCAGCCCCCCCACCCTCTGCGAGCCCAGCTCTGCACACCCCAACACAACCCGACCCAGCTCCTCTACCCGCCAGCCTACAAAGGCAGCACAGCGCACCCCACCGGCCCGGCCCATCACGCACCAGCACGACCCCAGCACCCACTCGGTCTCACGAACGCCCTCCACAACACCCACTCGGGACCGGAAGTGACGCACCACTGACCCGCGCGGCCGCCACGATTGGCTCGGTCCTCCCACGAGGTTCCGGAGCGCGCAAGCGCCGTTGGCTAGCGGAAGCGGGGTGATGCGACGTCCGGCAGCCTTATCGACGGCTGCCGCGCCATCTTTAATGCGGGCAGAGAAACTTCTGGAAGCCGCCGTGAGACGGTCGAGCTGTCTCACGTAGTTCTAGGCATTACCACTGGGCCCACAACGCTGCTTTACACAGGGCCGACTCCGAGCGCTCTCACGGCGCCTGCCGCTGCGGACAGAGCCGCTGAGCTAGCTAGAGAAGCGAGCGGCGAGAATCGGCCGCCATTTCACCCGCGGGCAGCGCGCCGCAGCGCCGCCATTTTGAGTGCGGGCGCCGCCCTGCGGCCGTCGCTCCCCGCCGCCGCCCTTGGGCTGCGTAACTTTGTCGGCTGTGTCTAGCGATCAGTGGGCCGCTGCCCAGGCAGAAAAGGGCGGGAGAGCCGAGCTGCTGAAGGCGTTCTCACCCCATTGCCCGCTGTGTGCAAAGCATGGACGGAGCGCGCTTGGCCCCGCATGCGGGGACTATCGCCCTGCCCGCCCCTCGGCACTGCGCGTCCCCTCCGTGCGCGACCAGCAGATGGCATCAGCTTGGTGAAAATCACCCAGCGAGGCTGTAGCGGTTCCCTCTGCCTCCAGGGAGAACGAGTGGTCTTGTTCTCCACGCCTTCCCCACCGATATGTTGCCTGCTTTGTGCGCCTGAGGTGTGCTCGGGTGCAGATAAGCATGACTCATAAGCACAAAATGCAACACTGTGTACATGTTGTACATAAATCAAAGGTATACGTGTTTCCAGCCTTGACCCAAGCAGAGCGTGTTGAGGATGCTCTAGCCCTTCCAGAATTGAACCCTCCCTTTGGCAGCTTCTTTCCAACCTCAGTCCAACTGGAGCTTTAAACTTTTTCCAGACCATCCCTGAAACTATTCCTATCGCCAGCCCTTGGAAAGCTGCTGCAGCACTTGACTAGAGTATGGATTTCCCTGGGGATTTTCCATTTGTAGCCCTTGTTTTCATTTGAGCAGCTCCATGCCAGCTGAAGCTCTGGCTTTTTTAATTTTTAACTTTTTTTTTTGTCTCCATCCCTAGCCATAAGCTTTACACTGAACCAAAGGTCAGTGATACTCTATAGCCCAGAGCCTTAATGCTGTTGGGAGAAAATTTCTTTTGGCAGCCCTATTTCTCTTTGCCAGGCTTTTTTCCAGCTCCATCCCAGCTGTATTTCAGGCTTTCACTTTCATGCTAATCCTAACTTTACATTGAGTTATAAGCCAGGCACTATTGAGAAACACAGTGTTCTTCAGAGGAGAATTCTTCTGGCAGCCTTAAGTTTGCTTTGGCAGACCCTTTACAGCCCCACTCCAGCTACTGCTCTGTAGTTTCTTCCAGCCTCAACACTACATATGGGCATGGTTATTCACAGCCAAGTAAAACAGACTGTGAGGGCCTTGAGCCAGGATCAAAGACAAATATAACGAGAAAAAAAAAAAAAAAAAAAAAAAAAGCTGTTGAATACAGAGTGAAGTACAGAAATAGAATGAGAGTTCCAGATAAACTTTAGAGGATTGTGAGATAAGCCTTTCTATACCTTGGAGCTTCCTTGGTTAAACCACAAGAAAGGGAATATCGTGAACTGCTAGTTTGCAAAATGAAAGTCAGATGAGAGAGATGAGGTGTGGGAGAGGTTTGAAAATGCACTGGCACGTGGGATCTTAAAGAAGAATTTGAATGAGAAGAACGAAGCACAGGAAGTGTGTAAATTGCATGCGTGAGTGCCAGACCTAGTGGGGTTCAAGGTCTACTTGAACTTACTCTGAAGATTGTTGACTTTCTTTTGGAGTAAATGGAAATTCTGAGCTCTGAAGGCTGTAGCCCCAAGGTCTCCTAAAACAGAATAAAGAAAAGCCAGTTTCAGTCCACAAATGTTATTGTTTATTTATAGGCTTGTAGAATTTATTTCAGAGTTTATAATACTCTATAACTGTTGGGTACTAAAGGATTCATTGTATTAATTAACATTTAAATGTATAATTCAGTTATTAATGGTGAAATAGTAATAATTTATGCAGGGAATCAAATTCATCTCTCACTAGAGCATGTAATGTTGTAGAAAAATCTTTGGGGAATTTCAAATAAGATCCTCAGTCCTGCTCTGTCCCAAGTTGTTTCTTTAACAGATAGTTTTGCCAGAAGCAACTGAAATCCACAAAGGACCCACACTGCAGCAAATTCAGCTGTTGAGACTGTATCATAGAAACTGACCTGCAAGCAGATACTAGCAGGTAGTCAACAAATTTAAATGCTTTAGCTAGCAAAATCAGTGATTGCACATGAATGGGAAAACAGTGGCCTCTTATGTAAGTGAGTCTCAAACCATCCAAGAGGTTTTGAGTCAAAACTAGCAGGTTGCATCCTCTCTGTTGGTACCACTGCAACATGCCTTTCTTTCAGATAGGAAAACAATAGCTTCAGTCACTGTGCAGCTTTGTATTGCTGCAGAGCTTCGAAGCAGCTAGCTGAGCTTTTGCAGTAGTTCGAGCTCACACTGACAAAAATGTGGAATAACAGCGTGACAGCAAAGCTCGTTGGTGAGCTGGCAGCCAAATGCACGCATAAAAATTGCTTTTTAACACTGATGCACTGTTCTTCATAGCATTATGTTCAAATGCACTGTGTCCCCAATGCCTGGAGCAGAATCCAGTGGTGTTTTTTTTTACAATCTTCATTAATAACCTGGACGAGGGGACAGAGTGTACCCTCGGAAGGTAGATGCAGACTACAGAAATCCACTGGTTGTGCTGCCATTTAGAGGCACCTTGGAAGGCTGGAGAGCTAGGTAAATGGGAATGTCATGAAATTCCTGAAAGCAAAATGTGAATTCCTCCCCCTGGAGAGGAATAGCCCCAGCCACCAGCACCAACGGGGGCAGAGCAGCTGGAGAGCAGCTTTGCAGAGAAGGGCCCATGCTGGACATTAGCTAGTAATGCGCCCTTGCTACAAAGAAAGCTAAAGATAATCTAGGCTACATTAGGTAGGGTGTTGTTTGCAGGTCAAGGGAGGCTCCGTGAATCTATGAAAATATCAACATTATGATTCCTGAAAGACCCACTTTTGTGTTTTTCAGAAATAATATGCATCAATAAGACATGTTTGGAAAATACAAAACGTTTTCCCCAGATGGTATATATATATATATATATATATATAAAGTGACATTTCCAAAGAAACAAAAATAGAAAAGAAAAAAACGAAAAGGTAATGTTCTTTGAAAACTCATGAACAGTTCCTCAGAAATCAGAAGGATAAACAGGAAAAGTTGTACTGACATAAAATTCTCCTGTGATTTTAGTTTCAATAGTCTGTGTTTTCACCTACAGCAGGTTTTGCATTTGCTGGATATCTTCTAGTTACCTGGGCCAGAACAAGCCGGATATTGGAAGGTTAAATTGTGCAGGAGCAGAAGACTCCACCTGTGTAGGGACTTTGAGGATCCCGAAGGAATGTTTGAGGTCAGCAGGACAGGGTGCAGGTGCTGCCTTCCAGGCAAGATCTGGGTGAGGGATTGGCCCTTTTGCTGCTTCCCCAGCCTTATGGGCCCCCTGGAGTTACATATCCAATCAAGGGCTGCTGCCAGGGCATAAGGGATGGTGATGAGCAGCTGCAGTGCTTTGGGGTAAAGCTGGTCTGACTGCTCCCAAAGAGACTAACGCTTCCCTCCTCAAGTCTTATAGGAGAAACCGAAGAATTAAGTCAGCTGTACTTACAGGTAAATGATTTATGAAGGGATTTCATGTCTTGCATAGGAACGAGGATCGCCACTTATGTGCCTTCCAGGAAATATCACGTGAGGTATTTTCATCTGGACACTCTGCTTTGCCAGTCGCCTGAAATAAGAGAGTGAAACACTTAGGTTTAGCTCAATGCAGTCCCGAAAAGCCACGTGAGCTGCAACAAGCCCATTACTCCACTGAAAACTATGGGCATTGTGAATTTTGAAACTTAAGCTTCTGACACAACAGATCTGGCATCCTTCTGCAGAAAATGACATCTCTATCAGTGGTTCACACGACTGTGTTCCTTGCCAGAAAATAAATAAATCTGTGGTTAGTGCAATTTCTCCTTAGGGTAAATCTTGCCATTGAAGCTTTTCAAATTAGAAGAAAACTATTTTGACTTCCTGGCAGCACTGTCTCTAGCATTCCAGGTCTCTCTCCTGGCACACCACAAGGGTCTTTTGGACTGAATTTATTCCTGCTATTTACATGACAAACTCACATTTATTAGGTGCCTAATGTAAGTATTTAACATTAGATATCAAGGAGTGGTGCAAAGAGAATTTGGAGAGCCAGTTTGATATGAAATCATGTATTTTTCATTGATTATATGTTTGACATCTGATACGGAAAATGAGGGCGACAGCATTCATTTCTATTTCTGAATTTAATGACTGTTAAAATACGTGAAGTCTTATAAACTTGAATGTCAAATCCCGAGTTCAGTAAATTGCTTAAGCTGATGGTAACTACAGTACTAGTTGAAACAGCCCCCTAATGTGTTGAATTTAAAGCATGCACTCAGACTGCTGCTTTAGTTGCTCGGGAGCAGTGCTTTGGTTACTCAAGTGCTCAAAGAGATGATGAAGATGAAGATGAGTGAAGATGAGTGCTTGGGTGAGCAAGGACCTGGCAATGGATGAGCAAGGTCCTGTTCTAAATGAATAGAGACACGGGACATTTTGTTCACTGAAGATTCTGTTTGAATAAATTGCACGTAAAAGAACAATTATTTTTCTTGATGCGTTTTGGAGTCTGTGGTACGAATTATTTATTTGCATCAAATAATAAGAGAAGATAGAGCAGTTTCAAAATTTTTCAGTAGAGAGGTGAAGTCTGCATTGATGGCAAGAGGCCACTCAACCTCCAAGAAACTGCTATTCATTTTCCTTAAATAGAACACATAATCATTTTCTTAAATGCTTCTGAGCTCCGTACTGCAGCAAAAAATGACTTGGGGCTTTTACTAAAACTGCTGCTTTTGCTTTCCAATTACTTTCAACATGCAGGGTACTGTTCTTTGGCAACTTCTTGAAAAAAAATAAAAAAAACCACCTCTTTGAAATTCAGTAAGCTTTGATTTAAAGTGATTGGTTTCCACCTGGATGGAGTGAAATTTTCTTCTTGGGAAGTTTATTAGTACATTAAGGAGATGCAAATTAATTCATAATTCTTTCAGCTCATTCTCTTGGGAACAATTATACGAGGAAATTATTAATGTACAAGAAAACAACAGTTAAAAATCTCAAAGGGCAACATGGGTGTGGAATATATGAAAACATTTAGACCTAGCTAATAGCGGAACTTGGTTGTAATAATAACAGTTCATAAAGCAATTTACATTTATCTCTATTTGCAATCTGATATCAGCCACGTTGTGCACACGAGGAATCAAACACCAGCAAAGGCCCCGATGTCACTGAAGTGCTAACAAAATGCAGTGTGAGAAGCTGAATGCACACTTCCAGGGTTTCTAGGATCGCAGCCGAACTAAGTAAGTAAGTAAGGCTCCGATCAATCCACGCTTTCAGTGTCTCTGATGTATACCAGCCATTTCATGATGACTGCATTCAGAACTATCAGCTCAATGTAAGCCTCTGCACTCTGATAAATAAGCCAAATATTTTCATCTGGATAATGAACACCTCTTGGGATGAAGTTAATATTTGATGAAAACACAGCACACAGATTTGCTTTTTAGGCCTTATTTTTTCCTCCTTTTAGTTAAGGTGTTAGCTCAGCTACTTCCCTTTCTATTTTCTTTTTCATAATTTATCCTACATGCTTTTAATGTTATGTATCTGGTGAAAATTTCAATTTTTACTATCAGAGTCATAGCACAGGATCTTACTGGGGAACTGGTAGCCACTTGCATTTCTGCTGCTAGAACTCCCTGACATCTGGATAGCAGTGTGAATGACTAAGGGATGTGCATGTTTTCACAACACCATAAAACAAGCATCACTACAGAGGGAATTTGTCCCTAACACGGATATTAGGCTGTCTTGAAGAAGTCAATCTTTCAAACTTCAAGCATAATATACATCAGTCAGGCTGCTGTTGTTGAACAGTGTCAATTTCTGTGAGGTCTTCACATGGAAAGACTGGGCGTAGCCTGAACACTGGGGCAAGATGATGAACAGGGGTGGCACCTGAACTGAAAGCAAGGTTATGGACATGCAGGTGTAAAAGCACTTGTCTTAGACAGAAGACTCATGCCTTTGTCTCCAAGCTCTAAGGAGTTCCATTCACAAATCCTTACATTTGAAAATATAAGATGTTATCAGAATTGAGTAAGAATTGAAATAAGAACAATTTAATGTTATGAATTGACAAAGATAAATCCTTGGGAAGAAAAGCAGACATATATTAAGGTCACTGTACGCACAAGTCATCAGACAATATTTCTTGTGCTATTTTCTAGTGATTGCACCAGCCATGGCTTTTGGATAATGGGTATAAAGGTAAAGTGAAGTCGCTTACATGTGAAAAACTACTACTGAAAGCGTTGCTCACATTGCCATTGTCCTGTGCCTGCAGCTGCCCGATGGGATTGCGGTTTCCTTCTGCTGAGCTGGGGCAGGTGGCAGCTGCCAGGGGAGCAGCTCTGATTCAGTTAAGGCTGCTGAGAGAAACCGTGGATGACTCCCTGGCTAATGCCATCGTTATGTGTATTTAAAAGAGCATATGGACTTATTGGAAAAGAAGGAGGGCACACTTCATGCATAATTACCTTATTTAACATTCCTGTGTCTACTTCCCCTAGGCTCTTTTGGCTAGCTTGTTCTCTGCCGATTCCTCCTGGAGACCTGCAGCCCCACAAACTGGCAGAGAAATAGATGCCAAGGATTTGGAAGACCGTTTCTGAGAGAGAATACTGACAAGGGGCCATTACAGTTAAATCTTCAAATGTGGTTTTAAAGAAATGAAAATACAAGCACAAGGTCTGTCTGTCTATCTATCTATCTATTTTGCTAAGGACAGGAGAATAACAGTCATTTTTCATGTCCTTCTTGTTTTTCCCCTTCAAAAGCAAACAAACAAAATCAAAACAACTTCAAAGGAAGGGCAGGCTATATGGGGAGATCTGTGAGGTGCTGTGGGCGTCAAAGGGTGAGAGCAGAGCAAGCTTTCTGTAAGCAGAATTTTACTCTGATGTGCACTATCTTAAAGGATCAGTGAAAAGCCCTAGAGAAAATTCAAGTTAAATAGAACCATTGTTCTGGAGAAATGACTGTAGTGGCTATTCTAGTTACTCGTGGTCAGTTCTATATATCATTTCTAGATAGCAGACAGAGAAGTGACAGTCCTTCACAAGGAGTTTTCTCCATATAGACAAGCAAAGAGGCTTGGGTTAATGTAAGAACTTGGCATGCTGCAGATAAAAGGTGAGAGCTCCTCTAGAAATCAGGTTTGCACTGGGTTTGGTTGCTGTATTTCTGGAACATGGCCATTGGCACTGCAATCTTTCCGAGAGAAGTTTCAGATTACTACCAAAGTAGAATTTGTGGTAAAGGTGCTTGAAATGGAGACAGTGAAGCAAATCACTTTGCAAACGCAGAGCTGCTTCATTGACCCTGTGAATTCACTTAGGTTGCTGATGTGTTCCCATCTCTGTGCCCAAAGTTTGCTCATCTAAACGAGGTGACATACCTCAGCTGGTGCAGCTTTCTTCCCAGTAAACAGGAAGCAAATGAACTGGAACGTTGACTCTCAGCTTGAAAAATAATCCTTGAAATGGATATTGTTTCACCTGTGATCACAAATGTGAATAAGTGGGGAGCAAGTGCTGTGAAAACACACAGGTTTAGTTTTAAAGATATTTAAAGGAAGTCTCGCTTATGGCTAAATGATGGAGAACAGTTATAATCTGTTATACTTAATTTACTACTACATAAGTAAAAATATGCTAAGAGCAGCATACTTGTTAAATTAAAGCTCACTTAATGATTACACAGCAGCTGGGAATAACATCCAGTAAAAGAGTAAGCAATAAATAGATTTTTCTTCAGAATTCTTCATAATGGGAAAACAAGATGACAGAAGCCCTTTACATTTCTGCTGGTTATGAAAAGAAACAAAATATCAGAAAGGAGACTAGGAAGGATTTCTTTTAAATGTTAATTTGTGGCGGATACTGGAGTGCTTATTCCTGCTGATACAACTACTGTGAGAAGGCTGCTGATTGTGCACCCCATCACAGCAGGCTGAGCTGAAGTCAGTAATAGCATCAATCAGACTGAACAGGCTGGAAAAGATTGAGTAAAATACCGGTCTGGATACTACTTATCTTAATGTATTTGTTGTTTCTGTTGTCATCACCACGGTATCTGAAAATGCGATGCATCAAATCAACAGTCATGGCAGAAACACCGAAAGTCAGATAAATGGTGGTGATTTCCTCATTACAGAGTGAGGATTTTAGCTGAATTAGGGTTACTTTTCAGGTATGGAATAGCCTTGGCAATCCTGGGGTGGTGCTGAGAATGATGGGAATATGTAAATAAACTTTGGAACTGTAACAGCCTTTCTGATGAAAAGGTATTCTCCAAAGGTTGGGCTTTGGTGTTTCATCAGGAGGCTGGGAGTTCTCTCTCCTATCTCTTCTGAATGGCCAGCAACACAAACACTTCTTCTGGCCATCATTTTCCTCTGTCATCCTGGGCTTTTCACTCTTGTTCAAAGCTATCTCAGACCCAAACATATTAAGAAAAGGGGACATTAATGCTAGGTAATCTGTAATTTAACAATTACAAATTCCACAATGTTTCCATGGCATAGTTGCATATGTTGGGAAAAAATATTTTAATTTCAAGATGAATCACAAAACTAATTGCTGAAGTTACATTTAGAAGCAACCCAATTATTCTAGGTATGAAAATGACTTTGCACCCTCATTTTTCATCTTTTCTGTTATGCACGCATTTCAATAACGTATTCTTTACTTCAGTACTTCAATGAAAGATTATGATTTTCTTTAATCCCAAATGTGAAAAGTCCTCTCCAGCAATCCAATGTAGGATCAATTTTTGGCATACCTTTTAATGCAAGAGCTTTATAAAGTATAGCATCAGCAGTTCAGGGCCATATTGCAGCCACTTTGCGTGGCAGTTCAAAGCTCAGTCACCTCTAGATGTCTTTGGTAGAACTCATGCATGACAGCACTGCACAAAATCAAGAGCAAGGATCATTGGGGACCTGCAGGCCTTCATGTGCTAATGTGGGATGAAAAAGCCCAGAGATGTGATCCTACAGCATCCTCCTTAAGCTTATGCAGATAGCCTCATACTGGAGAGAAATTTGGAGGTCTGGGATAGGTTCCCACTGGATGACAAGCCAGCTAAGTTATCCTGAACCAGAGCTACATACAAATGCTTGCATTTAGTCTTTGGCAGTCAGCAGCTCCTCCCCCACCCCCCAGCAAAGCAATGACAACACTGGGATCTAGACTCATCTTGTGCATGCATATCTCTATCTAGATCAGATCATTATTTTTCTTTCTATACACACACTCTAATTGCATGATATTGGTGAAGGAGAGTTGCAAATGTGGATGTATTCACTCATTGTTTAATGATGCTTGCATAGCTGCTGACATAAGGGATCTTAATGAAGACTACATGCAGTATGTCTAATAAGAAATTGAAAGGGCATCTTTTTGTGGTTCATTGTGTGATCACTAAGCAGGCTGGAATTAAATTCCTATCTGATTGAGAGAAAGGCTTTCTCTCATTTTATATTCATAAAGCAAATATTTGATTTAAAAAGCCGATGTTTCTTTCCATGGAGGTACCATAGTTAAGGACTCTGAATTGTAACTAACATTGACAAGAGTTACTAAAAGTTCAGGAATTGTTGTCTTACAGAGGGTGAAACGTCTCACCCATGATAAATTACAAATACTGCACTATCTATACAAAAAGGAGTTCTTAATGGTATCTGCTTATTCAGGACCCATGCAAACCAGCATATGTGAAGAAAACAACCCACAACCTGCTTTTAATTGAAGACTTTCCCTCAGATATTGTAGGTATGTACTGGCTGTATTTGTTATATTCTCAAGTCATTTTGACTCAATGTAAATTTCCACATGTAAAATAAGGCCCAGGATAGTCAGAAACCCCCTCCTTTCCCAAGACAGTGCTTAATAGCCCAGCCTATAAGATGCTGCTTGCACCCTTAGAAACAAAAGTCTGAAAAAATCTGTGTATTTTCAGCTGTAATCATTAAGTCTTCAAATTCCTCAAAGGAAAAGCAAGCGCCCCAGCTTTCCTTTGCTAACAACACACAATTCTTAGTCATTTGGTGGCATCATCTTTCAGGGCCGCCCTAAACTAAACTCTATAATTCAGCCCCACAGAAGTTTTTAGAACTGCGTTTTAGATTAAGTCACAAGGAAAAAAAAAAAACTCTGAAAGAACATGTAACACTTCAGTAAGTTTTGGGATTTTGAGTCCTATCCCTTGAAGGGGTCTGTGTTTATTGCACTTATGATGGAAAGTCAGTCTCAGCCTTAACTGTGGAGCAAAACCATACAAGTCCTGCATAGTGATGCTGCTATGTAATCTGTTCCTCTGAAATATTATGTTTTACTGCAGATACCCATAAAAGCATATTGGTGGATGCACTGGCTCTAAGGGGCAAATTACACATACGAGCAGTAGAAGCTGCTGCCCACAAAGAATTAACAGAACTAGATATTTTTGCAAGTGCTTAACAGTATTTATTCATAAAAGGGACATCATTAAATTTCTACTCCTCAATTTGTATATTACGAATCATTTAGCATGCTCTCAGGAAAGCTGTCTTGTCCAGCTAGGAAATAAATACAAAAGATTCAGATGCATAGAGACCATATCACTGAACATGAACTAGATGGCAACATGCAACTTTTAATAAGGAGCCCAAAGAAATTACAAGCTGCTAAAATTCAAGGACAACTAGGCATTCCATCGTTGGTAGCCATACTTTTCTCTGCCAATCGCAGTAAAAATGGGGATTTAATGACACTTCCTTTTAGCATGAACAGAAATAGTTGGTTGTAAAAACAAATCCAATGAAATATTCTGCAATAAAATGGCAAAGTCACTAAATAATGCATTCATTTGGCTCTAGAGGCTGACCTCTGTGAAATTCTTTGGAGGTGAAGTGCAAACTATTATTTTGGCTACGGTGTGTTTCTGGGGAAACACTGCTATGAGAACTCTGTATTTCACAATGAAAGTAGCTCATTTTTTAGCTTAAATCATGCATGTTTTTCAGCAGGTGGCCTTCTTTCTTCTTAGGAGGTACTGAATCAATAGCTCGGCGTGGTGCTAATGGGCACTTTGCTGCTTGAGGTGCCATCCTTCAGAAGACAGACTGAAAGCAAGGCCTTTTTCTTTCTGATTTTGATGGCTCTTACAGCATTTTTTTTTCCTTTTTTTTTTTTTCTCATTATTAAAGGTGTTAGTGCCTTGGCCGCAGTTCAGTTTGGGTAATGACATTCTGTCTCCCTAAATTTTGCTTTGTGCAGTTTTAATTTAATACAGTGTTCTTCTCTTCTTTCCTGCCCTAAGTTGCTTTGTGTCATTGCTGAACACTATTGAATAACCACCATATTTCCCCTGAGACAGCAGCATTTAAGATGTGGGTGAGGTGAAGCCTGCGAATACAATTTGTGAACCATTCCCAGAGAAAGAAGCACAAGATCACTTGCAGCTGTTACCTGCCGATATTTACCCGGACAAACTCCAGCTTTCCTGCTCCCCTCCAGTAGTTTGCTTTCATTTGGAGTTTAATTAGGTGAAAACAGCTGAAGGGAGCACCTTCCCACCTCAAGAGAATACAAGGCTCATGCTTGAGAGACCTTTCTGGGTAGGCTAGTGGCTTTATCCTTTGCCTGAAAGCCTAACTTGCCACAAGCAACCTTCCTCCATAATGAGTTAATTAGCTGCAGTGCAGGTCAGTTTGCCTTGGCTGCCCACCCTCTGTCTCCTCCCTCTTTCAGGGTCAGTCTATCCTACCAGGGGGACTGCACAAGCCTCAGCAGAGTTTGCCTCGTTACGCCCAGGTCTACCCCTTCTTCCAACACGTTCTGATGAGCTCTGCAGGAGACAATGCCAGAGTGTTTCTGGCATTAGCTTACAAAGCGACCTTCCTGACGTACCTAAACTCAACACCTTGAAGTTCAGTGTTCTGGCTAAGAAGATACAGAAGCAGCACTAAGAGAAATAACTGCTTGTAGGGTCTAGCATGTGGATGGGGCTGGTGCAGTGGGAGTTCCTCATAATTAGCCTCTGCCATGAAGACTAGAGCTGCAGCTTCCCTGTCACTGACAGGGAGACTTCCTCCATGGCCTTGGAGCTGCGGCCCACTGCCACCAGGACCCCAGAGCAGCAGATGCCAGACAGCACTGAGGGCTGCTGAGGTCAGCTTTCTCCAGGAGGATTTATTTCTAACAGTTCCGTTGGCTGAAGAGTCTGCATGAAAGTGTGGCGGTTGCCCAGGAAAGGCTCTGACTCAAAGCCTCCTAGAACTATGAGAACTTGTCTGCTTTGGGCAAGAGAAAGTCCTGAAGCATTTTGAGAGGCACTGACAGTCATGGCCCAGCTGCAGAGTTTATGCCAGTGGCAAGGAGACAAGGTAGAGCTCTGGGGCAAATGCTCCAGGTATTACTTACCCATGCTTTTCAGACATTCCCTGCTTTCTAGAAAATGCAGCATCTGTAACAAAAGTCATCCAGGAGACATTTAGACCCTGTTATTCTAGAGTAGCCAAGGGCTTGAGTCTAACTCGATTTTTTTTTGTTGGCATGAAACCGTTGTGTGAGCACCACTGTTCAGGACTGAAGTCAGTCTGTTGAGCTTCACTGTTTGGGGTTCTCCTTTGTGTGCATGCATAAGGGACAGGGAGTTGAGTTACAACACGGAGTACTAGCGAGCCCATGGCACATATCCTTCTGAAGGTGCAAATCAACTGTTTTCATCACCTTGGTTGAAAAAGTCAGCTGAAAGTAAATACTAAAAACTTACAGTACTGCACTTCAGATGTAAACTGTGCAAGAGCCACCAAAAGTGGCTTACAGCTAGATCTTCCCCCCAAAATCACGTATTTGGAGTTTTAACACGAAAATAAGGTCAAAAAAGCAAAACTCTACTGCTGCAAATCAAAGAGAGCCCACTGATTTTCTAATTCACTGCATTTGAGTAATCTAAAGTATGCATTATCTCTCTTTGCTTTAAAACATTGCCAGAACTTCAGACTTTGAGGCTTTTCATACTGATAGGATTGTTGCTCTTGATTCTTCCATCACTATTTTTGTTAAATATAACATGCTTTTTATGTTTAATTTAAAACCATTCTTTCCTCCTGCTACTGGAAGACATTTTGCGTGTGACAATAATGTTTTGTACCCCAAATCAAGACCGTCTGCTTATTTACAATAAACAATAAAAGGGAGTTTTTACTAAGCCCTCAATGGGAGATGGATAATAACATCATTAGTCATGTGACTATATGCTATAAACTCAGTTTTCATTTTTCTGACAAAAATGAGAGCGTTCCTTTATCAGTCCATATAACTATTTACAGTGTTCCGCAACAAGAATGCCTAAAGAACATTCACTTCCTGAGATCCATCCCTTTTACCACCCACGGCTGCTGTTTCACCAGGTACGTAATGTACGTCTGGTTGTGGTATGCCATTATGTACCAGGATTAAATGCCTCAGCATCTAAGTGGAAAGGTGAGTTGCTAAGGGAATTGTTTTCAGAATCTGCTGAGTTGCCCTTAGTGTTAATCTCAAAAAATAAAAACAGAAAAACAAAAAAATAGCAACAAAAACAAACAACAGTAACAACCACAAAACCAAAAACCAAAACTACAACACCAGGGTTTTAAGTGGAGCACCACAATCAAGCAGTTTAAGAAAAAAAAAAAAAAAAGAAGTCAGACATTGCTGTCAGAAAGCAGGGATTAAATAATGAAGGAACCTGCTTCATGTAAGTGTCAGCAGCAAGAAGAAACTGAAATAGGTTTTAAACTTGCATGAAGTTTCTCATAAACTATGATACTGAGGGACTTTGATAGTAATAATAAAAAAAAATCCTTCTCTGTTCAAAGATGAGTATGTGGGAAAGAGGAAAGTTAAGCTGACATCCTACTTCAGATGGATCTCTTTTCCTTCTAATGAGAACATGTTCCAAGCGCAATGCAGCACAAAGGCAGACTTCTGCTGCTCTCAGAGTTCACTTTTGCACTTTTGACCCTTAAAGAACAGTATGTGGTGGGTAGGAAGTTGTGAGTTTTTTTTTTACTTCAGTATGTTTTTTTAAATCTCATTGCTGAAGTTAAAACCACCGCACTGTACAGATAGCACTCTTTGTGCTACAAAGATATCTTATTTTTCTAACTTTGATCCAAAAGCTATTTGATTGGCTTTCACTGTGACGTACACAAGTGCTCCCAGTTCACAGCACTGAACAAATAAGTATCATGTGAGAATTATGGATATAGTTCCTGGCAGTTACTCTTCCACTTATACATACACCAGTTATATCAGTCATTAAATAAAGCAAAACTAAGCCTTTAAAATATATAGTACTAACTCCTTTTAATACAAGTACATACAAGTTGGACTACAGAATTGTTCCAGTTAGTAGGGTTATGAGGTTTTGCACTGCTTACCCTACCGAGCAGTATGGCCCAGTGTTGAGACATAAGGACATCCTAGAACAGGAATGTGAACTGGGAAGCATTAAACAGCATTTTCAAAGCTGACACTGATTGATAAAAGGCGCTTTACTCCTGCTCTGCTCATATCATTTGAATTCATCTATTGAAAATACAAGTTGACAACACAAGTATTCCTATCTGAATTATTTGGTTAGGCTTCCTTTTTAGTCAAGAACAGACAGGCTTTTCTGGATTTATTTCCCCTTAAGGTAGAAGTTGCAAGCTTAGATGAGTTATGCTGTAGAAGTAGCTAGTTTTGTCCATTGTCTATGTGAGAGTGCAGGCCACTAGCCCTGATGTAAATGCTGATAATTTAGTGAGATGCATCTAATGCTCAGTCTCCATGTTCTTCAGCTCCTTGAAATTGATGATGCCCAGCCACCGGTCTTGCTAAATGCAGCTGATCTATATAATTATTGAGTCACAGAACCTTTTGACTTGGAAGAGATCCTTAAAAGTCATTTAGTCCAACTCCCCTGCAGTGAACAGGGACACCTACAGCTAGATCAGGTTGCTCAGAGCCAGGTCCAGCCTGACTTAGAACCTCACCGAGGTCAAGGCTTCCATCACCTCTCTGTGCAACATGTTCTAGTACCTCATGACTCTTACTGTAAAAAAACTTCTTCCCTACATCCAAACTAACTCTACCTTCTTTTAGTTTGAAACAATTTCCTCATGTCCTATGACAACAAACCCTGCTAAAAAGTCTGTCCCCTCCCTTCTTGTAGCCTCCCTTCAGACACTGAAATGCTGCTATCAGATCTCCCTACAGCCTTCTCTTCTCCAGGCTGAACAGCCCCAGCTCTCTCAGCCTGTCCTCATAAGGAAAGTGTTCCATCACTTGGATCATTTCTGTGGCTCTCATCTGGACACACACCACATCTCTCCTGCACTGAGAAATCCACATCTGTATGCAGTACTCCAGGTGAGTCTTCCCCAGTGCAGAGTAGTAGGGCAAAATCACTTCCCTCAATGTGTTGACCACACTTGTTTTGATGCTGCCCAGGATATGGTTGGCTATCCGGACTGCAAGGACACATTGCTGGTATGATCTCACAACCAGTTCCTTATCCTCCAAACAAACCACTTATCAAATCCATTGTCTCAATTTAGATAGAAGGATGTTATGGGGGACAATGTCAAGAGCCTTTCTGAAGCCCAAACAGATGACATCAGTGGCTCTTCCCCAATGCAGTTACACAATCATAAAAAGCAACAAGGTTGGTCAGGCAGGATGTGCCTTGGTGAAGCCAGGCTGGCTATCTCATATCACCTCCTTCTCTTCTGTATGACTTATCGTAGCTTCTGGGAGAATTTTCCAGCACAGAGCTGAGGCTAACAAGAAGGTAGTTCCATGGTCACCTTCCCTATCCTTCTTAAAAATGGCTGTTATATTACATTTTTTCCAGTTGCTAGGAATATCATTGAGAATGGCTTGGTGACTTCATCAACCAATTCCCTCAGGACTCTGGATGCCTTATATAAAACTGCTCAGTATGTAGGCAAATAGCTGGTGTCTGAGTATGAAGGAGAAAGAAATCAGGCAAATCTGTATAAAAATGCCATACAGAGAGAAAATTCTAGTAGCGTTCCAGGAAGAGGACAGACACTTCTGCTAGCTTGTAGGAGCAATGATGTAGAGAGAACATACCTCTAGACCAATTTGAGTGAAATCTTGATTCAACTGAAGTCAAATGCAAAGCTCAAAACTTCAGCCTTTGTCTGAAGAACTGACATTTACTAACGCAACTGCCAAAAAACAGAGAACCCACTTGAATCTGGCTGGACTCTGGGATACTTTTCAAGGAATGTCAAGAGGCTTAAGGTCATCTTGGAGAGCTTACTGAATGCAGCGTTCATCCCACAGTGTTTAAATGGGGTTACAAATTGAGGACTGCATTATACCAGGACTGGATGGATGAGTTTGAATGGTCCAGTGAGAAAAGAGCTGCTTTCTCTTCTATCTCTGTAATGCATGGAGAGAAATCAAGCCTTTATTTTTGCTCTACCTCCCAAGAAATGAGTAAATGCTATTTTATTATGACTAGCTTGTCTAAGCTTAAGCTCTTCACGCTGTTTCTCCTCTGGCCACAAAACTTCACCGCTTATCAACATTTGGACAATTTTGTCTGAATCTAATAATAGCCAGAGGTGGTGGACAGCACAAAAGAAAAACCAGGTCGTGTGCTTTTAGCTAGCCAGCTAATTCCGAGCTCTGCAGCCATCAGCAGGAAGGACTTTTAAGTGGTGTGTGTGAATACAGCTCTCAAAGATATGTGATCCACGTGGAAACAATAGCTTGACACAAAGAAGGTCTCACCACCTTTGACTTTGTGATATACCTGCCAGCCAGCTGTGCTAAAGAAATATCTACATTCAGAGCCTGTAATATGTTGATCCTCTTTTCAGGCTATCCAGGGTTTGTATCTTTTTTTTTTCCCCAAACATTAGAAAATGAATCGACTACAACCGCAACATTCATGTAAAACCAGAATATCTGATATGACTGATACAGATAACACCTTTCTTCAAAAGATCCCAGGGGTACTATGTATCTTATTCACAATAGTTCCCAGTCCTGTAACAAATACTTGCTTAAATTTATACACAAACAGCTCCACTGAAACCTAATCAGATGTGTGAGTCCTTTCAGAATCAAGGACTAGCACTGCACCAGAATTATTTGTCTTTGCTGATAACAAAGCTTTCTGTAGAACAAAGCATGAGAAGAATTGTGGTTAACTGTTTGAATTCCTCAAGGAATTGATGAAAATCCTCTCTCGAGGATAGATGTCAGATCTGGATTTTGTCCAGAACTCAAGGACCATCATCCTGCTCTGTTTGATGATACTCAAAGATGCTGAATGACAGAAGATAAACAGGATTTTGTGCATTCCAGGAGGGTGAACACTGCTGAAAAGATCTGAACTTTTCAATGAGCTTCCTTAACTGGATGATTAACTCTTTAGCAAACGAAGAAGAAGAAAAGGCAATACAAACAAATGAAGCATTAGAGTGGAAGAAAGAGTTCCTGACACTCGGACAGCATTTTTAAAAACAATCCCCAGTGGCCTTGGAGACAGAAAACCGCATAATATGTTACCATGAAATCATATGACCCCACTCTTCCTAATCTATCTGGGCCTCAGTGTCTGGAATAAAACAGATGAAGCCATGAGCAATGTAGTACCTCTTATTTTTGTAAAGAACAGTAACTGCTCTTGTAAACATGCAAATAATGAAAAAGCCTTGACTCACATTCTTACATACACTGACAGACAGCTCTGGTTGCCAAGTCACAAGCCCATCAATAATCTAAAATGTGCTGCAAATGTTAAGAACGGTCTAAACCTAGTTGCATAGCTTGTCTCATCACACTGTCCATTTGAATTTCACCCAAGTCTAGAAACTGATATTCGTCAATGTCTGCTTCATTTCAAATTTCAAAGAGCTCATTTCCAGTGTCAGTGCTCTCTGTGCACAGATTTAACAACTGTCTGTGCAGTCAGATCGGTGGCCCACCCTGTCTGCCAGCCACAGTCTCTTGGCGATATAGCTCCAATGAGTACAGTGAGGAAGGATGAAAAGCAAATTTCAGACCTCTCTCTGCACCTTGGGAACATTCCAGACCTGCAGTTAGACTCAGATGTGACCCTCCGCCAATATCACACCAAAGCAAAATATAACCAAGCAACTGCATTCTTACTGCTTTAAGAAATTATGACCAAAGTTCAGTTCTGCTTGCAATTGCTTTTGCAACAACCTCTTTAATTGAGCTTCTATAAAAATCTTACTTCCAAGCATACAATAAAAACATGATAAAAATGTTATCTATGCATCCTCCTCCTCTTTCCATATACCTGCCCCTTAAGCAGTCTGCAAGAGGCAAGGAAATATTCTTGCATTTACTGTAGCACACTAAGCTGAAGGCGAGTCCTTCAGAGCACAAATCCTGAACAGAAAACTTCAGAGATGTGCCCTTTTGTTCCATTCACATGAAAGGAGTCTTCTCACCCTACTCATAATTCAGTCCAGGTAATGTCTCTTAAATAATACACACTCCCTTCCCAGAAGGCAGTCATTTATCAGTGTTATCAGCTAACTGCTTATTTTCAGCCATTAGAAGAAATGCAGTTGCCTGCTGAGGGCTGTAAAGCTCCTGCCTTCTGCCCAAGTGCAATTTAGGGGATCGCAGTCTGTGGGAAGTGGTCAAACCCCCAGTGGTCATTAGAGGAAACTTTCCACTGTTTTTCCAGAACCAGAGAAAGAGCCTGGACTGTGCTGTTTCATGGCATAACCTCACAGAAAGTGAAAAGTTACAAAGAAAAAATATAAATTGGAAATAGTTAAGTGCGAACTCACAGCACTGCCAAATCCATCTTTATCGAGAACAAGCCTTCTGTAACAAATCCAACCTCTACTATAGTACTACTCTGTACACCACAAAAATCCCAAGCCTGTTGATATGGAAATCTTAAAACAGCATAAAATAAAAACTTCTAGCAATATTTTCCTGTAAGTCAAGGTCCAATTCTATGTCACCTAAAATATTTTAAGATACTGGGACAGAAGTAGAGAAAGAATAAATGGAAAATAATTTAACCTCATCTCCTCCTAGTTACATTTCAGAAAATTAAATTATCCAGTATTATTCTGATGGGTTTGTGAGCCTGTGCTTCCACAAAGAAAAGTCTGTCATGTCCTTGGAAGAGATGAAGGCAGTGCTTTCTCTTCATCCAGGCAGTGAAGTGAAAGCACTCAGCAAACACTCAGAATGATTACTGCTCTGCTGCAAGGCTGCTGCTTTCTCTGCCCAGCCATGCAGATGCCTCCCAGCACCTCAGAGGATTACCAGGCTCTTTCCCCCCTTGTCTTGTGAGGGAAGGTGGAAGAATCCAGAGCCGACAGCTTCCCACCAGAAAGCCCCAGCATGTGTGGAGGCTGTGCCAAACAACTCTCGCAAGACAATGGAAGCAGAGAAGTCCTTCCACCTCCATCCCCAGGTTGGAAGACTCTTCCCCCCTCTGCTGTTCTTTTGGAGACACGTGCCCCCCCGCCTAGCAGAGCTGTCCTCTCTACCTACTCTGTTGAGGCTCTTTCCGCACAGCCATCAGTGCCTCCAGAATCCAGAGTACAACAGGGAATCAGACCTGCCACTTTTTAATTGTTTTGCATTTAATAATCCGTATCCATGCCTTTGCCCCATTTTCAGATTTGAATCCTTCCGATTCCTTCCATCAAGTTGACAAGATGAAGGGTTCTTTTTCTTAAACTTATCTTTTAACAAAACCTGTATGGAATATGCCCACTTGTGCCAGTGATCTGGAAAAAGAGCTTTGTCTTTCTACCAGAGAACATGCACATTTCAGATTTCCCTTAAGCTTTCATAATTATTTCTGATCTCAATGGTTTTACTTTGTCAGCCCAGCTGATACCAACCAGATGACAGAAGTGATTAGAGGGTGGATTTTGTCTAGGAAGGAGCAGAGTAGAAAACCAGCAAGAAAATTATTCTAATTTCTCATTTCATTGTAAAGGCATGTTGTGGATATTTGCATATTCTGACTGTGAAATAAGCAGAGCTATAATCAGATGACATGGCAAGAAAGGCTTGAAATGTTAGTCAAGACTTAAAATGTAAATGCTTATTAAACAAGACATCTTTCCTATGAAGAATGCTCAAAATAAAGCATCATATTGGGCACCTTGCTCAGTGAGTTTAATCTGTTCTCACAAATAAAGCCTGAGAAACTGAACATGAAGTGCCCATATGCATGGACATGTGTATACTACATGAATATGTACACAATCTATTAGTTTGGTTGCAATCCATGTAAATAATAATCTAGCTCCTGCTGAGCTCATGGCATGCTGAGAGCTACTGTCAGCATTTCACTCAGCCCCATTCCTACATCCATCAGCTGGCCTCAGAGTGGAAGGAAGGATGAGATAGGAGGTATCAAGATACAGCTTCTAATGATGGAGCCATTGCACTAAACATCTCTACTTCAAACTGGCTGGGTGGTTCAGCAGGTATGACTTGATGTGACACCTGCTGAAGGAGAGAGGAAGCTCTGGGTACTTAACTTTTTAGAATAAAAGTCAGTTTTCCTTCAGCAATTTTTAGGGTCTGAACAAATTCCAAGGCACAAGCTCCAGTGCCAATTTAATACAGATTTCTATTGGCAGGAACTCATTAATGGTGTGTACAACTGTTTTAAAAAAGGTTAAAGTCTTGGCAGAAAGCAGCAAGAGTGACCGTCAAGTCAACATTAGAAATGCCAGCACTTACTCCGAGACTCTCCAGATGGGGAAGCACAGAAACATCGAGCTGAGCTTTAGCAGAAACCACAGCACAGAGCTCCTGCAGGCACAGGCAGGTCAGCAGTTGGCACCATGAGGGGCTACTGGAATCCCAGCTTGCTGCTTTCTCATACATCTGATCTGCTTCTGTACTTCCCTTACCTACATGCTTCAGTCTTCTATGAAGTAGAGTCTTAAAAACACAATCATTTTGAAATTCTTACCTTATATTAGAACACATACTAAGAATTGTAAGGGAGAATTCACATGAATATGAGAACGAAATTGAGAATATAAGTAAATGCCAAGAAGTACTTTTCCTCCTCATTCTTAAAAGCAGCGACTCTATAAATAGGGTGGAAGGAACTCAAAAGAAAACCAAAACCCTCCAATTCTATTAAATAGAACAGAACCAAACAAAAGAAATAATAATATTAACTGGGAGAAGCACAGGTGCTGTGCAAGTTTAGGTCAGGCACTGGGCTTGATGGCCCAGGCTCACATTTATTTATCTGTGTATAATATAAGCCTAAGCCAGGAGAAAATAGTACACAATAGACATCCTCAAGTCCTCTAAGATAAAGAGCAGATGTTACTTCAGTAGATGCTAATGAAACTCTTCAAGGGTGGGATTCAGTATAAAATGCTCTTCATCGCCTAGAAATCTCAAAGCACTCTACCATTCAAATGAAGTGATACAGCTAGCTCACACACTGCTCAACTGTGCCAGCTGGGGAGTGGACTGCAAGAAACATTTAATAGTTTCATCTATCCCTCTATAAATTTTTAGAGAACTAATTGGAAGAAATTGGAAGATAGCTTTTAGCTGAAAGGCAAAGGGGCACACAGGTGGAAAGAATTTAATTATTCAAACTGCAATTAGGCACTGGAAGTGTATCACTCTTTCTTACAGTACAACATTCATCCACTTGGGGTGGCATTGTGCATATGGCCTATATAGAAATTGGTCTAGAGTGCTAGAGTCTGAAATTGCTGCCTGTCCTGAAGAGGTCCTGCAGAAAAGTTGGCTTGTAAATAACACAACACAGGGGAAGTCACAAAAGGAGATTATTAAAGAGGTTAAGATTGGAGACAGCCTGGGCTGCAGCAACTGTTGCACTGGTTGAGTTCCTGTTCTTGAAGAATGGGGACCTGGCAAAGAGTGAAGTCAGAACCCTGAACTTCAGGATAGAGAACTTCAGGCTGATTAAGAAATTATTGGATGAGAGACCCTGGGAAGCTGCCCTTAGGGACAACAGAGCTGGCAGCTCTTTCTGAACACTTTTCTGAGAGCACAAGAGCTTTCCATCCCAAGCATAAGGAATCAAACAGAAGAGGCAGGAAAGCAGCACGGCTGAGCAAGGAGCTGCTGGTCAGGCTGAGGGAGAAAAAGGAGACGTACAGACAGTGGAAGCAGGGACACCTGGCCTGGGAAGAATACAGGGATGCTGTCCAGATAGGCAGATACAGGATCATGAAAACCAAGATGCAGATAGAACTCAATTTGGTGAGGGATGTAAAAAGTAAAAGAAAGGTTTGTACAGATAAATTGGACAGAAGAGACAGGCCAAGGGGAGCGTAACCGCAGGCCAAGGGGAGCATAACCCCATTGATAAATGAGATGTTAGATGTCCCTAATCTGAATCCTATTGTCCTATCTGCTGCAAAAAGGAGGACATGTACACATATCCGCTTCGGGCTAATGCTTTCTTGAGAAACCTGGAAAGAATAGGTAGTATCTGGCAGTACATTTGTGGAGGGAAGAGAGAGAAGGTGAAATTGAGAGAAGAAAGGAATGCAGCTGAAGCATCAAATAAAGAAAGAAAATAATTTAGGAGTGATATTTTGTAGAGTTTAATAAAACTAGATTTGAAGAGAAGCAGAAGTAACATCCTGCAGGGTCAGCAGGGAAATCCTCACTATGCAGGATGTCCTCCTCAGTATTTATAAGAGTTGTGCTCTTGATTGAACATGTACAATTATTTCTAATATTGCAGGAGCCCAATTGCAGTAGTGCACATCCAGCCTCTTTCTCCCTCTCACATACAATACAGACCCATGTGACCCCCCTCACCTGCCTCCTGGACAGCTTGTTGGATGTTCTGACTCAGTAGAACACAGGGCTAGTTCATCCTCTTTCAGATTAGTAAGAACTGTCTAGCACACCATGGTCAGTTGACAAATGGTGTAGGTAAATCAGAGTAACAGTAAGGACAAGATCCTTGCTCATGCCTTTGCATAATATACCTCCCAGCAGATCCCAACAGTGATTACACAACAGAAGGAAGTGCTTCTGGGGGCATTCAGAGAATGCAGCTTCATCTCATTTCTTTCATTCCATGTCTGTAATGCATAAATAATGTTAACAGCATCCACACAGATGGACAAGTTCTGGAGGTGCCTGCTGAAATAAAGATTTTGCAGTAGGCTTGAGGGTGCTACTTCTATGCAACAAGAACTCCATGCTAGATAAGAAGAACTGGACTTTTTTTTTTTTTTTTAAACTTAAGAACTTTTAAGAGTCCCTTTAGGCAGGCAGCCTTCAGATTAACTCAAGAATGATTATGAATGGGAGGTGGCAGCTGCTTGACATGTAACTGCTCCACACAGCACACTGACATCCTCAATATGCCAGAAACTTCAAAACCATGAAAGATGTGACAAGAAGGAGACTCAGTGTACAATGGGATAGTTAACACAGAATCCCTTGTCAGTGGGACCTACATCACTGTAATGTTAGATGTTAACATGCTTAGGAAAAATAAGCAAGAGATTGAAATTAATCTGTGCTGTATTCAGTTTCTCCTATACTCATCCACTCACATTCTTCCACCCGGTCTTTATACTTGCTCTGGCCATACTGCACAGCTCAACAAGGCAGCTTTCAAACACGCTTAGCTCATTTGATTGTCCACAGGGAGTGGTTTCTGACTTGTAAGAAAACTCTCCTTCGCATAGGTGCCTTATGATTAGGGACATTCACTCACAGCATAAATGCAGTAAGCATATTGTGCTTTATCATCCAAACAATAGTGAGAGAACAGAGAAATAGAAGGATTTTGAGGCAGACATGGAACAAGAGAAAACATCTGCAGAAGACCCAAAACACAGTTGGGAGAAAATGAAGTACTGCTGCTCTTTCAAGGATTACAAAAACAAAACAAACAAACAAACAAACAAAAAAAGCCCCACAACACATGTGGAGGGATGGTTGTGATTACACTGTAATTCATCCCAAATATCTTTAAAAAAAAAATCAAACAGTGCAACACTTCTTGAAATTCCCCAGCAGCATCCTGTGTGATTCTGCATGCAAGAATGCAAGAGCACTCTGTTCTGTAGTGTGACAGCAGTCAGTTTAGGAGTTCTAAGATGTAAGACAAACCCACAGTCATTTCTGACACTGAGAGCTGGCAGAGGCGATGCACTGTTCACACTGTTACTCTTCTACTGTTGAAACTGCTGGGTTTTAATGTGACGCTGAGATATTTCACTGCCTTGCACCAGTTTCTAAATTTGCCTTGGAAATTGTTTTGCAAAGCAACTCTGTGTCATTTCATATAAAAACACTGAAAACGTTACAAATCTGTCTTAGAAAATCTTATTCTCCTTTGCCACTGGAAAAAAGAGAAAAATCTATAAAATATGAAGCATTTTATTAACATCTGTCCTCAGCATCTCCTAAATAAAAATGTCTCATTTAGCATATTGTCACTTTGTGTCAGTATACAATTAATGTCAGGAACTAGAAAAGCAATCCGTAACATTTGAGAAAGATCTCCAGGTAAGAATGTGCATTCTAATGCAAATTTTACAAAATAAGCAAACAAAAAACCAACCACAACAAACCAAAGCAAACACCAACAACAGGAAAACAGCCCCTAAAGGCACCAACAAAACCCCCAAACTCCTGTAGCTTTGCTTGTGTTTCACCAAAAGCAACTTCATGCACTGGAAATTCTTCACTGGGGTTGCCTTTCATAAAACAAAAAGAAAAGACTGAAGTAGTTAAGAATGCAGCAGAAGTGCTCATGTTTATGTTACTTTTTAAAATGTACTTGATCTTGTATCCTTAATAACAAATTCCTAGAAGACAGTTGCCACAGGCTTTTTATAAAATCATCCACATAATTACATGCGGACAAATACCAATAGACAGAGCAGCTTGATTTTGTTTGCAACACAAGCATTTTCTGAAGTAACTTCATAAAAGATGTCTATAAAGCAGGATATCCATGACAGATACCCAATGCACTGCTTTGGCTCTGCCACCAAGGCTGCAGTATATCATGACTAGCACACATGGTCCAGTAATTGACTATCTAAATGCATGTTGCTTTTGGAAAGTGTTTAAGGTTGAACTAAAACTGGGGACATTTTAAATCCCATAAAGTTAGAACTAGGCAGTGCATAATAATTTCAAACTACTGAAGTGCAATCGAAATGGAATGCGACAAGTCCAGGGTTCTCCATAGATTCAGAGAATCTTAGGTTGGAGGGGATCTTAATGATCACCCAGTTCCAACCTCCATGCAATGGCAGGGCTGCCACCCACTGGATCAGGTGCCCAGGGCCTCATCCAGCCTGGTCTTGAACAGCTCCAGGGTGGGGCACACACAGCTTCCTTGGGCAGCAGTGCCACTCCTTCACTGATTTCTGAGTAAAGACTTACTGCCTAATATCTAACCTTAATCTCCCCTCTTTTACTTTAAAGCCATCCCCCCTTGTCTTATCAGACTGTGTTAAAAGTCAGTCCCCTTCTGCTTATAAGCTCCCCTCAAGTTCTGGAAGCCCACAGCAAGGTCTCCACAGAGCATTCCCTTCTCCAGGCTAAACAAGCCCATCTCCCTCAGCCTCTCTTCCTAAAAGAGGTGCTCCAGCCCTCAGAGCATCCTTTTGGCTCTTCTCTAGACCCACTCCAACAGGTCAGCATCTTCCCTGTTCCAGGGCCCCCAAGCTTGGACACAGAAGTCTGCACGAGGAACAGCACTGCCCAGCCTCCACAAGAGCACAAAGCTGAGGGCAGCTTTGCCCTTTACAGGCAGGAACTGAACTTCCAGGGCTGGCTGCTTGGCAGGATATCGGTTCCCACATGGAGCAGCTCTGCTGCAGCACAGCTTTTGCACCTCATCTGGCAGTGTGGAAATGGGGCTGTGGAAATAAAGCCATCCCTAAGAACGGGTACCAGGCTGAGTCTGAAGGGCCCTTGCCAAAACATGCTTTCAGAGCAGGCACAGCACATCTATTATTGAAAATACTTGTTTCTATATGGCGTGCCAAGTTGGCAGAAATGCAGATTTAAAATGTAGAAGTGATTGCTAGGGAGCTGGCCAAGGAACTAGAGGGGAAGAAACTAATAGCATGATTTCTTTAAAAAAAATAAATCTTGGACTAGTTTTCTTTTTTATGGTGATCTTAAATAATTTATCTGTCTTTCTAGGTCAGAAAATACAAGTAAATTTTATATGTGATGCTTTCTTGTAATCCAGAAGTACAAAATGGGCTCTCACAGAATGCTGCAGTATTTCACCATGCTGTGCTGGCACAAAGGGATGCGTTTTGGGGTCCTTTGTGGCTCAGGTGCTGCTGTTGTGCCTGGCGAGATGTTTGTGTCACTGAGAAAGGGAAAATAACAGAGTACGAAAATAATATCAGAGTGAAAGTAAGTAACACAGCCTCTATTTCAGAGACATTAGAGATACCTCCCTGGGGAAAGCTGGGCTGATTTTTTATCCTGTTTGGAGCTTGTCATCTTTTTCAAAGTCTCCATTCATTCACAGAGCCTATTTGAAGGAGCAGGCACTATGGCTGTCAGGGAGCTCTGCAGAAAATTCTAACCCACTGCTATAAGTGTGTGTGTGGGGGGGGGGAAGTAGCTATCATTAAAAAACATCACCACTGTTTTAAAATGGAAACCATCTCAGATCACTACTTAGAAGCCAACCAGCTAACATGAAAAGCCTTTCCAAAAGAAACGTTACCTGCTGCCCTCTGCTCTTTGTTTTTCTCATTATTCCTTCCATCTATACAAAGAGAAATAAAAGCAGGCAGAGCCTTCCACATCACATCGAAGCAACTTGCAGCTCAGCCTCCAAGACCTGCTAACACTTTTGTACTTAGGATGACTACAACCAGGAATCATACTCACACATGTGCATTATATTGGTCAGATGTGGTCTAATTCCAGAATGATGACCTGAAACAATTAAGGACGGTTTTCTGCATGTTCAACCTCTGCAGGATGTGAGAGAGCACAAGTCCCATCGGTGACATGCTGCTGGTAGGTCAGGAATATTACACAACTGATGGTGCCACTGTGGCCGCAATTCAGATATGCAAATACTCTGCAAAAAAACCAAAACAAAACAAACAAAACACCTCCAAGCTCAGAAAATTCCTTCTATTACTTTCCAAAGGAATATCCTGATACACCATTTCACCTCAGGACAGCCATATTTTGAGCAACATACAGAGCGCACAGCAGCTTCCTTCTGTCTCTCCCTCGCGGATCCATGGAATTAAGAGAATCCCTGTCTCAGGCATGAGATCTCTCTTGAACCCATTAGTGGCTAAGCAATGAAGAGTTCACCAAGAAGAAAATATTAGGCTAAAGTGATGGAAGACAATGAAGCTGAAATGGGGTTCAGCTTACTCAGCGAGTAGTGCGATGGCACTGCAGCAGTATGGCCTTAGGTGAGGATCTTGAGCAGAAATTCAACACGAAGAGTAATCTGTCCATGAAAAAAAACCAGACTATTTGCAAAATCACTTAAAGAAAGCTGTCACTGAGGCCATCTGTGTTTGCCCCCTCACCATAGCAGGCATTCATAGTGCTTGAAGTTAAGTAGCAACACACAGTATCAGAAATTTTTCTTTTAACAAATGCTACATCCATTTAGTTTCTGGTCAGTAAGTACAAACCCTCCAGAAACATACAGCAAACTCCTTCACCTGTCAGTTGGCTTTAAATAACTGTTAATCCCTTAAGGGTAACGAGTTTGTACAGCACTCCAATTAATAAGTGAAATAGCTGTAACTTAAAAGGCTGCTCAGCATCATGTACCCAGGGCCGTGTGAGTTACATGATTCCCACACATCCAATGGAAAGAATTAAAACCAGACCCACAAAACCCCCACTGAACCCAAACAGTTATGAATGGTATGGCCTGCGGTTTATTCACCCGGTTACACTTTGGAGTTTTGACACACAAGCAGCAGAACTGAAGAACACGAGCCAGAAGTGCTGGCATTGCTGTGGCAGTTTGCCCTCTCTCCCCAGCTGCTTGAGCTCTGCATGCCTTGATGCAGGTTGGGAAGAGCAGCTCTGCCTCCCTGTGCACTAAAAAGACGGACAAGTGAGATGCTACAGAATCCACAAGAAAAGCAATTGCTCAGTCAGCTTGTGGAGTTTCTTGCTTTTTTTTTTTTAAGCCATCCTTTTAGGATGATATTTATGAAAAATGTCTGAAGACGATTAAAAAAATGAAAATATGTGTCTGATAGATTAAGCTTTAGCTATGTTCCTATTTATGTAACAAATCAGAGGCAAACTGCTGTTAACATGCTACAGAGAAATTTCTGCTAATCTATTACTGGGGGAAAAGCTGCTATTCTAGCACAGCAAGGGCTCACATCAAACTCTCTGGCAACCCTTTTTGCTCAGCTCTCTCACACCCCTCAATCTTCCCTTCCCGAGACAGGCACTCACCACTGATAGCTCTCGCAGATGTTTGGCACTGCAGAGAAACCAGAGTCCAATTTCCCTTTTTTTTTTTTTTTTTTTTTTTTTAATTCCTTCCATCATAGAACTGCAGCACAGGACTCTGTCCTCACAATTAAGGAGTACATGGAGCTTGGTTTTACCATGGCTAGAAATTGAAACAGGGAGAAGCTCATTCCAGCCAAGCTGCTTGAGAAAGGACATCTAAAGCTTCATGGTTGGCAGGAACAATGCATGTTACTAGATTTACCTCAGTGGGCTTCCCAGGCTTTCTTGTCTAGTCTTGCTACACCCACAACCACCTTGGCAGCTGCCTCACTACGCCCTATTCAAGAAGTCAATACCAACCTAGGTTCACAGCCCAGAACCAACACTCAACTAGGAAAAAAGCTGTAGCAACTAGACAGATCAGTACAATGATAAAGGTGTTACAACAAAAGCATGATGACAAAATGATTAGCACAAGAGAAAAGTGCTATAAAGAAAGAGAAAAAGATTGCTCACCTATATCACAAGATTTTGGATTCACAGGGGAAAACTTCTTCACAAACAAATCCCCAACCAAAAATCCTTCCCCAGGGCTGGTCAGCCCTTAAATGGGGTCTAAGAAGTGCAGCCAGGCTCCACCCCTCCTGGTCACTCAGCTGAATTGCCTTCACCTGCACTCCCAGGGCTGACCAGGTCCTTTCCCCAGGTGATCAATCAGTGCTTCAGGCCATCACTCAACCGCTACCATACAAAGACAAAACCCTACAAGTTTCTGTGAGTGGATTAATACTTCTGTACAGAAAAATCAGCATTCTTTTCTTGGGGAAACCAAGGCGAACTGAAGAAGAGCTTCTCCTTTTGAAAACATCACAAGGAAACGCTTTGTGTAAGTTTTCGGAAGGTACCACGTTTCCAGGCACAGAATTAATTTTCACCGTGAGCTAAGCAGCTCTGGAGAACACACACAGTTGTACTGTGATTCACAGATCTCTATTTATACTTGGGCTGCCCAAGGGCACTAAGCTTCTTCCTTACAGCAGCTGGGTACTTCCTCAGTATCTTTCTAATCAGACCAGCAAAAAGAAATAGCTACACAGATTTTAGTTTGGCAAACCCTGGCGATGTTTCCAGTTTCATGCACTGCAGTTCCATGGTTCCATTTACCTGCGCTGCCCCTGCTGAACTGCACTCCTACATTTGATGTGCAGTTCCACTTCAATGACATAGTGCCAGGGGAGTACTTGTAAAGAGAAGATGGTCACCAGCTTCAAAACGAGTGCCGCCCTTCTCCTTGGAAAGGAGGGAATGGTTAGCTCCTTTTCCTTCTCTGCCAGGCCTTATGCTAAACACAATTACATGCAGCGTTTGACAACAGAGCTGATAAATTATGTGCTGCTTGAACTGAAAACGTGAAAGATAACAGGGATGAATATCAACGCATTCACAGATGACGCAAACCCATTTCATCACTTTCAAGGCTTTCTGGCTGTGCTTGGGCTTGACTTGCGTGATGTACATCTTCAGTGTATTGTCTTAAAACATCTCTAAAGGAAAATGCACTATGCCAAAGAGGTGACTGATAAAAAAGAGGAAAAAAAATCTCTGAAAACCTTCAAATCCTAAAGGGATACATTTTTAGGGGTGTGAAAAACTCAGCTGAGGAGTATAAGCTGAAAATTTTCCAGTTTTGCTGGAACTGGAAATTGTGCCTGGATTTCAGATAACTACAATTTATTTCCATCTGGCTGAAATTTGTGTGCTGCTGGAAATACTTTCTTATGACTTATCTCTAATAATTACAGGTGGACACACCTTCAACAAGAGGATTCTTATTGTTAGGTGCCACTTAACACAGGAGTCAGACATTTAAAATCTGCAACAGACCGCTATCTCTTGTAGATACCATCATTTCTGAAGGAAACAGCAATTTGGGCAATCCACAGCCCTTAGTTAAAAGCTGTACTGTAGCTCTATTGTCATCATCCTGTATTAAACCAGTAATTTTCCCAGAAATCCTTCCAGTGGAGGAGGGGTGGCGGGGGGAGGGGAGGGAGAAGAAAGAAATGAGATGTCAGTTTAGCCAAAGTGTTGCTAATGGAAAACTTCAGAGAGTCCACGTTAGCACAGAGTATGCTCTGAGATCAATCCTCCTAGTTCAGACTGAAGGATGCAGAGGGTTCTCATCATTGCTTTGGGCTAGCTTCAGACTTTCACACGTTTCTTCCTCTGTTTGTGTGAGGAGCTCTGGCCAGTGCTCTGCAGATAAGAAGAGAGCACCACAAGGTCCGCCACTGGTCCACTCTCTTATGCTGCTCCTAAAGTGCTGCTACCACAGCTTTGAGTCCCAATCTGGGCTCTCTGATCTGAAGCACCTTGTAGTCTTCTCATTTCTTTGGAAGCCTGATGCTTGTTACTCGTTTTAGAGAATGCATATAGGGAATCTGAAAGCTGAAGGTGGAGATATGTAGCAAGCTTTTGTCATCCAGAAAATTAAGCAAGTTAGGGCAGGCATTGTTGCAGTTTAGGGTTTTACAACTCATGACTCAACCTGTTCTGTCAAAGAAAAAGCATGTGGATCATGACTATTGGTGGTGGTGTGTTCTGGGAGAGGTCATCTCCAAATTGCAAATATCCCTGAAGGGGATGTAAGTGATTCTGAATTAGAGCATGAGCAGATGAACAGGACACTGATAATACTCATACAAAGTGTGCCCTTAAGAAGCTGCTTATCATAGAATCCTGGACAGCCTAGTCTAGTGGTTGGAAACCCTGCCCACGGCAGGGGAGTTGTAACTAGGTGATCGTTAAGGTCCCCTCCAATCTAAGCCATTCTATGATTCTGTGATTCTATGATGCTTCTTGCTCTCACCCTTCTTCAGCTACCCAAAGAGAAGCTGCTTTTTCCTATCAGCCATCCACAAGCAGGAAGATAATCTCAACTGCAGGGAAGCCTATTTTTTTTCTTCAGAGCTCCTTTTCAATATAAGCAGAACCAAAGCTGCACAGCCAGGCCGCTGCTCAGCCTGGCAGTGATTTATGCCATGAAATTTCTAGTGACTCTGTCAACTTATCGCAGTGAAACCTGGAGACAGAGGGGAATTCTCCGCACCTCATGAGAGTCCTCAGAGAAACTGGATTTAAAACAAGAGCCAAGCCAAGTGATTCCCCCCTCTGTGCCTCATATGACAACTGAATATTGTGTCATGGTTCTATGTTTTTGTTTTTTTTGTTGTTGTTGTTGTTTTTGGATTTCAGTATTCCACATCAAAACATCATGTAGTGTACGGGGCATTGAAGTGTCACTGCCCCAATCCCAGCTACCTATCCCTGTACATTACAGCAGTCACGGGATCTGGCCCTTCCGGGTGGGGGGGGCGCGCTCTTGCTGCCTTGCAGTGGGTGCTGGAGGTGCTTTCCTAGCCGTTCCAAGCTTTTTCAGGTTTGAATCGGTTCCGGGAACTCTCTCTCTCTCATCTTGTCTGATTTATTAATCTCAATTTCAATTAAATTGTACATACTGTGTTATCTTGTATTCCAATATTATAGTAAAATAAGTTTTCCTCCATAGATTGTTGCCGCTGCTCTTTTCCTCCCTTCCTTCCTTCCCATTTTTTGTGGGACTGGGGTGGGGGGGGAGGGCGGAGGCCTGTCGCCCCTGTCACGGACATAGATTGATCTGGTCAACTCCGTGACAGATTTTTGGCGCCCAACGTGGGGCGACTGCTTTTTAGCTTTTTGAACGAATCTTTTTTTCTCTCTGCTCTTAGAGAGCTTCGTTAGGGAGCATTATCAGTAGTTCAGGTTTCTGTGCTGGAAAACCTGACCTTGAAAGATTAGGCGTACTGCCAGTGTTCTGGGATATTTGTAAACTTTGAGCACTACTTCGTCTGTGTAGTGCCTTTTTTTCCTTTTTTTTTTCCTCCTCTTGTTAGCTTCAATTCATTAACCCCTTTTTAGCAGGCACCACCGATGAACCCACTCGTTATTGTGGGGGTGCTGGGTAAAGGATTAAAAGCAATGGTGTTAGTCACGACTTACTGGCCAATAATCCAGCTCATAATTATGTGTTGTGGAATTGCAACCATATATAGGTACCTAATGACACTGATGGAGACACCTATGTTTTACCTATTTGCAATGTGGTATGATTTGAACTTTGACATCTACATCCCAGAAGGAATGGCTAATTTCACAAACAACTACATCCCAGAAGGAATGGCTAATTTCACAAACAACTACATCCCAAATGGAATAGCTAATTTTACAAACAACACGATGTTCAGACCAGTCTCCGGGTTTTCTTCTCGGTTTGTCAAACGTTTTTTGAATCCTGAATTAATAGTCGTGTTGTTGTTGTTGTTCGTGTCATCAATTCTCCTGAATGTATTCCAGTTCATACTGGAGAAGGAAGGTTTATCGTCTTTAGTTAGGTGGGCTTGCATACTTTTCATCATCTCCTTCATCTCCTTCAATAGACTCATTTGATTATCCCGATCTTCATCAAGCGTCTCTGATACTGCTACAGGTTTGTCACGGTTAATCAGTTGAGACACTTGCTCCGTCATCATTCTTGATATAGCAGCAACGGCAGAATGAATTGGGGACAGCAATTGTTCGTAGTTTTGGAGCGTAACAATTAATTCATAAACTAAGGGCGTTCTCTGTTGTTCGCTGAATCTGTCACACGCTGACATTAGTGTAGAGGCATATTTGTCAGGCGCTGTTGTCACGATTTTCTGCCATATCTCAGGCGTTGTCCTCACCTTTTCAGGGTCGCGGTTTTGTTGTGGGTGGTTAGGAACAAAGTCAGGGTCATACAACATTTCCACCACGCCTATTTCCCTCAAATACTGGATACCCTTTTCAACTGTATCCCATTTTTTCATCGCAATCTTCAAGCCATTTTTGAAGGGATACTTTGCTCCCCATTCATAAATTAATTCGTCAACTAGAGAGCCAGGGAGTGATCAGCAAAACTCACTCGCCTTTTAACAGCCCCATATGGCCAGTGCGTAAAGCCAGTGGAGAATGGAGGCTGACGGTGGACTACCGTGGCCTGAATGAAGTCACACCCCCACTGAGTGCTGCTGTGCCGGACATGTTAGAACTCCAGTATGAACTGGAGTCAAAAGCGGCCAAATGGTATGCCACCATTGACATTGCTAATGCCTTCTTTTCCATTCCTTTGGCCAAAGAATGTAAGCCACAGTTTGCTTTCACATGGAGGGGCATTCAGTATACCTGGAACCGTTTGCCCCAGGGGTGGAAACACAGCCCGACCATTTGCCATGGGTTGATCCAAACTGTATTGGAACAGGGCAGTGCTCCTGAGCACCTGCAGTACATTGATGACATCATTGTGTGGGGCGATACAGCAGAAGAAGTCTTTACAAAGGGAGAGCAAATGATCCAAATTCTTCTGAGTGCTGGTTTTGCTATTAAGCGAAGCAAAGTGAAAGGACCTGCCCAGGAGATTCAGTTCCTAGGTATAAAGTGGCAAGATGGCCGTCGTCACATCCCGACAGATGTGATCGACAAAATCACTGCTATGTCTCCACCCACTAGCAAAAGAGAGACACAATCTTTTCTGGGTGCAGTGGGCTTTTGGAGAATGCATGTTCCAAACTACAGCCTCATTGTAAGCCCCCTTTATTATGTGACGCGAATGAGAAATGAGTTTACATGGGGCCCTGAGCAGCAGCAGGCTTTTGAACAGATTAAACAGGAGATAGCCCGTGCCGTGGCCCTAGGGCCAGTACGGACGGGACAGGGTATAAAGAACATCCTCTATACTGCTGCTGGAGAGAACGGTCCCACTTGGAGTTTGTGGCAAAGAGCCTCAGGAGAGACACGAGGCCGACCCCTGGGATTCTGGAGTCGGGCATACAGAGGGTCTGAAGAGCACTACACTCCAACTGAGAAGGAGATCTTAGCTGCATATGAGGGGGTTCGGGCTGCTTCCGAAGTAGTCGGTACTGAAACACAGCTTCTTCTGGCACCTCGACTGCCAGTGCTGAACTGGATGTTTAAAGGAAAGGTTCCCTCCACCCATCATGCTACTGATGCCACTTGGAGTAAGTGGATTGCACTGATTACACAACGAGCACGGATGGGGAACCTCAGCCGCCCAGGAATCCTAGAGGTCATCATGGACTGGCCTGAAGGTAAAAAGTTTGGAACACCACCAGGAGAAGAAGTATCACGTGCTAAAGAAGCCCCACCATACAATGAACTACCAGAGAATGAAAAGAAATATGCCCTGTTCACAGATGGATCGTGTCGTATTGTGGGAAAGCATCGCAGATGGAAATCTGCTGTGTGGAGCCCCACACAACAAGTTGCAGAGGCCACTGAAGGGAAAGGAGAATCAAGCCAATTTGCAGAGGTAAAGGCTGTCCAACTGGCCTTAGATATCGCTGAGCGGGAGAGGTGGCCAATGCTCTATCTTTACACTGACTCGTGGATGGTAGCGAATGCCTTATGGGGGTGGTTACAGCAGTGGGAGCAAAATAACTGGCAAAGAAGGGGTAAACCTATTTGGGCTGCTGAACTGTGGAAAGACATTGCTGCCCGAACAAAGACTATAGTTGTAAAGGTGCGTCATGTAGATGCTCATGTGCCCAAGAGTCGGGCTACTGAAGAACAGCAAAATAACCATCAGGTAGACCGAGCTGCCAGAATTGAGGTGGCTCAAATAGACCTGGACTGGCAGAACAAGGGTGAATTATTTCTGGCTCGGTGGGCCCATGAGACCTCAGGTCATCAAGGGAGAGATGCAACATACAAATGGGCTAGAGACCGAGGGGTGGACTTAACTATGGATGCCATTGCACAGGTTATTCATAACTGTGAAACATGTGCCATCATCAAACAAGCCAAGAGGATGAAACCTCTGTGGGAGGAAGGGCGATGGCAAAAGTACAAATATGGGGAGGCATGGCAGGTTGATTATATCACCTTGCCACGATCTCGCAATGGTAAGCATTATGTGCTTACTATGGTGGAGGCAACCACTGGGTGGCTTGAAACATACGCAGTACCCCATGCTACTGCCCGAAACACCATACTGGGTCTCGAGAAACAAGTCCTGTGGCGACATGGCACCCCAGAAAGGATTGAGTCAGATAATGGGACTCATTTCAAAAATTCTCTTGTAAATATTTGGGCCAAAGACCATGGCATTGAGTGGATTTACCATATTCCCTATCATGCACCAGCCTCTGGTAAAATTGAACGATATAATGGATTGTTAAAAACGATGCTAAAAGCACTGGGTGGTGGAACGTTTAAGCACTGGGAGAAGCATTTGGCAGAAGCCACCTGGTTAGTCAATACCAGAGGATCTATCAATCGTGATGGTCCTAACCAATCCAGTTCCCTACATACCGTAGAGGGAGATAAAGTCCCCGTTGTACATGTAAAGAACATGTTAGGAAAGGCAGTTTGGGTTCTTCCAGCTTCTGGAAAGGGCAAACCTCTCCGTGGTACAGTTTTTGCCCAGGGACCAGGATCCACTTGGTGGGTGATGCAGAAGAATGGGGATGTCCAATGTGTACCACAAGGAAACTTGATGCTGGGGGAGTGCAGTTACTAATTCTATGTATATGTACATAGCCATGTGTGCATTTTAATCATTTTTTTTGTTTGTTTGTATATATGTATATATATTCTAAGCATGATGTAACGATGTAGAATAAGGGGTGGAATGTCATGGTTCTATGTTTTTGTTTTTTTTGTTGTTGTTGTTGTTTTTGGATTTCAGTATTCCACATCAAAACATCATGTAGTGTACGGGGCATTGAAGTGTCACTGCCCCAATCCCAGCTACCTATCCCTGTACATTACAGCAGTCACGGGATCTGGCCCTTCCGGGTGGGGGGGGCGCGCTCTTGCTGCCTTGCAGTGGGTGCTGGAGGGTGCTTTCCTAGCCGTTCCAAGCTTTTTCAGGTTTGAATCGGTTCCGGGAACTCTCTCTCTCTCATCTTGTCTGATTTATTAATCTCAATTTCAATTAAATTGTACATACTGTGTTATCTTGTATTCCAATATTATAGTAAAATAAGTTTTCCTCCATAGATTGTTGCCGCTGCTCTTTTCCTCCCTTCCTTCCTTCCCATTTTTTGTGGGACTGGGGTGGGGGGGGAGGGCGGAGGCCTGTCGCCCCTGTCACGGACATAGATTGATCTGGTCAACTCCGTGACATATTGTAAGGTCAGGAAAAGCCGATCTTTTGCTGCCTAGAGGCAACTGGTTGCTTTCTGTTAGTGTGTCATCTTGCATTGAGTCCTATGCAAATTGGAAAGAGACAGTAGAAAATTTCAGATACCCTGAAGAAAAAAATGGAAGCACTGAAAAAAATGTATATACTTTTATTAGCTATGTGCTGATCCAAACAAAACCATATTTACATCTTCAATAGTGAAAAATGTGTTATTTGTATCATTTATTTATCACATGCAAAGTACTACGAGCTTTTTTTTTATAGCAAAAATTCTTTAGTTTTGAATAACTGACAAATAGTATTAGGGATGGAGCTGAGCTGCATAATAAGGCATTAAAAGCAAACTTTTCGCCAGTTGACATCTCTTTTTAGGGATAGAAATTAAAATGTTGAAAATACAAAGCATCAATACTCTTGAAGGTTATATCCTAAGGGCTTGTTCACAGTATGTAAATAGAGAATTAATGTCGTAATGTAGATAAAAATACCTCACATTTCTTGTGAAAAAAAAAAGCTTGAAATGCAAATATGGTGTGCATGTGTGTGTTTGTTCACTACAACTTAATTAACACAGCTCAGTATTGAGGACCAACAGTCATGCTGGGTATAAGTTGACAACAGTTTGCAAGTGACATCTGTACTTACATGTATTAAGAGTAATTGTCAATATCGTAAGTGTTGGAATAAAGACTATTTAAATACTTGACATGGTTTAGTGGGCATGGTGGTGATGGGCTGATGATCTTAGAGGTCTTTTCTAACCTTAAAGTTTCTCTGACTCTATTGTGTGGTTTAAGGACACTGAATTGTTTGAGCATGCATAGAGGTGAGCAATGAAGAAGCTGTTGGAGGGATTAGAAAGCAAGAATTATGAGGACAGTCTGAGGAAACAGGTTGTTTGAAGAGGAGGCTGAGGGTAGATCTCATAGGTCTCTACAGCTACTTGAAAAGAGCTTAGTGCTAGATGTCCATCTCTTTTCTGGTGACAGGTGATAGAACATGGGGAAATAGCCTCAAGTTTTACCCAGAGAGGTTTAGATTGGATATCAGAGTGGGGGAATCCTTATCCCTGGAGGTATTCAAGAGATGTGTGGATGTGGCACTAAGGGCAATGGGTTAGCAATGGGACTCAGGGGGACAGGTTGATGGTTGGACTTGGTGATCTTGAAGATCCTGGGCCAGCAGGACAAGCCATGTCACAGCCAACCTACCCCCACGCGCCGTACAGCTCCACCGCGCAGACCCAGCTCTCCTGCTGCCTCTCAGCAGTTACCTCTTTGGGCAGCTGAAAGCAGTGCTGGCTCACAGCGCTGCCGTTGCTGCACCAGATCACACAGCCTGCTGATAGGCAGTGCCAATTAGGCAAGTGACCCCAGATCTGGCTATGGACAAAATGCAAAGCACTAAGGAATATTTTTTGGCTCTTAGAAGTTAAATAATATAGTCCAGCAGAGAGGGTGATAGTGGTTCAACAGGAAAGATCAGAACACAATTATACGTGGCCAGAAATGTATTCAGTAATGATCCATCATGCTGTCTCTGGCTGCTTTACATGCAGGAAGATCATCTGCTTTAATCTTCCTAGTCTCCAGATCCACGCAGAGCATCATATATTATGCAAAGCAGTGCTCTGGGTGGCAGCATTGAGTTCACCACTGCAGCAGGCTCTGTGGTGTGCTTCTGATATTTTTCTTTTCCCTTCCAAGTCTCAGCTAGGTATCCCCTTTCAGAAGAACGCTTTGAAAGTCTCTATCACAAAGGAGAGGTTGCTGCCGGTCCCCTTTTCCCTCTGTGCCCCTCCGCCCTGCATTGCCTTTCACCACGCAGCCAGAGACATCCTTCAGTGCAGGAAAGCAGCAGCATGATGCAGCCTTGTTCCTTCCCTCCTGGCAGAAGGATTTGATAAATTTACCCTGGGGGGTTCTTGAATTTTTTATTTCTGTATTCTTTATTCTTTAAACTCAATCACACCAGCGATGTGCTGTTGGGAAAACAGGGTCCTTCTGCAGAATTCAGGGGGTGTTCACCATGGAAGAAAATGTGTTTTCCGCAAGCCAATATTCTTGACAACACTTTATGCTAAAAGGGGGACTGCAGAGACAGGGAGGGGAGTCTGGGGCTCGTTACAGACTATTTCCCACCTGGAGCCCTGTCGCTGCTGCAGCAGGAGGCTGGGGAACACATGCCTGCCTGGTCCCAGCACTCAGGGATGGATTGCTACATGACATAGCAGACACAGTGCTGTGGGAGTGAAAGACATCACACCGCGCTACACCTGACGAAGATCTGGCCCAAATCCTTGCTGCTTTTTCTTCTGAGCCTCTTAAATTTGGCAGATTTTTAGAAGACAACTGCTTGCAGGAGCAGAGTGCAGCTCCATTTGCTTCCAGAGAGTTGCCCCAGATTTTCAAGGAGAGGAGCTTGGCTCCGTGCTGACCTGAGCCATTTTTGCTGTGCAGAATGGCTCTGAACTCCCCAGCGCGTGCAAATTAACCAGCCTTCCTTCCTTCACACCCACACAGTGATAATGGCAGCGACTGCCAAGGGCCACTGCAGGGCAGGCTGGGCTCAAAGCCACACGGCTGACATGCAGGCTGTGCCTGGCCTCTGCTGCAAGAACAGCCTGACTATGCTGCTGATTCCTTTTTTTAAAGTTTTATTTTAGCAGGAAGCTAAAGGCTCCTGAGAGACAGTTTACAGAAAGTGCTTTTGAATGTATGCCTCAGCATAGATACCTCCCATTTAAAACAGAAGATGGCCCCTTTATCAAAAAATGTGACAGGCTATCTTAAGGGTAACTGTCACGGGTTTAGCTATCAAAAGAAGAAAAACCCCTTTTCTCTATTGTTCCAGTTTTCTTGTAATTTTTACCAAGCATTTAGAGGGTGAGATAATGTCAGATCCATCTGTCTTTAACATTTTTAGGTATGTATCACCTTGGAATCTAAGTGTTCAGGCTGTATGGGATAGCATACTGAAATACTTCCATCTCCCAGCTTCCTTCTCTTCTTTCTTTTGTTTTATCTCAAAGGACTTCGAGTAACTCCTAATTCTGCATTCATCTAAATCTGATGCACAGGAAAAGAAGTAGGCCCCTGTAATTTAGCAGTGGATAAGAACTTTACAAGCATAGCTCAAACCTACTCAGGATGAGCACTGCATTAGGAACCAAAGGATATGAACTCTCAACTGTTTTTGAGTTTAAGGAAGCATTTCAAATGATTGTATCTCTGTTACTTTTCTTCTGTATCTTCAATTCATCAAATGGAGTATTGGAAGCCTAGCTGTCTTTAATGTACAGAACAATAAGTGCACCTGCAGGCAGTGATAAAATATTGGCATAAATCACTGCCAGAAAGGTTGCTGTGCCCTCATGGGAGGAGCCCACTACTTCCTATGCAAAAAAAGACAATTAACAGCCTACTGGAATCGATTCCCCCCCACTATGCTTAAATCACCAAAATCCCAGCAGTGCTGCTGAGGGGAAAGACCACCCAGAAGAGGATTGAGTTGGACGGACGTGAAAGCTGCTCCCAGATGCAACTTGTCAAGCAAGGCTGTCTCTTGTGCTTTAACAGGGACAGACCTCTGAATTTGCAACAATGACTGTCCTTCAGAAGGAGATCCCTTTCAGGTGAACACACGAGAAATTCCAACCAGAAGCAGCTGTGCGGAGGCTCGGTTGGATTCATCACTTTAAATGTGGTATTCTGCTAATACAGCAGCATGGTTGCCAGTTGGCTCAGTGTGTGGGTCAAGGCCATTTGCATCAAACGGAAATTAAATGGCTTAGCGCAGAGAAGAAGAACAGTCCTGATACTAATGTTTCTTTGAAATCTGCAGTGTTGGAGTTTTCTACTTCAGCTTGGTCTAACAATGCATAAATAATGCTTGGCATCATTGGTTTTGGATCCAAATCATCCTGGAGTCCACAATTTTTGAGCAGGATTTTGAAATGGAAGTCTTTCATGACTGATAAGCGGACAATGTTCACGGACAATCAGTGAGGCAAGGACATGGCCAGGAGACTGCTGCAGGTGGCAGAACCACTGCCAGACAGATATGCTGTGACATTTGCTTTGTTAAATTCTACACATCCCATTTCTTTCATTATTTGCTGCTCTTCTGCACAGTTTGTCTGCTTTTATCTTCCTCCTGTGCTTGGCAAAATGGTTGACCCACCAAAAGCATATGATAAGACATGTATTTGTGATGCTGATCTCAGCTGTGTTTGAAAATAAACCTCTGGCCAAAGAAGTGCTGGTTTACTAAGTTTTAGCCTCAGCAGTTTGTTTCCGTCACGATCCTTAAGCATTTAGCTTGGTTTATTTGTCTGCAGGATTAAGGCTTAGTTGTCAAAGAAGGTGAAAATCCCACAGAATGATCTGAATCATTCCCCTGAGACCCCTGAGAGCCGTCACCCTGTGAGACCCCAGTGCCCTGGGAGGAACGCAGAGCCCTGGCTGAGCCTGGGAGTGCAGACTGGGAGTGGGAGAGCTTCAGTCCCAAACAAATGATGTTGGTTCACTTGCTGCCATTAAACTTAGTACCGATGTGCAACAGCAAAAGCCAAGTTCATTTTAGTTCAATTATGAATATGGCATGAAACAGAAGTACATTTGTATGTACTGTACAAATGGGAAAATAGAGATGCTTAAGTGGGTACGGCTGGTCTCTCCCTACATGAATGATACATTGTAAGATCCAAGTTTCAGTGTTCAGCGAGTAGGAGGCAATTCTTTTAAAAGATATTGAAGACACTAAACCAGAAACCCAGTCCAGCTAAACATTTCAAGTGTTTCTGCCCAAACAGGCCGAACAAAAAACTCAAGAAGAGTATAGTAAACACCTCATAATGAGCAGAAGGCCAGGCTATCACTTAGACAATGAAATGCTGTATTTCTTAAATCGTACAAACCTAAAAGTTATAAGGTAGTTCCATTATGGCTGCTGAGGCAGTGGGCTGGTTTGTGGGGGTTCCCTCCAGACAAGGAGATCTCTGCTTTCATTCCTCAAGTGGTGGAGAACTGGGGTTTCCTGTTGCCATTCACCATGGGCTGACCATGGCCTTGACTGCCCTGACAAATCCAGGTGGAAAAATCCATGTGGTGGACAAGGTGGACAATGGGTTTCTTCAGTAACACGCATACATCATGTGGGACATTTCTTTGGCTTGGGAAAAGGAAGAAGGAATGGACTAAAACCCACAAATGTGGTGGTGAAGCACTTTACTTCCCTTCAGCCTTACTGCATTCACTCAAGGCCCAGGACAGTGTGCCGCCATATGCCTATCAGTTCCTTTCATAGGGTGTACCACATATATACATTTTACCAGTGGTTAACACAGAAACAGCTTCCATTGCAGTGTGGAAGAATTGCAAGGTGAGCAGTGGCTAACACAAAGCATATGATGCTGTCCAGTATTATGGGCAATGAAAAGAAGGTGATACCTGCCTGCAGTCTGATATTGATGGGAATTTCACTATTGTGTATGTTTATGATTTAATGGAGATGTTTCTATTTTACAGCCGGAGTAGGTGAGATGATACTGAACCCTGGTCCCAGGAGATCAATAATCCTTACATCTGCTTAGACAGCAGTATAGTAGTAGATACTGTGAAAAAAAAAACAAAAACAAAAACAAAAACCATAGAACAAGCAAAAGACAACCCAATCCAAAAATATCTCTCAAGTTCAACTAACAAAGAACTGGAACAATTATTTCTCTGGTATTTACCCAGCTAAACTGCAATTACATAGTTATACACACTATCTGGTACACCTCTTGGAGGCTGATCTCCTTTAGGAAAAGGAGTCAAGTAACTTCTGTGTTTCACACTATTTGTACTGATGGGGTCAGATGTTAAAACACTCATGCCAGAGCACTGGCTGCCTGAAGTACATTCATTATGGATGCCATCTTGCCAACAGCTCATGCTCGATAAAGGTCAGCTGACCTTCCTGAGAATACTTCAAGTAGCAGAGGTTGCAAAGAGAAACAAACCCACACAAATTCACAATTCTGTTACTAAAGTTGTCTGTCAGGAGATATAACACTGTTTGTTGGAAATGCTTCCCCCGTAAAACCTCTCGGAGCCAAAGCTGTAGGAAACCGCCTCTGTGGTGGAGGAGGAATGTTCTTAAAGCGCTACTACCAAGCAAGGACTGCAATGGGATGGAAGGATGCACACAGAAAGCCTTCTTCCACTTTGGAGGGGAACAGGAACCTGGGGTGAATGAGTCCATGACCTGAGCTCTGCATGACCTGGAACTGGAGTGCAGCTTGTTCAGCATTCCAGACACAGAACAAGATTCTCTGCTTATGGCTGCCCAAGGCCTGCCATGGTCAGTGCAATGGCTCAGTTCACTGTGGGAGTTGTAACCCGTGGATCCAAATGAGTGCTGTGATCCAAAAGCTGAGCTGCAATGTTTTAATGCAATATGAACAGCGAAATAAAAAACACTAAGAGTAGATTAACTCTACTTTTTGAAAGAATTGCTTTCATGCAATTGCCATTGCCCATACCTGAAAGTTTTGAGTGCTGTTAATGTGCATTCCCAGCCTCTGTACACTGTTCATCTAAATCTCTCAGCACAGCATTTGGATACCTTGCTAAAGTGCCTACTTTCAAAGAGAGCTCACTACTTGCTGAAAGCAATGTGTCTCTTGCATAGAAATTGCCAATTTTGGGGGATAAAATAACAATTTTGCTTTTTCTGTGGAGATTCACATGCTCGTGTGCAGAAAGACCCCATCCTGTTACAGATGGGAAAGACAAATAGATGTACAGCTGTGGGGCACAGCTGGATGCACATGCTGCAATAAACATGCAACAGGTAGAAGGAAAACCCTCAAGCTTTCTAGAAACCTGCCCTGAACTAACAAATGGTATCCTCTCCAGAGTTTGAGATTGCATGTGCAAACCTACCTAGGCAATGGCACAGGTATCTTGTAACCTATCCGAACGTTTACTGATCATCAATTTGACATCTAGCAAGCAAATTCCTGTTTGAGATCTCTCTCATCATTTCCACGACCTTTCAGGTGAGAAAGCTAAATGACATCTGGTCACTGAGGGATGACAGCAACCCAACCTGTCATAGAGAGCAAACATGGATTAAAACAACAGCAGTGGCAGCAAAATGTCACAATAATTGATACTGCTATTATTAGCATAGCAAGTTGAGCATTATGTCAATGTCACAACAAAACATACGTTCTTTGCAGGACATGCTGTATGAAACCCTCACAGTGTTTTCCTTTTCTCCATGTATGGTGATAGAAACCCAGTGGTTTCAATTAGCAACCAACAGCCACTTGATTTGGGAGGGCAGAGCCTCAAAAACCTCCTTGTCATTTTGCCTTAGCCACTGGGACCTGGTTTCCCTCTGTTCCAAACAATAGAGCACAATGGAGCATTTGTAAATGTACTCTATCTTTTGTCAATAAATCTGACAGCATTAGAGATAAATCCGCAGTCCCTCGAGGCTGAGATCAGCACGCAGTGGCATTCCCACACGAGTGTATACCTACCATTAGTCTGAAAAATCGGAACCTACTGACATAATGAGTAGTTGTGACCGAGGCAGAATAAAGCTTTCTGCCCAGTTCCTAAATTTTTCTGTCACTGTTAATCATCTCTGTTTGGAACAATGTTTCTTGTTTACTAGCAAACAACTGCCTGTAGACAGGCTAAATATTTCTCTATCAACACTACAGTGCACTCATAGCAGGATTCAAGGCACCGAGAGGGATGCTCCTCTCCCCCACCACCTCAACACACTGTCTGCAATGCTGTCTTTCCCTGCCATTAATCAGCAGACACAGTCCAAGAACCCTCTCCAGGGGGTCCTCTCCCCCACTCCTTTATCCAGACATGAATTAAATGAGCAACACCCTGCACTGGTTGAGCACAATTAATCAGCTTCTCCAGAGGCTGCCAACACGGGCTCGAGGGCACACTGGGGTCCCAACCCGTGGCACACCCTGACGGAAGATGGAGAAGCACAGGGCGCTGCCTGCTGAGAGCTAGGCTGTGAAACCATGCTCCTCGCAGGTGTCGTGCTGCAGGTATCCATCTTCTGCCCTCCTCAATAAACAACACACCTCGAAGAGCTGGGGGAGGGCAGAGGAAGGCTGAAGCTGAAGCTGTTGTTATAATGGCTCTCTAGCAGCTGCCTTTGGAGGTTAATTGCCTTTCTAAAGAGTAACAATTCGTCTTTTCCCCCAAACCATAATATCCTGCAATGCTAATTCTCATTTTGAAGACAGGAAAACGAATGACAGAGAAAAGGTTTAATATATATAACTCAAAAGAAGGAATAAATTTGCCATAACTGTGTACCAAACTCCATCAATAAAAACTCATACTGAAAGATCACAACACACGCTATTCCCAGAACATAAATATTTTCTAGGATAAACCATCATTAGCAAAACTCATCAAGCTTTTGTTTCAATAAACAGCATCTGCTATGAGCATCTTCTCTGAACTAGACAGAATTAAACAAAGTTTGGTCTCTCATTTATTAAAGGGGCAGCCTTCTGGGCTGGTGCCTCTGGAGTTTTCCCGAAACCTTTAAACAACACAGAAAGAGCCCACCTAATTTGACTACTTTAAATATTCTAACAGGTGGCGTGTTGTGAAAGCACAAATACACTGGACCTGCTGGATATCATCCCAGAAAGACCAACTTTATTTGCTCCTAGTTGCTTCAGCTGTACTACCCAGTCACACAGCCACTTTCCTGGCTTAGCAGCAGTAAACAGCTCTCATATGATTGCAGTGAAGACAGTAAGCAAACAGAGGGAGGCAGCTAGGAAGTGACTCAGGTACGCAGGTTTTGGTGGCAGAGCAATCAAGAGCAGGAGCAACACGTCCTGTCCTCACCTTGCTTAATGGTAAGAACAGTGGCCAGTCCCAGCCACAGCCCTGGGCTCCTGATGGAGTCTGCCTCCAGCAGATGGATTAAAAACAGAAAATCTCTTCCTTCCTTTCTTCAAGATGCACGGCTGTCAGCAAAGAGCAAGCAGCTAACCCAAAGTTAAATTTGACAGGGGCTGAAGCAGCTGCCCCCAAATGGGTGATGTTTGTCTCTCAGAACCTACAGCATAGGTTACTTAATTTTGTCCTCCTTGCTGGTTAAAACACAGTCAAATTCTCTTCCATTCACCCTGACCTTGACTGTATTATATTTTGTTTACTTTCTCTTAAGTAGCAGTTAAAACATAAACAGGACATGAGGTTTGCTCAAGTCAAACAAATAAATTTGTTTGCTGAAACAAATGAAGAACAGCATCACGTCTTTCCCCATGCTTGTGTTCTTTGGATGGGTTTGTCCAGCCCTTGCTGGAAGCCTGACACTGTGCTCAGGGGCTGCTGTGCTGTGCAGCCTCAGCCAAAAGACATTGGGTGCTATGGCTTGTAAAGAGACAGTGGCAAGACAAAGCCAGCCTGAGAGCCCCTTTGAAATACTATTTTCAGCTAACTAAAGTCCTGCTGAAATAGCCACTGCAGTACCATGAGCAGACAGCTTTACAGTTTCAGATGCTGGAGTGGCAGGAATAAAATGTCCTCTAGTTCATGCTGAAAGTGATAGAAAAATCAATGTAAACTCTGAGAGTATTAAAAAAGAGGAGGAAGAAGAAGAAGAAGAAGAAGAAGAAGAAGAAGAAGAAGAAGAAGAAGAAGAAGAAGAAGAAGAAGAAGAAGAAAGAAGAAGAAGGCAACTCCAGTACAAGAAAGCCATTTTTAGACTGTCTTGGTTACAAGCTTCCAGAAAACAAGATGCAGCAGCGTGTGGTGTGTAATGCTCTGCCAGCTGAAAAATGTTATGTCAAATATCCCATTAGAATTTCATTTCAAATTAAACATGATCTATATGGAAAGGGTGGAAAGACCTGGTGTCATATTCAGGCACTTCCCTGGATTTTCTTAACAAGCAGGCTGAGGCCAGGCTTCTACCCCTGAGACAGCATACAAAAAAAGTAACCAAGAAAGCTGATGCACAGCTCTCATTCCTTTGCAGTATGTTTTTCTCCTCAGTTTTCTTCCCTCAGTTTTAGGTACCTGTGCTGCCAGGTGAACCTTTCAGCTGCAGCACAGCTTGCCTCAGCTAGTACCTCCTTTATATTTCCAGGGGATCTGACTTCTTTCCCAGAGCCACCTGCCAATGGGTATTCCTGGAGACTTCTCCAGCATCAGTTTAGTCCAGTTCTGCTCGCGCTCCAACGATAACAAGTCAGAGTTTTCATGCAGCTTTGCAGATGGACCAAGCAAGGAGCAGCTCCTTAAATATTTTAAACCAAAAAGATATTAAACTCAAGTTAAACACACTACTGCAGACAAAGTCAGTAATACCTTCCCATCTCGATTTTCCCTTCCTATTTGATTCCTCTCGCATGGCTGCTGCAAGGACACTGACTGCAGTTGGCAGTATAACCTTACTTATGATGTGCTCAGGAACAGATGTTGTTCTTTGCATCTACCCCTCCTCTCCTACCTTTGGAGCAGAATAATGAGATACACTGCAGCTCCTGTTCAGAACACGGTTATTAAACAGCTAGGGAAAATGATGCTGGCATGGCAAACTGTGTATTGCTGAATTACTACGAAACATGGTGATGAGAAAATAGATCTGCTTTGAAGAGGAAAAATGGCCTGGTTTCAGTCAAGAGCTCTTTCCTGTTACCCAGCCCAGCCCATGAGCACAATATTAGTGTACACAGCAATCTGTGGGCTGTACAGAGGGCAGCAATTTGTATCTAGAAGCTGCTACATCCCGCCCCTGGTGGGCTGCAGCCAGTGTCTACCTAAGGACCATACACATGATGAAGAATTTATGAGCTGTGATTATTGGGGATTTGTTGTTTGGTCTTATTTTCTGCTGGTCTTCAGAGAAATACAGTAAAATAATACAAACATGAAGTTTTCCTGCAGGTTCCCCTGTGCAGAAAGCTGATTAAAGCACACAATGGATGAGAGAGGATGACAGACATTTTATTGATGTTTGCATCCTACAAATACAACATCCTTCCTCATGTTGTGTGTCAGAGTCACAGGACTGAACGGGGATAAAATCTGCCAATTAATTTGCTTACTTTGCTGAAGTTTACGTGGTTCTTCAAGCACCTGCTCCTGCCCTGCGGTACTTTTGTAGGGCCCACAGAAGCTGCAGGAGTCCCCACACACAGTCCTAAGCCACAGGCTGCAAGGAGCTGAGTCTGTGGTCATCCCTCAGTGGTGGGTGAAGAACTAGAGAAGTCCATGACTTGTAATGCTGTGTCACTGAGCAGCTTTCCCAGTCAGCAGTGCCACAGCCAGCATGCCAGGAACGGGAAGGTCAGTTTCTTTTAATCTTTGTGGTCCTCCTCTGGACCTGATCCAATAGCTCTGAAGGCATCAAACCACTTAAAGCTGCCAAAGCAGAAGGAGTCTTAAGGTCTTGATGGATTTGCTGAAATAAATTTAGATAGGAAGAAGCACTACGAACAAGATTGTAGGATTGCCCAGGAAGGGAAATAGCAGCCCCAAGTCCAATGAGGCTGTCTCACTGATGTGCTGCAGAGAAGGAGCAGACGTAGACCTGAGTCTGGTTTAACACACTTCCATGCAGGAGCCCTCTGAGGAGCTGCATGCAGAATGGGTCAGAAAGGGGCTTCTGGTTTGGTAGTTGAGAAGTTCTATGTTGTATCTGCTCTCTGTTCTTCCAAACAGCCCAGGTGAAGCAAACTCAACATCCTACATCTGAAGAGCTGAATCTCAGCTGAGTCCCCTGGCTGATGATGCCTCACCACTTTCTCACTTGCTCTCAGCAAGGCAGTGCTCAGAGCACCCTGCTGTGACAAGCAGTTGTTCATGTTGCACCTAAACACTATAATGCAGTAACGAAGTAGGAGACAAGGAAATATTTGGTTCTAGCACTCAGCTAAGTAAAAAACTGTTTTCAGCTCAGTGTCAAGACCTGCATTCAACATTCGCCCACCCCTAGGTGCCAGACTCATTAAACTTCTGTACAAATTCTCTGCCATTTTAAATTGAACAATGATCTTAAATCATCAGCTGCCCTGGATGAGCTGTGCATAGATTCAGACATTCTTTGTAAATGGTAGCTTTGTGACAGCACTTCCTCTCTTGACTTTCTTTCTGACTGCTCACCTGACAAGATCCACTTAGCTAAGAGAGAGGAAAATAAGGCAACGTTTTCATACAGGCACACTCATCTGTCAGTTAAAAGTCCTGCCATGTGGACTAAAGTCAGCTTTCACTTTTGCTGCTCTAGGTGAGCTTGCATAATCAGCTTCACTCAGAGATGATGGGAAAGGCGAAGCCCCTGCAGTGCTGGCTCAGGTCCAGGCCTACTCCTTGTCCCCATCCGAAGTCACAGCTGATCCTGTGGGTGCTCTGTCCCCAGTAAATGTCCACTCAGAACACCAGTCTAGCTGTTATGCATACATTCATATACCAAGTGAATCATAGAGTGGCTTGGGTTGGAAGGGACCTCAAAGATCATCTAGTTCCAACTGCCTGCTGTGGGCAGGATTGCCATCCACTATATCAAGCACCAACTCAGGCTGCCCAGGGCCCCATCCAGCCTGGCTTTGAACGCCTCCAGGGATGGGGCACCCACAGCTTCTCTGGGCAGCTGTGCCAGTGCCTCTGAGTAAATAATGTCCTCATAACATCTAACCTAAATCTCCCCTCTTTTAGTTTTGTACATTTGTACATTAAATCTGGACAGAAGGGCAGAAGCTTGTGGCAGCTGAGAAGCACAGCTTGTTGGCTGCAAGGTGCTAGGTACGCTCTGGGTAGCAGCAGTACATTGTACATTACACAGGTGTGCCATCTGTATAAGGACTCCCAGTCTCTGTTTGCAAACCAATAGTTTGCAATGCAGCAAATATTCCCTGAAGCTCAGGGGTTATACTAAGATATTTAATAAGAGAACTCTGCTCCAAAAATCTCCTTTCCTTGCTTGAGCTGACAGAAAGCACCAAAGTGTCATTGCTCATGATGCCACTCCTAGATTTAAAATTGGCTGCAGTAAAACACAACAATCTTCTTTGCTGAGGAGAAACTGGCTTTGTCTAAAGCGTGCAACCCAATGTGCAATTTTCCTTCCTAGTTTCTAGGCATACAAGAAAGGAGGCAAAAAAAGAAAAGATTAAAAAGAAAATCCCTAGCCACTGTCAATGCATTATCTTGTACAAAGGAAAAACAAAACATGGATTATCAAGGAATGTGAATACAATGCTCCACCACTGCCTGCTGTGTCCTCAGGGTTCTGGAAGTCAACGTCTGGTTTCTCCAGCCGACCTCTTCCTCATTCCCCGTCCCTGTTTTGCACTGGGATTCCAGGCTTACGGTTTAGCTTCTAGAAAGAAATAGATGCAACAACTGCTCATTTTAGGGTGTGTGGATGTTTATTGGAACGTTTATGCCCAGATTCCCCCGCGCCCTCTGTGGCCTCCAGGAGGGCCATCCCAGCGCTGTCCTCGTAGCAGAGATGTTCTGTTCGTCCAGCACTCGGCCACAGTTTGCTGGGCTCCGTGCAGTGCCTGGGCCGCTGGTAGCGGCAGCCCCAATGTGGGCACTGTGGGCTGACCTCAGCCGATCAGCGGGGGATGGAAGGATGAGCTGGAGCTGCCGGTGGTCTTCTCCAGCAGGGCAGGGAAGTGATGGTCGGCGAGAGCTGAGGCAGAAGAGCCGTGTGGTGCCTCAGCCTCTTCCCCGCCTGCGCTCTCCGTCCCTGTGCCGTTCCCAGCGGAGGTTGGGCCGCCTGCTCACAAGTGGGGCCCGTCGGGGTGCCGCGCGTGCTCTCCAGCACCCATCTGCCGCTCCCGTGCCACCCGCCTCAGCCACTCGCGGTCCTCGTCCTGCCGCGGCAGCTCCTCAAAGCGGCTGCGCTGGTCGAGCTCCCCGTGCCAGGAGGAGCTGCGCACCAGCCGGCGGGGCGACCTGGAGCGGCTGCGCGGCGGGCTCCGTGGTGGGACGCTGCGGGAGCGCCGGGCAGATCTTGCCTCCCGCCGCTCCCTGGTGCGCTGCAGCTTTCCCTGGGGCGAGCAGGTCGGGGGCCGGCCGAGGGGCGCCAGTCCAGGCACTGCTTGGCCAATATTCTCTGGCGGCACAGGGGGCAGCTGGGGCTGTTGGCCGTCCACTGCTCGATGCACTCCCTGCAGAAGATGTGCCTGCAGGGCAGAGCGCGGACAGTGTCCGTGACCCGGTCCAGGCAGATGGCGCACCGGTCCTCGCGGGCCTCCACCGGCCAGACCCACGGCTTGCGCCTGCGGTTGGGAGCCGCCTCCTGGCTCATGGCTGCGGCTGCCCTGGCGCTGTGGGGCTCCAAGGATGGATTTGGAGCCCCAAGGATGGATTCGCTGGAGGCTGCCTCTTGCGGAGCAGTCGGCAGCCTCTGCGCCTCCACTCGCAAATTGCTCGCAAGACTCCTCTGTCTCACGCACTGGCAAAGTCTCAGTGTCTCGTGCTCCCACAGGAAGACGCTCACACCTCGAGAGTCGCCAGCAAGACTCAAGGCGGGCTGGGCCTGCTGGGTATTTATAGGCACCCGGCCCATTGTGAGCTCATGGGCTGACTGTGACTCTGCGATGCCATCACCAAGGGCGCAGATAGGGAGGGGGAGGTTTGCTGTCTGCTTGTTGTGGCGTTCCTGTTGTTGGCATTTGCCTGCCCGAGTCCAGCCAAGGACTTTCTCTGGGACATTTTCACAGGCGGTGACAAATAAACGATTGGTTGAAGCTACCAATGGAATGGATTTGGTGTTGCCATTGATCAGTGCCATAGCTGTGACCGTGCTGGTGTTTGATAGCGGTGCAAGCAAAGCAAATGCTATCCTGGGTATTTTTCACCAAGAAGTGAAGGGGCAGAGCTTAGCAAGAAGGGCTCGCTGTCTTGGTGGGGAAGGAGCAGCGCAGCTTCTCTGTTTCTCTTGTCTCCTTAATCCCCCTTCCTGCTACTCCTCTGCACCCTCCAGGACTTTCCCTCACATCCTAACCTAGTCGGTTCCCTTTTGGGGTGACTTTTAACGTGTTGGGTGGGGAGTCATGAACATCATTGCATGTTCTTTTTGGAGTGTGTTATCCTCCTAAAGGCTATGAATTTTAATATTATCTTCAGCCTCCTCCATGTCAGGGAGCCTGCTCACAAGTGGGGTCCGTCGGGGTGCCGCACGTGCTCTCCGGCACCCATCTGCCGCAATGACCGAGAAGGAGCCTCAGGAAAAATCTCTTGGGGGCATGGATGCTCAGGATGTAATAGAGCCGACAGCAAGCAGCTGTGCGGGCTGGACTCATATATATTAATGACACGTAAAACATTGGTGTATTGTCTGGGATCTCCCACGAGGCACTTTACCAGCCAGCATTTCATTGAGCATGAGCAAGAGGGAAAAATAATAACAGTTTAAGAATAACAACAACCAAAACCTAGTCCAGACAGAGAAATGAGCCTGGAATGAAATCTGCTCCACACAGACTTCTAAATACCTTTGAGATATTGCCGGGTAATTCTACCTTCCCTCCTGCTGGGTGGCTTAACCTTGTTCCTCACTGGCAGCAGTGGCTGAGTGCTCAATGAATAATGGGGCACTGCTGCTATGAGCTGGGAGCAGGACAGCACACCAAGCTAATCACTGCTTGATTTTTTTTTTTTTTTCTTTAATAATACACATTCTCTTATCTTTTGCAAAGAGAAAAGGGACAGTGATAGGAAAAGCATGAGTGGTGGGAAATAGAAAAGAAAAGGAGGTTGAGGAAACTGACCTCCCAGTGTGCTTGCCCACACTCCTGAGTCTTCAGTAAAGGGGAGGAGGAAGGTGGGAGCGGGGAAGGAAATGAGGGAAAATCAGTTCAAAAGTACTGTTCTTGAAATTCACTCCGTTCAGGCTATTTGGTGATGCTGAAGAAAAGAGGGCACGCATACAAACAAGGAATCGTAATTTGGAATAATAATGCTCTGTGGCAGAGAAGCACTTTCTGAAGTGATGAACCAGGCAGAGCCTGATCCTAAAGGGAATGAGATCTGCCCACAGCCTACTGAGGGCATTATTAGGTCTGAAGTGAGAACACTGCTCTCTGTTTCTTTCCAACTCACCATGGATGCAATTCTTCAGACCCACTGCCTTCACCTACACTGGCAGAAGCTCAGAGGAAGCAAGGAATGAATGTGCAAGGTAGCAGATGGATGGATTTTCACAATGATTTTTTAGGTCTTAAGTGGCTGAGCAGGAAAACAAACAAACAAACAAAACATATATATGTATAATATATATATATTTAATAATCAGGATTCACAGGAAATATGGAATTATATTTCCCAAGTGCCATTCATCCAGTTGTAGCTGTGAAAGAGGTGGACACCAACATTTCAACCTATAAATCTGGGCAGCTAGAAATGTATCCAATACGCATTAGTTAAGTAGTGCAAATGAAGGCCTAATCCAAAGCCACAGATATCGCTGGGATCCTTTCCATGTTTTTTACTGGTTTGGAAACAGGCTCCTGATTAACATAAGCTCCTAATCCTGCAATTATACTTTGGCAAAGGTCTGTCTCCACAGAACCAATGCCAGCCCTGCTGCAGTGCTCCTGGGTAGTATTTCAGGACAATTTTGGGTTTATGATCAAGACAGACCTTCATCGTGACCAACAGGTTAGTAAAGATTTTGTACAGAAGCAGAAGGGGTCTGTGTCTCAGGCCTGGCCAGGGACAGGCAGGCTGCATTGCTCTGCCAGGGTTCTGGCCACAACTTCAGAACAGAATTCTCCATTTCATTAAGCATCTAGCACCCTTACAACTAGCAGCAAAATTGGAAGTTTGCTTTAATTTAAGCCCATTCTGTGATTAATGCTTCTGTTCACTATTTGTGATGCTGACTTCGATGGCAATGAATATATGAGCATAGTAGAGCAGTAGATTCTCAAGTACATTCTTCCTTTATCATCTTCCTCACACTCACTACTGTTGATCTGAATTGGGTCTGAGAAAGGCACACACCCATTTCAAAACATTCTTTCCTAGAGGTGACTTATGGTTTGGGAAGAGCGTTTATTCAACAAATGCTCAGTCCAGAGAGAAACTAACAAATGTCCTTAAGAAGGCTTTGTGGATCTTCATCCTGGAGTTCTTCAAAACTGAGTTATATGCACATATCTACTCTCCCTTTTGCATACGCATGGGCTCTGTAGATGGACAGAACAGCACTCATGACATTACTGTTCACTGTGAAATATGCAGTGCTGAGGATGGGAAAGAATTCCTCCCCTCTTCTTTTACCCCCTGTAGAAGCCTTCTCAGAGGACTCAAATATGGCATGCCACATGAGATTTATTCTGCAACAGGCCCTTGCCATTAACTTTCCATTGGCATTAAGACCTGAACTGCCCGGAAAGAAGCTGTTAAGAGTCATGGTTCTTCACTTAGTATCATTTGTTGATAAATATCTCATTAATGCCATAAATGTGCAACTTCCAATTGACTTATAGGTAATGTTATTTATCTCACAGACCTCTTTTAGAGTCTAGAAATGATGCAGTCTTTAATACTATACTTGAAAGTCTTTCCTCTAAAAAGCCCCCCTACATTTTTTAATCTTTCCCCTTTATTTCTGGCTATGTCTGCCTTTTGATCTAAAGGCAGACTCACCAACTGTCGGAAGATAATTTTCCCTCTCTTCAAATACAGACACTGGCTATTTCAGCAGCTTTCCTTTGAGAAAAAGCCCATTCTGCCCTTTTTTTTAGCCAGGCTGATATTCTCAAGCTGCCTTTAAACTTGTTTTCATTTGCCTAATCATGTGACTTGCTTCCATTTTACAACATGGCCTTAGGAGAACACAGAGCCAGAAGAAAAATCCCAGAGTGGACTGCAGCTGGAAAAGCTCTCCATTGACTACCAGTATGTCTTATCCCTCCATCAGCTCTCCCTGGCAGTCACTTTTTCCTCCTGCTCTTTTAGTCCTTTGTCTGGTAAGCCTGGCAGCAACAATGCCAATTAGTGAAGATTACCACGGTACTTTTTCTCACAGTGTTCAGGAAGGAAAAAGAAAAAAAGTAAAATATATCAGCTGAGGGTTAGCAGCCAGCCTGTACTTTCTTTTTCTTATCTTATTGTGCACCACAAATAGCAATCTACACTTATGTTCTGCTGCTCAGCAACAATTTACAGCTTTCATCTCTGTCTCGCAGCAAAGATGAGTGTCAGTGCCTTTGTCCCATCCTCCAAATGAGACCACTAGATCCCCATTTTAAAAGCTCAGATCACCCTCCTCCCTTGCTTTGACAGCCATCTTGTTGCCCCCATTCCTGTGCATTATGCACACACCTATCTGCCTTCTTTCTCTTCACAGCTCCTAAGACAAGTCCTTGACAAATTAATCAGTGCCTTGTCCTTTCTGCACAGGTGACTGTCAATGAAGCAGATGGTGCTGTCCCTTACGATGCCTTGTGTCTTCCATCTCTCTGAGCCCATGCCCTTCAGTTTCCTGACAGGGGCTGCCGGATGGCTAATTTTTCACTTATTTTTTTCAATACTCACTGTATCAGAAAGTTACTACAGGACATCACTCACCTGGTCACAAAGACAACTATACATCAGAGTTGAAAGAAGTATGCGAATGGAGAGAAACGCATCGAGAACTCAGTCCTCCTGCAAAGCCTGAGGGACAATTAACAATCTCTTGGCATAGGAAAATTCTCAGATCATAAGAATTCAGGTAAATAGGACTGAAGAAAACTGCCACATGCCTATGGCCCTGACTCAGGCAGGTTTGAGTTGTACCATGGAAGAACCATCACCCTTTCCTGAAACGGCCTTGTTTTCTACCTGAGCCTCATAAATCTGTAGATCATACAGCTTAACCACCTGAACTGCCCCATGGCTACTAAGAATGTCCTGTTTCATCAGGAATCCAGTAGCTGTGGTAAACCCACACACTCTGGCCTTCACAGAGCACAGAGGAACCTCTGGAACACCACTCCACTGAGACCACCTGCCCTGCATCAGACAACCAGCTTATTTATTGCACTGTTATCACACATTACAGCCATCAAAAGAACTGTGTAGGAAAGACTCATTACTAATGCTCCTAGCTTAGGCTGATGAATCAATATCCATGATAACATCAGTGTCATTCATGAATGAGATTTCTGCTGCGGTGCATCAAGAAGAAGCAGTGAAATGGCACTGTGAACTCAGTGTGTCACTGAAAAACCTACCTGAGCAGGCAAGGAAGAATGGAATAAACTTCAGTATTTCTTTCATGTGACCTTGAGCACAAAAGGGCATATATTATGTATAAAGCATGCATCCATTTAATATGTCAATATTGCTGCAGTATTGCTGCATATAGAAGGGGCTTCTGCCATCTGTCCTCCCTCCAGGAACATGGCTAATTTGACGTTTCTAAACTCTGTGATTCTGAAGGACACTGATATACCCACGCAGGGTGAGCTGAGACTCACTGCTGATGTAATAGCCATGGTGCCCTGGCTCATCTCCAGAGACAGAGACAGCCCAAGGCTTTTTCGCAGCATAAGCAGAACTGAACTCAGGGACAAGAAAGCTGAGAGAGAGCCAGAAACAGCCATGGTGAGTCCTGATTACAGAAAGGATGTGCTTCTCCTTTTTTGAATATAGGCTAACGGCTGCTGCCTCAAACTCTCCAGCTCCTCTTTCTGTATCTATGACCAGTCTTACTAAAAGGAACTCGGTGTTGTGGGTTTTTTCTCTTTATTAGCATCATCCTGTTGTAGATGGTTTTGGCAGCACTTGCCATACAAATAGAACATTCCTCCTCTACTCCCAAGTTCTTCCCATAGACACACCTTTATGTTGTATCTAAGAGCCTTGATGCTTTCTCCATACAAACCAGGTTTCATTTCACTCCTTCATCTATTTCCTGCAGTTCAAGAGGCTGGAGTCATTCACAGTGTGAGACAGGGACAAATTCAAACTCCTAGGGCCAGACCCATTTGGATTTGAACATAAATATAAATCACCTCTGTTTCTGTTTTTATTTGCTGCCCTAAGCTAGTCATTAACACATGGAAAACAATCTGGGTGCAATGATTTTCTCCTGATTCAGCTCCCTTCCCCTGCAATCAGCGCTCCAGGAGAACATATGGGCTTCTTCTGTCACTTGGTTCCTGATTTACACCAGTGTAAATTTACAGAAGTCAACACAATTCCTCAGGAGCCGCATTGGGTTATACTGCATGTGAGCAGCTGCTGAAATCAAATAAGCCCCTGTGTTGCAAGGGGTTGGTCCTGGTGCAAATACCCCAGATGACTGACTTAGGCAGGGCAGACACCTCTGTCCCACTGTGCCTGCAGCTGAGGGCTGAGATCTCACTTCATGTATGAGGGTTGCAACTCTCAAGTGGCCACTGGGTGCTTGAGAAAGCTGAACAGTGCAGCTGACTCCGGAGAAAGAGCTTGGAGAGGCCCTTTTTCAGTTTTTGAGTAGTGTGTGTAAATGTGTGTGCCTGTGTTTGGGGTTGGAAGGTTAGGCTTTTTTCAGAGTATGTTGTGGAAGGAAGAAATTACCAAGAGAACAACAAAGAGAAAAGGCTATGCAAGACAAGCACCCTGCAGGTTTAGATGCAGGTTAGTCAGTGTTGTTGTTCTGGACCACATCTTCTCATCTGGCATTCATTATTAGTGCTAATTCAGGTTTCAGCTGCACAGGCAGTCAGTTCAAACAGTCTCTGGCTGGGATTTCTGCCAAGCTTCCTCCTTTGGAGTCAATTCCTATTCTGCTTCCCTGTTTACACCAAGTTTTTTTTATACACATCTCTGACTGCCAGCAGATCCAAGTCAGTTAAAGAGGCAAAGAGGGCACAATCTTTCCTCCCTTTTTTACAGTTCTCATTCTACCATCTTTACTGTTTCAAAAGTGTTTCATTTCCAGTTTTGTCCTGTCAAACATTCTGGAAAAAAACTCGTGTGATTTTTCTGATATCTCCACCATTTTTTCTTTGTAAACTGGTAAGAACAACACAGCTAATCCTTAGCATTTCCAAATCAATCAGCTCCATTCAGATTTCTTCAAAAATCAGAGTAATCTTTGCAGCTGATACCTGTGCTTTCTTATTACTGATCCTCTGTTTCGTAAGCCTTCCTGGATAAAAAGAAATCTCTCTCTCTCCAGAGCTGCTTCTGTCTAATTAGGTGAGGGAAAGCACACGAGATCTGAAATTTGCTTGGAACAATGGGAGAAGGATGTATTTTAGGAAAACACAGTATTCAGATGAGTTTTGTGAAAACATGAGGAATGGGTAAGCCAGGAAAGGAATGATTTAGACTCGTAAATTCTGTTTGAATAGAACATGGGAGATCCGCACAGTTCTTCATACCTCCCCACCTCATCAAACCAGTTCTATGCTTGGTGGCACTTTTCTGATGGGCCAGAAAGGAGAGAGAATATAAGCACAGTCATACAGGGGGCAAGCCACATCCACTACCTGTGTTTAGGCTTCAGAGGCCGGCAGCCTGTATCTGCTCATGGCTGCCACAGCGAAGAGGCAGCAAAATGGTGTGGGTGCTGCAATTCAGCCAAAGACCAGTGGAGCAGGGGGTATGTCCCAATAGCCACTGGAAACAGTTTCTCCCTTAGAAAAGGCACCACAGCATCTTTGCTAACTGCTCAGGGCAGAAAGGACACTGATTTGTACTGCCCAAGGCAAGTGATCTCAAGGGGGATGAGCAGACAAGGTTACAGTTAGAGGTGTCTCAGAGTGATTTCCTGAGCCAGGCTTTTGGCAGGTGAAAATCAGCAAGGCTCCTGCGAAGCTAATCGATGCTTATTGACACAAGCTGCAAAGCCAACTGCCCCTCTCTGAGAGAAGGTCCTGACTACCACTTTTCCCAGAGGAAAGCTGGGTTTACTAATGATTACAAATCTAAGTCATTGTGATTGAGAATTTGTAAACTGTAAACAAAAGCTGATTTACTAATCATCAGCCCTCTACTGACCTTATTGAAATCTCCTCCTGGTTAAAAATCAATTTTCCATTTTTTAAAGCAGAATATTTAATTATCATCCGTATTGATTTAAAAGTACCTCAAATCGCACTGATGTTACTCAGAGAAGATACAAGACAGGCATGACAGTACCTGCAGGATGCACTGTCACACTGTGCATCTATTTCTGACCAGGCAGGTTATCCTGAAGGGTTTCTCATGAAATGATACATAGCATGTATTTTATCCCAGGGGATGTCTTCTTGAGCTGTAATTACAGCTGTGCTAAGAAGTTATCCGTCTCCTTTCTGGATGTTACCTTCAGGGACGTGGAGACTCAGATGGTTGAAAGCATTGGGCCAATGCCCTGTCCTAGCATGCTTTTTTTTTTCTTTTTTTTTCTCTCTTTTCTTTTGATGATTTTACATGGAGTGGTCCCAAATGCATGCACTGATATCAAATGGGAAAAAATTATCTAAGAAGAGTTTGTACCTACCCAATGTGATAACTGTGTAAAATCTACTTGGACCAAGTCAGTCCATTTCGTTTCCATACATCTACATGTTTACTGGCTTGTCAACTAAAACCAGACAAATGCTCTCAACCAAGAAGTCTGTTGATGACTGCCTTAGAGATATTTTAAATAAAAATGAGACCTGCTTTCCTTATGCATTTCTAGCTAAATATGCAGTACCTGAATTTTGTAGGTAAGCAGGGACGACTGTCTAGCTCCCTAGGATAAAAGGAATCTACTTTCATATACTACTCAGCAGCCAGGAAAGGAACTGCTTTCTCAGTAAATTGTATCTGGCTACAGAAAGGCTTGCTGCTGTCTAAATACAGGGATGGTAAAAGCATAGATCACAACATGAAACACTGATGAGAGTAAGCATAACAGAGGTACGAGCACATTTATACTCAATTAAAAATACCAGAAAATAAGTGATAAAGCTTGTAAATCTGCTGCTTTGGAATTACTGCTTTGGAAATTACAATCTGCAGAAGATCAGGGGAGGGAAAAAGATAATAACTGCCCACCTCGAGATTCCTTGAAGTTGCTCCCTCTGGACTTAGCCAGAGAAGACTGTACGTGACAGACGAGATGTCAGGGACACTCACAACTCTGCAGAGAACAATTGCTACTTCAAGCAGCCCTTCAGAGCTATTAAGGAATAGGAGCACTCAGGAGAGCTCCACTTTGCCCAACAGACAGCTGCACCTTTTTTTTGCCACCCAAATCCCAGTAACCACACTCCCAACTCCTGAGCACCCCCTCTTCCTCTAGCAATTCCCTCACCCTCCACACCTGAAGCAAGGAACTGAACTTCTCACACACACTTGCTAAATCGCTTAGAGTCAAGCATTACAGAATTTTTACAAAAGCATTTGAATTCCCATACACCTTTTTCAGGCAAAATTCTGTGTATGTATTTCAGAACCCATCAGCAGGGCAGATGAAACAAAAGATAAACATTTTGAGAGTCCAAAGGACCTGTGACAGATGTGTAAACAGTCAGCAGATCTGCATGAGCAAAGCCTGATCCTGCCCCTTGGGCATGTGCAGGAGATAACACCATCACACCTTCTGTATCCTATTCTCACACTGTTTGGGGAGCTTCCCTTGGGGTCCGAACTGCTATACCAAGTGATTCTTGAGAGCCAGCATGGGCAGCTTTGTCCTTATGTGGAGCAGAGCAGAGGAAGGGGAGATGCAGTGTGCTCCCCAAGTATACAGCCTGTCAAGTCAGTTCTGTTTTATAAGTATGCCCGACACTATTTTTTTTAGCAATCAATATTGACTTAAGGAGCAACAATAGTTCTTCCAGGGCCTTTAAAGTTTATCATACCACTGTGATACTAATCTCTCTTACTCTCCTAATGAAACTAAATTGCTTCCCTTGAAGGATCAATCTTTTGGGCGTGATTCTGACCTCATTCGTGCTGCTTTATTCCATTGCCTCCAGCAGAGAGCTGCTTTACACCCGCCATCAGAATAAGCCTCTTGCCATTCACAGCAAGCACTGTGCACGTGGCACCACTGGTGCCCAAGTGCCTGGGAATACAGCCGGACGTACTCTGAGAGCCTTTCAGTTCTTTGAACTTCACTATTGTATAGCTTCTGCTCACATAAGACAGAAAATGAAAGCCCAGCGCACTTGTGCAGAGTAACCAAGCAACAGGGCACAGCAGGGAGACCCAGCTATCTGGTGCTAATCACACCCCAGGGAGGGAAGGCTCATGAATGAAGTGCCGTTTTAACATTTATCATATTTCTTTTCATTTAAAGGTAAAAATAAATTATTGCTATAAACCGCTTTGATCCCTGGAAAATGCCTTCTGACATGAAATCCACTCCATCTGGCTCTCGGAGATTAGCATACTGCATACCCAGCTGCCACTCAAAGCACTCAGCCCGGAGCAGTGGATCACCAGCACTTCTCAAACCTCACAGCCCACAGCCACCTTCTCTCAGACCTGATGTTTGCCATGAGGTCAATTACACACGTTGCCCTGGCAATGAGTCCCATGAGGCTCCAGCGGGTGGCCAGAGAGCTCCTCGCTGCCTCAACGCGGGCTGTAGGACTGATGGGAGGCTGCCTTTATGCCCATAAGGACTCCGAGCTTCAATGTCCCTAAGCAGTAATTAAAATGACAACATATAATTTTCGGCAGCCTGCTAAGACCTGCATTTCAGCTCTGCTGGAGATTGGAGCAGATCAGAATTTCCATAGCACGATACAAACCTACACGTCCCTCTCCATCTCCCAAAGGAGGTGCAAGTAAAAATGTGTGTTAAAGTGCTAAATGCAGCCCAAGCAGCTCTGTGCTCAGCTCACAATGCAGTCCCTGTCTTCTCGTCACGTAAGTCAGGTCTGTGAGGGACTCTGGGAAATGACTACCTTGCTCATCTCGATGGCAGTATCAGCAAAGTAACATCAGGCACACAGCAACGGCAGTTGACAGCATCAGGCCCTGAAACACTCCAATTAGTGCAATTATTCAGAAATTTCATTTAGCCTTTCTGTGGATCAACATATTGTACAAATGTATTTATTTTTTCAATTTGTCCTGCCACAAGGCAGGGGCTAAATGGACTAGTTTTCTCTTAGTTCACCTGCAGGACTGTTCATGTGGGTACCGCACTGGTTCCTTTAGTTCACTGCAGCATGGCAGTACGAAAAGGCAAAGCATCAGCACTGGTGCTGAGCTTACAATTATTGATCAAGGAAGGTCCCTCAGTGACCAAACACTAGCTGCAGCAGATGGCAGCAATGTGAAGAGGAAGTATTCATCTCTGAACCCAGTTATAAGACAGGAATGCCTACTGCAGAGCACGTCTATACATGAGCCAAAAGGTTTATTGCATAGGCAATGCCAGAAGACAATTATGACAATTAGGCAGTCATTTTGACCTGTTTTAAATGGACTAATAGCAGGGATTATTATCACTTTTTATTTTGTTCCAGTGATGATCTGGATCTGCCTACACTGAGGATTCTGTACAAGCTGTGCAAGCATGGAGACCATTTCTGTCTAGCTTGGCATGCTGCTGAGCTACGTGACAGGGACAAGGAACAGCAAGACTGGCAGAGAGCAAAGGGACCATCCCAGGCTCACTGTAGATGATGCTCAAAAACTGGTAGCACAGCTATATGCAAGGGACTGTTCATTTTCATCACCACATAAATAATGCTATAATATTAGCAGTTTGTGGTTTCTGCTTCATTTCTGTGCCTCATTTCTCATGGCATGTGGAGTAAAGGGAATTCAGAAGGAAATGTAATTATGCTTCCCAACTCCAATCCTGCCCAGCTAAGCCAGAGCTGAGCCCTACTGCTGGGAGGCAGGCTTCTCTGTGTTAGCAGTGGGTTCCCCTGAGTATAAATGCTTGGAAGTAGAAAGTAGCACTCATCAGAACCAGGAAGGGAACCAGCCACTGAAGTCAGAGACTGTTCAAATGAGTAAAAACAGTATTTGGTGCTTTATTTAAAGCCAAGAGGAAATAAGATTTTCACTTGGAGAATGGTGCAAAAACAAGAAAAAAAAAAACAGCTTAGTACTGGCAAAAAGAGTCTAGAAGGTTCATGGAAGACTGCAAAAGCCAAGATGCTCTGGAAGGGAGGCAGCTCCTCCCTGATCCACCATGTGGTTGAGGGGAGCACAGGGTGCTCATGCTTGCAGGACACTGAGATTCCAACATGGAATCACTAATCACACTGGTACATATGTGCTTTTTTGCTCTGTTAATTCTCAGCAGCTCTGTTGCTTGAAATTCCAGAACATGGGGACAGCTGGAATTTCAAGAATCTTTTTATTTTTCTTCCCCCTCTTCTTCCTAGCTTCAGCCAAATGATCTTTACTTGCTCCTTAGCAAAACAAAACAAAACAAAAAGTTATATCCAGTTTAATGGAGGCTAAGAGCATGCCAATGAGACATAAGGTCTCCAGACAAAAACAATTGCTTCCCATTGAGAGCAGAGAGGGGCTGGGACCAGAAAGGCAGGAGCCATGGGCTCAGGTCTCGCTCTGCTTGTTGATCACCTCTCAAAGGCCCAGCCACAGCCCCTGAGCCCATGAGAGTTCTGGGCAGAAATGAACACCAGGACAAGCAATAGAGAACGCACACCAAAACTGCTGATGATCTTCTGGACTGACTACATGGAAAAATAAATGAAAATATGAAGGGCAGTAGAAAATCTTGGCCTAGTAAATTTTTTTGTAAATTCCTCTTTTGTAAATTCCTTGCAACCTTCCCAGTAAAATATTTTAACAAACAGCTGATTAGAATGATAAAAGCCCTACAAGTGAACAACCATCTAGCTCTAGCTGCCTAACAAGAACAGCTGGAGATCAACAGATGAGAATTCTCCTACTCTCCTGTCCTTCAGCCTTAGCAGCATTTCAAGGGTTTTATGGGCTGTACTTGCCATTCTCAAAAGAAAAGATGAGAGAAAGCTGGTCTATTGCTCTATGAATTAACCAGATATTTGGGAATTCTGATTAATATTGATAAACTGGACTGAGTGTCCTAAACCTTGAGAGGCCATACTAAGTCTCCCTACCCAGGAATAGAGAGGGGCATAGTGAGAAAGACCACAGACCACACAAGCAGGAATGCAATAAGGGTAACATTTTTCAAGTGGATTAGGAGAACATACCAGTAAGAGTTAATACACATGGCGCTGTTTCCCAGCACTGACATACCATGTCCACCACAAAAGCTAGAGGGCACAAAATGATGCTAAAGGTTTGAACTATTCCTTCATCCTTCCGGATTTCTCCCCAGAACACTGCAGCTCCCACTGATTCACCATAGAGCTCTGCAGAAAGGATCCGTGCTTTCTGGGGCTTCAGACACAAAGCCTGGCTTGCTCCCCTGCAGAAAGCTCCTCTGCCATCACCACTTAGGGGACTCTCCACGAATCCTGCTTTAGGTTGGTATTACAGTGGACCTTGCTTTCCATATTGCAATTAAATTCAGCTGAGCTGAGTGCCTGCCAGTAAATCAAGAGGAAAATCCTGGGAGCGCCTAGGCACGGTCTCTGATTTTTCAGATTGTCCAGCTCATCTTTATGGATACACAAAATTGCAAAGCATAAATCATTAATATTCAATTTGGGGAAGTCACTGGGATGTAACTGCTGTGTAGTCAAATGAAAATATAAAGCTATCAGTGACATATTAATTTTATAGAGCTCCATATGAAGCGGTAGTTTATAGATGCAAAACTTCCTTGCCTAGAGGGGCAGCCCTACTTTTATCTAGATTAATTCCTAAGAAAAGCCTAATACTATCTGACATTTTTCAGATCAAAGTAATTTCCTTATTTGGAAGATGGAAGACAGCTTTGTAGTAGTAGTAAGTGAAAAGGCAGCCCGAGGAACTGAGGTACAAAATCCAACTGCTCCTCACGTCACTTGGAGTTTCTCTGAAGAGCACTGTCACTTAAATCCTGTCATTCACTATCTCAGATAGCACTCACAGTTTTTGGAGGGCACAAAAAAGACACAACAGAATACACTGAAAATATTAATCTTCTTGCTTTATGGGCCATTTTCCCTGGCAGTCACTGGTCTTTTTCGAGGATGAGGGTAGCAAAGATTTTCAGGCTGAGATTGATCCCATAGGAACAAATATCTCAGCACAGAGAACAGCTAGAGATACCAAGAGAAGCCTTGCTTGGTTTACATCACACGAATCTGCAGAGGGATGGGTCATTCAGTGTCTTACTGAATGGGAAGATTAAAGGTTCTGCAACGAAACATGAGCTGAAATGTGAATGGGCTTTTTGCTTTTAATTTCCTAGTTTGCCATCAGTTATTTGATGTTCTGAATTCTTATTTAAACTCTGTTTAACAAACAGAGATCAACAGAAAAAAAATTAGAAGTTCAAAATGAATACATAACCTCCTCTAGAATTCTCATCTGTGCATCTTCATCTATATGGAGCATAGATATTGGCACAACCTGATGTTGTCATAAAAAGTACTTCATAAAGTGTGATATCCCAGCTGAAGGAAGGCTTTTGCTTCCTAGTTTTTCCTGAAATGTCTGGAAAGGAGAATTACTCTTTTTTTGTTGTTGTTCTTTTGTTTTGTTTTCTCAGCCAAAAAACATTGCAGAGGGCAGCTGCTTCCTTCCAGATCTTCACCATAGAATGGCCTGGGTTGAAAAGGACCACAATCATCATCTGGTTTCAACCCCCCTGCTATGTGCAGGGTCGCCAACCAGCAGACCAGGCTGCCCAGAGCCACATCCAGCCTGGCCTTGAATGCCTTCAGGGATGGGGCATCCACAACCTGCTTGGGCAACCTGTTCCAGTGCTTCACCACCCTCTCTGTGACCATGCACCATGTTGCTATGCAATAATATTTCAGGAGTGCTTTGGGCAGATTTATATACATCACCCAAATACAGATGCTTTGCTCACAGCCTCCAGTGGAGAAGTATGTCCGTAACATCTCTTGATCCACCTGAAGAAGTCATTCCAATTAAAAGTTCTCACAGAGACATCTTAACACAAAACGCTGCATTTCTTTGGCCCATGTTTGCTCCTTTCGGTAGCTTTAATCTAATGCTGTTTGATTAACATATGTTTGATATTGCATAAGGTGCCCAGAAAGTCTGTCCCAGTATTGAAAATGAACTGTGATGCCAATTCAAAGTCAGAGTTTAGGGTAGTCTGGATGTATTGTGGCAGAGGGGAGTGTTGGGGAAAAAAAAAAACAACTCAGGTCCCAAATGAAAGTAGCTCACTGATTTAAAAATAAATAAATTAATTAAATCTCTGCTTCATAAGTAGATTTGTAACATATCTGCATGCAAATCTATTTCCAAAATAATCCTAACCATAAAAAGTTTCCATCTGTTTCTGTTCCCTGCAGATCCAATTAGTTCTTCTCTGTTACTAAGATAACCACTTTTCAGTTATACCAAATCAATAAAGGTTTATTACCATTCAGTGCTTCCCTTTTGATTCCATGGTATCTACTTTAAGCAGATACTTTCCTCCTCTGAGTTCTCTGCCCATAATGTACATCAAGAGAATAAACTAAAATCTTGACTTTCTTGTTCGATAAAGTAGGCAAAACTTAACATCGTTTGATAAATACTGGTTTATGCATAAACACTGCAACCAATAGGACCCATTTAGAAAATATTAGCCAGCATACATAAAACACAAGAAATTTCTGTTGTGGCTTTCCACATAATAAAGCTAGAGAAGCTGGTGTTTAAGAATGTGTTGTTCTGGTCATTAATTCCCTCTACATCACCAGAAGGCATTACAGTGTCTTAAAACAATATCTATCTTCCTTAAATGAGACTTAGCAGTCTTGACCATCTTCTGCAAAAGAATGGCACTTTCCCTTTTTGATTTCCAAACAGCTTGGTATCTCCCATGAAAACCACTGTCTATAATGGGAGAACACTGTTATCAGCTGCTTTTCTCCGTCTATTTGCCACTTCTTGTTTCCCCTCACCTTACTTCCCTCCCACTACTTTCTCAGGCCACTAGCAAGAAAGAGGATTAGCCTAAGAGAAATCTCATGGCACGAACAGACTGTATCTTGGCCTGTGATTTGAAGAGTTATATTTCTATGTTCCTCTTCAATAACTTTAGGAATTCCTTGCACCAGCTCCCTCACGGCCCAGTGCAGCACTGCCCAGACAAGCCAACCCTGGACAGAGATCAGAAAATGCTTTTTCCAGTCTCAATCCTCTCACCAACTGCCATGTGTTTGTGAACTCTTCATCCTCAGTTACCGTCAAAAGAGGAAATCAGGGAATAAGACGGACAAAAAGGATAAGCATCTCTCCATCTTCCTCTTTTCAGGTATGCACAGCTCGTGGGAATGATTGCAAACAGAAAGCTGTAGACAGCACTCCATCCAACTCAGGACAGGAATATAGCTCACAGTGGAACTATGCAAGCTGTTGATGCACTTCAGAATTTCAGTTTAATGGTGGCTTTTACATAACAACCACCAGGTAGAAAACAGGAATTCTTTCCTACGCTTTTCTCACTAGAATTCAAACAAAAATAAGCATTATCCACATGCATGCTATTTACACTGCCTAGGTGCCTCTGTTAATCTCCAGTTAGCTAGTACATCCTAGTATGGTTAGTAATTTTTTCTTTAGGTTACTGCCTGACACATTTCTATGACAATGAAATCTTGTGGTCTATGTGACTTATTATAACTTCTCAAAAACTGGAAAGATTTAAAAATAAATCATCCAGTAGCTAAGAATTTACTTTCTTCTAAGTTCTTGTTTCAGGAGAACAAAAGTCAGATTTATTTTGCATTAGTACTGGAAGCTTCGTATTTCACTAAAAGTATCAAGTTCTTCCAGAGAGCTGCCACGCGATGATTTTCCTTGAGATGGTCACATTTAAGCAGAGCTACTCAGCCATCCCAAAAACTATTTCATGCGGTGTTATTGTTAACCATCACACAATAAAAGCATAAAGAAACCTACTCTGGCACACAAAGAACCCCATTTTGGAAAAGCCTTCGTAACAGCTATTTAGCAATGGTGTGAATGCCAGAAGAGTACATACCAATACCTAATTGTGCAGGGCTGCATCACTAGATTAATGCTTCCTCTGAATGTTACTGTGTCTTTTCCTCTCCTCTCCTTTACTGCCTGTCATTTACATTGGCTTTAAATTAATTTAAGGCAAACTGAAGGTGCAATAAAATAAAAACAACAAAAAAACCAAACCAGATGCCATTTCGTTTGCACAGAAAGTAACTAACCAAACCATCCACATGATATGACCTTGTTTGTCTTATTCATTTCTCTAACTTTGTCTCACTTAAGGAGTATGAAAATCAAATTCTTTTTGCCTGGTAATGAATAACCAACATCAAAAACTCTATGAGGGCTGGGAACATCAAGGGAAATTGAGAGTGGACGGTACGAATTTCCCGAGTGGAACAGCAAATCAGTGACTCATTTCAACTGTCACCTGAGACCCCAACATTCAGGCCAGTGACAAACCTTCTCACTCTCTCTTCCCAGATAAGCTTGTTTGTGATAAAATCCTCATTGCCCTTCTGTTAACCTTGAGCTGAGGTGTAATCCAGTTACACGTCCTTCTCTGGACCTGCCCTTCACCTCTTGTCATGTCCCTAAAAACAAATCCTGGTTGTTCCACAAGCAAATCATATCATTATGTCCTTTCATAACTAATACTAATTCTGGCAGTATTTGTGTGATGTTATGTATGAAAAAATATGAAATTGTAAAGAAAAAAAATCAACTATTTGCCTCATAAGCAAAAATGGGAGGACTTATATATATACATATATATATATACATATCCAGTGCATACAGCCAGGAGATTTCCAAACATAACTGAGCAAACCAGCCCCAGTGTAGACCAGACCGTTAAAGCCCTACTGCGTTCCATGAAACCAGATGCTGATTTTAGCAGTATCCATGTCAGTGAACTTCACAGGTTCTGATGAGAACAGCTGTTCCTCAGAGCCACAGGGATTTGAGATTGCAAAGAGCATTCTCTAAGTCTCAGCACTTTACAGCTCACAGCCAACCAGTGGCTGTGCTTACAAGAAGCAGAGTCCAAGTTTGAGGCTGTAGTGGGAAGACCCTCCAAGCCCAGCTCTGCCTTGAGAAAGAAACAGAAATCCTGATGTGATGCCCAGGAGTTGTTTAAGCCGCACATGCTGAGCTGCTAGGTTTGCTCTGGAGTTGCTGAGCAGTGCTGGGAGGAAGCTCCTCATTCACATATCAGGCAACACCCTGAGCTTCTCTCTCAGCATGGGGATGCTGCTGCCCAGGGCCAGATCTCTAACCCACAGAGCTGTTTCCAGAAACATCAGTCTGGGCAAAGAAAGGCCAAAACCATTGCTCTGATCATATGTTAATCTTGCTTGTCCAATTTAAAGGGGATATGCAGGTGGGGTCAAGCTTGATCACCTCTCTCATTTCCGTTGGTGACTGGGCTTCCCTTTTCTCCACAGGACGCCATAGTCCAAAGATCAGTTTCTTTTGCCTGGATGATGAACACAGACCTTACTTCGTTCTTGTGCTCCATGAAAGTGAAAGGAAGAGAGGACTGGCCACAGGCACAGCTTTCTCCAGAGCTGTCCCCTGTTCAGGGCTGTGCCCCCACCACACCGCTCAGTGAGCGGGCAGAACTGCTTGCACTCCTTGAACAACCCTGTGCCTTCACTGACACAAATAGGACCACAACTTTAATAATAAGCAGCAGAGCTCAGGCTGGTCTTAATTTAAAACTAAGCTTCTTTTTAGGAATAAACTCAATGTTGTGTAGCTGCTCAAAGCCCTTGAAAAGCTCACCCTACTTGCTTTCATTTCCTGCATGCTTACTGTGCTTGCCTGCCATCTTCAAGAAAACACATTCCCTACTTAGTCTACTGTTTGCAGTTCAGGATCAGAAACTATATTTTCCATCCACCTATTTATGTATTTATGGTTTTTCATGTTTCCTCTGTTGTTTCTGCACTCTGGGAAGCTGGGAACACTTTCAGTGGAGCTCCCAGCCCAAAATAAGCAGCCAGATTACAGAGATGCTAACATGCTTTGAAATTTGGATTACTGATACATATTTTAAAAGGGTTTCTGTGTTCCTCAGTTTTCTGTTGTGATGAATTTAATATTCCTTTGATACCATGATTGAATAGATAGGCAGTGTTGGAATCAGGGATGGTTACAGCGTTCAGTGTAAAGAGAGAGGAGGTGCAAGAGGCTCTGCAGACACAAGCAACATGGAGTACAAAGCATGTCAAGCAACACCAGACCAGTGTACCTACTGATACACTGCAGAGGTCTAAAACCTCTTTGCCAGCCTCACTTCTCTACTGATCTGTCTAGTGTTTTAAGATATACCTTTCTCATGAGCTCCATGAGTAATGTTAGCAACCTTTGCAGAAGACTGCAAAGTAAGAATCTAAGCCATCTCTGCAGTCATCTTAATAAAAGAAGGATTAACATGTGGCCCAGGAGGAGCCATTACACAGGATTCAGTGGCTACATATGAAAATGCCAAAGCTCTGTTTTCCCCTTCCTTCAACCTGTAAAAGCAGATGCAAGTAATATTGTGGAAGGCTGCTAGCACACCTTAGATATCTTCTTGATTGCTGCAAGGTCCCAACGCTGCACCCCAAGCAAGGGTAATGTAATATGTATGTACTATATGCATGCACAGTATCTAATTATAGTAACACTTCTCATTAATACTTTCAGACTCCATAGGTTATTTTCCTTAGAATACTGCTTACAAATTCCCTTCCCCTTCACCACTGTCCTCTGCTTCTAACAAGAGCTGAGAAAAGCTCCTGCTGCATGCAGAATGCTAATAGTTGCTTGAGTTATCAGTCAAAACAGATGCAGACAAAAGTAATCAGCATCATCAGAACATCTCTATGATGCAGCAAGGAGGTATTTCAAGCTCAGCTCAAATGAACTCGCTAAGAGTGAGCTACTGCCTGAGAATTACACTAATGTGATGTGACATTTGCTTAAAGCCAAGTCCTTCCGTTAATGAGTTTCAGAGTTCCCACAGCAAAGTCATAGCTACTGCTGAAGAATCAGAAAACCTGTGGATGGCAGGTCAGAATAATAGAAAGACCAAAGAAATAACAGTAAAATGCCAGGGCAAAGGAAATCAGAATGGGTGAAGTGTAACTTGCATTCAGAAGAATCCATACAGATTGAATCTCTGCAGATGTAGCTGACTCAGTCACTCATCTGGACCAGCACTTCACTATAAACATCTAATCTGTCCCTGTGCTTCACAGCTACGCTAGATCAGGAAGCACTTTGCATCCTGCACTGGTTTGTTTCTGTATACTGAAAGGGAAGACTGATAGTCTCCAACATTAGTCAATTAACGAAGCCATCCTCTAAGGGGAGCCATCTAGAGAATCTCGCATCAATCCTGACACTGCAAATATCTTCAGGAGTCACGTCTGACACACTGAGCAAGATTAAAATACATTTAGTTTATTATCTTTTGTCTTCCTAAACAGTGTGTTTTGTTGTCTCAAATTACAGCACTTGTCTTTGTCAGGGACATGGTCTGGTCTTGTCATATGGTGACATCTCTGCCTTGTTCCAGAACCTGCTGCATTTGTGTTTATGGATTTAAAATAAATAAATTCAAATCCATGTTGTAGCAGCTTGTTTTGTTCTGCAGAAGTGATTGTCAAAACCACAAGCAGCTCCCAGGCTGACTGTTATAAATCTCAGCAATTGTGGAGCCCTGCAGCTGCCCAGCCCAAGCAGCCACTCTTTCTTGGGCTCAGCCTCCCCAGTGACAGGGCTGAGGGAAGGATGAGCAGAAATAATGCTTGCTGAGCTCAATCCTCCTGTACCCATCACCACGCCCCTTACCCTGTCTCAGCATCAGCTCTCACATGTTTGACAGCTTTTTTCTAGTCAAACATGGAAATTGTTTTTTAAAGCCATTTTAAGGATTTGAACCCCTCAGCTACATGGAAACTTATATGACTAACAAAAAGGTTGTTATACGTTTGGATACTGTGGCTTTGGAGAGCTTAAATATTTAGCAAGACATCAAAGTACTGGAAATCCCTTTCCCTTTCATCACTGTTCATAATAGCTTCTAATAAGCATGCATTGTAATTTCATTTCCCATTTCAAACTGGATCCTTTCAGTATGTAAGTAACATCATGGACATCAGTGGGCTTACTGATGGGGTATGCATCTCTTCAGCCAGGCTATGCTATTTCATAGAAAGGCTTGGGTCGGAATGATCCTCAAGGATCACCAAGTTCCAACACCCCTGCCACAGGCAGAGTTTCCAACTGTTAGATCAAGTACTAGATCAGGTTGTCTGGGGCCCTATCCAGCCTGGCCTTGAATACTTGCAAGGATAGGGAATCCATAACCTCTCTGGGCAGCCTGTGCCAGCACCTCACCATCCTCTCAGTGAAAAAACTTCCCCCTGATGTCTAATCTAAATCTTCCTTCCTTGAGTTTGAAATCATTCCCCTCTTATCACTATCTACCCATGTAAAAAGTTGATCTCCCTCCTTTTCATAATCTCCCTTTAAATACTGGAAGGCCACAGTGAAGCCTCTCCTACTTTTCCCTCTGTTTGACCAGCAGGTCCTTGCCAAACCATGCTAGTTTCCTGTCTCCTCTGCCTGCCTCCTTACCCTGAGAGACGAAGAGCTCCTGCATTCTCAGAAAGGTATCCTTAAAGCTTTACTCCCCTCCTTTGTCTCTAAGGACAGCTTCCCAGAATATCTAATCCAAAAGTTCTTTAAACAGCCTGAACTTTGCTCAACTCATATTCCTGACTCCATTCTCTGCCAGGCCCACATTCCTCAAGATCATGAACTCAACAAGAGCAAAGTTAGTACAGCCCAGGCTGCCTCTGATCCTAATGTCTTTAATGATTTCTGCATTGGTGAGCAATGCCTCACCTCTGGTTTATTTGTCCAATACCTGAACAAGAAAGTTATCATCAGTGGACTCCAGGAGTCTCCTGGAGTGCTTCCAGCTCACCATGTTGTTTTCCCAGCAGATATCTGGGTGACTGAAGTCCCCCATCAGGGTGAGAGAGCCTGCAAGCACAACACTTCTCACAACGGAAGCAAGATGGCCTCATCAAAAGGCTCTCCTTGATCAGGTGGTCTGTAGTTCCTAATTTTAATCCACAGGCTCTCAACCCATTCCTGACTGTTTCTCAGTGGCAGCTCCTCACAGTTTATCTGCTTTTTAACATAAGTGACAACTCCCTCACCCCTCCTCCTTGCCTATTACTTCTAAAAAGCTTGTAGCCCTCAATGGTGGTGTTCCAATTATGTGAATCATCCCACCATGTTTCCATAACAGCAATAAGATCAGGATTTTCCAAGTGCCCCACAGTTTCCAACTCCTTTTTCTTACTTCCCACACTGTGCACATGGGTATTTCCTTCTCCTTTCCTTCTCTGAATTACTTATGCACTTTTGTTAGTCCAGCATCACTGCCAAGAAAGAAGAAGATTAATGGTTGTGGATGCCCCATCCCTGGAGGTGTTCATGGCCAGGTTGGATGGGGCCCTGGACAGTCTGTTCTAGTATTAAATGTGGAGGTTGGCCCTGCCTGCAGCAGGGGGACTGGAACTTGATGATCCTTGAGGTCCCTTACGACCCAAGCCATTCTATGATTCTGTGATTAATGGATGTGTGCACTTGAAAATGCACATATGCACACATACACACACAAAGTTAAAAAAAACAGTACAGAAAATAGGCATAAAATTTAGATATAAATTCATAGAGAAAGAAAGGAAAAACCCACTGGCCCCACCTTCTGTCACAACTTGTAGGTAACAAATATTAAAAAGAGGGTTCTTGCTGTAAATGTAAGCTACTACCAAGCTTTCTGCATATGGTACTTTTCCTGGCAGATGATTTGGAGCCTAGCAGCTGAATCTCTGATGATACGAAAGACAGGTCTGGTTCCGGATGACAAACGCGTTATATTTGAAAATAAAGCTTTTGTAAAATATATGATGTTGCTGCTTCCCACTCTGCTTACAGTGGCACAAAACTGTAAATTTGCACTTTCACATGTAGAGATAGCCTTACTTTTGCACTCATTTACTAGATGCAAACAGCATGCGATATGTCCAGACTGCAACAAACTTGTCTGTAGATCTCCCCAGGATTCTGTGGAAATATGGAACTAGGAAGCACAATTAAGCTGGAGCAAAAGCGGCTGACAAACCAACACAAGGCTAAAGAAGCAGCTTAATGTGAGGTTACTAATGTGAGGTTTCCATGCTCTGCCTACTGGAAGGGCTCCAACAGTCACGCTCCCTACCAGGTGCTGCAGACTTGGCTGACTTGCAGGAATATGACAGATGACTTCATTTTGCCAGGGAATGCTAAGGAAAGATCTTTATAGGCCCTAAGGCACCTTACGCATTAGGACTTGCCTCCAGCCAAGCAGGGAAAAGTCCTTCTTCCCCCATGATAACAGAGCAACTGGGAAGTGCCCTATCACTTCAAAGGAAGAGTTGCTCTTTATGCCAGGTGCATTAATGATTAATTCATTAATTAGTTATTCACACAGTACTTTGAAGACATAAAGCTATAAGAGCTTAAGGAGGTTTGTAATTATAAAGTTTAATATAGAGGCAAAACCAGTTGCAGCCCGTTTAGCACTCACCAAATGCTTCTGCCTTAACTTGGTTCTACAGAGATATGTGCATTGTCCTCTGACCAGTCAATTTGGAAGGATACAGTCACACTGCAGCATGTTATTGTGTGAATCACCATCATTAAGGCAATCTGACACAACAGGGTCCGAAAGGATTCATGATTGTGCTCTGCTGTGTCCTGTTGCACAGGAAAGGCCTGAGGAAGGTTTCCATGAATGTTTTCCTGACCACTAAGCTGCCTGATGCGGCCTCCAACGCGTGGCACCTTCAATGCCTTGAGGATGATGTCACCAGCGGCACTTGTGGGAAGTGGGTGGAATGGCCCTTTTCTGAGCAATGTTAACTGAGCAAACCCAAAGGAGCAAATACTCCGGTGAAAACTGTCCCTTATTACACTGTGATGCACCTTTAAGGGCAAAGCAGATTCTGGTCTTGCATAATTCAGAGTGAAATGCTAAAGAAGTCATATTCTGTGTCTTAGCTCCTCAGGCTCTACTTTAGACACATTTATGCATTTTTCAGCTCCACAACCACAAATTTTTTAAAGTCAAAATGGGGGTGTCATTTTTTAGATTATTTTAAATCTAATCTATTAAACTACTTAAGCTGTAATCTCAGATCTTGACTATCAAGTACAATCTTCAGACAAAGTACTATTCACAGATCTCATTCAGTGGATGGCTTAAAAAAATAACTTGCATTAGCTTCCAGGAGTTCCAAAATTACTTGGGCAATTTCCGGACCAACAGAAAAAAAGACAAAATTTGTCAGATAAATGATTCATTGTGAATCATTCCCTTTCTTCTGCCAGAAATACAGTGCCAAATCACATGCAAGATACGGAAAGCCTGCTTGCTGCTTGGGTTATGCTCTGATATGCAACACTATCCATCTGACAGCTTTCCTGGGCACCAAATAAATTTAGAAATGGAGAAGAGAAAGAAACGAAGTTACAGGAGGTGACTTCTGACAAGTAAAAAAAAGAAAGAAAGAAAAATAGCTCTCCAGTGTGTGTGTGCCAAAGACTGTCTATGTTACTTCAATATTAGCAACACCAAAAAGAGATCATAAAAATGTTTCCCTGTTATATTTTTTAAATATGGGAAGGAAGAATCCATGATATTCTTGTTTCACACTTTTTTCCCAATTTAATCTCACAGTTACAGTGAGGAATTAAATTATGTATACATGAAACATATGTAGCTGAAAATATCTCAGGGTAAGAAGGTATTATTTATTGCCAGTGTCAGGCAGGCTATGTATGCAAGCCAATGAACGCACAAAAAATCCCTCGGTAAGTGCACAAAATCACGTGTGCTGTTCTTGCTCTGTGGTTTCTGTTACTGGAATCACCAGGTTGGGCATTTTCAGGTAGGTGTCAATCCACTGTCCCCAGGACACCAATTCTTCCCGTTGCACGCAAAAACACAACTCTAAGAGCCCTGTGGTCTTTGAAGTCAGATGCAGTTAAGCAAAGTGTGCTGTGATCCTGACTGCTGATGGAGGCAGCAGTATGTCTGAAAAACGTAGCCCATTCAACACGTATCTGTCATCTGTAGCAAAAGGCACATTAAGACCTTCTGCCCACGCCAAGAGTCCCCCATGTTCATTTTCTCCTTCTGTACAGCTGCTGCTGCTCCTCCTCCCCAGCAGATGGCTGTTAGAAGGCTATTTTTTCCTGTCTAGTACTTCTTTTGCTACTTTGCTGTAGCTCAGTATTTATGTAAGTGGTAGAGAAAAACAACAGGATCAAAACTTGCTCTAATGTCAGAGGATGTCTGTATAGGGTATCCTGGAAACAGACATCTATAGCAGCTTCTTACCCGGCTCTCTGCTGTCAGACCATCACAGTGCATAACCCTACTGATGTGACATGAAAATTATACTGAATTTTCACAGGTGCTCTGAAAGCCTCAGAGCTGAGGCTGGCCCCACCACCTGCTCCCTCAACTCACCTCTCTTCTCCTCCTGCCCCTTAGAAAGAAAAAATGATAGTGCAAATGGCTCCTGTCAAAGTAAAGAGGTTCCTTAGAGAGTAAGAGCCTTCCTAGCCATGGGAAAGCTTACATGCCAGCACTAGACAGTGTACCACCTGCTCAAAAGATCAAGAATTTCCCTTTTTCCTGTCTTAAGAAAACTCACATGCTGAAATTTAGTAAGATATGCATTCATCCTATTTTCCTTCATATACATAATAGCCCAACTAAGTTAGGGAAGCAGGCCAAGTGGAGTGTGGCACGTTTACTGAAGTGGTCTAAAGCACAGTCTGCACTCTTTGTTCATGTAGATCCTTGTGGCTTTAGCTTCCAAGGAAGGGATACTCTCCCATTTACACCAACTCTGTGCAAGTCCTCAAGTCACACAAAATGTGCTGTGGTGTCTGACATTCCTGGAGAGTTAAATCACTATTAACATTCACTGCTTAGCCTAAGACTAAATGGTAAGCGTGATGTAGTTACTAAAACAGTACAGGAACTATGAAACATCATTAAACTAGAACAAGCATGAAATTCCCTGATTTTCTGCTATTTGTTATAAGATGTTACTTTCCTTCAAAGTTGAAAAGTTTGGTAGTTCTTTGAAGTCCTAACAGTTATTATTCTTAAAAAGTTATCTTTTCTCTGCTCCCTTTTCTAATTACTTTTTATTCATGAAAAGTCAATTAAAAAAGCCCACAGATTGCATTACCAGCATTTCTAACTTCTTTGGCCAGTACAAGAAAATGGTTTGGATATCGTGTCATTCTGTTTTATTATTTCTTTCTGTCCTTATCACCCCACCTCAGCATTTGTAAGTTTGCTTTCCATTTTAATATGAACCATCAATTTTTCTCTGGCACAACATAAAATGAATAACTGACCAAAGGGGACTGGGACTCAGTATGCCAAGAAATATCACAAAGTATAAAAGGTTTTAAGACGCAAGGCTTAATAAGATAGTTCCTCAGAACATTCCATTAGAAAGAACTTATTGCAGCACCATTAGCAAGTATAGTGAACACACTAGAGGATGTTCTCAAAATGAAACCCACCTATTCCGTTACATTTTTTTCCCCCTCCCTTTCTCAAAATTCTTGTGAACCTTACATAAGATAGACCACACCATAGAAAGCAGTGCTATGTTTCAGGTTGAATGATGTTGAGGTTTTTGTTTCAGTGAAAAAACACAGAAACTTTTTTTTTTCAGCGTGTATAGAAAAGATTTGAAAATATTCCTTGATGTTTTTTGAAAGAACACCTATTATTCAGACAGACACGCAATGAGTCTTCACAGGTATAGATAGCCTCAAGTGAACTCAAATGCTCCCAGAGCACCAGTCAGTAAATACAGAAAACATGTCTGAAGGGAAGAGCTGGACAATTTCTTCCACCCAAACAAACAGTGAGATTTACTCAAAGAAGCTTTTAGAACACAGGAGACAAACAAGGACTACCTTTCTGCTCAGATACAGTTAAGTGAATTGTTCTTACTAGTGGAGGTGGGCACAGCAGAATTTTCCCAACACATATACAATTGGACTCTTCCAGAGAGGGCTCAGAGTGAGTGTGTTGCCTGAGTCTTGCTGCTGGTGGCTTCAGCTCCTCAAGCATCCTGAGGAGCCTTTGCAGGGTTCCTCTGGCCACTTCATTTCAGGACAGGTGGACACCTGCCATTAGAACAAGGCCTGCTTAGGACACAGCTCGATTCCTCTTCCACCCAATGCTGTTGTGGGGGCATGGGCACCTGCTGACTCTCCACAGTGCTGGTGTGCCAGGCATCACTGATAAGCTCTCTCCTCCCATAGAGCAGCACAGCATGCCTATAGTCCACAGCCTGCAGCGACAAGCTGCGCTCACAAACCAGGCTCTGCTCCCCAAGCTTTATTACCTTTTTGATGCTGTTGTTTTACTGGAGAATAATGGGGGGGATTTCCTCCAGCCCGTGCCGTATTTAGGGCTTCTGTGTACTTGGCGACATCAGCTGCTAGCTGAGGCTGCCTAATTTTGTGCTGCATAATGACCTTACAGCAGAGGAATGGGATCCACTCAGAATTCCTTGTAGTGCTCTTACAAATTTCATTTGCTTGTAAATTTAGGCAAGCAGCGATGCACTGGATGCCAATGTGTTCCATGCCTCTGCCGGGTTGCTCTACAATCAACAGCAGAAGTGCCCATTTCTGCTTGCCCAGGCTCGGTTAAAGAGAGAGAAATCAAATCTGCTCCTGCCATTATGTCCCCCAGATCTCTGCCCAGCCATTAAACAAATGTGACTTTTATCCACAGAATAGATGCAAACCACAGGTGTAGCACTTTCTCAGTTTCTAAAAAACAAAACAGTTTTGCAGCCATCCCTTGGAATAGCCTCTCTTGCTTGTGAGCATGGCAGAGTAAATAAGGCAGCTGTTTTGATGATGACTTACAAAATGCATTTTGCTGGGCTGGCAAAATCCATGTGAGTTTTGTCTCTGAGGTGCTTCTCCTTTCCTTCATGGCTTGTCAATGTATGGTTGCTTCCCCTAGGTCTGTGGGATGTATATTCACACAAAAAGGGGGGAGTGATTAGTGTAATACCCTTAATCAGAGATGCAAGGACACTCAAATCTCCCTCCCATTCATATCTATGTTTCTACCAACACCTGTGACAACAGCAACCCAGGAGCTGGGAGGAAATGGAAAGAGGCAAATGGAGCTGGAAGCCACAAGTTTTTTCCTACCCCCTTTGATGCCATTTTTGTTCCAACCTCATTCTTGCCCACAGATCTACAGCCCTCACGCTCAGTTATACACAAGGAGGAATCTCAGTTCCAGAGGGGTTTTTAGAAACCTCAGCCTGTTGCTGTTACCTTGGAAAAGAGGCTGACCCACACCTCTCCACAACATCCTTCCCAAGGTTTTCAAACTCTGCCTCAGTCCTGGACACGCTGAGAAAGCTCACAATCTCAGAGCCTCTTTAAAACTTGGCTGTTCTACCCAAACAATGATACCAGTGCCAAAAACAAGGGTGGCTTGAGTGACACAACTTTTTATCCAAGAGAAGATGGATATTTCAGCCAATGCAACCTTACAAAGTTACATCCAGTGTTGAAATGGCGTTCATCTGAGGTGGTTTTTGAACTGGTGACCTACAAGTGAAAAGCTCTGCATTTCCCTCCTTTGAGATATCCATTTGCTCAGCTTCAATATTTTATGTTCCCTATGGCTTTGTTGTTCATGCAACATTTAATGGATGTGCACACAGTATTGTGGATCACAGCATATCACATATTTCTGCAGAAATAGCATAAACGTGATCACATGGAAGATCTCCAAAAGCAGTTTTATGATGCCATCATATTCCTTCCTATTCTCAGTCCCTTTGATCAGTGGTTATGATCATCACTTGCTCTGGACAGTTGAGACAGGATTTGTTCAGTATCTTATATTGGAACCACTCTGGGTAGAAAGACAGGAATTTACCTTAAATTATTTATTTACTACATTGTTGGCCTGGGGGCAACCAGAGCAGGATGAACCGTGCTGCTTCTTGGGACTGAAGGGATAAAATCCTTTCTTCCAGCAGAGTTTTGACCCCTAAAAGTAAGTTTTTATTCTCTGTGCTCCACAGAGGGTAAACACAAAGCAACATTAATTCCCTCTTCTGCTTTATCTACAGGCAGACTCAAATTTCAAGCAGCAAAGCAGCTCACAAAAAAAAATGATCATCAAAACCCTCAGAGTTACTATGGAATGCAGTGGCAGACAGAAAAGAAGAAATAAAAAGATTTCTTTATATCTCATTTTGATCCCTTAACACCAATTGCTGGAAAACCCTCCATCAAAAGGAAAATTTGGGTTTAGTTGACTCGGATTTTATGCACTGCAGGGATGTTAACAGTACACTTGGTGAGAATATATACATTGTACTTGGCCACAGTATTTTCTGCTGTACATGACAGTGTACTAATGTACCTCTTGTAACAGTGAATGCTAAACGTGAGGATTTTGTCACCCAAAGCAACTGCACTAGCTGATAGCACAGCAGAAGTACGAACACTGATGCAGATCTTAACTGTAAAAAGCTCTTTGCAATCTGCATCAAGGAGCGAAGCACTAAAAAGCTAACTAGGGTAATTACTGGGATGTCACAGTAACCTTCCTTTGATCTGCTCACCAACATTTCCCAGACAGGTTTTCTTATTAGAGAGCTGCCTCAGCAGGCAGTCCATCACAGAGCTCAGCTCCTGCTCAGTCTGGTGAGCTTTGATCCTGGTTTTCTCCATGGAAAGATCTATCTATGGATTTTTCCAGAACAAGTAGGTGCATAAACTCCAGGATCTTCCCTGTCCTGCTGCTCAGCGCTTTGAGCAGGCTCGGGGAGAGGACAGGGTGTATGGAAGGAATCAGAGTGACAATGCTTACTGTAACAGAGACATTCAATGGACCTGCTACAGGGATCCCAGCACCATGTGTGTTAGGGACTGGCAACAGGGGAAGAAAAAAAAAAAGAAGAAAAAAAGCATCTTGACATAGCTTAGGAGTCTGTCAGCAGAGAGAGGGATACATATCCTAACATAGAATCATAGAATCCTTAGAGTTGGAAGGGACTTCTGAGGGCCATCTAGTTCAACTTCCTTCCAATGAACAGTGATACCACAAACAAATCAGATTGCCCAGGGCCTTATCTAACCTTGCCTTGAGAGTCTGCAGGGATGGGGCATCAACCACATCCCTAGGCAACCTATTCCAGTGTCTCACCACCCTCACAGCAGAAAATTTTTTCCTTATAATATGTAACCTAAATGTACCCTGTTTGAGCTTGAAGCCATTTCCCCTTGTTCTACTGCCACAGACCCTGCTAGAGAGTCTGTCCCCTTCTATCCTGTTGCTCCCCTTCAGATACTGAAAGTCCACTATCAGGTCACCTTGCAGCCTTCTTAGGGAAACCATATCCTCAGGCAGCATGCACCCACAAAAGCACATCCATGGGATTATGGCAATCTGAAAAGTATTCATTGTGATGCGATTCAATGGTAAAATAAAGCTTTGGCCTCTGAAGACAAACCATATTCATGTTATTGGGGAAACTGAGGTCCCTTTCTCCCTGCAGTAAAGAATGATGTAAATAATTCAGATGCTAACTAAAAATTAAATAATTGATAATATTATTACTAAGGAATTATTTATAGCAATGTCAAGAGGCCTGGAAAAATCTGTCAGTAATTAACTGTGGCTAGGGTATAGTAGTAAGCAATTTTTCCACATCCACATCCGAAACAAAAGTGCACGTTCCAAATGAAGAAACAGATAGTGGAGGAGGGAGAACATGACTGTATTAAACAAGGAATAGCTCAATGTAGCTTGAAGTTGTCCATCAGAACAACGGAGAACAGATGAGAAATGAAGACAGTGCTTGGCACCGTGCAAAGCAGTGGAACAGATGAGAACTCTAATGAGAGAACAAAGAACTTCTTTTTTTTAGCGTCACAAATGAAATGGAAACATTAGCTGTGAATTTCAAATGAATCATAGAATAGTTTAGGTTGGAAGGAAGAGACTTTAAAATTCTGCTAGTTCTAAACCCTTCCCACGAGCAGGCTGCCCAGGGCTCCATCCAGCCTGGCCTTGAACACCTCCAGTGATGGAGAACCCACAGCTTCTCTGGGCAACCTGTGCCTCACTATCCTCTGAGTGAAAAACTTCCCCCTGACATCTAACCTAAACCTCCCCTCTTTCAGGTTAAAACCATTCCCCCTTATTCTATCACTAGCAGACCATGTATACAGTTGGTCTTCTTCCTCTTTACTTTTAAGTAGTGGAAGGTTGCAATGAGGTCTCTCCACCAAATAAACTCCCTTAGCCTTTCTTTGTAGGAGAAGTACTCCAGCACTTTGATCATACTCGTGGTCCTCCTCTGGACCTGTTCCAAAAAATCCCTGTCTTTCCTGTGCTGGACGTCCCAGACCTGGATGCAGTAGTCCAGATGGGCCTCAAAGTGGCAGAGCAGAAGGGGCCACCCCCCTTCTCCAGCAGCCAAGGGCACTGTTGGCCTTCTGAGTTGCAAGTTCCCATCCAGCTTTTTGTCCACCAGGACTCTCAAGTCCTCCTCTTGTGGGCTGCTCTCAATCAGTTCTCACTGATCTTCATATACCCAGGATCCGAGTGTAACACCCTGCATTTGGTCTTGTTGAACCTCACTACATTCACGTGGGCCCACTTCTCAAGCTTTGTCCAGGCCCTTGGATGTAAAAGCACCCTATCCATCCCTGCAGGTTTTACCATAAGAATAGTCATGCAGTGCTGATAACCGGCACAGCAATGGCCTAAAGGAGATAATCAGCAGGATGGGGGTTGCTATGTCTCATGCTGAGAGGCTTCACAGCAGGAGCCAAAGCAGAGAAATTCAGTTAAGCCCATTGCAAGAGTGTCCAGAACCAAGGAATGCTCCCTTGGCACCTGAAGTCCCGTGCGTCTCTGAGCACCTCCTCCTGTTCAAGATGGTGGGAAGCTGACTCAAAAAAAGGCAGCAAAGTAGGTACTTGGTTATTTCACCTACTCTGCCTCCAGCAACTTTTTTCCTGTTTTCTAAAATCAGAACTCTGGTGGTTAAACCTCTTTCCTCTGTCTGCAAGGCGCTTTCCCTTTCTGGTATTCATGAGTGATTATATGAGAAATGAAAGATATTTGGAGAGGGGAAAGGTACAAGAAATTCTGTTATTGGTGATCATCACGCACAACTTACAGGAGAACTTAAAGCAGTGCTGCTCAAACTCAGGCTCCTGATGCTATGAAAAAGAATTCCTATTTAATGAGCTTCTATTTTCATTAATGGCGTGAGATTAAGGCTGCTTGCCACCAGGTGAATACTAATAGATGGTCTGTAAGCAAATGAAGCTCTCATTCTCCTAATTTTAATATATGATAGAATAAAACATGCTTTCTAATTCTCCATTTCGCTAAGCTTCACTGCAGAATCCTTGCTTCAGCAATGGAAAGCATTTGGTTTTACTTTGTATCCTTTTCCTTTAAGGTGTTATTGAAGAAAAAAAAATTACCATAAAGAAAAAAAGAATGGAAACATGATGCTGAAATAATTAACTATACAGAAGGCTCCCTTCAGTTTAGATGTTCCACTGCAGTGTGTGAACTGAGGGCAAACAGAGAAATGATCCCAGCTCATAGCAAATGTTGGGCTGACAGGTGAGGTTTGGTGGCGCGGTCACAGGAGCTGCGGGATACTGTGAGAAAAGCTGGCAGGGAGATTCACAGCACATTAACTGCACCATAGGAGCTGCCTGTGCAATGCCTCCTCCTTAGCTAAGCGTGCCGCTGACTCCCCAGTGAGAGTGGAGCTTCCCATTTCCAATATCTAGAGGCTCACCACACTGAAAGAAGTAAATCAGTGGATCCTTCTACAGTGTTTCTCCTAAGGCCTGCTGATGGCAGGAGTCATGAACATATTGTTTGTATCTGATGCGGAGTGTATTACTCCAGATTGCTCTGAAGAAGGAACTGGACCTAAGCACCAGCTGAGCACAGAGGATCTCTGAAAGACACACATGAATAACTGGGTAGGAAAGAAGAAGCCAGGGTGCAGAGAGGAGTCTGACATAATGAAGTAATGGATCAGGTGGAACACCTTTTCAATAGCAGTTTGGAGAACAAAACAACAGTGTTGCAGCAAAGACACAAAGAATGTTACCAAGAACTCAGGAAAAGAAAAGCATTTTAGTTGTTAGGATGCAGGCAGTAGGCCATATCTTAATGATCTTCAAGAAATATCCAATAAAAACAATGTCTAATGATGATTTAAACGAGAGGCAGAGCACTAGTGTTTTTCACAGTAAATTGAGGTAGTAAGGACGGCTTGAAAGGAGAAGATTCAGAGCTCTCTGTTAGCCACCAACAGCCTGAGCTGAAGGATAAGGTACCTACAAGGGATGGTAGATTTTAGTTTGGACTGAATGAATCATATGTATCACAGCACTCAGTCTCAGTCACCTGGACAGGGAATGTAACTGAATTTATGTTTGTAAAGAGAGAAAAGAGTAAATCAAAACCAGAACCAGCCTAAGTCTCTGCAAATTGTTTGGTGGGTCTAGCAATATTTTTGTGTTGTGCAAAACTGAAAGCAAAACTGCAATCATCTCTTACCTGTCCTGAGGTAAAAAGCCATTTTAGAGGGCTGAATTTGTACAACTATGGATAAATTAATTGGAATTACAGAATTTTTTTCATTTTTGAATGTAATTATAACTGCCCTTTGACCAACCCCTTCGCCAGAGTTGTATTACTTATGTAACTGCATTATTCCAAAGTCAAAACGTGATAACAAATTACAGTCAGTTAAAGCACTCAGAAGCTTCTTTCAAACACACAGGTTCCAGAAAGAATTATATTTTGATTTAAAAGCAAGAAGACTCCAATCTCTACTTATCATTGCTGTCAGAGCACAGCGATCATATGTAATTCAGCATTGCTGCTGTCCCAGATAGGTGCCTGGCGAATTGCTTTGGACATTTTCTGTTGCAATTGTGGACAGATTGCTTAAAGGTGGAGTCCAGTAAGTAGAATGGCATTTTGGTATGATTCGTGCTTATGTATAAGAAAATGTAAACAGGTTTAACCCTCCCATATCTAATGATATGTCAAGTCCTTAAACCATGCAGTTGATGTCATCAAGTACTCACAATTTTCCTTTCATAGTAATTCTAAAGGGAACAAGTTGTGAAGGTGTGACCAGATAACAATGACAATTATTGTTATTTTTAACTGCACAACACTAGCTGGTAACTTTCAGCCTTTTGCTTACAAGCACTGTTTTTCATGTTTAATTCTGCTCGGTATCAATCCTTTAGCCTAGCAGACTGCTAACCTACATCTGCTACCCAATGGAAGAGACTCTGTGTAGTAGCAAGGGAACAAAGACAGGTTTTTTTTGGTAGGACTGTGAGCTTAAAACCCTCAGAAGAATTCAAATAGAGTTCAGCAGCTCTCTCTTCTCAGAGATTATGGGTAGTCATGAGTTCCAACAGATCACAGGGACATGGATTCAGCTAGTTTGTTTATATGTGACTTTGGCTCTTGTCAGTGTGTTTTCCTTCTCGTTCAACATTGTCCTGGGACGCTCACCGCCGTTGAGAAGAATCAACATACTGTATTTTAATGGAGGTCTTTTTTGTTGCTTTCTGAAGTTTCTACTGGGATGATCATTTAGCTTTACAGTGATGTGAACAACAACCAGACAAAGTCAGCTACTCAAAAAAGAAAAAGGCACAAAAAAAACCCCCAGTACTGAAAACAGTACTAAATTAATGAACAAGTAGAGTGCATTGAGACCACAGCCTTGTTTTTCTCACAGTATCCCTCAGAAAGTAAACCAAGAGGCTTTAAGCACAAACTGTGGCGTTTTGATTCTAAAAACCTTTCTCCCTCTCCCCTACAGTTTTGCATTTGTCTGAAGCTTCAGAGTTTGCCCTTCCAATTTTGTTCTGTTTCAACAGTCCTTCTGAATTTCTGTAAGCAAAACTTTACAGCACCATTCAGAGCTTCTCTTAATTTCCAGAGCTGATCAGGAGGGAAGCTGGCCCTGCAGGCATTAACTGGCAATTTGGATTAAAATACCTCATCTGAAGAAATTACTCCATGGATGAACAGTTACCTTGCAGGAAGAGAAAAATGTACTGAAGGACCATTGTGCTGACATATGTTTATGACCTGTGATGGAAAAGCCCCAGGAGTAATTGCTTAGAACCGCAAAAAGAAACGTACTTTGCCAAAGTAAGATGAATATCAGGTATACCCCCTGGTTTAGCTCCAGGGTGGGACTGGCTCAGAGTCTTTCCTCCTTGCCAGGGAGAGCTGTGGGAACCTGTGCTTTTATTTCAAGTATACAGCACTAAGAAGGAAAACCACAGAACATTTTAACCTGAAAATTAAAAGTGAAACAAAGAAAACATGGCACTCAGAGGGTATGACTTCTTATTCTAATGAAGTTTCTTTGTTTAATGACATAACAGATGTAGAAGGTGAGGGACTGATGAATGCCAGACTGTTGTTCAACAGGTTTAATACTCAAATAAACAAGACACACAAAATAGAAAGGGAAGTAATTCAGTCCCAGATTTAAGGATGTTCAATCCAAGATTCTGTAATCTGTGCTGTAGAGGTGGGACACATACCAGAAACATTTTGTCCCCCCCCCCCCCTTTTTTTTTCTGTGATCAGTAAGTCTTTTTCGCTTATGAATTAAATAATTGCTTTTAGGACAGCCACAAAACATCCTGGCTTTCATCTACTTTTTAGAAAAACATTCCTTCCACATATATTCTTTTTTAAACTCATACATATAAGGAAACAGTGCAACACTGAAATTAGTATGAAATCCTATACAAAGAAGATCTGGTGGGAATTAATGACACTTATTTTCATTGAGATTGTCAGATCTGTTCCTTCAATGCTTACAGGTCGAGAGAGAGGCCCATAATATCATACCAGGTTGCATCTTGCCTGAGCTCTGCTCCTCAAAACTAGCTTGCCAGCAGAGCTGTTTGTTGCTCAGTGACTTGTTTCACAGAGCAAAACAATAGTATGCTGTAGTTACACATTGGTTTGTCCTAACCCTGCTGCTACAAGTGCCTGAGGAAGTTCTGCAACCTTTCCTACAAACACTTCTCAGAACATTAACTTTTGCTCCTATTGCTCTTTTGCTCTCAGACTAAAAAAGTAACCACCAAAAACCCACCATATCCTGTTTCTACTGCCAATCTATTTTAAACTTCCATTTCCTGTGCCTGCTGGAAAGACACCTGCCAGCTCATTTGGAAGTTCCACTCAGGTGCAGAAAACTGAAAAACAAAACCAGGTTTCCCTAACACAATTAATTCTTAGCAAACCTTCTTGATGAGATTATTTTTGTCAGGTAATTAAGAACCTCAGTAAACTACTCATACGCTCAGGTTATAAATTTATTTTGTAAAACATTTTTTAAAACTGCCAAATAACACCGAAAGGAAGCCATAGGAGTGGGTGGGTAATGGGGAGATAGTGGAATGGAAGAAGACTGACAGCTTCTGAATGGGGAGGGAAGGGAGTGGAGCGCTACAGGCAGGGAGCTGAGCGAAAGGAGGAAAGGAGAACCAGGAAAGAGAAACTACAGGGCAGGAAAGGTCTACAGTGCAGAGAACTAGGTGGGAAAGTGAAGATATGACATGGAAAGGGAGTAAATAACATGATGGAATCTGGAGCACCTCTCCTCCTTTGAAGACAGGCTGAGGGATCTGGGCTTGTTTAGGTTGGAAAAGAGAAGGCTCTGGGGAGACCCCACCACAGCCTTCTAGTACTTGAGGGGAGCTTACAAGCAGGAAGAAACAGACTTTTTACATGTACATTTACATTTACAAACTAAAAGATTTAGGTTAGATGTTAGGCAGAAATTCTTTACTGACAAGGTGGTGAGGTGCTGGAAAAGGCTGCTCAGAGTTCTTGTGGATGCTCTATCCCTAGAAGCATTCAATGCCAGGCTGGATGGGGCCCTGGCAGCTTGACCTGGTGGCTGGCAATCTGGCCCATGGCAGAGGGGTAGGAACTAGGAGATATTTAAGGTTGCCTCCAACCTAAGCAATTCTATGATTCTCTCTGTTTCGGGTGATGCCACCTATACCCAACCATTGAGATACAAGGGGATGCTTCAAGCTCTGCAGGCTTACATTAGGCATACCTGTACCTTTCATGACCATTTAAAGCCATTTCTCATCTTCCCACCCTCCCCTAAACTTCCCTGCTCCACATGACACTGCAGTGGACTGTAGCTTTGCAGCACTCGAAGAGGCCTCAGTCTCAGTGAGCGCTTCTAAATGCTGCTCAGAGACAAATTATAATAACGAAGAGAGAAAGAGAATACAGAGATTGTAGTCCCAGGGCCTTTTTCCATCCATGTACATCATCTATCTTTTTAAATAATACATTAAACCATTAAATGGGGATTTAAGAAGAAGAAATGCTCTGGCTCTTTTTAGAGCAGTTTACACAATTGCCATTTTTTTCTCTGACCATTTCATGGCTCTTTTTATGGTTCTTTTTACCACCTATAAAATTCAGACTTTTTAAATAAAACACTTGAGTTGCAGAGAAAGGCTTTTCATCTCCTTAATGAATACAGATGTCTCTAATCCACTTTACAGAACTTAAAATGGAGCTTATAAACGTATTGTGGGTGTTTGATGATGTTTGTCTCCTCTATCAGTCACACCATTCTGCAGCGTTCCTTCACCTCATGCTTTAGGGCCCTCTTGCTGAATGTTGATTGCTCGTGTCGGGCTGGGGATTGCAGCCCTTGTCACCTCCCTCCTGTCTCTCAGACTGTTACCAAGCTGGATGCCAGCATACTTTTGAGATCCATGATTCCTAAGGCTGGCTCTGACATAACCAGGAGCGTGTACACAAGAATGTCACTTTGCCCTGCAGCAAATCTGTAATATCTGCAAGAAAGCTGTTTTTATGTGATAAAGAAAGCCAAAGCAACACTTTGGTCAACTAAGCAGGAGAGACCTGTCAGCAAAACCTGAGCTAAGAGCAATGGTGAAAGAAGTTACACTTTTGCCAGTGCCTGTGAGCCATGTGAGGGCAGTGAGATATTTGAAAGTGTAGTTTTAGTCTTAACGTGCATTTCATCAATCTGCCAGAGAAATCTGAGCTTTTCGTCTCCTCCTTTGATTTATGACCCACTACAGAAGCACCGTGTAAATCTCGTTTTAGCTGCCTGGGAGACAAAGTCACACAATGGAGAAATGGTATATTGCCTAAGAAAGGTAGTGCATCATCAAAGCTAATGTACCTAATGCCTTGCTGAGTATTTGAGTACAGATTACAAATGTTCAGTGACATTAGGCCTACGTTTACTGATTGATCCTGCCCACATGAGTTCTATCCTGCTTCTCAGGAGCAGGTTCACTGTGTTTGCCCTGCCGTACCACCCAGACCACCGAGAGGGAGCAGTGAGCCTTCTCTCCTTTTCCTTACAAATTAAAGATCCCAGGTGTCACTGTCCACAAGTACATTTTTCATGTTTACTGGCAACATCTTTCTTCTCAGAAAACAAGATGCCTGACAGCACTAATTCTATCTGCATGTTATTCTACCATTCTTACTTCTTCCTTGCTGGTTGCAAGCTTGCTAAAGCTTCTTCAGCTTGGGGCCGACCTCTGCTAAGTGCTATAAGAGCTTAAACATGATTTCTACTTGGTCTAGGAAAGAAGAAAGCACATAATCTGCGAATTGGTTGTAGTTCCCTTCGCACTGCAGAATCACAAAGCATTTCAGCTTCTTCCATACTGAGCGCAGTGAAAAATGTCAAAAAGGAAAAAAACACTGACAGACTAAATGGAGCCTTTCCAGAGCATTTTTGTTCAAGTCTGTGGCCAACTTGAGCAGGTAAAGCACAGACAAATGCACTTACAGCAAGATTCCCAGTTCATTATAAGACAACAATAACAACTCCCCATTTCTTATCACAGAGCTGGGAGCTGTTAGACAATGACCAGACCAGTGTGTTATCAAAATAACTCCCAACTTTTAACATTAGAATTTTTCATTAAACCATCACACAAACAACAAAAAACCAAAGCCGAAAAAACACTCACCACCTACAAAGCAAAACCAAAAGCTATTTTATAGCAATTCAGTTTGCAAATATTTATGCAAGGTTTGTGGTGTTCGTCTGTTAAAACATTTTACTACTCTCTGTAGTTGCCAGTTCACTGTCTTTCAGTAGCATTAAATTCATTTACAAGATATGATTTTACGTGGTACCTAACTACCACACAGTAACAGATGCATTGAGGAAAGAGATTAGAAAAATCAGAAGACTTTATACATGAGTGATCAGGAGAAAACATACTGCACAGCGTGAGATTTTTCCTCTGGAGCAAAAAGAATTTTTGAGAAGAGGCAAAGTACCACAGAAGGGCAGCATTCCCAGGAGGTTACAAAGAACTGAAGCATGTAAATGAAACTGTAAATGAGCTCACAGACACATCTGTAGAAGAGAGGTGAAATTCAGCCTTTAGTGCCATGCTGAGAAAACCCCACTCTATAGACCTCTCCTGCTCTGCCCCAGAATCCAAAGGGGACAAAGCAAAAACAGGGCCAATGAGTAAGACAAGGAGAGGGGAAGCACTTCATACAAAAATAAGACTTGTTTTATGCCTTAAGAGGCTCTGTATTCATTGGAGCAGCACAATTGCAATCACATCTCATGACAGCAGAAGCAATAAAAGAGAAAAGATATTGTCAGAGAGCGAAAAAGGAGGTCTCTCCATCACCACTGGCCCAGTGGGAAAAGTCAAATCTTTCAAATCGCAGTGAAATTCAATTCAATTAAAGAAAGACCCTAGGCACTGGCATTGGTTGTGTTCTGGAAGTTAACACCAAAGAATTACCAAGTTTTCAGGTACACTTTTGCTTTTTGAGGAGAACTCGGCTATTTGCATGCCCTTCAGTGTACCTATGGCATTTACTAAGCAATTACAACTGTTAATATAATCTAATGTGTTGTTGATTCAGAGCTCCTATTGCTTCAGGAACTGGCAAAGGATTTTCCTGCTGCTTCATGCACCAATGCCATTCCCCTCCATGTGAGCTGTTACCTAGCAGAGCAACACTCCCCAATGACACAGCGGACCCTCGCCCTGACTGTTGGCTTATGCAAATGTTTTAAGGCTGGCTGATTGCTAATCTGGGAATGGGGAAAGAACTTCTCACCTAATAATAACCTTTGCATTTATTTTCTTCTTCAGCAGCGTGGGCACCGCTCCGCTGATAATTCCCAGCTGGCAACAATCCTGGGCTTTCAGGATACATCAGCTTCTCCTGTGCACAGGCACTGAGGCAATGACTGAAACTTGTTAAATATTAAGAAGTAGCAGAGACTTCTAGAATAGCATCAGCGTTTTCTTAGAGGCCTGAGAAAATGAAGAAGTACTATCTTACCTGTAGAAAACTTTCAAAAACAGACAGATCTTCCTTAATTAAAAGGAATCTAGAAAGTTCTTTTCTTACAAAGCAGGGAATTGTCTATGGCCTGTGTCTAGGACTCCAAACATTATAACACAGACCTCAACAAGACTGCTACTGCTAATGTTGCTCATCACTCCATGAGGACTCTCCTGTGCTACATGGATACAATGCATCTTTAATAAGGCTGTTTTATAAGTCTTCTGGATATGTTGACCAGACAGCTTGACAACTTGCAGTGAACACTTCTATTTAATGGTCCATTTGAATAACTCTTGCTAACACTTACATGCACCTTTAAAAGGACAGTGTAGAAGTAAAGGTGCAGCAGCTACAGTGAAACAGAAGTTGTGAAGGGTCTGTCAAAACCAATCATGCCAAAACAGAAATGATAAACTTCAAAATACTACCATTGTTTCTGTTTATCCCGCAGAGTCAGAGTTTGAACTAAACCCAGAATTGCCTCCTTGGTGGCTGCAGAGTACAAATTTGTTTTGGTATGTGAGGTGCAGCAGCACTACTGTTGAAAAAACAAAATGAACCAAACCCCATGTATGTAAACAGACGAGAAAAGCACCAGGAAGAAACTTCTGTAGTTGTTAAGGGAGAAATTATAAGTAAGAACAATTCTGTAATTGCCACGGAATCTCCTGACTGTACACTGAACCAAAAATACCAGGCAACCTCCTCAAAGTGATGGTAGCTTACCTGCCATCCCCAGTACAACGCAGCATGAATTGCATTACATCTATTCAACGCTGAAAGCACAGAAATATCTCCCACGAGTTGTTTCTAAAGAGGATGCTAAGCTGCCAGCCATGTTTTGGCATAATTTTTCATGAAAAAAAATGAAAAGCTTCACTTTCTAGAGTGAGCATTTTATCAGGATCAAGTCTGGATTTCCTAGGAAGGAAAGGGAAACTAGTTTTGCTAATTAGCTCCACATGAATCACTTGTGATGGAGACAGCCACACCAAGACTGCATCTACTGCTGAACAGACAGTGATGTCTTTCATTTCTCCTCACTTCCCCACCTAGTGGTAATTTTCAAGGAAGGCATGATGTGAATAAGGCCAAGCAATACACATTTTATTGATTACTTACCATAGTTATGCCAAAACAAGAAAATATCCAAACATGGTTGAAGAAAGTTAAGAACTTGGGGGAAGAGTTTTAAAACTGCTATCTGATTGCTGCATTAATGTTATCTTTTCAGAGTGGGATTTAACAAAATCAAATATTCCTAACGTATTTGAAAACTCATTACCTACAGGCAATGTGTTTATTCCTATTAGAGCTAAAACAAGGAAAATAACAAACAAAGCTTTCAATTTCTTGAAGATAGAACCACATATTGGGAGACAGTATGCGCAGCAGTAATGTCACAAATTATTGTAAATTGAGTACCTAGCTGTAATTTTCATTTTATTCCTTCCTGACAAATATTAGCTTGAATTTGATTACATCTTGCCTGTACTAAAGTGGAACTGAAAGAGCCTAAATATGCAGGTCCCTGAAGGAAGCACACAGCAGCGAGGATAGGGAGCAGTTTATTGTGGCTGGGAGTGTCTATCAGCTAGGAGCACAACAGGAAAGTAACAAATGAGTCAGGGTTTTTCTCCGCTCCTGATTGTGCCATTGATTTCCTATGTGATTTTTTACAATTATTTACAACATACATTTTAGCTAAGAATTTTGGCACACTTGAGGCATGCACCTTTGAAGATCCACAAAGTTTGGACATCGCTGATTACTAATACATCACTAATTACTTTGTCATTACTAGAAGTGACAACTAACGTAGGAGATGAGGGCACTGATTACAGGAAAAGAAAAAGATGTCAAGTATAGCACATCTTTGCCACTGCAGAGCAGTCTTTTTTGGGAACGGGGCACATTCACTCATTTGAACTTCCCATGTGTGAAGGAACAGTAATATTTTTTTCACGTCAGATACACTGCTGGGAAACAAGATGGTATGGACAAAATTCAGAGGCTGTAGGCCTCAGTGGCCCCAGGCAGCCAGAGGCCACGTGAGCATAAAAATGCCTTTGCAATTAGCCAGGCATTTTAGAATGGCAGAATTTTTATGTGATTACTTAGAATATATATCAGGCAGTATCATCTACATAAATAATTCTAAACAACTCAGGTGCCTTTTATTGTTAGAAGCATCTGTTAATTCCGGCTGAAACCTTCCTCCTGCTACAATACCTTGTGCTTTATTACTATTGAAAAAGCAGTAAAACTACATATCGATCACCCGAGCATCAGAAAATGTGGCTTGTGGAATTCTGGCCAAAACAACAAAACTCAATGCATACTCAAGATGCCACTTTTGATGCTTCTCTTGACCAGGTAGCACATGTCTTTGGTGACAGCTGACCTGGCTTTGAGTATCCTACTGGAGGAGGATACCCAGACATCCCAGTTATGTGATTCAACACTACAAAAATAATATCTGCAACCCCTGCCTGAAATGAGGCATTTAAAGGAGGAGATAGAATAGAAGGTGAACAAGGAGGGAAAGGAAGTGAAAATAAATACATATGAGAGAAGCAGCTGTATCATCTTTCCAGTGACAGTCTCTGATCTGCTCTTGAATCACACTACTCCACTTTTAGGCTTTGGTTCAGTTGTGCTCTCATCTTTAGTGCCTGCTGCTTCTCCTTTGTGTGGGGAAGTGCTGTGCAACACCCAGAAAGAAGTGGTGCTGTGCACCTGTACATGAGGGTGAAAAAGCAGTGATCCAAGTTCTGTGTTTAGCCTTGGCCATGTTTAGCTGTAGATAGAAGAAGGTGAGCAGAATCCGTGTTTGATTTTTCTTTAATTCAGTCTTTAGGTTTGGTTTTAGACTTCACACAGCATCCTTGCCTGCATAGAATATTCTAGTGTTCCAGGGGGCAGCAAGGCTTTTATTTGCACTGCTGGGCTGTATGCTGCTAGGCTTTTGGGGTGAGTGCACCTCTGTGCTGGGCAATGTGATTCTCCTGCTCAGAGTAATCTGTAATAAGCTGTTCCTCTTACAGAATGAAAAATGCTCCATAAATGTAAACGATGTTACGGCGTGTCTTTCACTTACTCTGGCAACATGGGAAAACACATTTTCTTACAATACATTTCATCTATGGAAAAAGGTCTTTCTAAGTAATCTTTTACCTTGCTGCTGACACATATTAGCATCTAAAGCAGAAAACCCCTCCATTATTAATTTTCAAATAATGAAAACACTATTTTTCCTCAAGCCTGTCACCTACTATAGATCTTAATCATTTTCAGTCCCAGTATGGCAATGCCTGCTGCAGTGAAACAGGGTTTGGAAAGAATCTGTCACCCAGGGAAAAATTATTTCCTTTTCATTGGGACCCACAGCATAAAAAAAATTACAACAGCATATGTCCTCCAATGCATTTTACTGAATGCTAAATGCTAGAAATGAACATAAACCAAATTCTGGAAAGTTTTCAGCTTCCCATTAAAGTTCTGCCTTTGGAAGCATTGCTAGGGCAGGCTGCCAGGTACAGGGAGAGAAGGCTGTTAGGACGGACACAGTCTTTTATGCTCTTCCTGTTCACAGAATGGTTGCTGTCAAATGACATGTGGCTGCTGGCACACAAACAATGAACAACATTGGGGAGTTTTCTATTTGTTCTAAATCGCGTTGCATGCTCCTTTTAGAATGAAGGTTGGCATGGCAGATACTTCTGATCCTTACACTCTACCATCATCTGTGGAAGAATTTTCTCCCTTTTAAATTTCTTAACAATTTCAACAACACCCTACAGAGGAATACCCTGTAGGTAATTCAAACATCTGTATAGACGCAGGTTGTTTTGCAGGAAGTTCCTTGTGATGTTCATGCATCCCCTTACAAGCCTGAAAACTAAACACACATTCTCAATATTGAAGATAGGAAGAGGGAACCTCTGAGACTGCAATTAACATTTGCAATTCCATTGCCTGTCATCACAGTGTAACTTTGAGGGGAGCACAGAGAACACTGCCCATTGTGCCAGAGGCCAGTAACCACAGATAGCCCATCTAAATTCACTCAAGTCACTTTTCTCAGTCCATGAAATGTGGGTGATATTTCCCTTATTTACCTCAGACGAAGTTCTTGAGATGGACAAACAAACTTTCTGGTTCTATCCTGGAATATTCTTGTGTGCTGGACACACAGTCATGCATGACACATATCTATAAAACTAACATATTTGGATGAAAAAGGATCAGAAACTCCACTGTTGTTCTTAGTAACAGTAGAAAGCTCTGATGACTACAGAAGTGGTACTCAATCCCTGAACACATTATTCTCATCCCATTTGGATCTTCCAAGTACTCCACATTCAGGGCACCGTCTCTCAGCAAAGCATTTCCAGTTGCGCCCCTTCCCTGGTACAAATGCAGCACTGTGGCCATCTTTGCTGTACTGATCACTGCATTTTTCCTTCAGAGAAGATAATAGCTTAACAGCCTTCAAGTTAAGGGAGATATATGAATTTACACCTGCTGAAAATGTGGCCTTTTGTCAGGGAAAGTGAATTATTGCAGGTTCTTCCCCACCTCCAAACATCTCTTCCCATACAGTGCAGGTTATAAGAAATGATATAGTACAGGTTTTTCACAAGAGCTAAAACTACAAAGGAACTGAATTTCTGTTGCTGGTTTACCTGCTTGTGACTCATTACGCTGCTTGGAAACATAGTAGCTCTTCAAGCTCATGTGCAATAGATAGCCATGCCAAAATTATAAATTCACCATTACTTAAAACATACTTAGAGAGCTATAAATCACAATAATGATGCTGATCCCTGAGTGACTTGTACTAATAAACACAGCATCTCTGGTGATTGTATGGTTCTCAACTAATCTCCCAACAATATTTACACTCACAAATGGACTTTTAATAACAATCAGGGTAGAAAGACAGTGTCTATGAAGAAAACTGACATTTGCTTACTTACCATCTCACCAAAACTTTGTCCTGTACAATCTGGTATTACAAAGGCTGCTTCAAAAGTGATAACTCCTTCTTCTTTTTTTATGTTGACCCATGACATCAAAGGCAGATGTTGGCGGTATGGCCGTAGAGGTGGCACCTTCCCATCAATGCTCCATCACATGTTGTTGCCAGACTCATGTTCATTGCTGGCAAAAATCCATAGCTATGTTGAAAAATACCACTTTGGAACTGTGAATTTGCTCTAGCAGTGTCATTGTGCTCTTTGTAAATGTTGTCATTTCCATGAGAATTAATAGGAGGCATTACTTTCAGAGCGACCTGAGCAGTTTAAATTACAGAAGGCAAAAAGGAAAACAAATAAAAAACAGGGCAAAACTGATTCTGAAGAGATGGCCTAGATCCGTTTTTAATGTACTCTCCACTTCCCAGCTCCTTTGCTTATTTCCTGTAGCACAGCACACAGTAATGTTCATTGGGTTCATATATCTTATTTGATATACTTTTTATTTATCAGTCATACTGTATAGTGGAACAAGTTTCACACTAGTGAGATGGAATGCACAGAAGTTTTCTTACTCCTGACTTACACCAGCAACACATCCTGACCCTCAGTTTACAGCCAGTTAAAAATCACAAATATGCAGATAAACATAGATGTGCTCTGATTTTCTCTGCTGATGGTAAGATAGAAAGAAAACAATTTTGTTTACGTGTGGAGAAAATGTGCCCACAAGGATACCTTTACACTGATGCCTCGCTGTTCTTTTAGGAGCTCTTTACCAATACCTTGCATTCCCTCAATTGCTCAGCTGGGCTCTATTAAAAATCAAACATCTAGCTACTGAAAAATTTAGCATTAAATACAATAATACCACATTTTAATTCTCTCTTTCTCTATTCCCTTTAATTTTAAGTATCTTGTTGTTTATCTTGATAAATTTACATTTCTTTTTTCCAATTACATGTCATCTCTCCAGCTAATCATTAGCATGCACTGCTTTCTTCTTAGACTAAAGCTAGCTTTTTGACTTCCCCTGTTACTAATTACTCCTAAGTTCTCTCCTGCTGAACATTTCTTCTCCAACAGGATCCAGCTTAGCATTCTGCAGAAGCTACTGGGTGCCATAACTGAGATGAGGCTGCATTTTGTCCCTCAGAGAGGCAGAATGCCTTCCCAAATTTCTGGTCTGACCTTTAAAAGAGTTTGCTGGAAGATAAAAGCATGGGCTGTGAATCACACTCAAATTTATACACGACATGAATTGCCTCATCTGTACAATATGGCTTCCCAGTTGGTTTGGCAGCAGCCTGAAAATGCAAAATAAGAAGAGCATCTGGACATCATTTTAGTATGATCACTGAAAGCACTTATCTGCAGATGGAGGGCTCGGGAGCTCCATCTCAGCAGGGCTGACCTCTCTCACTGCAGGCTGGCTCATCCCACAGAACTGCATATAGTGTGGAGAAGGGTAGCGCTACATGTTCCCCCTTCTATCCAACACCACCATGAACTAGCATGTACAAAACTGAAAGCATGGGTGTCCAACCTTTTGGTGTGCCTGGGCCACATTGAGTGAAGAGGAATGGGCTTGGGCCACGTAAATGTAGGTCACCACATAAAGTAATGCCTCTTATTTATTTCCATGGAAAGCACAACAAATACAACAAGCACAGAAACTGTGCTTGACAGAGCAAACTCTCAGCTACAAGACACTCTTTTTCAACATAGTCACCACCATTAGCTGTGCATTTTTGCCTGTGACAAACAAGTGCCTGCATGCTGTGCTCCCCAAAATTTGTACAGGTGGAGGTGACCCACTGTCATAGTTGCCACCACTGAAACACACCACCCACAAACTCACTCTGTTCACATCCACTGTTTGGATCCATCCATTAACATACACAAGTGTTGATGAATATCAACAGTGCCATTTTTTTCTGCATGGAGGAACTCAGCAAAACACCTTTGCCTCATACACTTCCATGTCAGATGCCATTCTGTCAAACTGCCCTTCTGCTGCCATCTGTCACGTGGCAACAACATGTAGTGGGGATGCTGGTGGAAAGTCCAGCCTCCAATGTCATACCACCAACATCTGCCCCTGATGTCGGGGACCAACAAAATCAAATAGGAGGCATTACTTTCAGAGAAGCCCTTGTAAGTATACATAATATAGCTAATGTATATGAATCACAAAGGTTATTTTAATATATTGATTAAAATAGTAATAAAAAAAAAAAAGAGCAACAACATCATAAAACTAGTGGGGATATATATATATATATAGGTGAAGCTGCCTTCAATAATGGATGGCCACTGTCTCTTCTATTTTAATATCTTTTAGCTTTTATCTTTTCTGTGCTTAAACTAAAATTTCCCATCACTTACAGCAGAAGAACATTTTCTCAGCTCAGCTCTTGCGAGATAAAGAAAACATATCGAAGACACAATCTTCATTGTGGACATGGCTTTCCACATGCATCTGCTGTATGTTACTGCCTACCACAGGCACATCCAGATCTTACTACTGCTGTTCCTTTACACCTGAAAAAAACTTCTCACTCTACTCTTCATATCCATGATAGACTGGCATACTAGATACGCTGCCCTGCCTGATGATAAATATGGTATTAAACTCTCAGAATAGCAACGTTTGTGTGTGCTTAAAGGAACTGTTGTAGAAAAACACCATAAATTTTGCTAGCGGGAAATGAGAACATTACACTGCAGTTCCAGGAGAGCTGATTGTCACACATCAGTTTGGGAATATGGCAGACAAATTAGTTGAGATCACCTACAGAGAAAAAAACATTAGAGAGGGTTTACTACTGGAGTCAGTCTCGACCATATAGAGGCAACAGCCATTGCTAATTAGATTAAGTCTGCAGTGGCAGAAGTGAAAACAATAGTCAGGGTACCATGAGCACAGTTCTAACTGTACGGCATTACAGATAAGGGTTTAAAATGCAGCCCATGTAAAATTACAATACTGCAGACACATCCTCAGCAGACATAGAAAAAATGTTGCTGCCACTGCGTTTCCATATAGTGCATTGGAATTTCTGCTGGATGTCCTGTAAACTCTGCGTGAAATGGGACTTCTTGTGATACTATGTCCTTGTGCTCCAAATGAGCAACAGATCTGAGTAATTACTTTTGCCAGAGGTTCTGGTTATGAAATCTCTCTTTCTCAATGCAAACAGCCCTAGATTCCCTGAGCACACAGCTACATATACTGTTAACGTTTCTGCTGCATCAGGAGAATCATAAGCCATTGAACTGATGCCAATCTCTGAGGTCTGAGGTCTCTGTGCTACCCCAATTTGCTTATTTGCATAAAGCATTGGAATTTAGCCATGTATAGAGCTGAGGTTATGCTTTGCAAGCCTCCTAAAGCACTAATTTCTTCTGCTTGGTTACCTGCTTGTAAATACAACTTTGGATTGTGCAGCTGGTGATTATGTTGCTGGATTTAGCAACAGTGATAAAGGCAGATGCCTTCCAGAACTGAAGACATAAATTATAAATATTTGTATTACATCAGCAAATATTAGTACATCAACAGCTTCAGTTTTACCTATTCTTATTACAGGAGAGTGTACTAAGAGGGTGCTGTGCTAAAGTGTTGATTACAGAATTCCTGTTCAGCATCACACAGTGCTACACAACCAACCTGCCCCAGCTGTCATTTCCCATGAGAGGCACTGCATCATGAAAGCACAATACAAACATCCAGAACTATGTAATAAGGAAAGGGAATTTTCTGACTGATGCTCATCAATAGGGATGACAAAGAAGAGGGCTGGATTTGTTTTCGCATGGACTTGAGAGCTAATCTAAGTTATGACGATTGATAATCAATACCTAAAGCTGTGTTTGCTGAACTCAATGATATAAAAGGCTTCTCTATCCTTGATCTACAATATGGATGAAAAGTAATACAGAAAGGGAATGGAGGCATTCAAGGCCAGGCTAGATGTGGCTCTGGGCAGACTGGTCCAGTGATTGGCAACCCTGCTCATAGTAGAAGAGTTGAAACTAGACAATCCTTATGGTTCGTTTCAACCCAGGCCATTCTATGATTCTGTGAATTCCCAGTAGTTAATATGTGATGGATTTTACCTTCACTTTATTCATGTGCATTAATAGGTATCTGTCTACATCCATTTCTTGCCACAGAAGGATGTCCACAATTCTCAGATGTCAGCCTCACCTTTGTACTACAACAAAAGAGCAGAAGCTGAATTTTCACCAAGTTTCCTTAAGTAAAATAGCAAACATCTCTGGGCACACTGAGTTTCTTCACTGAGGCTGAAAACCAGCCTGGACAATGCCATTCTCCTCCAGAAAGTTCCATTACCCCAAGCCCCACATTTCTAGCTCTTGCATCACAGTATGAAGCACTAAGAGCACTCGTTTACAGAATCTCACGCTTGCTTCTGAAGATGCACTCGTAGTTCTGAAACAGTTGAAAGCCAGTTTTTGAAAGAGTAGTGAAAACACTTGTGCTGCCTATAGATCCTGCAGAATTACAGATCCAAGATGCTATTTGCCCTTTTCTCCAAGATAAACACCACAGTTTTTTGCACTATCTCCTGTCTAAGGAGATAGGATATTGCCTCTTACAGCTTTATCTCACTGATTCCAGACAAAACAGTCTGCAAGGAGCATGCTACTCAACTCATGGGCTAGAGCACAACATATGCCTTTCTCAGAGCTCTTCCACAGTGTCACTCCAGATGACATTTTCATCAGAGAGGAGCAGGAAGCCCTGAAGCTCCCTAAGGACTGAAACAGGGCTCTCCCAAGGAACAGCAGCCTGTCTCACAGAATAGCATTCCTACAGGTGCTATGGTGCAGCACGAGGTCAGTCATCTGTGTTATCACATGAATCTAAGTGAATTTTTAATCATCTGCTCACGCTTGCTCATGCCTAGGAAATTTAACAGAGGCACAGAGCAGTACAATTAACTGAAAAAAAGAAAATAATAAGAGCTTAGTTGCATTTAAATGAGATCCTATTTGTATTCCAAAACATAATCACAGTGCAGAGCAATGGGCTGACATCCTCCAGATGTTACTGAGGTTTGGCTCCAGCAGGTGTCCTTGTGATACAGGGTACTCCCACAAAGGACTAGCACCTGCCTTCCCAGAGACAGGCAGCTCCTCGCCCGTTACGTGGCATTTCCCTGTGTGCCAGCCTCACCTGTGACAAAGCTGAAGGCATTACCAAGTATCTGGGAGCAGGCAGAGTGTTTTTCCATTATGAAGTCTGCCATCAGTAAGTACCTTCAGGTTTGCAGCAACACATCGCTCTCTTTGTGCAGCCTAATAATCATAGTAAGTTTTAGTCACCCGGCTGCAAAATTTGTGCCACAACAACACATCCAACTGGGAAGACAACACCTGTGAGCTGCTCAAAGCACTCCCATGTCAGCTGGGACACAATTCCCATCCCTTATCCGGCAAGCAGAACAGTGGCTCAGTGCAATTCCCCTGCACCTCATGCAAAACATACTGAATTCACCAAAGATCTCCAATACTATGCATTTTAAATAGAGCAAAACTAGAGCAAATCCATAGTTAGTACACACATGCTGCTGTGCATGTACTGCTTCTGGTTTGAAGCAGGTGCCTTCTTTTTGCTTCTGCCAGTTACTAAATTATTCCATCAACAAAGCAGTTGAGCTCATGAAGTTGGGTATCTATCTGTAGGGAGACTACAAAGAGGATCAGGCAGGCTATATAGCTCTTTCTGGACTCTGTTTCCTGATCCATCAATTAAGAACAGCAAGCCCTGCCTTACTGCAGGATGGAAGGCTTGATGTGGGCACAGCCAGTGTATAAAGCAGGCTGAGATCAATGCTACCACCCTTGCACTTGCTGCCAGCACTGACTGGGATGCTGCCTCAGCAAGTGTAACCACGGGCACTCAAGCCACAGCCTGTCAAGTTATGGCAGCATGAAATCTGCTGTGAGCTTCTCAGATATAAGGAATTACAGAAACAGCAAACAGTGTGTTCATATTACGTGTGAGAGGTTTATGTCTTTGGTGTTCAGGAAGACGTCTCTCTTACAGGCACAGTGAAAATAATATAGGGTAAAGCAGCTACAAATGGCAGACTAAATGTAAGGCTACACATAAACGGACCCATCCTTACCAAGCTCCTGGGCCTCAGATTCTGCTGCACTCCCATGCCTGGTGACACTGATTTACACCAGCTGAAGTACTGGCCTCTCACTGAAAAAAAGCTAAGAAAGATAATGAAATGGAGGTTTTAACTGTTTTGTTGTTGTTGTTGTTTTTTAATTAAGGAAAAGCATTTCATCTAATCACGACGACGTTTACCTACTTTTGACTTGCAGATTATATACAAGTAGGCCATCCTGAAGAAGTGGTTATACATACACCAAGTTCCCTCCCCCCCCCCCACACACTTACTCCTTTGGGTTGATAACACCAAATTTTGTTTATTTGCTTGGGAAGAACCATGTTAAGGTTCCAGGGTATTTTTGCCGCTGTTGGAAGCAAAAATCTGCCACAAGTCCTGGTGCCACGTGACCCGATGCCACGAGGAAACGATTTACCTGCCAGAGCTGTCAGGCAGCATTCTCTCTGCATTGCATTAAACATACACGAAAGAAGGAAAAGGGAAGGCTTTGCCATCTATCTTGGGCCCTTCACTGCCACTGGCAAATTGTAGCAATCATCAGCTCCCTCCCAATTGGTATTCAGGGCCTGTCACTGCTCCCCCAGCCTCTGAGGCTAGGTGCAATCTGCCATTTAGCCACCACGGAGGAGCGCGTTTCTCAAGCCATTACGGCAAGCTCTCAAGGCAAAGGGAGAGCCGACTCATGAATACCAACATAACTCTCTCATATTGACCTGTCTGCGTTCCCATAACCTGAGAAGAAAAAACCCTACCCTCCAGGCATCTATTCACCATGTCACGTTTTCCTTTTGAAAGTTTTTCAAGGTAAGACATCCAATTTACTGCCATTTCTTTCACTGCAACCTGATAAGAGCTGATAAAATTACAAGGTGCAAAGACTCTCATGAAATATTCCTATTCCTCAGCACACACAGGAGTAGTTAAGACAAGGACAAACAATTCTTAGCAAAAGTGTCACATCTTGGGGCGACGCTGAGGTGTTTTGGGAGGCCGGGAGAGAGGGAAGCTGCATTTGATATAATAGCCATCCCTCACACAATAAAGGGCTCTACAGGAACCTGGTCAAAGCCACCTGCACCCGGTTCACAATGCTCTGTCATTCTAAATTTAGGCAGACGGTATTTTTTCCTTCAAAGGCATGAAAGCAATTGGTAAGGCACTAGCTGTCACACAATAGTCCTAAGAAAAATGCATTATCTCCATCTTACGCAGGGGGGGACCTGTGATAATAAAAGGTTCAAACAAATAGCAAGTGCTTAAGGCCAGTATCTTGAATCTATATGCTTTTGGCCTCTAAAGTAACCACTTCTTAACTTGTGTATGAACACCCCATCTCGCTCCATGCCAGGGTCTCTGACAAAGGCTGCTCTTACTGTGTTCACTTGACTTTTGCTTTCCAGCTTTTTCAGAAGCTGGAAACATCGAGCGTTAGGCAAAAAGCATCTCTGAAGGCAGGGCATTTTCTACCCTTACTTGCAGCATGCACAAAGTGTGTTAGAAGACAAACGCCTCCAGACAAACCACTGGACTTTGAGTTTCTCATCCAGGCACAAAGTCATCACATTCAGAGGCCCGTGGTTGTGAAACCCAGGATGTCTATGTTTCCTTCACATGTTTCCCTTGCAGCTGAACAGTGGGCTCTGTGTTGCAAGGCCAACTGCAATGGACACATGATTCCGGCACAAAATCAAGCAGGGCACTACCCGTGGGGCACCATTTCAGAGGAGCTGCATGATTTCTCCTTCATCTCTGGAGGTAAAGGTTTGTGTCCCCAGAGCTCAGCACAACTACAGAAGGCCAGAAGTGGAACTCAACCAAGCCGTGCTGGTCAGCTTGGCACTTCTGGAACTGGGAACTGCTCTGGATGAAGCTGGTTCTGGATCCACCTAGGATCACAGTCCCAGATAATGGCAATGCTTAAAAAAAAATCTTGAGCTTCCTATCAACCTGGCTTCTTACAACTTCTGCTCAATTAGTTCATATTCATTGGATATTAGGTGAATACCAGAGTCTCATTAGTCCTCATTAGTCTCTGAGTCCTCATTAGATGAATTCCAGAGGTCTTAATTCCAGGGATATTGTATACATGGCGTTGCTGCTGCCAAATTTGCATGGAAAAATGTGTGAAAATTAAATGCATTGGCAACGTTACTGAAAGGGGTAATTCCAGCTCTTCTGTAATAGGACAGAAGCACCAGTTTTGGTACCAGTTTTGCTTCAGACATGAAATATTTAGCACAAACTTCTTTAAGTCAGCTCTGTTAGGATGAAAGGCAGGTTTTCAGCCCTACTTTGCACATGGCTTCTGGTGAGACCTGCCTGCTACACAGCCCAGGTTTGAGCACTCCCAAGCAGTTTGGCCAGGAGTCCAAGTAAAGGAGTGGTTATGAATCTGAATACTGGCTGGTTTCTTGAAAGTCTGCATGTGGGACCTTGATTCACATCCATCGCTTAATTAGAGGACAGCACATGATATATCCTCTCACCAAGATCAGTGGCAAAGGCTAAATGGATCTTGGAACTCATTATATCCTTGATGAAGTGCAAGGAGGAGAGGAGCACTTCTAAAAAGGATGAGATGGGCATTGGGCTGCATGATGCCAGCCTGGCACAGCTTCCCAAAGGCATCCGTCTGTTCCCAGGCAACCTACGCTGTGCTCCTGCCTCTTAAATTGTAACCTTCACTGCACTTTGCTCATTAATTCTTCAGTAGATGGAGGAAAGTTTCCTCTTCCTTTGACAGCTAATGTACTTTATGGTTCAGGAAGCAACCCTAGGTTTGGTGGTCTCTATTGAGGAGAAGTTTGGACCTAAATGAAAGAAGAGACCGAGCTATCCTGTACTTCGAGATCACAGCAGGATAACAAATTTCTGGCTGCTTCAGCCATGTGAACTGGAGAAAATATTTACAGATTCTTTCCTATCAAGAATAACACAGTACCAGGTATTAGTAGAGATGGAAGAGCTTGGTTGTTGTTGTGAACTGATTGGACTGTTTCTCAAAGAAACTCCTGGACATGAGCACCTCAATTGCAGACATTTAGTTTGATGCCTTTAAGACGAGAAGTTTAATTTTTCGCTATTTAAAAGCATTTCTTGCTTAGGAGGTAAGAGTAAACTTCGTTCAAATTTGGCAATGATGTCATACTATGAAAATACTTAAATTATTCTGATATTATTTTTTAATACATAATTTAAAGTAAATTTAAAATCAGCAAAATGAAAGAGCTAATTCAGGATTTACACCAACGCGTACCAAGTAACTACATTGTTCAACTAAACTACTTTTAAGTAATTGACTTATGCTTTCTTCTCTTTCCGTCAAGCATGAGGACTACTGCTTGCTGGAACCAGTTTTCAACAGGTCTTAAACCCATGGAAATGGATTAACAAAGAAAAAGCTTAAGGCCAATTCATCATCTGGGGTAAGTAGCAGTATTTCTGCTGGAGTGCAAGTACAGGCACAGCCTCTGCCTTGCAAGGTTTCTGAAGTGGAAGCAGCCTCACACATGGCAATACCAGCCCTGAAACAAGGTGAACATTTGCTGTAGAGATTTACAGCAGGAGAAGACATTCTGGTTTTATCTGCTACAGAGAATCAGTTAAGTCATTTTTCAGTGGCAATTCAGCTTGATAACTATCATGTTGTGCTCTGCACATGCCTACATGAAAAATAAAATTAGCTTTTATTTTAAAGCCCTTGATCAAGCTTGCAGTAAGTCCTAAATCTTGATGAACAGCTACAGTTATTATCTTCTATTTTTAAAATATTTTGATTGATTTTAGTATTCTAAAAAACAAGACTGTAAATCATTTCTGCTGGTTTCAAAGCTCTTGCTTTTAATCAGTATGAAGCAAACAAGCTCTGAAACAGAGAGGAAAAAAAGTATCCAGCATAACCAAGCTCCCTCTGTTACTAGAATTTTCTGCCTGGAGAAAGCACTCCCTGTTGTCAGATTTCTTGAAATGAATGTTTTCCTGAAACACTACTTCTGCACTGCTGCTCATTCAAATTCTTTATGGGTACCATATCTGTCACAATAGCAGTGAGCAGCCCTGGTCAACAAAGCACATAACATGGGTCCCTGCGCGACTCTGTATGTGCATGGGGCTTCCCTGGAAGTGCAAAGTGACCCCAGGGTATGGCATGCAGGCAAAACTGGGCTTGGTGCTGGCAGCAGTTGTGTGACTGCTCTTCAGTGCTGAGAATACCCCATGAGCACTGACCCTGCTCACAGATGGGAAAAAAACCCAAACCAAACCAAACCACGAAAAACAGGTCCTTACTCATCTAGTTCTTATGCTCCCCAATTCATTCACAGAATTAGAAGGCTTCAAATCTACCTTACCTTGGTTTCAGCAGAAGGGTTTCTGGAGTCATGTGAAAGGAGACAATTGGACAAAGCTTGCAGGGAGAGAAGCTAGGCTTGTTTTCCCTTTGTATGGTTCATCTGAAAAGCTGTGAACTAAAAATGAAGACCTCAAAAGGCTGGGAAGTCCTCAAGTGTCTGGGACTGGTTCTGTGGCAGCCCTCACACCCCCAGCAGCACACCATCACTCATCCTGTATGCAGAAGGAAGATGGAAATCCAGCCAGGCCCCAGAAAGATGCAAGAAGAAAAGCTGGCTGGCCCACATCAGCTAACAGAAAGCAGTCTGAAGGAACAGCTTCTTTACCTTGGTGTTCTGTGTGGCTGTGCAATCTTAACAGCATGCCCGCATATGCCAAAACACTCTGTTAACATCATTCAAACTGAATAAACACTGCCTGAAATATTAAGTTTTATGGAAGATTACTGTCTTAGGCACTTACAGTAGAGCCAGAGAGGAAGAGTACAACATCCTCCAGGCAGCAGTATCCAAAGTCAGCTCGGCATGCTCACTATAACAATAAACATGACTACTGAGGATTGGCTCCTGCCATTAAAATTGCAGGCGTGCTCTGGGTTCATCTTTAATTGCTTGTTGCTTCCTGAAGATTCCTTGCATAAGACAGGTTCCAATCTGTGTTACTGTGTGAATCATAATTCACTGTGCGATTTATCCTGTGCAGCTAGTTCCTTTAATTCCACACACCCTTGCTTCTACCTTCCTCTATAGTGGTGTCAGGGCTTCTTATTCTTTAGGGTTAAAAATCAAGGTTTGGACTCCCAAATTCACAGCAATCATTAGTAGCATAGCAGCAAGAAACGAAATACAGCTAATTTTATGTATTCAGAGACTGAAATTCATTCTGCTTCCTACACAAGATTAGTTGATCAAAGGACCAAGCATCAGTGTTGGAAAAAATCTTAATTTGCAATAATTTGAAAATAAAATGGAGCTGTAGAAGCTGCATCATCAAATTCACAGGGAATAGGAACATATGGTATTTTGTCCCTCCCCAAATACTGATGTCTATCCAGTGCAGGCTGAGGAGCCATGTATTCTTCCCCACATGTGACAGATCACCTCCATAGTCCTTTCCAATCAGGAAGCAACATGAGAAACCAGTGACATGAAAGATCAGTTAACAGTTATCCCTGACCTGGAGCAAGGACTAACACAAAGGCAACACCTCTGTGAAACCTCCCTTCATGATAACACAAGGCCAGCCTGCAAGCATTTGATTTATTTTTCTTCAAGGGAATAGGGCAGCAGCCCTGCCAAAGCTGCTAATGTTCATCCATGCTGCAGTCTCTCTGAAGATTAGCTTTCGGCTCCCATTGCCTGCACAATCTGTCCTTGTTGCCGCCTCCTCTCCAGCTCCAACTCTGAGCCTCTTGCACATGCATACAGGCTCAGCACTCTCACCTGCTGCTGTATTCCCCCTAGCTCTTTTTTTGGAGCCAGCAGAGTGATGTTGAGCCCTGCTGCCCCTGCCACTGCAGCAAGAGCTACACCACTGCGCAGCTGATGATGAGATTTTTGACTATTTGGGACTGCCAGCTGGACTCCCACAAAACCTTCCTTCAAATCTTTTGCATGTGAAACTGGAAAAGGGTTTTACTTCCACCTATAGGCAGTCACATAGTTTTATGGGCAAGGCCAAGGACACACCACAAGCTTCTTAGAAAAACTCATGAGTTAAATCCTGAGAGCCTATGTTTCTGGGGATGCGCAAACTTTCTCTCTTGCCCCTTCACTGCTCCCCGTCCACATTTTGCAACAAGCTGAGGAAGATGACTCTCTAATTCAAAGATAGCCCAGGTGCCAGTAGCTGCCTCATCCTTCCTCTGACCCAGCAACAGAGATGCAGAGGTGGCCATCTTGATTCCTTTATGCAGCAACCCCTTCCCTCTGCCTTTCAAGAAAAGAGAAGTGCATGTTTCTGCAGCCCTGCCCCTCTGTAGGCCAGGCAGCGGTGCAGGGAGCAGGGCTGGAGGCCTATGGAGCCATTCCCCACTGTCACAGACATACACACACCTATTTGAGTCACAGTGGAGATAAGTAGAGGACAACTACCCATACTTTTCACACTTGGACCTGCACACTGTGCCCCATGCTGGTAATTAAAAGCAGCAGGTGACTCCTTCTGTCCGCTCAACTGCGAACTGCATCTCTCACTAGAAGTGCATGTGGCCCCACAGCCTCCATGCAGGGCTTGCAGCCCAGGCCACAGCACTGTCCAAGTCTCAGTTCAATACCAAACATTTATCTGCCTCAGTTCTGTAGATGTACAGTGAACATCTCCAAAGAAGAAGGAAGCAAGGTGGAAAAACAACAAATTAGCACAAGCACAAACCACAAGAAGCAGAAGGTGATGAAAAACACAAGCAGCTGGGACTCAGATCCAGCCTGCTGGACAGGGTGCTGGCAGGCACAGAGGAACAGAACTGCTAAGGGCAAGCAGCATGGCCGGGCAAGCAGCATGGCCAGGCACCAGGTGAGCAGTCCAGGAGCACACCTGCAGGAACTGCCCTCCTCTCCCACCCCAGTTCTCCCTGGAACCAGGGAACTACGTTGGCTGCACACTGATTCTGTCATTTCATGTCCTGTCTTACCCGCTGTCTATTTAGCCTCACCTCTGTCAACCTCAGCCTCGTAGCTCTTATATCTCCCTGCAACAGGTGAGATCCATTTGGCTTCTCAAATGGACAACCTGAGGACTTGGCCTGATGTATGCGCATATTCCGGCAATCCAACATCCTATTCCAGTCTCAGGATGAGAATTCATGCAGTCAGCATCTGGGACTATGCGTGACATAAAGAAAATCACTATCAAATGCAAGAAATAGAAAGGAAAAGTGTTAAACAACAGTTAAGGGCAGAATACACTTGCTAACAGAAAAATAGTTACAGAATCACAGAACTTTAAGGAGACCCTTTAAAGGTCCTTTCTAGTTCAACTCCCCTGCAGTGAACAGGGACATCTACAGCTAGATTGGGTTGCTCATAGCTTGGACCAGCTTGCCTTTAATGTCTTCAAGGACAGGGCTTCCACCATCCCTCTGGGCAACTTACGCCACCTTTATTGTGAAAAAAACTTCTTCCTTGTATCTGTTCTAAATCTACCTTCTTTTAGTTTGAAACAATTTCCTCATATTCTATCAAAACAGACCCATGTGATGATGGCAGCATCCATGGCAATAAAAGCTAGAATTTGTTATCCCATGTCACAGTAAAGTGCATGAAAGGGAGGCAATAAGCATGACGTACCTACAGGGAAAACAGCTCCAAAGACTTAAGTTGAAAAAGCTTCCTTGACCCTCTGCCTCCAAGATGCTGGGATTTGTCTGGATACTGCTGCATCTCACCAAGCTCAACTAAAGCAGATCTCACGTGGCTCTGCCCATATGTTAACTCCTGACCTCTAGACAGCTTTTCAGCAAACCACATGGTTTACTAACAAACTTGATAGTGCCAGAGCGTTTGCAAACCTACCCACAGCTGTCTAACAAATAGCTGCTCTGCTTCCAGAAAGGCCAAACCAGCCTGTGATTGCAATTTTAATGCAATTAGGCTGATTGCAGTTTTGCTGGACATTTTGCTAAAATGTCTCTGATAATCAGTGAGGAACTTACTTTTCACAATTGCCAGTATCATTCACTTAGGATTTATAGTCTGTCTTCATCAACAAGGCAGGTAACTTTCTGTGCTCAGATTCTGCCACCTGTGCTACTTATTAATTCTCAAAGCAGACCGAAAAGCCAAAGCTGTTTCAGACCTTCTGGAGAGATACCACATCTTTAAGGAAGCAGTAGCCTAGCTGTGAGCCCAACTCTTCTAATAAGCCCAAACAATGCACCCACTAAATAAGCTACCTAGACAAATCACCAAACTAAAGCTCTTGCTACTCAACATCACACATGAACTCCATCTTTTTTTTTCAGTTTATACTCTGTATTTCTATACTATGCAAAATAGATTTAGTTTCAAAATACAAACAGAAAAACTCTGTGAAGGAGAGTAGACTTTTGAAAGAGGTGTTAAACAAGAAGAGTGCACTATGGATTTGTCAGGCCCTTGGGAGGCTCCCCTCAGCAAGCACTCTGCAGAATGTCTTTGCGTTGCTTGGCTACTGTTGTACTCAGAAGCAAAAAAAAAAAAAATTAGAAAAATTGAAAAATGTAGAGGCTTCCCTGTTGGTCCACCTGCTTCCTTTCAGATACTGCTGCCTAGAGCTCTGGGCTAGCTAATTACCCTGTATAGTCAGAGCCAGTTATTGCCTGTTTCATGGTTTTCTCCTTGATGCCTGGTGATTTGTACCTGTCAGCCTCATGGCTCCAGCAGGTGCAGCCATGCTGGGTGCCAGACTGGGCCTGGAACAATGTCAGTGATTCCAGCAGCTCATTTCATGGACTCTATGGACTTGTTTTTATCAGAACGGCTTCTGCCCAAGCTTTTACTCACTGATTTGAGTACATGCCCTGTTCCCAATGTGAACAAATCTCTGCTGAGTGAAACTTCTCATGTGCTGAGTTTGAGATATACTTTTCTTTCTTAACCAACAATAACCCCACTATTTCAGTCCAGTGGTCTTCAACAGAAGAGAAAATGCACCTTTACATTACGTGTTGTGTTAGAAAAGTCTATGATGGGTTTTAGGGATTAAAGATGGAGAATTTCAATATTTGCAACAGATGATTCAAACCTTGGCTTAAACTAAGCTTCCAGTGCTTACTGAGCAGTGTACAAATGCCCCCGTACACTCTAGTGCTTCTTGCCAACACAGCACACTATGCTATTCTTACACACCATAAAGTTTCACTGCACTGAAGATGTCCACCTGGCCTCAAAGACGTAATGTGGGAAAGGAAAAACATAGCAAGTCATGCTTAGTTCTCAAATATCTTTTATGAAAAGTTCAAAGATTTTACATAATGAGTTTTCTCATGCTCACAGGAAGATCACGACTGGAGTATTTCACTCATTTTCTCTTATTTTATTCTGCTTTTAGACTTTATAAATATATAACATTTCCATCATATTACTAAAACCTTGAAAAAAAACACTGGGACAAACCAACGTGAAATTCCAAACTACTAACACAACTCCAGGAAACAGATTTTAAGTGAACATTAGTTATTTTGTGGCTTGCAACAAAATTTATGAAGAATGGTAAAACAGCTAGTCAGTATAATCGCTCAGGATTTTAAAATTAAATATTGGAGAGAATCCCTTTGAAAGTCTGAAATTCTCCTAAGTTTTGCAGCCATCTCTCAGGTTCATTGAGCCAGCACCATAACTCTTCTCCTTCCCCTTCCAGGTATCTTTATGCAAGGAGGACAGATTTATCCGCTCCATTTCTGCTTCTATTTTCCTAACTGGTAAGAGGAGTAAGGGAATGTTTTTGGCACTGCCTCAGCAGTAGGCACATTAGACTGACAAAGAACTCCCTGAATCGGGAAGTTGAAGCATTACTTCCAGCCCTAAGTACTCTGAAGGGAACCAGTGACATTTAAGACCAGTATCTCCCTCTCTACCTGTCAGCTTCCCCTCCTTTGATACCTTTGCAAGAACCCTTCCTTTGCACAAAACCCATTCCTTCAGAGAATAGGTAACACGAAACTCATTGTGTTTCAGGAAGGATGTTCTACCTCCTTTCTCCATTCCTCCTGCTGCTACTGTTCCAGACATTGAAGTCTGGTACCCAGGAGTAGCAAAACAAATGCCTCTTGCACAGCAACAAATTTCTCCAAAGCTAAGTTGAATTTGCATGCAGTAAGTACGTGGATTGTTACTTTCAGGAGCTTTGAGATGAGGCACCAGGAGCAACGCAAACTAGGAGCCTTCAGCCTGCTCATATTCTAAAGCCTTCTGGAAATATGGATTTTTTTTTTTTCCCCCATTGTCAATTTACAAGTTAGCTATAAAGAAGTTAACTTGGCTACTGAGAAATACAGGTGAAATTGTTTTGAAATCTGATATACATTTTCCCTTTGAAATGCTAGCAGTGACATCTATGGTGACAAGCTGAGAAATGTACCAACAGCAACCTCATTTGTAGGTTAGATGATTTGAAGCAAGCATTTCAGAGCATTAAAAGATTACTGCTCACAGAGCAGTACAGACCTCTCCTATGCTCTGCTCTGTTTTAGCTGAGTTCTTCTCTCTTAAAATCTTCCAGTGCAGGAACTTTGCTAGGGCATTATCTCTTTGACAGGGAAAATTACTGCTGAAGGTCTCTACTGCAAAAGATGAGTGTTTGGACCAAACTGAATCATAACTGTTAGTTTAAAATTATATGTTGTTTGCAGGTTAAACAGTGGATATTTTACTCTCTAAACTTCTCTGAAGCTGTCAGCTTTCAGTTTGGCAGATTTAGCCATAGTAACATCACTGGATCTCCTTGAGAGAAGCTGTCACCATGAGCAAAGTGGTTGCAGATACCATCCTGAACCCTCCATAAGCCTGCAAGTGGCTTTGCTTGGAAGACTAAGAACCACATCAGCACTGTGACTTCTTTTAGGCACCATCAACTGGAATTTCCTGAACCCTTTCTCTCCATTCTCAATGAGAGCTACATAGATAGTGGACAAACTGTTAACCTATTGGCAGGCTTGAGAGGGCAGGTATTTTCTTAACAAGGTCATAGACAATATGGCAATTTTTGAAAGAAGATGCCTTAAGAATCCAACTGCGATTTCTATCATGTAATAATGCATATTCTTAGCTAGTATAAAGCCACAGGGTACCGTCGAGTTTTGTCATATAACTTTCAGAATACCATTTCATATAACTGATTTTTTTGTTTTTCCAAGAGACTCCCTATGAATGCTGCATGAAACCTAAATGACAATGATGTATCTGATACAGCTCCATTTTCACATTTTCTCTGCCAACTACAGAATCTCTAATTACAATTTTTAAGCATCTGCGCCTAAGTTTAGTGTAACTAAAAAAAGTAATGGTGATGATAATAGCCAAAGCCAGAAGTGTATGGTATACAAGATTCTGTTGTACTCAGCCTTATCCAATTTGCTCATCACAATCCTCAATTTCTATTGCCTAGTCAGAATTCAATGGCTGCTTTTCCAAAGCTCTAAAGAGAATCATAGTGTTAATTATCCATTGGCTGCTGGCATACAACTGCTCCACATTTACCCTAAGAATTTCCTGCTCAAAGTCAGATCATACTTATTTTGGACTACAAGGTTTTGGTTTTTTTGCTATTCTTCATTTGTAAATTTGACGAACTTTTATCATGAGCGTTTTCCAGCTTCTGACTGGCTCTCTAAGGTACAAGCCCTGTAATCTCTAGGTATGACTGGCCTTTAACCTGAATTCTGTAAGCCACTCTCATCCTGAAAATAAGGCCTATAGCAGAGAAATATGGGGGCCATTTCTCCAGGCTCAATTTAATGTCAGGAAAACATAAATGCTACCTGCTCCTATATCATTCTCCTATCATTCCAACCTCTTTTCAAGCGAGACATGTTGATTAGAATTATTTGTGCAAGAGCTTCTTGAATTGAAATGATCTTAATTCAACAGCATTCTCAACCTGCTCAGGTGTTTTGTTTAATTTCCCTATGAGTGAAGTGATTATTCACATAGAATCACAGAATAACCTGATGTGGAAGGGTTCATTGAGATCAACTCCTGGTTTCACTCAGGACTGCCCAAAATCAAACTCATGTCTAAGAGCCCTGTCTAAACACTCCTTTAACTGCAGAAGCCTGGGGCCTTGAGCAATGCCATGGGGAGTTATTCCAGTGCCCAACCACCCTCTGGTGATGAACCTTTTCTTAACACCCAACTCGACTCTCCCTGACATAGATTCATGCCCATCTTTCAAGATAACCTCATTGCAGAAAACAACAAATATAAAGTCTTTTGTTATTTACCTCTTCTGGAATTTTCAGACATACTGTCAGTCTCATTGCCATCTTACTTTATTCATTTATAAGAAATCATTTTAATTGAGCAGCTAATTTGTATATAAAGCTTTCTGAAGATACTGAATTCTCAAAGCCTGTTTGGTACATAGGCAAACACGACATTCTGAGAGCTGGGATGTGAATGGAGACATCCTAGAACGAAATCAGTGCGACAGAAATGATACAACCAGTAGAGTCAAATTAAAAGGGAAAGGACATAATCGATAGTCAACCTCAAAATGAATTACAACCTACATTCCTGTCATTGCCTTGATCATTCTCATATGTACTATTCTTTCTCAATTTAGGATGATACAGAAAAAACCTGTTAGAATAGATCTATCCCACTTCCATATCCTTGCAAAACCAAATGCCCATGATGGTTACTACAGCATTGTAAAATTCATACAACCAAACACAATTGGCTGAATTTATCCTGTTATATAACTTTGTGTACCAATTTATTTTTTCTTTAAAAACTTAATCTTTGTGTGTCTGCTTTGCAAGTAGTTTTGCTGTAGACCTTACAGTTAAGACTTCAGTAGAGGGCTGATGGGGCGTCAAGTGTTGTGCTTTATCCAAGCTAGAACATTAACTATCAACAGAAAGAGTGACCTGAGTTTTAGAAAGATCCTTAGTGGTGCAGCTTGCTCTGCAAATGAGTTCTCCCAAGGATAGCACAAGAGCTTGTACAGCTTGTGAGGTTTTCCCTACATTACTAGCCTTAAATCATTTACTGTCCCTGAAATGTTGATACAGTTGCTAGGCAGAGGCAGATAATCTATGAAACGTCCACGTTGCCAGCATATCTACATTTAGGCATTTGGGGAAATACAAAACAAGAAGAACCACCCTCTCCACTCCCCTCAAAAAAACAACAACAACAAAAAAAAACAATAGTAATAATAATAATAAAAAACAACATCTTAGGCAAACAGGGTGAGATGCAAAGAGAAAGAAGAAAAAATAACATGTACTTAACACTGGATTTTGCTCCACAAAATAATTATGCCTAGTGAATTTTTGTGGATCTCGGTAGTAACATATACAGAATAAAATTGAAGACATCCAAATTGATAAAAAACAGAATTCCAAATTCCCTGGCTGTTCAGCTAGGAAAGATACAGGTGGCACTGCAGATAACTTTTTCTTCAGTTAATGGATAATTCTTCTTTTTTCTCATCTCATACCTTTGCCTTCAGTTAATTCCACTTCTTATTTTTCTGTCCAGCAATGTTTCTGGCATTTTTATTTTTTTTTAAAGAAGCAGGCTAACCAATTTATTTTGCAATATGCCATGTTCTGCACTATGCCTAGAAGCTGATGCTGTACAGCATTCAACTGCCTGCACCTTGAAAAATGACAAAACACAGTCATGAAAAATTGTAGCTTCCTTTTACTTGGCTGCTGGATTACAGCTGCATTGCTCATCGTGCACCACCAAGATATGGATGCTGCTTTTAGGAATAATACAACAGAAAATTAGACTGAGAATCTGAGCAAGAAGCTACCTTACTTCTGTATGAGAAAAGCTAGTTTCCCTGGCTTCATGCTGCTTAATCTTGCTTCCTCTCAATTCTGAGATGCACACGCTTTCATTCAACAAATTCTGTCTTATTTATCTTCCTCTCTCCCTTCTATTATTGTTATGAGTGTCAAGAGCAGCAAAATTAAGCTTCAGGACTCGGAAATCAGATCTCTCTCTCAATACGCCATCTTGTTCACTTCCCAGCTTTTCACATTGCCCCATTACAGCGGTATGCTTGACAGCTTTTCCATTTTCATTTCATTTCACTGGACGTGTTCTTACGAGAAAAATAATTATTCTATCTCAAACATGACTGGAAGGGGTATGGCCTGCAATAATACTCTCTGTCCCCAAAGTATGAAATTATAAATATGCCTTCATTTACTTCACACAAAGAAAATATTTATCTTCTCCAGTGACTGATGACAAAGCATTTCATGAGTCCTTCCCCTGTGAGTTTTGTCTGACTATGAAGTCACGGCTAGATAATTTCTGAACATCTGTGAGGGCACACACAAGTCTTGGCAGTTTGAGATATTTAGGTCCAGGATGAAAACATTTTGTCTTGAAAAAGTTGTATCTGAAGCACTGCACACCTGCCAGAGATATTTCACCCACCAGGATGGCCAGTCTCCCTCCTTGCATTGCACACAAGTTAACAGGTTCTTTTTATGTACAGGGTGAGAAAATACACTGCAAGAAACTAGTTCTTTGGTAGTCTTTCCCCTTGGCCCCCCTCCTGCAGTCCTGATTAAACTGGCACATTCAAAGTAGCACACTTCATATTAGCAGGTATTTTCTACAAGCCATTTTTTTCCTTTCATGTTCTTCCAACTTTTCCTCAGGTGTACAGACTGCTGAACTGCCATTAATATTATTTCTGGCTGGAAAATAGGAAGAAAGGTTGATTTTCATTCCAGCTGGTATAAATTTGACATACAGGACTTTCCAAGCAACTCTAATCAATTAGGGAATACATTTGTATTTTGATTTCATCATCAGCTAATTTTGATTCTTTCAGTTTTCTGATCAAGCTCTGATTAAGTATGTTTGTGACAAGATCCAATCCTTTAATGATGTCATATTGTAAAGAATCTGTTCAAAACACTTCACCTTTTTGACTTCGCATGACTTTGAAAATATAACAAGAAATCATACAAATAACTAGAGGACCAGAGTGACCAGCATGCAGAAAACCTGTTCTGTTCAGAACCAAAAACTTATTTACATGCATCATGAATATTTTTATAAAGATCAACTCATGCCAAAATTACTGCTTCATTTTAAATCTGGCATCCAGTCGAGAGGTTAATGAAAGTAGATAAAATGGAGAAAAGAAATGGATGGAATACTAACAGCTATCTGAACTGAGCATCTCCAAACGACACCATATCTTTTTTGTAGTACAAACCAAACAAGTCTAAGAAAACACAACTGAGCTGCAACTTCATTTTTTTTTTTCAAAGAGTGTTCTGGTAATAAATAAATAAATAAATAAGATTACCTCTTTAAAAGGGCTCTATTTTGAAAGAAGACAAATCATTTTGGTAACTTAGGGAGTGACTTCTAATTGTTTTAATCCAACAAGCATTATGACTAGAACAAGTTCTAGAACTTCTTATCTAATTGTTGTTTTATTTTACTTGTTTAAATAACAAATCTATAAGTAGCAGAATAAATAATGAAGTAAATAATGCATTTTTATATTCACAGAAAGCAAAGCTAAAGGTTTTCTGATTCTTTTTAGCCTAAGAAATCTCAGAGATGTAAAATATTTACATCTGTTCTGCCCCTAGAAATAGGTTTGCTAATAGAAAACCATAATCCTTCTCCAGTTCCACAATCTGGAAGAGATATCTGGACTACTAAACATGTTATCTTACTTGAAATACTATTGATGATATATTGATCCAGGTCAGCTTTAACAAAAACTGTATGCAGTGAAAATCCACATCTACTTGGGCAGCACCCAGTCAAAGAAATGTGTCTGCTCTTGGAGATAAGAGCCTTTCTCGTATTATGACATCCAGACAGGTTATTCTTTCTATGGTCTGGATGCCACCACAATAAATTCAGTCATGCTAACCTAACAAAGCTTCACATATATATACACACATGCTTCTTACTCATGCTAATGTTGCAGATACTACCACATGCACAGAAACCCCGTACCTCATGGGTCTCATAGTCTCCACATCCAAGTTTTCAAATACCTGTTATGAATCTGTATGCATTGCCTGCAGCTAGACCAATTTTAAAGCAGAAAAGTATTTTTTCCACAGCCTCCTAATGTGACTAGCACCAGTCCCTACTTCAGACCTATACTGACTGAGTAATTAATTCAAGGTAGACAGAATAAAAGCGAGAGAACCAAGAGGAGTAGATCATGCAAGGCAATTACATTATTTTCCCATTTGGAACTGTCGCTTAATTGTAAGCTGCTGCTTAGCAATCTGAGAGAGGTGGGATTGCATTTTCCACCTCTGCTCAGTTTGCCCAGTCTTTTTTAGTAAAATATTTGGCTTTCAGGAAACTGTGCCTTCTGCAACTAAACCATTTTACTCTAAAGAGTGCCTGGAGACTATTTCACAAGCTCAGGTAACAGTGACAGATTTCAGTCTACTGTGGTTAAAATGTTTCACTTCAAACACGTTTTTAGACAGAATGCCAATATCTGTCATAATCAACCTCAAGCTCTTGCTGAGTAGCCTTCTTGCCTCGGCTAGTCCTCTTGAGGCCTAGGTTAGACAGCTCTCGCTAGAAAGATTTTCCATTTAAATGCATCAACCCTTCCAATTTGGAGCAGTAGCTACTGTACAAGAGAACAGAGACAATAAGTAAATAAATTCACTGGATGTAATCGCATCACTTGAAGGCAGTCAGTATTTGCTTGCCGACTGGTTTAAAGCTGCACAACTGCAAAGCAGCAAAGCCTCAATTATCAGTTCGATCCTATGCCTAAGAACAACAGTCAGCCAAATGAGATATAGCAGACCAAGTAATTAATTTCTTTCACCATCTCGACGCAGGCAAACTTTGTGTCTCCACTGAATTCTTTCCATACTTTATGCTTGATCACGTTTTTATTTTACACTACTCATCATTTACAGGCAAAGTTACATTACAAAACCTAAAAGAAAACTTAAAATTTATCTCACTGCAAGAGATCAGGGCCTTTTTCTGTCTTCTCAGTTATTAGTATTTTGCCTACAAAAATACATTATTTATTAAACAGGCCGCAGCTAGGAAATTGTTCATGTCTTTAGAAGTCAAGTAATAGAGTTCACAGATAAATACCTAACTAAATCTTCTTTAATCTCGAGGCCCTTTAAAATAGAGAACAACCAATGGAAAGAGGAGGGAAGTCTTCTCTTTTGACATACAGCTTTGAGGAAAACGCTGGATCCCTTTATGTACAGTGGCATGACTGCTTTAACAACAGAATGCTGTCTGGCTGGTCTGAGGTTATACTATGGCTATTCTCCTCTTTTTATAGATATCCAGGGGAAGACACCATGAAATGCCTCTACAGGCCTAACTCCATGATGTAGATTTTGACAGAGATGCTGTTTAAAGCCATGGAAGTAAAAGCTCCATAAAATGTGAAGGAAACAGAATGTAAATTGAATCTAAATGGGCCCCAGCACAGTAAAAACAAAAGCTTTTCTCAAAAAGTGAGCTGTCTTTACAGTCCCTCCCAACAATTTGTACTTGCATTTGACTATATAATTTTGCTGATCAAGCACTCTTAAAATAAGACAGTTGAATGGAGCTGTTTCCTATCCTTTATGGATGAAACAATATAAAATGGAGATGACTAAGCATCAGTTACTCGTCATTGTTGTAATTATGGTATTTGACCAGCAGCTTTTATTGGGGTAGGTTGGAATTTATTGCTCATTTGAGATAAGGAGTTCCTTCTTTGAACTTTCTGAGGCTGTATTAGCCATCCCAAAGGAATTAGTAACATAGTACAGCCACATACACAGCATTAAAGTTTCCCAAATACCCATTTGAAAATATAAAGTTATTGAGAACATGGCAATTCATGAAACTGTTTATATAAACCTGTTTTTAATCTTCAGATACTTGTCCTACTTGGATGGTTTTGATATGTGTCTGCAATTCTATCATTAAAAGTGACTTTAAAAGCGATAAAGGAAAAAAATAACCAAATAGACTAAAAAACTAGAGGTCCAAACTGTTACTGTGACACTATAATAAGGCAGGATTATTAATAAAATGTGATAATGCCAAGCATCACATGAGGAGATCAAAATATAATTCCCATCCAATGGAGAAAACAATCAGTACCTTAATTCAAAAGTACGCTTTGTGTGACCTCAGCAGAAGCGTACTTATCACTTCAGTGGACGATGCTGCTCTGCAGACAGCAGGTCCCAAGCCTAATTGTTAGAAGACTGGGTTTTCAGGGGTGCTAAAAAAGTTTATTTGAAGAATACTTGCACCAAACTATTTTGAGAAGATGCACAAGGAGATATATGAAAATTACTCTCACAAAATCCCATCACCAAATAATTCTGAATCATCTAAAAGTGCTCAAAAGGCTTTCAAAAGCAAACTACTAGAATGAGGAACAAGCAATAAAACTAAGAGCACTTGTAAATGAAGGTCTTGGAGCACTGGTGGTGGATAAATCCTTTTTGGGCTCAATTTAAATCCAACACACTCACTTTCAGGATTTTGTCAGACTGTACAGTCTTCTAAGCACCAGGAAGTCTCTTTGTCAGCTTGCCTATCCCCACTTCTCAGCAGTCTCCACTGTGCTGCAGACTTTCTTGCTGCTGGACTCCCCTGCCTGGCTTTCGCTGTACTCTGGAAGCTGCTGCACACCCATTAAGATCAGAAGAATTTCCTCCTTACTAACTGCAAACTCACATAGAGAGATGTGAAGGTAGGGAAACTTAACCAAATGGCTAATTATCAGAGCTCAGACCCTCCTGTTGCATTTGCCACAGTGCTCAACATAAACAGTTATGATCCCAGATCAATATTCACAGATGAACTGTGCGTATTAGCAACAGTATATCACAGCAGTTACTTGCCTGCTCCCTCAGGTAATACTTGGGTCCCCAACAGCTGATTATGAAGTAAAGGAGCTAAATGAAACAACCGTTAGAAAAAAGATTGTTATTCAAAACCAGTCTGACCACTGAAACTTGTTTTGATTCACCACAGTGGGAACTGTTCCAGTTTCCCATCAAACACCATATTGGTGGGGAATACGGATTTTGTACAGCAAAAGTGATCCAGTGCTGACACTGACATTTTAGGAGAAAATGGTGTTCTCGAAAACTTTTTTACTCGGGTGCCCTCTAGAAACAAAGCTTACTGAACCACTCATCTGTCATCTCTGCCTAGCCCCTGCTGTTCCTTGGATTTTGTGAACACCCATAAATGAAAAGCTCTGTGCCCCAGTTGAGGGCAAGACAGGAGTGCTTCAGTCCTTAGAGCTTATTTGGCAGACATCAGCTACCAATTAACATGTGCATACATTAAGAGCAGCTGCAGAACTGCTCTCACTGGTGGGGCTTGGAGTATTGTTGGGGAGAAGGCTGAGAAAGCAGAGACAGCAAAATCTGAAAGGAAACCAGCTTCAGGACTGTTTTGAATGAGCAGCAATAGCATGCTGCTACTGAGTAAGGCTGCCAGCCTTCCTCTGTAACCCAAGCACTACCTAGCTTTTGTATTTAAAAACCCTGCCTTTAAGGGAGTAGTACTGTGATACTGTTATCCCAGGACACAGGAAAGGGACTGTTCATGGGAAGATGTAATGTATTATTAGAGAAATATCAAAGAACAAATAGTCCATTTTCCCTGTATCTTATCTCTTCTTAGGTGGAAGAAGATCCTTAAAACCTTTTTTGTTTTTCAATTGTTCTCTTCCTTTCTTAACACTGTTTCCAGTTCTTAGGCTGCCATGCTAACTTACTTTTTCTCTCTTTCCTGGAAAGGGGGCTTCTGACCTAAGGCTTCTATCACAGTCTTGTTTTCTAGTCACCTTACTACTAAATAAATGGCCAGATTTAGAAATTACAATTACTTTTATCTGTTACTTTTAGAAGATCTTAAGACATATGTAGAGATTCCCGAGGTCTCTTCCAGCCTTAACTATTTTGTTCCTATGGTTGTTACGTATAATCTTTATAATTCAAGAACAGAGATATTGACTGCTGAGAAAAGAACAAATGCTGGCAGATGTAAAGTCATTGGTTTTGCCACTTCTATTTAGAGCCATGAACACTGTTGCTGAGGGAATTCCCCAGCAATGCAAGAAAAAAAAATAAAAAAAATAAAAAAAAAAAATAAATCAGCTATAAGAAAGAAGTTCATTACTCATTTTTCTTCTACATTCAGTCCTTGAGATTTTCCAATTTATTTCTCCTTTTCAAGCCAAAGCACCTCACAGAAATGTATTCTTGGAGATGTGGTTGGCAGAAAGGATGACTCAGTTGAAATAAGCTGAGAAATCACACAGAGGTTTTCAGTGCAAACAAGTTCACCGTTATATCAATACAAACATAAGTGGGGATTACTAAACACATGGTGTCCAGAACCAGAACACAGATGACCACAACTATTTAATTCCCTGCTGATGGCACTGTCCTTTGAGCAGATTGTCGCATGACTGCTGTTTGCAGCTAACACTGAAAAAAAAAAAAAGAAAGATAAGCCAACTATCAGCTTTGTATGCATACAGAAAGTTTGTAACCTCTGGCACAGGGCAAGCAATGAGAATTTGCTATGCACCAGGAGTTTTGATGAGGGAAAATGCAGCGCCTCCTCTTTTTCTCTGGATTAAACTAGAAAAAAAAACAAACAAACAAAAAACAAAACAAAAAAAAAAAAACAGAGCTCTTCCATTGTTGTTTGTTGTTTTCTTAGAGGAGTCATTAAAACTGATTGCTCTGGCTGATTTACAGGAACTCAGGTTAAAACAATAAAGATCTAAAATGCTTACTGAGAGGATAATGCAATTTGCTTTGCTAGTTATATCATTGCAGGTGGGCACAGCTCTAAGCCTGAACATTCCCACAGAAAATATCCCCAAAGCATCATGTTAATAGACAATAGAAAACAGTCAGAACTGTTTTCAAAGAAAGGATAATTCCTGGAGGCAGAATATTTGCTAGTGAAATGAACTGAATTAACTTTTTAAATTAACACTGTGTGACTTACGCTGATTATATAGAGTAACCCCTTCACCTCCTGTTGCAATTTGTTTGTTACTCATGAGAAGAGCAAACTAGATTGACCCTCTATCCTGACTGGTAATTTTGTTGCTCAAATAATAAGAGAAAAAGAGCCATATGATCTGAGATTCTTTCCATTCCTCAACTGAATACAGATGTGCACCATTCAATCCTTTCCAAATTGAAAATATTCATTGTAAGTCAAAATCACACTCCTCTCTCCAACAAATGACCAAAGAAAACCCCTCCTTGTTATTGTTATGCCAACGATCAAGCAATCAGCATGTATCCACTGCAAATGCCAAATGGGAAAGTGGCAGAGAGTACTTGACTTTCTTGGCTAGAGCTGTGCAGTACAGCTGTATTTTCAACACCTGACTGTTCCCTTCACATACTCCTTGGGGAATAATGCTCTCTGTTTTCAAACACAGCAATTCCATCTTTCCCATTGGGATCACCTAGCCCAGTGGAAATACAAAGAACGTACATAAGTAAGCCCGTTTTTCTTGATATTCTGCACCAACCACTTTCCCAAGTTGTGTTGTGTGAAAAGTATTGCTGTATGTTTTTGATATCTTGTGTTCCGTTTCTCTACAGTTGAGTCCAAGCTGGCACTGTACACCTCCTGTTTACCTGCTGTGTAAGATTGCCCACAGCTAACAAAATGCACGTGCACTGTTCTAATCCTTTATTATCTTTCTAGGAAGAATGTTTCAATGGCTAAGTTTCCCTTTGTGTGGAAAAATACAGATCATGGCCTGAACAGGTAACTAACCCATGAGAAAGGGCTTATGTTAGCTGATGGACACAAGTGTACTGCCTGTAGTTTCTGCACATAGCTAGAAAAAACTTATTTGTGATAAGCTCTCTACAGCTGAAAACAAGGCTCCCCACTTTCCGTGAACGATCTTGCCTATCTTGACACAAAATGCTTTATTATCTCTCACTGTTACATACAGCCAAGGTACTAAGGGAGTTCAGCAGACATCTTGCTGGCCTGCCACTACCCATATCTGCTGGGGGAAACCCCAGGGCAGAGGCTCTACTGGCTGGCTGTCCCTCTGGCTGTACCTCTCTGTTAAGCTGATGGATATTAACTTGCCTCCATGTACTTTCTTCTTGATCAGAAACTTTATGAAGAAGCACAGGTGCTTTTATATTACACTCCCAGATCTAGATTTGTTCCAACTTAAGCATATTACTTTCTGTATCATAACTTAGATAAAACAACAGTTTGTTCCCCTTCCTCTTTGAAAAAAAAAAAAAAACAAAAAACCAAAACTGAAATAATTGAAGATTCATCTGTCCTTTCTTTGGGCTAAAATCCAGTTCCTTAAATTTTTTTCTCACAGGCCAGTAGAGTTTCAAAATGGATAAGAGGACAAAATGGAGAACACGAGGTCACACTCTCTACCATTGCCTCAAACATCATTCTGAGGAAATTAGTGTGGAATCGAAAGAACTCAAGACGCTTCCCTAACAGAATTTGAATTATGCTCATGGTTAAAAGTTACCTCTCCTTTGGCAACTTTAGGAGTCACATCAAACAAACAAGTTAGCTGCCCTCAGAAAGCAGAAGAGAATTCAAAAAGACTACAAGAAACTAAGACTATATCTGAAATAAACTAAGAGAAGCAGGAAAAGGTATTGTCCATCTTCAAATCAACTCTAAAGGTTCACATAATAAAAAAAAATTTTCCTACCTGAAGAGTTCCTCCGTACAACAGGAAGACATTTCCCAGATGACCAGGGCTGCTGGGCTGAAAATCTCAGCAATCAGTAGATGCAACTGAGGTCTCAGTGCAGAAAACTGTTGACACTTTCTCCCCCACCTACTTGCTGAGTAGATGCTCCCAATACCTTGTGTCAGCACACCTGGTGATTATAAAGTCATCCTTAATTATTCCTGATTGCTTTCAAAATCACCCTGATTGAGAAAGCAGCATAACAATACTGAGCATTTACAAACTCTCACATGAGTACAGAAGACCAATTTTTAATAATAAAAACTTTATCAACCGTTGTAATATGGAAGTTAACTTGTTAGAATGCATTGTCAGATTTTTATTCATTTACTTTCTATTTAATAGAATCATTTTTACTGACAAATTTAGTACTACCTATAGTACCTGTTTCTGGAAGGAAAGCATGAATAGAAGGTGGGCTATACCTCTGGCACTGAAGTGAAGCAGAGATGGTTTTTTTTAGCAGTATAGTACATCAGCATGAATCCAGGCTGCAATTTTGCTCAAGAAGAGCAGTACAGTCTGTTAGATTCACTGAAGATAGAGAATCTGATAGCTCAATAAGTTAAGAATGCAATCTCAAAATTAAGTCTGCAGTTGGGTATATGTGGGCAGATCCCATACATTTCTTTCCTAAGCATGAGGGAGAAGAACGCTACCATGATGTGTTCAAAATCATACAGAAAAAAAGCACAACACCTCATAGAGACTAGACATGTTTGACTGTCTCTACAAGACAATACAAGCTGGAAACTGCACAAGTGGTTGAATAGGTATGAATCATATAAACCCTACTTTCCCTTCTGTAAGTTGGCAATGAGATAACTTCTACAGAGTTCTTGAAAATTCATTGTACTGGACATAAACAGTGGATATTTAGAAAAGCAGATAAACCTCATGAGAACCTCCCTGATAAATGGTCTTTATTGTACCATATATGAAAAAAGCTGGCAAATAGTGTTTCATATCAGCCTTTATGTAAAAATGCACTGTGCAGTCCTAAGTTCTAGAATGATAGCATTAAAGGAAACATATTCATCCTTCCAGTCCATGTATGCATACTCTTATTTTTAAGCGTTTTACTGAAATAACACTGTTTCATGATAGTTGGTGAAACTGGAAAATATAAATACAGCCCAGCTTCTAAACCACAGGTCTCCAAATGATGTAAAGGATCTCTACTCCAGTTAGACGTACCCTGGTGTATCTCTGCTCCAGCTAAGGGACAGTAAGGCAGAGAGACAGAGACAGACCCACTATTCCTGAGTTCAAAGCATGTGCTCCTTTGACTACTAATATCAGTAACATTTACATCACTGCAGTCTGCTGTCATGCCAGGTGACACCAGCTCTAATTGCACAGACAATTTAAGTGATCTAGAAAGGGCAAGAAGAACCATTCATTTCACCTGTATGTATAATAGACAGAGTAAATATAGTAGCCACAAAATTAGTAGGAATAAAAACAGTGATTAACTTGCATTCCACATTGGTCTTAAGTGTCTCATTTTATAGCAAGTGTTAATTCAATTCATGAAATTTAAGGCGGATTACTTTTAAGCCATAGATGTCTGTCAGAATGAACCTTGATCTGCCCTCAATGGATGACACTGACAGACAGCTGGCATTTCAGGACAGTCTGCGCAGCACTTTCAGGCTGTACAAGGGGAAGAAAAGGGGGAAGAAGAAGAAGAAAAAAAAGCAATTATGATCACCAAAGACACAAAGCTGCTTCTACCTTCATCCACATTCTGGGATCATTCCCCCTTCAATCTTCACCTTCCACATTATTAACTATTTATTTAAGAATGGAATAAGAACTAACATGGAAGGCACCCATCTAAGGCAGACTGGAAATGTCAGGTTGAAATCACAGGTTGCAGTTTGGCAATGTAAAAGAACTCATGGCCTTACAATTTTTTGGGCTGATTTTTGAATGATGTGTGCATATCTCTGGGACACATTCATTTTCCAAATAGCTTTGGGTCTAAATAAATACGTAAGCAAGCCCTCTCTCTCTTAAAACTTCAGAAGTGTTTGCATTATAATTGCTAAGTGATCTTTGTGTTCAAAACAACACATTAATCATAAGAGACGTGACCTTTACAAAGATAACATTCTCACTCTATGTTTTTTGCTTTTACCTTGGGACAAGATACTCCATCAGTTAAGACAGATCACATTTAATAGAAATGGAAGAAATGATAGAGCCATTTAAATCATACCAGCTATCATTTTACTCAAGAAAAAACATAGTCATATGAAATTGCTTCTACAGTGCTTGGTGGCATATTATTTTGTGATATCTGTTTTTAAGTATTAGATAACATTTTCACACAGTGATTTTGCAGTTAACCAGTAGCATCTTTCTCACAAAGAATACTTTGATGTTGTAAAGAAGGTAGAAACTCCAGCTGAAGTCAGAATAGTTGAAATGGGGAAAAAAAAATTGCATAAAAATAAATGTAAGAATAACTTCCAGGCCTGGGTAGTTTTACTTCTTCAGTGTTATTTGAAGTATTTTGCTTGGAAAGAGCTTAAGGTAGAAAGACTACATGTTCACATGAGATTTACTGAAAATTTTACTGCCCTTGAAAATCTCCATTGTGGAGGTCATTTAAATGAAAGTCATAATGAAAATGGCTGAAGAAATTTACACTTTCTTACACTTGTGCACATCAAATCTATAATTCATCAAAACTGATAAGGGAAGGTCTCAAAAAAGGAAACATCAAAGTTTATTGTTAAAAATCATCCAAGCTTATCGTACAAAGGGGCTTGGCTTTGTACCCTGGATTTGCAAATCTCATCCCCAGTTGTATAATTGTGACCTGTTGGAAATGAAATTGCTTTCTGTGAAGTATTGCACTACTCCATAAATAATTAGTGTTTCCATTTTCCAAAACAAATTGATAAAGCCAACATTTAGGTTACCTCTTCCAGCCCAAGAAACTCTGTCAAACTTGTGATGTTAATTCAATTATCCACAGTTAGAATGGTAAAAAGAGAGATTTTCAAGCTCAATCCCCTTGCAAGCTTGAAGGGCAGGTTGGATTTAGATGAGTTCAGAGTAAACATAAATGCCTTTTAAAATCCAACAAACATTGACAGGGTTTTCTAGTTTGTGTTTCATTTTATGTTTTTAATCATTTATTCGTCTATTCAAAGAAGCTATCCTTCTATTTCACTAAAGAGAAAGACACCCTCTGGAACATGAGATAGGACTATCTGGCCATATATTCCAGCAATCCTAAGTCAAGGGTCATTTGCAAAAAATGCATTCTGTGTGTTCTAGTGATATCAAAAACCTTTCCATAGAAAACACAGCTGAGTAGAAACCTCAGCGATCAAGTGATTCTGCAAGCAGACCTTGTCCTTGCACTTGAACGAAAGTTCAATGGCAGATATCCATCAGCACATCACAGTCCCAAATCAGCCTGCTTAAGGTCAGACGTTCCTACAGAGAAATATGTATTGAGTTCACGTGAATTTAAAATAAAAGCAAGTCTAAGCAGATGGAGGTATGGATTCAGGAAGCATACAGCAAATACTTTTACAATACGTGCAGAAATCTTACGCGATTCCTGTGAAACTTACGGCCTGAGATCCTGGCAGGATTGCTAGTGAAGTCAAGCAAGCAAGCAAAATTGCCTGCTTGCTAGAAATAGAGATAGTTGAAAACAAAGGCAGGTATCAAGTTTGGCCCAAAGTTTGTTTCTGGAGACTGATATACAAATTAGGGATAGAACTGCACAAAAAACGAAACCATCCCGGAGGGAGCAGACTCGTTCAAATGGAAGAAATGAGTCTTGGCTTATTTCAGTCCTGTTTGCTGTTTGCTAGGAAGGCAATTCAAAAATCATTCAGATTAAGCCTTTACCTTAATTTGAGTTGTCAGCATTTCTATTAATACTCTGAATTGTTTTGAGACACAGGCTAATAAGAAGGACATGACAACTGTGATTTAATTTTATACACTGGCAAAATTTGCAAGTACTTCTAAAGAAGTTTGAGGACAGATACACCAGGGAATTGAAGATTGATATACCAAAGGAGTTGCTGTTTGGTTGCAATCAGATGTTTAGGCTGGAATGAGAGACGCAACAAAGATCCATGAAGCCTCAGCTGCACAAAAGCTGTGATTTCGAAGGAACAAAGTACAGCCTGAGGTGTTGTATTACGATTATAAAAATTGATCTGTGGCATCATTAAAAGAAAAAACTGAAGATCTTTTCAAAGTTTGCAGTAAACTTCTCTCATATGGTCATATATTGCTGTTGAGATAGAGATTTCCTTACACTAGCAGGTCAGGCAGATTCATTCAGTACCCAAAAAGTTCTACACATCCCAACAGAAAAAAAGAAAAAAAACAACGGGAATGTATAATGCAGAGTAGAGAGGACTCTTATTCTGCTAAATTGAGAAATACCAGCATTAGCTGAGAAAGTGCAGCAGTGCATAATTCACAATATAAATTAAGGAAGAACTATCTTCATGTATTTCAGATGTTGGCATAGCTGACCTGTTGGCTAATATCTCCATCCTTTTTTCTTCTGAGTTTGCTTCATTAGTGTACTGAACAGAGATTTCATTACACAGAGGCGATTGCGTCTTCTGTAGAATAAAGCTGCTATGGAATTTTCCAATGAAAATGTTAGACACTCCTAGAGTTTTGACACTTGCAAGGACTCAAAATTTTGCAAGTCAGGCCCCAAAACACAGCTGTATGCAAGTCCTCGGCCAAAAGCAGTCCAAACTTTCCCATGTTCCAGGTTTTTGTGCATTGAAGGATACTTTTCTCTTTTTGGAATTGCTTTTATTATCTGTTAGCTAAGACCAATTGCTCTATTTCAGAATTAAATGAACCTAATTTTTGAAAGTAGTGTTAAAGCCTACCAACCAAGCCCAAGCGAAAAATCTCTAAGAGCTCTGTCACAAAACCTCCCTGGATTTGCTGGCAGTGTTTATAGTAATGTACAAAAGGGAATTGCTCATGTTACTCATAACCATCTATATTAAGTTCATAACATCTATTTGCCATTTATTTTAACTCTTAAATTACCATATGCAAATGGTCTCCAATAGAAGTTGTTATTTTTAAATTAAGGGTTTTATTCTTGGTCTTTTGTGAATTATTTGAATGACTCCCTAAAGAAACAACCTATTCAGTAATAAGTGAAATACACTGCATTTACCTGCTAAAGTGATTGACAGTGTCCCACCTCATCCTCTTAAAAGTATTTCAGCAGAGAGCCACATTGCCTCTGGACAGCAGAGTGGGACTTGATAGCCTTTCAATGAAAACTTATCTAGTGTAATGCCTTCTTTAGTTACTGATTATTCCCCTTTGTCTAACTTTAAGATGAATGTGAGCTTGTGCAGAGCCTGAGGACCCTCAGTTAGCTTTGACAACATGGAAAGTTGCAGCACTCGGTCACAGAATCTATTTTTTCCTAAGGGCTTCACGGAAACCAAAATGTTTTCTCAGTGTCCAACCACTGTGCCAGAAGAATGATGACGTGGTGTTGAGGGAGTCAGGAAAAGAAATATCTTTTAAAATTATTCCCTGTGCAGAGAAGCTCTGCTTGGGCATAACAGAGGATGTTCAAGCCCAGTATATGTTGCAAGATGTTTTCATTATTTGCTAAGTCCCCTTAGTGTGCCATTGCTGCCAGCCTTGAGGATTAAGGAATCGGCAGATTTATGAAGAACAGCTTATAAGCAGTTCCTAAGAGGACTCCGGCACCTGGTCTGGCTTTCACATACTGCTGTGCACAATGTGGGAGCTGATGCCATTTATTATTTCCCATCTTTGTGCATGAAGCAGTATCAGGATCATGGAAGATCTGCATCCCACTTCTAATAAGCAGCTTGGGAGCAGGAACATCAGCTCACGTGGCTGCTGGCTACAGGCAGCCATTCCTCTCAGCTTGCCTCTTTCCCCAGGCCAGGAGGTGCTGGCATGGCTGGTGAGAGGCTGCATTGGGCAGATAAGTTCAATTTGTAGTATGGTATCTTTGAGAGAATGTTTCTTCTATGCATCCCAAGTGGGAAAATGTTACATAACTTTTTAAAGAATTTTAAGCTTTCCTTGTGAAGAAAACCTGAATTTTCCCATATTTTACATTTCAGAAGAAATACAGAGGAAATATTTTCAGATATTTACACATGAACACATGCGCACGTATTTCCATGACTGCAGTTCTCAATATGCTGGACCAGTTTCTCAGCAGTTACAAATAAATGAAGTTTCAATTTTTCAGTGTAAACAGTGACTGCATGGGGAACAAGACTAGACTAAGCCAACTGAGATTTGTTTCAAACACATCCCAGAGCTCCAAATGTAATATACTAGATGTGGCGGAACTCACCTTCATATGAAGTGTCAGGTAAACTTTTTGAGTACGCAAGCACGTATTTCAACTCGGGTCCATTTGAAAAGAGCGCACGCAGACTAAGTATTATCTTCAAATACCCAAAGCAGATGTATTTCCAGCTTCAAGTTCCATTGCAAACATTTCACACATCTTAAATTCAAATCAATTTGCAAATTCAGGCGACATTAACCAGTAATTTCAGCAAAGCAAACTCCAGAAATTGTGCCTAGTCATATTACATAGCTCTCTGAGTTTTATCTCTTAAAATATGCAGAAAGACAACTCCAAGATTAGCATTTAACACAACACCCAAGTATGTTAATTGTGATTAAGACCCTAATTCCTTATGTGGAAATAAATCAAAGCACTCAAACCACAGTCAAAGATTTATCTTTCATCAAATTGCTTTTAGATTCTGTATGATTAGAAGAGCTGTTTGGGGCATGTTTGAAAGGAAATGAGAAACAGCCTCATACATACATCAGAGACTGTATTTTGTTTTGTTGGCCCGAAATAGGTAGTGCCTTATTTTTTCCTCATCTGAAATAATTTATAGGCTATGTATTTATGACATTGAACTAAGCAGAAGAGATTATTTTTTACACAGCAGTGCTAAATATTGTAGAGATGCAAGGAGAAAGTCTATCAATTTCTAGTCATACATTTTTCTGTATGACCATTTATTACAACAAATCAGTAAGTTTCTGCTCTACTGGAAGCAGAACAGAGATTTCTGTTACTTTTAATCAATAATAGGGTGTGATATTCCAGTCAAGTAACTAAGTTGCATAGTTAATTTTATCACTATGCTATTATTAGCACACAGTGTCAGACACATTTGAATCTTCCGTACTCAACAATTACAAGACCATTAATGAGAAACTCATTCAGCAACAGAAGTAAAAACAGGTGGCCAAAGCAATATCCATGCTGTAGTGCAGCCATGGGGGTCAATCCCTTAGCATCCCTTTCTCACCTTTAATGCTCAGAGAATTTTTACCTTATTTTTCCAATAGAATACACTTAAAGAAGAAACTCTGCAATCTTCTACAACAAGGCTTACCTCACCTACCTGTGTGGAGAAAAGATAAAGGAACAAACCACAAATAGCAGATATGAATGACTACTAAGTGTTCTTAGGGAAGATGTTTAATGGTGTTTAGTGCAATGTTTACATGCCTAGGTAGGTTACATCAGGCTAAAACAGAATTGCTCATTCATAACCTGAAAAAGGTGACACAGGAACCTCTGTTTGTGATTTAGTGATCTGTAAAAGCAAGTAGGGTCAGCTAAGCTGCGCACCGGTATTTTTTTTTATTAATTACGTCTACTTAAGCCTATGCTCCTATGCCTGCTGACAGCATAATTCAGAATGGATTTCCCCTCAATCTCTGCCCCTGAGGGATTTTATCAGGCTTTGGATAGCTGACTGCCAGGAGTGCCATGCAGGGTATCTGGAAGCTGCTCATGGTGCAACTCTGTCCCTTTGAAGATGGGAATGAATAAAGATGTGCGGAAAGCCTCACCAAAAGCTACTTCCCACCTCTTCTACATTTTCAGAGAACTTGCTATAAGTTAAAAGAGCATGAGAAGCAGAGTGTAGCATCGGGTTCAACAGTAGTTCAGATGCAGCAGCAATGATCTACATGTACCACTTCACCTAACTCTCCCCTTTATCGCTGATATTAGCTTTCAAAAGGAGCAATGAAATACCCAAGCTTCCAAACACTGGAAAGCAGTATAAAACCCAGTGCACTGTGTGAACCAAAGCACCCTCAAGGGGACCAGCAGTTTTAAATGAGATTTTAATGTTAATAAGTGCTGACTGACCTTTTCCATTAACTTGCTCATATGTCTCCAGCAGACAATGGAGTACCAACCACGCACCAGCAATAGATTAAGTGGACAAACTCATCCTTCAAATGAAGTTAACAATCCCCAGTTAAAAATGCAACTGGTTTCCAGAAAGACAATTTGAAATTCATTTTAGGACTATCAGCCCAGATCTGAATGACAGTTGAGACTCCAGCCTGTATCTGAGAGATTATTTCCATTGAATTACTCAGTGATCTGTTAAAAGGTTACGACGGTAATCTGCCATGTTGAAGACATAGGTCAAGTCTCCTGCTTTGTAACACAACCAGTGAAGCCTGATGAGGTGACTTTACCCAACTGTGCCTACATTTCCAACACCTATAAAATGGGAGTATCATCTCTTACCTCTCATGATGAAATATAAATAAACACACCAATACAGTAGGACCAACTAAGCCTATGCTTGTGTATTTTTTCTCCATTCTTTCCATCACTTGCTGCAGGAAATCCAGCTTCTTGATGCATTTTCAAGAAATTGGTACTAGACTAAACTCAGAACATACAATGCATCATTCAATACCAGTCACTAGCCAGTGAATGATGATACCAGCTGGTATCATGTATACCAGCTCCGTTCTGCATGTACCTTGGTAAACAAGTCCTAAATGTAATATGTACTGCTTGGAGTCCAAGATGCATATTTAACTCTGTCGACCTTTCCTTAGGGAATTCTGTCTCAACGAGTTAAATGAGAATGTTTTTAATTGAAGTATAAGATTCCCACTCTAAAGCCATTAGCTTTTGAAGCTAATACAAGCAAGAGATCAACTTTAAGATTACCTCAAAGTATAATTATTTAAATCAACAAAAACCAAATTAATTTTATATTTACTGAGTCTGCAGATGGGGTAATTTAGTTACAAACAGACAGGAAACAGGGTTACAAACAGAATGAATGAAGTCTGCTGTGCTTATGAGGGGCTCTTGCAGTATGAGCAGACTCTCCTTCGAACAGTTCTCATAATTTGGTGCAGGGCCATACGTTAAAATGGATTTCACTGAATTAAATCATTAATGAGCCAGAGAAAAAATTATTACTCCTTGAGACACTGAAAAGGGTTAGGAATAAAGCTGGCCTACATAGATTCTCTCAGCCAGCTGAAGTCCTCTAAATTCACTTGAAATAAAGCTTGTTGGAAACCAAATCCAGGTGAGATCTGGACAACAACATAAGGAAAAGAATAGAGAGCAGAGGATTCATTGTGGATTAGGCATTTTCCATTCTCTCATTGCCGGACAATCCTCAGTGTGCTTTCACTTCTTTGGTGTTTCTTCTCTAGACATTTTCATAAAAGTTTTCTTAGGTTCATAATTTTATTCAGAGATAAATTGCTGAACCTGAAAAGAGCTGAGTAGAGACATTAATGAAGACCTTTTTCATCCACCCCTTCACCTAACTCAAGGGAGCAGGCATAGCTGTACTCATCTCAGTGAATGCTAAAACATTTTAAATATCTGTGATTCCATTCATGATGTACCAAAAGGATAACTTATTTTATCTTTTAAACACTGTTTCTTATCTTCTCTGACCTGTACAATTAATAACTATGACTACTCTCTTCTATGAAAGCACTGCTGGAGAAGAAAGAAACCTAATCTTAGTTATCTAAGGTTAGTATGTACCACTTTCAATGCAACCTTAGATCTTCAGATACTACAGTGAGAAACTTTTTCAAGTAAAATGCGACAGGAACCTACACCAGAGTCCATCCAGAAACTATGAATACTGTAACCGGTACAGCAAAATACTGAGCTGCTAGAAATGCTTGACTTTTCCACAGAAATGTTGAGACCAGCAGGGACCTCTGGAGATCATCACCAACCTTCTCTGGTAGGAGCATGGCCTCCTACTACAGAATGCCCAGGATTGTGTCCAACAAATTCTGAGTGCATCTAAGCATAGAGAACCTCTACCAGCATTCAATCACAGTAAAAAGGTTTGTTCTAATGTTTAAACACAATTTCTTTTATATCTATATCCTGAGATTAGAATCACATTACTCTGAATCTTGTCACTGCATATTCTAAAAAGTCTTCTCTTGAGGATGCAGTCAATATGTAAACCAGTTAAGACACAGGTAACATTTGCAATATAATGAAACAAAATGACAGAAATCTTGGGATTGCTAGTGTTAGCGTACCAGATATTTGAGAAATTGCTTCAGATTTTTAGTGGGTTAACACAGGAACCCAGAAGACAAACTGATTTGGTCTGTGCTATAGAGCAGTCCTTAGTATAGGGAGGCTTTTATTTTGAGAGAGAAAAATAAATTGCTGACAGGGGCAAATTAGGTTTGGTTACTGTCAAAATTTCCTAGTATACAAGGAAAATTAGAAGGTCTCCAAGCTATGATTGCTCTTGTAAACCTCTGTAAAGAGTAATGTGACAGCCAGAAATGGTACAACTTGATGCACTAGAAAACAATTACATCAGTTTATAAACATGCTTAGAATTCTCATCTTAAATGACAACAATTACGTTACTTTATAAACATGCTTAGAGCTCTCATATAATAAATCCACTGTACTCCATAGGGAAAAAAAACCCATCAAGAATCAACTTTTCTTTGGGAAACAACAATGAATTTCTCAAGGGTAAGTAAAAAACGGTAAATCATTGACTATTTATGAGAGACCTTGGAGATGAATAAAGAGGCAGCAGAAAAAAGGTGTCCTAGAAAAAAAGCAGTTACATCACTTCTGCCAAACAATTACTTCACCTTTCTCATACTGAGTCCATGGATAATCACCCTCTTTCTTGACTTTATTGTATAGAAGTGCTTACGAGCTGTCTCACTATCTACAAACCATCATATAGCGCATTACAACAATACACCTGCACACTTAGAAAAAAGAGCTGGTGGCTTTTTGTCATCTTCGCATGACGCAAAATCATTATTTAACTAACATGACTATATATTTCTCATATTTTCCCTCTTAAAACACCATAAAAAAGAATGTAAAACAATCCAATGCCGGCAGAAGTCTGCCTTTAATAATCCTTCGTTTTCCCATAAAACGAATAGTGATGCACCTGGGTATAAAAAACAAACAAGCCTTAACCACACTGAAATACTTTGGGAGGAGGCCAGATACTGCACGGTCATTTAAAACCCTGTGACCTCTTCTGACTGTTCTGTTATCTTGGATGCCAGTGCTATTTCAGGTAACACCTGTTTTTGTGATATCATACTCCAAAAATCATTTTACGTGATTAGAAAATACACAGCACCATGAACTTTACTGAAATCTAAGTAACTTGTCATTATCATGTCATCATCAATAATTTTATCTAAAAGCAGGAACTGTTCTTCTTTGCTTAATGTTCTTCCATTTCTTTCACTTCTCTGAGAGTCTCAGAACTTTTAAAGCCGTGTCACTCATTTTTCCATGCCCTGTCCCCACCATTCTCTGCATATGCAATCAAGAAAGTTGCATTTTAATTGATCTCTTCATTTTTATAAAAAGGATTTTATGTGCTTAATCTTTCTTGTAGCAATTTGTTTCTCCTCAGCTCCCCTCTCCCTTACGGTCTGATGAATTTAGTGCAGTTTTCCAGACATTGCCATACTGAAGGGAAGTGATCATGAATGATGAATTCCTATTCTAAAATACTCAATAGTAGTACTACTCAAAATCTCTGGTCATTTGTGCTGTTTTATCATGTAGAAACTTGTTTCAGCATCCACTCCACTGTCCCCTATCTAGTAACTCTCCATCTGCACAGCTAGTTTACACACCTCTCCAATGTGACTGTTGGCTATCCGGATTATATTTTCCAAAGAAATTTTGCTTCCTTTTTCTGAGTTGAAAATCTTGCATTCTAATCCTACTACCATTGTTACTAATGTTTTTAACCACCTATTTTAAAAATCAACAAGATTCTCTGAACTCTACAGTCTTAGTGTCTGTTTTAATTCCATTTTCACCCTTCTTTCACAGATGCCTATGTAATGCCTCCTGGTCTCCAAACAGATTTCATCATATTTTTGAGAATTTTTTTATATTCATCTTTTTTTTAAAAAAAAAAAATCCTGTATTTTTGCTTAATTAAAAAACATTCACTCTTTACATGTATATTATTAGCAGTAATATACATGTACTACCAACTCATGTTATATACATTATAAAACAAAAATAGACATAAAAATGGATAGAAAAGATGAAAATGAAAGCACTATCTAATTACTTCACTTATTAATGATGCAAACACTATTTTCTTGACACACAGCAATGGATTGTCAAGAGCATAATCCATCTCAGAGACCATCGATCTCATCCCTGTCCAGGTTAAATCTCCATGTCTCCTGAGGATGGAGAAAACCATCCTCTGTTTGAGGAACACTAAAAGACTACGACAAACTGGAACAAAAGACCATAGCTCAATCAAGTCTCATCTATCTAGCAATACTGTGGTATTGCTATTTCTTTCTCTTGTCCGTACATTTCCTCTCTTCTACACAGTTGACAAGAGGTCTTTCTTTTTCCTCATATCAACTTGAGATGCCCAATCCAAATTTTTTTTATTTTTAGCATGTGATAGCCTTGATTATTTATAAATGAAGAAACAGTGGTTTAGGTAAAGATGACTACCAGAAGAAATGACGTTCTGTTTTCTGAACACTTCTCTTATAATCTTGTTCCCTTCCAATAAGCACATAATCATTCCAGCTAGAATACGTAAGACCCTTAGCCATATCTGAGCATTTTTTTTTTTTATAGCAGATCGCATTTCAGATACATTCTTTTTTGCAAAGATTTGTTCTATTTATTTTTTAGTCTGCCATAGGCCAAAACTTTTCAAGAGGGACCACTACAGAGTAACCTAACTGGAAATATGATCTATGTTGTATCTAAAAACATTATGAAATGCTGTGGTGCAGATTCCAGACATGCTACCAATTACCAATTTTTTTGTTGGATCATAGACTATATTTCATTTTCAGAGTCAAGATAAATTTTGAATGAAGTGCTGTCCACGGTTCATTTTCAGTATGATATAAAAACTTAAGAAGTCATTGTTGCAAGGACAGCTGCCCTATTAAGTACATCTAATAAACACTATTGTAGATGTATGGTTTCATTTTGGTTTAACTACTAGCTTTTGACTTGTACAACTGCCAAGGTACAGTTAAATTCACATAGGTTTAACTTCTGTCCAAAAAAAGTCCAACACAAAAAACCACCCAAACAAAAAAATATCCCAAAAGAATGTCTGAGGAAAAAAAATAACCCACAAAACAAGTAAATAAACAAGAAACCACTAAAACCCACAAATACCCCTCAAAAACGACAAATGCTCTCATTATAGAAGTATTAAAAGTATCTGTTTCTGTACTTGTCAGACATAATTTTTTCTGGGGTTTTCAATGTAAAATGGAAAGGAGACTAAATATATTCACTGATCCTCATGAGACTTCCCTTTAATAGATGAAAAGCTTACTCAAGCTATTAGTCTTTTTCAGTTTGGCTGCCACAGCAAATGCCCTTCTGTGCTCCCAATAGCCTTCAACTTGTTTTTCTGGATTAGATAAATATTGCACTTGAAGCTGTCCCATAAAGTTATATGCTCTTTTGTGTGTTTCCCTTTTATTTCATACTATACTTCTGATACTAATGAACTCATTCCCGTGGGCTCACTGCAGGACACGCATACAGAGAAGACCTGAAAATTACATTTGGGGCTATTGTCAGGCAGCAGACAGGCAGGTTTGCTTCCAGGAAAGGAGCCGTTTTGTGAAGAACAGAACAATTCAGCTCAGAGGTTGAGCAGGGATGATGATGGCCCCTGTAAAACTAAAAAGTTGATAAACCCACTGAATTTCAACCCTTTGCTGAGATCCTTTTGCGTATCATCATGGAACCATGAAGCTGAAACTCAGTTCCCTTTCACAACCTTGACAAGCTGCTGGTTCTTAGTTAGTGGGTCAAGCTAAGTATTACTCTAACCAGGATACAGAAACAAACCAAGAGCCTATTTCAGTTTGAAAAACAATAGAAATATAATGCTAGCATGAATAGACTCCAAAATCATTATGATCATTAATGCCTGAATTAGTAAGAGTCCTCCAGCTGCGCAGATATAAAGTTGAATTTCCAGGACATAAACTGTTAGAGCAGAACTCACATGTTCTTTTTTGTGACTGAAAATGCAGAATATTCCACTGCAGATTCGATGAGGACACTTTCCTGAACAACTTCACCATGTAAGAAATAGAATAGGATGAAAATCCCATGGAAGGTTTGTATCAGGTTTTGACAAATGCTTTCTTTGCCAAAACCACACTTAAACCACATTCTAGTGATTTCAGCACCTTACCAGCAGCCAACAAAAGCATTGCTTTATTACTAGTTATGTTGGCTGCAATACAGCTTTGTATCCTCCTAGCACACAAAGCCTCACCGAAGGTACCTTCCTTGACTGGGTTATCATAAGCAATGATAACATACCATAGAAAATTTACACCGTAAGAAAATCTCCAAGTTTCACAACAACAGTATTTCTCTCTTTTTCTTTTTTTTTTTTTTTTTTAATTTAAATAAATGTTCTATTTTCTTTGGATCATTCTTTGGATCATCAGATCAGTTCTAGAGAGTGAGAGTTCTTTCTGCAAGATCCAAGTCGAGAACAATTCTGCCTATGACCATATAAAGGTGTTTCATTATACCTGAATATGTTTCTCTAGCCAAAACAAGTAGCACTAATATCCCTGAGATATTCTGTAAGAAGAAGAAGAAGGGTTTAACCTGAGCACAGTTTCTCCCTCATACCAGAAAACATTCCTTCACCTCAAAATTTGAAATCGTAAGAACTGATTGCAGGATTGTTTTTAAAATTAAGGCATCGAGACATTTACAGTCACAAGCAATAAACAATTTTCAATCTATGGTACAGAAAGCTCTCTGTTTATTATTCTTTCTGTAGGTAGTTTTGTAATTATGGGACCCATGCCTATGATTTAATGTGACATTTCTCAAGTGTTTTACAGAGAATTTAATTTGTGCGCTGGAGAGGATTTGTAAAGATCATGGAAGCACAAAATATCAGATCAGTGTGTTATTAAGAGATGATGTGAAGGTCAAAACCCTTCAGTATCCTTTGGATCAAATAACCATGAGATCATTTTCCTCACTTGCAAGCAAAAACATCTTGTGAACATTTACTCAGAGTGCCAGAGCAAAATCCAAATACACAACTGAGGAGTACCTTCATCCCATCAAACCATCTTGAGAAATAGCTACTGCAGTCACTATGAGTGCACCCACAGATCAGATTTTAGGGTAACCTGAGTAATGAGATAGTACACTCACACAGGAAGTGCCTAGAATGTGGGTAAGAAACAGCGCTACTTCTTTACAGATAAATATATGGGAATTTTGCCACTGATTTCAGCAGAAGCAGTATTCCTTTGAAAGCTCATAACTATATGTCTATCAGCATGCAGCCTCACAGCTGCAGTTGAGTGCTGGGCACAAAGACACATGCTGGGTAGAACCATTCTGCTGCTGGCAGCGAGTGCCTGGAGTGCCACTCATTGGCTGCTTCACCGGGTACCTCCAGAGCTGCTGGCTGCAGGCCACGCAAGGAATTCTATGCTCCTTCCCACTAACATTTCTTAAAAATACTTCAACGGAGAATAAAAGTGTTGAGAAGATTTCTAATAGCTTCATAGTCAATTTCTCTCATGCATGTACAAGAAGAATAACATCACTGCCTGCTTGAGCGTGCCACTCACAACCCCTCAAGCTTGGCAATAACAAACCCAAACACAGAGCTGATCATAGAGAAACAGCACTGGCAAATCACAAATAGATCTAAATTCATGCATCAGTCTTGATCATGGTATAAATATCCTGAGTATGAATCTATCAGTCTCCCAGTAACTTCTTTTTTCTTTGGGCTGAACCACAACTCTGGCACTGAACAGTCTTGAATTTTGGGATATTAAAAATTCACATCAATATGTTTGTGATGTGGAAAACTAATTTTTCCTGAGCAGCAAATTTATTGTTTGGGAAATTAGCTATACTTTGAATAACTGCCAATGAATGAATATTTAGATTGTCCTAAGGCAACCCTTGGACTGCGGCATGCTGCTTTGTTATCAGTTTTTAAATGAAAGCTCCTCTCTATGGAGAACAGTGGAGAAAAACATTTCCCATTGAGGCAAACATGAGCTTTTACTACTAATAAATGTTTGCTTATATGGCTTGTACTTCTTAACTCACCAGTTATTTTGTAGGACAATGGGCAGAAGTGGGGGGAAGCAAGTTCTGAATGTAAATGAAAATTCTGTATACAAAAAGCATGAGTGAACTAAGTCCAAATTCTGAAAGTGGAATTAGTTTGAACATAACTGCCCAAGGACAGCTCTTTCCTATTTTCTGTTAAATGTGCTATTGAGAGGTAATACCTGTCCACCTGCATAAGCTAGTAAAATATGGAATGCTTTTATCACCGCACCCAGGAAGCTGAAGAAATGCATATTGTACTAAACAAGTAGATATCAATCCAAATACTTCATCCTTGCCTGAGATGTGAGTGCAAGTCATCAGTTTCTGTGAAACTAAAGAGTGGTTTTAGAATTTTACCTAAACACCAAAAAGCAATTACGCTCTTTGGAAAACAAAGGAAACACCATCATGGGATAAGAGCAGAAAGCAAAAGAAGGGGTAAAAAAGGGCAGCCTCAAATAACAAATCTTCTCACAGTTCAAAGGATATTAGGGACGTTGCTTCCAGGGAAATTATGCTGTATACACTTTCTGCAAGTGCAGCCATGCATACTTGATATTTGCTTTTAATTCATTAGACTATATGAACTAAACTTATCTTGAGTTTTCTTGACAGGTAAGTGGATATTTATTGCTGTTTTGAAACTTGTTCCAACTAGTAAAAACTTAGTGCAAGTGAGGTGCAAGACACAGGGAGAAACTCTCTGCCCCTGTGCTTCGCTTCTCAAGCTTACCTAACTCTGACACAGAACAATCTCTGTCATTCTCGAGAATATTAATGATGTCCTTTGCATCTGAGATAAGTCATTGCTTTGTGTCCACATAAATATTCTGGTGTCCACATGAAATACTCAGAAATAACAGAAAACTATGTATGAGTGACCCTTCAAATTGATCTTGGCTTCTCTAGGTTAGATTCCAAATACATCTGAGAAAAACTGGAGTTTGCCAAATTATGTAAACTATACTGCCAAAATCTCTAGCCTTACTAGATTCCTTAATCTAAAATATCAAATGACTACTTGCACCCTCCTGATTTCCATTTGAACTTTGTAATTAACGTTTTTTTTTTTTAATTTGTTCTTACCAGAGTGAATATTAAAAGCTGAATTCTAAAAAAACTCACAAATGTCCCAGACAAGGGAAATGTAGTGTTCTCTAGAGATCTATAGGCACTTCAGCACATCAGACCTACATCTCCCTTCTAATGAACATTTACATCCTTCTAAATGTCACTCCTGCAGGAACCAGAAAAAAATGTCCCAGAAGATAATGTGCCTTGTGGACACCAGGCAATGAAAGACATCATTAGGCACAGTGGCGAATCAGTATTCAGAACACCACGGAAGTACTTCATGTACTTCTTTTGTAAAACAGTTGCCAAGAATCTCCAAAGAGAGCAACTGTTGAGAGTGCATTGATAGAATATTTTCTTTAATAGCTCACTTGAAAAGAAAAAAGGAAAAAGGGATGAGAATTCTGCTTTTTAATCTCTGATTTGAATGTGTTATCAGTTTCCTTTTTTTTTTTTTCCCTGTTTCCTACAAAGAAGTAATTACCACAGAAAGTTGGATTCAAAATTATAATGAAGATTAGAGAGATCGATATTCACTAGAAAACGTGAAGTGCCACCTGAATGCTCAGTAGCATCCCTAGCATCGTCACACACAAACTGTACTGGATTTGGCGGTGCTGGTGCTGTTAGAAATAGGTCCCCCCATCTCAAATACAGCTATGACTAGAGGCAGCTTTGACTACATAGAGAGCAGTCTCTGAACTGAACAGTTCTGCATATCTCTCAACAAGAAACAAAAGTACATTTTTTGTGTCTGCTTTCAAATCCAGTTACACTCTAAGGAGAGGCATGTCAGAATAGCTGATTAGGATAAAGACCCATAAATCATGACTAACCTGTTTGAATCAGCTCTTCCCTGCAGGTTTGTACTGAGACAGAATTTTATCTGCTTCTCAGAGAGCCAGCCCAGGAGGCATATCATATCACCTTTATAAATCCATGCTGAAACGTGAGACAGAATAAAGACAGTGGGATCATTATCACTGTAACATTAGAAATGCAACCTTCCCTCCCTCCTCACTGTAAGAGAAATGGTTGTCTTTCTGTTACGTTTATCAAAGATTTTAAGCCAAAAACTCGATAACATTCCACTCCACAAGAACTCAGTGAATGAGCAGATCAAATAATTGTCTTTAGCGGGAAAATTATAGCTGTGAAATTGTTTTTGCCATTCTGAACAGATCTATAAATAATTGTTGACTGCAGACTGTGGGTGAGCAAATGCTAGGAGATATTCAAGATCTGATGAGATGAATCCCCAGGTTCAAAAGGTGCTGGATGGCATCATTATGAGGTTACTTCCAATTGCTTTAAAAGGTCATAATCAGGGGAGACCTGAGGACCAGAAGAAATCAAATGTCTCTATCTTCAAGAAGGATAAGGATGAAGGTCTGGGGAACTCTAGGGCTGTCAACCTCAAGGTTAAGGTGAATTGCAGTAGTCAGCATGGATTCATAAAGAGGAAATTGGAATATTTGATTTATGTGATAACCATCTACAATGAGATGATTGGCTCAGAGAAACTTAACTGAAGTCTTGCACCTGGAGAGGAGTAATCTCATCTACTAGCACTAGTGTGGGCTGACCAGATGATGGGCAGTTTTGCAGAGAAAATCCTGGTGGACACAAAGATGAACACGAGCCAGAAACATGCCCTTGTAACAAAGGCAGCCAGGAGCATCTGGGACTGCATTAGGTAGGGTGTTACCACCAGGTCACCTTCCCCTCTGCTCAGTTCTGCTAAAAACATATGTCGCGTTGCATTTAGTTCTGGTCTCCCCAGAACAAAAAGAGCATTGAATTAAAGAACGGAGCCCAGTGAAGGGCCGTGAAGATGATTAAGATCTAGAAATACCTGTCATATGAAAAGAAGGCTCAAGGCAGAACTTATCAGTACATATAAACACCTGATGAGAACACATCAAGATGATAGAGCCAGATGACAGGACAAGAGGCAATGGCACAAACTCCAATACAAGAAATTCGGCACAAACTCCAATACAATAAATTCTATTTTAGTACAAGAAGAACGGGGTTTTTTTACTGCATAGGTGGCTAAAAACTCCAGCAAGTTCGCCAGAGTGGGTGAGGGGTCTGCATCCATAGAGATGTTCAAAACTGGATGGGACACAGTCCTGATCAACTTGCTGAAGCTAACGTAGTTTTGAGCAATGGATTTGGAGCAAGAAAGCTCCAGAAGTGCCTCCCAACCTCAGGTAGGCTGTGACTATGCACTTAGTAGATAGTGGGAGATTGATGAAGGAGAGAAATAGGATGATAAACAACAGACTCCGTCCCTGACTCTGTGCATAATTCCACTGTAATCAATGAGGATACTTGAAATCAGTGGTGCTGCTCATGATAAATGCGAGTGACTTTATTTTTTCAAGAATTATACTCAAGCATCCTTAAGATTTGCAAAGCCACAAGCAGCAGAGAGTACTTAAAAGCAGTGTGTTCAATTTTATTTTGTTGTTTACTTTTTGAATGACATTGGTGTTGATCAGCAAATTATATTTTATCCCCAAAAAATAGCAGGTAGCAAATCATAGAGCTGGATTTGATGTCTGATATTAACTGTTGGGCAAGGATGTTTAGACTCTAACAATCTGTCTCTCTCACTCCACTAGTCTTTAAAATGAAAGCAACAGATGACAGACATTTGCTGATGAACTCTCAGATTATTATTATTTTTTTTTCTCATTTGTTGTGCTTTATATGAGAGGTGTAGTTTTCCTCAAAGGCAGGCAACACATGAAACTTCAACAAAGGGGGATCAAAGAGCCACCCCTCTGTGTCCACGCCTGAACTGTTACATTAACAAGAAGAGCAAGATATCTTATTTCTTTCAGGGTGTCGTAGAAATAAAAAGATAAAAGAGGAAATACTCTGTCAAATAAATAAGAGAAAGCACATTCTGTTTAACACTGGTTGTAGCAGAATGGCCAGATCTGCAAGAAAACAGAATTAAAACTGCACCATTAAATGTATGCGTACATGCAATAGCAAAAAAAAAAAAAAAGTACTCCTTAGCCATAAGGATGCAATCCAAAATAAAATCAAATTAATTCTAATTTATGATTGCTTTAATGATCTCTTCTACCCAGAGACCATCAGCAATGACTGCGACATTAAAGCACCAATGATCGTGATACCAGTGAAAATATCCTGATGTGACAATACGGATGGAAGATGAATTCTTTCAGCATCCGCCTTTGTCAGCAGCGTGAATGGGGCAGGCTCTTCAGAGCAGTAGCCTGATCTGTTATTGTGCTCTCCATCTCAACAAAAACCATTGCCCTTAACAGCCAGGCAGGCTCTGAGCAAAACTAAGAGGACTCCATTTACCGTTTTCAAAGTCAATAGAAAAATCTATGTCAGCTTCAGAGTCAAGAGGCACTAGTCCACAAGCCACAAAATACAGTGAAATGTAAGTCAGCCAGCAGCTCTTAGCAGACTATTTCACTTAATTTGCCCTCATTTAAAAATCAGGAAAATATTATAAACCAAAATGGTCAAGATGCTATAAAACAAAAAAAACTTTCAGTAAATTCTGAATCAAAAGGTAAAATAAAAAGGCTCTACTCTATAAAAATGTTACCACAATAACTTCTGAATATATGTGGTCTAGAACAGAGGTGCCACTGTAAGACTGAAGGTTGTTCCAAGAAGGTAACAGCTAACCAGAAGACAAAGCAGCTAAAAGAGGGATACTAAATCTCAGTGAATGAGAAAAGATATTTTAAATAAATTCTCTCCCCATTTTATCAAGGGCTTCCATAGATGATGTAGTTTTTATATAAACCCCCAAACACAGAAGAAAAGAAATAAAGAAGAACAAAACCAACATCAGTCAGATTTCAGCAAAGGGGGGATGTAGGTCCAAATCAAGTTGCTGCCCAGCATCACTTCTGGCCTCTTCAGATCTTGGACAAAGTTTGTCATCCCGCATCATCTGCTTTTCTCTGACTCGTTATCCAAGGCAAACAGCATATCCTTCACCTAGTCCTCATTCCTGCTATACCGATTATAGTCTTTGGACCATGGTCTCCAAAAACAGACCACCAGAGTGTAAGCACAGCAGCACTCTCATCTCCCCCACAGCTTCCAGACGTCACTGCAGAAATCTGTGTATTAGCACAAATACTCTCAGCTGTGCAACGTCACTGCTTCAGCAGTCAAGAACCATACTCAGTTTCTCTCTGCCTCACACTTGCTATTAAATGTACTGGTTTTGTAGTTGGCTAGAAAAAAAAACACAACAACACAGCTGTGTAACTGAAGACTACCAGGTACTAAATTCATGTAGATTAAATAATATGTGGATTCCCAGAAGACCATTTAAGAAGCTACAAGCAGTGCTCTCCAAACTGATAACTACACATTAAGAGAGCTCACGAGACATTTGTATATACTGAGTGCAAACAAAGTACAGAAAGGACAACAACATGTAGCCATCTGAAGCATGAGTATCTCCTTTGCTCTTCAACTGACACTTAGCTGTATGGGTCACTGAAAGATAGAGAAACCGTAGTTAAAACAGCTCCGTACGACCCAGAAAAAAGTTAATACAACCCATATCTCAGCTGTCAGCTGGTGCACTGCATTACTATTCATTGTTTTTAAACACAGCTCATTCCCAGAAATTTCAAAGTTGCACATACTCATACAAGTGATTTCAAAATATTTTTTTTCAAGCACATTTTAGGGAAAGAAAGTCTTTGGGGAAGAGGAGCTTTCAGAACAGAGCAGTAGGGAGAAGTTGGTGGTTTATCCTCTGAGGAGAAGAGATGGAACAATGACAGACAATCATCTCATGTGCTTGGAAAAAAGATATAATAACATAAGCTTGTTTGTTTACACTACTAAATTTAACTCTAGGAGATTAGGTGTAATTTCTAACCCCAACAAATTCTTTAGTCCACAACTCCAATTCGCTAGCATGCCATCAGATAGCATTTATTTTCTTGAGATTCAGAGAAAGATGAATTTTGGGTGTGTATAATACATTCTCATAGTTTGACTTGTGATCTCCTTCACTATAATTAATTAGATTTGTGTATCAGTGATATGCTCTTGCCTACTGCAAAAATAACTCCTTATTTCATACGCAGACTAAGTAGAATGTGCAGAGCTAAACATTTTGGACCACTTTGTAGGTTTTGACTGTAATAAATATCTTATTGCTCTGCTCCAGATTAGATTGCTCATCAGCAAATACATTTAGAAACTGACATGAAGGGGTCATAAGTTGCATCAGTTTGCTCAGCATATATTTTCCTTAACCCAAAAAATTCATTCTGCAAACACTTCCACATTAAGCTGCTCCCTTATCACCTCTCTGCTCTCCAGTAAGTATGGAATTGTGTAGAGAAGTTTCCCCACAACAGAAGGCCAATTAAAGCACCGAACCAGTACCAGCACATACAGCCAGCTAGGTCCTCAGTCTTCACAGCCCTTCAGTGAATAAATGCAGTCATTGTTTTTGCTCCTGGTTGCATCATAGCTTGTTTAGATCATCCCGTATCTACCAAGTGCCAAAGGTCACAGGTACAAACATACATGGGGTTAATGAAACAATCAGGAGCAGAGAGCAATGCATAAAATAATGAAACCTGAATGCACACCCATAATTATTTCAGAAGAGAATTAAAGATAGTTGTTTGAAAAACTAAGCAGGAAAATGTGATCAGTGAGAAGTAGATACCTATGTGTCATTATTTAAAATGTTTATCAGAGTTAGCTTTGGCTATCCAATGGATACTGCGTGTTTTGCATCTCTCTCCACATTCTGAAAACATCAGATAAGTTTCTACTATTTAAGTGGATTTCTGTACCTTTATTTTCAAGACACAGCTTAGTGTACAAAATGTACATTTGCTACACTATACTTCCTATAAGAAACCTTGAGCTCTGCACTAGTGGCTTGTTTTCCTTACAATTTAAACATCACTTGACTCTATCGCCTGGTATTTCACAGGGGACAGCATTAAACCAGCATGCTTTATCTCAAAGAATTTCACGCTACACTGGTATATTTCTGGTGAAAGGTGTGAGATATCCATTTAATAAATATTTTAGGAACCCAGGAAGAGTACCACTGCTGTTTTAGAGTCTGGTATTTTCTTAACACACCGTTAGGAAACCGCAACATCCATTCCTTTCAGCCAACCTTCTTGAGGCGTAGAACAACCCCAATGGCACTGAAATTTCAATTTCAGCAGAGATGGGAAGTGTACCTGAGAGACTAAAAAGTGCTGAGGGCAGCAGAGCAAATTTATCATCAAAAGCACTTTTAGCATGTGATGCCAGGCAAACTTTTTTAGCCACATGGCTGCTGGAGCGATGCAGCTTGCTTTTTTAAGAGAATGCAGACAAGAATCAGCATGTCAGCATTTTTCTGTTTCTTTTTTGCTCCCCAGCCTGCAGGGGAGCCTTTAAATCGATCTGCAAGTGAGGTTCTCTCGGTGATGGAACTCAAGTAATAAACTGTATCATTTATAGTAATACAGTAGAGCTTAAGCAAAGAAATAGAAGACATCCTTAGTCTGACCTAAAATCATTTTGTCTCATGTTGACCAAATCCTCCAAATTGATACAAGAGAATAGTAGTGACATTAGCAAAGGCCACAGAAGTAACTCAAGGCTAGAAACAGGTGGCACCAGGTCCTTCAAGGAAATGCCTACATTCAAAGCTTGCTCATTTACAGACCATGAAAATAAATGCACCTGAACAAGTTTTCTACCAAAATTAGCTTGCCTGAACTGCAGCCATTGGGGATTACTTCTGTAACAAATAATTTGTCATGGTCTCTAAATAGTATTATATAGTAAAGTTCATCAAATTCAGTGAAGTTATGCACTAGGCTATACTTACACATACCTTGTTGTTCATCTGTCATGCGTGAAAAAACCTTTCGTGAATTTAATCTACTGCATACGGTTCAACAAAATCACCTTAATACTCTAATTAGTAATGTGAGAACTGCCAGTGTTTGTGTTAAGATTAATTGCTTACACCAAATACTGATTTCCCCCTGTGAAAACTAGCAATAGTAAGAATAGTAAGAATGAGTAAGAAATAGCAAGAATTGCTTTACTGGCAGCAAAAATATTCCTGCAACCCGTGCAGATGTCTCTGAACAGTTCATGATCTGTGATATTGCTGCCTCAAGATTCAACACAATTTTCATACGGAATGTAATCATGCTCTTTCTTCTGGAATATATATATATACACATACACATAAAAGAAAAAAAAAGAAATAAACAAATTTATAAATCCACCCCTCAGTACACAGACGAAACATCACCTCTGTTGCTTGTATCAAGAGAGAGTTTTCCCATGTGAGGGAATGTACTCACAACATCAATTTCTCTACACAGAAAACGTGTACTTTGGTGATAAATCCAGTGTTTGAATTCAGCCCATATATCGTCTCATGGATGTGTCACAGGTCACCACAACAGAAGTTGTATGGCTACTTTGATCCTAGAGAAAACATGTCAGACCTGAAAAGAAACCCTTGATAAGTGTGAGCCTAAAGAGACCCACTGATTTAAATTTGAAACAGGAACTGCTAGTCATGCAAAATTGACACTGTTAAAAGTGGATCTGTATTTCATCTGAAGAAAGACATCTGTGTTTGGGATCAAGGCCACCACTCGTGAATATGGGCACGGACAGTCCTTTCCCCTTATTCTCCTCCCTACAAACTAGTCTCTTTTCTATACTGCTCTTACTGCAGTATAATACCAGAATCAGACTCAACAAAATGGAGCTGTATGCAAACTATCACTATTTGTTACACAAAAAACAACAATGCTGTTTGGGTTTAACTCCAAAGATAATAGGCAGCCAACCCCGAAGTAAAGCTTTGTGACTGAAATCTAGAGTCATCTCTACCGAATGCGTTGCCACTTACAAACCTGTGGGCCTTCAGGTAGCACAGAGAATGGCTTTACACAACAAATGCACAACAGAGAACTTCAATGTTTCCTAAAGCACTGCTAAGCACTACAAAATAGAGACCCATGCAAAAACCTCAGACTGGATCATGATTGTGTACTTATTTCAAATAATCTAGAAGGGAGAAATTTGTACAAAGTCCACTCTGACCCATTAAGAAATCAAACCCATGCAAAAACCCATATATGTGGAGTACATAACAAACACATAGTCCTTTATTTTGGAAGAACATCACGTAACCATATAATTTCTGATTCTTCTTTGGGATTGTCACTGGACAAACACTTTATAAAAAATAATCTATTGCCTCAAAGGTATTTCCAGACTGGAAAAAGCCAGTGCAAAGCAGGATTTTCATCACAAAATGGCCAGTACAGTAGATACTGCTATTTCTCTAGGAATATGCAAACAGAAACCTCACTGCACTCACTGTCCCTTAGGGCTACCGAGGCCACATTCCTACATACCAAATCACAGACTGCAGATGCACCTCCTGTATCAGAACTTCTGATTGTAAGGGAAAAAAAAAAAATCCTTTTTCCCTTCCCACAAACAATCCAAGCACGTTAGAAAGTGTAGCTTCGTAGTAAAGCTTATTTATCAATAAAATTAAGAGGATAATTAGAGAAGTGTAATATTTTATTAATGAAAGAAACTACTCAAATGCAGCAAATGGTCATGGACGCAATATACGGTGGCAAGCCTTTTCTCCTTTCATAAATCTCCCTCCCCCTGGAGCAAGACTGTAATCCAGACTGCTAAAATACTCAAGCAACATGACAGCATTTCCTATGTGGATCTACAGGAACAAGCATCAATCTAATTCACAGCATGTCCTACGTGGTCACATAGATAATAGCACTTCTAAGCCACACAGATCTCTAGAGAGTTGCATGTTATGTTAATTCTAATCCTAATTCTAAGAAAACCCAAACTCTCATTGGCATTTGCCAGAGTCCTGTTCAGGCGAGCACAGCGTACTGTTACAAGATAAATTTAAAAAGTGAGAAGACAGTATAGACTTGGACAGAGGTACGTGCAAAGACTGTGGACTAAATTCAATACCACTGTTCTACCAGCTGCAATTTTTATTTTATCTTTGTTTTTCAACAGCTGCAGCCATTTTGGTACTGAAAGAATGCACTGATCAATAAAAGAAGAGCAAGTAGTGAAAGGAAGGATGCAGTCACTGAAAAAATTATGTTTTGTTTCCATACAGTACTGGACTAAACTATTTGATCTTAAAACTTCAACCGTATTAGTCCACAGCTTTCATACATTCCCTGAACTTTTCACTCCACATTCAGTGGCAGAAAATATTTAAAAGTAAAGAAAGAAGAGGCCAGAGCCACAGACTGAGCCTGCCTCTTACCAGTGGTCTTCGCCTGACTAAAAAGCACGTACTGTTAAGAAGATTCATTATGCCCTAATTATTCATTCTCATTGACATATTACCTGCCTCCCTAATCCTAATGAGGACTAATGAGGCAGAATATTTGGCTTTCATGTTTACTTTTCTGTTTATGGAAGCTGTCCTCTTTCTGCGAGATGCTGACATTTGTTTTGACAATAATGACTATAATTCTGTTCAGGTCAGAACAACGTAACATAGAAATTTTCATCTCGTACATATAGCCTTTTGTCAGTGCCTGAGTTAATACTCTCTCCCCATTATCTCAGCATACTGTATTTCACAGCTATCTTACACCAGCTGGACAAAGACAGTCATCCTAATTTATGTACAGGAAGGGAAAGCTACGAATGAATTGCTCCTTCTAGAGAGGATGTCATGATAACTAGCAAAGTGAACATTTCATTACATTCAGCAACTTGTTATGCACTGGTTAAAACCCAGGTGTCACCTCATGCCATTGATTTCTGAAGAGAATTCTGCTTAAAAACTGAGGTCACAACATGGACCCAAGTTTTTGATAGCTGTGTCACAATTATCTCCTCTCTTAAAACAAGTCATTCAAAATTGAAGCTACTACTCATCCTCAGCTTTTCAATCATGTCTTCTCACAAACTCTCTGGCATAAGAGACTTTCTGTAAATAGCAACAAAAAAAAAAAAAAAAACCACCAAATTCCAAATTGCCAGTCTAACCTGCTTACAATTACCTTCCCTAAGAGGATGACACAGAAATTAAACTACATTAGGTGTACATAATAACAATGGTGTGGAGAGCGTGCAGAGCAAGTGATTTTGTACTTGGCTTTACTTTCTGTGATGTTCATTTTAAGGACTGAATGTTACCCACAAGCAGCATTGTTCTCAGATCTTCACCTAAAGAGTCAGAGAATCAGCAGTTAATTAATTCCCCCATATGACAAGACATCAGTCTCGTTCTGGTACAGACAGACTCCGTATAAGCCTGACTTATCCCTGAACACAGATGAGATGCATGAATTTGCATCATCTGCAATGTCTGTCTGGAGAACATCTTCCAGAATAGTAGCAGAAGCACCATGTAAATTCACTGTAGAAAATGGAACAAGGGAAGACAGCAGAGAATACCTGATAATGTATAGAATTTGCAGTAAACAATTTTTTCTTAAGGCTGTCACTTGGATTTCTGTCTTCAGGAATGCCCTGTGGAAAGATCTTTAGATGGCTCAATCTCAACGTCAGCAGAATCTGCTTTATTCTACAGCACCAGAGGTTTAAAAAAAAAAAAAAAAAAAAAAAAAAAAAAAAAAAAAAAGAAATTTGGAGAAGAGGAGCCCCAAGTTCTCATGATCTTTCCAGCTCCAGTTTCAGGCAAGTTATAACACAAGCGATCTCCGCTCTCATGTTCCTAAGGCCAAATCCTTCCTATAAACACTAAATTCATATTTTTCAAGGGTCTTTTTCAGAACCCTTTTTTCTTACATTGGAGGAAAAAATTTATGGGGAAAATGTTATTGTTTTCTAGAGATCACAGTATTTCACCTATCCAGAAAATTTTTAAAAGAGGTTGAAAGCAACCAAGAAGTCTCATCAAGGAGGCTGAAACTCCCATTGTGAGCAGATATTCAGTGTCCATGGGAGCAGAGTGAAAGGGTCCCTTGTTGATTCCCATTTTAACTGAAGGGCCACTACGCTCCTAGCAATTTCTTGAAGGGGGAAGGCGATAAAGAAGCAACACAGCAGTGCTACGTGTGTGTACACATAAGACTCTGATCGAAGCAGTTCAGCATGAACATCACAGCTCCCAAAGGCGGTTAATTTTGTGCCCCTTCAGCTACACCTCACGTGCTGTAAGGCCTGTGGGTTGGAGCTAGGACCTCGCTGCTCCATGCAACTGCTCAGCTTGAAAGCTGTAACATCCACATTCAAAAATCCTATAGAGCTATATCTTCCTATCTGCCAACTAGGAGGAACATGTAGTAGAGATTTGCCTCAGTAGTTTATATGGAAAATATAGGGCCTTGTGAGAAAGACACACAAATACCAGAAACAGCAGGGGAGAATGATCTCTTAGTTATCATCTTCCTCCTTTGAAAATCAACAAATATTAAAAATAAATGTGTAAATTCTGCCTGTACACCAGAAGATTTTTCACTTGAGAACTGCTGATATATTTGAACCACTTCATCAATCTCAATTATCAAATCTCACTCACAGCTGCTAACAAACGTCTAATGAAATTAATAGTGGCAAATGATAGAGCTAGTATGAAAATACATTCTTAGTTGTACTGAAAGTGGATGGAAATTATATTTGAGGGAATTAGACTGTAGCTCTACAAACAATTTAAATCTCATCATATAGCAATTGTTACAAGCACTGAACCGTTTTCTGATGGGGTTCCTTTTCTAACCTGTGCATTGTTAAGACCATCCAGTCTGCTCCTGTGCTAGGTGCACCCAGTCAGCCAGAGCTCCAACAGCTGTTAATTACATTTATGAAAAACGTACTGAACAAAAGAGTGTCAGAATGCCCAGAACCACTCAAAAGCCAGAAATTGACCTGGTTAGTGAGACTATGCATGTCCACCAGGCTGATAACAGAACTCTCTAGAAAACACGTTGCAAGCAATTGCAGATTTAGTAGAAGCTAGAAATTTTCCTGCCCCATGGGGCACAATTGTAGCAGCCTCATCAAGAAATCTCATTGGCTGAAGAAAGCTGCAAAGGATCTAAACCCAGGTCACTTTGTTAAATCCTAAAGTCACTGGTAAGACCCACTGCCATTTTATTCCAATTCCTTTTGGGTATCGTTTTACAGTCATATAGCGCACACAGGGATGAAGCACTTTGAAGAATTCAGAAATAAGCATGACCCCAAGGAAAAACAATTATCTTAATTGTGGCCTAAATGCTAACAAACACCAGTAGTTCAGTTTTTGCTCTTATTTATGCATTCGTGTAGAAAACCATCTTTTGTGAGGCCGCAGAGATGTTCCCCTAGGTGCTCTTTCAGCATTTTTTTTTCTCCTTGAAAAAGCTCATTGAAAAAGTCTGACACAAAATTACCACAATTCTGATTATGGAATGATGATGTGTGGGAGAAAAGCACTCTGTTTTTAAATAGAGCTCAGGTTGCTTGTTTTGTGCCTGGGGGGAAATAAAAATGAAAGGAAGTAAACAAATAAGAGTTAGAAGAACTATTTTTCATTAGTTCCCGTTAGCCAAGCTGATGAGCTGAGTCCACCCAGACTTTCTCCATCAGCCTTTTCCCATCCATGTAACCTGTGGGATTACTGGATCTAGCAGGAGACGCTTTGAACTTATGCATGCACTGCTTTCATCTGTACTTTTAAAGAATAAAAACACACGTAATATTAAACAAAACAAAAGGCTTTTGCAGCAAGTCTACTTTTCCTTTATCCCCTTGTGGAGCAGGAACTCTAAATAAAAAATAAATAATTATACACGTGAAACACCTTTTAACTGTCGCTTGGGATGAATTGAATCTGCTTTGAGAGAAGACAAGGAGCATCAGGATCTGAAGAAATCAGAAACAACAGAAGAAATAAAACTTCATACAGAGTATTACTCATATGAGAAAGAAAAAACATGCAAGATAAAATCAGAAGGAAGCATCTAACACAACAAACATGGGAAATGCTAGCTAAGCTTAGGGGATGGCACTCTTTTCCTGCATGCTCTAGAGCAAATGGCCACAGAGACTGCTCATTATTGCTTGTACTTATGCGATACAGGGAATTAGAAGTGGACTCCTTACACAAACTTCTGTGTGAAGGAGGGTATTGTTTTGTCTCTCAATATTCAGTTCATACTGAAGTTACTCAAGAGATAGGCAAATGCAACACAAAAGAGAATGCAGAAACATGACATAACTTGAATAAGTTCGTCTGGTAACTGCAGATTACTTAGGCTATGATACAGATTATAAAGCTTCACTCCTCTCAGTTACGAACACAGGAAAGCAAACTCCTGTGCCTCTGGAGTACATGAAGACTGAGGACAAAAATGAGTGGGAATATAGATACTGTTTAACTATCAGACATCTGAGTCTAATTCTGATTCACTAAGTGATGCAATCGACAGCTTGCTGAATTCTTAAATTAAACTCAAGATCAGAATTATCAAATTCTCATATTCATAAACACAAAGAAAATTTACTATGAAGCCTTCTGTATATGTTGGTATTTGGGGAAAATAATAATCTAAGCACGAATTAAAGCTGCAAGAACAGCTTTGCTCTCTGTCAACAAGGTGAGCTTTATGTTGTTTTCAAGTGGAATTGGACTGGATTGCAAAATTCATTTAGAAATGTCTTTTTTGCCCTCTTCTGATTAACTTTTTGAAAGCTGAAAAACTATTTGAAAGCAAGGAAAGGCTTAAGTAGCACTAAAATTGATAAGCCAACAGGAATGCTTTCACTGGTATCAAGTACCATTTTTGGAGTGATAATTCTTTTTTATAATTATTAAAGGACTTCTTGAAGCTGCAGCATTTCTCCTTGCTAAGTTCAAGATTGCCAAGCAAGCTGAAAAACAGAGCTGGAAGAATCTTTATTCTAATTCTGAATTTACTTCCAGAGTCCCGAATGACTTCGGGCAAGAAATTTTCCATCTTTTTAGACCTCAGTTTCCCCAACCCGGAAACGAAATTAATAGTATCTATTCTCTTTGTTAAGCACCTCCGTATCACTTAGCTTTTAAGATGACATTTCATTAAGTATTATTACCACTACTCTCAGTTTCCAATAAGAGTTTCAAAAATGAGGCTGAGATGACATTTCAGTAGCAAACTAATTTTATAACAAATTTTACTAAAACATTTAATCTAAGTAGTACATGTCATAGATGAAAGAAATTGATGGCAAATATAAAGACTGGAAATTATATTTAGACAAATTAGTATCCATTTCTGTATTTACTTTCAGCAAGCTTTTCAGTAACTATTTTACTAGTTGAAACATGTATGAAATACTAATTTTGAATTCATACTTTCAGTTTTTCACTCTAAGCATTAAATTGTATAATTAACTGAAATATATCCCATTCTAACAAATGGATATAAAGCATCCAATCAGAGGTAAGAAAGTTGGGATTATGAGTTTCAGGTAATTCCATATGAAAAAGTGGTCAGTACAAGCACATTGATTTTGGAAACACAGAAGTCCATGAATTATTTATAGTTTTCTTGTAATTTCAGTAAATTGATGAATGACAAACCCTCATACAAAAAGCAAGAAAAACAGAAATTAATGAGAATATTACACACTGAAAATTTATAGCTAAACTACTGTATGACATTTGTTGTTTACTAGACTAGAAGACCACAACTTAATATTCTATGAAAAATCAGTTGATTTACTAGACTGGTGCTAATTACTCATACATCTTAATTGATGTGAATTAGATTATATTATTTTGTATAAACCATCCTCAAGAAAACAGTCCCAGTCACTTGAGAAGGAAATCTATCTCGTTTATTCTACTTGCCTTAACACTATTATTACTTCATTTGAATACCTGCAATTATGTCCCACCTATGAGGGAAAAATAAGGAAATTATATAATGCTTTCTTGCCTTTAACTAGTTTGGATTGGACATAAAAGCAATGAGATAGCTCATTAATTGCTGAAACATGGGGCAGTGGGGATAGTGGGAAGGAAGAAACTGTTGTTGGGAGGAGAAAATATTGTTACACCGTGTAAATAAAACCATCTACACTTTGAGTCTCTCTGCGTTGCTTGGTTATTGAAAAATAATTTGTGGATTATGACCAGAAATGTGTGATATGCAGACATTCCTGGAATGCAGATAGTATAGAGGTGTCTGAGATTGCACAGAAAATACTAAAAGGAACCCCTGTATTGATGGAGCTCATGCTCTTAACTTATGGTGTAAAAGTGTCGTGACTAGTTTTGGTTTCTATCAGAGGCTGGGATCAGGATATGAAAGGAGACATCAATTAACAACAGCAACACGTAGAGAAAATCTGTGGCAAAAACAGCATCCAGTATAACCTACAATAGAACAGCACGCAAAACCATCTCACTCCAACTTCCACATACCATTTCACTCCTCTGCCTTTAATTTGGTCTCCATAGGTCACTTGCCCTTTGGACGCTCCTTGCTCCCATCTTCTAGTTCCTCACAGCGTAGTTCTAAGACTGTCACTCTGCCTAGAAGCATGAGTGCCATTTCATTAAGAGATAGCACTGCATTAAACCACACAAGAATCCCAAAGTCACATTACTCATTTGTATTTTAATGACTTGCATGCCTATACTGCACTCCTACGGTAGAGCCTTAGGGTAGCTCCAAGCAAGCTGAAAAAACCCTCCAAGCTCGTGTGTTGGACCGTACCCAGGCTCATTAACCTTGCCTCTGAGCAGGGTTAATTAGATCAGACTAAGCCTCTAGCTAACACAGTGACTATTCTGCATTGTGCCGCTCACACGTGCCCTTGTGTTTCGGCTGCATCAGCAAGCATGGGGATGCAATTTCATAATGTTCCAAAAGTGATTAATTTTGCCTCATAGGATCATTCTTTCTTCCTACTGACAGGATAACTAGACAGCATTTCTGGGTCTAGTCTTCTGATCCTGTGCCTGACTTCAGCCTTGCTTGAATTAGATTCCTTCTTCCCCATTCTCTCTGTAGATAAAGTAGAAAATATTACTCCAACATACGTACGTACCTGCACATCTCCATTGTGCTGACTGAGTCAGGCCAGAGGGACAGCCTCCAGCTCAGCACTAACTTGTGTGAGATCGCTGGTGAGGAAGCTATGCAATTACCAAGGTTTCTGTGCTGATCAATACATTGTAAGTCAGAGCTCCATAAGGTAGCTTTTACAGTACACAAACTGGAAATGACTGCATCCCCTCTCTCAGTCATATTATGCATTTGAACTAATGCACTTGTAAATTTGAACTGGTTGCATGCCTGATACTTAGCTTTACCAGTAATGAGGTTGCTTGCATATTTATGTCTCTGTAACACAGTTCTGTGTTGCACCACACAGCTACATACAGCCTTGAATCATCAGTTACTTAAATCAAGAGATCATATTTGTGCACTCTCCTTGGGACAATATCAGATATCAAGTAACAATAAATTGCAGTTGTACTAACTTGTATTTTAACCTATTTTTTATATTGCAATTATTAATCTTATCTTCATGCTCACTATCACTCTCTGAGTTGGTAAAAACCACAAAAATTTCCAATAATTGCTTCTTTCCCCCAAAATCTGTCTTATTATTCTGTTCCAAATTGAAGAACAACATTCAATTCCTGGTTTAGTAAAATCCCCTTATAAACTTGGTCAATTGTTTTATTACTGGAGGGTTAAGTTGTCAAGGAACAATTAACTACATTATAGTGACAAGCTTATACATGGACTTTCTTGTTGCTATTGTTCCTCTTGGACTTTGATATGCATGTTTAGTCCCATTTAAAGCAATAAGGAAGATTTTAGCAGGGAAATGTTTGAGAAGTCCCTTAATTTAAGACTTTTTGTCTTTTTAAATCATTTTTTCCTCAGTGGATTTCAGGTCCCATAGTTCACTTTACACATGCTGTGTTTTTCACTGAACAGCCTGCTCTGGCAGGTTGCTCACAATGGGATGACAGCATCTCAGCTTTATCTCCTGAGAGGAGAAGAGGAGAAGGCTGCATAGCAATTGTCAGATAGATGAGTACATGAAATATTACAAGCATTCACATGGCAGCTATGGGGGATACAGGAACACTGGGAATGAGAAAAGCACCTCTTCAGATTAGCTATTTTGTTTTGTTTGAGCCAAGAGAATTATTTAACACCAGAGAGTTAATTACAGGTAGCAGTATTGATAGGTGACTCCAACCTCAGAGAGCAGAATAAATCCACTCACTGCATGTGTGTATGTACATTCATAGACTTACTGACTGCTATCTGAGAAAATTACTGTAACATTTGCAGTTTATTTTCTCCACTGTAAGTGAAAGACATCTTAAAAAAAAAAAAAAAAAGTTCTTTTCCTTCCACAACAATCTCTGGCTTGGAAAAAAAATTTAATTGTTGCACTTTGATAGATGACACCCAGATCTTTTCAATCTTTATGCTGTGAGTAAATTTTCCTGCAGCAAATTTCCTTATAATTACAGTCCTGATTCAGGTGAGCATTTCCAGAGTCCTGATAGTTTTGCAAATCAGTGACTGGCTGCTTCTCTTATGCTGAACAGGAATTCACTTCATAATGAAGTTTTACTATGCAAAGTGGCTAAACAATAATGTAATTAACATTTATCTAAAGATATCTCTCGTTCTTTTAAATAATATATGTACATATATATCCCCTCCTTGCATGCTGGTTATTTCTTAGAATCCTAGAATGGCCTGGGTTGAAAAGGACCACAATGATCATCTGGTTCCAACCCCCTGCTGTGTGCAGGGTCACCAACCAGCAGACCAGGCTGCCCAGAGCCACATCCAGCCTGGCCTTGAATTCCTCCAGGGATGGGGCATCCACAACCTCCTTGGACAACCTGTTCCAGTGCCTCACCACTCTCTGGGTGGAAAACTTCCTCCTAATACCTAACCTAAACCTCCCATCTCAGTTTAAAACCATTCCACCTTCCTATCGCTATCCACCCTCATAAACAGTCATTCTTCCTCCTCTTTATTTGCTCCTTCCAAATATTATTTCGGATTGAATCAATTCAACCGAAATCGATATTTCGGATTGAATCCGAATCGGATTCGGATTCAAAAGTATTTCGGATCAGCGAGTTTTAATAACAGTAGGAAACCACTCATTTATGTTCAAATCCTGTCTGCAGAGTTCCTGCCTGGTCCATCCCTTTTTGTGCCCCTGCAGATGATTCCTCCTAGTGAAGCACCATGGTTTGCATTCAGTTTTTTGCAATTCTGCTTCATTCAGGTGATTCCACCAGTTGCTCAAAATTACCATACGCTCTTTCAGAACACTCAAGGCCTTTCCCTAGAGCTTATTACTATTTCCAGATTTATTAAGTGCACTCTTTATTTCATTATCCAAGTTACTAACGGAAACACAAAGTAGTACTAGACTTGGGATGCAAAAAAGCAATAAAAAAACGGTTGCTCTCCTACCTGTATACGCTGATGCTATAAGCTAGCATCTGTCACAGAGTTAGAAGACATAACAGAAACACAATAATGTAAAGCTAATTTCATCTTTTTAAAAGCAAAAAGCTGCAACAGCATTTGCAAAACACAAATGAGTCAGTCCTCCAGATACAATACTGCTGCTTTAAATGATTATAAATCTTGCCTAAATTATAAGGCACACAATTCAATCTCTGCATTACTATTTGCTACACACAAAGGAGCCTTTCATACATAAAAACATAGGATTTTCAGTGCTGGATCCTTCCCTCAGCATCACTTGGAAGATGCTCCCTGACCACTAACCAAAACCATCTGACATTTTTTCTTACTGACAGATATTAGAGGCTAACTTGCCAACAAAATTAACTAGAATATGTATGAAAATAGAAAGGCTATAGAAAAGCTGAAAGACAAAGAAGTTGCAGAATCAAATTATTCTATCACCAAAAGCAGATATTTTGAGGAGATGAAGATGGAGAACAAACCACACCAATCTTTTCAAGAGGAAAACATAGAAAATAAAAAAAGCAGTAAGGAAAGTTAAGTCTTAAAATTCTTCAGATTTTCCAGGCAATTGAGGACAAAGCCCCCCTTTCTCCCTACAGTAATCCTGCTTTGTGTGTATTATGTATATATGTCAATTCAATATTCACGGCTTAACTGAACCACTCTCAGTCTACAGGTATATGTAAGAGTGTTAGACTATTAGAGCAGAGACTCATCAAACAAAATGAGGATTAATATCCTTCCTTGAGATCTGACACTTCTTAAATCCTTTATTACTGACAAATGGGAGCATTTATGATTCATATGGAAAGCTATGATAAACGCCACTGCTATCATTCATTTTCTGATAGCATTAAGAAGAACACTGCATTGTTTGCATGAGGTTCAAGGTTAATGCTACATAACAGATTCTGCCTCTGTTTTTTTTTTTTTTTTTATTTCCTGTGTGAAGAGATAGGATACTGCTTCCTGAAAGGTAATTGCTTCATATATGCTGTTCCTATTTTATTGGAAAGTTCTGGAAATGGACTCCCAGAGCATTAAGCCTGACTCTCAGATCATGAGTCCAGCACAACGCTAAAGCTAAGCCAAACCCCTAGAAATATCAGCTAACTGCATGGGTATCACTCCTGACAAATATATAACTGATAACAAGCCAAAAAGTACATGTACACACACACACACACACACACTTTAATATATATACTGCCAGTACCAGCATCCAATTTTGAGATGGATCCATTCCGAGCAGGCCTGTTCTAGCAGCCATTGCACATTTTTGCTGTGATCCACTGGAACTTGGAAACAGCCCAAGTTATATTAAGCTGGGAAAACATCACTAAATCCCAACAGCACTTCATATTCCAGAAACATATTATTGCCTTTATAAGAGCTGTATCATAATGAGACCACCACTTAAAAAACCCTGGTTTATTCTGGGGGCCTAGAGACTTGTGTGCAAACCAAATACATCTGTCAATTGTCAGTGTTAGACCCAAGCGACACATTTGCAGATGACCTACTTGTTACTTGTGCCAGAAAAGCAATGGGACTGCACTGTCATCCCAGCATTTTTCAACATGCAGAATGATGATTGACACTTGGTGCCTGGTGTCCCATCATCTCAGAGCATTTCCAGTCACCTCTTTTTCTGCTTCTTCATGCATAGAAACACCACATCTGCAATGTAAGCCAAGATGTACCATAGCTACTTCGTGAAGTGACAGAAACATCCACCCTTTTAGTGCCACTCCACTTAAGATTTCGTTAAAAACTCTTGCTTTGTTATTTGTTAGAGTACACCAACAAAACTGCCCCATTTTCACTTAGTTTCCATCTGATAAGTTAATTTGGAGGTGTTTCTCCAATCCTCCTAAATCCTTTCCGCAAATCCTACTTCTTGTAACAGGAGCTGCTAATCCTACACTCAAGAGTTGGTCTGAAGCACTTACAAATGATTCCTGATCCAAGGGGCAACTTTCTGATTTTTCCTTCTTGACACCTTCATCAGCTGTACTCCTCTCCCCCAGAAAATCCCAAGTGCTTGATCCAACTTCGTATTCACTCCCCTGTTTATTGCTGTACTCACAGTCAGTCATCCCCTGAAATAGTAATGAATTCTATTAGAAGGAAGTTTTTCACCCAGAGGGTGGTGAGGCACTGGAACAGGTTGCCCAAGGAGGTTGTGGATGCCCCATCCCTGGAGGCATTCAAGGCCAGGCTGGATGTGACTCTGGCATCCTGGTCTGCTGGTTGGTGACCCTGCACACAGCAGGGGGTTGGAACTAGATGATCACTGTGATCCTTTTCAACCCAGGTAATTCTGTGTTTCTGTGAATACAAGAAATTAAAACAGGAAACAGTCAAACCAGATATGTAAATGCCAGCTCACAGAAAAAAAAAGAACCACAGGAAAATAGAAAAAGCAGAAGAAAATGCGTACAGAAAGAAGAAAATACTGCACTGGATGAGCAGGGCAAGAGGAGATTACAACAGCAAACAGGTGAGAGAAGGCAGGCAGATGTGAGACAAACTGCACAGTTTAGCAGTCTAAGAACAAAGAGAAAGAGCCAAGCAGAAGTGAAGGCATATGACACGAGACAGAAAATGCAAAACCAAATTAGACAGCAGTAATTGTTGGAGTCTGAAATACTGCCACTAGTGCCAGCCACAAAGACCTAACAGAAAAAAAATGAGAGATTCAGACGAAAAGAAAAAAGAATTAACTGAAAATAGTGATCATTTTTATAAATAGAACATAACATTCATGAGATAACAATCACTTAGGAGCCTGCCTTGCTACTTCTAGGTAGTTGCTCGCTAAAAAGGAATACAGTATGAAGAGGTGGAATATTTCTGGAGAACAGGCCAGGAACGGCAGGCTGCTACCAGTCAAGGAGCCAACCTCCTAATACAGACCTTACAGAGCTAAGTGGAACACCACATCAGCAACTGATTTTTGGTATTCAGTGGAAAAATTGAAAAGCTTCTCTTTGTCACCAGAGCAATAAGCTATACGAGGTCTTAAAAAATTAAAAAACTCACTTAAAAAATCCCCAAGCTCTATTTCAAGGCAAAATCTCAGATAATGCTGTTCAGAACAGAAATCGTCAGATATTACCTCAAATACTGCATGCAGTTCTGGGCAGCACAATGCAGAAAGGACGTTAAGATCTTTGAAAGTGTCCAGAGGAGGTGACAGGGCTGGAAGGCACATCCTAAGGTAGGGGCTCAGGACACGATTAACGTGCATTAGCTTTTGGTTAACCCTGCAGTGGTCAGACAGTTGCACTTGCTGATCTTTGCTGGCCCCTTTCCACAAAACTATTGTAATCTTCTTAAAATCTTGGTTCAAAACCATGCAACCTCCCTTTCCAGAACAAAATTCTTCCTGTAGGAGAACATATAATGCAGCTTTGTTTTTTATCAGTAGGTTTAATAACTTGGCTGCAACACATTTTGCCATAGCAAAACTCTGAACAGTGGCAAGGAAATCTATCTCAGCCTTAAAGGAACACTTAGCCTTTTCCTGACAAGGTCCTCCAAAATAACAAAAACTACTGCCTGAGGATTGATGAAATGACCACTTAATTAGGTAGGGAAATACACTGACAGTATTTGAGCTCACTGGGGAAAGGAAAAAAACTGTACCTGAAGAACTTGAGGAAATGTGAAATCTCTCTTATTTCTTAGATCCTGCATGCATTACATCCATGGCAGTAAAAAGTATAAAGGCAAGCTTGAATTATCAATGATTTTTAGAATAGCTTTTGAGATTAAGATGTTTCAGCTGATAATGATGTTCTTAATTTAGGCTACCTTCTATTTGCACTGATTAAATAAAAAATAACTTCCAAACAGACACAATTTCATATTCAGGTTATCTTTCACAGCATTCCATTAATACTATTTAGGTTCATGGAACATAACATTCTGTGGGGATCTGTATAGCATTATTTCATGAATCCATATTCAATATCCTATTGAATATTATGATGTCATAAAAAAATCATTACATGTTTTCAGCTTTCTGCTTTGAACAGGTCTGCTTGGAGATTCACTAAAGAATTTAAAATTGAAGTATATCTTTTGACATAACAGAAATCCCACTCGATAAACTGTGTTTTAAATTAACATAAAACAGAAAGAAACAAAAAACTCCAAAAACTTCCATGAAAAGAAAATCCATCCTTTTCGAATTTTTTGGAGAGAGACTGAAAAAAATTGCAGTTATTGCCCAACTGTTAAAAATTTGCATCATCTCCTGAAAAAAAAAAAACTAAATACTCAGTGCCATTCTCAATTCCATTTGGTGCAATGGAAGCACAGAAGAAAAGAGATCTCATTAAATGCACCCCTTGGTTATGGCAGATGGGAGAGTGCTTAATATCATTTCATTCCTGATCTCGCTTGTTGCTGCAGAACAGATGCAATATATAATTTACCATAGATGATGGCATTTGAGATAATTCAAAAATCACTGATAAGATGAAATTATATCAAGCTAGATACAGCCATCTGCTATGATTTCAAGGATTCACCTGACAGTCACTTCTTTTGTGATTTGAGCCTCATGAAACATAGGACTTTGTACATATACTCTTTAAAGAGTGACATCTAAAACTTCGTTTCTCAGGGATACACAGCTATGTTTTGTTCTGTTCTTGAAAGAGAGATGTAGCCATGTGTACAAGGCATTATGAGAGGCTGGAAGTCTATTTTTCATGGAAAAGTAGGTCTACCATGTATTTAAAACTTATACTAGAAGATTGACCAGAAGGGGGAGGGATTAAAACAAAAGAAGACCTTCAAACACCACTCACTGAGATGGAAAAAAGTGAAAACAAAAGAACAATTGGGAATTGTCTTCTGTCCAACAATTGTGATCTTACAAGGCAGAATTTTTCTTTACCTACACTTTTTGGGCAATATCTACTAAGTCTGCAGATTCCTGATTGTCTTTTTTTCCTTGTTGTATTATTAAACTTCAAAACAAATGTGCAAAACAGTAAAACAAACATGAAAAAGTTATGAATAGGAAACAAAGTTGCTATTGCCATCAGCTTACAATATGTACAAAGTCAGGTACAGACACCTAGAGTGACTTGCCCACCACGGCAGAGAAAAATCAATGACCAAAGAGAGAGAATTGAGCCCACCTCCCCAGTTCCAGAAGGCCTCATGCTTTTGCAAGGAGTATCACAGTCCTACAATTAGCAGGCTTTTGAATGGGGACATCTGGCATACCTCTTCCTCGCTGTGCTTTTATTGCCAATAGACAACGGTACATCGGCTACCGTACAGTGCCACATGCAATTATTCAGAGCTTCTTAATATGAATTACATGTACTAGTTTTTGTATAATTCTGTAAGTGAAATATATTTTCCTTCATGGCCACTACGAAATCCTTAGTCAATTTAACAACCTAGAGATAGTCCTAAACATGAAAGGGCCTCTGTCCAGAACATCAAACGGGCAGCAACAACCTCATGACACAAAACTCTCGTACTTGAACACAGAGATTTGATGAGAAGAAAATAAATGCTAAGTAGAGAAAGCAGAGATCTACCAGCTGAGACAGATGAGATTCAGATGTTCAAAGACAACCCCTTTTGCCCTCTACATCCTGCTTTGTAGACAGCAGCTTTCAGTGCAGAGGATTCACTCAATTGCCATGATTGCAGCAAAACCTACTAAGTCCTTCCTGAATTTAACCAGCAGTATTTCCAAGAAAACAGAAATTTGTAATACAGATAAAAAGTATATATTATCAGTAGTGAATGACTGTGTCCAGCTTTCTGCATTACATCTCTATCAAGTAGCTGAAAAACCAAACAGTGCTTATAAAGTCACCTTACAAATAACTTTGTTGCTGTCAAAAGTTTTAATAAAAGTTACAGGATGCTGACTATGTGCTAGTTACTATCACATGGGAAAGGTCTTTGGCTCTTAGGACTGGCAGGCAGAGTAACCAGATCCAATGGCTGGAAAATAGTTAACCACAAAAAATGTGGTAAAGAAATTAACAATTGGGATTATCCACCAAGCAGTGCAGAGGATTCCCTATGAAATGAATGCCTTAGCTTGCAAGTACCTCTCTAAAACTCATGATTTTCCCACTAGACTTGGTGTGGCATTGGGTGAAGAAAAGCACAACTGTTAACCACAGTGCTTGCTGTGCGCAGTTCAGCAAAAACACTTCCATCTTATCTGCAAAAAGTGTTCACTGGTCACATGATTATGAACTGAAATTAATAAATTGATAAGGTGATTTACCCAAAGGGTATTTAGACTGTCATCTGAAATGAAGGCTGAAACACATCATCTTATCCCTCTGTCAGATTTAGGGGATGTAACATAAATGACATCAAGAGCTGCCAGCAGCAGCACTCCAGTCTATTGGTTTATTCAGGAAAAAATAAACAGTGTTTTTGAAACTGAGTTTTAATTTCATCATAGCTAATGAATATTTACACTGTCCATTTTTAATTTTTCATCAGCTCAGCACATATGAATACTGATATATTCACAGACCAAGTACCCAAAATCATAATTACATAAAAACTTCATAGCATGTATCTCCTGTCTGAAATGTTCAGTTGTTGGTGCATGAAATGAGCCCAGTAGCTGAGCCTGGTAAACCATCACATTCCAGATATTCACCAGTTTGTTTCCTTCTTTTCATTTGTAATTTGTAGGGGAAAATAAATGAATAAATATTTTTTTGATTTTTGATTAATCAGCCAATTAAGGAAAACTAAAAGGTGCCGACCACTGAATGTACTGACCAGAACATCTTTTGGCATGATTCACAGAATAAGATTATGATATGTATGTATGTGTGCATACATACATACATATATACATATATATATATACATATATATACATATATATATATATATATATATATATAAAATGATACTCTGTGAATTCAATCATAATTCAAGAATTGCCTTAATTGTTAATGAATTTCAGAAGAACAGAATACAACTAGGAATTCTATTTCTTACTCATCTATTGTGCAACTGGAAATAAAGTTGACTGAAATAGCTACATAAACTCTAGCAATGACCTAGAAATTCCAGTCCTGCTGCTATGATTCCTGACACCAGCACCACTGTGTAGCTGAGCTCTAAAATTCACTTCCTGCAAGATACTCTGAAGGCACTCTAATATGTACACAGCTAGTCTTCTCAAATGCCATCCCAATCTTGAGGGAGGAAAAAATAAACTCCAGTCACTCTCAGATCACATAGCTCTTCATGTTCTTACATAGACCTACCTTCATGCTTTTGAATGGGATTAGTTCCATCAACCTCAAAAAATATGTTGTTTTTTTTTTTAATTCATTTAATAATTATTATTATTTAATTTGGTAGAGTTTGAATTGCTTCTTACTGTGGAAAAAAGTGAACATTCAAATACTAGCCTCGCCACTAGTATTTTTGTCTATGAAATTAATCTGGTAAGTGAGGCAGTAAGACTTCATTGAAATATCAAGAACCTTGAAGTGTTGTTAAGTTTTGCATGTAAATAATTTCAATGGCAATCTTCATGTAGATTCATCAATCTTCTCTGCTGACAGGTAGTACTAAATAGATGCTATAGTGTCAAATGCCTCAGAAACACAACTGAGAATATACAAAACACTTCTATTACAGCTGTAGTCTCTTACTATCTCTTAATTATGTAATACTCTGAAGCAAAAGTGCACCACCAGCTTGTTTTTGAACCACTGCAACATGGTCTGTCTGTATAGAGCCACAGTTCAACCAAATAGCTCTTCCGCTTGATGAATTTCTGCATACACATAAGATCCCAATTTCACAGTACTTACAGAAATAAAGTATGAGTATTCAGAGTGTTCTCAACTATACAACAAAAATGTCTTCCCACCATACACAATGTCACTGTACTTGCTTCCATACTCTTACTCAGAGTATCTAGTACTAGCACTGCTCTATCACTTTAGGAAGAAGTTGATTAAAAACTTATAAATGAGCACTTGAAGAATTCATGTATTCATCTGCCTGTTTAATTATATCTCTAAGCTAGAAAGGCTGCCTGTGTAGACATACATTTTGCAGTACTGTTATATAAATGTTTCAATAGCTGCCGCAGTTCAAAGATGCATGCAATCATTTTAATCTGTACATTCAGAGACATACAGTCAGGAACATCACCTTCACACATTTTAGAATATCCCAGACAGTAAATAAGATCTTCCACATATGGTTTGTGTATGTAACCTAAATTTCAGTCTTCCCTGAGCATGAGAAGCATTTTAAGATGTCAGATCCTAATTAAAAAGTAAAATGCACCTTCCTCTGCATTCAGCCACTGGCAGATGTCGCAGAATTAAGTGGACCAAGATAGTACTTCAGTTTTAAACAATTATAACATCTTTATTTATTGCTTTTCCTAAACATCTGCCATCCAGTCTTGGGTAAACGAAAGCGTTTACGTGCAGGTCACAGCATTAACAAACTCAACATCAAGGCTTGGGTCAAAAAAGCCTTACTTAAGCATCCCTATACTTGATAATGCATTTAGTTCAGGCCCCCTCTCTTTTAATTTTAAAATCTAGAAGATAGTTTTCAAGCAGACCAGAATGCTAAAATTCGCCTGCAGAGGATCATTTTAAAAATAAAGTACCGAATTTATTAGCCTCCTAAATACATTGAGGCAAGTTTTCACTACCATCAGCACCAGGCAACCTTAAAGGAAGTTGCTGACGTACACCATTTAAGCTCCAGGGGAAAGACCTTCTGGAAGAAGCTGCCTATTATGTAGCACACCTACAAACCATTTCTCAAAGCCTCTGTTTTGATGGATTGCGAGCATAATAGTAAATACATCCACATATACTTTATCCACTGTACCTTCCTTTTATTGCTCGGATTACAAATTAAAGTACATGAAAACTAGCTGGCATCTTCTGAAACAACCTTTTGAAACTCATCAGTGAGAAAATTAGGTCAACTGCAGTACGATTTGACACCCTTCATTGGATTCCTATAAGAAGCCTATGTCATGTAACGTGGTATAGCATGCATTGGACATTACCTTCTCATCTTCTCAGGCTCCTTTTACAGCTGGAGCCCATCACGCTCCAACGCTGCAACAGATTTCACACTGACTTGGAGGCCTGGGTTTCAGCTTGTTTCCTAAAAATTTCATGCACTGTTTCTCCCCACTGGTTGTTGCTACTCCTCACAACACACATTTTTTAAATTATTTCCATCCCTTAAAGAAGTTCCACATCCTACAGACATCTATACAATTCCAATCCCACTCCCCTCAGGACTACTTCACTCAAAGCAACACACAAACATGCAGCAGCCTAAGATCTCAGGGCGCAGGAAGGGCCAGAACAGCTTGCATTTACCTTCTTGACTAATCTCATTGTGAGGGAGCATAGCATTTGGGACTCACTAGTATTGCCTCATGTGAAATAAACTTCCTCAGAAGAGTGATCTGTTCCCTGCCAGGTCCCAGCCTGGCAGCGGACAAGGCAGCAGGTCTGCAGGCCTGGAAGGACCAGTCTAAGTGGGGCTCAGCTGCAATTCCTTAGCATAATGAGCAGCAGAGCAGCAAAGCCATAGGGCAGCACTGTGCCCTGGCTAACCTTGCAGAAAACATGCAAGTGGAGAGAAAACGTTGTAACCGCTAAAATCAGCACTGTGACTCTGACCACATGCTGGAAACCAGCCTAACAGAGGATGCAACACTTGCACTTGATCACCTCTCACAGAACTAATGGCTGGCTTCCAGCCCACTCGTTTGTACCATTGCTGCCTCTCGATTTGCTTGCTTTTCTACAGACATCTCCACAAGAACACACCAGAATTAGAACGAGACATCAGTAACCTTTCTTCCTATTGCTTGTGCTTTTGTTACCTACCAGTTGATCTGCTTTCATTTCCAGTCTTCCTACACGAATCTTTCTAACATCAGGCTCTTCTAAGAGCTGTGGCTTCTGCAGCAATGCTGAGTGCCAAGCCAATACTTGGGTTTCCTCACCATCTCGAGGAATGCAGTGTCATACTTCAGTTCAGCACGAGGTGGTGGGGAAATAGTTCCTATGCAAATAATAACACATTTCTTTACTGAAAAGAGCACAGGCAGTCTAAGTAAATTTCCTTACATCTTGAATTCAAATCACTTGACATCTGAGAAGTTATCATACAAGATAGCCAACTTCATGTTGCATGGATAAGACTTTTTCTTCTTGTTCTCGACATCTGGCGTTCCAGCAATTTCTCTGCCTAGTAATGTATTTGAAGAATAAATCCCAAACAAAAGACCTAACTCAGAATTTCACTATAGAATTTCACTATAGGCTGGCTCACTCTGATTCAGACTTCTATCACTAACAGAAATTTGCTAACTATAATTGAATGCTTGTAGTCATTGAAGAGCCATCTATTACCCTGACTTGTTCCCAAGTACAAAAGATACATTTAGTGCAGAACTATGTCTCCTGCTCAGTGTGGGGGAATAATGGGATCAATAACATCACACCAGGAAGAAGAAACTTGGGAATTTATTTGGCAAGGCCTCCAGCTATTGCATTTCATGGACTATGACTAAGAACTCCAACTTGGATTGCCGTATTTGCAATACATCGCACTAGTGTCACTGCATATTCTAATTCCTTCACATCTACAGCTTAGAGTCTGTGGCCCTGGAGCCTACTAAGGTAACAGCCAAGAAAATTGTCCCCCCTTCACAGTTCTCTACGCTCAAATAAATAACTTGCAGAGATATTTTCCCAACCACAGCATTTCTCAATGTGACAAAGGATCAGAACTTAACTGTAATTGTGTGTTGCTGGGCGTTCTTTGATTTCTACGGAACAAGGATGATTAGTCCTGTAGAAACTGCTACTCCTCAGATGACAGAGAACATTTTGATTCTGTGGAGGATATGACTGTAAGCTACAAAACAGGATTTCAACAAAGCACAGAGTGTTTGTTTAACAATCAGCAGAGAAGTCAAATCAGATACCTCTCCTATCCGTTTATCAAAGCAAGTGCATTTTCATTTCACATCAGATGGAACATGAATATTGAGGTAAAAAAATAATTCTGTATCCAATTCATTTTAATGAAGCGTAACAAAATAGCACAGCAGATGCATTGTGTTCCGACAATTATTTTTTGTGGTTGTTTTTCATCACTGAATTTCCTCAGCTGAAAACACAGAGAGCCTTGGAAATCACTGGTTTGCAGCAATAACTCTCAGCCACAACTGCAAGGTTTCCTTTTGGATCGTTCAATACATGCTGCAGGAAAGCGAGCGCAGGCTGTAATGATGAGTACTGGATGATGCAGTGCTGACAAGCCCCACTGAGCACGGAGGAAAAGGTCTGTGTTAAAGCCAGATTGTTTCTTGCCCTAAAAGCCAATGAGACCAACGGGCGTTCAGCTTGGACTCACAGTAAACAAGTCCTCAAAGTGACAGATAGAAAGTCAGTATTGCTTTCACAGAACTACACCCCTCAGAGGTACACAGCCATCATATGTGTAGGGTTCAGCACAAAAGCTATACATAATGCCTCCACCACTCACTGCATGTCTGGTCTGACAGCCCAGGCTGCATAGCGCTGGGGCCTCTGAGCCTGTATCACCACTTCAGAGCTTACTTTCTATTTACAAGCATTTGGTCAAACATTTCCACTTTAAAATGCATTTAATGGGCTAATTTTGTAGGGAAATAATCAAAAACCTACTCCAAAGTCTGTCATTCCCAGTGACATCAAAACGCCTTTAGTGAAAGAGTTTAAACTTAACAAAACAACACTGGCACTATCTCCAAGGAGTTCCACATTGGGAAGTTTAGGCTGCATAAATTCTCTCAGCCTTTGCTGATATCAATTCACACAGGATTGATGTACAATAATACATTTTCAATGATGGTGAGATTCCTGTTGCCTCTAGAGCCTTATAGCCAGCGGCCACGTAAAAGGGGAGGAAAGAGCTGAAAGCAGCTTTTAATAGAAAAGAAACAATAATAAACAAAGTTTGTCATATGTAAACACAAAGAAGACTGCTATCTGTAGGCAAAGTCGTAGAAATGTCACAGAGAAAGTAAATACCTCAGGATTTTTCTTCATCTTAAGAATTACTGTGTATAACAGTATCAGAACTCTTTCCTATTAACTTTAGCACTATCCCTTAGAAATTTCAAGACCTTCTCTGGAAAGAGTTCTGAAGCAAGGTATTGACTACTGAAACAAGAAGCCTCCTTACTGGATGGCAGCATTAACTGCATTCCTGGTTAGAGATCTCCCCTCCATTAACCAGTAGATAAACTGCAAGGCAATTAAGTACAGTCTCTGTTCAGTCTTTCTCTAGGACAACACTGTTTCTCTCTTCAAATGTCAGAGAGCTTTTTCACAGAATGTCTAAACATTTATGACTTCAGAATTACAAACCCAGATATATACTGAAACATCCTGCACAAAAAGAACTGCTGCAAGCAGAGTAGGACTGTGATCTAGCAGCTTGTAATTCTAATTTTTCTTACACCTTCCTCTAACAGATGAACTATTCCTTTAAAGGTCCTTCCCAAAGAGAAGTCATCACATAAAGAACAAAAAATACATGCAGTCCATAAACAAATCATAAACAAATTGACTTAAAAAGCAGCAACTGAACCATTTAATCTTGTAAACAAGCAAGTCATAAAGATAATTTTTTTAATTGACTTTTTGAGCTATTCAGAATAATCTTGAAGAAAATTCCTAACCCATTTTAATCTGTACTGCTCAGAGTGAACTAATTTCTTTTTTTTTTTTTGGATGATTTCTGTTTACCCATGGTCTCTCATCCTTTCCTCACTTCCTATTTTACCACTCATAACAGAGAAAGACAAAGGAAACCTATCCCCAGTTTCGTTACAGCTAACAACTGTGATACTAGCTTGGTTTAGAAAGTACTGAAGTACCTTCAGTCTCAGCAATGATTTATATACCATAATTTCTTCCTACCTATTTCAGAGATTGCAATTATTTTTGCCTTTGCATTCTGTCTGTAGGTATAATCTCCCCCTTGGTTTCCTGTTCTTTGCACGCTTACCTCTGATTACCTTTTCTTCTCCTTACTCTGTCTCTTCCTTCTGCCTGGAAGTTGTTCAGGAGCACCAGAATTGTGACTGTGCAAAACAGATGGCTGAGACTTAACATACTGTTATAAAAAAGTAGGCTTATTTTTCACTAAATATTAGTCAACTCCTGCACTCCACAGCAAGTCCTTGGTGAAAATATCCACGACAAAGGACAAGGCATGGAAAAAAGGCAGGCCCTACAAGGTGGCTGAAGAACCTGGACTTGTATAGATTGTACAAACTGTACACACATAACCTAATGTCTGTTTTCTATTAGTTTGCTTTTTTTTTTCTTTTCTTTCTTTTTAATTTTCCCTGTAAGGTCTTCCAGAAGAAAAACTGCAATTCTAGAAAGAATCAATATTCTGTTCCGTTTTAAAAAGAAAAATGTATTCCTGTTTCTCAGGGGCTTTTCTGTTGGTTCTCTGACCCAGATGTTAATCTCTTCTCAGCAAGAAGTCTTCTGCAGTAGAATAGAAATAGGTGAATGTGCTGATACTCATTCCTCATTAGGAGTGCTTTTAAATGCTAACACACAGATAGAGCTCTGCGTAAGAAGGGTAAATCAACACAATACAGTTTTTCCTATTGACATTTCTGTCTATAGTTTGTATACCTCTGAAAGTAACTCACGTAGCATTATTTTATGATAGAACTGGAGACAGTAAAAGCAGGATAAAGCAATCACTGTCAAGTACCAAAAGAAACATCAAGGAAATTCCAAAACATAGAATATTAAAAAAAAAATTGGAAGATAGCAAGTACAAGCATGTGTCTGTCTTTCTCACTGCCTCACCAACTGTGGGGTTATGTTGTCTGTACAAAGGGAAATCAAAACACCTCCAGAGTGTATCACTGCACATTATTACTACTAGTCAGAGACTATGCAGTTCTACAAACTGTTAAGTATTCATATGCTATTCTACAAAAATCCTGACTGAGGTGGAAACATTCCGCAAATTTTGAGAGCAAAAGAGGACAGGACATGCAGACAGACCAGTACCAGAGGAGCACCCAGTTACTCGACGCAATTTGGAAGATTTTTTCTAGCAGAATAAATATTCCATAAAGTCGCACAAATAATCTCTTACAAGATGATTAAGCAGTAAAGATAAATGCATAAGCACAACAAAAAAATGAGCAAGAAACAGCAACAACAACGTGACAAGAGTGTGACTCAAGGAAGGAAAAGATGAAGCAATAGAAGCTGAGATAAAGGGTGTGCCTTAGGGCACTTATGATCAGTCTTCAGTTTCTCTGCAGTTCTTTCAACATTTGCACAGCTCAGAAGGCATGTTCCTACAGGACTAATTGTGTATAAAGTAGCCTGTTATTTCTGTCCATCTGTATTATATCTAAAAACTAAAGCCCTAGTTTAAACAGAAGTCAGTTAATAGGAATTAAGTATGAGAGTTGCCTTAGGAGCACATTTCACCTGCTTTTCTGACATATTGCACATATGGACCTGTCTAGCTAATAGCAGAGATGAACATAGGTGAAAGCAGTTCTTTACTGATAATTGGAGTACAAGGGCCACTAATTATAGAGAACTTGGTGACACCTACAAAGTCATAGGAACACAGGGTGGATCTAATGACTGCCTCCATTCAACTGTGGAATATTTAATCCACCACCCAACCACAGATGTGGAATAGGACCAAGTCTCTATATTAAGACAGGATGGGTACCGCATAGAAGATGATTCTAAAGCAACCTAAGTAAAACTAGAAAGCTCATTTTTCCCCTTTGTTTTTCACTCCCACTTGGGCAGAAAAAATGCTTCTATACTTTCGAAATCAAATCACATTTCCTATGTTGATGAGAAGTTGGTTTTTCTATTGCTGCTAGTAATAAATGTATTAAGTTTTTGTGCCTTATAACAATCCTATTTTTTCCTCACATTTGCGATTTTTGCTAGCTGTGGCATGCCTATGTCAACTCCAGTTAAAGTATTCAGCTTTAGCGAAGAAGAAAGAAGATCTGGAAGTAGAGAACGGTATAGTAAAGCAGAGCAACCGTAAAGTACACTGGATCTTTGGCAATAACGCCAGTTACTGGTGTTGCATCCTTGACAGCAGCAAAGTCTGAGCATTCCAGTTTCTCTTCTCTGTTGGACAAACTTGCAAGGAATCAGTATGGGAAATGATGGAGGATCGGCTTTAAGAGCCTGGTCCATCTGTTCGCATAGGCTGTTCTAGGATGTTGGCAGCCTCACCAGAGAAGTTTTGGGATAAACGTTACCATGTGAATTAAATACATTGTTACTTTATTTGACAACATCAAAAAAGGCACAAAAAGCTCTGAAGAATAAGCCTTTGTATGCCTGAATACAAGATGGCTTGCATTCCCTCCCTAAACTTTGGAGTGGTGGTGTTTGCATCAGTGATTTGATATTAATCAGTGGGACCTTGCTTAGACAAGGCTCTCTGTTACTTACTAACTGCACTGGAAGAAATAGTGCCAAATTGCACCTTTTAATTATTTAATTTAGTACAATCTGTACAAATATCCTCTGCTATTGATTCATGAACGGATTTTTTGCACTACTGAACTTTCCTACACTTTCACCAGTAAAGGGTGAAGAATTTGGATCTTCCTCACAGAAAGTACTTTGTGGGATGGAAATAGGATAAATTAATTTTTTGTCTGCTCTAAAATTCAGAATGTCTTCTTACAAATTCCATTCCTGATGGTGTATGCAATTAATAAGCACTGCAGACATAACTGAGGCAAACTTACTCTGAGTGTTGTCAATTGTATGTATCAGTGCATCACAAACTATAAACTAGCAAAAATAACTACAACGCAGTACAAAAAACACACAATCTAGGAACCTACTCCAGGCTTTTACTGGACTGTGAAGAACATATAAGTTTAAGGTCAAATGTATCCACCATCCTGGGAGAAGTTTATAACTCGAGCTATATGCTATAATGCTTTCAGAAAGAAGGCTTTTAGAGATACAGATTTATTTGTTGTGATCAAGGCATATCAGTATATCAGCTTGTGCTGATTTAAGAGAGTGACATCCCTCAGTATGTGCATGCATGCAAATGAAATACTGGTTAATGGTGAAACAGCCTTCTTCTTCTATAGGTGGACTATTTTTCTTAACATGAAGAGCCTAGCTTTATTGTTATGCACTTGTTTTGTATTTTGTCCAGTACACACTAAATATAATTATGCAGCCTTTGGCTTATTTTTAAATATAAAATAATTTAAAAATATATCACGTGTGTTAAGCATCTTTCAGCTGGTTGTAAGTGAAATTGCTCGCCATACAGTGTTTCCAAATAGGAAACTCAACTGGAGAAAATTACTTTTCCTCTGGAGAATTTTTAAGTCCAGTTCCTCCCATCCAGGCAGATCTAGGCTCCAGAATTCATTCTGTGTTAATCTCCTGTCTTTGTAATGTATTTTTTCTTTCACTTGCAAGTGACTGGTACCACCTTTATTTCAAAGTAAAGGAAGAAAAGATGTCAAGGTCATGCTTTTCCACTTTGCTGAAGCAATCTAATACCATGACTATCTAGGCCAGCTGCCAGCAGAACTGGACTTTAAATATCTTATAAGAGCATCACTGCATATCTGGTTTAATTTTGTCCCACAATTTAAAAGTCTAATGCAGGAAAGTACATGAAAGAATTTCTCATTCAATCAACTTCACCTTGTTCATATACAGAAGAGCATCACATTGCTTTAAAAAGATACAGGAAATAAAGCTAACAACAAAGGGCTTTTTTATGCCTTTTGAAAAAAGGAAAATGGAGCAGTAATGGATCGTGAATGGCTTGGTCAATACATTACAGAGCTGAAATAATAAGCAAGAAACAAAGCCTTCTGGGAAGGAGCCTCCCTGCTTAAGAACGTGCCCTGACCTGCAAATGGTAAGCAAGCATCTATATACTGTTTGAGTTTGAAGATGAAACTGGATGATACAGGGCAAGAAGCAAAAAAAACCAACCAAACAAGAAAAATCTGTTTAGATGACTTATTGCCTTAAACAATATCAGCAATAGCAATATGCCTGTTGATAAATTGACCTTGATATACCTGCTGGATACTAATTTCAGTTCATAACAGAGCTCAGTTGAAGAGTTTTTCAAAACTACGGCAAAAATAAGTGGATGGAGAACAAGAATACCCGCATGTAGTCCATTACCATCTTTCAGCTTGATTGCTCTCGCAGCTTATATTAATCACATTGCCTACAGCCATTGTGAAATGAACAATTAGGTTATGAAAATAAACAGTCAAGTGATGGCTTACCTCAATTAGTCTCTAGTTTTCCCTGACTCTAACACTTAAGGTCATAAATTAATTGCCTGTTGCTATTCTTTCAAGAGCTGACCTTAGCTAAAGAATTTTATGGCACTTAAATACATATCAAAGACTGTAAGGATTTGTGTCCACATATAACTTAGAGGGAAAAAACAAACAAACAAAACATGCATATGCCTAAATTCAATTCCCACTGGAAAAATACCAATGCTATAGTCAATAGCAGATCCACCTGCTCTCTGTCAGCAAACAAACCCAAATGTTTGTCCCATAAGCAACTGAGCTCTGAAATGACAGCAACAGCAATTTCACTGCACATTTTAAATAAAAGCACGTAAAACAAAAAAGCAGTGTGTGGTATGGCCATGCTAAACATTTAGCAGAATAACAAAGGCTTTTATATGCTTCTTAAAAAACACTGCAGTACACATCAACCGGAAAGTTATTTTTATATAGGAAGCATGGAAGTATGTAAATGCAGGTGAAATACATAGATACAAAAAAAAGATGATATAGAAATGACTGTGACAAATATCAGTGGTGAGGATATGAGAGGGAAAAGGTAAATTCAAACTGAAAGAGAGGTTGTTTTGTTTTAAGATTTGAATTTGAGAAGCAGAGGAAATGAAGTGAGGCTGGGGAATTAGGACTGCAACAAATAGAAATCACAAATGATGAATGAAACATCTGTCCAGAAATCCTTACTCCAGAACAAACTGGAGATATTTTGACAATACTGTATGCAGAAGATCTCAGCATGTAGTCAGCTGAGAGCACTGCTTTCTCTCTGAAAATCACCACAAATGAGAGATTAACACAGGGATTGCCCAATCCTATGGACATCTGGAAAAGCACTTAACATTAAACAACTCTCTCAAGAAACAGACTCTTGGTTTTTGATTAAGCTCAGTAAGGGTACCTACCATAAACAGCAGATGATAGGAAAGCCATAACTATAGATTTCTAGATCCCAATCTGCATAAGTATGGAAGCCATTGCTGAACAGTGTTCTGCAAAAAGGCATGAGCAATGTTCTGGAAATATAAATGCCACAGGTAGGTGATATATAGTGTAAATTTGCTGGGTCAGCAGTAACTGAGACTTTAAAGATCTCAGTTAAGCTAACGTATGTTCCTAGAGGGAGAATGAAGTTAATTCACAGGGTTACTATTGACATAAAAATGAGAAATTCCTAGGTGTAATCAAAGAGCCCTTCTAGCAGCAGAATTGTGCTATTGATCATCTCTCTTCTTAAATGTGTATTTTGAATAGAACTCATTCAAAGCAACATTTAGGTTACTGCAGAAGGAAGAACTAAACCGATAATGTTCAAGTCTAGTAAAATATAAAAAAGTTCTGGTCAGTTCAGCAGCAGGAATTCAGTTACAATGGCAGCATAATACACTCTTGTACTGGCAGCTCCAGTTAAAGTGCTTTCAACAATTACAAATGAACACTGGTTCATTTGCATAATGAGTTGACATCATCCAAAATGGGCTGTAACAGCTCCTCATAAAGCTTCTCACTTGCCGAGTCTAACAGTTCAGAAGTATTACTTTTCAGGAGCAAATGCCTACATTTTAACTGCATCTGAAGGTCCAGGAAAGGACATTTCCACTTGTTAGGAGAACTTGCTAATGCCCTGCTTTCTGTAAAACTGCTTCTTTGCCATGAATTTTGATAATACCAAACTCTTCACCATTCCTACCCCCAACATGCAAAGCCTCTGCCATTAAAAGATTATATGAAAATAGTGCTTCTCCACCCCTTTGTTCATACAAGCTAAACATGCCACAGAGATATATACTGAGATAAGAGAATGCAATACTGGAAAGTCAAAGCTCTTTGGCATTAATTAATGCCAGGAGAGGCATTCCCCCAGCTATACTTGTCTGCATTTTATGGTAAGTCTTGAATTCTATTATAGCACTAATATCTCCATCTAGAATAATACCATCCATGTGCATCAGAATTTCCCTGATGATACACATCATTGGAGACTGTCCCTTGAATACAATTTGAACCTAGGAGCCATCCTCTTCATTTCTAAGATTTATATTTAATCTGAAATTTCTGCAACTTGATTCCAAGCCACTGAGGATCTCATTAAACATATCTTTTGCAACAAACACTTGCCTTCCCAAAGTAGTCCCCCAGCATGATGATTTGAGTGTACTGTGGGGAAATTCTCATCAATAAAGGATGGAAACTCTTGTCTGTTCACCAAAGAAAGTGTTACCAAAGGGCTACTTTGAAACTCTTCAATCTTAGACTTAATTAAATAATTACACTGCAAATCAAATCTAACTTCACTACCTTACCATGACAATTTCTCTACAACTTTGTGTCCATAGAAGAAGTTTTAGTAAGCATAATTTCTGGTGCAGTGGTTAAACAATGTTTAACTGCACAGTAACTTGCCTAGTCAGATGGAACCTTAATTTTCAAGCTCCACATGTATATACCAGCAATCTTACCCCTGCTATCTACCTAATTTTCTGTGAATCCCAAGTTAACTCTTCCCCTCTTTACTCTTATGCTCCTGCAGGCAATTTTTTTCTACCCAGTCTAGAGCAAAACTGAAATAAATTCATCCACACAATCCACAGGACTTGTTATATTGTGAATGCTTTGTTTATCAAACCTTTAATCACTTTGAAGTCTTGTAGGTGTTCCAGTCATACCAGAACTAGGAATGTAGCATATTCCTTTTTAACTGAAATCAATCTGTTAAAAGAGGTTGCATTCAGAGCTTGAAAAACCCATCTAGAAACATAGGTGGCATCAGCAGTGCAATACCATCTCCTAAGCTATTCAGTATATTTATCAGGAGCCAAATTATTCAGTTTCAGAAACACAAATTTCACACTGTGCTGAGAAAAGGGGTATTAAAATTTAAACTCTTCTAGAGGAATGCAAAGATTATAGAAAACTCAGATACAGAGGCTTATGAAGGATCAAAATTTTACACCAGGATCAGTGTTGCTTCTCCTACGGCTTGTTTGTTCCCCCCCCACTGGAAGTGTTGCTAGAATACAGAGTAGCTGAATGTGTAATCAAAGTTGCAATCCAATTTTGATGCATCATAACCTGAACATGAATCTAATTACACAGGCATCCATAGTACTGAAGAAAACAAGCGAGATTTCAGCAAAATTCACCCTAGAAATAAATTCAGAGCAAACCATCTACACTACCTCCACAGAATTCTCTCAAGGACAATGGACATCCCCAGCATGAGTTACCAGAACTCACCCTTAGAAGATAGTTTTGCTAGAGGAGGATGCATTGCTTTGCCTGCTGCTTAGTACAAGAGCAATGTTAATGCACAGCTACAATACAGAATGGACTTTACTTCAGTTATTATGGTAATGGGCACAAACAATCCAAAAGCTCTCAGGGCTCTCCTGAAATTCATATCTCCTGAGTAACTCATTACAGGTTATAAGCAGATGGCAGATGCCCATCACCAGGCAGTGCCACTGCATTGCTCCTACACATGTGTTGATGAAGGATATTTATTTGCCCAAAAGCATTTCATTCACAACTTCCCCTGCTTTAAGGCTGGAAAAGAGGTGAAATCAATGACACGTATTTTCATAAAATGGTTCTGCTCAGGTGTTATCTTTAACAAAAATACTAATTTTTGGAATTATATGAGATTATTTTTTTTCTCAAATTACATAATTAACTTTTACAGTTTGTGGGGATGAGGACAAGCTAACAGACAAACATTAAAAAATATTTGCACAGTGGTTTTGCCTGGATTTTTTTTCTGTTTTGATGGCTGTTTATGTTGTATTACAAATGAAAGCACAGCACAGCACAAGGATCTGTCAGTTTGGGCATCATTTGCAACTCAAGGCTCTGTTTTTTTTCTTACCATATGACAACAACAAAAAAAAACACACTTTTAAATGCTGTGGCCGCTCAAAGAGTTTAACTTTTTTCTTTCAGATCCTCTGTTTCCATGGGGCTGAGTGAATAAAATAAACAAGAACTTAGGGGAAATATTCCAGTGCTTTGTGCGGTGTTAAGCAAGCGGGCATTCACCTGAAGAGTTTGCCACCTTAGGGAACCAGATACAGAAGTCCTAAAGGGTTTTCCCTGCAGAGTCAGAAACCTTATGATAAAGGATTTCCAGCTGTTAGTTAATCTGGGCGCTATCCACAAAACATCCTCACAATTACAGCTACAAAAAGCCAGCTAGTCTGACAGTTTATCCCAGAAATAGTTACAATAATGAACAACCAAAAACGTTTCAGCCAGGTTGATTAATGCATGTTTACTGCAAATACACACTGCCATTTCAAGAAACTGCTAATTACAATCATAAAGCCAGTTCTGCACAAAGGAGGGCAGTGCAGTGTGATGGCTCATCTCCAAGACAACTTTTACTTACGTATCATCACTCTTATGCTGTTGTTGGACTGCTGCAGGCAAAAAACCACCAAAACTACAGGTTATCTTACTGTGACCTTTTCCCCTCTTTCCCATACACCACAATAAAAAGCACTGCTGGTTCACAGTAGTACCTTTGGGTCACTGCAATGTCACTTCAGAGTTAAAAGGTGCAGATGCACTGAAACAAGTACACCGTCATGAAAAGATTAGTAGACAGTCACAAAAGCACAGTTGGCCCCACCTGCATAAACTTTCCAGAAGAGGCTAATTTTCCCTGGTGTTTTTTATTCAGTTACCAAAACAAAAAAACCCTAAGTAATCAGATGGAATTATACTCAAATACAAATTAGTCATGTGTAATATATATATATTTTTTTTTTTAAATCAAAAGCATGCCTTCAGTTAATGGGGAAATTTACAGCCATGAGAGATATGCATTTTCCATGCACAAAACAAAAGGAACTTCATCCTCTTAAATGCACAGCTCCCTTGGTTCCTCTCTGCTGCTGTCCCCTTCCCACTTCAGGCGCACCAGCTCTGCCCAGAAGGAAACTCCATCAGAGATCTCAGCCATCAAATTTGGATACATTCAGCTGAATTTATGTGGGACATCATTTTTCAGTTCTGTCATCAGGCCAAATGTAAGCATAGCCATGACAGTAGATTAGCTTCCTGCCAAACTTTCATTCTCTTGCAAAACCCAAGGGATTCTCAATTAAGTGGCTGTAAGAACCAGTACAGCAGAACAACGATTTCACCCTGTCTTACTTAAGCAATAAAGATAAATCATTTTTATTTAAATTAGTCCAGAAATTTAGGCTAAGGATTATCCCTAACACAGTTGTTGTCAAACTGTATGCCAAATGTCAAAATGCATCTAAAGCCATCTGATATTACAGGGAATTACTTGAGAGCTGCATGTACCAGGAAAAGAATTTAGTCATAAATATTTTGTGAATCAGGAAGATTTAGAAAGATTTCTTACAGAACAAAAGAAAGAATCAGAGTAGGAAAATCAGTCAGTCACAACCAGAAATATATATTATAGAGAATATTAAGAATTCATATTGTGTTCAAGCTGATCCTTCAGTTTTAGGCAACAGCATTAGCAAATACAGTAACTGCAACAGCAAGATCAAACACCCCAAGCCAGACTAGTTCAGCATATAATCTCTCAGCCGTAGCTAATATCTACAGGCTGCTTTAGATTTAGCTTATGTTTTTCTTATAGTTTTGAAAAATTCCACCACAAAACTTGATCTATATTAGCAGTCTATACTAATGACTCCCTTTTCTATCAGAAAAACAGTTTTTCATTGTGAAGAAGAATAATGTTCTGTCTTAAATGAGATCTTTCCTAGAAAAAATGATTATGTTTCAATAAAGTAAACTTAGACTCATAATAACCAGGAACAGAGGGCTATATTTATTTATTTACAACTGTCTGTTGCTGGATAAGAGACCAATAAAAATATAAATAAACAGAAATGAATCCTCCTTTTATCTCATTCTCAGAGATTCTGCGCCATAAAAACCTCCAATTTATAGTACTTAATTACTTCCTCCCAACAAATTTTAAACTTCTAAATGATTAATCCCTTCCCCCTTCTCCACAGTGTATCACCACAGTCACATCAGGAAGAGTTAAAAGACAGATCTGTAGGGAGCCAGGCCCTTCTGCCTATGGCATCCCTTCCCTACTTTTGAGTTATTCTGATTCCAGCACAGCATTGCATGCAGCTGAATCTGCATGGTTCCAAGTTACGGTATGTGACAGCATACATGATTTGATAAGGCACTCGTGAGCTAATGAAACTATTCTAGATCTGCATATACTAAAATATATGTATGATAAATAACTAAGTCCACAGATTCTCAAGCCGGTAAACCTTTAACACCTAGAAGATTCTGCTGTGTAATTCCATTAACTTTGTAATACTCACTGTCAGACATCTGTCTGTCACCCAATTTCAGTCCATCTCTTAGTGGAAAGCATTTCCCCAGCACACGTTGACCTCTTGGTTAGAAAACGGTTTTAAGGCAATAACTCATTTTGATTATGCCAAGCCAAATCTGGGTATCCTTTCTCAGAATGCAGTGTTGATTACTATCAATTGGATGATGTTTTGAAGAAAGTTATGTAAAGCAATACAAACTCTAAAAATGGCCTTAATATTCTCAATTTGCAGAATAACTGGTACTAATGGGTCAGTAAAAATAGGTTTCTGCCATCTACATGGACCAAATGCGAGATTGCTTCAATAATTCATTAATTAGAGTTATTCTTAAAGACTTGCTTTTAGCACTCTACACACTAATCCCTGTGTTTGTTCCCACACAAGTGGCCTAGCTCACTACTCTGAAGACAAGTGATGAAACGAGAAATCTGAAAATAGGGAGACCCTTCAAGATGCAGGACAGGCTCAGGGTGGCCTGCAGCTGGGCTCATCCTACCCACAGAGCTGAGTAAGCAGCAAAGAAAGATGGCTATTATCTGAATAGTGTATGGTGCTCTTAGCTGACACTGTTGCTGGTGAGTTTTCTAGAGAAGCACAACTTCGTCCATAGAGCTCAAACAATCTTTGATTGACAATAACACGCAGCCTTCTACAAGAATAGAAAACAAGGCAAATTTACTCTCCCATCGTTCACTGCTTGTGCAAGGAAGTTATTTCAGTGTGAAGAGTTGGAAGCAAATCTTTTGAAATGCAAGTCAAAATTAAGTGTTGATCCAAGTTGCGGAAACATTCGATGACCGAATCATTCAGGATATCTAAATAAAAACACTAAGAGCTGATAATTTAGAAGTATAGGATGTAAGGCCTTTCAAAAACTCATATACAAACATCCCTTGTGCTTAGGAAAAGGAGTGATGGCCTCAACAGTTAGACCCATAGCAAAGTATTTTTATTTACAGAATCACAGAATTGTAGGGGTTGGAAGGGACTTCCAGAGATCATCAAGTCCAACACCCCTGCCAAAGCAGGTTCCCTACAGTAGGTCGCACAGGTAGGCATCCAAGCAGGTCTTGAACATCTCCAGAGAAGGAGACTCCACCACCTCCCTGGGCAGCCTGTTCCAGTGCTCCGTCACCTCACTGTAAAGAAGTTCTTGCGCACATTTGTGCAGAACTTCCTATGCTGAAGTTTCCGGCCGTTTCCCCTTGTCCTGTCTTCACTCACCACTGAAAAGAGTCCGGCCTCGCCATTCTGCCCCCCACACCTTAGATATTTATAGACCTGGATCAGGTCCCCTCTCAGTCTTCTTTTCTCAAGGCTGAACAGACCCAGTTCACTCAGCCTTTCTTCATAGGAGAGATGCTCCAGGCCCTTCACCATCTACTTCAGCCACATTCAACTTCAAGATCAATTTAATCATAAAAAGAACTTCTCAATCTACCATGTTGGTATAATTTTAGCTACGTATATTGAAGTGCAATCTTTCATAACGTCAAGACTATATTGAGCTGCTGGAGACTTACAAGGCATCAAAACAGTCTCAGAAGAACAACCGTTTTGCACAAGTCATTTGTTCAGCATCTTATTAATACATTGAGAGCTCTTCTCAGCAATATAAAATCCTGGTCTTTTGAGACCATTTGATACTGTAAGAAAAACGCTAGGAGAAAATTCCAAGAGTTACAATAAATAAAGCACTTATCGCATACCCGTAAGTGCAGAGGTCTTTCTGTTTTGTTATGCTCCAGTAATGGACGTAATGGTTTTATTTGCATAAAACCCAGATCCCATTATACTGTAGCTGCTGCTTTCTTACACTCTTAAAATAATACTAGCTTCCTGAACTATCATGTCTGGGGCTGTTTGAAAAAACCTACACAAACATTTGTTAGGTTTTTATGAGGTGATTAATTTGCATATTTAGACTGGAAACCAAAAAGTATTCAGAGTAAAAGACATTTCTGCCTGCAGATGTGAATTCATTGGACTGTCTGACTAAGGAAAGATACGCGTTCTTGCTGCTGTTAATACAAACCAACAGGCTTTCCCTAAATGACAGAAAAATTAAAATGAGTCACCTTCAAAAGGTAATACGCAGGAAAGTAACTGCAAGAAATCTTTCTTTTTCCTGAGGACAATTTTCATATGGTCTTATTATTATAAGCGAAAAATAATTTTCTTTTTAATCTTCTTTATTCATCTACTCACAGCACACTTCAGCCAAACACTGCTGGGAAATCTAGCTGAGCAATAGTAGGTGCTGGGGCTGGTGCATGTTATATCCTCATAAGGCCTACATTTCAAGACTGGAAGAAATATATCATTTACTGTCATATCCCTTATACACATTAAGTTAGTGTAGCATAAAGCATTAGAGACTATAGATCATATGGCAATTAAAAATTCTTTGAGAAGTTCCTCATCTTGTATCAAAAAACATCAAGTACATAAAGCACCCCATGAAAGCATCATCCTTTAAAGCTTGTATGTATTTGTGGCAACTTTTGCTAATCACACTCACACAGACTTTTCTGGAATGGTTTTAAAGTTGAAAGTACAAATCAGCAATACTACTGTATCTGACAATACTGTTAAATTTTAAGTCCTGTAGCACCTCACCTTATAGAGCTGAAGAAGGAAATATCTAACGAGACAGTCTAATGACAGCTCTTGCTCTGCTACCATTCAAAAAGCGCAGGGCAGGTCTTTGGCCAAAGATGACTTAACTCCATCATGATGCACTGCTGCAAAAAGGAAGAAACCTCACTGAAACCACTGAAATCTGGAGCAAGTTCAAAACATGAACTTCACTATAGCACTCTAGTAATAATAAAGCAGAAGATGAAAAGCTATTTTAAATCAGTATACTGATGAACGTACAGGCTACTATTACTGGGTATCCTCTTCTCACAGCACATAACATAGCACTACCCTCCCCAGTTCTTCAGCTATTTGCTGAAAAAGGCTGTCCTACAGCATACTAATTCTCTGGTTTTCCATAAAAATTCATAGGTAGCAGTAGATACAACCATGCTTTTTATATCATGCTGTTGAACTTCATGGACTGAAGTTTTTTATTACTGCTTGCAAAAGTGAAGTTTTTTCAGGCTTTGGGTTTCAAACCGGACTCTAATTCAAATTATTTTTTAGCTAAGACTTCTGCCTGCAACATCTTTACTGTTTAGGATGTTGTTAAAAACTAGAGAAAATAGAGATTATGAGCCTCAGAGGAATGAAAGTGTTCACAGGAGCAAGCTGGACTGAGTAAACATGAAATTTAGTGTTCGCTGTCATAGACAGAGCTAAGGCTTTATCTGCCCTGTGAAAGTGCTGAAGCAAACCTACAATAAAACTGAACAGTAGCAGAGATACAAGGACACCGCAGCTCTCATTGACTAGAGGTAACAAAATAAAGGGCAGTATCTCAAAGTCAATGCCTCTTACTGATAGGTCCTAAAATCTCAGGGCTCTTTTAGAGTCTGTGTGAAGTTATTTCAGGAAGCCTGAGGCTGCTTCCTGAGTAAGATATTCTAATTGCAGAAAGGCTAAAGCCTGCTGTCACAGTGGACACTGACATCTTGGCAAGAATTTTTGCCCAAGCAGAACAGAGACAGCTTGTCCTGTGGTGAGGGCAGACAGGACGACAGGAGCTTTCCCTCTGCTCATGAGTTGCAGCCAGGGCCACTGTCACAGCTGAAGCAACAGAACTATATGTCAGAGGAATCTCAGAAACTGTATCAGTCTGTTGACTTCCCTGCGTCCTATTACACAGGAACAAGGTGCTGTTCTGTGGGCTGGGGTGCAGGTAGTGGCACAGTAGAAGCATACACCACTTTCTTAGGCATTTGCAGCAGCATTTTTTTGGTAGAAATTTAGTGAGATCACTGTCATACACAGCTGCAGCAACATTCTCCGCATCAAGCTAAAAACGAACACAAAACCCACCCTATGCATCTGTGCACACTTCTTGCTCCTGAGCTCCAGTCCTTCTGAGCTTTCCCCTTCTCCAGCTGGATCAACCAGTGCTAAACATCCAACTTCCAGTTCTCTTTCCATACACTGAAATCCTAGAGGTGAAGAATCCTGTTAATCTTAGCACTGTTCCTTGTTACACATCGTATAAGTGGCAGATTTGTTCTGGCCAGACAGCAAGCACAGGGCCCTTGCTGCCTGATGCCCTGGTCCTGGTTTGAGGCAGAGTGGATGGCCCCTGATTTCACAGAGTACAGAGGCTGCCCACCTGCTTCAGCCACATTTGAAGAGTAGGGATGGGCCTTACCTTTACAGTGAGTCTTACACTTCTAATGCTTCAGAACATCATACATGAGCACCAGAAACTTACTGTTTGCTTGTGAGCTCTTCAGCTTCATGTTTTTCCTTACTAGGATTTCAAAATTAAATCATGGTACCAAGTCCCTGCTCAGTAGCATAGATAGTAATCACATGGGGAAAAAAATAAATACAAAAACTTCCTGCCTTGTTTTGAGCAAGAGGCAGAAGTTTTACATAAACTTACTCCTACACAAACCCCACTGAAAAAAATGTCATGTATTAACCTTGGTTTTCATGTCCGTTGAGTTTACATTATGTTTGCAGCAGACTTTGATTTGCTTAGTTTGGTAATGTTATTACTTCTCATTCAAGCAGTGATCCTAATACACGTCTAATCCCCAAGTCCAGTTCTTCGGCCCAGCAACATCATTGTTGTCTGAAATTGGGTTCAAGCCACTGTATAGTCAGTTTTAAGCTTGGAAACAGTAACAGGAAGACTTTGGGCAATGAATATGTGCCTAGCTCCTATAGCTAAGTCAAAATAAGAGCTTAGGTATGTTTTTCCCAATTTTATTTCAGTAATCAGACTCTTTGGCTTTTCACAAGCCACTGAACACAAATGTGGCCCCAGTGAAAGATGGAACTCCTTGGAGATGACAACACAGGTCTTCTCTAGCTGTTTCAGCAGTGGAGGCTATGTCTATACTGAATACAGCCCGTTGATACATACAGAAATTTCCATAAATAACTTATCAGGAAATTGGCCAATGACTACTTACAGGAACTAAAAATTTACTGGTATGTTAGAACCACTTGAAGGAGCTACTTCCATTTGAAAATTGGCTCTAATGAGAGAGAAATAAGCACAACACAGCAGTCTTTCAAATCTCAGTAAGTATAAGTGCACATGCATATATAATCAAAGTTATCACAGTTGTTTAGACAAAGATGACAAAATTCTAGCCCTTCAGTCACCCTTTCTTTTAACTAACGCCGTTAGTTATTGCTTATACACATCAAGGAAGATGAAGATATAAATCCTAACTTCTTTCAGTAGCCACCATGTAGCAAAGGTCATGTAAACCATTATACGCTCTTTAGAGTCAAAACCTTGACAGACTCCCTGAGAGTTTCCCATTACCAATCCTATTCAACTGGCATTTTTCAAGTATTGCCCTTGTAAGTATGTTTCTTTATCAACAGCAACATAGACATTAAGGCTGGTGCTGATAGCTTGTACCAGACCATTTGCAAAGAGATTAAAAGTGCATTAAATTATTCCCTTTCTTGTACAGCCTAGTCAAAGTATACTGCAATTACTACAACTGTTTACTTCTCAAAAGAGGAATGAGTAAGAGGAAATCAGATTGGCTCTATTTCTTCCTTTGCTTTTTTTTCAGTATTTCTATGATTTATTAGCATACCATTCTTTTGCTATTTTTTCCCCATGGTGAGAAAATAGGTGTCCATAAACACTCTATCAAACTCCCAGACTTGAGTTATGTCTAGCAAAGAGCAATTACAGATTGAAATACTGCCCCTTGCATTAAGTGAAATTTAGTCTACCTACCCTTTTACTTATCAATAGTCACACAATTGAATCAGTTGAGCATTCTCTCCAACCCCATGTGCAAAAACACTGTCAGCCTACCATCAGCATGGATATAGACATGTAGCTAGAAAGACTGTAATCATACAGGACAAAAACTACATTTGACAGAAAGATACTCCTAGATCTGTTGGAAAAATCAGTGCTGTTACAAAAAACCAACCCAACCTATTCCTGACAATACCACCACAGGTTTTATTTTATTCTTATCCTAATCAGAGGAACAAGCCTTAAAATATCCCAGGTCACCTCCTTCTTAAACCAAGGGAAAAACAGCAAGTACAGCAACATAGAACCAGCCCTCCGGGCTTCTCTAACTGCACTTGTCAGAGAGTGGTTATTTTTGCATAGCATTCAGGAAATCTGGGCTGCATCATGTTTCCAGCCAGCAAAGACGACCTCCCAGCCTTTCTTCTTCTTACCGCTGCTTCACACAGGACCTTCCTTCCCCTCCTGCAGCTGATTCTACCACCTGTCGCACTAAAGCTGGTACTCAGTCTCCACAAAGATGAAGGACACACTCAATAGAAATTGTGACATCAGACAAACAGCTACGTACATACATTGCATCAAGAGCATAAGGTGCAGGTACCCAAATGCAAACATAGATATTTGTCAACCATAATGCTCCTTACACCTTAAATTTCAAGTATTTTTTCTTCCTTGCTTACTGCTTATCACTAAGCACATCCAGTTACATACAATCTTTTTTTTCTCCCATCTAAGAGATGCTCTGCTCCTGCTGTTGCTGCCTACCCCTCTCCATTCCTAATGCTGCGATCATTTCCATGGCAACTAATTTGGATGTCACAAATAGAAAGCATGCAGGTTCAGGAGGTGAAAATGAGCCACACCGAGACAAACCATGAGTCTGATAAAAATCACATAGCTGTGCACCAGCAAATGCTGGAAAAAAACCAACAATTTTGTCAGTTTAAATCAAGTACTTGTTACATCATCAATTAAGTTTGCCATAATATGGGGTAGTATTTTGTCAGCTGAACCATGCTGTAGGCAGTGCAGCTACAATGTGAAACATATTGCATATGGAGCTCTCTTCCCACTGCAGGTTTAAATGAACAGAGAAAAACTCCCCCTAAAAATCAACAATGTTGAAGGAAACACACAGAAATATCCAGAAGCCTTGAAGATATTCAAAACTTGGTACAGAACAGGCATCTTTTTGTTTACTCTACTTTTCAGATATGTGATCTATGCTGATATCTCCCTGCCTTAAGGAGATAATGCATTATTTCACTCTGGGTCTATATTGCACTGTGGTCACTGAACTGTGCACTACTCTAATATATATATGTGTTTTTTTGTTTGTTTGTTTGTTTGTTTTTTTGGAGTGAAGGCCAGGAAGCATCACCAAGAATTCAAGCTGCATGTGATCACATCTCCAAAGTGATCCCATGCTCTTGGAAAACTCGTCAAGTTGAGCGGTTCAGTGCTCCATTTCATAAGAATGAATTCACAGAAACAAATTAAGCCTTAACCTTGCAGCCAGAAGGGAACTACACTTTGCTGTTAACAAAAGTACTGCTGGTGTAGCGAACAGGAATATATGCTTGATGGAAGCTCAAGGATTCTTCAGATTTAAAGATTTTACTACAAATCACAAATAACAGCCAGAACTGCAATGGTTCATAAGAGAAATCTTCTGCATCTTTCTTCTGCAGCAGACAGCTCAGAAATGCCTTCCCAGTGGCTTAACATGGCTAAGTCACTCCTACAGCATTAAGCTGGCATATTTAATTATCCACAGAACATGCTTTTGGCATACAGCCTAATTAGGCACTTGTGGACCACTTACCATGAGATTATTTTGAATCACAGAATCAGTTGGGAAAAAGCCTGGGTAGATAAGAGATTATGATTGACCAGAATCAGCGTGAGAGAACTAAACCCTGAATTAGTCATATGAACCTAATTCCTAAGATTTGTGGCTTCCTAAATTTATTATTAGATCAACATTCATTTACCGCAACCCATAAGAGTCAATCTAAGCAGGATACAAGAACTGAAGGGGAAGCCAGAAAACATTAAGTTCTGCTGCAGTTTGTCTTCTCGTTCCTGCTTGCCCACTGACAGCTGAGGAAGGAGAGCTAAATGCACAGGCTTTCTGTATTAAATCTGCACATTTGTTTGGTGTGACAGTGTGCCAAGAGGAAAAACACTAACCCAACAATGAAAAAGAGAAGAAGCGGCCAGGAAGGCCAAATGCCTCCAGGTGCACATCTGCTCTGGAGCACACAGGCCCACTTAGGGCTGGGCTGAGTGAACAGCATACTGCTAAAAAAAAAAAAAAAAAAAAAAAAAACAAAAAAAACCCCACAAAGCAAAAAAAAAAAGCAAAAAAAAAAAACACAACAGAAACAAGAAATCCCCTGAAGAAACTAAAAACAGAACAAGATGCACAACTCAAAGTCCAAGCCAACCAAAACAAAAATCCAACTTGTTTCATTCGACTCAGCTAAGTCATCTCTAATATGGAAACTTCAGAAATCAGTATAGTCTGTATCCAAATCCAGTATTAATTTCTTGAGGCCAAGGAGAACACTGTGTCATAAAGGCACAGAGGGTTGCACTGTGCTCTGAGAGAAGCATTTCCCAGCTCTCACCACCAAAATATGTTTTGCTCTGCTGTAATTTCCCTCACAAACCTGACATACGAGAAAGCTGCCACTTGGCACAAGAGCAGCAATGACATCAAGACACAGCATTTGACAGAACACATCACCAAAGTGAATCCATTTAACTCCAAATCTAACAGCTCGTTTAAAAGCATGAAGACAAATCTAATAAAAGGCTGAAAGGAAGTTAATTGAGAATCAGGGAGAGGAGGATTTGTCATCTCAAATTTGAAAAACATCTAGAGGAATATATTAACTTCTCATTTTGTATCAGACTTAGGAGCCTAATTTTCATTGTGGCACGGTGGAAGAATATGCTGACACAAACAAAAGCAGTGTAAGCTCACAGAAACATCACGTCTATTTAAAGCATAACATGTAAACTAGAGAGCAAGGGAACATGCTCTATGGGAAGTGCAGGCACCACACACATTTAAATACAGCAGCAATTAACGCCTAGGAACGGAAAAGAAAAACAAGTCTGGCAGCAAACTGATTCACTCAGTACTGAGAAGGAAGACAGCAAGTCTTTAATCTCCAAGTAGCTATGACTAAAACTCGTTATCTGACTTCATTCGTAAAGGAATGGAAAAATTTTCATCTTGTTCCTCTTAGTGAAAGCACCAGATCAGAGAGCAGCAAAACAACATCTTTAAACAGTTCACTTCCAAAGCTTGAGCTGAAATAAATTGGCAGAGTATTTCAGCTAATGGAAGAACTGGCTTTAAAATATTATTTTATTTCAGAAACATTTAAAATATAATTAAATGTTAAATTAATAGCACATTAAAGAATTTCAACTTGAGCTATTGAAGTAATGAAGCATCTGGAAGAAAATAACTGCTGAAACCTGCTGCAATGAATGAAAACTTAAACCAAGAAGAGGCCAGAGGCCATCCTGCAAGTTTGGCCTTCAGTTTCACTAAAAAGCTATTTTTTCAATTACTGGTTTTCAAATAAGGGTGTTTTGGGTTTTGTTTTTAAATTCTGATTGTCTGTAAATTAAAAAAAAAAATCTGGGGAAAGTTAGAATCCAAAGTAATAACTTTTTTTTTTTTTTTCCAAGTACAAGGCCTAGTAAAGGCTAATTTGTTTGCATCTGCTGCAAAGGACTATAGTATTGATGACATTTTGAAACAGGGACATCACCACAGCGTTATAGTTTTATAGCTGAGAAACCTCCCTTACCCACTATTCTGTCATCTCTCTAATTGTCATCCTGGACAATGTCATTTAAGTAAATAAAGGCATAAATGATTACGAATTCACGGTTGCTTCTTATGTATGAAATTGATATACAATTGAACTCTGATAATAATTTTAATATTAACTCCTCAGTATGTTTCAGGAGACCATAAAACCATTGTTTGCTTAATGGATTTCTCCAACACCTTTGAACTTTTGCCACTGACACGCACCACCTCAGGGAAGTCTCAAAGGCTTGTTTTGACTGCCTGGCTGATCATGCTGTCTTTCAGTTTTCAATTCAAGACAGTCTTAATGATTTTGATAAGCTGTCCCCAAGTAACAGATATAACCCATCTTACATTCTCTTCACATCACATATTTGAAAAAGAAAAAAAGAAAAGAAAGACGACTGAAAAGACAGTAACCAAAGAGAGCAGCTTCCCTGTAGTCTTCCATTTCAGCATGTTTCTGAATGTTGGAAGGCATGTGTATTCTGTCCCCTATACACATACCTTGCAGAAGCCTGGTAAGACCATCCCCTTTCATCTACACTGGTTGCACACAAAGTAATGCCTCCTATTTATTTCCATAGAAACTACAACAGGTACAAAGAGTACAATAGCATTACTTGCTAGAACAAATTCTCAGCTACAAAACACTGTTTTCAACATAGTCACCATCATCGACAATGCGTTTTTACCAGCAATAAACACGAGCCTCCATGCCACGCTCTCCAAAACCCGCACCAGCAGAGGTGACCCACCGTCATCCATCACTGCTGAAATGCACCACCCACCACCTCACTGTGATCAAATCTACTTTTCCATAAATGTTCAGCAAACATTGATGACTGCCAATAGGTCACTTTTTCTGCATGGACAAACTCAATTCCACACCTTTGCTTCATATGCACTTCCACGTCAGACATGATTCTGTTAGACTGCCCCTCCGCTGCCATCTGTTATACAGTAACAAAACAAAAGGGAATATTGTCAGGAAGATTTAACTTCTACTGCAATACCACTAACATCTACCTCTGATGTTGTGGGTCTACGTAAGATAATAAAAAGTATTATTTTCAGAGCAGCCCTTGTAGATCACGCTGACAACTCTCCAGCTCAAAGTATTTTCTTCTGAGTTGAATTCCATTTCAGGGCACTTCCTCTCAGCAAGCCTCCTTGCTTTTGAGGTCACATAAATTATGTTCAATTTCTATTTAAAGACAGATATGGTGTCTTTTCCCATTTAATTAATAAATTTGTGTACAGGCAATTGTACGTATTTTTTTTCCTTTAGCTCACAGATTATTTTCCCTGTAGAGAGCTTGAGCACTGCAGATGTGAAGACAGCACATAAAGCACAGGCCTCCTTAGTATTGCTCTTAATTCTGTGTATTTGTTCTAATGAGTATGACGTTTTGCAAGGCGTAGGAAACAACTTGATTGGTACATAGCCTAATTGCACATCTATATTCTGCTGTCTGGGAAATCTTGGTTTTGCATCTAACCCTTTGTTCATCTCCTTTGAGTCATTATATCCCATACTCTGAACCAAACGCACAAAAGCCCTAGTTGTAACCATACTCTGCTTTTTCTTCTGGTTGTGTCTGTGACCTCAACAGCAGTGAAAATAACCTCTAGTATTAACATAAATTATTTGTACTCTGTGTGCTTAAAATAGCCTCTTGACCAGTCAATAAATCATACCTGACAGAGAGAAGAAAAATTAAACTTAGAAGAAACCTGTGGAAATATCACACCTTCCTCTTTAAAGGCAGACAGTGCGCCAGGTTCAGTTTGAGGCTTCCAAGTAGGGCAATTAATACGTAAAACCAGAGTGGCTGAGCCAAGTGAAAGGTCAGATGTCCTTGAAAGACTATGATGAAAGAGGATGAGAAAAAAAAAAAGGGTTGGGGAGAGGGGGGAAGCCAGGTCAAATCCAGCAAAATATCACTGGAAAACAGCATGCAGAGCAGTGTGTAGAAGCCAAAGCCTGACAGCAGGCACAGCGCAGTCTAAGCATCACAAGGCAGGGGGCCATCCTGGCTGTTGCATTCTGAGACTTACTTTGGGAAATTTCAGCATAGCAGAAATAGATTTGCTTTTAGATTTGCTTTGATCTAATTAAAAAACAGCTTAAGAACAACTCCAGTGGCCTTGAGCAATCATAGTTCCACAAGCTAGGGGAGTGTAATACCATCTCACACTAGATCCTTTAATGAGACTGTTATAGCCTCTCTTCTGAATGAACAGGTGGAACAGACCATTTCAGCTTTTGAAATAGGCCAAGTTCTTCAGCTGATGCCTTAACTGCATTGCAGAGTAAATATTATCACATCAGGAGTCAGTGGACAGTCTTATGAGAGGTCTACAATGTCCATGTAGAAAGAAAGATTCATCACTGATCGTTGTTGGTAATTTCTCTGAAAAGGCTGTTGCAAAGACACAGTTTTTAACTACTTGATAGCTTGATGAAGACAGTGCTTTGGCTGAGCTCCCAGCTACTTTCTGTCCTGCAAAGTCTTAAGATGTACTACCATTTGATCGGCACTGGACAAAGGGTGGCTTCTCCCAAAAGGTAAGTTATAAGCTGGCACTCCAAGATGGAACAAGATGGAAAAAAAAGAAAAGCTCTAAGCTACTCAAAAGGCATAAAAATTATAGAACAAGCCAAAACAGAGCAAAGGGGCACAAACTGATTTCCCAGAAGCCCTAAAGCAAGGCCTGGAGACTTGTCAGAAAGTCAGAAAGTTAAGGCATGATCTGTAAATGACAATTAAATTTATTCAAAAGTGAAACATTTGTGTGAAAGCAATTACAAACAACACCTGTTTTGAAACCAGGTATGAGTTTTTCTTATTGAGAATGAACCAAAAAAATCAACCAATCATCCAACCAAAAAGCTCACAAGATAGTTTCTATTTCAAATCAGATGATGAGCCAATAAACAGATATGCATGTGGCATTTATAGCTCCATGTTTATTTACACATTATAACGCAGCACTTAAAATAGCAGTTACCACAAAATACATATAAGCAGAAAAATTTTCCAGGTTCAAGGACACGAATCTCGCAACCAAGACATAATTTTTCTCCCTAGAAATATGAAAAACTTGCATAAAAATATTTCACACTCTTCCATACATCTTTTTCTATATTTATTTTACTTTCACTTCTATATCTATTAGCATACTGTCTGTTCTACTATGTTATCTTCTATACTCAGGTACATGCTCCCAAATTCAATTTACCTGAAGAGCTGTAGTTCATCTTTCTTTATATTAAAGGCAAAATATTTATTTTTTTAATCTAAAGACATCACTAACTCTTCTCAAAACATACACATTAAGCAGAGGTTTCTTATCACAGAATAGTAAGGAAAGATTGTTCTATTAAGAGCATGATAGCCCTTCTATGCTATAAGCCCAAGCAGTATTTTAGTTAAGTACTGCCTCATGGAAGATCCCTGACCAGCTCTGTAGAAGATAACTTAGCTTCTGCTGAAGTTTTCATTCTAGGCATAACAGTGGGAAGCTCCATATCTTCATTTGATTTCACAGACTCCTTAGTGCTACAGTGCTGATTTTTCATGGCTTTTTCTGTTTTGTTTTGGTGTGGAGAATTATTTCATCCCTCTTTTTCATTGCATCAGAGGCAACTTCTCCATGAGCTTGATGACATACAAGTCAATTAAGAAATCTAGGCTGGTATTACACTCAAAGTACAGTAGTTTGGGTTAACATGATGTTTCTCTCCTAACAATAGATACTCCCACTCATCTCCAGATGCCCTTAATGCACTGCATGAAAGTTTACTCGGGAAAGGAGGAAAAGCCTTTAGCTGAACACATGCACATGAAAAGTCTTTCTGTCTTGTTGTGCTTGATATTCAGGAGCAGTAGGCAGATTACTGCACCCTCCTAGAGAAAGATGCAAACTGCAATTAGATCTTGCACGTGCACTGTGTATCCCTCAGCTTATCAGACAGATGCCTGTTCTTGTTTGGCATCTGATGCCATTTTGTTGTTATCTGCCAGAAGGTTTTTGAATGGTGAAGGAGCAACCAGTTCAAGGTTTATCACTGCCTGAACACTGGCTGTTAGTCATGAAGTCAGCAAACACATCTATCCCACAAGTCCAACCACTTAAATGGATTGATGAAGGGTTATACGCAACAGAAGTAATTTCAGGCACTGTTCTGAACCCTACCTGTGCTACCGTTGCAATATTCCCATGTCAAATTCCTTACTAGAAAGTGTTACAAAACTTGGGAACTATGGAGACTTCTTCCTACATACTCTGGTCACAACTTAGCCAAACAAGATGCTAAGTGTAATCCTGGCAATAAACATTGCTAAGCACAAGCAGTTACTCAGGGGCATGCTCTGTGTATGAGTATTATCTATCTCCTGCACATCTGCTCCTACATTAATTCATCATCACGATCCCTTTTGTCTCAAAGTATGCGTGGTTTGGAGATGACCTCTCCCAAAACACACTAGCAACAGTAGTCAAGAGCCACATGCAATTTTCTTTGACAGAATAGGCTGAGTCACAAGTTGCAAAGCCCTCCCAAACTGTAACAATGCCTGCTCTACCTTGCTTAATTCCCTAGATGCCTAAAATTTGCTGTGTAATTCCTTCTTCAGCTTTCATGTTCCCCATATGCAGTCTCTAAAGCAAGTAACAAGCAATTTCAGACCTTGCTGAAAAGACAGAGTAGTGACATGGATGGCCTCTGTGGGCTGCAGCTGGTAAGTGTTCCAAGACTGCTGGGGGAGAGACAACAGCCCTGCAATGAACTTGGAAATCATAGAATCATCAAGGTTGGAAAAGACCTTCAAGATCATCCAGTCCAACCGTTCACCTATTCCCAGTAGCTCCCACTAAACCATGTCCCTCAACACAACATCCAGCCTTTCCTTGAACGCCCCCAAGGTTGGTGACTCCACCACCTCCCTGGGCAGTCCATTCCAGTGCCTGACCACCCTTTTTGAAAAGTAATACTTCCTAATGTCCGGCCTGAATCTCCCCTGCCGCAGCTTGAAGCCATTCCCTCCGGTCCTATCACTAATGACACGAGAGAAGAGGCCATGATCCGCATGGGGCTGCTGTTCCCCATGCACCACCAGGTTGTGTGTCCCTCCTGAGCTCCTACAGTAGAGAATTCTACCCAACATTCCATAGAATAATAGAGATACAAGGATATGGATATACACCAAGGACTCCTGAAAAAGGACCATATGACTAGAGACTAGAAATAGAGATTACACATCCCACTATGTGAGTACGGATCAAGGACAATTTGGGGAGGAAGGATACACAATGTCAAATAGCACTGCTAATCTGAAGGTTCTTCTCCTTTCTGACTTCTCTGTCTATTTTTATATACCTATTTCTATTAGCTAGTGAGCTCACAGCACAGTTCATATAAAACTCATGTGGCTTGCAAGCAAGGACACAGTGCCTGCTGCTTCACGTAAACTGAAGGTCAATCTGCACTGAGGTGAAGCAGTGTGACACTGTTAATACACAGTATTTTTTAATTTTACCCTTAAGAGCACAACCAAAAAGACCCCACAAGCATCAAAATCAGTTAAAGTATATGAAAATTTCTAAAAATCCTTCATAACCTGCTTTCTCTTTTTTTTCCCCTTCAGCAAGGAAAAAAAAAAAAATATCAATAAATTACTGTCTCAGAATTAAAGAGACAAAGTACACTAAATCAGAGCAGGTGAGGAAAAAGAAGCAGAATAGTAGAAATAACTGAGAGCTTGCTGTCAACAGTAAATAAGAAGTTTCATTCTGAATTTAGCACAAGCAGCTGAACAGGACATTGTAGGAACTGTTGACTGCCCCAGAGCATCCTACCAATGAACCATACCATACTGATGCTATTCCCTTATTACACTCACTGATTCGGGACAATTTGGCCCAGTGACAACATGAAAGTACGTGGTCCACACCTGGGTAGTAGCCTCTTAAGCTTGTTTCTCCAAATGAAAGTGAACATGTACCAAAATCTCTTTGAACCAAACTAGTAGGAGGGAACTTGAAGACAAGCAGGGAGTGATGTGCAAAACTGCACTGCTGCTCAGGAACAAAGCACAGAGGCAGTGCCTCAGGCTGAACAAGCATGTAGTCTGAACACACCTGAGAAGTTCATACAAAGCCCACTATAGTTCCAGAGCTCTGTCTGCCAGCATCTTGTGTGTTCTGCAGCCACAGCCTGCTTTCCCTGAAATGTCACAGCACATTGGGATATTCTGGCCAGCCCTTCGTTGTTATCTCTTGAACAACACAACAGAGATAGAAGCTTCACAGCCCGATACTCTCTCTTTCCTCCCTATGTTTTGTTAATAACACTAATCTTACAGGACAAGGTATCCGTTCTCAAGCTGTTGTTTCTAGCTTTGATGTAGCATGGCATGACTTCAGCAGCTCTGGCACAGGTCACCATGCATTGCAAAACTGCTAGAGCAACCATGGGGTGGCCTGACTGAGGGAAACAAGGGCTGGAAATGATTTCACAGCAGGTACACAGCTACTCTGCCACTAATGTAACACATACCCCCATTCAAGTCATTTGGGGATCCAACTGACTGCTGAAGCAATGGAAGCTCGCTGAGATGGATAACAGCCATATAAATCACCTCACAATTTCAACACCAGTCCTACCCAGTCATTTACAGTTACTCTGTTTCCCATTATTTACCTTAAATGAGCAGCTGAGCACTGAGCCACTGAGTGTGGCTTCCAAGGTGAAAATACAAAGTAGAAGCACAAAGGGAAGCAGCAGCCTGGTTGAGCCCCTCACCCTCCAGAGTCACAACGGTCAATACCTTGCTTATTATGGGCTGCGTATTATCAACAGAAGTAACAAATCTGCAATCAGACTTGAAAGACTGGGAAACAACCTTGCTGAAGGATCAATGGCCTGTACTCCTGGCTCTGAAAGGGAAATACTTGCATATAATTCAATGATGAAATAGCAAAAAGACATTTGACATAGTAAAGTAAGAAGGAAAACAAAGTATTTGAAGAGAAGTGACAATCTGTTGCTGTATTTCACTTTCAGTTCACTCAATTTTTTACCTATCTGTTCACAAATGTTTGATATAAATGATATAATACACACTGCACTATGACATCTTTTTCTACTAGCTCTTCCATTAGCAACATCTGTATGATTCTTGTCAAGCTCTGATTCACAGTGACACCAAAACATACCCTTGGGAAAATCATACTCCTTATGCTAACCAATCACATCAAAGTATTGAATAATCTATCTAGAGCAGTTGGTCAGAAGCACTCTTTTGGACATTAAGGTAATACTAAGTGTTGAATCAGTTATGTCTTATGGCCTCCCTCTGGCACAGAGGCCATCCTCAGAACAAGTTGTGAGTACAGTTAAAGAAGCAGAAGTGACAGAGTCATACGGTTCTATAATTAACATATTTCCCTAAAATCTGAATTGGAATTCAACCATTCTATACTCATGTCACCTTTGCTACCTCAACTCAGCCTAGAGTAACAACATATCCATTTCTAACAGTGTCTGTCAGCTCTCATTATTCAGACTCAGAAGAACCTGCTGGCTTCCTGCAGCCTTACCTCAAACCAAGAATATGATGCCCTTCTAAAGGACAGGATCAAGTCATAGTAACTGCAGTTTGAAGGCTTTCTTGCCCCTTAGCATTTCGCTGTAAAAATGAGTCTATGAGAATTAAGAAGCTTAACTGAAAACATTTCTGAGGTCCTCTAATACGTGGAAGCAAAAATAAAGAAAGCGTTTCTAGATTATGAATATGATGCCAGTGACAGATTCAAGTTTCAGATGCAGTAATGCCTATGATTTAGAGCCTATTGCAGCAGTACAGCTGCACAAAAGCCAGCAAGACTTGGAAAGGCAGTCTTCATTCTGCAGGCTCTGAAGCCCAAGCTGAAAGAAAACTGTCCCTAGGACACAATGACAGTCAGTGGTGAAAATCAGATTAAAATTGAGCGCTCTCAGTCAGTGCCCAGCTTAGTCAACCACTTTGTCAGAAAAACACATGAGACTGCTTCACCAAATCTGTACAGCGGGACCGGCTGATTCAACATAGAAGCCTTTGCTTTGGGGATAATTGCAGAATTGCTTTGTTTTGTCTTCCTATGTAAATCTGCCATATGGGCCTCTGTTACGGTAATGAGAGAAAAAGTTGAGTTTGATAATTCTTAGTTTTAGAAAGAGATTAAAGTCTGGCAGCTGGCAAGTATGAAGCAAAGAAATTCAATCTAGCATGCCCAGCTGCACTGTGGAAGTAGGATGAGCCAAAACAGACACTCTGCAGGCAGGGAAAGCTTGCGCAGGAATTGCCAGAAGTGCTCAGGTACAGAATGACACATAAGATTAAGGAAGAAGAACAGAAAAATTAAAGAGGCCTTTTCAAAAGGTGGAAAAAGGCTGAGATACGAAGATAGCAGTAATGGCTCACATAAAGAAAATGAGGAGACATAAAAGAAGATCATCTTTGTAACTACGGATAGTCATTAGAAGTTTGCTAGCATGAGAGAACACCCCGCAGTTCTGCTCTCCAACCAATCTTCATAACCGTATACCCTGTGCAGTGCTTGGTGTAACTTTGAGTGGAGATATTTAAGAGTTCCAGAAAGGATGCAAGACTTCTGCAAGTAAAGATCCAACCAATCAGCAGGTAGTAAAGGTGGAAGGTCAATTTTGAGGACGATATTAAAAGTGGAAGACATACAAGATGTAGGATTGCCATGATAATAGTATAATACCTTTTTTAATACATGTACGTGAAGGATATGTATATACACATGTATACATGTAATATATTAAATGCATACACACACATATATAGACGTACTAAGTGTTCTTGCTTCAGTTTATTCTATAATCATACAGACCCAACTCCCATGTAGTCAATTCTAAATTACGGTACACTGGATAAAGTAAAATTAGATTTTTACCCTTGGAATAATTAGCTAAATCCTGCATTCACTTAAGCTGGGCCACAGTATGCAAATGTAGAACAACACCACAGTGCCCCACAGACAACAACGTACTATCAGAAAACAGTAGTTCTTAGTCCATTGCCAACCAAACCGGTTATTAAATTATAATTGAAACAGAGCAAGAGCTTCTAACCACAGGTAGAACACAGTGTGGAACAATCATCAATATTACTATAAATCAAGATAGCCAGCTAAGTGGGTAGACTATTTTTTTCCAAATGCTGTAAAGCTATGGAAGAACCTATACGAAGATTTTTTTCTTACATATTTCTTAGTTGTTAACTGGGAATTTATATTCTACTCTGTTTTTACAACAACCAAGACAACACTCAGTGCCGTATAGCTTGGGTAGGAGACACTCCTACGCTTTCAGAGTTCCAGACAGTGAAAAGTACAAAGCCAGGGGTCAACCTCCCAGGAAATCAGGCTTATAAAACCTATTGCTACTTTAAAAAACAGAAAATTATTTAAAATTAATTTACATAAAAATGAAATAATTGCTGGAACTGGAAATGTGGAAAGTACCTCAGAGAAGGCTGCTCTGAGAACGTTCATGCTCACACTCAAACTTTCAGATGAATCCTGCCATCCAGAAACAGCAAGATAAGTAAAGTGCGCGTGTACCAAATGCATACATGAACTCACTAACACTTAAGTATATACAGTTATATACATGGTATATCCCACATTCATAAAGAGAGATGTCAGAAATGTAGTACGAAAAATACAGAAGTCATTCCCCTCCCGCCTTCACTTTTTCAAAGTAAGTCTCTTTAAAAAATATATATGTAACATTCACTGATGCATTTGCAGCAGTTACTGTTGACAGAATTTGTCCCTCACTTCTTTCTTTTAAGTCATTCCTGAGACTGTTTCTAATGGTGTGCTTCACTGAATTTCACTTCGAGGTGTAATAACAGCTTTCCATCTATGATCCAAACTGTAAACTTTTTGCCCAAATGGAAAACAGAATTTTAGGCAATGAAAAGTTAAGGCAACAGTACATTCTAGCCTCAATCAACCATATAAATAAATAATTATTTTAAAAAGCCAGGACAAGCAAGAAAAGAAGTCCTCGGCTGTGCTCTATATGCGGGATCCAGAACCTCTGATATTTTACCCAGCTCATGAAGTTAGGCAAAAAATGATTCTTACCTCATGTGGGTTGTCCAGAAAGAAAAAAATAGCTCCTTCCTGATTTCAATAAACTCCAGGTCCCTTAAAGGAACTGGACATTTGGTTGCAACCAAGAAATTTCTTGTCCTCTGGAACTCCTTCAGGACCAGGAAGGTTGAGTATTGCTCCTCGCCCTAGAATAAGCCTTGTCCTGAAACGTGTGTTTTTCTTTAGGGAATCTGATACCTATTAAGGCACACACATAAAAGCTTAATGAGTAATACATCTCTAAAATCAACTAATGAATGTATCTAATTTTAGTCACTAGGCTGACAAAGTGAGCTGAAAAGTTTCTTTGATGAAATTATCAGTAATTGTTCTATCTACCGCTCTTTGTGGATGTGCTTCACTTTGTTGCAGAATAATCCATTATATTTACGGGAAGAAAGGACTGGTTCATTAAACAGCTAAGGAGGTGACAGTAATGAGTTGGATCTTCTTGCCTGTTAAACTGATCCACAGAAAATACCGTTGTCAAATCAAAATAGCAATTATAAAAGGAGAGCAATGAACGAGAGGAAATGCTAAGAACTGTAATGGCCTTCCAGAACAAAGCAACATTCTGCTTCTCTTAAACACTGGCCTAAGAATGATCCCCTCAGGCTTAGTTGCTATTGTATTATAATTTATCTGCTTGCAAGTAAAACCCCAAAAGAACAAAAGAATATTCTATTCTTGAGATGCACTTGTTGGAATTTAAACTGTTTCTCTATGAATATCTATTCACTTAAAAATCATAAAGAAGAAGAAAGCCACCATCTGAAAACTCTGTAAAATGTAGGTGAAGGTATTTCTCAAGACAAGCGAATTTGCTCAATCCAGTCTTTGAAGACAAAGCTTTCTCACTTTAGGAACTGTACCGGTTTGTGGGAAACATTCAGGTGCAAGCAGAAAAGAAGCAAAATCAATCTTGATGACACTCCTGAAATGCAAGCCTCTGGCTATAATCCAGTGCTCTAGCACTCCACCACTGACATGCCACTCTGCACTGTTCTGCAACTATTCAGACACAGCTGTTGTATAGATGAAGACATGGTCACAAAGAACCTGCTACCTTGTTGTAATACTATAATGGGATGATAATAGCAAGGAAGCAAAGTCTTCGGCTGCTGCAAATGAGTACAAGACCAAAAGCAACAAATAAAGAAATCAATGAAAAAAACTGCTTACCTTTGGAAGGCTTCAAGTTGACACGGATCTCCAGCAAAAAACCCTCACCTGCCCTGCCAACCCTTAAATGAGGTCTGTAAGGGGTGGATCCTGGCTCCAGTCCTTCTACTCACTCAGCTGCATTGCGTGCACCTGAGTTCCCATGGGTTGGCCTGCCTTCCCACCAGGTGCTCCATCACTGCTCCAGGCCATGATTTAGCATTTCCACTACACTTGTCTCATAATCACAAGAAACACATGAAATGATATTAGTCAGAGGGCTCAAAGAGTTTTCCCTAGGTATTTGATTTTGGAAGCACTGGTAGCAATTTCTCTGCAGGACCCCCTCTTCTGTTTGCTCTCTGTTAGCAGCAGCTGGAGAATTCTCTCCTGCATGCTGTGCTGCAATGTGTGTGAACAAACCACCTATTTCCCCAAAAATAAGTGTTCCAAAGTAAACTGCACTGGTAAACTGCTGGGTTCACGACCATGAAGTAGCACGTGACATGTAACTTTTGTAAACTGGTGTACAATACAGTCCCAGCAACTAGATTTTAGGCATAGACTGTATCTTCTACCCTCAGAACTTTGCTCAGTTGCTCAGTTCAGACCCAAAACAGTCCATACAAAATTGCAGTTCTCGTAACCTCTCAAAACTTCCAGTGTTACATTTGCTTCTAAAAAGTTAAAAAACATAATTTTTTTTTTTTTTTTTTTTTGTGGCAATGTAAAGCTTACAAGGATCTGGTGACTTCATTCTCTTTCAGGAGAGTTGTCAAGCACCTGTATTTGATTTGCTCCCAAACACAGTGGAAGCAGCAGAACAGGAGTTTGTCTTCAGACTTACACATTTCATCTTCCAGTCCTTCCAATCATATTCAAGTGCAACATGTAAATGAAAACGTTTGTTTAAGCGCCTTTCTTAAGAAAGATGAAATTAAAAATTTTCACTCAAAAAGACACAAAGCCTCTAATCCTCTCCACTAACACAGTGTTAGAATAAAGCTTAGTTAAACAAATGCAGTAATTTTCTTAATCAGTCAGCACTTCAGAAAGACAGATGCTTCTGTTTATGTCAGTCTGTTATCAAGTCCTTTGGTGTCTGAATAATCCTTACACCTATCCTGAAACTCCATTAACATACATTTCTTCTACATTGTTCTGCCTTCCGTGACAGATAGTGCAAGTATGTTTTGTTTGGTTGGTTTGCTTATCCATTTTGGCCTTGAAAATCACAGTATTCTGTGCATTTCCTGTATCTTTTTATTCATCAAAAATTAGGAATAATTACACTACATTTGAAAATCAGAAGCTGTGTAAGAACTAATTCTACAGTCTTCAAGCTCTCACAAGAAAACCATTTCTGTAACTGGATTTTATTCAAGAAATGCTGTCTGTTACACAGAGCTTTGTAGAGAAAACATGCAAACTGAATATTAACTCAATTGGTGGATCTCTGAAGGTTTTGAGCTTGAATATGCTCTTTGACTGTTGAAGGTAATTGCCAGCAATATATATATATATATATATATATTTCATCCCTCCCACTTTGTTCATTTTTTGTTGTTATTTTCATTATTTAACTGAGCATGGAGTCCCAGCGAAAATTACCGAGGAGTCAGGGGAAACTAAACGCAATTAAGCTCAGTTTAATAAAACTAGAATAGGTCAGATGGAAACAGAAAAGCTCCAACTTAAAGTCATGTTGCCGAGCTCATCGGTATTGACTAATAACATGCTTAAAGAGCGAAACAAGCCAGATCTTGTTCAGTACAGTGCAGATGACATAGGTATAAATCTCTTATTTATATGCCTGTGTCTGGTTAAACTAGTGAATTACTCCCAACCAGCAATCTGATTGACTGACAGCTTGGGGGTTTAGTTCCCATATTCCTTATTTGCATTTCGGTCAGTGTTGTTTGGGTACTAGATAGACCAAAGTGTCATTGCACCAGCTTCATGCAGGTTTAATGGCTTTCCTAGCTATGCTTTAATGCATTTTACAAAAAGTATTGTTGTGACTGTCAAAAACTTAACAAGACTTTGGAATTTTCCACAGCAATAGCAGTTATTCATTTTTAGACTGTGCACAGTGTACAAGTAAATGCCATTCTTTCAATTTTTATGGAGAGTTTTTCCATGCTGTTCTAGTATAAGCACAAATAAGCTGAAGAGCTTCATTAACAAGAATTTGAAAATTTTAATTTTGAGAACAGAGGATCCGTTCTCTGAGAACAGAGATTTTTTTTTCTGTTGTTTATAGAAAAGATTGTACAATGTCGTTATCAGCTTTTCTTGGCCAATCTCTCCAAAACAATTAAACCTTGAGAATAGCTTTCCAAATAAAATGTCAAGTAATTTCTTCTAGTAGTAAGTTATCAAAACACAGAACATGGGCTTCAGCTTATCAAACAGGCCGCTAAAAATATTAATCTTACAGCAAAGGGCTTTCAACTCTTGCTGCACCAACAGGCTTATGTCACAATTAACAGATAAAACTACTTAATATAGCTATTGATATCAGGTATAAGGAAATGGATTTTCCATGGCCAAAACATGCACAAATTCTGTTTTCCCTCCAGTTCTCAAGTAACTCCAGAAGCACTAATCACTGTCCTACTTCACATCCGTACATAGATGTATTTCACAAGATAACAAATTACTCTTGAAATAATTCAGCTTATGGTCTACTGAATATTTTAAATAAATTAGTTGTACTCTGCTGTAGAATCCAATGCAAACTTGATTGTCTCAAGAACAGTATATAACACCACAACATAAATATTTCAATATTTCTATAATCACAGTACAGATCACATTCTAAAAACATTGCTATTTAAGAGATGATATTAACACATGAGGTACCAATTGTTATGTGGCTTACTAACCTTCATACTATGTTTCTTAAGTTTACTGTGGTATTTCATAGAAATGGCTTTAAATATTTAATCTGGTTTCAGAATTCAGAAGTCATTAACAGTCATAAGATTTGACAAACAAGAGCTACAGTTCACAACTAGGCAAACATGTTTTAAAAGGACTACCCTTCAACACTAATAAAAATAAGAAAACAAATTACCAACTCCTGAACATTTCGTAATTATCTGTGGAAAAACAAAGCATTCATTAAGCTTTCAGGCAGTTGCCTGAGAAAGTGACAAATGAAAAATATGTAACTATCAGACAGCTTATCCCTCTACTTGATGTTTGCCAGCTTGACTTACAGGCAGAGCTCTTTTGAGGAGTTGTTTATGAGTTTAAAACAATTAAAAGAAAGTCAGAACTCACTCCCAAAATTTTAAGTAACTAAGTACTTTCTAAAGGAGATTGTCCTCCAGGTAAGCAGTGATTGCCACTTCCTTAGCAAATAACAGACTCCGTATAGTCCAGCTCTCCCACTGGAGCAGGTGCCCACCTGCAGGCTGGACATGCATGTGAACCAGTTCACCTGACTACTTCCAGGGACAAACCAGGTATGAACAATGAGAAATTCCACTAGAATTCTACCCCATAAGTAGTAGGCACACAAGCTATAGACAGTTGGGAGGAAGAATGTGTTGTTGTTGTTTTGAGAGAGAGTTAATTAAAGTGGGCAATTTTTCCTGCAGTCTAGCATGTGAATTTGTTCTATTTCTTGCTCTCCAGCATCCAACAGTGCACTGCCAATTGTCTTACAAGTATTCTATCTCATTTCTCATCCTCTGCTCCTCATTTATTGAGTTTCCACTAGTTTCCTAACTATAATATATCCTGCAGCACATTAGAGAATCTCCCTTCCTGTTCTCTTCATTTCACACTTGTCACCAGTAGCTTTCTGTTGTTTCTCTTATTAGTTTCATGACTTGTTAGTTACAGCCAAGACAATAAAAAAAGGCTTCTGTTTTAGTAAAGAGTTCTACCATCGAAACTGAGGTCATTGGTGATGTTTTAAATTTCACAGCTTACACAGAAGAAAATGCATCTCCTAGCACAACTGTAGACTTAATATATCCTTTCCAGAGTACTCAAGTCCAAGTCATTTCAGGGCCAAATAGATGAATTTGCTTTTCCAATAAGACGCAAAGGTACACACTTGATTTTGAAGGTTTGTCCATGTTGTTCAGAGATGACAAATATCATAAGCTTGAAACTTAAATGCCTAAGTTCCTCAAAAAACAAATCGAGCTTGCAGGGGACAAGAATCAGTATTATAATCAGAAACTCACCTCTTTCTCTTAACAAAATAAGAAAATTTAGACTCCTACTAAACAACATTTGACATCTAAAGTTAGAAGGCATGGATATCTGCTGAAGCTCCAAGTAAAGGGATGACTGTTGAGGGATAGGTGGAGAGAGATAATAAGGTGCAATTTTATTTGAATCTTATTTATTCTGCTTTCATCCTGCCTTGAGCAGTAAATGCTTTTGATTAGCTCCACAGCAAAGGTTATCTACTATTTTCTTAACATGAAGACCCAGTAAGATTTTGAAGTTAATACTAACTCATGCTTCCATTCCTTGCTCTTTGCTCATGCATCAGATCCAAGTCATCAAGTGAGCTGGGAACACAAAAGAAATAGAAGGAAAACCCACCTCCTGCTTACAGGGCTCATCCAGAGATGTTGTGGAAACTACATCTTTGGAGACTTTGAGGTCCAACTACAGAAAGCTACATTTGCCTTCATCTAGTGTTGAAAATAGCCCGGCTTTCACTGGGAGGTTAGACTACAAGTTTCCATAGGTATTTGGAGGAAGATTGTGTTTCTAGGACTCTTTCAAGTTAAGGGAGAGGGACAGGTGAGGAAGAGTGGAATGACATTACCCTCAAAACCTCCACAGCATATACGGGAGTCTTAGACTGAATGCATTAATGCTTAATACGTGGATGAGTACAAAGATCACCATAGCTCTGAAGAGATATCAGCCTAAAATTCTCCAGATAATTTTAACATGCTTTGGTTTTAATTGATACTTTTTCAGAAAACTTTTTAGAAAAATACGAGCACAAATAAGTTTTTATAGCTCAAGTTAGCTGAATGTTAAAATAACCTTGCTTATTTTTTAGATCTTTAAAAGGACTATAGTGTCTGCAGGAGGGAAAACCTTGTTACTGATGTCTACAATCCCTACAAAGGAAAAAAAGAAAAATCACTGAGCATCATGAATAGCAAAGTTTTCCTGTGATCTTCCTTGAAAAGGGTTTAAATGAAAGAACCCTTGGCTAATAGAAAAGCCTGTTCTGATGCACACAGAGGCTCAGGCAAAGCTCAGAGCCTTAAACACCACCTGAGGTAACAAACAGAAGTCTTAAAAATATTCTTAGTCTCTCACAACAGATTTTTGTGGAGGACAGAAAAAAAAAGCACCAGGTTGAAGCACAGCTGCCTTGGTTTTAGCAGAAGCATGGTTCTGCACTGCATTGCACTAAGACACCCTCTTTTCCTGCAAAGGTAGAACACCGCACTCCCCTAAAAGCAATCTGCTATACCTCCACATTACTTAGAGGTTTTCTTTTTAATGCTATTTAAAGAATCAAATCCCTCTGCAGAGCCTGATGCAGTAGCTTATTACTACAAGCTTCAGATTCAATCTCTTCTTTTATCAGATTCGCAGGGTATAAGAGAGGAGGCTGAATTTCAGTTTCAATGGCTTGAAAAGGCTACACTCAATTTTATTTCAGTAAGAGTTCTCTAGAGAAACTGGCCATCTTGTGAGGACAAAGGAAAGAAAAGCAAACAGATGCACATAACTCAGTGGTACAATAAATTTCAAGGAGCTTCATATCCATTTCAGTCTCCTCTGAAAACGCTGATACTCAGCACTTGGCTTCTGAAAACTGAAAGTGAGTTCCAGCCAGCCATATTTTCTGCCAAAGATAGCACTGGGACCTGATATGTCATCAGAGGTCAGATTCTTTGTCACTCCCCATCTTCCTTTGATGATACTACCATCAGAACATGTGGTTAGCCATCTGGAGCTAGGTGACTTGTTCCAGGAACTTGGTAACAGTCTTTAAGTCCCTGAATACGGTTACAATGTCCACAGATTAGAAGAATCTTCCAGATGTCCAACTCCTACCCAACCCTTTTCTCCATGCAAGTAGAGGATACAAGCCTAGAACTAACAGTTGCCTCAGTAATGATTCTAGCATCCTCTGGTAGTTATGGAGAGAAGTCCAGCTGTTAGCACGGGTCAGCAACATGAGTGCATGAGTAGACTCTGAAAGCTTTCCCACAGAGTTCTAGCTACCTTTCTTTAAGGTTGCTACCATTCTGGCACCAGCAGTGTAACCTTGGATCAGGCTGCTGCCAAAATTGATAAGTTCTCAGAAAGAGCTGTGTCAGAAACACTTGTGAGAGGTCACATCTGGGGTGACTATGTGCGTGTGTGTCTTCTGCTTGGCTCATGAGATGCATTTAAGTTCAGCTCCTTGCCTCGCTGTTTCAATGTGAACCTCACTGCTGTTACCTCTGTCCCTCCCAACTCCAGGCACTATTCCCCTCAAGATCCTTTGCAGACCTGTTGCCAATTTTTTTTACCTCACTGCATTTGCTGGCTCTGGCTGCCTCAGAACAGAAAAATAAGTAACGGGACTGGAAGAGCTTACCTTCCTGTCTCCCAAACAAGCGTAGAAAGGAACAAAAGTGTCCTGATACACCAATACCAGGGTCTTTTACAAACAGAAACCCTGGAAGAAAAACTACTTCCACAGCAAAAGTAATGAGGGATACAGAATGAGGAATTAAATCATCTCTAAAGTACATGAAAGATTGATGGCTTCACTGTTTGGCATCAGACGAAGACCATCAGGAAAACACTGAGTGCAAGAGAATGTTTTCATCATACCTTCCATTGTCAGAAAAGCATTCAGCAAAGTAGGGAGCAAATGAAAGATCAGTAAACCTTTTACATCTGAGTTGAAGCACAGAGGTTCATTAATACTCTCCTCATACAGCATTTGTCTAAAAAAAAAAAAAGTCTCTATGACATTATCCCTAAAAGGTATAAAATCACATGCATTAAACTACATGATTTAGGGAAGGTTGAATTTGTCATGGTTTTTCATTATCTTTGACATTTTCAGCCATGCACTTTTCATATGATACATCTCTAAGACTTCAAGAAATTCTCATGACACGCATTCCACCTTTGCACATAGTGCAGATGTGTCTGAACTGTGCTTACTGTAATAGGAAAGGAAGTTCCCTATTGCAGCATCACAAGTCTTGACTCTAGGTGCAACACTCCTGTTTTATCGTAAGACTCCTAAGCACACATCAGATATTTTAAAACTTATTTCAGTCTTGAGCAGCTTCTGCAGCGTACTCAGGCACGCAAGTTTTGCAGAACCCATGTGATCTGACTGCGAAGTGAGCTTTTGATTAATCAGGCCTAAGGTTTTAATAACGGAACAGCAGGTGGGGTAACAAGAAATTAAAGCTCTTTGCAGTCTCGGAGTAATGCAGTCATAGATATAAAAAAATTGAAAACGTCTTGTATGCATTTCTGAAAAATACCGACTGCGTACCAAGGTGTACTAAGTACTGCTGTCACCAGAAGAGGGCGGTATTTCTACAGACTGGTAAGTACAGCCCTACCTTTCCCTTTGGAAACAGCCTCTGCTGTTGTAGAAGCAATTTTTGGAAACTGTCTCCTTCTGTAGTGGTAGTTTTGTTCAGAGGCTGTACACCCACTCTGACCAGCTGTCAAACTTCAGGCATTTGGCATTTCTCCCACTTGAAGAAAGCATCTGTAACAATATGGTAATAAGAGTCCTGTCACAGCCTTACTCCTTGAGTGATCACCTCTTGTTTCCTTGAACATTTCTGAGTCAGTCCCATCCTTTCAATTAGTAACAGGTCAACATTTTGAATTACAAGTTCTTTATTATTATTACTATTATTGTTTTTAAAGTAGATGTCTCCATATATTTCAGAGATTTAAAAGAAAATATTTAAAAGATCAATCCAAATCTATTCTCATTATTCTGCATAGTATTCTGCTTAAAATGTCACCAGATTTCCATAGTATGACAGTACTTGAGTAATTTTCAATGAGAACAGAATCTGTCCAGGACTTGCACTGAAGTTCCAAAGTTTTCAAAACACTTTTTGCTTCCTTGCTAAATGGAAGCTTGTATTTCAATTGGTGGTTGCAGAAGAACCTCCAGACTTTAACAGTTGCACCACATACTCTGGTGCTGTAATTTGTTCTTAGAATTTGTTCTCTTCTCCCTTTCTTCATTATTCATGGTGTCCTAATCTTGATGTCTGTGCCGTTAATTTATATTTTAATGTATAAATACCAATTCCCTATATATGTATTTATGAAATATTTAAGTTTCAATAAAAAATACTATACAAAACCAAACCAACCTATTCTATCAGCTATTATTTGTATCCACAGAAGTGCCGAAGATCACATATATCAACTCATTACTTTCAACATTCTGTACTCAGGGAAATGAACAGAAACCTTTGCTGTTGTAAACATACTGCTGTACAAGACTGACTTTCATGAAAGTTGAAATGCTTGAACATCAGACAGATACACTTATTTCAAAAGCAGCTCAAAAACACATCATTTATTTCCTGGGGGAACTGAGTGGTAAGAAATTTTATTGGAACAGAGGCAGTAATTTAGTATTTGTAAAAAGCTAAGCAGGCCAACATAACTTCTTGAAAGTGTCATGAGATGGCAGATAAGAAGGATTAGACATTCAGTTCTGTACACTTCATATGAATCAGCTGCTCCCACGGAGAAGAAAAGTGGAGAGAAAGCCCAAGTGCTCTTTCCAGCATCCACAGAAACCCATACCAGTGTGTCACTGCTCAATCTCAAACCCTATTAGAGCAACAAAAAAAACTGAATCAGAGAAAAAGAACAAAGCAGAGGAACCTTCAAAGGAGACCATGATCATTTTTCTCAAAAAACAATCAATACAACCCACAAACATTCAGGAATCAGAGGTTGATTGCTTCATACATTTACGTGATTTTACATACTGAGACTGAATTGCATGAAGCTGATGACTGATGACAGTTTGTCAATGCTCTAGACTTCCTGCAAAGAGCAATGGGAAGCAAGAGAGTGGTCATCATAGCAGGACATTACTTTCACAGTGTGAAATATTACAGACTATCTGTATTAGGAAGACAGTCTGTTTCTAAGAACTCTCTCTTACAAGATGGGAAGGGATTGAATCTTTATTGTTATGATGGCTTGAAATATTCTTCCAACTATTAGAAGTTACTGTGTATGACTGATCAGGGCACACACACACACACACACACAAAATCATGCCATCTCTTAAGACACTTAAGTTCTACTGCAATCCAAATGTTCTCCTGTAGGTAGATGTTTAGACACATTTAGTATCCATAACGTCCCACCAACATCCTGGTTTGTCTCTCTTCCCATTTTATCGCATGACCAGCACAACGAAACCACATGGAGCACTTCAAACAGCATGACATCAGTGTCCCAAGAAGTTGCAGCTGCCCTGCTGAGTTAGATCCAGGTCTACCGTAGTCTGAAAGCTTCAGATAAGAGTGCACACAAGCAAAGGCTAAAAATGAGATGTTGGGAAGGAACAAAGATGATAGAAAGAGACACAAAAAGAACCAGGGAAGACAGAGAACAAATAAAGCTTTGTCTCCTCTTGTTTCACCAGGTATAAATAGGTAGTTAATATCTGTAATACCAGTAGGTGGCCCTGAAGAGTACGCACTGTTCACACTTCACTGATGGTGAATATATTGTGTTATTTGCCATGCAATACAGGTGGTTTTTAAAGTACAGATTTTCACCTTACGTTTTCACTCACTGGAAAAAAAAAAAAAAAAAAAGTGTGGTTCTAACCAATGGGCATCTGTGAAAGTTCAGACTGTGAGCTCCTTCAGGTGGGACTTGGGTTTGTGAAGGAGCAGCTTGTGGTTTGTCGCTGAAAAAGGATCTGCCAACATAGACTAATAGAACACCATCCAGTTTTCTCCATTCATTCATTTTAATCAGAACACTGAGGTTTAACAGCTGAAAGAGGTAAAAAGGTGCAGTATTGAGAGGAATTGATCCAAAACACTGTTTAAGTAGTAATGTTTGTTTCATTTTGAGGAATTCTGTTCGGTTCTAATGAGTTTTGGACATGGAAATGTGGGAAGCAACTGCCAGAATGAATTTATTTCACACTGTCTGAACTCTTCTCCCCAGAGTACCACTGGATTAAAAGGGAATCAAGTAATAAGAAATGGAAAGGTTCTAATCTCACTTTCATATTGCATCAACACAGTGTACCTATTCTCTTTTACCTATTAAACCAAGATAAGAATTCCGAAAATTCTGGTTAAACAAAATTAACCATAGTGTATATTCATTCATATACAAAAAAAAAAAAAAAAATGAGGTTTTTGGTGGTACAAGCAAACCAAAGCTTACCTAAGGATAAAATAGGAAGATATTCTGTTAACTTTTCCTCATACCTGTTTAACTGATCATTCAACCTGTGTCTTCTCGCCATATAGCTTAATATCATTTTATTCATGGCCTTTGCAGAGACTGGTAACAACCTCAGCACTATTAATTACAAGGAAGAGGTAGGTGAGAGGTAGAGAGAACAGAATGAAAGCACCAGCCACTTTACACGGACAATCCAGCTCCCATTAATAGCTTATTACTCCCATTATGCAGAGCTGGACAAGTAAGAGCCACTGTGACCAAACCTGATGACTGTCCCACGCTTGGTATGAGTTGGCTAGAAGCATCCCTTCAAAGTTTTCTTACTTAGCAGAACAACCACTTTGGAAGTAAATGACAAAAACCTTTTAGATTACGTAGAGAATCTGTTGTTGGTCCAGGAATTAAATTCATAACTTCTTAGGCCCAGCTCTGAATCCAAACTTCTTTTGCTTAGCATTTGGTAACACGTGAGCAGAACTGCACAGTTCTATTTCCTGCAGTTCTCACATGGAAACAAGAATATGGCTTGAAGTAAAATTTTGAACACCTTAGTTAGTAATGGAAGGTTCCCAGCAATACCATTCCTTTATATTGAGATGCATAAGTTCACACAAAATACACAGAATACATTTGCTACTGCGCTTTTCCCAAAGGCAAAGTATGTCCTTCTGACTTCTCCAGAGAATGAAATCTATTTTTCAAAATTACTTAAAACACACCTCACGCGCAACATTTTGGACTGTGCATTTACTGGCAGGCTTACATGCCCAGACGCTGCCCTGGCAGGAAACCAGTCAGATGTAGCTGGGCCATGGGCCCAGAGAAAATAGCTACAGCATTCCAGTCTGCTGTGCTTTATGTATTGTGATCCATGCTCTATTTGCTCAGCAAAGAGATGGGAAAGATAAAGGAAATTCTATATCTTTTCCCATATATAACCACTACAGCAAGTGGTCTAAATGCTACATGGAGGTAAACATCGTCAAAAGATAAGTGACCTTCAAGACTAGCAGCATTTAAACACGGAGCATCACCAAAACAACTGTAGCTTTCCAGTCTGGTTCCCACTTTTTCCTCTGGTTTGACTAGAATTGGCAACATGACATTCAGCTGTGTAGGTATGAAAAAACATGTCTACAGCCCTCGAGTCCAGAGGGTGTCATTTTGTAAGCAGAAAGGCATTCTGTGCATATTCTGTTACAGATAATGTAGAGTTCTCTATACATTGAATAGTAGAGCCTAATAACTTATTTGACCTTTCCAAATATACAAATAGGATGGCAGTAAATATTATTTTAATCAGATCTGAATGTATAGGAGAGGGCAACAAACAGTTAAATAGATTATGCAATTATGTGCTTATCTAACATCTAAGCAGAAATCAATTTAGGAAGCCAAGAATTAACTCACAATTGCTACAAAAATGCAACATCCTTTAAAATAATATATTTTTATTAAATGCACTTGTAGTTCTACTTACTAAAAAATAACAACTGCAGACTGTGACTTTTATGTATGACAGCACATGCCTTAGTGCTGTGCGTGTGTGTCAAGGAGAGCTTCACAATCTCACAGCACTGCGCTGCAGGTAGGTTGTGTTTGGCACTATTTCTTTCAAGATTTCTCCCCATCTCTGGGAAGGGAGGAGAGCAATTGCTCACATTGTCCTTTAAGCAGTTTGAGACAGAGGGTAGAACAACTTTTTTTTCTGCTACTTTTACCATCACAAGCCGTGATCTCCTAATCCTGAGAGAGCTTCCACGCAACGTATGTTGGGAATCAGAGAATATGCTCACTGGGTTTGTCCTAGGATAAATTTTGTGCATGAAGATCTGAAAACACTGAAAACACTGAAAACAGGAAACAAAGAAAAAATAGCAATGTGTGTCCTGAAGCAAGAGAAACAACTTATCCAGACAGCACTCCTTAAGATCTTACGGTCTTCCAGACACTTATAGCCAAACATTAGCTCCAGAAAACAGATCCAGAGGGAACCGAGAAAATTATGAAAACCACTGAGCAGTCACTTAATCCAAGCACAACAGAGTAGAGAGCGCGACCCGAGACCTCACAAAGGCCTCTTGGCTGTGGTGGGGAGGGTTGAAATCCTTGTTGGGAAACTGCTGGAAAGGTCACTGGCTTATGGCAGGTAAAGGAAAAGTAAACTGACTGTGCTGCTTAAGACTCCCACTCCCCAGTTACAATCAGAGCACTTAGAAGTTTTGTACTTCAAGAGCAAAGCCTACCTACTACATTTTGTCTATAGTTCCCTTACGTGCAATATTCCTGCAGGATCACTGCAGTTAGCGTAAGACACACTTCAGAGGAAAATTTTGATTCATGACAGAAACTGACCTTACGTCAGCTGTCGTGTCTGACCACACACTATTTTACCTATCTGTTTCTGCTTTTTTCCAAGCTAAACTTTAATTCCCCTTTGACTTGCTTCATTTTTATACTTTTTTAAGAGATCCCATAGAACAAAACATGATCAATCTTCCACCCACCCCCTCATCACATACAAATTATCTTAATGTTCAAAGAGGCAAGAATTAGAAATTAAAACACATTTTTATATAAACTGCCAATTTGATAGCAGAAAACAGAAAACATGGCTAGTAGAAAAGGACATTAACTAAAAATGTCAGTAGGAAAGGCAGCTTAGATTTTCCGCTGCTTTTTGTTTTAAACTTCTATACAGAAAACTCTACTTAAAAGGAAAGTACATATCAATACAAGAAGAGGATGCTACTGATATTTACAGTAGATAATGTACACACAGAATCTGAAATAAAATGAAAGGGCTTAAAAGGATAAGGAGTAGGTCTATTTTACTTGGAAAAAAAGCCACTGGTGGGTAAATGTTATCGAACCAGAATGAAATAATGAGATCATGGGATCTAAGCGAGAAAGATGGGATTAAGACCAATCATTTACAATGACACTGTGTGGGGACCTTTCATTCTTTCTCTAAAACTCAAGAAAAATCCCACAACGAACAAGAAAGGAGGAACTTGGGTATGTGAATCTATGAAAATGTGAAATAAACCACAGCTGAGACCTGGTCTGATGAGTTAAATATCTTCCAGAGTGAAGCCTACAGAGCAGATGGGTTCCAGCAGACAGAAAAGGGTGCAGAAGTACAATGGTGGAAGGAGGAGGAGCTCAAGGCAGAGGAAAGAAATATGCGTGCTGACTGCAGTAGCATTGCTGATCTCTGCTGAATTGAAAGATTTATGGTTGGAACTGTATAGGAAATTACAGGAGAGCTCCAGGGCAAGACAAAAATCGAGGCTTGGAAATGCTTCGAAGAGAAAAGCGAAAGAGAAAATTTAGATCAACCATAGAACAGGGGTTGCAGAATGCACATCCTAAATAGGATAAGAATTGCAGGATGATATTGAAACAAAACCTTCTCGTAGCAATATTCTAAACGTGTGTCCATAGCCACTTCTTACTTGACATTAAGAAATGAACAGAAATCAAAACTGCAAGTAGTTGATCAAAACATGATGAAAGCTAACAGGATCTGAAGACATGAGATGATGTTGTAAATTTATTTCATTCTCCTACAGCAAATACGTTTGGAGTATATGCAATTGAGAGGAGAGATCTGCCTGAATCAAATTCTTTTACAAAATGCTCACAAAGCACTTACATTTTAATGCAACCATCACTCAAGAGTGAAATAGAAAAGAGGTTGCTGTGGGTTCCTCAAGAAAACATAGAAGATGCTGGGAGTTTCTACAGTCTGAAGGAAAAAAACTTCATCCACTGAGTGCTCTGTCAGTCTTTACTGGGGATGAGAGCTCAGATTGGAAATGCCAGTGGTAAAGACTTGAGTGTGGCCACACAACAGTATTGTAGCATTTCTTTCTGCAAACTGACCATATATAACTCTGAATTAATTCACTTAGCAATTAGAAATGTTAGGACTCAGACTAGGCAGTGCAGCCCTATTAGTGGATCTCAATTATTTTTTTGCCAGTTCCAGTGAGTTCTTTTCCATCCACTGACAAATCACTGCAGAATCCCACAGCTTCACTTCTGAAGTCAGGCTAAGATTATTTTATTTCTGAGTAGTTTGTCAAGTCTTCACAGCTTGTTCCTTTATCCTCTTCAACACCTTCAGCCAAAACAGGACAGCCTGGTGATAAAAACCTATCAGACATGGAAAGCATTAGAGAAAAAACCTTCTACATTTCATTTGATCTATCTCACACATGAAATTTCCAATTCCTACATGATAACAAGATTTAGAATATCTAATTTTCAGTTACTGACAAAAACATCAAATAGATCACTAGGATAAGCCTCACTGCGATGTAATGCATGCTGATTTTTAGCTTTGGACATTGCTATTAAGCAACAACCATGTAAACTAAATTTTTTTTTAAATAGTGCATTTTTATTTTTCTCTCCAAGAAACAGAAAACCTTTCCACATATGATAGTTTGGCACACTATCCCCTTCACATGTTGCAAAAAACTTCTTCGACTGAAGATTTTGCCATCTCTTTTTCTGCAAATCTATTTAGAAATCATGTTGGGCATGGCATTCATACTGGTTTTATTCTTACGCCATGTTTTAAAAGAAAAAGCAAGCACTCTGTCCAGGGCAGTTCACCTATTGAGGGCCATTGGAACTGTAAGCCTTGCAAGTTTGACCTGCCAAGGTGTGATGAACACAGGTGCCAAATTCCCTAGTTTGTCAGGCTCCCTATTGCTGTCACCCTGCCAGGCAACGTGCCAAAGGCTGAGACAGGAGAGAGAGCCAGAAACCCAGCAGGAATCTGTCAGAGCCCAACTCAGCTTTGCTGAAACGAAAGCACTCAGTGCTAAATGTTCCAATCTTGGTGAACCAGCAAGTTCCAGTGAAGCTGAGCAGTGATTTCCTATTTTGAAGGAATGTGCTGTGACAAATGTGGTCCTTCACTACATTCCTCTGAAAAAATTAGTTTTCAGAGAAGTTTCCTGGATAGCCTTATTCAGGCCGGCCACTGATGCTGGAATTGTCACCATCTTCCCCTGGTCTCTTACAAGCGTGGATTCTTGCATTACATAAACAGATTCATCTCCCATCTGCAAGCCAGACACCCATTTGGTCCCCTGAATTTTCCATAGAAGACATACTTATTTTGGTGCTTGGCTGTTCTACAAATCTGGGTGTTACACTCGCATCAGAAGTGAACCAGACTCGTAGCTTCTCTGCCTGCCTTCTCTGGAACTTCCTTCCAAGTTCTCACCCTATTGCAGAATCACTCTTTATATATGCCACACTAAGAGAACAGCTGTTCTCAGATATAGCTTTAAAGAGAAAAATCATTTCCAACTAAAAGAAATATCTGGAACTTGAAATCAGTAAGAGAAAAAAACAAAAAACAAACAAACAAAAAAAACAAAACACAACTGAATAAGCTGGAAATTGAGCAATTACTTTATTCCTTTCCTGACCAGCAATTCTGTGCTTTATTTGACTTCTGTGTTGCTAACATCAGATGTTGTTAACATCTTCAGCTGCAGCAGCTCCTTGGGCAGGAGCGAAAGAAGACTGGGACTAAGTACCTGAAACATGTGCTGAGAGCCAGAGGCAGCTGTGGAGCAGCCCTGCTCTTTGACTTACCCGGCCAGTTTTGTTTCTGAGAACTGCTCAACAGGAGCATGAACTGAATGGTGGAGGACTGGCTGAGCAGTGCAGAAATAATGTCTTCAAATATGCCTTTAATTCAGTGTTTACTTAACCTCCAAAGTCTGTCTTGACTTTCTGGGCTACCCAATTTTATTTTGTTTTAATCAGCCATCATCAATCACCAGAGTTGCCTCCAGGGAAGACAAAGCATTACAGAATACTAGTACTATCAAATCAGCAGCATCCATTTTGCTCACTTTAATTCTACTAGACTCAAAGCATTTCTTAAGGCTACATTTTATTCAATGCTTCCATCACGGCCAAAGGCTCATTCACACATGTTGCTAAGGTATTCTGAAAATCAGCATGACAGGGCCAAATACTGTTCTGATTCCAACCCTGGTGTAATTCAGACTACAGAACCTCCAGGACCTGGTCCTGTGACACGGCTGGTGATTCATACAATGCATGCCTTAAGCTCTTGTATAACACCAACTATCACACAGCACTGGGAAAAACCAAATTCAACGTGTGACCAGCATAGCTCCATAGTGAAATGCTGCTCAGAGAAGATGAGCAAAATATTGATCTCAAGGAAGATTATAAAGAATAATCACTATCATAAAGAAAGCTGACATCCTCAACACCAGGGAGGGCAGGAGGTAACTTTTCAGATACACAATCCCACCAGTGGTTCACATCAGATTGTCTAAGCAGCCTTCCCTAAATAAATCAATACAAAGTAATATCTTCCCGAGCAAGCCAGAGCACCTGGGGGTAAGAGGGGATTGATTCCTTGGCTAGCCTATCATGAATACTACACAATTAATAAAAAAAAAAACTTTGAAAAGGGCAGCAGGCTTGAGCTGGCTTCAACTCTCATGCTCACTCCCTAGGATTGGAGATGCTCAGTATTTTGACAGTAAGCATATAGGGACTAGCAATGGCAACCACATTCATTTTGTACATCATGCACTGTATTGCGATTTTCATATATTGCTGTATCAGTCATGAGTCCAAATCCCATGGTACATCAAATATGTCAAATAAGTATGTAATAGCAAGCACATTTACTAAACCCTCTACATGAGGAGAAGCTAAAAAGAAGCTGATCAGACAGTACTCTGAAGGGCTTCTATTTTTTCTACTTCTACAAAAGAAAGCTACAAGAAAAAAAGAACAATAACAGGACTGAGCAACAAACAGAGCCTGGGTTTTAAGTGGAGTTCTTATGCTTTGCCTTCATACGAGATGCTGACTGACCTGCCTTCCTGGCAATACTGCAAGAAAGCAGTCTCAGACATTTAAGTTAACATGTCCTAAAAACACTTTTGACTACTCACAAGAAGAGAAACCTTTGCTAAGGTACTGAAAAACAAAAAAAAGTGGGCACAGCAGGGTTTGTTTTTAACAGAGAAAATATTTACCCACTTATGGTTTGGTTTTGTTTTTCTGAACAGCCATGCTAGAGTCCCCTCCTAAAATCTACCTTGTAGTGGGTTAGAGCCCTGGATGCTTCCCATTACCAGAGGCTCAAGTCAGCAAAGAGGTGGTCTGTCCATCGTTGGTGGAGCACAAGGCTTGTTACAGAGACTTTGTTCCAACTTACAGAACTAAAAATAAGGCTATCACCCAGAAGAAACAGTGTCTAAACCTAGTGCCTTAATCAGTAAGTTAGGCTACAGATTCTCATGTGATTGTAGTCAAAACTCAGTGCAGCGAATCAGCATGTTGTTGCTTTTCCTATGCTTTCAGGTTAAATTTGAATTACAATAAACTGAAAGTGGTATATAGATTTATACACACTGACCACAGACCGCAAGATAAACATCTGATCTTGACAGAAAAGATCAAAGAGAAAGAGGTTCACGTTACAGAAAGGATTTTAGAGAAAAAAAATATAGGAGAAATTTGTAAATGAAGAAAACTTTTAGTTGATCTCCTTCAAAGAGCACAAGGCACCATGTTTGAAGAAATGGTGTGAAGCTGAGAGAACGACCAGCTGTATTTTACAAAGAATCAATGTTCTCGTAATAAATGGTTCTCTACTTCTGACCTTTCTCTCTAAGCAAGTTAAATCTCACAAATCTGATCAAATTTACAGTTTTGGAACTTGAAATATCAAATATAAAAAAGACACTTTCATTTTTACAGCATACTTTCTCCAGAGCAACCAAAACTACCATATTATATTTAAGTATTTTATTAAGGAGTTTAGATTAAAATATAGTTGCCTTCCTAGAATGCCCATGCATTATGAAAGCCAGATTCAAATACGCTAAATTGGAAGTAGTATCACAAGCAGAAGTCCCCTCTGCTCTAGTGCCTGCCCATGCTGTTCTATCTTCAGACAGTGCTGAGAGGAAGCAGTAGGGGAGGCCCATAGCCACGATTTTTTTTATGTTAATTGGTCTATAGAGCTTCCAGAAGCATAGCTAGCTGGATTAGTTTTGATGTTTTCATACCACACTTCATGTTCCTTTTTCTGCAGGGATGCAGAGAGCCAATATAAGCATCTATATCCACCTATGTTACAATTGTACCATAGACACCTGCAGAAAATCATTCATCATACGTTTATGTTTTCATGAACATACCTCAAACATTAGTTTAAAAAGAAAAGAAAGAAGAATTCTACACTAAGGGAGAAAAACTAAGGGAGAAAAAATTTCTATATTCACATATTTAGGAGAAACTCACTTGAATTTGAACCACCTTACTGTCAGTACCAACAGACTGATAGGAAGTACAGTGATGGTGTCCATGACCTCGCTTGTCTGCTTTGATTTCATTCTATAGTGGTTTCCTGCCGATGGGCAGCTCAGCTCCAGCACATTATAGCACTCCCTCTCTTCAATAGAGCCTGGGGAGAAAATGCTGAAGAGGGCTCCCAAATTAAAGACAGGGAAATAGCCCAATTACTACTCCAGCGCAGGGTGCTGTGTGCAGCAGCTCCCCCATATCTCCTGCTTCACCACAGGTACCTCTGATTTACAGAATCAAACTCTATAACCCAGTTAGGTTATAAAGCAGGTATGTTTTTATTCAGCATTTGGCGCCAAGCTTGGTGCAAGGGGGATAGCTCCTCCGAACTTGCACACTGTAGGACAAAAGTTTGGTACAGATATAGGCCAAACTAAAACATAATCAGTGTTTTTCTCGGAATTCATACATATATTCATTACATTTCCAAGAATCCATCAGCATACGGTCCCTCCCTCTTGCATGTGCGCCGTGGGCAGTGGGGTTCTTCTGGTGGTCATGGGTGAAGGATCATTGTCTTCAATCGAAGTAATCTCATCCGACCTGTTCCTTGTGTGATGTTCTCTTTAAGTTTACAATAGAGTTTCAAGATGTTCTTTTCTTATCTGGCCTCACATCCTGCTTACCTGCATTTCTAACCCTTATCTTGTCCTCTCTTTACTCACATTCCTATGCAATTGTTAACCTTTACTTACTGCATATCCTGTTTGCTACATTCTTTTGTCTTGTCTTCCTTTACAGCTGGCCCATGTTTACCCTTCATCCCCTAACTCACCTCCAGCCTGGTGCTGCTCCTGTGTGGGCTGTCTACAGTCTTCTTCCTTCTTTGGGCCTCAACTACTGTTGCACCATGGGCTGCTCCTCCTGCATCTGGAGACAATCTCCATGTAGTATCCATGGGCTGCAGGAAGACAGCCTGCTCTGCCATGGGCCTCCTGTGGGCTGCAGGGAAATTTTGCTCTACTTCCAGAGCACACCCTGCCCTCCTTCTGCCTTGCCATTGGTGGCTGCAGGGATGTCACAGTTCCTCACTCCACTCTCCCAGGTCCTATTGCACAGCAGTTTTTCCCTTCCTTAAACGTGCTCTCCCCAGAAGCACACCCAGCTCTGTTCACAGCTCTGCTTTGGAAGTGGCTGGTATCTTCTGGAGCAGCTGTGGAGCTCTGGTCACAGAGACCACCCTACAGCCCTTCACTACCAAAACCTTGCTATGTAACACAAATGCAAATGCACAAAGAGGATCTTCATATTATTTCCTGCTTGCAGAAGATAAACTCCATCATCAGGGCAAGGTTTCAAGAGAACTGGCATGCATTTCCTCCTCACTGATACTGATATGATCAGATCCAAGTGCACTGCAGTGTTTTATCAGGTGCCTAAATATCTAAAAGGCAACTTGTTGTTGGGTAGATTTAATTTCATATCCATTAAAGTGCCTGTCTCGTTCCAATTTATAGGAGGGAGATGAGGTTCTTGTAGTATCTGTATAACCGGCATGAGATTAAGAAACAACCGTTCAAATGTTGGTCCAACGAGTTTAATACAAATCCTAATCAGGGAGACAGGGAAGCGAAGGAGGGTGATAGAAAAGATATGAAAGAAGCAAGAATTGCGTAAAGCGGGGATAGTCACCACCAGGATCCAGCAGTGTCCCGTTGCACGGCGTTTGAAGGTCCGAGGCAGAAGCAGTGGGGGGGAGGAAGGGGGAGCAGCAGCAGCGTGGCCGGCCTTGGGCAGCAAGCAGGTAGCAGGAGGCAGTCGTAGAGCCAATCCAGGAGGAAGCAGCAGGACTCAGGTAGCAGACCCAGGAGAGTTCTCCAGCATGCGGGAATTCCATAGTATGAGGAATCTGATGTCGGACACCTCTTCTTCTACTTCAGCATGCAGGCATCATTTCATTAGGAATTTGTTGCCAGAAAACCTTGCCAAAGTTCTCCAGAGAAAGGATTTTGCAACCTTTGCCCAGGACTTGCCTGGACTTGTACAAATTTATCTGTGTCCCCAGCAAGCTTTGAGACACTGATGTTAACAGAAGAAGATCTTACAGTGCCGCATAACCACAGAGTTTTTACATGGTTTGGCAACAACCTTTGCCAAGGGTTCTGAGCATCTCTAAGATCAAAGGGCTCTCGGCACTCATATTATCATGGTCCCCTTTCAAGAGCACAGTCATCGCTGCCCACTGCTGTCCACTTACACATACAGGAGTGGTGGTGGTAAAGTAGGAGGTTGTACAGGTTTTCTGAACAAGCAGCACTGTACAGATCCTGTTTTGCTGATATACTAATATATATTCAACACACTGGCATTAACATTCACCAAAAATGGATTTCTAAGAAAAAATATTTGAAAAAAACAGATTTTTTTTTAGGAAGATGAAAACATACACAGAGATAAACATGTGTAACAATTCCAAAGCTTCCAAAGCTCTGTGACAGCATGGAGCTGAGTGGGTTGATGATGAAACATTGTAATTATAAACCCCTTAATCTGGAACAGGGCTACCTGATTTCTGCAACGGCATAATTCTGCTGTTTTTAACATTATACTATGTAGCTATGGTATCTGATTAGATAATTTACATTGAATGATTTGACAGGGATTTTAAAATATCTTTGTTGCTTTATGTGCTTATTAGAAAGGAACATTTCTATTTTACTGTAATTATGTGATCAGGCAAGGATTCTGATCTCTGTCAGAATATAAATCCAACAGACTAGAATTTAATTACGAAGTACTTGGTATATAGTGGAAGCTCAGATGAGAATGTCTTTTCAGAGGTCTTCCAAGTACAATTTTTTTCTCAAATTGGTGGGAGTCAGTCCTTAGCGACTAAGTTTTACTGAAACCGTTCTGATTACTGCAAATTTTTCTTGTTAGAACTCTAGTCTGCACACTTCCATTTACTTCGGCCTGCCTTTAACAACACTCGGTACAACCTTGTGTCCATGTTTTCCCACTGCTGTTTGTCCTTCAGGAGCCATCGCACCTTCAGCTTTCTTTTCATTACAGCCTCCTCCCACAGCACTCTGCAGTTCTGCTACTTGTTTTGTTTAACTTTGTGCCTTCCTGTAACTGACCTTGCATGCACACAATTTCTGCCACTGTTTCTAGACCCACAAATCACAACTCCGTTCAAACATTTCCTCGAACTCATATTTAGCCCTCTTGCTAAAGATATCTTCCCTAAAGTACAGACAATTAAAAGGGTTCATGTCATTTTCTTGAGCACAGTTCTAGCACATGCACATTTATATACTGAGTGAGCAATTTGGAGAGGTATTAGGAAGATCTATCTTCTGATTTCTCTACCAGTTGTAGCCCAGCATGTTAGACTACAAAAAAATAATAATTGATAATCTGATACAGGTAAGATAAAATGAATTGTATCCAAAGGTACGTTTATATAGAAAGTTTAACTGTGCCAGGAAAGAGTCCATATTATTAAGGCATATTGAAACTTTTCTACAGCATTATGCATCTTAAAGTCTCGAGCAGTTCTGGCACATAGCAAATTACACTCCTCTGAATAACTGTCTGGTTCTGGAGACAGCAGATGACAAGGACTGTCCCAAGAAACCAAGTGGCAGCTTGAAAGCTGCTCACTCAATCCTGGTGCTGGCTGGTGAAAGAGCTTCCTAACATAGACATGGGTTTTTCCACGCCAGCTGACCATCCTGAAAACTGTCTGGAGCATGTTTATCTGGACAGGTGTAAGCAGTCAATGAACCAGTATGAACCATCAATCCTGCCATATTAAATGACTTTGGCATACAGTGATGGACAGGAAAGAGAGAAATACCAAATTAAATGAGAATCAAGTAGCTAAATGGGTTTTTAATTACTGAATCCTCAAGCTACGTCATTTTGAATCAATCAATAAGGGTCAGCATTGAACACCGTATTAACTTCTGTAGGAGCTTACCTTCCACGTTAATTTCTCTTATACAATTTGACCATTAGAAGCTTAGTTTGAAATGTTTACATATGGAATAAGGAGATAGCTACAACAGCAAACATGACTGATGCATGTGAAATTTTCTATCTCAGCTGTGCACAGGAGCTTGGTATTCATGAGCTGCAAGCAGTACATCTTCATTGCTGCTGGCATACTGATAGCAGCATGCTATTTTACACTGAGAACACAGCATTTTGGCAATCCAGAACTTAAAGAGCTTGCATGCATTCAGGTCAGAATTGTAAATCCTGTCTCCCAGGAGTTTCATGTTGAGCGCTGACATTTCAGCAATTCCTATTCCTCCCCCAATACAAAACCACAATTTAAAGAGGGCTTAAGTCATAAGATCAGCAAACCAACCTTGCTAAATGCTACTCTGTCGCTCACTTGCATCAGAAGACTCAAAGAAATGTGTACATCTGATGAACACAGAGCATTAAGGGCAAACTAAAATGTGTATACAGCGAACGTTTTGCGGTAAACCAGTAACGTGCACTTCAGAGAAAAATATACTCCATGTCAATTTCACACAGCAATTCCTTAAATCTGCAGCACTTGAGCTAGAGTTGTCAAACAGCACTCGAGGTGTCATCTCATTCCAAATCCAACACAAATGCTTTGGAAAAAACACAATCTAATTTCAAATACTAAGGTTTTCAAAATGTTGGTCCAATGACCCATATCCCACGACTCAGCACTGTGCTAGGACTGAGCTGCACCGTGAAGATGCTCTGAGCTTGTTACAGTGTTCTCACCACGATTCTTTTACTACATCTCTTATTCAGTTGGGGCTGTAACACTTCACCAGGGAACTGGGAACTTATGTATTTATTTTCTCATTTTTAGTCTTTGAGGGTACAAATTCTGGTTACAGGGCAGAAGCACAATTTGCTTATTTAATTACTAAAGGACTCTCAGTTTGCATATCAGTATTTGAAAGCAAACCTTATGAAAAGAAAAAGGGATGTCTCAGTCTCATCCTCTGCCCATATTCCAGTTAAGGTGTGGTCACAACTTCTACACAGATTCTTAAATGATTCTTTTTTTCTCTAACATTGAATTGCTCTTCAGCAAGGAAAGAAGAGTTGTGACTGCTCTTTGTTCTCACATTTCATTTAGTTTCACCTTACCCCAACAGGAGAATACTGCCTTTCTGCTGGAGAGGAAAGGGAAAAAAAAAAGAAAAAAAAAAGAAAAAAAAAAAAAGGAACTGTTTCTTCCCCATTTCACTTCAATATTGAGCTGACATCCAAATAACTACTACTGGTAGATTCAAAGGTTTTTTTCTCCCATGTAGCTGCATGCAAAAATACTTACGTATCAGCTTAAGAAGTATGGAGCGGGAGATTCTTTCAGATAAGAATATAGGAAGGAAGGGAAACCTCTGCTTAACTCATTCTTTATAAATATATATATATATATATTTTTTTTTAATAAGAATAACTACTTAGGCAAAGGAAAGAAGAAAAAAAAAAACTAACAAAGAACGGTAAACATACCTGGATAAACCACTCCATTTAGTTTCTTAATTTCTTTGTGCTATTTTGTATTGTTGTAGAGTCTGCTCTTTACGAAATAAATTACCGGCACTGTGCAGTATGCAGTGGGTGAGAAAATGGTTGCAGCAAGACGTGCAATGTCACATGTAGGAGTATTTTGGCCTTCCAGTGGTGAAATGAACACAAGTGCACACTCACAATGGAGAAAAATTTCACCAGCTTACCTGAATTATGTCTCCTCCCAATTGCAGTATTAAGCTATCTATAGAGGAAAGCCCATAATTAGTCCCTTAGAGACAGATGGTACCTTCTCAAAGTTCAGAATATCATTCTCAAATTTCTTCTATCAAAAACACACATATTCCAGATGTTGTCAAAGATATCCACTGGGAAATTACAAGCTTAATACTAATTAAAGAAAACAAAGATATCTGAGAAAAAACTGTCCAAAACTTTTGGTTTTTTTTTTCTTTTTTTTTCTTTTTTTTTCCCCAGTCAGAAAGAGACTTGCAACATGGAAATTAATCTTCGAGTAAATAAATTCAAGTCAATAACCAGCTATTACTACCACCTGATATACACTAAGTAGACCAATAAAATTCATAGAATCAGAATGGCGGGGGTTTGAAAAGGATCACAATAATCATGTACTTCCAAACCCCTGCTGCGTGCAGGGTCACCAACCACCAGACCAGGCTGCCCAGAGCTACATCCAGCCTGGCCTTGAATGCCTCCAGGGATGGGGCACCCACAGCCTCACTGGGCAACCTGTTCCAGTGCCTCACCACCCTCTGGGTGAAAAAGTTCCTCCTCATATCTAACCTACCCCTCCCCTGTTTCAGTTTAAAACCATTCCCCCTTGTTCTGTCACTATCCACCCTCATAAACAGCCATTCCCCCTCCTGTTTATACGCTGCATTGAAGTACTGGAAGGATTCCCATCCACTGCTGCAACTCCTCAGACTGAGAAATCCAGATAATAAGAGATACACTGAACACAACATTTAAATAAAGAAATATGAAAAAAATGGAGATCACTAACAGAATGAGGGCCTTGAAAAGCTGAATCCCTCAGGAATAAAATCAAACAAATATTGATGGGCATAGTAGTGTACAAAGCTCTGATTTTTCAGATATCCAACAACATGACTGTTGTCATAGTCTTCACCATTCTCATGTGGATCTATTTATCTGTAACAGAATATCTGAGACGTTAGAAAAGTCTGCAAATTTTAATTACCTGTAACGATTTCTACAATGCATATCAATTTTGTTTTTAACATACTCAATTCCAGATCATTTCACTCTTCTTCCAGAAATGACCACTGCAGTTGTGTTTTACACACTCTATTATCTTCAGTTACTGCCAATTTTTCTGAACAGATAAAGCAACTCATCACGTCGAAACTAGACAAGGGTTTCAGTCCAGATCCAGTTGTGGCACACAAACTGTTTCTATTCATCAGATTATGCTGCTCATTTTTTTTTTATTCTAGGCTTATTAGGTTCAATGAAAGCTCTCAACCTCAATAACAAGGTTTTTCTCCAAATAAAATGAAGCTGCATAATTACCTACATTTTTTCTTTTGGGATATATTTGAAAGCTATAACATTCATTCTAGTTTGAGAGACGACAGAAATAAAGGCCTTATGGCTTCAGAAACAAAGTTTAATAAATTTGATTAAAAAAAGAGAGACTAAAGAAGTTCTGAACTCCATACACATGTGACTAGAACTACATGAAATCAGGTCATCTCTTCTTAAACAGATACTGCCCTATCTCGTGATTGTGTTGTAATACTTTGCTATTGCTTGTTACAGATCAGAATACTCTGTCGGTATGTCTGCTAAGCATCAATAAACAGCAAATCATTAGTATGCTCAGCTGCAAGATTCATTTTGAATTATGAAACAGAAAAAGCTAAATATTACAAGTTTAACCTGTTCCCATTCTCTTTCATTTTGATTAGTTTCAATATGAATACAGATTATTAGCCCTTTGGAATCTCATTGAGAACTGAGCTGAGTAAGGCATAATATACAAGCTCTCCGTCCTTGCTGTCTTCCTTTATATAATAGTTCTGATTATAGAACTATCTGTCTGATAGACTATATTCCCCACAAAGCCATGGGAGAAAATGCCAATGATTAAAATACTGAATGCTAAAAAATTTGTTCCTTTGTTTATGGTCTCCAAACACAACAAGAAGATAATATTTCCTCTGCACTGTGCAAAGTACCTTTTGACGACAGTACTGAATGGAAGACACATTACAAGAAAAAAATGTAAGCATCATTAGGAAGATAAAGCAGTAGCAGTACAATATAGGATTTTAATAACTTCTGAAGTAAGCTTGAAGGCAATGTTACGGTAATTTAGGTAGGTAGGGGTATTAGGAGGCTTATTAGCACATTCTACTTTCAGAGATTCTAAGCAGTAACTGATGTTACTGCATCAGAGTACCTGAGAGTCCATACTGAAAAAAAAGCCAAAACCCATGAGAGCACAAAGTTCAGTTTTGCCAATCATGTTCTCCCTCAGCAGAATCACAAACTCTAATTCATTTTTTCCACATTACTGCTGGTGATTTCACATTGTATCTTCCTTACAACTTGCTTTAGAACATCCAGAACTCATGTTCTCAACCCCTTAGCCTACTGATGACCAAAGCCAACAAAGACAACTCCCTTTCTCCTTAGCCTTGCCGTACTGCAAGTCCTCAGGCTAGCCTGTACAAATACATGCAAAGCAACCAAAGACTCTTGGGCAAAGAATTGCTCAAGGACTGGGAGCACAACAGCTATGCTACACTATCCTACTTAATGATATCCACAGGAATTGAACTTGATCTTCAAGTGAACACCAGAACTACCTTTTAACAAGAGAAACGTCAACAGAAAAATAAGTTAAAAAAACTAATTAAAAATCCTTGAAAAAAAAAAAAAAAGAGTTTTAAAAAAGTTTAAAATACAGATGTCAAAAAAGAAATAATACAGCTAGGTTACTTATCTTGAGTACACATGAATACACAAGGAACTACTTTTGTATGTATGCAGCTGACCTAACCATCTCATTCAGAGCTTTGTGCACTTTTTGTATGCAAAAAGCATTTTGAAGTCAAAACCTCATAAATAAAGGACACTAGCTTTGCTATCTACCTTTCCCCCTCCAATGGCGGCATCGTGTAAGGACAGGCACATTTGTGTGGCTGTGCCAATCGCTTTCTTTGAGGGTATTGACAAAATATAAGTTTTTCCTCAGTATTCTTAATTTCTCTAAACATCACAGATCTGACAGATATGAAATGATAGAAAAAGACAACTGGCACAAGCTCTCTATATAATTTATTAATTTTTTAATAATATTTTGACATACAGAAGTTCTAGGCAAAAAGCACCTTCCTTTCAAATTTTGAAAGATGAAAACGCAGCGCTAGAATTTATTCTCTGCATTCATGACAGATGCTGTAGCAAAACCTTTTACTTGTTCCTACTTAAATTTCAACAGATCGAATGCATTTACAAGCATGTCAGTTCTGAAGCTAAGATTCAGAGATTGACTTTGATTTGGATTGTGAAGTCTTTCATTCTGAAGCTGCCAGAAACTACTTCTGCATACCAATCAGAAGAGTGGTTGCACATCATTTTGCAGTGACTTCTATGTCAGGCAGTTTACACTTTAAGAGACTTATGAAATCACATATTTTTCCTACATTTACTGAGTAAGAGGATACTTTAAGACATAGAGTTGACAAGACCTTCATAAGCTTGTCCTCCCACATGTTCTACATGACTTTATAGCCTTTATGGGTCATATAAAATATTTTCATGCCGAAAAAAAAACACCAAAGAAATGCTTCTGCTCGTAAAGTTAACTATAAAGCATCCACTTGTAACTTCAACTTTATTCTTCATGCCATCTTCTGAAATTTAGTTAGAACCAATACATTCTGTTCAACTGTGTTTCTAATTAGAGGATAGATAAACCATAGAAGTTACTTCGTGACAAATGCAACGAAAATGACTATTCAAAAAGGAAAAGGAAAATACATCCTAATCACAGTAGGTAGCTTATTAGATCACTACCTAGCCAGCAATTCTTTCTCAAAAAATAGTTGATAACTAATATATTGATTAATTTTATTTCTAGAGACTTCAAAGAAACAGAATAATTGAACTGATGCCATGAGATTGTTCTTACAGATTACAAAATCATTATTATTTCTTTTTAAGCAAAACCAGTAAACCTTATTTTCTCAAATATAACACACAGATACTTGAAACAGAATAATACATAGTAATAACTCTACAGGAATATTACCAAAGACATTCTGATTTATTGCCTCCCTCTACAGATTTCTTCTGGAACAGTCTATATAAAAATATTTTTACACTGCAGAAGCCAAAGACTAAGTTAACATGCAATGTCTTCTTCAGAAGCTTGGAAAAGAGGATTTGGAAAGCTTTTGCACGTTAATAAAGAGCATCAACTTCATGGCATTTTTATCCCTATCAAGAAACCTGTAGAAGTTAATAGTAAAGTTATTAAATATTCAGAGTCTTTATCATATACAGCCATCATTTTGCACGTGGGCTGGAGGAATCCCAGGCATCTATACAGACAGGAAGGTGTGGTCCTTACGAGCAGAAGAGAAGGACCTGGGGGTCTCGACAGATGAAAAGCTTAACATGAGCCAGCAGTGTGCCCATCCGGCTCAGAAAGCAAGTGGTATCCTGGGCTCCATCAGAAGAGGGGTGGCCAGCAGGGACAGGGAGGTGATCGTTCCCCTCTACTCTGCTCTTGTGAGGCCCCATCTGGAGTATTGCATCCAGGTCTGGAGCCCCCAGTACAGGAGACACAGGGAGCTGTTGGAGAGAGTCCAGAGGAGAGCCACAAAGAGGATCAGGGGACTGGAGCACCTTCCCTATGAGGACAGGCTGAGGGAGCTGGGCTTGTTCAGCCTGGAGAAAAGAAGGCTGTGGGGTGACCTCATTGCAGCCTTTCAGTACCTAAAGGGAGCCTACAAACAGGAGGGGAATCAACTCCTTGAAAGGGTAGATAACAGTAGAACAAAGGGAAATGGTTGTAAGTTGAGGGAGGGAAGAGTTAGGTTGGTTGTCAGAGGGAAATTCTTTACTATGGGAGTGGTGAGGTGCTGGAACAGGCTGCCCAAAGAGGTTGTGGATGCCCTGTCCCTGGAGGTGTTCAAAGCCAGGTTGGATGGGGCCCTGGTCTGCTGGTCTGGTATTAAATGTGGAGGTTGGTGGCCGTGCCTGTGGCAGGGGGGTTAGACATTCATGATCCTTGAGGTCCCTTCCAACTCTGGCCATTCTGTGATCATATAGACTCTTTTCCACTAACAGTATCTTCTTTAAGCTGAAACACCTACATATTTTCTCCCTAATTATGAAATTGAAATGGTTCAATGAAAGCAAACAAGAAGTGAACAACATGTGGCCTTTCCATTCCCACCATAGTGGGAGATCTAGAGCAGACTTAGCGTAGATCTCTGCATCATCCTGTTCTGAACTGGCTTAGGAGAAAAAAAAAAAAAACAACGAAAAACAAAAAACAACAAACTCAAGAATGAATTTAAACCAGTAACTATTTAAAAGTACAGGAGCCAACAGTGCCAGAATTGACAACATCCTATAAAGCTTAACACATATCTTCGATGCATAAGAGTCTATGAAATAAGAGTAGAGTTTGATTTAAGAGCTCTGAATAGAAGGCAGCAAAATATCTCCTAAAATACTGTTGTGTGTGGGTGCTGTTAATATTCCAATAAACTTTTTATTAATTTTCTTTCAATTTTGCTGGTGAATTTTGACCCAAGTACAAATTAAGGAGTCTCATCTTGTTGTCTACAGTGTCACTTGGTCACCAGTCCATCTTCTATAATTGCTTTAGGAATTGCTTTCCTTCATGATTTCTTTTCAGTTATGATTGTTACGCACTATTAAATTTTCCACTACCAACTACACTTAATGTTTACATAAGACTGAAGGAAGTTCTACTTTCATGTGTTCTTATAACAAGCAGCAGTTCAGAAGAAGAGGAACAATCTAACACAGTTCGTTTAGACTGTACCATGTTTTGTGCATCCAAAAGAATTTCTTTGCTTGTAAGGACAAATGATCTGGAGTAAGAATTACTCCAACACAAGAGAAACACAATACACAGATAACACTCCAATCTAATGATCGTTCCTTGACTAGTCACCTTTCCTCTACCCTAACCTCCAGAAATAACAACATAATTAGTAGACACCTCTTTAAAAAAAAAAAAAGAAAAAAACCCAGAACATCCCCAGTCCAACAAGACTCATGAGGAAGTCCAGTACAAACACAAAAGCACAGTTCTCACTAGTTCAATACACTACATAGAAGCTCCTTTACAGCCATACACTGATATTGTTTCTTTAGAATTTGATTCTAAAAAACAGGCACTAGAGTTTCCATAACAAGCATTGATATCTGTTCAGTGATTTTTTTTTTAGACTACAGTAACATCCCTTTATTCTCCATGCAAGTATTTCTACTACATATTTTACATACCAGTTGCATTATTTCACATTTTAAACATAAAACCCAGGTGAAACCCTTCTTAGAGAGCTGTTTCAATTTTATTATCTGATTTTGAGTACATGAAACTGCCAAGAAACTTGTGGTAAATAAATTATTGGAGACTCATCTCATTTTTCCACAATTACTATTAATCGATCTGCAGTAGAAAGCTCAGAAGAACATGAAGCTGCAAGTCTTAAATGCACTAGCAGCTCTCAAACCATGTAGCACTTGGAAGTACTTCCCCTAAACATTAGTCCAGAAAACACATAGACCTGCTAGAGTCACACATTAAGCCTTTCTAATATAACCAAACATTGAGAGACTTTCCTATGTTTAACTGCACAGGAAGAGTAGGAAGAGTATACACATTTGTTAACACAAGCCAACATATGGAATTCTTGAGCTCCCAGATCCTTCACAGGGTATAAAATGCTTCAACCAAAACATTCTGACAACAGTATTACATGTGTAGTAACGTATGTAGTGAATAATTATATGGCTAATCCCACCTGCATATAGTTTTTAGATAACATGCCCTGCACAAACCAGGAAAATTAGTCTTCAAGATAAGAGATGACAATTTAAGACATGGCAAGATAAAACAATAGCATTTTCACCTGTTTTGTGAAAAGAGAAAGGGACCATTTAATTCCTTTTGGAAAAAAAAACGCCAACAGTCATGTAAAGAAAACATTAGTAGGTGGAAAAAGCCATCCAAGTATCATAAAGATTAAGCTGGAACAAAATAATGACTGAGGTGCAGAAAAAAGGATTTCACAGCTCTGTTGTGGGAGGCAGTTTAGTACTGCAGAAATACTAGGGGTAAGAGAAAAAGCAAAGCAGGTGAGACCAATGAGAGAAATGACAGTTTTTATCTGCCAGAAAAAGGAACAAGAATACTGAGCTCTCTGCAGAGAGAGAAAAAACAAAAAAAAAAAAAACAGAATTCTGAACTCAATATTCCTTTATTTTCCTAGGAGTATTATGGCTCATTCCAAATTAGTACACATCATATAACAAGTCATTCAGGATGGCAAGCCCATGCCAGAGTCTGAGACTGTTCTGGCAACTTTAGGTGGTAACGTCATGAAATATTAGCCTAGGTATAACTACAGAAGATGTGAACAAGATTTTTAACAAAAATACTATGATGAAATTTCAATAGTTTCCTACAGCAAGTGCAAAAAGTAAAAATTAAGGTATACTTTTAAAGAAGTACTAAAACATCAAAGACTGAATACTTCATTAAACTGATCCTCCAAACAATGTTTTTGTATATCCCTGACTTTCAGTATGGTTTTGTAAAATTATGAGATCCAGTTGTGCTTCAGAGCTCAACATGACACACTTGCTCTGAAAGACCAGCATAACAGATAGGAGACTCAAAGTTGGCACCAAAATACATAGCATCAATCTGCATGCTCTAGGTCCACAGATTTTTCAGTAAGTTTTTTATTGGTACACTATTGGGCCTGTATATTGTTCTGCTCCCAAAGAAGCAAAATTGCTTCTGATAAGTTCTTGACAATAATAGGCAAAGTATTCCCAGGTAGGTCAACAGTCATACACAGAGAAAAAGGCTGAACTCACCCAGCTTAAGGGAATCCCTGGCTACACAGCACTCATTCTCAGAAACCACTCAAAGTCCAAGAGATAGTCTCACCTCCGTGGCTGGTCCTCCTGTGAGACCCAGGGGAGGTCCACCTGTTTTGGTCAAGGGCAGAGCACAGGTGCTAACCATTTGCCTGTGCTTCCCAGGCCTGTCACATCCCTTCACCAAGTGCTCAGTCACCAGTTCAAGTTGTGATCTAACAGTTCCCCTACGGGTAGTTTATCACTGAAAACAGAGCCAGTGAGTCTGTAGCGTTTAATGTTCCTACAATCTTCATGATATTCCTAAGTTTCCTCTCTGTTGTTGTATAACCAAGATGTTATAATTGCAGTATGTATAACCAAGATGTTATAATTGCAATATACTCAAAAAAGTGAGGCAAAGCAAACAAGGATCACAAACGAGAATAAGTAGAAGAGCTTACCCTTGGGTTGAGCTCACTAGAAGATATCAAAGAGGAGGATCTCCAGAAGAGATCCTTCCCCTCTGGTAGCCAGCTCTTAAATAGGTCTAGGAGGGCTGGAGCCTGGCTCCACCCCTTCCAGCAGCACAGGTGAATTGCCTTCACCTGTGCTCCTGTGGCTGACTCATGGCTCACCTCAGGTGATCAATCAGAGGTTCAGGCCGTGACTCAGCAGTTCCCATACACTCCACCCCTTCACGGCGTGAACCAATGATCAGGTTAACAAAAGGGTAAGCTTTCCCTAATACAGAGATCCGGTATATTGCGACGCTTATACAATTTTATCGCGACGTATGTTGGTACAGTTCAAGACAAGTGATGATTAGTGGATGTCCATATTCTTCTATGGGCCAGTGCTCGATGATGTGCCTGGAGGTATGAAGTCCTGAGGTGCAAGTCCATTCTATATTCCATCAGTCCCATGCAGACCATCACCGGGTGTTGTACGTGATCTGACAGCAACACTGGAACGCTTGATGGCATTTTGTTCCTTCCGGTGGTCCTGAAGGCTCACAGACTCACGGGGAGTAATACAGATGTTTTACAGGTACCAGGAGGGGAAGGTCTGCTCTCCAGGGCAAGATACAGGCCGTATTTCTGTCTTGGGTCAACACTTCCGCTTGTACTGGGGCACGTCCTGGCCGCCTGTACCACACCTTTTTGCCGGATATCTGCGGCTGCATAACGATATCAGGCACCAAAGGAGGTGTTCTGATCTGCCATAGGGACATGATGGGGGTCCCTTTAGCAATAAAGATCGGAGTGTTGACCATAATATCAGTAGGCCATGTACCTATTACTGGAGGGACTACTGAGCCTCCCACCTCCAATAGTCTCCCCCAAGGTGCAAGTAGGCCACACCACTTGGGTCCTACCTGCACCTTCCAGGGCCATTTTATTTTATGGGTACCTGGCTCTAAGTTTTCAGGGGCAGGGAGCAGAAGATTATTTTCATTACCAATTTGGGGTCTTACCTGATGATCAGTGCCCGTAATTTGGATCCTAAGCGGGGTGGCCCATGTCGTCTGCAACATTCTCAGGGCACTAGGTCTGCCATCTCGAGGTCTTTCATTCAGGTCCCGCAGGGTTTCATACAGTCTTTTTGTCCACCCCTGCAAGGACTGGGAGTCTGTCTTCAAGGCAGCCTTAAGAATACCATTATAACGTTCGATGAGGCCTGCCCCTGTTGGATTATATGGCAGGTGGAATCGCCATTCGATGTTATTTTCTTCTGCCCAGCGCTGTATCGTTGCACCAGTAAAATGAGTCCCTTGGTCGCTCTCGATGACTTGAGGTGTCCCGTAGGCAGACATCAGTTTAGTGAGTGCCTTGATGGTATATGCCTGGTTTGCTTTCGGTACTGGATAGGCCTGCAGTAGCCCACTTGCAGTGTCGACACAGGTCAGGGCATATCTTGCCCCTTCGGAACGAGGAAGGGGCCCGATGTAATCGACCTGCCATCGCTGGAGAGGATTGTGTCCCCTAGCAAGATGGGCTGTTGTTTCGGGCAACGATCTCGGTCTCATCTTGGAGCAAGCGTCGCAATCCTGGCATGCCTGGACGATATCAGATAGTTGTATGGGCAGTCCCCATGCTTTAGCAGCTGCCCACATTGTCTTTTGTCCAGCATGCCGTAGCTTCTGATGTAACCAGCGGGCGATGTTCTCAGATGGTGAATTCTCAATCCATCGAACTCGGGCCAATGTGTCGGCTTCATCGTTTCCCGGTGACTGTAGGGGCTGATGACCGGAAACATGGTAGACACGTACAGTCCTGTGTTTGACCGTATTCCATATATCTAACCACATGTCTTTGCCCCAGATCGGTCGGGCGTGGATAGTCCATTCCTGGGTGGCCCACTGTGCAATCCAGAGAGTGAGCCCCCGGTACACAGCCCAACTATCTGTGCAGATGTTCAGGATACCATCACCGGGTTCCTTGGTTATAACCATCCACACGGCTCGCAGTTCTGCCCATTGGCTGCTCTGGCCATCCCCCTCATCGAACCAGATTGTCTCGGTGGAAGGATGGTATGCTATTGCTCTCCACTTGCTCGGGTTGCCCTTGCTGGACCCATCTGTGTACCAGGCATCTTCAGGGATAGGATATTTTCCCTCCTGAACGGGACTCTTCTCTGGTGGAGCGACCAGTATTTCTTTTGGTGCATCACTGTGATACGTAACTGGGCCTAGGATCTTCTGAAGTTCTTCTTTCAAGGGGGATGAAGACAGACTGCTCCTTTGGCTGAGATAGGCGACCCATCGTGCCACTGTTTGTGCTTGGGCCACCCCTGTCTTAGGAAGGTGGGTCAGATCCTTCACCCACCCCTGAATTGGCAGAGTGGTCTTAACTATAACTGCAGCTGTCTGAGTTATTGGCTCTACTGCCTGTAATGCCGAATAGGCAGCCAATAACTGTTTTTCAATCATACTGTATCTTTCTTCTGCTCCGTGCCAAACCTGAGACCAGAAACCAATGGGGGTCCGAACAGAACTCTGGCGCTGCCACAGGCCCCAACCGAAGCCGTCTTGAGTAACATGAACGTCCAACTCGGCTGGGAGGGTAGGATCGAATATACCCAATGCCTGAGCTTGTTTAACTGCCAGTTTTGCTTGTTGGAAAGCATCCTGTTCGGTTTTCCCCCAGTCCCATAGCTGCCCCTTTTTTGTGAGTCTGTATAGTGGCCTTAGCAGCTGCGCTAGGTGAGGTATAAAGGAACGCCAATAACCCAATATACCTAGAAACTCTTGCAGCTGCTTTGATGTTGTAGGGACTGGGAATGCCTGAACCTTATCTATAACAGCACTGGGTAGCACTTTGGTCTTTCCTGACCAAACCACCCCCAGGAATTTTACGGACAGGCCTGGACCTTGCACCTTTTGGGGATTTATAGCCCATCCCCTTTGTTGCAAATAGGCAGTTAATGAATCAGCTGCCTGTCCTACTACCTCCAGTGAGTCGGATGTCAACAGGAGATCATCAATATAATGATATAGGTTAACATCATCAGGTTTTCTCCAGTCAGCCAGGTCACGCGCCACTAAATTGTGACAATATGTTGGTGAATGCACGTACCCCTGTGGCAGGACCTGAAAGGTCCACTGCCTGCCTCCCCACGTAAACGCAAACTGATCTTGCGATTCCTCAGCAATTGGGATACTGAAGAATGCATTTGCTAGATCTAGGACACAATGATAGGTTTTTATCTCCCTACTCAATGTGTCCATTAGGGAAGCAATATTGGGTACGGCCGCATGAATAGGCGGCGTGACCTTATTTAATTCTCTGTAATCTACTGTCATCCTCCATGTGCCATCCGACTTTCGCACTGGCCATATGGGGGAGTTATACGGGCTGTGTGCAGGTCTTATAATGCCCACTTTTTCTAATTCCTGCACCGTTCTCGATATTTCATCTTGCCCACCCGGGAGTCTATACTGTCTAACGTTAGTAATCCGGCGCGGTTTCGGCAGGCAAACAGGCTCATGTTTCGCATGGCCTCTTAATATTGCCTGCACCGCCCGGATACTGATACATCTTTGTCGAAGTCTGAACTCTCCCACAGTTGTTTGGAGAGCCAGACCCCATAGAATGTCTATGCCCAGGATGTATTCTTGGACTGGGGCAATAGACACCTTGTACTCCCGGGGTGGGAGACGCCCAACCCCCAATTTTAACCATGTTTGGGTGACAGGAATAGTCTGTCCCCCAAAACCACCAATCATCACTCTGTCGCCATGAAATTTTTCCGGATCTCCATAGATAATTGATGTTTCTGCTCCAGTATCTACTAGTGCCATCACTCTCTGAATATTTTTTCGGGACCAATAAATCGTTAACTCTACATAGGGCCTCCGGTCCCGTCTGGAGGCCCTACGGGGACTAACACCCCTTGTCAGTGCATGAATTGTGCTAGGGCCAGTTCTTTTGCTTCTGATGGCTCAGGCATTGTGGCCCGAGACACCTGAGGTGGCTTCTTTTTCCTGTTTGGAACAATAAAATCTTCTAGGTTCCATGTTGTTGTTGGAACCCTTTCTATAGCTCTTACCCTGGATTTCTTAGGGTAGCTCTGGAATTTTTGATTGTCCTTTAGTTGTCTCCAGAGCTGGAGAAGGACGTGATTGGGTTGGCGGTCGATCTTAGCAAATTGGACCCCAGCCCGAATTAAATCATTAAACATTTGTTTTCGGGATACCCTTATGGGTCCCGATCGAGGAGCTCGAGTAGCCGGCATTCTGGTTTTATTTACCGGCAGGACCTCTGCTTCCTCCAAAAACCGAATATTGCGCCTAGTCCGCAGGCGTTCTGTTTCTCCCAAATCGGCAACTAACTGGGCAACCTGCTGGACTACGGCTTCTGATGCTACAAGGGGATTTAATATTGAAACTAAGGTACCGTACAGATGGGAGGGAGCTTGTTGTAGAATTAAATCTCTCATCCCTGCTGAAAATTTAACCATATCAGGGCCATCAAATGTATCTTCATAGATGGCCTCTCTTACACCCAGTTCACGGATATAGTTCTGAAGGTCCTCCATGGAGGACCACATACCTGTATGTAACGGTATGTCTGATTTATTTGGCCATACCATACGGCAGGCCGCCATTAACCATTCCAGTATGGAATGGTTTTCATCACGATATTGATTGCCCACGTATAACCTTTGCCTAAGAGCAGGATGGACAGTCATGGTGGCCAACTTAGATATTTCTGGGCCATTCACCACGACACTTTCTGCCCCAGAATCCCACAGTCTCAATAACCAAGCCGGCACACTTTCTCTGGGCTTCTGCCGAAATCGTTGTACTAAATCCATTAATTCTGTTGCTGTGTATGGCCGAGCTGTCACATGTAAATGAGTGTGGGCAGGGGGCCATTGATCAGGTGGCACCCCTGCCGGTCTGTCCTGTACTTTTTTTGTTTTTTGGGTTATCACAGGACGGACCTCCAATGGATCAGTTTGAATTGGACATTCAAGGTCTGATTTGGATTTCTTGTTGTCCTGATCAACGAAGTCTGTTGATTCAGGAGCCTGGTCATCATTTATTGAAATATTACGAATTTGGCTTACAGGAAGATGTAGAATTGGCTTCTTCCCCGTTAAAACGCCAAGTTCGTGCTCTAACTTTTCAATGCGATCTTTCAAAAGTTGATTTTCGGTTTCTAAAGTATTATTTCTTGAGTCCGCATGATTTAAAGCGGTTAATAGTGGCCATGCCACCATGGAGGCAGCCAATTGTCTTTCTTTGGTGATGAGAATGTCCTTGCCAAGTCCTTGAAAATAGTCTGCCATGCGATATGGGGAGAGATTGCCCATAACACGTAAGGGACCCCATTTTTCAATGATGGCAGCTAACTCGTAATAGGGCGATCCCTCAAATCCTGGGATCTGCCCTGGAATCATTTTCTCTAGGGGAGTATTGTTCTCCCCCTTGACCCATTTATAGAAGTTCCACAGGAAAGACATGTTAATTTCAGTATAATCAGCCTGCCTGGCTCGCCAAGTGTATAACCAAGATGTTATAATTGCAGTATGTATAACCAAGATGTTATAATTGCAATATACTCAAAAAAGTGAGGCAAAGCAAACAAGGATCACAAACGAGAATAAGTAGAAGAGCTTACCCTTGGGTTGAGCTCACTAGAAGATATCAAAGAGGAGGATCTCCAGAAGAGATCCTTCCCCTCTGGTAGCCAGCTCTTAAATAGGTCTAGGAGGGCTGGAGCCTGGCTCCACCCCTTCCAGCAGCACAGGTGAATTGCCTTCACCTGTGCTCCTGTGGCTGACTCATGGCTCACCTCAGGTGATCAATCAGAGGTTCAGGCCGTGACTCAGCAGTTCCCATACAGTTGTTATCTCAGCTCCCTTATAATTTAACACTGTTGCAGATGTCAGCTCTGTAGATGACTGATGCAGTCAAAAAACAAAACTGTTTCTCTGTTCTAGGGATGCTGAACACTTTGAACACCTATTTTTTGGTCTCACAAGAACTGATGTCTTACCTTGTGTCAAAGAAAGTACAGAAGATTAACTTAATTTTGCATTCTTTTTCCAGCTGAAACTTTCACAGTGCCCTCACCAGGCTATTTTCTGAACAAAGTACCCATGAAGGAGGAATCCTTTTCTTGTCCAAACAGTCCAAATTGAAACTAGGTCTTGGTCTGCACGATTTCAACCATTTATTTTTGTTACATGTGCTCTTCAGCAAGTGATCCACTCAAGCAACAGGCTTTTTTTATTTAGAAAAACAAACATTGTAGGAAAGACAGATTATGAAGGTGTCTAAACCATGAGAAAACATACTAAATTTCTTTTCAGACATGCTGGCTTTACAGTCCATATCAAATTAGTTATGCATTACTACAACTCATAGAAAATATAAGTCACTTCAACTCCGATCTCAGAAACATCTCTGGCAGCTAGGAAGCCTTCGTTCCCCACATCCCTTGTAGCTTCTTCTGCAAGTCAACATAAGCAGTCACAGAAAGTGACTTACATTGTACTACTGTGCTGATATTCATCCTTTATCAGCTCTAGCTTTGTTCACTTATCAAGGTGTTTTCCCATCACTGCACATGTAGTTATACTCTTTGTTTAGACTGCTAAAACTTTAGGTGCCAGATCCTATTTATTTACACAAAACTTGCCAGAGAAAGACTCCATCTCCTGGTGAGGGCCTCCACAGTAGACTGTGTATATTTTATGCAGTCTACAAACTGTTTTTGACTTCTTCTCCTGAATACACTGTTGAATTAAATGATTAAATATTTACGTTTTTTTCCCTGAAATTTGCATGTAGTAAAGAATAAGAGGCTATCGAGCCACAAAAAAAAGGCAACATGCAGGAATAAGCACAGACCTGTGCCAGCAATGAACTAAATCTTCAAATAACAGTAAACTTCTGAGTCACATTCTCCTTCCAAGATGTATTACTAAATATAGAAAATGTCAACTAATGAAAATTGCCAGGAATGGAAGGCTGGATGGTTTCTTTCTGTATTACTATGTCCTTCTTGACTATCTGTTACCAATCTGGATCCCTAGAAAATAAGATTGAAAGCTAAAAGAAAGAACTGCAGTTACATCCATATTTTATTATCTGCTATAGGCCTGGTACTGCTCAGCAAAACAGAGCAAAAAAGTTAACAACCATCACTGTCAGATTTTTCTGCAGCTGCCTTCTACAGATGCATAAACAATTTAAGAAGGAACTGTTGGCTTTCTGAACTCCTCACTGGCTTTGGAACACAACTAGAGATGAAAATTTGCAAGCATCCTCCCACAGTCACCATTATGAAGGGAAAAATAGAAACCTTCATCAAAATTTTAACAACACTGGGCTATGTAAAGAGGGTAATTTTGAATCTTTGCCCTTTGATATAGACCTATGTTTCAAATGTCATCAGTCTGACTAATGAAATAGAAGAGAAAGCCTATGCTGGATCCCCTGCTAGGCAGGGGGGTTGGAACTACATGATCCTTGAGGTCCCTTCCAACCCGGGTGATTCTGTGATTCAGTAAGACCGAGGCACGTTTTAGAGTCACTCATCAAGTGAAATGTCTAGATTTATCTTGTATATTAAACCTATTCCATAAGTCAGTTAAATCATTAATACTGGTGTCTAGTAAATAAACTGAATGAATGTTAGGGCTCTTCAAAACTTTTTCTAACCTGTCACACAAAAATAGAGCAAAATGTCCTTAGGAACAGGACAAAGTTTCTTAGCTTGCTATCTACGCTAATACACAGCTGTCTATTGCCAATGGTCAAAGAATAAACTGATTGGAAATACTGCATAAAAACCTGAATAAAACATGAATAAAATTAAACAGAATTTAAATGATTCCATTAAATAAGAATTCTGCAAGTGAGCACAGAAAAGTGACTCGTATGATAATGATCCAGATGGAAATCTGCCAAAATAGCTTGGATGAATGGAAAATAATCATGTAAATGTTATCCTAAAGAACATTTTTGCAAATATTGTGCTTAATGCTACATCTTTATAAACAGCTGCATGGTGAAAGAAATGAACTACTGTTTGTAAGAGGGCTATCGTGTATTGAGTGATGAAATGCAATAACCTACAAGTTAAGTGATCTCTTTTAGGAAATTTTGAAACAGAAAGCTTACTAACACAAACCTGCCAGAAGAATCTAATCACTTTGTTAGGTTAGTGTGATCACTTGAGAGATCATCCAGGAATTACCACAATAAATTCACATTTTATAATATTCATTACTACACTGAGCTCAAAGAAATATTTCAGCTCTACACATTAAAGCCAAACAGACTTACCATGGAAGTAATGATGAATTAGTGATGAATTAGAGCTACCCTGAAGTATGGGACGATATTCCACAACCCTTTTTTCCTCCCCCCAAACAGCAAAACAAACCACTAAAGCGATCAGAGAGCTGGAGCACCTCTCCTATGAGTAAAGGTTGAAGGAACTGGGCTTGTTTAGCTTGGACAACAGCAGGTTCCAGGGACACCTCACTGTGGCCTTCCAATACTTCAATGCAGTGTATAAACAGGAGAGGAATGGCTGTTTATGAGGGTGGATAGTGATAGGACAAGGGGGAATGGTTTTAAACTGAAACAGGGGAGGGGTAGGTTAGATATGAGGAGGAAGTTTTTCACCCAGAGAGTGGTGAGGCACTGGAACAGGTTGCCCAGGGAGGCTGTGGATGCCCCATCCCTGGAGGCAGTCAAGGCCAGGCTGGTCTGGTGGTTGGCGACCCTGCACATAGCAGGGGGTTGGAAGTACATGATCACTGTGGCCCTTTTCAACCCATGACCCAAGGCCATTCTGTGATTCTATTATTCTGTGATACAATTCTATGATCACATTCGGGCCTTTTAACAGTAGCCTTTTAATTGCAGATTCTTGTGTAATGTGAAGTGGAAATAAACAGTGAATCATTTCCTTTCCAGTATCCAGACAGCTATCACAGTCATAACGTGTCTTTGGATGTGAACAAGGTTGAGTGAATCAGCCCCCACAAATACTCCACCTCGTGGGGACTGGATTTGACTAAGTCCCCAGCAAACAGAAATGCAATTTCCAAATTCTGTATTAATTGTGTATATACTAGGTAAGACAGTCAAACAATATATTTACAGGCTATAATAATTTCTTAATTGCAGCACTACTGAAGTTGAAGGCATTGTTAATTCATATTGTCATGGATCCAACTACACTGTAGCACAACACTAAATCACCATAATTTTATCTGTTTCTTACTTGTAGTGAATATCAAGTCCCAGAGCTATGGTGTCGCCTGATACTTCTTGTAAGCATCCAGCCTTCCCTAAAAAACTTATTGATTAGATTTCTTTGAGCATATAAATCACACTGCCAAAATCACTAGCAATTAATCTACACATAGTACCAAAGTTTACTCAAGATTGGAATGTTGTTCTGGGTTACAATGCCAATAGGTATGAGGGGGAAGGCTAAAGTTAAAGAACCTCTTATTGGTCCATTTCATTCCCTTGTGGGTAGAAACAGTGCTTAGTTAATTGCTAAATTTTTCTTTTATGAAAAGCACTACAGAAGAGAAAAGCATTATAATATGCAAGATGTGACAACAAAAATATAACTCTGTAAAAGTCAAGCATAACTTGTGCTAGACTAGGTTTATTTAGAAGTATTTTCAAAATTACTGTCCTGTTACTCCCCGTCAAAGCAGTTAGTTCAGCTGACAACCATGGCATACCACATTAATATTATATAAACGCACATGAATTCCCACTATTCCATTACGCTTTGTTCTTTTCCTTCAACAAATCCAACAGTTTCACACTAGAGTAGACAAAAAATAAAGGAATTTATACTCCCTTTAACTGCAATGGACACATGATGTTACGATTTAGAGCCTGAACAAAGCTTCCATTATCATTATAGAAAAGCTCAGTGCTACATTTGCAGGAACACATTCAATGGCTTGTCATCGTAGAAGCATTCATAGCACATCAGAGTTGATAAAATGAATGCTATTTGGAATTGCTACTGCCCTGCATGGTCCTTATTGACTTATTATTTGTGGTAATAAGAGTGAATGAAGAAAAAATCTTGCTCTGGCTCATTAAAACTCTTATATCAAAAAACAGAGAATGACAAATCAGTAAGTCTTCCAACACCAATAAGGATGGTACAAACAGCGCATTCATAAAACATCTAAATATGCCTTGTCTGAAATGGAGGCAACCTTCCCAAAAATCCAACAGTGTCTAACCCTGAAAGTACCTGTACACCCTACAGATCTCAAACTACCATATCTTTAGAAGCTCCCACTTACGCACAGATGCCCAGAAATGCTGACAGGACTGAGCAGCACGATAACTAAACTCTGTTAAGATCCATAAACAATAAGTTCGTATGTTTAAGAATCAAGGACTCTTTTGGATTACTGTTATCTTAGCCTATCTACAGATGCCAAAATTCAGCTACCATGTACTACACGAAGAACTTGCTCCTCTATCTGAGGAAATATTATCTGCATCTATTCTTCCAGCACGCATGCCTACACTAATCCACAGTGTACTAAAAAGACATCATTTAGCAATATATACTATTAAGGCAGAATTTCACTAAAGAGGTTAGAAGTAATTTAAAAGCAAGGCATCACAGAGCTACGAGCATGTCATTTACAACAAATGGAAAGATTGATCTCATTAATCACTACTACAGGAGTTACGTGTAATATTTAGTATGGTCTTCACCGAGGATCCAGTCAAAGACAGTATTAAAAAGGCAGCACCAAGCCAAAATACTCTATTTTGCTGGTTTAGAGGCTGATTCATCTGAAATTTCTGAAGACTTTCAGATTGCAATCTAATACACAAGGCTGCAGATTCCCAAAGAGGAAATTCTTAGCAAATGAAAACTCAGTGTAATGCTTTGAGGAAGGCAGATGTTCAAGCCTACTTTTCAACAGGCGTGCTTTTTTATGCCCAGCTTGAACAGCTATGATACTCTAATTTTGAGACTGAGTACACAGAACTCCTCTGATTCCATAGAAGTTTAGTCTTACAGTATCCTCTTCCATAAATCACAGCCTTCACCCCCAGCCTGAGTAGTCACTCTGAATATGTGATTGGCAATCAGAGCATTTCCTACCCTAAAAATACACATATACACAGTTACCAAAATGCTTCTCCTTAAATAAGTTCCTTTAATTCCAGACATATATTAAACATGCAACATTTGTGATAAAAGACAGCACTACAGAAGTCAGCACTATTTATTTCCCTGGTCACAAGATACAACTCAAAACGCTGCCTGAGACTACTAATCAATCACGAAACTGCCCAAAGATGTGTAGGACATTTGTCATTTGTGCTAAACTCTGTATGTCTTGCTCTACGTACAGAGATAACTCCCTTAGAGCTAATGCTAGATTTTACTAATTAGCGGTACATTATAGTAATTTAATAAATAAGCAGCAATTCCTAAAGCTGCTGCTTCGCCACATGATACTGGGCTTATGACTGTGCAGCACTCACCACCAGAAATGGTGATTTACACACTACCTATTTTTGTCTCCCAATAGGTCCTTTAATTAGAACTCAGTATATCAATAGTAATTACATGATAATAACGTTCACCCCCTATATGCCATTATTTCCAAAGTGGTGCATATATTTAACATTAAGCAATTAATTTCCAGTACAACTTTATGGGAGAAAAATTTCATTTCCTTTTTAAAGACAGGAGAAGGTGTAGCAGGGATGGTGAATGACACTCCCGACACTGATAGTAGAAATAAGATTAAAGCTCAGTCAGCCACGAATGTAAGGACATACCTGTTTTCGTTTTCTGCCAGTACAACATAAAACCCTCAAGGTAGAATTTAACATGTGACTACATATCAAAAGTGGCATGATTTGGAAGAGAAATGAAGTAGAAAATGAGTAGATTGTCTCACAATTTTTCACTTTAATAGCACGATGCAAATTTTGGGCTATGGTTCAGACTTGTATACAGCAGAAATAAGCTACCAAAATTCCCCAAAGAGTCATCACAATATTCACTCTCAAAATGACAACTTTCATGGAAACTGCCAAACCACATTTACTTTCAGCTATGCTACTTCATCATTTTAGTATTAGGCACCTAAATTCTAAGAATACAATGGCAGTAAACCACCTGAAAAAAATACCAAGACACTTTTGCTGATTTGAACACTACACTGGCCCTATGACTGTTCATTAGCTGCAGGTCAGCGTGCCGCCCTACCAGTTTGTCTAGAAGAGAGAAGCCTGGTTCCCAGAGAGGCTGAGGAGCAGCTGCTTCAGCAGTGCCCTTCCAGGAGCACTGCAATGCCTAATGCTGCTTCAGACTCAGCTTTGCTTCATCAGATGCTCTTCCAGCAGCACCAGGGTGAGCAAAGTTCAGATCTGTAAGAGTCAAATATTTGACAGATGCTTCGATATTTCCTTACTAGGCTTGATGGCCAGCTTTAATCTCATATTTTGCCTCTATTTACAAGAGGCAAGCAGCTGGTGTTTGCTGTATTTTTTGTGCTTGTACCATGTAGAAATAAGCAACCTGCTGCAGTTTCCTGGTTCAGAGTTGCCATTTTCCCACCAGCTTCATTTGCATACAAAGGTTTACATTCTATGTATTTTTCCTGATCTCAGTTTGCTATAAACCAGCACATACCTGGCTTATGCCACCACCATTACCCAGCTGTAAACAAGATGGCCTTGTATTCCTTTTCTTAATATGCCTTTAAGAGAAGACAGACTTAAAGTTCCACTGTTTACAGGAACAAAGTAGCTGAGGACAAATTCAAACATATTTGAAGGGATAATGCTGAACAACTGAAACAGACAGGTTTGGCTCACAGGTGGCATGCAGAATCTAACCCATAAATCTTCAAGTCTATGAGAAATAACTATTAACTAAGGAACGTTGCATTCCTCAGAGGCATCCGCTTTAGGCAGATACCAAAACCTTATTGTGTATACAGGCAAAAGGAATTTTAAAAAACATGTATGCCATGCATCAAAGACTCATTGATATGCAGAATATAATAGTTCATGATAAGAAAGCCAGCACAGTGCATCACAGAAAATAAGAGGCTGATTAAAGGGCTCAAAGATGGCCCTCAGATGTTAGGTACTTACTAAAAGAAGAAAGCACCTTGTGAGAGGAACAGCCAAAGCAAAAATAGTCATCATTTCTGCCAAGCTGCATAACCCTTAAGCTGTTGAAAGCTAAAAGGAAAGGTTAGGAGACAGAGCAGGGATGCACAGAACACTTTCAGGCACAAGCTGACACTGGGCAGAAGCTGAATACTGTCGGCTTTCAACATCATGCTGCATTTACCTTTCCCAACTGTTCAGCTTACTCTGAGCACACAGAAGCTAAACCGATTCAGAGACTTTGGAATCTAAGTCTCTGGAGACCACTGTGTAGGTGGTAAAGCTGTACATCATTTTAAGTGGAAAAAAAATAATAATAACTTGACATTTTTCACTCTATTCCAAACATGAAATTCTGTTTTGTTCTTCCAGAACAGCTAGAAATGCTTCTCAAACTTCAGCAATACAACTTGCCTGCTCTCAGTAAGAGGCCAGCATTCCTCTGCCAGTTTCAGGTTATTGAATTTGCTGTGCAATGGTAGAGACTGTAAGTTCACCTTATGGCCACAAATTACATAGAACAATACCAACTTCCATAACAAAAAAAAAAAAAAGAAATCACTTCTCCGTTTATACTCTTGCCCATAAATTTTATCCTCACCCTGAACTTCTACAACTATATGAAAAATTTGTATTTTCAAAGAACTCTGAAGCATTTTGTTCCCATCAAAGCTGTTAAGCCTTCCCTTCCCTGACACAGCTATGTTCCATCAAAAATTACCCATCCTACTGTTGTTCTTCTCCATCTCCTACCAAACGCATCTGAGCACAGCTACACAGGTTAGAATCTCTAGGAAGATGCACTGAAAATATACAGGGTTACTCACAGATGCAGAAAGAAATGCAATAAGCAGGAATTAAGTTTCCAGAAAATTATAAGCAGTAAATGGACATCTGATTGTGCTATTCTTGTCAATCTTCAATCTGAATTTTTCAAATTCATGTACATTACCAACCACTTTCCTAATTATTCAGCAAAAAAAGAGTTGCTTATCTTTTGACACAATAGAAAAGAAAAAAAAAACAACAAGCTTATGAACAGTATATCTACATCAACTTTAAAATACTAAGAGTAGTTCTGTCTAGTCCAAGAGCAGTGGGAAAATTACAAGAAAAAGGAAGCTGGGAAGCATCACGTGCCTGCCAACCACGTGTTAGCAGCACTGGGCAATGACTTAGGTAAGCCCTCTTTAACACAAATAAGCAGGTGGTTGGTTAGTTTATCAGAGATGAGAGCAAATGAGCTGTGTACTACTTAGGTCCAGATATCCCATCCTGTTTCACCTGGCTCATCGCAGGACAATTTAATATATCTAAATTAGTGCAACAAGTAATATTCTTCATGCATTTAAGCATTCTGCTGGAGAGACTTAGCTGCCTTTGTCCATGCAGGTGCTTCTGGCAAGCCATGCAGAACTGACTGTAGGACTGTAACTGAAAATACTTAACTCTCTTCAGAGGCTTTCTGGAGCTTCAGGAATAAGGTTGTAACTCTTCTGGCCTTTAGCTTGATCCCTCTCGCTGAACTAGCGGCATCTCCTGCAGCAGAGTCTGAGAACAGCTCTCAAGCCTCTGCAATAATAAACTTACAACTCAGATGCGTTTCCTATTATGTTGACTTACAGTTGTCAATGGGTAACTCGTTATTTATTTGAAAGCATAAAAATATTTCGCTGCCTGCAATGCTGATTTTCATGTGGATCACTCCCCAGGGTCTTACAAGCAAATCCGTGAAGCATGAGTACTTTAGAGGACAATACAGACTATCTTTGCACTTCAAAGAGAAAACACTCAGGTAATTTTCCTCTAGAAAGCCTAAGCACTATACTTAAAATGGAAGTAAAAGAGAGAGAGAATTTGACTACAAGAAAGCGAACAGGGTGGAACAACAGTATCAGGCTATATTGAGCACCCACCTCATCCTCTAACTAGTTCTGTAGCATCAGAAAATCAGCTCAGAGGGTATTTGCTTTGACTGCTCTGATTTTTCACATTCTATTGTACAAGTGCCATGTGGATCCATGCAATCAGATACACTCAAACCTGGAAACTCTGGAAAAATCCATAGCCCAGATTGCCTGTGTGGGTAACAAATACTGTTTATGTGTAGAATGATTAAATAAGTTGTAAGAAAACTTCTCTGGCCAACCGTGTTAAGAGCCAGATATCTTCCCTATGCAGCCAGATTATAAAATTCATCCTTTGAGACTGCCAGGCAGTCAGGATTGTGTATAGAGATTGTCATTCACAGATTTTCAGGTAAATGGCATGATAGATACTTATATAAAACAATAATGTTACCTCATGAAAATTTTTAGAGAAAAATCTTGAAAAGTAAAGTTCCACTCGGCTTTAGTCATTATTTTCCAAACTAAATTCCAAATTTAACCAAACTAAAAGCCTCCTCCCAGCTTCTAAAATAGCAGATCTGTTTGGTCCTGCTGTCATGCTCTACTGGGTGTGGTTTTTTGTTGTTGTTTGTTTTGTGTTTGGTTGTTTTTTTTTTTATTTTTATTTTTGCTTTTCAGACATCCCACTTAGAATCCAAGTATTTTGTTTTCACTTACTTGTGAAACTGAACTTATCCTATATATCGAGCTATTTATTTTAGATTATCGTTTGAAAAGTAGTTAAAAAAAAGCTATGCATAAATGAATACATTAAGCAAATGTCTTCAGTGAAGTCCTGCATCTGCTTCAAAAAAACAGAACTTCTTCCACAAGGCTGGTTTTTGAGGGCTACATTTCAGGTAGCAGTCCCAAGGCCAAACTGAAGTGAGTACATCAAACATTTATAGAGTGATCCTAGGAAACTGATAAGAACACTAGAAATAAAGGAAAACTGTATAAACACCTTATTATTTGCTAAAGTTAGAATAAAGTAACCTTAACAAAAGCAAGTCCATCAACACTTAGTTCTTCATTTTCTCAATACACCTGATTCAGTGTCTTTGAGGTGACACAGAACAGTTGTGGAAAGAGTACACAATTTACCTGAAGTCAGGTAAATAATACAACAAGGAGCGGAGACTTAAAGCAACCAAAGTAGTAGTCAACACCAAACCAGAGCAAGCATACTAATTAAGTCTTGGAAGCAAAGCCAACAAGAACTGCTGGTATGAATATTGCTGTTTTGTGAATGTGTGGTCCTCAGAAGCCCTTCTCCCCCTCATATACACATGATAATGAGATGCTGAAGATACTCCTAACACCCCCAGGTTAGCAGCTCCCTTCCACACTGCTTCTCCTCAGAGCTCTTCAGTCAGTTTTCAGCATATGTGAAGGGCTTGGTGTCAGCACTAGTTCATGACTGATCAATCTGTACTGGGGACCTATAAAGAGATTTTATGCTTTGCCTAGAGAACTGAAATACAAAAAGTAAAGAAACCACTACGTGCAGATTAGCTCACGCTGTTAGAAATGGAAGTCAAACTTATTCCTCAGGATAAGATTGAAATGTTTAGTCAGTTTCTGTTTCTTATTCAGCTGAGGAAAGATGCACCAAATTCTGACACTGGGGTAATTGGGATGTAGGCAACTTTCAATAGCATGGCAATCCAAGAATCCTCTGTTAAAACACAACACTATATTTGCATTTGCTGTGCACACAAGCATTGAAAACAAACCAGATGTTACTTTCGTATTCAAAATTTGAAGACTTTCTTGAAGCAGACACATATAAAGATAACAGCTAAAGAAATAAAGCAACAACAACACAAAGAAAAGCCCCATCCACCAACTAACAAAACAAAAGAATCCACACCTGGAACTGGTGTTAGGTGGCAGTTAGAAGACAGTCAAGCAGAGCAGAGAAACCTTGCTGCTGCCAGCACCTGCAGCCATCAGAGGCATCTGCCTTTGGCAGCCATGAGCGAGGCGTCACAGACCCTAATTCTTACTGTGAAAATGACAGCAGCCTACCCCTGCTGGTAAATATGACTTCTGCACAGGCTGACAACTGCCAGCCCTGCCTGTAAGAAAAACTTTTTTAAGTATGTCAATAGGAAAAGTGAAGACTAGGAAACACAAGGGTCTGCTACCGAATGAGATTGGTGCCTGGATAATGGGATACTGAGAAGGTGGTGATACTGAACACCTTCTTTACTTCAGGCTTTACTACTAAGGCTGCCCCTCAGGAATCCTGGAAGATAGAAAGACTGGGGAATAGAAGATATTCACTTGGTTGAGAAGCATATGATCAGAGAGCATCCAGCCAAATCCAACACACATAAACGCATGGTCCCTAATAGGATGCACTCTCGAGAGAACTTCCGGTACTCTAGCAGAGTACCACAAAGATGATTACAGGACAGGAACATCTCCTTTACGAGGCAAGGCTGAGAGTCCTGGGGCTGTTCAGCCTGGAGAAGAGAAGGCTAAGAAAGGATCTTACCAATAGTAGGTGGAGCCAGGGTTTTTCAGTGGTGACAAGAACAAACCGAAACGCAGGAAGTCCCATACAGGTACATCCCTTATCGAAGAGCCTTACTGTGAGGATGACAGAGCATTGGAGCAGCTTGCCCAGAGATGCTGGAGATACTCAAAAGATGTCTGGATACTTTCCAGTACAACCTACTGTAGAGAACATGCTTTAGCAGGGGGATTGAACTCAATTATCTCTGGAGATCCTTCCCAACCCCTACGATTCCTTGAAGTCCACTGCACATAGTCATTACCTGCCAGGATCACCATAGCTCTCAGAGTGGGAGAGGTAGGCAGCACTTCCGCCCACAAGCAGCCTGCTCATCCTGCATGTTGCGCATTGCTATTGGCTGTGCCTGCACACCAGATCCAGGCCTGTAGTGGTGCTGCACACATTCTTGTCCTATCTTGTCCTTGTTCCACTGCAGCTTCTCTTGAGCTGAAGTGTAAATCACTATGAAGTATGCAGCACATTCTCGGCAGTACGAGGAAAATACTTAGAAATGTGTGCCAGAGGAGTTCCTCTTTATATCCTTTTCCCAGTCTTCATGCGTTCCTTCCAGCCACAAACCCCACATAGCCTTGTTGAGCCCTAGGCTTCTACTCATTACACTGCACAAGCTCTCACATTCTGCTGCTCTACCTGCCTCAGCCATCAGATGTGCAACGGCATAGGTCTGCCTTTCTCTGATTTAAATCTAAAAGGTCTGCTCACAGCAGGCTGTGGCCTGGACACACACAGAGGTGCGTGGCCCGCAAGCATCCTGGTTCCACAGTTGGCCATTAAAACTACTGTTGTAGGCAGGGCTAGCTGCTGTCACATAGCTGAGGAGAGAAAGCATAACCTGGTGCCCATTAGAAAGCCTACAGAGATATGCTGCAATTTCAGGCAGATGGATAGAGAAGTAGTAACAGAGGGGCTAACGACATCCCTGCAAGAGCAGCAGCTTTTCTAAATAAAGCTTCCACACGAGCCTGCTGGAAGATCATGACTCACTTCATAGCGGAGTGTAGAAAACAAACCTTAATACCTGCTCATGATCTGATACAGAGAAAATGCCCACCTGGCTCCGTATCTCTGCTTGGCTTTTTGCTAAGTGGATTAGCAAAACACCAGCAAAACGCATGTGAATTTCAAGCTCTTTGCTCTTTCTGTCGGCTTACTAATGCATTCCCTACACAAGTCAGATTTTCTCTCCTGTCGAAAACGTAATGCATCAAGCACAGATTATGGTGTGTGTAACTTGCCCAAATGCTACCTGTTGCTGAAGCCAAACCCCAGTGCTGCAGAGGGTAGCAGAAATAATACCCCCAAGGCCAAGCAGGGTATCAAGATCAGAAAAATTATTCCTAGTCTGCCAAGAGTACATCAGCAGAAACCCGGAGGCCTGAGATTAAAACAGCATAAACTGTGTGATTCAAACTTCTGCTGTGGTTCCTGCAGATACACCAGCACAACAGAAACCTAACAATTAATAGGCAGGTCAGTAGTGACCAAGATTTACTTGAATGGGGACAAAATACTACTAACTCTTTTTACACTGTCCTTTCCCCAGCATTACTTCGAACGACCTTATTTCAGTTAAGTAACTTAATTGTATTCATCTGCTGCATTCAAGCACCATTACTGAGTTCTCCAGATGTTATTGCTAGAACACAAAAAATAAGGGCTATCTCTGAGGTCAAACAACCCCAAGAATGGGGATGGCCCAGTCTGCCTAATAGTACAGCCCTCTCATTCAGAGTAAAGGAGAGTCGGCCCTCCAGCTTTCTTGTACCCTGTTACAAGATGGACAAGAGAAAATTGCTTGATTTTTTAGATTTTTACCAGATGTTTTGCTGGGGCAACTCTTCCTAAACTACTGTTTTGTAATATTTTTTCACATTCCTAGAGGACAATTGATACACGGTTTCACTTCATAAAAATTTGTTTGTTACTTCTCCATATTTGAGGGACTAAATATTATGTACCACAATAAAATCTCCAAATATGTGATTTTGGACCTATAGACCCTTTTAAAATAGAATCAAAGTGGCAAAACTAATTGATATAATTTGAAAGAAATAAATTCCCTCCAGCAACATTTGAGGGTTTGTTTTTTTTTTTTTTTTTTTTTTAAAGTATGCTTCTATTGGTAAGTTTCTATCTTTAGACAACCACATTTTTGGAGAGCAAGAAAAGAGAGAACAACCATCAGACTTCAAAGGATTTCTAGTATTTTGCATGAGGCGTTTCATTAGGAAGCCTGTTGATCATTTTTTTTATCATTAAATGCTTCATGAATATTGCTTCCTATTCTCTTGTAATCCACGCTTGTTTCTCTCAGAAAGCTTTCCCTTCAGCTGTTAATTATAGCACAGCGTAACTGAAAAAGGATGCAGAAGAGTTTATCTGTTCCTGGACAGTTGCTTTCCTATGTTTCTGTTCTTCATAAGAGACATCAAACATTAGGTTCTTTTTTACATCCCACCTCACTGTTTCCTAGGATAAGTACCCTGTGCAGGGGATGCTCATTCAAGTTGCTTCCTTGGTATAATCCAATCAGTCATTAAGTTTTATGTAACATAAGTTTTCAATGCTGAATCAGGACTCCTGTTTCAGTGTTGTTATCTGATAGTGTGTATGGCCTTTTTTATAAGCTTAAGGTTCTTCTTTATTCCCATTTTTTTTTCAATGAAAATGGAAAACCATCACCCAAAAATCTGGTCTGATTTGTTTTTCTACACTGCCTGTGGTGTAGCCCAGACTTTCATGGAACTAACCTGTAGGACAGAGTTTTGGAATAGTAACTGCATGTTATGTTTTCTTCACTGAGATCTTAGGGGAGCTTTGAAACCCTTAATTGTTTCTGATAGACTGAAGCGTTTCTTGCATGCTTCTTCAAGGTGTCGTACAGATTAAGAGAGGTTATGATTTTTCTTTTACTTGCTTTCCAGAGGGAGAGCCTATACAAACACTTGTTATGCTTTTATAGTGAGAAGATAAAGATCTATGAAGAAAATGTGTTTCATTCACCTTAATTTCCTCTGATATGTAGTCCTCCCTCATTTTATGAAATGAAGTTGCAGTATCATACAGTTAGAACACATTTTAGCAGAGCAAGACTGGGTAGCATGCATATGGACAAACACAAACATAAACATGGGGAACCCTTAAGAATCTAATAAAACCAAATAAGCAATAAATAAAAGGACCTCTGAAAATGTAAATTATTATTAGTACGGATTCAAATGACAGATGAGTAAACCTAGCACAAAGGCAGCACACACATTATACTGAGACAGTATTAGAAAGTTCAGAATTCTAGTTTCCAGACCACTCCTCTAACCAAGAGATCAAGAAACCCCTGGGTTAGATATGTATGAGACTTCATATCAATACACGTGACTTAAGTCTTTCTTAATTTACATCAACATGTTCAACCTTGAATTACCACCCCAAGGGATCTCGATTTAGGTCTGGAAATATCTGCTTACATTAGTTCAGGTCAGTGGTATCTGAGAAGCAGTATGAAAACCCAGATAAAAAAAGCATCATCTACAGATGATTCACAGTAGTATAGGTGCTGGAACTCCTGTGGACAGACAACTGCGCTTTAAAGCCAACATTTTCTTTATGTTCTGTCTCTCACAGCTCACAATTTCTCCATGCTCACTAGCTTTGAGTAGACAAAAGGAGAAGCAGTGGGATCTAATACAGCCCAATTTCAATTCAAAACACAATAGCTGCCCTGAGGAACCATATCAGACTAAAATGAGCCTATGTGAAGTCCCAGAAGGCTGTTGTTATCCCATCAAAAATAAACACCTTTTCCTCACCCTGAATTCACTTATCACAATTCTCACTTGGAAATTCTTAGGACATTATTTCTTTCTCTTCTGTGCTCAGATCCAAGAGCCACTCAAGTGTAGGCATAAAATATCACTGGCAGTAGCCTGGTAGCGAAACAGAAGGAAAAGGGTCTTCAACATCATTCCTGGTACTCTTCTGGAGATTAAACGGTATTTCACGTTTTTTTTTTTTTTTTCCTGACAGTGCTCACAAGACTGTACTTTATCACGATTCTTCAGTAAAACCAGTCTGCTGAAAAATAAACAGAGGCCTGGACCCTTCAATCCTCTGGGAAGAACAGCTGTACTAGCTGAGCTGTCTTTACCTGTTGGAATTCAAAGGAGTCACAGAGAGGTAGGAGGCATACATCCCTGCAAATAATTCTGTCCACTTCATCCGTCAATCCCTTGTTACTCCTAAAGAAAAGTAAACTAGCTCTCACAGCAGTAGATCAAGACTAATGAAAAACTTCTTGTCTAAGAGAAGAGGAAAACTTACAAAACTTGACAGAGCAACAACTGGAAGTGTAATTATATTAATAATAATATTAGCAATTGTATCCTGTTCTGCATTGTCATACTTGAAATTGTTAACTTGTACTTGTCTTAATCAGATTAATGATATGGTCTACATATTTTCATTTCCAGAAACGCTAGAACAAAACAGTCCCTGAGGGTCTAACTGAAGAGAAATCCACTGAGACATAAATGAAACTATACACTCAAATGAGAAGCAAAGAATATGAAGTAAAAACTTGAAATAAAGGGAAAAAATTCTTTTACAGAATTAAATATTTCTTTAAATGAGCTAAATGTCTAGTAGTTTCTCATCTTCAGCTACTGATTTTAAAGAGATCAAGACCTTTTCCCCACTACAAATCCAAACACTTGTTCCTATCACTATGTGAAACAGCATAACTTCTTCCCCAGCCATTGATTACTATCAGTGAAGAGGTGGAGATGTCCTGCAAACAAAGCTGAAACTGTACATCACTAACAAAGCCTGAGATGTGACTGCAGACTGCTGCTTCTCTGCATTGCACGGAAGCTCAAGAAATTTTCCCACAGGTATGGTCTTAATCTGCATAAATGAAGAGGATTTTCTTGGAGGCGAAACCCAATTTGAGCAAATTTCGTAAGGAGAATTAGGGAGCACTGATACAGGTTGCAGCAGAATCAGAGTAGTCCAATGCATCCAGGGCTCGTGCTAAAAGAGGATAGGATCCTTCATGCATATCAAACACTGGATTTATTGAAATGAATCTCAATCACTTGGGGGATTAAATGGAATTTATAATTGCATTTCTCTATTTACCTATTAAAAGAATCTGTCTCCCACAAAGGCTTCAAATAGATTTTTCAGAAAAAAAGAGTTGACTTTTTTCCTAAAATGATTTTATTTTGGATTCAGATATTCAATACGTGTGAAAATCAAGATAAGGAGGTTAACTTCTAGCGGATTTCTCTATAGCAGCAAATGGCATTCTTGAAAAGACATTGTGCTTTATTGGAATGATAGTGCTAAGAAATATAGGTATTCACAGATAAAAGTGGAAACAATTCTTGTTGTAAGTCCCTAAACCTTAAAGTACAACAACAACAAAAAAAATTGTTAAAGCTCCTTCTGCCTTTGTTGTTAGAAACATCATGGAAGATTCATAATACTCCATTGTAGCTTATACTTCTTACATTACTAAAAGAAAAGTGTGCTTCTAAGTTTGATCACACGGGAGTCTGTACTAAAGCAAAATTTGACTTTGCCAGAATAGTGTCTCCTGTCTGTTCTGCATAATGTATTCAGTTCAGATGCATTTTGCTCTTTCTCCTGGCAGTTAACATGTACAACAATGTGTTTATGCAAGTTTGACCTTCCTGTTCTTCCCCGTCTCATTTCTGTTTGCATGCACATAGTGAGCTGATAAAGCGAAGTGCATTGTAATGGTCTCTCTGTTTTGAAGTCTCGAAAGGAAGATGCCTCCTTCTCTGACATGAGGCTCTTAAAAACAGGCCAGACATATACATTCCCTGTGTAGTGATGGAGTAATGCTAGAATTCTTATTTCATGAAGACAGTAAATAAATAGTCTAGGGGTATACTAAGCAAAACACCCATGAAACAAATCTAACAAGCATTTACACCGTGCTACTTGGGTAACTGAGTGGCTCCACATGGATCTCAAGACTTAAATGCTTTAAGTACAACTGTTACAAAACACCATGAATCTGTGTAAGTTTGCAAGCAAAGCTGACATTCTAATTTTCACATAATTTTTCTTTTCAAAAGGAAGAAACATCTGCCCTAGCTAGGGCAGATTCCACGCTTTCACTCCTTTAACAGCTTGGAAAGAGAGGGCATGGTATCTTACTATATTTTACCAGAGTTTTAAAACAGTGGATATGTATTTTTAAACCTACATCTGAATCTCACCCTGCCTTCTCCTCTCTCCGCTTCCCAATCCCCCCAGTAAACAGTTACTCCAATTAATTAAGGAAAAATATACAGAGAATTACTTCACACCAACTAATACTACTTAAACACTGGCTTTACAATAATCTTCTCAGAAACACACTAAGTGGTATTTTGCTACTCATTGAATTAAGCCAAATAAATAATGGGGATATTCCCCCCCCTCATTTCTTTGTCAATAATCAGCTGATAACCACATTCATGAAAGAAAAGGCCCAGTTGTAGCAGGATGAAATAATGAGAAATGTTTGAGTACCAAGTCCACATAAACATAATTGTCAAGATTTCACACACACAAAAAAAAATATACAGAATTTACATACAAGACCTACTAAGCCCTCAGACTCCATAACTTCACTCAAACCTTCAATACCAGCAGGCCTCTAGCGATCTTCCCTAACATTATGGGAACCTATTCAACAGCACTTGATGGCCTTGAGTCAAGTTACCCATATTCTTATATACATTCAGGAAAAAAAAAAAAAATTATGTCATTTACCACAAAGATACTGGGGAAAACACTCATAATTAAGCAGGCACAAGGATAGCTGAAAATTTTACATGAGAAATTTAATACCTCTGTGGAATCAAGAACTAGGTCAAATCTCTTCATTCCTCTGTGGATTTGATGTTTTTATTGCCCTACTATGTGATGGGAGAGGTGTTTTCATTTGAAAACAAGCCAAGCGTTACCTTCGTTTCTGACCTGTTGTATATGCATTTCCAACAGATATCTCATTGCCTACTCATATTTTATTCCTATGTCCTGTGCATTGTTGTCAGAAGGGTGTAAAGGCAGCTATAACTAATGTTGCACTTGCTACAAAAGTTGATCATCCTCAAATAGAGAAAGGAAGACACAGAAAAAAGAAAGTGGCCTCATGGTTTAAAAAATGGCAGCTGTTCTAGAGAACTGCATTTTAACTCTGCCAGGAAACTCGCGTGTGCCACTGAACACATAAATAAAGAGACGATTACTAAAACGCATCTCATTCTTTGCATTAGAGGTACCTGAGGCAGCTGTGCAGAAAGAATACTTGAAAAAGAGCTACTCAGAACTCTCCACTGAATACACACATTAATATAAAAAGCTAGCTTACACCCTGCAAAATGGATACCGTAACAAATAGAAAGATCAACACGGTGCAATGGCGATACAGAAGGTGTAATGAAAAAAGGACTAGCACAATGGGAAGGCGATCCAAAAGTGAAAGTACTCTCCCATCTCCAAAGATCAAGGCTCCCAGGGAAAACTCCAGAAGAAAGGGATCACCAACCAAAGATCTTCCCTGCTGCCAGTCAGCCCTTAAATGAGGTCTAAGAGAGGTGCAGCCAGGCTCCATCCCTTCCACTCAGCTGAATTGCCTTCACCTGTGCTCCCAGGGCTGACCAGGTCCTTTCCCCAGGTGCTCAGTCAGTGGTTCCGGTGGTGATTCCAAAGTTACCATAGAGATATTAATAAAAATAAACAAACTATATATTTTAGTATTTCATCTTTAGTCTATGCTTCTGTCCCTCATATGTAAAACTGGAAGAAAAATATCTCACAGAGGTGTTGTGAAGATAAAGATATCAGTGTACGTTAAGTGCCCAGATCCCATTCTAAAAACCACGAACAGAAGCCTCAGAGGATGTAAATCTTCCATCCATAAAGAGTCAGAGTGGTGCAGTAAATAAGGCACTGAGGCTGCACAATGAATGAGAAAGATGTATATATTAAAAAAAAAAAAAGAAAAAAAGATGCTGAACAACTAGCTACCCAGTGAGTGCAGTGAGAGGATAATATGAGAGGTCATGAGCCAAGAGCAGAAATCTGGTGAAAAATTAAAGCAGAATTAAATGATAAGTTAAATGGATACAGTGATAGTTTTCATACTCCCTAGCTTCTGAAGAAACTGAACTTTATATTACTTTCCCTGCTATATCATAATAATAAGCCAGCAGGGTTATTTTCTGGTGGAGTTGCACAGATTTGTTTTGTATAAGAAACACATTTTATGCAAGCGTACTTTAACAAATAGAGCAAAAAAAGTGTAATAACAAAGTTAGAATCAACAAATGCTGTAATTACATTGTACTTTAAGAATAATAAATCCCTCTTACAAATATTTAGTATATAAATTTTTATTTTATCAACATTTGAATTTAGTATTCCTGCAGCACTCTATTCACCAGGTTTCCTTTGTTAATGGGGAGTGTGAATAGAAAAAAACACAAGGTACAAAACCACGGCTGAATTATTCATAGTAATGATTTCACACCTAAATATTATGTCAAAACCACTAACTAGGCTGTTAAAATAAAAACTAGGTCTACTCAGTAGGTGATTCTAGAACACAATTCCTGAAATCTCATAGTCTCTCCTGTGGAGATACATTCTGTGTATGTTATTTGATGCAGTATAATTGAATGTTGCAAAACTCAAATTCTAAGCACTGAGGTGATGGAAGGCATTGCCAGGCGGTGGGTTAGCATTCATATTCTCTTTGGAACATGTGGATTACAGTATAGAGACCATTAAAGAAGGCAGTCTATTGCCAGGTAATCTGAATCACTCTTGGATAATTGTGTGACAGTTAATACATGGAAAGAACAGGGAAGCTCTTGCCTAAAAACAATCTTATGTACCTATGCTCAGAATCCAGTCCAGAGTTCAGGTTCACAAGCATATGGCATGCCTTAAAATGTATAATATCAAACATGCACATTTAGCAACAGAGTCAACAACATCTATGAATCCAACTCCCCTGCAACAAACAGGGAAATCCACAGATGGATCCTGGGATCCACAGAGCCTGATCCAGCTTTGCCTTAAAAGTCTCCATGGACAGGACAACTCCAGGCAATCTTCCAGTGCCTCATTGCCCTCCACTGTTCCTCTACGGCAGCATTTCATACTTTGTTCTCAAGTGTCTTTGCCCTTGATAGGGATGAAGCCAGTCCTCTTGGTTTCCTTCTGCTATGAGAAACAGCGGCAGGAAAGAAGTAGGTTTTGATTGAGATACCAGAGAACTCCTGCTGCTCCTGGGAGAGACCAGCACTTGCAAGAGCTGACTCAGCATCCACCAGAGAAGCAAGCTAGCAACTAGATGATCTTAAAGGTCTTTTCCAACCATGGTGATTCTATGATTTTATGACTACGGTTTATATTTGTTCCTGTATTCTCAAACCTTAAGTTTGTTTTTACTTAAAAGTTGCTCAAGCAGGCTACCTCTTATAAGCACTGCAACACTGTCCAGGAAATAAATATTTAAGCGGAAAGCAAGTGCTGTTTTTGGTACTAAGCTCACGGGCAAAATTGAAGGACAGAAGAATATGGATGCTTAGGCACATCAACAGAAAAATAAAGTAGCAGTTTGAACAATAGCAGCCGTTATATCTTGCCCTAATTTTGGCAGATGTATGTGTTCTTTGGTTTTGGAAAAGTTTCCTTCAGAGTCTAAGGCAGGAGAAATTTAGCGCTTGCAGTGAAACATTATCATCAATTTCACTGTGATTGAAATTGAAAGAACATTTCCTTTTTATGTTTCTTTTATATCTTTTTCTTGTTACAATACTTTGAATAAAAGGCTCAGTGTGCAGGGAAAAAGAAAATAAACCCTATTCTTTCTAGGTATTACAGTGAAAATTAAAGTTATCTTAGACAAACTGCAGTCCTCTTTTTTCTTTGGCTCATTGTGTATAGCATGTGTACATGTAAAGAAAAAAAAGTCACTGACTGAGGCCTCAACTGAAAATTTGGGCATGTCATTGGAAAGCTACGTTTTTTTTGCTTTATTTCTTACATGGTAAAAAAAAATTATACACATTTTGTCTGACATTAGACCCTCACTTTGCCTTCCCATTCAGCAGTCTAGGATAGAAGACGAAGTGTCTTCTGAGCTGCAGACAATGACACTCTGTAAGATAGCTGCTCCGTGGTAGTGGCTTTTCTATACCCACAATAATATTATAGATGTCAAAGGTGTTTTGTTAGAGGAGGGATTAATAACACAGATTTTGATTATTTAAACAGAAAAGAGAAGAAAAAAAAACGATGAAAAAAAGTAGCAAAATTGGAGAATTGCCTGAATCCATATATTTTATAGAAGAACAGGAGAGAACTTTGCCCGGCAACAGAGGCAGCTTTCTGAAAAAGGAAGGACTTGAGCAATCATCATGACTCGAATTTCTCATTCAGACCAGGTTATTCACAGCTTCTCCAGACTTACTCGTTAGTTTGTCAAATCAATAAATAGATACCAGAAATAAGTATTATCAGGAATGCCTGAGTTAATATGTGTGGTTCTTGGTACTGGAGAAACTTCCTGGGAAAGTTTCACCATTGTAGAGTGAACAGTGGACACATCAGAGACTGTCAGTAGAAACTTACTGAAATAATAGATCAGATCTTCCAATTGTAGATCACAATCCAGATGGCCTCTGAACAAAAGGAGAAAACAAGAAGAACTCTACAGTGTTTGCCACTCATGATTTACCTGAAGAAAAAACACATTCAGCCAGAGACAATTCAAGTTAAAAATGAGTGCAGGGCTCTGAGTGCAAGTCTAGAGTCAGGAAAAAGACCTGAGGTGCTTCGTTCTTCATTAAATCCTAAGGTAGTAATGCAGGCAAGATTACTTGGAAACCTTTAAACCAGAGATCAGCATTCCCAAAGTATGCCTCTTAATTCCTGCTGGAGTTTGAGGAGAGGAGGGGAGGATCACTATTTTCATAATATCACAAGCCAGGCAACCCAAACTGCAGGATGCTTCTAGGAGTCAAATTCCTTCACATAACTTATTGTAACAACTGGAAGAAAAAAATACAGATTTGGCATAGCTAATTATTTCTCAAATAATATTTGTTTACTTTCTGATGTGTGTGATAACCTTTGTGCTAGGCGCACAAGAGAGCATGACATTTTAGACAAAGTGGTGCTTCTTTGTGTTTAGCTCCAATGCCTCTTGGCAGGCAGTGAAATGGCTGGCTGTATATTTACATGCAAAATGTCATTTATATAAATCAAATCTTCAAAACAAATACCTAGAGATATTGTTTTCCTGTAGGCAAAGGTTCATCATAATATGTAGTGTGTTGAGTGTGAGGAATGAATTAATCATTTGAAACAGCATTCAGAAGTTATAGGCAGTTAGCATCCCTATCTTAGACAGCATGCAGAGAAAAGGCAAAATCAGTTGCCAGCATTGAGTATTTTAAGATTTCATGCCAGAATATCTGGCATATGAAAGTGCCTGACAGAGTGGAAGCTTGTGCATTTAGGGAATGCAAGCTGGAAACATTTTAGTTAATACTTAAAATACAGCTAGTTGCTATTGAAAGCTAAAAATCAGCAAAGAAAAAAAATGGAATATCTTAAGGGAAAATGAGATGAGAAATAACAAATTAAAATAGATCCTCTTTTATGGCTTGTTCTGTACAAATATCTTAGGCTTTAACATAGAGGAAAAGAAAAGCTTTGAGAGAACTGGCTCAAGAAAGGAATAAAGGATATCTTTTTTTGAAAGGTATGTGGATGCTTAAAAATGATGTCAGTGGCCAATGATAACAATGAATGACAGGATTTCAGGAAGGCTATACAGTTAGTTGACTTAAGAAATTTAATTTGATGCTTATTTACCTTGAAAAAGGAGCAGCTTGTAGTCACAGATATCCTATGTGAATGGCTGCTTCTCAGTTCATAAACATCTAAAACAGCTTAATTTATTCACACAACACTTCAGAATTTCTTCCTTTCCTAGAAGTTATCTACAGAAAGTAGACTCTACCAAACATCTACACGTTGCTGAGCGTAGCAAGGTGTGGAACAATTTTTGTCTCCTTTATGTCTGTGATTCAAAGTCATGTATCTTTCATAGACAAACCATTGATTACATTTATAGTAATCTTAATATAAAAATACATCTTTCCAGATGACCTTTGTAAGTCTTTCCATTTTGAATATGAATTCAGATTCTTGAGAAAAGGAGGAAAATTTTCCATCTTGAAGCAAACTGACTTCTTCAGAAAAAAAATCTTTTAGCAGGAAAAAGAAAAATGACATTTTCCCCTCCCCAAAGGCTCCTATTAACAGCAAAAAACAATAAGGTGGAATGGAATACCTTTGTTTCAAAATCCGTAGTAGCAACTGCAGTATATGTGGCTTGCTCTGAAGCAACCTGGTCTTTACTGGTTCTTAAATGCCATAGGCACTAATGCAATTTGAGCCCAAGTTAAAGGCATTATCCCTCCTAAAAATTGCTTTCTGTGAAATATTTAGCAACTGCAAAGTGGATCCAAAACCACTTGGAGTTGTTCATTCCTTTTTGCCTCCTTAATGGGGAAAAAAAGAACTGAAATGTATCTGAACAGATGTAGAAAAGTTACTGCAGTCTTAATTTCCATTCCCTGAGAAAACCCAGATGCCTGATATGAGGGAGTCTCAATCAGATTTCCACAGAGAAACCTGATTATCCATTATCCATCTGACATACCCAGAGATTGCCTTGTCATGGCCATTTCAGTCATGGATATCCACTCCTCTCTGCTCCATTTGGTTTTACAAAATGTCTAGCTCCTGCAAGTCAACTAGCACTGCTTTTACCTCTTCCGCTGAATTGCCTCTTGCTGCCTTAAGTAATCTTTGTTGGAGAAGCTGAACTGAGAGGGATAAGAGATGTTTAAGGTAGCCTTGTTGTCTCTCTCACACAAAAAATCAAATCAAGAGGGTGGTGATTTTTAGGACTTCCACATTCTTTTTTTGTATGTTTGTGCTGTTATATAGTGTGATCATTATCAGCAAATTGGGGTGTGAGGGGCTGGGGTGCAGAGTCTTGCCTTGTTATGTTTTATAGGGAGAAGTAATAGCTTTCATTAGCTCATCTAATACAGCTGGGGAAAAATGGCACAGTTGGTCTCACCACCTCTTTTCAGATCTGAAAAATAATTTGCATGCTTGTGGTAAGTGTCTTAGCTATGCAGCTGCCTCTTATCACACAGAGTTCCCAGCTTTAAAATGTATGAACAAATGTATTTTGGAGTGATGAATAATAAATAATCTTTATCTCACTCTTTTATTCTAGAAAGTCTCAAGGTACTTCATGGAAAGTAATAGACTTTCTGCAAAGAATAAGGACCAGTGTGCTGCCTCCTCCATGAGGAGAAGTGGCGAATGCTGAGCAGTACACAGCCACTCTGCAGAGCATAGAAACACATTCACACATAGAGCCCGTGCATATTAAAGCCTGAATTAAAAAAAAAAAATAAAAATAAAAATCAGAACAGTTCTTGGGCTTTTTTCCTTCAAGCACTTGTCTACTAATGAAAAGTAAACAGGAATCAAAAAAAGATGACAAAGCTTAACTTATGCTCATTTCTAAACCGAGAGCTTAATTGGATTCAGTAAGGGCAGAGATTAATCCATATCTTGCCATGTCAGGTGAACTTTAAGATTGTCAGTTTGTGACTGGTCAGCCTGAATTTGCCTAGAATACCAAGTTTGAGACACCTGGCCTCTGGGAAGCCAGCCAGTCTCCTCCATAAGGTTCAGTTTCTCTCCCTGGTGAAGCACGGCACACGCAGCAGAGCAGTACCTCTTGTGATTCTTGGAATTTGCTAAGTGCTAGGTCAGGAGCCCACACACAAATTTCCAGAAAATACTGCTGTGCTGTGGCATGGCTTGCTCGTCTCAGAGCTTTATACTGGAATTCTTTATGGCTTGGAGATTGCTAGTCTCTGTGGGGCTGGAGGATGTAACACCTTGTAACCTTTTGGCCAGGAGGTTAGCAGACTGCAAGCCCCAGCTTTGTTTCGAACAATGAAATTATGTTGCTGTGACAGCATTTTAATGGAAAATGCTGTTCTGTGTGAGAACTAAATCATACCTGTGAGGAAAGTAAAAGAATATATTCAACAGTATTTGTCAAAGTGGGATTTGTTTAAGCCCAGGGACTCAAGAGGAAAATACTGAAAAGGAAGATGGCCAATCAGCAACATCAAAAGGTCAGCTTGTCCCATGAAGTTGAAGAATCTTCTTTATCTACTTGTTCGTACTGAGTTGTGAGAACAGTTGTACAGCCCTATGGCACAGCAGTCCTACTGTCCACTGCATTCTGCACCAATAAATAACATTATGCACTTGGAAGTTGTTCCTCTTGCTTGCACAGTCAAGCATGGTAAGGGTGCCCAACTAAAAATGACCCATGAAAGGAAGACCAAGGAATTAATGAGCCTTTAGAAGCAAGACATCTGCTTCCATCCCTCTTTAGCTCATTAATTCTTCACTCTCCACTTTCCCTAGGAAGCCCAAAGTACCAAAGTACAACTAACTCCATGCTCATGGCAGCTGGCCATGGAAAGGGAGAAATTCTGCTGGCCAAAAGGAAAAAAGGAGGAACAATAGTTGATCATTTTTTCTCTCTTCTTTCTTGGCTAATGGAGAAGGGAACAAGCAAATGACAATGGGAAAGAAAAGAGGAGGTGACAGAGGGAGAACATCAGCCAGATGAGATGGTTCGGCATTTTGGCCTTTGATCACAATGAACCCTAATACTGAACTAACTAGACTGCAATCACAGTCCTACTTTTGAAAGTAAAAGCAGCAAAGTTAATCTAGATGTTTCCTGAATGAAGGAAAATGATATTGCTTTTGTCCTTTCCTTTCTTCTTGCAAGAAGAATTTGAGAGTGTAGAATCACAGAATTGTTTGAGATGGAAAGGGCTTTTATAGATCATCTAGTCCAACTCCACTGCAATGAACAGAGACATCTACAGGTTGCTCAGAGCCTGGTCCAGCCTTAACTTGATTGCCTCCTGGGACAGGGCTTCCACCACATCCCCGAACAACTTGTTACAGTGCTTCACCACCCTCATAAAATAAAATATATCTATATTTTTAGTATTCAAAATTGAAACTATTTCATCTTGTCCTATCACAACATATCCTGACTAAGTGTCCCCTTGGAGATACTGCAAAGCTGCTATCAGGGCTCCCCAGAGCTTTCTCTTCTCCAGAATGAACAGTTGCAACTCTTTCAGCTTGCCCTCACAACAAAGGAGTCCCATTCATAGGGGAGGTGTTCCACTGCAGTTTAACCATCTCTGGCTTGGACAATGGGAGCTTGGGCATTTGTCACCAGCGTATAGTTTTCCATAAGTCCAATTAGGAATGAGTGATAACAAGTTCGGGGAGAAAGCTTATCTGGCTAGAGAATTGGTACCACTAGGTTCTGCAGTACAGCTCTACCCTGATCTACAATTGCTGTGAAATCTGGCTTACACACACACACACACACACACACACACACACAAAAAAAAAAAAAAAAAAAAAAAAAATTAGCAATTCTGCAGGCAATGTGGATTTTCTAGTACAAAGCAAGCATTTCTCTTTTGTCATTTTTGGTTGGTTTGTTCTGGGAAAAAAAAAAAAAAAAAAAAAAAAAAAGCCACCCTCTTTTTGCACCAGGGTTAAATCACAGACAAATGCTAACAGAAAAGATTACATGCATAACCCCTGAAGTGTACTTACCTATGTAAATAACATGTAATTTTCAACATCTAATTACTGTTTCATGCCCCATTTCCTGCTGCAGTCTATATTTAAGTTGCATATTTTCCTCTATCTACTTGCTCATAATGCGTCTTGATATGAATATTCACGCCATTACTGAGTGTTTGATTACTCTTGTGCTAACCTTGAAAACATTACCCTTCCAACACAGCAAACAGACGGGTGTAGCTGTTGTGTAGCAGGGAATAGAAGAGAAGAAAATAAAATACAATAAATAATGTTCTGACTGTTCTTACAGCACTGCTTGAGATCACACCACATTCTCTTTTGTTTTATTCTCAGCAGGTTTTTCCTCTGCTCTTCCCATAAATTAAGCAAATGTAGTCCTTACAATTCTCTGAATGATAACCCCAGATACTGGATTTTCATAGAAAAGCAGCAATTTAAAATTCTTGCACCTTGCACAGACTTTTCAGATGGCAGGGAAAAGAAACATTTCAATTGCACATCCCTTTTTCATCATGTGGATAGTTGATACTTCAAAATAAATTTGTTCTGTTCTAAACCAGAAATAGAAAAGGACAGTTTGAATGCATTCTCTTCCCACAAATAAGGGAAAAAGATCTACAGAATTAAGTCTGCAAAAGCATCCTAAACCAATCTGACCTGTCCTTATGACCGCTTTTTGTCATAAAGTTGTGTTGTTCAACTTAAATTTCGAAACAGAGGCTATTTTGAAAAGTGTGACTGTTTTACTTGGAAGATGATAAAAGAGACAAACCCTATTTTAAGGCTTTCCTGTTTCATAATTTGAGATCTTGGAAGAGAAACAGTTAATTCCCTTGATCTCTTCCAATTTAATACTTGAAACTGGGTGAATCATGTCCTTGTAGTGTTTATATCTGTACACCAACATGGATGTCTAGAGTCAGCATGAAGCCACGAAACGAAATAAGATAACGCCCCATTCTTGGCGATTCCCTCAGTCTCCAGAAGTCACCAAGATAAACATCATCCTGTTTTGTGGCCTGGGCTGTGGATAGTAGGGGTGGGGCTTATTTTACGACATAGCGACTCCTGGCCATATACAAAAGTCTATCACTTCTCTCAGCTTCTTTGTTTCCTTTCTTAGTCACCTACATTTTGGAGTTCTCTTGCATAGTGAAACTGTTTGAACAGTACCGGAAATGCCTACATACCAGCTGTCATTAGAAACACCAAGCTCACAGCTAGGTAAATTGCCTTTATGTTTCTTTGTAATAAATTGTTAATTCATCCTGTACTGCTTACACTTCACCTCTGGGGTATCTTCACATTTAAGGCATAACAACTTACCAGTTATGACTCTGACTTCAGAGATTTCCAGCCTACAGGAGGGATAAAGCTGATCTAAACCAGGAATTTACTTGTGAGAAGCCTTGGAATATCAGCTGAATATCATCATTTTATTTCATGGCCTCTGCATATTCATTACCTACTACGGAGTAGGTAAGGAAAGGAGTTATAGCTGCTGAGAAAATGCAAAAGATTCAGTCTGATACAGATCTGCAGCTAATGAAGGTGTGGTGACTGAGAGTTATGCACTTCTATCTACGTACAGTTTACTGTCTCCAGCTCTGCCTGTAGAATTAAGGCTGCTTAAATCCAGCCAACTTACGCAGCTCCACTGGCTGAACTCATTCCCTAATGTTCATATCTGGAATACAAATGGATATGATCATTGTGACAGGATTTAGAAAAAGCAACTTTTTTCTCAGCCCCTAATTAACACATTTGTTACAATACTGACTAGGGACCCTGTTAAAATGTATCCCTACTCTTCCACATGTGGCAGCTTGATGGAAGGAAGCTTACATTAGCTTAATGGCACCCCACAGATCCGTACATGAATTTTCTCTTATGACAGTGATGTTGATAGGCAGCATGTAAAAAGGGCTGAGTTCCCAAAAGGTTTTGAGGGACTGCACCATGTGCTGGGAGAAGGTAAAAGTATGCTCACAGTCAGAGCCTATTTTTGAATAACAGGACTTAATCACTACATTTTAAAGACAGAAGAAAGCATTATTCACCAAGGACCGCTTCTTTCCCACACAATACATTTATAAGGATTCTACTGAGATACAGAAATGCAATTTCCAAAGTTGTCACAATCAAATCATTGCTATGTAACAGGCTGCCATCTTTTAAATCCACTCAGGCTACAGCTTGCTCTTGGACACAGTTCAAAGCTGAAACAAACTTTAAGTAACTCTATAAGGACAAGCAAAGCATAAGCTCCCTGAACTGCTTTGAGCTGTAAGTAAATTTTATCCATAGTGATTCTGCTCTGCCTCCAGATAAAAAGAATAAAAGTTAGAATCCAAAGCTTATTTAGGAAGTTACCACAGAAACAATTAACTACCTCTAAGCCTTTCAGGTTTTTTTGTTGTTGTTGTTCTGTTTTTTGTTGTTGTTGTTTCTTTTTCTTTTTTTTTTTTTTTTTTTTTTTTTTTTTTGTACTGAGGTGCCCTAAATTACTTGAATCCTGAAAAGCTACAGTAATGCATCCATGTCTTTGAACTAAATGACATGGTTTTGCTAGAATCCTCATTATGTGAATATTGATTGAATTTCTAATTGGGACCAGGCATCGTCTTGCTGACAATCTTTTCTGACTAACAATCAGAAAAGATTGTTAGCAGACAAAAGCAGAAGAAATAGGAACGTTGTCATCATAAGGAAAGCAAATAGGCTGATCGGTATAATAGGCACCAAGCTGAAATAACAGTGAATGAGGTAGAATTAGCTTAAATGATTATGTCTATCTAGGCAACAAACCTCCTCTATATGTAGTGCTGGTTTGTTTCTGTTATTATCTTCTTACACTAGTTAAATATAAAAATAGCAAAAGGATCCAAAGACACTGATTCTGACCTGTGGATTAGATAATTATTCACGCTAGTGCAAAGGGCACATTAACCTTAATTACTCTAATTTAGTTCTATTTTCCACTCACTTTGTCCCAATGTTAATAGACTGATACTGTAAATTGTTTCACTCAGTGTTATGCCTTATATTCCCCTCAACCTGTTGTCATTTGACTTCCTCTTTGATGAAGCACAACTTCTGAAGCGACAGTGCTTCTGGAATAGTTAAAAACAGTTGCTACATTCTCAAAGCCAAAACTATGCCCTGGTACCAGTTTCTAGTGGTCTAAGCCTGAGCCATAGAACCTACCTGCTAGTGGCACCTCACCTGGTGTGTGGGGACTTTAACTTGGACAGAAAATGCTCTAGAAGGACCATTACAATGCATTGTCTCCTTCAAGTTTTGCTGGGGATGGATTTTGGAAAAAAAAAAAAAAAAATGCCATCTGCAATACCCTTACCCTTCACATACACATCCTGCATTCTGCTTATCTTCTCAGTTGTTTCTGTAACTGTTTTGTTGGTATTGACCACAGCCATCAGTGCTGGGATGCTCTGCATTACCTCTCCTGGGCATGTCCTGATTCCCAGGAGAGATAATGCATCAAGGGCTCACAAAGAGCAAAGAACAGCCATTCTCATCAAGACGGCTGCTTGTTCTCCTTGCTGAGGCAAGAAGGAGCAATGGAGGTTCTCGGGGAATTGCAGCAGCCCCAGAATCTCATTTGCCTCTGCAGGGTTGCCAGGGCAACAGTCCTTATATCCTCTCTCTCAAGGAGCAGAACCATGCAACCTCTCCTCTTAGCTTTTACTGCACACCCTTATATACAGCTCTGCAGGGCCAGCTGCGTGCCTCCAGCAGCAGTCAATGGCTTTAAGAACAAGTTTAAGATATATTGCAAGCATACTGTTTGTCTTCTGCACTTCAGCAATTGCCAATTTTTTTTCCAGTCTGTTAAGGTCTTCTAAGAGCAGTTAGCACCTGGACCATTGCATTCACCTGTGATGGCCGGAAGTATCCACCAACAAGAGCATTTACTTTCCTTTCCAAGCGTCCTTCAAATTAATCATCGTTGTATACATTGCCCTAATTTATTGTATTAGAAAACACAGTGTATTTTCATCCTGAGTTTTTTTTATTATTATTATTCTGATATACTATGTATCTCTAGCTTTCTAAGTGCAAGAGAGCATTTAGAAAGCAAGTAGTCTTGCTTACATCAGATACCTACAAGCAGTAACAGATAGAAACTGAACTTTAAAGGAATTGGAGCAAAATAATTCCACTTTCACTTGATGGTATGCCTTTATCTAGTCAACCCTAAGGAAACAGTTAAAAAGCAGACGAATTCACCAAGGACCTATAGCTCTAATGAAAACAATATTCATCTGGATCACCCTTAAGCCTGTCCTGGGGTTTAATAATCACTTTAACTACAGAGAGTTTAAGAGAAATAGCTCAATACTGGTTTCGTATTATTTTCCTCAAATCTTGAAAAGAATGTCTTCAAGTCTGCTGAATGCCTTTTTGATGATAAAAGAACAATATCCTGAATAAAAAAAAAAATCTTTTCTCCCCTCCCTACATCCATCAGGATGGAGCACAATAATTGAATGCAAATAAAATTGGGAACAAAGGTGTAAGATATGGTCATTTTGGAACCAGAGAAAATGATTCAGCAGCCATAGATTTCTTGTCTGTACTGCAGTTCTCAGAATTTTCATAATTTACATGACTAAGGGACATTGGCTGCTCAACCTTGTAATTCACATGGAAATAGCATCTGGCTATTTACACTGTTGTATTGACCTTGGAGAGCTTCCTGTACATATTTTCCTCTTCAAAAATGCTCACTGCAATCACAGAGCAAAATATCAGTGACGTCAGTCTTCAGAACATTATGTAGTACAAAGCAGACCCAGCTCTTGGGCCAGTTCCTTTCACACTCAACAATTGGATATAAGAAATAGGATTGAAAATTGATGGGTAGGAAGAGTTTTTAACTGCTGCTATGCTCTACAGTGCAAGGTGCAAATCTGAGCAGTACAAAATATATTTGTCAGCTGCACCCATGCTGGTCAAGCCACCCTTTTCTCTAACAAACATGCTATTGGCATCTATCCCTCTGCTGCTTTCACAAAACTCCCGAGGGACTGTGCCTTTAGAACAAGAGAGATAGAAGTGGCTGACAGCAATACATCTGGCTCAAGCTACAGAAAAACGGACAGAGAGCAAGTCACAGGTACTGCCAGAGGTGTTGGTGTGGCCCTGACAGCATTTACTACTCACTAATGCAAGTGGGCTGCCCCATGGACACAAGGGAGAACTCAGCTGAGAGGGCCAAGGGGTGAAGCACATGTCAGAACAAACACAGCTGCAGGCTTCTCCAGGAGCACTGGTGCACCACCTCTTGCAAGAAAAAAAAATGAGTGGCTCATAAGGCAGCTGCAACACAAACAACATCTACTAAGCTTCAGTTATCAGAAACAGCTTCTGACAGTACCTCCTCCCTCTGCCCAGATTTTCTCACAGGACGCACGCCATCTTCTGAAGAGATCTCACTCTGGAAGGAATCCCTTGCCCTGGATACTAACCTCACAACCCGTGCAGCTTCAAGTCTTCTCTTCAGGACTTCTGAATGATCAGGGCAGCTTTTTCTCTCACCCTTCCTCTCATACCTATACAGCAGCAGAGCACAAGAGAAGTCTATCTACAACAGAGGGCTTCCCACATGTGCTTCTTCCCTCTGCCTCACACAGAAAGACAATGAACAGCTGTACTAATAACACTCTCGCTAAGACAGATTAATGATCACAGATCTGTCTCAAACTGGGAGACTGAAGGAAATGACTGTCAACACCTAGTTCAACAGCTGAAGATCCACTGAGCGCATGCTAAGAGCCTGTGATTATGAGTCAGTCATCTTACCCCACAAGTAGTGAGCAGCTAAAGAGCCCCTCGAGCTCTCCTGCATGGCAGTAGACTGCATGACAGGATTGCCCCTTAAGCAAAAGCAGCTCTCAAGGTTATGCCTTTGTGGAGATCCCTTACATTTTGACATCAAGATGCTCCTGCCAATACAAGATAGATCCTTAGTAAATGACTGATAGTTTGTTTTAAGCATTGTTACCTTTGTTAAGATTATATTTTAGATTGATTGTGTGCATATAAACGCTTAGACATAAGCCACTGACCAAGCCTGGGACTAGGAATGGATCCAGTTGTACTGAGGTTCCTTATCTCCAGGACTCAAGGGGTTTAGAGAGCAAGGAGGTCCACTCTGATCCTCGTGACTAAATGAGAAGGTCTCCTATGAGTGTGTTTACAATGCCCTCTATGCAGTAAATAATCAAATGTATTCAGCCATCCTGAATCTTGTTAATTAGCTGTCTTATTCACATTAAGCTTCATTAAATCACAATTTTATATCACCAAATATAGTCCTGCTTCTCTCCTGCAAGTTCAGAATAGTGTATTTTCATCCAACTACATATAACACTGTTCCAGCCTTATTTTAAAGGGAGGCAGCCTCCCCCCCACCCCGAGGCCAGCCTGCCTTCTTTTGTCCATCTGCACCTTGCCCCCACCACTCTGTGTTCCACAGAAAGCCCAACTATACAAACACAGCACTTGTTCTTTCATATATGTGCTTCATCCATTCAACCCTATTTAATTCAGGCATATTGATTCATGCATTTGCTTTCCTTGGAGATATTAATACCAACTCATACATACAGAATAAGAAGGGAAGTAGCAATAGCATTGAAATTGGTCTGCAACAGATGTTAGCAAAGATAGTTATAACGTCTGCCTGGCATACATCTTTGTTTCTTGGGTGATGTGACTAGTAGAGAAACGGAGGAGAAGAGCAAGGATGATAAACCTTAGGTGTATGCCTGGAAATGAAGCAATTCTGTACATTCACTGCTTCTGCCTGGAGAGAAGACATCTTAAACCTCTATGAATTACACCAAGGAATTTCACAAGGAGAAAAAGCTATATCTTTGAGTTCTTGCTAAAATGTGCTGTGGAATGTCTACAGCACGCAGAAGAAAGAGCACTTTTTCAAAAGCAGTTACTGGAGGCAGTGGCAAAATAAACTAGCTGTTAGAGTCCAGATATCCTAAGTATGGAGCCCGTCACTTTAAGACAAAACACTTGTTTAAAACCTGATGTCTGTGCCTTCATTTCAAACGGTCAAATTTAGAGGTAATGCAGATTTTTATGGGAGTGGTGTGCAGGTTTTTGGTCATTGCTGGTGAAAATGCAAAGTACATACCTCTTATTTATTTCCATGGAAACCACAATGGATACAAAAAGTACAATAACAATATTTGATAAAGTAAATTCTCACCTACAAAATGCTACTTTTCAACAGTTACCACAATGAGCTATGTATTTTCACCAATGATGAACAACAGCATGGACGTTGTGCTTTTAAAAATCTGCATGGCCATCCAGAATGTGGCTTTTCCTAAACGTCACTGCCACCACTCCTGAAACTCACTACACACCACCTCTCTGCGATCGTATCTACTGTTTGGTCTCCATAAATGTTTACTGAGTGTCAATGAAGGTCAATTTTTTTCTGCACAGAGAAATTCAGTTCCATATTTTTGCATCATACACGCTTCTATGTCAGATGCCATTTTGACAGACAGCCCTTTTGCTACCATCTGTCAAGTGGCAATAGAAGGTAATGGAACATTGGCAAGAAGGTTCAACCCCTCCTATCGTTCACCTCTGATGTTGTACCAACATAAACTAATAGGAGGCATTACTTTTGGAGCACCCTTTTGCATATGAGGCTTACTAACAGGTTTCTCTTTTATACGATATGGCAACGTATACAGAAAATAAAGCTTTCAGGAGGAAGTAATGCATTCATGATTCATGAAATGCTTTGGGCATAGACTCAAAAGCATTCATCAGATCTCCACTGTATGTTTCTCTCTATCTGAAGCACCAATATGTTCCAAGATAATCAAATTCAGTAGGAACAACAAACACTCTTAAATGCATTCTTAAGTAGAAACATATTCTTTAAAAATATTAGGCTGCAAACTATAGGTTCTTGAAATAAAATTCTCAGGTAATGTTAGATGTTATGCATGTAGTCTAGGATCACTCAAAGCAATCTGCAACATTTCCTACTGAGCTCTGCAGTGTTTGGAGGAGGAGCATAGTAATCAAGTGTTTAAGCATATGGTTAATGATAATGACAAGGCTCACAGAAATTGAAATACCGCTGAATACTAAAAATTTACAGCTAGAAATAAATGTTGCTATGTGCTTGCTTAAGAGTTTTGCTGTGTCCAAGTCTGTGTCAGAAATAACAGCACTAACAGTGCTATGGTGGAGAGGAGGTTTGCTTTCACACTTGAAAGTAATTCATGCTTGAAGATGATCTTTTAAACAGAGTTCCCTGGCTGATAGAATAAATATTTGCCTTGGTACGTAAATATACATATCTTAAGAGGCACCATACTGATGTGCTTTCTATCTAGCACCCAGGAACTTCAAAACATGAATAGACACACTGCAAATTGAGATCTGTTGTCTTACATCAAAGTTAACAGTCAAATGCACTGAAACCCATGAGAAACAACACATTGTTTATTTGCTTATTTCTCTAACTTGCCTTTGTTTCCAATTGTATCCCAAGTCACAGTATGTTACTGCGTCGTGTTCACGAGCTAATAACTGGAACTAGATATGAAAGTGTTGAACATCTCCTTCTCCATTTGGTAGTTACTCTGTCTGAATCACCTCATGTCTTGTTCATAATCAATAGGTTCTTGCTTTGGGAAGCTCCTTTCCTTCCAAAGTAAAAATATCCACGCGTAATGAGACAATTATAAAATCCCAATTTAATAACCCAAACAGTTGTGTGGACATAGTTGAACTGCATTTCATTTTGTATGTATCTGTATTTCCAGAGGCAGTGCACCATTTGAATTTGCAAAGACCTGAACACAAGGGCATGGCAGAGCACTCAGGTGGTTTGTCAGATCTCCCCAGCACCACAATGCACTCCCAATTAAGCACAGAACAGAGTAAGTCTTCAAAAATTAATTACAATCATCCACATGCCATTTTTCATATGCTTTGAATCATGGCTCATATGCATCTGCTGTGCTCATCCAAAAAGTGGCTCAAAGCACACTGAGACTGAGCTCGTAACACTGTCAAGAAATCACTAGGAATCCTGCACAAGATGCTCAGAAATATATTGTCTGTATTTTCTCAGATCAAGATGTATATTCACATGCCTAGCAGTCAGACATACACTGAGCTAAACATACGACCAACACTCACCCAGAAAGGTATATTTTATGTTCATATGGATAAACTTACTCCAAAGCAAGAGAAGCTCCCAAAACACAAAGGATGTTTACCTCAAAAGGATGCTGATCTCCTCTCTGGAGAATCTTATCTTCTGCATTTCATTATATGGCAAATGCCTTTACCTCTGACGAGCAGAAGAGATACACAAGAAAGAGAACAAAGACTAATTTGTAATTGACTTTCTATATTTTTAATAGCTCCTGCAGTGGACGCTACCAGCTTCAAGTCAATTTACCATTCTAAATGCCATGCTCCTTAGTTGCTCTTATAAAATGGTAAAATAGGTAATCTAAGTACAAAGTGATGCAAGTCAGTAGAATATAGTGTTAAGGTGCTGTTTTTAACTACAAAATTACAACAAAAACATAAAATACATTATATCTTTATTTGTCTTGGAATGTACCTTTGTTGTCTTGGAACGGCCTTCATACCTCTTTTCCATTGCACCTCCCACAACTCTGTATTTGTTGGTGAATGACCATTCATAACTTCAAATAGGTACTAAAATCACATGATAAATATTCATCTACTTGAAGAGAAAATGGAAGCCAGCAAATTATCCTGAAATTGTTTGATATATTCTGTAACAAGAGATGAAAATCTTTTCCAGCTCAAAATACTTTGCGAGATGCTTCTGTGGTAACTGAGAACCTTGGAAAACATAGAACAAAAAGCAAAGCAGGAGTTGCCATCATTTCTGCCGAAAGGCAGCTCATTGTGAGAATACTATGGTTGACAAGGGGAGAAGGTAGAATACCATTGTTTAATGTACTGAAGTTTGAGACAGTATGGCGTTATCTTTCTAATGACTGATAGTTATCTTAATTTGCAAATGTACGTGTCGCAGACCTCTCTCAGCCTCTCCATTCCTTAGTGTCTGCTGCGGCTTATAATTATGTTTTTAACTCTCCCTATTATGAAGCACTCCAATTGCCTCGTTGCAAATTTGATTTTGGAAAGCTGACTGTACTGCAAAAGCTCATTCCTATTGATGTTGCGCATTGCATAAAATGGACAGTTGTATAATTGTTGATCAGAAGATTAGCAATTTGCATGAAGTGATCCAAAACACGCAGAAGTAGATCCCTACCAGATAATAGTGAAAAGGGTGTTTCCATGTATAGGTTCATCTCATTCAAATCAAGAAATCCCAGTGATATTCAAAATGTCAGCAAATCTACACCAGAAGCTAGGCCATATATCACCTGTAATGGAAGAACTAGAAATCACAGAAAGTAAAGGAAGGGAAATGAGGAGAAAGAACAAGTTGATGCTTATTTTCTCCTGGACATGTTTCTGCTGAGCTAACTTTCATCAGGTAAGAAATTTGCTCATGAATGAAATTTGATGTTCTAGAAGAGTTATTCAGAAATTGTGTTCCCTTACATAGCTGTGCAGCCTGTTACATTTTACCATTAAAGAAAGACTGGATGCATCTACAATTTAAATATTACAGAGCATACTACAGATTAAAGAATTACATAGCCTCAATTTTCTCACCTCTGCCATAAGGTTCTTGAAGAACCTGAAGGAGCTGTCGAAGGCTACAGTGAATTGTGTCAGCATGTACAGAAGCTAATATACAAGATTTAATGCATCTTTGAAGTGCACCTCCTCCTGCATAAAGAAATTCCGCTGTAAGAAGGAGGGGACCCTCATGAGAAATCACTAAAGAGGATCTGATGATGGATGAGAATCAAAGGAGTCAGACTGCAGCTCAGCACAATCATTTATAAAAGCTAACCACTTTCCATGAACGCTGACAACTGGAGAAACACTACATGGATTATAGATGAACAAGAACCATTCTGAATAATAAAGACAATATTTAGAGCACAAATGAAGGTCAAGACATGCTTGCTTTCCAGACCTTGGTCTGTATATGACGGTTACATGGTGCTGTTACACTCAAGTTCTTTGACAATAAGTGCACTGATCTATTGAGGCATAGATGCACAACAAGCTAGCACTGCAGTAAATCACTTTTACTTTGTATAAGCACGAGCACCTAATAAACAGCACTTACACACTAATATTGTGTTCTATTTGTAATACAGCAGATAAGAAAAACAGAGGTTTAAGGGCACATAGAGTATTCACTGCAAGAAAACACAAAATATACAAAAGATGGCAAGTTTTCTGAACTCTCTCTCCCAAGACCAGACTGAATGTGACCCTCAGAGTTTTGCTCCGATTAGCCAGGACCCATGAACTCTATCAGGATGTTGGCAGTTTGAAACACTATGGTCTCTCCTGCAGAGAAAGTCAAAATTAGTATCACAGTAGTCTCCCCTGTCCTACAGTCCATGACTTGGTTCTCAGCCATGTCGAGTGCAATAGCTCTGCATACAAAGTAGAATGTCTATTTGCCGCTATTTTTTTGGAAATGGGTACTGCAACTAACAATTTAGTTTGGGAAATGAAAAATCTAGAAGACAGATAAATTACTATTTTGAGATTGTCTGCCAAAGGCTTTGGTTTTCTGTTAATTTGAGACTGCCCTCTAGCCTGTCTTATTTTTTTCACTTCATCTTGCATATGAATATTTTACCATGCTCTGATACAAAAATCTGATAGAATTGGAACTGAGTAACTATAGGGGAAACAGAAATATTCAAGCTTATCTCTAAAAGTAGCTGTTTCCTTATCTTTCCTGTGAAGGCAAGCGAGAAGGAAGTGTATTTGTTGCTGTGAGTTTTTGAGGGAAAAAATATTTCGTGTTCTCATATTAATCAGGAAACATTATCTGTTCGGATATTTTGATATGCATCTACTCTGAAATGACTAACAACAGACCTCAGTGGATAACCATACCAGCAATGCAGTATTTTCCAATGCCAAAAGAGATTATTAGTCTGTTCTGAACCATAACGTTAGGAAGATACACCTATAACTTTTCAGCATGGCTGAAGCGTTAAGAAGATAGGCTGTTGTATAAAATGAAATTGATTTGCAAAACATCTCTGTGGTAAGATTTCTATCATTCCCTATTGAGCAGAACTCTGAGAAGTGATGGCGAAGACAGCTTACAAGTAAACTAGTTACAGAATTCTTAATACATTACTAGTAGAAAGGAATCAAATTGTGACCTAATGGGTAGATAAATATATTTCAACCTTGAAATTGTGGATTACTGAACTGACAAATTATATCCTCTTGACTATAATTGCACAGACCCTAAAAATAGAGGAAAACGTATTTGGAGTGTTGAGTTCCAAGAGTTTGAAAATTAATGACTAGGAAGCAATGTAATTCAGGGCCAATATGTTCAAAGCTATCAGAGTTTGAGAGGTATCAGAATCTTTCTATATGGAAACTGAAACTACCAAGCCACACTGCAGCAACCACTTCCAAAATAATCAATGCTACATACAGTAACAAACATTTACGTGTCATCTCTGTTTTAGCAGCAATTTAAACATGTTGGCCTTGACGATATACCTATGTCTCTGTTAAATTACTTTTGACTTTTCAGTTCCAAAACCAAGATGCCAATACTGAAAAAATTGCCCATAATAAACCCTTCGATCAACATTTATATTATCATTAAAAATAAATTGTGTCAATATACTTTCCGAACTGCTCCACATTGTTAACATTCTACTGCTTTTAGTTTTACATCATATGCAATAAGCATTTCATTTGCCTAATGAAAAACATGTTTAAACTAATGAGTACATAGTGTTTTTATTTACATATGCAATTAAAATTTATCACTATTAATAGCTAACAGAGGGGAGGAAAAACTGTGATTATTCCAGCAAACGCTTGCTCTTTCAAGAGGATAACGCTTCACAGACAGCACTAAAGATAGAGAGTAAAAATTGGCAACGATGTGAAAATAAATTTAACTCTGAGGTGTCTTAATCCCTGAGGATTGTTTCTGTAGACAAAGCAATTAACACTTCCCCTCCCTAGGTGCGCCAGCATTTATTATCCATTTCTACAACCCACTGCTCTCACACTGGGGATCCTGGAGGAGTTCTCCAGGCAGAACTCATCTGCAGGCTATCGCTACCTGCTGGTAACATGGACAGGTGGTAGAGAAGTGGCATGAATCAGACAGTGAAACAGAAATCCAACCACACTGTTCTTCTTAGGTACAGGGTTCAGAGACAAGCATCCAACACCACACTGTGTTTGGTTCCAGAAAGCAACAATTTTACAAGCAATATCCAAGGCACTCCAATCATACAAATTTATACATCATAAATTGTGCATTTATCTAAACACAATGTGAATGGTGCAGCCATTAATAGGACAGGAGGAGTAATAGCGATATTCATTAGAACAATCTTACTGCGTTTCACGAGCATCAATAATTTCACTTTGAGATGAAACTTAGTGTTGAGTTTTCCATTTTTTTCCATTTAAATGAAAACCTTTAAAGAGACAGCATGAATAGAGAAGATTTAATACTAATACATGTACTGAGGCATGAGATTTTTTGTTTTTTAAACCGACATTCCTGATCAAAACCTTTTTGAGGGAGAAAAAACAGCTTAAAAAAAATCCTTCTTACAGAAGCAGTGCTGGTTTACCCCAGCCAAAGAATGCTTACCATGAAAATTGCTGGTTTTGCCTTCCATAAAGTTACACTGTTTTACTATTTTTTTTTCTGTTTTCAAAGGCAAAAAGCTCAGCACTAGTGCGAGGGCTGATTGAAGTAGGCATTTCTAGGCTGCATGGATGGACAGGCAAGCAGTATATATCGCAAATACTGCAAATTAATAAGATACGAAAACTCCACGTCATAATGTCTAAAGACTAACAGTCATGGGTGGTTTTTTTTTTGGTGGATAGTTTTTAAAAGGATTAATCCACTGCGAGATGTACATGGAGCTCTGAAGCTGAATTAAGAAAGGCATTAATGACATTTTTGTATATGCAAACCCCGTGCAAAGGTCTGGACATACTATAGGTAGCCACTCTGTTCTACAGCTGAACAATGAAGTACATTGGCTGTGTTTTCAGACTCATGGGTGCAGATTTAGGGGCTGTAGCATTGCTACATCTCCAGATGGTGCTATTACAAATTCAGTTTTACATTTCGTTTAAGGGAAAATGCAGGATTTATATATCTCTTGGAGAAACTTGCCAGTTGTGAAGTTCATTGTAAAAGCAAAACCACCTATTTACTACCTATATCATGCTAACACGCAACTCTTTGATACACTTGCTGTCTACACATAGCACATACCATATGAAGAAGAAAAGGTCTAACCCATGCCGAAAGTCTATGTTATACAGGCCATTTTTGATCTTTAAGAAGTGATTAAAAAAAAATCTTAATCTTAAAAACATTGACTAGAGAAAAATACCAAGAACTGAGTACATTGGAAAAATAAATCCTCTTATTCAAAATGCCAAAAGATAAATTCATAAACCTCCATTTCAGTTTAAACATTTCTTTCTTACTCTTCTCTCTTTCTAATTGCAGCCACAATGTGCTTGATTGAGGGGGGGGGGGGGGAAATTAAATCCAGAGGATGGCTATACAAAAATCAGTACCTTTTTCTGCTGTACATCCTTGATGTGTTTGTCTGTTTTTTCATTTATACAGCAGCACAACACAGGAGCAGTACTCTGTGTGTCAGCAGAGTCAATACTTCTGTGAAAGACTCTTTTCTACCTTTTGCTACATTAACAAACTTGTCTGGTAATTTGTAATATTAGAACACCCTGTAGCTGATAATAATGTATGAAATAGAAAGAACACATTGATTTTTTGTTTTGCTGGATTAAATTGATGCAGCAGGATTTTATATATATATTATTTTTAATTATGATTTCCAAGCTCACAACATTCATTGTGGACTGCTCTATCTGCATTCCTGAAAACTGAGTTATTTTAGAAGAGTTCATTTTCTAACTAATCTTCGCATTACAAATGAAGTTACTAGATGATTCTAGAACCTCTTTTTCCCTCTCCCCCCACCAAGTTTATTAGCATTTCAAAATTAAATAAATTCTAATGTTACGGTAAAATGACTTAATTGGCTTCTTAATGCCTGCAGCTGATAGAAATGCATTGCCTTAAGCTCTTCTGATGGTCCGACCTCTCAGGAAGAAACATTAAAAAACATCTCAGCACATGCCTTATGCCTAACCAATACTGAGTTCCATTAAAACTTATGTGTAGGTTTGAAGAAACACACTTAAAAATTAGTAAGAAATTAATTTCAAAGAGGAAAGAACTACTGAGGATGTGAATACAAATTTAGGCCCCAAATTCCCTTTTCATGGATTTTTTTCTCCCCTCTGGAAATGCATTGATGATGCTTTTGCCCGTAGAATTCACTGTACTTTCACAAAAGTCACTTCCACAAACGTATATGAAATGTGTTGGTCAAAGACAAGGATACTTCACACAAGAAAACAGGCCAAATAATGCAGCCTATCTGAACTTTTCACTGATACCTAGCAAGCAGTGATTGCAAGAGGGCAGCTCTCTAGTATAGAAAACTTCGATTCCTACAGCCATGCCAAAACTCATCCTCCATTTCCATGGTAACACTGATGCAAGGTTATTAATGATAATGAAATACATCCAGAATAGAAATAAGTAAGCTAAGTAGAAAGTGCTATTGTAAGCTTAAGTATTTTTCCACTTTTAATGGAAAATAAATGTACAAACTTACACACACTCAAACTCCAATGCAATGCAGAGAACCCAGCATATTATTAGCTTAGTTGCCAGCAAGTAAAGACAGACAGACGCATGATGAATATACATTTGACCAAGTAGAGCTTTTAGGAAGGGCACTAAAATAGACAAATATACATAGAAATTGGGATTTGTGTGCATGTCGTAGAATCACAGATTCCTTACCAACCACTAATGAATATAGGGTGCATTAAAATTCTTGGCAGTTTTTCTCTGATAAGAGTGACAACGACAAAAATACACAGTAGAAACTTTCTCAGTTGGGAACATTTGCCTCATTTTTATTCTTACACAAAGAAAATCATTCACATTACCTCCAGCTACTTCTGATCCAGCTACTAACACAATGTATAAAATAATTCTCCTCTCTCTCTCTCTATACACACACTTATAAATTCTCATTTGTTTACGGACCTGCATCTAGAAAAATGAGCACAATATTCTCATTTCCAACAATTTTCACATCTAAATTGTAATGGAAAGAAAATCAGAAATAAACATCATGCAAGTCTTACCATTCCCTCCCCTTCCTCAGTGAAAAACGTGTGGAGGTTCCCGATGATACAGAGAAGTCAGGTCCATCATCAGATAAATCAAAATCCATTACAGGGAAGCAGGGAAGAGCAGAAGGGATGAAGAATAATAAAACTTCATCTTCATGTTAATCTTTTCTTTAAACGTGATCTGAACGTGCAAATCTCTACCAGCTTTACATAAGCAGAGTTTTTCATTCATTTTCACAGAATTCTCTAAGTTCCTAACAGAAGAAAAAGTACTAAAAAATATCAAATAGACTCAGAATATTTCCAGCTTCTGGATGTAACAGAACGCCTGATCTCAAGGTCTGATTTTGTAAGGATTCCAGGGCACACTCAAAAAATTCAAATAATTTAGAGCTAGTGTGGGGAAGCGAAGCACCTAATTGAACCAGAGGAAGCCAGATTAGTAAGAGGAAAACACTGTCTGAATCAAGTGGAGCCTGGTAAAATGTACGCTGCAGGTATGCCAGAAGATGTATGAAAAGCTTTTCCCCAGAGAAAAATATATTTGGACAAAACAGGATGAAAGCTGCTGAAAGCTACATTTGGTTTTGTGAGTGTATGTTAGCCTGTGTATCCAGGCTGCCCATCTCCTCTTTCAACTACCTGTGCTTTTTTCTATCCTTTGGTGACCACAGTCCCACCCTTATGACAGATGTCCTCAGGTCTATCTAAGGGGGCTCAATCTTGCTCTGGATTTTTACTCCCTTTGGGTAGTTTAGCTGCACTCATAAAATCTTTCCTATTTGATGGACATAATCAGGACTAGAAACAGGAGGTTCTTTGGAGACTGCCAGCCAGGATTCCTGTGAAAAAATCACCCCAGGCATCCCAGGCATACCACAAGGCTGCTAAATTTACAGTAGAAAGTGAAAAGCTTTGTGGTTTGAACACAGCAGGATGAATCAGCATCACCTGGGCCAACTTTAACAGATGGGCTCTGTCCCCCAAGAAGAGGTGTTGAGTCCTTAGGCCAGGCTGGGTTTGTCAAGCAGAGAGGAGTACACAGCACAGGCTGTGGAAGAGAGAAGGCCCTTCCTTGCTCCTGGCTTTTTGCATCAAGGGAGTCTCAAGACTGGTTGCCTTGACCTTGGATATTGCTAAATATCAAAAACTGAAGCCACTGGGGACAGAAGTACAGCATCAGAGTCTTGGTATTGTTGCTCAACTAAGTTGCTTAATCAGCACTCAGTTGTTCACCTGTTGGATTGTCAAGAATTTCATGATAAATAATTGGCTGCTTCAATTTTGGAGGTTTGCCTGGTTCTTAGTTTATTAGAGATATCACAGCCATCATGGATATCTCCAGCTCCCTAAATATAGCACTTCTGATAGTATAAAAATCAAAGCATCTTATCTCCTTCCCCAAGCCTTCTCATTGGAAACAGTCAGCGTTAAAACAAGTAGTAAGCTAAGACTGCCAAGTCTGGAGCATCTTGGGCTGGCCTCCATAACCTGACTTCATTGCTGGGTGTCACAGGATCAAAAGTATAACAACTCAAAATTGTTTAGTACAGGCAGTTTCGCTTCCACAACTTCGCACTGTGAATCAGTGCCACTTCTCTCACTCTCACCATTCCACTTGTTTCCCTGGAGAACACCAGCTCTGGAGAAAGAGGCCAGGAAAGGTGAGGGGAAGGAGAGGATGCTGTGGCAATTAATTTCTGAATCGTTTGCAACTGCTGTTGCCTACAGAACTCAGATAAACCAGAGAAAGCAAAACAAAACTGAAATCTTCAAGTCACTCATGGAGAAATTTCAAGAGACCATCGCAATAGCCCTTCTGTGTGGGATAGGGAGCATCCTTTAGATACCACTCTAATTCTTTAAAAATCCAGCCTGGAATTTTCACTAGTTATAGCTGTACATAAACTGAGATAATTAAAAAATTATAATGCAAAAGATATGGGTCTTTCCAGGTGACGAAAACTAATTTGAAGGGCAATTTTCATAAAAACAAAATAAAAACAGATTAGAAGATGTGCAACCCACGAAATATTAACAAGTTTCATTTAGATACTTGCTACAGGACTCAAACTTCAAAAAATAAAAAGGGTAATTTAGAAGATTGACTGGCCTCACAGATGGAGATAGACAAATATTTGGATTATTAATTTTGATGGATATCTTGTTTTGTTGTTTCTGCAGCTTCATCCTTTTTCAAAGTGTTCTCAATTTCTTTACATGATCTTTTGTTTTATTATTAGAATTCCTTACGTGAAAAGTTTCCTATTGTGTTCATTTCCACCCCAAACATAAAATGTATTTATTAAGTGGTGAGGGGGAATAATGTTTTACAGGTAAGGCAAAAAATGTATTTGCACTGCAAGTCCTAGTTGGCATCTTTATCAGTCAGTGTTCTTGGTCAGTTTGGCTAATGCATAAAAACAAAACAAAACAAAACACAGCCTCAGTGCAATGCGTAGAAAGTACTGAAGAGAAACAAGCAAACAAGATGGATATCAAAGGTAAAGCGGAATCTTTCATTTATCAGTCGTGCTTTCTCCACCTCCAGCACTTCTGAATTAGCTCATGCATGTCAAGTAGATACTTTGTTTTTATATACGCATCTGTCAAGCTCCATGAACTTACCTGTTAGATGTGTTTACATATTTGTAGACAATATTCACATTTCAGTATTTTTCTGGCACAGTATTTTTCCTCCAGAGCAGCTGTATTAATTCCAATAATTTACCTTCTCAAGTACACCATTCTCAAATGTTTATTAAACATTTTTTCTTCCATCACTTCCTAGCTGCACTCAACATACGAACACATAAACCCCATGCACTGAACACTTGTATTTCATTGATATTCTTATTTATAAACACAGATTGAAGGTGCTGCAGAATTATTTTTCTCTCCCTGTAAGTAAAGGCAAGCCTAGATTAATGCTAAGAATTCAGCATTGAAACCTAGCTACAGCTCCTTACTTCCTAAGACTTTTGTCTTTTTAATCAGTTTAGCCTTTAGCCAAAAACTGTAGTAATATAGAAATGAACCTGTCAGATGCAATTTCACTTCTTCAGTCACTCCACTGGGAAGCATGGTGTCATGCTGCTCACCAGCGTGGGTATAGTGCTGGGAAGCCTTCAGCCAAAGTATCATTTTCAGTGTCTCTGTTTGCATGCATGAATTTTAAATGAGATCATTAAAAAAAAAAAAATCATTCAGACATAGAACTCTTGCTCATATTCAGAGGAAAAACAAAGATTTAATCACTTAGCACTTGCAGAATACTTTGAGTTACCCCACTAAGTATAGGTCTCAGGACAGAACATTTTTTTTTTGGAACATATTGATTCTATGCATCAGAGTGATACACTGCCTTGATTGCTTTTCTCATATCATTTAGCCCTTCAACTAGAAATCAGTTATTCAGACAGAGATGTATTGAGCCCGACCATTGTGGGAGCAAGCACTCAACAGCACAGAAGTCTCTTGCGTAGAGACCTGCCTCTGTGGCAAACCACTGGCTGGATGAAAGCACCAAGAACTAAAACCACTTGCAAAAGCTCTGAGCAAATTACTGAAGTGATATAGGAATAAAACCTGAGATTGTCAGGCTGCTTGTATGCTTTCCTCTGAAGAGCAAGAAATTGCTCTTCCAGGTATGTAACTTGATTTGACACAGTCCTTTGGAATCATATTGTGCACACATTTTGAGAAACAGTGGGAACTACCCAAGTCACTGCACGTTCGATGCTCACAGCAAAGCTGCTGCAGCCCCTCTGGCCCTGGCACTCTCAGGACATGTGAAAAACACATGAAAAACAAGTCCAACTTTTAAAGCTATCCCCTCCTTGCACTTTTTAACTCTGCGCTGAGCGCATACCTGACAGCAATGCAGAAAACCACTGAAGGCAGGTCCTTCAAGTGCATGGTTTCAGTGCTTTGTCAACAGCACTCTTGTGTGGCTTAATCCTCATACTGGCAAATCTTAACATGCGGAGGTTTACTGGCAAGAGAAGTAGGATTTCTTGATCAACTCTACAGTGTATATATGGGAGGGTTTCTCTGGAAGTACATTTAACTTTCCTATATGGAATAGGTACAACGTGGAGAAGCAATGGCAACAGACAGAATTTGTCCTAATTTACTTATCCTTGAAGAAAGCCAGTAAACTACAGTGCATACTGAATTACAAGAAAGCAATCATTTTTTACTGGACTAAAGCCTTCAGATGTGTACTTGATACAGAGAATGGAAGTAGTTTTATGTTGAGACAGCTAAGAAAAACATCAGTTGCTCAGCATGGCATCCGGCTAAACTAATCTTTGTTTTCCACAGGAGATGCTTTTTCAATAATTTCTAAGAGCTAAAAGACTTCATTAAAAACCATACAAGCATTGATCCAGATGTTAAGCCTCTCTGTACAATGAGAAGCCCTCTTGGAAAGCTGTGAAGAATAATTGGTTCATTGTTATCCGACCCTGAGAAAAGAGAAGAATATTGTCTGTTTATTTAATGTTATTATATGGAGGAATTTATTTCATTGTGCACCTACTGTTTGAAATGAATTTAATTGTAATTGTTTTACGTAATTAAAGTGTACGTAAACATTCAGTTTCATCCTAAATACCATTATGTAGCAGTGAAGTTCATTATTGTTGCTAAATCTGATTTAAAAAAAAACTCAGCAGAGCATTCTTATGCAAAGTAAAACAGGGCTCATTTTTAAATAACCAACACTAAGCAGAAGTAATACTGTTCAGATGCTTCTTGGAGACCTTCATTCTTTTATTTCTCATTGTTAGATTAATTTTTTATCAAGTTTCTTATCAAAATTTAACTAGGTCTCACGTCCCGGTAAGAGACGTTTCCTGATACCGGACTAATCAAGTCAAATTCTAAAGCTATCATCCCTGTATTTCACCACAGGCAGAAAATTCATTCTGTACACATTAACTTCTCTTCTTCTTTCCTATAGTTTTAACAGAGTAACATACCTTCAGAGCGAGCAGTAGAAATGAAGAGTTTGTCTCACTTATCTTAAATACTGGACAGAAAATGACAAAACTCAAATTCATCTTATGCTTATGGAAGACATAAACAACTCCAAATACCTTAAGAGTTTTACATACCAGTTATAACAAAAGAAAAAAACACATCCAGCAAAAACAATTAATGAAGAAGAAAAATCCTTAGGCTTTGTATCAGTACTTTCTACAAGAGATGTAGTGCAACGCATTACACTTCAGAAAATAATAGATAATATTTTAGCTCTGTGGTGACTGAACAAATCAATATGATGGGAAAAGGTGTTTCAGCAGAGTTGCAATGACAGAAAAATCAGCATGATAGAAAAGCTCCATAAAGGAAGGGAAAAAGATTGTTTACCCCTGTCACGAGATTCCAGGTTCACAGGGGACAACTCCCTCAAGGAGAAATCTTCAGAAAGAAATCCTCCCCAACTGGCAGACAGTCCTTAAATGGGGACTAAGAGAGGTGCAGCCAGGCTCCATCCCTCCCGGTCATTCAGCTGAATTGCCTTCACCTGTGCTCCCAGGGCTGACCAGGTCCTTTCCCCAGGTGCTCAATCAGTGGCTCAGGCCGTGACTCAACAGTTACCATACAAGTTCATACAAAATAACTTCATCTGGCATCTAACTGTCATTCCAGGTAAAATATTCATATAATTAGAGACGGGTGTTCCAACATTTCAGCTGTATGTTTGTAGAGAGTGAGATGTGACAATGTTTAAACTTTTTTCTAAGTTAATTTTGCAAAGATTGAACTGTACTTACAATTGATAACCAAAGCATACTTTCTGAACCATTTCCAAACGGAGAAGGACATGAACACAACTCAATCAAACTATATTCTGCACCAACTCTTCTTTTTATAAAATGTCTCTTACTTCTTCAAAATTAGGGAGATATTTCTTGTCTATGTTCAGACCTGCATGATTCATGCTTATATAACTCATTTATTCTCAATTTAAACAATTAAAGAATACCTTGCGAATGTTTTGCTTTTTCCAAGAAAGTGACATGAAGATTAGCTTTAAAAGTATCTTCTTGGATAACAATTTATCCTGTTAACTCCTCTGCAGATCCTATTTTTCAAATCTTGGAATTCAAGTTAAAATTCTGTTTTGGTAACATAGCACACAGAGCAAAGAGTAAGAGCTGATTAGAAGAACCTGTGCTTTTCAGTAGGCTTGAAAGTGCTTATCTGGGAATTGTAAAACACTGCAGACAGGATGTCATTTCTCCAACTTCCATAGCCCATAAGTAGTAAGCAGGAAAAACTAAAATTAATCAGTGGTGATTAGCCATGATCATCTCAGGCAAATAAGCTCATGAACCTCAGAAAAACAAAACACAGAATGACCAAATTTGACAATACAGAGAATAAGGATAATTTTTAATCAATCTCAATGTTTTTCTTGGAATGTTTACTAGTCCATTACTGCACGGTTTCGAGCCAAAGGCCAAAACTGGCAGTAATATATATTCTGAAATATTCTCATTAATCCTTGGTCAGTTTTTCTCTGAATTCCAACCATCGCCAGGAGAATTATATTCAAGCTTCCGCAATTTCATGTTTTCATTTCTTTTGCTATCTTAGAGGACCTTCTTTTTATGGTCAAAAGAGCAGCTGCAAACCACCAGCAGCCAAAGTATAGGAGATGCCAGGAAGAAACTCAAGGTAAATTAAAGCCATGGTTTCTCAGTCACAAAACAAACATGTTTACAGCAGCTACTAAGTACCTGTGGGATTTTTCTCTTAAATAGATTTGTCCAACAACCACATTAATAGTTCATGATCATTTGCTGAAAAGTTGCTTTGTCTGAATTTTGACAGTCCTTTCAGCTGCACACATAAATATCTCATGGCACATGTTTTGTCTGAAGAGGTGATATAGCCTGGTGTAAGTGAATGCAATGGCTCAGGCTGGATGTTATAAAACCACGAGGCAGCCAGGTGACCACAAGCAGTTAGGATGAAAAAACAGGTAAGAAAGCTTGTGAAAATACTGTGCCCTACAGCAAAATCATAGCAGATCACACAAAGTCCAATATCTGGATACCATCTGTGATCAGACTTCCAATTGAAACAGCAGAAACTGTGTTTACAAGTAATGAAAGAGAAGATAAAGGGACTCAACAAACAAAGAAAACAAAATTGTTCTTGTTTGATGTAAAATGTGCCAGGCTATCACACTAACAGGCAGCTCATAAATGCTTATTAATAGAGGTAGAGAGAACAAAGAATAAGGATAGATCTACAAATGCTGTGCGTGCAAACATGGGTTCCTCTAAATCTGACATATTAGCAAATTTTGACACTTGTTCTTAATGAAAAGCCTTCTAATGAAACATATGCATGAAATCTGCATTGATATTAACAGAGAAATCCAGGCAGAAATTTACTTAGAAAAACTGCTTTCATGCCAGTCAGTTTTTTCCAATTTCATTTGGACCAGTAATAATTTACTGAAAAGTACAAAAATGATTGATTTCTGAAGATCACATCTTGAAGTAAATGGCATTGTTCTGTCTGGGGAAGGAATTTACCATCATTTCTCTTATGTGCTTGATACAGTTGGATCAATGCAGCTTCAAGCTAAAACCTCGACTCCGGAGTTCTCCTGCAAAGCTCTCTGGAGGCAGGCTCACATGCCTGATGCAAGGAGCTGCTAGGCAGTGCTTTCTGGCATAGGAAAAGCAAAGCTCTGTCTGTAAGTAGAAGCATGTTATTTCTTCATAGCTTTGGCAAATGAAAGCAGCTTCTCTTAATTTATCTCACCTTTCAGATTTCTAGCTATTTGGATTACTTTGGAAAGTGTTTTTAAATAAATGCAGAAGTAAGTTGGAAGTTAAATAAATCTGTGTTAAGTTTCAGATTGGGGAGAGCATCCTATTATTTTCTGGTCAGATCACAACAACTGAACTTTAGTCCTAAGCCACTTTTGATTGGTACAATATGAATGACAACTGCTGGTAATGGTCAAGAGTCAAAATTTAAAAGAAACCAATTCTCTTCTCCTACCTCACTCCTAAGAGAAACAAACTGTATTGGAAAGCTCTTAGTGGAACAGTAATGCTGCAGCAGACACAGAAAACTGTGTCAATCAAAACCAAATGCAAAAGTCATGAAATATATTTGACAGCCTTGAAAAGTGGCTCAGCAATAAATTAACTTCTAGCCATCAAGCATCTCTGATGACAACACCCAGGTATTTTTTATTTAATTTTTATTTAATTTTTAAGATTATTTAATATTCTGAGGTCTCCAGCAGGGCAGTGGTTAACTATCATCCCGGTTTTACAACTGAAATAGTGGTTTTTTTGTTCCCCACCTAAGACCCAAACCCAAAATCCAAACCAAATGCGCACTCTTTTCACCTAAAGATCTGGTACAGAATCTGCACAGGTACTATTAGTAGAGCCACTGAAATGTTTTCCTTCCATCTCTGGAAACACATAGATCAGGGAAACAGTTATTAAGCCTTTACTAGATAATATTCACTTACAAATAAGATTTCCTAGCTTTCAGATATATTTGTGGTTATGGTTCTGCCCTCTGTAATTGGAGAGTAGGGTTATATTTGTAACTTCTCACTTACTGCCCACAGTTCACCCCTATGTTGGACTGCTCGCACATATTTCTGCAGCCTGCAGTAGTCCTCTGGAACACTCTTCTGCCTCAGCTGAGCAGCTGCAGTTAATAGCCAATCGACCTATTGCCTTCCTATCACCCCTCTGGTCCTTACATACGCCTTTACATTTCCTAAGGAGAAGCAAAAAAATCACCTGACACACACTTTCAAGGAGAAAACTACATTTATTACCATTAGAAGTTTAAACACCTTCTTTATTTCAGAGACATATACTGAATTTCTATTAAAACATTTTCTTCAACTGACATGGGGAACTGCAGCAAGAGAAGATATTGATTGCACCATACAGCCACTCCATTGTTGGCTTTAACAACACTGTCAGACCGCTTCATCTATCTTGCTAATATATTTGGCAACGCCCCGTTCGTAGTCTATCATTTACACAACTATCCAACATTTCCTATTTTAAATTCTCGTTCCCCCACGTTTGTGCAGCTATCTGTATAGTTCTCTTTACAGCCAACAGATTGTTTTATCCATTTGAATTTCTGAAGTAGGGGAAAAAAAGCCTGAGGCAAGGATTCTTAATAGAGCCACACATACATCCCCTTAGCCTCCTCCTCTTTCATTGGAAACCTATCTTAAACCTGTAGATTTAAGTTTTGCCAAGCATCAGAGCACAGTAATGGAGTGTCACTCAACAATTTGTGCTTTAATATGGAAGAGATCAAGGATTTCACCCGAACAAACAGTGTTTGAAACACCAAAACTGGCTCCAGTGCTGAGCATGGTGTTCCAAGTGTTCTTGCAGGATGCTGCTCCTCAGCTCCACGCCGAGCCATTGGGCAACACCTTACAGCTTTTGGGGCATGTGAGAGAAATAGCAACTTCCAGAGAATTACTTGTTCTGCAGTTGTTTAAGCAAGCGCATATGTGATCAACTTTTACATCAGGGAATTTTTTATACAAAAATGATTGTGAGGGATGAGAGCTCACTAATTAATCTGTGCAATTAGTCCTCCAAAGTAGCACTAGAGTATTTTCCCATGTGATCCAATCTGCAGAAATACAAAGAGTGCCTGAAAGAAAATAATTTTCTCTCAGAGATGTTGACAACAGCAAGGGGATCATGTTGGGGCAGAAAAAGGGTTGCAAGTGAAAAGGAGACTAAAGGAATTTTAAATAATTATCCTATTCTTTTTAAAACCCCTGACTTTTCCAGGAGAAAGGGACATCAGCCATGAAGGATAGATACATAGGTTCTTCTCTTGCCCTACAGGGTTTATTGAGAAGAATCCTGCCCCAGATTTTCCAAAGTCTTTGCTCTTTCAGCATCTTCTACATGTGTGTGGTCAAATGATTTAGCCACTACTCCAAGTTTTTACAAGCTCATTGGCACGTGAAATTACTCATCTGCTGAATTAGATCCTTGGACAAGAAAGACCATTTACTGTTGAGAACACGCAAACAACAAAGTTCAGACTGGCACCTTACAGTTCGTTTTGCTTCTTCCTTAGATATTAATAAAAGCACGCCAGAGGTGCCTACTCAATAATGACTGGATTCCCACAGATTATCAGTCACAGGTATAGCTAATCTTCTGAATTATCCTAATTTTAAAGTAATGAAAAAAATGATTTAAAAGCAAGAAGAGGAGCTTGCATGCTTTTTGCCAGCACAAGAGAAGCTTAAGAGTTTCAAACCCAGCTGCTTGGTAAAATTTTTAGGAGTTCATGTAAAGCAAATTGACTTTAAGAAAAAAGAAGTCTGAATTATGAAGCAGGGATGCAACTGCCAAGTTTTTAGTCTTCCTACAGCTGAATAAAATAGAAAAGTCAAAAGAAACATGATCCCTTCTATTTAGCTGAGGTAAACAGGATTTTAGCATGTCAAGAAATGGCATGAGAACTGAGTAAATTCAAGACGATAAACGCATGTGAAGTGCCATGTAATTGCTTAAAATAAAGTAAAACATCTGGTGGTCAATATTTGGCCAATTCTGCCTTCAAAACAAATGCAAACACTGACAAAAACCTTCTGACTCCTCTTACATAACACATTTTTGAGGAAAGGTAGATACATTTATCCATACTAGGATTAAACCTGTAAGAATAAGAAGATAGGAAGAGAAAAGAGATACAAATTGGAAACAGGCAAACACTGCTGAGAAATCACTGTTCTCAGTTTATCAGGAAAAGCAAGGAACACAGGAACAGCCAGTTTAACGACGCATTTTCAGTGTGCCTGCTATTGAAGAAGCAGTGATTTATCAGTTAGTAAGTGAGCAAAAAGAATTTGATTAACCAATCAAGAATTTACAACCTCGGCTGTCCATAAAGCATTTCACTGTAAGCGCATAAATGAATTTTGAATGTATGCATAGCAATTATATTTCTTACGCAGTGTTCTGTAAAATCATAATGAACTGAACTCTATTGAGAAAGGGAAATACGCTACTATAAAAAGAGAGAGTCCATCTGGATATGAAATTCTTGCAAGATAATGAATAAAAAGTAAGATGGTACAGAGTTAATCGCAAATCTGCTCTTCATCATATTCTTGTAAGGACAGCAGCTACCAGTTACATACAGCTGTTCTTGTGTAATGTCACAATGGTGGCAATGAGCAGCAATGCAAGGCTGCACTATGCTGAAAAGGCAAAACATAACTCTAAGAAGCCTCTCGGTCACCTGCCTGCCATCCTTCACGATCTCCATTACTTCCGGAAGTCTACCAGAGACACTTGTAAGAGAAACTTCCTGTCGTGACTGCATTAAAACACTGCAATGCAATATCACAGAAAAGTCAGAACCATGTTCTTATACAACAAGCTTACAGTAGAGTAAGAAATCAGAATTAATTATGCAGTTAGACATGAACAAAGCAAAACAGAATTGTTTCACGTCCATGAGTCTGTGACTTTTACTACTACCCATTTTCTGTTCAGCAGGCAGCCACTCATACACAGATTCCAATTTAAACTTCTCATATTTGATAACAGCATTCAAAATGTTTCTGTAAAGAAAGGATTTATCATGGAAAAGACTGTCCAAAATGATGTTAGCTTGTTTTCAATTAAATGGTGCTCTCCTGTCACCTTGGTATTTATATCAAAAATAAATGAAAACAAATGGTGCATCTTCCCTGCCACATCACTGAAGAGATACAGTGAGTGGGATTTATTATTGCCATGGGGACCTTGACTTAGCACCTCCTAGGACACTGCTCTCTGCTCAGGGCAATGCATGCCAGTCAAATACGCAGCATTTGTCCCCAGGGAGCAGAGTTATCAGGGAGCTTTATATCTCTTTGTTGTTCTCAAACCTGCTGCAGTGGGAGCCCTGCAGGGTGCTGAAGGTCCAATTGCTCTGACTGAAATCGTCAGCAGAGTTAAGCATGTCTCCTATGTTGCTGACATCTCCCCAGAGGAGTCACACTAGATGTGGGTGTCTGCTTGAGAAACACTTAGTTTAAAGCATGGATACCAGCACACAGCCAGGCAAGCCATCACCTGCTGGTTTTGGATCACTACTTTGAAAAAGTTACCTGAGAATAGGACATACAACACTGAGTCTGGAGAACTAGAGAAAACTCTGAACTGAGGATGAGACTAGCTATTAACTCTATACATTTTTGATCATATCCTCAGGGAACTCATGTCCAAATGGGAGAACAGAGGAGCTGGGTTCATATGGCAGGAACCACCCCATGCCGTGAAGAAGGAGACCACAGGAGTCCTGGAGTTCTTTAAGGGATATTGGCCTATGGAAGTGGACAAAAGCAAGGGTAGAGTCTAATTTTTGGATATTTCAAAAATGGTTTATCTGAGAGGAAATAATACATTAATTTTGGATTAAATTGATACCTCTATCTTGACAGATAGCTGTTTCTTCACTCTCAAGGTTTCTACTTTTGGGCTTACTTACAGAAGCCTGCAGATGACAGGTCTGTACTTTGTTAAAGTTAAAAAAGGAGCAAGAAGTGCAAACAGAAACATGTCCTTGCAGGAGTGCTATTCCATCAGTAGGATAACTAATAAGAAGGTCATATTCTATCCTTTTTCTACCTTTCCTCTCAGGCACCTTATCTGTTACAGCCACAAAAATTTAGGAAGAAAAATTAGGGCATTGTGTAATGACTCACAGTCAAGCACAGCAGAAGCATCCATCATCCACATCTTCAAAAACATACAAACTCCCAAGGACACCAATGAGAAATATTTATATCTTAGCTGGAAATCAGAATTAGAAATCTAACATCCTGGCCTTCTGACCAGAAAGCAAGGGAAATAGAGACTTTTTTAAGTAGTCCAAACATGGGACTTCTACTGATGTGAAAATACCCCCTTTCATATAAGCAGTTCTATTATTTGTAACACACAAAAAAAATCCATAAGGAAATATGAGCAAGAGTAAAATAGAGCCAAGCAGGCTAGGTCTGCTCATCTCCCTGAACTGGGAATGAAATAGCAGCATTGGAAGCTGGAGAAGACTAGTATGATTTATCCTAGGTCTGAATAGTCCTAGATCAACTCTCTAATGATTCTCACACACATTTCTAGTAGGCCTTCTGGAGCTGGAAATAATGAAAGGGAAGCCACTGAATGCAAGCTTTGTCCAGTGATACACAGCAAATGAAAAAGAAAAGGCACTGAAACATCCCTAGGAAAAAAATCCAGCAGACAAATGTCTGGCAGCTACAAAAATCATTGCAGGTAATGAGCAGAGGACTAGGCACACTGTACTGTATTTTTAGATGTGCAGAAGCACTTTATAAAAGAATCCATACTTTACAAACTAAGGAAAACTGCCTTCAATTCTTGGAGACAAGATCTCATCGTCTGTAACAGCAATGCTGTGATAAAGGCAAGTGCTTAAGCTAGCAGGACTTTCACCAGGAATTCACTGTGTCCATTTCACCACTTTATATCTCCTTGTATACTCTTGGGAAGAAATTGAAGTGCTTTCATATTCTCTTTCACAAAAAGAAAATGTATTTTTTTTAAACTCACACACACACACAAAAACAAAAAACAAAAACAAAAAACATATTCCAATAGCACCAGCTGAATTTCTGTTTAAATTAGGAACTGCTAAGATTGTTAGTAAACTGTTGCTGATTTTCCAACTACTCCAAATTCAAGAATAAATAATAGGGCAGAAGAATGTAGAAAAGCAATTGCAAAAAAAAAAAAAAAGTTTGTTAAAAAGTTTAGATCCCTTGATGCAGGTAGCTTACTGATTAAAAATCAGTTTAAACATATTTTTAATCATGTGCTATTTGCATTATTTAACTTCAAACCATTTGAAAACAACACTAAAACTAAGTATTATCTTCCCTTCCCTCACTTTTTAGCTTTCTGTATCAGTAAATTAACATACCATGAGTCATATTTGAACTGTAGGGTAATTCTATGCGTTTAGCGGTCACAGGAGCAGCAGAATCTACTGGGGAAATGGCAGGAGGGAAATAATTCTAGTGATAGGAAAAAATGTTATTCTGTTGATATGACTTTTGGATAATAGAAAACTAGATACTGAACCAGGTTTGATGAAACTAAAAGTAAGTTTGAAAAGCAGGGAAGCTGGCAGCAAGCACAGTGTCTTGGCTTTAGGGCATTGGGAGCATATTTCATTTTGGAGACTGTTTGCTGATATTCCCTAAGTGAACATTTCCTGGAAGTCTTTATTTTCTCGAAACAAGGGGCAGGGTGAGTTTTACTTATTTTCTTGCAAACTCCCTGCTAGCTATAAATCCTAGTTTTTGACAGCTCTTCTGCATAGTGACGAGCACACAGGGCATCATTTTAATGAAGCCACATCTTAACTTCCTTCAGAGAGGAAATATTGCTTGGCATTCAGAGCATGCCCACTTCTCATCTGCAGATGTATTACCCACATCAATTTTATCTACAGAAACTCAGCTTCTTTCTCTTACAGAAGACAAACACCTACGAGATAACTAAAACCACAAATACAGTATAAGAACTGTTAGTGAGAAATCATTTGTTAAGCATGAACATTGTCTTGGCAGCCCCAACCTGCCAACGTGATTGGCCAAGAAAGGTGCTGCTTTACACAGCAGATAGTGCATGTCTTGACTAGTGCACCTTCCTACTCGTTCCCAGCAGGGAACTGCTTTCACTACGAGCACGCCTACATGCACCATGACTCCAAAGGAGCACAGCCTGCAGCACAACCACTTGGGGCCCGATGCCTCTGTCCATAGAGTTGGCAAGGATCCCAAGTGCTTTCCAGTGTTCCAGATATGCTCTGGCAGAGGAGCAATCATGGCATTTTTTGAGTTTTCCTTCTGAGTTGTAGTTCACTTGCATGTGCACAGTAACTTGTGATCCAGACTCCTTCCACATTTATAAGAAATCCGGATGCAGTAAGAATGTAAATCTGCCACCTTCTGTCACTGGTACTCATGAATAACATATGACCAAACGCAAGATTTATTCCAAAGAAAATCAGAAAATTATCATCCTTGTCATATACCTTGCTAGAAATGAAGGCCACGGTGTCTATGCTTCACAAGGAGTTGAAGGAGTTTGGGACCATATCCTTTTCAAGACTAGGAAAGGGCTGAAACAAAAAAGCAAGCTGTGGTAGCAAACTCTCATCAACAAAATTGCTTTTTTGTTGACGCGATGTTGTTATGAGAGATCAGTTAAATGGCATAAGGTGTAACTGTGGGCCAAGCTAAAGATACATTGGAAAGAAGTTATGAATGCTTTATATCTTAAAACAACAAATCAAAGTGTAGCTTAATGTTAATAATAGCTTAATGTTAATTAAGGGGAAAAAAGCAGCTAGGGCACGTGCACAGGAGAAATTCTTGAACAAGGGCCAGGGCTGTGTGGCAGAAGCCTGGATTGTAAAAGCACAGGATGTCCTCAGCTGAAAGGGACCCACAAGGATCAACAAGTCCATCTCTTACCTCCACAGCTTCCACACAGGACCACCCAAAATTCAAACCCTATGTCTGAGATCTTGCCCAAATGCTCCTTGAATTCCAGCAGGTTGGGGCCTGGCGACCTGTGCTGCAGGTACTTAGCAACTTTGTAGTGCCTGCATCTTTATGCTAGCCAGACAAAACAAGGACAATGTTTTGTCCTGTGGACAGAGCCATCCTCTTGGAGAAGAAACCACTTACACATGGGGTCTTCAAACGTGCTTGGGCAATTTCTTACACAAGGAGAGCAACTCAACCACATTAATAAGAGCTTCGCATACACAAAAGCCCCATAACTACAGAGTTAAGCAGGTTTTGGATGTTGTTAGTGGTTACTGTTTACAGAACTTGTTGCCCTTACTGCCTAGTTACAAATAAGTTATATTTAACACATCAAGTTTTTCCAAGGACATTTTCCAAGGGGAATCTTGTGTGGCCCATCAACAAAGATTTTCTCTGTTGCATTTAGTAACAGCTACTGAATATCTGCCCATATCTGCTTTGGCTTTTCCCTCTCCGTTTGCATACCTTCAACAGGTATTTACATTAGCCAAGGAGTCCCAGTAAGGACCACAGTGCTAATTTATTAAATTTTACTATTATTTATTAATGTTTGAGTTAGACATGAAAAGCCGATGGAAAAAAATAACCCTGAAAAGATGCATGAGGCATTTGGAATAATGTAACTAATATGTTGATTAGTGAATCCTACAGTCAGAGCTGAATCCTTATTGCTTTCTTAAAAATAATAATTAAAAAACAATAACAACAAAGAAACACCTACAGTACTGATGAAGTAAGCAGCAATTTCTTTCTCCTTACAGCTATACTACACTGCAAATGTTCACCCCCTTATGAAGTAGCACTTTATGGATTGTAAGTAAACAGCACGAGAGTTAGACAGTTCTCTGAAATCCTGCTGCATCCCAGAAGGGACAAGACTTTTCAGGGGAAACCTCAGGCCGTGAACTTGTCAGCTCTACCCAGAGTCAAATCAGGGAAGAACAAGAACGAGAGATCTCCAGAAAAAAAAAACCTAAACCAAACGAAAAACACCAGTATAACATCCTCTCCCCCCAAATAACGATATGTTAATGCTTTGCACAGTGCTACTCTGGTTTAGATCTGAGGGATCTAAACCTCAGCTCTGCATCCTACCAAGCTACAGTTGCAGGATTGTAAAGCCTCTTTACAGATTCCTGAGCCTGCTTCCAAGATCTCACACCCCTGTTTAATTTTCTGCAGGAAGAAACTTCACACAAGGTACGATGCTATTTTCAATACCTTGCTTGGCTTCTAAATGTTTAACTCATTTTCTGGAGATTTGTTCATGTGGGTAGATATTAATCACATCTCGATATCCCAAGTTCCAAACCGGATGCTTGTAGTGGACATCAGGTGTTTCAGTTTTTCAAGAGATCTGAAAATATGAAGGTTTCACTGGTTTTCCCAAAGAACCTTTTCCTCATCCCTTTCTTTACAATTAAGGCCAATTCCACAGATGGAAAGAAAAGAAATACCTTTCCCTAATTTTAACCAACTTTGCCCAGGCTTTTAGCGTAACTCACACTGTGCAGCTTCGCAGGGCTCAGGAGTAGTGGTTGCTCCAGTTCCTTACCTTCAGACTTACAGGTCAGACCAGACAATGGGATTTAGCTCAGTAATTACTTCTGTCTCTCTCAGCCTTAGCAGAACTAAATACTAAATGCAAGGGGAAATATCCCTATGAGATTTATTTTTTTTTTAATATCTTAACACAGTTAATAGAATTAGAACAGTGAATTATTACAGAAGTAGATAGCTTATTATAAATTCAGTGTTATGGGACACTGAAATTAAATCGCCTTTGTATACTCTTTACAAGCTACCTGCAGGAGAAACATCAGGGCATTAAGGATGACTAATAATTGGCCTTTCCTCTGCTTACCAGAAAAGGTTTTATTGAGTGCTTGGAAGCAGAAGGTGTAAATTTCTCCTTATCAAGGCTGTGCTGAAGCAGTATCAATTGTAAAGTAATTGATGTAAAAACCCAGTTGCCTGTGAAGTTGTTACCTTGTCTTGAAAGCGAACCAACAAAAAATACATTTTACTATGGTATCGTATGCAAGCCCTGGTGATTTGCACTGCTGCAATTAGAGATTTCCAAAGTTTCTCTTAATGCAGCTTCTGTCCAAGAGGCACATAAGGTTTTGCATACAGTTCATGTGGCCTTCAGAACGTTCCTTCAAAGCCCAAAAAAGAAGAAGGGAGATGGATTGGTTTCTAATCGTGGTTGCACAGTAGTGGTAAGGAACTGACCTGTACTTGGTTCTAACTATGAATAGTTCTTTTCAGTATGGTAACCATTCTTAATGGCCTGTGAGGAGTCAAATCTCCATATTATAATTTTGTTTTCTCTTAAGAAATAATCTGAAATTTTATGTTCTTATAAACAATGTTCTGTGGCTTCCTGGCATGCTATATGCTAAGGCTCTTTTTACAGCTACATCATCCGCTGGAAACTTTTGAAATCAACATGTACTTAAAAAATTCCAAGGGGATTGAAATCCTCACCTGCAATCAGGATGGTGAATGTATGTACTATGGGCAGAGGAAACTGATAAATACCCACTTGGAGATAGGAAAAACACATTAGTCATTATTGCTGTATGAGAGGAAGTTAGAGCCTTCATAAATTTATAGCTAGGCATTAAATACACAGAGAAGTGGTTTCTTTCTTACCCAAAGTTATCTTTGAATGATTTACATCTTGAAGTGTGAGCAATAGATTCTGCCTCCTGCTCTGTCACGTATCCTCTTCAACTACATCACTGTACTGACACCACAAAATACACAGTGGCATTTCTGCCTGGCGGAGGAATGAGTCATATCACTGCAGCTTTGAACCTCAGCAAATCTCACTTAAATTTTAGAGCGGAACAGGATTTGATGCCCGTGCAAGGTGATGCATGCAGACATTTTAGGGGCTGAGTTAGATTTTTTTCCAAAGAAAAAGTATATAATTCATAAACTATTGAACACAACAGTAGGTTTTTAGCTCATCCATACAAGCCTTACTGTTAATTCACTCTCAATTATCAGTAGAGAAACCTTCTGCTCTCTGCTTGGCTTATTGAGCACTTTCAGAACGCCCCTGCACTGAGGAGATCCATTCCCTTCCATGACTTGTTCACAGCCCCAGCCAGACTCCACTAGAGTCAACTCAAGTGTCCACAGGGCCTGACAGACCCCCAGCCATGCAGGCAACATTGGTAAGGGTATGACAGTAGTGTAACTTACCAATCCCACTAGGAAACTTCACATTAAAAAATTATGGACATAACACAAAACTCCTGTTTCCAGCATTAAAGCAAATGTGATGAGGTTTCTCTGATATAACATGCTTAACAGCATTTCAGTAACACAGTGCTAGAGATGTTCTGGCTGTGGCTCCAAAAACAAAATATCAAGCACCCTTGTCAATTAGGTTTTTTTTTGCACCATCCTAGTGCAAATGCAATCCAGCTTCTTCTGCTTAAACTCTCCCAATCTACCTGTATACTCAATTCATCATTAGGAATGATGACAACCTGTAAGGACAGCTGAAATCTCTTCTGGGTGCCTCATTAATTTGAATTCCGTAGATCATTCTTCTTGAATTCAAGCAATGACATTTAATTACTTTTAGCTTATATGATACCTGTTTGAATCATAGGCCACTGAGCATACCAAAACTGTAAAATAAGTCCACTGCACTTATTTTCTTCTTTGTGCTTAATAAATGCTTAGGTCATCAGCCTAAGGAGTCATCATTCTTATGGTTTACATGTAGGTATTAAAACACTCTTGTCTACAGTGGTATCAATTATCTGCAGATAATACTAAAGTCCTCAAAGACTAAGAAGAAAGCCTACCTTCAGTTTGCGCTGTACGTGCCATGCAAAAAGAAAAAGAAAATTAATATGCACTTCTTGATACCATCCCAGCCTTATCCTGAATATTCATGAAATTTAGTCTTCAGACACTTGAAAGAAATGCATTTGCTTTTCTAATGGCATTCAAGGTATTTTTGACATGCCTGCAAACCTGTTTGTCAACACGAATGTAATGCTTCTTTCAGTTTAACTGTATCAAGGCAATTTCCTCATAACATAAGTAACATTGTCTTAAGTGAGAACAGTTACAAATATGAAAAGCAAGAGTATCAAAGAGAATTATCTACCTCACAAAATTTATTATGTTTGGGAGGTTTTCGGTTTGACAGACTTTCATTTTTGTGCCTTGTTTCACTTGCCTGCCTTTCTTTTCAACCAAATAGACAAAAGTAAACAAACAAAATAAAGAAATTCAGCTGCTACATGCTGATTTAAAGAAGAAACTACTGAGTATTCTTCTTTTAAACAGACAAGTACCACAGCTGGAAGATTCATAAAGGAAAGAAACATGAAACGACACGTAAAGAAACTCAACAAGATCTTCCATTCAGAAGTATTCTGAAGCCCAATTCCTGCAAACATAGCTTTGATATCCACTCAGTTGTAGTCTTCCCTGATAATTGTATTTGACAAATTCTTTTAGCAGTTGAAAACAGCCTATTGCTAAGCACATTCACTACAAGGGGAAGAAAAGAAGCTCTTAGCGTGCTATTCATTTTTAATGCACAAATATAAAAACATATAAATAAATACATAATCCAAAAGTTCCTCTATAAATTTGTGCAAGTATTTTGAGCCCAGTTTTTGCTGTGCAGGTGCCTTACCTGTTTTGAGGGTTTCAGTCATCCGAGTTGCTCCACTTTATTATATTAGTCTTTATATTGTGGTCTTATTTATGTAGTCTTCATGCTAACATTGTCATCACTCACATCAAATCTTGCTTCGTGTCACAGGGGAGTATTTATAGAAAATTGTTAATGCAAGTAATCTTATTTCTGCCTAGCTCTATCCTATCTTAGTCTTGAATCTAAACACTCACTGGTTTATCTGGAAAGAAGCTGCAGCTGCCCATCATTAATATACGCTCTAGAAAATCTTCAAAGGGAAGCAAACTTCCTTGCCTTTTCATTTCCCTGCTGCACAGACACTCCTGATAGAATTTCACAGAGGTTAATTTATTATGCTTCTGGACGTTCTGCCTAGTGTTTCTTTGATTCTGTGCAACAAATTTGCAAACAGAGGATGTTTGAAATTGGCCTCCAGCCAGAGTCTGACAAAGTTTCCCCAGGTGATTTTCCCTCCATTTAGATTATGTATACCAAACAACATTGTTTGTCTTCATTAAAAACAAAAAACAAAACAAAAAACAAAAAATAAGCAAACAAACAAACCACAGAAGAATATCAGCCCCAAGAGACAGTAGTGCCTTTTTTTTTCTTTTTTTCTTTTTGTTTAAAGCAATCCATTGAAGAAAACAATAAGCACCATGCTGTATATTGAAGTTGAGTTTCACTGAGATAGGCAATATGAGGTACGTATTTTCAGTACCATTGACAAGTTTATGATGACCTCCTGGTCTACAATGCTGATTCAGGGACTTAGAAGCCACGAGGGTTGGCTGTGTTTAGCCAGAAAGTCTAGATATGCCTATGACCATTTAGGACACAGAAGGAAATAATTATATCACCAAAAGCATACACTGCTGGAGGTGTGCTGGGCTGGAAGATCCCAAACGTTCACCTTACTTTTGTTTTTGCCCCAGCTCAGTTCGCCACAGCTTAACTTGCAGCTGTGTTTCTGTCACTGCAGTATTTGAAAAACAATAACTGATATAAAATGGGATGTTTCCCTTTTAAAACTCATTTTAATTAATTAAATGCCATTATTTTGAATTAATTATACTTAATTTAAATTTAAAATTCTATTTCTACCAAATCTATAAAATGCAAACCTGCACAATCGAAAGAAGCAAACAAATAAAGTCAACAGTTAAATATTCACATTTATTTAGCAGAAGTCCATTTTTCTTGAGGGGAACTGGGATGCAGACCATAGGATGTGGCCATGAATGGCATCCAGTATTTCCTGAAGAAGCACAGAGAGGAAAGCTTTAAAGAACCGAGTTGTTATTTTATCCTTAAAATGATATTTTTCCCTATAACCGTAATGTAGTGCAGAGATAAAAAAAACACAGTGAAAAACTCCAAATGAACAGATCTGTCTCTCTGCCTGAAAAGTTTAGTTCTGCGGATTGTAACACAACATACATTCTTTGTAAAAATTATGGACAGCAGATGGAAGCAAATTAAAGTCCATAGCTCTGTATTAGATAGAAGAAAATCAGATGAAGCTAACTTTGTCTAAGAGGCCACCTGAGTATTATTGCAATTCATCCATTCTCGTAGACATTTGCTGCAGTCCTAGATAAGAAAGATTTTTCAGACTATGCTAATACATTTTTGAATAAGAATATAAATATGAGGTTTCCTCTACTTTGTTTCTGCCTATTATGAAATACCTTCAGTTATCTTACACAGCTTTCTCAGAATGTTATTTTTAACTCTGGTTTTAATCAGCAACTATACCAAAGCTAATGGGGGTGCATGCATCCCACCATGAACTGGCTAAGTTAACAATGTTCACTTGCCATTTGCCTTGCCCTGTCGACAGAAACTTTCTCTTACTTGGAGTGATACAGGTCATTCTGTTTGAGCCAGAAACATCAAAGTTCCTATTCCACTTCTACAATAACCTTTGCCATTGCTCACTGCCCTTGGAGCTCATCAGTCCAACCGATTTCTCACCCACCTTACCATTCACAGCTAAAATGCATTTTTGCTGTATTTACCCTGGTTTAACTGGACACACTGCAGGTTGTTAGAGTTGGGTAGTATGGTCAGGTTGCAGTTGGACTTGATGATCTTTAAGGTCTTTTCCAACCTGGGCAATTCTATTATTTTATGATTCTAATGCTAGGGTGCATTTCCTCACACATTCCCAAGTACTTATAAGTAAAATGGATTTCAAAACTCAGGTAACTTTCAGTACATGGAGTCAATAACAGAAAGTTACAATCAAGCACAAATTCTGACAGCAGGCTTCCAAGAAGATAATCATGAGACTCTTCATAGCTGAAAAACAAACATCCTTTCTGTTTATAGGTTGCTTTTTGGTAGATGTCTGCCAAAATTAAATGCTTTAATTACTTATTTTGATATTCTATATTTGACTCCCTATTTATCTCCCTTTCCTCCCTCCTCCAAACAAAACCGTGAATTTTATTTCAGCACCAAGAGTACAAAAGGCAAAGAAGGTGATTAAGAAGGTGATTACAAACAGCTAAATCGAACTGAAATAACCTGTGCTTGAATTTTGCCTTTCTTTCACACATCACTACTTAATTAACAACCTAAAATAAATGTGTACACATATGTAGAAGAGTGCTCACAAAAGCAGATCTAGTAGTACATTCACCATTCCTGTGGTGTTCTTCAGCTGACTGTCCAGAGAAAAAACAACAACCAAGATGAAGGTGTCTTGACAGTATTGTAATCACCAGAGAAGAGCATAGCTCTAAAATTTCATCCTGATTTTTCAGCTTCAATTCTGAAGCCAATCAACAGTATCTGGGATTGTAAAAATAAACATATTACAAGGGCTTTCTTAAAAGTAATGCCAGCATTTTTTTTTTTAGTTCTGTTTTTATTGGCAACTGTATAAATTAAATGCATAAATGACAACATAGGCATGAGCAATAAGTTTGAATTGCAAAGCACCCTTAATAGAAGAAAATCTGAAAGTGAAATCGAATGCAGTAAGATTTAATTTAGAATAAATTGAAACATTACAACCACTCCTAGTACTCTTTCCTACCACTTTTGGTAGGAAAACAAACGACTGTCTTACTATCATTTTCCAAACTGCTGAAATGATTTAACAATTGTAGAAGAAATAATCTACTTGTTTTTTCTCCTTGCATATAAGTTCTCGCATGCATGTTCTTACTTCTTTTCTTTCTTTCCATGCCCCTTTTTTTTTGCCTATGTTTGTTTTTCTTTTGATATCCAAACTCCTCTTGTGCAGTTTCTTGAGCAGGTGCTAAATACTACCCTCCAGATAGAGAGCTTCCTAAGAGGAGAAGTAAGGGTGGGAGGATCTTCAGCCGTGCAAACCAAACCTGTGCATCACTGGCAGTTTTAATAACTTCATCACTCTTTCTCTGCTAACCTCCTCTGCAGTTAGATAACTTGTTTGCATCTATACCTGAGCTGCAGTGCTTCATTGCATGATGTCACCTCACAGTCCTATAAAAAATCAATATATTTTGCAAAACTAACAGCAGTTTGTATTTCTTGGGAAAAGTAACATTTTCACAGGTTTTTGACTGTTTAGAGGAAATCAGTAGGGAATATATAACCAAAACAGGATGCAGATATATTTTCTGAGGGAAAAAAATTATCCTTAGCACTATGACATGCACATGATCTGAAAAACTCGATCAATTTATTTGAAGCTGTGCAAGGGCCTTGTTCCCTCTGATGTGACCAAGAGGCAGGTTGTTTGACTAAACAATCTGCTAGTAACTGCTTATTTACTAGAACTTTCTTCTAACTACCATGTCATTAAACTGGAAACTTCATTGTTGGTTAAGTAACCCAAAGTTTGTCTCAGCCTTGCAGCAGAATTTGTGGAAGTAGGGTACATTTGATTTATTAATTAGGTCATTAACTGGACAGATAAGACTTCAAGTAGTGAGACTAGTCAATGCCCTGACAAAGCAAAGGAAGCAAGTATGTTCACATCCATTCATGGTATGGTCATGACTGCAGTTGCTCTTCCTGTTCCAATAGAGAAACACATACATACATATTGAGTAATTTCTCTACTATATAAAATGCCAGTGGTGAAAGATAGGAACACTTATAAGTAGAACATCTACTACTGTTGTTGCTTCTGATTCTCCCTAGGGTTACTTTATCTGGGAAAACACTGTTTTTTTTACATTTACTATGCCTACACCTATGCATACTAAACATCAGATAATTGGAGAAAAAAGAATTTCTCAGAACTTCACTTTATCATACCATGATTCTGAAAAACCCTTAAACATTTTAGATGTCTAATAAATTGATCACCTTGAATTAGCTGAGCAGCAATAACCACGCAAAAAATGAAGTAAGCATTATTTCTGATCTTAAAGTCCCACAGGGGGCCTTAATGGAGAGTCTCAATTCCATGTATGTTAGTTTGGAATTACTTTTGTGAATTTGTAGCTACATGTTAAGATACACATGCATTGTCTCTGTGTGTAGGAGTTCTCCTTGACCAAAGGGAATCACAAGAAACAAACCTGAACAACGCTTCCTGGAGACAGAGGCATCCCACACTGAGAGGGAAAAGATGAAATTTGAGAAAGCCTTCAGACACTCACAGAACTACAGGCAAAATGGGAAATGGTAATCTACTCTGCATGCTAACAGTGAAGAAACCAAATTAAGTAATTTTCTTCACTCACAGCAGGGCAACGCAGGATTAGAATTTGAAATGAAGGGAAGATGTTGCCCAGGGAAATTACAAAAGCTTTGAAGAAAAGTTTAATAGCCATCAAAAGTGACAGAAGAGTTAATGTCACTGTGGCTTCCTGATGTCCCTTAGACTTATTTTCCGAAAGACTACTTTCTGGATAGACTTATCTTTAAGGGACAATTATTTACTTAAAAGGAAGATGGAAGCACTTAGCACAAATGTCGCTAAAAGTGATCAAAACCAGATCATAGCTTTTCATAGCTTTCCACATATTAGTTGTTTATGCTTACAGCACGGAGCTGTATATGCGTTTTTAGGACTCCCACTCCTCCTCTCATTTCAAGGAATTTACTTCTATTACAATTAATAGTAGTTTTGTTTACAGATGTTTCAGTAATTTTAACATCTACACTTTTTATTATATATATTTTTTTTAAACAAAGGCACCTTTTCTTTCTGTAAAAACCTATAGAAATACAGGCTATATATCTTCAAAGAAATCTACTGCATAGTACATACATAAACTTCCCAAAGCTCTGCCACGTTGTTGTTGTTTGGGAACTTATTCTGAGCCAGTCCACTAACAGGCTGAGCTACAGCATTTGTATTTTAGATACAGCAAGTACTTATGATTCCAGCTTCAGATTTGACACTGACAAACTCACTAGGTTGATACAGTTTAGAATGTGACAGGGAATAGCACATACCTTTCTGTCTGGCTCATTTTGACCACCAAACTAGATAAAGTAAAATTGCTAAGAGTATCAGATATGCTTAACTGCTGTGAAAACATGATCAAGTACAGAAGTTAAAGTAACATTTTTGTTGTTGTTATTTTAACCACACATTTCCTTTATATGGAAAGCTGTATGCTTTACTTCAGAAGCGAGATGACATCTCCCATATTGGTACATACTCAATGCCACCTAGAACCACTAATGTGGGGAATGCACTGTAATATTACTAAATGGAAGAGAATTAAGAGCTGTGAACATTTTGAATATACAGAAAGCACCCTCCTTTCTACTGTTTTAGTAATCCACGTGGGAAGAACAGCTGTGTTCAGACCCTGGTTGAACATCCACCAGCACAGGTACTGGTGGCAGTGCAGCTCTGTCAGAGATGCACTGACCCTCAGAACACACACAGCATTAGTTACCATTGACAAGCCACCAGGAGCAGTCAGTTGTGCTTTGCTGCTGCTTCTGGCACTCCAGCAATCTGCTGCTGTGGTTATTTGCTACATGTAGAAGGCTTGATTGTCATTGTGTGGGGAAGCAGGAGCTTGGAATCCCTGCTTTAGGACTGGAGCAGCCACACACTCAGCACAGTCTATCAGTACAGAGCCTGCCAAGTCTTTCTTCTGCTCCCAAGCATGGCCATGCTGCAGCCTGTTCCTTTTCTCTCCCAGCACTGTGTCTGGCTGCAGCAGCTACCAAGCACACAACCAAGCACATAACAATCTCAAAATAACAGTACTATCACAAAAGGCCTTATAAATGTACCAAATGCTGCTGGACAGCATAGAGAGCTATATCCTATTGGGTATTGATAACAGTAGGACAAGGAGAAATGGTTCTGAGTTGAAGGAGGGAAGATTTAGGTCAGATGTCAGGGCAGTTCTTGACCAAGAGAGTGGTGAGGTGCTGGAACAGGCTGTGGATGCCCCGTCCATCCCTGGAGGTGTTCAAGGCCAGGTTAGATGGGAACCTGTGCAGCCTGGGCTGGTATTAAATGGGGAGGATTGGTGTCCCTGCATGTGGCAGGGGGGCTGGATATTCATGATCCTTATGGCCCCTTCCAACCCAGGCCATTCTATGATTCTGTGTTGGTCCAAAAAACCCACGTGCAGGTTAGGAACGAAAAGTAAGCTGTAGGATAAAAAAAAAAACACTACAGACACAGAGTAATAACAATAAAGCTTCAGCATTCATTTTTAAGTAGCAGATAGAGCAGGAACACTTCTTGGATATTTAAGATTATCTGGCCAAACATGGACATTAAAGTTTGGTTCATATTCTTATACACACAAGCAGTAACAAGTATGATTTGCAATTATGTAATGAAAAAGCAGCTCTGCTGACAGCCACAGAAGCAGCTTTTTCAGCAGCAGGGTCACCCCAGGACCAAGGTACACGGTGGACACAGAGAAGCCACACAGGGCTGGAAACAGGCATTGCTCATACAGCCTTTTGTTGGCTTTCATCTCCTTTCAAGGGGCAGAGAGGAGGGAGTGTTGCAGGATCATCCTGCAGGGGTAAACAAGGGCAGCAGGAGAGCTTGCATAATAAATCTTAAATAAGTTCACTGTATGAATCGACTGCATAGCAGGATTGACATGAGTACGCCTATTCCCAAATAAGACCGTTAAATCCGTACATGCCACATTGTCTGTGTGAGAGACTGCTTGGGGTTTCAAGATGGCAAAGCAAGCACATGATCCCCAATATGAGAAGTGAAGCAGGGAGCCATTTCTTGTTCTTCAGACCAGGAACACTTCTAAATTCTTTATGCTTGCTTCCTTCACGTTCACAGATTCTCCTTTCCATGTCACTTCTTCCTCAGACAGCACATCATTAAATTCATTTCACAAACGATGAAGATAATTAAAATGTTTTCTTTAGTTTCAAACTCATGTTTCTTTGGACATTCAGAAACCAAATTAAAATCCTGGTCCTGCCGTGCATTTCTTTCTGCACTGCTAGGTGACTTTTTTATTACTTGCATTTGCTGCTTCTCTGGGAGGGAAGCTGCTTGGAATGATTGTCCTTCCCAAGGTTCTTACTACAGAATGACAAAAAACATCCTTGGTTTCCTTTCTCCAAAATCCTTCTGAACACAGATAAGATTTATGAATCTTGTGCAATAAATCGCTATGCCTGGATTGCAGATCTTCATTCAACTAAGAGCTGTTTGTCTTTCCTCAATGCCTGAAATTTCAGGACAATTTGTTTTGCTTCTGCTCTAATCTTCTCAGAACAACGACTAACCCCTATCAAGAATTACAAGTAAGACCTGGATGATTCAAGAGACTTGAGAAATTCTGCTTGCTGATTTGTCTGCTAGTAGCTGAATCCTGCGTATGTTTCCCAATTCTGTGTTAGTTTATGGCTACTTTCTTCTGAAAAATTACTTTTATAAGTCTTAACTTTAAGGCTTTGCTGCTCTTTGTGTCTTACGATCCACTCCAAGTTATCTAGAGGAAATAAAGGAAACTTTCCCCACATACCACTGGAGCGTGCTCTTTATTAGTCATGTTTCTAACCAATTTATTTTCTTATTCAAGACAGGCATCCTCATACATAACTACCAAACACACTACCATTTTGTTTTTATCTCACTCAACATCTGATGTGAGATCAGCTTGTCAACTCAAAATTAAAAAAACAAATACTATATGCTTAATTTTTTTTTTTTTTTGTTATCTTTCAGGAACTTCAATCCCTTCTTTTGACTATTTTATACCAGAGACGTCCCTTAGTTGCAAAGTTTAATTAAGGTTTTTGTGTTCCCCAAATCAAATGGCTCTCTCAGCTTTCCCACTTATTATCTTTTGGGTTCAATGTTTTTCTGCCTGCACCAGGAGGGACACTGTGGTCAAACAGCAGCCCTCTAAAATCACAAGCAGATTATTGAAACATGAATTCTTGGCTAATATATCAACCTTTTATTCAATATTTGTTTATCTATGAGAATTGGAAGGGAGAGCCTGTAATCAGAAACAAATGGAATGAGAGTAGGCTGTCTGATCTTCCACTTCACCTTACTCCTGGCACAACTGTAGTTCTATTAGTTTCAGCTGAGCCAGTTGAGACTTGCCCTGGAGAAAAGTGGGATAAATATATATTTTAATTGTGTCTAAATAATTGTATTTTGCCCCTGGTTACAAAGCCTAAGAAGCACCAAACAGATTTCTGCATGCTCTGCTTTTATCATAAGCTCTACACCTAAACAGTTAGATACTCCTAGTAAAAAATAATAATTGGTTTTGAATTATACTTTGCACAGCTTAATCTACGGAAAAAACAAACACTCTAGCAAAGCTCAGCAAAAATACCAGGGCAGGGTATGCACAGGTACTGTAAGACACCTCTAACACTTCTCTAATGAGCAGTTTCAGCATCAGTTGAAAGACAACATTCAGCTCTTGATAATCAGTTGCTGAAGTAATGATGATTTCAATCATCCTGATGAAGTTGATGACAATGATTAAACTGGCTACTTAAAGCATCTCCTTGATTAAAGTGATATTTAGCCCATAAATCATGAAATTCTCTCTTTCATTTCATTTTACATCTTTCATAAATCTCTCAGGTAAGAAACGCCTTTCTCCACTTCTTATGTCCCCTCTCATACAGACCTCAGAAGCAAATTATTAGACAGTAGCAAATATTTCTGTAACAGTTTCCATTCTTCAGTAACACAACTTCTTACATACAATTGTAACATAACTTTCAATTCTAATAAAAACAAGAAAAATATCAGCCTTTGACATTGTGAATTCTGAACTCTAGGAATTCTTACTGACTTCATACATGCAGTAAATCCTTCATCATCTCATTTTTCTAGCATCAACCAGATACAGTAAATGGCTTATAGATTTCTTCTAGATGCTAGAGATCATAACAGTGTAGTAATAGTGACCCCTTTCTTCTTCTCAAATAGACATGGGAATAACCCAGAGTGATTATACAGGTAAAAAGGAATACTGGCTTGCTAGGGTATCCTCAGCTATTGCCTTGATGGTACTCACTGAAATTCCTTCTCCTCACTGTTATTCCTTCTCAGTATTTGGAAAATGTAAGCAGAAGCAGTATATTTCAGGAGAGCAATAAACCCCCCAGCCCCAGGTAACACTGGGATTGTAATTACTTCAGGCTATTGCAGCCACATAAAAATAATAACTTCTTGAGGAAAGAAATTAATAGCCCAGTATAGTAATAATAATTACTGATATCTTTCTGAGAGTGATGAATCCATCAAATCTGTAGAGGGGAAAAGCTACGTTACAGGACTTAATCTATATTGGCTCATCTAACTAGGTAGGAATTAAAGATCCATTTAACTTGAAATAAAAAAATATCATATCTTGCTGGTCTACAGTTATCACTAATAAATCTACAAACACTATTCAACTCAAACACAGCAAGCTCCCAAAGCAAGACACCTGCTATGGAAGCTAAGTCACGAAATCGTTACGTCAAATGGTAAAATACAGGTTGCTAACAAACAGCAGTTACCAAAAGGCACTTACTCCCCACAGTGCTGTCGGAAGAACGCAGAGCAAGAACAGATCAAACAGAAAAGCAAGATCTTCCTTTCTTCCCATTTCCCTGCTAAACATAGGGCTTGTCTAGCTCCTAAATTGCTGAGTACCCATCTACTGTGGTCACCTGTTATACTCATCAACTTCACGTATCCCTTATGCTGCTGGCTGTAAAGAGGACAACTGCCATCCATAAACCATAGTTTGCCATAATGTTTGTCTGTAGCATATTGCTCTAACAACATCAACTCCCTGAAGAGCATTGACTGAGAGGAGAACATTCTCACTGTTGAAGGTCAAACAAGTGATTTCACACAGTCAACAGGCTGGTCCCTGTGTCCCAGTAACTCCCAGGAAGGTGCCCACAAAGATCCTGTCTCCCCTGCAGACACCTCCACCCAGTGCAGCCTGCTGGCTATCAGAAACGACTGCAGGCTCTCCAAATTTCCAGGGGACTTTACCAGTATCGTAACGATTTCTTAAAAAATAAATAGAAAAAAAATCTCAGCTAATTTCTGTTATCCCTGATGTAACACACAGTCTGAAATAGCAATACTATTTTTAGAAGAACAGCAGCAAACTATCAACTGTGACACACAGGAAAAAAAATAACTAGAGCATGAGGTACCATCTGAGAAACCTTGAGAAGGTCAACTAGAGGCTTTCTGTAAGATGCCAGTAGGAAGCAGGGACAAATAATGCAGCTATAGGGCCTTGTATTAGCTGCTGCAAGGAAGCTTTCTTTCCTCCACCCCAAGACCACTGCATTTGAGAATTTCCTGATTGAAGACAAATAGTGAGAAGAGACTGTTACAGCTGAGATGAATTGGAGCAAGACAGGCATGTGTACACTTGCAGTAATCAACCTGACTGTAGAGCAGTTAGCTGTCAGCACAGTTAACTACCATCCCAGGCTACAGCCACCTTAATTCCTTATAAATAAATTAGCTTTGCTAGAGTATATCACCTTCAAAATGAAATAGTCAATGTACTTGATCTACAACACCTAATTCAAGACACTTGTCAGGTTGATTAATTAAGAGACACAGTTGGGAACCAAATATCACAGGTTTTATCCCACAAAACCCTCACTGTTTTTGCTTTCATATAATTATACTGCACAACATTTCTGCTTGTAGTCACCATTTTTTCATGGTTGATAATGGCCAAAAAAAAAAAAAAAAAAAAAAAAAGAAAAAAAGAAAAGACAAAGCATTTTGTTTTCAAACAATATTCCTTCACCTGGTTTTCCAAGTATCTCCTCCATGCTCACCTGGATTGAACTGGCTCCATCTGAATGTGGAGGAGGTTTACCATGAGTTTACTCTTGAAGACCGCATTAAGAACTAGCGTACAGATTTCCTGAAGTCTGTCCTGAGCTTAGGTGAGACCTACCTTTTCCTCTGACTTTGGCTTCCTCCACTCCTCCTTTGCTGCAAACAACAAAAACCTCGTGAACTGTGAGACTCACTTGCATCTTCATGCCTGTGTAAATATTACTGTAACAGTGCTTGTGAATAACAATGGAGATGAAAATAGCCACAAACTCACCAGAGGAGAGTGATGTGAAAGTTTCACGACAGGTGGTTCTTTTGCTGCCTGCCCACATACAATTTTATATCTCACCGCAGTACTGGAGAATAAGAGAGCCATTCTTCTACTCAAGAAAACATCCAGCACCCAGAGATAAAAGCAGTATTCAACTATTACAAAATTATTAAGTATGCCTTAATTTGAGGGAGAAGTACCACCCTTGAAACAGAATAGCTTCACCGTTAGCTTTGATTCTTCAGTTGTGCTGGCATGGGAGGGCATCTTGCAAGTAACAGAACACTTCACTTGCGTGCATACTATCACCAACTCCTGCCAAAACAGGTGTTCCAGTAAGACATTCTTATTTTGCATGGCACCAGTGGTATTTCTATAAGGATTTTGCTGACAATTAACTTCAGTGTTTGACATTAGCAGTAGACATAACTCGAAATGTAGCCTGAAAGAAAACTTTTTGCATCTTGCTAGGAATCAGTGAGGAGGATGAATTAAAGGATTTAAATTGTTTAATGAAAGTTCTTCTGCAGCTAATTGCCTAAATGCATGGGAATCATTAGATCACCACCAGAACCTGTGATTGAGCATCTGGCCAATGGGCAGAGCCAGCCCTAGGAGCACAGGTGAAAGCAATTAACCTAAGCTCATTTAAGGGCTGGCAGCCAAAGGGAAAAAAAATCTTCACTTTGAAATAAATTCTTCTGTGAGTTCACAGTGGGCTCTGATACTTGGTAGGGTATAAGCCATTCCTTCTTTTGTTACTAGGCTCTAAACAATATATTTTTTGAGTGACCTGAGAACTGGTCAAAGACAATTTTATCTGCTATTACCTATCTATTGAACAAACCTGTACAATAGAAAAGGCATTACAACAAAGGTATGATGACAAAAGCACTGGCACAATAGAAAGGTACTATAAAGGAAAGGAAGAAGACTGCTCACCCCTATCAGAAAATTCTAGGTTTGGAGAGAAAAACTTCACTAAGGGCAAACTTTCAGAAGAAGATCCTTCCCCAGTGCCAGTCAGCCCTTAAATGGGGTCTAAGAGAGGTGCAGCCAGGCTCCATCCCTCCCAGTCACTCAGCTGAATTGCCTTCACCTGTGCTCCCAGAGCTGACCGGGTCCTTTCCCCAGGTGCTCAATCAGTGGCTCAGACCATGACCCAACAGTTCCCATACACCTTATTCTACGCAAAGTAGTGTGAATTATTAGGATGCAGATCATCACAGGAATTTCTGAAGTTGTATGTTTGGTTCACAAAACAGTTGTAATTAACGTGTTGTTAACATCCACAAAGAGAATTTCAAAAGCATGTGAAATTTTAAGCAAGTATCAAACATGACTCTTAATGCGAATTTCATGAGCTGCTCTCTTTCTATTTCTCACATTTCCAGTTCAAATGTATGCTTCAAAATTAACACAGATCCTCTTCATGCAGACCGTTTCACTGGCTGGCCTGACTGCTTGCAGTACCTACTGTGATATAACCCATTCTATAGAAACGTCAGATTTTTCAGTTTTGAAAAGTGGCAGACAATTAACTTGCAATTTACTCTTGAGTAAAAGGAAACAAAGGAGATTCTTACTAAATAGATACATTTATGAAATAATCAGTTGAAGTGTTTACTCTGAAAAGAGAGAGATAAAGTGAGGACGATCATACTTTAACATGCTAACTCCTTTCCAATCTAATCAAGTTTGTTACTACGCCATAGAACAACTAAATAACAGCGATAATATCCACCACTGAAGGCAGAGGGAGAATATTAAAGCAAACAAACAACAAAAAAATCACCTGGTTGTCCTTTCTGTCAGACCAGGCATGTGTGTTGGTGTAGCAGCCTTACCTTAGGAAACATTGTTTTCTCCTTAGCCCTGGGAAAGAGGAAAAACCTTTTTAGACCAACGGGATTCAGCATCTCAGAACCTGTGCCCAAGGAAATGGGGCACTTGGAAGAGTAGATTTGCAAGTAGAACATTTTCCTGCTATTCTTTAAGTCAATGTGTTCAAAAGCATTTGAACTAACTAACACCTTTAAAGTAAGACAGACTTGAAGTAAAACAAAAATGCATTAGCTAAAGCCAAATGGCAGATATTCTGAGACATTAAAAAAGAAAAGAAAAAAAAAGAGGAAAGACATAAGAACTAGCAAGGAAAGAAAGGCCCTGCAAAGTGATGTCTGGGAGCTACGCAGTGAGGCATGAAGTGAGCCTGAGTGGCAGAGAATCAAGACACGGCCTCATGTCCCCAGTACCCCTCAGGACTGTGGCCATGCTGCAGCTCTCCCAGTGGCTGTCAGTGGGAGCTATGGTGTACAGCACAAAGCTAAGGGAGTTGGCAGCTGTGGGGAACAAAGCTGTTCTAGGCTTTGCCCCGAGGCTACCTGGCAAGTACTAGGGGGAAATTTTTGGAGGAACTTACTTTGAAGAAAGTAATTCCCTTTGGGTTTTGGATGATGAGCACTCTCGACACCAAGCAGTTCAGCACAAACCACCAGGGGTGTGAGTGACAGTGTAATGTGAAATGTAGCCGTCTGTACAATGTGGGTGGTGCCACCACCTTGGCTGGATGGTGAACGTTTGACGTTTTGCCACATCCCCACAGTCACTGCTGGGATGTCCCACAGCCTTGACTTCCTGTTAGGGGGACAGCACTGTCCATCGTCTTGAGAGACCAACCTGCTCACTGGCCAGGAGGAAAGAACAGTTTGTCTGCTGCCACTCTTCTGCAGACTTGGCTGGAGATGTCCACCTTCTGCTTTCCAAAAATGAGCTGCTTTAAGACTCGTTCTTTTCTTTATCTTGTGTGCCGCTGTGTCAAGATGAAAAGTCATTTTGCAAAGAACATCCTTTTTATTTTATTTTATTTTTGCTTGGACTCCAGATCTAAAGATACTGCTAACTCTGGCTCTTTTCTCAGCTGATTCTCCCTGTGAATATGTTGTTTTGACACCTTCTACCTGCTCTGTTTTGGGTGCCTAAAGCTGAGAGACTTGTAGGTGAAACTGGAAAGTTAGACTTCAACAGCTGAAGACCTTCAACAGCTGAAGACCTGAGCTCTTCACACATGCAGGTGCAGAGATGTGAGGGACCCCCCGGGTCTCACCACCTCAACACAGCTAATCCCAGCTGGTCCTCTTGCCAGCAAGGCTGAGATCAAAAAGCTTTCATCTTCAGACAGATCAGTCTTGTGCCTCTCTGTGGCTTTTCTAACAAATGGGAACTCTGCTTGTGAGTATGGATCACTGGTGACAGTAGGAAAACACTGCTTCAGTAAGGAAAAGAGACTGAACTCATAATGCACAACAAACACAACTCACTTGTGACACTAGTTGGGAAAATGACACCGCTCACCTTTGCTTACACACGAGCATAAACCAGTCTGGGCATCAGAAACATAAAAATGACTCAAAATACACATTGATTCTGAAATCAGTTCTTTTTTTTTTATCCTTTAAAACCATGGACAAGAATGTACAGCTCCACAAAAACGGAGGCCAAACATACTGAACCAAACATTTCCTGGAATGCTGTGTGACAGTTTTGCTACGGTAATTTCTCTTGAATCAGTCAGTTTAAAAGCAGTTTTCATTTGCAGTCAAAATAATAGTGGTATACATTGCACACTCCTTGAAACACAATCTTTGTCATAGGCACTATGATTATTTTTCTTCTCATTTTATTTTTACCGGTGAAAAAATAAACACAGTTAAAAATAGACAGCTTTTTCCCCATCTTCATTGTGTTTAGGCTATGTGGTTAAGTGGATACTCTCTCTATTTAGATGAACTGATGATAAGCTGGGTCATTTATTTTCTAAAAAAGTTTGCGTATGTAGTGTTACATACGTATATACTATTCAGAAGCCCCAAATCCAAGTCAAGTGTTCATCAGTGATTTTATTGACAGCAGAAACAATTTTGCTGATATTTTTGTTGTCTTACGTCAGTGAATGGCTCAAGACTTTTGGCTGCTGAAAAGGTTTCACAAGACTCACCCTAAGTACGAGGAATGCTCAGACTTCATGTCCATGCTAGCTGCTGTTCCATGCATATCTACAGATCAGCTTTAAGGTAAAGAAAAATTCATGTGACATGGATAAGATCTGGTGGACAATAAAGGAAAGCAGGAGATCAGGTATAAGTCTACAATAAAAGTTCATCCATTTAAATGAAGCTTTATTACTTGGCTAGTGTTCAGCAAGAAGTCTGAAAAACTGCACTTGTGACTGTTAAACTATTTCTGGGAATCAATCATTCCACTTTCATTTGTGGGCATTTTAATGTCCCTGTTCACCAAACAGTGAGGGCTGAAATACTATTTAGACAGCATATCAGGCACATGATTTGCAAAGGCAATTCTTCCCTTGCAGTTATTCCAACTACCCAAGCTGGATATTCACAGTGAACAGCAAACCATGTCTCCATTACCTTCATTCATCTCTAAATGCTTTCAGTACAGTTAGTTGCTCAGGACTGCAGCTGCAGACAGCAAGTGAGCCATGCAGGGCTCTGCCAGCACGTCAGTGAACTACATTATGAAAGCAAAGAGCTGCAACCAGATCCTTCCTGCAAAGAAGGAAAGCTGCCCAGAAGCTGCGGTACCTCCTTGGAGCACAGTGTTTGCACAGTGATGAGTTCTCCTTCTTCTCTGAAGCCACCTAGAAATAGTTTTACATCAGTATAAACGCAGAACTGCTTCTACTTAGTGGAGAAACTGAAATGCAAACCCAACTTTATGGCTAATCAGTATGGAGCTAAAGACATTTTTTCTTTAAAAATTTATATGATTTATGCTTTTTCCCAAGTCACCCTTTTGTGTCCATCTGGGACAGACGTTCTTGCTTAGCCTAGGAAACCTTCTGCACTGTGAAAGGCAGCTTTTACTCCTTACCTGACCAGGGGTGCAGCATGCAGGGTGCTGTGGTGCCCTGGGCTTGACACAGAACGCTGCCTATAGGGCTGGAGCAAGGACTGCACTGCTGTTTCTGCCAGCAAATGACACGGGGCTTCACGTAGCACCAGCACTGTGGTGCCACTGCTGCCTGTTAACAACTGCTGTTTGAATGAACCTGAACTGCTATCCCTAGGTGCTGGAAAAATCTATTTTGAGATACTACAAACCATTGCACCAGTTTACATACATAGTATTATCTGCAGCTGTATCTGAACCATTTTGGCATCACCCACGTGAAAATACTAGTAGGAAGGTTTTCAGTAGTTAGCCCTTACTTCAGCCCCTATACCCTCTGTAGAGAAGGCAGAGCACATCTCTTGCCTTAACTTTGCTTGGCTGTTTATAATGTCATAAATGTTTTCAGCATTTTATTTGGCAGAAAATAAGTTTATTAGGATGAAAGAAAGGCTAGATAAGCACACATATATACAAAACCCGCTCAGAATAATCCTCACCTGTGGGGGTATCAATTCTTTCTCTGAAGTCAGAATTTTAAAGAATTAGTCTCCTGGGCAGCTTTGGAAGAAAAGCTGCTACAGTTAGCTGAGATGAAAATGCAGACAGGCTGAATTTACCTTCAGTTCTCTATACAAAATACAGAGAAGCAGTGTTGAAGATTATATTTAAAAGGCAAACAAAAGGGATAATATGAAAGATCAACCTGGCAGCTCTCTCAGACCATCCACACTTGAATTCTAATGCATAAGATTGCTGCAGAAAGCATAAGGAGATTTTTGGCTAGTACACATACATGATGCTGGACTGTGAAACCCAGATCTGATCTGTAACAGCAACATTTCAGGCTAGGCTCAGAACTGAAGTTACAGGATCAGAACCAGTTACTTCACTAAAAACTGAGGACAACTCTAAGACAACTTGAGAAACAACTTCACTCTTGTAATAATCAAAGAGAATATAGAATGAGGTATAAGAAATAATGTTAGTTGGAATCAAACTGCTTTAATACTACTGAAATTATCCTAATGCTTAGAGAAGTTTCTGCTTGGATTGTGAATAACAGATCAGTTCAAATCAAGTCCTCAGAAGACTCCAAAATTCCACACTTGAAAGAATTTCAAAATTTGGAAATCTCTTACTTTAAAAAAAAAAAAAATGACGACTACAATTTCATTTATAGGAGGGAGATCTCAGAAAGAAACGAAGGTGAGGTGAGCTCCTCAGTTGTTGTATCCTGGTAACTCAAAATCTGTTCCTCCTTCAGTGGGAAAAGCTGTGCCACACAGTGAGAGGTTCTCTATCTATTTAGAAGCAGTAGGATATTACCTATTCTTAATACAATATTCTTAATACAAGCAGTGGGATTTAATGTATGGAAAAGGAAAACTGAAGAGAACTGCAGGCTCTGTGACTGGAACTGCTGAGAACAGATGGCTGTGGGGAAGGGCAGGAAGCACCCCACAGTGCTGCACAATTCCTGATTCCTGGGACACTCCCTTTCTAGGAGTACTCACAGCAGGTAAATGGGTGCATACACGATTTTGAAAGTTTGGATCTTAAATTACTCATCAGATCTCCCTACTGTCCCAAAAGTTAGGTTACAAGTTATATTCTTGATTATGAGGGTAAAGTAAAATTGAACATGTATAAAAATACTGAACTGCTGCCAATCCAGTGATGTCTGAGGCTACCAAACAGCACAGAAGTGGTACTTGCAATGCAGGAGCAAGGAAAAAGGACAAGATACCTGGTCACCACAGTGATGTGTTCCAGACCATGGGCAGTGTTAAGTAAAAAAGAAATATAAACTGCATGTGGGTCTGCTCCTGGTGGTGCTAGAGAATATGGTGCTTTTTGAATTTCTTACTAAAACATACTACAAATGGAGAATTTCCATGCCACTTACATGTATGCTATACTTAATGTACATTCTTCAGTCATCAATAAAAAGCTCTTCATCATATCTATAAAATATAATAGTTCATTTGTAGAAAAACAAAATGAAACAAAACAAAACCCCAATCCCAACCAACCTGTAGATTGTGCTGTTGTGATTTTAGTTTGTTTTTCATTTGGGAAAAGTTTCAGAAGAACAGCTATATGGAATATCAGGAGACCACTCCCTTTTTATAGGACTGCTGTCCAAAAAGGATGGAGCCAAATCTTTTCAAGAAAGTAAGAGTAAGCACCCCATCAGTGCAGTGCTAACAATGAATCAAAACATTGGTTCTAATGGAAAACAAAATTACTAAAAGTTTAGGAATTTCTGGTAGTTATCCTTTCCTCAAACACTACTAATGCGGTCAATTAATAAATTGAAGTTGTTTTTTTTTTTTTAAGCAGTTCCAAAGATACACAGCTTATATGAGTTTTACCATTAAGAGGAAAGCATCTTTACGCTGTGCAGCGTACACTGAGGATGGCTGTTTCTCCCTCACAGTAAGACTGAAGTTATAATAGCTATGTAGTTTTTATCTCATATATGAACTTTGCTACATAAAATAAATTCAGTTTGATAATTGTGATTTGGGAGAGCTAAGAAACCTAAAACCTGAAAACTGAGCATCCTGGTTGTATTCATGTGAATAGACTCCAGAACAAAGGGATCATAATCTTACTGTCAACTTACAGTAACAATACAGTATAAAAGGAAAAAAAGTCTGCACCCTCTCATGTTTTCAGCAAGATACAGAACTATGTTGCACTTTATAGTATTTACTTTTTCCCAATCTCCTTGAGATTTTAAATTAATGCCAAGATAACAAATCATTCATATAAACTCATTGTTTTCCCAAGTGAAAAGAAGTTTCCAGGGAAACTACACTTCATTGAAAGGAAATGTGTATTTATGTCATAAAAAAAATAAAAATTATTCTGGGTCTTCTCCTTCAAGCTTTAATTTCATTTGCTGCAGCTAGTACTCTGACAGAGTTCTTCTTTGGTATTTATTCTCATAATTTGTTATAAGAGTTCAAGTAATGTCCATAAGTAGACTGACGGTAGCTGGGCACGAATTGGAAAGAGGAATTGGAACTTCTGTCCCTCCCTACAAGATAAATAGACGTAAACCATCTGTTTGAACATTTTGATTCATGAGCAGGTACGTGTTAGCACCTGCCATAGTCTCACTGTTTTTATAAAACGTAAACAAGAAGCTTCAGAAGATTTTGATGAATAATATTTGAATCAGCCACCTTTAAGTGGTGCTAAGCTAACTGCTTTTGGAGCCCAGTCAGTGATACTCAGCTCTTGTAAAAGGATGGACCTAGCACACAAGCACTCATCTAACGAACCTCACACCGTATTCTAGACAGGACTTTGCACACTGCTATGAGCATAATTTTCATAAGCAAAATAAAGATAGCTCCATATGTCAGTGTAGTGGCCCTTACATCTTGCAATAGCCTACTAACATTTGTGACACTCCATTGGATATAGAGTAGAAAAGATTTGAGATGTGATCCTCTGTTAGTATATCATTATTGCACTGAGAACATCAGCTGAGAGCCTGGCAGGTGACTAGATGCCAAAAGCATGTTGAAAAGGTCTTTCTTCACTGGAATGTTTGTTCATTGAAACATCATCCTTCAAGAATTAACTTTCAGCTTTGGATAGTGGATGAAGTTTTTTAGTGGCTAACACCATGAGATGTGCCCATACTCACCCACATATCCTACTTCAAATATTGGGAACATTCTACTGTTTTTCGGGGTTGTTTGGGCTGAAATTCTGTTCAGAAACAAAATGAAAAAAAGCCACAAGAACAAAAGGGATATGTATTGCACTCCCAATTCTGCTCCACAACATTATGCTTAAGAGATGCAATTTCTCCTTTAAGCTCAGAGAAAGTTCAGCTTCATCTAACTAGCTGTTATCTCAGTTTACTTGAGCGTAGTACATTGCGTGTGAATATTCATACCAGATAACACTTAAACTTCATAGGTCTGGTGTTAATTTTAATTATGTTACAGGTTCAGAGTTCAGAGCCTCTTTTAAGGAGACTTCAGTCTCTTTCCAAGGGCAGGAATAGATGCCATTTTAGGAAGAAACTATGTTTGCACACTGACACATCCCTTCTGCTCCACTGAGTTCAATGGGATCATTAGATTCAGAAACAAAGCAAAATTTGGCCTACCATTTCAGCGGGCTCAGTGCAACTTTATGGGATCTTTTGTGTCCTCTACATACCTAATTGCGAGACCTCAGAGAAAATGCTGTCCCATTCACTGTAAAATAGGAGGGTCCATGGGGGAAAATAATTGCATTAGAGAAACACACAAATCACTTTAAGTTCACCTGTTTCAATGTTTGAAAATCATTTTCTTTTCCTCTGTAAACAATGACAGTTTCAATAGGATCTGAAGTGTTAACTCTTAACAAATAATACACTAGTCTGTCATATGGTTAATATTAATGTCTCTCTATTCAAACATGCTGAAAACTGAATAGAACAGTTAACATATAACAGTCACACATCCTTTGCTGAATACAAGATCGCATCTCTAACATGAACTGAAGGTATCCTCACCATTTCAGATCTCCATCAACCATTCAGTCAAACATTTCATTGTATTAAAGTACATTGCTCTTGCCCTTTTTCTGGGTCTTTTGGGGGTGTTCAGTGAACACATTCTCTCATTAAAGGCATTGCTTATGATTATATTATGATTATAGTTCTTTCTTCAACAGAAATCCTGCAGTGTGTTTCCAATACATCACCAGAAGAGAGTTTGCACAGTTTGGTAGGATTTGGGGGCAAGTAGGCCTTACAGCTGGATTGAAAAGATTTGGTGTTGACAGAGCAGTTTGTGAAAGATTTTGCATTTTACTGCAGATACCATTTCTCAACGAAATTAATTAACCATTAATTAACAAACAGTTGTGAGCATGCTTCACAAATTATTGAATCAGAGCTTTATGTAGAAGCCATTTTTTAAATTACAGGTGTGTTCACTTATGGGTAGATGCACGCTCACTTGGCTTATGTCCTGAGCTGGCAGGATACAAATGCTATTAACAGAAAAGTCACACAACTGAGCCGAGGTGAAGCTGAGCCCCACTTAGCACACGGTTCATCTTCCAGAGGTTTGTCTGGTGCGGGTTTTGTGCCATGCCAGTACAGGCAGCTCAGCCCGGTGAGATTGTGCACAGCCACTGCGTAGTGCAGAAACAAGACATGGAAGGACCATCCTTGTGGGGATCCCAGCCTACAGCTTAATCCTCCTGTTATGAGAAGAGCTCCACAGCTTTTTAGAAAGGAGTCTGAATGAGGCATGCTCCATCCTGGGCATAAAGCATAATTTGCCCTCAAATAGACTTTTATTGAAAACACACAGCAAAGATTACAGCCATAGAAAGTTCTGTAAACAAGACAATTTCATCATCTTAAACAAAACAAAAAAAAAAAAAAAAAAAAAAAAAAAAAAAGAGCCAAAACAACACACACACACACAAACAAAAATCAAAAAACCCAAAAAATTAAAAGAAAAAAGACAAGAAAACCAAAGTAAGACTTGATGAATAAAGATTTGTGAAGAGGATTTTTTTTAATGCCTCAGCTAGGCACAAAATAAATGACATACATTTTCAGCATTTTCTTTTTCAAATTTACTTGACAGAGGTTAAAATATTGCTTTATTCTGACTAAACATACAACAGCACTGTGTGACCGACTGTGCTATTTTGGGAAGTCTTGAGACTTGTGAACTGGAAAGTCTGGGGCACATCTAATAAGTTGAACAATTAATTTGCTGCAAATAATATTTTAATACATTCTGTATATATGGTAATTTTTTAAATCAATCTTCTGACATTATCAGGGAAGGCTATTTGGTAATTATTTATCATAGTTTATATTCTTTTTCCCCACAAATAAGCAGATATTTTAATAACAATGAAAACAGTAACGTGAGCCACTGAACCCAAATCGTTGCATTATTGGCATATTATGTTACAATTTATTGGGAGGAAGAGGGACTCAAAAGAAATCAAATGAAAAAAAAAAAAAAGCCTATAATATGATTGGGATACAGTAATCAGGAACTGACATTTCTTCTCTAAGGCCTTCTCTAAGGCAGCAGGGATTGATTTGCTGGAACTGCTTGTTCACGTACAGCCCCAGCAGAATCAGCTGCGTGCATGCTCCTGGGTATGCCCATCCTGAGCTATGTGCAGGGTTGGAGCTTCGTAGTTCACAAGCCAAAGCCATGATTCATTGAAGTGACCAGAGAACTGAGAGCGGAATCAAATGAGGACAGTATGGACACCTATTGGCTGGCCTCAGATCGCGTTGGATCTCCCAGACTCATTTCTGAATAACCCATAATAAAAATAAGTTAAAAAAAACACACATACACTCAGAAGTGCTCCTTGAGAGCGTACAAATGCCTTCAAAGTTTAACAGTTTAGAAATGCTTATGGATCGGTAAAGAACAGCAGAGTTTACATTCCCACTCTTAAAAACTAAACCAACCCTAACCTGCCATGGTGCGTGCTTCTGCACTTTGAGTTTCTGTTCTTCTTTTTCTTCTTCCAACCAAGAAGCTCTTTTAGACAAAGCTCAGAAGATGGAGCAGCCACAGGGCCACTGCACCTCCACAGGCCCCAACCCCTCTCCAGGCTTGGCCTGACCCAAAGCTCCTAAAAGTTTCCACTGAACTTCTCAAGCTGACTGACACACTCATGTAAGGTAGAGAGTCAAGCATCTGGCTCAATTAAGGATTTACGGTCATTACACAGTTAGTGCCAAGAATTGGATGTTTGTGTGTCTCCTCCCTCAGTACGAACCTAGAACTGAGAGCAGGGGGGACCTGGTCTGTGCTAGGGTTTTGGAACTTGCACCCCTGGCCAGCATTCACTGCAGCGCTGCCCTGAAACCAAGAATGGTTCTTAGAACGGTCTTGGCCTTTATTGAAAATAGGATGCATAGCCTAAGCCTCCTGACAGCCAAACAGGACAGTGTTAAAATACTCTAGAACTGAAACTGTATGTATAATCCTGCCTAGAAAGCACCTGATGTACGCCTTATCCCTCCCGGAACATTTCTTTCCTTTAAAAAAATATTTTGTTAAAAAACACTATGATATGAGGGCGATTGACTATTTGGTTTCTTCTAAGTAGATGCTCTTAAATTAATGCATATAAATAATTTGTATTTAATTTCCTCCTTTCCTGTTTAGCAAAGCATCGAATGCACAGATCTGTTATTCCCCCTCCTGCGACCCCCACACAAAGTCACTTGGTCAACACTGAGTCTCTTTGTGTTTCACCTTTTAAGACAAATTGTGCCTCTCGATCTGCCTTGGCCACAGGGCTCATAGGCAGGAACGCGGTGTTCTCGCTCGCGCTGCTCTCCGCGTCTACGCTCGTCAGTTCGAAGTCCTCCGACCTCCTCGCATCAGTCAGAATCCGAATCTGCTCCTGCACAGTTTCTAGCAATATTTTCACTTCATGTTGTTCTGCTATAAGACAATTACTGACAGGGGAACTCACATTGACAAGTTCAGCTGAATAGGAGTTTTTGCACCATTTGATGCCTGTTACTTCAGAAACATTTTGCATTTGCATGCAGGCTTCGTCCAAGCCCACAGATGGGATGATGGGAACTGAGTTGGCCCTTGAAGATGAGTATCCGACCAAGTCCTTCTGATCCACGTTATTAAAATAAGGGGTTGTCTCTCTTGAAGGCAGTTGCATATTTATTGAAGTATTCTGAGAAGTTTTTAAACCACTAGATGAGTACCTGAAAGGAATAAGAAAGATTTTTTGTTGCAAACTGAGCAGCCAGATGTGACCAGTGGAAGGAATGTTGTATGAGAGTCAGAGAGCTGTGCTGCAAGGATACATGGCTGTTTCGAGTCACACTCAGAGCACTTAGAGCTATTGTGGCCCAGGGGAAAACAGCAGGCTCTGGAAATCTGGGTTTTATTGCCACTGCTTTTCCCTCTGTCCCATTTTCCCCACCAGTACATGAGAATAATAACAATAAATTTTTATATGCTTTCAGGAGTTACACTGTACTGGATACAAGGAAGGTTTTTACAGTATGGGTGGTGAAGCACTAGCATGGGATGCCCAGAGAGGTGGTGGAAGCCCTGGAGACATTCAAGATGAGGCTGGATCAGGCTCTGAGCAAGCAGATGGAGCTGTAGATGTCCCTGCTCACTGCAGGGGAGTTGGACTCCACAGCCCTTAAGGCTGCTCAGAGCCTTCCAAATCAAAAGATTCTTCAAATCTTTTTTTTTTTTTTTTTCCTATAAGTCAAATTCAAAATCTCATTCTTTCATTTCTAACCGGAGAAATGGATTGATGTTTTCTTGAACATCAGAACTCTCGATATCAAATCGTTATTCCAGGAAAACACTGAAGAAGAGAAATTGAAACAAAATTATATTCTTTAATTGCATGGAAACAATCATCTGTGCCCCCTTTCAAATATGCAGTGTCTACGTGCACTGTAACTCTGACAAACATGTCATTTTTTGTAATCATCCAATGCTGACATGATTTGGTTTCTTAAGACCTCATCTGGAAATAATGTCTTGTGCTCATGAAAATGTTATTCACCTATTCTACAAGAAAAATCCTTTATCCTCCACTTACGTATATTATAGCATGATTTCATTTATTGTGAGGCAACTTCACTGATTGTTTTATCAACATTCCCATTTTGATTCAAAGCCAAATTCATTACTCTTACCAGAAAATGTTTGCACTGATATATTTAAAAACCAGAAATGGAAAATATACTAAATATAAAGGAAACAATGCTCAAGAAGATGTTTCCCATTCCTGAAGTATTATTAGAAATGCAGTATTTCTACTACTTGTGATTACCAAGAACCATAGGCATCACCTCCATGCTTCATCAATATTTTATGCATCGTCAGCTTTGTGTTCTTATCACTATGTGATGGGGGAAGCCAATGAGAAATCTAACATGTTTTACTGTTGATCATGAAAAGTGATATCTACATCTGGTACAGAGGAAATGTCTGAGCTCAAACAGGAAGGATATTTTCTGAAAGCTGCTTAAACCTACTGGACTTGCCCCGGGGTATTCTATCTACATGTGCCTTGCTTCTTCTGACATTAACAGAAAGAGAACTTGGGAACAGCAATTAAAGTGTTCAAAACAGCCGTAGCCTAATAAAAGCATACAAAGCTAATTAAGTGGACAGATTTCGTTTGGCCCCAGCCTCCTGGTGAGCTGTCAGACAGACAAAAGAGGAGGAAATATCTCTAGGCTCATTTCCAGGAGAGCGCTGCTGACTTGTAGCTAGCTCATCTATGGTGGCTGTGTTTCATAACTGCTTGAAGTGAACCTGGACACATGCACACATGCAGCACTGTGCGTTGCTACACTGAAACTCTGCAGCAGCACTCCCAGAAGACTACAAAGCACAGCTGGGAGCTCTGCAATAAGGAAGAGGCACTGTGAGCTTTGCTGCTATCTGATGGAATAAGATACTGCTTTGGGAAGTGGGACCCAGGGGAACAATAAAGCAAGTGGCTTTTAGGAATATGAAACAGCATTTCTTGCACAAGCTATGCAGCTGCATTTACACTTTACTCTGAAACAGGAAGGGTCGGCTTTTGGTTAATTACTTTTGTTCTGTGCTTAGACACACTGGCCATCTACTGAAGGCCTTTTTTGAGCAGTTTTTGAGAATCAGTATAATGAAAAACTGATTAGCTAAATTATTCCAGAGGGAGGACAACTGAAAATAAATTAATAATAAAGGAAAACAAAAGAGTGCAGACCTGTTGTGCCCATTCTTGTTTCCTTTGCATTTGCTTATTATATAATTGTTCAAACGACTATAGCTGGAGGGATCTCATCAGCTGCATTATTCCCCTTTTTGGTAATTCAGGCCCTACATATATTCTGGGTTGCACCCTGAAAACAAAGGGAGTGAATGTTTTTAATGAATTTCACATGCAATGGCTGTATTATATGGATGATATATGAGCAAAACCAAAAAAAGATGGAATTATCCAATGAGTTTAGTGAGATAACAGTAACATTTGCCAATTCCATAAAAGGGATTCAATTATTCTTGGTATTTTGAAAACTAATTGGCAGTAACAATAACATGTAACTCAATGCCTGGCATATTTCCATAGCTGTTTGTTTTTTATTTCTTTTTTTGAAGTGCAGATGAACACAACCATTTTATGCCAGAAGTACATGTTTCTGCCCTGTGTTTACACAGCTTTCAAAGAAAGACTAAGTTGAATTAAAGCACATGTACTGTGTGTAACAGGCAATGTACTGAACTAGCAGGGATACGACTTCAGAGCCATGTGAGAGCTGGCTTTTAGTTCACTACAAACAAATCCCTGCTTCTACTTCTGATGCCAAACTGTTGCTGGTTACAACAGAATGAGATTTCAGTCAATAAGCACCTCTAAGTGCAGAATAATAATAATTGTTTCCTGTAATTGTTTCCCAGAACTAGAATGTCCCTTAAGAAAGGTATTTGTATTATTTTCATCTGAAAAAATAATTTTGTCTGAATAAATTAAATTGTGCATGTACTTCAAAGTGCAGCTCTGCCCAATCTTCTACTGAAATCAAGTATAAAAGCCCACAAATATTCATAAATCTGCAACAGCAACCACCTGTTACACAGTTTTCAAGAGTCTGTGTCAGTGAATGAAACTGAATGAAGCATAATTACGCTGTCCCTTAAAACAGATATTAAAGCAAGACAAGCAGGACTTATGACTTAAAATACAAAATGAGCTTCATTCAGCGTAGCGCAAAGAGCTTTGCTATAAGCCCAATTGCTGTAGATGTTCACTGTAGGAAATTGATGGCCAAGTCCATTAAGATGAATGAGAGTCTCTACAATGACATCAGCAGGCTTCAACTCAGCCTTGGAAGCATGCATACCTACCTATGTGTCTACCTAAATATATGACATGCTGGGGGTCTGCAAACACATCTGTATCTGTATAAATATGCATTTGCAGATATAAGGTACTGCCTCTAGCAGCTAATACCAAGCAATGCAAACAGCTGTCACTGTGGGACCAAAGTACCGTCCTTCTCTTTGCATGCATGCCCACGACACCCCAAAATGCTCATTGGACTCTGAGATGTGACTGCTATGGAGGTATTTGTTTACTTCAAGCCCTTCATTTCAGGAAGGTCTTTCCGCTACTCTGAGTAGCGGACTGATGAACCAGTCGTATTTGACTTGAAGTCTACAAAGGCCTGAATTGCAAATATTGAGAGCTGGTGTTTTCCTGCAGCAGCAAAAGAACCCCAACTTCTCTAAGGACCTTCCAGTTGGGCTGATATCCACTGAGAGCACCAAAAATCTCAAACAGATGGTAAGAGAAAGATTTGGGGAAAAGGGGTTCCTGGTTAGAAGACTTCCACTTGCAGTAGAATTAGAACATTTTCTTTGTATTTCGGTTTGGAGATCAGATGTGCACTTGAATTTTAGTTGCTATAGTTATATTTTAGTTTAGTTACAGTACTTCATTACTGCATCCCTTGTAAAAAGCTTTGTTACATTCTGTAAAGACTACGTTTTCATAAAAATATACTATCCATTATCAAAACACTTCAATAAAACAAGATCAAAGAGTTGCTATAATTTTCATGCCTTGTGTTCACATGGTTGTAATTCCTTCTCATGGGGACTGGCTTAAGGATGCTGATATCACATCTGTGACACTGCTGCTGGTACTCCAACATAACAGCACTTGCCAGTGTGTTTGCAGGCCTCTTTCTGAGGATGTACCACTGACAGAGGCAGAAGGAAGCAAGTCGAGTAGTACAGACATGGATAGTACAGAAAATAAGGACGAGGTGCTTTAGGGACTGAGGCCAGGGGGGTTGCAGCACGGTGAAAAAAAATCAACCTTTTGAAGAATGTCAACAGGCCAGATACAGACCAATACAAGATGATAATTGTAATATCACATACTGATTTCCTAGAGGAGAGCAAATACAGCTAGCCACACAGCCTTGCTGTGTTTTCTACCTCGCTTCTCAAGATAAAGAGGCTGCAGCTTTCTTCCACGCCTGTGTTTCAAAGCACTGCCACGTAGCAGGGAAGCAGCATTCTCTCCGATACAAAACTACCATTTTGTCACAACTTTCTTAAGGTCTACATTATCATAGGAACGAACAACAGTATCCTGACTGTAAGAAATAACAAACAGGTTCTTCCCCAGAAGAAGCAAACTGCATCAACAAAAGAAGCATGAAACAAACCTGAACCTTTGAAGAGGCCTACAGAAAGTTGACTCTCTTTATGCTTTGTTCTCTCCTGTCCCAGGCAAACCCCACTGGCAGTCTGCCTCCCTAACTACTCTAGTCAGCTTCATTAGGCAGATTCAGCTACAAGAGACCTAGAGAGCAAAGTCACATTCCCTCCTGGGATGCCTGGCTGTGGACTGATGCATGCCTGCTTCAGTCTCTGCTAAGCTGGGACTCAAGCATCTTTAAATGAGACCAGAGCAACCCTACAGGTATTCCTCCTGGTGTTACATGTAGTGTGTTTGCAGTGATTCTGGGAAGCCTCTGGAAATCTATAGGGATATGTAAATATTATGCAAAAAAACTCAGCAATTGCAAAAGACTTCAAAGGCTGCTCTAGGTGCTTGGGAGCTCTTCTGAAATTCAGACCTTATGTACAGCTGGAGGTGAATTAGAAGATGAAAAATATCAGGTTCTTTGTATGTGTTCAAAGACAAACTCACATGAATCGGGTTACAGTTTTCCATCTACAGCAAACATGCAATCTACAAAGACTGCATTAAAAAATATGAAAGCTGGACTTCTGAATTATTTCCTCTTATTTGTCCAGTGCTGACAAAAGAAAGAAGTGCTGTGCAAACATTACGTAGAACTACTTCTCCAAGCAGTGCTGGCCTGCTGTGGATATTTCTTTACTTACCCATGACAAGGTATTGTGTCCTGCTCTGTGATCCTGGACTCTTCTAGCTGTTGATATGCTGGTCCTGTAATCCCATTGAACCTACCCCGAGGTAAGGGAGGAGTCCTCCGAAAGGCATTTCTATGTAGCATCCCACTTTTCTGTCCTGGACTGCAGCATGAAGAGAGACTTCTAGAAACAACACACCAAAGATACAGTGACAATTATCATTGCAAAAAGGGTAAACTTCTGCAAAGTGAAGATTCAAAATTAATAATGCATGGATTACTGTTTCTATAAACTTTGCTCTGGCAGTCTACCATGTCAGCAGAAACTCTCTAAGGATACATATTGCTATAATCCACAGCTAGCTGCTGTTTAGGCCGTATCTAACAGATCACATCCCTTCTAAGAAAGAAAATAATTGACTGGCATCTTAAATGTTTTCTTATCCTTGATGAAGGATGCTTCTTTTATTCCTTGCTGCGTACCATAATCGTGCTATAAGGAGATGGACCCTCCAATAGTGGAAATAAACAGCAAAAGTCCATCAGATGGAGCCTTTTATATTGCTTTTATTCTTTTTTTTTATATACATTGATTGTTTTCTTATTTTACATATGTGATAAATAGAATTCTTTCTTTTCATGGTATGATAGAAAAATACTCTTGTAAACAACATTTTTGTAGTGTTTTGTAAAAACAGCTTTCTTTTTATTTAATGCAGGAATTGAAAGGTATCTAGAATTCACACAGTATTTCTTCTACAAACCATAAAACCAGGTTTTGCTAACACAAAAATAAGGGAACACAAAATTATGTCAAAATATAACCCATTTATACTGCATGGCATGACTGGCTATTCATTTTTCAGCTACTCCTTACTTCTCTTAATATCTCCTGGGGCTCAGAAATGCATATGTATTATTTAATATTATGTCACCTCCTTAAAGAAGTTTTAGTATAGGTTTTGTGAATGCACTGTAAGAATTATTATTGTTGGTTAGGTGAATAATTAGAACTTCTGATAAAATTCAGCTATGCAAATGATTTAACCTAAATTCACTTCATTTTTCATAACATGATTTAACAACAATCCCCATTTTATACCTAATGGAAACTTTACTTACATTGGGGCCACATCTACTCCCAAAGAAATTCTTGCTTGGATCAAATATCTTAGACAAGTCCTCTTGAAGAACACATTTTAAAACCTACCCTTTCTCTCCAAACTCAAAATAGTAGAAATAAATTCAACTCTCTCTCAATCTCTACTCTACTGCTCACGTTCCTTTTTGGTATCTGCACTGTTCTCTTCCACACTTGTGCATGCCTGGTGCTTTTTATTTGAAAAGACAGATAACTCATAGCAATAGCATTCCCATAAAGATTTTTGATGCTCCCTTAAATAGATTTTCCTCAGCTATTAAGAAGACTACCAAAAAAAAAAAAAAAACCAACCAAAAAACTCTGGGAACAAGAACAAGTTAGACTGATGTCTGATGTTCTGGCCTTTCATTCTTGAGGGCCAAATTCAAATTGCGAGATACAGCTTGTGTTCTTTAAAACAGTGTTACCATATCAGAAAGCAATTGGTAATTTCTGCTCAGGAAACTTGAATTATTAAATCAGGGAATCTTAAGAGGTGCAGTTGAATGAATAATTCACAAAGGATAATGAAATTTTTGGCTTTTTGTTATTACTGATTGCAGTACGTTCATCAATGTACTAAGGAAGTCAACAAACTGATTAACTTAACAAACTTCGCATTTATTGCAGATATTTGAAAGTAGAAAGGCAATGTTTAATAGCACTTGCTTTGCTTGTAGCCCAAAAGGCCGATAGTATTCTGGGTTGTATCAACAGAGATGTGGCTAGCAGGGAGATGGAGGTGACTGTTCCCCTCTTCTCTGCCCTTGTGAGGCCCCATCTGGAGAACTGCGTCCATGTCAGGGGTCCCCAGCACAGGAAAGATGCAGAGCTGTTGAAACAGGTACAGAGGAGGGCAACAAGGATGCTCAGAGGGCTGGAGCACCTCTCCTACGAAGAAAGTCTGAGGGAGCTGGGCTCTGTTAGCTTGCAGCTGCATCCCTCACAGGCCTCTGCTCCATTGCTTGCAAGATGTGCTTCCCCCCCTGCAGACAACAGTGCCTTTCCAATTTCTCCAGGTAATTTACCCTTCTTTAGCCACCGTTATAGTTTCTTCTTTGCTCTGTTCTCCAGTCTAAGTGGGTAAAAGAGATAATCCATGTAACTAAGCTGTTCAATAAAGCAAAACAATAAGAAAAGCCGTAGCAAACGATGTCTCCAAAATCTATCAATTGATTACTGGAGAATAACAAAAACCAGAACAGGTCTGAAGTGTCTCACAAGTAATTCATAAACTAGGGAAAAGTGTAGTTCTGATGAATTAATGGTTTGAAATAAATTGCTCAAGAATCTCTAAGGTTAATGAAGAACTTGGGATTCATCCTTGTAAACTGCTTTGTGTGAAAATTCTCTTTGGGTTGAGTAACTGAGTAAAAACAAACACTGTCTCAGGAGGAGGAGTATTCCCTTCTCAAGGCACGTATCCAGCTCTCCAGTGAGGTTAACTGTTCCTGGAGAGGAGATGACTTGCAGTGAATTTACAGTAACTCTGGAAATCATCCTGAACTATTTTTTCAGTTAATTACTAAACAAAATTGATTGTACATCTCATTATGCACACATTCTAATGTACCTTTGCTAATGGAAACATGAAAAGGACTAACAAGAGAAATATGATTAAAATGTTAAAACTTCAGATGTGAATTCCTTCTTGTTTAATGAGCACAATGGAACTATAAGCACAGTTGTGTGCATTATCACTTTATTTACTCTTTCCCTTTTTTTTCTTGCCTCTTCAATCTCACTTTCCCTTCTGGTGATAGTACTATCACATCACTTCCATTTCCATCATCCTCTTCCTTGGTATCTCTTGCATTCCTTCCATCTGTGCCTTCACATTTTCCCTGTGTTCTTAAGATGCCCCCTGCTGTCATGCTCTAAATTAGATATTCAAGAGAAAGATAAAACATCAATTTTTTTTTTTTTTTTACACCAGCTTCAGTTTTGTACATCTTGTACTAAATGCAAGCTCATCTCTAATATTATTAAGCTGCCTTCATCCACACACTTGCTGTTCCAATAGTTTTGTTTAAAAAAAAAAAAAGATCTTGAACTGGGATACATAACTGTAATTCATGAAGAGCAAAATATACAGAGGAAGAAAAGGAAATTCTAAAAATTGTTGTAATTACTCTGGCTCTGTACTTACAAAATCTATACAGAGTGGCATATTACAATACCTTCAATTTTATCTACAGATAACAAGATGCAAACTGTGTTGGCAAAAGCTGAAAGTCATACTGCTTGCCCTTGCTAGACAGGAATAATGAATATATACCCCAATGGTAGAGATAGCTGAAGCTTCCTGGGAGCCACATTTTTAGGCAATGGTACACAATCTTCTGCTAACATGTGTTCAGATGAACTATTCAGACTTTCAACCAATTTTCAGTTGTAATAAAAAGGATCTGTTAAACTTGAGAACATAAGTGTCTCTCAGTAAATGCCATAGGAAGGCATAGTACTGTATCACAAAGTCCTTTTGTCAGGCTGTTAATAAGAACGAGATTACACAAAGTCTCTATTGGCATCCTTGGTATAGAGGGTCCCTCAAAGGAGAGAGCTAACGTCATCTTTGGGACTTCAGCAAAGCTGCATGTGATTAAAGTCATACTAAGACTGTAAGGTATTATGAGTGTATTATGCTAAAAAATGGTGGCATAAGCTGAGAATTTTAATAGTGTTTTATTTATTTGATTTGTTTAAATCCCTGTAGCGTCCTACATTCCAGGCATTTAAGCACTGCTTTTTTTCTCCTGCCTTTGCAAAAACCAACAGTGTAACAAAACACCAAAGATTATGCAGGAGAACAACAACCCACAAGGGCACAACGACCTATGTTTTCCAGCTTGTGTTTATAAACGGTTGGAGCCAGTCAGATCCTCAGTTCAGGTGATGGAGTAAGACCTCCTTGTAGGCTTATTTTTTCCTTTTCATATGAAGGAGCAGCTCTCCAGCTGCTAGTCCCCACGTGCAAGCATAACTATTCTTGTGTTCTTTAGTAGAAATGTTGTTATTTGCGCACTCAGGAATAGCACTTGCTGGAGCTTTGTAATTCTGCACAATGACTATGTGTAGCCTGGGGTCACTATCCCTGGTCCACCTGTTAGATTCATGCAACAGGAAAAAGGAACCAAGATGTCAAAGGTGCGTAGGTGGCACAGAGTTCAGCCAGCCACCATGACCTCATTCTGTGCTTCCTATACAGCATGGATCAGCCTCTGTCCTAAAATGACTACTCCAGAAAGTTGTTCTACATTGATAACTCAGAGTTTAAATTCGTTATGATGAGTAGATGTCTATTTGTATCACCACTGTACCACCGTATTTGTTCATTTTAAGCAGGTCTTTTCATTCTCCTTATCTTTTCTCTGATGTTTATAAGCAGCTGTCAGTCTTCATTTACTACAATGAATGAGACAAACTAATCCTTTCCATGGAACACAGATGATTCAACCCTTATTTTATTAGCACATCAGTGCAATTTGAGCCCATATTAAGCAGGAGGCCATTTTATCCACACAAGAAAATACTGGTGATTTCTCATGCTACATTCACATGCAATGAAACATTATCTCATGAAATCCTTTTTCAAAATTCCTGACTTTCTGATGGCAATGTCTTCACTAATGCTTCCTGTACTGTACTTTTCTTTTGCATGTTTGCCTCACTTTGCAACTTGGCTACTCTTTCACCAAGTGGTGTGTGCTGAACGTTTTGTTCCTCATTTGTTTTTCAGCTTGTGGGAGAAGTTTTTGTTATTAGTTCTCAAATGACTGGGCTTGTGTTTAGTACTGCTGAATTCTGAACCACGTTATCCACTCCTCAAAGTTACCTGATTCATTCTTTACCTCAGATCTAGAGCAATCTCTATGCTAACCCTATCTTTGAAGTAATTTCTTTAGTATGTTCCCACTCAAGGACATTGATTTCTGCATTTTACTTCTACTTTGACTGCTGTAACGTCTATTTTCATACATTTTGTTCCATTCCTGTTCTGCCTTCATCCCCAAACAATCATCCTTAATGAAAAATAAAATGCATTCATCCGGGATTTCCTTACTTGCTTCACATATGCTCTCTGTTCCTCCATCAGCTTTGCTTCTTTAGGTAGAGTACTCTTATTACCCAGCCAGAACACTTGATTTTGCTATCACCAGTAATCCTTAACTCTCAATGCTTTCTGAAAATGTTCACTTCAAGAATGACCTCTTGTTCGCTGTGATTCAGTTTGTTCCTCTTCATTCCTCTAAGCCATTTCTTTTGAGTAAACTTTTCCAGAAGACTATGTTCTTTCCTTGGGAAAATACCAGACACTTCTTTATACTTCTTTTTCCAAGGCTTCCTCTTAGTTGTGTTATTTTATCAATATCTGATTTCTAAAATTCATTAATTTTCCTTGCAGAACAACTTAGATTTACTCTTTCATTTAATTTAAACTGAATCAATTATATCGAGAGCATAAAGATCAAAATGTTAAGTCAAAAAAAATGTTTTTATCTATTTCTTTTTAATGGAGTTTAAAAATGCAACTGCAAATTATTTTAAAGTTTAGATTTAAAAAAAATAAATAAATTGTATCCTATTTTGGTACTTTTACAAGGCCTTACAATTGGTTCGTGCTTCCAGCCTCTGCATTTGGCTTTCATCACAGCATTCTCTGAAATGAATCCCACTGAAATCAAAGATGAATGAATCAAAGACTGAAAGTCAGCATGTCTAGCTACCAAGAAAACTGCAATGCAAAAGGATCACACATCAGTCCAATAGCTAACAAAATCATAATCTGTTACTGTGCATACATAGACACTAAGGGCTTTCTTTCTTAAACAACAGATTATCCGAGATGAATTTTTGAGCATACTGTAAATTTTACAATAAGTGTACTCACTAAACATGTTTGTTACTTTCCAGTTATAACTAAGGATTATTTTAAATGTGAGAACAAAAGATATTAAATACTTCTACAATAATATCAGTGAGTAATACAGAGGAAATATTTCAGGAGTAAGACTCAGTGGTGATTCAAATCTTTCATCTTTATATCAATTCTTTGTATTCAGCTGAGGTTGGCAGAGTGAGAAAACTTATTATCCAGTAATCTTAGTGAAATAACTAGGCGATCTCTTCTCTGTAAGCCAAATTTCAGCAAGCCAGAATGATTTCCTGCTCTGATAGTCCTAAAGCCAGGAAAAATTTCTTTTGTTCTTAGAAACTGTTGAGCAGACAGCTACTGATTTTACGAAATAATTGCCAGCCATTAATGCCCTTGAAAACGCAAATAGAGAAAGCAGGTCTAGTTGTGAAACAAAATATTTCCATGGTGAACAGAAAAAGAATAGACAGTTTAACAATTGCATAAAATGAGACCCCACAGAGCTGCTCTAATATTTCCAGGTCCATGTCAAGTTTTGAAGACAAGAAACCATTCTATTTTTGTCTAACTGTTCATTTTAGGGAGACCAAGAACTTCAGCTAGAACCACTTTAGATCTGCGTCACTGCACCTCAATGTAATGGAATGAGGGGATGCTTAGAGCAAAATGCATCCTTGTTTAAAAAAAAGAAAAAATAAGCTTCATTTTTCTCATCTATATTTTATATACAGAAACAAGGGCTAATTGTACCTAGACTGTCATTAATTAGACGGACATTACAAAAAGACACCAAATGAAATGGAGAAAAAAAACTTCATACTGCACAACATTTAGAAACTACAGAAACTGAGTGACTTAGGAAGCTGCCACATGATGCATAAATCAAAGACATTCTTATAAGTCATTGGCATGTTAAAGTCTGTTGCATTTTTTATAAAGCAAAGCCCTTGTATAATAAATCTTAAGTTATAAAACTATGAAAAAGAATTTGTTATAAATCAAGCTGTCTTAAAACAGTTCTGAGGCAAAGACTCTTAATGGAGCCTAATGCTTGACACCTGAAATAATGTAGGTTTTTTTCCCCTTTATAAAGAGAGGTTTTGGTGCATGAATGTGTTCAAGTGAGTGCTTTGGAATTCTGCATTAATTTACTAAAAGTTCAGTGTGGCTTAGTCTGTAATTTCCATATGGAAGACAGCGAGTTTAGCATCATTCAGTTCTTGTTTTAAGAACCTTGTATACAAGAAATATTCAGTCCTTATTTCCACATTTTAAAGCTTAATAATGTAATAATTCAGCACCTAAACAATTTCAAATCGGGCTGTTGCAACCCTGTTATCAAGAGCAAGTGAATGTCACCGTATTTTTTCTAAGCTTCACCTTTTGATTAAATTGGGATTAAAATATCCACAGAACTTGAAGTGGGAATGATTCTGGGTAACATAGTTCATCCACACTTAGTAAAATTATTATGCATGTATTGAAAATCTGCAGAGAATAAGGAATAAACCCAAAGAAAAGCATCTGATGTAATAGTTGGCATTACTTTTTCATTCCAAATTAAAGGTTTAAGTAAGATAATGTAAGTAGGATTCAAATATCCCTTCCTGGTTTATATGGAACACTGTTGTTGGTTTAGCCAATCTTCCAAACGAAAGAGAAGGAATGTGACTGGGGGACTGCAACTAATGTCCTCTTGGCTTTACACAAAACACCACAGAAGTTAAGTTATCATCTCATGCAATCCTCTGCTAGCACACTATGGTCCTCCATATCTCTCAGCATTCTTGCCCAGTCCTCCTACCCATCTGTCACCCCCCTAGCAGCATCCCTCAGCTTCCACCACCCTGTCCCCCTGATAGCTGTTTGCTCACCTGTGCTGCTTGATGGGCTGAGTTCCTCTGTCAGGAGACAAAGCCTCTGGGAAAGACTGAGGACCTGAAAAGCTGGACTCCATGACTTTGTCCAGAGCAGGCCCAGGATGCCTATCTGTTTTGGAGTACTGTGGCACAGAGAATAAAATGAATTAATACATAAAATGCAAAATACATTGCTGATGTTATTCAGTGAGAACTGAAATTAATAAGAAGTACTTTAATTTAAAAATTAAAATCAGGAAGGGCAAGTAATACATCCATTCACTGCTGTTTACACAAATGAAGAGCACCCAGGTTTGTTGTCCCCATTACCTTCTGCACATCAGAAACCCAAAGTCCACATTGGCAGCAAAATTATTGACTGATCTGCCCAAAACAAAAGGGAATGCAGAGCCCTTTGAATAAAAACTTGCTTTTGTGACTGTCCATGCAGTGCCTGAGATCACAAAACACATCTCAGACGGCGTTCAGCACCTTTTTGTGTCCTTTGATGATTTCAGTCAAACACTCCCCTCATCAATATGCATAACTAGGAACACCACACTGAATAGCTTTTGTATCATCAGATAAGTAAGAAAAACACTTGAATCCTATCTGTAGAGCCAGACAACCCTGCTGCACCTGAAACTTCTGACCTGGGAGTATCTGTGCTAGTAGTATCAGTGTAAACATAACTCTTCTTGTGACAGTTGTGTGTGCAGGGCAACCTCTGGGCACACAGCGTGACACAAAGGTCTGTAAAGCAGACACCGGATGTGAACAGGAATGGATTTTTCCACTTTTTGCTTTGTGATTCATCTGGAAATTCAGCAAAAAAAAAAACCAAAAAGCAACCAACTCTGACTCTGAATAGAGCCTGGAAGTCAAAGCATAAAAAGGGTGCATTTTGGTTTGAAAGAAGAATCAATGTTAGCAGCTACTGGACAGTAATTCAGAAGTACAAGCACTTAACCCACATTTACACATAGTTAAGAAAAATAGCAGAAAAAGAAACAGAAAAGAAAGATAACATTTCTGACGCTGTGCTGAGATAAACTGCACTAAACCCAATTGGTCTGTTCTTCTTCAATCCTTTTCTCTCTGCATAGAATTTGTACTTTTAGTACTAGGTAGCTAGGTTATCTTGACAATAAGCTGGTACTGTGGGATCTATTACATGATTAAATATTTTAGGTAAAAATATAATGTACATTATATAAAATACAGTGGTAAAATAAATGCCTTGCAATTTTACAACAGCATAATCATTTGTGAAGGAGACAGTAAGATTTCTGTCATGGTACAGTTCTTCCCTGTAATTATTTTGTTGTCTAATAAAAGATCAGGTGAGAACTCCTTAAAAAGGAGGAGTTATTTCCTGATTCCCCTTTATTATAATTATCTACATTTCCCAAGAGTTTAGCAAAACTAAAAAGGAAAGTCTCACAAGACTACTCTCTTCTAACCAGTTTCAGAGCACGTTCACAGAACGTCTTGAACTGCTTGTGACCAATTTTCTGTTGATGAAAAAAAAACCACAACAGATCTTCCAATTTTTCTCTTAAGTTATCTCTTCCCTCTCTTCCTGTAGTGCGAAATACCCACAGGAAAGGGGCCAAAATAACTGCTTCAGGGTGTTGGAAGGCAAAGCTGAGAAAGTGGCAATATGTAAAATGCTACTGCACACAAACCAAACACAACTGAAATAATAAGAAGAAACATATTCCACTTGTTTTTCTTCCAGTTACAATGATCTTAGCTGTCATTTGTCACTACTGTAGATGAAGCATTCAGATGGAAGCATGTCTTTTAAGGTGCTCATGTTTGTGACAGTTTTAAACTTTAATGTTTCTTCTGCCAGCTGCAGCAATGACACTGATTTCTGACCTGAATAAATCAATTTGAGCTATGGGAAGAATGAGTTGTACGCATTAGGAAGGTATTTCTGTCCTTTTTCATGTTTGTTTGTGATATTAAATTGAAGACCCAAACAGCTTTAAAGGACCACGAGCATGAAGTGAATCACAGAGGTTCAGCAGGGATGAGCTATGCCTCTCACCACATCTATGGTTAAAGTGAACATGGGCTGGGGGGGATCACACACACACAAGAGCATCTTTGCTCATCACAGTTGAGGAAGAACAGGGTCCCCCCATGAGCTGCCCAATGCAATCCCAAATATTTACTGCCCAGGCTCAGTTTGGCTCCTTCTTAATCAAATATTTATTTCATGACATTTCCAGATCCATCGCTCACTAATTATCACAACAACCACAATGTCAATTACACTGATATCACAATTTCAACTGAGGGTGCAAATATACAGAGAATTTGAACGATCAACAGAATCAATTTTATTTAGTTGTAGCACATTCATTGAATTAAACACAGTTGGGTTTACTCCTTTCTAGCTTAACCATAAATGCCACATCCCTTCTCTGAGACAGCCTTTGGAGGAAAAAATCAGAATCCTGGGAGAAGTTTACAGCAGCATCTAGCAGAGCTCCCAGAGTGGGATGGGGGACCTGCCACCCAGCTGTGTCCCAGTGGAAACAGCCCCATTGCCCCCAGCTGTCAGCCAAGCTGCAAACTACAGAGCCCTCTGCTCGCTGTGAGCTGCTAAACACTTAGCCACTGCAGGGGATAAGCTGTGAAGCACTGTCAGAGTACTGTACTGCTCTGGGAGGTTGAAAGCATCCTCTGAAATCTCATCTGTCTCTGGTGGTTCTGTTTTGTTTTTCAATGGTTTTATTGTCTTTTTGGTTAATTATGCATGCTTCTTTGAGCTGACATAAAAGAAACGTTCATGTATAAGGCTAAATAAAATAAAGATAATTAAAGCATTTAAAAATAAAACGTTTTGCGAAGTTCAATTTCTTCATGGTTTCACAGAGAAAATCATCTGTTATGTGCAATTACTCTAACTCTTTGACAATAAAATCTCACCCACTACTAGCTAATGCTAAATGAGTCTGCAAGAAGTCACCCTCTGCCACTGACCTGCTGTATTACTGCGAGTATTTCCCTGCCCGATGCCTCCGATTATTCTTTCTTAAATTTAGGATCCACAGGTGACAAATGCCTCATAAGTGCTATACAATAGCCAGACACTGTTGTCCTATGGTTAAGCAAAACAGAACAACCCCCTCCATCTCTTTCTCCTTGATGGATATCTCTCAAACAGTAAGAAAAAAATAAAGTTCAGATTTGCGTCTGCATTGAAAGAGAGGTGATGTGGGGTTGCCATTTCAAAAAGGACTGGGAAGGGAGAGAGTATCAGATTTGCATTACATTCAGAGAGGTGAAGAACTAATGCCACGTTTGGAAGGGCTGGCCTTGCTCCACCAGCCTATCTGCTGGAATACTGAGCGTCCTTACAGCTACTCCCTGTGCTCTGCTGCCAGCACTTTAGACAGAGGCCAGCAAGCTCAAGTTTCTCTATTATGGCAGTTCTTCCGAAGCTGTGAAAAGTTATTGAACTGGGAAATCTGGTCCTGATCTTAGCTGATAAATCACATCTCAACTCAGATAAAAATACATGCTCATCTTTGAAAAGAGCTAAATGCCTTTGTCTGGTATTCAACATATATTAATTGCATTTCTATCGCAGTGATTAGGTTTATTTACTATATGGTATCAACAAGCATCAACGAGTCACAAAAAGAAACTTTGTCCTCTTGTTATAGTATCAGAAGCTTGTGATTGCAAGCTGCTAGGAACAAGTGTAGTGAGAAGTGAAAGCACATGCTACAGCATGAAAAGAATATTAGGCACCTCAGAGGGGATGTGATGGGGAATTAATAGATCCACTTAGTTTCGAGGAGAAGGTATTAAGGATGTAAAGTAAGGATGAAAAAAGCTATTTTAAACAACCATGCCAACTGTCAGAATCACAAAAGGAATGGCAAGTCTGCTGCTGCTTTTGTTGCTGGTGTTCTAAAGCTAAGAGAATTTAAAGAAATTCTGTAATCAAGGTGTAGAAAGGAGGCAGTAAACACCAGGAGACAGCAAGCTTGGTGATCTGCAGAGTAACATAAGTGCAACTGGGACACGACCTCCTGCCTGTGGGTGGTGCATAGGGTGCAGAGAGCGTTTGCCTAAGAAGTGCAGCTGAGCATCCTGACTTGCTTGTGTATGATGACATGGAACCATTTGCTGCAGTCTTGTGGACCACATTCAGTAAATATCTCTCAAAGATTATATAATCTCTTTGGGAAGATATAGATAATAGTAGGAAGTCCCAAGCTTCATGCACATGGTAAAATATATCTTAATCTCCTGTGTAACTCAAAGATCCTCCATTACGAACTCCCACATAACCCTCTTCCTGTCTGAAGACTTATTGCAAGATTATCAGTACATTTGCATTCATAAAGAAGAAAAATGGTGTACAGAAAATGGGCTAACTACAAAAAGAATATAGGAGACAGGAGCCTGAACTTTTGTCAAGCAAAATGTGGAAACAGTTATCCAAATTCAAGCTCTCTGACAACCTAGAAAGAAATTACACATTGCTGTAAAATTATTTGGGAAAAGGAGTATCCTTGAAGGAAATTGCAGAGAAATACTAATAGGCTAATAGCTCTGTTTAAACTGTTGTTTATGAATCCTGCTTACAGAATACCATATTATTTATCTAATTGGTGTCCTTTATTGTATGATGGAATCAATACTGAGAGCCCAGGTGAACACAATTACCAGCTCTGAACAGTAGGAATTCACAGAATCACAACTGAACTGAGAAAGGAAGTGGAAGAAATGTAATAGATTCAAATACAGGAAGGAAAGCATATGATGCTTCAAAATATTTCAGATGTCAATACAAACAGAAAGCTTTATTCCCTGTAACACTGTAATCCAGTGGCAGGGAGACATCTACATTTTGGCTTAAACCTCTAAAACTCCTTGCATTCTTCCTCAACCCTGGTGCCAGCCAAGGAGGGTGAGTTTGTACATGTTCACATTAAAGAGCCGTTGGTTGGCTTTACAAAGAGCTAAATCTTTTCATGAGTAGTTCAAGCTGGTTACAATTGATAGAATAGCAAACCCAAACTCCTCAGACACTTTCTACTTTGTTTATGCTTACACTGAATTATTTGGGCAGTATCCCAATGCCAGCTGTTGGATATGAATGTGGTTGCAGTAGCTCTCCTCACTAAAAAGGACAAACTGTGCTGCTAGAAGATGGAATGACCTGTAAACGGTTCATGCTTGGCTGAGGCACAGCGCTCAACCTGGAACCTGACAGCAAGCTTGTGGTCTGTACCAGATGGGCCTATTCTTTCCCAACATTTTTGTAGCACTGTATTCCGGCATCATTCATTCAGGATACTTCTTAGTGGGTCCAAAAATCTGAATAGTATGCTCCTAGTGTTTACCAGAGCTCTTGAAGTACAGTTGCTGCAGACTTTTACCAGTTCATATACTTTCTGTTCCTCAAAGACTTTCTGGGAATGCTTTCAATAAACAGTTAATGAGAAGGAGCATAAAGCCACATCTACACCTCACTGTAGCAGAGACCACCTAGCAGCTGTCACAAAGGCTTTAACACTACTCACGCTGCTTGAACTATACTATGTCAACATATGGCCGCCACTCTTCCTCACCTGTTTTTATTGTACTGATCAGAGAATGGGCAAAATGAAACAAAAGACTGCAACTTCTTAAAGTAAGCCAATTCCAAATAAACTCCTTTTTATAGCCACCCACCTCCATTTTTATTTTTTTTTCCTGACTACTCTGTTGTTTGACTTGAATAGCTGATCCAATTTCCTTAAAAAGAGCAAGAGCAACCTTTCCACCATATGGATGTTTAATGAACCTGGGGGAAGGTCCACTTCCAATTCATTTTTCAAATACTGGCTTTTGAAATAAGGATTGCCAAACAAGGCAGCCCATATCTTAGGACAGAACAGGAGAAATGTTTTAAGATCAAACATTCGGAGCTTTTAGCATTGTGCATAGTTTTTATTGTAAAGAAGCTTAAATTGGCATAGAGGTGAGGTATCACAGGGACAAAAGTCTTTTTTTGCATTCCCTTTTGCAGCAATCCAAACAGCTACAAAAATAAAGAGTAAAACCAGAATAAAATGTAAATTTATAATTTTAATAATTTGTTCAAAAAATGAAATCTGGTAGGTTTTTTTTTTTTTTCTTCCCTGCTTTTAACAGCAATCCTGATGCATTTACATAGATTCTCTCATTTAAAGAGATTCAAAACTGACTTTCAAACTAAGCAACAACAATTAAGTCTTTTGCCGAAGTCCAGTAAAAGGTAAAAAGGGAAAAAGAAATAATGAAATGATAGCACTTCACGGAGTTTGGTCGAGTTCTTTAATGCCCCAAAACACTTGAAACACTACCTGCTACACGTAAAGCTTCCTCCTAAAGAAGTGCAATGTTTGGAAAGATCTGTGCATCCATTAGTAAATGTAGTAACCTCTGCGTTCAAATGCAAGGGCTCTTTTCGAATAGGCATTAGAATTGTCATCAAGAATAATCGTAGATTCATAGAATGACAAGCTAGTTTCAAAGCCCTGCTATGTGCAGGGTCACCAACCAGCAGACCAGGCTGCCCAGAGCCACATCCAGCCTGGCCTTGAATGCCTCCAGGGATGGGGCATCCACAACCTGCTTGGGCAACCTGTTCCAGTGCCTCACCACCCTCTGGGTGAAAAACTTCCTCCTAATATCAAACCTAAACCTCCCGTTTCAGTTTAAAACCATTCCCCCTTGTCGTATCACAATCCACCCTCATAAACAGCTGTTCCCCCTCCTCTTTATATGTTCCCTTCAAGTACTGGAAGGCCACAATGAGGTCTCCCCAGAGCCTTCCCTTCTCCATGCTAAACAAGCCCAGTTTTCTCAACCTTTCTTCATAGGAAGAAAGGAAAAAGGAATAAAGAAAGGATCAGGAACATTATGCAGCTGTTTTCAGGTTTGAACTATACAGAGAATAGAAAGCAGGCTAAAAAAAAAAAAGTGAAAGCATCACTAGGTCTATTATGAATAGGAAGTAGAAAAATAAGGGAGAACCTTTCAGGGAAAGCAAGGAGGACAGAACATAAGCAAGACAGATTTCCCATATCAGAGGAGGACATGGATTAGGAAAAATGAAGTTGATAGGATTTCATAAAGCAAAACCCCTGAAATAACATCCTTCATTTTCTTAAGTTTCTGTATTCATCCCTGGAAATATGTAGAACCAAGGTTTCTCCCCAAATCCATGGGGTGCTGCAGATGGGAACCTCACAGAAATCACCTCCAGAGTGACTGCAGCACCTCTACAGAAGTGAGCCCTAGGAAGCTGCCCACCAGCACCTGGTCTCTGCCTTACCCTGCAGATACACACAGGGCAGATTCCTGAGACATGCAGACACTCCTAAGCAATACCATTTCAAAGTCCTTATCTGCTCTCTCGTCAATTCCTCCCCCTCCCCTGGTTTTCCTTTTCTCCAATCTGCCAAGATTTGTAAATATTTCATTAACTGCCTACTTGCATTCCTGCACTAAAATCTTTCTAACAATAGAAACCATTCTTGTCCTGCACAGTTACACTGCATACTGCACAAGGTCATTCTGCATTTCTTTCTTAGTATTTTTGCTCCCAGAGGAAAAATGCACTAATAGCAAGGATAAAACTGCTCCCTTCTAGTTGCTACAGGAACTAGAAAATGGTGTGTTAATTACCAGCACTGAGAGCTCTAGTTTGAACAGCATTAAAAGCAGAAAAACAAATCTGGCCTAAAATAAAGAATAATCATGTCTTTAAATCTCTAATATTTGGAATCCACAAACGGCTGCTCAGTCATTATAGCTATTGTTATGGCAAAAGAAAATGACTTAAAGCTTGAGGATGTGTTTGTCAGATGCTGAGAGGACACCAAATAGTTCTTTGTGATGACAGGTTGAGAAAATATTGCACAAATATTTGTTTAACTCAAGAGCCAGGCAAACGACACCATCTGAACTGCTTACTAGTTAGCACTAGTACTAAGTTAGCACTAGTTAGCACTAGTTAGCATGCCTCAGTTTAGGTCTAGGTTCTGAATTACAGAGAAAAAGAGTGAAAAAAAGAGTGTTAACCACAACCCAGTTTTCTTGTTAGAACAAAAGAATCACAAAAGCTTTTTGCAAATGTAACATTTGTTGTCACCATCACAAGGCAGCAACACTCCTAACAGCTTGTTTTAAGGGCAAGAAGTAGAATATGGCTGAATTAAATTAAATTTAAACAAGGAACTATGGAAGGCCTCCTAAACTGTCAGTGTCCATTTAGTGAAGCTACTTTCCCCTTTGATACAGTGAATTTTACCTGAATCACAAAACGTAACAACCATCACAACAGGGCTCCTAAAAAAAAACACCTCTGGTGACCAGTGCTCTAACACGCGCTCTTCTGTCACAGCACAGAGGCTCAGCTCACTCCAGACTGCTTAAAAGGGCTTTCATTTGATGTAAATCAGGAACAGAGACATCTGTGGCTAAGAGGGCTTGAGAGCTCACTTTTGCTTGACTCCCATTATTTTGATGGAATCTGGCAAACAGAGTAGTTCCTTGAAACAAAGCTGATGACACTTTGCTTGATATTTCTTAATACTCAAGTTGAGATTTTCATTTGTTTATAAGAATTTACCATTTAGAAAGGATTCGATACACCTCTCACTGTCTCCTGTAATACTCCAATTTTGGCCTTGCTAACAACATCATTTTCAGTTGTTTCAAAGCACCAAATGTGTATGAATGGGAGGAAGAAAACAGCATGCATTAGAAAATAATGTGCATCATGGGCTAAATATATCAGTTGTCTTCCACTTCCTTGTTTAAAATTAACTACATATTTCACCATTGTGGGATTCTATTAACTCACACATAACTATATTCAGAACATGACTAAATACATTTCAAACATAGTTTGAACAGATTGCTTTCTACTATCAGAAGCCCCTTTGTTTAACTCAAGAGCCAGGCAAACGACACCATCTGAACTGCCTACCTTGGGCACTAGTTAGCATGCCTAAGTTTAGGTCTAGGTTCTGAATTTACTCTGAATTAACTGTGTCTCATCTCTACATTTTTTCCCTCAGATCCATTAAAGTGCTGTACTGAAGAATTCAAAAATCATTCAAGATTTAAGTCCCCCACTTCACCTATAAACCATACTTGTGAGCTAAGGTACAGGGAAATGCTCAGATAGACACTTTCAGTGTTGAATACATTACTAGGGGGCTCAGCAAACTCTACTGCAGGAGCAAAATGCCCCACGGCCCATTGAAATAACTCTTCTTAAAAAAATCCCTGCTTGGTGTTTTCCATTAACTGTCCTGATAAAAAAAAAAAAAAAAAGTTATGAAAGATGAGAGAATTCTTGTTCCCATTGCTCAGATGCTAATAGCAACATGGTGATGTTCTGCCATAAGCGGCAGGAATGCAGCCAGGCTATTAAATGTTGTAGCTGGCAGGATTACTTACATTTTGCAGCTGGACTCGGCTTTGTGCCATACACTCTGACTTTGCCATCATGCTAGAAGCATTTAGGCTGTAGGTTTTCCTATTCTGCGTTTCTTTCAGCTGTTCATGAATTTGCTTTGTTTGTTTCCTGCAGAAAGAAATAAAATTCATGTAAGAGCGAGCTAGTTTCAACTCCTACTATAGCCACGATGTTTATATAACTAGGGGTCCTTTTTTTCCAAACTTCACCACATTGGAATAACCAGCTGCATTAATTCACCAGTGTCTAATATTTCAAAGCAGTGGTCATTTTCTGGAGAAGCTGAACAAAAGAAGAAAAGAGCTCTTCTCTCAAAAATGTCTTCTATTCTCAAATTACTACAATAGCATGCTGGCTGTTTTAGCACAGAAATTTGAAAGAAAGATTATCTACAACATATTTAACAATTGCAAGTAGGCCTGGATATTAAAAAAGCATTTTGCTCAGATTTGGAACAGAGATTTTGGCAAATACAGCAGCATTTGTCTCTGTTTGTTATAAAATGTGTGACAGAATCAAACATTTCTGCTAGCAGCTCATTAGACTTCACCTACTATCTTGCATACATCAGCTTTTGCTTACATGCTTTAATCTGAAAAAAAGCATCAATAGTGTATCTGAGGCTACTTTTGACATATTACACTATGATCCACTATGTCACAGCTGACAATGCCTCTAAGACAAGTCATTTGCAATATTCAAGAGATAACTATATGATTAAAAACAGCTTTATCTTTCTTCCGTATTATATTGACAAACTGAGTTCTAAAGTTCTACACATTATTGTGGATTTCAGGCAGAAAGCTCTATTTTAAGGAAGTATTTTTTCCTCTGCCAGCAGATAAAGCTCAGTTAAGCAAATACAGTCAGCAGAATATATTTGAGGCCTTTAATCGGAGACTGCTCTTTTGGAAAGATACACTGTTGGAGTTCTAAACGAGAAATAAGTCCCCACTCCTAGTTTAATTCTTTCCTTCCTACCTTATTCTCCTCAGCAGATGCACTGCATGCAGCAATCCTACAAAGACCCTGGAGCCCACCCAGCAAGGTCAAGGACTGGCCAGCAGCAGCAGCCCTGCTTCGCTGTGCTATGCACAGCTTCTGTACAGCAGCTGATGCTGAGCCAAATTTCAGCAGGCAGCGAGTGATTTTTAACATCACAACTGAAATTCTATAAGGTAATATACAAGGAAAAACAATTTAATAATTAGTTTCCCTTTAATGTTCATGTAACCTAACGCTGATGTTAGGTTTATGCATATTCATTTTGCCAAAAAATAGGATGCAGGATTATAAAATTTGAAATTAATAATTTAAAGTTACTGCTTAATATATTTATTTCGTATTTTTAGTCTTTAAAACAAATGAGTCTTCTGTGTTTTACTTCACAGATATTCTGCAATAAAGTATTATCTTGGCAAGAAAATGAAGTCACTGGTCATCTATAAAATCCTAAGCCATAAAGAGAAGCCCATTGCTTTTTACTGTGGTCTCCCCTCTGTTGTTAACACTTAAGAGTAATTTCTTTACTACTGTGAAATGAAAAATTGGAAGGGTATGGTGTTTAGTTATAAAGTTCTAACTTGCCCAGAGAGAGTATATTTTAAAGGATTTTTAATACAGTGTATAGCAAATCACATACATCTAGCAGCAGGTATTATACAAACATCAGAATGAAGAAGTCAGGGTCTGCTTCTTCAAATAAACTTCCTTTTCCCTGCCAGATTGTGCACCATTCAGTTTCCCTAGATGTTAAGTAATATTTGATAAAAGTTAAACAAGAAGATCATCCCCCAGACAGGAGGAATGCTTGGATAACCTGCAAGCATGATGGAGACATGTCTGCATGATGAAAAGATCTGAAAATCTGTTGTGCTAACACACATCATGGTTGATTCATTTTAACTTTGCTGCTTCAGCCTTAACTTCACTTTTATACACTTGAGACACTGGGCAGCATCACAGATACAATAATGTTTTATGCGGCCTCCATGCAACCCAGTTGAGGCACTCTTGTGTGGGCCAGGAGCTTCACATGGGTGTTCAGATCAAGAGGGATGGACAAAATGTTTTCCTTAGTCTCCACTGACTTGGAATCATGCTTTTAAAGGGAGTGTCCCAGGCTGACCTGTACTGAGGTGAGCCTGGTATGCAACCACGGTCACCTGCTGAAGTTTGAGTCAAGGCATTAGCAGAAAAACAACATGCAGACTGATAATTAGTTACTGACTCTTTCCAGGCTTTTGTGGGAATGGTGCTAATAACAAAAGGGGAAAAAACCTCATGAGCAGTGAAAACATTTAAGAAATCCATTTGAAAGGCAAGAGAAATTGCAGTGTTACTTAACTTCTATAGCTTTTGACATCTCCAGCTATTTCTGCATAGCCACAGCATTCCCATCTCCTGCCTTAGATTGGGCAAACTCTACTACCTCACCTGTCTGGTCGTCATAGATTCGGTTATCTAGACAACAAACAGGCATGCTAACTTCCTGTGAAGGCAGGGACAAAGCAGTGAAAAGGCTTACTTTCTGGACAGTTTGCAAGATGGGACCACAATCAGGCACTTAGGGATTAGTATGCTAACACTGCTGTGCTTCCTATGTTTGAAAGGACCTCTTGACAGAACTGAAGGTGCTCATTTTCTCAATACTTCTCAAAACTTCTCAAATTTCAGATTCCAGAATCTGGCATAAGTACACTTCAATTCTTCTCAGTAACTCCTATCAGTTACATCCAATAATAAAACACAAACCTGAGATAGGAACCACTACAGTCCTCTGAGTGCAACTTTGATGCATTATTTCTACTCATTATTTTTAAAAATAGCTGCCCCACCACAGAATCCCCTTGGTTTATGTTCCTGTCAGACTCTAGCTCGAAAGAACAGTTAAATAGAATCCCTTAAGTCATTAGAACAGGTAAGGGGGGTTAGAAAAAAAATGAACCAGGTCCAAGTCTTCACTCAAATCATGTGCACAGTAGTGCTGAAATTTGTGCAGGAAGGGGAAAAAAATAAAAAGATCTGGTGATTTTTCCAGTGTGCATTTCTCCTTTTCCTGAGAGAAAGCTTGAAACATTATTTTTTTCCTGCAGAAAGTAGTTTTCATCAGATTTCCTTCCCATTAAAATAAATTTATGGTCTGTGTGTATTCAGATAAGCATCTAACTTCTAAACTGTAGAAACCTCCACATTCTTAATACTCGGCCACCATGGCTATCCTCATGCAGATAATATTTATATTGATGCATGTTTTCTCATTGGCTCTAGTTTGAACAGCAATGAAGGATGATGGCCATACAGAACATATTTATAAATGTAGTGGCGTTAACAAGCACATCATGTAATTGCCATGAGGTTTGTGTAGTCAAATTACACACACAGCAATAAATATTAAAGATAATGTCCAGTGGAGAAGATAAAGAAAAATAAAATGAAAAGTATTTTGCTTGAAAAAAGTTTAGTACAGATGATTCCACCTTAGTTATACAGTTCCACATCCTTGTGAACTAGAAATACTCAGTTATGCAGCTCACATCATCAGTTTACAACTCTCAGCTAATGGCTGCAGTTATCCACAAGGAACTCGACTGTGCACACACTGCTAACTTTTGCCTTTATTCCCAGCATACAGAAAAAAGAGGGACATTATGGAAAACAAAATGCAGAACGAAAATTAAAAAAAGGTATCATAAACCTTTTGTTTTCAAAATAAGGAAGTGATTAATGCCAATTATTGTCCAGAGAAAGGAATACAAGGGACACAATCTCTTCTTTCCTGGTATAGGAAAACAGAAAGGACATGTAATACTTGTTGTTTGTGTGCATGGCTTTTTGTTTTGTTTTGTTTTTTCACTTAGATATTCTAGCCATGGAGAACTGTTCTAACCTGCCTGGAAATAACAACAGCTTCAAACAGAGGGGAGAAACTGAAGAACTGGAAAGCCGTAAAAAGGACAGAAGCTGAAAAACAAACACACTAGACAAAGGCTCTTACTTTGTTTTGAAGTAGAACGCTGCACAAAGCATGCCCACTACGACTATGCCAAAGACGATACAGGAAATAGACAGCACCTGGCGCTGGTAAATTTCTTCGCTCTCTGTAAACAGCAAAATTGAGAATTATGAAGGCATCAGAACACAGTACTTGTAAAAAGTGGATTTCTGTACAACATGGTTTCACCCGTGATGGACAAATATGTGAGATTTTGGAGTTCTGAGTTGTCCAGTTCCTCAACAGAATGAATGTTTCTCTGAACCTCTCATCTCGTAGAGGTATGGTCTCCTAGGAAAGTTTTACAAAATGGTCGCCAAACACATTCAAAGATACATAAGCATAAAAATTGGGGAAGTTTAACATTTTCTTTGCCCTACATGCCCCTTTCCCACTTTTTAGAAGATCATGCTTCCACTGTCAGTGGAATAAAGAGCCCTACAACCATGGAGCTTAACTGACTTAAGGCAAGATCCATCAGAGCTCTCCCACAAGACTCGGGAGTTCATTTTTAGCTACCAGAAAAATGTCAGTTTTTTTTTTTGTTTTGTTTTGTTTTGTTTTTCTTTTTTGATAGCATGGTTATTCTTATATAGTGAAAAAATTAATTCAACCAACTTTGGATTCCAAAAACTATTACATCACAATGCATCCTGGAAATCTTAATTTTCTGAAGTAATTTCGTTAATAAACCTCATCACCTACCAATTGATTTCAAAACAGGAACAGAATGAATTTTAAAAAAAGAAGAAAAAAGCTAAGAAAACAAGAGAAAGATCTCATTCATGACTACAGACAGAAGCTGATGGGCAAATGGAGTTTCACACACTGAATTTATCAAGAGCTCCTACATATTCTATTATATTTTTATTAATTCTACCACTTCTATAGTACAAACTGTTATAAGATTGTTGTTTTAGGGTCACTTTTCCAAAACATATAGCACATAAAATAATTTTTTCATTCATGAGTTTGAGGTAGAAAACCAACATGGAGGATTATCAAAGCACAGTACAAGCTCAGTACACTGGCAAAGCTACGTTTCCTTTCTAAGTCAGAGATCTTCAGTGCAGAACCTCTGTAAACATAGATACCAGACTCATGTGTTAAGTGGGTTTACAGCAACTCCACATTCTAAGTGTGCAAGGCTCAGGGTTCTAAGAAGAAAGAATGTATGACAACAACAAGATTAAACTGGGCAAATATTGGAAAAATCATAATCTAACTGGAACTTCAGTTAAATACTGTATTTATTACAATGAGTAAATACTATGTACAGTGTCCTCATCAGTACTAATTATTTATAACCCAAGCAAAAAAATACACAGACTACTCCATTGCCATTTCTAAACATTTGGATTTTTCAAGAACGATTTGTCTCTAGTGAAAGTCCAATTTCCCTATCATAAGCTGTTTCAAAAAAAATTACAAGTAGCAAACATTTGTTTCTTAATTACTTCTTTACTTGCTCACTCAAAGAATAATATAGTGATTAAGAACTCATTTCTACGATGCAAAACATCCTCAGCTCCTGTTGACTTTTCTTCCTCATTTAGTTTTGAAATTCTAGATGTTGTACTGTTATGGCACTGTTTTAAACATAACAAGAAGCAAATATAGTAACCTAGGAAGTCTGAAACATAGCCAGAAATGTAATTCATTAGAAAACATTGGTGATATAGCAATAAAATAGATTTCATCAGAGCTTTAATCCCATTCCTTACAGCATGAATATAATTTGGATCTAGACAGTAAATTCCTATAGCAACCAACTATGGATTTGGGGCTTCTTGTTCCTTGTTTTTCACTACAGTGCATAAATACAGAGCTATCCACCTTCCATTTCCACTACAATGCTCATAGGACTGATCTTATGCATTTCAAATCACTCTGTCATGGTGAACACACTGCAAATAGTTAAGGGATTAGTCAGCTTCACAACTGTCAATCTATTCTGACTCAATACCAATTTCAGCACGTTCTGCCTAAGATCACAAATAAAACATACTTACAAACAGTAATTTCACTCAGACATTGCATATAATTAAAAAGAAACAGATGTAAGCCTTGTGAAAAAAAGACCTACTTTTGCTTTTCTGTCAACTTAGGTGTCCATTAAAAACTTCATTGCTTTTGTTGTTTTGTTGAAACTATGAATTTCACATGTCCATGGTCTTTCATCAGTTCTGAATAGCTATCACTGTCTTGTTAAAGATGCTTTAGAATACATTTTACCAAGATAAAAGCACTTCAGAGACTGGACAATATTATCCTGCCCAAACCACTATGTGAAGATTTAAGTCTTTTGTGTAGACTGTTTAATCCCTGTCATGTCACTAGCTTTCAAGACATTCTGATCAATGCTTTCTTTACTTTCTGTTTATTCCGTATGGCGCGTATTTAAAGAACCAGTTATTGATTAGCTTAACTCCATTAGACACCTTTGTTCATTTTTTTTATATCCTTTAAATCTGTGTTTATGTATTGGACTCCATTTTCCATCTCAAACATCTTAAAATATAATCAGTTTAGCATTTTTCTATTCTCAAGTCTTCCACATCCTTTTAGTTTTTCCTTTAAAAACAAATCAAAGCCCTTCCTTTTGACAGAAATTTAATCTGAATCTCCCTGAAAACTTTGAAGGTCTCCTCATTGTTGACATGCTTTAAGTCCACCATTGCCCTGAACTTGTACAGTTCAATTGAGCTCTCAGAAGCTGAGGTGTGCAAATGAGGGCCCTTGAACCTAACGCATGATAAGCCAGAGAGCTTCAGCAGAGTGCTACTGAGTGTTCTTGCTCTCACAGAACAGAACACCAATGAAAATAATGTGCAAAAAAGAGAACCAAAGATTACTTCTCCTTAGCTGTAGATGCATCAGCCTACACAGATGCACGTATTCACACACTGTAACAAACTACCCAAGGTAATCTAGATTGTGACTCAAATTATTAGATGTCTCTCTCTACCGATAATTATTCATACATTCCTGGTGAAATAGACTATCTTGATTACATTTTATTGAAATAAACATTCTAGGGAGAGATTCCTCATTTAACCAACAGGCAAGAAAACGATGCAGCTAAAACCCAAACTATAAGCTGATGTTGATATTCTTGGATAATCCAGTTAAGAATGCAGAACAGTATTTCCATTCAGCATTGAAATTATACACATACCAACAAACATAAACCAGCTGAACAATAAAACAGTGAATTGATTCAACTACTTTGTTTAGTGAAAATTATGGAAAGAATGATCCATTAAGACAAGACAAACTCATGTGGAGCATTAAGTCCCTCAGGACAGGTTCCTGTAGGCAAATCCTCATTCACCATGTACACCATTTACATATCCAGCCCACTTTTATTTACATCATTGATTCTTTCTTGTCTTCATTGCCACAACAAACTTAACTCACCTTTCACCTTGCCTCTTTCATCATTCTAAGCTTGAATTCAACTTCTCACACCTTTACTACTAAGCTTATTTCACATATTTGCTACTGTTATGAAATATAAAATTGACTATTGGTGACCCATGAAAGCAATGCTTTTTCTAGTGATCACACTGCAGTCAAATTTAACCTGTCACTGAAAAAAGTACGTGTCATATTCCAGGTGTTGTGTTCCCTTTTGATTCTCTTGCTCTTTAAAATTTACTCTCAAAGGCTGTCCTCTCTCTGCTTTATGCATATGGAAAGACCTGCTGAAGCATGCACATAAAACTTCAGAGGATAAAATGTGTAGGACAGACATTTTTCTCATGATTGCTACTTCTGAAGAATATAGTGCTTTGGTTGTGTAAGTAAGTTGAAACATGTCTCTCCTTTGTAACTTTGCTATAAAAGAATAGGGGTATGGGTTCCTTGAGAAAGAACTACATGTATTTCTATCCATACAACTGAGGGAAAAAAAAAAATCAGCTAACAAAAACAGATTAATGTAGACTTTGTTAGCCTAACGTACAACACCATTACCAGCCATAATCACTTGATCCTCTAGTTTTATTGTATATTTTCTCAGTTCATTGAAATAACTTTGAAAGTTATTCCAACTATAAAGAACTGCACTGGCCTAGTGAAAATTATAACAAAACACAAATAGTGACTTTCATATACCTCAGTAGCATCATTTGATATTTAGAAAATTACTGGTGTCCTGTATACTCAGAGGACCATATAGAAGTCTTCTGTACAACAAAAGAGGAGGACTGCATGGAAACTCAGTGCACATTGAGATTTCCAATGAAGCATGGATTATCACAAATGAAAAGGCAAATGATTAGTTAAGAGCATATTTCCCAATATACTTAGATTTATATGTGACAAATACTGAACTATATAAGGCGTTCTAAATATAATTTATGAAGAGAATAAAAAAAGACTGCAAGTTCCACAAAACAATCTGTGATTGCCTCAGCATCAGACTTTCAGCTCTCCCAAGAGTTTTCCCTGTTCTTTCACTTGCAAAAACCTGCCACACAGACGCACTGCCATATGCTGTGGCTTGTTCTAAGGCAGAGTGATTTAGCAGTTAAAATACGACAAGCCGCAGTTCACAAATTTCTTTGACCTTGGGTAATTCAAGAGCCTTACATCTTCCATAACCATGAGGATAATGCTTCCTTCTCCTATTTCAGAGTTTAATACGATAAACTTTGATAACATCTCAAACTCAAAAGGAAGAAGCCAATGAAAATAAATAAAAAATAGAAAAACCTGTCCCAGCTAAGTCTGCTCCAATTTCATTAAGAGCCTATGTGCTCTCACATACAATGCCATGCTTTTTTCTAGTTCTCAGATATCTTTCTTAGTCATTGAGTTTTCTTCCTTTGACTTGTGTCTGGGTAGAATTCTCTTCTGGAAGGGCTTCAGAATACTTCAGTTCTCAAGTAAGGAACGGAAGTTTGTACCCCATATCACTTACAGAAAGGGCAGTGTCAAGGTTAATTGCACAGATTCACATTTCAGGCTAGAACTGGATCAAGATAACTTCTGCTGGCTAACGTTCACAAAGCATTTCATAGCTGTAATAGTTAACCTCTCTTGGGAAGAACAGTTCCACGATTCCAGCGGTAACAAAGATTAAGAAAATACATTTTCTTGTGCCCATGGAATGTCTACAGCAAAAGTACCTTACCAAGAGCAAAGTGAAATAGATGTAGTTCATTATCTATTACAATTGCATGACATTATACAATGTTTGACTATTGACATTTAATCCTAGTGGGATCATTTTCTGTGTATGCAGAGGACAGAGAAGGAAAGGACGATTGCTCAAGCTCTTTGAACGACCTATTTTTGAGTACTTGATTCTACACTATTAATACTTCATTAGCAGTGGTTTTGCATGGCATATTGCAAACTGAAGTAACAAATTAAGCAGAATGTTAAAAACTCATCATGAAAAAGGGATGCAAAGGCAGATGATTCTAACCCTGAGCTCTCAGGGTCAGTTATTTTAGGTTGCTTAGTGAAAGGCCAAGTCTCATAAAATTAATAAACCAAAATCTCATGAAAAAATAGGTCCATCAAACCCACTCTTAAAAAACAAAATAAAACACAAGCTAGAAAATGAAATCACTCTCCACCTTTTGTCTCATTCTATTTTCAAAAACAAAACAAGAAAAAATTGAGATGGGCTAATGTTAAATAAGAATGTGTAAAATATTTTACAATAGGATTGAACATGCTAGCATTCTTAGTAATTACTACTTGTTATGATGTGAGTATTTGATAAGCCCTTTTAAACAGCAAGATTTCAATTTCTGAAGGTAAATTAATTTTAACTTTATCTTCCTAAGAAAACAGTAATTTCCTTTTATCTGCAGGCAACTATAGTTTTTATCAGCTATAAAGAGTGTTCAAATCTAGCAAACGTTCAAAGCCTCAGTTAAGTACTTTCAATATAATAAACGTATTAAAATAGCTTGAAGTAGTTCCATAGGCATTTAGGAGTTGAGAAGTAGCTTTTGCATTTTTTTCAGAAAATGTTTGGTTAGGAGTTTTTCCTATATTGACAACTTACAACCAGGACAACACAAGTCTGTTCTGATCTATTTTCATCCCACTTCTAAGATTGTTAAGATTATTCATTTATTAACAAAATTCACTAAATAAGTCTTATCAGCCTCTGTGTGCATGCTCATTGCTGGCACTGATCTAACTGCTATCGAGCTAAGAGTTAAAAACATTTGTGTTTTAGTAACTTCAGCGTTTTAGCTGGTAGCTAAGGCTTGAAGACATACAATCAAGTCTTATGTCACTTTTGCTTACTGAGAACCACAGCTTTAAGTATCTCCAGTTTCTACTGATGCAAATTTAATCATTTAAATGAGGTCAATCACCATCAGACCAGTCTCAGTGATGGCAAACTAACCACAGAATGACAGTATGCAAAAAAATGATTTAGTTTCATGGCCAAACACCAACCAAGCAGATACTGTGCACAGTTCAAGCTTAGAGTTTATAACATTGTTGATCAGTCTCACATCTCATAATATCACATTCTGATATCTCATACTATCATATAATTTTGAAATCATTTGAAATTTGGGTAAGAAAATCCACATATGCACAATAAATCACAAAATCTGAACGACAGTCAATGGTCTTCCATTGAACAAAGGAACTTGCAACATTTGCTGCGCTGCACATAAAAACACTTCTAACTTCTCACAAATATGTAAAAAGCTTTCAAGTGTAAATCACAGCAGCTATGATTTACTGTATAATTTTCTTTCCAGAAAGGTTTAGATACGTTTGGCTTTTACTTTTCAATTCTTATGGTTTTTGTTTTTAATATATATTCTTACATGCTGTTAGTTATTTGCCAAGTCCTAGAGATCTTTCAGGATCACACAGATTTCTCTTAGATCATTATTCCTTCGCTTTCTCTGACTGTCTGTGTAAATGCTACAATTCTGTATGATCATCTTTAACTGGGAGGTAAGAGTAGTAATAGTATGCTATCCCGGTTCCACAGTGACTCACTGTCTTGTGTCTCAATTTTTGGCTGCTTCTGGCATATTTTTCTTCTCTGATTTTATCAGCTTTAATTTTTTCTTTTTTTTTTTTTTAATATATCTTTTAATAAAAAACCATTTTGCTCTTTCAAAATGTTGTTTCTATCAACTTTTTTTTTTTCCTTGAAATCAGCATGAAAAATCTTTCAGCAAAATTTCCACTCAGCATTCACTCTTCTTGTAATGGGACCTTCTGTTTCTGCAAAGTCCATTTTCTCAAGGGCTCAGCTGTGCCTTGCAGCTCTTCTGAGGTCTTGGTTCAGCCATACTTCATGTTAATAAACGGAGGGATTAAAAGGAAGGACATTTAGACACAAGACTCTTGCATGAGTTAATACACATACATGTATACTGAGATTAACCCAAGTTGGGACTATCCCAAGTGCAATAGGTATCAAATCAGATGCTTAACTGTTGTACTCTAAGTCACTGTATGCATAACTCCATAGTTTGGAGACAACTGTTACATAAAAATATTATAATAATCTTATAATGCAACAATATTGTTTAATTCTGGCTTGCTAATTCCTTAGGTGATGAGGGTTTTCTTATTTGAGACCATAGGCATACCTAACATCTAATGTAATAACGTCTTCATTTCCCAGCATGTATTTTATTGTATCTCAGATCTTGCATTGCTGTTACCAGAGAAGACCAATCACTGGAATTTCTCCCACGGGTGAGGCTTATATATTCTGCATGTTGCTCACTTACCAATATTGAACATTTCATTCAAATCTCAAGCTAACGTCAGAGCTGCCAAAATATATTTAACAGCTACTGTTGATGGTTACATTAACAGAAACTCACGGTAAGTCAAGCAATATTATAATTAAATACTGTCTCTGTTTTGACTACTGCTATTTAAACCAGGGTGATTTTTATTTTTTTTTAATCTACAGAAAACCAGTGACAGGAGAACTAGAGAAAATTGTTAGTAACCTGAAACCTGAAATATTTGAGTAGAAATGTGATCTTCTACTCGGGAAGGCTTTGGAGGGTGAGAGCACTGAGCACAAGGACTTGGCTGCAGAAAGATACGACACAGGGTACTGCATTGCTGCCGAAGTACAGCATTTCACAAACAGGACTTGGCAGGCACAGGTCTACGTATTTACTCTCTTTTTGTTTCAAGTCCCAACTTTTTAACCTGGCTCCTCCTTCCAAGTCAAGTGATCAGAGATGGATGAAACAACCAGGAGAGAGAATGCCAGACGGAGCTGAACAAGTATCCCTCACAGCACTGTTACCACTGGTGCTTCTCTTGAAACCATCCCAGCGGAAGCCCCCCAGTGCATGAAGAATTAAGGGACTGTTTACTTGTGCAGCCAGTACTTGTTCTACTGATTTTCCCTAGCTACACCATGAGCCAGGGGAAACAAGAAGGAGACCTGGCTGTGTGCACTGCCCAGGTACACTGGCATCCCCCTGGCCTTGTTACAAAACATTCCTGTCAGGTTCACATCACAGCACATGCGTGTTTGATCACTGTAATGACTACAACGCTTAAGGCAGGATAAATCCCTACAAGTAATCAGAGAGCCACCCAGTCTATGTTGGCAGAGGGAGAAAAGTCAGTATGGCGCCTGTAAGCAGCTATACTCTTCCTTTAATCCTCCAGAGGCATTTTGCCAATGAGAGGGATAATAGATCCAGTGTTCATACAGAGCAGTGGCAGATACTTAATGTCTATAAATGCGAGTAGCAGTGTTAAGACACGGTTAAGCCTTCAGCCCACGAAACGTCTAGCAGACTCACTCTGTGTGCTCACCCCCGGTAAGGGATCTAGTTTGTGAACTTGGCAGTAGCTACAGGTAAGCAGCAGGCTGCCAAAACCAAACTGCTTGAGTGTCAGCTAGTCTGGGTACATGACTGCTGGGACTGCTGCAGTGCAAGTCTTTTCAGATGCCTTTGCTTCAGGATTGTCGAAGGGGATTAAAATCTTTAGCAACTGCCATATTCCAAGACATCTATTAGACATCCTAATTGTGCTCACAGATCAAAGAAAATTCTTAAAATAGTTAAAAATACAGTTTTCTTTATTCTTCTAACTCCTTTTACTGGCCTCCCGAAATGATAAGTGCAAAAAACCAATGTATAGTCCCACCTCCATATATGAATGCATTCAGACACATTTTAAACACCTGTCATAGCCCCAAAGGATGCAACCATATGCTTCAAGGCAAGGATGCACATAACCAGATTTTTTGCTAATAGATTTTTGCATTTCAAAATCCATGACATATGCTGATCTTTCTTCAAGAATGAAGTACATGAACTGTCAGAAAAAAAATCCACAAACCTGCCACTTCAAACAGATGCATGGTGATCCAAAACCTTACAGTGCAATTCTAGTTCTTTCAGTTTACAGAATAAGGCATTAGACTCAGCAATAGCAGAAGTATTTTCAGAATGATGTGCTATCAGTTTATAGTTAGAAGTGTCTTAAATTACAAAAAAAAAAATTATATCTAGAGGAAGTTATTAAGAACGTGGAGACAGCAGTTCATGGCAGAAAGACAGGACAAAATGGGCTGCATTTGTGATGAGAGTTGCCAGCTGGATATGAAGAATAAGAACCTCTTTGACAGCTCTCACCTGCTTTCCTTCTCTGAGAACTAGAGAGGAGATTCCTTCAGAAGGCCTATCTTCATCATCATCTTAGTGGCATACCTCTAACTTCTGCTCTAAAGCAGAATCAGAAAACACCATTCATCAACTTGACAACATATTGCCATCATCAATTTAGAATTCTGACAGTACTGCCAGAGAACACAGAATTGACATGTGGAAATACTAATTACGAACTAAGAGGAATGAGTTAAATAAATTGTCATGAAAAAGGTTAGGACTTGAAATATTCTCAGTTCATGTGATTAAAGGAGAGATCAAATCTCAGTTCATCTGTCTTTTTCTCTAACAGTATCTCCCAGTAATGAAAAAAACTGTTCAATGTGGAAAGCCTGTGAAGAGCAAGAAAAATGGTCTCATTTCTATGCTTCTCATTTTGTGTCTTTTCAGCTTTGTCATCAGCAGCAGGTTCACAAATGCCAATTACTTCTCATGTTTTCAGATTATGTTTCAATTAAGATGGAGATGTTCCACAGGAAAACATAAGATTAGCAGGTAACAAAGTTAAGGTACTGTTTGCCCAAATAATCTGACACAGCTAGCATTTGATAAATTGCTACAGCCTGCAAGTCCATTGATTAGAACACGGCTGCCAGGGAAGCATGATGCTCAACAGATACTGCCAAGCTTCCAGGTATGTCCATTAATTAACTTCAAACATTTACTGAATTATTAGCTCTTGACCAAGGCTAGAAACACATCAGATGTAGAATTATAGGTGCTACACTTTTTTTCTTTGCAGTGTTTCAGCTATCAGAAATTGCTGTATGCTTGGCCTCTTCCACAGCTAGCTCTCAGGCCTGACTCACTGGGCATTCTGAGGGTACCTGTCTGTCAGTAGTGCTTCAGTAACTGGTGGGAACAGTGACTGCTACATCATTAACATCCACAATGAAGTTGCTGATAAAGCCTGAATTTAGCATTTTGGATGCAAAGTGAGGAAATAAAGCCCAGGTTGTATCTTGTTTCTCTATCTACATTTGACTCATTTGAACAAGACTAACACTATATTGAAAATACAGGTGTACTGCAGGCTAGCGCAGACATGTCCAATATCTATGAACAGAAAAAGGTTTTAAGAGAAGATGATTTTTAGAGGAATCAAGTTTAAATGAAATTAGATCATTCAGACTAGTGGACCTTAGAGCTATGACCAGAACACACTTTTTCTATGACTGGAACAAACTTGTAAGAGTTGCTGGCAGAGACAAGAAAGTTTTAAGATGAAATTTGATGAATAACAAGTTAATAGTTGGGAATAACATTCAAGAACACTCAACTTCCTCACAGGCCAAGTTTCCTCAAACCCCAGTATCTTCTCACTTGCAGCTTTAATTATACCCTTCTGAATATTTTCATCTTGTTGAGTCTTCTTTTCAAGTTGGAAATCTTGAAGTGATACCTCAGATGAGTTAATGCAGGAAAATGCATTCCATCAACAGCATAGAGTACAGTGAAACTAGCTAGAAACAGTGGGACTGATTCTGGTCTACACTATAATATACAAAAGAAATTTCACTAAGAACAGCCACAATGGTGTAAAACCAGAGAGAGATCAGACTGTGTACAACCTGACGTTACTTCACATTGGCTGGAACAAGATTTGTCATTCAGATGAGAGTTTTCTGCTTATGTTTTGTCCTAATTAGTTCTTATTGAACAAATAATCCATTTCCAGATATTCTTAATTGGCATATGGAACATCAAATGTTCCAAAATGTGGAATCAGATTTCAGAAAAGACAGAGAAGGAAGTAAACCACCAGCTATGTGTCCCAATTTAGCAAACCCTTCATTGATCACACTTCTATTAGGTAATGCCAAATTTCAGCTCATTAAAAAAAAAAAAAAAAAAAAAAAAAGCAGATAATTTACAAGAGGATGGCTTTTGAATTCTCTGCAATCACATTTTGAAACAGTGGCCAGGATGCTCACTGAACATACTGCATACTTGCTCTCACCTGAACATGCTGCTCCATGTTTTATTATTATCCATCTCACAGACAAAATCACGTACTGAGTAATTTCTGCACTGAAAGGTTACAAAGGTTACAAACTTTACCACTTTTTTTTTTTTTATACTGTGTCAGGCAGAGTACTACAATTCTGTAATGACTCCTTAAACTAAGTAATTAATTTGCTATCAATGAAGAGACATTGAATATCACACATATGCACATGACCTGGAGATATGCTGGCTTGGCTTTAAGAAAGGTTGGAGATACAGAATTCAAGCAAAACACCATTTTTTTTTTAAATGTTATGATTAATAGTTTCATATATTACACAAATACTGCCTCATTGTTTGTCTCCAGTAACATTCAGCACGTGCCAGTGAATGTCAATGAGTGTCACTTTTTCCACGTGAAGGAATCTTCACAGCACACCTTTCCTTCATATGCACTTCCATGTCAGATGCCATTCTGTCAAATCACCCTTCTGCTGCCATGTGTCACACAACAAAGTATAATGGAATATTGGTGGGAAGGTTCAACTTCCATACCACCAACATCCGCCAACATAATAACATAGGAAACACTATTTGTGGAGCAGCCTTCGTACATATGTATATACAGGTTACCTTATACACACACACACAAACACAGAACCCTCTTTCTCTGTCAGTCCCTCTCAACTCTTGTTTCTCTGCATGTGATCTCCTCTGGCAATATGAGACCACAGCTAATTATGTCACCACTTCAGGTGACTCAAGTGCCAGCGATGGAACTTCAGTAAAGAAATGAAGTAGCAAATTCTCTGAGCAAAGCCAAATACCCAATAAACCTCCACAAGTAACAATTTTGAACTAGACATAAGTTTTCACTTTTCCTAGTTGAAGAAGACAGAGAAGAAACGTGGGACTGAGTTTTAATCATACTGTTTGTCACAATGTGGGACTTCCTTTTTTTTTGCTGTTCCAAAAGTGAAAATCACATGTTTTGTGAAATAAATCATGTATGCAAATCACATCTGTATCTGTGCAACAGAGAAAATGCTTCCTTAGCAAACAAACTTTCCTAGCTGCAACCCAACTCAGTGTTCCACACACTTGTTGCATAGAACTATTGTTCAACAGATTTTGCATAACTCTTAACCTCTGAATATGTGAACGCACACTGCATTTATGGTGAAAACCTGCAGTACTGCCTACACGTTATCATTTGGCAAACCAGAGAGTAGTAAATGAGATTTTTTGTAGCCTCGTAATTTAATATGGTATTATTATGCCATTATATTGATTGTAGTTTATAGTAGAGGATATCTCCAACAGCAGTGAAATCAACAGTAAATTTATGTGACATTTTCTTACAGCAATATAAGCAAGACTAAACAAAAATCACTTAATATCTTGAAATAAAAGCAGGCATTTCTCAACTCAACAACTTACACTGAGGAATAATAAGAAAAAAAAAATTTTAATGATTGCCTAAACTTTTACTTCTTCCCATCTGCCTTGCTTCCTGTCTCTGCTTTGGGAAGCCTCATGGGTTTAGCAGAAAAAAAATAAAGGATGATGCCAGATGTCTCTCTTTACAAGAAAGAAATAAATAAGTTTTTAAAAAGCCCAGCTCTTTTTTTTTTTTTTTCTTCCCTAAAGAAACTCCAAACCAAAATTTCTATCATATGCATTTAAAGACATACATTGGTTCAACATGGTAGCTTTATGTACCTTGTCCTGTTTGGTTAATGGTACACTTGCTTATCTCCTAACTTATAAATATCCCCAAAGGCAAACTGTCAATAAAGGTACGTTTTGAAGGTACCCCAGAGAATATAGTCTAACTTTCTTTAATGTCTTCTGAAAGCCCTCATCCTAAAACATCCTATCTACCTAGTTTACAAATCAAAAGACACCTTGCTATAATATTTCCCCAAGGAGCAATGCAACCTTTCAGGAATAATGTAACTTGTTATACTGAAGCACTTTACGTGCCTATTTCCACCTTTCTGTATGAAATATATTCCTACTATTAGAATTCCCAAACTTTTATCCAGACTCCTCTCACCTCACTTGCTTCTTATTTGTAAACAAATACAGCGTACTAATATAACAGTTCAACTAATTAGAATGAATTATACACGTATATATTTCTACTTCTGGCTGGGCAATAAGAACTCTACCTGCTAGATTACAGAGATACTGCTCTTAAGGGAAATATTAGGAATACCTTATATTTGAATTAAATCCTGCTTAATCCAAATGTCTGATTTCCATGTAATAATCAATTGGCCATTACAAAAGATGTTTAATAAAAAAGCTGCAATGTTTAATAAAAAGTTCTAATAATATAATAAGTCATTTCTGAAGCTTCTGGGAATCATTTCCTAATTAGCTTTCTGTTTAAGCATTCATGCAAAAATCTTTAAATGGTTTGCAGCAAAGTTGGATCATTTTTATATAAAATGAATTTAGGACAGACACAAATTGCAAGATGTACAATTCTAAAATGGCCCATGTTTATTCCCTTTTTCTTTTTAATTTCATGTCACTGATAACTTTTGTTTACTAGATATTTTATCACAGAATCAAAATTTTGCCCTTAAAGTGACTGGTTTATGTCATGCTTCCAGTTAGAAACTCCAGTGGCTGAAGTACTCTGTAATCCCATAAATCTCTTTAAAGAAAAGAAACAATGCCAGCTGCTCATTCCACAGAGTCACAAAGCCCTCTTCTCATATCACAAAATTAAAGGCTACAGATAAAACAGGCAATAAAATCAAACTCCTTCTTAATAATTAAAAAAACAAAAAACCAAAAAAACTCACCATAAACTGAAAGGCTTTTTTGTATTCGAAAATATACACATATGAAATGAGGAAAAAGCCACTTACGTTAATTGAACAGCCCATCTGCAATACCTCCGCTATTTGCAGCCCATACAACATGGAGTGAACCAGTAGAGAAAAAGCCTTTGAACAAATCCAATCCTAACAAATTTTACCTTCCCAACTAAAACTGTACCCTTTTTCTGTTGGAACACATGGACACGATTTAGCGGTAGGGAGTTGGGGTAGTAGGGGTTTAGTTTTGGTTGGACTTGATCTTGAAGGTCTTTTCCTACCTGAGCTATTCTATGATTCTATTTGAAGTCTATGGGAAATGATTAAACAAATAATACTAAAGAAAATATAATTACTTAGCACTGTTCACTGGACTACTGAATACTCTTTCACATTCTCACCCACCAGAAAGTACTCTCCAGAGAAATGTGCAGCATGCAAAGCAAAGGTTCCAGAAATTTGTGGCCATGTGATACAAGCAACATTATGAAGAAAAATATTTTCATCTTAAATTGAAGCAAGTACTACCAGATAATAAAACACAAGGCTATTTAAGTCAACTGCCAAGGGAGAAGAATTTTAGACAAATGCCATGCTGGGAACACTAGGTTTTGTTGTTATTTCTTTTGACATTAACACATTGATTACAACTATTTCCACTAATGAGCAGTAATTATCACTAATGAGCATGCAAAGCTATTTAAGAGCTGCAGTTTATCAGTTTACTTGGTTTACCATGCAGTGCAATGCATGGCAGATTACTTGCACTGTATTGCTTTTCTTCCTATTAACAGAAAAATAAAAATGAGTTCTTAATTCCAATATATGAGTTGAAGAGACTAAGACTAAAAATTTTTTCATGTATTTCACAGAAAAGTGAGTCTTACAAATATTTAGAGATACTTGTCAACTCTTACCCTAATTGTTTTAATTCATCACAATGGAGTGTAGTAATTGTTATGATGTGCATCCCATCCGTATTATTTTTTAGCATTCTTTCAAATCTGGATATGGGGTTTTTTAATGACTTTTTCAATATTTAAAAAAGAACAGATTCATTAACTAAAATTATCTCCACACTTCTCACTTAATAAAGAAGTAAATGAGCTTAGTTCCACTGATTCATGGTTCATCCCAGTAAACACTCACTGCTTGGGAGCCTGCACAAGAACTTGCTGAAATTACAAACATTTGAAGAAAATTTTCACTTGTTTTCATTTAATTCCTAGGAGTAAACAGACGGTAAACATCCAGTTCACAAAAACCTAAGATCAGAAATCCTATGGAATCCCCGTTAGGCAACTCAGAGGTGATTTACTGGACCATAGAAAAAACACACTTGAAGACTGCAGAACACAGTCATTCTGTTTGGGGAGACAGAGGAGGAAGGAGTGCCCACATAAAACCTAGTGGTTATTAAAGAAAAGAGTTAGAATTCTTCCTGCTACATATCTACTCCCTCCCCATCTACTGTCTTCCTTGGTAGAGAAAAAAATAATCAAAGTTTGTCTCAACATCACCTCCAGTAATAGTATCTGGCAAGTGCTGGCTTATGTCTCATGCAGGCAAATACTTTCAAGGCATGTGAGGCATTCCTCCATTAAAATATCCCAGGAATAAGCTCCCTTCATGATGATGTCCATCATCATGTTGCTACCCCATTCTGGACAGCTAGGAGGAATTTAACTATGAAGAGAAATATCAGTTCACAGTTCAGCGATGGTGGCTTTATACTAAAGATTTCAGTTGAGTAGACTCTTTAGTTTAGTTGAGTAACAGTTGTTGGACATGATTCTGGACTATTCCTTCACATCCTTTCAAGCCTCTATGCCCTCTAACTATGCAGATTACCAGTAAGGATCAATGCATGTTTAGAAAAAGAGGAGAAAGAGAGAAGTTTTTGAGAAAGCAGTCTCACAACTGTGCAGAACTTGAAATACAACCTTAGTAACTGAATCCAGAAGTGATGCTGCCTTATTTATGTACATAAACTGATTGTTGGTGTACTGGATAGAATTTATAGGGTTTTACTGATAAAACAAAAATGCCCAAACTAAACTTCTATAACACTGTTTGGGAAATGAGACATCTGTCTGATTTGCCTGTCCTAACAGCATTAGCAGATAGGATCTAGGTACAAAAAAACAGAATAAGTCATGTTGGGTTGATGTATTTAGCCTCAGACTCAGCATCCTTTCCTTCACTTTCAAGTGAAGGCTAATCACAAAGATGTCCACCAAACCAGGGAATTTCTACTGGCAGCTAAATCTTCAATGCTTACCATACTCCTCACACAATGCACATATGACGTATAGAAATAACTGCTCATTAGAGTTGTTTCATCCTTTCAAATGATGTGATCTGACTAATACAATAAATAGTATTGTAACAAATAGTAACAAATATTAATATTATATTAATATATATATAATATTATATATATATATATATAAATATATATATATATTATATATTATATATATATATATAATATTAATAGTAACAAATATTAACTCAGATTTCCATTTTGAACGAATGCCTTAAATCTCAACTGAAAGCCAGAAGCCTGAGCTAGATGTGAGCTGCAAGCACACCTTTATGCCACGGCTCTAACAGCAGAAAATGTGATACATCAATCAGATGTGTGCTTTCCCCTAAGCCAAGAGATCAGTAGTAGCAATTTATAGTCACACATCGAAGACCATGCCAAAAACAGATGCCTAATTACACCAAATTCACAACCTGTTAATATCTTAGATGGAAGCAGATTATTAGTTGTGACACGCGTTCTTCCCAATCCCTTGATCTAAGGAGCATTAATCCTGTGAGCGACAGTAAGTGGTGACAATGAAATACACATCAAAGAATTAGAGCAGAATGCTACACCCGGACTTTGCCTGCCTTCTAAGGATTTCGATGCTCTTCACATGCAGTAATAGGCTTTAAACAGTTTAGAGAGGTAGGGCAGTATTACTACAGCATTCCATTTATAAATTGAATCAACAATTCTGTAGAGAAACCATATGTAAGAATTACACACAGTTGGTGTCTTAGAGCTGAAATCAGGAATTCTGTTTCCTGGCTGATTGGTTGAACAGATTCTTGTGTAAAAATAACAAACCTGAAAGGAAAACACTACACCCATTCAGGACTGGATCAGTCCTTAAATTTTATTTTAGTTAGAGGCTGAGAAAAATATAAATCTATGTGTTTGCTGGGTCAAAAACACATGGTCTGAATAGCACCTGCCTGTTTGCAAAATAAACATTCTGGGGCACTAACTAGACTTATATTGTGCTTAGTGTCTTAGACTCCCATTTAGGCTCCTACACACAGCAACATGCAAATAAACAACTGTGTAAATATAAAACATTGGAGGAAAAGCAGTAATAAAGTAGTCTTTCCACTTCAATCTCAGAAGTTATTCGCTGGGATGTGCTTGGCATAGATATGTCTTAGGTTCAAAGAAAACTGAATAGAAGATAAAAGGTCCTGATAACCTTCAAAGCTCTACTGTATCACTGAAAAATGAAAGTTTCCCACAGAGGTCTCCAGTGGATTAGCAGCTTTGCTGTGTGCTACCCCTCTCCATGGCTTTTCATTATATTTCATAGTCACTTAAGCCTTTTCCTAATAAAAAGACAATGCCCAGGGTGAGATTATGAAATACACCAAAGTTAAGTTGATAACGGTTTAATTAAATGTTGCTCACTAACAACTGGCATGACTCAGACAATAAAAGGGAAAAATGAATGCTGTAATTGCTTCTTTTGCTGCCTTTTCATAGTCTTCTCAGATGCTCTTCCCATGACATTGCCTTTCAGAACGTGCTGCAGAAGATCTGGTTGCATGTCGCAGTTGCTCAGCTCTTACACACTGAGCATGAAGGAGTCATTTAACTCCAGGCGGCTGCAGTAATCCCACAGTTGGTATGGAGCAGGCTCTGCATGATTAGATTTTGTCTGCTTCTTTTTAATTAAAATACGAGGGACAGGTCTTCAAAGGGAGTAAATGAGCAAAGCTCTGTTGAAAGGAGTATTTACCAACTGAGCTCCCAACGTCAATAGCAAAATCTTCCCGTTAAAGGCAAGCTGTATGTTTTGCAGAGCTATTCTCTACAGAGAAGTTTCACGGCACTTCCTATAAGCAAATCTCATCCCTTTAATAAAGACTCTTAATAAAAACACATGCCTGTAATTTGTTTCTTTAGATGTCACCTCATTCCTTCCTGCCCCCCAAGTCACACGTGGTAAGCAGATAACTGACAGCTGCTATTCCCTCTTCATTACTACTGTTACAGCACTTTGTTTTTCTTATGTGCTGTATCTGTTCCATATGAAAAACAACTCTAGTTCAATACTTAGAAATACAACTGTGATAAGTAGCTTGTGGTCAGTGCACTGTCCCCTGCAGATGTTGACACAGGCAGGTCAAAAGTGTGCACCCCAACTGTTTTCTGTAGAAGACATGTAGAGCAGTAATTAGTTTTACATTTCCCATTAAAAGAGGACTGAATTTACAGCTTTGTAGTATATTATGCAATAATCTTGTACGTTACAAACATACACATCCTTCTGATAAATATTCAGCATAATTATCAATTGGTAAAGCCAATGATATAATAATTTAAATAATGATTTATTTAAATAGTCTTAAACACTGGGGGGTATCCAGTTTTATCCTGGAAATTTGCATGAAAGAACGCAAAAGGTCATGGAAATTAAAAAAAGAAAAAACTATGTTGAGTTTGCTTTCACTCACAGAAACACCTACAAAAATACGCACTTATAAAAAATACTATCATATGAAAAGCAAAACAAACCCTAAGATAAAATCCAGCAACAGCATATTTTCTACGCAATGTACAAAACCACAAGCTGCTGAGAACCACATGCTCTTAGATCACCTGCAGAATAGCCAGAAGAAACATGTATCTTAGGAAAAAGAGAAGCTTGCAAAACTAAGTAGTTCAATTTGCAACAAGTCACCTTCCAAAGTACAAAAACTTTCATTTGTCTCTGAATTATTCAGTTAAAGGCATTTTATTGATGTTTTTCTCTGATATAGACACTGATTTTCTGACTAAAAGACAGATTTACTCTGACACTAAATTTTATCTCAGCAAAACTCCTGGCTTCAATTTTGATATGAGAGCCTCCATTCTAGACAGCTTTTAGGGTAACAACAGTGAACAAATCCTCTTCACTGCTGCCTCTTTCAGCCCAGCTCCACCATCTCCTCACCAGCACCAGCACTGGTTTATCCTTGTTTTATTGCACCAGTTCTGGACTTTCCCTTTGTTCTTGATTTCACCTTCCCTGCCTACATCAATAACACTGGCCAAGAGGAAGGATTACAGCATTTTACAACCACTGATCCATCGTGCTGCATGCTGATCAAACAACCATGAAAAGCAATCCAGCAGACAAGGTTGTTTTTTAGATGCTAGTTGCACCCTCCCAACAAAGCAGCAGTTTAGCAGCAGGCATAGAGGACCACAGCAGCAAAGAAGAGTGTATTCAGACATAACATACGATGGTTGCTCCGAAATTAATACCTCCTATTTTTTGTTATGTTGGCCCAGAATGTCAGAGGTGGATTTTGGTGGTATGGAAGTAGAGGTTGGACCTCCCCACCAATATCCCATTACATGCTGTTGCCATGTGACACATAGCAGCAGAGGAGCAGTCTGACGGAATGGCACCTGACATGGAAGTGCATCACTCAGCTATCCCACATGCTGATCCAATTTCCTTTTGGAACAGACTATGGATCCTGTACCATAGCAGGAGCTGAGGTCTTCTAATTCAACATTAAAACAACTAACTACACAAACTGTTACCCCCTGTGGAACTCATTTACTTTTTCAAGTAACAACAAGCTATTAACCAAGATTGATTAATCTTGAAGTTATGAGTTAGAAACCAAACTACCCTTCACAAGATTTCCTAGTAGTAGTAGAACAAAAATGGGTCTCTGTTCCTGTTCAGAGAACTGAAATAGAAGGAGCAGAACATCCACAACATGAAAGCTCTTATAAGAGCACTGTTTAGGAAAAAAAAAAAATGTATTCACATAAATTGCTGTAATTTGTATGGACAAAACAGGATGGGTCCTTATATGATGCACAACTGGATCAGTAGATTAGGTTAGAACAATGATAGAGTAATTCTTCCATAGGTGTATAACACGAAAGAAAAAATGTGGCTGTAAGTAAATGTGTGCCTAAATGCTTTAGAAAAAAAAAAGAAGCTAGAATTGGAAAACAGAAAATTATAAGGGATTCCAAGAAAGTAGAACAGGAATCAATATACTAAACAGATATTCTCGTTATTTCTAGAGACATAAAAATTCATGAGTTCAGTAATTTGCCATTATTAACTTTACTTCGTTTTTGATGAGACATATTTTAGTTCAAGCAACTTTTCATTTTAGAACAGATTCCCCTGAGATTCTGTTATGAATTACTCTCATATTTTTTCCCCGTTTGGTAAAGTCACATACCTCTAAGTTCAGTCACTTAAGAAATTTTCATAAACTGGATGATTTGCAGATTGTATTTTTCAGTTCATCACTAGCATAAAAGTAATCTCTCTTGATGGGTACAATGATAAAAGATACGTATGTCAGGTTATGCACGTGAACTATAATTATTTGTTGAAAATTATTCTCATTAGAAGTCTAAGTTATAATCTACTCTGTTACCTGAAATAAAATTAGCTGTTACCTGCTAAAGATTATTTAAGTTGCTTGTAATAATTTCAGAGATTATTCAGTCACAACTCAGAGCATATTATTCCTTACTGACTACTGTTCACTACACAAATAGCTTCAAATCAGTTTGCAACCATCTTGTACTGCTAAAGAGAAATCTCATGTTCATATCTAAGAACACAGTAAAACAGATTGATCTCTTCTAGCTTTAGAAAACAAACCTAACTGTGGTCAGAATTCCTCATCCCTTTATTGCCATCCCTCTTTCAACGAATTCTCACCCACTTGCGATTGTTCTACTCTTTGTCTGTGCTATTACACAGCTCACCTCTTCATTAAGCTTGATGGAAGCACTGACTGCTAGCTGGCAGCCCTCTGCTGTGTAGGGGATTACTCCAGCCTTTCACACATCCTCTGCGTGTCATTCCCCCCTCAACCAGACAGGTCAGATATGATTTAAGACAGCAGATTATTTTTCACCATCAAATATTTCTAACAAACAACAAAACAAACTTTTCTTATCCTCCATAAGTTTCCTACTCCTACCAACAAAACAAATCATCTCAATATCATCAACAGTTTAATATCAGTTAACTTATAAGTGCTTCAAACCTTACAGACAACAGAAGCCACATAGTAAATCCTTGCTACACATTTAGTACTGAAAAAGCTTCAGCAAACTCATCTGTGAGCGATCATCACATGGAAGGTGATACTTCTAAATTAGTACCCATAAGTACTTGCTTTACAACAACGCAGTGTTGCAATCCGTAGCATTAGCACAGTGTACTCTTTGGGAAATTAAATCGTAGCAGACGTTCAGTCCTAAATGTTTTCAACTTTTTAAACAGATCTCAGTAAGTGTCAAATACCATTTCAACAACTCTACACCTTCTGACAAATTGACTGGACACCGCAGCGCTCTGCATCACAAAAGCTTAGTGTATTTATTTTATACATTTACTTACAGTTTAATTTAGACACAATTTCTTTGCAGTGAATTTTTTTCCATATATCCTTCTCTGAGTAAATACACTATTACTGAGAAAACTAATTCAATCCGGTCAGTCTTTTGTACTATTGCTCTTTTATCTTCATTAATTAATGCTACAATAGATACAAGCATAGTAGAAACTTATGTTTACAATTGGTAATCCACAGCACTAAGCTACTTCACAGTGTTAAAAATCAAACTACTGATCTGTTCGACTGCACGATGTTCTATAAAAGATAACTGTAGCTTCTGTAAATCAGCATTCATGGTATACATACCTCTTTTAAATTACTGTGGAAATTTGCCCTAAAGTGTAAATGTTTCACTATGTTACAGTGTGGTTTTGATAATGGATTGCTGGTAGCATTTCTGATAATTCCCTGACAGTTGCATTAACCTTCTTGTTTAATCAGGACAATGCTGAGCTGCCCACATCATCTGTTGCAAAAGCCATAAACAGATTATAAAACTGTCTTCAGCGCAAACAAGACAGCAAATGAATAGTAAGTTAAATATGAAGGTGTTACTGGGGTTGTGAAATAATACCAACACAGAATAGCAGAATGAGCACAGGTAAGATGATCTTATAGTATTTTCGAAGTCAAGATTTGCATCTGCCATATTTCATTACATTTCAGCTACTATAGTTTGATTTCATGACCTATTTCACTTGTGCTAGCAATACCTCAAGCTTACAGCCAATGTCTTCTTATCCCAAGATAAAAACAAATATGTTCCCTTCCATGGGCACAAGCCTTATATATTTCATGTTCAGAAATGAAAAAAAATCATTACTTCCATTACATGCATTATTCTTCTCTGTTCTTAACTTCACACATCATTTCCCATTTGTAAGACAACCTGAAGAAGCTGATAATCTACACAGCCTAAGGATACACTACCCTCATTGTTACCACCACAGGTACCACATGCCCTGCTGTTTGCACTTTGTGTCTAATCTAAGTCTCTCCCATTTTTCTGACACTCCATGTCACAATGTTAAAACATCTCCATGCCACTCAGAAAAATGTAGATCAACTCTTCCTTCCGTAACAACTTCATGTCTAAAGACTTCAAAAATAAGTAGTAAAATAAGGAAGACGTAAAGCAACTGAGCCATTGTGTCAACCAATTGTTCTTAACTTGTTCATCTTTCATTTTTATTCACCTAATAGTGACTTAATACCTTGACTGATTCCTTCTGCCTCAGGTACCTCCCCATCTCCTTCCAAACTAATCTTCAGAAGTAGACCACTCCCTCACAGTCCACTTAATCTTGCTGCAAACTATTACTCTCATAAACTGATATATGCTATGTTACCTCTATTAGCATTTTGGTCATGTGAATGCTTTATTATACCAAGATGTCCAGGCAGCAATCCAGCCTATCCTTAAATGGATTGATAACCATCCGTAAGTGCAGTTCACTTCCCAGCAAGTTCAGATAATTAGCTCATGTCAGAAACTTTAAAGTAGCTAGAGCTGGATGAGCCAAGTCCCATACTTCTACACTCCATTCAGCTTGATTATATCATTACTGTGCCTGCTGCAAAGAATAAGCAGAGAGAATCATAGAATCACTGGGGTTTGAAAAGCCTTCTAATATCATCTAGTCTAATCACCAGCCCATTCCTGCCATGCCCACTGCCCTCAGTGCCACACCTCCACATTTCTTGAACAGCTTCACAGATGGTGACTCCACCACCTCCTTGGGCAGCCCGTGCCATTGCATAACCACCCTTTCTGAAAAGAGACTTTTCCGTATGTTCCACTTGAGCCTCCCCTGGCACAATTTGAGGGCATTACCTCTTGTACTGTTACCTGGGAAAAGAGACCAAACCCAACCTCACTGCAATCTCCTGTCTGGAAGCTGTAGAGGGCAATGAAGTCTCCCCGAACATCCTCTTCCCCAATTAAACAACCTCAGTTCCCTCATCCACTCCTCATAAAACTTGCACTCCAGACCCTTCACCAACTTTGGTGCCCTATGTACAACACAATCCAGAATCTTGCAACATTCTCACATTGGGAGCCTGACCAACAGTCTAAATGAGCTAGGTTATATCCTGTTTTCTTACCCATCTTGACACATTTTACGTTCCCTCTTGTTTGTTTCTTAGGTTACAGTAGAGCACACATCTATGTCTTCTGTTTCATTTGGACAGTGAGTAGCTTTTGTGGGCTGTAGTCAAAATACATACTGAAATGATAATCCTAATTAATAATCCATCAAACTGTCTTTTTATACACGTTTTAAGCATCTTAATTTATTAAAAACATTCTCAACAGAAGTTTGGCCAATAGATAAAATGATGTAGGAGAAGAGAACTTGTGCCTAAAGGGAGATCATTAGTCTTTTCTTCTTTTGCTGATAGCGTTGTCATAGAAACAGCAGAAGAGAAAGAATACTCTATTAACTTCACCTGGATTTATTGAGTTGCTTGTTCACTGCCACCATTCAACATAAAAATGGAATAGATGCATCTTAGTCTGGAAGAATGATGTCATAAAATATCTTAGGCAAAAAATTTGAAAAATACTGCAGATATTGGTTTTGTAAATATTCATTAAAACTAAAAGATGAGATAAAGGTAGACATACTATTTAATATATCTTCATTATTTCTTTAAAGGTTATTAAAATACACAAGTGTTTGCATATTTGGAATATAAAATACAATTAAAGCAATTTAAATACAGAAAATAGTGGAAAGGAAACAGTATTAGAGAAATAAAAAAAACACATGATCGATTTTCAATACTGAGGACAGGAATCAATCAGGAACATTAATCCACCTTTTATGTCTACGCTCCTGATTCAGGCTACTGCAAAAGCACATGTCCATCAATGAAAGCACTTAAGGAATAGTATGTGTTAACTGAAAGGTGGGCGCTTTGAGCACCTTTTCTACCCTATTTTGGTGGCATCCTCTAAAGTTCATATACCTTTTACTAAGATGTGGAAAATGAGCCTGTAATGCTGAAACCCTTTCAAAAGAACAGCTTCCAATCCTGTTGTGCCAGACTCAAACCATCTTTAAAATGTGCAGATAAAACAGTGTTGAATCCTACTCTTTCTGATAATTCGTGCTTGAAAAATGATAAAATGTCTTACATCAGGAAACACACCAGATTACATACATTATTTCTGTAAACAGGTTGTCAAGATGGTTTAACAGCTTTAACTAATTTTTGTGCCCACTAGAGAGCTCAATTAAACTATTTTATTATGCCTGCCTTGCCACTTCCACTTCATTCTTTCAATTCTTGCCTATGCACACATTTATAAGAAATTGGGTAATAGTTGAGAGATTCTCAAGATAACAAATCTACTACGTGAGCAAAGATGCCGAAACTAGAATAACTTGCCAGCTTTTCAGTTATGATGATCTAGCCTAAGAACAATGTACTGCAGCTCATTAATTTCAGAACTTGCTTTCATATAATTACTCACTGGATAATTACCAAGTTGCAAAGAGAGCTTTATTTCAGATTTTTATTATATCATTTAATTTCTCTAGTAGTAAATAGAGAAGTAGAATAGTAAGTAGAAATAAACATGATTGGAAGGGCAAGAAAAGAAGGATTACCAAAACTAAGACCTTGAAAGGTCTTAGTAAAGATCACCCAGTTCTAACTCCCTGCCTGCCATGGGCAGGGCTGCTAAGGTCAAGCAATAGATCAGGCTGCCCAGGGCCCCATGCAATCCGGCCCTGAACACCTTCAGGGATGGGGCATCCACTTCTTCCCTGGGCAGTCTGTGCTCGTGTCTCACTGCCCTCTAACCTTGTAAGAGCATAAAGCAGCAAAGAACTGAATACCAGGAAGCAATTACTTAACGTCTAAAATATAGCAAATACATAATTCCAGAAAATTTCTACAGAGGTAACAGATCAAAATGCGAGATTTTAATTAGATTTAAGGAAGATTTCTTTTTATCTCTAGGGCAATTAAACAAAAAAGGATAGCACCATCAGTACAAGTAACAGCAATATCAAAATAATCAGGGAATAATTGATTGCTGCAGCAGAGGTGTGCCAAATACTAAAAAAAAAGAAAAACACAAAGATTAAACAGTCATTAAGGAATTCCCTTAAGTGACACAACAGTAAAAGACAGCAAGGGACAGCCTCACAGAACAGCAAAAGACTTTGCAAGCATGTCTGTCAGCATAGCTGTTCTATCAATAGATGCACCAATATTTTTAAAAATACCAACAGCAAAACAACGAAGGGTAAGATGAAAGTATCAAACAAACCAAGCAAACTACAGAAGTAACATAAGGATAAATGAAATGACTGACTGTACACACCTTGATATAATAAGAAGAATAAGGATAGCAGAATGAGAGAAAACAATGTTACATCATGGGATGCATTTATAAGGCAATAATTCCAAATGAAATGAATAAAGTACATATGTATTCTTTTTGTTTATTGAGAGAAGAAATTACATATTTAAAGAGAAACTCTCTATTCGTCAATGAATTTGAGTATATTTTGAGGACTGGAGAGGCATGGAAGGGACTTATTAAAAAGCGAACTCCTTCCATAAAACATTCTTCACAGTGTCCAAAAAGGAGCAGAGTATGCCCTTGTTTATGCTGCTTGCTTGTGATGAAAAATGAGCCTCAGGAGAATCCAGGGACAGAGGCAAGACATGCAGCTAAGTATCTGGATCCAATTTCAACCCTAAACTCTCAAGGCAGTTTGTCACAATAAGAATTACAGTTGCAAACTTAAAGGTGATTCTGAATTTTCTTTGTAAGAGAACTATTAGAACCCCACTGCACATGAATGAGGAGACTGAAGTGGATGATTACTGAGCTGATTCATGGCCTCCAGATGCTAAATTCAATCCACAAAGGCGTTCAGGCAATGAGACAATGAAAATAGCTGATACAGGGATGCTACCAAGTCCTAAAAGATATTGGAAAATGTCACTTGAAACAGCAAGCCAACAGCATACATTATTCACCCCTCTAGCAGAAGAACACCTGTCCTAAAAGCTGTGAAAAGCAGCATCAATAACACAGATTGCATTTCAATTGTCTTTCAGACGTCCTCTAGCTACACCAGTTATCAGTGAATTAAGCAACTTTGAGCTAACACTGAGAAATAAGATACTGCCCTTCCAGCACAGCTCTCGCAAATCACCAATATTCAGCAATCTGCTAATAAGTAATAAAATATGCATCTGCTCATCCTGTTGATATTTCCATGAGATAACTTTGTTCTGTGGCAGCAAAATATTGAGTATGACATTTAGATCACGTAGCTTAAAACATCTAATCCCAGGAAAAACACCAGATAGCTATTCTAGCTTCAAAGAAACAGCACTGCCGTTCAGACAACTATTGCCACTGCTTGTCTCCAGATCCCCTGTGAGTCACTCAGAATAAATTAATCTAAAATGGTTTGACCTGTGTCTACAGGATTTATACATACACTCATCCTTTCTCTGCTATTGGTCAGGCATCTTATTACAGAGCAAGAATCATTACTAACTGGAAGAATCGCAGGTTCTGGTACTATCTTACCTTGAAAAGACTCTCTCATCAGGTGAGAAAATTCAAAAGCACACCACAAAGATTTACAAGAAAAAATGACCCAAGAACAGATCTACTCATTTTGGTGATTTTTATCCTCATCGTTCATCAAATGAATGCAATAAACCACAGACACTTCCTTGTTTATTTCCTGATTGCACTGCCCAAAGTACAGGAGCATTAAAAAATCATACAAGAAAGGTAGCTGGAATCACAGTGCTGTTCTCAATGGAGGCAAATTATTAAATGAGATTTAATAAATTCTAGCACTGCAGAGTGCTTAGCCAACTACTTAGTGTCGAACAATTTAAAAGTTCTTCCCTATCAGTTGAGCTTTATATGAAGTACAAATGCTGTATATGAAGTACATAGACTTGACACTACAAACTGAAAGAATCACAGAATGGCCTGGGTTGAAAAGGACCTCAAAGATGATGTAGTTTCAATCCCCCTGCCATGATCAGGGTCACCAAGCACTAGAGCACGCTGCCCAGAGCCACATCCAGAACAACACATCGTGAAGAACATCTCAACTTTACTCATTAGAAAAAAAATCTTACTTACCCTGAAAGCAAATCTAAACTGGTTAAATAACAGCATTGAGAGCAGGGTTGAGTGAACACAGAAATAAATAGCTGGTATATTTTCATTAGTATCCCATACTAGTGTGTATTATAAATACATTCTTTTGTGTTTCTACAGCTGCTTAAGTAACACTGCTGTATTGATTTTCTTAACATTCCCATTTTATGAGCTAGGCAAGTTAGTGCACTTTGCAACTCTCATTTTTCAAATGCTCTATCACTTACATTACAACTAACCATGAGTAAAACTTCAGTGAAGATCACGCTCTCCATTAAAACAAAGAGAAGTTGTGATACTTAGAACTGATTCTGTTATTCCTGCAATAGCAACATAGTGCACACAGAAGTTGGAACTAACAGAAAAGGAAAGTCTAGTGAAGCACAGAAATGAAAAATTAGGCAGGTACAAAAGAGAAAAGGTATGGGTGCTCCCAGCTTTGCACATGGACACAGAGTTACCTGCAGATAAGTTTTGTCAACACTGTTGAGAGATGTTTTCCAGTTGTAGGCGGTCATGAAAAGAAGCACCTGACTTCTGTGTGAATGTAGTCACACACCTGACATTTTGCTTTCAAGTGCCTTAGAAATTATATTGAAGTATCCACTGGCTTCCATGTGGTTTTGACTGGAATATCACAAGACAAAAGTAACTCTGAGTTCAACACTGCCATTCTCAGAATTCCCAGCCAGCTCCAACTCGAACAACACCTGAAGTCCTTGTAAGCATCCATTTTGCAAACTACAGGATCACACAGAGATACTTACGTCTTTATAGCACTCAAGTTTGTTCCTGTGCCACAACCAACAGAGCCGAATGTACAGGGGCTGTGAGCACACCTCACCAGGCATTGTGCAGAAGAGGTCAGGCTTAGGCAGGCAGCCTCCCAAGTCTGCAGTGAGCTTCACTCCGTGTTCCTTTAGTGACTTGTATTTTTGGAGACAACACCATCATTTGAATGACAGAAGGAAACGAATGCTGCTAGTCATTAACAGCAATGAATGGAAAATTACTAATAGAAGTATTCATGCTCTTAATTACAAAGCAACTTCTGTCCCTTCTCCTCTACATACTTATTAGACTATTAATTCTGCCTACCTCTTCTGTTATTTTGAGTGGATTTTTAGCTTTTTGTTTCACTGTCAGATAGAGAAGACTAAAATTTTTGTTAATCTTGTTCAAAACTTCAGTAATGCATACATACATCTGTCATGCCCCTCCTTTACCAGACAATTATTTTCCCTTTGTACTTGAATGTGAAAAACTAAATTACCAAAGGACCTGCAAGAATAACCAAAAAGAAACATGGTATTACTTAACACAATAGTTTACTCACTAATACCACACATGGAGTAGAACGTAATTCACTTAAAATAGAAAGGATCATATTAATATATGTGAGAATTGTTCATTAAGGGATATAGTAACTATAGCCACAGTGAGTAACTAAAAGGACATGATCTAAATACTTGAAAATTCTGAATCCATACTAAATCGTAATACTTCATCGTGATCGATTTTACCATCCAAAGATGAAAAGTTTGCACGGGTAAACACAAACCCTTGTCTGTCCCCTGCAAGCAACAGTTTGCAATTAATAAAACTTCTGCTGAGTATCAAGCACATAAGAACAACACGTGCACACTATTTCTTCCCCTCTTCTTCTGCTGCCCAGGCTCGTTCCCAATATAACCGCAGAGCTATGTTGTCAGAAGTAAATACTGATACGGGCTGGTTTCAAAACGAAGGTAAACTGATGTTAATTAGGATGAAAAATGGGATTGTGAGACAATTTTCAGTTATTATGGAAGTAACTTTATTAAAATAATCGGCCAGAGCTGGAATAATGGCTTTGCGTATCTTCACATGTCAATATCATACAGCTTCTGCAAAAGAAAAGAAAAGGGAATATATGAAAAAATAATTTAGTGCTCAGCATAGTGCATTATCATTTTTTCCACGCTGCTTACCTTTCTCTTCTTCCAGCAACTACTGGCAGGATGCTGTCTTTGCTCATTCTAGGCACAGAGGACACAAAGATTTAGTTCACCATCAGAAACATCGATTTTTCCATGCATCTGCAATATATATTACAAGTGCACCACTGTCATAGAACATTTATTGCGATATTCACCTTATGCTTTCCAAATCCTTGCATCTTCTTCTGGATGAGACTTGACACCTACGTGACACCTCAAAGCAGCAAAGGCTAAAGTAACAGTGATTCACTGTGGCTGCATAAACACGGCACAGCTCTGGCATTTGGAGCCTCTTCTCCTGTAGAAAAATATCACTATACCTAGTAAACAACTAATAAAAGCTTCATCCTAGTAGTTAAACAACAGACTCCAAGCTCTCCCAGGCACGTACATGGCGTACTTACTAATTTGAAGTCTCTTCCCAGGTCCTCGCTTAGCAAGAAACACAAAGCAGTACACAATACACACATGTCACTGTCTACACATGGTTACAGCCGGTTAAATCACCACAGACCAAGCAAGGCCAAGAGTAAAATCTCATCATTACAAGTCAACTACCTGTAGTGCCCATTTTAACAATTCCTCAAATACCTCCTAAATACCACATTGAAAACGCAGGTTACAAGACTGACTAGCTATAAGGTCACATTTAAATACACAGCTGTCGTTCAACCAGGGCCATCCAATTACCTGTATTTCATGACAAAAAGCATTCACCTTTGAGAGACATCACCCACGCAGAAACCCAGGGGACACACCCAGCCCCAATCAGAATATATGCATGATTTGCATACATTATTGACATAATAATTCCAAAAAAACCTCTGCATGCAGATGAGACGCTGTGTTCTTGTTTGAAATCCAGCCTTACAGCACAATTCCCTTTTTCTGAAGTGACAATAGTCCACAGCCTCATGTAGACGTGGTTTGCAATTGGGAGTAGGAGTTATGCAGCCACTTACCTGGAAGCTTATACAAAATATCTCTTAAGGTTTCACTATTTCTCTTTTTTAGTCCTCAGATGACATTTTGACACTCTAGTTATAGACCATACACGCTTGCATGGGAAGTAACAGGCTAAAAAATATATGTCGCATTACTGATGCCACACAACCAATTTACAGAGACTTATACTGTGCTTAATACAACCACCACCTCCTCCCAGCCCAGCACCAGATCAACAGAGAAACCATGGCCAATTCCAGCTTTCCACAACTGTGAGCTTACTATATTATCAATATATAGACGGATTGACTGACAGAGATAAGTTCCATCACAAGTGGTTAGTTAGCTAGTTAGAAGAAAATTCCAATCAAAGAGGTTGGTCAGAGTAAGTAATATAAATCGTCATTATTTTACCCACATAGTTGATAAAATGTGGTATTTTCATAGGGGAAGTGCTCAGAAAGTGTTATAAGTCAATGCAGTAAACATAAACGAATCCTTTGGTAAATCTTAGTCTTGCCTTCTAATGCAAATTAATCCAACCCAATCCATTTCTGACATAGCAAATGTAGGTAAACTGACAAAATGGCACAGAAAGAGAGCAGTACAGCTATTGGTGTGGTAAATGCAGATGGTACCTAGGTCACAATCACTCAGGGATAAACCTCTTCCTCTGGTTTACACAAAACCAACCAGATCTGCAGATGTGAGTTTAAGTGTTGAAAGAGATCCTTCAGCATGTTCACCACATACATTTAGGTTTCATTTCAAATTCACGCTTTCCTAAGAAGGTGCAGCCAGTGGCAGCGCTTCCCCCCAACCTGAGGAACTTCTGCTTTCTCCATTAATCTCATAGCACATACAAATCAGTTGCTTCTATTCAATTCAGTCTTCCGGTGGTCTTTTGTCTAGAGTTGATGACTGCTCCTCCCAGATAAAGTAATTCTGTGAAGATCCACAGAATACTGCTGTTATTTTGCAGCGTGCTTAGAAGAGACAAGTATTTCACAAACTAAACAGAAATACAAGGGCCCAAAAGCTGAAGCAAAATTCAGTAAAAAAAATAAAGAAAAGTTTGGGCTTGATTAGTAATGAAGGGACTACGACAACAAATAATATTAATTTGATACAGTCTCTTAGAGCTTCAGGAATTTATTAAATGAGTACAGGGATATGATGAAATATATTAAATGCTTAAAGAATGATATAATCAGCAGACAAATTCACTTTAAGATTACCAGGAGATGATGGTAATCAGAACATATAATAATACAATATGTGTAACCAGAAGCATAAAACAGCCAGTGCCCCACATTACCATGAAAGGATTGACCTGCTTTATATTAAAAAACAAATACAATAGAAAAGGAATACAGGGAAAGCTGAATTCTGGCTTTTAACCATGTTCTTTAAAATACACATACTCTTTGCTCACTTAAGTGAATGTTCGTTTTCTCTTCCAGTGAGAACAGCGTGTTACAAGGTTTTATAACAGATGAGAGTTCACAAAATAAGAAGCAAAGCTAAAGCCATCCACTGGTATTTATTTTCTGTGTGCTTGCTGCTACAAGACGTTGTGTTTTAGAGGATGTCTCACCCACTACACATTTGTGAGCTGTGCATAAACTAATGAACTTCACCTTTTTATTTTTTCTTGAACAGTAAAAAATACTTTTGTTCCTATTTTTCAGTCTTGCTCATATTGCCAACAATCAGCAGAGCATCTTTTGTGGTTAGCAAAAATCAAAACGCATGACCAAAGCTCCCAAAGTCTGTTTATCATGTGTTCCCACAGTTTGAGGCATACAAGCATCTTAACACAAAGAGGACAGGGTAAGAATCAGCAGAGTGGAAACAAAGCAGGCACTTTCTTCTCTGACATTAAGAACACAAAAAAACAAACACCTTTCACACTGTAGCTGTTGCAAGGAGATGTATAAAGAATAATTCTAATGATGTTCCAGTTCCTGGGTTACTTTATCGCTCTGCTTAATTTAATGTCGTGACTGTATTTTCATCAATACTGTAGCAGCCTACCTGTTGTACTTGCCTCAGACTGTTTTTATTATTTTTTTTTTTATCTGTATGCATTGCACGTTACTGTTACAAAACAAAAGATAAAGCTTCTGGAAGATAAGATGAACTGCTGCAGTAGTTTCAGATACAACAGATATTGTTTCAGCTACAGTGGTCATGTTTGTTCATGTCACAGCAGGTTATTTTAAAACTCACTTTTGCACTTCATCCCTTGGCACATGACATCCTTACTCCACACTCTTTCCTGCTGTAAGAAACAAGTCGAACTGATGACTTCTTATCTTGGATGCTGACTGATTGAGCCCACAATATTTATTTCTTAAGGTCACCCTCTGGCTTCTGCATCTCTTTTACCTGGGAGTTAGAGCAGTGATTTTACTCTGCAGTTGGAACACACACGTACAAGGTCTGTCTCCCCAAGCCAGCCTCACAGCGAAGGAACCCTACCATCTTTAGTAGCTCCCACAGACACATGGCTTCACCATCAATATTTCCATCACACAAAATGACAACAAAATAACAATGCTAACATTCAGCTCTGAAGATCAAGAAAACAGATGCCAATCTGCAGTCACTCATACTATCTAGAACAAATCAGACTGTTTTACCATTCATTAAAAGCTTCTTTCAGCCTTTCTCATTTGTTGCAAACTCGCTGCACTACCAACAGCCAGGCTGCTTTCAATTGACAAAACAGTACAAACAGATTTTCAGTTCATTTATAAGAATATCATGATAATGTTTACTTACCCACATGTTGGAAATATACGTGACACTGCCTGCGTCACGACTGGTGAGATGCCCTGGGAGCCCTATGGAAATGTGCACCCATGCAGCTGAGGAGCACAGGCCAGGAGGAAGGGAACTTTGTAGCCTTTTCCAAGGGAAAAAACAGTCTCTGTGCTGCATGCTACCAAAAGAGATCCCCCAGAAAGCTGAGCAATGCAAATGCAGAAATGCTGGCAAAAATGACTGGTCTCATTTGAGGTACTAAGCAATATAGATCATCTCCATATTCTTAGAAATTGCAAAAAGCTTGGCCATCCTGACAACAATTCTTAAATTTACATTTTTTAGTACATAATGTCCCTTGAACACATAACTTTTTAATTTAACAGCAGTTGCACATGCATATGTAAGAAGTGTATATTTGTTGTTATACCTGCAACGTTTTAAAACATATATGCCACGGTAATACGTTTGCATCTATCTCTGCTATCCATATGAAGAAACAGACACTGCAAACCAAGACCAGCAAGGATACTAAAGTACTAGGCGTACTACTATGCACAGAGCATACAGAACATAAACTAGATAACATCCAAAAGAGGTCATGGGAAGGTGAGAAGGTGATGGAGAATAACAAAGCAGCCAGTGTGGCAAATAAACTGAACACATAACTCCTGCACACACAGCCTGTTAGAACTTGTAAGGATGACCAAAGACTCTGGCAAGAGGTGGGTTTCAGGAGATATTAAAACAGTGCACGCTGACCTCTGCAACTGATTTCCACCAAAGCTTGAGGGAGAAGGCATACCGCAGGCACAGAAGGACACACAAGCTCATGGTCAGCAGATGTCTAACAGGACAATAAAAGGATTGGGCAGGTACGTATCCTCCAGCAACTCTGGGTTCTTCTGTTTATGGCAAATAAAAAATGGCTTTGCTCATCTACTTTCCTTAGAGAACGCCAGCTAAGCCAGATGGATCATTTATCTGTACACCACAGGGCAGCACCACAGATGGTTGTTCATATCTTCAGGAGCTTCTAACTTAATTGGGGAAGGAGCCCAGCCTTCTCTGGGAAGCCAGGCCTATGTAGCTTTCACTCTTGTAAAACAGATTATGAAAAAGCAACTAAAACAATTCTCAACCCAGGGCAGGGATTGAAACTAACTTTTCATATACTCTTCACTTCACCTAATTACATGATGATTTCAAAACAAAGTGCAGTGGTATCTTCCCTTACTTCATTACCAACTTGTAAGAAGAAGGTGAAACTCAGAAAATGTTATGCTACTCAAGAATAATGCTATTTTCCTCAAAGAATAGAGCAACTTCTAAGGCAAAATTTCCAGTTGATGATGATGGAAATGCAAATCCTAAAGCAACTGAACTCACAAATCCAAGCAAAACACTAGAAAGCATGCTCTGGGATCCCATACAATCAATGCTAACCTCTGCATCACCCATACCTTATTTATCGTAACAGGAAAATACTTATCCCTGTTACTGAGATTATTTTATACAGTACAGAAGCAAACTCATGGGAAAGGCTCAGCACAAATGACGCTAACAGGATCAGTATATTGTCACCAGATGTCTCCATGTACAGAAATACATAATTTTCTACATGTGGAATAATGATTTTATATTTGTTTACACTTTCTAAGTAGTTCCTAAAAAAAATAATAATAATAATAATTGAAGCCTTTAAGAAGCTCAAGCATTTCACTTTCATGTATGAATCTCGGTCTTGCTTTTTCCTAGCCCACAGAATAACACCTTAGACTTCTGTTACATCTTAGATTTCTGTCATAATATTTCCATTCTAGAGACATACAACTTCATTAATTTCTATACAATTAGGATCTGTTCCAATATTAAATAAGACAATCAAAAAGCTACTCATATGAGAAGACAACTCAGAGCCAAGGCTTCAGGGGTTGGCTCTATTTCAAGTCTTAAAAAAGATGTCTTAAGGAAAAAAAGCTCAAAGATGAAGATAAAATGCTTTGCCTCCTGCAGAGCACTTTCCTTCTTACGAAGAAGCTCCTATAAATGTCTCTTAACCTCTTTATACATATGCTTATATGATTTGATATGTATGTTTGATGTACATATGATTTGGTAAGTATGTTTGATTCATACTCCTCACAATTGCTGCTTGCAGACTCAGCAAAATTGGAATATATGCAGAATCTTTAATGAAAAACATTTTCTTGTCAACTAAGTGTATGAAAACACTTGCATTAATTTCCACCAGTACTTTTAGTTTCATATAAACCCAAATGAAACACCAAACTTGTAGAACACACAAAATGACCCAGGCTGAAAGGGAGCACTGGAGTCACCCTGTCCAACTGGGTGCTCACAGCAGAGCCCACTATGCAGTGGCATGAGGATGCTCAAGGTCCCCTTCAGCTAAATATTAAAAATCCCCAGCAATGGAAGCTCCCTAGTATCTACAGTGAATCTGTTCCAATGGCTGATGACCACTCTCGTTTTCAAAAAGTACTTACAATAAGTAATGAGAATTTTGTGTCCACTGCCTCTTACATTTTCTCTCTGCACCTCCACATAGTCCAATCCTGTTTTCTCTGTAAGCAGTCATCATGGAGTTTGAAGTGGAAGGGAGATCTCCCCTTGCTTTCCTCTGAGAAACTGAGTGCACTCAGCACTTCCCTGCATGCCATGAGCTCCAGCCCCCGACCATCTTGGTGAGCCTTCACTGCACTGAGTTCAGATTGTAAACCTCTCTCCTTACCTAGGGAGCCCAGATTTGGAGGCAAGCCTCTAGATATGCCACACAACTCCAAAAGCAGTAGGAAAACATGTTCCACCTGCTACCTGTCTTCTTGCTAAGCAGCCTGCTATGTCATTAATACTCATCACAGCAATGGTACAACGATGAGCGATACCTCACTTGTCAAAACAATTCCCGTGTCATCACTTAAAATCATTAGGTGATAATATTTTTATTTTTTAAATAAAAAAAGAATAATATTCAAAACAGGCGAAAGACACAAAGGTTGGTTGTTGTTTTTTTTTTTTTGACTTCCATATGAATTCCCAGCTTATTATTTGCTTTCAATCATATGCAACTGTTTATGCAAGCTGTTTTTTTGCACAGCTGATAAACCAGATCACTAGCCCTGCTAAGGACAGACCTCAGCTCCCTAGAGGAAATAACTCATGCTCTCTAAAGATCACCAATTGAAAGGTGAAGCACTGACCTATTCAACCTATCAGTCCCTCAGGCTATGAACGTGCTACACTGCAACTGCAGAGTCAGTAGAAAATCACCTTTTCTTTTCAGAAAGCATTTATTCAAAATCAAAATCCAGCCTGTTTGAGCTTTCTAGTAAACCGAAATTAAATTATTTGCTGTCTTTCTTAAAAATATCCCTGCATCTCCTCTGCTAAATTCTAATGGAATGTTTAACATTAACCCTAGTTATGCTTGAACACTGTTGTCAACACTAATCTGAAAAAAAAAATCGCTGTTTAAAAATTTACTCTCCTTTACACAAACACATGCATTAAATTTTTTCCAAAATCTCATGAAAAATGTCATGACACAGCCATATCATTTTTACAGTCTGTTTCATTAAACACCAGTAAAACACAAAAACATCATCATGTAGCTTACAGTCCTCTAGCAGTAAGAGTAAAATAAAATCTTGACATAATTTCCAACGTAATCAGTAAATATAAAAGGACCTGCTATTAACGCCTAATCCAAGATCCACTGATGGAGCTCATGGGAGACTTTCCACTAAATTCCATTTGTTTTGGGATGATGATTAACCAAGATAAATGTTAAACAGTGAAAGAAAGAGAAGTCAAAACTTACCCATGAATTCAATTCCTAAATGGTCTGCTGTACCCAAGAAAGCATGTAAAAGAAAATAAAAAAGAGAAGAAAGGGAAATGTTAGACTGAAAAGTAAATACCCTCTCTGTCACCATTTGTATCATTTGATATTTTTTGGCAGTGTTGCAGAACTCAGTATCAGTTCAGGGACCCAGTCTATGAGTATTAGTCAAAAAGGAGCAATCCTAAAACAGAACTCTAGTGTGTGGACCTGCTACATAAGGTAAATGTGTCTGGGGAAGGATACAAACTTTCACTCTCACTTTTACTGTACTTACTGAACTGCCTCAAATCAGCTAATTACAGAAATGCATTCTCTCTTGCTCTTGAAAATTCTCTCTTAATATCTGAGTAAAGATGGTAGCGTCAAGTTCTTGCTTTCAGTTTCTCCTAAGATCAAAAACTAAACAAAGAAATGAAAGGCTTTCACTGAGTTTTGCAGCTCTCATTACAGCACAGTGGCCACTCTTTCATCCGATGTGATAGCACTGCTGCAACCTGTTGCATAACAGAGATCTGACTTTAGGAGGTAGTGGATATGTCACTTATTTGGCCATACGACTGGTACTCAGCAATAATTTCAAGAAACTAAAAACAAGCAAATCTTCAGTTTATTTTGGTCATAGACTGAATTTACCATATGGAGCTCAAAACACCTCAGGACCTCTTTTCAAGTGATTAATTACAGTACGATTCCGTTGCCTAAAAACATTACAGGGCAAAGTAGATTTAAACTTATTAAGGTGGTAGGGAGTGTGTTTAAATTGCTATTTGGTTAAAGAATAACACAAGTCATTTTGCAGGGACAGGGAAAAACTTAAAACCAGCTCTTCAGTGGATCCCAGTCCAAACTGGTACTGCAGAAAACCAGACACTCTGAAAGGGTGCTGAACACAATTCTATTCTGTGCTAAACTTGAAACATATTCCTTTCCTAGGGGAACTCATCATTTGGATTATAAAAAGCAAATAAGGCTTTCTTTTTCCTGAGGGAAATGTGATGTCTTCATTAAAAATATATTAAAAGCAAAATTATTAATTATTTTTAGTCTTCCTTTCAATTTACAGTCACATTTTCTTAAGACAGAGAAGGTTAATATATCATTTTTCCTAGGCAAGGTGGAGCCAGGCTATAATCTCTTAGGAAGTGCAAAGAGCTGCACAAAACACTTCCACTTTAACCCATCCAACAGTTGCTTTCAAAAAGTCACTTAAGAACTATACAGTAAAGCCACAAGAAGATTCGCCAACATAAACACAACAGTAAATCCAAACACTACAATTTGAGTTATCAGATTTTTCACCTAAGATGAGAATCTCAGATACTGCAGTTTCTTCTGAAAGCACTGGGAGTCATTTGCCTTTTGTAACCTCACAATCCTTCCAGGAAAAGGCACGGGACGTTAGCTTGACTGATTCACTCAACATACAAATTTATAACACAATTCCTAAGCTATATATGTACCTACATGGAAAAAAACCCAAAATGCATCTCAAAAGAAAAGAATGTAAGGTAACGCTATCAGGTATCTACATCTTGCCGGCTTGGAGTCAGAACAGATGCCTTTCCCAAGTCTAGCAACACCCAAATGAGTCATCTTTTACTGGCATTGAAGACATGCAAATAGGTATTATGTAAATATAATATTAACATAAAATTAAAGCCATACATATATGCATTGTGTGTAACTTTACTTACAAAGTTAAAACCATACATACATTCCACGTTACAGTGTTCTCATCCATATTCTTACATTCACATACTAACATTGCATACTAATATCCCTACTACAACTGATGCAGAAATGCAACTTCTTGAAGAACGTAACATCAGAAATAAGACAAGTGCACTCAAAGTGCTATAGCTGCAGAGATCTGTACCTTGTTTTTCTTCCTCTCATTTCCACTACCTATAAAATCCACAAATATTATCTACCTACAAGAATTCACATTCTTGCATCTTTTGGTAAGATAACTGCTTACATTTAAAAAAGGATAATGGAGATCAAAACACCATAATCCAGTCTTCAGGAAGCTAAGTAATCTCAAAAAGCGTATATAAAATACACCTACCTTTTAAAAATTACAGGAAGGATTTTACTTTTGGCGTGGTTTATGTGTAGGGAGAAACAAGCCTAATCCATAGGCTTCTTTAAAGCAATGGGAGAGAGGGGGACATTTGTCAGGTTATTTATTTTAATTATCTCATTGCCTGGAAAGCAACTTGAACAACCAACGTAACATATATTGCAGATAAAGTTGATATACAGAGATGATGATGAAAGGATGTCTAATGGGATAAGTCCTAACAGCAAAATATCTAAGCTGTCCACTTAATAAGCACAGCTCTGCAAGTCCTGTAAGCAGAATCCTGGAAACAGAAAACAAATGACTAATTCCTGTACAATCAGTGCTCAGAGCTGTTATGTGCTCGTGGTCACTTGCAAGTTTTGGGGAGAGCCTTGACATGCAGGGTGCCTCTGCACCCAAATCCATGATGAGAAGGTCACCCATGGTGTGCACTCGGGGCTGGTGCATGTCACACTGACTGCAAGTGTTCAAGCATCACTGGTAACAGTAGTGCCCCACATTTCCAACACAATACAAGCAGTACCCAAATGCATCTGTATACTTACACAGTTTTTGTTTTGGCTTGTTTGCTGTTTTCTTTTTCTCTTTCTTTTTTTTTTTTTTTTTTGTTAACAGTCTGTTCTAATTATCCTATAATTCAAGGGCCATTTTTGGAAACAGACTTCTCCCCTGCTGTCGGGGGTAAGACCCTCTCAGTAGACAGGTGTAAGAGATGGGCAGGGCCCACACAGCCAGGCACTGGGGGAAGAAAGCAGGCTGTAGTGCTGACCTACGGCAAAGCCGAGCACCAAAATGCAGAATCCCACTCCGCCAACGGTGCACCATGGAGTAGAAGACTGCTACACTCCTATCCAGCCACAACATACGTGTGATTAACTGCATCCAAACATTTCCTTAGAGTCAGAAATGAGAGTGTCAAGCCATTCACCATCAGGCGATGCAGTTTCTTCAAGGCCTCAGTACAACAAAAATGTGTATGACTGATATTAACGTATTAATGTACTGGAATGTGGGCTCTGCTCCCTAGATGGGTCCTAGATTTCTTTCCTTTCTTGTATTGTTAGGCTCTGAGGAAGTAATAGACAGGCAGACTATTACCTTTTATACTTTTATACTTATGAATATATCTGAATTTGGTTGTTGATGTGGGAAAACTACTGAGCCTTACGTTCCTTGTACTTAGTGAATTTCTTGCTAATGCTAAAGCCATTCCAATTTATACTTTATGAATACATCTACACGTGGGAATCCTTGATAACAAGCGCAGGGGAAGATAAACTTGTACCTGCTAACAGATCAATTTATTAAAGCTTCACATGTAATGTGCAGCTTTGGCTCTGGATTATGGTTAGTCGGGGCTTTTTTCTCAGCCATTTTAATGTGGAGCTATTTCTCCTGGTCCAAGAATGGTTTTACTATTTCATGTACATTCTAACTTACATTATGAAAAGAAATATAAGCCCAAAACCTAAAAGTCTCTGATCTGTAGGAGAAAAATATTCAATATTAAAACATTCACTGTAGACTATTATAGACATTTAAATCTGCTCTAAAAATAGGCTGACTTCAATACGAATCAGTGTGAAGTACTTTCCCCTGCAAATGAAGTTTATTGTTTCCAATAAACTCATGAGGTTTGCCCAATTTTCCTTGGTAGTGTATTGTTTTGAACAAAAAATGCAACACAAGAATATGCTGCAAACTACGTTGGACTGCTCACATTTTTAATTCAGATTATTTGGTTATAGGGAAGAAGACAGAGTTGAAGATCAATCAAATTGTCTGCAGAGCAAATGCTAATTTCCCCAGCAATAGCTGGGCAGTTCACTACATGTTCACTGATTTAATAGTAAATTTACAGAATATATCAGCCAGTTGTTCCAACTACATCAAGACATAATAGTGAAAATTCCACATATACGCACCCCTTAAAAAAAAGTAAACAATTTATATAAAACTTCACAGACTGGTACGTTCTCAGCGTGAACAAGGATAAAATACTGATATTCTGAATTTGTACAGATAGGGTTAACTGTATTTTAAACCAAATTAAAATCCTCAGTCCACAAAACTGAACGCTGAAGACAGTTAATTGCTTTCTCTTCTTTTCTTTTTTTTTTTTTCCAAAGGAAAAAAGAGCAAGAAAGGAATAAAAAATCAATTTCTTTTGAATATCTGTACGACTCTGCAGAGGTTAGTGCAGCCTCCAGATAGAAACTCCCACCCACTATCAATTCCATAACAAGGGAGCATTTGAAAAACATCCAGCAAAACCTGTTCTTATGTAAATAATACACAGGGCTGAATAATTGAATAAACTATTGATTTACTCTCCCTGTGAATGACAGACAAATGCTCCTGGCTGTTTTACATCATGAAGGTTGAAAGGCTTTTTCTGACTTCTGAAAAAAAATACCAGCAATGGTTCCACCTTCACAGGTTGAAGACAAATTAGAAGCTTGAACTGCTTACCTCACCTGCAGCATGCAGGCTCACAGAGGATTATACTGCCTGTTCACTGTCATTTTAAAGACATCAAATTATCGTCTTTACAGCTAACAGAAGAAGTTACTTCTCTTTAATGCACAACACTGGACTTTAAGGAACAACTTTAGTCTCATTGAATCATGTAGACAACTTGCACTGACATCTATGGTTTGTACATCAGTACAGCTTTTAATCCTAGAATTCTTTTCACTATAGCTATAAATGCACCAAATAAATACATCCTTATATTTGTGAAATGAATCAACTTACAAAACGTCTGAAGCATGCAGGCCAAAACGTTTAGTGTTAGGTATTCGTTAAATACAGCAATCCTTCATTTGCCTCTCAATAAGCCATTACATTCACCAATGAAAAGACAGCGAGTAAATGTTAAATACTGCTACTCTGTACATACTGTATTGACTGGTTTACTTAACACTCAACACATATAAGAACTTAAACAATTCAGACAGTACGCCCACATATGACTTTTTCTCTAGTCCACCAACTCAAAGATGTTTTCAAATTTCATTTGCAAAAAATCTAATGCTATTTCAGTTGAAATTAGTAACTACATCAAATGGAAATGAAGCTGCCTGTATAGTGACTCACGTTGACAAGGTTATTTTTTAAGCTTTCTCTAAAGATGAAAATTGTAAGCAAATGTGACAAACCTGTAATCAAGTCTTCTCACCCAATCTAGTGCAAATGCAGTAAACACTGAACAACACCGTGTGACTTGTTGACCATGAGTAACCGATATAACCAACGACTCTACTTAATACTCCTAGAAAAAAAATAAATCAATATTTCACTGATATCCTTCAGTTTTGGTAGATCAGAAAAAAGCCTGTACTAGTACTAGAACTGAAAAAAAAAAAAAAGAACAGAACTACACAAAGACAAAACACTGAAGTAGCTATCTGACCTACTTCTACAATTCTGAAATACTGTCTCGGGCTTCTAAAGCATCTTGCTCCCTTTCTCCAATAGTAACAGCACTCACCCTGCAGTCACAATCACCTCACAGGTAGTTACTGAGGAACCATCAAGAAAATGATGATAGGAGAGCAATTTGCTCTCCTATCCTTCCCTATTCATTAACCCATTGGTTCCCACAGAATCAAAATCTGCTCTTCCTGCAGTCCTTGTCCACCTCTCACACCTCTGCTCAATACTTCCACAGGTGGGCTTGCCTTCATATTCAGGTATGCTGGTGAAAGGATTTGATCATATTGATCTCCATTGAGCATTTGTAAAATGCTCTAAGTAATTAGGCACTCCTGCTGCATTTCAGTAGCCACTGGCATTATAGTCACTCCTTTCAAAATGACAGTGCCCACACTGTAGAAGCTGGTCCTTCCCAATCACATCATGAAAAGCCCACATCAAGCTACTAACAAGACGGGAATCATATTTTTGTCAAAACAAACAGAAACAGTAGTACTTCCAGCACATATGGTCTACAAAGCATTTTGGAACTGTGTTAGAACTAGATTACTTATCTTGTCACAAGCTTAAAAGATTTCATTTGACTGCAGTGCTCTTTGGGAAAAAAAAACCTCTTCTGGTTCAATAAATGACATAAAATGTCTTTTAAGGTGGAATAAGTCTACAAGTTTCCTAGAAATGACTACCGGGATTTCTCCCCTATTATTTCCAAATGGATATTTGAGAATATAGGCCTCACAGAATCATTAGAGGAATTACTAATAGCTCCCTCATCTTATGAACATATGACATTTAATAAACATTTCTCATGCTAAATGTAACTTTATTCCTTCTACAGATCATTAAGCTGTCCTTCACTTCACTACTACAAGAAAATGTTCAGACGCAATGGTGTTTACTGCTCTCCAAAGGCACAGCAAATTTTGTAAGTTTTCGTCAATTTCTTAAAGCCTAATTACTTTCTTCAACTTCAGGACAAGGAACGTACATCAATCTGTGGAAAATATAGCCTTATTCCCTAATACACCAAGTAATTTGGTTCTACTGCAGTAAAAAAAAAAAACAAAAAACACCAAACACCTCAAACCTGAACAACCAGCAGCTTCAGAATACAGCTATTCACATCAAGACTTTTAAAGTATTGACTGAATTTAATGACTGAAATATACATTGCTGTTCTGATGACAGTAAAATTTCCATATTTATTTATATCCATAGTTATTTACATATGCCTAGACAATTGCTCTCATTTCTGCTTAGCACGATTCAGGTGGCTCAATTAAATACGAGGGATACTTAAACCTTTTAGAAAGATGCTGGTTTTTATCTACTCTAATTTGGGAAGATGCATATCTTCAGACATTCAATGTAACCATACTTGCAAAAAAGACACTCATATTAGTTTAAGTAATTCAGAATGGACCACAAGAATTATTTAAATTCACTCTGATTACTATGTGCACTTACTGTGTGAGACTCGCACTTTATGGAAGAGGCTTCTTCATACAGCAGCATTACTAAGCCTAATTTCCAGCAGTTCTTCGTTTCATGCTTGGATGATGATAAAAACACAGAGGTTTTAATCAAAATTTTAACAAGTGTTTCTGGCTTTTGCTGCCTACTGGGCTTTTTTTTTTTGGTCTCCTGTGTCTCAGGAGTCTCCCAAGTCATCTTTCTGAAACATAAACTTATCAACACCAAGAACTCCCATGTTCTTCTAAATGTCACTATGAGTCCTATCCTCTAAGGAACCAGGAATGGAAATCCCCTCACACCATGGATCCAGCTGCAAGGGAACAATCCATGTACATAACAGGGTTGCTCAGTATTCACCTCTGTACTTCCCCCCTATTTAGTACAGAAAAAAACAAGCATTCTTCATTTTTTAATCAAATTTTACAGGACTGTAAACCTGAAAGCTTTGAAGACCTTACTGCAGTGAACTTTATCATAGAACACAGTATTTGTCCAACACCTCTTGTGATTCAATGGAGGAAATAGCAAATGGCAGTTGGCAAAAATGCTGCCATTACTGCACATCTCTCCCATGCCTGCACAAAAGATGCGCAGCAAGAGAACGATGCCAAATCTGGGCACATCTTTCCTTTTCTAGTATTAACTCCCCCTCTATTTGTTTTACAGTTCAACTAATAGCTTCTCAAAAAACAAACCCACAACTGCTGCGTGGTCGGCCAGTGGGCATGCTGCTTTTACTACATTTACTTCTTTTTTGGTATTAACTATTAGAAGGACAACAATCCAGAGAAAACTAAGTGGCTTCATAGATAGATGCCAGGGTTTGTCATATTATCTGAAAATTGATATATAAAAAGATTTCTGCAGCTTCCTTTTATTTAAAGCTGGTGAGAACTCACACAGACACTTCAAGTCATTATTGTTAATTGTATGATCCTGCTGCTTTCAGATGGAGGGAAGGCTCCCTGAAGGACAGGCACATTTCAGCATTATCCTCCAAGCACTCTCTGAAATCCCCCCAGTGGAACCTTCCCTGCACCCCATCCTCTGAGGCTGATGCCCCGTTCCAATAAGCCTTTGTTGGCATCTGTAAATAATTTGTCTGAGGTAATCAATACTAAGCCAGGCAGCTGGAAGAGCACACTAATTTAGACAACAGCTCTGCAGTAATCAGAGCCCTATTCCTGAATCTCAGGTTCTGAAGTGAGATGAGTTGTTTGTAGTTTTGAGACATATTACTAAAACACCAAGGAAATACGTTTTACCTGGAGCTCTAACTATACTAATTGTGCCACATTACTTTGTGGATGTCAGCTCAAGCACCCTCCCAACGTCCTCATAACGTGCTTATGAACCCATCTTTACTAACAAATAGTAAAATAATGATCAATATTATATCCACTTTTCCTGCTGGCCAAAGTATTACATGCACATAGAACCAAGGCTTCTTTCTGTGCCTAAGCTACCTTGTTTATGTAAATTTTATGGAAACATATTCTGCTTGGATGTGATTAATTAATAATGAAAGCAAACATATAGCAGCAAAATGAATAGCAAACAATGACCACCAGATCTCCCTCAGACTGAGTCATCTTGTGAAATTCAGTTTAATTAAAAGATGAAAGATTAATTTCGGATATGTGACACGAATTTATGGCATCTGATATGTAGGTAGCAATCTGGAAAACATTTTAATTGCTCCTGTGATTAAATACCACAGGTCTTGAAATTCTTTACTAACATAAATTTCATGCTACTAAGTGATAAAGGAGTCTACCAAATGGAGTACAAAGGCTGATTCAAGTGGTATTTCAGAGTTTTCTATTTTGTTTCACTGTCACTTCACAGAGCAACTGAATACTTTAAAAATACTGAAAACTGAGTGACTCAGCATCTTTTTTACTTTCTTTTTTTTTAAAAACATATAGCCAAAGCTGGCTGAAAAATGTTAATGCTAGGAGTGAATAATAACACAGGAGATTTGAAGGAGCCCAGGGGAAGTAATGAAAAAAGTTGTTAGATGGTCTCAATAGCAATAAAGCAAAACAAAAGGCAACAGTACTTTGGAAAAAAACCACGCGATGTTCTCAGAACCTGAAGTTACTTACAATGAGAGATAAAAAACTAAAGCTGCTCTCACCTAAGCAGTGACCCACTGCAATTGTTAAGAACGCTATGTGAGATTAGTGCCAAAGGGCCCCACACACCAAAATATTTTAACTAATGGAATGTAATAACTCTGTCAGAGCCATTCAAAGGGAAGAATTGGTTATGCACAGACTAGACACGAGCAGAAGCTGGCAGAAATGCCCCAGTGTTTTAATGTGGGTGGCTTCCATCTCATCTTTTCTTGTCCTTACTGCAGCATGCCACGTGGAGCAGCGCATCAGAAAGATAGAGGAAGGAAGAGAATTTGTTTTGTGACCTTCATGTATGTGACTTGAAAGCTATGTAAACAATGTGGTGCCCATTTTTAAAGAGACTTGAAATAAGAAGGCAGCAGAAGGTCATCAAGAAAGATTGGAAAAGCCACTATACCCTGCCCTTGGCGAGTTACCTCATCAACATCACAGATGATCAGAAGCACACCAGTTTTCTTTTTATCTTGTTTCTTTTCCATAATACAAACATTCAGAGGGCTCAAAGAATCTAGCAGCTCCCAGCACACCTCACAGAACATTCCCTCATCACAAGTCTTTTGAATTACTGTTTCCTGAAAGAATTAAAATACTTGCACATTCAGTTAGATGTGAACAGTACCAAATAATTCAATGTTTCCATTGCAAGACCATTAGGCCTCATTATGGCATAAATCACCTTGACAAATTCTTTTCTAGTTCAAACTGGGAACATAAGTAAATGAGTTATGTAGGACAGTCCAGAAAATCAAAAGAAAATAAAGTTAAAAATTAAAATTATTTTTTTGTCTGCTTAGTTTCGTTACATCAAACTGTTCAGATCAGTAGGACTTTGCTCAGAGTAAAACTGTGAGATCACATTGAAACTTTCTACTTCTCTGTGGGCTATTCAACTTTCACGATCCATCAACTGAGAAAGGCATGTTATCCTTCCTAAGCTCCTCTTCATCTCCCCTATCATACTTCAAAACACAGCAGCTCTAGCAGTGCTGCTCAGGCAGCTGGGAGCAAGACAACCATGGCTCTGCACACACCAGCCCCTCGCAACCAGAATTCAGGTGGGAGTTTACTATGCCAACAATTACACAGAGTAAATAAATATCTGGGCAGGATTAAGTGGGTTGGCTGTTCACATACTCTTCAAAGCATTCATATCTCTAAGTATTTCCTTATGTTTGCACATTAAATCAACTTGAGGAATACCTGCATGAAGTTACTGCAGTTATAAGAGCGCAAGAATGAATATCAAGGCGTAAGAAAATCTTGTGTTATTGCAGCTGATTCTGCTGTTGCATTTCTATCATTGCACGTGCTGGATCAGGATGGCTTGCAGACACTTAGGTTTGCTATGAGACATCCACTTTGCTGAGATGACTGCTTCTGCTTTTGTCAATTAGTTGTATAAAAAGAAACCCAGCAAGACATGAAGAGCTTCAGTCTGGATCCTCATATTTGAACACTGATCTGCAGGAAAAAGGCAGCGACTCTGACTCATGACAAGATGCAGTTTGTTTTTTAACTATATATCTTAAGACCATTATGCTGACCAGCTGAGATCTTCAACATTTCTCAAGTTCCAAGACACATAGAGTCTAACATTTCTAACATGTACAAATTTTCTACTTTCAGTCTAAATGTATTCTGCACCAGTTTAAACTCATTCATTCTCGTGTCAATGCGTCTTTCATTTTCAACTATTCTTATCTTTTGCTTTTATTTTACTACTTAAGTGTTTACAGACCCAACAACTTCACTGACATATTTCCCACACCATCATTCTGAATAGCCCTAATTTCCAGACAGATACTTGAACATCAATGAATGATCAGTATCAGTGTTACATTCATTCAAACATGTTTCAAATATTTCTTAAAAAAATGAACCATCACTGCTATTGCCATCACTTCGTACATAGAAACCTCACACTCCTACAAAGCACAGCCATGTGAAAAGAACAGAAAACATGCTGTGTACCTAATGGTGCTGCTAGAATTTCCAGAAATAAAGCATATCCGCACAGAAAGATAATAGAGGTAAAAAGCTCTGACCACTGCCTTTGAGTCAGACTCCGCCAGAGAGAAGAGATCTGACTCAGAATTACTAACTTTATCCCAACACACGAGTTAAGGACTGAGCAGGCTGGAATTTTGCTGACTCCACAACTGGTCCAGATTTGAGAGAAGTCCCATCATGAGTCTGAAGATTTTCCTTAAATCCCAACTGCCGAGGAAGGAGATTACTGTCCCACTAGGAGGATTTTATCTAGAATTACTAAATGGAAATAATAACATTTTTACTAGAGGAAATGCATTCCTATCATATTTGTGTGAGGATCTGCAATTTCAGCAGTGGCAAAAGGTCGCCTCTGCAGGTGCAAATTTTTACAAGCAGAGCACACAAACCCTTCTTCACTGCAGGCAAACATGCTTAGCTAATGGTGATGGCTATGTTGAAAAATAATTTTTTGTAGTGAGAATTTGTTCTATCAACTAGCATTATTCTATTCTCTGTATCTGCTGTAGCTTCCACGGAAATAAATAGGAGGTATTACTTCCCGAGTGATCTATATAATAAATGAAGTCATATGTGATGCTTTCCTCTAACATTTGTGTAGGTTCCACATACTGCTGCACAAGACCATCATAATACAGTTACAGTTTATTTCACTTATTTATTATTGATGTTAATGCTGTTTACAATGTTTGAACAACATGCAATACTAATTCTGGCATCTCACTGACTTCTGTTCCACTTTAGCATCTCATTTAACTAAGCTTAAATGCACACAGAACAATTAAATATGAAGCATTAAATGCTTGCCTATGATTTGCTGTAGTGTGTGAAGAAGACATACTTGAAGAATGAGCACAAGTTGTTGTCTGCAACATCAACCTTAGTTTTGGAAAGCATTTTCAATACGGTTGAGTTACACATTAAGTATTGACATAAGAGTCTGGAGACAGACATTACAAATACCATTAAAAAATGCACACAGCTCTAATCTGCCTGGGTGGATTGAAGTCACTGTCACTGTGATGGAAGCTCATTAGTTGCTCTACAATTGCATGTTTCCATTTTCTTACAGTTCATTAGGCTGACTTAACAAAATTAAACACTCTCTGGGGCAAAATAACCATGCAAAACAAAAGAAATCAGTTATACTGGTCATAAACATTTTCTTAAGAAATAGCAGTTTTAAATGTTTCATTGCTGATTAAACTAGAGACTGTTCCTCCCATTCTCACTTTTGGATCACCGGAAAACTGGGAAAGGGGAGAGGGGAGGTATTCCATATCTATGAAGCACACAGATAGTCACCAAAAACAATATTGTGTGTAATTGGATACTCCAATGTGGCATCTCCACCATAACAACGAAGAATCAGCCATAATAACAACAGTAATAAAAAAAACCAAACACACTCTACTGTGTTGAATTACATAAATTAGCATAAACTCAGCTAGTTAGTGATAACTTTTTTCTGTCTGTTATGACTATGCATCTCTTCATTGTTTTTCTCTGGTTTTGCTAACTTTGGCTTTCTGTACCTATGGCCATTATATGCAAAGCATGTTAAGATGAAGAATAATTTGCACTAAACTACAAGGACCAACCTGCACCTTTTCAACACGATCACCTTCTAAGCATTTGAGAGCATCACAGAGATACTAAATGATGTAAGACCTTTTCAACTACTTCACTGTCATCTGAAGGTAGGAAAATGTTGATCTGCATTTGCTCTTCCAGAGTTTAGAAATACATCTATGTTTTGTAAAGCCAACGATACCACTGTCAGATTTTTATTTCTTTAAATGTTACAGAGACATTGAGGTGCAACATGTACCATGAACTCAGACGGCTTCAGCTGTTTTGATGGGTACATTGACGCTTTCAAGACAATTGAGCGTCACATCACTAAGGAACTGAACACAGGCTGAAGGTGTTACAACAGCAACAGCTGTGGAGTACAGGACGTGAGCCCCAGGCAGTGCAGTGCAGACCCACCACTTCACAACTTCCATTTTGTGCATGAGAAACTAATTTTAAAGAGCTGAAACTCCAATCCATTTATTTTTATTCTCTTTGTAGCACTTTTATCTGACACAACTAATATGCCTGATATGAGCCTCTGGCTATCGTTAATTAACCTGAAATGATGATGACATTTTTCATGGGTCACTAAGTGCCCTGCAGTACATGTGGTCTGGCCAGGTTACTCATATGACTGCCTAAAGATTGCATAACCAAAATGATGAAAATCTGAAGTGTCAGCATTCCCTGTGCTTAGATGAGCTGACAGCTCATAAAATGATTCCACCTGGAAATCATTTGAATTTTAGATGCAGTGCTTTGTAATGAATTCATACTGAAAATTTGGGAGTGAGAAACAGATTGTTCCAGTTCTGCTTTACCTCAGTGCTCTCTCCTTTTCATCTTCTACTATTTATTTGAGAATAAAAAAAAAATACACTGAAACTGGACCTCACGTTTTCACATTTGCTAACAAGAGAAATGTGGTATTTTTTAAGGTCTGGAAAAGTTCATTTGTTGCAAAACACGAACAGGATGTTCTGTTCTTCAATTAAACCACTCCTTTGCATCATTAAAGAACAATCATAAAGCCACAAAAACAAATGCTACGCTTTTGTCCTGTTGCTATTCTAAATAACTGATTACAAAGAGTCAGTAAAAGCACAATGCACTTCACAGCCAGCAGAAGAATGTTTCAGTACAAGTGGATTAGGTTAGTCCCTTTTGTACATGTTAGATATTCACTGCCAGCTAGTGCTTAATATAATTGGAAAAGATTATCTTCTGCTTGTGATAGTAAGGTAAAATCTTAGTGGTATTTTGGATTCCAGCTTTCTGTTAAATTGTGTATATAGTGTATTTTAATCTTAGAAAAAGAGGCTGACTACTTACATTTTTTCTCAAGTTACGCTATGAAGAAATGCAATTTGCCTTTTAATAGAACTGTTAAGGACCCATTCTCTTCAGTTTACTACATGGATTTGTATGCTGCATACAAAATCTTATGAGTTTAATTGGAACAGACAGCATGACAGCATAATTTTATACAATTGTTTACAATTATTACAATCACAACTTCCACAGAGCTCTCGGTGATTTTTCAAGAGCATTTGCAAGCATAAAGTACATATTAGAAAAAAATAATAATTTTCTACAGCTGTTCAAAGTGGATTAAGGAAATCTATCAGCAGCAACACAGATATTTAGCAATGGGAAATATTTTGCCCGTCTGAGCATAACCGTAAAACTTAGTGACTTTATTTAATCTATCAATTTTAAACAGTATTGTATTATAGCTTGAATTAATGGTACATAAGGAAAGACAAACCTACAGGTTAGGACTGCATTCTTCGCTAAGAGGAATCCAAGATTAATTAGACAAGAGTAAAGATTCTGCCTAAATCAGAGGAAAGCACGCTGCGCACATGAATCATACAATCATTAAGGTTGGAAAAGACCTGTCAGATTATCTAGTCCAACCATCACCACCATGCCCACTAAATCATGTACCTCAAGTCCACATCTGCATGCTTCTTAAACAATACCAGGGACAGTGACTCCACTTCTCCCCTGAGCAGCCTGTCCCAATGCATCACCACTTTTTCTAAGAAGAACTTTTTCCTTACATTCAGTCTGGAGCTCACCTAGCACAACAGGCCATTGCCTTAGTTGCTATTCACAAGACTTGAGCTCCTGACCCTTGACAGCTTTGTTGCTCTTCTCTGGACATGCTTCAAGGCTTAAATGTCTTTCTTATAGTGAGGCACCCAAAACGGAACACAGTACTTGAGGCACAGCCTTACCACTGCTGAGTACAGAGGGATGATAACCTCCCTGTTCTTGCTGAGATCACTATTTCTGATACAGGTGGTGGATGTCATTGGCCTTCCTGGCCACTGCTAGCCTATGTTCAGCTGACTGTCAATCAGCATCCCCAAATCATTTTTTGCCACGTAGATTTCCAGCCACTCTATAGCAAGCCCGTAGTATTGCACAACAGGGTTGTTGTGATGAACCTGGACGCCTACCTGTGCGACCTGGTTTAGGGAACCTGCTTTGGCAGGAGGGTTGGTCTCGATCTCCAGAGGTCCCTTTCAACCCCTACAATTCTGCAATTCTGTGTGCAGGACCCAGCACTCAGCCTTGTTGAACCTCGGACAACTGAATCATAGTATTGCCTGGGATGAAAGGGACCACAAAGATCATCCAGTTTCAACCTCCTTGAATTGGACTCAATCAATCCAGCCTAACCAGATCTCTCTGTAGGGCCTTCCCACCCTCAGGCAGACTGACACTTTCTCCCAACTTGACATCATTTACTAACTTAGCAAGGAGGCACTTAACGCCCTCACGCAGATCATCAATAAAGATACTGAACAGAACAGGCCCCAGCACTGACCTCCTCTGACCAGTTGCCAGCCAGATTTAACTCCATTCACCTTCACCCTCTGAGCCCAGCTACCCAAACAAGTATTTTGCCCAGCAAAGAATTCACCTGTCTAAGCTGTGAACTGCCTGCTTACCCAGGAGAATTCAGTGAAAGACAGAATCTAAGACATTGCTAAAGTCTAGGTAAACTGCATCAAGAGCCTTTCGCTCATCCACCAGACAGGTCACTTGATCACAGGAGGCGATCAGGTTGGTCGAGCAGGACCTTCCCTCCACTAACAACAGTTGTCTAGGCCGGATTCCATGGCCGTCCCACACACTCTGTGTGATTGTGCTCAAGATGATCCGCCCCATAACCTTCACCAGTACTACGCTCAGGCTGACAAGTTTGTAGCTCCCTGGATTCTCCCTTCAGGTGGGAGTCATGTTGACAAGCCTCCAGTCACCTGGGGCTTCTCCAATTGACCAGGACTACTGATAGATGATACTGAGGAATCCGCTAGATTCCTCGTGACAGTTTAGCTTGAGTAGCAGGTCATTCCTTCCTCCTGAATTATGTGATGTTTATTTTGCTTCCCATCTCTGTATTCTGGCTCAAGGACCTGAGTACCCTGAGGAAAACTGTTCTGACTATAAATAAGCAAAAAAGGCATTGAGTACCTCAGCCTCATCCTCATCCTTAGTGGCAATAACGGATGGATGTTCTCCTCAGCCTTCCTTTTGCCTGCCCCAAAAGCGACAAACTGTTTTTCCAAGAAATTCAGTGAAATCTGAAGTTTTAGCAATGGAGAGAAGTAGTAAGAGGATCAAACGAAGACTGTGAGAGGTGGGGAAAAAAGTATGAGTGTAAGAAAAACCCATTGGAAAGGCATTTCTCTGTGAAAGACTGGAAAGGTCTTAGTGCACATAGTAAAATTCCTACTATTTGGTATGTCCCTGTTCATAATTCACTCATTTTCTAAGCCTAGCTATATCAAATATACTGGAGTATCACCAGCTCATCTTCCTTACTGCTAACTTAACAAGATTTTCAGTTGGAATAACTCCTTTGGTCAAAATTAGGGCTATTACTACATATAATGTACATAAAGCATATGCTCTATCAGATGATGCAGAAAAGGAGACTTACAAGGAGGATGAGAAAAATAAAGATTAGAAAGAACATTGCAAACTTAAGGGAAATAAAAATGAACGTGTAACAAGACAATCATTAAAAAAAAAATCTCATTAGCGAAGTTTAAGCCACTAACAGAGAAGTTTATGAAAGACAGCAATTCAGTTATTTTCCTGAAGCAATATTATGGTGATGCAAGCTCTTCAGCTTTATCATGCTTCTATGTAGGTACACTTCATATACTTTCGAAGCTAGTCTGAAGACCCAAGAGGTCCTTCTTGACCTTGAACTTTGTGCTTTTGGCATTAGATCTGTCACCCACTCAAAACAGATAAGATTAATGCAGTAAGAACAGAGGGGAGAAAACTGGGGCTGTGACTAAAACACATAAATGGTATTGAAGAAAGGGCCCATGACAGTTACTGTGTTGAGGATGGACAAAATTGCTTTTCTTCTTTAGGGAGAGGGGCAGGCAGATCATTACTTAGGCAAGCAGGCAGATTAATTGGCTTTTACCAAGCTCTGTGCTGCAACAGCTAAACTGCTTCCCAAACCTGACCTAATTCATTTAGAATCTGCTTGAGTATTTTCTCACTGAAGCACATGACCAGCATAGTACATAGTGTGCTGCAGAAATAATACTGTGAAGTCACACAGTCCCATATCAAATAAAAAGATTTCTCATGAGCAAATTAAAACTTCATAAAACCTTGTTGCAGCACAACTTTTTTTTTTTTACTTTGGTACAGCATCTTACAATTCAGCACCCAACATCAAACCATCTGGGCATCAATGTAGCCTCTACAGTGACTTCCCATAAAAATTCTCACTACTCGCCTTTTCACTTGCCTCACAGAAAGGGTTGTGGAGATCTGCACTGCATTGCATTTGTAAGAGCTGCACTCAAGAATAGTCACAAGGTACACATTAAAATTAAGGGCAGATTCTAAATACATTCCGCATAGCTGCTGAGGGCAGCTGTTTCTTCACAGCCCTGCAGACATCTAAGGATTCCCAGTAACAGCACCTTTCCTTGTGACGGCCAAGTGCAGCAAAGGGAATCAGACACAAACAGTTACCATGTCACCTATCAGTTACCTTCCTGTCCACAATCAATTATGCAGTTAAATATCTGTTCTCAAGTACCCTAACCAGTTATCAAATTACCCAAACCAAAGAATGCAGTACAAATACAATTTACAATACAGAAGAAGAAAACACACAGACCCTAATGGTAACTGTAAGAGTTTTACTCAACCATCCACTTAGGTGTTTCAAAGGCACTAAAGAGTTCATTTTCGCAGAGCTTAAGTATTATTTCAAAAGAACCATTTAAGGTATACGGGATCCTAAATAGCACTGAGTGCATTTGCTGCCTTTTGAGTAAGAGATTTTGCATTCTTACACAGCAGAGGCTTTTTTTTCTTTTTTTATACATTCAGATAAGGGTGCAGCTCCTACCACCTAAGGCTCGAGAGATTTATGGATAATAATGGGAGCGCATAATAAACAAGCACATTTAGATGTACACCAAACACAATCTGCATCAGTCAATCTAACTGCTGGACAACTGATACAAGTATACAGATAAATGTAAAACAAAATAAAATTCTTCAGCCAGTCAGGCTGCTTCTTCAATAAACACTTAATGCATTTCATAGCCTTGGACTGACATGGATAATGTATTACTTTTCTCTTTGACCAAAGGATACTACTGAATTTATTTTTTAAGCCAATGAATCTGTTAAAGCAGAAAGGAACAGTCATCCTACTGCACTGCTAGCAATAAAAATGTAGCAACCTCATCAATCATTTTGTGTTAGAGGAACAATATTGTGGCAACGTCAGGTTCTGCACACATCCCGCTTTGCTCACAAAACAACTGCATCTTATCTGCACATCAATTGTTGTTCTGAGTACAGGCTGCTTTTTTCCCAGTCACATCACTTATTGTGACAATGAAGGTATGAGGTTTTTTTTTTTTTTTTGCATCTTTTTCTGTTATAAATACCAGTCTGTACAAATGACAACAATACAAATTCAGTGTATGCCTTTTTCGTGAATAAGAGACAAAAAAAAAGAACCACAGCATTCCCTATTTGAACTTGACAACTTTATGCTGTTCTTTTTCAGTCCTTATCAATCAAAACCACTGAAGTAAAAAATAAGCCTAAAGAAGAACTCTGGACTGTATTCATCTTTGTAAACCCATATCAAAAGCCTCTCGATTCTTGGGAAAAAGCATTTTGAACAACACATGCAGCAGAGACAAGCAGACAGTTGTTTAGGCACCCTATGGTCAAAGCATCCATCCCGCGTTGATCAAAGCAGATGCATCTAATTTTTCTTTCTCTTCTTTCTATGGCCAGCAATTTAAGACGCTCAGAAAACTCTTTCTTAGAAACCCAGAGTCCTGCTTTTGCAAGCCTGACCCTGAATCCAGACCTGAGTGCAGGACAGCATCAGCAACAGGGCTCCCAAGGGCTGAACCTGCACCTGCTCACATCCACCACTCAGAGTGGCTTCCCATCCTCTCCTCCAGCCCTTTCATCCCTACCCTGAGCTCTCATTGAACAATTAAATCCCACAAAACTCAGTTTAAAATTTAGCACTTATCTGGTATTCCCCTTGATTTGTTTTCATCTTTTCTGATCCAAGCTTCTCCTCCTCAAATATTTATCCACACCTACTCCATATATTACAATCTTCTGGTAAGGGTACTTGCATAAAGAATAAAAAGAGATATACTTAGAGTAGGAATTTACGATGACTGTCTATCTCTTATTTTTCCTACTTCTCTGTTATCTCTTAGGTAACGCCTAAGTACGTTTTACTGCTTTTTCAACTTCACTATCACACTTGGAAATATTATTTCCTTTGCTGCTGCTCTTTCTTCCGCTTAGACACAGACCATCTGCCATCCTGCTCACCAAACTACTTGTCAGCTTTAATATCTGTAGGCACTGAAGGATATTCTAGCATGAATTATTTTCATATTTTTCTTCCCAAAGTTTGGTTTAAAAGATAGTACTGTATTGTAATGAGAAACTATGAAGAAGCAGCAAAAGCCCATAGCAGATGGCACAGAAGACACGTACCATAAATTTTCTGTGTACTTTCTACCACTCATTACAAGTTTACTCAAATCCTCTTTCGCCAATCAACTTCAAATGGTTTTCAGCATTAAGATATTAAGCAAAAGATCTCAAATTATCCAAATTTGATTTTCTCCCCAAAGCTGATTTGTTTATGCTAATATGTAAAACACACAAGTTGCTCCACTGAAAAATGTGCAGATGATCTACAGACTAATCCAACTACAGAATCCTTGGAGTAACTCTAATGAAGCAGTGGTAAGGACTGCAGCTCTAGCAGGCAACTTGACAGCTGATGAAAAACAGCGTTATCCAAAGCAATGCACACTGAAAGCACAAGCTGAACCATTTTTCCTAATGTCAACACTTCTATACTTGATCTGAAAGATCAAGACGGAAAAAGTTCTGTAGCCCAGCCGTTCTGAACCATTTGATCCAGGAATGAAAAGAAGGGAAGATCAAGCCTCTTCCTATACCTGCAGACCATTTCACATTTCACTAATTCTCACACTGAGGCTTAAATTATTCTCACTTCCAGGACAAACTCAATTAGGAAGTTGTAAAACGCAGCATTCTTTTTAGTTTTCTTATTTTGGATATGCAAAAGCTCGTTTAATTTAATTTCAGCAAATAGCTTGTATGACAAACGATTTGACAATATATTAGAAAAAAAACCACAAAACAACAAACAAAACAACCGCAAAAGACCAGCCAGTCACTAGAATTATGTGTTTAAATCTTGTCCACATTGTCTGACATTAATCACGGTTTGATTTGAAGAACTTATGGATCTTTTCCAAAGAAAATGATTCTATAAATCTTGACAACCCTGGGGAGGAATATCAGGACACCAAGTAGTACACAAGAATGAGAGCAGTTAGCTACTAAGAACCTGCCAAGTTTTAGGAAAAAAAACCCTTTAATTTCAGAAGTACATTAATGAGCACTAATGACCCAAGAAGCAGGTTGCCATTATTGTGTCATTCAATTTAGAATTGAGACATACCTGAAGTATCTTAAATGTATCTTAAATTAAAATTGAAGCAAGGTCTAGCTCTAGCAGAGTAAAGATCTTTTTAAATTATTTTCCTCTTTTTTTTTTTTTTTTCCCTTTCCCTTTTCTTTGTTTCCATTGATGGCAACAGTTAAGAGGTGAAAAAGGAAAAAAATACTGAAGTTTTTACCATTTTTTGTGCTAAATTCTGCACTGAAGGTCATGATGCTGCCAGTTGGGCTAAACCTCTGGACTTGAGGGTTTTCCCCATCCAGAAGGCTCCGTGTGCCTGCCCCAGATCTGCCCCAGTTGATACTGAATAATTTCCCTCCAGCATGAAACAGCCAGACAGAACAGCTATAACTCTGAGTCTGCCTTGGTCTGATCTGTCGAAACTTCTTAGCCAAAAGAGCCTCTAAATGTCACATTATAACAATTATTTTTTAAATTATTCTACTGTATGCTAATTAACCTCTGATGAAGTAGGAAATTACATTTCTCCCATTACATACAAAGGGAACTTAGAGGGATTTCAAGTCAGAGAACCGTACGGTGGTACTAAAAACAACCATGAAGAATCTATGCAGCTTTCCCAACATCTTCTAGAAAAAAAGGCTTCTCACTGATGCAGGGTTGAGCAATCTACAAGTCCCAGAGAAAGAAGAGGACTTCTCCAAATGTACCTTTCAAAGGCAGAGAGTTTACAAAACATAATCAAACTGAAATGCATTTTCACAAGCTCCACAAGCTCCATAACTTCCCCACACAGATGCACTTCTACATTTAAAACTATTGCATTTGTTGGTAGTTGAGAAAATGTCAGAGTCCTTATCTCAAATGGGCCCAACCTGTTCCTCTGCTTACAAATCTGCATAGTAACATCGTCACTTAGTCAAAGAAATGGCAGCTGTCAATCTCTGTGAATGTGCCATGAATCCTATTTTTTTAGTTAAGAGCAGGAAAACTGTTTTCTATTAGAACAAATTCAATAGCAAATACTGGCTTATACACAGAGTTCAGGAGCTGAAAGTTGTCCTACTTGTGCAATGTTTTAATACGCCTTGCTGCTAATGGTTTTTCTTTTTTTTTCATGTGGCATTCCCTTTTGTCTTTTAAGACTACATCCTGGAAACAGAATATAGATTATTGTTGTAGTACCGTACAGAAGTCCTGCTACGCTCAGCAATACAGGCACTCAACCTGAATTACTGATGACTGCAAATTTCATAGCTCTAAGGAACAAAACATGGATGAGACTGATACAAGGTCTGCTCGGCTAATTTTATTTACCCTCAGTGGAAACATACCATGTCAAAATAACATTGATTTTTCAGAGAATATCTGTCATTGCTCATTTACTAGCTTGCTGTCTGTCATATTGTCTCTGCTGTCTATTCAATAAACAGTTATTTCCTTGTTTAGTTTGAACAGAGAATAAACTGAGCAATCAAGGTCTGACAGGACATACCAGTAGAGCTGACATGGGCTACATCATGTACTTCCAGCTTATGTCTGTTGCCACATGAAAGTCAGTTCACACTGCTGCAATGGACTATAAGCTATAATACAGATAGACTCCTCCTTACGTTAGCACTATTCCATTTTTGACGATCCTTTGATAACAAAAATGACTTCACGTTTGATCTGTAACAAGTTTTTACGTTGGTCGTTCTGAAAGCAATGCTTCCCACTTACTTGCAAGGAAAAAACAACAGATACAAAGAGCACGATGAAACTATTTAATAAAGCTACTTTTCAAATACAAAATGTTTTCTCCACATGGTCACCACCGCTGGCTATGTATTTTTACCAGTGAAGAACTAAAGCATGCATACTGCACTTGTACAAATTTGCATGGCTGAGCGGAAAGGGGCTTGCCTTCAAGATTGTTTTCACCACTGTTGAAATGCACCACCCACTGCCTCACTGTGCTCACATCCACTGTTTGGTCCCCATAAACCTTAAATGTGTTTCAGTGAACATCAATGGGTTTTGTTTTTTCTGTATGGAAGAATTCTATTCCACACCTTTGCTTCATATGCACTTGTACGTCAGATGCCATTCTGTCAGACTGCCCCTCTGCTGCCATCTGTCACACAGAAACAAAATGGAACAGAAAGATGGTGGGAAGGTTCAGCCTCTACTCCCATACTGCCAACAACCACCTCTGATGCCATGGGCCAATTTAATGAAATAGAAGGCACTACTTTTGGAGCAGGCCTCATCTTCTCTTATAAACCAACATAGGAGCCTTTGTGGCTCTGAGTTAGGGGATTTAAATTCTTCCTTTAAAAGTAAACTGCTAAGGTCAACCTCCACCAAATGCTCCTACTTAACAGCTTAAATCCTCCCTACTTCAGAAGAACACAGTGATCTGTCAGTGAAGTAGATTGTGTACAGAACAGAACAGCATCAGATACACAGAGAGTAGAAGCTTGGTCCCAGACTGTCACCTTACCAAACCCATTCAGCCAGCCAACCTGGACTCATGTAAAATCTGAGGTTGAGAGCAGCTGCAAATTATTACTTCCATCACTAAGCTTCAAGACCATTTTTATTTGCCAGACCAATCGAGTTCCACATTAGAAAGGAATGGTAGGAGGCCTGCCTCAATGCAACCATGGGGACCTGACTTCAGCTCATAGCAGCAGCCGGCAGTTGACACAGAATATTGCTTTATAACCCCTACCATCAATTGCAGAAACTTGCTAAGCAGACTCAACCCGAACAGAAATGTAATTTAACTGGCCATCTGTTTTTAAGTCTTCCAGCAACATTTACAAGATTACTATGGAATGGAACACGCGGATTCACAATTCACAAAATTCTAGATAATGCTAAATGGCATATTCTGACCACAAAAAGAAAAACAACAGCTAATTAACTTTGCCTTAAACGCATTATCACATATTCCTCCCACCTTGCGTCTTAAGATATTCAATACTATTATACCGGATTTAAACAGTTTATCTGGCTTGTGTTCCAATGGCTAGAAAATAAATACTGATTTTCTGACAATGGTAATATTTCATTGGTATGTAGCTTTTTCGTTTGGAGTTGTTTAGACATCAATATATACAACTTAAGTTTCACATCTTCCTTCTGAAGCAAGTCATTGTTTCTTAGAAGCATAAAGAATAAGGAAAAAATATCTTAAAGCTTTTAAAGCATTTAAGCCTTTGTTTACTGAACTCTGAACTAAATCTAACCAAAAAAGGTTGCTTAAAACTTGGAGGGTAAACTCATAGAGACAGCAAATTAATGTGACATTAATAGAAGATAAGCTTCCAACAGGAACCAAACCAAACTGGAATACTTCAAGCCTTCACATTAACAACAACATATGAAACCCAAAGTTAATAACATACATATATGTATTGGTTACTGTTAATCTCCACACCCACAGGAGCGTCCTAAAAATGCCACTGTTTGCTCCATGCCTGCGCTGTGGTTCAGATACAGCCAGAGCCACTCGGAGGGAACTTCTCTGCCAGCAGCAGCAGACAGATTAATATGCTAGAGCTGCTCCACTGCATAGCAAACGTCTTTTTAGAAGGACTTACTAAGTCAAGAGAATAAAATTTGGCACATCGTCTATCAAGGAAATTGCAAGCTTTCTGAGGTAAAGCAAATAATTTTTTCAATTAAACACAATTCATTCAGATGCTTCAAATACGTTTTGCATCTTTTCAGTGCATTAAAGCAAAATCATCTTGTGTCATCTCTAGGGTAGGATGGTACTATAAAAATACGTGTTTAAACATATCGCAGATTTTAGGTTTAACAGTTCATCACTAGAAACAGTTGAGAAACCATAAAAAAAACCTTAACCTTTTTCTTCCAGAAAAGGAAACAAAACAAGACATTGACCCACTCAGATCTCTATGGTGTGATTTAGGCATTCATCTGGAAGAGAGGAAAATCAGGTCATACTGAGCAAGGACTGGAACATGAATTTTGCCCGTAACAGGTAAATATGCCATTCTCTCCTAACTTGGGATCCCCTTTTCTGTACAAAACCAGAACTCTTTTTTTCCCCTAAGCTTGAAAAAGCTTTCCCTGTAAAAGTACTGTTGTGACACAGAGAAAGCCTCGATATTGCAAATGCAATCTTTCTTCAGATAAAACTCTATTTTATTAAATAAATAAATAAAAGCATAAAGAAAAAACTAACAACAACAACAACAACAAAAAATTAAATTTAGACATTGCCTTTCACAAACAACCCACGTAGTAGATATTTTCTCCTGATAAGCGTCAGGTATTAACCTCTTTCTGTATCTTCAGAGATAACTGGAGTCAGCTCCCTGAATAAGAAAATGGAATATGGGCATATGTTCAGTGTAAAAGCGCAGAGACAATTTGGACATGAAGCTGGAAATTATATATTTTAAATTCCACTATGTGGCAAAAATAAAACGGACACATAAGGAAGAAAGAGAAGCCAAAATAAGATGGAACAGACTGCACATGAGAAGCAGTTTGTGACCTTGACATTCACCTGAAAGACAGGGTTGGAACAAACAGTGAAAACCAAACTTTGGTCTCTAAGAGGGGAGAGCAGGCCACTGGCAGGAATCATGTGGGAGGAATTACAGCACAGGCACAGGGCAAATGCTGAGTAGGGATAGAGATTACTGGAGAGCAAAGAGTTACTAACAAACGCAATTCAGATGCCGAAGGGAAAAAGCTCATTAATCAGGGAAGGATGTAAAGTAGATATGTGGACACTCTCAGCAACTTTGCTGATGATACGAAGTTGGGAGGATTGGCTGACACACCTGAAGGCTGTGTTGCCATTCAGCGAGACCTGGACAGTAAGAAACCGGATGAGGTTCAACAAAAGCAAGTGTAGAGTCTTGCATCTGGGGAGGAGTAATTGCATGCACCAATACAGGCTGGGGGATGAGCTGCTGGAGAGGAGCTCTGCAGACAGGGATCTGGGCATCCTGGTAGACGACGGATTGGCCATGAGCCAGCAGTGTGCCCTTGTGGCCAAAAAGGCCAATGGCACTCTGGGGTGCATTAAAAAGAGCGTGTCCAGCAGGTCGAGGGAGGTGATCCTCCCCCTCTACTCTGCCCTGGTAAGGCCTCATCTGGAGTACTGCGTCCAGTTCTGGGCTCCCCAGTACAAAAAAGGCAGGGACCTCTTGGAAAGAGTCCAGCGGAGGGCCACAAAAATGGTGAGGGGCCTGAAGCATCTCTCCTATGAAGAAAGGCTGAGTGAACTGGGTCTATTTAGCCTTGAGAAAAGACGACTCAGAGGGGACCTGATCCAGGTTTATAAATATCTGAGGTGTGGGAGCCTTAGTGGTGAGGCCAGTCTCTTCTCAGTGGTACGTGGAGACAGGACAAGGGGAAACGGACATAAGCTGCAGCACAGGAAGTTCCGCACGAATGTGCGCAAGAACTTCTTTACGGTGATGGAGCACTGGAACAGGCTGCCCAGGGGGGTTGTGGAGTCTCCTTCTCTGGAGATGTTCAAGTCTCGCCTGGACGCCTGCCCACCTGTGTGACCTGGTTTAGGGAACCTGCTTTGGCAGGGGAGGTTGGTCTCAATTATCTCTAGAGGTCCCTTCCAACCCCTACAATTCTGTGATTCTGAGATGTCATCATGAAAGGTAAGAGGAAAGAATAAAAATGAAGAAACTATATAGTAAAAAACAAAACAAATAGGACAAGAAAGAGAGAATATTCTTAAACAACAGAAACTTGTTGTACATCAAATCTTCTCTTTTTGATGATAACCCAATTGAGACGCCAAAATAGGAGTAAGGGGAAGGAGAGGCAAACAAGAACAGTGGTCGCAATTACTATACTATACAACATCAAATGAACAACAGCATGTAGATTTCAGCTAGTATGTTCAGTTGGTCAATGGTTCAGCACCAGACCATTCAGAGCTAGACTGTCAAAGGTGATATTCAGGCTGTTTATAGAAGTAACAAGAAAAACTTTCTGTTTGCCAGGCCTCTTAATTTGTGACTGATGATGGCAGCAAACAATCAGACTCCTTTTTTCCCCCACAGCAAAAAGGCAGTTGCACCAAGAGCAGACTCACAAGCCTGTAAGCGCAAAGCTCTGGGAAGAGGTTGGAAAGAAACAAATCCCCCATTCCAAGCAGCCCACCAAGAGCTGCCTTTTCTAATCTGCTCTTTCCTTCCCTATGAGGACAATACGGGTATCTTCTTGTCTTTAAAAAATCGTTTTCATGATCAAGATTACCACTGAAAATGACTGTAGGAACACATCTTCATGGTTGACAATTTCAAACCCTTAATGGTCAACAGAAAAAAAACTATAACGTAAGAGGAGTCAGACATGGAAGTCAGAATAAGACGATGGAACCTCAAAGGATTAATTAATAAAACATTTAGCAGCTTTAGTGAAACTGAGATTTTAATGAGATTTTAACCTTCTTGATCTTTCTGATTCATGGAAAAATAGCTTCATAAACTTCTGGTTTTGCACAGTAAAATAGTACCCAGAACAGCTGTTGTCTGTCCTTTGTTGTCAAAAATGACAGCTACGAAAGGCCTCAGAAAATGAGCCTGAAAATGCCTTCACGAAGCTGAGAAATATCTTTCTTCATAAAAGAAAGATAACTACCTAAATGGGGTAATCAAACTCATAATAATGTTGACCCTTAATGTACTCAGCAAGATTACCGTCATCCTGGAAAGAGACATATATACACTCTACCCCCAAAGCATCAAGTATTCACAGCAAGGCAGAGCACTTACTGCATTAATATTGCATGATACACTTACTTCAAGTTTTCTTTAATGAGCGGAGATTGTTCAAATAAGCTGTCTGAATGCTGATAGAAGCTTTAAGAGGAGTGCAAAGTCTAACATAATAATAACTGCCTTAATGAACACCTTTGCAGCACAGTACAGATGTAATGCAAATAGTAAAGTTCAGTTAGGAGCATGGAGAATCTTACAAGATATGTTTTGGTGTGGGAAGTTTATCTGGAAACTCAACCCAAATACTTTGAGATGCTGAAGTTCTTAGATATAAGCCCCTTAATGCTTTTAATCTCAAGGTGATAAGCATGTGTTGGATTGTTCAGTCTGTAAGAATAAGGGTAGACTTCATCTTCCTGACGCTTATTACTTACACCTATGCAATACAACTAAACCCATGGTCAGGCCAGTGTATCAGCCATCCAACAACTTTGTGATTTATCTGCACACTCACTGTTGCTTTCTTTTCTAGAATCCCTTTAACACAGAACCACTAATAAGGAAAGTCAGAACACTTAGTTCAAAGTTAGATTTTATACAAATGGAAGTATTCAAAGGCATGTGAGTGGTTGTCAGTGAGAAAAATGCATCTCTGTTCTCCATGAGTTCTTACTATCTTCTGCAAGAGGACATCTTTACGCAATCTATACCATCTTAATCGAACCTGAAGATTTATCATCAGAAACAGGTCTAAAGCAGTGAAATAAAATGAAATGGCAAAAAAGCTATTTGGACAGTCAAATAGCTAATTTACAAAAAGGGAACCTGAGGAAACGAACATTTTTCGTTGAAATCACTGACACGTTTTATGCAATAATCCATCCTGAGATTGATTATTCACAACGAACCACCTTTGTTCATACTTGTCTCCCTAAGAGGTACGGTTGTTGCACTGCTGAATTTTTGCCTTACAAGGCCTGCAAAACTGATTTGACAAGCTAAACTATTGACTGTCCTGTCCATACAGGCAAAATCAGAGGTGTCTGTTTGAGATGATCAGAGATCGACACTGAAAGGAACATCCTGCTGGTATGAAGAGCATGCAAGTCAGAAAAACTAGCTGCTCAGACCAATGTGCTAAATAGGATGGTTCTAGAACATCCCAGAACACGTACTTCATGCTATATATATACTTACGGTTGTTCAGACATGGGACAGCCAAGAGCTGATTTAGGAAACCATAGCATGTTTGTAAGAAAAGCAGGCAGGAGAAGCTGATGGCTTGAAGTCTTGTCACTTCAGAAGGTGCTTGTTTAGTGACTGTGCCTTGCCGCCTTCTCCTTCACGCACCAAGATGAACCCAGCGCTCGCGGAGGAGCAGGCTCGCCAGTGGGAGAGCACGATTCACAGCTCTGTCCTTTATATAAGAACATAACCTCTATTCACAGCCATCTGCTGGGACTGTTGTATAACAAGCCATAATCTACCGTTGCTGCCATCACATGGTAAATTTCCTTAAAATACACATGTGAAAAGCACTACACAAAGATCTAGAAATTCTTTAACTAGATGCAAGTCCCAGATATCACGGATGAATGGTAACTTGGGAAAGGCAGCCTTTAAGTTTCTCTACATGGGGAGCCTGTAATTTCCTTCCTGATTTCTATAATCTGCGTCATACAGGAAAATACACTGATTAAAATTTCTTGTGGACTCTGATTTGCAATGCTCAGCATCTCAATTTGGGATTTACTCGGAGATCAAATAATAAAAGTTTTCAATTTCATTATCAGCATTTCACATAGTAGCGGTTTTTTGAAGTAATAGTAGGCAATTGCTACTAGGAAACTACTACCAGTAGTAGGAAAATAATTCTGAGGTTTTTTTCCCCACTGTCAGTTATATTTCATCTACCTGATACCGTCACTTCTTCACAGATTTCTACTGACATGCAGTCTTTACAAGTTAAGAACAGAACACCCATGGTGTAAAAGGCGTGCCAAAAATAGTCATACTTCAACTACGACTACTTAAAAAGTTTTTGAAAATAATTTCGAGTAATCAGATGCTAAAACATTCTTGCCTTCCAAGAAGAGAGAAGAACAGAGAATGAAGAACTGATGTTCCTCTAAAACTAATAAAAGGATTCTAGTAAAATTCAGACTTTTTTTACTTCTCCAAACAAACCTGTATGATTTCTTATTTTTACGTTATTGAACAAAGCTATAAATTTAGCAACGGCTGACAACTCTTCTAAAACTAAATTACGAAACTGAAAGCCAACGTAACCCCCTTGAATCTTTTTAGACAAGACATCCAGAGGAAGAACATAAAAAACAGATTTTAAAAATCTGTTCTGTAGTAGCAATAGTAAAATCCCTACAAAACATTCCTACTGCACATTGTGCATACCACTGTTTGTACATTTGTAGAAATGAATATTAATTCTAGCTGTTTCTTATGCATTTTAAATTGGGTTTTGGAGATGGTGTGAAAATTACACTCTCAAAACTGATCATGATTTTGAGCACGCATTGTGTGCTCACTGAAACAGCAGCAAACTTGTGATTTCACTTAATCTCTTTTGGGCTTCAACTTTTTGATGTGCTCTGACAAAGAACATCTTTGTGATTCCATCAATTAATGGCAAATTATTTTACTAATGTTGGGTCAATCTTGTACCTATATTTTGAGCATTTCAGTCTTTTCTGCAGAATAAAACTTACGCTCTTACTTCAAAACAAAAAATGAACAAACAAAAAACAAGAAAAAAAACCCAAAACTATTTGCGTGCAAAAAAATTTTACAGTGTCAACAGAACTCACTAAATTAAAAAACCCTTCCTCTACAGTGTGTATTCTGAGGTCTCTACCCACATTTGACCAAAGAGGTGGAGAGGCATGTCCCTGCTTTCTCAGGGATGTCTTTTCTTTCTGAATTCACCTTCCTCAGGTTTCAAGTTTCCCAGACCGCATTACAATATGATGCATCTTTTCTTGTCTACAGAAAAACCCATTAAAACTTCTGAAGCGATTCAAGTCTCTCTTCCCCTTTATTGCCATTTCTGTAACAACAATTCCTTCCTTTCAGTTTTTAATGCATCAATACTAATTATGGTTATTTCTGATGTATTTAAACCAGTGGAATTCTGTCTCTATTTAATTTTAAAAATAAACAATTGTTAAAAGAAACATCTTGCTAACTTGATGGGCACTAAAAGATCTTAATCAAACCTTTCACTGCCATGGACTTCACCCAGTTATTGCTGCCACACATCTTAAAATCTGATTTTACAAGGCAAAAAAATATCACCTTTTGATTATTTGTCTTGGGAAAAGGTTAATATTCCTAACTAACAAGGATTTTTATAGTGAACATGCAGTTGATGTCACTCTTCACTTTGATTGGTGTAAGTGTGTAAAACTACTGCTATTAGAAAGGAAAGTTGGCCTGTAGCTGCTTGGTCTGTATGATTTATTTTTTATTTTTTAACCACAAAGCACTTTTAACAGATGACAACTCTTCTAGAATAAGTATTGCAGAAGGCCTTAAAAAACCCTCCATTTTTTTTTTTTTATTATTATTATTTTTTTTTTTGAGACAAAGCTAAGACAGAACTCAGGTATAGATACATATTTCAAAAAAACCCTCTAAGATTAAAGAAGCTGAATGATTAATCTGTTTTAGGAGGACTAAATCTGTAAAGGAGGACTCCACATTATTTAGATATCCACCTCTGTCAAGGCAGTCCTCACATCGTCCTTCGATCGTCTTCCACTCCTTACTGCTCCTACCTACCTTCAAATGCTTTCTAAGACAAAAATTTTACTGACTCCTATGTCTTCCAGAAATCAAAAAAGGAAGAAAAACATTTGAGAAGAATATTGACAAAAATCACAAATGTTATGTAAAGTTGACACCCTGTTCAGGTTCTTAAAAAAAAAAAGAAAAAACAGGCTCAGAAGTTTCACTTATTTTATCCAAACAACTTGAAAAGATAAAGAATTTCTTCAAATATTTTACAGACATCCTCTATTTAGTAACAGTTCATTTCAAGACTGCTTTCATGGTGTCCAGTGCAGTAGTTTAGCAGAACCACAAAGCTAGATCTGCTCAAAGCAGGAGGCTGAACCTCCTGAGTTCTGCTGAGAACTCCAGACTTCTCTTTCAAATTATCCTATTGTCTTACAAATACAAAACCGGAGGGAAGAAAGGCACCTAAAATCAGACTGAAACACACAGCTTCAAGACTAACATAACCACTCCAGCTTCTGGGAAGGAACCTCTTCCTAAAGCTGAGTCTGTGCTCACAGAAAGCTTCTCAAATGGGATTACCCAGGGCAGTGGGCTGGCACAGTGCTGAAACCATAGGCGCACGTGTAAGCTCTAAAACTTCCCATTTAGACATAACCCAGGAGTTCTAAACCAGGGTAGGCAGAAAAAAAAATGCATTTCTATCAATAAAAAACAGTCACTAGGACTTGGGAGGAGTAAAGTAGGACTGTTCATGTCTTGAGGCCTTGAAGACATTCCTAGGGAAACAGATTTATTTTAACTACCTAGAGGTTTTTTTTACTTATAGCCACAGAGTCTTACAGGAGAAGGTTTTTGATCCTTTAGTACATAAAGAAGTAATTTAAGGACAAATATCTGCACGCTCCAGACATACAGCTTGCAGGTTTGTCTTTGATGAGACAAAAAAAACAAACAAACTTATTTGTGTCATATTGGCACAGATTAGGCTATAACATGACCACAAGCTAAAGCTAAGTCTATAGGAACAAGACTCCTGACATTAGAAAATTTGGACAGACAAACCCAAAGCATAACGTGATTCTGCTGGTGGAAAAAATTATCAGTATAGAAAGAGGGTGCATATTTCAACAAAAAACATAAAAAAAACATTTGGATCTGGCTGGATCCAGACAAAAATTTTGTCTGGAATCTGAATTCCTCAAAGAAGGGAGTACACAAAAACTGTTTTAAGTGACCCGCTCACGCTAGTTTAAAGTCGTTAAAATAATGAAGTCTAATCAAACTGCAGAAGGAATTAAATGATGAGGTTGACTGCAGTACCAGAAGCATGGCTTAAAAACCTTTTAGTTTTCCATCCTACTTTCCTATTTCTAGAAAATAATGCATTTACTTTGAAAAACAACAGGATGGGATTCCTCTTCATTGATGCTTTTAAGGTCAAATGGGAAAACTCAAGTGTTATTATTTCTCATAAAAAATTAATACTGCACATTATAAAACTGAAATACATTCTCCTTTGCATGGCAAAGAAGCTTTTGAAACTGTTAGGGATAAATTACTTGAAGTGAGTTCAACAGAATTTGGTGGGAAAAAAAAAAATCCACCACCAAATAATGCCTATATAACAAATTGCTTTCTTGATTGCTTTCCTCTACACTTTGGAACAGATGCGCAGAGAAGCTAAAGCTGCAGAGGTTACATTTTGCCTCAATGTAAAAATTAATTAAATGGAATATCTGCAGCCTAGGTACAACTTACCTTTCAAGACTCCTTGGGCCAGGCAGCTCTACTCCAGAACACTATAAAGCATAGTATGTGAGTATATTTGTACAATTTAGGCTGCATGGAAGTTTCCAATCCTACAGATAAACACAGGACTACACATGCCTGAAGAAAGACTTGTATGTAAAAGTTATACAAAAGATTCACTTATAATGTTGAAAATCTAAGTGGTAACCATCGCCATGAACCACACGTGTAAGAGGAGTTAGGTCAAATGGAGAAAGCTGAAGCAATATTTCAAATATACTCCTTTCATTTCAGCATGTGAGTGCTATCTCATGTTAGCCCTTCCTCCATACATGAGGGAGGGGAAGAGTAAATAATAATTAATAGGCTTGTATTGCCCTGTGTTACGAAGACTGATGGCTTTCCTCCTCGTGACAGTGACTCTGAGCATGAGTTGTGCTGTCATGTAACAGGCAGCCCTTTTCCCTTTTTGGCAACATCATTCATTTTTTTAGGCTTCTTGCTGCTCCCATGCCCTAAGGAGGTTTCACACATGTTCCAAGATTAACCAATATATTTTGCTTTTATATGTAAATTCAATTAATTTTTGCTCTTTCACTTACATTCAGAAAAACTAGCTAACAGCAGAGAAATTAAATGAAGTGAAAGAGCAAACAGCTTCTGTGATGTTTCCCATGACTGAAGGTCCACTAGAAGGTCTTGCATTTGCCATGTTCTGGCATTGCTGCCTTTCCATCTTACATCTCATTTCTTATCAGTTTGATCCTAACTTTGACCTGAAAATAGGTAGCAGGTGGCAGATATGACTGCAAGAAGGTTCGTACTCCTCCCTGAGTCACTGAAATTGCTTAGTGAACTCTGAAACCATCAGTGATTTCAAGAGGTTTCCCAACAAAAGCATCTTAAATATAGCAGCTGTTCATGCTAACTAGGCAAAATGCACACGATACAGCATATAATCCATATAAACGGTTACATGAATTGAACCTTATCTGTGCAGTACAGTGAAGATGTGCCTAAGATAGCCATTAAGTGAGGTAAGAAGCTGCGTTTGACTTGGTATTGAAAGGAAAGCACTGCAGAGCCATATCACATTGTGCAAATACAGACAGAAGCCACACAGAACAAGGTAGGTTTGTCTTAGAAGGCTGTTACAAAAATACACTGTTGAGCAGATAAATAAATATTATAATGATAAATTTGATTTGATAGTTATTTTCTGAGTGTGGCTCAGATTTACTTCCCATTTAGTAACAAATGAATGTTCTGAAAACTTAACTTGCACTATCACAGGCAAGGAAAGGTTAAAAACATATAGCTTCAACCTTCCATACATTCAATCTTCAGAGAAGATAATTAATATCATATGTACCATGGGAGTTTAGGAAACTACTACTACTACAAAAAAAAACAAAACCCCAGGTAATACCTACAAGACTCGTCAGCTAGACTTGCTTATAAAACTTGGCTGACACCAGTGTTGGCTTTGTGCTGTCCCAACACAAGAGCACTCATTTAAGTGTCCAGCTTTTGGAACTGAGCCTTGTGTTTGAAGAAATGGCTGCTTTCGGAAGCCACCTCTCAATTCAGCATTTAGCATCCTTTAGCAGTTATCCTCCTGATCTGAACAAACATTCAACTGCAAAACTAAATTTTTGTGAATCAACACCAGAGCCTTTGGAAATGTTTGTGTTGCACTTGACTGCCAAAAGTGTGTCAACTGCATTTTACAGTCTTCAGATTACGCAAACTGTAATTATTACTGATACTGAAAACTAATTTTCAATGAGATATTACTTTCTTCTCACTAGAAGAGAGATAAATACTTGACTGATTTAACTCTTGAATAGAATACTGATGTTATCACTGTCCAGCTGCAATGGAAAATGAGTAAAATCTGTCTTTCACAAGAGTTATGCATAGAACAAGTACAGATGCGTATACGTACCAACACTCTGAACACAGAAATGGGGCTGAGCTGCAATTTTTTCTCTTTTGAATGAAAATGAGGATTAAATACAAGGTAAATTTCAAAACCGACTTGGAAAATACCTAACTCACATTTACCTTCTTTATTTTGGCAGAAGAGAACTTATTGGCCCATAGGAGCATCCAGACCTATGTCAGCATAGTCAAGGTCTCCTGTTCCTAGAAAACCTTAGTAATGTATTTCTAAATATAACCTTAATGAATAAAACTAAAAAAACAAAAAAAAGGCATTTCAGGAGAATTTTAGCTTCATACTGGGCAGAAACAGGTAGCTGAATAATTTTACGATTTTATGGAAATGAAATCAGAAATGAAACGGACTGTCTCCCATGTTAAGACAAACTAATTTGTGCAACTAGAAGAATGCTGCAAATAAAAAACAAAAGTACTACCAGCAGCATGCAAATCCTGCAGTGTTTTTGGCCTTGTTAGATGCATCTTAATACAGGGGTCTTTTTCTGGGCTTTGTGTATCACCTAAATAAATTGTAGTGAAATACTGCACACCTCTGCCCTTGAGAAAATATCAGCAAAGTCCATGGTTAAAAACAGTCAGGTAGGTACCACTAAGTCCCTTCACTTGTTCAGTTTCCTTTCCCCTACTTTTGGGATGCAAAGTACTTTTTGCTTGAGTATATACAACCGCTATGTTTACACATTCACACGAGACTTGGCAGAGACAAATATCTGCCTATTCATTATAGACTCTGCACTTCACAGTTAAAGGTCAAGCAAAAGGAAAAGCAAAACCAGATGCAAAGCCAGCTATAATGGGAGCTATATAACACACAGAAGTACAAAACAACAGGTATCTTTGGCAACAGGCTTTCACATAAAAAAGAACAAGAAAATAAAGAGAAAGCACAGAAAAGACTTAGAAAAACAAGCATTGTTCTTCAAAAAGCACAGACAAAACAATCCAAATGACATTTTAAAGCGTACCCCAAAAGCAGAAGACTTAAATACATTACAGTTTCTAGAAATAAGAATAAAAATGACACATTGGATATGACCCTTTGCAGTATGTCACTTCACCTGAAAAATTAATACGAATTGTGTTCATCAGTAAATGGATTTTCTTCCAAAAATTTTATCTCGGCTAATATTTTTTTCACATATTTTTAACAGTCAATAGAATTTATGAAGTGGGAGAGAGGAGCAGAACATACGCACAGGTGTTCTAGCACAAACTTACAGGTGATAGAAAGTTCTGTCCCACATTAATAACTGAAAGCAGCACATCTTTACTCTGTAAACACAGAGCAAGGTCACTCATATAATGAAAAATATGGTTTTGTGTAAACTGAAGGAAAAGTAATAAATAATAAAAAAAATACTGTGTAGACATTATCTCTGAGGTTCTGGACAACAAGCATTTCTCCCCTTCTATGGGGGGACCACTCCGCAGACTGAACTCATCTGTTTTTGTATCATGTAGTTTTACTTGTTCAAGTCAAAAGTTGAGAACCATGAATATTCTGGCTTCAAACAGGAATAGCACTAATCCAAATCTTAAGGAATCAAGTTTCCTAATGGCCTGTTCTGCTGCAGTGCAACATGCTTTATTAGCACAGAGACTGGGGGATGTGTTCTTCTGTTTTAATCAACAAACGCAATACGAATCCCTACATGCAACTACAAAGGTCCATAGTACATTTTTGTGACAATAGGCAAAGGGTCACCTCGCGTGGCAAGAACAGCCTCCAGAACAGAATAAATATGTAAGAAAAACATTTGACGTACTTGGATCTGACAAGATTGAGTCGGTTTTCGGCAAAAATTGGTCACAGCGGACTCCTTGGTAGCCCTCTTTGCACCTGAGAAAAAGGGGATAAATGACAAACATACGCATGCGATAGTAAAAGGTTAATTTCAAGGCAGAAAATCAACTGAATTTTTCCCTGTCAATGCTGTGAGGGACGTGCATATTTAGAGTTATTTGAATTATTATAGAAGCAAGTTTCTGAAACAGACAAGGACTACACAAAGTAATCATTATTTTAAGGATTTCCCCGCAATTATTTCTGGTTATTGTAGAAACTATCAAAAGAAATGTCAGTTAAGTGCAACTCTTCTTTTAAATATTAAATTAAACATCAGTTAAACAGCAAAAGAATCATCTTCACTCAAATAGACATTCACAGATAAAATAAACTCATTAGATGAAACAAAGCTTTATAGAATTTCTGTACTGCGCAAAGCCATGAGATTTGCAACGCATTCATCTTTGGATGTTTGAATAAGTAGTGAACTCTTATCCAGCCATTTATTTTAAGACAAATTCCAACTGTATTTAAAAGATAATATGTTTAGGCTTGAAAGACAGTATCAGGCATTGCTCCTATGTGAACTTTCTTAGATATCCACAGAAATACATTTCAAATCGTATAAACCAGAATATCCCACTGTCTTAATAAAATCTAATTTGCTTTGACTAGAATTCTAATACCATTATTTATCTTGAATTCTTACTTTAAAAAACTCCATTTAATGCATTTGGGCTGTTCTTAGAACAACCCCTTTCATTTCAAATAAGCATACTGAAATCAGGCCTTTATTTATTCACTAAGCAGTTTCACAAAGAAAAGTGATGGACAGTTTAATTATAAACGATAGCAACAGGGACTCCGTATCTCACCAAGTTCCTGAGCATCACCCAAACAATATGCTCAAATCAGAATCAGTATCTTCATTAGGATTGACAACTGTAACTTGAATTCTGTGATAATGTCAGGAACAGAAGTTATCTATTCCTTCACCTTTCTACTCAGTCTTCCTCTGAAAGTCGCCTTTTAAATGCTTTTTGGTTAATAAATTAATACCTGAAAAGAGCATCTTCACCATAATTGATACAGGGATTAGAAAGCATATTTGTGAAGAAATCTATAAACTATAACAATTCCCATCAGACCCAACAACCTACGCTAAGAGGAAGATTTAAAAATATTGATATTACGTCAAATCTTGCTTTTAGCCTTTTTCCCTTAAAAAGGGAAAGGCTTTTTTTGCTTTCTTCCCTTACTTCGGAGATCAGTTTTTCATTGGTAATTATTTATCTGTAAAACAGACTGTAAAAAACAAATTCAGATCCTATGGCAGTGGTCACAATTTACCACGCAAGGAAAAAATGCTCTGAAGATTTTTTTTGTCTTTTTTATTTTCCATGCAATATATTCAATTAAAAGATGTCCATTAGTCAAAATAGGTCATCATAAACTCAGACACCACTGCATGCACTGCTTTGCATCCAATTATGAAATACCTGACGTTGCCTCACATGGAACAGAAACTCATCTTCACATTCTTGTGGAGGTTTGGTAGTGCTCATTTCCAAGCTAAAGAACAGCATTCGAGGGTGGCGATATTCTTTTCTTTGCACTAGCATTTTCTATTAACACTTTAACAGACATTTGTGCCAGTCCCACTTACTACCCTATTCAGACTTGCAACCAAACTGTTGGTTTGCAAGTCATACAGATCATTCATCACCTAGTCCAATGCAGCATTCACACAGCAGTAACCACCTGCAGGAGCTGAACTTAACACATATTAGCATGATGCACACTACCAGGCAGGGCAATGCTGAACAATGCTATCAGTACCCTCGTACCAGCAGGATTAGCCCTTTCATTCTCCTCCAACAGTCATCAGGGCCAGCAGAGACAGGAGTCTACTGCCTTCCTTCCATATTATTCCACACCTTTTATAACAAACTTTGCTATCTCATTTCACAGCTGAGTAAGAGTCTGTACCATTTATTCCAGCTACCAGTCAGCCCTGGTTAATTAATTGCTCATGCCAGAGTTGAAGGAGAAGAGTTTGCTGCCAGGGCATGCAACAAACTCCATGTCACTATTCCAATCCTACCAACTGTCAGGGGCCAAACATCAGTCTTTTACTTCAGGAAAATATTTGTTCTATCTGGCACGTTGGGCTTTGAATATTCTCATTTCCACTGAATGCTGTTTTTAAGAGTTACAGTTTATCAGTTGCAAATACTACAGATGCATATAAAGTTGATGGCCTTGAAAATGGCATGGTATAAGACCCCTCTAACTGGTAAAGTATTGCCCAGGTGTAGGATCAAGTCAGATGTACTTCTATGGCTTTCACTTCCTAACTTTGTAAGAGCAGCGGGTTGGAACAGAATGTATCACAATCTTCTCATCGTACACCTCCTGCCTTGTAAAACTCAGCATCTCTGGAACCCGACTGTGCACTGCTGCTACTATGCTATGCAGTGTGGAAATAATAATGGTGCTGTGTTTCTTCTCTTAAAAATGATTTGGCTGTCTCATCAAACTATTATTTCTATCTTGACTATATCCTACATACACTGTTGCTACTTCAGTGTGAAACTGAAGCATATGGTAATCAACTGGTTGACTGACTTGGATGAGTCTAAAGTAGCATTTTCACTTACCTGTACACTTGGATGAACATGCCAAAACAAGCATTTATTTTTGTTGTTTTCAAAATTGAATACAGAGGTGGCTGATAAGAAATAAATAAGATACTTTAATATAAAAATGTAATGCTACACTAAGCAAACTACTACAGCCATAGTTGTGTTTTAAACAATGTTTCAATAAAAATAAAAACTAAGTTCCCTAGCTTCATTATCAAATGATTTTTGAAATCTGTAAGACAACAACAAGTACTAAGAATAACTGCTTTGTCAACATCACAAATTTCATATCTTTGTAAAGCAGTTTTGTGAAATTGAAGCCTTTTAAAATATACATTTGATAGTTATAACGTTGAAATACAATAGAAGCTGATGTTGAGGCAAAACCCTACTCACGGCACCGGGTAAGTCAACATGCTGTTAATTGGCATCACACCTCTGAAGGAAAAACAAACAAAAAAAAAACCCAAAACAACAAAACAAAGAAAACCCCTCTTACAACTATACTGCAATTACATGCTTTTTGTCACATTCATAAGTATATAGGAAAGTCCAACCGAAGTCATTAAACATTGCCACACAGTGCAAATCATTGCATTTATATTTGTGGCTGTATTAAAAATAATATCTGTGAGCAATCAGGAGAATCTTGATAAATACTTAGATACAGCTGACTGTACAAATGATCACTTCATTATACGACAAGCAAGGGTTTATTAGCAATGCCTTCAGAGAAGAAAGAAAGCAATAGTAGGATGAGATATTGCTCACAGTCAAGTGAAAGCTCTGACCTGCACGTGAGATTGCCACTTTCAGCTATGAGCTGGAACTGCAGTGTGAACTCCAACTCAGTAACAGAACACACGTAGATCCTTAGAGCTGTGTTCTATTAACAAGCTTAGGCATATGCACAAGTGCAGACCATGGTGAAAGTCTCCATAAACAGAATTACAGTTTAATAGCAAATTAAATCTGAGTAAGGAATCCACTATTCTTCACTCTGATTTTCACCAAAATAATTTTACTAATCTATGCTTGAGACCAAAATTATTAACAATAATTGTTATGATTTAAAAGTGGTACAAAAAAAAAAATCCTATGTAAAATTAATATGAAGCTGCTAAAAATCCTGAAATACAGAACATGCTGCTAAATTCAGACAGGATTACTTAATGTTGTGTTCTACACATCTTGCACTTGGTAATGTAATTTCTCAAAGATGGTGTTTTTTTTAAGTTATCAAGACAAGCTTTACTGTGCATTGCACTTATGCAGTCACTCACAACCTCCTTTCTGTGGAAAGCTACATACAGTAACACATTTCTCACTCCTCAAGGTAAGGTGTTTTGGTCCTTGCTCTACTTAAGCGCATTTTCACTTAGAAATCAAAAAGCAAAGAAATTATTTTCTCATCACACCAGTTAATAGCCACTGTACCAAAATACAAATGGCTCGAAACCACACACAACTGCATCTTTTGTTTATTCTCTGAGTGAGGAATCAGAAATCATAATAAAGAAATGTTCGAGTGGTCAATAAATCTTGATCACGTACTTATTCACACACACAGCATACAACACACTCTATCCTGGATTAGAGTGTCAGTTATGTAACAAATATGTACTGCAAGCTGTGACTTTCCTTGGGCCATTGGGTTGTATCAGAGCCATGTGTGGAATATGCTACAAACAATGAAAAATAATTTCTCTCTTGTGCAAGCAGGCTGAAGTTTGGCTTCTCTGCTTCCGGCTGTAATGACCTTCAAGGTAAACAACAGAAATTTGTATGAGGATTGCTTCAAAAGCAATGCTTCCTACTTGATTACAGTGGTCTTTCCTACCCTAAATCTCCAGACAGCTGATCCTCTCCACACCACACAACTGTGGCCCTCTGATCCTGCCCACTGGATCCCTCCAAACAGCTCTCCAACCCCAAGCAGATCAACACTCCTGCCCAACCTGGCAGTCGTCACATACCCACCGAGCGTACGCTCAGACCACTCCCCACCAAAACTACCAACACAATCTCAAACACAGCCAGTCCTAACCTCAAGCTCCATGGAAGACCACGTTGCCAGCTGCCAATCACATCCAACACCATCCACAACAACTTTGACATTCCTCAACCCACCAACAGTATTCCCAATCCAGCCATAAGCAGCCAGCCTGTCCAAGAGAATGCTATGGAAAACAGCATCAAACACTTTGCTAAATGCTGAAGACCCACGTGGGATATCATGGAAGGAGATCAAGCTAGCAAAGCTGGTCTGCTCACTTGACTACAAACACAAATCAACTGGGTATGGCCACCCTATACATACTACGTCCTTGTATTATTCCTGAAAAAGAAAAAAAAAAAAAAAAAAGATATTCCATTTAATCTCAAAAAACATGGGGAAAAATAATGATAATGAAAAATAAAGAATTCAATAGAGTGAAAAAAGACACCTCTGCTTCTGAGATACCTCTAATCATGTACAAACAAGTAAAGTAGTTGTGTATTGATCTTGGAAAGTTAATATTATTATAAGGTATTATTTACACCCATCAGTGTTGGTACTAAAATATAATAGTAGAAGGAATGTTTTAATTCAAAATGAACTAAGCATTACTGCAGACTTCTCCCAGAAATTGCTGCAGACAGGGAGCACTGCTGAGAGAGATGACATTTTTCTCTTTGCTAATCTGTTCCTGTAGTTTCACAATGGAAAGACTTTTCCAAGATACTGTGACCTTTCAAAAGTGTTTCATAAAAGATTCGTGTACTAACTTACAAGCAATCTGTTAAAGGAAAAGCCATGGCTTTTCTTAATTGCAAAGCTAGGCTGTTGGAGCTGAGGCTGCCAGTGGTCAGGTCTCAGTAACATGTGCAAGAGGCACAGAAGGAAAGAGGAGGAGAAAGGGTGGCAGCACCTAATACAAAACCAGTTACAACAGCCTGTAATAGCAACACAGCTAAGTGGCATTTCATTAATTCTTTTCACCTATTTAACACCCTAGCATATGCATCTGAATAAAGCTTAATGTCTTCCCACAACAAAAATGCTGGATTTTAAAACTATCTTATAAAAGGGCAGTTTTTCCTCAGGGGTTTCCACTAGTGAAAAAGCAAGCATGGTTTACATACAAAAAGCATTATGCATTTAAAGTATTCTTTCTTACTACTGATGTTTTGCACTAAGATATGTTTTTTCCATTCCTACTACGGACTGAAGTTGCACGTTCACACCTACAGCAGCAACACAAATTCAGTTCCCTGCTTCCAACTTTTAAGTGCCCAACTGCATTCTTGAGATTTTTACATAAAATCTACAACGCTGCAGAAACGAAACTTTCTGTATAGTAAAGGTTCCATGCACACATTTGAACTTTCCAAAAACAAACAAACAAACAAACAAAAAAAGCCCCAAACCAAACAACCTTGTAATTTATTTTGTGATTAAGTCAAAGCATGTATCTCTTTTTCCTCTTGCTTTTTTTATTAAAATTTTTTTACTTCTGTGAAAATAGATCATACAAGTCTCAAAGAACAGACATTAAGAACTTTGGAAAAAAAAAAATCACCATTCTGTCAATTTTCTTTAAAAATCTTGCAATTGTTAAAGGTAAGTAGAGCAAGTAACCATGAAGGAAATTATATTGAATAGGTATCCAGACAAGAGTGAAAAAGTTTTCCTATATCATTTGCCCTAAAGTCAGGCTAGTCAAAAAACTCTAACTTCAATAGGGAAATTGAATAAGACTTTCTAAAAATCATTGTATTTATCATGCTGGAAACTGTCAGTGCAGCTCTCTGAAAAACGAAGTACTATTATGCACTTGTTGAAAATGGCATAGAGATTTAAAGGTCATACCTACAAAAACCCATGTCATTGCCTAGACTTAGATAATACAACTTTCAACTAATTTGTTGACTTCGGTCTTTCAGGTTCCTTTAGCCTTGGAGAAGCAAAATGGGGATATTTAGTAAAATTGGAATTCTCTAAATCTTCTGTATTAACCACTGAAATAAATGAGGCTTTTAGCATTTAAAAAGGAGTTATGTGGATTTGATTTAAATGCCTTGTTCAAGGTCACGCAGAAAGTAACAAATTACCATTTCTCTCCTTTCTCTGAGTGGTTTTCTTTCCATTTCATGGATGATTAAAAAGAGGTCACAGTAACATCATGTCCAAGTTTTTTCTTGGTTGCCCAAGGAAACCAGGTGCCAGGCCTCGTGCCCGTTGTGTTGGATTCAATGCTTATCGTGTACATCCAGGTTATGGCTTACAGTAGCACCTCAGCCTGTTTTCTGGGAGGAACACAAGCCATGTCAGCACTTTCCTGACTGACACAACTGTCTTGCTTCTGGGGGGCTGCTGTCTGTGTGCTGTGGGCACACCTCACCTGCTCTGACTTCAGCATGGTACTCCATGGTGCCATTTAAGCCCTCTGCCCCCCAGGTGTGTGCTGCCACGCAGTCACAGAGCTTGGGCTCTCAGGGTTCTGGAAGTCAACGGCTGGTTTCTCCAGCCGACCTCTTCCTCATTCCCCGTCCCTGTTTTGCACTGGGATTCCAGGCTTACGGTTTAGCTTCTAGAAAGAAATAGATGCAACAACTGCTCATTTTAGGGTGTGTGGATGTTTATTGGAACGTTTATGCCCAGATTCCCCCGCGCCCTCTGTGGCCTCCAGGAGGGCCATCCCAGCGCTGTCCTCGTAGCAGAGATGTTCTGTTCGTCCAGCACTCGGCCGCCGTTTGCTGGGCTCCGTGCAGTGCCTGGGTCACTGGTAGCGGCAGCCCCAATGTGGGCACTGTGGGCTGACCTCAGCCGATCAGCGGGGGATGGAAGGATGAGCTGGAGCTGCCGGTGGTCTTCTCCAGCAGAGCAGGGAAGTGATGGTCGGCGAGAGCTGAGGCAGAAGAGCCGTGCGGTGCCTCAGCCTCTTCCCCGCCTGCGCTCTCCGTCCCCTTGCCGTTCCCAGCGGAGGTTGGGCCACCTGCTCACAAGTGGGGCCCGTCGGGGTGCCGCGCGTGCTCTCCAGCACCCATCTGCCGCTCCCGTGCCACCCGCCTCAGCCACTCGCGGTCCTCGTCCTGCCGCGGCAGCTCCTCAAAGCGGCTGCGCTGGTTGAGCTCCCCGTGCCAGGAGGAGCTGCGCACCAGCCGGCGGGGCGACCTGGAGCGGCTGCGCGGCGGGCTCCGTGGTGGGACGCTGCGGGAGCGCCGGGCAGATCTTGCCTCCCGCCGCTCCCTGGTGCGCTGCAGCTTTCCCTGGGGCGAGGAGGTCGGGGGCCGAGCCGAGGGGCGCCAGTCCAGGCACTGCTTGGCCAATATTCTCTGGCGGCACAGGGGGCAGCTGGGGCTGTTGGCCGTCCACTGCTCGATGCACTCCCTGCAGAAGATGTGCCTGCAGGGCAGAGCGCGGACAGTGTCCGTGACCCGGTCCAGGCAGATGGCGCACCGGTCCTCGCGGGCCTCCACCGGCCAGACCCACGGCTTGCGCCTGCGGTTGGGAGCCGCCTCCTGGCTCATGGCTGTGGCTGCCCTGGCGCTGTGGGGCTCCAAGGATGGATTTGGAGCCCCAAGGATGGATTCGCTGGAGGCTGCCTCTTGCGGAGCAGTCGGCAGCCTCTGCGCCTCCACTCGCAAATCGCTCGCAAGACTCCTCTGTCTCACGCACTGGCAAAGTCTCAGTGTCTCGTGCTCCCACAGGAAGACGCTCACACCTCGAGAGTCGCCAGCAAGACTCAAGGTGGGCTGGGCCCGCTGGGTATTTATAGGCACCCGGCCCATTATGAGCTCATGGGCTGACTGTGACTCTGCGATGCCATCACCAAGGGCGCAGATAGGGAGGGGGAGGTTTGCTGTCCGCTTGTTGTGGCGTTCCTGTTGTTGGCATTTGCCTGCCCGAGTCCAGCCAAGGACTTTCTCTGGGACATTTTCACAGGCGGTAACAAATAAACGATTGGTTGAAGCTACCAATGGAATGGATTTGGTGTTGCCATTGATCAGTGCCGTAGCTGTGACCGTGCTGGTGTTTGATAGTGGTGCAAGCAAAGCAAATGCTATCCTGGGTATTTTTCACCAAGAAGTGAAGGGGCAGAGCTTAGCAAGAAGGGCTCGCTGTCTTGGTGGGGAAGGAGCAGCACAGCTTCTCTGTTTCTCTTGTCTCCTTAGAATCATAGAATCCTAAATCCTAGAATTGCTCAGGTTGGAAGGGACCTCAAGGATTATCAAGTACAACCGCAGCCTAACCACAGTACCCTAACTCCAGTAACCCTTTGCTAAATCGTATCTCTGAGCACCACATCGAAACGGCTCTTAAACACATACAGGGACAGTGACTCAACCACGTCCCTGGGGAGCCTACTCCAATGTTTAGCCACCCTTTCTGTAAATGTTTCCTAAAGTCCAACCTAAACTTACCTTGGTGCAACTTGAGGCCATTTCCCCTCATTGTAAACTCCTCAGAAATATTTTTTCCCTTTTTTTTCTTCCATAGGACACATCTAGGTACAAGTCAAATAATACACACAGCGCAGTTTGAAGAGTTAACTTAGCAAATGACTGCAATTTAGTTTCAGTGAACGGATTCAAGTACGAGAAACAGTTCTGTAGTTGTTTTTTGTTGTAGTCACATTTCAAAGACTGTATAGTTATGCACATAGATTTACAGAAGTCTACTCATGCTGCTCCACTACTCAGGTTCGAGCTAAGCTGAATTCACTGATTTCAGGAGATGACTTCCTCTTTTGTCCTCCAAACATCATTCCCCACCACAAAACAACAAAAAATTCTAGTTTTCAAATTCTTTGTTTCCCTTCAGCTGGAGATCAACCAGAACACACTGACTTGACTGGAACATGCTGACATGACTAGAAAACAGACATCCTAAGGTCATCTGGCTTATTCAAAAATCTGCAGAAATGAAATCTTTCTCTTTCCATCCATACAGAGTGCTTGTCTGCTATGTTGGAGAAAAATTCAAATCTGATAGGACCGCTACATTACTCTGCTACACAAGATATGGACAGAAATATGCACCACAGACAGATCTAGGCAGAAACAGCCATCCAAAATAAACAGTGGCCAAGACTGCCCACCATTTACAAGCCAAAAGTAATCAATTTGCTAAGGAAATCTAAGAACCGTTCTGGAGCACTGCCAAATATTTAGCTATTGAACAATTCCAATGAAGATGAAAGGAGCAATGGATGCAGAACTTGCATATGAAACTGAAACTAATTGATAGAAAATGCAAAAAACTTTTTAAAGCACTGTGCTGCTTCTAGTACTCTTGATGAAATTTAGAATGGAGCTGGAAGATATAAACAAGATTATGCAGTCACAGTTGACAAGGCCAAGGTCATACTCACCTTATGCTCCATCTGTTTAAACTATGGTTCCAGGAGAAATTCCATTGCTTATACCAAATAAAAAATATATACTTAGTATCAGCTTAACTTCTTAGAGCTATTAGTTAGTAAAAATCAAATGTTATGAGGCCAACAAGTACTAATGCTCAACAAAAGCTCACTTACGCTTCTAAATCCACATGAACATTGCTTACACTACTTTCTCACTCTGGGCTAGACGGGCAACACCAGCAGGCAACACAAGTTCAGATCATAAATATGCTACTTCAAATATAACCAAGCACCAACATCAGGAACAGAAAATTTCAAAAAGAGAAACGTGGATCAGCTTAATGTTTTTCATTTTAATCATTACAATTTTTCAATTTTTATCTTTTGTTACCTTCTATTACTGATAAAAAAAAAATGAAACTTACAGTCTGTATTGCATAAACTGTGTCCTGAATGCCAATCTTAACTCTGAAGTTAAGGGTCTGCAAGTGTTGGTTAACTTCAGTAGACGTGACCTAAAGTTTAGCAGGAGCTTTCAGAAACAACTCTGGAAGTAAGTGCATTTCAAAACTGTAATTTATAATTCTCTTTTACTTTTTCAAGAAAGATGTTAGTTCTGTTCTGTATCGTTCAAATTTAATCCAGTACACGCAGTTTAACACACACTTTCCTAGTTTATACCGCACCATCCTTTCTCCTTAAAAAACTTTGATCCATAAACCACAAGGCATTAGGAACTGCCTCAGAATATCACCTAATAAACAAACTCATTTACCAACTAACTGAGCAATTACTTGGCTGCTATTCTGGATTTAACCAAACAAAAACTGAAAAGACTTGATTAGGTTCTTCCCCCAGTATACCTCTGCTGTGTGATAAATTATTTACTATAGATGATAAATGAATGTATTCTTTCATTATGTATGGCATTCATCAGTGACGAAAAAGCTTTTGAATAAATGGAAAGTGTTTTCATATCATATTCAAAAGCCTCATGAAGCTAAGGCATAGATGAAAGCCACATCAATAGTTGAAAAACTAAAAGAAAATGAGACCTTTGCTTTACATTACATCTGATCAAGATTACCATCTTCATAGAAGTCCTTCAAAAGTCCTTCTCAAAAACATTTTAAAGGACAACACAGGTAAAATAACAAAAATGTCCAAAATCAATACGAAAAGGACTAAAATATATTACACATACAGATGTTATCATGGCATTCGTAGCATTTTTAAAAACAACTGTAACAATAAGCGAGTCAATACTAAAGAAAGATGCAAACTCATCAGTAAGTAGAATAACACATTTGTTGAATTTTTTTCCCCCACTTTTCTCTCCTCAGACACAATACATGCTCAATAATGGAAATTTTCGTTTCCAGCTACTTAACAGAAGCAACAGACGTAGACTTCTGTTTTGAAAACTTTCAAGTGTTTTACATTCTGTTCTCTTAAATAATTCCTAACACAAAAATAGAGCGAAATATATTCAAGATAAATAGTATTCCTGAAATGTTTCAAGCCCAGCTAGTACTACAGAGGATCATTTGATGATCATGAAAAACATCACACAAGATTTTCATTCAGTTCAGCCTTGCAGATTCAAAAACTTACGTCAAGTTTCTGCAAAAATTTTTAATGTATACTTTAGACAAATTTTAAAGTATGTAAGGAAAATCAGGTGCTTGTCCAATAATATATATGAGTTAACATCACAAACTCCTCTCCTACATAGCTTGGATCACACCAAGCCAATGCTTATCCAGAGGGTCAGACTGCTTCTGCCGGATACTCAAAGCCTCTCAGTAGTTCAGTAAGGTACTCATTTTGTTTTGTTCACTACTACGATAAAAAGAGCTCATGCACAGAAAAAGGAAGAGGAAACTTATAAACGTACTGTGTTGAGTAGGTCAGAACTAATGAAACAGTAAACGCAAATTTAAGTTTGCTTTCCCATACCCATGATTTAAGTTAAGGAGTCTTTGACACTATTTGCTCTCTGCACAAAGTTAACAAACAAAACAATCTCAGATCTAACATGGGTTTAACAAATGGAGAACTAGAAGGATTTATTAATGCATGACTTCCCATGGAGTGTGTTTCTAGTGACAAAAATACCACAAAATACATGTTCATAATCTTCCTTTAGCAGCTTAGAAAAGAAAAAAAACAACTTGTAGTCTTGAAGCCTTCTGAGTCTGGAAGACTGAAAGTCCCTAATCTGCCTAGACTACCAGCAATGCAACAGGTAACGTGATAGGTAATGACAGTCTTTAGAGTCCTGGGTCACAGAACATCGACAGTTGATCTGGGGCAGATCTGCTGAATCCTCCAACACCACTCCTTTGAGACAAGATAGCCTCATAGACAGCTTGCCCTTGCTTTGAGACACGAGCTCCTCTTGGGAAGCACAGCCTCACTTTAAGGTCTCCTGCTGTCTTAGAAATTGAATCACAGAATGTCCCAGGTTGGAAGAGACCTCAAGGATCATGAATCTCCAATCCCCTGCCACATGCAGGGCCACCAACCTCTTCATTTAATACCAGACCAGGCTGCCCAGGGCCCCATCAAACCTGGCCTTGAACACCTCCAGGGACGGGGCATCCACAGCCTCTCTGGGCAGCTGTTCCAGCACCTCACCACTCTCATATTAAAAAACTTAAAGAACTTAAATTGGATTTCACTTCTATATGAACTGCAATGGAAAATGTCATTTGCTTACTAGCCCAACGCAGTTAGATGGCCCTGAGATGGACCGTATCAGCAGTAATTCTTCTGAGCCGAGGTGCCTATACTCTAGTCTCTTCAGACACAGATTCAGACCAGCTTTCTATAGATTTTCAATTCTAGCAGAAGCTGGTACCTGGTTTGGAAGTAATCAAAGCCATTCAGGAAGTGTCAGTTAAAATATCCATAAACTACTGACAGATGGTCTACATAAACGATGCCCTCTCACTTCACAGCAGGAAATAAAAATGCCTCTGCTACTTTATTTCATCTCATCAGCACACATCTCATTTCATAGATCAGAACAATTTGACATGCAATGAAATTGCTTAGCAAAGATCAAATAGAGAAACACTTTTGAAAATAATTCTTTCTTAGCGTATTAAGTATAATTTAGAACCCAGAAAACGTGCATTGTTAAAATTTAAGTAAGACATTTTCTGAAGATATTTAAAGTTGCTGACTGAGAAACTCCAAACCTGTAAAATTGCCAGCCATTATGCAGAGAGAACTAGTAACAAGTCTCGAGTAGTAGAATTTCATACAAAGAGACAACTGTATCCATTGTACAGCCCTTATGGTATCAGTTTATATCACTACGTAGATTTAGCATTAAAACTAGCAGCTAGAGCTCTCCTGCTTGTGGATAAACAGCTTACTGGTCAGCAAAAACCACTGGGGTCAACTGACCAAACCTAGTGAGTTTAACACCTACAGAAGGTAGGAAGCAGCAGCTTTCTTGACATTAGAGCAGCAACAACAGCTGGCAATCCGCTAGCTTAAAACTGCAGAAGGTGCAATGAAGAATCCAGCCCAAGGTCAGAAGTTTATTCTGCTCTTTCCTATTAGCTTGGTGCCAAAATAAAAGGTCTGTAGCAGCTAGTGTTGGCAAAGCACAAAGCCTGCTATAGGATCAGAGCTGCTCAAAAGAAAAAAAGCAGACATCATTTCCCACACAAACTACAATTCAAATGAGCAATACAAGACCCTCACTGCAAAAAGTAAGCAGGAAAGTTAATTGAAGCTGAAATTATTTGCCTAACAAAACAGTACCAACCCCACAAAACCTCATATGTTTTGCACAACCTTTGATGAGAACAAGGCAAAAAAGAATTCCCATTTGTTCTGCTGTGAAATCTTAACCAGAATTCTTCTTAATTTCCTGTGGGTTCAAAGAGCCCACACCTTTAAAAAGTACTCATATTCTACGATTTTTGTCCTCAAATCGTTAATGCAAGCTTATTAAGTTTCTCTGACAATGTATTGGCAATTTAGCAAAGTTTGGATCAATCTGTTTCAGGCTACAGAATGTGTACTAATTACGAGCAGTAGCATTTGACTGTTGACAGTGCTTGACCTGTTAGTGACATTCTTCTGTGTTTGCAGAAAATTCAAACTTCCCCACTGGAGAACTGTCAATTTATTAACTTTAAATAGGAATGCCATTCTGTGCTATGAACCCAGCTCAAGTTATGATTTTTGCAGCTCTGTTCAAGAATCTATAAAAACTATTACTTCATTAATTCTTGTGAAATCTTTTGGTATTTCACTGCCCATCAGTTCTGGAGGGTATGCTTACACCAAACCAAGTGTTTCTGCAAAAATATGGTATACTTCAATGAAGTTAACTTCTATATAGGAAAAAAATTACAAGCTTCTTAAATATAGATTTCTTTCAGAGTAAAGAACAATCACAGAAAGCCCAAGGATGTCAGAAAACTAAGAAGAATAAATCGGGATACAGTTTGCTCAACTCGCACTTAAAAATAATAGTTCAGTTTCCTGAGAAGTTTTAATTAACACAAAATAACTGAAACGGTTGGAGTCATGATAATGAACACAAGCTATAAATTCTCTTGAAGAACTGTATGGAACAACATATCACCTAGGTTAGCTATCCAAAACAAAGAGCATATGGCAATCAGAGGCAAGTCTGTGCTGCTCTGTGCCCATTCCAACCATTGCCCAACATGCAAACCAGTTCTCTATCTGACACAGCTATTACTGCCCACCGTGTGCTGATGCACGAGTCCAGAGCATGGTATTGCATGTCTCCTGGTGAGCAGAAAGTAGGATAACCAGTGCATTTTAACCCATTGGCTTTCATGCAGCAGAAACATTACTAAAGAGGAGGGACAAGAGCTTCCGAGATTTATGTCAATAGTAACACCCAACTTGGTGCTGCTGAGAGAATCATGTTGTTCTGGGCAGTTCAGCTCTGTTAAATGCCTAAACCTTACATTTAAGGTACGTAAAGTGCTTCAATTCAACCAAATACATAGAAGCTACATAAAAAAAGTTATTTCACAGAAAACATTCTACACTTCACTTCGAGCTGACAACTTGGGTCTTTTATCAGTGCTGTTTGTAAAACTAAGAAATCGAAAGAAAATTCACCCACGCTCTGCTCTTCCCAGCCAAAGGCAGCAACAACTCATTGAGAAAATGAATACATCTACTTAGTGCTAACTCCAACAGGTAGCACGGATCTGATGTGCTTGCTGCCAGAGAACCCCAGTCATACATACTTGATGCTTGCTTGATTCCATTTTCAAAATAATGGCATCTGAGGGTGATAATCAGGAAAGTCATTAAGTTCCATTTATGATCATTTTGTAGATTAGAATTAGTCTCTGACAAGATGTCCCCATGAAATTTGAAAATACATTTGCTTCTCTTGAACTCCTAATCATAAATCAACTGAACTCAGTTATGTGATTCTGATAACTCCCTTATGAACTCAAGTGAAAGAGATGCAACTTAAACTGCCTCTAAACAGTGTTACCAATTTTTTCTCATCACAAACACGTAAAAAAGAGGAGAACAGGTTATTCTGACCTTATTCATTCATGTTTCAAAGAAAAATACTGAAGACCAAATAGAAAGCCATTATGGGGAAAAAACAGAATGTCTGTGGCACAGCTGTGATCCAGGAACAACCCTGACTGCTGCATGACCTTCAGCTTGGCACTAATAGTGTTACCATGAGGCCCTCTTCTCTCACTGCAGAAAGTAGAAACAGCACAATCATTACCTATACTGAGGATAAGTCCATATAGAAGTATCCTTTATTTCAACAGTGATCAAGAGGCTCCTCCCCATTTGAAGGGCAGAGCAATAGGAAGGGAGCAAGTCTTGTCTAAATCCATCCTCTGAGGCTGGATGATGAATGCAGATATTCAACAAAAGGGAGCTGCTGGAGGAAGCCTGGTCCCTATGACACACGCACACTTTACCACGTGCACACACTCCAGCAGCAGCATGCAGCCAAGCAAAGCAGGCTCAGGGGCTGTCTGGTGAGCAGAACAGCCCATCAGCATGACTGCCAACAGTACATTCCAGCACTGCTGCAGGTATAACGGTCTCTCTGGATTCCCCAAACATATTCTGAAAACAAGCCAGTTCTGCCCTTGACCTGGTCTTTATCAAGATGTAGCCCACAGTACATTTGTATAAAACAAAACACGTGTACTTCACTGTCAGCACAACCACCACGTTAGCTCACCTCATTCTCAACCTTCTATCTCAGAAGACCTTGCTCAATCACATAAAGATACTGGAAACTTGCACTCTTAAAGCACAATGTTATTGTTGCTAAAATGCTGTTTATATAATCATAGACTATTACTGAGCTAAAGGATCTCTTTAACTCATCTAACCCACAAGCTAACTTCAATTTTGAATTTATCCCACTGAAGATGGTCTACCGTACATTCCACATACAAAGTAATGTGTATGTTTTTAAATACAGTAGAACAATAAAAATACTTTTCAAGCTAAACTGTTCTGTTTCTATGAAGATTCAGTAACACAACGATGCCTTGTGATGTTTACTTGTACTACAGAAATGCGGTTTTCCAGGCAAGTACATTCCTCCCAGTATGCCTGTACGCCTTGTATGCTTGATGAGCTTTTTAGGGACAGTGCTGTTGGAACACTTCTAAAAATCTTTGTTCTAATGCTCCTCTAGATTTTGCATGAAACATGAACAAAGCTAGATATACTATAAGATAGCAACAAATCTCACAATTTTTATGTCTCAGGTTAACTATCTAATACGAGCCACAAAAATAAGTCCTGAAGTTTGTTCTAAGTCATACTGCCTGAAAACTATTGACTTATTTAACATTCATGTTAAAGAGCTTAACTACAAGTTAAACACTCAAATGAACCCAACCCTGTCCCACTTTCCCTAAAACAATGTTGGCTGCTGACAGAAGATACTATAACATTAATTTTAGAATATGTTTAATGCATTTCAAAGCATATCTAAATTACATTTGAAAGTCAGAAGGATATTTTCTATTTCCAAACAATTCTTGTCAAGAGTCTCATTGTTTTATAGTAATCATGAACACCATTTTCAAAAGAAAAAAAAAGCTGTTTATCTGCATAATCTACAGAATTATGTTCCTGGTGCCATAAATGCCTTTTCCCAGATAGAAGATGTGACGTTATGCCTTACTTAAAAAAATAAAACTAGACCTGCAAAGATATAAAACAATAAAAAGGCTTCTGTCTCAAGGGTCGTATCATGGAAAATTAAACCCATCAATCCTGAAGAACTTTTTTCTTCTACTTTACTTCAAATTCCACCGGAGTCAGGAAGAAAGTTCCTAGTAATTAGCAGTCTTGCATATCTCTCACCGTTAATAACCTGAGTCCCACAGAACCACAGAAGAGAATCAATAAAAGGAGCAACCGGTAGAATGGGCCCAAAAAGCGTTGCCTCCAGCACCTTATTTGAGTTTAATTTTGGAAGACCAAGACTGTTGCCTCTTCTACTTTTCCTCCAGCTTTCTGCCATTACCTTTGACCGCTTCTTACTCTTCAGAAAACAGAATCCCTAATAGAAGTTTCAGAAATCTTTTATTTTTTTTCCTGCTTATTTCTTAGAAACCTGATTAATTCCAATTCTATTTCATTTCACATGTTTAACAGTCTGCCTCTGAAGTAATGCATCTGGAGCATCCTAATCACCCATACAGTCAAAGTCAATTCAGGTTTTCAACTCCCCAAAGTGATTTCTGCTCAGCTGGAAGAATTCACATACAAAATATCATTGACAAAGTCAATGAGTCTTACAGAAGCATCTCTGATCAAAGGACTGGCACATCTGACATGTGAGGAGAGACTGAGATAGCTGGGGTTGTTCAACTCAAAGATGAAGCTCAAGGGGGCCTGGTGGGGATGAATGAAGAAGGAAGGCTGCAGAAGCAGGATCTTCTTAGTGATGCTCAGTAAAAGAACAAGACACAAACCGATATACAGGAAATTCCACTTAAACTTCTCCCTGTACTACAGTGAAGATCACTGTAAAATATAGTCTCAATTACTGGAGGTATTCAAAACCCAACTGGACAAAGTCCTAAGCCACCAGCTGCTGCTGGCCCTGCTTGAGAAAAGGCTGCAGAAGACAACATGCAGGGTGCCTACCTGCCTTAAAGATTATGTGCTAACTGAAAGCAATTATTTCTGAGAATCACAAGAGCTCTCTTGCAATTCAACAGAGCAAGAAGAAAAATAAACAGCGACAAAGAACAGAAAGATAAAAAGAAAGCAAAAACTTTCATGAACGCAATTCTTTCTAGTGAAGAAAAATTTAACTGAAGCCCAATATTCTTCCAAAAGCCCAGTGTAATTGTTCAGATAATCATTCAGTATTGTGACAAACCAGAGAAAAATAAATTTCCGTATCTGAAAACACCACACTCAGCTTTCTAAATACAGTGCTCAAGTGAGTCATGGAAATCAATCATACAGGCTACTTTACTTGCTAAAGAAAGATCTAGTCTATACATAGGCACAGTTTTCTCCTCCTCATGCTCCTAAGTTTGAGATCTGGTCTGATCATCTTTCCTTTAAAGGCAATTCATCTCACTTACAGCTATAATCCAAAGAATAAAGGTCATGAAACAAATACCAAGTGTGAGCAGATTATATTAGTTTCATTTTTCTCCCTTTCTTAATGAAAACATTTGAAGACTTTTGACCTTTTTATCCTATTTTGATTGATATAGTAAATTGTACCACAGGGAAACAAAGAAAGAGGAAGCCAAAACTAAATTAGATTCAGAAGCTAAGCAAAGGATTGCAGAAAGCACTTTACAGCAGAACAGTTGGTTATAAAAAATAAGACATTGTTTTCAAGCCTTGCTACTCTATTTGTACTGATGCACTACTGGAAAGAACCTTCCAAAAGCAATATAACACAAACATTTATAAAACAACGTTCGCATCTATTTTCCAGCAACCCTTCTCATAGGCTTTCCTCCAATGAAACTTATTTCAAAGAACACTCAGAACTTCTTTCTCTGTGTTCCAGCTGACCAAGTATATGGAGTTACAGATTTCAGGCAATTCAAAAACTGAAGTTCTAATTAGATTCAAATAAGAACAAAGCAAGAAAAAACATTCTCAGTTCTCTGTAACTGAGCTTAGCCATGTCTTAAAAATTTCTTCAGAAAAATATGTAAACAGGACAAAGGTTTCTCAGAAGAGGTGGAAACTGAAATAAGTCACAAATCTTTTGTTGAAAATGAGATGCTCATATTTCTTTCCCCACTAGGTTAATGCCCAACCAGTATACAAAACTCTCTTTTGTGATACATCAAGAACAGAATTTATTCAGTTGCCTTTTTGCTGCTTCTCATCTTTCCAATAGCCCTTTCTTTTACCATTTAGAGGTTTTCAGAGAGGGCACGTGAACAAATGTCATAACACCTCGGTTTTATCTGATATCATACCACTCATCTAATTACAGCTAAAGGCACAAAGCACTGAATCTTTACACCCAACTCATTACCACAGTCCCAATATTTCTAAAACCCACACTGACCTCCAGCCGCTGCAACTGCTGTTGCTGCCACTCAGCCCCCAGCACAACCTTAACCATCCTCAGGAGGAGGAACGCCAGCACTGCAGACCCTCCACTCCAATCCCCTTATAGTTCAGTACCTACTTATCCCTCTCTCAGCCCACCACAGATGTTGAATTAACCCCTGCGTGACTCAACATCTCCCTAACTCGATTTTACAAGGAAAACATTAACACATCCTGTAATCGCAAAAAAATCGCCATCTGGTGGTAGGATTTTGGCTAATTAAATCAATGCTTCAAGATTTCTGGCCATCTGCTGTGATGATAAAACTTCCTTGCCCAGCTAAGCTGCGCGTACTTAGAAGATGCCTCCAGTGAAACAAGTTCCTCACCCTCACAGCTCTCCTGCCAAGCAATCCGAGACCTTCCCAAGAGGCAGAGACTCTGCACACCAAGACAACTGTGGCTAATTTAGAAAGCCTGAAGATAAAATGGATAGCTCCCTCTAGGAATGCAGAATAAAATATAACAGATAGCAGGGACCCACAGCTGTAATATGAACCTTTGATCCCACTACTCTCTCTGAACAGAACAGCACCCACAAGATGTGGGCACCTGAGGGGCCTGGCCCAGCAGCACTCTAGCAAAAGGAGGGATATAATTAAATCCTATGTGCAAACCCTCTTTTATTGTCTGTATTTGCAGCTACACTATTGCCTCAGAGACTTTTCCAAGTCCCAGAATGAATTTATTTCTCAACCGTAGGATCATTTTTGCGATTTATTTTGTCCTCACTTAAGTACTCAGAATCCAATAAAAATGCAAAGGTTGAGATGGATTCACCTGAGCTTTCGTCCCATTTTAATATCTTCACCTACAGCCTCTATGCTGTGTTGTGAGGCTAAGCACTTACAGCACCCAAGACTCTCAGCAATGACATTACGTTTCTTTGAATGCTGCAGGGCTGCACCAGACTCCCCTCCTCCTTCATGTCAGTCACGGCCCTTCCACAAGCCAAGGAACAAGCATAAAAAGCAAAATGCAATTGCAAAGAGAACAAAAAGTTCACAGCTGTTTTTATTTCCCCTCTTCACTAGGTGTTTGTACTTCAGCAGGCTGTTTGTCTGCATAGGCATTAACTTCAGCGCTCAGTAAACACAGGTTTCACATCTATAAATAAAACATACACAAAATATGTTGCTGCCTATTTCATCTCCCTCTGCATTTTTCTAATTGTCTGCATTTTATGCACTTATATACTGTTAACATGGATCATGGGGCACTTTGGCACTTCAATACACTCGTGGATGCTCTAGCAAAAGATGACTGCTGTCATTTAGAACTATTTTAAAACTCTGAACAGCTGCTGGATTACACAACAAACAGCTTCATACTACTAAGTAGGAAGTAGTAAGACAAGATGATTTTTCCAAGGCATTCATAAAAATTCTACTTTTTTTTTAATCCTTTAATGGCTCCAACACTGAAAATACATATTTTTTAAATAAATATTTGGATAATCAATGGCTTACCTGAATTTTTCACTATTCCTTCCTTTGTGGAAGAGCCTACAGGAATTACATAAATGTCTTCTTCTAATGTCACTGAAGGTCCCAAGACAATAGTTTCAAAATTGATCACCTAAAGCACCAAAAAAAATCCTGCCTCTTTATGCATCTGAATAATACTCCTGATTTTCAGAGATCAAATACTTGGCATTATGAGAAAATCAATGCTGAGTAGCTAACCTGCCCCAAGTTGCACAGCATTTCTCAATCATAAATGCTCTCCTGACCTCCTAACGCGCACACACAAAAAGCTTCCCATTAGAATGCATATTTTAAAAAGCATCTCCAATTCTCAATACTTGGTGACAAAAGGTCCAACATTCAGTCATCTTGAGAAAGGCACAGCACGTGTCTGTGCTTACAGGGAGGATCCTCCCTCTGGTTCAGAGAGCCTCCACAGCACTGAGGTGAATAATGAAGCTTCAGAGCAGCTCATGTCATAAATGAGGACTCTGATAATCTGGGACTGTAATTCATAACTATTTCCTTACAAGTTCCTAAGTTTGCTTTTAGAGCAACAGTAAATAATCTATGTTATAGGTTACATTTTATTTGAGAATGCTTTGCATCACTTTTTGAATCCTTCGGCAACAGAAACATTTGCTCATGTTACATTAAATTACGATGTCACATCCTATTAACTTCATGGTGCTGGGGTTATGGGATATTATGGTTTCAAGAATCAGTGTCACCAGATCTTCGTCATAAATCCTTATGTTTAGAAACCAGCTCCAGTCCATCACACATTCAATACACACAAAAACAGCAAAAACATTGAAAACATTAATATCAAGAATCAAGGCAGAAAGCATGAACAAAGCCTCCCAAATGATTTTCAGGAGCGGCAGTCCAAGGGCTGCACAGTTGGCTGACTTTTATAATACAGTTATTCTTACAAAGAAACTTGTGCCTGAAGCACACTCCAATGCTGGCTGCGTCATGGGCTGGGAAGCACCTGGATCAGCTCCAGGCAATCACATCGCAAACGCACCTGGGAAACAAACTAGCTGCCCAAACATCTCGAGTAATGTAAGTTTGTATGCAGATTCCTATTTAAACACATAAACTAAAATCTTAAATGAAGACAAAAAAAAAAAACCATCGTATCGCAGACAGCTTAACCCCCTTGCCCCCCACACTATACTGCACTGAACCATTTGCTGGTGGTTATTCCTTTTGAGATTCAGTGTGGATGCACACAAATGGGTGTTCAGGCCAAAGATAACACTATTGACCAGGGAGAAAACAAAAAAACACAAACATCACCAGGGACACCTTCTTTCAGACAACTCTTCTGATAGAACAATTGGAATGATTTTTTCATCCTGATTTGAATTAATTCTCTGTTCAATTGGTTTCCAACATCAGTACAGTGGCCTCTTGTGACATAACGACCAGAAAAGTGAACACCCCAGGCAGAATAAGGTTCTCTCCTTCCCATCTCAGCGCTGATCTGGAATCATGGTGAAAAATGCTGCGCTGCTAAATAACAGCATTTGCCTATGAAGAAAACACACTTGGTTGTTTATTCCCTTTTTCAAAGGCTGTGTTTTAAGAGGGACTTTCCTATTTTCAAATTCTTTTTGAGTAAAAAGTCTGCAATAAATGTCTTTATGTTTCTCAATTTCACCTGAGAAAGAAATTCAGGACTTTTTCCAAGTAACATATGAATTTAAATACATTCCTGTGCTAAAATTGTCACATAACACGTCAATTGCAAACAAGCTGATTTTACAGATTATTCAAACCCTAACATTATGTTTGGACAGCAGAAGTGGAAAAAAAATAAGTGCCTCGCTGGGGACACACATTTTTGGTTGTTTTGTTTCCTTTTTCTTTTAGTAGCTGTCTTCCCAATTACGCTTCTTACACAAAGCTTTCATCTATTCCAGAGATTCCTCACACCTTTGATATTTAGTTATTTAGCTTTAAGCTCTAAGGCATTTTAATTGCCTCAATAATTATCACACGCATGAGGGCTGCTCCAAAAGTAGTCTTCTATTTTATTATGCTGGTCTGCAAAGCTAAGTGATATGAGTCACCATTTCAAAAGGACAAAAGCCAATTCCAATTGCCCAACTAGACTTGAAAGAAAACAAATCCTACCCTAGGTGTGGCAAGGAGGCCAACTCACTCTGCAATGTCTGTACCTCCATACTCTAATGCAGAAAAACAGCACTGATATATAACATGAAGAGTGAGCTTGGCCATTAATTCAGTATGCTTCCACGTATTTCAAGGGATGCGACAGAAAAAAGCAATAGAAACTCAGTCTTTGTGTGCTAACAAAAAAATTAATAGTAAATTTGGCCTCAAATTTAGCAAAACCCAACAAACAGGAAAACTGTAACTAACAGGACAGCACAGGGTCCAAACCCATTGAGAGACTGAGAAGCTACAGGTGGTATTATCTTTCACCAAATAAGCAAAACAGTTTTTAATGTTGAATCAATTACAGCGCACTAATAACAGATATGAAACTACAAACATTATGCATTAACAGCAAACCCAGACCTCAGTGCAAGTGAACAGCAACATCTCAGATTAAAAGGCCTCAGATTTCTGCCATAAACAAGGCTGTCCTAGTTGATATATACTCTTTTTCTCCCCAGTGAACCCTGCAATACTTGTATGTCACTGTTCATTTCACTCAACTTTTTCTTGTGTGCGTTTTTTTTTTTTTTTTTTTTTTTTATTCTGTTTGCAGGAGTCATGATGCCTGGAAAGGTCTAAGCGAAGATTTCATTAATATAAAAACTTGTGGTAAAGTTCAACTAACTCTTTGAGATTAAAAAAAAAAAATTGCATTTAAAATTTGATATTATCATGAATAGTCATTTACTTGGTAGCTTTTTATCTCACAACAAAACACAAGGGCTGCTCTGAAAGCAATGCCTCCTACTTTATAATGTTGGCCCATGACTTTGGAGGCAGATATTGGTGGTGTGGCAGCAGAGGCTAAACCTTCCCACAAATACTGCATTACAGGCTGTTGCTTTGTGACACGTGGCAGCAGAAGGGCAGTCTGACAGAGTGGCACCTTACATGGAAGTCCATATGAAGCAGCGGTGTAGAACTGAATTCCTTTATGCAGAAAAAATGGCACCTATTGACATTCATCAACAGTGGCCATAAACAATGTTTATGGTGACCATAAAATGAATGTGAGCACAGTGAGGTGGTGGGCGGTGTGTTTCAGGAGTTGCAATAACAGGTCCCCACTGGTGCACATTGTTATGAGCGCAACATGGAGGCTCTTTTGAATTTGAGCTGAAAATGCACAGCTGATGGTAGTAATTAAGATGAAAAACGGTTTTCTTCAGCTGAGAATTTGCTCAATCGAATAGTCATTATACTTTTTGTCTCCACAAGAATAAATAGGAGGCATAACTTTCCAGAGCAACATAGAGTTTATGTAATATATAATACATAAATACATGCTGATGGTCAGTGGGACTCCAAGCCAAGCACTGAAATCACAAGCACTTCAAGTGTCAAGGATAACACATGATATCAATGCAGTTTCCTTATAAATACGCAGGGCTTGGAAAGAAATAATGTAGCTAACATTAACTTCATTCACCTAGGAAAACATCTGGTATTTATGCCCTAAATTCTACCATCAACAAGAGATAGAAGATGAAATGTTCTACTGATACTTTGTCTCTGGACATTTTAAAATTGTTGTTTGCTTGCTATTTTTAATAAAAAATCCTTGTGCTGCATGAAAAAAAAAAAACAAACCTACAAAGCTCTTTTGGGCAAAATTTCATTGGTCTTAACTGTGCTAGTTTTTCATGACTACAGATTAATTCTCATGGAAACTGAATGCAACTCAAACTGCCATCATGGAAGACTGAAACCCTGTGACCAGATAAGAACCTATTTCAGTATTTCCCTAGAATCTCATATCTGAGGCCCCAGCCACCCGAGACTCATCTGGATTACAATGCAGCTTTGCATGCTTGAATGTGACAACAATTATACAGTAGTTCTAGAATAGGCTGAGCAGTTATAATATCAAATTGGTCTTTTGCCCATGGCAAAAGCAATACCTTTCTCCTCAGCAATTCAAAGTGAATTTACAGCTAGCTGTCATAGGGTTTTTTTGTGTATATATTGACACATATATATATTCAGCTATATATATATGATATATATTTTCCAATGTCACAAAAACTGGAAGAAGAAAAATATTATCTGATTTGTGCAAAGCGTTAGTATGCCTTTTGCTTACAAGTCCACAAAGTGGCTGTAAACATTCTAAAGAAGACTTATGCTGTTTCACAGAACAATAGATTGACATAATAAGAAAAAAGGTATAAGAGTGGGAAAAGTTGCACTATCACTTTATATAAAACATTTTTCATAATTTGTAAAATAAAATTGCAAGCAACATCTCTAACCATTAAATGAACAGCAAAAGCAAACCACAAAGGATCTGAAGACATCTTCACAGAAATGTATTTGATTTATTTATCTAAGGCCAGTGATAGGAAGCTAATCACAGTTAATTTATGAGAAAATGAAATGGCAGAAAGAACATTAAAATGAATAGCTTTGTAGCCTTCTGACAGAGAGCAGACACTCAGATTTGTTGACAAATAATGAAAACTTCATGTCAGTCTTCGACTACCTTGAAGATCACCTCAATGTCCCTATTGCTTTTTACTATTTGTTTGTTTTATTTTTTCCCCAAAAGATTAATTTCTATCAGCTCCTAAAAGTGTTAAAAAAAATAAAAAAAACATGTTTCTTAATTGGCAACACAGACCCACAGTACTTTAGATTATCCAAAACTCAAAAGTCTCATTTTAAATCTGAAACGACATTTGGCTATAAGTTTGGTGTAATTATTTGATAGTTTTTTCCTTTTTTTTTTTCTTTTTCATTTTTGATAGATTATCACTTTAAAATATCAATAAAATGCATCGCTGATTTGATGGCTGTTATTAAAGTTCCTATAGATTGCACATCTGGTGATATAATGCAAGTTCACTGAAAATAAAGCAAATATTTCAGCAATGTGCAATTAGGTTCATCACAGCTCTCAGACTATATGCTGCATTTCACCTCATGAGTATGTTTTACTCATTTTATCTTTCTATTCTGTGAATTGAGCGTTTATGGAAGCACATAATAGGAAAACACAACTAAATTTTTCTTCCAAAAAGATCAGGCTGGGCTAAAAAAGTGCACAGACTTAAGAAGGCTCTTACAGAAGATGATGTGAGAAAGTATGAAATTTCAGAGTGGACATTTGGTTGTCCTCCCTAAATACTCCAGAAGTAAGGAAAGACTCCCTGCAGGAATTCATAGCTGTGTTGTGCCTTCAGAATCACTACAGCTGCTATCAGATTTCTGGGAGAAATGAGCTTGATCAGGAAGGGCACATAAACATTTCTGTCTAAGTAACGGTCAGTAACACACGAGTGCAATATTTTCTTCAGTCTGCACATCTTCATACCTATGGATTTAATTACTTGGGAAAATATTAGAGAGAATACACAAAGGAAAAAAACGTTTATGAACACTAACGTGTTTCGAAAGAAACATCCTGGGTTTTTCTTCAGATAGATACTTTGGGATAGTCAGTTTTGTTTTTTTCCAGTTCTTATAGCAATACGAAAGATCTGTTTTCTACTTTCAAATCTTAACTGAAAAGAAGCATGCTACAACTTAAGATTGCGTCTTTATCCCCCCACAGTCTGTTTGTTGCCAACGTATAAAAAGGCACTGCACACAACATAAAGGTCTCAGGGCTGGTAGGCCTAAGAAAGTCTTTTTCTTGTAGCTTCTCGAGTGCTTAACACACCAATTGAATTGATAATAAAGAGATGTAAATACCTGGTAAGTTATCTGTGTGCAATTAGAGAACACCATCAACATTGGCTGAAGATTTGATGAGACCAAACAGTGAATGTGAGAACAGTGAGTGGTGTGTTTCAGCAGTTATAACATCAATAGTGGGTCACTTCCATTGGTGCAGATTTTTATTAGCACAGAATGCAGGCTCTTGTTTGTCTCTGGTGAAAATACACAGTTAATGGTGATTATGGTGACTGTGTTGAAGAATAGTGTTTCATAGCTGGGAATTGCTGTATGAAATAGTGCTACTGTGCTCTTTGTATCTATTCTGGTTTCTGTGGAAATTAACAGGAGGTATTACTTTCAGAACAACTTATTCACACACAGCTCAAGACAACTCTTGACTCAAGGCAGTCCAGGAAAGCCAAAAGAATGGACACTCATGGACTATGCATATGTTCAGAAATCAAGTTTCCAGAGGCCAGAAATCTAAATTTCAAAATGCAGAGTTTAAGACCACCCACTGAAGGACCACACAGCAGAGCTCAAGACCCCTCTAAAATAAAATAAAAACAACAGCCTGGTTCCTGAAAAGTCCTTCTTTTATACTGAATAAACAAACAAACAAACAAAAAAAAAAACACCCAAAGCAAACCAGTAGTATATACTTGATTAAATATTCCAGATGACAATTACGTTACTATGACTACAATGGTACCAACAAGCACTGTATTAATACAGCAAAATAAAATATGTCCCACAGAAATTAATTCATCTTAGATCTTTTTTTTCCTCATGAAAAATCAAGAGAATAGGTATAAGACTAGAAAAATACTTTTTTTTCCCCCTCATTCTTATTACACTTAGTATATTTGGTAAAGAAAAAAAATAATGAAACACCCATTAGAAGCTTTAATTAAGGCTGTTAAAAATAAAATGTTACCTACATGAAAGAATAAACAGTGAAAGTTTTGAAAAATCAACACAAAAGCAATTATGAGAGGTATCTCTCAGCAAGAAACCCTTCTCTTACGATGGTAAGAAGTCACCTATCCCTTCAAAACTTTCCACGAAGATCAATCAATCCAAGGATTCTGGAAGTGAAATGAAAATACTACCTGTTAATAGTCAAAATAGAACTGATTATAAATGAATGAAAGTGAAAAGCACAGAGTTCAGCACTCTCTCAGAGCTGTAGCTCAGCTGCAAGGCAGGGAAGCCCAGGAAAGCAAAGGCAAATTGGCTGCTATTATTGATGTTTCTGACACCGAGATCTGTTTTTCATTCAGCAATAACTGCAGTATCTCACTCTTCCCCCATTTTGTGTTCCTGAGCAAAGTTATGTGCTGTTCTAGTACAATACACAACTGGAAGCACATCTGCCTCCTGCTTGCAGTGAGACTGATGATCACACATAATTCATGGAGAGTGGACATAAAAAATCTGCTTTGTGTCAGCCATGACTGGTTTAATTAGCTGGTTGCCTCTTGCCTGCCTGTTGCAGAAACAAGCACAACATAATCAGACAAAGAATTTGGCAAAATAATCATCTTTCCAGATAATTTCAAGTGACAGTGGTGACTGGCACGCAGTACAGGCATGAATTCAGCTGGGGGCTGCTTGGCACATGTTCCATGCAGAACATTGACTCTGCTCACCTCTGTGTGGCAGGAGAGACTGCAGGGATCTTGTGGATTAAGTCTGCATGGATTCTTGATGCACTGAAGCCTCCCTGTAGCAACCTGCTCCTTGGGTGAGCTTCAATGGAAGACCAATTTATTACATATCCCAGAAGCTGACCTTGCTGTCAGCCTCAAGAAAAAGTACTGCACAAGCAACATGCACACTTCATGCTGTGAAAGTAATTTATAATAGGACATCATATAGTCAGTACCACCGTAAGCAAAGTTAGAAATCAACCAGTATAAGAGATGATAACACAACGAAGTAAATACACACTGGTTTTCCAGATAATGATGATCCTGCCTTACCACATACTTTTTTCTAACTTGATAAAAACTCTATTTCTGTGATTTACATCAGATGTCATCATTATTAATTTTATTAACCTTCTGCTACATTATTGTTGACTAAATCACGACTCATCTACAGCCACACTGGTGAGTTTCTCTTGGCTCAACCAGGTCACTGGAGTGGATTCATGTAAAGCAGCTTAATTTTTTTCTCATAAAAATGTTAAACAGTTGATTCAACTGGAACAAAAGAAAATGTTTTCAACTGAAAATATGTTGAGATCAACTAGAAATCTTTTAGTGCAGATGTCATGCTTGTATCATGCTAACAGGGAAAAGTGACTTGAGTGAAAACATGGTAGATGAAATCCAACTCTGCTCAAAGGACAACACTGAAACACTGATTACTCAAGTTCTAGTTTCCACACACAAAAGGAATGCACAGAATGAGTCAACTGCTACTGTTATCCAAATGCAAATAAACCAGAACAGTTTGTTAATGCAGCAACACATGCATCTATTAACAATGCATGCATCACATGTTCACAGCACAAGAATCACACACGGAAAAAAACTACCTGGCTAATTCCCCAAACAAAAAAATGAAACAACCGTCAAGCTGAAAGACACATGCTTCATTTGGTAAGACTGAACGAAATATTGCAGCTTTTATGTCTGAGTGCAACTGTACACAATTAAGACCCTGAACTATCAGCACTGCTAAATAAAAGCAAAAATTTTGCTGGGAGCAATTTCATTAAAATTTCAGCCTCAATCACACTGTTGTTGAGTTCAGAAAGAACTGACTGTTATGAAATGAAAAGGCAAAGTGCACGATGAAAAAAAATAAATCTTCAATTAGGCAGGTTCCTTCTTGTTGGTTGGTTCAGGCAAAAGCAGTAGAGCATGTTTCAAGTGACTGAACCCGCATACAGGTTCCTGATGAATTCATGTCTGTGGGGCTGTCCCTGACAATGGCAACCATTTTTATTGCTCACAGTTTGCTTGCTGGCAGTCAGCTGCTAATAACACAGCTACACATTCATCAAGTGCTCTGGAGTTTATAGAATGTTTAGACACATTAAAAGGGAGGGGGGATGTTAAAATGCATCTAGATACATAGCGTCCAGTTTAAGCCACTACTTCCTTACTTTGGAAATGATTTATCCTTAGAACATCCAATCCATCACAAAATAATTGGAAAACTGATCTATATCAAGTTCCGTAACAGAGCCGTTAACAGGCTCAAATTTCAGTTCCCTCTCCACCACTGCCATACACCATTTATTTCAGGCACAATACCAGATTCTAACTTAGTAACTCAGTGGCGAGAGATACTCTGAATGCTAAGTTATAAAAAATCTATTTACTATGCTTTTTACTCCAGCAACTCTGGCAACTGGAGGGTTTCAGCAGAGCCAGGAGGTGCAGAAGCCCCACCACGACAGACCACACAAGTAACTGCAACTGAGTGCAGCACAAGGCCTCACCTCAGAGGAGACCTCTGACAGAGCCCGTCTCTTGACTGAAGTGTTTCTCATGATCTCCTGCCAACTACTACACCTTTTTCAAATCTGCTTTAACTCTTTCCATCTGGTGCTTGCTGAGGCAGCAGCCCTAACAGAAAAGCACACCTGTGATTCACAGCCATCAGATGTAGTCACTGCTTCCAAGATGAATCCCACCCTGCCCAATAAGGCTGTCTTCCTCAGCAAGTTGCATCCTATTAACAAAGTCCTGAACTGTGATCCAGAGCAAGCAAGCAGAAAGGAGTAAAGGCACTTAGAGACTAGATGGGCCAAAAAAAAAAAAAAAAAGACCAATGGTCACATGGTACAGATCCCCTCACCCAAAGTAACAGTAATTAAAATGGCTTCAGTAATTGCCCTTGCTCCTGCCATCTCCCTGCAGCAATCCCAAAGCATCATCTGGCATCTGTCTTGCATGTAGCTGAAAACGCAGTCTGTATGTCTCGAGTTTGGAGCCTTGAAAAAAACAGCTCTAAAACCTTTACAAACTCAATACTTCATCTTCTGTCTGTCAAAAGCCATCAATGAGAAACAATCTATTTCAGATATTTATATTATATAAATACACATACAGAACCACTTTCCTTAAGGAAACAATTCAACCCCTCAACTTCCGGCTTGTGGGAACTTTCAGCATTTGAACTTGCACCTTTGCATTAGTTGTGAGCTCTGAAATTATCCCTATAGTGGATTCAGCCATTATCATGCAAACAGTACTGAAAGTAAATTCAGACCTAAGATGGATAGGTTGTCATATCTCAAGTAGCTACCACATCTGAAAGAATTTGTTCAAGATCACAAAAGACCCGAACGTTACTTCAGAACCTCTGCAGGGCAAGGGAAATTGTTACATCTTGAGTTTTCTGTATGTTATTCCATACTAAAAGAAGAGGAAAAACTCAATTTAAGCACATCTCTTTACACAATAATGCTGATGAAAGCGTTCTTGATTTAACAGACTTACCATGAATTTAAGCATCATTTATAGGAGACCAGATACGTAACTACACAGAGCTGACAAAAGAGAAACCAAAACACTCCTAAAAAGCTTCGGGTGTTTTGCTCTAATAGTTCTCATATACTCTGAAGTATAATGATTTTGTAACTAGCTGAAATAGACAGCCGTCACACCATCTAAACTTCTCTCCCTCTCGCATATTTACAAAATATATTTTCAAGACTGCAATTTAATACAAATGTTTTAAGCCACTACAGTTCTAACAAGCAAATTCCATGTGAAGTTCAGCAAGTACCTTAGATTACTACTGAATTATTTTATTACTGTAACTTTTTATATTATGTGCTTTTTCTGTTCATTTTCATTATTATGATTGTAACTGATTTCTTTCTTCTTTATTAGGAAGAAAATGGAAAAAAAATTCAGCAGGAAATTGTCTGGTTCTATGCAGCTGATGAAGTGCAGACTTGACTTCACATTGCCATCTATCTTCACAGATACAAGTATCCATAGAGGTACCCAATCACTCCCACAACTTCTGTCCAAAACAAGGAGAAATAAACAGTTTCCTCGCTTAACGTAACTTTAGCTATTGGAAAATTTATTTGAGGAAAAGTCAGTGATCGCACCAGCTTATACACGAGTAAGGTTTATTGAGCAGAATAATACCAGCCTGTGGTTCAGCAAGTCTAAAGAAAGCACAGATCAAGAGTGCATTTGAGACCAACCTTCAACCCTAACAAAAGGAATACTCGCATAGCAGAAATGCGTAAGAGTCCAAATCAGATTCTTTTCCTACAGTAAGGCAGTAAAACATTCTAAAACTACACTTTCACTTAGGGTTTATTTTCCTTGTTTCTGCCACAACAGCCAACAACTATTCTGAGACCAGCAAACTGCACCTTCCGCCATCACGTTAGCAGGAAGTATAGCACACACTTCAGTTTGACTCGCTCTGCCTTACACTTTATTACTGCTGCTGCAGATAGAGATCACTTGGAGTGCTTATTAATCACAGATATCAACTGAAAGGGCTAGATTTCCCTATGAGTTTTCTTTAACATTTACTTGATTTCTCATTTGAAGATCTCACATGTTCAACCAAACAGAGCTGAGAGGAAAAAGACACTGTTCAGAAAACAGGATGTGAGTTTCTTATTCTGTTTGATTCTTAATTTGGAAGAAAGGTAAGTACCTTCAATCACTTTGATAAAATCTCATGGGAGATAAGCCAATTCATGATTGATACAGGAGACACAAATTTACCAAGTTAAAGACAAGAATTCTATCTTGTTAAAATACATGGACACATAGATCAAATTTAGTAATTTCACTGAGGTAGTTGTAAATAACAGCTAAAGAATGATCCTTACAAAACTTGAATGTTGGATGTCAGACTCTATAACTTAAAAGTATGCACTGACGCTCAAGTCCCAGACTCGCTTTGATAGAAGCACTGCAGCACCAATGAAATCACTAGTACTTAAAATTAAACACAGTACCACCACGTTCTTTAACTTAGCAGGTTGGTAAACAGGGAAACTGTTGGTAGAGATTAAGTGAGGCACTTGATTGAAAAGAAACAACACAAGAAAACTTCTCACAGCAGGACAATGCATAATCAACTGTATTTGATCAATATTCTTGAAAATCTTGGCAATAAGAGTTATGCAAATGATATTGTGATTTACTACTCCATTTCTGCTTCTTTCCTACAAGATTTTCCTTGACACGATAAACTGAATTCGCAAATTCTATAGCAACTTCCACCTAAGGATGCTAAACAGCTTTACAAACCAGTCAATTAATCAGAGCACCACAGAGATGTTACTTATTACAAGTACAGAGCAAATAAAAATACAGATCTGAAATATATATAAAAGGAATGTATTCAAGTCATGATAACAAGAGTACTTTGAGGATTTAACTTATTTAAGCTTAGTTTTTTTTTCCAGTAACAATAAAAAATAATAGAAAAATAAAGGAAAATGGAATTATATGCAAAGCCATTTCTATTCCTCATGTGATGGTCTTAAAATAATCAGCTTTAATAAAAAGGCCCCTAGGTACTTTGCACTGGATAGCTGATTACATACTCTGCTTTGCTGTTCATTTATTTGTCTAGAGAACAAATAGTAAAAACCACCACCACCAACAAAAAAAAACATTGCTGAGGACATTCTTGTAAAGAAATACAAAGTCGTCGTTTTTACCAGAAATGAATACGTGAAATGAATAAAACCTGAAGGAAACCTATAGATGGTGATCCATTTTCTACCTTTGCACATCATCATTTAGCAAATGCACACAGCTGCACAACAGACGTAGCAATGAGTTAAAACCCATACCACAAAGAGACTATTTCAGTCAAGATTTTGGTTTCTAAGGTGGAACCCACAGTAGCTCAAAACTAGAACTTCAGCCCCACTGCAACCGTGCAAACATGTTAGTTAAAAAGACTTGCAAGGCAGACCAGGTGTGTTTGCCAAAATACCTGCAGTAAGCAATAAAATGCTTCATAACAATAAACTGAGTTTATAGTCCTCTCTCATTTAGCCTAGTTCCTGCTCAGAGCAGCAAGCCAAGGACGGAGGGAAAAGAAGCATGGCAGACCTGTCACAATGATCTACCATCGGATACGATAATAGCTAGTGAAACATGAGAATGAAATCATGGTTGTGGTTCTCTTTCACAAGCCCTAAAACTGTAGAAGTAATTTATTTCAGTTGCACAACTACTATCTGCACATTCATTCCCAGCTACAAATTCTAGCTGCCACAGAAACTCAGTCTGGTGCCTTGCTCTGAAACTCAACAGTGGCACCCAGTGGCAGTTCTTTATCACGTTGAAGAACCTACAGCATACCAGTTGGCTGGTTGGTTTTTCTTTTGGTGGACCACTCAAGACTAACTTACATTTTTGCAACTAAAATGTGTATAAATAGTTCTCAAGGAAAAGGCTTTACCATTGCAACGTAGTTTTCTGAAGTTGATTTTCTCAGTTTTTGGCCCATCCCAGGTCTGTTTTTCCTGTTTTAAAGGTACTATATATCTTAAAATCAGATAGGCAACAATGAAGACCTGATAAGAACATTATGTATTAAATAACGTGCTAGAATACTTCCTAGGGTACGTGGTCGTATTCCTGTCCCAAGGAACCAACAGGCAAGGCAACAAGAGTTCAGCAGAAAGCTTCCTAAAGGATCTGCCAAATATTTGAAATTGCATATAGTCTACAAATGACTTCATTTTTTTTTTTTTCTGCTGTTTGATTTTTTTTGTTGTTGTTGTTTTGTTTTTCTTTTCTGGGCTATCAAGCCTTAACATTTTTGAACTGGATCAAGCTTTCCATTCAGAACCCAACATGCCACAAGACAACCGTGCGCACACGTTCAAAAGAAGATTTTTCGCAAGAAAAATATGTTCTGACAACCTTAGCTTGGTATTTACTGTTTAAATTTGTGGTTAGTATCTTAACATGAAGATGCCAGAACAACTTTCACTTTCCCTGCTTCAGAGCTGATTCCCTGTATTATCTTGTTACTGTTTTCCAAAACTCTGTTACTAAAGAGATGGCATAGAAAAATAGATCCTCATTATTGCTGGCAGTAATACAGGGCACTGAGGAAAGGCTGTGGAAGAAGGCAGAGGAGACAAGCTGGCAGATTGTAGCAACTGAACAGATCAATACAACGGGAAAGGTATTACAACAAAAGTGTGATGATGAAAGGACTGGCACAATAAAGAGTTGCTACGAAGGAAGGGAAGAAGATTGCTCACCCATATCACAAGATTCTAGGCTTGGAGGGGAAAGTTTCACCGAAAAGGGATCTCCAGGAAGCAATCCTTCCCCAGTGCCAGTCAGCCCTTAAATGGGGTCTAAGAGAGGCGCAGCCAAATTCCACCCCTTCCAGTCACACAGCTGAATTGCCTTCACCTGTGCTCACAGGGCTGACCTGATACTTTCCCCAGGTGATCAATCAGTGCTTCAGGCCAGGACTCAACAGTTCCTACACACAGGTAGAAGCGTGAATGACTACCCTTTCTTTCCCTCATTTATAGGGCAAAATCAAGTGCCTGCATTTTCAGATGCATACAGCAGCAGAGCTCCTAGAGAAAGACAAAAGCAGACAATTCATTTGGCTGTTCTGTATCAGGTCAAGTGGCCAAAGCCTTTCCCTTTGGAAGCTGCATTTCTGCAGCACTCACACATAAACATAAAAAATGTTATTAGTTTCCATGGATACAGGCTGAAATAAAGCAGTACGATAGGAACAGGTTTTTCTTACAGAAGATGACAATTTTTACTGAACTTTCTCAGAGTTGTTGCAGGTACAAGGATGAGGTAAACATCACACTGTCCACATCCAAAAGATTAATGCTCTATGATCAGTATATATATATTATTTCAAATTTAATAGTGTTAAATATTTTTAATATATTTTTAAATTAAATATGTATTTAATAAAAATTAAATACAGTTTTAGAAACTATACCAACAATAAGCAACTCAAATGTTACAAATCTGAATGAAGCGTCATTCAGAGAGACCCCAGGCTTACCACACTACCAATTCATTAGATAAAAGCTAGAGTGAATAAACAAACCTCTCGTCATGTCCTTAAGGTCAGGAAATATTGCACAAATAGAGGAATGAATTCCAGATCTGACAGATCTCTATTTAGAAAATTCTACTGTCAGTCTTTACATCTTCTAACGTACTGGATGTTATTGGCAGCAACTCTTTCAACATGTCAAGTGCAGCAAAGGTAGACTTCACAGATGAAGTTCATCGCCTTAAATTGTACCCAGAAACAATGACATTGCACAGCGCTGAAAGGAAGGCGCCTAATGGGACTGCACAACCAGTCCATTCTCTGCAACATCACAGCCAGTGATGCTCCGGTGAGCAGTAAGCAAGGCACACTAAGTAGACATTTTGACTGCGTACTCTTCAAAGCTTACAGAAAGACACTGACAATTTATCATAATACTGAAAATATTTACATTGAAAATGCACAGTTCAAGAACATCCACCAGAAGCAAAACATAACACAGAATCCGTGGTATTTGGGTTTAGAAATAAAGCTTTTTTGTTATAACCGTGTATAGACTGGACTGCCTGTAAAATTAGCACTAATCTAACAGAGTAGCTGAGTGAAAAAGGTTGTATTGCAAGTTGTCTTCAATAGCCTTGGCTTCATATTTATTAATAAATAATTACAGTTTCAAAAGAAAAAAAATATTCCCATTTCTGTTGTGAATCCTAAAGAATTGCAAGCTCAAATGCTTCACTTTATCTGAACCCTAGCACCTGAGATTGGCATGGCTCTTACCTATGTACTGAAAGCACGCTACTCACAAGAACTTCATCTCCCAGTTTGAAAGCTTTCAGAGTCTTTTTTGTACTCCAAAACTTTTTTTTGGCCCTCCCTCCCTCCCAGCAAAATCCTATTAATTTCGTATTAATATTAAGGAAAGGTGCAACAGCACTTTTCTTCCATCTCCTATTCCAACCTGCCCACCAACTTGAAAGCTAATGCTTGCTTCCTCCCTGAAAACACCATCTTCAACAAGGAATTTTAAGTATTCTTTAGGCAATGGATGCCAAACTTTTAAAAGCAGTGATCTACACTGGAAAATCTGTACTCATATTTTTGACCAGAAACAAAAAAGTATATATATTTTTCCAAACTAAGCAGTAAACAAGTTCATGAGATCATAGGTATTGAATTTTTTTCAGATATATTGTAAGATTTTTATGCAAGCATCTAATTTGTTTATGATACGGGGCCTGATCATTATCAAGTGCAGATATTAAGGACTTGTTTCTCATGAAACATTTTAAATCTTTGTTCAAGTGACCTTCATACTGCAGATCTAGAAATGAATTTTCTCAAATATTGTTCAAAGCGCTTTCTATCAGCAATCTGTATTGTGATTGACCAATTTTTTAAATCAATTTTCTTACGTATCTCTAAAGCTAAAACACAGACATGCAAACATGCAGAAGAACTACTGCACAGGTCTTTCAATTTTGTTGTCCTTTTTTATGAGCAATCAAGCAGGGTTCTATAAGAGATGGCTTTTTGGTTATACAACTCCAGTGAAAGTTAGCGATATCAACATTTTTATTGTAGCTGATATTTTCACCTCCCTGTAAGATGTCTTTACTGAGTCAAGAAAAATTTTTATAAGGGAATCATTTAATTTTCCAAATGTTTCCATTTTTCACTGTGCCATTAGTCTTTATAAAGAATTGTAACACACAGGGAACATTTCCCCTGTGTGGCACTGCTGAATAAGAGTCCTTGTACTTCATATAACTTCTGCCTCCACTTCTTTACGCTGGAAGGAGTTCTGCAAACCCCTGAGGTCCAGCACCTGCCAGCAATACATGTCAGGCACAGGGCTCCGTTTTCACAAATGCAGAAGAGTTAGACTGGTAAAGCTGCACGTGACTCAGCAAGATGGAGTATCTCCTTTTAATGAGGATTATTATTTTTTTCTGTGTTGATACTTGGAGTGGAGAACATGTTAGTACTGAAAAGTCTCAAAGTCCTTCAGATACAATGGGTTGTTTTGCAAATGGAAGAAGGCCATGAGATTAATCAGAGGGTCAGAGCACCTCTCCTAAGAAGAAAGGTGGAGGGAGCTGCGCTTGTTCAGTCTGGAGAAGGCTCTGGGGAAACCTCACTGTGGTCTTCCAGTACTTAAAGGGAGCTTAGAAGCAGGAGGGAAACTGAGTTTGTACACAAACTGACAGCGATAAGGGGGAAAAGTTTTTAAGCTAAAAGAGAAGAGATTAAGAATAAATATTCAAAAGGTTTTTTTTTTTTTTTTGTTTTTTTTTTTTACGTAGAAGGCAGTGAAGCCCCAGCACAGGCTGTTCAGAGAAGTTGTCTGAGGCCCATCCCTGGAGGTTCTTGAGGCAGGCTGGAGGAAGTCCTGGGCAGTCTGATCTGCTGGTTGGCAACCCTGCCCGTAGCAAGGGGTTGGAACTGGATGGACTTTAAGTTCCTTCCAACCCAAGCCAAAAAACCACCATGCACTGATAAAATACCCAAAGGCATACTGGTGTAAATGGGATATGCCATCTATTAAAGTACAATCTTCTCCAGTTAAGAATATAATGGAAAATGAGGTAGGTTACCATAAAATTATGAAGCACAAATAAAAGAGCTGTTTTTTATTCTCCCAATCAGTAGATGGGTATGGCTCTACCTGCTTGTTAGGTACATTAACAGATCTAATGCCTTAATCTCCTGTACCACACGTGTTACCCTACTGGTGAATAAATTACGGAGAAATGAACACAGAAAGCCACACACAGTAATGTGCTTAGCCAAGACATGCACCATCTTCCAGTATTAACAATTAATTGTGAATCACAGAGATTCACAAGCTTGCTCAATTAAAGCCTCTTTTTGTTTCCATACAGGTTTCGCTGCATTTCAGAAAGACTTGAGCTCTTAAGAAAATGACCTAACCCATTCTTTCTTATGCACAGTGTGCAACAGTTCTGGTGATAGGTTCAGCATTACTAGGTGAAAAGAGCCTGAGGTTCTAATATCATTGGTAGGTTGGGAAGAAAGTAACCTTAAGAACACCCATGTTTATCTACCCTGTGAAAAAGCTGTATCCAAAACATAACAGACTTCTGCATGAATGAGAGAAATCTTATTACTGAAGAAAGCACAAAGAAGCTGGAACAACTTGGCTGCACAGTGTTAGTGGTCTCTAATAGAGGCTAGCCATGTTGTATCAGCTTTTCCAGTACACTTCCTGCTAGCAGAACAAGCTTCACATAGTAAGATCTCGGTCTTCAGAAATGTCACCGTGGCACCTCCATAAGCAGTAAATTCACTTGCAGAAGCAAAGCCCTTAATGGCTCCAATGATGTAACTTCATCTGTAGGAGCTGTTGATTCATTATGATGGAAACGTTTCATACATTTGTATTCATATCATATTCATAATGGTTCCAATGGAGCTATTTAACATCAATTAAATACTATTATAGTGTCAAAGGGAGCTCACATTCAATATATTTCATTCTTACTTTAATGCTCTGTTGCAGTTCTTCTACTCCTCTATTTCAAAAACGGTACAGCAAAGTTAACTGACTACAAATGAAGTGAAATAATGAACAGCCTCCTTTTGTTCCCAAAGCAAATTATACTGGCACTTGCTTGTCTTCCCTTCCAGTCTAAGGCACAGTCTCTGCTCTTTGTACTCCAACTCTGATCAAACCGAGAGGATAAACTGCATAAGAAGTGTAGTGAGAATTTAAAAGACTACTGTCTGAGTAGGTCCTCTTCCTCCTTGCTGTATTTCTCATGACATTTCTTCTCCTTTCTGGCTTCTACGCTTCATTACTGTGGATAAACTCAATCCTTTTTGTTCTTCATTCTCCCAACTGACAGTCGATTTTAGGTGCACGCTCTCTCTCTCACTGTACCCATTTGTCTATTATCTTCCTACCAACTCCTAACAGTGACAACAGGTTTATTTATTTTTTCTTGTTGTTTCTCATCCTCTCCACCTTGCACAGCCCTAGCCTAATATCAACCCTGTATTCCTCCTCATATACTTATAGTCAAGCCAACATTTATGACTTCACCTACATATATCTTCAATCTTATTTTTTCCTGTTTTTTTAAAAAAAAAAACAACAGGATCTGTGCTTTTGACCAACATATCCTTAATTGAGTTATATTCTTTCCTATATTGTTACTTTTTAACCAGTCTCCAATGTGATAGGAGTTTCCTTTATTATTTGCTTAGAAACACTTTCCAATTTGTCTCACATCTGTTCCAGGTGAACTGGTTTTGAAATGAATGAATCAATTTCATAACAAATCTGATTGAAAAGCATGAAGTTCTTTCCAGTTACAGCTCTGTTGTATGAAGATCATATTGATGGAACAGTAAATATTTATTTTCTCCTAGAAGCCCTAGGAAAGGCTGGTTAAGTATTAACTGTGAATTCCCACTCCCTTCCACTCTTGAAACAGATGTTTCAAATGATGCTTTTTGTCTCTTATGACAGCTTTCAGATTTCATATTTACATCCATCTACTTAACAAAGGAAGGTAGTGATTGTAAGGCCATCATGTGCATTATTGAGAATTGGTGGAAATAATCAACTTTGCAGTGGAGTATCTGACTCTTGAAACACAACAATGTTAAGAACTGATACTGTTTTTTTGTTTGTTTGTTTCTGATTGCAAATCATGCTACTTGTTGAGGAAGGGAATTGCAGATTGGGCCTAATCTTGACAGAGGATTCTAATGATGTCCTATAATGAAATAAGCATAAAAGTAGGTCCTCCTGTATGCTCAAGACAACCTGTGTTTGTCCAAAAGCATACCTATTTATGGTAACAAAGAAGGTAACAGTATTAACTGAGATGACCTATGCATATATTCCTAAGTATTAAATCACAGCAAAATGAAAGCTCATTCAGAAAAAAAAAAAAAAAATGTATTGCTTGACCTATTTGCAACTTAAGTGTGTAACTTGGACAACTTTTGCAAGTACTCTCTGAAAAATATTTATACTATTTATTAGGTCTTTAAACGTGTACTTGGAACTTCCCGCTCTATTTTCCTCAATGAATTCCAAAAGCTCTCAGACAACACACCAACCATAACACATTAAAAAGGCAGCTACCATAGCCTTACGAAAGTTATTTTTTTTTTTCCCCCCACTCAACAGAAAAAATGGTCAAGGCCAAGGAAATCATTATACTCCTAAAAGACTAATTTCTCTACAAATACAGCAACAGAAAAAGTAGAGTTAAGCCACAGAAGAGAACAATCTCTCACCCTCTTATCACCTCCAACTTTATAAATAGCATTTTGTGGGACTTGTTTGTTATGGGTTTTTTTGCGTGTTTTTATTTATAACTTGTCGTCAGTCATTAGACAACAGCACTGCAATGTTCCCTTTTTCCCACGTCAGTAGCAAAAACTATTCTTTTTAAAATAAAAACAAAATTTGTCTGCAGGCTTTAATGTAACTTGCCTTTGCTCAGTTATGGTAAGGCAACAGGGAAGAAGAATGATCTGTATGGTCATAAGTCAGATGAAATAACCAAGAAAAGCCTCCCCAATACAGCTCATAGAAACTTGCTGAATAAAACAGCAGTCATGCTGCTTCCCTGGCATTTTATGAAAAGATGACCCCTCTGAAGAATACAGATCTTTCCTATGAATAAATACAGAGAATTTTTCCAACCAGAAAGAAATGTTCCGATTTTAAAAATTCATCAAAACAAGGAATTTGAACTAATTGAGTCTATATTTAATACCTTGAAAACACCGAATTAAAAAAGATATCACTTTTGATCCTCACTAGGAAAAAGTAGCATGTTACAAAATAAGTCTGCACAGTCATGGTACCAAGCTTACTGTAAATAAATACTTTTATCTTACTAAACTCATCGTATGCACTGTAAGCAATTCTTTAACTCAGTTTATTTACAACAGATATTCTACAAAAACTGCTTCATTTCCTATAAGCTGAAGAACCACTCAGGTAATACTTCCTCCTTTCTTCTACCTATTATTTTGGAAACAGGAATCATTGTTCAACTGCCCATTTAAAATATACAGAAGCCTGTTTAAGCCTTTGCTTATATCAAAGCATTTTGGCAAGTCCATCAAACTGGTTGACGTCAGTGGGTTTTGATTCTACAGAACACAGCACTACTTCTACCAAAAACGAGACTTTTTCAGATTACTTTCTCTGAACAAACACAGGATGTCACAACAGAACACTCCAGAGGTGTCTCACTGTACCCCATCTTTAGCTAAGACATCAACCCTTTGCATAGTTTTATGCATTTCTGTCGTGTCCATACATCATTTGTATCTGTTTCTTACTATGAAAAAAAGCAAATGGTTTTACAGTATATCACTGCGTATTTTTCCTAAGCCTGATAATGGTAATGGAGTTGGGTTTCCAATACAGTAATAAATGTCAAAGATATTTTACAGAAATAAGCAAATCAGGTAAAGAACATTTTGCAGCTGTCTGGAGAAACATGTACTTCATGATCTCCACTGCTTATTTTATCAATGCTTATTAATTTTAGGTACAAAATACATATTAAACTGAGGTTTCTGATGCATGGAATATGCACTGCTTTCATTTCAAATTACTGCAACCAAACACATACTGCAGCATTCACATTTTGTCATAATACATAGAAGTCTGCAAATTTTTTAGGTCAACATGACTCCGAAAAAGAGAAGGAAAGGTAAAAATAATACATCAAGAATGATAGCAGAGGCTTCAGCATATGTTGAACTACTTCATTTCCCATGGCAGTATTTCATTAGATGACTGCAAATTACTCACGCATATTCTCACTTCATTGCTCTGGGTCTGACTTCTAAGAAAGTTACCGTAATTCAGAACAAACAGGTCACCCTTTAGTTTCACTGCAAAGAGAATCATTCCAAGAGAATGGTTTCCTGTAGTTCAGAAAACCGTATGATTTATAACCATAGCCATAAACTTTGACAGCAGTGTTAATTCAGGACTATTTCTGTTTTTCTTCTTGTAATATGCAGCACCAAATAAAGAGACTCCAAAGAGACTGAAAAGCAATACAAATAACTCACAAGCAAAACCTAATGCAAAGGAAACAACGTAGAAGTAAAACAGTAAAACACATTGCCACAAAATCTAGGCGTATTACTCAGAAGCAAGGATCACTGTAACATTCCCGAAGCTTCTCTAAAACTACTCTTCACAGGATAAGTTTGGCTGTACTTTCTATTTAAGCATCTGCCATGTTCCACAAACACAAAAAAAGATATACTGGACAGGACCTTAGAAGTGGAAACATCCACGCATCTTCAAAAATTCCTATTCCTACGATTTCTACTTCGTATGAAGGAGAAAAGCAAGGACAATTGTATTTGCAGAACCTCCAGTACTTACTACACAGTGTGCACTTTTTGCATCTTTAAAAGGTTGAGACTCCAGGGTCCTGCTCCTTATGTGGTACAAGAGACAGAAAGGCTGTTCGTGAGTGTAAAAATACAGCTGTCAACAGGATTATGCTGTCTCTGGAGATTTAATGTTTTTGTTGAACGCATATTGTATCCAGGAATATAAGGCTTTCATATGATATTCAACTCCCTAAGGGCACTCCAATATTAAATAATATATCTAGATTCACATTTCTATTGCATACTATATATAACTGCATGGCTGAACCGTACGGTTATTCCTCCCTCAACTTCTGCTTTACTGTTTCTCTGCTCTCCTGAGGGCTGACAACTCTCCATCAGCTTGTATAAAGAGACAGTAAATGAGTCAGGCACTTCAAACCGAAGAAGAGCTTCAGTCCCCACTACATGCTTGCAGAAAAGAAAGGGCAGGTGTCCTTGCTAGCGCGGTGCTCTTGCACCCTGTGAAGTGCACAGAAATGCACCGTTCTGGAACAGAAGCAATACAAATTGAAGTTTTCATTTTTTTTTTTAAGTCTCAAGAGGAAAGCTTTTGTCCAGTAGTTCAGATACTAAACCGCAGTGTAGGTCCTAGCAGTATCTGAACCACTTCTAAAAACCCAAACAGGCACTTCTCTGCAAAGTGAACGTACTTTTCAAAACCTGCAAGTTTCTTCATCTTCACTAGCACCATTTGACTAAGTCCACTTGCTCAGCTATAAGAAGTTTCATGTGAATAAATGCAGTGAAAGCTAATGTATATGAACTTAGTTACCTGGTTAACCATCATCTTGTTTTCAGTTTTCCTAAGGGTGGATTCTGTTGTCAGGCTGTTGTCCAAATCAACAGAAAACAAGTTTATTAAAAATGCTGAGCTTGCAGTTCTTTTAAGACTTTGCTCTCTGGGCTTTGAATAAACGACGTAGTGGTTCCCTGTGCATTTTTGTCTTGAACCAAAGAAAAGGCATTTCAGGGCACTAAAAACATACTGAAGTGCTGATCAGAGTTAAGTTCTCCATACTGGCATTCACAGGATTGGAAAGTATCAAGCTAAAGCTCTTCTGTGTCTAGAGAGACCTAATTTCAGCAGCGCAGTTGTACATATCATGCATTTACTGTATCAGACAGAGAGAGTTCTTCCAGATACATTCCTAAAACTGCTATGACATTAAGATGGAGAAAGGTAGCTCTGCCAGCAAAAATGATGAATAATATATTAATCAATTAGAACTTTAAAGGGTTGGGTAATTACCCAGAACTTTAAGAAGGTCTACAATATCTAGCATCACCTTCAAACCATTAACATCTGGAGTCAGATTTCCAAATCTTCATATAATTACTATAGGTATGTCAAATTGTAAAGGACTCCAAATTGTTGTTCAGAAGCACTCTAAGGCACTCACAAGTAGGAGAACTTTTTTTCTCCTTCGTTTTCATGGAGTCATTGTACTGTGTCTATAAAGATATACTTAATCAGAACCGAAATATAGTAGAAAATGGAATGTATTTCCAAATCCTCTTGCAGCAATAAGCAGTCACTTTCTACCATTACAAATGGCTAGAATTATTACATGCAGATGTGTAATTACATTTCATTTTGCCTGTTCCATTTTGTAAAACACACAGAAAGACTAAGTTTTAAAGAACTCACATTAAAGATATGTAGCAGAAGCACTCAAACTGTCAGATTACTACAAATTTGACTTACATATTCTGGGCTTTTTTTCTTTCCAAGTCTTTGTATTTTGGTTTAAATAGCAGTCTGATATTCCTTTTCCACCTACCTGTCATCTTTAAAGCTCATTTTTAAATCTGTTAACCTGATTAGTCAAAGTGGTAGCTTGAATAGTAATTTAAACACAGTGTAAAGTAAATTGGAGGTTAGAGTTTTTTTTCTTTAAATGACAGCAAATTGAAGGGTATAAATTAATGTATCTCACATACATACTAAAACAAGCACCGTGCGTTAAACTCTACAAAAAGCTCGACTAAATAATTCAAACCTGCTCCTTATTAAGGAAGTTACCTTTCGTAAAAGTAGATTTCAGGAAGTATCCAAAGATGTATCGATAAAACTTGATAATTAACACTTCAAATACACTATATATTTAAACATGATTGTGGACGGACTACTTTGATCCTTGGGAGCATTTTGCAAGAGGATAAAGTGCTAATGCAAATAGCACGCAACATCTTCAAGACCCCATTCCATAATCCTTGGCAAAGACACTGCATGCAACCCTGTGATCCCAAGGCTCTTGCTGTCAATCCAAAGACCAAGTTAGAAACTGACACACAAATGCTGCCACAATCCATTAGGAGCTGTTGCACTGCAGTGATCATAATTTTCTGGCCATACTGAAGTCAAAACAGAACCAAAATGTATGGCAACAGCAGTTCTTACTAGCAAATAGAAACAGACGCTTTCTCAATATTTGGAGTGAAATCTAGGCAACGCAGAAGACCTCAGTTGTGCTGAGTATCTGATTTCCAACACTTTTACTGTTTGAAGTCAGTTTCCCCAAAACCTATGTTAGCGATCTTGAATAGTATGTGAGTTTTATTATTAGCTAGTAGGAATGCTGTAAAGACATTAGCTGCATCAGAAATCAGACACATGCAGCATTTGCAAAATGTGCTATGGCTGCCTTGTGAACCAGAAGAACAAAGGACATAACTGATTCCTTAGCTCAGACTCAAGGAAAAATAAAATCTTGACTCAAGAGCAGACCTGTTCCAAAATAAATAAATGAGCATCTTCTACAAGTGGTGTCTGCTACGTCTTAAGGAAAGGTTTCTAAAAATGATATTTTTATCTAAAAAAATCAACTATTTTAGTAATTATATACCGGACTAAAATTCAGGACTGCTTTCATGCAGTCATAAAAACTAGTAAGTCACAAATGCATAGCTAAGCTTCCTGTGACATATAGGACAGCCTTGAAAGAGTTCATAAATCATACAGTTTTACCCATATATGTATATTATACCACTTGTTGTAAGGTCACTGCAGTACATCGCAGTAAGTAGTTAAGATTTTGATAGCTGAGAGAAGTACAAAAGAAAGCTTGTGAAATTGCAGGGAACAAAGGATAGCAACTGATAAAACACGCAATAAAACAGGAGAGTTTTGACAAAAATATAGGGAAAGGGTTTTGTATGAAGTCTTTCTGCAAGTCCTGCAGAGCTGCTCAGATTTCATAAAGATCCTGTATTGGAGGATTCCTAATGATTCTTACAATCATCGTTATCAAAAGCACTAAGAGCACTCATCATGATTCTTCTGTGAAATAGGTCTTCAAGAAGTCTATTTCTTCCTGAGATACCAATTACGAAAAGAGAGTACCATCTCTTGCCAGTGTAAGATGGTTGGAGTCTTCAGTCTGGAGACTTCAAGAGCTCTACTGAACAGATTTAGTTTTGAGTGGTAAGAGGATGAGAAAGGTCAAGTAGGTCAGCTGCAAGATAGTTTAAAATCATAGAAAAAGAAACAGCTCAGAAACAGCAGAGGAATTAACTCTGCTTTTTAATAGAACCACTACGTTCTTGAAGCCCTTAGTATGATCTTGGAGATAGTTACAACTAATCAATAACACCCATTAACACATTCATATTCTATTAAATGAAAAATATTACCCAGTTAAATTTGTAAGAGCCTTTACGAAAGAATGCAGATTTGCCATACACAGACAACAGCGGTCAAGGAAAAATAAAAGCTTATATTTGTTACTGAGCTCAGAATGGAACACCGTGTACTGTTCTGTGAAGGGTTCTCTTTATTCATCATTGAAAACTCTCAATATAAATAAAGCAGTGAAGCTACTGGGGAAAAAAAATGAAACCCGCATGAAAATAGGGCGCACAAGAAAGCCTGTGAGATTTCAAAAACTGTTCTCATTCCACCAGACCGTAATTTATATCTTTCACATCTCTAGCTGTAATGGCAAAATAAAAAGGAGAAAGGAATGTCCAGCCTCTCCCACACCAGCCTAGAACACAGTAGGCTTGAGTCCCATTCACCTATCCAGAAATCTATGTTCTGGTCTTCCTGTATTTGAGTCTATTCAAGTTTTTCTATTACACAGCTTTTTTTTTTTTTTTTTTTTTTTTTTTTTTTTGCAACTAAATCATGCACATCGCAAAGAATTTATATAATACTTCATATGATGCTTCCTGGGCTTCTTCAGCCTGGAGAAGACTATGGGGGACATCACTGTGACCTTCCAGTACTTAAAGGGAGCTTATAAGCAGAAGCAAGTAGCCAAACAGCACAGTATTCAGATGCTTTGTGTGAGCCTTAACATTTACTATAAACCTTCTCTGTAGCAGACTGCTACAGATGGGTTGGCCTGCTTTTCCATGATGAGGGACTCCTACTGTTTATTAGCTGTTGCAGTTTGCATGTTTATCTATATTATTTTTGACTGATAGTGGATGTAACTATGATGTCCTGCAGTTAGCTGGTTGTACGTTGTTGTTAGCTGATGTGCATTGTTAGCTGGTTAAGGTGATACCCCTTAAACTGCTGCACTGAGTACTTCTAATTGATTATAAATGTGATGATCACGAGCAGTCAGACTGTTCCCTCTAGAGACCTGCCTGATTTAACAATACAATTAAGAGACTATGACACATTCAATTATTTTATATGATGATTAAAATATTAATAACCACAAAATAGCAACTTCAACATCAGTGTATTATGAAAAATGCTGGATAAATATTATAATCATTGTGATAAAATACATTTCACAAATTGAACAGAACATCATTTAAGACATTGTTCTTTTGCAGTCATATTCCTGGAATGACAATGCGGGAACAATCTTAGAAGTAAAAGAATAGGGGAAAAAAAAATCCACCAACAAAAAACTAAAACACCAGTGCTATTACTTATCAAGTGGCTCAGATTAAAGTCAACGCTAATGCCAAATAATATTTGAATTATGTGTTGTTCAAAACCATAATTAATGGAAATCTTACGTTACTGGAGATAATTATAAGAGAAACTAAAGGCAAGAAAAGGAAGTTGTTACTTAAATTATAAGAAAAACATTGTATAATATACTGCTTTGACTGGACTATGACTGGAAAAAGATCTTTAGAGATCAATCGCATCAATGCCATATCTGACAATTAAGTACCTTAAAGTCTCCAACACAGGAATTTATTTACTTTTTTAAATAGCAAAGAACTAAGCTAGTCCTCAAAGTACTAACAATTACTTCAGAAGACTGTTTTACCTGATTTTGAATTTGTTTTCATTGTCTACGGAGTCCTCTTTTCATAACAAAAAATAGAAGTATTCCATTCATGTCTCCTTATACATTACTTTATTTAAATATCAGCTGTTATTTTTTGCTCTTCAATGGAATCTATTCGACTTGCCAGACTTTTCTCAAGGCAGCTGAAATCTGGACACCATAATCCAGCTAAAAACAAACTAGAGTGGGACAACCTTGCTTTATTGATTTTCGAATTGTCCAATTACTTAGGGCAGTAAGACAGAAAAGTTAAACCACTTAACTATTTAGCTTTACTTCTTAAGAGTTGATTTTCCCACTTACATCTTCTCGCATTTCAGCAGACTCTACTTCCAACCTATCAAAATTATTCCGTAACTAAAAATATTTACAATTCCTTCCGCACTGGCATCACTCGCAAACGTTCAGCTTCACTTAGGCTGTTAAAACATACATGTAGCATTTGTGTGTATCAAAATTTGCACAAACATCACCCACTGCATTGGATGCCATTAAAGAATAACGTGGCTTACCAATGGAAAAATGGAAATATGTGACATTTGGGATCCTTCAATAACTTGTTAAAATCTTTTCTTCCTCTCCAAATAAACTATTTTTTTTTTAAAGAATAATCCCCACCTGCCCTTAAATGCCAGTTTTCTACTACTAATTACATCTAACTTCATCTACCAGCTGTAATAAAAATGACTGATGGCTTCTTCCCCCGAGTTAGTTCGTATTTCACAGGCAGACAGTCAAATCCAACTCCGGATGGCTGCATAGCTGTGATCATGTCACACAATTCAAGAACAAACACTAAGATGAACAGGGAATAATAAAACCTTGGAAACCCTTTTCTGTAACTATATATTTCTTTCCTAAGACAACAGGAAAATAAAGCAAAGATAACATACTGAGGTGCGCTCAGTGTTACTGGAACATTTGGTAAGGCTGTAATTCAATTCAAGCTGTGACCAACAGACTTAAGCTATCTTTTTTCCACATGTCCCATGAGAACAGACTGGAAAAATGGCTGAAATGACATGAATTAGGCACAATTACTGGATCTACAGAAATATCTTCACCCTTCAAGCAATCAATATATATGATGGATAAACGGATAAAGCCCAGCTAAATTCTTATTCCTACTGAATCAGTTTAGGTATAGGAGTTACCTGAAAAGTGATACATTTAATAGATAATGTAAACTCTACTGGACTTACAATTTGTCAACATGGGAGGGTGTAAGGTTCACATTACTGTACAGATACCATCAGTTAGACACTCACCTTGCAGTTTTATGTTTTCCACAACACTTGGTTATGGCTTAGAGTGCAAAATCTGAGGTACAGGATGTCACAAACTTTGTGAAGTTATTTCCTAGACTGCAACAACTTAGTATGGAAATTACAGATTCTGAGCAATCAGGAAGAGAACAAAAGCCTTCTCTTTCATCTTTCCCTTATACTTGACTGAAGCTGTATGAGGGCTGCTCTGAAGGCATTGCCTCCTAATTCGTTGGCCCACAACATCAGAGGTAGATGTTGGTAGTTTGGCAGTAAAGACTAAACCTTACACCCATATTCTGTTTTGTTCTGTTGCCATGTGAAAGATGGCAGCAGAGGGGCAGTCTGACAGAATGGCATCTGACATGGAAGTGCATATGAAGCAAAGGTGTGGAACTGACTTCCTCCACGTGAAAAGTGTGGCACTCACTGACGTTCATCAATGCTTGCTGAATGTTTACAGTGACCAAAGAGCGGACGCGAACGCAGTGAAGTGTTGGGTGCTGTGATTGAACAGTGGCAACAGTGACAGTGGGTCACCTTCACTGATGCAGATTTTAACAAATGTGGCAAGCAGGCTCCTGCTTTTTGCTGGCAAAAATGCATAGCTAATAGAGACAATATTGAATAATGATATTTTGTAGTTGAAAATTTGCTCCATCAAATAGCAAGGCTCTGAGACGAAAGGCGGGGACACAACTTGCTTTTTACAGCAACCCTCTAGTCAAATAATGTTGTAAATAAAACTAACTCTTCACTTTTACTGTCCCTGACTGGTCAATTTACCATCTGCTGATACCACACCTATCTCTGTATATTTTTAAAATGAGATTTCATAACAACAGAAATACTTCAGAAAGTTTCCAAATTTATGCTACGGGCACGTGGATAGGAGGAAAATGAATAGTTTCCTTATCCACAGCACGAAGCATATTAGATGAGATCAGGATTATACCTGTCCAAACACGTCAAAGGCATATAAAAAGATTAACATTTTTCTGCATATCATTGAAAATGCAAATAATATCCTCAACAGGAGACCAGACTGAGGATTTGCATATTGTATCCTATATTGTTTTGTGCCATTATCATAAGCAAAAGAGTTGATGAAGATCTTGCACTGCATACGTAACAACAAATCTTCTCATTGCTTTACACACAGTAAATTGTTTTTTGAAGAACTAAATCAGTAATTCTTTTATCTACAAAAATCTTCTATTTCTTCTCTAGCATACAAACCAAAAGCCAACAGCATAAAATAAAGGAATCCTCCTACCTACATATAGGAATAGAGCACATAGCAGCAGCTGCTAAACTACGTGCTTTGCAATAGTGGCGAAGAAGATGCAGAACTGTTTACTAACTTCTGAAGGACTCAGACTGCTTTGATCCACAAACAGCTCTCTGCATGCAGTTCCTGCCCCTTTATCAGGAGAACAGAAGTAGTTGTGAGATCAGATTTCAGTTTCAGATCAGATTGTCCACCTTGTTTCTTCCATTCTGTACCCTGCCCCAGAAGTAGAGGCCAAAACCAATGACTTCAATTATTTCAGTGATTACTACTCCAGATGGACTAAGAGCTGATGTGTGATAAACAACTAATATTATTAGCAAAAACATGAGAGTCGAAAAACAGCTTTAGCCAAGTATCACTGTTAGTAGTGAAAACAATTTTTCTTTCTTCAACAAAAAACTACCTACCTACATGACACTGTAAACAAACAGTAAGTTTTTGTCATCTCTTGCCAAAACCAACACAGTCAGTAGCAACAAGGAATGGAAATATAAAAATCTGTCTCTGTAGCTTCCTTCCCAGCGCATTCTGTCTCTATTCAGCTATTAGTCTGGTCGCTTTGAACATACAATAAGTCCATTTTGGATGTGGGAGAAGTATCTTTACACACTGCAATTACAAGAGTTACTTTCATACCCAGATGTACCTTTAACTTAAAAGAAAGAGGAGAATTTCTCATCTAAAACGTCAGCACCCCCCTTTCTCTTTTGCTCTCTCTCCATAGAACAAAGAAAACACTTTCTTCTAGTGAAAGGAAAAGCTGATCTAAGAACACCCAGACAATGGTCAGTGAGTTAAAAAAGAAAAAACAATCACTTCTTTGGACACATGTATGTCTATCGACTGAAAAGACAAATCTAACCTTGGAAAGAGAGAAGAGCACATTTATTAGCTCAGATCAGCTGAATGTATAAGAAAGGATTAACATTAACTGTGTGTGGTTGTACATGATCAGGTACGCAACTGTGCAGGAATCACATTTGAATCAGAGCAGCATGACAGCTGAAGAATAAAGCATTCACCAAATTTTCATACTATTACTCATGTTTTGTGATTTAAAAGGAATCATACTGCAACACAGCAGTAAAAGATGAAGTAATTCTTTTAAACAAATAGCCAGAAGTTTACAGAAAGCTTTTTCAGAAGAAAACTTTTATATATATAAACTCATATATATATATAATATATATATATATATATAATATATATATATATTATTATATTTTATAATAATATAATTATATATATATAATATAATAATATATATATATATATTATTATATATATATTATATATAATTATATATAATATATATATAATAATATATATAATATTATTATATTATATATATATAATAATATAATTATATATATATAATATATAATATTATATATTATATATATATATAATATATATATATATATATATATAATTTCCTACTTTCCATTTGATACGGGAAGACAAAGTAAATTTGTCTCTTAACCACATTCTGACTTCGATCTGACTGGGTGCATAAAGATGGACTATATGAGCAACATTTCCTAGCAACGATACTACCATAACAACAGTTCATCTCCACTGGTGCAGATGTTTATGAATGTGGCATGCAGGCTCATGTTCACAGCTGGTGACAATGCGTAGCTGCTAATGGTGGTGACTGTGTTCAAAAAATTAGTTTTGCAACTGAGAATTTGCTCTATCAAATGGTGTTATTTTACTCTTTGTAATTGTGTTAAATAAGAGGCATTACTTACAGAGCAACCCACGTAAAAAATCTTTCTTCTGCTGCCCAAGGAAATGATTTCCCAGTTTAAAATGCTCTTGATTTTCAACACCATTCTGACATGAAGCAATTGTTTTTCTATATAATTTACTATAGTACACATTAATGAATGATTAAGCAAGCTCCACGCGCCTTTAAATTATAAATATATGCAGTACTTATTTCAAGAACTGTTACAACAAGTACTGTTAATTTCTGTATTTTGATTAACAACTGTGAGAAGATTAAAAGGCTTGCCTCACCCACCCAGGCACAATTTTATTTACTCAAGTTCACTGCAACACTTGAATAAAGTGGAGATTTGTATTCCAGTTTTTGCAAGTTCAAGAGAGAAAAAAGTGGAAGCATCTATCTCTGTGCATTAGTAGGTTTATTTTTTCCTGTGGCATCCTAAACCCATTTGTGTACTACTGCATACATACACGTGTACATATGTACACACATGTAAACGCTTTTTAATATATATAGAGAGAATGTAAATCATTTAGTTCATACCGAGTAATAAACACTAACCTTGACAAAAAAATTAGTGCTCAAGTAACAGACACAGGAAGACCACATACAAATACGTACGGAAAGTTTTAAGGTATTCCACAATTATTGTTTTCCACTGTTTCTAAATGAGAATATTTTATATTACAGCCACACCTACACGTGCTTCTCACACACCCACATTTAGGCAGTGTGGAGTGGGCGGCTCTGTTTGCCCTGATGCTGTTCAAGCATCTTCCAGCAGAAGGGCAGCATTCCTAGGGGAAGTGACACAAAGTGTCCAGCATCAATATCTGCATAGAAGCTCAAGATCTTCATCCCCATTTGACCATTCTGAGCCTTTCAGGTTCATTATATTGCATTACAACACAACTTCTTCATAACAACTGCTTGATAAATCCATTTTTGGCTGGCGCAGCTTCTAAGAGTTATTAATTTTTGAGAAAACAGTTGCTGTAGCAGTAGTTTATCACTGCAGTTATTGATCAGGGTTGAAGTAAATTTGGGCAACCAGGTCTACTGCAAGGTGCCCCTGCCCGTGGCAGGGTGCTTGGAACTACATCACCTTTATGACACTTCTAACCCAAACCATTCTGTGATTTTGTAACTGCAGTCCTTCCCTTGATGTCAGTGATACAGGCCTCAGGAAAGGAAATAGGCAGCCTTCTTCTAACAGTAGAAATAGAGCTGTGGTCTCCTCTCCTTTACTCTTCTCATGCATACGAGTATTTTTACGTTTTAATGGAGATGACTCCTGCCCTGTGGGCACGTGTGCAGACAACTCCTCCCAACTGACTATCAAAAAAGGGGCTCTGAATTTACAAAGCCCATTTGCTCACGCAACCTGAACTGGTTTCACAGTTGAAAATAGAAAATATCAACTAATGCAGAGGAATGGGGGTAAAGGTCTTCTCCCTTAAGGGATGAAATAAGTGGGAAAAAAAAAATTAAGTATACATTTTTATGTAGAAGCCTCATTATTCACTTAGGGATGGACTCATAAAATCTCCCACAAAGACAGACATTATTTTGAAGAGTCACAAAATCCTACAGTATCCATGAAGTTCTCTATTTGTCATATAACATCAAGAAAATGTCTGTTTATCAAGCGTCATTTTATAGTATTGCCTGATATATATTTCAGTAATCAACTCAAAAACCTAATCTGAAACTGCACTGAAAAGCCAATTTATCCACCCATGCCATGCTTAGTGATTGATTTTGTTTTATTTTTTATTCTCCATTAGGCCAGGCCTCTTGCTTCTACCCTATGTAGGTCAGATCAGAATAGTGACATATTTTTCATAGGAAAAGTTTTTTTTTTTTTAAGCAGGTTATTTAAAGGTCTCAAACGTCCCGGTTTTCTTTCCCCTTCTCATCCCAGAGACCTACATAATACATTCATGACACCAATAGAAACCATTTTAACAAGATAAAAAGCATAAGCAATAGCAATAAGACTTCTTTCAACTGTTAGAATATTTACACAAGTTGAGCAGAGTTAAACAAAATTAGACAGCTGATAAGAGCACAGATCATTTTGTCAGAAGTCCTGTCAATAAACTTTCTCCTCAGTTTCTCTTTTTCTCTTACATTCTCAACACTTACTAAGATGAAGGCGTATATCGATGCTAATTTGCCGACATGTGACTGGCAAAAAGGAAGCTCAAAGTAGAACCAGAGCTGCTGTGTCACCTTGATTCAATAGAAGTGTAGAGAACTATTTATTTTGCCCCTGACATTCAGAGCTGGAACATGAACGGTCGTATTATGCTGAACATGAACACAGTTGGTTAAGCAGTAAACTGTGCTGTTTGCTGGCTGTTTATCCAAAGGAACAGATAAGAAAGGGAGAGATCTGGCAGGCAGGGCCAGAGAGAAAGCCAACTTGATGCAAAGAAAACGAAAAACCAAGTTGCTAGTAGAAACCATTAGCATATTATCCTCAACGGATGGGAGGAGCAGGAGAGAAATTCTACAACCTCCAGAAATGATGCATGTCAGAAGTTACCTATACAACATTCTTCATTCTTATGAAATACATTTTTATTATAACTGCATCTTCCTTATATTTTTCATTCACATTTTTAATCATAGCCAATTTTCTTGTTTGAGCAAGCCTTAAACTCGTCTTTTTTTAAAAAAAAAAAACTGTCTTTTTTTTTGGAGCAGTCCATGCAATGTTGACTTAATCTCCTCCTTTTCTCTTATTTCCTACAATAAAAAATCTACAGCAAACACGATTTTATACTGGATCCCTGCTCTTCTTTACTCTCTCCTCTTCAACAAGTCCAGAGATCCTGAGGATTTCTCTGAATAACAACACAGACATCTCTGCAGCTTTATCACAACAACTAAGCACTGATTATTGCCCAGATTTTTGCCTGCAGAAATAATCCCTATAACACAATGCCTAAAAAAGAGGTATAATTAAGTAGGAGATTATTTAATTAACCCTTAAGTAGAGTTAGTAGTAAAACTCCCTACCAGTCAGGAATGGTATTCTACATAGATAGATACCTTAAAGGACAACCTTATCAAGAACAACAACTAGGAAAAAAAAAAGAAATAAAAGAAGTATCAATTTTATTTCTGATTTCCATTAACATTCTTTTACTTACTTCCAGAACAGGTAACAACGCAAAGAATACATACTTAATCTTGCACTGAGCCTGTAACCCTGCAGAACAACTGTAGAAATATTCTCCTTATACTTTCAACTTAACTTCACATATTCCTTTTGAAAAATTCTCCAGAGTTTTGATTTACTACACTGCACGAATAGCAATCCACACTAAAAACGAATACATCCAGGAAAAACAAAATATTGTACTCCTGAATTACTTCAATATTCGGGGGGGGGAAGAATTAAAGAAAATAAGAGGTAAAAGAATTACAAAATAACAGATATCAATAAAATAACTCTGAGAATATTTGGCAACAATTGTGAATTTAGCCTTAAATATTATTCAATGTTCCACGTGAGGCTACAGAGTAAAAGGGCCCAAATGATTTTACAAAGTCTCATCCAAGTCCATTAACTTTAGTGGAATCATGTGCATAACAGTAAGAAAAGAAAGTCTCATTCATACCTAGAATGCTCTGAAAGTAACGCCTACTACCAAACTCCATAGATAACAGGACAAAGGGGGCAATAATGCTACCTGACAGAGCAAATCCTCAGCTGCTAAACACCGTTTTTCAACATAGTCACCATTCTTGACTTCTCTGGAACCCACCTCCTCTACTTCTACTTCTCCAGTCCACACAGTACTGTTTAACTTACACCGCACGCTTAATAAAATTATCTGTCATTGAAATTACTAACTAATCCTGTGCTAGATTCATCAAAGCTTAACAAAAATTTATTAGAACCTGCCTGGCTAATTATTTTGCCTAACAATTTTAGCAAATAATTTCAGTATCTATTTATATTTTTGCCTAAGAAGTACAAATGCGCAGCACCTTATTTTTCTAAATTGAAATGATGTAGGACAGACACGGTGGCACACCCTGCTTGCACCTCTGATTGCAGCATTCAGACAGTAATCACTGTGTTTTCACATGCAAATCAGGATCTCAGTCTTACAAAACAGTTTTCAGTGCGCATGAAGATCCACATGGCTATGCTTGGGAACAGCTGTACAGACCATAAGCAAATACTACAGAAAACCACACCCGCCATTTTTTTATACATATGGCTGTTTCTTTTGTTTGGGTTTGTTTGGAATATACGCCATAAAACTCAACTAACATGAAAAGATACTGATCAGTTTCAAAGATTAAGATGTGAGAAGCCCAGTATAGAAAGGAGGATAATCATGTGATACGCAATAGAAGTCTTCAACGCTTAAACCACTGGATTTTTCTTTCATTGAAAATCTCAAATTAAAGTTGGATGTTTTCTGGAAGAAACATTTCAGTCAACTTAACTGATTCCTGTCATTTTCATGATCCTTATACTTTATGGTCAATGACTGAAAAAATCCCAATAGAAGCAGGAATAAAAGGCAAAAAGAATCCAAACTGATCTTTTGGTAGGGATTAAGAAACGTAAAGCAGAAGTTCAAAATTCGAGCAAAGCAGCGATCATTTAGCTATTATATAAGTCTCTGCTCTGTGAACATCAATGCTGCGTGCTGTTATGACTCCCGCCACAAAAAGGATACAAAAGGACTCGTGGTTAAACAGGAGAAGATTCAGAGAAGGGAAATGTAAGGCGGGCTAAGGTAACAGAATAGCTTTTGTGCAAGAAATCTCCAAGCACGACAAAAACATTCAATCTCTTTCCAGAAAGACAAGACTGAGCAGAGAAATAACAAATGGCTATGAAAACACAACATCAAGGTCAAGGTGATGAAAATTGATTCTCCACTGTCGTCCATAATAAGGAGCAGGAGGCATCAGCTGAAACTAACAGGAAGCAGCTTGAAAACCCAATGAGGTGACTCATCAGCCAACAAACAGTTCAGCTGTCAGCCTCCTTGCTAATGGTGTTTAGGAAGGTAAGGTTACATTACATCCAGATTTAAGGGAGACTCAACACATATGAGTAAGAGAAGCTTGTTAAAGCTTAATAAATCCACAGGAAATACACAGCCCCAAAGTACTTAATCCAAAAAGGGCTGGAAAACTACTAGCAAGAATTACAGATACTTCTGCAGTCATTTTCTTAGAATTATTGCAAACAGAACTCTGGGGTTACAGGGACCTTTGGCTTCATTTGCTGCAGGCACTGATTCTATGCTGCTTATAAAATCATAGTGCTATAGTACATGTATGGCACCCTTTCGTGTAAATAGAGGAAATTAAAGAACTAGATGCAAGTTGGACCACAATGACAATTGGACAGCTTGATAAAACTTGGACACATTGCCTCTTATTTTTTAAGAACATTAAAAAATTAGGCACAGCCTAAACGTAGAATTTTACTGGCCATTCATTTTAGAACAGTGATTTTTTTGCACGTGTAGGAGCATAAATAGAAAGTTAATTCCAGAAGTTACTCCAAATTATTTGAAATTATTCTGTCATGACAGCTGAAGTATTACTTAAAAAAAAAAACATTACAGATGTTCTTCTGATTTTCAAAAGTAACATCTGGCTGTCTCTCCTCACATTCCATTCTGGTTTTTGGGTGCTATTTATTGCAGTTCTCTGCACACTAGAACACAAAAGGATGTATCAGCTATTATTAGATACAGACCTTTTAACTCATTTATTACTCATTATCTTTTTTCTCTCTGGATGTAGTCTTCACCCAGGTTTTACAGACTAACTGGAGAGGATGTTGAGGTGAAGGAGTGGATGGGGACAATCAAGACATTATAGTGTTGTCAATGAATATACCATGACCACCCTCTTCCCTACAGACTTCTCTTCCAGTTTTTACAGCAAAAAACCCCATGGTCTTTAGAAACAACTGCAAAATAAAAAGTTAGCTTTTATAGAAACAAAGCAAAATAGGAAAAAATCTAAATTCAGAACAATTCTGTTGTTGTTGATTTACTTTTATAATGCACGATATTTGTTTTGGGCAAAAGAATGAAGGAACATAGAAACATGATTCCCTAAAATCTTATCTTGCACAAGATTCAGAGGCACAAAGATCCCATCCCATCTGCCTGCACACGCCTCAAGCATTTCACATTTTATGAACTAGAAAATTGCATTCTGAAAAATATTTCATAAAAGATGAAACAACTTTTCTCATTTTTGTTGCTATTTTCTTTACACCTAACATTATCAAGCACATGACAGGTGGAAATACCGCTTGCCAGCAAGGAACACATACCTTGAAAGCATCCAGCAAATGAACTTACTGCAGAAAAACAGGAGGCTGATGAAAATAATCACGTCAACAAAACTCACTCAGAACTAGAGTAATACAAGAAATATTTTGATTACATAAGCTGCAACAGAGGATTTTTTTCTTTGCAACAAACACCAGGCCCCTATAGCAGTGACAACAGCGAGCCACACGCATCCACAGATGGATTGAGAGATCAACGCTAGCCCCTGCCTATGCCAAAGCTGAAGGGGAGGGTGAGTGCAGGGACAAGCAGAATGAGTGACACTTCTGTTGTGGAAAAGTTCTGCTGAGGAAAGACATGAACTGCCATTGTATGAAGTGGTAACACGCTGCCAGCCTGCTTGCTCGCAGCTCCATGTCCATCCTTTTGTATAAACATAGACTAAGCAATGAAGGAACAGCTGTGCTCTTCCTGTAATCCTCTTCCCAGCATCAATGCCCCAAACCACAACCACCTATGGAAGAACATCTATTCAGACAGGTCATCAGCAGAAAACACCAGAAGGGCAATTGCTGCTGTAAGAAATCAGCCAGTCATTAAAGTTGGAGCACTGCCTGTGCTGGTTTTATTTGCTACTACACTAAGGGCAGACCCTTTCTGTGGCCCAATTCTTGATCATTTTCATCTCAATTCATCTGACAATGGCCAGGATTCTTTCTTCTACAGATGCTCCTTCCTGGCTATAGGGTTACTCTTATTTGTTTTAAATTTGTATTATTTTATAGAATAATACCAGTATCATTATCCCATTTTCTTGGGGAAAACAAAACAAAACCAGCACAGCTGTAAATAGAGAATAAAAACTAGTTCTCATTCTTTTTTTACATAGTCATGTACCAGCCACATACATAGATTCTCCCAGTCACTGAGAACAAAGCATGGCAGGCTGTCAGGTTTGTCCCCATGTTAGAAATAAAACTGGTTCTCTACACAAATACTCCCACAAATGCATCTCAAGAAAAGGGGCAAAACCCAGACAAAGCTTTTCACAGACTCCTGCAAAGAGATGATCTGTGAATTCCAGGTAAAAGAACGGCCTGGGTTTTGTAGGCAGAAAATTTTGAACTACATTGTGTACCCTGTGCCCATAGATAACATTACCATGATGCTACTTGAGAATGCATCTTGAAAAGATTCATCTTCCTGAGATGTCTGAGGTGCTAATAAATAGCCCAGATAATATAAAAACAAATACTATTCCATGTTTCTGAAATATATCAGTATTTCAGCTGAAACCAGATTATATCCTTATCGCAACGCTTGGAAGAAAAGTCCAGGACTAAAATAACAAAGCTTGCTTTAACTTCATCCATATTGGAGGAGATAAGATTTTCAGTGTCAAAACTATAAACCAGTGATCGAACAACAACAAAGTTTAAAACCATCAGCAGCTACAAAGGAGAAGAATAAGAACACAAAAAACCTGATTTTCCTGCTAAGCTTCAGTAATTCTCATCATTAGCAAGCTGTAAGTCAGGCCCTAAATGAAAAACATTCTTCTGAAGCTATACTGTTTATGTATGTTTTTTAAATGACCGAACAGTGTTTCTACTTTATGCCTTTGAGTATAAAAGGACAAAGAAAATATAACTTTAAAAAAAAAAAAAAAAAAAAGGAGCTGCCACTTGCATTTTCATAAGTAACCTAATAATCCAAATTTTTTTGCTAGAGAAAACAGGGCTACTCACATGAATGGGGTGAATACTGTTTAACACAATGATATTCATTTCAAAAGAATTATGACTAAAGAGCGAAAAACAGTCATTAGAATGAAGTTCATTCTTGGTAACTCCCACTACCCCCCCATTACACTGCACTTCTTTAATTCCACATAAAATTCCATACATAACATACCATCAAGATGCTAGTATTAAACAGCATTCACAGCATGTTCAGGCACAGAGGTAAGCAAATGTCTACACAGGACATCATCTCCTTCCATCATCCTTCAACAGATGCAACGTTCAAAAGGATGCTTTAGCTTTCAAAAGAAATATGGAATGGTAACTATTAGTTTTGCATGCTTGTCTAAGTATAAATGTAATGGCATGAAACTATTACTGAGCTCATACATTCAAAGCCATTTGACAAATCAGCCCAAATACCACATCAATCATTTGTATTATTATGTCATGTGTGATGTCTTTGAAAAACTAAACGTGTCTAAGTCTAAATCACTGTTGTACTGCTCACTTGCATTGTATGGATATCACTTTCAAAGTGATTTTTCAAATGATACAATGGCGTGGGTTGAAAGGCACCTTAAAGACCAACCAGTTCCAGCTCCTCTGTCATGTACAGGGTTGCCATGCAACAGATTAGGTGCGCAGGACCCCATCCAGCCTGGACTTGAACACTGAACACCTCCAGGGATGAGGCACCCACAGCTTCTCTGGGCAGCAGTGCCTCCTCATCCTCTGAGTAAGGAACTTCTTCCTGACAACTAACCTAGTATCTCCCCTCTTGTATTTTTAAGCCTTTTGCCCTTCTCCTGCCACTATCAGAGCATGGAAATGATAGTCCCCTTCCTGCTTATAAGTTCCCTTCAAGTACTGGAAGGCCACAATGAGGCAAAAGTAAAAATGTTTTAGATGAGAAAGAAAAGTTTTAGATGTGAAAGGGTTTTGTGTTTGTTGTTTTTATATGTGAAAGTAAAGCTGCTGTAGGGGGGAAAAAAAAAAAAAAAAAAATCAACACAACAAAGACTCCTTACATCTAAAGTCACTGGGATTTATAAGAACCGTACATTTTAACATGTATAATAAAAACCAATGTCAGTGAAGCATGTTGGTTATCTTCCTCCTACTGCATCCCAGAGCCCTGTCTGCTTGTCCACACTGTGCTCATTTAAGCATCCAAGACTGAACAGTTGTCTAAAGCCAAATAACTCCTTTCTATATGAAAACAATATTCACAACACTAGTGCAAAAAAGGACTTGTCCAGTGATTAGAACATCTAACCAAATTATTTTTTACCCAATAAATCAGTTAAAATTTTAAATAGGAGAAATATTGTTACTAAAATACAAATACACTTTTTTCTAGCTGAATGTACATTAATAAAAATGACTACTTTTTACTCCAAGTATCATCTGAATAGAATATTGAAAGCATATTGTTATGTAAACAATGAAAAATCTGGAAGAAGAAATTGCCAAAAGAATACTTCACAAGTTTAAATTTATAGGACAGCTTCCATTAAACAGTTTGCTACTTAAATGCAGTGCAAATGAAAATAAAACAGCTGCCCGAAGTCAAGATCCCAGCAATGAAAGGACTCAAACCTTCCAAAACTGAAGGGAGTCAATGAGAAAAATCACAACATAATTTTTTGTAAAAATTAAGAAGTCAGCAATATCTCTAAGCATTAGAGCTTTTGAAATCTTGCAAGACTGAGCTCCTTGCTTTAGGGGCCCCTGAACACAGAATGGAAGATGTTCTACAGCTTTTGGCTACAGATTCTTCTCTTCCAGTAGTCTTCAGTTACGTGTTAATGCAGTACTGCCCCTACATTTTCCCAGCTGCAAGAGTCCTCCCATGCCAGAATAAAACGTAAGTGAAAAACACCCCAGAAAAGATGAAGAGCTGATGAATTACAGATCTATTTGATCTTCCAGCCACCACTACTGACCAGCCAAAGTGCTGCTAGATGGCAGATGCTACTGATCCATCTCCAACCTGTTCACACACCTCAAGTTGTCTTTCCCCATAAGCTAGAACATACAACATTTTCAGTCTATGCACAAATTGAATTGAATTATATTTTCAGGATTCTGGACAAAAATTTCCTTGAGTTCAATTAAGTAACAACTACCTGCATTTGTAGACAAAGCATTGAGAAAGTTTACTGATTAAATACTTCATTCTATCAGAGCATTATAGACTTACGTTATTTAAGAAACAACATTTTGGCTGAGAAGCTCACTAAGAATTTATTTATAGCCCAGTACCTTTCATATTACTATTAATCTTTTCCTTACTTTTTATAGAAATACTTCAATGATTTGGATTCAGTAACCAACAGAGCTTTTCATTGGTCTCATCTGATACTCAGTAGTCATTACTGTAAGATTGTTATTATATAATGATTAGCTTTAAAATTCCAATTCAATAGACTTGAAACATAAATTTCCAGCATAATGATTGTTACATCTCATTTCTTTTGATCCAAATATATTCTCAAAAATCAGTATTAGATACAACAAAAGCATATTTAAACACCAATTATTTGTAACTAATTGCCAAAAAAGATGAAAAGAAAAACAAAAAACAGAAAAACAAGCCCCAAATCTTAAATGAGTTCAACACACCAAAAGCAAAAACTGATGCAAAATTCTTAGAGTGGATGACATTCATTTACAGGAGGGCCTCAGTAAAGAAAATGACCACCACCACCACATCTCCATAGTAGATGTGCCTGTCAAACACAGGACGCCGAGGGATTAAGATAAGAGCACACAGCAGGAGTTGACACTGTTAAGCCTACAATTATTCCTAACAGGCTCCTTTAAGCTGAAGATAAGAAGTGAGCTGAAGCTATTAACAAAACTCTTCTTAGCATTCACAGGGTTAAAAATCAAGAACCAAGTCAGATTCTTCTTATAAATGTTGCTGATTCAGAAAAAAAACCCAAACCAACACACACACACACACACACACCTCACAGCTTGTCTGATTATTCAGCTGCTTCTCAGGGAAGGGAGATTTATATGTAAACATGGCTGCAGGAAACAGGAGGAAGTTTTTAGTGTGGAGGTAACAGAATCTATTTTGCATAACCCTAAATACTTTCAGTTGATCTTCAGTTGTTAGAAGAGTCCCTTCACTTCCCAGCTCTCTCGCAGTTTTGAACAGGTACAAACTACAACTTTGAGGCACAGGCACAAATTTGGCACTTTTCAAAGACAATTAAAACTGACTCATGATATTTGGGTAAGAAGTATCTTAGTATTTTACCAAATTCAAGATTAAAATATTAAAATGTAAAATGAGAAGTGTGACATGCATGGGCCTGCTGGAAAAATACAAAAGCTTACTAATATAATCTTGCTGTATAATGGTAACATTAAGAAAAGCTCAAGTGACAAATTACACAGTAGAGAAAAGGGGGGAAAAAATGGACGATTTTCATTTATTTTGTTCGTATGAAGACTGTCTACTGCCATCAGGACAAAATGAGTGTGACTTTAAACTGATCTCTGTCAGTGCGACTCCTTCTGCACTGACTCATCATAAATGTGACCAGATTTTTTTTTTTATTATTTAGATGGTTTGCTTTGTTGTATTTCAATGAATCGCTTTTCTTTTAAAGAACTTTGAATCTCAACTATAATAATGGTTAGATTACTTACGGCTGGGTTTGTCAAATGTTTCCCAGTGATACCTTTAAATGTCCAAACAAGACATCATCCTTAATTAATAACAAAAATGTTATCTGGGCCCCATGTGCAGCACAGGAGTAATTTTCCAAATAGTTTGTTTCTTACCTATGAAATCTATGCTTTACCTAGCACAGTGCACTATTCTTACTTCATTACAAATTTTATTTATAATATATATTATGTCATATATAAATATATATATATATATATATATATATCATATATATTCTATGCAGTAATATAGAATATTTATATATGTATTCTACAGATATAATACAGCATTTGAACAGGACCAAACACTTCTGTGCTCATTAACAAGATTTTAAGTTGCTATCCCTTTGGTTAAGTCACATGCAGCAAACTAATACAAGGTGATACACAATAGCATTTTCTTCCACATATAGAAAAAACAATTACAACACTATTCACATAGCTTTCAAGATTTACCTTGCCATATCCTCTCACTTGAATTACCTCAACTTAAATACAGATTTTGACACTACACTCTGTTCATTGTTTTTCCGAGGGCAAGAAAAAAGAACGCACCTGCAGGAAAACATTTTCACTCTTTCTGCGTGCAAGAACAATTCTTTTATCAAATGACATTTTTACTTTCCGTTTACCTTGGGGTAACCTCTCAGATGGCCTAAATTCTGGCTATCTATGTCTCAGATATTTATTCTACATTTTCTGAAGGGCCTCTGGATTTAACATTGCTGACACAAGCTTCTTTAAGAGGAAAATCTCAAATCCTGACAAGCAAGTCAACAATTGTTTCTGTTTATCATCTCAAGCATACAATCCCCTTGAGGCTTACCTAAGCATTCCTTCCCTTATAAACAGAGCTCTGCTTTATTCTGTTTCTTAATCTCTGCCATATTAACCCGTATGCGGGCACACTAATTTATTGAAAGCAATTTTAAAAGATGATACACTCAACAGCTTAGTAGTTAGACCAAACAACTTTGCCCTATTTTAAGTCAAAACTTCAATATCACAAACCATAAAATTCAGAACGCTTCATTCGCTTTACACTGAGACCTCATTTTCCCATGCATGGGGTACACAGCTCCTTTCAGATATTTCTCATAACAAAAAGCCTGACTCTCACAGAGTGGCTGAACATTACAAGAGGGCATCCAGACCCTGCTGTGCAATCTCTGTCTCTCAGTCACCAAAACTCAAGACGATGAGGCCCTGAGAAACCAACTTACCAACTTAAATCTTACGTCATGCCTGCTTTGAAGGAAGCCTAGACAAGGCAGTTCTGAATGCCAGAGAACTCAATGCAACCAAGTTGCCCCCAAACAATCCCAAAGTCTCCCTTGAAGACTAGCAGCAGATTGACAAAGCCCTTACTGAGTCCTGCCTTTACAGTCAATCACTCAAGAAGTTCACTGTTCTTTTAACTGTAGTCTCCTTATGGGCTTTTGCCAGCAGCATACGTAAACAGCCTGGTAGACACAGGACTAACAAATACAATCCCAAAGGTCAATGATCTATCACGTTAAACACCTCATGTCTTTATTCCCTGGTGTTCCATCCATACTTTTCAGTTCAACATTTCCCATTCTCCTATAGCCCTTCCTCTACAGCACGTAAGGAAAGTAATAACAAATACTAAAGCCTTCATTGTATACATAAGCTGTACTGCACATTTTTTTTATATATATGCACACACAAAATGTGCATATACAGTAAACCTGATGAACTAGTGTTTCTAGTCAGGCTTTCTACTGCCAAGAAATCTTCCCATCAAATGTGAATTCCAAAAAAAGTGAAGAATTTACACTAAAAATATTTGTCTCAGAGAAAAAGAGATTAGTCAAAATCAAACTTCCGACAATCTCTGCTCAGGTACATATGGTACAAGATTTTGGCTATACTTTCATTAAGGATCCATATTTTCCAGGGCTTTGTTTTAAACTAACAAACTTGCTTGTGGTCTTCAATTCTGCCTTTAGGGATTACTTCAGGAAGGAAAAGATTCTCATAGTTTTACTTTGGAGCTTCTAAAACATAGCCAGGCCTTCTCATTAAGTCTGGTTAATAAAAGTGAACTGACTTATTAGTCCACCAGCAACCTTGAGTAAGGGACTGTAAGAAGAAAAAACGTAAAAGCAAAAATGTTCTGCCAATAGCTTAGATATCTTCCAGAATCAAATAATTCTACATCTTGGGCATTCAATTTTCATAACATACCTTTTAATAAATAATACATAAGTAGCTAATTCCTATTCACGGATCGAAGCGCTATTACATTTTTCCTTTTCTTTTTCCCCTCTGGACAAAAGGTACTTGCCAAAAGCTGATGAGGAGATAGACTTAAAGTGTTCTTTCTCCTCAGGTTGCCACGGCAATTTCTCTGTTCACATGGTCTTTTCAAAAAGGTGTTTATCTGGCATTATTTTGCCAAGTGAAACTCGTGCTACTACAAACAATACACTCCCTCTCAAAAGTAACACTATTACTTATTTATATAATTTATTCTCTATAAGCAAAGAATTATTGGAAATTTTAATTGGAAGACAATAACAAAAGCAAACTGATGTTTCACTAAAAGGATCAAAAAAGGGTCACTTCATATTAATAGACTGCTTAGAAATAGAGAGAATTTCTACTATACTCTGGCTAATGACATTCACTTTCTGAATAACATCCACAGACGTGCATTGCTGGTTTTTAAATCAAGGACCACCTACTGCACAAAACCAGATTTCCTCATAAAGACTTCTTTTCCCCATTATATTTAGGTTTAAATTCTCTTTCTTAATGACCTGCTTTATAAATTATTCCCTTTAGTACCTGAGTACTAATACTACTTGGGAGTATTATACAATACAATACTACTTGGGAGTAGTACCTGATCCCAACCCTATGGCTGTCTTATAATCCACACACCATAGCCCTGGAGGTGCAAGCAAGCACATAGCTTTGCTGAGATAAACAGAAAGTCTTGTTGACGGTACTTACGATCTACATTTTCATACTGAGAAAACTGAATTGCTAAAAGTTGTTGTTCAATAATCAAAAAAAAAGGTCAGTCTGAAAAATGAAATATGTAAAACACCACTAAATGTCAAAAAGCAACAGGAAAAATGAAGCAGCAAAGACAATTGAAATTACTATGGTAGAGCAGTAGGGTTACTGCTCATTTTCTTCGCTTTAGCTATATTTAGGTGCCACTACGAAGAATCTTAGGTATCTCAACTTTCTTTAAATAAATAATTGAAAAAATGCCAAACCAGTAATATTACCCCTTCCATAAACTTAAAGGGATGGTAACTCAAGTTCTCCACAGTAAACACTGTCAAAGGGCATAAAGCTGCATGCATCTACAATTCCAGATAAAATTTATGAGTAAGATATCATTACTTCGGGTTGGTTAGAAGCTTCAGATGGCCATGGGTCATTTTCAACCCTCAAAGCTATAAAAGAATAACATCTCACAAAGCTTTCAAATACACATAGACCTACCTTACTTTTTTTTTCTTAGTACAGTAGTAACATACTTAGGCAATCTAGACATTAAAACATTTTGGAAGCTGATGGGCTCTATTTCTTGGTAGGTGTTACTGAAACGTAACATCCAAACCTGGAAGACTGCACACATCAAAATGTAAATACATAAGATGCTTATTTGCATGCATCACATCTGCACAATACATTATCAAGCTGCATATCAAGAAGCAGTATACAGATGTCAAAGAATAAGCAGACACTTTTTTTCTTAATATCATACAGTAAAGGCATATGAGCTAAGTATCTGAAGAATAACACTTAGTGGAAATTTCACTTAGAGATACTCTGCAGATGTAGAACAATTAAGAAACTGGCCAATAACATACAGGGTTTGCAAAACTGTCTTTTCTTAAATTTTTTAATCAAAAGTCAAGTTAAGACTGCAACTGCATATACACAATTTGAGTCAATGCGACTCTTCTACAGGCTCAACAAAATTATTTCCAACTCTGCTCAAGAAGCAGGAGTAGGCAACAAAACATATTCCCAAAGTCATCACCTAGAAAAACGTAGAAAATAGATGGGACTAGCAAATAATATTGCCTACATGCTCTTACCATTCTTTAAGTAGCATGAAGATAGCTTTCAGGCCAGAGAGAAGACAAAAATTTCAGATAGTATAGTTTCACCTATGAATGAACAATTATGACAAAAATCACTGAAGAGCCTACAAAGACGACAGTCTGTGAAAGCAAGTGCCCAAACAGTACCTGTTAAGCCATTTGAAAGAAGAAAATCTACCTTTTCAGTCTCATTCATGGAAACAGCCTGCACACTGGAGAATTCTGCATGTGCTGACTATCACCTTACGCTTCCTCACAGCCCAGTTTTTTCCTCTCTGTAAGCAACACCCATGTGGAGCTCTATAACAAATCAAACTGTGTTATTCACACTAGAAAACAAAATACAAATCCCCACAATGACTAGCAATGCTAAAGCTATGAGAAACAGAAGCCTCAAGGCAAGCAAATCACACTTGATTTATTTTTACCAACACAGGATAAGCTAATTTGGTGTCCCAAATGAAATCAAATGTCCATCAGTCTTGCTGGTTTCAGCAGATGAATATGCTCACCTCAGCAGGTCAGACAGCTACCTGTGAGACACGCTTAATTCCACCAACACCGCCATGAGGGAACCTCATTTTAATCCATTACAAAATGAAAGGCTGTAACAAACAGCAGAAATATCCTTGTCACATGGCTCGTCTGAGAAAAACTGATTCAATTTTGGGAACAAAACAGAAAACACATCAATAAGAGGTAACTTCTCCTGTATTGGTTAACATGCCCTTTCCTTGAAAAGAAACAGAGCTTTGAGTTAGATTTATGTTTAGCAAGATTTTAACAGGATACTTTTGAGGTAGTAGGAATTCAAAGCAGATGACCCTCCCCCAACGCAGTATCTGGGTTTGAATCAAAGTATGACCACATAGGCCATTCTACCCACCAGAAATAGCAGCATAACATGCGTGGCCCTGCTTATGCATCTAATGCAGCTGTGAGAAGCTCTACCCCAGTTCTGGGTTACGCGATCTCAGTCTAACTTTGCCAACTTGGAGCCCATTTGCATTCTCACATAATCCTCCACAGCATCTCAACCATAGCCTCCAAAGGAGGAAGTCATTTCAGATGTTTACGAGATGACTGTGATCAAGTTCCGTGTGATGGAGACAGTAAGAAGTGAAGTGGGCTCTCATTATCATCCTAAAGGTAACCATGTCCTTTTCCCCGTTCCTGTTTTTTTTCCCCCACAGTCTTGACTCTCATGAAGGGTCTGCTGGCTCCATTGCAAATTTGATATAATTTGTTAATTACTCAACATTGATATAACTTGTTTCCTCCTTTTATTCATTTATTTATTTGAGCTCACCCAGGACTCGAAAGATCGGGCAAAAAAAAAAAAAAAAAAAGCAGCAATGAAGTTGTATTCTATCTAAAGACCCCAAATTGCCCAAGACATGGAGTTCAGCCAATATATGCTCAGACTCAGTGAACCATGACCTGGAGTCCTGACTAGCTCCAACAGCAGTTTAAACCCCACGCACGCATAGCACAAGGTGACGCTGAGTCTTCCAACAGCCACAGTTAAACAGGAAATGCAGAAGGCAAGGTTTGCTCTTGCGACTTCAGTAATCTGGAGGCAATGAAGAAGAGCTATTATTTCTAGTACTGCAGCATCAGAAACTTCTCACAATCAAATCACAAATACCACATAAAAGCCATACTGATGGCTGAGGCTGAAGCTTTGCAAGGGAGTGAGAAGGCTCAAGTAGCATTTCTGCTTGGGTCCCTTTCCAACCTTTCAGCTGGGTGTCATCAGTAATTCAGACTGAAGGCAGGGGATAGCAGCTCGTGGAAGATGAGCAAAGGAAGTGGCGAATGCTGGCTCAGTGCTAATGAAGCAGGGTGCTGAGCTGTCCCTTAATCAAGCAGAAGAAATCAATATAGCTGAAATTCAGGGGCTGAGCTGTGTGCTCTCAGCAACGAATCTGCTTGTGCTGGAAGCACATGGGGGATTAATGGAATTAAAACAGAAAGCTTTTGTTCACGAGATAAGTGGATAAATGTTCAAATTATAACAGAGACCTTCACAGCTGAGTCCTAACATTATGTTCAGAAGGAGCCCTTATCTTTTTACACTGGAAAATAGGTCTAAATTAAAATGCAATCCTACAGTCTGTGCAGCTGAAATCTAGCACCTAAGAGAATTGATTCCTCCTGCTAACAGTAATTCTGATCCATATCTTGGGGTAAAAGCCCCATCATTCCTTCTGTAGATGAAAGCACTGGGTGCCAAACTGCTGGACAACACTCACCTCTGACTAAAAATCCACACTCTAGCTCCTGGTGAAAGGATGGGTTCTTTCAGGGCTGATTCCCTTGAATATTAGCACTATTTGTGGAAAACACAAGGCATCTACCCTATCATTTCTTCTCTCATTATTTACGTGCACTGAAAGGCAGGCAGGCACCTACCCATCAGAGGCAAATTAATAGGCAGCAAAAGACACTGCCTAGACACACAGCAGACTGGCTCACAGCCCCAAACCACACAGAAAAAAAAAGACAGCTTCAGGACTAAAGCACAGAAGACCACAAAGGGGCTTTGCATCAAAAATGACAACTGGAAAGCAGCTGTTCTGCAACCCTGAATGTCTGCTTACCAGAGGAAACTCGCAGCCTGCTTCTGAACTACATGTATTTACATCAATTTAATAGAATTTGCCTGTAAAATAAGTCAGGAATCCTCCTGCTCCTCTCCATAACAGATTGAAGCTTGGCCCTGGTAAACTGTGTTATTTGATTCTCTCATCCAGCATGCAGCATATATGCTAGGAGGTGGCACAGCAGTATTGGAGAGATGTAACCAAGCCTTCAGACAGGAGCCCATCACAGTGTGGGAGTTTCCAGGTACATTGACAAGGGAACACACGGGGCTGTTCTGATGGCACACGGTGCACAGCAGTAACATATTGATGTGATGGCCGTGTGATGCTGGGTTTCTCCAGAGAGAGAGAGAGAGAGAGAGAGAGAGAGAGAGAGAGGAAATGAGAAGAAATGAGAAGAAAATCCCACCACAGAACTAGACAGGAAAACAGACTAGCAGAATATTAAACATGTGTTGTACTTCACATGCTAAAGGCCTTATTCCTGGATGCATCATACACTGCAGGGGTCAATGCCTAACTGAATTTAAATAATTCAGAGACAAAGAAAGCAAATCCTCGTCCGCAAATAAAACTCCTCACACAGCTTTTAGTGGGCACTTAGTAAACACTTGGAAGAAACAAGATTACACATTAAAATCACATTAAGAAAGTTACAATTACCAGAAATGATTAGATCAAAACTGGAAATCATACAATCGTGTTCACTGCACTTTAAGTTCAATGACATATATACCTGGAACTGCCACTGCAAGAGCATCATTCATCTTTTAAAAAATGTTTTGTGATGCATTTAAATCTACACCCTGGCTAATGAAAATGTTACTTCTTTGTAAGGAATGATATTGTCACTGAAAGCAGAGAGATGCAGTTCCCATTACTGAACGTGGTCTCTTCAGAGCTTGCTTTCTCAGGTCCTGCCCAATACAGCTGTCTTTCCAGAGCAAGAGCTAAGATGTGTGAACAGCAGAAGCAGCAGAGGCTGTATGCCCCAGGCAATTGTTACACCTTTCTGATTTTCTTTTCAAGGAGTTTCACCAGGTCAAATAGACCCAAATCATTTCAGACAGAACAGGACAAGAATTCAGAGATTTCTATTAACACCATCCACTTTGTTCTTTCAAAAAAAGACTGAGTAGTACGTGGTAATTGGTATCTGTTAGACAGTTGCTCTCAGCCTTTCATCTTGTTAGTGAATATTACACCTGACACTGATTTTTGTAGAAATATTCAGCTGCTCTGGCCATTCTGTGCATCAGAGTAGCAAACTGGCAAGAAGTTACAAACCTGCATCGCTTTTCAACCCTTGACTCTCATATATCCCTCTATTTCTGCCACCATGTAAGTAAAGGAAAGTAATCAAATCTAATCAGATCAAGTAATCAAAGTGCTATGATATCTTAAAATACTTTACTGTGAAAGGACTATGCTGGATGTGAACAATAAGCACACTTGTCTGCAAAATATATAATTATTTAGTATAGAACCAATGTAGTGGGCAGATGCTTAGAGCTCTCCAAAAATCATCTTTTCCATGTAAGAAGCACCAGTGCACTGCACTCTGCCAGCCTTAACAATCATCTCTTCAATGCTCCAATGCAAGAAACTCCATCAGAAGCCCACCTTGAGCACTGACAGTCAAGTAGCTAAGCATGTAAGGATACTTAAGGATCCGTAAGCAAATTAAGTAATTCCAGTGATGTCAGTAAGAAAATATAGAGATACAGTAAAATTGGTTGCAACTTATCCTTAAATACTCACCCTAAAAGCACCAGATGAGCTTATCTTACCAAGATATCTTAGGCAAGTAATTAATTTGTGGATTACAGAACTGAAATTTTTCAAGTTCATTTGAGATTAGGAACAGTTTGAACTCTAAGAAATACCATCTGTTCTCAAATATACAAGCATCTCTGTTTCCTTTTTTTTTTTTTTAAACCCTGTTATTACTTTAATAAGCAGAGTAATAATGGGGGGTTAAATTAGTAATAAAGATTAAATTACTGCAGAAGCAACAAGTAAAACCCAGAACTTGTACGAGCTACTCAAAAGTACTCTCTGGCTGCAAAGAAAAAGGAGAAAGTAAACAAACTACTTTTCCTCTACAGATACATCTACAGCCTTGTTCTCCAAGGAAGGAGAAAGGGCAAAAAAAATCAGATTTTTTCTTTTTCCTTCTCATCAAACCAAGTAGTTTTATCTCTGGATGAAATTATCCCACTTTCATGAAGTCTGTCTCAAAAACTATTTTGCTCATAGATTGCACTACACATCAGAAAAAACACCTGCATATTATTTCAGAAGTCTGAACTAAGTTTTCCCTTTTTCACTTTATAGCATATACAGCTTCAATACAAACACACACTGACATAATAATAAACATACAAAATAAACATAATAAATAATAATAAAACAATAATAAACAAAAATAAACATACAATACATAAAGAGTTCAACATCTTACATCAAATAAGCCAAAAAATACTACAGTAACAGAGGCTTAAAAGAATCAGCAATATGTTACTTTAGGCACTGGCTCCATTTTAAAACGCTGCCATTTAAAAATACTGTCATATTACCCAAATACTCCACCCATCTGCAGCACAGCAATTCGTACACCTTTGTGCTCTCCTGCTGTTTTTTTCCTTCAATCAGTAAAACATTAATTTGAAAATCTGAATCTATTCTTCATTTTATTTTTAACAGGAAACATATGAGCAAGACTTCATTTCTTTGCTTTTTTAAGCTTTAGACTTGAAATTAGGTAATAATTATTTACTAGTACAAATTGTGTCCCATTTTATTTATGAATAATTTATCATAACCAAGAAGCTTATCCAGGATCCTTTCAACCTAAAATCATAGCTTAAAAACCTAATTGCTAAAATCAGTTTAAATGCTATGCAGCTAACTCACTTAACTGACAAAGACCTGGATTACAGATTGAAAATGCAGTGGTCAAATCCAATGTTATCTGCTCAGAGCATTTGAGTCAGATTACCTGATGGATATCTAAAGAAACAAGACTGATAACAATCTGTCTATATAAAAGGCTCATCTGTGTTTTATTAGCAGCTTCAGGTAGGGCCGTTACGTAAATGGAGTTGGGAAGTTTTATAGACATATGAACTTGGAATCAGGAATCCCCAGACCATAATTTAGATCAAGGTGTGATTTAATGTTACAAATTTAACCAGAGGCTCATAGAAAAATCAGCACCCATCCCCTTCCACCAGCATCCCCCAGATTCCCATCTCAGACAAAACCAGCTCATTCAGCTGCAGAAGACAGAGCAGAGTCGACCATACATGCTGCACAGCTCATCACAGGAAGCAGAAAAAAGCCTCCACTGTAATGGAAAAGTTGTAAAACAGTTCAGACAGCTCTTGATGCTTCTTCCATATGTGTATTTCTCCTTAGCACAGACATCTTTTCTAAAATAAAGACCGCCACAAGAACAGACTTCGTCCTGTCCCCTACTCTGAGCACCCAATAGGAGAGTGCTCTGTTCATTTGCTTTCCAACATCACTACATCCTTATGAGAAACTGAATTCTTCTCTTACCCCTGAAGAATAGCATAGCGTGCTCTGGCCTCATAAAGCAAGAACTCTGCATGAACACACAGACATGCACTCACACTCTAATATCTGTTTATGGCCTGAAATCTGTTACTGTGTTTTCACCTTCTCTGAGAAAATAATATTCACTACCGGACAGATCCATTACTTTCATGTAGCAACACTGGAATTTATGTAAATGGATGAACTTTATCTCTTTGCAGCGGTGTGTAATTCAACAAGGGAGGGAAATTAGCATTGTTTGATATAGTATTTCTAAAAGGAATGATACAGTTATTGCTAAACCCAATTACTGTATTCAGTTCTTTTGCCTGCTTCATTCCTGAAACAATGGAACAAAGCTATATTCACCTGTATCTAATTTCCAACTTTATCTCTTTTTCTTTAAAAAACAAAGCAAACAAACAAACAAAAAAAACAACCAAGCCTTAAATGCATTCTTTTCTATAGTTCTTCATATCCATGAGCTTACAAAGAAAATTCCCAAAAGACTTGAAATGTTATTACTAGCTGTTTAAGCACTTAATGAATGGAACACGTTTAATTTACTGCAGTGTTCTCTAAACTAAGATTGAATTCCTGTCCCTCAGACACTCTTAACTGTAGCAGATTCACTGCAATTCACCTTATTAATGAAGATTAATAGAAAAAGAGGGTAGGAAACTTCATAGCATTGTAGACATATGGTTGTATGGAACTAAGTGCATTGAGCCACATAAATTATTTGAGCAGGTGAGATAATGAAGGGTAAAACAGGTAGGAATAGAGTCTTGACTGAAGAACATAAGGGTAGTAAAATCATCTAATGTTTGCTAGTAGCATATTCAAAACTACCAACAAGCTTCCAGAATTAGGGATCTTTGCTAATTTTTGCCAGTCAACATTATTTGTAGACATACTACTTAAGTCTGTTTCATCTACTGTGATGAATAAAGGAAAATACCACGAAACTTTAAACACACATAAAACATCTGACGGAGTTCACCCCCAAATACCACGCATTTCACAAAGGCATTTTTAGAATGTGAATAAATGATCAACTTTAAAGTGATCAAAAAAAACCCAACAAAGTGAAAATAAATTTGACTGTAGATATGCTGAGGAAATAATAACAACAACAACATATCCATGCATACACACAAAGACAACTAATTTTTCCTGCTTAAAAAACCAAGAAGTCTTGCATTTATCTAAATATTCCCTCCAAAGAGACCTATGTCATCATGGATATAGTAGACAAGCAGCAATGTGTATTATTTGGACATTTCCCTTCAAGGGAAATTTATAGGAAAGCAGGGAAACCACTTAGTTTGAAAACACACACTGATTTGATGGAAACTTCAGTACGAGAAAGGAATTAGAAATGAAATTAAATCAAGTGACTGCTATTCCTGTAGAGAGAAAGTACCTACATCAAACATACAAACACAGCTCAGAAAAAGAGCATACATGTGTGTGAATACATGCCTAAGAGCACACGTACTCCTTGATAAGTACATGCATATGTTATTGGTGGACAAATCTGATCTTTCCCAATTGCAAATCAAGATTCAAGGAAAACAATTCAGATCTTATGCTGGAACTTACTTAGAACAATTCTAAACATTTTGTTGAAAGTTAGAAATAAAACCATTTTGGAGCTACTTTTTGAAGATGTAGAATTTCTTTAGTCATACGAAGACTTCAAAGTTGGCAAAATCTAATTACAAACTTTACGCCTTGATTTTACAGTACATTACTGTTTTCTTTTTCTCTAACTACAAATAAAAAGTTAATGTACAAAACTAGTAGAACACAATATAATTGAAAAGGAGACTATTCTCATCATTTCCAATTCATTTTCTAAGAGCTGCAATAATAATTTAACATCATAACTTCTGAAAGACCAAATCTCCCACACAACCAAAGCCCAACCTATGTTAAAACAAATAAGAATACAACTGTAGTACACCTATCTCAATTTTGAACATAAAAATCAGTATTTTCTTCATTTCTGGGGCTGCAGTCTTCTCCATGTAATTTTCAACTCACTTCACCATTAATTTTTTTGTCTTTGTTTTCCCAGTAACATCGTCAGAAAAGAGGCAACATTTTTCACCTAGCAAAGTTAAGTGGGAGAATTATAACGACAAAATGCCTGCTGGGATTAGCATGCACTATTAATGTGATAGAAATCACCTCTTATGATGTAAAATCATCAGATGTATTCTGCTATGCAAATACAGTGTTTCTAAAAATGAACATGATGTACTACTGCAGATGGAAGGAAATTTAGTTATAACTGTAAGATCCCACTCCAGCTACCACTCTGTGATACAAAACCTGAAAATGAAGCCACGTGCATCTCTGTTGCTTGGCTTTAAGCTTCATTACAAAGTCAGGAACAAGTACATTAAACTGCTCAGCAAATCTGTGTCTGATTGGTTTTATTAGGACAGATTTGTGTCCCAGAAAACAAACTAAGGTAGAGTTAGGTATAGTTACACAAAAATAAGATAAAAGGCAATAACTTCTATTTACTTACATTCTAAGTTCATTCAAAACTGGAATTCAATGGAAATTTCATATGGAAACACTACTTTCTAAGACATAAATAAACCTATACTGTAAATCAGACTGACAGATTTCTCAAAGCTCCATCTTCCTCTGCTCCATTTCACAAAGTTGCCCTTCTATGGTCAAACACCCAGCCCAAATCTAATTTCATCTGTCTGAGCACCTCTTGCACTTGGTAGGTTCTACAAAAGCTTCTTCTCTGATTCAACAGGAAAACTACTGAATACATCACAGAGTAAAAATTTTATCATTGAATTTAATAACATAGGGCATGACACAGTCAAAGCTATAGCCATTGCCAAGTGTGATAGACTTTGGTCACCCCTGTTCCTCTTGCACTAATTCTAGCCAGGCACTGGACACTGTATCCAATTCCCTTAAATTTATTCTGGCTGAACTGAAGCTTCCATAGAACATATTTTCTCCAGCCGGTTCTTCAAGTATTCGGACTCAGCCTGGCTGTGCGTGCTGCTGTGAATTTATCTCTGCTGGGAAACACATTTTTCTCCTGCTCCTCAAATTTCAGGTTCCTTCTCCAAGAATGGCCCAAAATATCACAAATCTCATTTTAAGAAACAGATGTTCAGAAACGTGACTAAAACGCAATCGCAATCTTTTACACAAACACTCACAATTGTACCTTTCCCTGTCCCACCCAATCTAGAATAATTGCAGCTATCAGGAAAGCACACAGGAATCCTTCAGATGATCTCTCTTGATTAACTTAGCATCTTTCTCTGCAGCTCCCCATGTACTCCAAGCGTTCCAGGTGAAAGTGTGAAGATGGAGAAGACATTTGAACTAATGCACTTAGTGATTCTGTAACAAAACCCTGCTTTTGCAGGGAACCATGTGTATCATGGCAAATGCAAGAACTGCTGAACAGTGTCTATCGAGCCCAGTAAGCATTCTAGCCAATAACAGATGTCTATAAAAGATTATAGTGATACTTCCTGAGCCAGAGAAAGGGGTTTTTTTTTGTGCTGAACACTCCATCAATAGATTTTTCTTCTCTCTTCCTGGTCAGATGCATTTGGAGGCCATCTAAAATTTCAGTGCCACAGCATTCTGAAACGAAGAGCTGGATGACAACTGCATGTTTGGGATTAGCTTCAACATCAAGAAACAAAGCAGATAAAGAATTTATGGCTGGCTTAACTTCTCTTTGGAGAGCCTGAACTGACCTTTGTGGAATTTAACAGTTGCTGAGGCTTGGGAAGAATGGAAATGTGAACCGAATGAGAAAAGCCCACTCTGCTACCTTCTGCCCTGCAGATCTTCATTTACGAAGACTTGTCAGCATAGAAAACCCACAACTACACTTTCAGAGGAGCATGAAAAATTATGCTCCTCTACAATCTTTGACATCTCATATTTTGAAGGTGTAAATGTACTGTAAATTAGAAAGATCCAGGCAAGACCAGTAATTTATCTATTAGCCTTCCTTCCTTCGATTACATTCAATCACAGTAAAAAACTCAAACTACAGTAATGAAAAACCAGACCACAGAAACAAAATTAAGAAAACTGCTAGAGAAAATAGATAGCTCCAATAGAGCTCATCCTGTGTCCTGATGTTGTTTCAATAGTTACAGTTACTTTCCTGAATTGTTCAGGTTGGGTTTCTTCCAGTGTTCCGCGTATTTAGAGAAAAAACATCATAATTATTTGCTCTGATCCAAAATCTCTTATCTGAATAAATCTCCATTATTCAAAATCCCCACTAATGGTTATATGAGCGATTGTTTTTTTTAACCTACAAATAGCGAAGTTCATCTTAGAATGGTATGTCAGCCATACAGAGATTTTGTTAGTTTACAATAAAGAAATTAAAAAAACACGTTGTTGTTGTCTTTTCTAACCCTTTAGAACTCCAGTTCTAAATTTAACAGAGACAAAATCTGAAAATTAAATTACCACAGTACAATAGAGCTCATTGCAATTTACTGTTCCAATTGCCACTAGCTTTTTAATGCAGTTTTAATGACGAACCAATTAACTAAGCTGCTTCATGTGTCAAAGTGAAGCACTGCTTTCCTGAGTCCCAATACTAAATGTGTTCCCATAAGCTACATCCTCTCCTTTCCCCCCCAACTGCTTTATCTATTATCAATAGCATTTTTTCCTCTCCTACACAATCAATTCTCCATTTTTCCAGATAATTTCTTGCTGGAGTTCACAAACTCGCTTTCACTGTCAGGGCCTTGTCACTAAGGAACCTTCTATGGAAAATGAGTATATACATATTTCTTTTTACTCTCAATGAAAAATGCCTCTATGGCCATTAATAAAAAATAAGGTAATTTCTGGGTTGAACAAGTATTCAACTATATTCATTTTAAATTTACAGCACATGCAGAAATACTCCACTGTGTCAGGTCTCTGTAGTTGTATTTTAGCTATTGAATTACCTCTAGTCAAAGCCATATACCAAAGCAATGTGTTTAGAGAGGCACATTGATGTAAGTAACTAAAACTCTTCCAACTGTGTGCTGCACATTTATAAGCTTATCTGTTTTAAAGAAATGTGTTTTGAAGCTTATCAGAGGTACTCTATTTCCAAGTTCGTTTAGCTGAAATGAAAAGCAATCAGATTCCACTATAACAAGTTTACCTTTCCAAAAGAAACAGCCTACTTAACTCATTCTAATGGCCACAGAGCCCATCACACAGTAATAGCTTTTGGTAACATTCACTCCACTCAGATAGCTGTGTATGGACAGACTGGGCACTTCTTTCAATTGATCAGACCTGCAAACAGTCCAGAGTAACCTTGAATTAGCTTTGTAAATCTTGATAAATAATGAGGAAAGCTTCTTCATTTAGGAAGCAGATAAGTACCAATTATACATATCAATCAAAGTACCCTGTTTTGTTACTCTTGATAACGCCTATAGGAGATGCATGGATATCTACTGTCTTAAATTTGTCCTGCAGTGTACATCTGTGCACAGGTCATGCTTTACTGCTGCAGGGATAGCTGTTTCTCTATTGATTGAAAATTAAAATGAGAATTTACGTCCTGCACTCCTATAGTGGAAATGCAATGTTCTATTTTATCGATTCCCTGGTGGCTCTTCGGATACATTTAACAGCTTATATGAAATACCAACATCAAGGTCATTTCAAACAAGCTGTTCCCAGTTCTGCTCCCTTCAGCCTCCCCACAGCACCAGATCGTTAGCTTCTAATTAAATCTTGTACAGTCGGGGCTTCTTTCATCTGCAAAAGTTCTCAAATACTAAGCCAAAATTTTAATTCCTCCTCCTGTGTGCCCTGCTTGTTTCATGCACTCAAGCCCAGAAAAGAATTCAATTCTTATTTGAGGGTTTCCCTATTGATTGGTATTGTTTTTGTTTTTCTTTTCCTCTCCCAAGCTTTTAGCTGCTGTTAACCTTTCATGTCAGAATTTGTTACAATTAGGCTAACAAACTTTCAGCTTTTAACTCCAGTCTCAGAGCCCAATTACTTGATCTAAAGTAAGCTTAATTACGTGAGTTGCTAATTTTATTGAAAAACCAAACCTGAAATACTGCATCTAGTATGAAAAAAATCTTGCAAACGTACACTTTGATAGCCTGATAGCTGACAAGGCTTTGATTTTTCCGAGAATATATTGAGTTCAGGCTGAATGCACCAAGATTAAAGGAAGAATCCCTTAACAGCCAACAGGGCACTTGCAGAGATCCCTAGGGCAAATGACTGGAAGAAAAGCACCCACTAAAACTAGAGCATGAACATAAACAGCATGTGTGGGGAGAACAACTGTCTGCAGAGTTTCTACCTGAAACAGGCGATGTCAGAAGAAGCTACCGTGAGCACTGATGAACTACACAGATCCTACAAGCAAACATTGCTTGTCCAAAAACAAAAATCTTTAAGAGAAGTTATTTTAGTGCCTTTACTATTGTTAAAGAAAGTAAGATACTAAGACACTTGCCACATAAAAATGAGAAATTGTGTGACTGGAAACTTCATCTCCAGCCCTTTGTTCACCTTTGTGGCCCTCCTCAAGGATCCTCTCTAACAGCTCTCTGTCTTTCTTATACTGGAGACCCCAGAATTGGACACAGTACTCCAGATGGAGCCTACTGACAGCACAGTAGAAAGGGGATCAATTGATCTGAAAACTGGAAACGCAAGCTCAGTTCTCCACAGATTTCTGTTGAATGAAAGAAAAAAACCTCACAAACCATTTATATTGTCTTTAATTCTTTTCATCTAGTAGCTGTCAATGAAATACTGTTTATAGACAGAAGAAAGATTTGGATAAGTCAACATTTTGCTAACAAATATAACTGAAGACAGTTTTGTGAAATCATTTGTGGGTGAATTTGAAATACTTCGATGATGATGCTTTCATTAAGAGAAATAATACTAACATCTGGGGAGAAAACAAAAAAACAAAAAAAAGCAACTCTAAGACTTTTATTTTTCCTTAAAATCTTACATCATTTCTCACCAAAGATCAATCTTTGTTGTTTTTTCCTATCAAGGCAATACAAAGAGACAAGCCCTTTCAGAGTACAAGTTACAGCAAGTTTGTTTCCTCATCTAAGTCATTTCATCTATTACTAACAGAAAGTTCCACTTCAATCAGAACTTAAAAAAAAAAAAAGGGGGGTGGGGGGAATACATACCTTATATATTCTATAGAAGATGAAAAATATGAATTAGAAGATCAAATGGCACTCTCTTATCCAGAAATGATGAAACTTGCCTATCCCGTTTTTTATTTCTGACATCCCAGTGGATAAGCTCTTAGTGCAAAAAATCCAAGCACGACTAAACAGAATGAAACTTCATAGATAACATATTAATTCTCTCAATATTGCTGACCAGGCACCGATCAGCAATGATGCACAATAAAGTTGCAGGATGAAAATGGTATTTTTTTTTATAGATTGATGTCAATTAAAACATAGGAAACACAGACTCTTGCACACAGAAACCCATCCCCAACTAAATAAGCCACTAACAAGACTGTTACTAACTTGATCAAACCTAACTTTCCACTTGAACAAACAAGGAAGCCATTTTCTGCTTTTCATTTGTGTATTTCTGAGACCAGATCCTGAACGGACAAACGAAAAAGCATAACATTGATTCGGTGTTTGTTTTTGAACAAAATCTATTTATGCAAAGTATGCTGCTCTTGCCTGAATGTATCTATAATGAAAAAAAAGCAATCACAAAGGATTTCATTCTGGCAGGAGCTGAAAGAAGACAGTGACTGTAAGAGTATCTGTAACATCTGAAGACAAGAAACAATGCAAGATTCAGTCATGAAGACTTACAGTTGACCTTCCTATGCTCAAAAGATGGGTTTGTAAGGCAAGGAAAATGAAGTGACAGAAATGGGAACACGCTGAAGAAACAACTCCCAAAATATCAGTCCGAGATAAGATAGCAAACAAAAAATAAAACAAATGATACATATGCATGTAGACATTTCATTCCATTAAAAGCCACTTCTCATTATTTATTTAGCTACTATTGCAATTAAACAGCATTGAAGACACCAGTTACATTAGGTAACATTAGAGAAAGCAACAGAAACTGCAGTGCAGCCCACCAGTAGCAGCCCACCCAACAGCAGGGAGCAGACAGCTCCCCAATCAGGCCAGCACCTGCATCATTCCTTACTAACTAGCAGTGAGCTCATCTCAAAACAGACCTGAATGATAAAGGTTTATCAGGTTAAACTATGCAACAGCAGCCTGCCTGTCAAAAATATGCAAGGTAACTTCAATCTGACAGAGAAAAGAGTGAAAAGCAATTAAATTTAAAGCCATTTACTAATCCCAACTTACAAAACCATTAGGGCTGTGTGTGTGAGAGGCAACAATACAAAATCTATTTCCTATTGGTATAGCACAGATGCAGCGGCTGGTGAAGGTACATCTGGGAATTTCAGGCTGAGACACTGTTTTCTTGATCTGTAGTCCCATGAGATCAAGACCTCCCTACAGCAAGCGCTAAATTCCCCAAGAAGGGAATCAAAGCCCCATATTTACATCTAAATAGCAAGAGAGGAGACAAAATGCCAGTCCCAAATTACTTCTGTGCATCTATTGAAGAGACATGGTATTGTTCCTTCTAACAGGACTGATTCTCTGGTTTTCGACAGAAGAGCACGGCACCATCGCAGCAAAGAACACTGTAATATCAACTCCAACAAACCCAAAGGAAAACGCATAAAAATATCAACTACATACATTTAACTTCAAAACTTTTAAAGAAAAATAACACAAGCCTAGTACTTCATTACCATTACAATAGATAATACAGTATTTCCATTGCCTACGTATGCTCAACAGCCTAATCATTTTATGAATCATAACCACAAATCTCATCTGCTTATTAGACCTTTCTGTTATTCCAGCTGAGTATAAATTAAGAGGAGAACTGAACTTCAGTATTCAGTCCTTGTAAACAAAGATATTTATTGCCACCATTACACTAACCAATGCCAACAAACACATCTTCTGTAAGTATGAATCTAAAAAAAAAAAATAAAAATAAGGCCAACCTCCTTGTCTTTCACAAAGTGCTTAAATCCTTTAATAAGGGGTAAGGTCACAATGGTTAAACTTAACAAATTTGTCTCAGGATGAAAAGACAACAGTAATGCATAAGGCACACTTCTAACCTAGCCCAAATGGCTATTCTATACCCAGAAAGGCCAACTCCCTGAGCAGCTCTGCACACTTAAACTCACACCCATGCACGCTGTATTTTCAGGCACAAGCCTTGGCACCATCATCTTTTTTGAAAAGTAGAGCCTGTACTCAATCTACTTCTCTGCCAAAAACGAGTTTTCCAAACTACTGCTACTTACATCTTCAATTTGTTACTTAACAAATGAACACCTGTGGCTGACTTGTCTTATTAGTGATATTTTCTGCCTTGGGCATGTATTATCAAGCATTAGTATAAGATTTTTCACTATTTTTTGGCTTCCAACTATTTTCTCAAGGAACTTAAACATTATCCCTATGAAGGAGAAAAAGGTAAGCAGCTGACCTCCCGCATAACTTGATAATTAAGAAAATCAGTAAATGATTATGCCATATAATCCCTATCTAAGAATCTGTGTCATAACACAAGCTTTATTTTTTATGTCAGCTTTCTCATGCCTTGACAGTGTGTTAGCCTTGTGTAAAATCCTTGAGAGCTAAGAAAAAAATTAGCGAACGCATCCTTAAGTGAAGCAATGTTTTGGTCTAATCTAACCCAAATAACAACATTTGGAATAATTCCACAAGCTCCAAATAAATTCATGAATTCCATTTCTGTCAACACACAGCATTTTTTTTATTTGATGTATGTTTACAACACTAACAAATCAAACTAAACCAGGAGAGAAAGCACAACAAAAAGTCTCTGGAGAACAACAGGAGTATTTTGATGCCTGAAATCCAGCAGATAATAAGATTTACTAGAAACTTCATCCTACAAACATTGTAGTTATCCATCATGCATAATGAATTAACTTTGCATTTCATTAAAAATTCATACAGTCTGTTTTTGACTAACATGTTGCATATATCAGTGCTATCTCATCTATTTTCTTGCATTCTGGAATATTCAGCAGAGCACTACTTACAAAACAGAGGTAGAAATAAAAGTCTTCATAGTGCAGTGCACTAGATTTTTCCATTGTAGAACAAGTTGCTTCCATTCAAACACAGAGAGCTCTGAATTCAGGATTAATATATAGTAAACATGCATCCACATACTAATTATAAACTACTGAGACATAGGGGGCCAGGGTAAAGCAGATTTTTGCTTACCTGCTCAATCATCAAAAACACAGAATACAACATTAAAGAGAATCCTAGATATAAATGTGTAATCCACACTTGAAATCTTGAAAAAAAAAATAATTCTTACTAATAAGAAATTTGAATTCATATTTAAGCATTTGACTCATGAACACTTTTTCATGCATGCAGATAATGAAAAAAATACCTAACAGCCCACATAGCTGTGTTTCCTTATTATTCAGCCATCCTTTTCCATAGAAGCCAGCTGGGACAACAACTGCGTATCACTGATCATGACTACGTTTTTTGAACTCTAACTTGAAAAACAAGAAAGCCCCACAGGGCTAAATGTTCAACATTATTACTGAGATTAAGCTTGGTCTTCGCCCTAGGAGATGATTGACATCAGCGTGACCCAAAGCAGCATTTTGCCTGAAAGGCTTGGCAGATTCAACACTAGCAAATTTCTCATACTGGGGCTTGGTTACTATCTTTTTTTCCCAGACAAACCCATTCCTCTTGAGCCCAGTATAGCATATTATAACAGTACGTAGAGGATTAATTACAAGGGCTCACTTGTCACAGATTTCCCAGATAAATCCATCACTGATGCCTTCTACTTTGAAAGCAGCAGCAATAAAGTATCAGTAATCAATAGCTCTATATTTATTCAGATTCATTTCCTAGGCTAGCTGACAGGCTAGATTAAAAGACTGACCCTTCACAAGTAATGCAGAGAGCTGAATAACTTAACTATCTTACAAATGATGAAGAAAAATTAAGCAGTATTTTACAGCACGTTCTCTAACACTGGCTTTGAGCAACCTCACTTGGCCCTTTAATTCACCTCTTCAGACAGTTCTGGTGTTTGCTTTCTACCCTCTGTAACAAAACATCCTTTACTGCCTGAGAGGCTGCCTTGGTTTATAGCTTTGGGAAGAGGAGCACATCTCAAACAAATCCCCTGTGAATTATTCTTGGGTATGAGAGCATTCCATTATGGATTCACTCTAAGAAACAACATGCTAATTTTAAGGCGTTGTAGAATAGATTTATGTTCCTTGCCATTCTTGCATAGGGTTTTTTTTTTCCTAATCATCACAAGTAACATATAAATCCTGTTTGCTCTAAAAGAGTAAGCAATGAAGTCACTGCACAAAAATACTACAGTAATAACATCTTCAATTTTAAGCATCTACCTTTTTTCCAACCTCTGTTTTTAACTTTTTGCTTTAGTTTTCAACAGGGTATGTTGATAAAAGAAGCCATTTTCCTTAATCATATGGTATTCTTTACCAGTAGGTTTCTTTCTCCCTGTAAATTCCTGTTAGCAACAATTACATCATACAGAACCTGGAAAAACATCTTCTCTAGTACATGTGCAAGGAAGCCACTGACAAAAATCACTCCCCAGGCTATAGGAGGGCTCAGACAAAGCATTTTGCTTGCCCACGGATGAAACCAGTTCAAAAGGTGAAGAATCTAAGGAGTCTTTGTCAGGATGGAGACACATTGAGAAAGCAACTCAAAGCCCCCATAGCTCGCCAGGTAAGAGAAAGAGATATGTGAGGTAAGAAAGAATAAAAAAAAAAAAAAAAAAAAAAAAGAAACCCACACAGGAAAACACATAGGGGTTCCTGGTCCCAGAAAAGTGGGCAATCCTAATATTCCAATATACACATGCCTACTTCTCTGCCCCATTAAAAAATACAGTGATAACTAAACACTTGGGTTATTTCTTAAATTGTCTTGCTGTCAGCTCTACAGATAACTTCAACAACAGATGCTTATCTTTCCTGAACAGAATGATCAAAAAGGTCAAAGTAACCGATAAAGGAAAAAAACCCAAGCATCTTTTTCTCCAGTACTATCCCTCCTTTTTTTCCCCCCAATATTGAATATCATTTGAAACAACGCTGCAATATGGAAATAATGCTTCTTTTTGTGCCCGTTTCAGTAAATCTGTTCTTTATCACTAGATAAATATCAGTAATACATGCTCTGCCGATCAGCTGCAATGTCATGTTCTTCTTGGGACTGGTTGACTTGGGACTCTTTAACAGTTTCATCAGTGAGATACAGACAATGGGATCGAACACACCCTCAACAAGTTTGCTGATGACACCAAGCTGAGCAGTTGACAGACCAGAAGGAAGGGACGCTATCCAAAGGGACCTTGATTAACTCAAAAGGTGTGAATCTGAGAAGGTTCAAAAAAGCAAAGTACAAGGTTTTACACTCGGGTCAGAGTAATCCCAGATGTGTATACAGACTGAGAGAAGAACTCCTCGAGAGCAGCCCTGCTGAGAAGGACTTAATGGTCCTGGCAGATGAAAACCTTAACGTGAGCCAGCACTGCATGCTTGCAGCCAGGAAAGCCACGGTATCATGAGTTTCATAAGAGGGGTGGCTAGAATGGTGATGTAGATAACTGACCCTCTGTACTCTGTCCTCATGAGGCCTCAGCTGAAGAACTGCGTCCATGTCTGAGACCTGCAACAGAGGAATGATGTCGAGCTTTTGACAGGGGTCCAGAGGAAGACCATGAAGATAATCCACGGGCTAGAACACCTCTCCTGTGAAGATAATGAGCTTGTTCAGTCTGGGGAAGAGACATCATTGCAACCTTTCAGTATTTAGAGGGAACTCATAAGCAGGAGTGAAATCAACTTTTTCACGCAGGTAGATAGTGATTGGATAAGGGCAAATGTTTTCAAAAGGAAGAGAGATTTAGATAAGATGTCAGGGCAAAGTTTTTTACTGAGAGTGGTGAGGTGCTGGAACAGAGCGACTGCAGATGCCTAGTCCCTGGACGTGTTCAAGGCCAGGTTAGATGGAACCCTGGATGACCAGATCTGACATTTGATCTAGCACCGTTACTGTGGCTGGGGGGTTGGAACTTGGTCTTTGAGTTCCTTTCCCAAGTCATCCTATGATTCTACAATTCTGCTCAGTACAATTAACTGATTTACTGCATGTAGCTTGAAAGCTACTGCAAACTTGCTAAATTATTTAGAAAGTAAGCAGACCATTGTTCTAATAGGACAAAGATTATAGAGACCCTGGACAATACAGCAAAATAAGTTCAAATGACTTTGCATTATTTTTTGGTTAACAAGTTGATGCTAAAGCAGTTTAGCATGAAAGTAGCACCACATATTTACAGACAACTTTTACTTATATGATTTCACTCAGCACAGAAAAAAATAGTGCTTGAATACAAATCTACATGTTTAGCCACTCAGCCTCCTTTAATTGTTGCTGGCTTATTCTGCATTCTGTTTCCTATGCTGTCTGTATACTAACTCATCAAAATTCTCATTCTCCATTTTTTTTTTCCTCTGGAGTCCTCAAAGCTGATCAGCATATGGTCATCTCAACCTTCCTCATCAGCAGCTATCACAGCCTTCACTGGTAAAGTTGCTGAACTTCTCTAACAGTTTCAGCAAGAGTAAATGTTTGAAATCAATTTTTAGTTGAAAATTAAAGACAACACCAAAAAAATAACAGAAAAAAATCATTTTTAAGACTTGGTCATCCCCGTGAGACCTATAATGAGCTTCAGTCATTACAAAAAAATTTAGGATGAAATCTTCTTTACAAGGAGGGTTGTTAAGCACTGGAATAGGCTCCCCAGGGAGGTGGTTGAGTCTACATCTCTGGATGTGTTTAAAAACCTTTTGGTTGTGGTGCTCAGGGACATGATTTAGCAGAGGGTTAAGAGTCAGGTAGTATGGTTAGTTTGTGGTTGGACTTGATGATCTTTAAGTCTTTTCCCACCTGAGCAATTCTATGTTTCCATGATTCTATTCTGTGAAATGGCACATAAGATTGCTCTCCTCTGGAGTTCTAAAATGGTAGTAGACTCAGTACACCTGAACCTTTTCATTATCTGAATGCTATTGGAAAACACTCATAGAGACACAGAAGGCAGAAAAAGAAAAAAAAAATAAGGGCAGAAGTAAAAGCGCAGCATGATTTCAGTGCAAACTCAGTGCCAAGTTCCACTCCAAAATCTTTAGCCTTACTAAACCACGTGGGTTCTCTTATCTCAAAGAAGGAACTAGAGCATTCTCAGGTCCTTGCCAGGATGATAACAGATATTACCATATTCAGACACAGTAGTATTCAGAAAGCAATATACAGCAGGAACCTGATGAGAGTAGGACAAGTTCTTTCAGATCTAGTGCAGGCAGAAGACTATAATTAAAAATAGAGTATTTCTGCACAGATTACTGCATTTCCTATTTGCATTTCTTTCAAAGCTTGGGACTTGCTGAGTGACATCAGTGCTGTTTTTGTTCATGCTCAGACATTTTTCTAGCAGAATGCTATGATTAATGACCAATCAATACCCAGCACTTCCTTTGGAAGCACTTATTAGTATACTCATAATACCTAGCTGAACTTGAAAGCAGCACATTAAAACTACATTCCATGTTAAATAATTATCTCTAATAAAAAGAACGCACAGTTTAAATTAATTTGCTTTTTACATTCCGCAGACTATTAAAACATACATGTTAAATAAAATATTATGGTTCTGGTCAGAATTAAAGCTGGGTTGAAACTTATGGTACTTTCCAGCAGACAAATTAATGACCTCAGAGCACAAGGATTTTCTGACAACACTTAAGCTTTCATAAATATTGACCTGCTTGTAATTTTTTATTTTAACTTGCTCAGTTGCAAAGCGCAGCACATGACCTAACTCAGTATATTCATAAACCACAAGGAGTGTGTTAAAGAAAATTCTGAACACCATACTAAGAAAATCGTTCCCATGAAAAGCCAAAAGATAGCTAAAAACTATTGCCAAGGAACGTTATAAAATATGTGGTCTTTGAGAGCAGGTCAGACAAGCATCTGTCAGAAGTTACCTGCCTCGATGTCAAACAAGTAACACCTCCAGATTCTGAGTCTAGTTTTCTGTGACACCATTAGATATCTAAAGGGAAAAATCCAACTAATAATGGTATGGCATAGCAAATTTACATTGTAAAAGGCAGATTTGGTTGTTTTTATTCCTCTGATATGCGTTACAAAGATTATATTTTTATTTAGGCCATCAGTTTATTTTAAACAAAGTGATTCTAATAGTATGGTACTGCCCTTATTAATACTAAATCTACATGCTTAACACCAAAGATGCTTAGAAGAAATACAATGATGTTTACTATATAATCATTCTCTTATCACTCATCTTCCAAATCCCTCAGTTCTTCCTTGGTTTTAATGCACATGGACATTAATAATGTCCGGCATTATGATCCATGATTATAGTAAGCCCATAATACAGTAGGAGCTCACATTTGGACTCTGAACAAGTCTGAGATGGGAGAAAAAGAGATCCATCCAACTCAGATGAGCCTTAAAGACAGCGAAAACCTTTAGTACATCTGGTCATTTTTCTATTAGTCAGTAGTAAAATGCAACTTCTATCTCAAAGAACTAAGTCTACAAGACATACAAGTCTTGGCAAGTCAGAAATCAATTTTATATCATAAACAAATACTTAGAACTGATCATACTTCTTTTCCTTTTCCTATTCCTTCCTACAAAAACATTGCTATGTTTTAAAAATTGAAAGAAACAAGGAGCCTTGGGGTTTTTTTGTTTGTGTTTTGCGTTTTGTTTTTGTTTGTTTTTCAGTTGAAAGAGAATAAGATCACAACCTTCCATTCTCAGTTTCCCACAGGTCCATTTTGGATTTTAAAACAATAAACGGAGGGAAAAAAAAAAAAAAAAAAAAAAAGAACTTGCAGACAACAGATAATTAAAAACCATCCAATTCTACCCTGCAAGATCAAGAATCAAGAATGTGGAATATGTTCTTAGTTATGGTATTTTCTACGATTCAGAGTGCGAAGTTTCTACATTATGCCCAAAGTCCCTAAAAATGCCCCTAAAAATGATGCTATTTCCCTTCGTGTTGGACAGCTTTAATATCCACTTTCATGGTTTTCCAGGTAATCAATTTAAGTCTAATTATCCTGGCAACTGTTTGTGTGAGAAATTAAGAACACAAAGAGATGAGAAAAGAACAAATGGCTCCATCTAATCTATTATGCACAAGGAATTTATAACTGAGATTACCTTGACTGAGCAGAGCAGAGAAGTGCTGAGAAATTAAGATGCAGGCAGGTGTAGCATTTGCCAGTTTGTTCACACTAATTATCCAAAACATATTTTAATATGATGCAGAATGGAAATTCCAGTGATCATTCCGCTCTACTATTCCTACTGAAAACTGTCCAGGATAAAAATAAGTACATGGAAGATCAGTTTTTAACATTCAACTTTCAGAGGTGACCAGAATCTTAGTTCCAGATAATGACAAACTCCATTTAGAAGTCGCGCTCTTTACTATTCCAATAATTACATGATTTAGTATAAACTACAAGATCATCTTAAGTGCAATCGTACCGAGGCCTGGGATTAATCTTCCTTTTCCAATATCCATAACACCAAATATCACCCACCAGAAATTGGTTTTCTGCCTTATTTGTATTTTATGTTGTGCTTCACTCAAAATGCAAAAAAAAAAAAAAAACCAACCTTTAAATACTTCATTCCATATGTTTGAAGTGTCTATCAGGACAATACCTATCTTCCTGCTACTTATTTCTGCCCTGGACTACACCAGACACTTATATATTACATATTCCTTATTCTTTTATTCCTTCCAATATTTGAAGGGAGATTGTAAACAGAAGTGGGTATGACTGTTTATGAGGGTGGATAGTGATAGGACAAGGGGAAATGGTTTTAAATTGAGACAGGGGAGGTTTAGGTTAGATATTAAGAGGAAGTTTTTTCACACAGAGGATGGAACAGGAACACTGGAACAGGTTTCCCAAGGAGGTTGTGGATGCCCCATCCCTGGAGGCATTCAAGGCCAGGCTGCACATGGCTCTGGGCAGCCTGGTCTGCTGGCTGGCGACCCTGCACATAGCAGGGGGGTTGAAATTAGATGATTGTTATGTTCTTTTCAACCCCGTGATCTGAAAGATAATTGAAAATTTTCTGAAGATGATCTGCATGCTTTTGCTGTCTGTGAATTGAACTTTATCAAAAAGCATCAGGCGTTAAGGCAAAAAACACAAATGTCTTCCTTCTTTATTGAAATAGTATGCCTTCATAGTTTTGAAGGAGCTGTACTTCTCAGATCTCTCCATTCTCAATCATAGCAGTGCCATTAAGTGACATCACAAGCCTCAATTATCACACATAGAACACTATGAACAGCAAGAATCTAAAGATTCTCCAATACTTCAGTAACCAAAATCCCAGTTGCACAAATTGTGAAGCAATTTACAGACAGTTATTTTCAACTTCAAAATATCTATACTGCTTCCACGAGTTGCAGCTTTGGAAGTGTAAACAGAAACAGTGCTGGAAGGCAGTGACACTTTCCCCTCTTCCATTTTTCACTGAGCTTGCTGACAGCCTGAAGTTCTTTAACTGTTTACTGACAGTACACTCCAATGAGGTCCAACATAATCCAGATAGCAAAAAAGCAGAAGATTTTTAGCTGAATTTTTTAAACCACATTTTTCATATACTCTCAGTCATTTATAGCAGGGGCTTAACCTCTGGAAAAGACTGCATTTAGCTTCCCATCGTCACATATGCTTCCTATTTTAATAGTTTAGCTAATAAGATTACAATGGTACACGACAGCCCTCTCAAGCAGTCAGGTGTTTGACCTCAAATTCGTGTACTGAGAGATGTAAGACTTAAGTTATTACCCACAGCTTGACACTAGCTTACTTGAACTGTGTAATTCTTGTAAAATCTTTTATTTGAAATCTAACAAAGTGGCTGAATGCAAAAACAGAGCAAAAAAAAAAAAAAGTAGTTTTCATTACTACCTTTTCAAAATACCTCTGATTACACTGTTTCTTAATAGATACCACTTCGAGGTTGCTTGAGGAGTTTACCCCTTCCTACTCCATATCAATTCCAAGGCATTTTATTTTCACATTCAAATGGCCAATTCGCTACAATACCAGTAAGAGGTAAAAAGTACATTGATCAGTATACTTACCTCTCTACCATAAATTACATGCAACACTTCATTTACATTTACCTCACATCTACTCTACGTACCTCAGCTTCTGTAACAGTACAAAACCCACTCATTTTTGCCTCACTTCTTCCATTCCTATTTAGGTAGTAAGAATGGTTTTCTTGCAGAGTGAAGAATGGCAGATAGGGCTATTTTTGTTTGCTCCTTCTCAGCTAGATTAAGTCGAAGTACCGGTGGATTACATGTTTGGAAGATAGCATTTTGATACCGTTGATACTTGTTTCTATTTAAATGACTCAATTAATTGTCCAGGGTTTATTTGTTCTCCTAATAAGTTATCTTCCCGCAGACCTTCTGGGACAATGTCTGCAGAAAGCATTAATTTGGAAATGCTCTTGCTTCTTAAGTATTTAAGACACTGGCAAGGATGAGAATTTAAATGAGAGATTTCAGATTTCTGCATTAGGCACTAAAGAAATTTCTTCCTGCCTTAGGGAGGTATAACAAAAACACCACAACCCTAACTCATTTCCAATTTAATTTAGAAGCAGGGTTTCATGGCGGAATATTCACATATTTTAGATTCAAGACAGATCCAATATATCCATACATATTTGCACCCACATTTTCAAGGTTTTCTTTTCAAGGAACGCTTTTTTGTATGCGCTAATGGAAGCAATGCATTCCTCTTTCCATTCACAGGGTTTGAAAAGCAAGGGGAGAATGGGAGGGGAGATAAAAATTTTAATAAATCGATGGAATATTCCCTTGCAGGAGAAGGCTTTCAGCATTTGTTTGAATCATTCCAATTTTCAGAGAACACCTCTTCATTTTGAATTTCCCATTTCCTAATAACCTTCCCTAGGTCACATGCCTTCATTTTCCTTTAAATTAGAAAAAAAAAAAGTCCAGAGAGTTTCCTTACATTTACAAACCAAGATTCTTCAAGGAATTTTGTGCTTTAAACATAATGGACTTGAGTAATTTCTGCTATTGGAGATAGGCTGTATAATCTAGATGTCACTACTGTTAAGTGGCACAAGATATATTTTCAGAAACATGTAAGCACAAACAAACAGTGATAATAATTAAGGCTCTATCAGTATTAAGTGCACTTGCTAACGAGGCCTTTATCTGCTACTGCAGCATTGTCTCTACAGTCTCCCACCTTGTTTCCAATTGAAGAGATCCAAGAATCATTAGCAGCTGCATGACGAATCTGGCTCAACTGCTGAACTGACAATTCCATTTTTCTATCTACCAGAATTCAAGGCTATAGATCAGCACATCCCTCAACCTAATGAAGGGGTCTTGCCAAAATCAAAGGGTGTTGAATCAGGTCTCTTCATTTTCCATAGCTTCAGGAAGTGACAAGTTTACTCTAAGTTCATAGAAATATCTTTAACTTCTACTACTAATAGTTCTAATAGAAACTACATCTTGGGAACTGCCAATACTTCAAAAAAAGAAAAAAAAACTGACAAAGCCTGACAGTTATTATCTGAGAATTAGGAACTCGTGGCTTTACAAAAGGGCAACAAAAAGAAAAACAGGTAGTGGCTATGCTCAGCCATCATCTTTGATTTCCCATCCTTTCTGATAGCTGAAAATGCATTTACATCCATTGTTTCGTATTTTGGACATAAAAAAGGTATTGCAGTTTATCATTCCTCTCTGCTGAGATCAGTTTAAAAATGTCTTTTTTCTTCCTCAATTTCATAACGAGTATCAATTTGAAGAAACTTTCCAAACAGAACAAAATGGACTATTCATTTTATAACAGCATTAAAACCCAGCGCCTTTCACATATTTGAAAGTGACTCAACTTTGTAAGACTTCAATTTGCGAATATATTTCAAGATGGAATTAATTTCTGCAGCACAAGTTAGATGAGATTGAAGAAGGTAAGCATCTGTCAAAAGCAATAATTTAGGGGAAAATCTGTAAATAAAAAGCACTGTAATGGAGTGTTGAGGTTGTTAAATTAATCAATAATTATACTACTTTGACAAGAAGCTTTCTCGAGAGCCTCTATCTTCTGAATATTCAATTATGAAAGCATGAATCAGGTGCTGAATACAACTGTATTTAATGTATCTATCAAATAATATGTTCCTGCACTATTTCACCAGGGAAGGATGTTAACAAATTCTTGAGCTTTTAATTTGTTTATTTTTGTAACACTTGAATCCTGATTAACTAGTTTTAATTAAGTGAGCTCAAATTTTATATGTCAATTACATATGATTCCAGATCAAATGGTAAAAACCATATGAGACTGGGTAAAGACAAAGAAGTATCCCAGGAAACAAGTACAAGTTTCACAGGTCTCTTGAGTTTACATCTACTATTTCATTCTCAGGTTTAGATACCAGACTTCTTCACAGTTCATATCTAAGCAAATTTAAAAGAATGAGGGAGGTACACAGCAGCAAAGCTATGCAAACTACAGTCCTAATTTTCAAGGATAAGGAGCTTGAGAAAGAGTGCACCATTAGTACACTAGTGAGTTTTTATTATTATTATCAGAAAGAAAACAAGTATTTAAAACTAGACCAGAAAGGCATGAGGTATTCCAATGAAGAAAAGCAGTTTCCTAATATTACGAACAAATATGAAATTACACAGCAATACAGGCAGGAACTCATCTGCTTTTCACTGCCCAAGTCTGGACTATGTCAATGCACCTGAGCCCCCGGGATGTACAGATAACATGGAAAATTTTCTGGCAAGAGGTTCTGCCTCCTGACATCTCTCACAGGCCTGAGCTTTGGCAAATATCACAGCCAAGAGGCAAAGAGGATGTTTCACTTGAGCTAACAGAAACAACTGTGCTGCTCAAGGCAACCAAGAGTTCTAACAGTGCTGCCGCATAAGCAAGTGATGCAATCATAATGTAATGTGTTACCTATGCAAAAATGTAATTGCTTAATAGCATCTCATGTACTATTCCAAGTTTGCCTCGGCTTTCCTGAAGTAAACAAGTAAAATCAGCAGCATTTCCAGTTAATGTTTGAGACTGCACAAATATAATCTAGATGTGCTCACAAGCCAATAATTTTCAGTAGCGGTCTGTTGATCACCCTTCACATGTAATGTGTCCTAAGTTACATTTCTACTTCTTTTACTCTCTTGTAGTTGTCCTTCATGTAGTCAGCTTGATGCAACATACGATTTTTTTTATTAAACTAGCCTTGTAATATTGTAATGTAAAAAAAGAGCCTTCCTTAGTTGCTGCCACTCAATAGCGAGTTATTTTCTGCTTTTGCTTTCTCACAGAATAGCTCTGAGAAAGTTTGCTGTGCATAACATAAGACAGAGATAAAAGACAGAGATAACACAAAAGAGGGTTTTTTTTTTTTTTAAAAAAAAAAAAAAAACTAGGTCAGGCTGTAAAAATCTAGAGAAGGAGGCACTGAACTGAAACAAATAATTTTATCATTTCAGATTTTTAACTTATGGTTAAGTGCACATAACATATGCCCTGCTGTTCCAATTACAGCTTGCTTGATACCTTTTATCTTGCTGATTGCACTGACAACTAGTGCTGCACATGGATTACAGCCACCATCATTCCACCAATTAAGCGTAAAACAGAAATATTTAGGTATAAAATTGAGTAAAATCAGCAAGTTCAGAATCAGATGAATGCATGGAAGGTCAACTATCCCACAGAATCTGGAAACTTCTATAGGTACAGTCTGCTAGATTCTCATCAATTAGGAATGACGTTTTCTGAATATTTGTGAATCTATTCTTGCAAATAGATTTCCAACACTGTTGGAAGATGTACTTAAGTTGTACACTGCCTTCTTTATGAAAGAGAAATGAGCAAGAAGAAGAGGCAAAAGGAGTATCTCTCATCCAATGTGTTCTAACAATACGAAGAGTACGTTGGAGTTCATTGCACTCCTAGATTTCTACTGCATACAGTACAGTTCTAATGTATTCTTGTGAAAGAAGCCTTGGACCAAACATCCTCCTTCCCTTCCTTCCCTCAAAAACTTACAGCCAGCCATTCATCCATGAATGTATTTCCAATGGGAACCATTAGTACCATTACTCGATGAGTAATCAGAAAGGAATGAAGAGGCATGAAACTGTAGAAGGCTTAGCTCAGGAATGGGAGGAGAAAACATTAAAAAACACGAAGCAAAAGAGAGACAGTCTTTGAAATAAACTTACACAAAGAATTCTTGTTTCTTCTGGTAAAGACATTTATGTAATATCCAGTTAAATACCTATATATAGGTATTGACAGTCTGCTTGATGTGAGTGTGCGTGCATGTGTGTGTGTATAAATAGCCACAAAAAAACCTCCCTCATCATGCATTTAAATTCTTAAGGCAACAGGAAAAAAATTTCAATGCATGGAGAAGCTAAATATCCAGTCTCCCTACTGTTGACCTACTCTGTCCTTAAAACAAACTTGTATTAAACCATTCACAAAAATAAATACTGGAGTCACACATTTGAAATAACCCAAAATGCACCCAGGATATCTCATTTGCTACTCAGCTGCCATTTCACATCCCTGTATTTTGCTTAAACAGTAATTCATGTGTGTCCCTATACACATACACAGGAATGACTGTACAGCTGCTTAAGTACATCGTTTACTAATAATCTTTCAACACAGCTCAAGTTTTCTGCTACATCAAGGTCTTCTGCCTGCAGCTGTTCCACTTGGCAAATTCCCTTATCAGTAAATTGGTGTCCTCTTCCAGAACAGATGCAAAAATCAAACTCTTAACAAGAATATACAATGCCACTTGATTTTAAGAACGAAGTATCATTTCACATTCTAAGTCCTCGTAATTCTGTATTCAAATGATGTTTTTAATTGCAAAGGGAATTCCATAACCCTTCCATTCTCAGAGAAAATTATTATTATTTTTTTTTCCCCCCTGGAGCATGAGAACAAATCCAGTACATTAACAATGAAGGGTTTTTTTTTCTTGTGTTTGTTTTTAATGAGCATGCTCCAGCTGCTATTTCAGAGCACAATTCTGAGCTACAGATAGAAAACCCCTGTATCCTGCTCACTACAGCCCCAGTTCTGAGAGCCAGTCTGCTATTGAACTAGATACAGGATTTGAAGGTCAAATTAAATGGTTTATCTACAAACTGAACATTGTGAAAATCTGATTCTAAATAAATCGGTCTGAAAGTGATTAGTGACATACATCAGTACCATAAAAGAGATTTCAGACAAGCTGTTCACATGTTCATGCACCTTTAAGGAAAGCACTATAAACATGTAACCACCTTTTAAAATTTAAGATGTGTCCTATTCTGCTATGCTATACTAATTTTTATTTCCATATCTTTTCATGTTGGATGCTTCAAAGTATCCTGTGTAATAATGATGAATTCACAGAGATTGCCCCAGTGTTGGTAACTTGTAGGAGCAATGCAAGTCTGCTACACACCAGAACTAATAAATTCACAGAGGATACCTGTATTTCCCTATGGAAAAATAACACACAAGCAGATGATGAAAAAATCTCACTCCACTGGAAAGAACAAAAACTCAGTATTCTGGCCTACTTAAGGGGAAAAGCCCAGAGGGAAAGCCTCTAGCCATTAGACAGAATGCAGCATTAGAATCACAGCAAATGAACAACAATTTGGCAAAGGCAAACAACAGGGAAAAACAAACTTCAAAGTCAAACAAGAATAAGACAGACTTTTTAATGAGATCTACTCTGCAGATATGCCATCCTAATACAGAGTTTAGTAAAAATTATCTAGTACACAAAGATTATTTAATGAGTTTATCAGACTAATGATTTCTTCTATTCATTACTTGATGGTCATATATATATTCAATTTGAATTTTTCATTTAAAAACATGAACATTTGAGTGGTGTAATTTACGTGTTCATAGTTCATGATGCTTATAAGAAGGAAAAACACACCTGCTTTGAAAAAAAATACCTGCAAATTTCTGTGATGCAAGTTGAAAAGTCATCATTTCTCCACAGTTAAAGACACAATTAAATAAACGTGGCATAATAAAACAGAAAACAAAGAGGGGAAATCACCACTGAAGTATATATAACTGAATGGGAAAAAACAGAACAGAACTTAAAGATTCATTCTAAGAATTTATTATGTCTGTCAGCAGACAGGCGTCAATCTTTCATACTAGGTACAAATCATTTTGTGATTCTCTCCTATCTGAACAACCTTTTGCTTAAGTCCAAAGTGATTCAGTAAAGCTTCTGAGCATTTTAAGTACTTGATAATATTTATATCACACACACACTCACTCTGTATTTGGACCGCCAGCTTAGAATTCAGGCATACGTTTAAATGCATCTGTTGCATTACAAGAAATTAAAAGTAGAATATCAGAAATACAGGATTTAATCTTGGATCACTTCTATTTAAATGACTTGGAATAGTTCTGATGCTTTTTTTCTTATCCCTAGGAAACGTTAAAAAACCCAACCTTCTGTAAACCAGTCCATTTCACTGGCCACCAGATCTCGGGTAACCTGGCAATCCAGTTTTCATTTCTGATACTCAGACACATACTCAAGAACCTCACTGATATATTAATATAAGCTCATCAGCAAAAAACTGCTGAACAGCTACCCATCAGGTTCAGACAGCCATCACAGTCCACTTTATCTGTAAATAATTTGACATAAGAAACCCAAATTCTTAAAACTACTAAGTGAACAACTCTCCCCATCTCTTGAAGACCACAGTTGTGCATACAGCAATTATTACTCTGAGTTACTTTGAGTACTCAAAGTAAAAGACACTTCTGGTATTTAGAGGAACAGAGGACTACTCTATGTTTAAAGAAAAAAACAACCCAATACTTCTTACTTGCTTACATCAACAGAACACCAAGTACTATTTGTATCTATAAAATTAATTCAACTCTTGGTTTTCCATTACTTTTTTTTTAATCTATAAATACTACACAATAGCAAAAAAAAAAAAAAAAAAGAACCAACAAAAACCCACCACAATGGTGAGGGAGGCAATCAACAGCAAATTCTATCATTTCATGTTTACAACATTCTAAGACTAAATCATTGCATTCTTTTCCAATGCTGACTCCTCAGAACATTATTATACATTTTATTTCTGTAAAGAAATGACTTAGCAAACTACTCACCGGCAGTGTTTATGTGATCCTGTTAAGGTTTCAATCACAAAGCATTCTCCTTCATTGAGACAGTATGCAAGATCCTTGTCTTTGCATGGCTTAAAGTGCTCAGATCGCTCAGTGGAATACGTTGTAGTATCTACAAAGAAAAAAAAAGAGAAAAGAAATGCCTTAAGGCTAAATATTTTTAAACTGAATGTTTTTACATTTAAAACAAGTAATCTCCATAACTTCTACTGATCAAGACAGTCTAAATAATTAAGATACAGCAACAGCACAAAGTAAGCAAACTCCAATGTGACGACAATGTTCTTAGCAATAAGGCTTCTTGAAAGAGTCACAAAATTAATCTCACATTTGGAAAAATTGGCAAAAAAGAGGAACTGAAGCAAAATTGAATGTAATTTCCAACCACTTCCAATTTTCAAAGCACGCCATCTGAAAGTTTAAATAACAGGTTCTATGCTAAGATCTCACACTTTTAAACAATGGTAGCCATCAATGCTGTCAAATTAATACAGCTTCATCTACTAATATTTTTTTTTATTAAAACCAGAAGAACAGGTAAGGTTTATTTTCACATTAATATAACTTAATACAGCTTTAAACAAAATATCTATTTTTTCTTGACAAGAAAACCTCTCTCACAACACAAATGCATGCATACAAAAAGAACACAACAAAAGAAAAATGAGGTAAAAACAAGGCTATTTTGATTCATCCATCACAAAAACTGGCCTAGAATTAAAAAAAAAAAAAAAATGCAAGGCTCCACAGATAATTTCATTTCAGGTATATCTTCTATAGGTGCCTTCTTCTCTCCACCTCCCCCCGCAACAAAATTTAAGAAAGTTATTTTCAGAACAGTCTATTACCAGTAAATTTGCCATGTACGGTTGGATGATGAGATCTGCAACAGTCTCTATCAGCATGTCAGAGTAGGCCATCAACCCTGCCTTCGAATGTATTTTACTCTTCCAATCCAGTTGAATAAATAAAGAAACTGAACTTGTCAAAGGAAGACAGACAACACTTCGATTCTCTCCAATAAAGCCAGCATTCTCTAACGAAGCACAACATTCAAAGCAGATAACATCCTTCATACAGAATCTTAATTCTCAAAACCTAAATTCTTACTCACTTAGCTGGGACAAGGAGCAGGACCTGATATACTAATGTACTCTGAAGTTATAAGAGAACATTTTAGCCTATCAAAGACGATCAGGAACATTCTTTTACTGTCAGAGGAATGAAACTGTGTTTGACGCACATGGGATACTGCAAACTAAAAATTACAGCAACGTATTGACTTCTTTGCTTATAACTAAAAACAAAAATACCCACAAAGTAAATAACAAAGCTGAAAAATAAAGCGCTGAATTACTAGGAGACATCAATATGTATGATTCTGCAGGTATATTTAAGTAAGCAAACGTGCATTGAAAAAAATCAATCGATTCTGCTTTCATCCTCAGAAGAATGAACTAGGAACAATAAAGAATGGTACTTCATCAAGATCTCTCCATTCCCAGAAGCTTGCAATGTAACCATTAATTCTGACAGTACTTTAAGGAAAGCAGTGCTAAAAGGTTTCCCTGTCACCCCTTCTAAGCAGAGAAAGATTAATAAAACACTTTTATAATCCATACTCTATCGCCCCCAAGAGAAATTATTTTAGTTCAAAGTTCTTATGGAAAAAAAACAAACATCAACATTCTCCCTTCAAATAATTACACAGATTTAGAATGAGAGGTCCTGCTACAGTCCCTGTTACTTTGCTGAAGATGATATATGTCAGCATCTTTCAAAAATGCAGAGTAGTGGAACTTCAGAAAAAGGTACAGGCTATAAAAAACTACTTGTCCTCAGTGGATGCAAGCAAGCCCTGTAGTGAAATGTATCAGATTGAATTTTGGAAACAATGAGAGACGTATGTAAATGCAAGCAGGGACAAGCATGTCTGCTGACATTTCAAGAGAAGATCAGGTTCTGTATAACAACAATATCTTCAGGTCGAAACAAACATCCAGTCACCTTCTCAGGTCAGTTTCACGCAGGAACATTTGCATTGTCATTGAAAATCTGTATAATTTATTATACATACATGCACACACACAACAGCAATCTATTTCCACTCCTCTTAAATACCGAAAAATGAAGATAGTATTACTTGCAAGCACTTGTGCTAATTATGCTGATTATCAAAGGTAACTAGAAGTGTTTGATGAGCAGCACCTCAGCTCCATATGCTTTAGAGAACAGATCACTTACGTTTGTCAGCACACCCTGCAAAAACTACCCATGCAGATACCCTTATGAGGGTAGTCATGTTACACAGACCAAAGCAATCTGAGACACCCCCAAAGGCCAACAGGAAGAACAAGGAGGCATGCAGTACCCCATGGCACATCTCCGCAGTAGGAATGTACCCACTTGTGCTTCACTGCTGTGCTCTGAGAAGGAAGATCCTCTGCCACCCACAATTGCCTTGTCAAGGTCAGCATTTTGAAGTTTTGGATTAAACATGTTCTTCGGAGGCTTGGTACTGTCTAACTTAATTCAATTCTCTATTCAGTATTACTCAAGATTATATCTATGAAATGCAACTGAAGTTTTCAAAAAGATTAAGATTCTGCTGCTGCTTTCATTTCATGTTGCATTAGTAGTCAGACTTTTTTTTAACATACATGTTTGGCTCAATGCAATATTGAAAAAATTAATCTAAGAACTTGCTCTAAACAGAACTACAGAAGGAACAAAGCAATTGATAACACTGTAGAGATTACCTAGATTTCTCAATTCCTTTTGTTATAGATTTTATTCTATTTTGTTTCTTGTTTTGACTGCTCAAATGGTGTTTCAACAGCCCTGTCTTTTAGGAGCTTGCTAAGTATCCACTATTTTACTGTCCAATCAGAATTTCTTTCAAGGACTCTTATCAGCTATAAAACTTAAGCATTCACAAAATTATCTCATCTTAATTCATTCACAGTCTTTACACATGGGTGCCAGACTCCAACATTTATAGGCAACAAAAGGGAGCCTCTGTTAAGCATTCAGGTGTCCTTAAATTTAGTACTTAAATGCCAAAAATCCATAACTCCCTGAGGTCTTTCTTCCCCCACCCTACCACTATTATTATTTTTTTTTTTAATTGCTAAGTGTCCAGGCATTTCATCTAAAAGCAGCAGGGGATGTGGATTTTTGCTGGAATCTTTCTAACTAAAAGGGAATAAAGAATGCCTAGGTGGTTTTGCTCTTTTGTTACTGGCTCATTTTATCCGCAAAGCTTTATGTGCCACTCTCCTACTCCATATCTGAATATACCGCTGTCACGTCTCTGATATGAAACGAACAAGATTTCAGGCTTCAAAGTGAGGCTTGAAAAAAAGTAGTAATTTGGGAGTGCTTAAGACAATGTCATTAGCCAGTTTTCAGATATTGTTATATTGCGTTATTATCTAAAGATGTGCTACCAATTTGGTATTTTTATGTTCTCTCCTTAATTTGTTCCACCATGTTTATATCAGCACAGGATGACTCATCACAGCTAATCTATTGAATGCTCCACAAGGCACAATATGGATACTATAAATACCACCTCCCCCATTCAAAGCTACTCAAGTCATTGTTTCCAATATCATGCTCTGATATTCATAAACCTGTAATTACATAGGACAAATGCAGGAAAAGAGTGGGAGACTTAAAATACCCTGGCAAAACAGTAACATCCATGGCAGCTATTTCTAGGTAGTCTGTATAGGAGCAAGCATTCCCATTCATCACATGCAGGTTCACCACATTCTGGATTTAGAAACAGATGTTACTGAAAACAGCTCAAACAACAAATAACTTTTTGACAATATTAAAAAAAAACCATACAGCATAGATCTCCTTATAAACAGCTTTTCAACATGCACAGCTGTAGCTGCCATGGAGTGACAAAAAAAAAAAAAACAAACCTAGAAAAACAAGAAATAAAAAGATACTGCTTAACCTTTCTGAAGATAACAGCGGACAGAAATGCAAGTCTCATAGCCTCATGGTAACATTCACTTTTGTGGGTAAAGCAGCAACTTAGTGCATTAGAAAGGACTATTTAAGACAAATATGGGTTCCGTGCTGAAGGTTACATGCTGGAACAACTACTTGTAAAACTCTGCTTGTTTTGAGTTACTATTGTGTACTGTCAGCTTTATACATTAAATATCAACTAGACTAACAAATTGTTATCTATCTGCAAGCGATAATTTCTGTGAACCATTGACTGATATAACTAAAAAAAAAAAGTGAGGTGCTTATTTTAATTCAATGACCACATTTTTAAACACACTACCAAAAAGAAAGCAAAAAAAATGGCATTTCCTCCTATCACACAACTCTAGTTACAAAAACAAAACATATTAAAGAAGAGCTCCTTCTGACAATATATGTTTACATCATGAAAGTAAACTATCAAGTACTTAAAATTACTGAAAGTAAAGCCTCTTTATTTATGATGTTGGCCCACCACATCAGAGATGGGTATTGGTGGTATGGCAGTAGGGATTGAACTGCCAGCAAATACAGAATCATATAGAATGAGGGGAAATGGGCACAAACTGGAACATGGGAAGTTGCACTCAAACACCACAAAGAATCTGCTTATTAAACTATGAGAGTGCCAGCGCACTGGAACAGGCTGCCCAGAGAGGTTGTGAAGTTTCCTTCTCTTGAGACATTCAAAGAAATATTCAAATCCCATCTGGACACTTTCTTGTACCACCTTCTGTAGGGGAGTTGGATTAAGTGACCTCCAGAGGTCCCTTCCAATCCTTTCAACTCCGTGATTCTGCAACTAACTTGAAAAACAGTATTTCGTAGCTAATCTTGTAGCTAAGAATTTGCCCTGTTATTAAGATTTTTGCATCTGTTTAGCTCCCATAGAAAGAAATAGGAGCCATAACTCTCAGAGCTATCTATCTATTAAAGGATTTTCAAGCTACTAGTGTGCTATTACCAAAATATTCTGTGCTCTAGAGAGCTGCTTGTTTGACGCAAACCTCTTACATATTGAGCTATCTTTTGGTTTTATCAGCTTGGAAAAGGACAAGCCAAGAAAACATCTGTGAAAATGCCCACCTCATTATATATCATCTTGCATCTGAAACTCAAAAAAAAGGAAAGGAAATAAAGCAGAACATGTTTACTTGGCCACTTCAATCAAGAATTTAAAGATCGAACCCTGAATACAATGACATTTCTGTATGTACGTGCAGAACTGCACATCACTCCTGTTCCCCCGTACTGCTCAAACCGAAATCACTGGGAGCTGAACAAATTCAAGATGAATCAGGAAAGAGCCCATAGGACACAAAAGGGTTTTTCCAAAGTTCAGTGTCCAGGTGATGCAGCAACGTAAGTAACGAAAGCTCTAAAAAGCTTTAGTGTTCAATGCAAGGAGTTACTTTCTAAATTGAGTCATGACAGCTATGATGGGAGCTCTAGGCACAAAGTGCTTCTGCCAGTCAGCCATGTTTTCAGGTGGCCTTTGCAGAACTTCTCATTAATTGACCTGAATTAAATTCACAATGCAGTGAATAAGGGGGGCAGCAGAAATTGCGCCCACAGATCCCCTGCACTGCTGCTCTTTCCTTTCACCCCAGCTGCCCCTCAAACCTGCCCAGCTGAACTGGCAACACCAGAGGAAACAAAAGCCTGAACAGCACCATTGCACCAAAAAGTAACATGCATCAACTCTACCTTAAACAGAGCATCTGAAGTGCAGTTAAATACAATGACTTGCAGGCCCAGTATAAAAGCAATAGGAGAACTGTAAACAAAAGACTTTCTGAGATGCAAAATAAGTTGATGCATTGATGCAATCAGAACTTTGAAAAAAAGCATGTGAACAGTTCTGTGTAGACTAAAAGAAGCAATAAAGAAGCAAGCACAACATTGCATCTGTGTTCTGCAATTAAAAAAAAAAACAAATCCTTGTGTATCAAATCTAGAGAAAAGTACATGAGGATGTTTGTGATGAAATATTTTGGTCTTAGTTTGGGTACTGAAGAGGATGTTGGTTTGTAGCAAAGCTTAATCATTATATATCAAGAACAGTAACAAAAATGAAGAAATAAGTCACCTTAAATCAAAATCATTTTCCTTTATTTTTCATTCTCAGTTTCAAGTCATCTCAACAGAATTCATATCTCATTGCTTAGGGAAGACTGCTACTTTTAACTGGATTCAGTTGGAGTTCTTTGTAAATTACTTAAGTCCTTCAGAACTTTGTACTTTCAGATTTGGTACACTGAAATGGAAATTTTAAAAGGAAATGCAAGACAAGTTCAGTGATCTAAATAAACCAATGAAGTTTAAAAGTGGGGTTGCAAACATTACTACACACAGCAAAAAGAAAATTATATAAATTAATGTCCCAAATATTTCTGTTTCTTATATCACAAGCATCTGCTCCCTCTTGTGCTGGTAAAGCAAGGACCAGAGGAGAGACAGACGACAGAGACCTGAGATCATAGAATCATAGAATGGCCAGGGTTGAAAAGGACCACAATGCTCATCCAGTTCCAAACCCCTGCTATATGCAGGGTCGCCAACCAGCAGACCAGGCTGCCCAGAGCCACATCCAGCCTGGCCTTGAATGCCTCCAGGGATGGGGCATCCACAACCTCCTTGGGCAACCTGTTCCAGTGCCTCACCACTCTCTGTGTGAAAAACTTCCTCCTAATATGTCACCTAAACCTCCCCTGGCTCAGTTTAAAACCATTTCCCCTTGTCCTATCACTATCCACCCTCGTAAACAGCCAGCCTATTCCTGTGCTGCTACATGTGGATAGTTCTACCTGCCCCACCTGTGCTGCAGCTCAAAGGTAGCAGCACTGGGAAGAGATGCAGCCAGTACCAGCAGCCCACGGACTCCCAGACTTCATTTTTCTTATTTTTCTTTTTTTAAGTCAACACAGACTACTGCTTCCATTTCTCCTCCACGAGGAAGCATGAGGCCGCTCCAGATAGCCTTACAGAGAGTCAAGATCTCTGCCCAACCTCACAGCAAGTTAGGAGAGGCCTCAGAAAGTTGCATCCACACCATTTAATCTTCTTCCATCTTTATTCTTGAACCCACAATATCTCTGAGTGGAGAAAACCAAAAGTCAACCATCCGTGTCCATTTTCTTGGTTGATATCCTTTACATATAAGGACCACCAAAACACAACACTAATCCCTTCAGCAGATGATTCTACAGACTCCAGTCATTACCCCAGATCAAGGCAGACTCCAAAGCCATGCAGTTTTCACATAAGTAAGAGTCTCTTAAAAATAAATTTGTGCAATGTTCAGACCCTGGTATAATCAGGAAATTCTCATGCCATTTAAGTGTACTTCAACACAAAACCAAAGCTTAATTATTTATTCTTCTCTTCTGGTTGAAGCAACTGAGATTTATTTTTTCACTTTCCTAATACACCCAACACATTTTCTCTCCAGCACAGCGTTAAGAGCAGCAGATAAAGAAGGGACTTTCTGCAGTGATTGGGAGGAGATGGGAGTCCCAGAACAGGGAATAGGGAGCACAAGCAGGATGAGGATGCTCTGTTCCTAGCACTATTCCTGAGATTCTGCTCAGCTCTGAAGTTCTGGTACCCCTTCACAGTAATTTCCAACACTGCGAACTGCTGACACTAGCAGAAAGCTCCCAAACACTGAAGCAGTCCCAACAACCAGAGCTCGCCTTGCCTGACCTTTACCATCCATCGCATGCTGCCAACCTGCATTTGCTTCTCTGCCTTGTCTTCCCCAGAGCTGAGAAGCCTCAAATAGGGTCTAAAGTAAAACACTCAACTGCCACCAAAGAGTTCAACAAAAACAAAAAAGATGTAAAAATGAATCATTTCTGATTTTTTTTTTTTAGCAAACCGAGCCTTCAAGTTTTGTGTTTGTTTTTTAAGTTAATAAATAATTTTTATTTGAAAGTATCCATCCAGACTCCCTCCTCTAAGAAGGACTAGCTTGGATTTTAACAGCAGGTATTCTGCTGCAGTGCCCCTCATTGAAACTTCATTTTTGTTCTCTTATGTCCAGCTAATAACAGATAGGGCAATGCTCTGGGAACAAGAAAACCCAAACTAAATGCTGCACAATTGATATAGAAAGAGTTTCATTGATGTATGAGACACTTTCTCAGTAGAACAGAAAAGTGTTTTTCAGATTAATATATCTGAAATTAAGAATGGCATCTTTTTTAGTTTCTAATGCTTCATTTTTAATGATGGTAATGACCTGAAAGACCTTTCCAAAATGCTATGAAAATGAGATACAGTGTTCAGGTCTGGGGTTATGCCCAAGTGATTGCTTAGAAGAGCCAAGGAAATTTTTCTGCCGAGTACAAAAGGACGCAATGCTCTTGTAGACAATTGGCATCATACAAATTCTGCTTTCGAGATTTCTTACCCTAAAAGCGATGAATACTTGAACAGGTATTCACTGATCAACATGACTTTTCTTTCAACCATTCAGGCCTCTCCAATGCCTTTAGACGATGCTGTCGTGAACTAATGGCAAACTACATTCCATAGAGATCAGCAAACACTACCCAAACTAAAGCAAACTTCCCTTCCTTCTGGGAAACATCTGCAATAAGGAGTATTTGCAAATCTTTACATACTATAGAACCAGAAAGTTCTTCTGGAAGCACAGCACTGTGTGATGTTAAAGTTCATTTGGATCGTTTGCAGTTTCATTAAAGCTGTACAGGAATCACCCAGTGATATATTTGATATTTTATGAATCATTTCTAGAAAATGATGAAGTACTGTTGGCTAAAAATAGATATATAATAGAAATAAAAGGATTTTACTAGTTACAGAGGGAAAAAAAAAATCATCTTTGCAATGTGAAAATATTAATTATCAAGAAGCTATTAGTAGTTTGTCTTTTTCCTCCAAGGAATTCAAGTAGGTCAAATAACACATTGAATAGAAGCGAAGGAAATAAGAAATGCAATTTTAACTCTAAACTTGTGCATTATTCCAAGGTAGACAACCTGAAAGTTAGTCACTATCACATTTACCATTTTGACATCTTTGTGGTGCAGAGATGCAAAGTCAGGTATGAAACACACCTGTGTTCTTCTCAGAATTTCCTTTCATAAAGAAACCAATGTCTTCATTTTCAATAATATTATAGATATATTTATATACATAATCTTATTTTCTCTCCTGTTCTTTTAATTTGTTTTTCTAGAACAGGTAGAAGACAGGCCTGAGAAAGTGAAGTGTCCTTGCAGGAGACCCCGGTCTGTTAGCGTGTACAACAGATCTCACATTATGCTTACCTGAAAAATCTTGCACTGCTGCCTGACTATGATGAGGTACTGAGAGGAGTGCACGTGCTGTGAATCCTCTTGACCTTACTGTCAGCACACAACAATAAATTGCTCAGTTCTATAGCACACAGATTCCCAATGCAAATAAGATAGAAAAGTAAATTAATTTCAACTTCACAAACTAATTCCAAATTGTTTCAATGTAGCCAAATGCCAGGAACTGTGATAAAAAAAAAGAGACGTGCTGTGAGCTTCTCATCAAGTGGGTAATCATGTCTTCTCAAACTGACACTAAAATATTCTGGTTAGAACTGAGTTCAGTTAGGAATGTTAGGGGCACTGCACCTAGTGGCACAACACCTGTACAGTTATGTCATCTTGACTTAAAGTAAACAAAAATACATTCCATTTCTGTGATTGAAACTTAAGTCATTGCTTATTATCTGTGACAGTTTCTTCTGCTCAACTCTGCAATGTATTGAAGTTGGTTCAAAAGAAGCTTAAAACAGACAAAACTTTTTGGCTTGGGTTCTTAAAAGCAGAGTAGAGAATATTAGTGGAATAAACCAATACAAATACATATACATACACACACACACACACACAGTTATCTATAAATACCCACATACAAATATCTATCTTGCTAGCTAGGAACAAAGGAGTTAAGGGAAGAAATGACACGAGGGTCGTAACTGTAAAGCAAGAGATTTCTGTAGAGACATAGAATCACAGAACTGTTCAGGTTGGAAAAGACTTTAAAAGACCATCAACCCAACCATACTACCCTACCTCTAACAACCCTCTGCTAAATCACGTCCCTGAACACCACATCCAAACGGTTTTTAAACACATCCAGGGATGGTGACTCAACCACCTCCCTGAGGAACCTATTCCAGTGCTTAACAACACTTTCTGTAAAGTGTGTGCCTCCCCTGGAACCCTCCCCTCCCCTCGTCCTGTCACCTGTCACCAGTGAGAAGAGACCAACCCCGCTCATGCTCTAAGCACCCTTCAGATATTGGAAGAGAGCAATAAGGTCTCCCCTCAGCTTCCTTTTCCCTCACCCCAGTTCCTTCAGTCTCTCCTCATAGGCCATACTCTCCAAGCCCTTCACAAGCCTTGTTGCCTTCCTTTGGACCTTCTCCAGCTCAATGTTGTTTCTGTACTGAGGTGCCCAAAACTGAACACAGTACTTGAGGTGAGGCCTCACCAATGCTGAATACAGGGGCAGGATGACTTCCCTAGTCCTGCTCACCACACCATTCCTGATACAAGCCAGGATGCCATTGGCCTTCTTGGATACCTGGGCACACTGCTGGCTCATAATCAGCCACCAACACGTGGTGGACAGTACAAATTATACTCAGCTAGTGACTTCCCCCTCTGTCTCCACAAGCCACAGTGCTCCATGTCAACTAACATTTTAAAGTGTGCTCTACATGCCCAATCTGGTGTAGTGGTCTAATTTTATAGGCTGTCAGAACAGCCATCGTGAGCAAAGAAGCACGAGTCTCGTATTGAACAGATTCAGTACCTGATGAGCAAGGTTCAAAAGACACAACTCACAGAAACACAGAATTACTAGTTAAAATCCACTATATATCTATTAATTTTAATGTTACATTAGGAGTTAATATTACTGTGTTCCTCCTTGAGTGCAGTTGGTTCACAGCAAGGCTGTCTGGCAGGTGACCAAAACACAAACACAGCTTTTTTACATAAAACTACTGAGAAGATAAAGTAACTGAAACTCAATTAATACAAGAACTAATTGCCTGCTACAATCAAGAAGAAACTCTTGTCTGTCTTTCAGCAGAGACAACAAGTTCATAAACCATCCCTTCACCTCTGCTCAGCATCTTTCACATTGTTAGCTCCTTTGGAGACACCAGCACCAGAAACACATGAAGCACTGAAACACTAGAAAGAGTCTGTGCGCATGCAGCAACCTAAAGAACGTCTAAAAGCATTCTAGTATCTACTTATTTTCTAATATTTTCCAACATTTTTATTATACACACAGAGGTTATAATATCATATAAACGTACACCAAAAAGAGGGAAAAATGCCACTGAGCTTTGGTTACCATTACAGCACCTGCAAATGCTGTACCTCACTTCCAGGCATTCATAGCAAACATAGCAGAGCAACTCAATTTGGTGGTAGTATAAAATCCCACCACCAATTATTGCTGCCAGAACAATTGCAGACCATAATTTCTTGTGGGCATTCCATCTTCTATTCTCTGCTCAATTAAGTAATTTTAACTGATCTTAGCCAGCTCTGAGCGAGAGAATTGTAACTGTGGGCAGACATAACACTACAGTGGTATACACTAAACACACTCACCATGAGTTTATAATCTGCTTGATCTGGTATGACTTAACTTAGTAGACACACTAGTCAACCTGGAGAGCACACAGAATCACAGAACCATTAAGGTTGGAAAACATCTCTAAGATGATCAAGTCCAACTATCGACCCACCTTCACCATGCCCCCCTACCAAGTCCCCATTAAAGCGTGAATAAACAATTTTTACATAGGGACTACTGCAACTACAATTATTCTTCTACTCAATAACAGCTAAAGAAATTTCGCAGGCCTTACGTTCTGACTCCTCCTCCCCCCCCTTTTTTTTTTTTTAACCATAATACAAATATTCATTGGTCTGATAAATAAGTGCAATAGAGGGAAGGAAATGATGTAGTTAATGACTCCCTCCAAAGCTGTATAAAACAAAGGTTCAGAAAATAAAGGTTCTTCAGAGTGAGTTCCTAACAGTATGAACTCCAGTGCTACAGAAACCCTCATCTATAATGCAAATAGTGAGATAGAACAAACTGACCATTACTTTCACATAAAAGAAAAAAATGAATGTTAACACAGGAACAACATATTGCCATGCTCCAAATACTTACCATTTAATCTATTATTTTGTGAAATGCTTTAGAGTTTCTCCTATCTCACATTAGGAATTAAGTTTGTAACAGCTTCTTCTCTCTAAGAAATGTTAACATCCAGCTTCATCCTTCAGTCCTCTCCACTCTGTAATTAACTCATTTAGACCATATAATCTATACACAATCGTAGCAAGCATCTATCAACAAAAGCATCTTTGCAAGAAAACCTTGAAGTAGAAAACATCTTCCTTAGTTTTCTCACACCGATGGATTAAGTGCCAATCCAAGCATTTAGCCTTGTTAGCTCATAGAGAGCAAGGAATTTCAAGCTGAAGATGCATCTCTTTTGCTACTCGGATTAGTTCGGTATACAGTCAAAACTGTATCTCCTACCTCGGGCAATATCACACACATTTTGTGCCTCGCTGTACCACAGTCTGGTGGTTGCAAAAAAGTCAGCTTGCCAACGCTGAACAAAACAGCTTGGAGTTCAACAAATCAGCACTGTTGGTGTCTGATATAGCTAAACTAAGGGGGAGGAGAGTAGCTGCAAGATGGCACTGACAACTTCATTTCCACTCCTGTGCGAATTAAATGTAGGCTGGGGCACAGGAATGGAACATAATGAGACACAGAAAGTAGGACTGCAGGCTCTGGTTGACTGAAGGTATTAGTTTGGTAAAGAAAAGGCCAATTAAACTCCAACTTTAAGTTACAGTCTGTAGCATTAATAATGCCCCCAGAATTACAAAACTACAGCAACACACGTCCAGTTTTGTAAATGCAACACTGAACATCTCCATTGGCAACCTGACATCATTTTACGATCTCTCCATCAGAAAACTCATCATATTCACTGCTCTAGTGCTACAAAATTGGAGAGAAACATGCAGAAGCGACAGCTGTGATCAATGGAATATGAGCCTGCAGTATAAGCAATTAACATATAACTGAGTAATAAAAGGTAACAAAAAGTGCATCATCCTCTTTTGATGGGTCCAATTCTTATTTAGGGCTAAAATACAGACAACACACATAGCCACTACCGAATAACTGTTCTCACTTATATCACTTGTACATCCTTCAACCCGTTAACCAGAAAAATAAGCACAATATTTCACAGCCAACCATTGTGTTGAGCTATTTTAATGACATTTCATAACTAGTAAGAGATTTATCGTCTGTTCTGAAGCTGCCCAGTAGGCAGCTAACACAGCACTGCTGCAGCTGTCTCAGAATTTGTCATGTTACAAAGCTGACTCAGACAACAATTTCGTGCCAGAACACTTTTGGCAGCAGTAGCAAAAATCCTAGTAATATCCCCTCTGGAGAGCGCAACTGCTACTCTTGGAAGTGAGGAAAAGGACAACTAAAAGATAAATCAGCTGATAAAGAAGATGGCTTCAAAACACTGCAGTAATCTTTGTCAGAAGTTCAAAGGAGATGAACTGTAATGCTTAATCAGTTCCTCCAGCAGCATCCCATTTTTAGTTTGTGGCAAAAAGTCCCGACACAAACACTTGTGGAACACAGCACTTCTCCCCCTTCCTTTTCCAGCCACGTTGTTTTCTAAGCAATTCTCACATAATGTTGCTCAGGTCACAGGAGAGCATGAAATTCTCCAATACAGACACACTGAAATATTTGAGGCTTTAAGTTACTGGGAGAGTATGCTCAAACAGTGGTCCTTCATCACTATTTATTACACAGCCCATACACTTTCAATTTTAAAGCACACCTGGGCAAAGCAAGATAAATGCCTGCAGTAACGAAGATACATTTGCTTCTCAGCTATTTTCAAGGAAAAGTGAAGATAATTTCCTCTACAAGGCATCTGCCCAACTGTTTGCATATGTAGATCTTCACAAGGCAAAAGACTGGTTCACTTGTGCAACTTCTGACCAAGGCTAACATAAATGAGGGTGGAATTAGTGGCACAGGAAAAGAGAGAAAAAAAAAGATGACAGTGCATGACTTCCTCACATTTATAACTTTGAAAAGCAGCATCAAATAGGATAGAGGAAAAAAAGGAGGAAGAAATCTAACAGAAAAGGCAGAATGCTCAAAGTACGTCCATGTAGATGGGCAAGATAAGCCTGCTCAGGTAATACTGAAATTTAATGAAGAAAAATCAAAATCTTTGTTTAAATCTATCTTTTACACAGCAGAAACGTAACTTGGATTGCCTCAAGACTGCAGAAGTATGAACCGGGAAATGCTATTTCATTAAACACTAAAATACCAGGTATATACTTAAGAATCCAACATTTATCTACAGACTTTACCTTTTTGTATCAACATACAATAAAATTCCACAAGTAGAAGCTTCCACTTAAACTCCAGCAAGTGTACCACCACCCTCTCCAAATACATTTACCAATGAAACCAAATAAGATCAATATTACTAACATCACTTGGAAATACATACACACATACTTAAAATACGTATACATACGTAAAATGTCCAGTTAAGTCTGGGTTGAAAGTACTCCAACTAAAATTCCAAGTCGTTTCAATTTGAATCTGTACTTATTTGTTATAGGAATGCCTTTTGCATTGCCTCGGTGTTTAATTTCTTTCTGGTATCAGTGAATTTAGACTGAACACAAACAATAACAGCAGATGACATGCAATGGTTTGGACCTAATTAAAACCTGAGCAAAAATTAAGAAACCCTGGTAGACAGGGAAATCAAAGCACACAATCCAAATTTCTCTGAAATATTAAGTAAATGAAAAATTTTGGCTTTGAGTGCCTGCTGGATTAAGTTAGCCATCTTCTGGTTAAGAAAAGGCTTCATTAGTACCAGAGCTGTTCAACAGATCCCATGCCATCCTCCTTTAACAGCCAATGGCATGTACAAGATGCACATATGTTCAGACAGGGAAGAAGGCAGAATTTTTTTCTTTCAAGCTCACCTCAGATTTACTGCAACAGCCTCTGTAAGGTGCTGGAAGCTGGGTTTAATTGGAACAAGCCAGAATAATCTGTAGATTATCCAGTTAGCATTAACAACCCAGCAGGCATCTGGTGACTAACAATACATATCTATTAATAAAAATAGAATAACTGAGATGGTGAAAATACTGTTTTACTTCCCTTTTGGCAGCTTGCATCTTTCTGTTTGCCAGCTACTCTATATTCTTCCTTCCCCCCCCCCAGTTTGAGCATGTTTCATTGTAATTCAGGATGTTCATGCATTTTCTTCTGCTATTGCCTTAGTACCCTCCAACATCCAGACAATAGTTAGTACTAGTTAATTTCCTTCCTACTGGATGAGTAGGACTTCTTCCCAATTAAAGTAATCACATCCAGCCTTTACTACCCAGCTTAGTACATTCATTACATGCAGAATTTGTGCAAGTTAGCAGCTTGAGAGTACAGCAAGACACAGCACGTAGGTGTCTGCAAGTCATGTAGCTCCAGATGAGTGTCGGGAATTCTGCATCAAACACTGAAGGAGCGATATGCCCTGCCATGCCCTTATTGACAAGGCAAGCAAACTCATCTGTATGTATTCACATTCTCATAATCATAATTTACTGAACACCCATTAGTCTTGGTTTTCCATGGCCCATTAGTTTTGCTAATGATAATTTCTGAAATAAATCTGTCAGTGATGTCATGTAACAGACAGTTGACACTGTACTTTTCCACTCACAACTGGCGACCCTGCCCATGGCAGGAGGGTTGAAACTGGATGATCATTATGGTCCTTTTCAATCCAGGCCATTCTACGATTCTATGAACTGCATATCCAGCTTGAGACTATTCTTCTGAGAAACTCTGCTTTGAGTACTGCTTTCCAGCTCAGAACCCACAGTGCCCTTCTGCACGTAACATCACAGTATTATGTTCTGCAGATTTCTCTAGGCTCACACTTCATTGCAGCATTTTCAAGCAGATGCAAGATCTCCCCAAACAATCAGGCAAGCAGCTGAAAGCTCATACATTGATGGAATTTTGGCTGAACTTCAGTCTTCCAGCAGCTGCAGCCATATTCACAATATTTAAAGAAAATCTCAACTTCAGTGTTGCAAAGATTTGCTTCTGTGTGCAAATTCTTCCTGCCCTATTTTAGAAGTCAGAAAGGACTCATCACATCTCTCGCTCTCAGAGCGAAGCTTAATTTTTAATGAATTGTAATTAGGAACTGAAGCACCACTCTCTGTCCACCCCCACACTGCTTACAACTCCAGCAACTCTCATTTCACTGTTCCCTTTCCCACTTCTTCCAGTGCTGGAGGGATTATGTATGTGCAGGACCCTCCCATCTCTTCACAGAATTAGATGGATGAACCAACTAGGGCCAAATCAGGAAGCTATTCATATTAAGGCATTATTTCAAAGGCTGTTTACTTCAAACGTTCCTTGAAATGACTGCAGAAATCTGAAGATCAGGGTTTTTTTTAACCAATTTTCTTATCTGGGACACATTTTAAAGAGTGAGAGCTTGCAAGACTTGAGATCTTAGCATTCTAGGCTATTCTAAAAATCAAAAAACAGCAAAAACCAGGACAGAATCTGCCCTAAAAGTGCAGCTGGAATTCTCACCCTCTATACATTGGTACTCACCATATTGCCATGAGAAATATTTGATATTGTTTGTTCAAGTGCCAGGGCTATGGCAAAGTACTCACAAAATGCAGGATGTTATCATTGACTGCTAAGTTTTGTCTCCTTATATTTCAAAGAAAAAAACAACAAAACGCACACAAAAACAACATAACAAGAAATCCGTAAACGTAGCAGAGCACCTTGCGGAGCTTCACTATGTGTACAGAACTACTCACTTAAATCCTATCCCCTCACCATCTATCTCTCTGTCCTTCTGTCTCTGGCTTTTATTGAACCATCTATAATTGAATAATTAAACCAGCAGTTATTTCAAACATCTAAGCTTTTAGTATCATATGCTATTGATGACATATCAGTGAAGAAAGAAAAGTAAATTACCATTATTTATTTGCTACAGACATACAAATGACCTTACTTGCTTCCAGACTGCCTTCAAACTGAGCTTACTGAGACACCCACACCCTTCCCCAAATCCACTCTGAACTGCAAGTATCTTACAAGATCTAACTAATTATGGCTTTTTTTTCTTTTTAATTGAGTCTTCTCCTCAGATCACATTATATAGAAATCTATACATGTAACATCACTACTGCCCAATAGTATCACTGGAACAGATAGCAGTATATACCAGTAATTTGCAGAAATGGTAATGTTTAAACTGGTGGATGCTCTATGCTTAATCATTTACGGACACGCACAAATGCCATCAGTAGGAACCTCCAACCATCACTTGCAGGATCTGTGCTTGATAACTAAATGTACAACTTGTTTATAGAGTCACACAATGGCCTGGGGTTGAAAAGGACCACAATGCTCATCTGGTTTCAACCCCCTGCTATGTGCAGGGTCACCAACCACCAGACCAGGCTGCCCAGAGCCACATCCAGCCTGGCCGAGGTTGGGGCACCCACAACCTCCTTGGGCAACCTGTTCCAGTGCAAACTCACTCCCTCACTTTCTTTCTAATCAAATTTCAGCTTCCCATGTGTATGCATGCATATGTTCACACATACACACTCTGGCTTGCTTGTTTATGAACACAGAAGTTGTGTAGGATCAGATTTATGGGATGGATTCCCAGTAAACAACTTTGGCATATCTTTTAATCTTCCTATGTGGAAAGGAGAATGTACAGAAGCCTAAATTCTTCTCTCCTTCAGCTGGTGCTTTCTATTGTAACATACAACCCTCTCTTGAGAGTTTCAGTAAGGAAACACCAAGTGGACAAACAAAATCAGGTATATACATTCTTAGAATAGTATAAACTTAACCAGACCCAACACTTCCAACTGCGGAGAGGCACAGTGCATATTTAGCTTTGGGCACTTCTAGCAGTGTTAGTATTTCAGGAACCACAGAAGTTCACTTAAATACACATAACAGAAATAAATAACAAAAAGCTACTTCACTATTTCCAATCACAACAAACATGGTATGCTAAAGGCTTCAGAATAGTGCTAATGATCCTTGCGATGTTAGAAACATTTAGAGAGCCACTATTTGTGATAATAACCAGTTAGACAGAATATTCCCTGGGTTTATTTGCTACAATCGAAGCATTCATATTCCAGCAATGTTTATAACACACTACTGATGTCAGCTGACATGTAACTTGGCTTTAATTTAATGAAAACAGTCAAGCCTCAGTACAGAAATTGCTAAAGGATTTCTTTTCCCACCCACTGATGCAAGTTTAGCTAGATATTCAATCGAAAATTAAGTCTGTAATGTACTTCTTATGAGAGCTCTCTGACCCCATGGACAGATATATCACAGGCCTACCAAGGGAGTGGAAAAAAACATAAAATGAAAATAACTTCTTGGCTTCCCCTCTTCCTTCCTTCCCCCCCCATTTCCATCCTCTTTTTATCTTTCTTTTTATCTTTTGTTTTGTGGAAAGCCTTCAAAATAGAAAATAAATCCTATTTTTACCGAGCTTTTCCTTTACAAAGACTTTCATCTCTACAAACTCAAAACTCATCTTGGTGGAAGTCATTTTTCATTCAAAACAGAGGAAGAAAACAAATGAAATACAGAATTAAAGCCTTAAAAAAGTGCATGACAAGAGACCCTACAATAAGTGAGAATAGAAAAAAAAAGCCTGTTTTGGAAGGACAGTGTTTGACAAGGGGCCCTTTTCCTCAAACTGCATCACTTGTGAACAGGAGGTTGCAGCCAAACACCTGCCTGGAGCACTCTGAGCCTGGCAGCAACAGGGGCTGATGGCAAACTGTGGCACTGTATGTAGGAAATCATAAAAAAAGGGAACTTTTCACCTCAAGAAAAAGCATAGAGATAGACCTCATCCTGAAATAACAGTAATATGAATAAAAATAAAGAGAAGAGAAGCATCATTATTAACCTTGAACGGAAACATCAGTGAGTGAGCCACAGCAAAACAAAGTGATTCACTGGATATGACACAGAGTTTACAGCAGAGCTGGGAAGGAAACCAGGAATAGCTGAACCATTCACTATCTACTGCCTCACAAATTCAATCTTCACTCAAATATTACTCAATGAGAATGGGCATCCCAGGCACCAGTCCTTAGAGACTTAGGTGGAGTCAGAAGCAAAAGTGACTGTGAGTGATCTGTGAAACATCCTGGTAAATAACTACATTCTCATCCCAAACCTGAAAACATATTCACAGACATTGAAACTGTAAAGGATCTTGGAGATAAAGTAGCCATTATCCCACCCAAACTGAATAAAGAGCAAGCTGTGCAGCACTGCAGGGCAACAGGAGCAAACAAAGCCAACAAAAAACATCGCATCACTGACCTGCCTGTCTTCAGACACCATTCTTCTTTTAATGTAGCCCAGTGAAAAATGGTATTTAAAATGAAATCATAACCAGCCAACATCAGTAACAAAAACCAGAAGACCCCTACTAAAAATCAGCTGTTTCAAGAGAGGCAGTCTGCACGCATATCACACTTCATGATTGCAAAAGCCATGTCAGCATTTAGACCACATAATAAGGCCCCTAGCCACCCACTTAGAAGCATCTAGAAAAGCAACCAGCTGAAATAACAACTGAGGAACAGAGTTCTATAAGGAAATTACTTTGAAATTCTATTTTATTTAAATGGGAACTCATGTACTTAATGCAATACTTATTCAAGAAAACGGATTTTGCAATACTGTGAGAGATATTTCTACTTTTTTTTTGTCCCTCTTTCCAAAAATATATATTCTTTAAAGTAACATAAATCAGTATTTTGAAGAAAAAAAACTTCCTGATACAACTCTGCAATTGTGGTGATGTGTATACCTTAGAAATCAAGCATTTATTCTGCAGAATACTGTACAGCAATCATCATCATTTATTCCTCTTAAAGAGCACAATATGTTCTCAGCATTAACATTATTCTGTTCCTTTTTATTGCTTTCAGTAATTTGTCCAGGCAGAACATGTGAATTATCACCTATTGAAAAGCTTGACATCTTACACCCACCTGGTCTGCATTTGTGGATGGCTGGTCAGACATTTTTACCTGTGTGGAACACAAACTGTTGATGAAGCAGTAAATATTTGCTTATTGAATACAACAAAAAATGAATTCTGAGTACAGGTCAATGTTAATTAATATAGGTACTCTACCAAATATTTATTTTTACAAAGCAGCCATCAACAAACACAACATACCCACCAGGGACACTTGCATAGTGACCAGTGGGGTTCTAGCACGTAGCCCAGCAAACTGCTTCACATCAGACTGCCTTCTTGGTGGCCAACTGAAAACTGACATGTTGTGCTTTTTCTGACCTCTTGTTATGCTGCCTGTAATGCACCTGAAATGAGGAGATCTGTCTTCATTCTGGAAATGTAGTGAGCAGCTATGGCACTTACTGAGGTCCCAATTTTATAACGCTGCAAAACAACTCTGCCAACCACCTGACTAACAAGTGCTTTGCAATTCTGATCAAGCAAATGCAAAAACCCAACAAGTCACCCCGCATACCCACAAAACCTAGCACCTAGCTCAAGGCAAAAATAAAGAACCAGAACACAGGCAACAGTTTATGTTAATAGAAGACTGGGGTCAAACAAAATAAGAAAACCTCAAACTCCTAACTACTTCATATGAAACAAAAAAAGAAATATTTTCTTGCTCCTCTTCTATGCCATATGGTATGCTACCTCCTCCAGACAAAGTAGAACCCCTGTTTAACTCCTTAGCATCTTCAGGTCATCTGTTCTTACATTATACATATTATAGACATAGATTTAAATGCACATATACATATATACATACAGGTATATATAGGTATATACTATAGACATTACTTGGAGTATAAATAGCAGAAGAAAATCTCAACGAAGAACGTCCCCACTGTTGAGCACTCAGACATTCCTATTTATCAGTCTGGTCTTGATTTAAGTTTCTGATTAATTAAAACATACCTAATTCAAGATGTAGCTTGCTGACCTCTCTACACAAAAAGCAACTACCTCTACCTAGTCTTGGAACCCTTACAGTACTATCCTCAGTAAAGTGTCATGCACAAGATCAGGCTATCTGCACAAATAGCACCATTCATTGCACATGCTTAAAATGAAGTCTCAGACAAACTGCCTGGAAACCAGGATGTAGGCGTGCATCACTTTAGGGCAGGTTCTTGCAGCATTCCCAACTATACAAAGCTACCCAGACCTTGGATACCAGCAGGCAGACATGCACTCTGTCCACTGTTAGCCCAAACTTCAGGGCGTGCAGTTCTCATAAACCCACACCACAAGCACTCCAACCATCCACTCAAGCTGAAAAACATGTTTTGAAAGCTATCCATCGCTTGAAAAAAAAAAATATCTGCATGCATAGCAGATGCCCTGCACATCTGACACTGAGGTTATGACTTCGGTTTGCACATTTATACCCTCTTATTTTAAAAATAAAATCACATGGCAATCTATTCCAGTGCATCTGTACAGCGGGTGATTCATCTAATCAGTTTGCTCTTGTGCTGTTTGATTTGTTAAGTAGTTGCAAAGTACCCCTTAAATTGGTTTACAGAATTATTCTCTGGTAGTTACATGAGTATGAGCTGCAATTTATCCCCTCCGAAAGGCAGAACTCCTGAAATCGTTACAGATATTGGGCCACATCCTTATTTTCCTTGATCTAGCTTCAGCACAGAAAGGACAGCCCTAAGAGGTCTCTGCATATGGGGAACAAGATTGCCTTCTCAGTGTGTTACCAGTGGTTGTGCAGAGAGGGGGTGATGAAAACTTCATGTCAATATTCATAAAATCAGCCAGTCATGATGCTGATTGCGCCTCAGAGCAATCAATATTTAGAGAAGTTTTTGAAAGACAGACTATTTCAAGATCACATTGGTATTCACATTTAGATTGTTCTTAACTATCATTCCATCTCCTTGGCATTGGCATCTCTTCAATTTCTGGCCAGCAGATTTAGCTATTCAAAGTACAGTGAGGGATCTACAGCATTTTTTGTTCACTGGTTTGAAGACTCGTGGTTTGACTGTGGGACAGATTAAATGGTTCCAGGAGCTGAATCCAGCCTACAGATGATGCCTCTGGCTCTGCATGTGTACACTGCAGCGACTGTAATGAGCCCTACACTAATTACATCTCCTGCTGGCAGCACAGAATCTCAGAAGCACGAAGCTCTGGACAACTAAGTGCGAAAATGTTCTCAGGTTACTGCAGCATGTGATGAGCTGCTGAGAGAGCAAGCTATATATGCAAACAAGCTGCATTCATTACTGCTCTCATCTGCAGAAAGAAGATAGCAAGGCTGATTTCAATCAGCATTTCTCAGATGCCAGTTGTTTACACTCCATATTTACAAGTTCCAATAACAATCAAGAACCATTTTAGCATACAACCACCTTTCCCTCCTCTCTAAAAGTTTTTAATCTAAAAGATATTAGAAAGAACAGGAGCTATGCAAGGTTTGTGGCTTATTCAAGGCTGCAGAGTAAACAGAGAGAACACAGCTGTCAGGCACTGACTCTTTGTTTCCAATTATCAGAAGTAGGAACCCAGGCTGCAGCGTAATACTCCATTCTTTGGTGATTTTTTTTATTTATTTATTTTTTACACATTTGGTTGGAAATGAGAGAAAACATCACCAATAATACAAAAAAAAAAAATTAGGATAGCTTTTCATTTAACTGTCACATGCTGAAGTTGCCTTTCTGAGACTGTAAGCATCAGGGCATTTAGGATGCATCTAAACCACAGTATAATTTATCCTCTCCACTGTAACCAGAACTTTACTTTGTGATATGCAGTATTTTGTTCTTAATTTGATGAGATTATCTACTAATTTTATAATCATTAGTTACTTCGAATGATATGGAATTTTAACTGCAACACTGTTCTCTGCTCCTTCACTACTTAGTAAGGTGCCATACTGATACTGTAAATGATACTTATAGTTCTGATAGTCTTCCTGAAGTAGAAGTGTTTGGAGTACGTAAGTATATGTGGTGCATTATATACTCTGGTGCCCTAGCTGTCAATGTCAGCATGATTTTTGAGAACCAAAGCCATTTGTATGACTTGCACTTAATACATTACAGCGTAACTAGGGATTGAACAGCAAGTAATTGGTAAGGCTTGCTCTTACTGTTATGGAACAATTATATAATAGAGATATTTCAGCTTCACATTCTTCAAGAAAACAACTGTAGCTTCTTACATTCAGAAGAAAAAGTCACGTGTAGTATTTTAGGAACTCACTGTTCCCAAAGTTAAATCATTTATGAAGATGCAGGAGCATTAAACTGATATCACCCAAGACGTAACAAAATGTGAAGCCGCAGCATTTGTCAGCAATAGCACTGCATGTCCTCAGGCAAGAGGTATCCTGTTTGTACTTGGTTTAGCATAACATCCTAACTAAATATGATGCAGAAATAAATAACTGAAAGCATTCCCAACAATTTCTCCATCTTTTTTAATACTTTTTTTTTTTTTTTTTTGGAGTTTCTTCCGGCCAGTTTTACTTTTGGAGTCAGATCTTAGAACAAGTTTTTTGTAACTTGATGTTGTATTTGAGTAATTCAGATTCGCTGTCACTCTTCCACAAAAGGAACACATGAAAACATAACAGAAAAACAGCATATTCTATGCACGCTAGATGTCAACTGAGATACCATTTTTTAGAATAGACAATGCCAGTTCATATAATGTGAACATTTCCATGTCAGTATCTCAATGGCAGCTTTCAGAAAGTGCTCTGTTGGCTGAAGTTCATTTCCACTGAATTCAAAATAGATGTATTTTGTCAGAAAGAAGTGAATAGTATTTGTCCTGAAAACTCTGGTATCAGCATGTGGTATCAGGTGGGCGGATTTAGGTGTTAATCTCTATCACTACAAGTGATTGAGTATAAAAATAGGGTTTTTAGGATCAAAAACTCTTGCAGCTGCATGTTTAATTGCCAGAACTTAATGCTGCAGCTCCAAGGGTTGCATACATGGCTGGGACATAATTCTATACTATTTACTCAGAAATAGTAAAAATCAGAGTAGCTCCTCAATATTAGACATACATTATGAAGACAGCTTTCCTCAAATAGCTAATACATTGATTTGAACCCCCCCAAGCCTCTTTTGTGCTGATTATTTAGACTGCAGACCAGATCGGAGATTAAGGTTCAGCCAGCCAGACCTGCAGATCATATCTGCAATCTAAAAATTCATTACAGGAAACCATAACCCTTATCAGAAGTCTAGCTGGCCAGCAGCATAAGGCAGCTTTTCCTTCAGCAGTAGTGACTTGAAGGCTGTCAGTAAGACAGGGCATGACCGACTGGAGCTGTGTTGAATCTTGCACACGTGTGGCCAAAGACCATTCTGCAAAGCAGCATCTGCTGCTCTGCAACCAGTGCTCTGCCAACGCTCTACATGTCCAGAGGTGCTTATAATATACATAAAGGTTCTGAACATGCAGCACCTCAGTGCCCTCTGCTAAACAGAGCGTAACAGGGTGGATTAAAACAAGGAACAAAGTCAAAGTGTCTCAAATTTATCATTAAAATCCCTAGACTCTTCTCAAGCAGCTGCAAGCATTCACCTTTTAGGCTACCCTGCCCTCCTAGGTCCCATTTAGTCTACAGTAAAAATCAAAAGAATTTTTGTTTGGCTGTAGTTGTCAAACCATTTACATACCAAATGACTATTGAAAAGTAAGAAGTCATTTGTTTATAATGACAAAGGAAAACCATTGGATCACCGTACATTCAATGTAACGTACTAACCTACTGGAAGTAGAACTGTCTTAGATTAAGAAAAAATAGGTTACCATTCAGAGAACAAAAGCTAAATCATTAGTCGCATTCCCAGTTATTTGCTTTATCCTTTCTGGCTTCCTCATTTTAAGGACCCAATTTCTTAGCACTGGGACAACTTGTAAGTGGAAAAGATTTGCAAGATCTGTTACAGTTTTTCCTTCCTACACACCACACGATTCTCATCATTATACAGCACAAATAATACAGAGAAGGAACCAGGCTTATGCTTTTCAAATAGAAAACCCACACATCTATATCCTTAACCTTTTAAAGAATGATTTCATTGAAAATATACAATTACTTTCAATAACGAGGAGGTATCATGACATGTTAAGTATGCATTCTCTGAAACACGTGGATTACTAGCAGCTAATAGACATACCACAGGTTTGTAAAAAGTAATTTGTTCTTTCCCAAATAAATCAGACGCTTGTGAGCAATGAAGCAAAGCTCTCAGGCACAGGTGTTAGACAAGTGAGAAGTCCAGGACATTATCCATAGCCTTAAAAACCCAACTGAGGGCACAGAGCAGATTATGCAATAACTCCATGACTCTTAACAAGATAGATATGCACACACGTACTCCCTTTGACTTAATTCTTGATGTTTACCTGATCTCTTCTCAGTGTAACTAAATAAGCCCGTAAATAAGCATCCTTGTTGTTTTCTGCAGTTGAGTGCCAAGTAAAACTGTAACATATTGCATTAGTCACATCACTTCCATGAGTTTTAAGATTCACAACTCCAGTTGAAATTCAACTGAAGTCACATACAAGTACCTGGAAATGCAGCCCCAATCACAAAGTAAAAGCTGATCTGCCTGAAAATTTGTATTAAAAAGCTGCCAAAGCAACTTCATTAAACAGATAGACAGCCTTCCTAGAAATCTTGTTATGTTAATACACATGTAGTAACATGTATAGCATATCTATTATATAAGGGTAGGATAATATACTATTCACAAAAAATATTGCTGGTGACTGGACATCTTTTTTGGCAATCTGAACTGGCTGCTTGTGGAGAAGAGACAGTAGAAGGTCAGCAAATCAGACACCTATTTAAAAAGAATAAAACAATTTGTTTTCCACACCTGCAAAATCAAAATAGCATCTTCATTTTTAGGTCAGTCCAAATCCCTCACATCACTGCACGTACCAGCCTCTTCACAAAGTATTTGCCCAGGTGTTTTTCAGCCCCCTTCCTCACATGCCCCTCGCCCCTCCACCAAGCATCTCCTGTGATTAAAGGCCTCTGCTCTGCCATTGTTCATCACCGACCATCTGGGCCCTTCGCTCTCCCTCCATGCTTTGAAACATTCACAGAGATAAGCCTGTAGGCAATACGCTTTCCTGCTGCGGGCTAGCTAGTAGACTACTTCTTATCTGCCTTTACAAATGCCTATCCTCAGTGATCCATGCACACAGATACTGCAATTCAACCCCATTTGTTTGGGAACATGGCCAAACAGCTGATGAGGCAGAAAGGAAAACCTACAATCAGCAGCTGGTGTAAGACCTAGCAGCTATTTGCTCAGTAACACAGGTCATTCTAAAACCAAAGCAATACTCGTGGTGCAGAAAGGTCTCCAGTGAAGCGGCCTGCCTTGACCTTACTGTAGTATAATGGAAGAACATGCAAAACCTCTTCTTACAAGCTCTCACTGCTATAAGCAGAGATCTCTGCTTCCCCCAACCCCCCCAGAAGAAGAAAAATGACAATCACTCAATTATGTTGTAGTGGCACAGCCTGACACATCAGAAGAAAGGAATATTTGTCAGAAAGTCTGATTCCTTACAAATTATATCATTGTCACCTTACGATGGTGTCAACTTACATTTCTAAAGGCCAATTACTGTTGAATTAAGTAGTTCAGTCAAGTTAATAAATTTGGAATAATTCCTCAGCATCATTTAAAGCCATATTTTTAAATTTGGATTTCATGTTTTCTACAAATTTCCGTGAAAACCTGGGGAAAACAATAGTAACTGAAAACAGCAAACTAATAGTTAGTGTCCATAGAGGAAGAAATAATTATTCTAGAACAAGATACTGTGTGACATTTCAGCAAGTATAACAAAATAAATAAATCCCATGATGCAAGAGAGGCTCTTCCATTACATTTTACAAAATGATACACAGTATGAGTCCTATTCTTGGTGCTTAGAGGAAAATATAGATAAATATAAACAAGAATAGCTCACTGAACAACACGCAGCATACCAAAGGAAATAAACAAGAAATGAGCATGCTGGCTAAGTCACATTAACTCATTATAGAATTGATACACAGAAAAGCTTCTTTCTGAAATGTGAAGAAACCGTGCCAGACAGACAACTTGCTTAAATACATGTCTGGACACAATGATCGCCTTTGTCTGCACAGCCCATCGATCTACAAGTGAAAATGCCACAATGGCTTGCCTGTACAGGCAACTCTTAGTGTACAGCAGTTAAGCAAAAAAATCATTTTGAAACTAATAAGCCAGTCTAATTTGAGAGGGGCACTGAGCACTGCAGCCTCAGCCCACGGCAGCAGGTATTGCCTGGATCTCTGCATGTACCCCACCAGAGCCCTGGGTTTCCAGCAATAGCCATGGCTGGGGCCCACCAGCTGCTCTGGGATGTAGTGATCACACGACAAACAGTCTTCTGGTACAGCAAATCAAAGCAATCAATTTCCCCATGGAGCATTACAACATAGCTGTGATTAGAAAGGAAAGCATTCTTCAAACTGCAAGATCTGACAGAGCAAGACCATACAAGCTGAAGTCACCATGGTGACCATTAAAAACAAGAAGAGCCCAAAACCTCCAGCAAATAAGCTAAAGAAAAGAATACACTTTGAAACTAAACAGTCACATAAAAGAGAGCTTCCTTATTAAATAAGATTTAAATGGTTTATTTCACAGTGAAAATGGGAAAACACTTTGAGGAATCCATCCAATGCGCTCCTATTGGCAATTATTAATTCACAGCCTCTTATGACAAGGTCCTTTTCTGAATGAGCAAAGTAAGAAGTTACCTGCAGATCTCTTCTAAAGGATAAAATCACTCTGGCTGAGACAATTATGTCAGATAACTGACTCGGGTTTGATTATTTAATCGAACTAATAACTTCTCACAACAGCCCTTCATCTCTTGGTCTCTAATTCACTTCTGACTAAGCCACTCTTTCTGGTTCAGCAAATGGGTGTTTTTCACTTCAGATATTAATGAAAGACAATGGCACACAGTTCTTTATAAGAGTCTTTGTACCAAGACCAAGGATAGATGAACAGGCTGAAACGCAAGAGCTGTGACAGGAGTTACGAGAGAGCTTTAAGTCCACTGCATCCATGTAGCTCCACCACCTATTCAAGCATCAATTTGATGCTTGTAGTGAGGAGGAGGAACCATCACACCTTCCTCACCCGTAGAGAAGCAAAATCCATGATGCGCATCCACATCAACGATACACTTATCTTTTTCAACTAAACCTGCATATGTCTGAATTTAGCTCAGCCTTTTGGAACCATTATATAACGCTAAGTACACCAAGGAATTCATTCCTCATAGAAGGAAACCAAACATTCAAAACGGACATGCAGGATGTTGGCTGCACAGTGTTGGTAAAGAAGCTTACTGTGGACAAAGCAATGCCTACTGTTGGCATGGAGGTCAAGAAACATCAAAATTCAGCGTGCCAGAATGAAATGGTGCTTCTATTAAGTTGAAGAACGTTCTACTTAATATGTTCTTATAACCATGATAATCTTTTTAGATCCACGATATTCTTCGGTAGGGAACAGCTGCACAACTGTCCTCTTAAATCAAATCCAACTGACAACTCTTAAGCAACATCCTTACGTTAAACATTAAACGTGCAGTCTTACATTCTGTTGGCTCCTACCCTCTGCACGTTGTGCAATGATCAACCTTTCTGAGAGCAGTAACCCACAGCTGTGTGTGAGCTACCAGCCTATCTTAAAAACGAGACAAGTACCTTCATTGGTACTGTTTTTCCATCCTGTTGCTTTACCAGTGCATGTTTCACTGATGAACTCTGATTTTTGTACAAAAGATTACAAGCAACATTACTGCTCTCTGCTAAGTACTGAATGCATTTTCTTTCACCATTTATCTTATTATTATATTCTTATTTCTTCAAAATGAAGTCTGAACAGCTGCTTATTAACATTCTGCTTAGATTAATGGTCCTTCAATAGTCTGAAACACAAATCTGCAGTATCAAACACAGATTTCAGATGTTCAGCCACACAACAGTATCCCAACATTTTAGATTTAAATCTCTTCTTTCAAGCTAGAAATACAAATTGATGTTAAACCCTCAAGTTTAAAGAAGTATTTCAAATGTTGGACAATGATTTAAAGTAATCATTTAAATTAAGTGTAAAAAACAACTGTCAAAGTCTGGGCTCCTCTCTTTCACTTGCTTTCCTCCATGTGAGTAATGCATAATGAATTTATAAAAAAAAAAATTATATATATATATACATATATATATATATCCTCCCACACTCTCAGTTTATCTCTTTGCTATTCCCCAGAGCTCCAAAGGGAAAATGAAAGCTTGTTTTAGACGTTACTACTGAAATACTTAGTCAACTTTGGAATGAAATCTTTGGAAGGCCAATTTAATCACCCAGATGTACATTTTTTCATAAATATGGAAGGATTCTCAAGAACTAACAAGTATCTAGTAGTAGACATCAAGTGAAAAAGCTTTATAATGGCAAAGAGACATGGAACAGATTACAAAGTAAGGCAGCGACACTTAGACTAGCTGATCTCAGTTTCTAGTTTATTATTCAATTAAGTGCACGTAAAAGAACCATAGGAATAGGAAAATATGGTGGTTTTAGTTGAAAATAAATTTATATAGTCAAAACCTTTTCTGTAAGTTTCACAGATTTAAGCGTTTTCAGCAATGGTTTGCAATGAGTTCATCCCCTTACCTTGTCAGAACAAAACTCCTAGGGGTGCCTTACAGTAATCATGAATAATGAAATATTACTTCCAAGATTGACATCTATTTGCTTTGCTTTCTGAAGCAAACTTGACCAGTGATAATCTGGAAACACTTCAATACAACTGTTCTATCAATTTGAATAGGATACCTTGCTTTCTTTGTTCTCCTATCTATCCCTTTTAAATAAGGTCTTTGTAATTTCTGTCTATTAGAAAAATCCATCAGAAAACTATTCCTTCAAACCTACATACATTTATTCAGATTCAAGTGTACTCCATATTTAAAAATATCCTTCAACTTTTTCTAGTCTTACAGATATTTTAATTTAATCCCTTTGAGTATGACTAGAGTAAAATTTATGGAATAAACAAAAAGAAAATCTGTGTGGAAGCAGAAAAAAAGCTCTAGAGATAATCAAAGGGCTGTGCATAAAGAACTGTCAGCTTCTGACCAGTCTGACATGTTGCTCTGCTGATGTTCCGTAAAGCCTGCAGGTATTCTTTGCTCTACTATGTCTTCTCCAGAAATAATTTATCCCAGAACAAAAAGCCACAAGCCTTTGAAATCAAAGCATGGCCAAAAAGCAGCCTTCCATTTACCTGATCAAGACAACAATGGCATTAGAATTTGTAGCAGGACAAAACTCTTCTGTTGCAAAACTCATGCTGGAGAGACAGCATGGTACACCATGCCCACAAGTTCCTGACCTCCAGCAAGCATCACATGTGGCTCACTGAGGAAGCTTGGCTGGTGTGTCATACAGAGCATCACAACTGCAGCAAACCTGAGCTAACCTGCCTGGCAAAATATACCTGCTGGCCCTGCTCAGCTGCAATTAGGACTTTTGCAGAGCACATCCCCAGAAATAGGGACTCACAAATGTCTCGGAATTATGTTTAAAATTATTTCCTTACCTTTTTCCTCTCCTGCTGCACCAATCCCGTAAGCAAGATCAGGAATTTTACTCCCATAGTGATTTTCTGACTGAAGCTTACCTTAAATTTCATTAAATTCAGAGTTTGACATCTTCTTGACTGGAAAATGAACAGACTGGATTGCATTTCATTCTTAACTGCAACGCCATATTTGTTCTTGAGATGCTCAAAAAACATCAAACCTGTATTTTTTCCTCTATATTTGAAAGTTGTTACTCTCTCCCTTCTTTCTTCTCATGCAATTCACAGATTTATTTGTGCCAGTTTCTGTAACGCTTACACGTCGCTCCTTTGAACTTTTACAAATAAGGGAAATTCATGAGCACTAGGAAAACATTTCATAAAAACCTACATACAGTCCAATGTAATGATAACGTTACTCAAGCATAATTGGAGATATTTCACATGCATTATCGCATATTTATTACAAACACTCTGAAATGTCAGGTACCTGAGAGAAGCTGATAGACACATTATTCATAACTCACAGAAACCAAACAGCCTAACAGAGCACTCAAATACCAGCTTAACCAAGTCCTTGCCTGCAGTAAAAAACCCATCCCAGCCACTCTGAAGTTGATCACATATTAACGTGGTGGTCACTGCAGTAGCTACGAAGGTAGGTATGTTAGCCTCCCTGCTTTCATGATGAAAACACCATTAAGCATTCCATGACACTCTTCTAGTTTCCTTCTAACCTTTATAAATGTAGTCAGAGCTCACCTGAATCTGCTGTTGACTAGAAATAAACGCTGTATTTAGGAAAGTCATACATATATGCCCTGTACCTCATTAACATTTAAGACAATAAAAATCAGACTTAAATAAACTTAGCGAGATGCAACTCTCCTGTTTAAGTAGCTGAGATATTAGATCTACAGTACTGTTACAAAGAGCAGAAAACCTTATGGTGATGCACTCCAGCAAACAAGACTATTCCTCCTTCAGAAAAATTCTGGGCTGTTAAAAGGTAACATATTTAAGAGCACTGGAAAATAAATTTCTATTCATCCAAAAAATCTACAGCACAGGAACGGTAGCTGGCAGCCCAGATGGTACCTCTAACTTCAAGGAGGCATTCACACACATAACCAATGAGGATCAGTTTACAAGCAAAACGCACTCAGGTTGCACACAAATTACAAAACACGAACTACTGTAATAATGCACAGGGTTCTAATAGTTTCCCCATATACCTTATATTCCCACCCTGCAACTATTGCAGAGCAGAAGAGAGTAAGTAAAACCACAGCAACTGCTGCCACATCACTTCAGCAATCACTTTGATTAACCCTTCAACTTCTCAGTGCTGTTTCAGAAAACGTAAGTATGCCAACTACGAAAAAGCCTTTCCATTTTCCATCCTGACACTTTCCCTCATGTATAGCTCAAGGGAATTATACACACTTGAAACGTATTGAAAGAATTGATAGCTATAAAATTTAAGTAATTGCTTCTACTGGTCTTCACTCAGAACATCAGCCCCTATGGTTAAAACTCACCAATTCTTTGCACTATAAAAAATTCTTGATTTCCACACTTTCCAAAGTGTTAAAGTTTGACTGTTTTTAAAGGCTTTAGAGTGACATAAATTCAAGCTTAGGACTATGTTCACATAAATGGTTGAGTAATAATTCTCAGCAAATACAGTGCTAAACATGTAAAAGTTGACCTTAAGTATTTGATTATAAGGTTTCCAAGGAAGGAGACTTTCTGACATAGTGTTATTTGACAGAAGTTTTACAAGACCTGATTGCACATTTCTTTCATAAAATATCTTGAAAGGGAACACATATCTCACATACGTTGTTTGATCTCCTTAAACATACAGCAAACGTCAACAAAGGCCAATGGTATCATTTCTTTTCCCCCCACAGGGAGGAATTCAACGACACACCTTTGCTTCATGAGCACTTCCATGTCAGGTGCCATTTTGTTAGGCTGCCCCTCTGCTGCCATCTGTCACACGACAACTAAATATAGGAGAATATGGGAAGGCTCACTCTCTACTGCCATACCACCATCTGCCTCTGATGTTGAGGGCCAACATAATAAAACTGGAGGCATTACTTTCCGAGAAGTCTGCTTGGAATTACTTAGAAATTACAGTTCTGCAGTAATTAATAATCAAACTTTGCTGTTTACTGAGAAGTTATTCCAACAGTTACAGTTTTTGCAGTGCTAGAACAAGCCAATACACATCTTAAGGGTATATTTCCAGGGCTTCTATGTCTCTCCTCAAACATCTGAGTAAACATTCCACCATTTCTGCAGCCCTTGACATGATCCTCTTCATTGCTATTGCTGTCTCCACCAAGATGAGAAGGAAAAACTTGACCGTTTTTGCTAATGTACTACAAAAAAAAGCAATTTTCTTCTTATCCCTTAGTTATGTACCACACAGCGTATTCAGCTGGGGCCTTAGAGACATTTTCTCCTTGAAATAAGTATGATGCATATAGCAAATAGCTTTCAGTCTGAATGAAAAGGAACGCAAAAAATGTTGCCATTAAAGAAGAACTGAGCAACTGTTAAAGATCGATGTGACGTACTTTTGGTCCAGCAAAGAGTACTTCTACTGCCCACACCTATACAAGCATAGAAGCCTTTTGGTTCCCTCCAATTCTCCATTTTTTTCAGAAAACTCTATATTTACTGATGAAACTATGCAGCAACAAAGTGAGCAACTGAATGAAATAATTTCTTAACACATACATAACCTTGCTAGCATACTGAATATAAAGGGAAATTATATTACAAGCACTAAGGTCTTCACAACAGAAATAATTCCTTAAAATTGCCTTTGCAAACATCTGTACATGTAAAGAACAGTTCGATCGTAGCCCACCCGAGTTGAAGAGCTTTCAAAGTAAGCTCTGTGTGGATGAATGAATGATACAGGGTATTTTGTACTGCTAGGAGCAACCAGTACATCTAAAAAAGAGCATGCGGTGCTGTCTCTGCAGGCAAGAGTCACATGCGATTCCACAGAGATGCAAAAGCAAAGTTAAAACACTGGCAACCTTTCTGAAATATATGAAGACAAGATTCCCAGCTGGGCTTCTCAAAAAAATCAGTATTACCCTTTTTCTTGTAAAGAAATGAGAAATCCAAGGATTCCCACACAGCACAAAACTGCATTTGGCCTGCAGAGCTGTTTTCATTGCCTTTCACTTCCCTCACTTCATTTCCTTTTTGCCACACCGCTTCCAGGAAGGATTTTTTGTGGCACACAGATTCCCCACCTCCCAGTGCATCACTTCCTGATTGAAGAAGTTCAATGCTTCATTCATTTATTTCTTTTCAAGTCTGCACTTAGATAGCTTCCTTCAATATCTTTGCAGAGCTTGGTACTTCACACCTCTGTTTCGTCATCTATACAATTGTACCTTGTAGGCTTACAATTTCCCTCATTCCTTAAGAGCAGCTTCAGTTTAATGCATTTCTGTTACACTTAAAGTGCACATATTTTCAAGTCATCTGAGCATCTCTGCAGATTTCACATAAACAGCAGTAAAAAAGATAACTAGAAGTAACAGATCTTGCCTTCTGTAGCCTCTTGCCCAACTTCATGTCAGCAGGATAACCCACTAATGCACTTCTGCAATACCTGTTATAATCCATTACTTTAGTACTGGCTCCTGTTCTAGAATATGCTGTTCACCTGAGAAATCAAATCCCCTCTTAAGAAATGACTAAGTAATACCCTGATTAGACTAATACTAAAAGCAAACAGCAATTATAACTAGTTGATAAATACCTGTAGGGTAACAGTGAAGCTTTGGTGTGCACACACTAGTCTTACACCTATAGGAATTACAACTTCTCAGTACAATTTTTCTTAGCATAAAGAGCTTTTCAGAGGCCAACTCTAAAACTGTAGATTGTAAGACTAAACAGTCTGAGCTATAAGATTTTATATTCTGATTAATAACCCAGACCACTAATGCTAGCGTTTCATCTAATTCATTTTTCAATGACACAATAGGGCAACAACGCAGAATTTCTCCTGACATGAGATATAATGTGAGCTGGAAGGAAAAAAGAGAAGTTACTGAAAAACCTTGAGATAGTTTACGGCTCTGAAAGAAAATGGGCATCTACACCAGGGGCTTCAAGCTGACAGCTCACTTCAGCTTGCTGCTGCAGCATCCACAGGACCAGGGGCAGATCCAAGGCCGGTGCTTACAGATGCAGATCTGTTTGCAGCCACGCTAAGCCTCTGCTCTCTGCCCAGCAGCCATGGATCAGCCTCAAGGGCCAATGCTGCATGTACGTATAACACCCAGCACTATAGACTACTGTGTATTTGCCATCACACAGCTTTACGGAGGCTTAATATTATCATAGTGCCAACAGCAATGGAAAGATCTGCCAAGGAACCAATTAGAGAGATGTTAATAGTAAAACAAAGATCTCAGCATGGACTCCACTACAAAATACAATTAAGCAGGACACGTTTGCTTTAAATAGCAGTGCAGTGAGAACAGGCAGGTAACACACGCACTGTAATCTACAGACATGCTGCAGCTACAGCTCACCTTGGAAATGTACTTCAGGAGCACAGATATGCAAGCGGAACAACAACTTGAGAAGCCAATGTTCACAACACTTCCTCCAAAGCAAACATCTTTTTTGATGCCAATACCAGTGTCAAACTGGGATAGAGGCTCAAAATTGATAGCAGTGGATTCCTTTTGCCAATTGAAAGGCCAGAGTGCTAGAATTTATTCACCATAACTAAAAGCTGCAAGTATAGCTTTTGATCTGGAAATCTACAGAGAGAAGATTCAGAATTCTACACTACATGCACTGGCACAATAAGTGAAGTACTATTAATTCCAGCACACTTCAGATAAATAGCATAGTGCTTCTTCCTATAAAAGCTATAGCATAGACAAGAAAAATCTCATACAGAAGTATTCTCTTCACTTGAAGGGCAACTAGTCATCCTTCGCAACAGAAAAGAACCAAGAAAATAGATGTTCCCTGACCTCTCAACACTTTCTCACACAAATGTATCTGCTCAAACAACCCAGTTCCATCTTCCCATTATAATGGCACTAGCATTACTGCACTGAGCACCACTGTGATACTCCTACCCCAATATTGAAGAAATTCCAAATTTACATTATTTCTTCAATTAAATTTAAACAAAGTGAGATTTAATGTTTATAAACAGCTTATGTAACTTGAACTACAATAAGCATAGTCACAGTCCATTACTGCCCAAAATCCTCAAAACATTTTTCTTCTCATTCTAAGTTTATTTTTCACAGAATCCTAGGACAGCCTGGGTCACAATGATCATCTAGTTCCTACCCCCCAGCTATGTGCTGGGTCACCTGCCAGCAGACCAGGCTGCCCAGAGCCACATCCAGCCTGGCCTTAAATACCTCCAGGTACGGGGCATCTACAACCTCTTTGGGCAGTTCTTCCTACTTAAAAAAAAAGGTATTAATTAGTAACCTACATCTTATGTCGATGTTATATTCCTTATTCATGACGTGATGTTGAAGAAGCAGAAAAAGCAAACCTATGCCAAAGTAGCAGTGCCATTTAAGTCACTGCTGACAAGCTGGCACAAAACACAGCAGGCTGCAGGAGACGAACGATGGGAGCCTGATGCTGTCAACACTATCCACAGCACATCTGTTAAGCCCACGAGGACAGCAGGAACGGTGCTGTCTGAGAGATACGCCTCTTACAAAGGTCAGTGCTGATGAAGACTGAGATACACAGGCAACACAACACAGCAACAGATCTGCACTTGCTTATCACGCAGTACGAAGCAACCTGGCAGAGGTCTGCAAAGGGGGTGGGTTATAAACAGCAGGGAGACTGATTCAAAAGCAGCACTGGAAAAGTTGGTGCGTTTTTTTCTTTTTAAAGCAAGGAACGTTCTTTGAAGTGGCCACTGTTGCTTTTACTGCTTTGCTGAATCAGTGTGCAGTTCAAAGTGCTTTCAGTGTAACATTCTGCAACAGAAAGCAATAACATTTAAATACTATTTATTTTTTTAAATATCCTTGTGTGGAAGACATTGTCAATGCATTTGCCAACAGCTTACACACACAATATCCTTACGTAAATATTCAGAGCAGTAACCTAAGCCCAAATACTAACTTCCACCTTTTCCACTGCTCTGAGCAAGTGGTCCAGTAATTAACACATTCTCAAGAGATATACTTGAAATTTACTGAAATTTATTTACTTATTTATGAAGATAACACATGATGTTAGGAAGAAAGTCTTTACTTAGAGGGCAGCGATGCCCTGGCACAGGCTGCCTGGAGAAGCCCCATCCCTGCAGGTGTTCAAGGCCAGGTTGGATGGGATCCCAGGCAGCCTGATCAGGTGTGTGGCAACCCTGGCCATAGAAGGAGGCTGGAATTCGATGACCTTTAAGGTACCCTGCAACCTAAGCAATTCTATGATTAATAAAAAAAACAAAAAAATCTGACCTGCCCCCTACTCTTTTGCCTAAAAAAACCCTCCTTTTTAAACACGTCCTTTTGGCAAAAATGGTGTGATTTTTTTCTTCCAAAAAGTGAGTACTATAACTTACCAGTAAACCACGCCAATTTGGCCCCTACAATATGAGTCAATGTCTTACATTTCTTGAGAAAATTCACTATTAAATAAGTTGGTTGACAGACATTCATACAACTAGACAGCAGTGTGCAAAGATTGAAAGAGCATCATAGAACATCACTGTCATTGTAACCATCAACTGTAAGTCACTCACTGACACAAAAAAAAAAAAAAGCTAAAGACCAGAAAATCAAAGATACCATGTTACATTACTATGACATTACATCTATCTGGCTTCACAGCCAGATTTGACCAGCTACTGCAGTTTGAAAATTACAGTAATATTTTAAAAAGTCAACCAACCAACATAAAATTTGTTTCAGTGCTTTTTTTTTTTTTATCTGGGGGAGCAGGGTGTTAAAAAATAAAAATAATACAGACAGCCCAAGCAATGGAAGCATGATTCCACTCGACAAAAGTTTGCCGAAATAGCTAGACTTGAAATCTCACAGAACACAGCACTGGGTAACATTACAGGAGATGTAAAAGCCACAGCTGCTGTGGTTTCTGCCTCTAGTACTCATTACACCTTGCTGACAATGGCACCCAAAACTTGTTCCAGCTACTTTATAGCATTGCTGTTCCTGTATGAGTTGTGATATCTGCGTGTGGGAGGATGAAATCAGAAAAGCTATTTTCCATTTAAGCTGGGATTGAAACAAGAGCTCTGTGAATTAACATTAAACAATGACCTTTCTCACTTTGAGTATGGATTCCCCATAATTTCACTTCTCCGCTAATTAAAATGGAGTCCAAGTGGAAATAAAAAGACCAAAGACCACTAATTTGCACTGCAAATAAGAGCAAAAATTACAGTAATTTTACATGTGTATAAAGTAATAGCTACATATAGGAGAACTGCATAAAAGCATTATATATTACAAGAAATAGATAAAAATACTGATTTTTAAGATTCTTCAACATCTCACTCTTGGGTCCCGAGCAACCCCAGCTTGCTAACCTCACCAGCTCATTTGATCTTACATTTCCTTTCCTATGTTTGACTCAGAAGTCAAAGCAAGCCCTACAAAAACTACTAGTCGTTCTTACAGCTTTTACTATTGACAATAGCAATCATAAGTAACACCTTTCATACTTCAGAGCGTATAAAAAGATTTGAAACAGTGCGTGTAAAATAATTCTTACTCACTGGAAAACATCCCAGTTTTCATATACAACCACAATTTAAGAGCAACTTGTGCTCACAATTGAAGGAAGTAAGAATTGAAAACAATTATTAATCCAAACACCTACCATTATGCCACCTGTTTCAACAGGTCTTCCGAGTGGACTTGATTCCTTTAGATTTCCTTACAAAAGCCATAATATTAAACAACAAAACCAAGATCTTGCAGATAAACACCAACACAGTCTTTCAGCCTTCAGAAATGCTTAACACCTGAAGCTCTCATTGACTTTAAGACATAGTGTTGTCTGAACTCGGGAAGATGAAACCTCAGTTCTCTTTTTTTGCCTGTTTTTTGTTGTTGTTGTTGTTTTTGTTTTGTTTTGTTTGTTTTTTATGTGACCCACCATGGGATCATTTAGACACGTTGCCTTGAAACATTTACCCCAAAGGAGATGTTTTACACACAATCAAACAAAACGCTTGAGTACACACATGCTAATTCTGAGAGTCCCGAGACTTAGGAATGATGCCCTTGGACTCCTCCACAGCTAATGCAAGTCCTGCACCTGATCCTTTGGAGTTTAGCTAAGAAATGCTTTCCTGGAAGTTCATGACACTCTCAGTATTTCCCTATATTTCTTCTATTTCTTCTGCCCTCCCCCCCCCCCCCCATCAGCCTCCCCCACACACTTTTGCTGCCTTTTTAATGTTACTTTTATTCTTCTTTATACTTTAATTAAACTCACTCAGCTTTTGAAGTTTTCTATTAAATAAAAGCATATCTCGCACACCAGGTGGGCAATTACAAGTACTCACTGCTCTGCTTGAGAATTTTTTCAAATTAACTTGCCTGGATCTTGTAAGAGTAGGAACACATCATTAGACAACATTCAAGCTCAAAGGATACATTAAGAAATGTGAGACAACTGCATTTTGCTTACTTTGAAGACGCAAACAGAACTGCCGATAGAGCCACTACACACTATTAAGTAAAGGAGATGAATACCAACAAGGTACGTAGAAGCAGCTTTTAGGAATGCACTATTTTGACAGTTACATTTGATGACCTGCTTACTGCTTTCTTCTATTCTGCACCAGAGTTTTTTTGGCAACAGTATTAGCCTATTGTGAGTCAAATGAGATACCTACTGAAAGAGGCCTACTCAAAGAGATAACACTGAAATCAAAACAGTAGCTTCAGGTTCTGCATAACATGAAAGCATTTGTTCAGTATTGCACACCCAATCGTAGTGGTGAAACAACCAAAAAGTAGCAAATATGTTGCAGGATCATTAAGTAATTCACTGTGTGAATTTAACAGGCCCTTTCTGCCATGACAGGCAGATAATCAGTTTGACAGTGCCTCCCTGAACAGTATTAAGCAGCAAGCTGTATACATTGCTTGTGCAAGAAAAAGAAAGGTAAAATGCCAACACCTCACTTGGCATTTTTCTTAGATACCACATAAAGCAAAGCATCCAGCTATCAATACTGGGTATTGGCCCATTTACTGCTGACATATTGTATAATCAAACAATATTCGAATGTTATAATCACAAAATAAACAAGAGAGTTAGACAAAGCAGACTATGATAACAAAAGAGAATAAATAGAAGGCTTACCCCTTATCCTGGGCTCACTCACAAAACAACAGCAGAGTAGATCCCCAAAAGAGCTCCTTCCCCACTGGTAGCCAGCTCTTAAATAGGTCTAGGAGGGATGGAGCAACACAGCATAGGTGAATTGCCTTCACCTGTGGTCCTCTGGCTCTCATTGCTCACCTCAGGTGATCAGTCAGAGGTTCAGGCCATGACTCAGCAGTTCCCATACACATATCAAGACAGAAAATCTACAGCAATCCATATGAGCAGAGTTGTTTCATCTCAGTTTTGTTTTTTTTTGTTTGTTTTTTTATTTGTTTGTTTGTTTTGCGGGGGGGGGGGGGGGTCAAATTGATTATACGATGTATAAAAACATTAAGAATAAAGTGTGGAAGTCTAGAGGCATGGTGATCGATGCCCCTGAATAATCAGACAAAAAAGTTCACAGAGAATTGGCAAAAAGTGGCATTCATATAAACACGTTCCTGGGACCCACAGTCATGTCGGGATGTGTATCTCTTCTCAGTCTGGACACAGAATGCCTTGGGTTGGAAGGAACCTTAACGATTATACAGCTCCTGCTATCCTGCTGTGGTGACCTGCCTAGTACTAGATGCTACTGTCCAGGCCGCCCATCATCCAATCTGGCTTCAAACACCTCCAGTTTTGGGGCAAATAGTATGTCAGGGATGACACAGCACAAATCAATATGGAGAGGACAACATGTCCACAACTACATCTGAGGTTTTGTTCAGCCTTATTGGACCTACAGGTGGGAATGATGAAAGGATGCAACAGGAGAGCTAGCTTGGCACTTCAAGGACACCAAATCTTTTTTCCTTCCATCAGTCTGGCATCATCACCGCCACACAAGCTCCGGTGAGGAAAACTCACTCTAAAATTCCAATTTCACATAGTACAGAAACTCAAAATGCTAGTTAATAACAGTATGACAAATTTCAGCAAGTGGAGAAGGAAGAGCGTAAAAATCTGGAGAGATTTAAGACGACAGAAATGAAGAGTTCTGAAGTTACATGAGCATTCTGTATGAATCAGAGTATCCAGTTATGATGTCCAGACAACCATACCAGGAAAAAACTCTCACAGCACAGTAGGACTCTTTGGCTTTCCGTCCTTTTGTCTTCAAACATAACAGTCAATTAAGAACAGCACTGACACTCATCGATATTGTGACATTGATTGCAGTCCCCCTTACTGCCACTGTCAGACAGTTTGAGTTACAACAGGGTGCTCCAAACTAAGCCATGTGACATCACACAGCTATGTTTCTCCCCACACGACCAACTTGTATTGGCAACATTACATCCCTAAGTAGGGAGCAGCCTTTCTCAAGCTACTGCTGTAATTATAAATACCTCCCTCATACTGTGAACAGATTTACTTACAAACACTCTCAAAGCAGTTCTCTAAATCTTAAAAATAGACTGCTAAATTAAGTGGTCATTCAAGCAGCTTATCTCATTAATCATGAGGAGAGAAACATCTTGTGATTTACAATCAAAACCCAAACTAATTTTCTCACAAAAGGCCAAAACAATTCACTTGAACATCTTTGAAGGAAATATAAGAATGAGACAGTTTATAACAGCTCAGAGAAGCCTTCTGGGGTTTGAATGCTGACTGCATTGCTTATATAACCACATGTTCTCCTTTCAAACTTCTCTGCTGCGGATCATCAAGTCAAGAAGCCTTAGCAGAGCACAGATTTCGGTATGGTTTGTGGCCCTTCTGACTGTACAGGATACAGCACTCGTAAGTCTCTCATCCACCCCTTTCTTTACAGGCACACACATGAAATGAAATGTATTCAGAGTTATAGGAAAACTGGATGAACTCATTTCAGCCTCCTGATTCTACACAGACAGCATCACAAATAGCCAACATAAGTCTGGAGGACTGGTGCTTATACAGAGCTTTGTCATTACGTCTCCCTTTCAGCTGTTCTGCTTAATCATGAACACTGACCACAAGTTTGCTTTCAAGCAATTCGTATCATTGTATAAGGACTTTCCTATGGACTTCCTACTCTCTGAACTTACGTTAAAAATAATAGATGAATAAAAATGAAACATATGTAGCACCAAAACGTGATCACATTTACTCAGTTTTTCAAGGAATGTGACGCTTCTAGTCCCCTTCTTGTTTAGGGAATAGATTTTTATGGATATTATATATGGAAATCTCAGTGACACTGGGAGAAATTAGTTCCAAAGAAGAATGAAATATAATAAATTAATTGCAGATCAATTTTTACCTACTAACAATTTGCTGGAAGAGACTCATCCTCATTAGGGTGAGGGTAAGTCTCCTTTGAGTTGATTACAAAAATCATATGAGCTGCTAATGACATATTTAAGTTGAGGAAACCACACTCTACATTACTGATTTTTGTTGTAAGAGAAACAAGATAAGCAAAATATTTTCTTTTGCCTCAACTTACAATACCTAGATTACCTCCAATATCAATCTGATACATTTCAAAGAAAGTTAATTTGCCTTTGCTGCATACTCTCATCTGGGTAAAATAGGAAAGCCAATTAAGTGGAGTTAAAATTTAATAAGCACTGTAGAATCTCATATGAAGGCATTAACTGGGATACAGATGATCCCACAGCACCACAAACACCCTGTATTGCATACAATTTACTCCCAAATATTTCTAAGCTAAGATAGAAATTCTCAAAGAAGTCATGTTGATATCTCTCCTTCATGAAAACCTACAGTACTTGAGGACATGGATGGCACGACAGCTGCAGATGAAGGCCAACAGTAGGGTGTGGGGTGAGGATGCTGGGCAGCCAGACATCACTCACATCAGAAATTCCTGGGCGACCAAGCTGATTTTCTCTCAGCAATCAGTAATTGCTCTTCTAGACTAGAAAACAGCTTGTTCAGTAGCAAAAATATTTACCACAAATCTTTGGGGATTTTAGTTTTTTTGTTTTTTTTCCCAACTCACCTACTGCCTTAAATGATAAAAGCTGTGCTAGATGGTTTTTCTGATATACCATTATGGTAATATCAGTCTCTTTTCCTACTCAAAATCTGTGGCCCATGGAAGGAAACAACAGAGACTCACTCATACACATTCACAGTTTGAAAACAAAACCCTGACTGGCTTCAATTTCCAAAGCAGCAGCTCAATAAATGGCACTTAGAATTGCTCTCTTCATCCTCCTCGTAGGAGAGGCCTTAAACCAGCTTAAAATAATACACTAGTAAGCTTATACCAAGCAAGGTAAGAGCAAAATGTCCATAATCCAAACTCAGATTAGCACTAACATTCATTTCATATATATAATGGCTCCCATGCAGACATAAGCACCACCTATGCTTTCCTCTGACTCCCTTAGTCTCTGAAGTTTCCCAACTCTTAGGTGTTATGTACTGCATTATGCATATTTTATAGTCTCATTTGAAAATAAATTCCTTCACGAAAAAGGAAAGAAATAATACACCAGCAGTCAAGTGTCAGGGAATGCAATTTTAGGTCCTTCTCTGAAATCTAATGCTCTAGGACAGAGCATACCTTCAGCAGCTTTTCAGATCATACAAAACAGAGTAGAAGGAGAAACACAAAACAAAACCCAGCACCATTACTAGCATCTTTCTAGGTACAGAGACCAAAATTTGTTAGTTTACCATTTCATGCATTTATCTTGAAACAACACATTTTGTGCAAACACTTTGATGCCTGTTGGGTTTGTTATTAGGCGACTAACCAGGGATTCGGGCTGTCACGGTGCAGGCAGTTGGACTGTCTCATGATAAGCACATATGGGAGTTATTCAGCACTGTGGTAGGTGCTTGGAACAGTGCATCCATTGGCCTTGAGGAAGAAATTAAGCGAGGAAAAAGGAGCTGAAGGAACAAGAAGATGGACACCACCTGGAGATGGCCACCATGGCACAATGTAACAATGAAAGGCCAATGGTAGGACTGGTGTTGGGCAGCCTGGACTGATACCCACCAATAAGATTCTGACAAGTGGACTCTGGAGGGTATATAAGATACTGCTGAATTTCAATAAATGTCATTTTGCTGCATCCTTCGTATTGGTGTCTGCGTTGCAATGGTCCTAGTGAGGAGAGATTGTGGGTAGAACAAGGAGGGATCGCTAGCCCCTACAGCGAGGGACCCTGTAATGGTGGTGTGTCTGCGGCAAGTGGTGCCCCCGTGTGCGGAGCGTCTGGCTGCTGTCCCTGCCGTGTGAGGGTCATCTGACTGCAGTCCCTGTTGTCCCTTGGAATAATTGAGTAGTGGCCACGATTGAATCGGTGATAAAGATACTGTTACAGTTGGGGAAGGATTATGGTGGTAAAGATATGCCTTCTAAGAAGGAGTTAACCGCCGTGATGTCCCGATTAGTGCGGGAGGGGGTTTGTGAGGACCCCAGATAGATCCCAGGAAGTGGGATGAGATTGCTTCGGCTCTTGTGGAGCATGCGATGAGCGCCCAGTCGGGTGCGGCACTTAAGACATGGGGTTTGATGTTGGGAATATTAAAAACAGTGAAGGAGGAGGGAGAAGCGATGGGGGCTGCTCGGCAGATTCTCGGACCGGCCCCGCTGGCGGGAGGTGCGGGAGGAGCAACTTAGGCAGAGGGAGGAGTCGGGAAGGGTCTGGACGGGAGTTCGCGGAGTGTTAGCGTTCTTCGGAATGACGGGCAGGCGGAGAGGGGAGCGGGAGGCGGTGTAACCTACAGGTGTTCGGGTGACGGCATCCGGCCAGCGCCATTCACCCCGATCACGCCAGATGGAGGAGGCGGCGTCCGGCCGGAGCCATCTGCTCCGGTCCTGCCCGGTGGAGGAAGACAACGTGGCGACGGCCCGCCGCCGTATCCGGACCCGTCGACTCGTCCATCCTATCCTTTTCTGGAAATGACAGGGTGCACGACCAATTAGGAGTCTCCTCAGCAGATAAGGGCTGAGCCGGCTCCACAGCAGATGCAGGCGGAGCCAAGGCTAGCGCCTTGGAAACAGATAGCGTCCTATCAGGCAAAGGCGGTGACGGAGGCGGAGAGAGGGCGTGACTCACAGAACCAGCGATTGCCTATAGCCTCAGGGCAGGATCAACTCTCCCCCCCGCCCGTGACTTGCTGTTAAATATGGTAGAAACTGTTTAAGTTTGTTTGTGCTATTAACTATGTGCAGTAAGAACGCGGAAGCAGTTATAGTTATTTGCAGTTAACGCAAAGCATTGCACAGTCTTTTAATATGTCTAGCTGTTGGGTATGCACATCACTCCCTAAAGTAAGTGGGGAGTTACCATCATTTGGGGTTGTCGCCCTCAATTGGACCATCCCAGATTGGGTGTCAGGTGGTAAATATAAGTTTGGCAAAGAGTTGGAGCAAGTTAAATGGCCTCGATTTGACTTGCTCATTATTAATACTACTAGGACCATCTTTGTAGAGAAGAGCTCAGAAAGTCATGATTCTGTAGACGTCGGGTGGTGAAATCTGACGGGCGTGGGTTGTAGTTGGGACTATGGGAATTCTGGAATGGTGACAAGCAAGAACGAGACATCTCGTTGGAGGCAAGGCGAGAAGTGAGACCCCAGAGAAGACACAACTAGTGAGTGGTCCACAAATCAAAACGTTCCGGGGGTTGTGGGAATGGGAACAGCCTTCACACAGCAGGAGAGTATGGCTAAGCCATGCAAGTTGCCCTTTGGGTATTGGTGGTTATGTGGGGATGGTTGGGCCCGGAAGGCATTGCTGCAGAATTGGGCTGGTACATGTACAGCAGGGTATTTGGTACCACAAGCGTCGATACACAATGGGTCCTTGCAGGGTCTCTTGCGATCTCCTTGGAAACGTATAAACAGAGTAAACATACCCCTCCTAGTTACACCCACTGGTTTTCATAGTTTTGTTAGATGGTTCTTTCCAAACTTAGGAGTGAGTGAGTTAGAAAAGGCAATTGTGAACATCTCAGCTACCCTGGAAGCTACTGAGAATGCCACTATGAATGCCTTGGTGTCTATCTGAAGGGCAGTTTCCTCATTAAGTCAGGTAGTCCTACAGAATAGGATGGCATTGGATCTGTTAACGGCCAAAGAAGGTGGGGTGTGTATGGTTATTAATCAAAGTTGTTATGTTTATATTGATGAATCCCAAAAGGTGGAAACGGAGTTGGAAGCAATATGGAAACACACGAAAGTGTTGCATCAGGTGGCAGAAGACGACACATCATTTGGATTTGCAGAAGTACGGAGGGCATTAACGAGCTGGCTACCCAATCTTGCTTGGCTTAAGCAGTTCTTTGTTGCTTTCACAGTTTTAGCCATATTGTTTGTTATCACCTGCATTATGATACGATGTATAGTCACAGTTTGTATTGGGAATAAACAAGGACATAAGGGTTGATAGAAACAAAGCATATTTCTGAAACGTAGGCGTTACGTGGGGATGCGCGTTGTGACGGTTGTAGGTTTCCTAGGGCATGGGGAGGGGGAAATGTTGGATTTGTTATTAGGTGACTAACTGGGGATTCGGGCTGTCACGGTGCAGGCAGTTGGACTGTCTCATGATAAACACATATGGGAGTTATTCAGCATTGTGGTAGGTGCTTGGAACAGTGCGTCCATTGGCCTTGAGGAAGAAATTAAGCGAGGAAGAAGGAGCTGAAGGAACAAGAAGATGGACACCACCTGGAGATGGCCACCATGGCACAATGTAACAATGAAAGGCCAATGGTAGGACTGGTGTTGGGCAGCCTGGACTGATACCCACCAATAAGATTCTGACAAGTGGACTCTGGAGGGTATATAAGATACTGCTGAATTTCAATAAATGTCATTTTGCTGCATCCTTCGTATTGGTGTCTGCGTTGCAATGGTCCTAGTGAGGAGAGATTGTGGGTAGAACAAGGAGGGATCGCTAGCACCTACAGCAAGGGACCCTGTAATGGTGGCGTGGCTGTGGCAGATGCCTAACTCTACAGTGTTATTTAAAAGGAATCGATTTTTAAAATGACTGTGGGCTAGCATGGCATTAATCTAGTTTCACAGATAAACAGTCAGACCATTTGTAGAGGTTTGGTTCTGCACAGCTGCGCTCAGCTTGACTGCCATCAAATCTGCAGTAGTTCTCATACCAGCATCACCTACTGAAGCACATGCTAACCAAGGCAGTAAGGAAGGCGCACCAAGGGAAAGCAGAAGTTCAGTACACATTCAGATTTGTTCCTTCACTACCCCTATGGAATTTGAAATCCATAACTTTGAAAAAAATCTTTAGAGAATTTTTTTTTTTTCTCAATGCAAGAGCAGATGAAGCACAACCCCAGTACACGGCAAACAGGAGTGGGGTAAAGGTACTTAGTTTCAAGGTTTCAAGAAGAATTAAATAAATACCTTCCACGTACACAAGGTGAGGGGAAGGGAGAAGATGCTGAATAATTTTGACACAAGTCATTTCCTGTGAGGTGTAGCTGCAATGTGGGAAAGTATATAAAATATTCCAACTCAGCTAAGCATCTATTTATATATACACATGCACAATGCATGTATTTTTAAGTATACAAAGACTGAATCCATCTTTTTAGAAATGAAAAGGTATCAGGTTTTGGGTTGGTTTTTTTTTGTACAAACACCTAAGCTATTCTACACTACACAGTTTAGCATGGTGCAAGCTGCATCTTTTTAGCAGGACAGGTAGCCTTATACTTGTTAAAAAAAACTAGGTGGTGATTTTATACCCTTTCCAAGCCGGTTCGTATTGACAACAGGTTATTTGGTTCTTTCCAGCCCACCAAGCTGATATTGTTTTTTAGATCAGCCGTTCCCATTAGTCAGCTGCTAATGCCCCGCTGAATTTTTCTTTTACTTTCTGCATTTGCTTTGAAGTCACTGAGCAACGTAAATGGCTCCTGTCTGTGTCACATCTAGAAGTTACACTGCTGAGTACCGAACCTAATAACAATGAGTAACGAGTCATCTCAGCACAAACTCCAGACTACTCTGGTGTTTCTAAGGTCCTGAAAATGGGTTAGGTAACACTGGGAACTCAATACTCCCACAGAACAGGGCTTCGCTTCTATTCTAACGCATAAACAGTGATGTCCATGTGCGTGCACGTGTGAAGGCATATATGGACAAAAAGCTGATCATCTTGTGTTAGAAAGTGCAGTATTTCTAATCATAATTAACAAACTCAATCTGATTTGGTTCAAAAGAACAACAAGGCATGCATGGCTCACACCAATGGCAAAATAACTGATTTATTTACAATGAGGTCCAAGAAGATCTCAGGCCCACAGAATTTAAAGAGACTTTGCAAAATTTCTGCTTATATTTTCCAGTGGTCTCCTTTTTTTCCCCCTCTCTATTTCAAAACTTTCACAAACAAAATTCTATCATTCTTTCCAGAAATTTCAGACAAACCGATTATTAGAAAGAAGAATTCAATTAACTAATTCCTTTCACAGTTACTTGTTGACTTTTTTCTTTTTCATTTGCCTTAAAGCAATGGACATTATGTTAGAGAACTCCTAAAATCATTTTGCTTCTAATTCACTTTACATATTCAAAATTCAGACATGCAAGGATTTATTTTCAACCATCACATCAAAACACAAGAAATTCCATATTGTCTCATTGCATCTTATAATGACCAAGAAAAAAAGGCTTTGGTGCCTATCTAGAGCTATGAAATCACAAGGAACATACTAAGGTGCGAGAAGTCTGTGAAAGCTTACATTCTCTAACAACAACAAAGCCTCTTCATGTGCAACTCAGTATTGGACTTGGTTGGTGTGGTAATACCACAGCAAAGCAGGCAACTCTCAGCTTGGACTCACGAGCAAACTTGCACTTACTTATTGTAAGTAAGAGTGGTTTAGGGAACCAATTTTGGCAGGGGAGTTGGTCTCAACGATCTCCAAAGCTCCCTTCCAACCCCTACAATTCTGCGATTCTGGGATTAACTTGCTTCCCTTCCTTCATTTTATCGACCGCACAGTCGCACGTACCGCAAGGTACGGAGGGCGGGAGGGAGAGAATGGAGAGCAGCGCGTTCTCGGGGGAAGACCCCGCGAGCAGGCACAGGGCGGGCTCTTGACCAGACCCTTTCCTTCTCCAGGCTCTGAAGGAAGAGGTGGAGGAGAAGCAGCAGCAACTCCAAAAGGCCAAGGACACCAAAAGGCGCACTGCCCCATAAGTGAGGCCCCAGCACAGTCCGGACCCGAGGCAGGGGGGAGCTGGGATGCCAGCAGCCCTCAGGCACCTGTGCCGCCGGCTGGAGCTCGGGAAGGCCAGGCCTGTGCTGTAGCTCCAGCTGAGGCCGGGCAGCTGCCTCGGGTCCCTGTGGCCACCTTGGCGGGGAAGAGGTCCCGGTGCTGGCCGAGGCCTCTTCTCACACGCCAAACTCCCGGTGTCTGTAACAGGGTGAAGGTGACACGTCAGGAGCAGCACATCACTTCCCTGATGCAAGAGACGGTGGCTCTGCAGCTGGTAAGACAGAAAGCCCCGCTGTGGCCCTGGGCAGGGAAGGGTCACCTCAGGGCCACGGCAGAAGATATGGGCCTCCTTCTGCTTGTGGGGACGAAGGAGGATTGCTGAGTGCCCAAACCTTCACACACCCCAACAACAAAGTGTCCCTGCTTTCCCTGTCCTCTAGGATGAGCAGACAGCAGCATGGAAACGTTCACCAACGGCCTGGCTGTGGTGAGTTGCCCTGGGGTCCTGGAACAATCAGGCAGCTTCTGACTTTTTGGAGATGAAAAGCATTTCTTAGTGCACTGGGTGGGGAGAGCAGGTGGGATGGGGATTTTGGCAGCCCTGCTTGTAGCTATGACAGATTTCGCTTGCTCCCTGTATGGCACAGGTCCACGCGGGCGTTTGGAGGGGTTGCTTGGAAAGTGCTGAGACAAACGTGGCCCCGGGTCTGACTGAACCTTCTTTTGTCGCGCAGGAAGTTTCTGCTGTTCTTGGGCCTGCTGCAGCTCATCTTCGTCATCCTGGTTGTGCTGAACAGGGACATCCTCCACTGGGTCCTACCTACAGAGCTGGCCACTGCCCTTGGCAGCCGTCCACCAAAACCCTCTCTTTTCTGACCCGAGAACGCACTGCGGCCCTGTGGCACCGTTGGGCCTGCACAGGTACGGGGTGGGGATTTTGGCAGCTCTGCATTAAGACACAGCCGATTCCGTTCCTCCCTGTATGGATCATGTCCATGGGGCTCTTTGGAGGGGTTGGTTGTAAACTGCTGTGACAAGTGTGCCCCCGGGTCTGACTGAACCTTCTTTTGTTGCACAGGAGGTTTCTGCGTTCTTCGGCTTACTGCACCTTCTCTTTGTCATCCTGCTCCTGCTGCAAAGGGACCTAATCAACCGAGTCCCATCTACGGAGCTGGCAACTGCCCTTGGCAGCAATCCACCAACACCTTTCCCGGCCCCAGAACACACCGCAGCCCTTCACTGTGACACCACTGGGTCTGCACGGGCATTAGGTGTGCCAGCCCTGTCACCCATAACATCAATAAAATCAACCCCCCATCCCAAAATGTCTCATTTGTGCCTGAGAGGCGTTAGACCCCATCAACAAACGTCTATTGAACCATGGGACGGAGACAGTGAGATTCTGGAGCTTGGAAACAGAAATCAAAGCATCAGCAAGACTGGATCAGACCTCCAAGAGCTCCCGCCATCCACCTGTCACACTATTACCCACTAATCCATGCCCCCAAGTACAAAATGCAAACACCTCTTGAACACGCCCAGGGTTGCTGGCTCCACCACCTCCTTGGGCAGCCCATTCCAGCACCTGACCACTCTCTTAGACAAGAAATATTTCTGAACGTCCAACCTGAATCTCCCCTGGCACAACTTGAGGCCTTCTCGCCCTATCGCCAGGAGCATGGCAGAAATACCCGTTCTGACTGTATTGATTGGACGCACACCAATCAATTCTCCACGGCATTCAGGGCTTTAGAGAAGACTGCTCTGAGACTCTCTGGATGGTCTCTTTGAAAGGAGAGATGGTTACACGTCACTCCGATCTTACTACTTCTAGCCCCAGGAGAAGGGAGATGGTGAAAGAAAACAACAAACTGTCCCAGGGTTGTCTGAAGCTGGTGTTCCCGTCCTGGCCGTATGCCTTCAGGCAAACCTGGGGTCGCTGGTCTGCCTTGACGAAACTGGCACGGGTTGTCTTGGATACTTGCAGTTTCTTAGGATTCAGCCTCAGATTGCAGCCGTGGTCAAAAATTATTTGAGGAGGACTATCTTGGAATTCTTACTGCAGGACTGAGCACCTACTCAGCCACGTAGAACGGCTTCAGATCCAAAACTGGTACCCCCAGTTAGCTCATGCTGCTTATTGACATTATTCTCATGACAACATTTCAGGTGTCAATTACTGCTGCCCCCAGAACTGCCTTGCAGTGAGGAATGCAGTGAAAGCTCACTAATCCCTGTACGCCCAAGTGACATCTTCCCACTTCCCCATGCAAGCAAACAGCAAAACGCAAACCCTTCAAAAAGACCAAATGGTTCACATGACCAGGAACAGGAAAAGAGGTTTGCAAAGGCCAACTTATTTTACCACTTGAATTCTTCAAGTTATTTCACAAGGCTGATGACCTACGAGTTAGAGGCTCACTCCCTTCTCCAAAGGCATAGGTAAGACATTTGGAAAGCAGAACGTCCTGGGCTATCGGTGAGCGAAAACACTCCTCTGAAGCGAGTGTGAACTGCAGAGGGAAAACTCTGTTAGTTACGGCTGCCACCGAGCTTCAAAAACAAGCTTCTGAAATACATGGCAGAAGCAACTCTTTGCCCCTAAGGAATAACGTGAAACATCACTATTGGTCTTTTTCTCCTCCTCTGTGTCCTGTCTTTCACAGGACAAAACGCTTTCATTCCCCAATTCTCCCATACCAAGCTGGACTTACTTGGTCACAGCCCAGATCTTCTGCCATCAAACACATCTGAGCACTCTCTTCCAGAGGCAGAAAGCTCCAAAGAAATGCTTTCAAATGTACAGTTGACCACACGCTGATGCCAACTGCCACACCGCAACACCCACCTCTCACCTCTTAGACAAGCCTGAGTCTGATCACAAGAAATGCCTTGGAAAGCAAGCTTTGAGCCAAAAACAAAGAAGGGTCCTGACGCCCCACCGCAACCAATGAATAAGCTCTAGAACTCTTCATTGGCATTCCCATGCTTTCACCTACTGCAACTGTAACCAAGTCTCTACTCCAGAGCTAAAACCTGTACATGCCTGGAATCAAGAATTGTTTTCCTTTGTAAGCTTGTTTACCAAACACACCTTTTCTCTCATCAAGCCCAGGGTACAGTCGGCCTTCAAGGCTCCAAGCACACACTGCCGGCTCCTTCAGAGCTGCTCTTCCGCCACGACCCCCAGGGCCCTCTCCACACGAAAACCCCGAGGAAAGTTCCCCTGCTAGTCCAGTTAAGGCTGATTACTCGGTCAGGAACAACCAGCATCTCATGGCTCTTCCTATCAGCTTGAGGAGGCGTAGCTCAGAAACAAGAAGAACAAGCCCCCTAACAGCACCTAAAACAAAGAACTAGCACTACTGACAGCGGCAGCAAATTTCAGGTCACAATTTGAAAGACAGAAGCTGAGACTGACTGAAAATCATACCCCTGTCCCCCAAGGCTGCATCTCAAGTCAAGTATTCAGAGAATGCTTACACTCGTCTAGAAAGCAAATCTAACTCTCCATTTGAGCCTGCACGTCAATACTACCTTCCTCTGAAACGCACAATTCATCGCCTCACTGTGCTCACATCCACCATCAGCCTCCCGAGAAGTTCAGCAAGAATTGCTGAGCGTCAATGGGTGCCATTTTCTTCCTGCATGAAGGAATCCAGTGATGCACCTGTGCTTCATCTGCACTCCCGTGTCAGATGCCATTCTGTCAGATTGCCCCTCTGCTGCCTTCTGGCACACAGCAACAAGTAGTAATGCAATACTGATGGGAAAGTTCAGAAGTACCACCATACCACCAACATCCACTTCCAACATTACCGACCAACATAACAAAATAGGAGGCATTACTAACAGAGCAACCCTACCAGCAAGTCCTCCAGGTTTCCAAACGCACCTAAAAAGCTCACATTAATGCACACCATTATAACCATACTTAAAGGAGACAGACAGAATTGTAGCACCCATTTCTGTACTACCGTCTCACGCCTTCAAGGTGTGCACTCACAGTAGAAAATCCACTGTCACAGAGTTTAACATGCTTACCCCCCCAGTATATATTCTTGTGTTTTGCCAAGGTAGCCCCTTAATTTCTCAGAGGTAGTTTTTGTGGCTTTTTTTTTGTGCAGATATTGCCAATGCCACCATTCCTTTCTGATTATCAGGGGCAATAGTCAAACATCACCATCCACTCCATTCTAGGGACATAGCTGTGGTCATTCTAAGTCAGTCATTCTAGATTTCTCCAAACCGTTTTCAACTCATTCTTATCTTCACCATGACAGTTACGTTAAGTGCTGTATTCATCAAATACTGTCATGGAGAGTAGAGAATCTTCTAGAGAAAGGAAATGCCAACATCACATTAGGATAACACTAAGCAGGAAGTTAAATCATTAGTTCTAAAGGCCTTACAAGCATAAACAGTATTTTTTTTACGTATTAACGATGCAACACGTTCACATCTTCTCATTCATTACATTTTTCATACATCTCTCCAGCACTTGGTCTCCCTGGATAAAGTGGGCATGTTTTTCTCATTTTGGTCAACAAGCAACAGAACAAAAAAATGTATTCTGCACCACATGACAAAGTAGTTCTTGAGTATTTTTTTAATCGTAAATACACATTTTTTTCAGAAGCTGAAGCAAAAATAAAAAAGCCATCTCCATCTTACTTATGTTCAACACAACAGTCAGCAGGAAAAATTAAAAATCCCACCACCTGTTTTCAAGAACAGGAGACAGTTGAAACACTTGCCGTCAGTCAGTTCCAGATCACCCAAGAAAGGTAGAAGACACAGTTCGATAATAAAGAAGGTGAGGCCAGCCTCTTTTCAGTGGCACGTGGAGACAGGACAAGGGGAAACGGACATAAGCCGCAGCACAGGAAGTTCCGCACGAATGAGCGCAAGAACTTCTTTACAGTGACAGAGCACTGGAACAGGCTGCCCAGGGAGGTTGTGGAGTCTCCTTCTCTGGAGATGTTCAAGTCCCACCTGGACGCCTGCCCACCTGTGCGACGTGGTTTAGGGAACCAATTTTGGCAGGGGGGTTGGTCTCAACGATCTCCAAAGGTCCCTTCCAACCCCTACAATTCTGCGATTCTGGGATTAACTTGCTTCCCTTCCTTCAATTTATCGACCGCACTGCTCAGCGTGGTCTCACCAGCAAACCTGCATTTGGGGTGCACTCGATGCCATCACCTGTGTCGTTGACAAAGATGTTGAAGAGCATCGGTCCCGAGACCGATCCCAGAGGGACACCGCTTGTGACCAGCCGCCACCCTGCCAGAGACCCACTGATCACAACCCTTTGGCAACATCCAGCCAGCCAATTCTTAAGCCAAACAGCCTTCAAATCTATACCTCTTCAGATTAAGAGAGAAGGATGCCGTGAGGGACCACGTCAAAGGCTTGGCACAAGTCCAGACACATGGCACATATCGCCTTTCCCCCATCCACCGAGGCCATCGCTCCACCATAGAAGGCCACCGGGAACGGTCAGGCACCACCCACCCTTAATGAAGCCACGCTGGCTACTTGGAATCGCCTCTTGAGCTCATGATCTTCCTCTCCACTACAAACCCCAATCCACATGCCTAATTCATCCTCCTCCCCCTGATGCTCTGCCCACCAGCCCAGCAGCCGCGCCCCCGTGGGCGGGGCAGCACGTGTCACAATGAGGGCACTGTGACACAGCCACCCTGCACAGTATAAGAAGCGCTGCTCCCGGGGCACAGAGCATTTGGTGCTGAGCAACGGCACTGCGAGGAAGTGGGAGAGATTGGGAGAGCAGACTGAAGGCAGACATTGCCCCCAGCGCCTTCCCAGCCCACAGCGTGGTCGAGGACCGTTTGGAATCCGTCTGTGACTGCGAGCACTGAGCGGTAGGCAGAAGTCCTGAGGCTCGCCTGGTGCCAGACCGCACCTCCCCTTCTCACCGTGCCTGCGCATGGCCGCGTCGGGTCTGAGAGAGCGTGTCTGTGGGCCGGCAGCTGTACCCGTGTGGCACTCGTGGCAGTGGCCACGGTGGCACACAGGACGTCCGGTGTGCTGAAGTGCAGCCGGAAAGCAGAATGCGTGCGTGAGCTCCCCTGCGCGACAGGGCAGGGCACTGCCCACAGGAGCACCCGTGCCTCGCCGTGCCCCTCACACTGCTCTACCTTCTAATGTGCGTGCAGGTGAAGCCATGGCTCAGGAGCACTCGTGGCAACTACTAATGGAAGACAACTTCCAATCAGCTGCTGTGCTGCAGGAGCTGATAGAGGTATGTGAGCCACCCGCAGAAATCCTGCGGGGCAGAGCTGCTGGGCCACAGAGTCAGGGCGCCGCAGGGCTCGCTGCCCTGCTCTGGCCTTGCCGTGACTTGGGAATGGGCAGGGAATGCTCTTTTCCACCCTGCATCCACGTAACTGGTCCTGATTGCCTTACAGTGCAGGATGAGGTCTGCGGAGCTGGAAGAGGCTGTCCGCGAAAAGGCAAAAATCCGCAAGGTACGGAGGGCGGGAGGGAGAGAATGGAGAGCAGCGCGTTCTCGGGGGAAGACCCCGCGAGCAGGCACAGGGCGGGCTCTTGACCAGACCCTTTCCTTCTCCAGGCTCTGAAGGAAGAGGTGGAGGAGAAGCAGCGGCAACTCCAAAAGGCCAAGGACACCAAAAGGCGCACTGCCCCGTAAGTAAGGCCCCAGCAGAGTCCGGACCCGAGGCAGGGGGGAGCTGGGATGCCAGCAGCCCTCAGGCACCTGTGCCGCCGGCTGGAGCTCGGGAAGGCCAGGCCTGTGCTGTAGCTCCAGCTGAGGCCGGGCAGCTGCCTCGGGTCCCTGTGGCCACCTTGGCGGGGAAGAGGTCCCGGTGCTGGCCGAGGCCTCTTCTCACACGCCAAACTCCCGGTGTCTGTAACAGGGTGAAGGTGACACGTCAGGAGCAGCACATCACTTCCCTGATGCAAGAGACGGTGGCTCTGCAGCTGGTAAGACAGAAAGCCCCGCTGTGGCCCTGGGCAGGGAAGGGTCACCTCAGGGCCACGGCAGAAGATATGGGCCTCCTTCTGCTTGTGGGGACGAAGGAGGATTGCTGAGTGCCCAAACCTTCACACACCCCAACAACAAAGTGTCCCTGCTTTCCCTGTCCTCTAGGATGAGCAGACAGCAGCATGGAAACGTTCACCAACGGCCTGGCTGTGGTGAGTTGCCCTGGGGTCCTGGAACAATCAGGCAGCTTCTGACTTTTTGGAGATGAAAAGCATTTCTTAGTGCACTGGGTGGGGAGAGCAGGTGGGATGGGGATTTTGGCAGCCCTGCTTGTAGCTATGACAGATTTCGCTTGCTCCCTGTATGGCACAGGTCTGCGCGGGCGTTTGGAGGGGTTGCTTGGAAAGTGCTGAGACAAACGTGGCCCCGGGTCTGACTGAACCTTCTTTTGTCGCGCAGGAAGTTTCTGCTGTTCTTGGGCCTGCTGCAGCTCATCTTCGTCATCCTGGTTGTGCTGAACAGGGACATCCTCCACTGGGTCCTACCTACAGAGCTGGCCACTGCCCTTGGCAGCCGTCCACCAAAACCCTCTCTTTTCTGACCCAAGAACGCACTGCGGCCCTGTGGCACCGTTGGGTCTGCACAGGTACGGGGTGGGGATTTTGGCAGCTCTGCATTAAGGCACAGCCGATTCCGTTCCTCCCTGTATGGATCATGTCCATGGGGCTCTTTGGAGGGGTTGGTTGTAAACTGCTGTGACAAGTGTGCCCCCGGGTCTGACTGAACCTTCTTTTGTTGCACAGGAGGTTTCTGCGTTCTTCGGCTTACTGCACCTTCTCTTTGTCATCCTGCTCCTGCTGCAAAGGGACCTAATCAACCGAGTCCCATCTACGGAGCTGGCAACTGCCCTTGGCAGCAATCCACCAACACCTTTCCCGGCCCCAGAACACACCGCAGCCCTTCACTGTGACACCACTGGGTCTGCACGGGCATTAGGTGTGCCAGCCCTGTCACCCATAACATCAATAAAATCAACCCCCCATCCCAAAATGTCTCATTTGTGCCTGAGAGGCGTTAGACCCCATCAACAAACGTCTATTGAACCATGGGACGGAGACAGTGAGATTCTGGAGCTTGGAAACAGAAATCAAAGCATCAGCAAGACTGGATCAGACCTCCAAGAGCTCCCGCCATCCACCTGTCACACTATTACCCACTAATCCATGCCCCCAAGTACAAAATGCAAACACCTCTTGAACACGCCCAGGGTTGCTGGCTCCACCACCTCCTTGGGCAGCCCATTCCAGCACCTGACCACTCTCTTAGACAAGAAATATTTCTGAACGTCCAACCTGAATCTCCCCTGGCACAACTTGAGGCCTTCTCGCCCTATCGCCAGGAGCATGGCAGAAATACCCGTTCTGACTGTATTGATTGGACGCACACCAATCAATTCTCCACGGCATTCAGGGCTTTAGAGAAGACTGCTCTGAGACTCTCTGGATGGTCTCTTTGAAAGGAGAGATGGTTACACATCACTCCGATCTTACTACTTCTAGCCCCAGGAGAAGGGAGATGGTGAAAGAAAACAACAAACTGTCCCAGGGTTGTCTGAAGCTGGTGTTCCCGTCCTGGCCGTATGCCTTCAGGCAAACCTGGGGTCGCTGGTCTGCCTTGACGAAACTGGCACGGGTTGTCTTGGATACTTGCAGTTTCTTAGGATTCAGCCTCAGATTGCAGCCGTGGTCAAAAATTATTTGAGGAGGACTATCTTGGAATTCTTACTGCAGGACTGAGCACCTACTCAGCCACGTAGAACGGCTTCAGATCCAAAACTGGTACCCCCAGTTAGCTCATGCTGCTTATTGACATTATTCTCATGACAACATTTCAGGTGTCAATTACTGCTGCCCCCAGAACTGCCTTGCAGTGAGGAATGCAGTGAAAGCTCACTAATCCCTGTACGCCCAAGTGACATCTTCCCACTTCCCCATGCAAGCAAACAGCAAAACGCAAACCCTTCAAAAAGACCAAATGGTTCACATGACCAGGAACAGGAAAAGAGGTTTGCAAAGGCCAACTTATTTTACCACTTGAATTCTTCAAGTTATTTCACAAGGCTGATGACCTACGAGTTAGAGGCTCACTCCCTTCTCCAAAGGCATAGGTAAGACATTTGGAAAGCAGAACGTCCTGGGCTATCGGTGAGCGAAAACACTCCTCTGAAGCGAGTGTGAACTGCAGAGGGAAAACTCTGTTAGTTACGGCTGCCACCGAGCTTCAAAAACAAGCTTCTGAAATACATGGCAGAAGCAACTCTTTGCCCCTAAGGAATAACGTGAAACATCACTATTGGTCTTTTTCTCCTCCTCTGTGTCCTGTCTTTCACAGGACAAAACGCTTTCATTCCCCAATTCTCCCATACCAAGCTGGACTTACTTGGTCACAGCCCAGATCTTCTGCCATCAAACACATCTGAGCACTCTCTTCCAGAGGCAGAAAGCTCCAAAGAAATGCTTTCAAATGTACAGTTGACCACACGCTGATGCCAACTGCCACACCGCAACACCCACCTCTCACCTCTTAGACAAGCCTGAGTCTGATCACAAGAAATGCCTTGGAAAGCAAGCTTTGAGCCAAAAACAAAGAAGGGTCCTGACGCCCCACCGCAACCAATGAATAAGCTCTAGAACTCTTCATTGGCATTCCCATGCTTTCACCTACTGCAACTGTAACCAAGTCTCTACTCCAGAGCTAAAACCTGTACATGCCTGGAATCAAGAATTGTTTTCCTTTGTAAGCTTGTTTACCAAACACACCTTTTCTCTCATCAAGCCCAGGGTACAGTCGGCCTTCAAGGCTCCAAGCACACACTGCCGGCTCCTTCAGAGCTGCTCTTCCGCCACGACCCCCAGGGCCCTCTCCACACGAAAACCCCGAGGAAAGTTCCCCTGCTAGTCCAGTTAAGGCTGATTACTCGGTCAGGAACAACCAGCATCTCATGGCTCTTCCTATCAGCTTGAGGAGGCGTAGCTCAGAAACAAGAAGAACAAGCCCCCTAACAGCACCTAAAACAAAGAACTAGCACTACTGACAGCGGCAGCAAATTTCAGGTCACAATTTGAAAGACAGAAGCTGAGACTGACTGAAAATCATACCCCTGTCCCCCAAGGCTGCATCTCAAGTCAAGTATTCAGAGAATGCTTACACTCGTCTAGAAAGCAAATCTAACTCTCCATTTGAGCCTGCACGTCAATACTACCTTCCTCTGAAACGCACAATTCATCGCCTCACTGTGCTCACATCCACCATCAGCCTCCCGAGAAGTTCAGCAAGAATTGCTGAGCGTCAATGGGTGCCATTTTCTTCCTGCATGAAGGAATCCAGTGATGCACCTGTGCTTCATCTGCACTCCCGTGTCAGATGCCATTCTGTCAGATTGCCCCTCTGCTGCCTTCTGGCACACAGCAACAAGTAGTAATGCAATACTGATGGGAAAGTTCAGAAGTACCACCATACCACCAACATCCACTTCCAACATTACCGACCAACATAACAAAATAGGAGGCATTACTAACAGAGCAACCCTACCAGCAAGTCCTCCAGGTTTCCAAACGCACCTAAAAAGCTCACATTAATGCACACCATTATAACCATACTTAAAGGAGACAGACAGAATTGTAGCACCCATTTCTGTACTACCGTCTCACGCCTTCAAGGTGTGCACTCACAGTAGAAAATCCACTGTCACAGAGTTTAACATGCTTACCCCCCCAGTATATATTCTTGTGTTTTGCCAAGGTAGCCCCTTAATTTCTCAGAGGTAGTTTTTGTGGCTTTTTTTTTTGTGCAGATATTGCCAATGCCACCATTCCTTTCTGATTATCAGGGGCAATAGTCAAACATCACCATCCACTCCATTCTAGGGACATAGCTGTGGTCATTCTAAGTCAGTCATTCTAGATTTCTCCAAACCGTTTTCAACTCATTCTTATCTTCACCATGACAGTTACGTTAAGTGCTGTATTCATCAAATACTGTCATGGAGAGTAGAGAATCTTCTAGAGAAAGGAAATGCCAACATCACATTAGGATAACACTAAGCAGGAAGTTAAATCATTAGTTCTAAAGGCCTTACAAGCATAAACAGTATTTTTTTTACGTATTAACGATGCAACACGTTCACATCTTCTCATTCATTACATTTTTCATACATCTCTCCAGCACTTGGTCTCCCTGGATAAAGTGGGCATGTTTTTCTCATTTTGGTCAACAAGCAACAGAACAAAAAAATGTATTCTGCACCACATGACAAAGTAGTTCTTGAGTATTTTTTTAATCGTAAATACACATTTTTTTCAGAAGCTGAAGCAAAAATAAAAAAGCCATCTCCATCTTACTTATGTTCAACACAACAGTCAGCAGGAAAAATTAAAAATCCCACCACCTGTTTTCAAGAACAGGAGACAGTTGAAACACTTGCCGTCAGTCAGTTCCAGATCACCCAAGAAAGGTAGAAGACACAGTTCGATAATAAAGAAGGTGAGGCCAGCCTCTTTTCAGTGGCACGTGGAGACAGGACAAGGGGAAACGGACATAAGCCGCAGCACAGGAAGTTCCGCACGAATGAGCGCAAGAACTTCTTTACAGTGACAGAGCACTGGAACAGGCTGCCCAGGGAGGTTGTGGAGTCTCCTTCTCTGGAGATGTTCAAGTCCCACCTGGACGCCTGCCCACCTGTGCGACGTGGTTTAGGGAACCAATTTTGGCAGGGGGGTTGGTCTCAACGATCTCCAAAGGTCCCTTCCAACCCCTACAATTCTGCGATTCTGGGATTAACTTGCTTCCCTTCCTTCAATTTATCGACCGCACTGCTCAGCGTGGTCTCACCAGCAAACCTGCATTTGGGGTGCACTCGATGCCATCACCTGTGTCGTTGACAAAGATGTTGAAGAGCATCGGTCCCGAGACCGATCCCAGAGGGACACCGCTTGTGACCAGCCGCCACCCTGCCAGAGACCCACTGATCACAACCCTTTGGCAACATCCAGCCAGCCAATTCTTAAGCCAAACAGCCTTCAAATCTATACCTCTTCAGATTAAGAGAGAAGGATGCCGTGAGGGACCACGTCAAAGGCTTGGCACAAGTCCAGACACATGGCACATATCGCCTTTCCCCCATCCACCGAGGCCATCGCTCCACCATAGAAGGCCACCGGGAACGGTCAGGCACCACCCACCCTTAATGAAGCCACGCTGGCTACTTGGAATCGCCTCTTGAGCTCATGATCTTCCTCTCCACTACAAACCCCAATCCACATGCCTAATTCATCCTCCTCCCCCTGATGCTCTGCCCACCAGCCCAGCAGCCGCGCCCCCGTGGGCGGGGCAGCACGTGTCACAATGAGGGCACTGTGACACAGCCACCCTGCACAGTATAAGAAGCGCTGCTCCCGGGGCACAGAGCATTTGGTGCTGAGCAACGGCACTGCGAGGAAGTGGGAGAGATTGGGAGAGCAGACTGAAGGCAGACATTGCCCCCAGCGCCTTCCCAGCCCACAGCGTGGTCGAGGACCGTTTGGAATCCGTCTGTGACTGCGAGCACTGAGCGGTAGGCAGAAGTCCTGAGGCTTGCCTGGTGCCAGACCGCACCTCCCCTTCTCACCGTGCCTGCGCATGGCCGCGTCGGGTCTGAGAGAGCGTGTCTGTGGGCCGGCAGCTGTACCCGTGTGGCACTCGTGGCAGTGGCCACGGTGGCACACAGGACGTCCGGTGTGCTGAAGTGCAGCCGGAAAGCAGAATGCGTGCGTGAGCTCCCCTGCGCGACAGGGCAGGGCACTGCCCACAGGAGCACCCGTGCCGCGCCGTGCCCCTCACACTGCTCTACCTTCTAATGTGCGTGCAGGTGAAGCCATGGCTCAGGAGCACTCGTGGCAACTACTAATGGAAGACAACTTCCAATCAGCTGCTGTGCTGCAGGAGCTGATAGAGGTATGTGAGCCACCCGCAGAAATCCTGCGGGGCAGAGCTGCTGGGCCACAGAGTCAGGGCGCCGCAGGGCTCGCTGCCCTGCTCTGGCCTTGCCGTGACTTGGGAATGGGCAGGGAATGCTCTTTTCCACCCTGCATCCACGTAACTGGTCCTGATTGCCTTACAGTGCAGGATGAGGTCTGCGGAGCTGGAAGAGGCTGTCCGCGAAAAGGCAAAAATCCGCAAGGTACGGAGGGCGGGAGGGAGAGAATGGAGAGCAGCGCGTTCTCGGGGGAAGACCCCGCGAGCAGGCACAGGGCGGGCTCTTGACCAGACCCTTTCCTTCTCCAGGCTCTGAAGGAAGAGGTGGAGGAGAAGCAGCGGCAACTCCAAAAGGCCAAGGACACCAAAAGGCGCACTGCCCCGTAAGTAAGGCCCCAGCAGAGTCCGGACCCGAGGCAGGGGGGAGCTGGGATGCCAGCAGCCCTCAGGCACCTGTGCCGCCGGCTGGAGCTCGGGAAGGCCAGGCCTGTGCTGTAGCTCCAGCTGAGGCCGGGCAGCTGCCTCGGGTCCCTGTGGCCACCTTGGCGGGGAAGAGGTCCCGGTGCTGGCCGAGGCCTCTTCTCACACGCCAAACTCCCGGTGTCTGTAACAGGGTGAAGGTGACACGTCAGGAGCAGCACATCACTTCCCTGATGCAAGAGACGGTGGCTCTGCAGCTGGTAAGACAGAAAGCCCCGCTGTGGCCCTGGGCAGGGAAGGGTCACCTCAGGGCCACGGCAGAAGATATGGGCCTCCTTCTGCTTGTGGGGACGAAGGAGGATTGCTGAGTGCCCAAACCTTCACACACCCCAACAACAAAGTGTCCCTGCTTTCCCTGTCCTCTAGGATGAGCAGACAGCAGCATGGAAACGTTCACCAACGGCCTGGCTGTGGTGAGTTGCCCTGGGGTCCTGGAACAATCAGGCAGCTTCTGACTTTTTGGAGATGAAAAGCATTTCTTAGTGCACTGGGTGGGGAGAGCAGGTGGGATGGGGATTTTGGCAGCCCTGCTTGTAGCTATGACAGATTTCGCTTGCTCCCTGTATGGCACAGGTCTGCGCGGGCGTTTGGAGGGGTTGCTTGGAAAGTGCTGAGACAAACGTGGCCCCGGGTCTGACTGAACCTTCTTTTGTCGCGCAGGAAGTTTCTGCTGTTCTTGGGCCTGCTGCAGCTCATCTTCGTCATCCTGGTTGTGCTGAACAGGGACATCCTCCACTGGGTCCTACCTACAGAGCTGGCCACTGCCCTTGGCAGCCGTCCACCAAAACCCTCTCTTTTCTGACCCAAGAACGCACTGCGGCCCTGTGGCACCGTTGGGTCTGCACAGGTACGGGGTGGGGATTTTGGCAGCTCTGCATTAAGGCACAGCCGATTCCGTTCCTCCCTGTATGGATCATGTCCATGGGGCTCTTTGGAGGGGTTGGTTGTAAACTGCTGTGACAAGTGTGCCCCCGGGTCTGACTGAACCTTCTTTTGTTGCACAGGAGGTTTCTGCGTTCTTCGGCTTACTGCACCTTCTCTTTGTCATCCTGCTCCTGCTGCAAAGGGACCTAATCAACCGAGTCCCATCTACGGAGCTGGCAACTGCCCTTGGCAGCAATCCACCAACACCTTTCCCGGCCCCAGAACACACCGCAGCCCTTCACTGTGACACCACTGGGTTTGCACGGGCATTAGGTGTGCCAGCCCTGTCACCCATAACATCAATAAAATCAACCCCCCATCCCAAAATGTCTCATTTGTGCTTGAGAGGCATTAGACCCCGTCAACAAACGTCTATTGAACCATGGGACGGAGACAGTGAGATTCTGGAGCTTGGAAACAGAAATCAAAGCATCAGCAAGACTGGATCAGACCTCCAAGAGCTCCCGCCATCCACCTGTCACACTATTACCCACTAATCCATGCCCCCAAGTACAAAATGCAAACACCTCTTGAACACGCCCAGGGTTGCTGGCTCCACCACCTCCTTGGGCAGCCCATTCCAGCACCTGACCACTCTCTTAGACAAGAAATATTTCTGAACGTCCAACCTGAATCTCCCCTGGCACAACTTGAGGCCTTCTCGCCCTATCGCCAGGAGCATGGCAGAAATACCCGTTCTGACTGTATTGATTGGACGCACACCAATCAATTCTCCACGGCATTCAGGGCTTTAGAGAAGACTGCTCTGAGACTCTCTGGATGGTCTCTTTGAAAGGAGAGATGGTTACACGTCACTCCGATCTTACTACTTCTAGCCCCAGGAGAAGGGAGATGGTGAAAGAAAACAACAAACTGTCCCAGGGTTGTCTGAAGCTGGTGTTCCCGTCCTGGCCGTATGCCTTCAGGCAAACCTGGGGTCGCTGGTCTGCCTTGACGAAACTGGCACGGGTTGTCTTGGATACTTGCAGTTTCTTAGGATTCAGCCTCAGATTGCAGCCGTGGTCAAAAATTATTTGAGGAGGACTATCTTGGAATTCTTACTGCAGGACTGAGCACCTACTCAGCCACGTAGAACGGCTTCAGATCCAAAACTGGTACCCCCAGTTAGCTCATGCTGCTTATTGACATTATTCTCATGACAACATTTCAGGTGTCAATTACTGCTGCCCCCAGAACTGCCTTGCAGTGAGGAATGCAGTGAAAGCTCACTAATCCCTGTACGCCCAAGTGACATCTTCCCACTTCCCCATGCAAGCAAACAGCAAAACGCAAACCCTTCAAAAAGACCAAATGGTTCACATGACCAGGAACAGGAAAAGAGGTTTGCAAAGGCCAACTTATTTTACCACTTGAATTCTTCAAGTTATTTCACAAGGCTGATGACCTACGAGTTAGAGGCTCACTCCCTTCTCCAAAGGCATAGGTAAGACATTTGGAAAGCAGAACGTCCTGGGCTATCGGTGAGCGAAAACACTCCTCTGAAGCGAGTGTGAACTGCAGAGGGAAAACTCTGTTAGTTACGGCTGCCACCGAGCTTCAAAAACAAGCTTCTGAAATACATGGCAGAAGCAACTCTTTGCCCCTAAGGAATAACGTGAAACATCACTATTGGTCTTTTTCTCCTCCTCTGTGTCCTGTCTTTCACAGGACAAAACGCTTTCATTCCCCAATTCTCCCATACCAAGCTGGACTTACTTGGTCACAGCCCAGATCTTCTGCCATCAAACACATCTGAGCACTCTCTTCCAGAGGCAGAAAGCTCCAAAGAAATGCTTTCAAATGTACAGTTGACCACACGCTGATGCCAACTGCCACACCGCAACACCCACCTCTCACCTCTTAGACAAGCCTGAGTCTGATCACAAGAAATGCCTTGGAAAGCAAGCTTTGAGCCAAAAACAAAGAAGGGTCCTGACGCCCCACCGCAACCAATGAATAAGCTCTAGAACTCTTCATTGGCATTCCCATGCTTTCACCTACTGCAACTGTAACCAAGTCTCTACTCCAGAGCTAAAACCTGTACATGCCTGGAATCAAGAATTGTTTTCCTTTGTAAGCTTGTTTACCAAACACACCTTTTCTCTCATCAAGCCCAGGGTACAGTCGGCCTTCAAGGCTCCAAGCACACACTGCCGGCTCCTTCAGAGCTGCTCTTCCGCCACGACCCCCAGGGCCCTCTCCACACGAAAACCCCGAGGAAAGTTCCCCTGCTAGTCCAGTTAAGGCTGATTACTCGGTCAGGAACAACCAGCATCTCATGGCTCTTCCTATCAGCTTGAGGAGGCGTAGCTCAGAAACAAGAAGAACAAGCCCCCTAACAGCACCTAAAACAAAGAACTAGCACTACTGACAGCGGCAGCAAATTTCAGGTCACAATTTGAAAGACAGAAGCTGAGACTGACTGAAAATCATACCCCTGTCCCCCAAGGCTGCATCTCAAGTCAAGTATTCAGAGAATGCTTACACTCGTCTAGAAAGCAAATCTAACTCTCCATTTGAGCCTGCACGTCAATACTACCTTCCTCTGAAACGCACAATTCATCGCCTCACTGTGCTCACATCCACCATCAGCCTCCCGAGAAGTTCAGCAAGAATTGCTGAGCGTCAATGGGTGCCATTTTCTTCCTGCATGAAGGAATCCAGTGATGCACCTGTGCTTCATCTGCACTCCCGTGTCAGATGCCATTCTGTCAGATTGCCCCTCTGCTGCCTTCTGGCACACAGCAACAAGTAGTAATGCAATACTGATGGGAAAGTTCAGAAGTACCACCATACCACCAACATCCACTTCCAACATTACCGACCAACATAACAAAATAGGAGGCATTACTAACAGAGCAACCCTACCAGCAAGTCCTCCAGGTTTCCAAACGCACCTAAAAAGCTCACATTAATGCACACCATTATAACCATACTTAAAGGAGACAGACAGAATTGTAGCACCCATTTCTGTACTACCGTCTCACGCCTTCAAGGTGTGCACTCACAGTAGCAAATCCACTGTCACAGAGTTTAACATGCTTACCCCCCCAGTATATATTCTTGTGTTTTGCCAAGGTAGCCCCTTAATTTCTCAGAGGTAGTTTTTGTGGCTTTTTTTTTGTGCAGATATTGCCAATGCCACCATTCCTTTCTGATTATCAGGGGCAATAGTCAAACATCACCATCCACTCCATTCTAGGGACATAGCTGTGGTCATTCTAAGTCAGTCATTCTAGATTTCTCCAAACCGTTTTCAACTCATTCTTATCTTCACCATGACAGTTACGTTAAGTGCTGTATTCATCAAATACTGTCATGGAGAGTAGAGAATCTTCTAGAGAAAGGAAATGCCAACATCACATTAGGATAACACTAAGCAGGAAGTTAAATCATTAGTTCTAAAGGCCTTACAAGCATAAACAGTATTTTTTTTACGTATTAACGATGCAACACGTTCACATCTTCTCATTCATTACATTTTTCATACATCTCTCCAGCACTTGGTCTCCCTGGATAAAGTGGGCATGTTTTTCTCATTTTGGTCAACAAGCAACAGAACAAAAAAATGTATTCTGCACCACATGACAAAGTAGTTCTTGAGTATTTTTTTAATCGTAAATACACATTTTTTTCAGAAGCTGAAGCAAAAATAAAAAAGCCATCTCCATCTTACTTATGTTCAACACAACAGTCAGCAGGAAAAATTAAAAATCCCACCACCTGTTTTCAAGAACAGGAGACAGTTGAAACACTTGCCGTCAGTCAGTTCCAGATCACCCAAGAAAGGTAGAAGACACAGTTCGATAATAAAGAAGGTGAGGCCAGCCTCTTTTCAGTGGCACGTGGAGACAGGACAAGGGGAAACGGACATAAGCCGCAGCACAGGAAGTTCCGCACGAATGAGCGCAAGAACTTCTTTACAGTGACAGAGCACTGGAACAGGCTGCCCAGGGAGGTTGTGGAGTCTCCTTCTCTGGAGATGTTCAAGTCCCACCTGGACGCCTGCCCACCTGTGCGACGTGGTTTAGGGAACCAATTTTGGCAGGGGGGTTGGTCTCAACGATCTCCAAAGGTCCCTTCCAACCCCTACAATTCTGCGATTCTGGGATTAACTTGCTTCCCTTCCTTCAATTTATCGACCGCACTGCTCAGCGTGGTCTCACCAGCAAACCTGCATTTGGGGTGCACTCGATGCCATCACCTGTGTCGTTGACAAAGATGTTGAAGAGCATCGGTCCCGAGACCGATCCCAGAGGGACACCGCTTGTGACCAGCCGCCACCCTGCCAGAGACCCACTGATCACAACAGCCAATTCTTAAGCCAAACAGCCTTCAAATCTATACCTCTTCAGATTAAGAGAGAAGGATGCCATGAGGGACCACGTCAAAGGCTTGGCACAGGTCCAGACACATGGCACATATCGCCTTTCCCCCATCCACCGAGGCCATCGCTCCACCATAGAAGGCCACCGGGAACGGTCAGGCACCACCCGCCCTTAATGAAGCCACGCTGGCTACTTGGAATCGCCTCTTGAGCTCATGATCTTCCTCTCCACTACAAACCCCAATTCACATGCCTAATTCATCCTCCTCCCCCTGATGCTCTGCCCACCAGCCCAGCAGCCGCGCCCCCGTGGGCGGGGCAGCACGTGTCACAATGAGGGCACTGTGACACAGCCACCCTGCACAGTATAAGAAGCGCTGCTCCCGGGGCACAGAGCATTTGGTGCTGAGCAACGGCACTGCGAGGAAGTGGGAGAGACTGGGAGAGCAGACTGAAGGCAGACATTGCCCCCAGCGCCTTCCCAGCCCACAGCGTGGTCGAGGACCGTTTGGAATCCGTCTGTGACTGCGAGCACTGAGCGGTAGGCAGAAGTCCTGAGGCTCGCCTGGTGCCAGACCGCACCTCCCCTTCTCACCGTGCCTGCGCATGGCCGCGTCGGGTCTGAGAGAGCATGTCTGTGGGCCGGCAGCTGTACCCGTGTGGCACTCGTGGCAGTGGCCACGGTGGCACACAGGACATCCGGTGTGCTGAAGTGCAGCCGGAAAGCAGAATGCGTGCGTGAGCTCCCCTGCGCGACAGGGCAGGGCACTGCCCACAGGAGCACCCGTGCCTCGCCGTGCCCCTCACACTGCTCTACCTTCTAATGTGCGTGCAGGTGAAGCCATGGCTCAGGAGCACTCGTGGCAACTACTAATGGAAGACAACTTCCAATCAGCTGCTGTGCTGCAGGAGCTGATAGAGGTATGTGAGCCACCCGCAGAAATCCTGCGGGGCAGAGCTGCTGGGCCACAGAGTCAGGGCGCCGCAGGGCTCGCTGCCCTGCTCTGGCCTTGCCGTGACTTGGGAATGGGCAGGGAATGCTCTTTTCCACCCTGCATCCACGTAACTGGTCCTGATTGCCTTACAGTGCAGGATGAGGTCTGCGGAGCTGGAAGAGGCTGTCCGCGAAAAGGCAAAAATCCGCAAGGTACGGAGGGCGGGAGGGAGAGAATGGAGAGCAGCGCGTTCTCGGGGGAAGACCCCGCGAGCAGGCACAGGGCGGGCTCTTGACCAGACCCTTTCCTTCTCCAGGCTCTGAAGGAAGAGGTGGAGGAGAAGCAGCGGCAACTCCAAAAGGCCAAGGACACCAAAAGGCGCACTGCCCCGTAAGTAAGGCCCCAGCAGAGTCCGGACCCGAGGCAGGGGGGAGCTGGGATGCCAGCAGCCCTCAGGCACCTGTGCCGCCGGCTGGAGCTCGGGAAGGCCAGGCCTGTGCTGTAGCTCCAGCTGAGGCCGGGCAGCTGCCTCGGGTCCCTGTGGCCACCTTGGCGGGGAAGAGGTCCCGGTGCCGGCCGAGGCCTCTTCTCACACGCCAAACTCCCGGTGTCTGTAACAGGGTGAAGGTGACACGTCAGGAGCAGCACATCACTTCCCTGATGCAAGAGACGGTGGCTCTGCAGCTGGTAAGACAGAAAGCCCCGCTGTGGCCCTGGGCAGGGAAGGGTCACCTCAGGGCCACGGCAGAAGATATGGGCCTCCTTCTGCTTGTGGGGACGAAGGAGGATTGCTGAGTGCCCAAACCTTCACACACCCCAACAACAAAGTGTCCCTGCTTTCCCTGTCCTCTAGGATGAGCAGACAGCAGCATGGAAACGTTCACCAACGGCCTGGCTGTGGTGAGTTGCCCTGGGGTCCTGGAACAATCAGGCAGCTTCTGACTTTTTGGAGATGAAAAGCATTTCTTAGTGCACTGGGTGGGGAGAGCAGGTGGGATGGGGATTTTGGCAGCCCTGCTTGTAGCTATGACAGATTTCGCTTGCTCCCTGTATGGCACAGGTCCACGCGGGCGTTTGGAGGGGTTGCTTGGAAAGTGCTGAGACAAACGTGGCCCCGGGTCTGACTGAACCTTCTTTTGTCGCGCAGGAAGTTTCTGCTGTTCTTGGGCCTGCTGCAGCTCATCTTCGTCATCCTGGTTGTGCTGAACAGGGACATCCTCCACTGGGTCCTACCTACAGAGCTGGCCACTGCCCTTGGCAGCCGTCCACCAAAACCCTCTCTTTTCTGACCCGAGAACGCACTGCGGCCCTGTGGCACCGTTGGGTCTGCACAGGTACGGGGTGGGGATTTTGGCAGCTCTGCATTAAGGCACAGCCGATTCCGTTCCTCCCTGTATGGGTCATGTCCATGGGGCTCTTTGGAGGGGTTGGTTGTAAACTGCTGTGACAAGTGTGCCCCCGGGTCTGACTGAACCTTCTTTTGTTGCACAGGAGGTTTCTGCGTTCTTCGGCTTACTGCACCTTCTCTTTGTCATCCTGCTCCTGCTGCAAAGGGACCTAATCAACCGAGTCCCATCTACGGAGCTGGCAACTGCCCTTGGCAGCAATCCACCAACACCTTTCCCGGCCCCAGAACACACCGCAGCCCTTCACTGTGACACCACTGGGTCTGCACGGGCATTAGGTGTGCCAGCCCTGTCACCCATAACATCAATAAAATCAACCCCCCATCCCAAAATGTCTCATTTGTGCTTGAGAGGCATTAGACCCCGTCAACAAACGTCTATTGAACCATGGGACGGAGACAGTGAGATCCTGGAGCTTGGAAACAGAAATCAAAGCATCAGCAAGACTGGATCAGACCTCCAAGAGCTCCCGCCATCCACCTGTCACACTATTACCCACTAATCCATGCCCCCAAGTACAAAATGCAAACACCTCTTGAACACGCCCAGGGTTGCTGGCTCCACCACCTCCTTGGGCAGCCCATTCCAGCACCTGACCACTCTCTTAGACAAGAAATATTTCTGAACGTCCAACCTGAATCTCCCCTGGCACAACTTGAGGCCTTCTCGCCCTATCGCCAGGAGCATGGCAGAAATACCCGTTCTGACTGTATTGATTGGACGCACACCAATCAATTCTCCACGGCATTCAGGGCTTTAGAGAAGACTGCTCTGAGACTCTCTGGATGGTCTCTTTGAAAGGAGAGATGGTTACACGTCACTCCGATCTTACTACTTCTAGCCCCAGGAGAAGGGAGATGGTGAAAGAAAACAACAAACTGTCCCAGGGTTGTCTGAAGCTGGTGTTCCCGTCCTGGCCGTATGCCTTCAGGCAAACCTGGGGTCGCTGGTCTGCCTTGACGAAACTGGCACGGGTTGTCTTGGATACTTGCAGTTTCTTAGGATTCAGCCTCAGATTGCAGCCGTGGTCAAAAATTATTTGAGGAGGACTATCTTGGAATTCTTACTGCAGGACTGAGCACCTACTCAGCCACGTAGAACGGCTTCAGATCCAAAACTGGTACCCCCAGTTAGCTCATGCTGCTTATTGACATTATTCTCATGACAACATTTCAGGTGTCAATTACTGCTGCCCCCAGAACTGCCTTGCAGTGAGGAATGCAGTGAAAGCTCACTAATCCCTGTACGCCCAAGTGACATCTTCCCACTTCCCCATGCAAGCAAACAGCAAAACGCAAACCCTTCAAAAAGACCAAATGGTTCACATGACCAGGAACAGGAAAAGAGGTTTGCAAAGGCCAACTTATTTTACCACTTGAATTCTTCAAGTTATTTCACAAGGCTGATGACCTACGAGTTAGAGGCTCACTCCCTTCTCCAAAGGCATAGGTAAGACATTTGGAAAGCAGAACGTCCTGGGCTATCGGTGAGCGAAAACACTCCTCTGAAGCGAGTGTGAACTGCAGAGGGAAAACTCTGTTAGTTACGGCTGCCACCGAGCTTCAAAAACAAGCTTCTGAAATACATGGCAGAAGCAACTCTTTGCCCCTAAGGAATAACGTGAAACATCACTATTGGTCTTTTTCTCCTCCTCTGTGTCCTGTCTTTCACAGGACAAAACGCTTTCATTCCCCAATTCTCCCATACCAAGCTGGACTTACTTGGTCACAGCCCAGATCTTCTGCCATCAAACACATCTGAGCACTCTCTTCCAGAGGCAGAAAGCTCCAAAGAAATGCTTTCAAATGTACAGTTGACCACACGCTGATGCCAACTGCCACACCGCAACACCCACCTCTCACCTCTTAGACAAGCCTGAGTCTGATCACAAGAAATGCCTTGGAAAGCAAGCTTTGAGCCAAAAACAAAGAAGGGTCCTGACGCCCCACCGCAACCAATGAATAAGCTCTAGAACTCTTCATTGGCATTCCCATGCTTTCACCTACTGCAACTGTAACCAAGTCTCTACTCCAGAGCTAAAACCTGTACATGCCTGGAATCAAGAATTGTTTTCCTTTGTAAGCTTGTTTACCAAACACACCTTTTCTCTCATCAAGCCCAGGGTACAGTCGGCCTTCAAGGCTCCAAGCACACACTGCCGGCTCCTTCAGAGCTGCTCTTCCGCCACGACCCCCAGGGCCCTCTCCACACGAAAACCCCGAGGAAAGTTCCCCTGCTAGTCCAGTTAAGGCTGATTACTCGGTCAGGAACAACCAGCATCTCATGGCTCTTCCTATCAGCTTGAGGAGGCGTAGCTCAGAAACAAGAAGAACAAGCCCCCTAACAGCACCTAAAACAAAGAACTAGCACTACTGACAGCGGCAGCAAATTTCAGGTCACAATTTGAAAGACAGAAGCTGAGACTGACTGAAAATCATACCCCTGTCCCCCAAGGCTGCATCTCAAGTCAAGTATTCAGAGAATGCTTACACTCGTCTAGAAAGCAAATCTAACTCTCCATTTGAGCCTGCACGTCAATACTACCTTCCTCTGAAACGCACAATTCATCGCCTCACTGTGCTCACATCCACCATCAGCCTCCCGAGAAGTTCAGCAAGAATTGCTGAGCGTCAATGGGTGCCATTTTCTTCCTGCATGAAGGAATCCAGTGATGCACCTGTGCTTCATCTGCACTCCCGTGTCAGATGCCATTCTGTCAGATTGCCCCTCTGCTGCCTTCTGGCACACAGCAACAAGTAGTAATGCAATACTGATGGGAAAGTTCAGAAGTACCACCATACCACCAACATCCACTTCCAACATTACCGACCAACATAACAAAATAGGAGGCATTACTAACAGAGCAACCCTACCAGCAAGTCCTCCAGGTTTCCAAACGCACCTAAAAAGCTCACATTAATGCACACCATTATAACCATACTTAAAGGAGACAGACAGAATTGTAGCACCCATTTCTGTACTACCGTCTCACGCCTTCAAGGTGTGCACTCACAGTAGCAAATCCACTGTCACAGAGTTTAACATGCTTACCCCCCCAGTATATATTCTTGTGTTTTGCCAAGGTAGCCCCTTAATTTCTCAGAGGTAGTTTTTGTGGCTTTTTTTTTGTGCAGATATTGCCAATGCCACCATTCCTTTCTGATTATCAGGGGCAATAGTCAAACATCACCATCCACTCCATTCTAGGGACATAGCTGTGGTCATTCTAAGTCAGTCATTCTAGATTTCTCCAAACCGTTTTCAACTCATTCTTATCTTCACCATGACAGTTACGTTAAGTGCTGTATTCATCAAATACTGTCATGGAGAGTAGAGAATCTTCTAGAGAAAGGAAATGCCAACATCACATTAGGATAACACTAAGCAGGAAGTTAAATCATTAGTTCTAAAGGCCTTACAAGCATAAACAGTTATTTTTTTTACGTATTAACGATGCAACACGTTCACATCTTCTCATTCATTACATTTTTCATACATCTCTCCAGCACTTGGTCTCCCTGGATAAAGTGGGCATGTTTTTCTCATTTTGGTCAACAAGCAACAGAACAAAAAAATGTATTCTGCACCACATGACAAAGTAGTTCTTGAGTATTTTTTAATCGTAAATACACATTTTTTTCAGAAGCTGAAGCAAAAATAAAAAAGCCATCTCCATCTTACTTATGTTCAACACAACAGTCAGCAGGAAAAATTAAAAATCCCACCACCTGTTTTCAAGAACAGGAGACAGTTGAAACACTTGCCGTCAGTCAGTTCCAGATCACCCAAGAAAGGTAGAAGACACAGTTCGATAATAAAGAAGGTGAGGCCAGCCTCTTTTCAGTGGCACGTGGAGACAGGACAAGGGGAAACGGACATAAGCCGCAGCACAGGAAGTTCCGCACGAATGAACGCAAGAACTTCTTTACAGTGACAGAGCACTGGAACAGGCTGCCCAGGGAGGTTGTGGAGTCTCCTTCTCTGGAGATGTTCAAGTCCCACCTGGACGCCTGCCCACCTGTGCGACGTGGTTTAGGGAACCAATTTTGGCAGGGGGGTTGGTCTCAACGATCTCCAAAGGTCCCTTCCAACCCCTACAATTCTGCGATTCTGGGATTAACTTGCTTCCCTTCCTTCAATTTATCGACCGCACTGCTCAGCGTGGTCTCACCAGCAAACCTGCATTTGGGGTGCACTCGATGCCATCACCTGTGTCGTTGACAAAGATGTTGAAGAGCATCGGTCCCGAGACCGATCCCAGAGGGACACCGCTTGTGACCAGCCGCCACCCTGCCAGAGACCCACTGATCACAACCCTTTGGCAACATCCAGCCAGCCAATTCTTAAGCCAAACAGCCTTCAAATCTATACCTCTTCAGATTAAGAGAGAAGGATGCCGTGAGGGACCACGTCAAAGGCTTGGCACAAGTCCAGACACATGGCACATATCGCCTTTCCCCCATCCACCGAGGCCATCGCTCCACCATAGAAGGCCACCGGGAACGGTCAGGCACCACCCACCCTTAATGAAGCCACGCTGGCTACTTGGAATCGCCTCTTGAGCTCATGATCTTCCTCTCCACTACAAACCCCAATCCACATGCCTAATTCATCCTCCTCCCCCTGATGCTCTGCCCACCAGCCCAGCAGCCGCGCCCCCGTGGGCGGGGCAGCACGTGTCACAATGAGGGCACTGTGACACAGCCACCCTGCACAGTATAAGAAGCGCTGCTCCCGGGGCACAGAGCATTTGGTGCTGAGCAACGGCACTGCGAGGAAGTGGGAGAGATTGGGAGAGCAGACTGAAGGCAGACATTGCCCCCAGCGCCTTCCCAGCCCACAGCGTGGTCGAGGACCGTTTGGAATCCGTCTGTGACTGCGAGCACTGAGCGGTAGGCAGAAGTCCTGAGGCTCGCCTGGTGCCAGACCGCACCTCCCCTTCTCACCGTGCCTGCGCATGGCCGCGTCGGGTCTGAGAGAGCGTGTCTGTGGGCCGGCAGCTGTACCCGTGTGGCACTCGTGGCAGTGGCCACGGTGGCACACAGGACGTCCGGTGTGCTGAAGTGCAGCCGGAAAGCAGAATGCGTGCGTGAGCTCCCCTGCGCGACAGGGCAGGGCACTGCCCACAGGAGCACCCGTGCCTCGCCGTGCCCCTCACACTGCTCTACCTTCTAATGTGCGTGCAGGTGAAGCCATGGCTCAGGAGCACTCGTGGCAACTACTAATGGAAGACAACTTCCAATCAGCTGCTGTGCTGCAGGAGCTGATAGAGGTATGTGAGCCACCCGCAGAAATCCTGCGGGGCAGAGCTGCTGGGCCACAGAGTCAGGGCGCCGCAGGGCTCGCTGCCCTGCTCTGGCCTTGCCGTGACTTGGGAATGGGCAGGGAATGCTCTTTTCCACCCTGCATCCACGTAACTGGTCCTGATTGCCTTACAGTGCAGGATGAGGTCTGCGGAGCTGGAAGAGGCTGTCCACGAAAAGGCAAAAATCCGCAAGGTACGGAGGGCGGGAGGGAGAGAATGGAGAGCAGCGCGTTCTCGGGGGAAGACCCCGCGAGCAGGCACAGGGCGGGCTCTTGACCAGACCCTTTCCTTCTCCAGGCTCTGAAGGAAGAGGTGGAGGAGAAGCAGCGGCAACTCCAAAAGGCCAAGGACACCAAAAGGCGCACTGCCCCGTAAGTAAGGCCCCAGCAGAGTCCGGACCCGAGGCAGGGGGGAGCTGGGATGCCAGCAGCCCTCAGGCACCTGTGCCGCCGGCTGGAGCTCGGGAAGGCCAGGCCTGTGCTGTAGCTCCAGCTGAGGCCGGGCAGCTGCCTCGGGTCCCTGTGGCCACCTTGGCGGGGAAGAGGTCCCGGTGCCGGCCGAGGCCTCTTCTCAGACGCCAAACTCCCAGTGTCTGTAACAGGGTGAAGGTGACACGTCAGGAGCAGCACATCACTTCCCTGATGCAAGAGACGGTGGCTCTGCAGCTGGTAAGACAGAAAGCCCCGCTGTGGCCCTGGGCAGGGAAGGGTCACCTCAGGGCCACGGCAGAAGATATGGGCCTCCTTCTGCTTGTGGGGACGAAGGAGGATTGCTGAGTGCCCAAACCTTCACACACCCCAACAACAAAGTGTCCCTGCTTTCCCTGTCCTCTAGGATGAGCAGACAGCAGCATGGAAACGTTCACCAACGGCCTGGCTGTGGTGAGTTGCCCTGGGGTCCTGGAACAATCAGGCAGCTTCTGACTTTTTGGAGATGAAAAGCATTTCTTAGTGCACTGGGTGGGGAGAGCAGGTGGGATGGGGATTTTGGCAGCCCTGCTTGTAGCTATGACAGATTTCGCTTGCTCCCTGTATGGCACAGGTCCGCGCGGGCGTTTGGAGGGGTTGCTTGGAAAGTGCTGAGACAAACGTGGCCCCGGGTCTGACTGAACCTTCTTTTGTCGCGCAGGAAGTTTCTGCTGTTCTTGGGCCTGCTGCAGCTCATCTTCGTCATCCTGGTTGTGCTGAACAGGGACATCCTCCACTGGGTCCTACCTACAGAGCTGGCCACTGCCCTTGGCAGCCGTCCACCAAAACCCTCTCTTTTCTGACCCGAGAACGCACTGCGGCCCTGTGGCACCGTTGGGTCTGCACAGGTACGGGGTGGGGATTTTGGCAGCTCTGCATTAAGGCACAGCCGATTCCGTTCCTCCCTGTATGGATCATGTCCATGGGGCTCTTTGGAGGGGTTGGTTGTAAACTGCTGTGACAAGTGTGCCCCCGGGTCTGACTGAACCTTCTTTTGTTGCACAGGAGGTTTCTGCGTTCTTCGGCTTACTGCACCTTCTCTTTGTCATCCTGCTCCTGCTGCAAAGGGACCTAATCAACCGAGTCCCATCTACGGAGCTGGCAACTGCCCTTGGCAGCAATCCACCAACACCTTTCCCGGCCCCAGAACACACCGCAGCCCTTCACTGTGACACCACTGGGTCTGCACGGGCATTAGGTGTGCCAGCCCTGTCACCCATAACATCAATAAAATCAACCCCCCATCCCAAAATGTCTCATTTGTGCTTGAGAGGCATTAGACCCCGTCAACAAACGTCTATTGAACCATGGGACGGAGACAGTGAGATCCTGGAGCTTGGAAACAGAAATCAAAGCATCAGCAAGACTGGATCAGACCTCCAAGAGCTCCCGCCATCCACCTGTCACACTATTACCCACTAATCCATGCCCCCAAGTACAAAATGCAAACACCTCTTGAACACGCCCAGGGTTGCTGGCTCCACCACCTCCTTGGGCAGCCCATTCCAGCACCTGACCACTCTCTTAGACAAGAAATATTTCTGAACGTCCAACCTGAATCTCCCCTGGCACAACTTGAGGCCTTCTCGCCCTATCGCCAGGAGCATGGCAGAAATACCCGTTCTGACTGTATTGATTGGACGCACACCAATCAATTCTCCACGGCATTCAGGGCTTTAGAGAAGACTGCTCTGAGACTCTCTGGATGGTCTCTTTGAAAGGAGAGATGGTTACACGTCACTCCGATCGTACTACTTCTAGCCCCAGAAGAAGGGAGATGGTGAAACAAAACAAACTGTCCCAGGGCCAACAAATCAACAATACTTTTATTTGACACAAAATATCACTGAAGTGAAATTTACTCCGGTGAATGAAAGCTGGAACATATTGACATCCCTGACAGAAAGTTCTAAGAACAAGGAGCTGAAGTAAAGAGAGACTTTCCATTTTGTAATGTGCTGAGCAGCTCAGGACAGCATGCACAGAAGCAAGAAATCATTACTGAAGCAGGACATGGTAGAAGCAGTTTTAAGATAACAGCTTTGCACAAGAACTGTATTTTCAGTGCGAGGAATCCAAGGTGGGTTCGTTCCTTCCCCCCACCCGAGAAAATGCACAAGTCCCTGTAAATTAACCAAGCAAGATGGAAAAACCCCAAGTCCGACACTACGCTTTACACCCTTCCTTTGATTCTCAAGTTATACATAGACTTGTTTGTAGTTAAGCAGTAGTATAAATTTCTATCTGAACCTGCCAGGAAACCAAGTTGAGGACTTCACAGGCTACGTTTCTTGAGAGCTACAGTACAAATAAGCTTTTCTTAGTTAAGTAACATCAGCTGTACTTCCTTTGAACAAATAAAATCTCTTCCACAACAGGCTACATGAAACTATAGGACCAGGTTATTTCCTCAGAAATCAGCACACTCAGCTGTACTATTGTACTATTAAGGTAATTGAAAATTCAACAGTACTGCACAGAGTAATTGAAAGACACAGCAGCTTTGATCCAGAACTGCCATTATCTAATACTGCAAGTATCAATCTCCAAATCACATACACAGCAGCAAGATTTATTTTAAGATCATAAAACCAATTAAAATATAATGAATGCTCAAATCTTACCATTTAATTAGTCTACACCTGTTTTTACAGTATGAAATTACTTTTAATGTTTTATATATTAAAAGTAATGATGAATTTGCAAGCAATACAACGAAGGAAAAAAAGTCACCAGAAATACATTCTACTTGTTTATAACCTTCTTAAAGTCACAGCACTTCCAATGTTTATATTCAGCAACAGCTCCCTTAAACAACTTCTAGAACAGACAAAATGATGTTTGAATGATAAGAAACACGACAGAGAAACACTTAAAATATTTAACACTTAGTACTACTTATACTTCGGAAACTGAGTACCTACATGGCAAGTGCTCAAGTAGCACAAAAGCCAAATGAGCAAAGCCCTAGGGTAACGTGCAGTAGACCATAAGAGTTGTAACCAACAGCTCTACTCATCAGTTCCAATGCACAGGCTAAGGTATACAGGAATACGCATTAAGAAGCTGCTAGTTCCTTTCTAACCAAGCACATTGCATATAACATTGAAAACCTCCCTTGATCCAAAAATGGATTATGTGGGAGAACAGGTGATCCAGTGGGGTGGAACACAGAACTATCTGTGTCTGCCTCCATACACTCTGGCCATCACTTCAGGTTGGTCACTATGCTGTTTTCTTACACAACTTTGAGTGGTAGGGCTGTTTAGTTTGATCTCCCACAACATGCAGACACATTACTCCAATTTATGCCTGTCTCTTTCAGACAAGGTGATTTTTCCAGCAGCAAAGGGAATAAAGCAAAACCACATGCTTCATGTGCTTTGACACAGTTCCTCAGCCATGCAATGCAATATCATGCTTGTCTCGCGGCACATGGGAAACAATCCCCCAGGAAACAGCTCAACATGTTCTCTGTCCCACACCACCCACTCTCCCAAGATCACTCAGGCAATCAGAACTTTGGCTGCTCAGCTTCTGCCCAGGTACCAGGTGGACCCACACTTCCCCATACTGTTATTAGATGCCATGGTAAGTCCACCTGGCCTTGCCCAGAAGACAAGTGAAAATCTAAGTGCAACAGCTTTAACAGCCACTGTAACTTACACTGTTCAAACACTCAACACTTCCTATTTAAAAATAAAAAAGATGGTAAGTGACAAGAAGAAAGTTTCATGGTAAGCCTGTTTAGAGTGATTCCGCCACTGAGAAATACTTTCCCAAACACATTTAATTGGTATGCTATCAAGAGTCAACCACCTGAAATGGCAAGTACCCTTTATATGTGTAAGTACATAGGAAAAGATAGCTTAAACTAGAGCTCCCAATAAATGTATTGACAGATTAGTATCAGTGTGGATCCTTCTCCAGCACCACTTAAAAAACACAGTTCTGTATGCAATTAAAACCAACTACTCATACCTGGAGTCTGGCCACAACAGGTTTTCCAAAGACTAACCTCAAGGTTAGTTAATTGCTTAACTCCTACCACATGCTCCAGAAGGAGACAAAGGAGCTGTTTCCTTAACTGAGAAGTATAGTCATTATGGGAAAGAACCCAATGACAGTCATTGCCACAAACTGTAGAGGCACTAAGAGGAACAGAAGTAGTAAGAAAAGGAAAGTTTCAGAGAGGCCAACACATTATTTCCCTGATTCCCAGCCTCCCCCTTCCTCTACTCCCCCAACACAACACACACATTTCAGAACTGGAAAGAATTACCTTTACACGTGTTATTTTCATTCATCTGGCACATGCTGTGTTTAAGATAAGGAAAATGAATATCATTTACTCCTGCCAAACGTGAACAGGATTCAAAAGCACCGCAGCTACAACTAAGTTCTACCATCTCTGCAGGAGTTCTTTATTTTATTTTCTAAGTGACTTAACTGAACTGAAAATGATTTGAGTCCACGAATATTCAGTCACTGAACGGCTAAAAGCAAATTAGAGAATAACCATTCCAGCAGGGAGTTATTCACACTTACTTTGCATTGGCATGTTCTGCTCGCTTATAAGCTAACAGTTGCCTTTCCCAAAAGGTATGTTAATAAATGCAGGGGGTTTTGAAGCATGGATGCAAACTTCTCAAAACAGAAATCCATCCACTGGCGCACCCACACCCTGACAGCACTACAGTGGTCAAACCCAATGGCTGAAAACTGATGGAAATGCCTTTTATAGGTTTGTCATGCCTGCAAATAACTTTCCATCTCCCTAACTGCCAAACGAGAACAGGAATTTTGAAAATATGATTTCTTAGACATCACAGGCTTATTCATTCTTTGCAAATGTTCTCCTCTTGTTACTTTCACTCATTACTATTTTGATTCAATCTCCACAAGGATAACAGTATTTTAGCCGGATAGTATTAACTCTACACTTTGAAAGAAGGCAGAAAAGGCTGCAAGATCCTCCCTTCTTTTCATAGTCCCACTGATTCCCCTGAAATGTGGTGCTACAACTACTAAGTGTCTCGGATAAGCTTTGCCATTACACACAGAACTAGAAATTGCTATAGAAGTTCCTCCTGATACTCGAGCTCAATATTGTCAGAGACAAAGCCCAGGATCTCTTTTGCCATTGCATTTTAACATCACTAAACTGCATTCTCCCACCTAACTAAACAATAAGAAAACCCACAGATCGCAACCCAGCTTAAGAACTTCTGATTCTATAACAACCTCAGACTCCAAAGACTGAAAAAATCTCAAAAGATAACACTGAATGCTTTTCTGAGAGAGACAGCTCTAGAGGTTTAGTTGCACTGTCTCCCCAAGCAAAAAAGCTTTATGCCATTTAAGATAACGTATTCTAGTACGAAAAACTGCCAGATAGAATGATGAACATTAAAGCAAATGAGGAGTGGGAATGAAGTGGCATTAATCCAACTTTGCTCATAAATGCAGACTACAAATTATGGTGAGGTTGATTACATTAGGGAATTGAAAGATTTTAAACAAGGTAACAGCAGTAAGGAAAATAAATACAGAAGAAATGTTGGTATCATTATCCGAATACAAAGAAGAAATAGATGCTTACAAAAATAGTTTTGGAACACAACAAAGAGCAGTTGTGCTGCAATTCAAACTAACAAGCAGCATTACTCACTGTGCTAGAACTTCACTTTCCAGTGTGATGTCACACTACATTAATTTTTTATATGCATATAATGCAGGACAAAATCTTGAACCCATGCCAAATCTGTATAAAAATATAGGCGCACTAGGAGTCGAAGGGAGTTAACGTCTCATTAATCTGGACATACATGAGAACTAATAGATTCACTACCCTTCTTCTGTACTTGATCATTTGGAAAGGCCTCAAACACCTCACACATTAGACATGAACACAGTACAAACATAGATTTACAAAAGGTTCACACTGCATCATCCTGCTCATCGATTTCCAATTCCACCTACAAAGAAAATTGGCAATAACCTAAAAGGCTTAGTTTTGATCTGATCATGCAGCATCAGAAATGAACATATGAAAACTGAATTCAAGCCATTGCTCCCATTATACATATTCACACAAACTATTTTTATTCACATCCCTAGAGCTGTCTCTCTCAGAAAAGCATTCAGTGTTACCTTTTGAGATTTTTTCAGTCTTTGGAGTCTGAAGTTGTTATAGAATCAGAAGTCCTTAAGCTGGGTTGCAATCTAAGGGTTTTCTTATTTTATTAGGTGAGAGCACATAAGAGAAAATCTTTGATTTGTAGAGAAAAGTTTGATCCCTTGGACTGTTAAACAACAATTACGATATCCTTGCAGCACTAATTGACTACACTAAAGTAGATCAACAGTCACATTTTGTCATTATTATACTACCATGCTTTTTGCTTTTCAATATCTCAGGTTGTAAGAGTTGCAGATTGGTCTTTTTCCAAATTCAAAATGCAGGTAGGCAATACTAAATAATAAATAAATGTGATATTTGCATTTGTCTTCTACATAGATTCAAAATAGTTTGAGAGAGAGGAACCTGGAATAATCATCTACACAATTGTTCTGCCTGAGAAGTTCCATGCAGTGGAACAATTAACTTCTTCAAACCAGATGGCTGACCCTCACTCCATAACACAGTGACAAGCAGCTAACACGAAGATCAAAGCACTTTACAGCCTGCCTGAGAAGATTACACTGTTAGAGGAAAAGTGATACAGATGAAGGCTGATGAAAGTTGAGTCATCATTTTCTTCTGGAACAAAGCATTTCGGACACGAAAGTATTTGGTTTTTGTTTTTTTTTTTATTTGAACTTCTGACAGAACTTCAGCCTCAGTTTTAAAAACTTTAAGTCTTCCCTCTGCTTAGTTCAGGAAGTACCTCGAAGTGAATGTAGTATTATTACTCAATGGCTGAAAATAAAACTGCCTAATAACCTGTCAGTTGCTCCTTGTGCTGTTACACCACTGTCTCTGTACTTGGAGATTCTCTCACATTCCAATACAAAATAGGCAACACATTGTATCACTGGTCCAGATTCGCACCCTGTTGCCCAAACAATGAAAGACTAGATAACATACTAGAATGAAACCAGGTTTGTCATATCTGTGAAAAGAAAAATTCTTATCTCAACCTCAGCAAACTGGCCAGTTGGATTGTACGCTAAGAAACACAGCGCACACTGACACTCCTGTAACATAAGGACAAAGGGGAAAAGAAAAGAAAGAAGTCCACTACCACCGCTGCTTAAACGTGCCATGTACTGCCTCACTATGCTCACATCCACTGTTTGGCCTCCATCAGTGTTCGTCAAGAATCAATGACTGTCAATGCCTGCATGTGCCATTTCTCCCACATGCAGGAATTCAGTTCCACACCTTTGCCTCATACACACTTCCATGTCAGACTGCCCCTCCACCACCTTCTGTAACACAACAACTGAAAGCAATGCAATTTTGGCAGGAAGGTTCAAGCTCTACTGCCATGCCACCAATACCTGCTACTGACATCAACATAATAAAGTACAGGACATGACTTTCAAAGCAGCTCTCGCACACTCATTAATAAATGCTACAATTCTTGACATTCTTTTTCCCTAAGTTTGACTGAAAACACTCAAGTGCTCTCTTGTACATGCTGAGACAAAATCTTACATATAAAGCAGCAATATTCTTGCTCCATAAAGCAGTATTTTGAATTCATGCTGAAGGAGAGTCTGTCACTGTTTGTGGGCTGCCTATTCTAACAACAAGCAATGGTACAATTCACACATAATAGCTTACTTCAGTATCAAATCTTGCAAATATTTTATTAAACTGCTTTATGGAAAATGTTCTTTGTATCTACCAGTGCAGCACAGACAACACCTCCTCATTTATTAGGCTCAAGAGAGTTAAGTGCTATCACCCACCACTGACAACACGGGAACAGAAGCAATATGGCAAGAGGAAGTAGCTACAGAGAATTTACACTAGATAGTTCCTTTGAATGACAGAGTAAAGATTCAACTATGCCTTGTTTCTACTCTTGATCCAATAACAACTGAAACTTGAACATCACCACCAAGAGGAGTAACACAGGCTAACAGAAACTGCATGCTAGTATCCATAGTGGAAGTCAGCTACTCAAGTCATACATTTAGTCATATATTCACACATTCAGACACTAAGTGGGGGAAGTGGTGACACACTGGAACAGGTTGCTCAAGGAGGCTCCATCCCTGGAGGCATTCTAGGCCAGGTGTCTCTGGGCAGCCTGGTCTGCTGGTTGGTGACCCTGCACATAGCAGGGGGTTGGAACTGATGGTCATTGTGGTCCTTTTCAACCCAGGCCATTCTGTGATTTTAATTCAGTGATGCAGATCATGCCATACTAGCACTTTGCTTTCAACTCCTTCAGCACATCTATTCCACACATTAAACAATGCTCACAGCTTCCTCAGTCTTCAAGCCTCCTTTGAAAAGGAGACTGAGCATGCCTGAAATAAGGAATTGCCAGAAGAGCCAAATAAGTTTGCACTTGGTTCCAGCCTGCTTCTCTTCAGTACTGCCACATGGTCATCACCTATGTGACAACCATTCTTTTTCTTCCCTTAAGTTAAAAAGCTATTAAAAACAAATAAAAATTAGGGTGTTTGTTTTCATTAAGAATAGTGATGGAATATACTGAAAAAAGATTGTTGTGCGTTTTGATTAGGAACACTTGTATGTAAAGCTATGCTTTATTTCAATGTGTCAGCTACAGAAGAAATGTTTTTAGGTAATATCAAATGAAAGCTATTTTCTTGTATTGCTTAGACACTGAAAACTGCTATAATTTTTGTATAAGAGTTCTAAATAAAGAAGTCACCTTCATAAATGAAAATTTGTTGAAAATGATTAAAGCTAATAAATAGTTCTGATGGTTAAATGAGGACTGAGATACGAAACTGAAACCAATGATTCAACTTCCACATAGTTCTAAACCCAGTACTTCAGTTAAGAAATAAGATGCAGCACTGTTAAAAAAAAATGCATTAAGCCACTGTATGACATAAAGCACATGTACATACATAAGCTAATCATCCAGTCATTGCTACTGATAAGATGAACCTCTGAGCAGAAACATTCCATTACCTCCTTACTTCTTACCAAAAAAGAAAAAATTAGCTATTTATTAACTCAATGAAGTACTACCACAAGACTTGAAACGTTAGAGACACTTCTGAATACACTGAATAATAATTCCCACTTGCCCAAGCATTTAATCCTTGCAATACACTGGTGTACTTGAATGAACCAGTACCCAACGCATCCTCTCAGGCTAGATTCATCAACAAAAGAATATCACAGGCACAAATATCCAAAAAGCACGACTGTTAGTTGGAAGTCTGCTCAAGAACTTTGAAGTGAGAGAAAGAGCTCAGTGCTCAAACCTAGTGAAATCTGAGACGGATTCTATGTATTGCTTATTTCCTTAAGACAACACCTGCTTGCATTTACGCTTACATGTTTTTGTGACTAAACAAGATACTGTTAACACCACTTTCTTTTCTATAACATCGAGATGGTGTTTATAGCAGATATTTAAGCTTACTTTACCACTGTTATGCCTGATGCTTCTATATTATGTTGGCTGTAAAAGTAACATCTCCTATTTATTTCTACAGAAACTAAAACAGATGCAAAGAACACAATAACACTGTTTGGTCAATTCTCACCTACAGAACCCTACAGCATAGTCATCACAATCAGCTACGCATTTTCACCACTGATAAACAAGAGCCTGCATGCCACACTTGTAAAAAAAAAAAAAAAAAAAAAAAAAACAACAACAACAACAACAAAACTTCATCAGTAGCTGCCAGCAGAGGTGACCCAGTGTCACTGCCGTCACCGCTGAAACGCACCATTCAGCACCTCACTGTGCTCACATCCACTGTTTAGTCTCCATCAACATTCGACATGTGCCAACAACGCATGTCAGTGGGTGTCTTTTTTCCCCACTTTTCCCCACGTCTTTGCTTCATATGCACTTCCATATCAGATCCCATTCTCTCAGACTGCCCCTCTGTTGCCCACAGCAGCAAAATGGAACAGAGTATTGATAGGAAAGTTCAGGCTCTACTGTTATTAACTTCCACCTCTTAAGTAATGGGCCAACATAGTAAAATACAAAGCTCACTCTCAGAGCAGCCCTTGTACAACTGATCGCTCACTGATATCCAGCTGGCAGTGAAGAAGCAGAAATTCCTCTCTCTTCACAATCTTTCAGTTGTTTGTTGTATGTTCAATATTAATTAATAAAACAGACTGTGCATAATACAGTTCACTCACTCAACAGCAAAAACAGGAACTCTATAAAACTGCAGGAGACCAGACCTATAGATTTTAAGAAATTTCTATAAAGGTTCTTGCAAAATTAAACAGGAAATCTCTAGCTGATACTTTCTAAGTTGTGTTGTCCACTTGGACATCCTAAACATCAATATTTAGAGGCTGGGAGTAGAAGCCCACATAGTTCCAGTTATTTATTTCATTTACTACTACACTGTCTTCCTTATTTATTAAATGGAATACGCAATTCCTCTCTTCTACAGTCCATAGTAACTGGCCATTTATATCCAAATATACGTTCTCTGTCTGATTATACTTTAGGGTATATTGAAACCTATTTTAAGGTATAAGAGATTATTTTTAACAAGGAAAGCATAGGTGCATTAATGAAGTTCAAAAACATATGGCAATAAAAGCTGAATGATAATTAAAGCTACAGACAGTGTGTACATGAGGTTCAACAGGATGAGTCAAGATCCAAACTATTTGAATGAAAAATAGACATTGAAGAAAAAGCCTTACTTGCTCTACCTATATGGTACTGGCAGCCCCTATTTAAAAATTATTATAAAAACTTATTTTTAACGACATGAGAAATAGTAATTTGCTTTAATTAAAATGACACTTATGAAAGATAGATGATTTTTCTCACCTGCATCACTGCCATCACTTAATCTCCACTTACCAGAGCAAATCATTCCTAAGTCACTCTAATCCCAACTGTCATTTAAGCACGGGACCAGAAAATGTCACTCATTTCATAAAAGGAGTATCTCAGATTTCCATCTATATCATAGTTGACATGAGATTTACATCCAGCAACTTGTTCTGAATATGTCTCCAGAATCAAGTTAAACAGTACCCACATTCAGTAAACATGCAGGTCAGTGTCAAGTCAACTGCCAGTTCCTCACACTTCCCAAAGACGTACATTCCTCCTACGGGATGCACTCAGAAGTGCAGGCATTACATTTGCTTTATTAAATCGCTATCGCAAACAGGAGGTAAAATTAACAGGTACTTATTAGCACTGAACCACATCTCCTTATTGAAAAGTTTCTCTTTATTGCAATTTAGTTTTAATTAGACTTAACAAGACAGGCCTATGAGATCTATAGAAGTATGGGATGCAGAAGATGAGTGCTCAAGGCATTCATTTCTGTCTATTTAATAGTTATGGTGATAAACCAAGCACTATGCAGGATAGACACATTCATTAGGATATTATCTTTACTCTCCAGAAGAAATTTTAATTTTTCATACTACTTTAAGATTACCTGTGTTTGCAAATGTAAAATATTCATAAAACCCACAGTATGAGAGCCTGCATTTTCATTTCATAAGCTTTTATTGTTTAAAACAAAATACAGACTTCAGAAAAACAATTCATTTTGTTGTCTGATCGCTACAAATCTTTGTTCTAATTTTACATACCTGCAACAAGGAAACTCCTTTCTTACTTGCCCAAATAGGAAAGAAAAAAAAACCGTACACCCACATTTGGTGTGTGAACTCTGAACAGCAGGAAAAGGATACATAAATAAAAGTACCTTCTGCCAATTCAAACAGTAAAAGCAGAAGTTAAAAAGCCATTTTCTTGTAAGAGAGGCTCCATAGTCTATTCCCAGCAGTAATTTAATTTAGCTAACCTCAAATTAAAGTCGAGAAGAAACTAAAACTCAGATGTGTTTCAGAGTATTGCCCAGAGTTGCTCTGATTTTAACTACCTTTGCTAAAAGACTGGAGTCTGCAAACTAAAGTCTAGTTTATGATGCAAGTTAGATCCCTTCTATACCTTTCAACTGTTTGTTTTCCCTGATTCTTAAAGAAACAGAATTAGAGGTAAAGCATGAAAAAAGAAAGGACACAAAAATTCAGCTCACAATAAGGAACGTAAGCACAAGGATAGCTTCAAAACTAAGGTCTCCTATTTTATTATGTTGGTCCACAATGTCGGAAGTGGATGCTGGTGGTACAGCAGTAGAGGCCAAACCTTCCCACCAACATTCTGTTCCATTCTGTTGCTTCGTGACAGACAGCATCTGACGTGGAAGTGCTTATGAAGGAAAGGTGTGGCACAGAACTCCTCCATACAGAAAAAATGGCACCTACTGACATATACTTTTCCTGACAGGTTGAAAAAATTGTATGCCTGATCCACATAACAGAGTTCTCTCTTCATGTGAATTCCTTGAAGTTACAGTTCAAATACATTATAAATGCTACATTGGGAAGCAAACAGCTTTATCCATAGCCATAGAAGCTGGTCCATACAGTTCTGACTTCACAAGGTGACATGTCTCCACATCTCTTGTATTTAAACTGAAGCACACTATGACTGGATAGAAGTTGGAAGGAATGTTCTAAAGACGGCAATCCTTTGTCCGTGCAAGTTAAAGCTACTGCAATAGCCTCCACTGCAAGTTACTACCTTCATTACACTTAAATCATTATTAGCAAATGGATTTACCTACTCAGATACAGCACAGGAACTCCCACTGTAAGCTCTCTTCTTGCTGCTACTACCAGAGGAAATAATTTGTTTCTGTGACAATCCACAGGGCTTAAATGACAATGGATTAGGTGAATTTCACAGATACCTGTGTTTCCCTGCCATCAGCTCTCCAGCACTGTAACCCCCCTCCAGACACAGGACCATATTCACACTTACCACATTACATGCGAGGAATCAACTCTGCCATCACCACAACAATTCATCCAGACCTCACTTGAGCATAAAAGACCCGCAAGGAAGGAAGGATGAAGGATAAATCAAGTGTCATAAAACCTAGCCTGTGGGTTGCTAGATGAGCACAGCTGTAGTAAGAGCACAAATGACAACAGAATAGCACTTACATACAGCGGAATCCACAGGCTGCTCTTCTCTCATTTTCAAATTGTAAGGTAGGCTTCTGCCACGTCTACTGCAGCAGCTCTCTCTCCATTAGCAACCTCATCCCTATTTCTAAATTTAAATTCATCTCAGGGTAAAAAGAAAAGCCCCCAAATTCAAAGACCATACTGCCTACTGAGAGCCTTCCCTCAGGTCAGGCCTCCAGATCAACCCCTTACCATCAAAATTAGGGACTTATACTTCAGAAAAACCAAAATCCCCTTATTTCTTTCCCCTGCAGAGGCAGGCAGCCAGCAGCACTGCTGGCCCTGGCACCTCACAGATGTGCTCCATAGCACTCATCTCCCAGGCTGAAGTTTGGCATAAGCATTATGAGGTAATAAAGGGCACCAGTAACTGTACAGAGGCTGTAGTCACCTGCGTAGTCCACCTCCCTCTGCAAATGCTCAAATAACCAAAGAGACAACTGGCACACCTGGGTGGCAAGGTAATAGTCTAGTGAGGCTAAACATGCTGGCTATCAAAATGAGGGAGGGAAGCATCCATCATGAAAGTATTTTAAGTAGGTGACCGATCCAAGGTTACGCATAGCAGTTACAGCACGAAGAACAAGAAAACATTTGCATACTAATATTTTAGTAAAATTAACTGGAACACAGAGTCTTCTCTCACAGCAGCCTGGTGTGTCCTGACACACTGAGGCAGAAATTAAATTGTCTGCACGAGATGTTAAGTATGCTCAACCCTCTTTAACCAGGAAAAAAAAAAAAAAAAGCTTTATAGTAAAGCTTTCATCAAGTGAAAGAAGCAGTACTTTGCTAAGTGTCCCGATGGTTACTATCTCCAGCAAATTTTGGAGCTAGAAATAACTCCCTAAAGAAAAGCCCTATTTGGAGCAAACCTGTAAGAAACAAATACCCAGCTAGAGCCAACTACCCCATTTACTGATTAACTGCACCTACTGTGAATGAGCAGACCTGAGCAATCAGCTCTGCTCAGGGTGGCTGGGGCCACTGGCCCACAGCTGTGCTCCTCATTGAAGTAACTAAAAATTATTAACAATAAAAGTTGTACATTCAGACTCAAATGTAGTTGATTAGGTATGCAATTTTACACCCACCTAGAACACTCCCATCAAAGCAAACAACTGAAATTTGCACTTTAATTTGTACGAATCAGTAACATCCATGAGATTGAGGATAAGCTTCAAAGGAAATGTATGAATGTACACATAGACACCTATAGAAACACACAGGGATCATTTTCTGTTGTTTTTTCTTATTAATCCGTTAACAAAGTCCATCTACTCCTCATCTTTACATTCACACCTAAGAGTAACTTAAGTACACCGCTTATCAGAAACAAATATGTCAGAAAGATTTTTACTGTGGATAAAGCAACATGAAACCTAAGATAAAACAGTTAGTGCTCTGGCCTGCCTAGTCTCAGTCATCATAATACATTGAAGTATACTTACATTTTTTTCCACACTTTGTATCAATTTATTACACCAGATTACAATATATGAGAACTTCAGTGTTATTACACCATTCAATACACTAAGAAAACAGGATTGATTCATTTTTAAGTTGTAAGAGATATTCTATTAACTTTAAGTGTTAAGGCTGCAATATAACAATATTATACATAAAGTTACTCATTCATAAAAGTTAATGCCCAGAAATGTCTTCATAGACTTGATGACTCTCAATTTTAGAATAAATTAAAGGTATCAGACTACTGAAACTTTATATATATACTTTATATATATATATATATATATATATATATATATATATATATATATATATATACACATATATATAAACACAGTTGAATGGGTAAGCCCATTTTCAGTGTCTCAAATCAAGGCTGTGGTGCAGAGCTATGCACAATGTTGGCATTTTTTTTTTTTAAAGACCTATAATTAGTATCATAGATCTTATTATGATACTATGATATCATAGTATCATTAGGTTATTAATACTGAATTTTTAAAATTAACGTTGGGGATTGTTTTCACCTTCAAATATTCTTATAAACAGAAATAATTGGATATCTGTATGATATTCTTCTTGTTACACAAGATAAAGTATTCAGCTGAATCACGTTGAGCCACCTGATGGCTGTCTTTTCAGGTCTCAAAAATAAAAAGCATTCCTACATTCTCATTCTGACCTTAAATTGCTATGCAAGAGTCGTATCTGTCTTCTGTGTGTAGACTCATGTTTCTATTCACCACCTTTAAATGAAAGATAACTACAGCTTAACAATGCATTAATTGTAATGTCATAGAAGTTATGCAAAGTTTTTGTGCCATGACCACCTTGCAGGCAAAGCTGTATTCATTATAAAGGAGACTGGAAACATTACTTGGAAATCGCTGAAGGAAATGTAATGCAGTTCTTAAATAATAATAAGCTACTTCTTAAATAATAATTTCTACTTTCAACTTAGTTTCCATAGACCGCAGATACTGCAAACACATTTCAAATAGTTATCAATTAATTCTCTCAGCACTGCAGTGATGTAGAAAACAGAGAATAAAACAAAATAATGAGAGATTGTCTTACTTGCCTCAAATCAGAAAGGCCAGTTTTGGCACAGGCTGCTGAACAGCTTCCTTCCTATTTGCCAATTCAAATCATCAGACTATTGCACCCACCACAGGGTGCACAAGAAGTGAAACAGCACAAAACTCAAGGTATGAGGACTTAAAAATGATCAACTTGTAAAGCGTGTATCAAGCTCTGTAAAGCTAGAAGGTGCTCACAAGAAATTCTGCCATTGAGATTGCTGGGGTAAGGAATTCTGTTTCTATTACATCACTTCGTATATCTGCACTGATAATTAGTAAGATGTGGTAACTAATGTTTATTTGTGTGTATATAAACAAGTTACCTGGATTAAAGATGACCAAACATTTCATACACTGAAAGTACACAACATGGATTTCAGAAAAGGAAAGAAGCGCAACAGAAAAAGGCATTAACCAGGAGCAAAACTCATTAGTGTGTAACACAATTATCATATTTTCAGCTATTTTTTTCCTCTTACTCGAATTTACTTGAGTTGCAACAGAATTCCAGAAAATTACATATTGAAAACCCATACCAACAGTTTGGCTGTAGTTGTTTGTGCATTTCTAATCAATGCACATATTTGCAGCATTAAAGCACACATACACAGAGCTTTGAAATTTCACCCTTTTTTCGTGAACTGCCTGAATTTGGCACAGTAGTTTTCAGTCAGGATGATTTCATTCAAAGTAACAAGGGTTACTTTTTACAGGTGACCCTCATTCACCAAGCATATTACAAATAGTGTCTCAAATAGTACACTATACATAGCTAACAGGATTGGTTACGAAATCCATAGAACAATTAGTCTTCATAGATTTTAAAGCCATTAAATGTTCCTCCATTGAAACTAGATGGTACCATTTATTAACTGAATAGTTGGATTTTTTTTCATCGTACTTACTATGCTTGCTCAGTAAATTAATGCTTTCAGAGCAATTTAAAATGTAAATTGATAGGAATGCACCAAGTCCTGCTGAAAACACACTAACATATTAAATGGATGTTTTGTTCTCTGAGGAATCACATTTTGAAATTACTGTTTTGAGAAAGTTCAGAAAACTGTATTTTGTCACTTCTGACAGAGGAAGAAAACATAGCCTCACTTTTCTGAAGTGATTTCCCAGCATTTGGTGCTCACGTGGAGCTCTTCATACAAATGAGGGAAACATCAAGTGAGCACTGAGATGGCTAATGCTATACTTCAGTGTTACAGTACTAATTCTTAACGCCCAATTTCTCTACCATGAAAGAATGCAGGAAGCACATTCATACTGGAAGATGAGACTTCCAAACAACTTACATTCCTCTTTCTAAAATTATGAAACACTTAAAAATTAGACAAAGTACAGGATTTGCTTCATACTATTACTTGACCCAAAAATCTCTAAACACTCATATGTAATACACAAAATCTGACAGAAATACTGCTCAGAAATACAAGCCAATCAATATAAGCATCTTGGTATGTAATCCTAACAGCTGAAAAGAACATATGGGCTCAACAGTCACGACTGGCAAGATCTCTCTTTACAAAAATTCCCTTCTCTATTTTCATGGATCTTGATAGGTAAACAGGTAGATAGAAAAAAAAAAAAAAGGTAAGCCAGGACTAAAAGACAGATTTTCCTCTTTACTCCTTCTCTTTGTTTCTGTTTTTATCTACCCTTACCCCAATTCCATTCAACCATTTTGTTCTCTTCGAGCCCCTGCTCTTCCTCAGATCCATCTGTTTCCCCCCCCCCCCCCCCCCATCCACATCTGTCTCATTATCTAGCCCAGGTATCTTTCCTAAAATGAAAGAATGGTGTTTGGCTCACACACAACACGTTCTCTGCTGCAGATCTGACAGATTTAAATAAACTACAGAGGGAATCCTGACAGAATTAACTAGGGCTTACCTCTGGTGTGCAGTGGGGAGGATGAGCAGAAATAATTGCAAACAGATGAAGCCCTAGCAATAGAAGTCTCTAATACAAAATTTCTTCCATTCATAGACAATCTAAAACAACTTTGATGAATGATTTTTCTTCTGCATCTATCACATTTTACTCTCCCTCCAAGACAGCTTTTGAAGTTCATGGCTTAACGCTACACTAAATCTGTCTTTAAAAGCTCACAGAGCTGGATCAGAATCAATATAGACGTATAAGGCAAAGTGCTGATCCAGCACAGGCTCAGCCTGCTCATTCAAATTCATTCCAAAATGGTCATGAAGTAACTTCATACCAACCTCTGCTGAATAGGATGTTACAACAACATTTTTCTACAAAGAGACATCAAATATTGAATCCCACCATTAACCAAGGCAACAGCACAACCTCTGCACTTCATAATTTGGCAAATCAATTATTTCATGTCCTCATCTAACCTCCTCAGCTTCACACGGTAGCATGCTGTAAAATTACATGGAGTAGCCTGTTCCCAGGATGGTAACACAAACCCTTCTTGAGTGAGAAAGCAGCAGCCCAAGTCTTGTGGGCCCACGTGTGTGAAGAGGCTGTGAGGGTACATGTGGTTGCAGGAGCAGGATGAAGCACTAATCGTCTCTGTTACTGGTAGTTCTCTGAATAGGTCAATACCCATTCCCAACATCTTCTCATTTCTCAGCCCTGCAGGAGTGAGCTGTTGCTCACCATGAGCGTGCCCTAACTTCTCCCTCTGGAGGTAGTCTGGAGAAGGCATGCTTCTAAAACAAGCCCAACATATTCTTGCACTTTGTGCAAGTTGAAGAAATACTGACAAGAAATCTTTATCTAGGAAGACCTGAGAGAACAATAAATTTGCTTTATTGAAAGGGGAGATAAGAAGGGGAGATAAGAAACAGTGATAATTTGCACACTATGTCTGTAGGCTCTGATATCCTAGTTGTAAGGAGTGTCAATTTTCTGTCGTCTCCTTTCATAAACACTGAGGCTGAGTCTCGGTAACATGATTTAGTTTTATCTAACATGTCTTTTCTGTCAACTGTCTCCAAACAAATATCACAAGTAATATGTAAGCAGTTTTACCTAAAATGAATAGGATAAAAGCATTACAGCATAAAAGTGGCATTCAGCAAATGCAGCTAGAAAACAATATGATTCAGTTAGAATTAATATCCTAAACTGATGCACAATGAAAACAAATCTTCCATCAAACCTACGTTATGCAGCATGTTCTTTCCACTTCAATAAGACAGCAGAGAAAGCTGGGATCCTACGCAGCTGAGAACATAAGCTGCTACTGGTTCCTTTCCTATTCGTATTCTGGCACAAGGAATATAAAAATACTCACTTAGCACTCTGTACACTTATTTCAATTCTTATATGGCCAGATGCACTTAAAATTTCCACCCCCTGCTTCCCCAAACCCACACTTCTCTCCTGACTAAGAGAAAGAAAGAAGATGGCCTCTCCACCAGGTTAGATTACAGCTAGTTTAGAACTGGGCAAGGGCTGGTATGAGCTCAGAACAAGTGAACTGAAAGGGGCTATAAGTATTTAGGCTCTACCAGTGGGTAGTCCCATGACAAAATTAGGGAGCCCTAGTCCCTCTTCTTTAGTTCAGTTACTGAAAATAAAAAGCCAACAGCAAAAAACTTTCAAAGATCTGTTTTGTATTTTGCATCGACAAAGACGGGGTTTTGTTGCTTTTACCTCTTCATCAATTTGTAAGCAGAGAATAGTGAAAAAGGAAGAATTCACAGTACCATTACCTTGTGGAGTTGAAATTATGATTCAGCCTTTAATAAACCGATTTCAGAAATCACTATAGTTTGCAGTCTCCACCTCTCTTTAGTTCCTGTCGTATTCTTCAGATGACACTAAATGTATGCCAAGAATAAGAAAAATATTTTTGTTTCACACAGTTCTATTTTTTCTTCACTTTTCACTGATTGCAACGCTCTTTGCTATGAATGCTACAGAAAGAACAATATATTTAATAAAGCATAGAGAATTTTCCAAGATCAAGTCTAACATCACACATTTCAGTACCTGGCCCAGAAACATGACAACAAATATCCCTCCAGCTCAAGCATAAGGGAACAAAGCAGAACTCGATCTTGTGCTTATTTTGTATACTTAGTATGCAAGGAGATTGAAGATACATAAAGTTCCCTGTTTTGTTTTTTTTTTTTTTTTCCCCTTTCCTGGAACTTAATGACATTTGTCTTGTTTGCCCTATAACTTACAAATGTAGCAGGTGAGACCAGAAGTGTATTGATCCCAACAGCTTGTTTTGGAAGCAGTAGAAAGCAGACAACAGAAGGACGTAACAGAAAAAGCTATAGCTGTAACAGTGATATATGATATAGCTTCTTCATGCAAATATTGGGGAGAAAAAAAAAAAAGATGGCTGATGAAGATAGAGCTTTAACAAAACTTCTGTCACAGTAGGATTTGTGCAGTATAATTTTCAGGCTTTGAAATGGAAGTGTCTACATCTAAATTTGTCACCCCTGTTATCCCTCTAGCCAATTCAAGAAGCTGGCACTAACAAAGTCTGATCTGTTTGGGGCATTTGAAGGAGAAAAAAAAAAAAAAAAAGCAAGTAACTGAAGTTTCTAACATTATTTTAAAACTCTGATTAAGTTTTATAAAAGAAGGAAACAAAGTACAAGCTTACGACAAAATAATAATAGCTATCACACAACTACAGACTTGGACTGTGATTTTAAGATCTGGACTTGTACTTGTCGAATTCCTCCTCGTGAGCACTTCAGATGTATTCTAGGTAAACAGCTCATATAGTTTTTACTAAAATCCACACCAAAACAACTAGACAAGTGAACAGATTACTGTGTTTAACCTCTCACATGTGTAAAAAAATTGACATTACCCCACTGGAGAATCTGATGGTTAAAGCTGAAAAATAGAGTACTGTGAGGTGACCCACAGCGCTACAGCATTTCAATAATTTCATTTCTCTTCAAGAAATCACATAAACATATGTTTAACTTTAATCATAGATCATCTCGCTGCTTTCATCTGGACCTAATCATTAACCATAAATGCATGCTTAAATGCTTCACTGAAAAAGGATGAGATTACTCACACACTTAGTGTTAATTGTATGCTTAGATGTTACAGTGGCCTCTTGGCAGGCTATGCTGTGTGCTATGGCTGTTCAAAGCAGAAATACGCTATAATGCCCTACAAGGCCTACTATTTTGGCCTTCTTCTCTACTCTTAGTAAGCTGTGTGCAATAGGCCATTTCTGCACGGAGTTCTCCAGTGAGAAGAGACCAAAATAAGTCCTTTCAAAAAGTACCTTTAGTAAATTGGTCGTATTCCAACACAGTAACTAACACTGAAAATTACTTCTTTCCCAGGAAAAATAATAGTAACTATTAAATTTAATCAATAATTCTAATTGTTAGACTGCAAGACTACACTGTCTGATCAGGTATTACTGGGAGGTATAATCAGGAGATGGCAGAACCATGCTTTTAATACATATAAAGACTGTACGACATTCCTTCTACCTTATCACTTCACATGTATTTTTGGCCTTCGTGACTACGCCATCTGAACGTTCCTTAGATTATTAGCAGACAGACATTACAAGCTCACTGCGGAAGACTAAAATCCAGTTCCAGAGAACTAATTCCAGTTGAAAACATCTATCCAGTGTCAAGTCCTTCCACTACAAATAAAAGTCGTAGGAATTTCAGTCCTTTTGTAACATCTCCCACAATTTCATATTCCATGACATCAAATGGTTTAATCCAGTAAAAGGCTGGTAACCAGCACAGGGACAGTCTAACAAGCATACGAGCACTTGAAGAAGAAAATAGGATCTGTAAAACTAATAGAGATCAACGTTGTAACGCAGCTGTTTGGTTTGTAACCGCTTACAGCGCATTGCATTTAGCAAATAAGCCACTTGTCATAGCTGTTCATGCACTTGCTGAAGTATTCCTCATAACTGGATTGCTGTACTGTAATGCAATGCTGTGCAGACTGTCATGGTTTTTTACAGCTAGGCAAGTAAATAGGTTTTGATAAATGCCACTACTTGTTATGAAAACAAACATCACTTGTCTCAAGGAACAATACTCCGGACTACGTCCATCGCTGGAAAAGACTTCTACATACTGTCTCAGACTTTTGTCACAGGCGTTAAAAAACCCACTAATTGTTTCATAAGGCTTTTCAATTAGAGCACTCTCTATTTCACAGTATCAAAGCACCAAACCAAAAAAATGTTAAGCATGCCCTTAAAAGCAATGGATTTCAAGTACCTGTTTTACATTTATTAAACCATAAGTACTTTTTAGCATCTACACTGGATTAATAGTTTTGATCCTGTCATTAGTCTCATTTCTAAAGCTGATTACAGTTCTTACATATTGAAGTAACTCCAAATATACCATTATTTAATAAGAAGTAATCCAGAACTAGTTCTAGTATAGTCATTTGGTTGTTTCTCAAAATAAAAGGAATACACAAAAACTGATGGCCAGTTTTTATCAGTGCAGTTCTGTAGTCATCATTATCAGCCTCAATCACAGAAGAAAAAAGAAGGCACTCGCAATGCTAGATAATAAAGTATACGAAGAGCTGAGGAATAAAATAAATCAACACCATCCCCTCGTCCCCAAATTTTAATGCAATATTTGAGGTCCCAAAGATAAGAAAGGCATTTCACCTTTATGCTCAGCAGTATATTGGCTACAGGTAAACTTCTCTTAGAAATATCATTGTGATATGAGTGAACCTACTCAGACACTATTTTCTGAAAGTTTGGTTGCTCTGTACATCAGTTTCTTCAGCAATCCCAGCAGCAATAGACACAAGCAGAATCTGCAGCATCTTTCTTGGTCTTTCCCATCCAAAACTCTTAAGGAACATAAACACCATGCGGAGGGAAGCCTGAATTGCCTTTAGACTTCCTACTTATTTGTCACTGCAGTTGTTTGTAAATAAAATCTCTGGAGAGAATGAGACATGTTAGACTGCAAAAATACAGAAAGGGTACAACTGAGGGAAAAGGAAGCATCATCCCTTGGAATGGCTGCAGGGCACAACAAGGAAGGAGTACTTCTTAAACACAGACACAGACTCCTGCAAGGGGGTAACTGCCCAGAAGAGTCTGATCAGTGGAGAAACACACAGAATAGTAACTACTTTGACTGTTTGAGTCATGAGCAGAGTCAGCAGCCCAGGGAACGGCTGCATGTGGCATGGAAAGCCAAGCCATGAGAGAGACATGGCTGGGAGGCAACTGAAGCAGGCAAGCTTCAGGGCTGGTATTCAGCAGAAGCATCTGAAAGATATATTCCACTTCGTTCTCTTAATAAAGATACAATCTATTTCAAGCTACTTATTTGCCCACACCATTTCCACTACGGGGAGAAAAAACAGGAACATGGACACAGACTATAAATGAAACTGATGACACCAACTCACAGAAATTTTACCCTGCTAAAAAAATAAAACCTGCAACCAAAATCATTACTTTCAAATTACTTTGTGCAAATGAAGCTATGGCAGCATCCCAAGCTGTACTTCAAAAAACTTGATGACTTAAAGTAGAGTCACTGTTGGCAAAACTGCAGGCATCTTGATTGCTAACAACAAAATAAATAGATTAACTTTCTGAAATAATCTGAAGTAGTTCGCTTTCATATAAAAATACACGGAACACTCCAGACCTGTCTAACATGTTTTAAAAGACACTGAAAAATTAAATAAGAGATCGTAAAGCCTGTTTTATTCAAGCAGAAACCCAGGAAAGCGCTCTTCTTTAGGTGAAAAGCCAAGTCCAGTTGCCCCTCTGCTGCCAAGGCTTTTTTTGTCCTTTTTTTTTTTTTTTTTTTTTTTTTTTTTGTTTGTTTTTGTTTTGTTTTGTTTTAAACCTTAAGTTAGTGCGTAATCAAAGAATATCAGGATGTTATAATCACAAAATAAACAAGAGTTTGACAAAGCAGACTATGATAACAGAAGAGAATAAATAGAAGGCTTACCCCTATCCTAGGCTCACTTACAAAACTCCAGCAGAGTGGATCTCCAGAAGAGATCCTTATTTGTTACTACAGTTGTTTGTAAATAAAATCCCTGGAGAGAATGAGACATGTTAGACTGCATGTTAGACTACCCCATTGGTAGCCAGCTCTCAAATAGGTCTAGGAGAAGTGCAGCCAGACTCCACCCCTTCTGGCAGCACAGCTGAATTGCCTTCACCTGTGCTCCTCTGGCTGGCTCATGGCTCGCCTCAGGTGATCAATCAGAGGTTCAGGCCGTGACTCAGCAGTTCCCATACACTCCACCCCTTCACAGTGTGAACCAATGATCAGGTTAACTAAAGGGCAAGCTTTCCCTAATACAGAGATCTGGTATATCGCGATGCTTGTACAATTTTTATCGCGACGCGTGTTGGTACAATTCAAGACGAGTGATGATCAGTGAATGTCCATATTCTTCTATGGGCCAGTGCTCGATGATGTGACTGGAGGCATGAGGTCCTGAGGTGCAGGTCTGTTCTATGTTCCACCAGTCCCATGCAGACCATCACTGGGTGTTGTACATGCTCTGACAGCAACACTGGAATGCTTGATGGCATTTTGTTCCTTCCGGTGGTCCTGAAGGCTCACAGACTCACGGGGAGTAATACAGATGTTTTACAGGTACCAGGAGGGGAAGGTCTGCTCTCCAGGGCAAGATACAGGCCGTATTTCTGTCTTGGGTCAACACTTCCGCTTGTACTGGGGCACGTCCTGGCCGCCTGTACCACACCTTTTGACCGGATATCTGCGGCTGCATAACGATATCAGGCACCAAAGGAGGTGTCCTGATCTGCCATAGGGACATGATGGGGGTCCCTTTAGCAATAAAGATCGGAGTGTTGACCACAATATCAGTAGGCCATGTACCTATTACTGGAGGGACTACTGAGCCTCCTGCCTCCAATAGTCTCCCTCAAGGTGCAAGTAGGCCACACCACTTGGGTCCTACCTGCACCTTCCAGGGCCATTTTATTTTATGGGTACCCGGATCTAAATTCTCAGGGGCAGGGAGCGGAATATTATTTTCATTACCAATCTGGGGTGTTACCTGATGATCAGTGCCCATAATTTGGATCCTAAGCAGGGTGGCCCATGTCGTCTGCAACATTCTCAGGGCACTGGGTCTGCCATCTCGAGGTCTTTCATTCAGGTCCCGCAGGGTTTCATACAGTCTTTTCATCCACCCCTGCAGGGACTGGGAGTCTGTCTTCAGGGCAGCCTTAAGAATACCGTTATAACGTTCAATGAGGCCTGCCCCCGTTGGATTATATGGCAGGTGGAATTGCCATTCGATGTTATTTTCTTCTGCCCAGCGCTGTATTGTTGCACCAGTAAAATGAGTCCCTTGGTCTCTCTCTGTCATGGTTCTACGTTTTTTTTCTTTTTGGGCTTCAGTATTCCACATCAAAACATCATGTAGTGTATGGGGTATTAAAGTATTAATGTCCCAATTCCAGGTACCTATCCCTGTACATTACAGAAGTCACGGGATCTGGCCCTTCCAGGTGGGGGGGGGGCGCTCTCTTGCTGCCTTGCAGTGGGTGCTGGAGGTGCTTTCCTAGCCGTTCCAAGCTTTTCAGGTTTGACTCGATCCCGGGAACTCTCTGTCTCTCTCATCTTGTCTGATTTATTAATCTCAATTTCAATTAAATTGTATATATTGTGTTATCTTGTATTCCGGTATTATAGTAAAATAAGTTTTCCTCCATAGATTGTTGCCGCTGTTCTTTTCCTCCCTTCCTTCCTTCCTTCCCATTTTTTTGTGGGACTGGGGGGAGAGGGGGGGGAGGGCAGAGGCCTGTTGCCTCTGTCACAGACGTAGATTGATCTAGCCAACTCCGTGACACTCTCAATGACTTGAGGTGTCCCGTAGGCACACATCAGTTTAGTGAGTGCCTTGATGGTATATGCCTGGTTTGCTCTCAGTACTGGATAGGCCTGCAGTAGCCCACTTGCAGTGTCGACGCAGGTCAGGGTGTATCTTGCCCCCTCGGAGCAAGGAAGGGGCCCGATGTAATCGACCTGCCATCACTGGAGAGGACTGTGTCCCCTAGCAAGATGGGCTGTTGTTTCGGGCAACGATCTCGGTCTCATCTTGGAGCAAGCATCGCAATCCTGGCATGCCTGGACGATATCAGATAGTTGTATGGGCAGTCCCCATGCTTTAGCAGCTGCCCACATTGTCTTTTGTCCAGCATGCCGTAGCTTCTGATGTAACCAGCGGGCGATGTTCTCAGATGGTGAATTCTCAATCCATTGAACTCGGGCCAATGTGTCGGCTTCATCGTTTCCCGGTGACTGTAGGGGCTGATGACCAGAAACATGGTAGACACGTACAGTCCTGTGTTTGACCGTATTCCATATATCTAACCACGTCTTTGCCCCAGATCGGTCGGGAGTGGATAGTCCATTCCTGGGTGGCCCACTGTGCAATCCAAAGAGTGAGCCCCCATACACAGCCCAACTATCTGTGCAGATGTTCAGGATACCATCACTGAGTTCCTTGTTATAACCATCCACACGGCTTGCAGTTCTGCCCATTGGCTGCTCTGACCATCCCCCTCATCGAACCAGATTGTCTCGGTGGAAGGATGGTATGCTATTACTCTCCACTTGCTCGGGTTGCCCTTGCTGGACCCATCTGTGTACCAGGCATCTTCAGGGATAGGATATTTTCCCTCCTGAACGGGACTCTTCTGTGGTGGAGCGACCAGTATTTCTTTTGGTGCATCACTGTGATACGTAACTGGGCCTAGGATCTTCTGGAGTTCTTCTTTCAAGGGTGATGAAGACAGACTGCTCCTTTGGCTGAGATAGGCGACCCATCGTGCCACTGTCTGTGCTTGAGCCACCCCTGTCTTAGGAAGGTGGGTCAGATCTTTCACCCACCCCTGATTCGGCAGAGTGGTCTTGACTATAACTGCAGCTTTTTGAGTTATTGGCTCTACTGCCTGTAATGCCGAATAGGCAGCCAATAACTGTTTTTCAATCATACTGTATCTTTCTTCTGCTCCGTGCCAAACCTGAGACCACAAACCAATGGTGGTCCAAACAGAGCTCTGGCGTTGCCACAGGCCCCAACCGAAGCTGTCTTGAGTAAAATGAACGTCCAACTTGGCTGGGAGGGCAGGATCAAATATACCCAATGCCTGGGCTTGTTTAACTGCAAGTTTCGCTTGTTGGAAAGCATCCTGTTCGGTTTTCCCCCACTCCCAGAGCTGCCCCTTTTTGATGAGTTTATATAGTGGCCTTAGCAGCTAAGCTAGGTGAGGTATAAAGCAACACCAGTAACCCAATAAACTCTTGCAGCTGCTTCGATGTTGTAGGGACTGGGAACGCCTGAACCTTATTTATGACAGCACTGGGTAGCACTTTGGTCTTTCCTGACCAAACCACCCCCAGGAATTTTACGGACAGGCCCGGACCTTGCACCTTTTGGGGATTTATAGCCCATCCCCTCTGTTGTAAATAGGTGGTTAATGAATCTGCTGCCTGTCCTGCCTCCAGTGAGTTGGATGTCAGCAGGAGATCATCAATATAATGATATAGGTTAACATCATCAGGTTTTCTCCAATCAGCCAGGTCACACGCCACTAGATACGGTTAGTAACAATGACAAGCAAGCAGAAATGTACCAAAGGGGATAGGCACACCTGCACTGCATTGCACAGGTGCTGGAGAGAGACACCGCAACTGGAAAGGAAGGGAAAATTCCAACATAAAGCCAAAATCTCATAAAGGATGTAAGACGGAGAAAGGTAACCTCCTCACTTGTTTTTCTATCAAATCTGTGGTTTGCCTTTGAACAATAGCACATAAACTAGCTGCAGGAATCCACTGGGGATACATAACAAATTGAACTCTGATTTCTGATGTCCTGCAGTTTGAGGTTTAGTAGGCTTCCACTTTCAAGTCATGGCCTGCACTTTTTTCAGACTACGTGGATCCTGGTGGAGTATCAATAGCATTTGTTGTACACGTGTTCTTACGAGGTAAAGCAGATCTCTGTCTGTAAGTCACATTACATCTGCCTGGTATCACCACTCACAGTGCTTGCTACTTTTAGATGTTTTCCTCGTGCTCTCATATGTTTTTTTCTGATTCTCAAACCTTCAACTTCCACATTTCAGACCTTTTTCCAAAGCTAAGGGGATAGCAAAGCGTGTGCCTGTTAATGATGACAATCACAAATGAAAGGAAGCAACAGGCTCTAGCAGGATATTGGCACATTAAACGAACATAAGGACTGAAACACCAGGACCCTTGGTTTCCATTGCTACAGTTAAACAAACAAGGGTGCTTTGGCATGTAAACCAAAAGCCTTGTTCCATTCCCTTGGCATTTGTAAACACAATGAAGAAAGTAAGCACATGAAGCATTCATCACAATATGTGTTCTAATCTGGCTGTCCTCACTGAGCAGTGAAATTCACATTTCTAGATAAAATGTGTTCTTATTTACAGGATGCTGTACTCAGCCTGCGCTCCCTGTGAGATACTCAAAAAACAAGCCTGTATGACAAAGTTTTTCTGTCTGAAGGACAGTAAAGAGTGATTTTCACCAGCACCAGATCAAGTCCGCCTAGAGAACATTTCCTCCAGAGGAGGCAGTATCAGGTTCTGTTCTACCTGTAAAAGCCCTCGTAGATGGAATAAGCAAACCGTCAACTGATATATGGGACAAATAATACTCACAGATCATAGAATGGCCTGGGTTGAAAAGCACCACAATGACCATCTGGTTCCAACCCCCTGCTATGTGCAGGGTCACCAACCAGCAGACCAGGCTGCCCAGAGCCACATCCAGCCTGGCCTTGAATGCCTCCAGGGATGGGGCATCCACAACCTCCTTGGGCAACCTGTTCCAGTGCCTCACCACCCTCTGGGTGAAAAACTTCCTCCTAATATCCAAACTAAACCTCCCCTGTCACAGTTTAAAACCATTCCCCCTTGTCCTGTCACTATCCTCCCTTGTAAACAGCCATTCCAATACTTGAAGGGATCATACAGACAGGAAAACAGGAAGAGAAAGGCCACAAAATGGTCTCACTGGAGCCTTCTCTTTTCAAGCCCAGCTCCCTCAACATTTCTTCACAGAAGAAATTACAAACACAAGGTAATTCACTGAAAACCTTTGCATTTGTAGTTCTGAACAATACCTGGAGAATTTGACAGCCAAATCTTATAAAAAAGGCAAAGCCTACGTAAAATCAGCAATATTCTTTGCTTTTGAAATCACTGATCTTTCAAAAAGGAACAAAAGATGAAAAGCATTCTGTAAGTTTACACTGGTCCAAACAATTCAGATAAAACGCCAACAGCTAATGAGAAAACAAGCTTGTCAAAATCTTAAAAGCAAACAGGGATCAAAGATTGATTACTTAGAAGAAAACTCAAGCTTTTAAGCTTTTCATGAGACCAAGACCATACAATTAAATACTTCACGCAATATCAGAAGCCTTGCCAGACTTCCTAAAGCTTCCCTCCCCTGAGGAGGACAGGTGCACGCCGGACTCATGGTAGCCAGCCCTGCCAATAGCAAGCACACACAAATAGGAAACAGCGAACTCAGCAGGGAAAAATGGATTTACACAAACCAAACAGCAATTTCCCCAATGATATATATTATATCGCTCCAGGTTTTGGGCAGTCTTTACCCTCTCTTGATGCACCAAGTGCTTTTTACTCCAGGAAACATGCAGGGGGAAGGTATCTTTAAGTAGGACACTGCTATCTTACAGCTTTTGCATGGGATGATGAAAACATGTAAAACACACCTTATGAGAGTATGCTTCTACTTGCTTTTTTCTGATTAATTAGTAATTATTACCGATGCAATCAGCTAAAGAAAGGAAGAATTCAAGCAAACGTGCTAAACTGATAAAACAGTTTTGTTTCCCCCAGTACTGATAAGTATACCTATAAATATTCTTTTGGCTAAGCAACTAAAAGTTTAAATAAATAATAATTCAATCTATCAACACACAATATACAAGAGAACACATTTTACTCTGAGGTGCAGTGCTGCATTGCCTCCTACGCTACTGACCTTAACCAGGCCAGGACGAAATAACTGCACATACACACCAATATGATGGACAGCAAAGTGGCGTTTATTACATGTGAACTCTAGCTTATATACTTGTGTGCATCGTTTACGCCCCTAAAGCATGTGCCACACATCAATCATAGAGCTGGGGAGGTCCTGTCGTGTCACATCCCAAGGGGGGGTCTCACAGTTGCCTACTATAGTACAGGAAAAAGGCAGATAAGTTTGTCATGACAGAAACATCTTAAGTGTCGTAACAAGCACAATTTACTTGATAATTCTACGATTCTTACTGGCAGAGCTTTCTGCACATGAAAATACTTAACAATTGCTTTGCAAATTTATTTCAAACACGAGGACAGAAGGTGATCTTAAGCTCTTCTGTCAAGTCTTTCAGAAGGTCTTTGCTCCTTATCTTTGAATACAGTAAATCGTACTTGGCACAAGGATCTGTTTTGGAATTAGTTTGTGGTGGCATAAATTGAATATCCTATGATACTTTGTGCAGCACATGACACTGGAAGCAGAGGCAAAAATGAATGAATTTTTCACTTACGATGTCTTTCAGCTCAGGTGACTGGGAACAAAATTACTTTCCCCATCACTTTGCTGCACTAAGCATTCATCTGTTATGCTGGCGTCAGCAGTCCTGCACTTTCACTGCTTTCCTATTTCTTTTGTATGTAAATCTCCAGAAAAATGAACGAGGAGCTATCAGACTGTTTGGTAAGTCTCCGCCAGACATGAATTGTGTCTATCCTCATGAGGTATGTTTTATCAAGACTTCGAAAGAAGCAGGTGCCTTACTAGTTTTGCTTAAAAACTCACATTGCTCTGGAATTCAAGATTCAACTTCAGAAACACTCTTCTGTGCCAGATGCTGCAGAGGGTGTTCAAGAAACCTATCCTAAGCAATGTAACTCCCTGAATGAAGAGATTAGTTTCTTCACAACACTCGCTGTCATACCCCCATCACTTGGTTAAAACCCATGTCCTTGTTCATCAGGACAGCCCTTATAATATGAACCATGGCTTTCACACAGATGCTTCCTCCCCTGCTTCCAAGAGGATAATGTACCAGACTCTCTTCATCAATTTTTGAAACTGTTTATCCAGTACTTTTTGGCTCACCTCTTCATAGCCTAATTCTAAGCACGCACAGGTGAAACAATGCCAGTGTGTGGAACTGAGCTGGAAAATTCTGCAGCATTCCATCAGATGGCTTTGGCAACAGAGAACATTCATGCTCCACTGCTACTGATAAATCAGAGTTTATTTTAATACCTCCTTATTTAAACAGTACCAGTGCTCACATTGAAATAAATGGCATGCAAACTGAACATTTCTCCTTTGACCGAGACATTATATCACCCCTCACAGCCCAGGTGCTCCTCTGCAGGGCACTGCTGACTGCATCCAGTCCAGAAGTGTTCACAGGCGAATACACAAAGCGTGCATGGGAATTGCTAACCTGCTGCTGGAATACAAAATCCTCTCAGGTGAAACAAAGCAATTACTCAGCAGTGCCCAACTCACTCTATTTATCACACCTAATTATTTGAGGTATTAACCAGTGTTTCAACAAGGTGATTCATAGTTCTTCCAGAGGTGTAATTAAAACCTTGGCTCTGAACTGAGTTAGAATATCAGGGCCATACCCTGCCCTTGTACTAAGCTTTCTGGAGAAGCAAGCGGGCACATGTAAAAGCGCACAGCAGATCGAATCCGTGTTTAATATATTTTCTGGAGGCTAGATCGATGGTGTGCTGAATCCATTTGCAGTTTGCTTCTCCTAAAGAAAATTAGACACTATTAGAAAAATAACAGAGAAAATTCAGCTTATTTCTTTGAACTCTAAGAGAGTGCATTCCTCAAAAGGCACCCAGAGCAGCAATGCCTGCCAGGACAGAAGAGAAGGCTCTGGCTGGGCTCCAGCCTCACGAGCTGAAACCAGCTGGAGCCCAGCTGAGGCTGCCCAGACCCTCCATACCTGTGCACAGAACCAACTGCACTTCAAAAGAAACAGCTACCTCTGGAGGGCATCAAGAGGAATTCACTAACACCACGTGCTCCCTGTTGTGCACTAGGTTTGTCCCAGTGGTACAGGATGACCAGCAAACAAGCACCAACCTGTGAATCCATAGCTAATCTGAACAGAAAGCCACAGATAGGAGCAGTGCTTACTATTTCCCAACTGCACTGGGGTACTATGCATGTTCGCTCTTTAATTCAGTACTACTTACACTCCCACAACATAATTTTATTTCTGATTTGTTATGTTTCAGCTTCAACCAAGCCTCTGAGAATGAGAAGTTGCTAATTGTCTGTATCCTGCAGTTGTTGTCACCTGACCATTTTATATTCACACTTTATTTATTACTGTGTAAGCCATATTCTCCAATTTTTAAATTACATACATTGTAAAGATGGCTCAGTCTTATCTCTCTGACTTGAACTGAGTACAGCAAAGGAATAAAGACTTTTTTCTTTAAGGATGATAGCACAAAGGAACATGCTGACAACGTGGCTTAGATCTGCTTAAAACCACTGAGTAAAATCATAACAAGTTCATCTTTTGGAGTAAAGAGAGAGTGGAAAAACAATCACATCATTGGAAGGCTGCACTTTGCAGAATGACACAGCATCTTATTTAAGATTTCATTCTTTTTGAAAGATATACTCATGTTTCTGCTGTCATCAACCCCAAAGCTTCAAAAAGGCAAGCTTATATATTAAAACAAGTTCACGTCTGAAAAACGAATAAAACAAAACTCAAAAGATATCAACAAAGCACCAAGTTCTCTGCTGTGAAAGCACAGTAGGAGCCATTACAGGTCACAGCACTGAAGTCATTCAACTACAGTGACAGAAAATCTGCCCTATTGCAATCTAGCATTTCTCCAGAGAAAAATATCCCATCCTGCAAGGTGTCCTGTATCTTTTTGATATCTTTATGTTTCCTGGACATTCAAGTCCAAACCAATGTCAGCACCACAACAGCCTGTTTTCCAGGATGAGTATCAGTGAAGCATTCATGAGGTGAAAACCCAGCTGCCTTCAATCTCATGTTGGTCACTACAGCATGCAAAGTTACTGGGCAAGTCTGCCCTATATGGGCTTTAATAGTTATTCCTAACACATTTTCTTTCTTGATTTCCTTCTCACTCGACCTTCAGATAGAAACAAGCCCAACATCCTCTGGACATGCAAAGCTCTTCCAGTCCAATTCAAAGTTCCAGAGTTCTATCAAACTCCCTCTGTATTACAGTACAAATCTCTTTCTTTGCCATTATGCAGAGACTCAGAGGAGAGCATGCTTAGTGCAGGTCACACAGTAACATTTGGCTCCCGTTCTAATCACCATGATGTAACCCAATGTATAATCCACTCTGGAAAGGAACAAGGAAGCCGTTGCAAACACCATGGGGCTGGTGCCTTGCTTGCTCCCAGCTCACTCTGAGAGTCCCTGTCCATAATTTGCACTCAGCACTACTCAGGCAAATTCAGGGCCAAACCAATAAGAAACACGTCCTGCCTCTACAGCTTGAGCAGAAATAGCTGCACCAATACAAAAAAGAAATAAAAATCAATTCTTCTTTCTGTAGCTGCATAGGATTAGCATCAAGGAAGACTAGACACATTTGACTTTTTAAGTAAGTTTAAAAAAGGCCCAAAGAACTTCCTACTGGTCTGATATTTATAAGATTAGCATGTTTCCATTCAGAAGCCTTTGACAGTTCTAGAAAATACCTACTTTTAAAGATCCTTTTCTTGAAAACATCTTTACCTTTGTTATTTTGACATACTTTTGTTACCATAAACATATAAAACGTCATGTCCTTTCCATGCTAGTACTGTAAATTGAAAGCAACAAAATCATTAGCCCTCTACTTTTCCACCACTCAACTCAGACTTGTTTCCCTGCCAAACAGAAATGAAAGCAGCACTAACAGAAGACAAGTCACGTGGCACAGCCCAATGAAAGCACTGAATGCTATGTGCAAGCAGAGCCCACAGCCCCTCTCAGAGGAGGTTCTCAACACGCACACCACTGCATTCCCAGCAGACCAATGGACGTGCCTGTCAGGAAGGACAGAGCCTACTGTCTTTGGTTCTAGACTTCTAGATGGCATCTGCATAGCATTCCTTAAGAGGAGAGAGAAGGCTGCAGGTTTTACAGTGGAAAAGGGAAAACAAAAAACCTACTGCTGGTAATAGATCCTCATTTAATTAAAGGGACATGCTAGCTAAATTACAAATTCATGCTCCTCTGGCAAGGAAGCACTAAGGAGAATTTCTGACATGGAAGGGAAAAAAATACAATAACAAAAGAAACAATTTCTTGAGTTAGAATGTCACCCTTTCAGTGAGTTCCTTATTTTTTCCTCACATCTGTTCTTCACAGAGAAGCAGCTACACAACAAAGAATTACGTCTTCAAGACAGCTTACATCGTAATGAAAAGACAATAAAAGCATTACAATGAGGTTTAAAAGGCAGGAAAGTCAAGCATTTCGTCCTGCAGATGCCAGGCTGAGCGTGAAACCAGCAGAACAACCTGCCAGGGCTGCCTGAGCAGCCCTTCCCTGCCTGCGTGCAGAGCACCAACTGGCTCCGTTGTCACCGGGATAGGCATGTTGCCCTTGCCTTTCTCCTAATGAACTGCATCTTCACAGAACTGACTGCTGTGCAACATCACACTTCAGTAAGCAGCATCGTCTGTTTGTTTTCTTTCTGCCCAGAAAAAAACCAACTTGCAGTGCCCTTCACTCTTCTCCTTGCTACATTTCCTCCTCAGTTTGAAGTTTCCAATTATGGGAATTTCACAGCCATAGACATACACTCACACCCCTACCTTCTGCAAGTAAACCATTTTAATGAACACTTTAGCAGGTGCCGACTTCCTATATTCTCTTACACTATCTGCTAATCACATATGCTTTCTATCGGAAGGTAGTTACTACCACTGTTTTCTAGATGAACACTAGCAAGCACTAACAGTCCAAAAAAAAGCAGAATAACTCATTGTCTGAATTTACCACCAAACCCCACAATTTCTGGAAATGTTCACTGGTGGCATTTTAAATTTTTTCAAAGATATTTGTACATATAACACTGGATCATAGATAACAATATATAAGGATGTCATTAAAAGTCCATTATAATTGTATTATAAAGTGATGGGATATATAATTTAATCCAATGTACGTCACTGATTACATAATGAGAGATAAATCATCCAAATGCCAAACATAGTTTTCACTTCACATTCATCTTGTGTGTTTCCTTTACCATAAATTTTGCGTGTGATTAAATTTAACAATCAAAAAAACAAAAACAAAAACAAGCCACTAAACACAACCAAGGCAAAACACAATAGTGGTGTTCAAGATCCCCAAAAGCATTTTCAGAATATCCCAAGTTTCAGCATACTTGATTTCAGTAAGAATTATTTTTATTTAGACATATTGCAGCTCCCGGAATAACTCTGTCACGTGGTTGCTGAGCAAGGAGAAGAGGAACAACAGAGCAACTAGAAGATAATCTATTCTTTCTTTTAACTGAACCCAGAAATAACACAAATTTGATTGCGGCAATTGGACACTGCAACAAGCAGAGAGAAATTAACTAAGACACAAATTGATAGACATTGGTTGGACAGGATACAAACCAGCACAGCCCACGAGCTTCTGAAGTCATGGAGCTGGTAAAATCCAGAAAAGAAAGAGAAAACAACAGGAAGATGTTAATGATCTCAAAACAATGAAGAACCAAACAAGGAGGCCAGAAGCAACAACTAAGACCTCATTATATCTCAGTCACTGATTTGCTCATTTGCAGTAGACATTTGAATTAATGTATCTTTTATGCACACAAAGTCAGACAACAGATGACTGGGTGGAATAGAGAATCAATGTATTTGTTTTTTGAAGTGTCACACTAAGCTCCAACAGCTCTGTGATCTCCATAGCGATTTTCTTGTATACTTTTTAAAAACAAAGTAATGACTGGACCAAAAGCATTTTGACAACCACTTGGACAAAGTAACGATGATTCTCAGCTGATGGGCAGCACGTCAACCCCTAGGCATCCTGGTGTAACACACTGACCTTACAAACTCATCATCTTCTCCTCACAGCACACAATGTGCCTCCAAACAGAAACATAGTTCAGTAAACTGCAAGATTTTTATCTAGGTTAAGGACAGTTATCTTGAGACTGATCAGCAGTGAATCTGATAAGACATTTCCAGTGAAATCAGTATTGCCTGGCTGAAATAAACCCAAAGAACTAACAAACACTTAGAACATTTACAATATAAGTACCCCAGAAATACCAGAAAAAACAGATGTTCTCATCACCCTCCTCCACATAAATAAAAACAGCAGAAATTCTAGACTTGAAACACTTAAAACAGGTCTGCAAGAATTGCATTTTTAGCAATGGAAGCTAAAAAATAGCTATACACCATTTCTTTTACATTTTTGTATTAAGTATTTAATGATCACAACTTTTCTTCAGCTTTCTCCTTACTTGCTCACAGCATCTTTCACTTGGAAAGAGAGCTTAGTTTAACTACCAGTACACAACTACATCCTGCAATTTAAAATTTAAAAAAACCTGAAGTACTAAAGGGTTCTCACAAAGCACAGCATTAACAAATCACCTTTCTACCAAGTCCCCACAATTTATAAACGGAATCAACAGGAGTCTGATTAATTTCTATTTAGTGCAACAGCATTTGTTTATCAAAGAAACAACTCTTATTCTAAGCTTCTTATCTCATAATACTCAGAAAGTGCTTGTAGCTTTAATATTTAATGTCAGGAGGAAAGAGACGGAGTTATAAAATAACTACTGCTTCATTACTCATTCCATGAGGGTATGAAATGAAGATGTAGGGGCATACGTGGTAAATTATGAACAGAACAACTGGTGTTGCATCCCCTGAAATAAAATAGTTCTTATAGTAAGAACAATTTAGTTTTCACCTCTGGCAATTGCACTTCAAAACTGGTTGGGATCAAAAATAAGACTAGCTATATCAGTGATATCTAGCATTTGTCTCTCACTCATATCAGCTCATTATACAACATGGGCAAAAATAAAGGCTTCTAATACTCTGACAGCAGTTCAATTGTGACATTTCCTATGTCAAAACTGAAAGTCAACACACACCCACTGCCACTTGTACTGAAACAGACCTCGGATCGCCGCGGTTTACTGCTTCGGAGCTGCCACAGGCAGAGCTGAGGCGGCTGATCGCAGGGTGCGCAGGGGATTCGCGCGGTTTTCCCTCATGCAGGGATTCCCCAGGCACCGGAGCAGCCGGCAGCTCTCGCGAGAGCGGCTCATGTGGCGGGAGCGTTGCCAGGGTAGCGGCGGGAAATTTAAACGGACGCAAACACGGGAGAGACACAGACAAGGAGGAGGAGTGGTACTGTCACTGTGAAGGGGGTGATAATTGCGGTCGCACCCGTCAACGACCTGGTAAAAGAGCGAGGGCAGATCCAGCACTATCAGTAACGGGGCGGAGCTGTATTGTCACACCTTGGTAAGGCTACTCTGACTGTGCTAGTGCTAGTGGGTCTGCTGGATTGCCATGGCTGCATCCTGGCAGAAGGCTACTGCCAGGAAAAATGTGGAGACCCAGACAGAGGTCCCCTGCTCGCGTAAGAGGAAGGCTGCTGCCAAGAAGTATGCTGCCCTGCTAGGCAGGGGGGTTGGAACTACATGATCCTTGAGGTCCCTTCCAGCCCGGGTGATTCTATGATTCTAAGAAGAGTGTGGAGACCCAGACTGAGGTCCCAAAACAACACGCTAGCGTACAGGTTGCTGGCTGCAACAATTGCCAGAGTCTGGCCCTTGACGTGCCAGGTGATGGAAGCAGTGCCTGTGTAAGTTATGACCAGGTAAATGACATTCTCAGTCTGGTGGCCTGCCTGCAGGAGAAGGTGGAGAGGCTGAGGACCATCAAGGACTGTGAAAAGGAAATTGACTGGTGGTGCCAGGCCCTATCAGCCCCGAGGTACCAGCATGCACCTGAGGCTCTCTATGGAGCATGTGGCCCCTGGTTGCCTTGCAAACAGGTGGTAGAGAGAAATTGACAGACAGTCTATGCTCCTGATACAGTGAGCCCTCAGTCCTCTCCTACCCCTCGCAATACTAATGAAGACCTAGGAGGTGTGGGACTGGGTCAAAACCACTGTAACTCTCTCCCAAAAGTTCAAGGTAATATCCACTGCACAGTGGTGGAGCCTCTGCCCTATTGTTGCCGAGCAAAGAAGTTTGAGAGAGAAGGGCAGGTGGAAACAGATACCGAGTCAGCGATGTGGGCGCCCCTCCTCCCCTCTCCCCCCCGACCATGCTCGGCTCCTCAGGTGCCTCTGCGAAACAGATTTGAGGCCCTGGAACCCAAGGGAGAGGTGTGTGCAGGTGTGGAGGGAGGCCTACCCGTGAGGGTGCCTCAGGGGAAACGGTCACCCCCATGCCCAGAAGGACAGAAGGGTGGTTGTCATAGGCAACTCCCTGCTGCAAAGAACCGAAGGCCCTATACGCCAACCCGACCCTTCCCGCAGAGAGGTGTGCTGCCTACCTGGGGCACAGGTCAGGGACATTGCTAGGAGACTTCCCAGACTGATCTGCCCTTCTGACTGCTACCCACTATTGGTAGTACAGACTGGCAGTGAAGAAGTTGGTCAGAAAAGCCTGAAGGCTATCAAAGATGACTTCAGGGGATTGGGGGTGGATAATTGAAGGAACAGGTGTGCAAGTGGTTATTACATGTGTACCTTCAGTGGCAGGGAAGGATACTGGGATGAACCTAAAAACCCACCTCTTGAACAAATGGCTTAGGAGTTGGTGCAAACAAAAGAGTTTTGGTTTCTTTGATCACAGGGCAATTTACTCAGCACCCGGCATGATGGCTGCAAATGGAAGCAGCCTGTCTCCACAGGGAAAGAGGGTTCTAGCTGAGGAACTGGCGGGACTTATTGACAAGTGTTTAAACTAGGTACGAGGGGGGAAGGGGACAAAATGAGGACCACTGGGACTGAGGGGGCAGTTCGAGGCTCAAAACAGAACTTGATGGGTGGAGACGATGGAGTCCAAAGGCTTGGAGAGGGGTGGGGAGATGCTGCTTAAGTGCCTGTATACTAATGCGCATAGCATGGGAAATAAGCAGGAAGAGCTGGAGCTCTGCGTGCGGTCGCGAGATCATGATATCACTGCGATCACGGAGATGCAGTGGGACAGCTCTCATGACTGGAATGTTGTCATGGAGGGCTATGTGCTTTTTAGGAAAGATCAGTTGGCTAGATGGGGTGGTGGAGTTGCTCTTTATGTGAGAGAGCAGCTAGAATGTATTACTCCACTTGGGGGAGAGTGATGTAGCAGTGGAGAGCTTGTGGGTGAGAATCAAGGGGCAGGCTGGTAAGGGTGATACTGTTGTGGCTGTGTACTACAGGCCCCCTGATCAGGATGAGGAGGTTGATGAGGCCTTCCATAAGCAACTGGATGTAGCGTCACATTCCCAGGCGCTGGTGCTTATGGGGGACTTCAATTATCCGGATATTTGCTGGATGACCAACATGGCCAGGCACGCACGGTCCAGACGGTTCTTGCAGTGTGTTGAAGACAACTTTCTGATGCAGGTGGTGGAGGAACCAACATGGGGAGGGGTGTTACTGGACCTTATTACTTATTACTGGACCTTACTACTCTAACTGGACTGTCACAAGTCTATGGGGCCAGATGAGATCCGCCCGAGAGTGCTGATGGAACTGACGGAGGTGATAGCCGAGCCACTTTCCATCATCTGTCAGCGCTCCTTGTTGACTGGTGAGGTCCCAGAAGACTGGAGGCTTGCCAACGTGACTCCCATTTACAAGAAAGGTCGTAAGGAGGATCCGGGGAACTACAGGCCTGTTAGCCTGACCTCGGTGCCAGGGAAGGTTATGGAGCAGATTGTCTTGAGGGAGATCATGAGGCACGTGCAGGATGACCGGAGGATCAGGCCTAGCCAGCATGGGTTCGTAAAGGGCAGGTCCTGTTTGACCAACCTGATCTCCTTCTATGATCTAGTGACCCATCTTGTGGATGAGGGAAAGGCTGTTGATATGGTCTACCTAGACTTTAGCAAAGCCTTTGACACTGTCTCCCACAGCATTCTCCTGCAGAAGCTGGCAGCCCGAGGCTTGGATGGGTACACTCTTGGCTGGGTAAGGAGCTGGCTGGAGGGCCGGGCACAGAGAGTGGTGGTGAATGGAGTCAAATCCAGCTGGCGACCGGTCGTGAGTGGTGTTCCCCAGGGGTTGGTGCTGGGGCCTGTCCTCTTCAATATCTTGATTGATGACCTGGATGAGGGCATCGAGTGCACCCTCAGTAAATTCGCAGATGACACCAAATTGGCTGGAAGTGGGGATCTGCCTGGGGGTAGAAAGGCCATACAAAGGGATCTGGACAGGCTGGAGAGCTGGGCTGAAGCCAATGGAATGAGTTTCAACAAGGCCAAATGCCAGGTCCTGCACTTCGGCTACAACAACCCCAGGCGAGGCTACAGGCTTGGGGCGGTGTGGCTGGAGGACTGCGTAGAGGAAATGGACCTGAGGGTGTTGGTTGATGCTCGGCTAAACATGAGCCGACAGTGTGCCCAGGTGGCCAAGAAGGCCAATGGCATCCTGGCCTGCATCAGAAACAGTGTTGCAAGCAGGAGCAGAGAGGTGATTGTTCCCCTATACTCAGCACTGGTGAGGCTGCACCTCGAGTACTGTGTCCAGTTCTGGGCCCCTCACTGCAAGAAAGACATTGAGGCCCTGGAACGTGTTCAAAGGAGGGCAACAAAGCTGGTGAGGGGTCTGGAACACAGGCCATATGAGGAGAGGCTGAAGGAGCTGGGAATGTTCAGCCTGGAGAAGAGGAGGCTCAAGGGAAACCTCACTGCTCTCTATAACTTCCTGAAGGGAGGTTGTAGTGAGCTGGGGGGGTCGGCCTCTTCTCTCATGTCATTAGTGATAGGACCAGAGGGAATGGCTTCAAGCCACGGCAGGGGAGATTCAGGCTGGACATTAGGAAGTATTACTTTTCAGAAAGGGTGGTCAGGCACTGGAATGGACTGCCCAGGGAGGTGGTGGAGTCACCAACCTTGGGGGTGTTCAAGGAAAGACTGGATGTTGTGTTGAGGGACATGGTTTAGTGGGAGCTATTGGGAATAGGTGAACGGTTGGACTGGGTGATCTTTTAGGTCTTTTCCAACCTTGGTGATTCTATGATTCTATGATTATTCTCATCAACAAGGAAGGACTTGTTAAAGAAGTAAAGGCTGGGGGCAGCTTGGGTTGTAGTGATCATGATATGGTGGAGTTCAAGATCCTGAGTGGAAGAAACAAAGCAAAAAGTAGGACTGCTACCCTGGACTTTGGGAGAGCCAACTCTGATCTCTTCCAGGACTTACCTGGAGTTATTCCGTGGGCTTGGGTGTTAGAAGGTAAGGGGGCCTCTGAGAGCTGGTCAGCGTTTAAACAGCTCTTCTTCCAAGCTCAGGATCCGTGCATCCCTGGGAGCTAGAAACTTGGAAAAGGAGGCAGGAGACCTGTGTGGATGAGCAAGGAGCTCATGCACAAGCTCAAAGCAAAGAAGGTCCATGAAATGTGGAAAAAGGGTCTGACCACTTGGGAAAAATATAGGAATGTACTCAGGGCCTGCAGGGATGCGACAAAGAAGGCTAAAGCCTACCTGGAATTGAATCTGGCTAAGTGATAAAGGATAATAAAAAACGCTTCTTCAAGTATGTTAACAGCAAAAGGAAAACGAGAGAGAATGTGGGTCCCTTACTAAGTGAGGGGGGTGTTATGGTAACAGGGGATGCTGAGAAGGCAGAGAAACTGAATGCCTTCTATACTTCCATCTTCAGTGAAAAGGCTCTCCCTCAGGTTTCCCACAGTCAGGAGGTTAGTGAAAGGGTCTGGGGAATGGGAGACTTCCCTTTAGTCAGGAAAGAGGTGGTGTGTGATCTCATAGGTAGCACTAAGGTCCACATGTCCATGGAACCCGATAGGGTGCATCCACGTGTGCTGAGGGAGCTGGTGGAGGTCACTGCCAAACCACTCTCCATCATCATTGCGAGGTCTTGGATAATGGGGACGTCCCTGAAGACTGGAGGATAGCCAACATCACTTCAGTCTTCAAAAAGGGCAAGAAGGAAGATCCAGGCAATTATAGGCCAGTCAGCCTCACCTCTGTCCCTGGAAAGGTGATGGAACAGCTTGTGCTGGATGCCATCTCCAGAACACTGGGAGAAAAGGAGGTTATCAGGAGTAGTCAGCATGGATTCACCAAGGGGAGGTCGTGCTTGACCACCCCGGTGGCCTTCTATGATGTTGTCACATGCTGGGTGGATGGTGGGAGAACGGTAGTTGTAGTCTACCTTGATTTCAGCAAGGCATTTGATAATGTCTCCCACAACATCCTTATAACAAAGCTGAGAAAGCGTGGGATAGACGAGCGGACAGTGAGGTGGGTTGAAAACTGGCTGACTGGCAGAGCGCAGAGGTTTGTCGTTGCTGGTGCAGAGTCTGGCTGGAGACCTGTAACCAGTGGTATCCCCCAGGGGTCTATGCTGGGTCCGGTCTTTTTCAACATCTTCATCAATGACCTTAATGAGGGGATAGTGGCCACCTTCAGCAAGTCTGCTGATGATACGAAGTCGGGAGGATTGGCTGACACACCTGAAGGCCGTGCTGCCATTCAGCGAGACCTGGATAGGCTGGAGAGCTGGGCAGTAAGAAACCGGATTAGGTTCAACAAAGGCAAAGGTAGAGTCTTACACCGAGGGAGGAAGAACTACATGCACCAATACAGGCTGGGGGATGAGCTGCTGGAGAGGAGCTCTGCGGAGAAGGACCTGGGTGTCCTGGTGGCTGACAGGTTGGCCATGAGCCAGCAGTGTGCCCTTGTGGCTAAAAAGGCCAATGGCATCCTGGGATGCATTAAAAAGAGCGTGTCCAGCAGGTCGAGGGAGGTGATCCTCCCCCTCTACTCTGCCCTGGTAAAGCCTCATCTGGAGTACTGCGTCCAGTTCTGGGCTCCCCAGTACAAAAAAGACAGGGACCTCTTGGAAAGAGTCCAGCGGAGGGCCACAAAAATGGTGAAGGGCCTGGAGCATCTCTCCTATGAAGAAAGGCTGAGTGAACTGGGTCTATTCAGCCTTGAGAAAAGACGACTCAGAGGGGACCTTATCCAGGTTTATAAATATCTGAGGTGTGGGAGCCTTAGTGGTGAGGCCAGTCTCTTCTCAGTGGCACGTGGAGACAGGACAAGGGGAAACGGACATAAGCTGCAGCACAGGAAGTTCCGCACGAATGAGCGCAAGAACTTCTTTACAGTGACAGAGCACTGGAACAGGCTGCCCAGGGAGGTTGTGGAGTCTCCTTCTCTGGAGATGTTCAAGTCTCGTCTGGACGCCTGCCCACCTGTGCGACGTGGTTTAGGGAACCAATTTTGGCAGGGGGGTTGGTCTCAACGATCTCCAAAGGTCTCTTCCAACCCCTACAATTCTGCGATTCTGGGATTAACTTGCTTCCCTTCCTTCAATTTATCGACCGCACTGCTCAGCGTGGTCTCACCAGCAAACCTGCATTTGGGGTGCACTCGATGCCATCACCTGTGTCGTTGACAAAGATGTTGAAGAGCATCGGTCCCGAGACCGATCCCGAGGGACACCGCTTGTGACCAGCCGCCACCCTGCCAGAGACCCACTGATCACAACCCTTTGGCAACATCCAGCCAGCCAATTCTTAAGCCAAACAGCCTTCAAATCTATACCTCTTCAGATTAAGAGAGAAGGATGCCGTGAGGGACCACGTCAAAGGCTTGGCACAAGTCCAGACACATGGCACATATCGCCTTTCCCCCATCCACCGAGGCCATCGCTCCACCATAGAAGGCCACCGGGAACGGTCAGGCACCACCCGCCCTTAATGAAGCCACGCTGGCTACTTGGAATCGCCTCTTGAGCTCATGATCTTCCTCTCCACTACAAACCCCAATTCACATGCCTAATTCATCCTCCTCCCCCTGATGCTCTGCCCACCAGCCCAGCAGCCGCGCCCCCGTGGGCGGGGCAGCACGTGTCACAATGAGGGCACTGTGACACAGCCACCCTGCACAGTATAAGAAGCGCTGCTCCCGGGGCACAGAGCATTTGGTGCTGAGCAACGGCACTGCGAGGAAGTGGGAGAGATTGGGAGAGCAGACTGAAGGCAGACATTGCCCCCAGCGCCTTCCCAGCCCACAGCGTGGTCGAGGACCGTTTGGAATCCGTCTGTGACTGCGAGCACTGAGCGGTAGGCAGAAGTCCTGAGGCTTGCCTGGTGCCGGACCACACCTCCCCTTCTCACCGTGCCTGCGCATGGCCGCGTCGGGTCTGAGAGAGCATGTCTGTGGGCCGGCAGCTGTACCCGTGTGGCACTCGTGGCAGTGGCCACGGTGGCACACAGGACGTCCGGTGTGCTGAAGTGCAGCCGGAAAGCAGAATGCGTGCGTGAGCTCCCCTGCGCGACAGGGCAGGGCACTGCCCACAGGAGCACCCGTGCCTCGCCGTGCCCCTCACACTGCTCTACCTTCTAATGTGCGTGCAGGTGAAGCCATGGCTCAGGAGCACTCGTGGCAACTACTAATGGAAGACAACTTCCAATCAGCTGCTGTGCTGCAGGAGCTGATAGAGGTATGTGAGCCACCCGCAGAAATCCTGCGGGGCAGAGCTGCTGGGCCACAGAGTCAGGGCGCCGCAGGGCTCGCTGCCCTGCTCTGGCCTTGCCGTGACTTGGGAATGGGCAGGGAATGCTCTTTTCCACCCTGCATCCACGTAACTGGTCCTGATTGCCTTACAGTGTAGGATGAGGTCTGCGGAGCTGGAAGAGGCTGTCCGCGAAAAGGCAAAAATCCGCAAGGTACGGAGAGCGGGAGGGAGAGAATGGAGAGCAGCGCGTTCTCGGGGGAAGACCCCGCGAGCAGGCACAGGGCGGGCTCTTGACCAGACCCTTTCCTTCTCCAGGCTCTGAAGGAAGAGGTGGAGGAGAAGCAGCAGCAACTCCAAAAGGCCAAGGACACCAAAAGGCGCACTGCCCCGTAAGTGAGGCCCCAGCACAGTCCGGACCCGAGGCAGGGGGGAGCTGGGATGCCAGCAGCCCTCAGGCACCTGTGCCGCCGGCTGGAGCTCGGGAAGGCCAGGCCTGTGCTGTAGCTCCAGCTGAGGCCGGGCAGCTGCCTCGGGTCCCTGTGGCCACCTTGGCGGGGAAGAGGTCCCGGTGCCGGCCGAGGCCTCTTCTCACACGCCAAACTCCCGGTGTCTGTAACAGGGTGAAGGTGACACGTCAGGAGCAGCACATCACTTCCCTGATGCAAGAGACGGTGGCTCTGCAGCTGGTAAGACAGAAAGCCCCGCTGTGGCCCTGGGCAGGGAAGGGTCACCTCAGGGCCACGGCAGAAGATATGGGCCTCCTTCTGCTTGTGGGGACGAAGGAGGATTGCTGAGTGCCCAAACCTTCACACACCCCAACAACTAAGTGTCCCTGCTTTCCCTGTCCTCTAGGATGAGCAGACAGCAGCATGGAAACGTTCACCAACGGCCTGGCTGTGGTGAGTTGCCCTGGGGTCCTGGAACAATCAGGCAGCTTCTGACTTTTTGGAGATGAAAAGCATTTCTTAGTGCACTGGGTGGGGAGAGCAGGTGGGATGGGGATTTTGGCAGCCCTGCTTGTAGCTATGACAGATTTCGCTTGCTCCCTGTATGGCACAGGTCCACGCGGGCGTTTGGAGGGGTTGCTTGGAAAGTGCTGAGACAAACGTGGCCCCGGGTCTGACTGAACCTTCTTTTGTCGCGCAGGAAGTTTCTGCTGTTCTTGGGCCTGCTGCAGCTCATCTTCGTCATCCTGGTTGTGCTGAACAGGGACATCCTCCACTGGGTCCTACCTACAGAGCTGGCCACTGCCCTTGGCAGCCATCCACCAAAACCCTCTCTTTTCTGACCCGAGAACGCACTGCGGCCCTGTGGCACCGTTGGGTCTGCACAGGTACGGGGTGGGGATTTTGGCAGCTCTGCATTAAGGCACAGCCGATTCCGTTCCTCCCTGTATGGATCATGTCCATGGGGCTCTTTGGAGGGGTTGGTTGTAAACTGCTGTGACAAGTGTGCCCCCGGGTCTGACTGAACCTTCTTTTGTTGCACAGGAGGTTTCTGCGTTCTTCGGCTTACTGCACCTTCTCTTTGTCATCCTGCTCCTGCTGCAAAGGGACCTAATCAACCGAGTCCCATCTACGGAGCTGGCAACTGCCCTTGGCAGCAATCCACCAACACCTTTCCCGGCCCCAGAACACCCCGCAGCCCTTCACTGTGACACCACTGGGTCTGCACGGGCATTAGGTGTGCCAGCCCTGTCACCAATAACATCAATAAAATCAACCCCCCATCCCAAAATGTCTCATTTGTGCTTGAGAGGCATTAGACCCCGTCAACAAACGTCTATTGAACCATGGGACGGAGACAGTGAGATTCTGGAGCTTGGAAACAGAAATCAAAGCATCAGCAAGACTGGATCAGACCTCCAAGAGCTCCCGCCATCCACCTGTCACACTATTACCCACTAATCCATGCCCCCAAGTACAAAATGCAAACACCTCTTGAACACGCCCAGGGTTGCTGGCTCCACCACCTCCTTGGGCAGCCCATTGCAGCACCTGACCACTCTCTTAGACAAGAAATATTTCTTAACGCCCAACCTGAATCTCCCCTGGCACAACTTGAGGCCTTCTCGTCCTATCGCCAGGTGCACGGCAGAAATACCTGTTCTGACTGTATTGATTGGACGCACACCAATCAATTCTCCACAGCATTCAGGGCTTTAGAGAGGACTGCTCTGAGACTCTCTGGATGGTCTCTTTGAAAGGAGAGATGGTTACACGTCACTCCGATCTTACTACTTCTAGCCCCAGGAGAAGGGAGATGGTGAAAGAAAACAACAAACTGTCCCAGGGTTGTCTGAAGCTGGTGTTCCCGTCCTGGCCGAATGCCTTCAGGCAAACCTGGGGTCGCTGGTCTGCCTTGACGAAACTGCCAGATCACGTGGGTTCTCCGTGGCACGGGTTGTCTTGGATACTTGCAGTTTCTTAGGATTCAGCCTCAGATTGCAGCCGTGGTCAAAAATTATTTGAGGAGGACTATCTTGGAATTCTTACTGCAGGACTGAGCACCTACTCAGCCACGTAGAACGGCTTCAGATCCAAAACTGGTACCCCCAGTTAGCTCATGCTGCTTATTGACATTATTCTCATGACAACATTTCAGGTGTCAATTACTGCTGCCCCCAGAACTGCCTTGCAGTGAGGAATGCAGTGAAAGCTCACTAATCCCTGTAAGCCCAAATGACATCTTCCCACTTCCCCATGCAAGCAAACAGCAAAACGCAAACCCTTCAAAAAGACCAAATGGTTCACATGACCAGGAACAGGAAAAGAGGTTTGCAAAGGCCAACTTATTTTACCACTTGAATTCTTCAAGTTATTTCACAAGGCTGATGACCTACGAGTTAGAGGCTCACTCCCTTCTCCAAAGGCATAGGTAAGACATTTGGAAAGCAGAACGTCCTGGGCTATCGGTGAGCGAAAACACTCCTCTGAAGCGAGTGTCAATTGCAGAGGGAAAACTCTGTTAGTTACGGCTGCCACCGAGCTTCAAAAACAAGCTTCTGAAATACATGGCAGAAGCAACTCTTTGCCCCTAAGGAATAACGTGAAACATCACTATTGGTCTTTTTCTCCTCCTCTGTGTCCTGTCTTTCACAGGACAAAACGCTTTCATTCCCCAATTCTCCCATACCAAGCTGGACTTACTTGGTCACAGCCCAGATCTTCTGCCATCAAACACATCTGAGCACTCTCTTCCAGAGGCAGAAAGCTCCAAAGAAATGCTTTCAAATGTACAGTTGACCACACGCTGATGCCAACTGCCACACCGCAACACCCACCTCTCACCTCTTAGACAAGCCTGAGTCTGATCACAAGAAATGCCTTGGAAAGCAAGCTTTGAGCCAAAAACAAAGAAGGGTCCTGACGCCCCACCGCAACCAATGAATAAGCTCTAGAACTCTTCATTGGCATTCCCATGCTTTCACCTACTGCAACTGTAACCAAGTCTCTACTCCAGAGCTAAAACCTGTACATGCCTGGAATCAAGAATTGTTTTCCTTTGTAAGCTTGTTTACCAAACACACCTTTTCTCTCATCAAGCCCAGGGTACAGTCGGCCTTCAAGGCTCCAAGCACACACTGCCGGCTCCTTCAGAGCTGCTCTTCTGCCACGACCCCCAGGGCCCTCTCCACACGAAAACCCCGAGGAAAGTTCCCCTGCTAGTCCAGTTAAGGCTGATTACTCGGTCAGGAACAACCAGCATCTCATGGCTCTTCCTATCAGCTTGAGGAGGCGTAGCTCAGAAACAAGAAGAACAAGCCCCCTAACAGCACCTAAAACAAAGAACTAGCACTACTGACAGCGGCAGCAAATTTCAGGTCACAATTTGAAAGACAGAAGCTGAGACTGACTGAAAATCATACCCCTGTCCCCCAAGGCTGCATCTCAAGTCAAGTATTCAGAGAATGCTTACACTCATCTAGAAAGCAAATCTAACTCTCCATTTGAGCCTGCACGTCAATACTACCTTCCTCTGAAACGCACAATTCATCGCCTCACTGTGCTCACATCCACCATCAGCCTCCCGAGAAGTTCAGCAAGAATTGCTGAGCGTCAATGGGTGCCATTTTCTTCCTGCATGAAGGAATCCAGTGATGCACCCGTGCTTCATCTGCACTCCCGTGTCAGATGCCATTCTGTCAGACTGCCCCTCTGCTGCCTTCTGGCACACAGCAACAAGTAGTAATGCAATACTGATGGGAAAGTTCAGAAGTACCACCATACCACCAACATCCACTTCCAACATTACCGACCCACGTAACAAAATAGGAGGCATTACTAACAGAGCAACCCTACCAGCAAGTCCTCCAGGTTTCCAAACGCACCTAAAAAGCTCACATTAATGCACACCATTATAACCATACTTAAAGGAGACAGACAGAATTGTAGCACCCATTTCTGTACTACCGTCTCACGCCTTCAAGGTGTGCACTCACAGTAGCAAATCCACTGTCACAGAGTTTAACATGCTTACCCCCCCAGTATATATTCTTGTGTTTTGCCAAGGTAGCCCCTTAATTTCTCAGAGGTAGTTTTTGTGGCTTTTTTTTGGTGCAGATATTGCCAATGCCACCATTCCTTTCTGATTATCAGGGGCAATAGTCAAACATCACCATCCACTCCATTCTAGGGACATAGCTGTGGTCATTCTAAGTCAGTCATTCTAGATTTCTCCGAACCGTTTTCAACTCATTCTTATCTTCACCATGACAGTTACGTTAAGTGCTGTATTCATCAAATACTGTCATGGAGAGTAGAGAATCTTCTAGAGAAAGGAAATGCCAACATCACATTAGGATAACACTAAGCAGGAAGTTAAATCATTAGTTCTAAAGGCCTTACAAGCATAAACAGTATTTTTTTTACGTATTAACGATGCAACACGTTCACATCTTCTCATTCATTACATTTTTCATACATCTCTCCAGCACTTGGTCTCCCTGGATAAAGTGGGCATGTTTTTCTCATTTTGGTCAACAAGCAACAGAACAAAAAAATGTATTCTGCACCACATGACAAAGTAGTTCTTGAGTATTTTTTAATCGTAAATACACATTTTTTTCAGAAGCTGAAGCAAAAATAAAAAAGCCATCTCCATCTTACTTATGTTCAACACAACAGTCAGCAGGAAAAATTAAAAATCCCACCACCTGTTTTCAAGAACAGGAGACAGTTGAAACACTTGCCGTCAAGTCAGTTCCAGATCACCCAAGAAAGGTAGAAGACACAGTTCGATAATAAAGAAGGAACAGCTTACCCCTTTCCAGGCATCAGGGCTTGCCAGAAACTCCCAAAGAGATCATCTCCAAGTAGAGATGCTCCCTCTCCAGCTGCAGGCCCTTAAACAAGGTTACATTAATTGCTTGCACCTGTGCTCCCAGAGCTTGCCATGCCCCTTCACCAGGCCCTCAATCACTGGCTCTGGCCATGACCTAACCACTCTGTACACTATTCTATAATGATCTGCTTTTAGCCCACTGTTCCAGCTCACAACTTTCTGACATTTCAGCTTTCCAGGTGCAATTTCTGTCAACTGGATATGAGACAGGAAAACTGAGAATTTAAGAGAATTCAGTTTCCCGTTCTTTTTAAAAGGAGAAGGCAATCACCCCAGTCTAAGAAGTTACAAGATCTTGCAATGGAAGATGGTATAACATATGCACTGCGAAGAAAGAATATCTCAATGCAATTTCTGTCTAGCCAATAATCTGACATGACTGACTGAAACTGTTTCAATATATTACCTGCTGTGTTCCTTTGTAAACACTACTCTAGTTAAGAACTTCATACCTTGCACTTAAATACCAAATTCTATGTGTTTTCTTTTCTTTAGACACCTAGAGAAATCCAAAGCACTGAGTTCATAGTTCAGTTACTCTCCTGACATGGAAAACAAACAAACGAAAAAAAAAAATAACATCACAGAAGCAGAAAATACACTCACCTCCCTCTGCCACCTCCCTGAAGTCACGTTGTTTCCCAGCTGCTATTTTTTTTTTTTTTTTTGTGTGTGTGTGTAAGCAAACTGTAGTTGTTTTCAAAGTTGTACATTGTTTCCAAAATGTAACCATTTTGGTGGGAATAGAATTAGGCCCAAAGCTGTTCAATTATAAATGCTGCCCATGCCTCCCTTTTCTGCTGACCTTTTGTGATGACCTACCAGTATGGAAGTGCTCCATTTGTCCGAAACCTTTTCAAACTGTGTGAGCTCTGAACAACTGAAGATTCGCAAGTAAAAGTTTGCAATTCTCATAATTTTACATTTACCACAGCAGCCCAGACATCAATTAAATCTGATAGTGATTCTGCAAGCAGCTAGAGGGTACATATACCTACAGAAAACAGGGCTGAATCTCTAGCTAACAAACTATATTCATTAAAAATGTACAACTACAGGATCCATTATTTATTATTTTTGCTACTAGTCTGTGCATGGAAAGCTGTACCACTTGCTTTGCTATCAGTAATAGAGCAGAACCCATTACAAGTGGTTTCAAAATGCTTTTAATAAGGCTAGAGTATAATCCATTTGAATAATTTTCATTTTTGAGAATATTTTTATTCCATTAAAATTTTTTTCCCCTTTAGCTTCCTTGATGGCAAAAGCCATCAATAAGATATGAAGCCAATCAAGAAAGAAGCAATTACATTTCTATTGCTGACCAGACAACAAATCTTAGCCCAGCAAGATTCCTGCTGGCACATCAGATTGCTGACTTGAAAAACAGCAGGGTTAACTACCAGTTCTTGTCAATCACTTGGCAACTTCTTCTGAAATTTTTTTTCAGCTTCAAAAAGTTGTATTTGAAGAACTGTACACCATCTTCAATTGGAAATGATGGGCACAATCATTTTGGTCTGAAATACGTAAGCGAACAGTCTATGATGAGGCAATCAAATTTCATGGCTAATAGCTTCACTGATTACTAGGAATTGGCGGTATTTAATTAAAATACTTCTACTCAGCCAAGAAAGTCATTATTTTCTAATGGAAGCTGGAACATTTCACTGCATCCTTTCAGTTGTCATCGCATCTTTGGCACACTAATCATTCCTCTCAAATCATCCACACTTTCACTGGGATTCTGTTGTGCTTGTAAAAATAATTACAAGTTCCTAAAAAGTTAAGCTGCATGACTTAGTTCTGCTATTCAAACACAACAGATTTAATTTATTTGGAGGAGGAAGGAAGGTAAGGGCCAGCGCTCTTAGGAGATCATTGCAACAGGAGAAGCAGAGAAAGCCACACGGCTACACGTGTAGGTAGGATAATAGAGGATGCTGGACACAAACAAGGATCGTTAAAAGAAAAACAAAACTATGCCTGCAGCTGTTCTCCTCTGAGCCTGACACCAGATCAGGCTGAACCCAAATCAGTGAAACTGCTAAGTTCAGTAAATGAGTACAGGCTGCCTTGAATCACAGCATATGTACGTGACAAATCACAAGACTCTCCTCCCTGTGATCACACTGCAGTAATTCTCATGCACTCAGCAAGAATTATTTGTGGTAAAGAAAAAACATAATTATAAAAAACTATGAAGTATACTTCTTCAAAACAGTATCTGGCTGGTAGGGACTACTTATTAAACAGCACACGTTGCCAGATACTTCCAGTAAGTTTCAAACAAATGCACAGCTAACAGAAAACACTGGCATCCACACAAATCGTATAGAAAATTACTTGGAATAGCAATGCTGTTATTAAACATTTATATCTGGAACATCTATGCTCACTTAAATAGTACAAGATTGGGGATGGGATAAAAATCTATGGTTTAGATACAAAAAATCCCAAAGAGTGAGTTAGTATGACTGGTATTAATATACACAGCTGGCTTTATTATTACTGTTAATAATATCAATACTGTTAGAGTTATCTCTCAACTAACAAATTTTAAATGCTATTTTCTACTGAAATCATTAAGGAGTGACAAAGACTAGGATATGCTACTGATGGTATTAACCCTGACACTGCTTTCCAGATGGTATCAACATTCCAGACTTCTAGAACGCCTGCCCAGCTATCATGGAGTGGAGAGCAAAGATACATTCTCCTCCAGTAAGATTTAATAACTATGAATGTGCACTGTAGCACAAGAAAGTTGTCAAATTCTGTGCTGTAAAACCATGAAGTAGAAGTTTCTGCTCCAGTAACACTGACAAAAATCAGTTTTCTGGCTTTCATTGCTGTTGTCAGAAGATTTACCTGTTTGCAAAACTGTACTGCTAATAAGATCCATCTTTAACCTGGTTTAGGGTCAAATCATGCTCACCGTGCCTGAGAGTACTGCAAAGAAGCGATCACTCGTTTAGAGATCCAAGCACCTTGATTTCTCTTTCCATCTGAAATAAACCAACTGTACTGAACATCAGCACCCTCGGCCACAATTCCTTTCACAGATTATATCTGTAACTTGAATTGAGAATTTCGTACCACCAGATAGCAGGTGATCAATGCTTGAGGACTTCATGAAAGAACGACGCAGTGTTGAAAGAGCACTGGGGATTGAAGGAGGATTCATAGAAATGAATAAAGCACAAAGCTGTCCTCCACTTGCCATGCAACCCCCACACAGCTAACCCTGCAGGCCACACTTCTACATGGCTGTTCTGTTATATCACAAATAAACATCTCTGATATGTATTATCCAGGCCAGCTTAGGATACTTGCACATAATTACAACTTTTAAATAGAATAAATCCATAAATAACTGCATTAAGATGGCTTAATTTTAGGATACAAATGACAGCTAATAGGAGTTCCATCCCTTTTTTGTGAGTTATGTGAAAAGTGTAAAACCATTTAGGAAACTAATGACTACAACAGCTCATTACAGAATGCATCAGAATTATATTTCTATGATCTAGACATGGCTATATTTCATTTAACATAACAGCACAAAAGACCAGGGACCAGAAGCAATCCGAACTGCTTCTTGCAAGCGCTTACAGATGGGGATTGTGCTTTGGATTCACAATGCCACTCCAAAAACAAACAAACAAAAAAAAAAAAACCACAAACCAACAAACAGAAAACAACACACAACACAGCGTTACACTGCTGCAGCAGCTCCTGAACATTTGTCTGTTTGGTTTATTAAGTTAGAAGTTACCATCCACAATATAAGCAAACAAACAGCTCCTAAAGTTGGAACAGCTCTTTCAATTAGCGCCAGCACACAAACAAGGAACATTTGTGCTATGAATAAGCGACTGAGGAAGAGGCGAGTGGCTGCTGCCTGGGCAGGCCGCCTCTCATGCCAGCTCCCCCTGCTCATGCACCCTCTTCCAAGACTGCATTGCGTACGCTGTGTGAAATCAGCCAAATACTATCAGTCAGAAGATTGAGAAGTATGACTGATGCACCCCGCACAACTGGCTCCACTCCTCACTCTTCCCCTCCCCGCCACGCACAAAACCACCATAAAGGGAAAACATCAAATCTGTCCTGAAAGTGTTCACCCTTCCTAAAGGTTAAAGCAGCCCTATGATTATAAGACACACTCAAGCACCTTCAGAAATAGGAGTGGATGGGGAGAGTGAGGAGAAGGTAAATGGAGCCTGTAGAGCAGAAAGGACCTTAAAATGTCAATAGCCACAATTTCAATTAGAATGGTATAAAGAAATGTTATGTTCCTGACCCCAAACTACAGCACACACAAGAAATGAAGTAGTGGCATCCATCTTTATGTGCTTCCTGATACTCAGCATCTTGACTGACTGCACAAGAATCAACTCCAATGGTGCAAAGCAAATGGACTGGTCAGATTCCACCTCCTACCCTGATCAACAGAGTGAAGAAACCCAGACTATAGAGTCTCAGTTCAAGCAACGTCTCTTTGATTGTAAGCATTAGGATGTCTAAGCATTTCAATTTCAAAATTAGAATACTCTAAGCTGTAAATATAACTAGCTTGTCCAGACTGAAAGGTGCCATGTCTTGAGAGGGCTTTTTACAAAGAAAGTTATATACATACATATAAGGACAATGAAAAAACATATATATTTTTATATACCATAGAATACCATAGAATCATAGAAAGGCCTGGGGTGAAAAGGACCACAATGACCATCTAGTTTCAACCCCCCTGCTATGTGCAGGGTCACCAACCACCAGATCAGGCTGCCCAGAGCCACATCCAGCCTGGCCTCCAGGGACGAGCCACCCACCACCTCCTTATACACTTAAAAGAACAATGAAATAGGATATATATATATATATCCTATTTCATATACGTGTATATATATATATATATATATGTGTGTGTGTGTGTGTGTGTGTATGCTCCCTGTTCTTTGCACTGGCCACCAGCACTGACACCACTGCATTCAACAAACCACAGTTGAACACAGTTTTGCTCAACAAATGAGAAGCAGAGTACGTGACAAATATGCAGAAACTAGTGTCTCCATCTCTTCCTTTCTGAACACCTTAAGTCAAACTAAGTCAACTGATCTGCTAACCAAAAAGAGCACTGGAAAAAGAACAAAAACACCAAACTACACGCATGAAACATTAGAGGAAAAATCCATGGTATAAATAAATGCACTAAGATCCTCCTAGCTATTGCCATGCCAAGTGACAGCAGGTAATGACTGTCTTGTTGTAAGTCACAAAAGACCTTATTGCTCTCTATAACTTCCTGAAGGGAGGTTGTAGTGAGCTGGGGGTCGGCCTCTTCTCTCGTGTCATTAGTGATAGGACCAGGGGGAATGGTTTCAAGCTACGGCAGGGGAGATTCAGGCTGGACATGAGGAAGTATTACTTTTCAGAAAGGGTGGTCAGGCACTGGAATGGACTGCCCAGGGAGGTGGTGGAGTCACCGACCCTGGGGGTGTTCAAGGAAAGACTGGATGTTGTGTAGAGGGACATGGTTTAGTGGGAGCTACTGGGAAAAGGTGAACGGTTGGACTGGATGATCTTTTAGGTCTTTTCCAACCTTAGTGATTCTATGATTCTATGATTCTATGAAATACAAAACTTCTCAATAAAGAACATAATCAGATTATCTCCATACGATACATTTTTGGCCTTTCACGTAGGCTGTTTTCAGTACGTAATTACTAGCATTAATTTAATTTATTTTATTGAAAACTATTGCTTTACTTCATCAGATCCTTTTTGTGCCAATGCAAATCTTATCTGAGGTGTAATGATCAAAGCATCTTGAAGAGACATAGATTTATAAACCTGAATGCTAAACCTGCTGTTAACACATCCAGGGAAACAGCCTCAATAATTACATTACTTAATTATTTATGATAGGTCAAATTCGAAGTTAGCATAATTTAATATTTCTCTGAAGAGCTCCCAGCTAGGATGCTGTAGTTGACTTAGAGAGTAAATGAAGCCAGATCTAATTTATGAGGGTGTGATATGGGAGATGTTCAGGCTCCACAGAAATAGTGCTGTTCTCTAATGCCGTGCCTCAGAGCACTCTACAAAAATAATAGGATCCCATTTTTCCTTGCTGTTGTCTGCGCTGTCATTGCACTGGGATAGCCACCGCTAGGACTTCAGGAAGAAAGCGCCATAGATTACAAGTGTCCATTCCCTCCTCGGTAATTACATCAGCATGCCTCTCCCAGTAAACAACTGAGATGGTAACTGTGACAACGAATAACGTGTTTGGAATCTGTGCTAAGGAAAAATAAGCAAACAGATTCAGGAGACACTGGCAGACCTGAAAACGGGAGATACAGGCTGCTTTTTTCTTTTTTTTCCTTTTTTTTTTTTTTTTTAGTGATAGAATAAAACAAGCCTCACTCAAAGGTCACATTTGCATCCACCACATAAATACATCTTGTTTCTGTATCACTAGCAGTCAATATGTTAAAAGACATAGCTAAGAAATTAAGCAGCTTTAAATTACAGTAACTTCTATTACCTCCAGCAACCTGTGCAGTTTTTATGTAACATCGCTTTCTATTTATATACAGCACCTAATATTTAACTCCATTTTGAAAGACATGCTTATCTTTGGTTGTTTGACTCAGGAAATTTCTCAAAAATATCACACAGCACATCCTATTATTTCAGAGAATGGTACAACACAGTGTGTTACCTGTCAAGATAAGACGAGGTTACACAACTATTGGTGTCCACAGTCAACTCAATACAATTTCTGTGGTCAGGAAAGATGAAGGTAGAGATAAAGTGGATTAGCACAGGATCATAGAATAAATTAGGCTGGAAGACATCTTTAGAGGTCATCTAGTCCTTTTCTGCTACCTGGGATAATGTCAGGTTAGATAAGGCTGCTCAGGGACTTACTGCCATGTTTTGAAAACCTTCTAGGATGCAGATCCTACAATGCAGGTACTGCTTGTTTTTAAAATAACAGTTATAACATAATCCCCCACGAGATCCTGCTACTGAGTTGTACATTAATGATTAAGTTCACGGTATAAAATAATTAGTTCATTTCAATGGATTTTGTTCTTTTCAGATTCTATTCAGCACTTCCTACTGAGTTCGAGATTTATTTATTTATTTATTTTTAAGAGGCACAAATCATTTCGCTCTAAGTTCCCATGTTGCCTCCCCTTTCAATACCTGAACAAGCTCAGCAGAATCCAAACCATCTTAGCCACTTGCTGTGGAACAAAGACCACCACCTTAAAGATTCAGAACCATGAATAGCCATTCTTGTCTGAGGTTTAACTAGTTTGCTTTCTCCCATTTTCAGTTCCCTTTCTCCTGTCAAAAACAATCAGAGTATTACCACAAATACAGCATTTAAAAGTGTTCTCTTCAATTCTTGCATTGCCTCCTAAGACTGAGCACAGAACTATTGTGAGTCTTTTTTACAGAGAAGAAATTACTCTATTAACTACAGAAAATGCAATTCAACTGCTTTAAGTCATGGGGATATCTTCCATTAACATCATTTGTCAGCAACACACACAGTTTAGGCTTTCTTCATAAATAACGACATTTACAACAACCAGCTGTTTTTAATTTCATCCAAAGATTTTCTTTATCAGAGTAAAATAAATCCAGCGTTTTGAGGCGGACGGAGCCAGGACTGTTCATCCTAAAGAGGTGAAGGCCGCTGCACAAAAACTGGAGAGGGACTTCTTACAAGGACCTGAAGTGACAGGAGAAGGGGTAGTGGCATCTAACTAACAGAAGCTAGGTTTAGATTAGACATAAGGAAGAAACTCTTCTCTGACGTGAGTGATGAGGTGCTGGAACAGGCTGCCCAGAGAAACTGTGGGTGCCCCAATCCTGGAGGCGTTCAAGGCTGGGTTACCTGGGACCTTGGGCAACCTGGTCTGCTGGAAGGTGGCACTGCTCATGGGAGGGTTTGGAAATAGGTCGTCTCCTTCCAACCCAAACAATTCCACCATTCTATCATCTTTTGCTCTACCCACTGAACATGAAAATTTATTAGAAAACAATACAACATGGTTTGAGTTAGATCACACAAATAAGAAGGCAGTTTCCATTAGTATGATTATGTTTCTCACAGTAGGAAGTAATATGGTCATACAGGAGATAAAAATTACTGGTTTTCAATTGTGATATATGGCACCTGCCCACTGCTCTGACTTTGTGACTTTTTGAAATGTTTCAAATTATTGTCCTGGAACTGCCTACTGAAATAAGCCCACATTCAACAGATTTAACGCCAACTTCCACCTCTACAGTTAACTGCAGAACGTAAAACTACACAGCTCCAATTAATGTCAACAGATGTGACAATAATTTTGTAAGAGCTTTCAAAAAATGACCTTTAAATAATAAAAATACCCCATGGTTTGAAAAATCTGAGTCAGACATAACAGATGAAATGACTTCGCTGCACCCCTCATGTCTGCCTACTTGTTGGATATGCATTAACGAACTGAAAATAATCACTGGTATTCCTATGTGCAAGAACAAGCAAAAACCTTAACAATTAGCAAATAAGGCACTGTGATTAACCCTCCTCAGATTATCTCCTTCCCTTTCCATAAAAAGGATTCTGCTAATACTTCAATTAGAATACTGCAGTTTTAGTGGTAGCTGCCTGAAGAAATCAGCTAAGGTAATGATTTTCAAATTAAAAAAAATATATACTAAAAAATAGTAAATACTGAAACCCCATTTCTCTTATTATTACTGCTAAAGAAGTTGCTTGAAAATGGGGAAATTAAATATTTTCCATTAAGAACATCAAATTACATGTGCTAAATCTACCTTAGTTTTATAAATCTGCTGCAACATTGATCAAGTCTATCACTGACCTACAAATTATTGAATTATTGAATTAAGATACTTTAAGAGTTTACACTGACATTGGTACACTTGTTAGCATGTTTAAAGTCTTGGTAAATGGCATCTCAAATTACATCATTACACGTTCTCCCCAGGAATTCCACTACTGATTTTTGGTCCTACCGTAATCTATAAGATACTACAAATCCACACCCCACTTCTGAGTGATAGTTCCAACATCTAAGTGTCTGATTTTAAAAGGAGTAAAGGACAGCTGTCTGATGGTTCTTACCCATTTTCTACACATATGAGTTGCTCAAGAGCTGAAGTCTTCCTTCTGCATTCAACCAAAGAAATTACTTCTTTCTCTCCATGTATGTTTGTCCTGCCTAAATAGATATTTTTCTCTTTAAATTAAAAAAAAATAATAATCCTGTAGGTTTTCAAATGTAAGCTACAAGTACTAGAACAGGCTCATTCTGTCTATCACATCTTGCCCCATAAAACTTCTCTGAAAATGGGCTAAGTAGACCTCTAGAGGCAAAGCAGAAGAAAGAATACGTTAGAAGGAATACATTCTAATTTTCCTAGAATGAGTATCCATGTCAATAAAATGATATCAGGTTAAACTCTGTCTGTACATTTGTTAGATGTATCTGCAAACAACTCTACCAGCTAGAAGAGTCTGGCCTGGTGCAACAGAAGCTATTTACTGGTTCTTCACCTAATCTGCCACCTCTGCCAAATTGCTTGCACTCAGGAAATCTTCAGAAAGGTGTGAAAGCAATTACAGAGATACCTAGTCTATTTCTGCTCCCTTTTTCCTCCTCAGCATATATTTATTTCAGAAACCGAAGTAAAGGCTTGGAACATGCAATATTCTGGGCTCCAAAACACATCACATGTTCTCCACCAGAAGTTGCAAGAAACCTGGTACTACTCAAGAATAGCAGCAGACAAAATTATAATTTTTACCACATTTTTTCTACCATTTTTGCTTTCTCAAGAATGACAAGGAGAAAGGGATTTCCTTCTGGTTTGCCAGGAGATTGCATCTTGCAGTCTGTAGAAACCCAACGCAGATGTTTGCTCAAAACATTTGGTGCAGAGAAGACCTAGAGACCATATGCCTCACTGGAAAAGACTTCTCTCTCCACCTCTGACACATCCTCCTCAAATGTCCATCTTGTTAGCTGCGTAGGGAGTGTGTGGCAGGGGTCAATAGTCCCTGTAGGGAGGGACCTACCTTGAACTGCAGCAGACAAGAACTGGACCAATTAAGCTGTTCCAGCAGATAAGCAATTCAATAATTAAAACTTGCCTAGAAGTAGCTGATGGTTTAAGTGAAGCTCCCAGTAATAGCTCCCCACCAAGACACTGCAGAGTGCCTCCAGATCCACAGAGCTATATACTACAGCTGTGAGACAAGTCTCAGCTCTGCTGTCAGCCTTCATCTGTGTTTTAGACTCAACATGGTTTGGGCATTTTAAAAACAAAGAAAAAGCCAAACCTTCATGCAGCTCACAGCAAAAATTTCTTTCCTTTAGCAATTTAAAACAAAAATCCAATTACTCCCATGACAACTGAAGAGAAGTCACAAGAAGTTTTGAACATGAAAACGTGGCATCTGAAGCTTTGCTGAGTACTTGATAACCTCCAAGTAGACACAACTGCAGCACTGAGGAGAAACCATTCTTGTAGTTATGCGTGTCTTACTCCACAAAGATTATCTTAGCCTATTTTTATTGGTATTTTTGTTTCTGCGAAGTAAGAACAGGTAATTCTCAACATCACAACTACATAGTGAAACACTTCACCAACTACTGAACTACTTCCATTGCAAAGTTCAAATACTTCCGATTTTTTTTTCCAATGTCAGTATTCTTTCTCAGTCTAGAGAGCCTGGTTTTGCTAGAAGCATGATATTTTTCCTTCGTACATGCTTGGACAAATATTTTTTTTATCAAGGAAGAACAAATTTCATTAAAAGAACTTTATTTACAATATAAGGTTGATTTGGTAAATTGTTTGCTTCTGCATTTGGAAAGTAGAACTAGATCACATGAATTCTGAAGTCTGAATGAATTTCAAAGTCTTCCACTTTTTAAGAAGAAAAAAAAAAAGTATTTGAAATTCAAAGGAGAAACTTCACATCTCAATTTGCACACACACTAATGATCACAAACTGACTCTATGTTTAAGATTGCTGATTTTTCTTTCTGATTCTCAGGCACGGTTTTTTTCCAGAGTTGACTCCTCAGTAGAATAAAATCCCCTGAAAAACTGCAAATTCTGTTTGAGAATGCCATATCTTACTCAATTCCTATTAACAACGAAATACAATCAGCACTGCCATTTACATGCTAATGTTAACCTTTACATGGCTGACTCTAGGTATAAACATTCAAATGCTTACTTCTTCAGTGCCTCTGAAAGGCCATACTTGTTATAGTTCACAACCCTAGTGTTTTGAAATAGTAGCCTCCTGCATTTGACATGCACTGTCACAAATACAGCCCAGCTATATTTGCCCCATGATAGGTCAAAGAAAAAACACTACTTTGTGCACTGAAATACAAAACAAAACAATTAAAAAAAAAAGAAATAACACTAAGTGCTTCCCACCCACACAGCCAGCAGCTTCCAGGAAACAATAGTCATTAATGGGTGAAAAAAAAGTCCTGTGCATGATTTAAACATTTTCAGAGAGTTAAGATTTAAATTACTTCTGAATTGCACACATGGAATCAGCTTTGGCATGTAACATTTACAATGTGTAGATTGCAAATTTAACATGCAAACTCAATACCAAACTCTCAATAAAACACACTAACAGGATCATAAAGATATCACTGAATTCCATAAAACATATTAACAACTAAAGAGTGGCGCAAAGATGAATGCTTGTCTTCATGCTTTGTTATCACAATAGCAATCCTTGAACAAGTAATTTAGAAATACACAGAACTCATGGATACATTGACAATTACTTGATTATCTACCATAAAGAGAGGCAACTTGGGACAGGTGAAACACAACCTCCTTTCTCACTCTGTGTCTTGCTCAGACAGGAATTAAGCTATCCTGAAGCAGTCTTGCTGCGTTCCACCATGTGCTTGGGAAGGACCAGGTAGCAGTGCTTTACAGAGAGCTAAGTGGGTGACTCCCAGATGGGACCTAATTAATTTGCTGCAAAAGCCAGCAAGAAGTTCAGCTTTAGTTGAGTGAAAGCCAAAACCCAGGATAAGCCCTAGAGCATAGAGAAGATAAAAGTAAACGTTTCTTAATATCTGCATCTTGATTTTACTTTGTTTTAAATTTAAATAGTGAAATGAGCCTTTAAAATGACCTAATCCAGTCTTCTGCTTAATATACTCTTGAGCTTCTTTTGTAAATGAAATGAGACAGTTGATCTTTTGAAGATAAAAAATACAACAGAAAGTCATTCCAACTCCATCATCACATCCCTGTAACAGATCTTTAAAACCCCTGGTACTCAACAACTCCCAGGTCAGTGAAATGTGTAGAGGTCACATAGTGATGACTTCAGAAGTACTACGTTGACAATCATATTATACAAACCAGTTTTATACCAATTTTCTAGAAAGGTAAAAACAAAACCAAATAGCCACAAAGATATTCAAGAGTGCTATTATTTAAAAAAAGTTAAAATAGCATCAGTTTTTGATGCTACTAGCTGTCTCTATACTACACACGAACTGGCAAAGCACTGTTAAAAATGCAGGATGGCCTCACTACCCTTGAGAAACTGATAAACCAAAACTGGCTACTGAAGCAACTGCTTGACGTTCAAAAAAACCCAAAATCTTCACAAAATGTAACACGCATGAGTTCAGGCAGCCATAAGGTTTTAACTAAGAAAAAAATCAGTACATTTTATTATGAAATGGACAAAACTTCAGCTGCGCACTTCATCTTTAAAATGTCATGCGCACCTCAGCTAGAGAACACCAATGGTACCACTGATTTTTTTCACTTCAGTTAAATTACTCATTTGCTGCAGCTGTAATGATACAGAAAAATTAAAGCAGCTACTTTGGCACTTGAGACCGTTAGCACAGTCCTCTTTTATGTGGACGCCTTCACTACGCCCCTGTATATGGCTAATGATTCAGGGTTTCTTTCCTCACCTTATACTGAAAATTTCACTCAAAAAGACCTAACACATGAAACAGAAATTATATGCTTTACAATTTGAAGAGAACTTGGAGAAAAAAAATGTAATACGGATCAGTCCTCACACGCTGCTTTCTTCCTCCTTTCTGCTCAAACTAACCACAAACATTACCCAAACTATCACCAGACAGGTTTGCACTTCCACTGCTTCCAACTTGCCTCTTCCACAATTGTAACCTCTTTTTAAATGCAGGTGTGTTACAGAAACTTAGCTTTGATGCCCGAATCCTTTATGGTCTATGTCCTTCAGCCAGCAATTCTATTCCACTAATAGTGCTCTGAAAATGTCCACAGGACACCTGACTTGATCACAAAGCCTACTCTGGGAGCTTAAGACTACAATGCTGTTAGGTGCCCCTTTCCGTTTTTTTTCTCCCTTCTGAATCTCATTCTTCACACATCACTTATAAAGCTGTTCCTTCATCTATTTTCTAACATTTTAGAGCTCTCTGCTTAAGATGCAGCATGATGTTAGGGAAACGCTGAGTTCCAAAAAGGAAACAGAAAGAACAAGAAGGCTGCACTGCGCCATGCAGAGGGAAACAATGCCCACACGGCCAGGACTGAGTGCCTCTAGGCTATAAAACATGAAGGTATTCTCAAGTGAACACATCCCTCTTCTGGAACAGTGTGAGGGTGCTGAAACTCCGAGAAAACAATAAACCCTGTGAATTTACGTTTAAGTTCACACCTGCTATAAAGCTGACCCAGTATTATACTCACTCATAAACCCAGTAGAATTAGAATCAATAGAAATGTGGAAGGCTTCAAAGGATTGGTAACTAGTAGCCATGTCTAAATTAAGTTGTTTTTTCTTTAAATAATTTGCTTGATATTAACACATAGTGGCAAAGAGATACATACTTAACAAGCAAACTAATTAATTTTAAACGCATGCTTTACATTGTTCAGATGACTGTAAGTGCTATAATAACTGAGCACAAAAGCAACATTTGCTTCTTTTACAGAGCACAAAATAATAATTACTTGCCAAGATTTTTTATATTTCATTATTTATAAACAAGAAGGCTTTCTGTGGTACATGAAGATGATGAACAGACTTCCCAATGTTACGTCAAAACATCATTTCACAGTTCCGAGGCGTAACACTGTAACGGGATGAAAATAGCAGGGTGGCAAAGCTATTGGCTACAGCAAATAAAAACCAGCCCAAATACAGCAGCCATAGATACAGAAATGAAGATAAAGAACTACTTACCTTTGGAAGACCTCAGGTACACAGAAATCTCTGGCACATGGTGCCAACCCTTAAATGAAGTCTGTAAGGGGTAGATCCTGGCTCCAGCCCTTCCTGTCACTAAGCTGCACTGCATGCACCTGGGCTCTCCTGGGTTGGCCCTGCCTTCCTACCAGGTGCTCAATCACTGCTTCAGGCCATGACTTAGCATTTCCACTACACTAGGTCATCTTTAACAACTGGGCTTTGTCTAAACGGTGTGCTCCATTGGATCACCGCTCCCTTCTCGCTGTGCACCTCACACAACTGCCACAACTTTCAGGGAAGTTTTACCAGAAGTTGAAATGTTACCTTTATTTGCTCTTCTTTTGCACTTTTTCTTTAAACAGCACGGTAAACAACAGACAAAAAGAAATACTTGTTTTTGTTTTGTTGTTATATTAATTTCATTCATCTGTGTATTCATGCTACAGTTCCATAACACAAGGAAAATGAGCTTCAAATTATTTCTCCTTTCAGTCTTGCTACTTTACAGGAATCTCTAACTCACATATATATAAGGAATATTTTAGGATATTAACATCAGTAGCATTTACTTAAGATTAGTCCTCATACACAGTGCTTAACTGATAAAGTATGATTGATCCCTAGTAACTGGAAATCATTACATTAAATTCTGCCACGACCAGCAGACCAACTTCACACCTGCATTTACTCACAAGAGGAGTTGAAATCATCAATCCTTATCATCACAAGAAAATTCAGAGTTCCATTTCTATCCTTCTGTGCAATTGTTGATGATTAAGACTTTATAGACATACCTAATTTTATCAAGGAGAAAAATACTGACTATGGGCAGAACCAATTAGCAGAAGGCATCACAGAATGAAGCACAGAATGGCCTGGGTTGAAAAGGACCACAATGATCATTCAGTTCCAACCCCCTGCTATGTGCAGGGTCGCCAACCAGCAGATCAGGCTGCCCAGAGCCACATCCAGCCTGGCCTTGAATGCCTCCAGGGATGGGGCATCCACAGCCTCCTTGGGCAACCTGTTCCAGTGCCTCACCACCCTCTGGGTGAAAAACTTCCTCCTGATATCTAACCTCAACCTCCCCTGTTTCAGTTTAAAACCATTCCCCCTTGTCCTATCACTATCCACCCTCATAAACAGCCGTTCTCCCTCCTGTTTATAAACTCCCTTCAAGTACTGGAAGGCCACAATGAGGTCTCCCCAGAGACTTCTCCAAGCTAAACAAGCTCAGTTCCCTCATCCTTTCCTCATAGGAGAGGTGCTCCAGCCCTCTGATCATCTTAGTGGCCCTCCTCAGTGGCCCATGCTAAGACTTTTATTCTACACAACAAAGCATATATACCCTGGTAAAGTTTGTTGCAACTTCATGTTCAATTCAGTTTGATTGAATAAAAGACGTTCTTTTGTTTGTTGACAAGTATACAGAATTGTGTTCAGCTGAATATCTTCTAAATTCATTTTGCAGCACTTCGGATCAATGTCAAAACAAAGGCAGACATTTATTAAATGCAGCCAGACCACAGATATATCAAAAGCATTCTGGGAAAAAAAAAGACAAAAAAAAAAGACAAAAAAGGCATCAAGCTGACGCAAACAAATGCATTGAAATTAGTGAGTTTATCAGTATCCAAAGGAATCACAAAGCAGAAATTTTTTAACACAAATCATCCAAAAAGCATATTCACTTATAATGGCTCTATAATCTGCATATTTTGTCCCAAAAGCTAGCATTTACAGTTTAAAAGGAATGACAAAAAATAATAAAAGCCTTCAAATCACAGAGAATTTTTCAAATGGAATACAATGGCTTTGGGGAAAAAAAAGTACATTGTGCACATAACTGCTTGTGGCTTAAAACCCTCAAGCTCATGCAGCCATAAAAAAAAAAAAAGCATCTATTAGTTTTTCTAATGCTATTAGTAATACTTAAGATCACGACAACATTTCTCCTTTCTTAGGCATGCAGAACCAGACCCAACTCGTATCAGAATGTGTGCTGCTGTAAATGGGAACAAGCCCTCCTGCAGAGCGGCAGTCACCACCTCCTCCAGTGCAGATGGAGCACGGGGCCAGCTCTGTTCCCTTCCTGACCTGACACATCCTTGGAGGAAAACTTCTTAGCATGCATTCATGCTAGCATAAATAGCTCTGCCCACCGCTTTCAGATTTTTCTTGAACTCCCTGTGTTGAAAACCAGACTAATAATAATCCTGTATCACAATTCTTCAAGGATTTCAACTATTTCACTCAAAAGAAAATGGTATGCGTGACTGATTTCAGTATGAGACCTTCAATACTTCCACACGGAAGCTTTTCTTATTGGAATATTTGTCCTAATTGTTGACTGCTTACAACTCAGCTGAATTGAATGCATCTCTCCCTGTATGTTCTCATCTCAGCACAGAGAAATCCTTAGAGCTCACAGACATCTCACTGTTATTCAGGCAAGGCAAAGGCAGTGATTTAGATTAGTCAGGAGACAAAGAAATCGCTAGCTATATTCATACCGATTCATACCTGTCTGTATAAATATAAGGGATTTATTTGTTCCAAAAGCTTGCAAATCTTGATTACCCTGCCTCTGACACAGAGGCTGGATATGTGTGAGCATTTGTAGTCAATCCTTATTGAACACGAAGCTAACTAAAGCAGCTTAGATGAGATCTTTTATTTGATGGCACAGAACTAATCTTGGATGCAGTACAATGTGTACAATTTCAAATCACTATAGCGATTTTATCACCCCACTCTTTCCATCATCTACACGTTATAATTGCAGACAGACTATAAAAACCCACACCCACACTGCGGAGCACAGCCCAGCTCCAGCACCCAAGAGCCAGCTCTGCTGTTGGAAGGCATGGGCAGATCTCGTGCTTCGCTCCATCTCCTCAAAGCTGTGGAAATCATCCACCTAAATCCACTCTGATCGCCTCACAGCCATCTCACTTCAGAGCTGTTAAAACATATGGCCAGCCACCAGTCAATAGCTAACTCCATGTTTGCTAGAAACATTTAGAACTGCTCAGTTAAGCCCTCTTTGTCTATAGTTCTGATTTAAACATTATTCCCTTTAAAAATTATTATTCCACTGATGAAAAAAACATGCTTGTATATATTAAGTTAGATATCAGGAGGAAGTTTTTCACCCAGAGGGTGGTGAGGCAGTGAAACAGGTTGCCCAAGGAGGTTGTGGATGCCCCATCCTTGGAGGCATTCAAGGCCAGGCTGGATGTGGCTCTGGGCAGCCTGGTCTGCTGGTTGGCGACCCTGCACACAGCAGGGGGTTGGAACCAGATGATCATTGTGGTCCTTTTCAACCCAGGACATTCCGTGATTCCATGATATTAAAAAAATAAAGCTGCTTCAGAAAATTTGAAAATATTTCTGATGTAATATGAAAACATTTACATATCATCAAATTGCACATTTTATATCTGATCTGCATTTATGTGTATTTTATCTTTCATAGTAAAGCAATATAAATTTGTCTTTCTCGTGGATACTCTGGGAAACAGAGGCAAGACAGCTTAAAATGTGGGTAGTGTGATTAAATGTTACTTTTTTATCAATAGCAAATGCTCAGAGTGCAAAGTATTGCATTTGAGATTTATTTCTCAAAAATATGTCATTTTCTTCAAATTGCAAAGTCTTTGAGTCATTTTACTACTAATGTTCTTAAATACTGAGGACTAAAAAGTAGAAGGTACCTAACATGAACCAAAGCCTCACATTTTGCACCATTTGCTGCAATATCTCTAATCAGACTGATGATGCCTTTTAACTGGATTCAGCAAAATGACTCTTACTTTTTGTGTTCTGAAAGCCTGAACAACAGCATTAACACGCTACCGTTTGCACCTCAAAAGATAAAGGAAGTATTTTTATTTCCTTTTGTTTAGAGTAACAAGGGAATTAAACTGTTATTTGGAAACCTGAATTACAGCAAGATTCCAGACAGCTAATTCCAAACACGTAGGCCCAAAGGAATATTCCAAACAAGAAGCAATGAAATAAACATATTCCCTTAAGCTGCATAGGAAGAACACATGCAATGCCCTCTACATCAACTTCATTTCTATCACACGTATTTCTATACCACAAATTTCTGAATATATTTGACTTTAAATACATGTTAACATCTGAGTGCAGCTGAAAAAAATGCCACTGGTTTGTGCCCCAATAAAATATTATCGAAAAAAAAAAAAAAAAAAAAAAAAAAAAAAACCCTACACTTCCTGAATTGGCACTTTTTGTGTGTGTGTTTTTTTTGTTTGTTTGTTTTTTAAACAAATGACTTTCCTTATTTAATTCAAGTCAAACTATAGTCCCGACTTCCATGTTTTATTTGACAGAGTTACAGTGATTATCAAATAACAGCTTCTTGGCTGCTGTCTGGGGGAAAGCACAGACTGTTCACAAAACAAATAATTGACACTGATGTGAAAATATTGGTATGCCCTTAGACCACGCACATGAGAAATGAGGCTTACTTAATTTTCCATACACATTTAAGGATAGCTTGATTGATTTGTTCTTAAATCAGTAAAGAAGCCTGGATTGAATGGATTGCTGTAGACATAAAGCTACACCGTTAGTGCCGATGAATGTGGCTGGAGCAAAAGCTAGACACTCACCACAAGAACAGGAATGCAATGACAAACCTTAAATGTTAAAAACAAGGGAAAGCACAAGCTAGAACTAACTCTTGCTTCTGTGGTACTGTGTACTTAGCCCTTTAAAGTGTAATTGCTTTTCATCGTCAGTGGTGGACTCCCTCCAGCCATGCTCTAGACTTATTCACAAATTACGTTCTCAACTTAGAAAAATTTATGGTAGCACAGTTTCTCTTTTAGGGCTAAACCACGTTCAGTGCACATTCACACATCACATAGCTCTTTCAGAGCCTGAAAGCCATATTGTAGTGAGGAGAAGCAGCTAAATTATTCTTTTAGAATTGTATTTCATATTGAAAATTTCAGAAAAGCACTAAACACCTTCAGCTTCAGTGATGTCTGAAATGTGGAAAGATTGAAATAAGCTTTATAACCTGACATGCACAGATTAAGATCCTCCTATTTGAACGCAGATAAATAAAGAGGTTCATAAAAGGAAAACCTTCAGAATTAGTGTTTATTCGGCAAAGAAGATAAACATATGTCTCCCTTGACCAGATGAATAAATCTACTTGAGTCAATAAGCACTAATGAAATGAATTGAACTAACATTGATTTCAGGCCAGCCAGGATTTCAGAGCGTGTATTTACTCTGAACAAAATGCATAAAGACATTAACTGATTGCAACATTAGGGCTTAACAGCGCTCTTGACTACAGCCTTACTGTTAGTGGAACTAATTTTATTTTCAAGTTCTGTATTCTGAATCGAATCAATGAACAATTATTAACAAGCTTATTTTTTACAAACAACAAATTACACAAGGGCTGTTGCAAAAGGGCTGTCTCCTATTCTATTCTGTTGGCCCACAATGTCAAAGGTGGGTGTTGGAGGGATGGAAGGAAAGGCTGAACCTTCCCACCAATATTCCATTACGTGTTGCTGCCGTGTGACAGAATGGCATCTGACATGGAAGTGTATATGAAGATGTGGAATTCAACTCCTCCACGCAGAAAAAAACAGCACCCACTGGCATTCATTGATACTTGCTGAATGTTTAAGGAGATCAAAGATCATTCCGTTGTTGTTGTTGTTCTAATAAGGAATTACTGGATTATTTGATGCTTGACTTAAATATCTATAGTATGCATGGCAAGCAACCTGTTACCATTGATAGACAGACAAGCAAAGGTATGAGTTTGATGGAGAAGCAATGGTTACTCCACCTAAATTACTGATATTCTTCTATGAAAAAGCAACACATGAAGGTAAAAAACAGCTGCTGAGTATGAATCAGGAATTCTGAATGATTCCATCTGATATCTGGACTCCTCCCTCCCTGCAAATACGTGGCGTAAGAAAAAGCTGAACATGAGAAAGAACAGATTTAAATGGTTCTGTGGGAACCTGAAAGGAAAACACACAGATTAATACAATGATTTTACTTATTGAATAGTTTTAGCATAATTACATCTACATTGAGACTGTCACAGTGAGGCATCAACACTGCCATCACAATGCCTACATACAAGATGACTCATCAGAGCACCTACACTCAAGTGACAATAAATGCTTCACTTAACTGAAAGCCAATTTATGCAGCCTAAAAGATGAACTTACTATGGCATTTAAAGCATTTTTCATTCAGATAGGTTTTTCTTGACAGATAGCACCAATGCAAGAAGTTTATTTTGAAAATCATGTAACACGACATCAATTAAGGAAGAGTAAGAACATTAAAAATAAAAATTAAAAAAAAAAAAAACACATCGAAAAGGAGATGTCAAGATGTCATCCAAGATGTTAAATATTGAAGCTGGGATTTAGATAAAAAGGAGCAAAGAAAAGGAGGAGGAGAACCTGCAGGCTTTTACATATCTGTACATTATCACTTAATGAATGGATAGATGTTGCTGGAAATTAGTCTGAGAGATGCAATACTTACTCATTTGGCTGTAAATAAACTTATAAACCATTCAAAGAAGCAAGTAATATTTCAACAGCTATCCAGTACTCAAAGAGAGTGAAATCCTGACAAAGAAATCCACAGAAGATATTTTATATGATGGAAGGCATCACACTCATGACTGATTGACCTCCAAGTCCTTGGGTATGACTTCTCCAGCTCACCACTAGCACTGCTCCTCAGCTCCTCCCTGCAGCTCATTTCACTCAGGGAAATAAATGGAATCATGCTATTCCATGCTAACTTGGTTTATTATCAGACAACATCTTAAAAACATTCTGTGAAATACAGGTAATTAATCTTCCTAATCTGGAGTAAGCAAGGTTGGCTAATACATACAGAAAGAGACTTGGCCCAAAATTCATGTATCATTTAGCTGTTGGAAAATATAGAATATTATTTGAGGAGAATATTAAAGAGGTTAAGATCAGAGGCAGTCTGGGCTGCATCAGCCAGGCCCTGGTTGAGTTTATGATACCAAGGAACACGGACCCAACAAAGAGCAGTCAGTAATTCAGGAGAGAGAACTTCATGTTGCTTTAAGAATTATTGGACGAGAGACCCTGGGAAGCTGTCCTTAGGGACAACAGAGCTGGCAACTCTTTTTGAACACTTTTCTGAGAGCACAAGAGCTCTCCATCCCCAGCACAAGGAGCCAAACAGAGGAGGGAGAAAAGAAGCACGGAGCAAGGAGCTGCAGGTCAGAGTAAGGGAAAAGGAAGAAATGTACAGACCATGAAATAAGGGACATCTGGCCTAGGAAGAATACAGGGATGCTGCTCAGGAATGTAGATACAGGATCACAAAAGCCAAGGTGCAGATGGAACTGAATTTGGTGAGAAGATGACCTCAGTCAAGCTCTACTAAGTTACTCAGTGCACACATTTCTCTCATAAAAATACAAGTAACAGTGGCTAATTGCTTTGGGGGACAGATGCAAATCAGAATGGCAGAATATGGTCCAAAAGCCTGAGAGACTATATCTGCAGGAGAATCTGTAAGGCTTCAGAGTCAGTATCCCTGACCCTACTGCCCTCTCACACAGCATTTGGAGGCCTGGACCAAATGCAAGGAGTACTCACTTTCAAACTAGCCCTTCAGATCAGGACAGGATGGTGTCTCTGAGATGATTCCTGCCCAAATGACCTCAGTAGCTGTGCTATGAGCTGCACTGAAGACTGATGTAGGAATACAAGAGTGGAGCTCCTTCTGGAAGACAGAAAGTTGAAACAAAGGTTTTCCCACTGCAAATGGACAGCTAGTCCAGCAGGGCAGGATAGAATGAGCTGGGAGAGAAGCCCATGGAAAGAAACATCAACTGTTCATACTCTTCTCAGCATTTCCCACTTCACTCTGGAGAATTGAGCTGCAGGTTGGGCAAAAACCTACCTGGAATTCTAGTTGTGACACTCTCTGTTTTTGCCTAGAAGGAAATCAACATGCAGCTCAATGCTGCCTGGGAAACATCCAACATTCAAGTACTTCAACTACCGTTCTCCTGAGTGTTGCAAAAAGCACATGGAAAGCTGTACCAGCAAACCCACCAATTTCTATCCTCTTCACTAACTACAGAGAATACACACACCTAATGAAAAACACAAATGATAAGTTAGCTTATCTAATCCCAACCTGAATTTTGAAATGAAATTTTAATATCTTCTACAATTTTATATAAATGTTTAGTCATTGCACTTCAACAAAAACATTAATCTGATTCCAATAGAAATCTCAATTTTCCAATCAGCTCATGAGAACACATTTCTATAGCATTATCACATACGAGAGGTTGCTTTATTTCGTAAAAACTTCAACTTATGATCTAAAATTGTAATTCTCATTACATCTACTTAGTATACTTAATGGTTTATCCGAGTCAGTAACCCACTACCTCCTCTGATGCTTTTTGGAATTATTCCTCACGTTCCACATATTATCAAAATAAAAGTGTAAGTGAAAGAAAATGTCTGAAATATTATGAGGCATCTTGAATACTCAAGAAGCTACTGATCATCAGAAGTTGTTTATTTTGGAAACTCTGAGATGAGTTTTACTGCAAGTATCTGATAGGAGCAACAGATATATGAGACAAGTACTAGTGACTAATCTCCCAGTGATAGTAAAGATTTACAACGGGAAGTTAAACAGTGAAGTATTTTATTAAAAGTTCAGTCCTGTGAGTGGTGCACATCATACCATACATTAAGAAGTGCTGATAAAACAGATACTACTTTCACCCGCCTGGACGGCAGCAATGCATTAAATTACACCTGTATAAGGAAGTTAAAAACAAAGCATTATTGGCTTGGAATAGTGAGGTAGCTGCAAATAGAGGTGGTTTGGGTTTGTTTGTTTCTTTCCCTGTATTATACCTGTCAGATTTTCATTCCAGTTGCAATATCAATAATGTAGGAATGTAACCTGCATTGTAGCTGCTTCAAGGATAGCATCCTTAGAAGCAGCAACCCGGGAACGGATTTTGCTAGCCTATTCTAAAAATAAAATCAGCTGTCACACAGGCCTCGCACCAGCTACCAGTAATCTGTGTTCTTCCATATCCAGCTCTAAACTAACATGGCAGTTTTGAATACTAGTCTTTTCTCAAGCAGAAAATAAAATAGATGTTAAATGAGAATAAGCCCAGCAAAACTGCTTACACTGCATTACGGGTTGCTGCAGGATGACAGTTAGAAGTATTTCCACGTGGCTGCTCCTACCCACTCCCACTGTAAAATACAGTAAAGGGAATTGATTTTTTTTTTTTTAACTACGTAACAAGAACCCAAAATAAAGCACGCACATACTCACATTGCAAAAGCACAAAAAGCATTAAGCAATAAATAGGACAGAGATGTTAATCAATTCTCAAGGGCACAATTGTGCCTCCACAAAATGGGACAGAAGCTGGAAAAAAGAAAAATGCAGAATACTCATGAGTGCCTATGTATGGACCTGCAAACCAGTTTGATCACCAGCTCTCACACTGTGCATCCTGCATTCAAACAGTCATGGGTAAGTATTTTCATGGTGACTAAATGCAGTTATTTTGACTAAAACAAAACAAAGGCACAAAACTGAACATCAGAATATTACAGATGATAATAATGAAGCAAATAAAAAATTCTGAAGGTACAATGTATACTCGCTTTCCAGGCTGAAAACGCTGGGCAGAGAAATTGTTTTCTCCTTGTAGCTTAAATCTGTTTTGTGCTTTTGCAGGCTATGAGACTCTTTCAGAACTTAATCAACTCCAGTTAGAAAGAATTCTCTTGGCCTTGCTTGCTTTTTTTCCATCTTGCTATATGTTCAGAGACATCTCCTCTGCATATGAACTGAGAAGCAGAAAGATTACTAAAGACCTTTTTTCAAAAGGTGATCACAGCTTTCTGCCCCAAGAATTTATCTCTGAAAGCCCAAGGGACACTTTCTGGAACTCCACAAAACACCTCATTTTTCAGCACTGTGCTTTTTTTGTTCAAGAAAGTAGCTTTCAATTTTAACTCTGAGAGCACTTTACTGTTTCCTTAACCACTTATGCAAACAGAAACAAACCCCTCAGAGTGAACAGCTGAGTGGTAGCCATTTTCATTGAGCCAGACCTTAAAGAACAGCATGAATCCTACTCTAATGTCTTAGCTGTGCTGGAACTTCAGACCATCAATTATAAATTCACATTCACAAACACAACCTACCACTAAATGGGCAAACTTCTTTTTGCAAAAGAAAACCCCCGTGTCTGTGAGATTCATTCAGACCTTTACCTCATCTGAAAATAATATGTAAGCAGACAACTTCTCATGGGAACATCCTTCAGAGAATCTGCAAACTCAAAACGTACCTTTAAAACTGAAGCAAAAAGCCTAAGAATGAGTATAACTGACCTAAGTCACGATATCTCAGACTTGCAGGGGAGAAAAAAAAACACAACAGACCCAACACCAGATCAGTTTCCATGAGCACCTGAACAGGCACTATTTACACTGCTGTGGCTGTTCATTCATGCCAGCACTGACTGTAGAAGCATTCCAAGGGCTACCGTTACAAAAGAACAAGTTACACATTTGGTGTGCATGAGCTATTGTACCCAAACTTGTCTCTTCAGGAAAGAAATAACTTTATGACAATCAACACAGCGTAGAATACATACTTCATATAAACATTACAAAAACTGGGAGTGAAAGAATAAAAATTCCATGTTAGCAGTACAAATATCAGTTTCCTACTAATCTATCAAGGAGTTTATTCTAGTTTCCCTTTACATACATTATATGTGAGCTTATATAAAGCAGTTAAAGTATGAAAGAAATAAAGCCAGAGGTGCCCCTGGTTCCTTCTTTTCTTTGCTCTCAGCTGACCATTCTCTTTGTAAAGGCAACAAAAACCACGGATTTTATTTGTGCAAGATGTACCATTTCAAAAGCATAAAGGACTTCCGTAAACTTATACATCGTGGATATCCTTTGAAATTGCACAGACAAGAAAAAAGAAGAGATGTGTGATCTAAAGCATTTCCTTATTTTTTTTTGTTTGAAGGTAACAAGGCAAAACAAAAGGAGATCACAAAATTCATTTCAGAAACTGAAATCAAAGCCATAAACTGTAACAAACTCAGAAGACAGCAGACATGATTAACCCAGGTAATCTCTGATGACAAAGAGATAATAATCAAAAAGGTTCCACTCTGGAACGAAGTGTGAAATAAGATATTTTTACCTGCAACAGTCTACGATGTTGTATACATTGCCCCAGACTACCTGAGCATATTTTTGAAAATTAGAAAGGCTTGGATGTCAGCATCTCTGTGCTACAGTTTATCATTTGTAATGAGGAAAAACAGAAGCCTTTTTAATTTAATAACCAGCAGATAATTTAAGGAGTTGAAAAAAAAAAAAAATAAATAACAAGAATGTTTAATAGAAATGCTTTGTAAGTAGCCTAAGGACAGCGGATAAATCACTGACGTTTTACCCCCGCTTCACAAATCAAGCCTAGCCTTAGTTGGAAATCAAAACAGAATTGAAGAACTTCTTATTAAGCTGAAAAACACACATCACAGAACTACTGCATTTAATTCAGCAGAATTTATCAGGATTAGCACTCTATTAAGAGAAAGCAAGTAGACTACAGATAGAGAATAGACACATTTTTCTTAGGAAAAATAATGCTCTGCTTCTTATGACCAAATGTAGCATTTCTCCTCCTCATCTACTCTAGTGCATTACATGTAACAAAAAAGGTGACTTTCTCAGACAGTGAAAGCAAGCTGAACTACTCAGAGGATATTTACATTCCAAATTAACTCCAAGTCAGTACTCAAGTACTATATGGAACAACTCCAACACAACTGTTATTAAGACTGCCAATGGATTTTCCACAACCTCTGCAAAATAATTACCTTTACCATAAGCTTTCAACAAAAGTACCCTAATACACTTGTTAAACAAACACCACAGAAAAACACCCCACCAGGAACATGCCCAAGAGCACAATGGAAATCATTTAGACAGACATGCAGTAGTATCTGAGGATGTGAGGTAGCCATTCTTCAGGCCTGGGTTCTGGTATTGCATCTTCAAGGTCACGTTTCCCCACATACTCTCACATCTGAGAAGTCCAGAATACTGGCATGAACAGCAAGATTTATATTTATTGAATTTAACTGCCTTAAAGTTGTCCGATTTAAATTGATCTATTACATGAACAACTTTATTTTCCTAACCAGATCACACAGTATTTAGGAATGCACTGTACCAAACCACATTTTTTCCCCACCTATTCATCTCCACAAGTGTATTTTCAGGTCAAAACAGTTTTATTCATTCCTTATACAGAATAGCAAATATTTCATTTCCTGCATAACTCAATGTTAAAAACAAAAACAAAACAAAAAAAAGCCTTTCTACCAATTTGCTGAAGATAACTGAAATGCAACCTATGTGACAGGTCAGTAATTTCAGATCAGAAAACAGAAACATGTTATTGCCTTCAATGAATGTATTCCATTTTAAGAGCAACACTCAGCCCATCTGCAAATACAGCCAAGTGCAAGCAGTCACATCTTATTTTCTCATGTAAAAAATATCAAAGAGCAATTCCTCTGATTATGCTTTTGTTTGCTCGAATAAAAGGCCATTTACAAGTTTTACCTGGTTTAAACAAAAAAAAAGACAATTTTTTCCTGCAATTCTGAAAGCAAACAAAATCCTACGTAGAGTAGGATATTTGATGTGTTCAATTACAATGACTGGAAACCTATTCAGTAAGAAAAACCTCTAACGTTCATCTGCGTTGTTATTCAACATAATGCATTTATATTCTCCATGCTTAGTTAAAATCAATCACAGACCAAGCTGTGGCTGCAATTAGTTTGCACTTCACCACCTGTAGCACTGATTGTATCTGGAGAGGTGTAGAGAATAACAGCACTTCTGGCTTTGCCACTGACTAGTAATTGTTCCTACAGATGCAGGACTCCTGAGGAGTGGCTACCGTTCCTTCTGTGGCTGCAAGTAAGTGGCTCCTCAAGCCCTCAAATCACCCACTACATGATTTTACTCTATTAGTTTAAGTGTTCTTACAACAAGCCACAGCTGTATTTTGAACATAATACCATCTCAGGGGAATTGCAATGCTTATTTTCAAACTATTAATTAAGTGTACTGTACAAAGGAGTACCTGATACAACAGGGAGCAAGTACAGTATGACTTTAGAGTTGAGAGTTCCAAATGCAGATCTCTCTAGGCAACAGAAACATAGTTCAATAGTTCATATAATGCAGTGAAAGCCCTTGCAAATTATTAGACCACCACTCCAGAAACACTATAAAATATACTTCAATACAATTTTAAAAAGCTATTTGTGTGTTAACTCTTATCTAGTGAGGCTACTGAGATATTCCCAGAGCTGTGACTCCAGGATTTTAGACAGCTTAAGCCACAGACAAGATCACAAAAAGGATGTGAACAATTTTCTTGCCACTGAACATGTAAAACTGGAGGTAGAAAGCTGTTATTTCACAAACATCGGAAAGACCAAGAAATTGGCCACGAACAGACCACTCCAAAGTGCTTACAATGCTTAGGCATTTTGCCAGCCATGCTTGTAGGCTCAAACACTGCACAAATGTGCTGATTCCTATTCGCTTCTTGCAGACACAAGCTGATATTGCAAAGTTGCATAATGCAAGTGAAGTACAGAACAGCTCTGTGACACAGACAGCTGAGGTCAGAAACATGCGTTTCATCTGTTCTGGTTAGAGCTGGCACATCTCCTCAAGAAAAACAGGTAAAAAGCTGCAGTTACATGGTTTCAAGCAGTACCTGGAAGAGCCTCACAAAAGGATTACACAGACAACCAAAGAGAGACCTTGCATTCACAAAACGATACAGGAAACACAAGCGTCACTTGCATGTCACTAATTAAAGCAAAAATCTGTTAATTATTTTTCCTGTTGGTCCACACTGACTGTAAAGAAAAATGGGCAAACTAATTCTTTATTTGTTTTAGGAGGAAGGTCTTCACCCAGAGGGTGGTGAGGCACTGGAACAGGTTGCCCAGGGAGGTTGTGGATGCCCCATCCCTGGAGGCATTCAAGGCCAGGCTGGATGTGGCTCTGGGCAGCCTGGTCTGCTGGTTGGTGACCCTGCACACAGCAGGGGGTTGAAACCAGATGAGCATTGTGGTCCTTTTCAACCCAGGACATTCTATGATTCTATGACATGATTCTACGAGTTTCACCTGGTATTGTGAACTCTGGGTAAAGGATAACTGTGTTCATATGCATCTTTTTGAAAGAATTCAACTCTAGCCTATACTTAGAGAATTAAGAGGAAAAAAATAACTATTCTATACAAAAAACTTAAATATTTTAAGAAAAAAATATCTTGTAACATGTTGCATTATGAGAAAAGTCCAAACAAATTTGAATTCTTTTTTGCTTGTAATTCAAAAAAGCTTTTTTTTTTTTTTTTTTTTTTTTTTTTTTTTTTTTTTTTTTTAAAAAACATCGGAGGTAGGCAGGACATTAAGGGTTGAAAATCTAAAATCTAAGACTGAATGAGAAACAGGTAATCATTTTGATATTATCCTTAATTTCCACAATAACCATCGCCAGGAAGAGGAATGGAAGCAATGGCTTTTTTTTACTCTCATTACAAACTCTCTCTTTCTGAAGCAATATCAGAATTTTAATGACTCATATATTCTATGAATGAGCATAATGAACACTACAACTCTGACATTTTCAATGTTCTGTAATTTGATTTGTTGGCAATTCCTATTCTCTCCTGCTTACTACCTGCAGGAAAGAGGTGAAATATCTACCCAGTCAAAAGAGAGAGAATTTATAAGACAACTTTATGGATTCATTTTAACTCTCCAGTAAAGTGGAAAGCTTTGCCTTATTACACATCCTGAAAAACCAATATGCACATACCCAAGTAATAGCAATTTTTCCAAGAATGAGTTTGAATAGCTTCAGGGGAGAACTTAGCCATATGTTAAACAAGTCTCCCAAAAGTTTAAATTCTTCTGCTTCATAAAGTAGACACACAAATGTTAACGTCCCCTTCTTGACACAGAGCAAGGATGACTTTTTAAGTTTGCAGTATCCATCCAATGCCTTAAAGCTGCAAAAGGAAAAGGCAGGGTGATGCTCCCAGACCGTGGGCTGAGCAGGGGATGCAGAAAGGGCACCTGGTAGTGCGACTTCTCCTCCTTTCCTCCAAACTCTTTCAGTCAGTCATCACCAGCTTGTTACCCCTTCTCAGTGTGGTTCCAATGCCAGAACAACCCTTCCCTGTTCCAGGTAAGGACTGCAAGTACCCCCTTTCACAGTAAATTATACTTCGCATCTAAATCAAATCTGATGCCTGCAGGTTAAGACAGCTGAAACTTGCTAACTTCATCAGTTACCTCACCTACACCTCACATGGCTCTTCACACTGCCAATAAGTGAAGGAGAACTTTGTTTAAGATTTCCAAATGAGAATCGTTAACAAGATACTGTGAAACTAACATTTTAAGGTTCCTAACTCACAGTTCTAATGTATCAAATCAAATTGTATCAAATTGAATCTAATGTATCAAAAAGATCTAATTTTATAACAAATACACCCAGCATTTCTCCATATGGTTATTTTCAGCTTTCAGAAAATAAAGGAGGCTTATCACACCTCCAGCTTAGGAATTTTGTTCACCTTGTGTGACATTTCCATCCTACCCAAGACAAGCTGCAGCGCTAGCATTGTGCTGTGCAGTCAGCAGCAAAGCCAGAGCTACCTCAGCTCTCCAGTGAGCAGACAGCAACGACACGAGCATCCCTCAGCAAATCTCTGCTCTTAATTCTGAGCTGGGGAAAGAAGAAGGAGCTGGGGAGCGTGGTTTAGTCACCTTCCTCCCTTGTTCTTTGCTGCAAATTCTGATTCATTCCCAGTTTGGCATTTACTCTTCTCTACTAGATTATAGAGCTATCCATCTGTTTGCATTTCAAAGTGGCATCCACTGGATGGAAATAGATCTTTATTGAAAAAACCTGTTTTTCTTCATCCGTATTTGGACCTCTAAAAACAGTCATTTGGGGCATTGAGAATTGTACAACTGACAGTAACTGGAAAAGCCTTTTTCAGCCTGATCTCTGGAACTTGTACCACTTGTAAATGAAGCTGTTCTTCCTGATGCTTTGAATGCTTCAGAAACAATTACAACTTTTTTTTTTTTAAATAGATCTTATGAAAGTTATTATCATAAACGGAAATTTATTCCTTCTATAAATATTAATAGCACTTAGAAACAATTTTATTATCCCTGCCTATTGCAGAACACCTTAAACACAACAACACATTAAAATTATCGCTGTAATCTTTTTTTTTTCAAATTGTTTGAAAGCAAAGTAACAAATTAAATGCAAAAAGTGTCATCAACGATGAAATGCCATTGACATTTTATATGCGTAAAAAATTATTTCAAGATAAATGCTGACTACTGAAAATGCTGCTTTTTGCACACACATTTCTATGTCATCTCTCTGGCTGATAGAAGGAGAGTATGAACAAGGATTGTTAGTTTATGAAATGACTGTACTGAAGAACAACAAAACACTTTTCAGATATAAAAAAAAATGCTGGACAAGGTATGTTGGCTTCACCTGGGCGTGAATGTTACAGTGCTGAATATATGCATATTACTGTAAAATACTGTAGCCTGATTGAATAATTAAGAAAAGCTCTTAATTTACCCAGTATTTACATTAAAAAAGCATATACATAAAAGCTCTTAGTTGCATTTTGTTTAATGCACCCCAAAGAATGAAATAGCTCACTTTTCAAAATCCATTCATTCAATCCAATATTAGTACTACAAGAAAAATTCTCTCTTTGCTGATCAAGTCTACTTCTCTCAGAGAACCTTTGTCAAGTAAAATAGTTTTCAGAATTGTCCTTAAGCTATTTCAAGTTCTCTGAGCGATTCCCTTACACTGTATGACAGTGGGGCCCAAGGAATTTAAGCGTGTCACAAAAACAGTTAAATTATTTGTAACACGAAGGGTCCCCTTCATCTGATTCCCACATAAATCAAAATACATACCTGGAAGTGAATTTCTACCCTTTATCTTGTTTGTTTTTGCATAATGGCTTACTGTCAAGCAATCTTAGAGGCGCTCAGTAATTCTGTTTCTGTGGCACTTTGGTCCTAGAGCTCCAGTCACACCACTTCTTCTCTGTGCCGAAATACTCATGTTAGAGGGACCTCCTCCATTACTTAAACCTGACATCCATTGGGTCATTTCATCATTACCTCCTATTATACTTCAACACTTTCCACTTGTCCATATTAGGATACACATATTAGGTGCACTAATTATTCTTAACCAATCCCCTGTCCAGACCCTCTGTGCATACATGCAGGGAGCTTCCAAGTGAGGTAGGCTCTGTGGGCCACACTGAAGTGAAGCACCATGCTGTCTGAGGTCTACTTCAAGTGTTTACACAAAGAATTCATGCTTGTTTACTACTTTCTGTCCAGGCTTCCCTTCTGAGCCCTTGAAATGTCAGCCAGCCACAAGGAAGACTGCATCAATTTACTGCCTTGTTACTTGGGGTTTTGGAGGCTACTCCTAGGTAAGCAATACCAAGAAAGGAAAATCTCCCAAAGGGAACTGCACTGAAACAGGAAGCTGAAAAAACTTGAAAGCAAGAATGTAAAAGCGCGATATATCTCCCTGGTCATTTCACAGGTAAAGTAGTATGTAAAGCGGGATTAAACTGTTTAGAACTGCTTTAAAAAGCAATAGATCTTTCTTGATTTTCTACATATTAACTCAACAATATAGGTATACCTTAAAGGACACTAACAGTCTGTGCCAGAAATGCAGAAAAATAACTTGAGGCACAATTCACTTACCGCTCCCAGCTTTTTGTTTCATAGAGCCACGCAAACAAAACTGCCTCACTCTCCTGATTTAACTGCTAAACCAAATCCTCTTCTGAATGAGCACCAGTCAGTTCTCTGGAAACTCAGCTCAGTTAGGAAGGTTACAGGAGCTGGGGAAAGCATGGAGGAGAAGGAACGGGCAGTACATGCACCAGGTCAGCAGCTTACTGCAATGGTAATAGTATGGAGGATGTACCAAAGCTCTAGAGAAAGGAGAAAGGAAAAGGATCAGCTCTTTAGAGGGCATGACAACTCATGCTAAGACAGAAAGAACTGCTAGATAGGAGAAATCTCATCTCCAACATAACTTGCAGATTTTCCAGGCAATGGTCTCCACTAAAATTGATGGATCTTGCCCTAAAAGGGTTCATTATCATGACCAGCAAATTTCCCTTGGAAGGACTTCCTTTGGTCATGAATATATTCCTCAAACCTGATCTTCAGAAGCAAGATTAATTAAGAAGAATAGTTAAAAATGTAAACCACATTTTCCAATATTATTTAAGTCCTGGTTTTTGTGTGTGTGTGTGTATTTTTTAATAAATGCATGATTCTATTAAAAAAAAAAAAAAAAGGAAAAAAACTCACAGAATATGGAAAACATCATTACTTTGGGCTCCTAATAGAGTAATTGTCCACAGCTATTTTACAGCTTGAATACAACCCAACAGGAAAAACATCCACCAACTTTCTTTGAATGTTTCCACTTCTCAAAAAATCCACATCAAAAATTCCAGCATTGTCTCTTCTCTGTATCTCTCTTGTCTTCTGTTCTTTAAAACTAAGACTAAAAAATCTTCCTTCCCCCAGATTTAGCTAAATAAATGGCTGTGCCTGCACAAAATTCTGCAAGAGTGCAACAGGGAAAGCATTCTAGTATTCATGGGTACATTCAGGAGTATTACATTAGTTTGTTGTTTGGATTTTAACCTTTTTCCCCTTACAATTTTTGATACAATTTCCTTTTTCCTCCTCAAAAGATTACTGCAAAATATTTATCTAATATACAGTCAGAATGTGGGTAGACATTTAAGCAGCATTCAGGAATGCTGTTCCAACACTGTCTAGTCATAGAATCTTCCTCTAAATGTATTAGTACATAAGAATATGAAGAAGGTGTTCAAGGCCAGGTTGGATGGGACTCTAGGCAGCCTGGTCTTGTATTCAATGCACAGGTTGGTGGCCCTGCCTGAGGAAGGGGCGTTGGAGCTTGATGATCTTTGAGAGCCCTTCCAACCCAAGCCGCTCTGTGATTCTATGAATATAGTGTTAAACAGATTATTTTCTTTCACACATTCCTGGACTTCATCCTCATTTGATTAGAAACCCTTCTTGGTACAATAATTATAAGCTTATCAACCAGAGAATGAAAGGCAACAGATTTTTATCCTTTCAAAGAAGAACAGACAAGCTGTTGCTGTGGTTTGTTATATAAAACCCTTAGTTATGATACTGTGATTAAAATGTCAATTTTCTTAAAGAGCCATTCTCCATCATATGGATCCGATTAAATCTGCACAGCTTAAGTATGAGAATTACAAGGATTGGAATTGAGATAAACTACACTTGAAAGCACATTCTGAATGGGCAGAAGATAGGCACCAAAGAACAAACTCAGAGAATGGCTATGTACATAGCCCCAACTGGCTTCAGAGGAGTCAGGTTAGAAGGGAAAACCCTTCATGTTCAGGCAACATCCCAGAGCTTAAACCAAATTTGTATGACCAAATAGCACAGAGAGCCATTCCAACACAAAAGTATCATACTGATAGTTTTGTGCTGATAACCAGTGGGTTAAAAATAGGCAAACAAACCCTGTTTGAGAGCTTCTGGACTCGGGCTGTTGGCTGAGTTAAAACTCATGCTGGCAGTAAGCCATTCCTGCACCCCTCTGCCAAAGGCTGTGCTGCTGTTGGTTTGTGTCTGTCAGACCAGGCTGAGTTCTGATCGCAGCCTTCCAGTACCTAAAAGGAGCCTACAAACAGAAGGGGAGTCAACTCTTACAAGGGTAAATAATGGCAGCACAAGGGAAAATAAGTTGAAGGAGAGAATACTTATGTTGGATATAAGAGGAAGTTCTTTACCAAGAGAGTGGTGAGGTACTGCAACAGGGAGATTGAGGATGTCCCATTCCTGGAGGTGTTCAAGGCCAGATCGGATGGGCCCCTGGGCAGCCTGGTCTAGTACTAGATATGGAGGTTGATGGCCCTGCATGTGACAGGGGGTTTGGAGATTCATGATCTTTGAGGTCCCTGCCAATGCAAGCCATTCTATGAAAGGAAGATTCCCATTTCTCTTTTGCTACTTGAAAATCACATTTGTAATTAAAAATAAATAAATAAATAAAAGTTCCAAGTTAAAATGAGGTGCTGTTGTTGAAACGCATGCTTGATGGCAGCAAAAGCAGTGTTTTCCCAGTGAAACTCTAGAACTGACATCCCAGATCCACTACAGCTTGACAGAAACGTGTACGTGTTAAAGCAGTCATTGAAAATAAATATTATACTTATTTGAAATTACAAACCTCTTCACACTAATAATCACTTGAGCAAGCTGTGTACTTTTTACACTTGTAATCACTCATAGAAATAAGATTATTGCTAAAGCAGACGCAAAGGTAGGTGCCAACAGCTGTTCAAAAAAACAAACAAAACTGAAGAGTGTTTTCCCAAACGTCCTTAACATGGTGGGCTGTGTCCATGCTTTTTGAGCTCCTACCAGCCAACAATGACCTAGAGCAGACATGCACAACACAAATGGCCAACACACAGTACCTCCTCCAGGCAACTAATTTCTCCACCTTCTTCCTGTGTTACATATCAGAGTTTTATGTAGGACCGAATCATTGCCCAGCTCAGGTTAAAAGGGGCTTCCCTGGAGGTATTCCATTCCAAGCCCCTGCTCAGAGCACGTTTAATAATTCAATAAGGCCAGGATTACCAGCCAGCTTGATGGAAATCCTAATCCCCTATATCTCTGAGACTAACAACAAGTAAGTAATTTAATATGCACAGATTATGACTATAAAATGTTGAAGAACACTGAAATAAAGAAATTTTCATTTCTTTAAAAATATAATAAATAAATAAATGTAATAATGAAATTGCTAGCAATTTTTTTTTTATTTTTTATTTTTAATAACAGCAGGTTTAAGAGGACAGTTTGATTGCTGAATGATTACAATGGATCATTATCAAAGAGAAGTTCCTCATAACTCATTAAAGATAGTAACCTTTTTTTTCGTAACTGCGTATAAAACAAAAAGAAGAACCTCAAGGGGGATTTTCACTGAGCTTCAAAAGATCTTCTACCTTTAGCTACGCCTAGAACAACATCTTCAGATCTATTTAAGATGAGGAAAAGGCAGGCTTTTATAAACTTCAGCATGCAACTTTTTATGCATTTACCCAACCTCCATCACACGAAATCTTTAAATCAAGATTACAGGTAACGCAGCTAAAAGCAACTTTGCAACCTTTGCAATCAGGGCCTGATTGACATGGAAAGTGTTCCAGCAGGTGAAAAATAGAAATGTCCCAGAAGTTACTGGGATTTATGTGCTGGGTGATGCAGTTGTCTTTTGAAAACTTTTACAGACCTGCTTTTAAAGGACACATTTTGATCCAGTAAGACAAAACTACAGGATTACAGGTCCCTCTAGAACAGAGGCCAGGCTGGAATTACCATGATTTTAAATCTACAAATAGATAAATGACTTTTTGTTAACCTAATTATTATTATTATTTTTACCAGTTGTCCTCGCTAATAACTCAGCAGGTTCTTCAGTTCTCTCTCTTATTTTCATGTTAACCTCATCTGAAGTTCCCATATCTCAAATCTAATCTGTAGGTATTTCACTTCTTCATAGAAAAAAAAAAAAAAATAGTGTTACTCTCATGACAATTTACTCCATGAGGGGAAAAAAAGAAAAGAGAGACAGAAAGAAGGAAAGCCTGGACTCTCAAATAAAACAGTGAGTCTTGGAGCACTGAAAAAATACCAAGTTCAGATAAATCAGAATGAAATACTGGAAATTGGCAACACGAGGCAGGAAATTTCAGTTGTCACAGAATCTCTACTGAATGTAAATCAGAAAATGCAGACACAAAGACAAATCTATGTGAGTGCTACAGATCATTTTCTTCTCTTAATTTATCTCCTAAAATAACTCATCTTTGCTTTAATGTGCTGTTGACTTAAATACGATGCTCCTAGCACTGGACAGACCTACAGAGAGAATCCCTTTTAATTCTGACCAAGCTCATTATGCCATGGCAAAGCAGAGATGCATACATGCTTCCAATTTCTCCTGCCAAGTACAGAACAGTGCCTTGTATGTTTCACAAAGGCTCCACAGAAAGTGCAGAGAGCATGCTGACCATATTTGAGCTGTACAAGGCACATCCTGCAGCTTTTTCACCTCTCTCGCTCCATGAACAAATGAAGAGATCTGCAGAATATTTAAAACCTTCACTCTTTCAAATATATGACATATCAACACCGTCTTGAATGTAATATTAAACTGACTTTCTACGCACAATGGTCTATTTGGTGAGATAAAGAACAAAGCAGTTTGATCTTAGCTTTGACTACATTTAAAAATTAATTTCATTCCATACTACTTTTTCCACAAAACGAAATAAGTGACATCTTACATAAGACATAAAGAAGAATGTGACAGCTATTGTAGCATAACTGTATTAACCATGTTACTCACAAAGTGTTTACAGCAAAGACCTTAGTAATGGTTGATTGCAATTTTTTTTTTTTTTTAATATCACCTAGTGGCCTAACTCGTTGCTCATTCCCTTAATGACAGTATAATTATTTTCTCTATTACTATTACACAGCTTGGAACTGAGTTAAAAACAAGGTACTTATACCGGGCATTAGATCAGTACCATCACACTCATCCTCTACACAGCAAAGCTCAACAGAAGCAACCCCTATTCCTGCTCAGACATCTACAGCAGATACATTAATAACTAACAGCAATAGACTACTTTTAACGTACAGACTAAAAGCAAGCATCTTCCGGCCTTCATGGATTATCGTTCAGGCAAAAGATCTGCAGACTCATTTATACTTGTGTACGATATGATTTAAGCCAATCAATCACCTGACAGATGACAAGCATCAGAACGCTAGAACTGAAAGACATAAAGTAGTCGAGGATACAACAGTACTGAAGATGTTGTGAGGGGATCAGTACCTAACCTGTGTGTGAGCCTCTGGATGAAGTGCACATGCATAAAGGTAGAACCTGGAAAATGTGGAATGCCCGATGTTTTAATTCTACCAACTCCATATCACACGTATCTTGTCACAAATACCTATCAGGAGAAGCATAATGCCTCCATCCTTCTTCCAAGGCTGAAACCCCAGCCCACGTACCCCATCTTTCCACAATAGGCAAAGGAGCTATCTGCCTGCACATAATCTGCTGATTTTATTTTGAACTATTCTTAGATTGGGGCTTGGGTGACAATAAAGATACAAAACAGAAGATATTTTGTCTTAAAGACCCTATAGAGAACCACTTTGAACAACTCCTACCTCCAAACACCCTACTTAGTGGGACACGCAGCTCCAAGTATAAAAGCATACTCAAGGGAAAGTGCAAAACAGAAGCACAGGGACAAAGTCATCACTGTGTTAAGGTGGTTTTGAGCAATTCATTGCTCCCATTCAGGAAGAGCCCCCTAGAACAAGGTGGGACTACATGCAAGAAGGGCTTACCTTAAGGTGCTCTCCACACCACAGGCCAGGGCTTTGCCCTCCGTGATTTAGTAGTGGTACATGAAAGGCAAGTTTTACTGAGTGAATGCAATCCAAAAGGGCACTTAAAGAGATGGACAAAGTTTTATTTCAAAATCCGGTATAAAATAGTAATTCACTTTTAACACATTGCTCAAACTGTGAGCAACGTTCTATGGCAACACATCCTGCTTGACTTATTTTTGCAACAAGAAAGCGACAGGGTTTGTAACATCTTCTGTTAACTACATAAAAATTCTTACTTATTCTTCAGTATCTCCCTTGAGAGCAGTAACTTCAGGTGCTAACTAATAAACAAATTATTCTTACGAGCTGAAACACCTCAATTCCTCAATCTGAGTGCTCAGCTTCATCACTGAAGCACAGGAACACCCTGTGAAATTTCAACAAGATGTCAAATATCAAACATGTACCAGGCAGATGTGCACCTAAGGAGGCAACCAAGTCACATACAGTGGGGTTGATCCAGCTCTCTGTATTTCCTCTGAATATTTGTCTACATAGACTGATTGCAGAGTATTTAAGCTATTACTGATTTCCCATGTTAGGCACATACAATGAAGGCTTAAATTAGAGGGAATTTTGCTCCTGGTCTTTAAATCTAAACAATCCAGACCTCATTGTGGCCTTCCAATACTTGAAGGGAGCATATAAACAGAAGGGGAATGGCTGTTTACAGGAGTTGATAGTGATAGCACAGGGGGGAATGGTTTTAAACTGAGACAGGGGAGGTTTAGGTTAGATATGAGGAGGAAGTTTTTCCACTCAGAGGGTGGTGATGCACTGGAACAGGTTGCCCAAGGAGGCTGTGGATGCCCCATTCCAGCCTGGAGGCATTCAAGGCCAGGCTGGATGTGGCTCTGGGCAGCCTGGTCTGCTGGTTGGCAACCCTGCACATAGCAGGGGGTTGGAACTGAATGATCATTGTGGTCCTTTTCAACCCAGGCCATTCCATGATTCCGTGATTCTGTTATATAAAATTACACGTGTCATGTTTTGTTTCAGCAGCATATGCACATGGCAGGCATGTAGCACAAGAAGGACCTGTGTTGCCACCAGGAGGACTTAATGGCTGCAGATGTGATTTGCAGGGAGCAAATCCATAAGGTACTCCATAAGGTAGCAGCATGCTCTTATCTTGTGCTCCTCTGGTAACTCACAGACCAACTGCATGCAGAGCACACTGCCAGCAGAAGCACCATGTTATCAAACCATCACTTATAAAGCAATCTACATAAAGAAACAGAAGGCTCTGCTTTGTAAACTACATGGATATCTTGCTTATTCTGTACCACTGCAATATAGCCTTGAGAGAGAAGAGAGAACTAAGGGATGGGTGCTGTGTGTGTCATGTGTCTCCTTCCACTGTAAAGGCCACTGATTTGATTTGGTTCACACTTTACCACTTGGAGTATGTCAAAAGTCAAAATGAAAGGTCATCAGCAAAAGCCATATAGCAGTACACTTTCCTGTGATACAAACAAGCAGAAAAACATACAATGGATTACAAGTGAAGAGCTTATTCCTTAGTGGACATTTTGTTTACAGAAAATAAATTCTGCAAGTGTCAATTGAAAGTGACAATTGAAACTAGCCATACCAGATATCAGCATAGATTTTATTCTAGTTGTCCTGTAGGTTTTAACCTTTTTTCCACATGCTGCCACAAGATAAAGGAATGACACAAAAACTTCAGTAACTGATCTTGACCGAATAATTCACCTTAACACTACACAGAATTAAAAATCGTGAGCTGTAAAATAGCAAAAAAAAACTTGCAACGTAACAGATTTTTCATTTCACCAAAGGAAACATATTAATCCCACTTTTCATTCCACTATACAGCCACGAAGAGCAGAACGAGGCACACACATCTTCAAAACCTACTTAAAATATTAATTGTAAAGCACAGCATATTTGGCAAGTCCTTCCCTGCTACTTCCACTCAAGTGTAAAACAACATCTCTCTGAATTCTGATGTGCCACAGTCTTCCTTCCTCAGGCAATGATCTTATATCTCATTAGATAAGTAGGTCTGAGCGAGATCAGAACTGAAAATGTGCAAAGAGGTCAGGACTCAAACCTGCAGGGTATCTATACGTGAGAAGAATTCAAACACACCCACACAACGTTCATCTGAACATTGCCTCATTAGGTACAAAGACCTGTGGCCGGAGCAAGCACCATGCTGAGATTGTTCCCCCAAGATATCCAGCGATCAATTGTTCTGCTTTGTGTTTCATGGCCTAGTTAGCATGATTTTACATGATACATGCAGACATGGACCTTGTATACCACTTGCTCACTTGAAAGGATGACCCCCCTTCTTTCACGTGATGAAATCAATCAAATGATGCACAGGCAAACATGTACACGAGCACAACTTGAGATTCTCTCAGTGTTTTAGCTTAGGCAAGATTCCCTCTACTTTTAGCAGCTGTGCCCCCACAACAGCTTCGCCATGATTTTGACCAGTATTGCTGTCACTTTACCTTACCTGTACCAAACATAAACATCATGGCTGTAGTCATTCACAAGGTTTTTTGTGCACACACAGGATGCCTTAAATGCTAAAAAACAGCATTAATCATTCAAAAAGCTCCTTATCCAGATACGTAATATTACTTGGTTTGCAGATCAGAATTTCACAACTTGACATTGAGCTATTAAAAAAAATAATAATTTGGTTACTTGAAGAAAAAAAAAAAAAAAAAAAAAAGAAAGATAGAAATATCTCATTATCCATCTATCATAGAGATTCCAAAAGGAATAAGTATTATTTGCAAAAAAATTATATTTCAGCTTTACTTGTTTTTTTAACCAAATCTATAAAACCATCAGAACCATACAATTTTTAGAATTTCATTGCTGCCAAATGAAATTTGCATTACCTGCAAAGACAATTACAGTAATTCACAGTACTCTTTTTTAGTTGTACTTGAATACTATTTTGCAATTACCTATTTCCTACCATGTGGTGCTCTCAGCTTTATTCTCTGTTGATTAGCTTCCCTTTTAATCTTTTTTTTTTTTTTTTTAATCCAAAAAAGTTCTCTTTCATGATTTCATTCTTTGGCATCTAATGAATCAGGCCCGCACAGTTACCAATTATCATTGGTATTCTTATGTCTCAGTATTACCTCCCACTCCATTTACTTGTAACTGCTTTCAATTTCACGGATACATCTATATATTTATATATTAAACTGGCAAGTTTGTCATGTTTACTCTAACATTGACTACACTGTACTTTTACATAGCAAACAAAATTACCATAATTGCTTTTAGCTCAGTGATCAGCTACTTAGATTACTGGTAGCACAGAAGAATGAGGAGCTCCTCTGTAATCTAAGATAGCTGCAGTATTCCGCATAAAAGACTTCTTGAAGTATTTAAGAAGGTGAAGTATCACCTGTGACAACATGAGCATCCTTTCATTATTCCCACAAGGGATGAGCAAAGAGGAATCAATAGATGAAGAAGCACCTTCCATAGCATGGGAGAGAGGCAACCATCTGGTCCATGAGCTGCACCAGAACCTTACCAGGCAAGTTCAGGAAGCCAGGCTCCATGGGAACAGACCGCTGAATGCACTAGAAACATCTGTCCGTGCTTTGAGAGTAGAGATAATCATAGAAATATTCTACTTCTTTTTATTAAAACAAAAAAATATATATACATTGAAAAGAAAAAACACAACTAGACAGGAAACTTCTACTAGATATATATGGTTTTTACTCTCACAAAGGCACAGATATTCTGGAATACTAAAAGAAATATTTTTAGAAGAAGACTGTAGCATTACTGATCCAACTTTCCTTGAAGGTTTAACTAAAGTTCTGTAATCCCCAACTGTTAAATCCTGTTTTGCATAACCTTAACGTACAAGTGTATTTTCTATCAGTGGAGGCTGCACTTCAGTAAGGAAGAAAGCAAAATGTGTGGCTGCATGTATATCAGCAATCAATTACTCAATTTTACAAGCTTTTTAAGATGAAAGGGATGGTTTACGCCATAACACCTCAACAATTTACACACATTTGGGAAGATGAATTTTCTCCTTAGAAACCAAGGTTTCTAAGCGTCTAAACCACTACTGAAATTTCATTACCCTTGCAAAACATTACTGCATATATGGTAACAACAGCTAGCATGTATTCCAAAGCTGATAAAAATTGGGATTTAATTATGCAAATACTCATACATCAGTAACTTGCATGTATTTTCTCTGCATATTAATAGACATACATAATATACATTGATAACACACAGTTGTAACTGAATGCTTGTAATTATTCTCGGGATCAAAGCCCTTATTTAAAAATTCAAATTAATGCTTTCTAATTGTAGTAGTCACGATAGACTTACACGTGAACATAACGAAATAAAGTCCTCTACTATGTACTATATCACAGAATCACAGTATCGTAGGGGTTGGAAGGGACCTCCAGAAATCATCAAGTCCAACCCCTTTATTTTGCATATACAATAAGATAAGCTTAAAAATAACCAGTGTGAGACTGATAGTTACTAAAAACAAAGAGGTGAAACTGCATAAAGAATAGTAATATTTACTGTGCATACAGGAAAAATAACAGAACTCCAGAAACAGCATTCCTTGAGTAGAAAACGGACAGCTCACCGTCTATATAAGCGTCTCATAAGCAATAGGAAAGCTGAACTGATAGCTGGCCCTCCCTGGGCTAATGGCCTGAAACTAATCTCCAGGTAATGACTGACACTGAGGGGCTGCATTAAGAAAGAACATCAAGTCTGCTGGTCCCCACATGTGCTAGAAGCAGTAAAACTGTGCTCTTCCTACAAGAGCAGAAATGGAAACAGCATGAGACAACTGCTCACCATAGACAGCCACATACAAACCTTCGGTGACTTGGACTTTGAAAGATGTATAGCAGCTCACTATTTCCTGAGAACACATCTCGCACTGGTGATGAAACAGCCACATCTTTTCTGAGGTTTTCTAAAACTGAGATGGCAGCAGATAAGGCAGCTAGAATAGAAAGCTGTAATTTTGTACTGGAGTGATCCATCAGCGATGGGTTATTTGGAAAGGAGTGAGAACTTCAAAGAGGTGAATAATGGTTTTGTATTTCGTAAGTGCTTCTGACCTTTCTGAAGCACTTTGAGAAAAGGCTAGCATCTTCCTTTTCTTACCTAGCAAAAGTGGAATACAAAACATAACTAGCTAAGGTGGAATTCAAAGCCCACCCATATGAAAAATATGAAGGCCTATGGGATTGATTTATTTGGAAAAGCATGGTTTCTACATATGTTGAATTAGAAAAAGAAAATGACTCAAATATCACCATTTTCTGGGGGGAAAAAAAAAAATTAAAGGTAAAAATCAGATGCAGAATACAAATAGTCTAAATTATATTGGCTGAATTAGGATAGATTTATGAAGTATGGTGTATATATTTCACAGGATCTCAAATAGCGATCAGTGAAAATTTGAACTTGGAAATAGGAACCAAAAAATCTCTCCACATATCTGTTTTAGAAACAGTTGGAGATGAGGTTTGTACATTACCAAATGCTTGGCTGGGTGCTACAACCCGCTATCCAATATCTATGCATGGCTGCAAAGTGTTTCCAGTTTGAGCATTTAGAGTCTCAGCTTCCACTCTTGGCTAATGCTTCCACTCTGCCTGCCGCCTTAAAGAATCGTCCCATACCAGAAGTTTCGTTCAGAACTGGGGAAATCCTATTTTTTAAAGAAGGGAATTGAATTATATAAACAAGAATAACATAAGCAAATAATAAAGCACCATCTACACCCCCTTGAAACATCTCAGCACCAACACAGCAAGAAACAGTAAGTCAAAGTGTTGCACTATGTGGTGCCACAGGCTGGCCGCCCATCTCTGCAGCCTGCCTAGCTAATGCATACTCTCTTCTGCAGAAGGAAATCAAGCAGAGCAGTAAGGACTTGCAGCTACACTGAAATTTCCTAGCTGTGTTCATCCTTGCATCACTTGTGCATGTTTTTCAATTCTGTGCTATGCTCTCACCACGAAAGATTTCATAGCAGTTTTTGCTTCAATCCATCAGATCAGCATTAGGATTGCTGAATAAATATGGCTCTATAGCAACAAGGATGGGCTAATTAAAAGTACTTCTAGCTCAGAAGATTCAGACTAACAAGCATTTTTTAATGATCAGTTGCAGAAATTCTGCATAAAAAGCTATGTGCAGCATGAATTCGGTGTCCTTAATTCCCCAAGGCCAAAGTACGTCAGCAGCACCCAAGCTGTGGTACCACTCACACACAGCCCTGTCCCTGCTCAGAAGCTGAACCTCCGCCCCCCACCAGCTCTTTTGGGATATGCGGTCCTAACATAGTAGCTGAATTTAAAGGCAGCTCCTGAAAAGAAGCTCCGGACACACGTTCCTCTGTTGTTAATGTTTCATCAACTACTGTGTTGAAACCCAGACAGCAACAATGCCCAGTGTGTGCTACCTATTTGAAAGAACAGCCAATGAAGGTACAAACAAAACAGAAACATGACCTGTAAAAATAAATGCAAATTCTCAAGCTGTTTCTACACTAATTTGTCAGGTGTGGCACTGCTAGCTGAATCACAGCAGCACCAACATCAAACTATAGGATGAGAAATGGTTCTAGCAATGAGAGCAGCCTAGAGGCTTTTGTTTGGTTATGAAGTATAACTCTGGATCATTTTTACCTAAAAGTTAAATTTTACAAGTATAAACCAGAATATTTTTGTAGTGTAGAAAATGATTATTTTGTGGTCTTCCTTAAGAACTTTGAGAAAGCACATGAATACTTAAGAAAAATAACTAAATTCTTATTTCTAAAGGAAAAAAAAAAAAATCACTGAAAATATTCCAATTAACATATCAGTTTATATTTGTATTCTGCGTCACTAGTTTTTAAAGGGAAGAACTGCCCCCCCAGCCAGTGTCACTAGATGTGACAGTCAAAGTTAAGAAGTAGAACAGTTAAATTAGATGGGGCTCATTACTCAGAAGCACTGCTAAGAAATATGGAAAGCTGTGAAGATTCCAAACAAGGGCTGTGACTTTCTTAGAAAAAGTCCTGCATAAATTCACAGTTACACAGTAGTTGGTTCTTTTTCCACTTACATACACTAATCTTATAAAATTAAGCTATTTTGTATCCTGCTTGGTATTTCCACAATGACATCTGAATTGCACTTTGGAGTCCCCAGCTAGGAATAGAGCTCAAGGTGATTATTAGTCTCACATTTAAATAACAACAAAAAGTAGAACAAATTAAGAAAAGCAAATGCAGAAACTAATTTAATTACAGTTCTCATATACACACAGGAAGGGCAGGATACCTGAAGAGAAAGGAGTTACATTTCTTCACAATCTGCTTATTACAGGGGCACTCAGGATCACACGCTCTGTCCTCTCAAGCCTGCTGCAAACAGTTTCCTTCACACCATGTAGTCAAGAAGGGAACAACTGAAGAAGAATTTGAGGATAAATCAGTGCATTAATTGAGGTTATCTAGATTGTGATAGATGGGGACAACGTACTAAACAAGTTACTAAAGCAGCTGAACTCATCTGTTAAAACCAAAATGAATGGATAAACAAAATTAAGTTCACTTTCTCATTGATTTTTATCCAGCTGCACTGGACTATAAAAGAGCTATCGGGGAAAGCTATCCATTAGCTGTCAACTCAGAATGCCTTCAGAAGCAATTGCTAATCCTCCAGTGATGTCTCACTAAATCCTAATCTCTACAAATTGCTCTTAGGAAGAGCATTAAACTTGACATCAAACCAGGTCTTTAATGCTTCCTAACGTTATTCAACCTGTGAGCCATTAGAGATCATATAATGCAATACAACTTTTAAATCCAGTAAAAAAAAATGCATAAATCAGATAGATAATGTCAATGCCAGGTCTAGATCATCCTATGTTTTCTGTGCTGTGAAAGAAGAAAGGAATACGGAACATCCTAATTAAAAAAAAATATCTTACAATTCATAAAAATTAAGAGACAACAATTATGCTTCAGTTTTGCTTTGCAATATGATCTCTTCTTATACATATATAAAGTTTTAAAAGGGCACTGAAAAAGGGGGGAGATTGATTCACCAAAATTTCAGTGCTCACATCACTTCAGATAAGCAGCAAAATAAAAAGCACATTAAGTTTTCCATCCTGTCACAATCTTAATCATTTCACCAAGAATGAGAACGGCTAAAGCAATACGACATTGATAGAAATTAATAAGGCACTAAGACTAAGATTAAAAGAGCATTTTAGGAAAAGAGGACTGGATTTGTTCAACCTCATGATGCTCTCCTAAGCCTGCTGCTTGAGCCTGTCTAGATCTCTGCGAATGGCATCCCACTCCTCAGGCATGTAGACTACACCTGTAATGCTATAAAGGACAGAAAGTACCACAACAATAGCAGGGAAGCAAAGTCTTTGGCTACAGCAAATCAGAACAAGAATAAATGCAGCAACCACAGATGCAGAAATGAAGGAAAAGAGCTGCTTACCTTTGGAAGGCCTTGGGTACACATGGATCTCCAGCAAAAAAAAAAAAAAAACCTTTACCTCCACTGCCAACCCTCAAATGAAGTCTGGGAAGGGGTGGATCCTGGTTCCACCCCTTCCAGTCACTCAGCTGCATTGTGTGCCCCTGAGCTCCCCTGGGTTGGCCCTGCCTTCCCACCAGGTGCTCCATCACTGCTTCAGGCCTTGACTTAGCATTCCACTACACCACCACACATCTTAGTGTCATCTGCAGGCTCTCAGAGGGTGAACTATATTCTACTGTCAACATCACTGATGAAGATATTAAAGAGCAAATACTCTGGGAAGTTTTATTTATTCCTTGGGAAGCAGAAAATAATCAAAAAGCCAAGATAACTTATTTTTAAATGAAAAGTTGATTCCTTTTAAAATGATGGATCAGATTTTTTGAAGATATCTGTCATTCAGAACACATATCCCCTACACTAAATTTTAGTATGTTAGAATTTAATAGTACTATATAACGGTCTGAAATTAAGAAAAGTCACTAAATAACTGGGTACCCACAGAAACAGTTTATCTCTTTCAGAGATAAGACACATAAATCCATTAAAGCACAGGTTTCCAAGGTAAAAGTGCAGCAGTACATATAACTAAAAGATGTTATGTATAGTCAAAAGACAGTTGCATCTGAATCAAGACAGAAAGTACCTCATATGCAGAGGAAAGGATAGGTCTATTTAGCCTGCTATCTCAGTGATCTATTTGGTTCTTGGAGGATAAATTTAGCAGCTGCAAACTCAAAATATTGTAACAGAAGAGAAGTTAAAAGTAGTAAATAATGGGAAATTGTATCAAAACATCTTTGGCATCCTCTCCAAATGAGGATGTTGTATTCGGAATGAAGGAATCAATGTGAAACTGATCCTTCATCAGAGAGTAAAACTGCTCTGCATACTGTTTGTTCAACAGTTCAGCATTCACATAATTAGTAGTACAACTCTCACACAGTCAGCAGAGAGATGCAAAACAAAGCCCCTGAAGTATCCACAGCCAGAAGTTAACTGGTAGACAACACAGAGGATAAGGACTTCACAGAAGCATAGAATTGTAGGGGCTGGAAAGGACCTGAAAGAACATCAAGTCTAATGCTCATACTAAAGCAGGTTCCCTACAGCAGGTCACATAAGGAGGAATTCAGGCAGGACTTGTGTATCTCTGGAGAAGTAGATTCCACAACCCCTCTGGGCAGCCTGTTCCAGGGCTGTGGGACTCTGAGAGTAAAGAAGTTCTTCCTTCTATTACTTTCTGTGTTCCAGTCCCCCGCTTACTGGGAGAACAGACTGCATGGACTTGAGCACCGAGGAATGCAGCGGAAAATTCCATATTTATGCAGTACAGTCGTACCAACATTGTAATTTGAGCAATCACAAGAATTTGATACACATAGATATATATTTGATATATATACATATATATCCTTATTGCTTTTGGAAAACATTTCAGAGAATTATTCTCTAATGTCTCATCTCCATGTCATACAAAATAGGAGCTCAAAATATAAAGATAATAAAAGAAATTATAATTTGAAACAATGAGCACATGAAAACAATATCAGACAGAAACTTTAATTTGATTTGCACTGAGAATAATTTTCAAATATTTTCTTGTGAAATAAGGTGAGGAAAGACTCACAGAAGAGTGCAAACTTGGATATTCTCCATTTGAAATACAGAAGAAAACTAATCCACTGTGTCCACATGGAGATCATAGACTGTAACAAAAAGGTGAAAAACATGAATATATTCTGATAGTCTTATTTTGTTATTTCTAGCAGCAAAATATACAATCAGCTCTGGGCAGATCTCCCCTCGCTCTGGGGTCTCCCTTAGCTGGGCTCCCCTGTTCCATCCCTGAATGCACCTGACCTGGAGCTGATTGCCTCTGAAAAACATCAGGACCTTCTACAGCTCCTTCTTGGAACAGCAAGGAGACTGAAGGAAAATTAAAAAAAAAAATAAAAGGGACATCAGTTTTAACTCAGTTCTCACAGAAAAACAAAAAAGCAGAGCTGATTCAAAACATGAAGAAAAAGGAAGTCAGTAGGCATTACAAATAAAACTTGTCAAAGACTCGGGAGTCTTGAAAAAAGAAAAAGGAAGGGGAAAGGAACGGAAGAGGAGAAGTATGAGAACATAAAATATAAATATCTCAAATGACACTGCAAGCCAATCCATGCAAGTATGGAATGCTCTCCTCTCACTGAGAGAGAATGTAACAGAGGAAAACAGGAAGATAAATGACAACACATCCTTTCAAAAATGAAATCTATCCCGAGCAAATAATTCAGGAAACCAGGAGAATTTTAAAAGCTATTAGCTAAAGGCAATAAACAAGGCATTTAAGTGTATTTCACAGGAAGCCTATGAAAGAATCAGACGCTCCACTAAAAGATCAGGCATCAATAATGGATACTACAGATAAAATAAATGACTTCTTTGTATTGATCTTTACCACAGAACATGACAGAGGAACATTTCCTGCAGACATTACATTCCTAGCAGGAACCACTTACAAAGAAAATGAAGCACTTGCATAAAAGAAGCATCAAGAAAAGGTTCTAGAAAACTACTTTTAAAAGTTCATTGTGCATTCCAGGGCATTTGTGAAAAGAATAGAACAATCTATTAAAAAAATGACAACAATAAAATAGAGCTGACAACCATCACATAACCAGATTAAGTACCCAATTGTGTCTCCCACTTTCATCAAGACTGAGCAGGATATTCCCAAAAAAATGTATTTTAAAGTCAGAAAATGACAGTTCACGGAGAGCGAAATTTCTACTGGAGCACTCTATAAATTTCTTCCTTCCCCCCCCCAAGACTCTCAGAAGATTTCTATAGACTAGGAAAGACCCATCAAAAAATTCAACATGAATCAAGTTCCAAATGCAGAACAGTAACTATCTTCTTAATGATAAGCAAGTATCGTATCTATGTCTCTCAGTTGCTTGCACCCGTACTTTTCACCTCTGCAGCAAGCAGCAATGAAGTGAAAGTTGGCTGGAGACAAATGGTACAAGGCAGGAAATAAGTAGGACTCAATGCCATCATTAGATCTTCCCAGTAATTACACAAGAAACTCTGAATTTAAATTTCTCTTATTAGGTGGAATTCTAAAAGATACAGCTGTCCAACCATACTTGTTTTGTTAAAATGATACTAAAAGGAAATAAAAACATTGTGAGCTCCGCTATCATGAATAAGGTACTTTGGGCAAGATTTCCTGTTTTTCGAGGCTTGTGTAGATACAAAGAAATGTTCATTCAGCTCTGAATGCAATGGTATCACTGAAGTAACACAGGCTCAACCAATTAGGAAGCCTTTCCGGAGAGGAAATGGAAGAGTCACCTTAATGGCTCATGATAGAAGGAATTCCTTCCCTAGCTCGTATTACTACTTTCTTTTCAGGAGTGCCACCCATCTGAGGAAAATCCCTGGGAGAAATAGTATAGGATTCTGCTGAAGTGCACAGTAGGAATTGATGCCAGACCCAGCTCTGGGCACAGCACTTCATCCTGGAGTTATTTCCTTCTTAGCTCTTCAATAATTCACCTACAGGCAGCAGTTTTATCATAATCAATCAGGCCTATGAGAAAAAAATGCTTGAGCTTCATAATGCATATAATTTCTAGCTTTTCTAATCTGTCAGTCTTCTAAATCTGTCTTTCTCATTGCCTCTGAGCACAAGACTTCTCTTCCTACCTCTGCTGTCCCGTCCTCTCTGGGCATTTCTGGAAAATTTTAGCAACAACAGAAGACTCAGGGCAGAAAACTGAAAACAGCACTTGCCATTTCATCAGTAGGGAATAAGTGTAATAGCATATATTAAACTCTGAAATGAGGAAGACAGCTTCTGGTATGCTTATTGTGAATATATTCTCCAAATACTGCAGAACTTGACAATAACTGTTGTATGTCTCAATTAAGAAGGTTCTGCAGAACCAATCAGTGGAATTTTTATGTGATTTGATAAGCAGCCATACAGAATCTATTAGATTTCCTGCCTATTACAAAATCACACCCAAAACAGCAACCAAAAAAAAGGAGTACCCAGTCTTCCTATGGTCATACATTGATTACAGGTTAAGACTCCAAATATAACATGAATTTTATAACTTCAGTACATACAAAAAACCATCTAAAAATCACGTATTCAGTGATGCATTTCACAGTGACTATACACAGTAGTTATGCAACCAACTGCTTCAGTAGGAAGACATAGAACCATATAGCTTTCCTTTCTGAAGGACAGACACTTATCTAGGATAGAAACTTCTGAAGAGAAATTCTAACCACCCAAACCAACAGCATGATGGTCAAAAAGAAATACTACACACCAAAATTGCACATGACATAGAGATACTACCCATATTAGCCCTTTGTTTCATACTAGAGTATATATTACCATCAAAGCTCTACTTGTGAACCCCAAGAAAACTGGAAAGGTAACTGCTTCAAACAAATGGCCACCACAAATCTTTTATTTTCCCCTACTGCTCTCCTGCCTACCAGCTGAGCACCCTGACACGCGATCAAAACTAAGATATATGGAAAGGGATGTAACACCTGGAAAGCTTTAACTCCTGCGTTATTTTTAAAGCAAAGCATGCAAAACTGCAAACTGATTTTTAGAGTTCTGATGCTTATTTAATGAGATTACGATGTAAACATTACAAATCAAGACTGGCAGAAGCATTGAGAGTCATGCAGAACACAGAAATCTTGCCAAAAGTTCTTCTGTACAGATACCACTGCTCAATAAAATGGACATTTAAGTCCTGCATAATTGGGCCAGACTGTCTACTGTGCCCTGTGTCCAGCCACACACAGAGACACTACTGACTTCAGCCATAACAAATCAAGAACCACAGGCTGAAACCACCACTGTCAAAATTAATGCCACTCTAAGACCATTTCAGCACAGTGAGGATCAGACCCTGAATAGCCTGGGGAAAATATATCTCCCCTTAGGTGATGCACACCATAGACTCTGGTCATAAACAGGATGCTGAACCCAAGCAAGCTGCTAATAGTACCGAACTATTTATTTATTACTCCTCCTTGTTTTCATTTCATTATCGTGTTTGCAACCAGAATACTCCCAGCTCTCCATTCCAAACAGCAGATTATGCCACTTAATGGCAATTAAATGTCCTAAAGGCATTAAAAAGGCTATTACCAAAACATATTTTCAAGCTCTGCCATAAATTATTTCACATAAGCTTTGAAATGCGTAACAAGTGAGCCTTCAATAGAAACAACTGTGCTGGGGTCATATGTCTACATGCAAACAAAATATTAATCTTCAGTAATAAACAACAATAATAAAACCATCTCTAAACTACTAAAACAATCAAAAGGCATGAGAATTTTGAGATGACAAATTGTTCCTAACGTGCCTTTAATATCTTTTCTTCATAGGGACAACATTTTGAAACCTTTAAGCTAACAGCAGGAAAAAATAAGCTAATAGGACAACATTCAGCAAGTTTTTCATTTATCTATTTACACTTTAAAGCCAAGAAGACCTGGGGAAAGCCATGAAAAAAAAAAAAAATATCAAGTAAAATAAAACAAAAAAAACCTACTTTTTTTTGTATCAGAATCAAACTTTGGAAGGGAGTTAAAAAGAAAGAAGGTAAAATCAGCACCTGGCAATTTTCTGCTGAGCTACCTCAAAATCTACCTCAAGCTCCATCCTAGATCCGTGCTAATAATTACATTTGCTACTGTTAGAACAAATCTTTTTTTCTTTTATTTCTCTTCGAGATGAACACAGCTTCCTTTAATAAAAGTCAACTATGAGCATATGCAGAACAACAGACTAGGGTAAGCAAGGCACTCCTTTGTGTTTATTTTAAATGTTAGTTGAGGCCCACTTATTCTCACTTATCTCATTGGGTTGGGATTTGGCTAAGGATCCCACCTACTCAGAGAGCACTTGGTCTCTATGTATAGAAGACTACACCACACCGAATGTGTTTCTTCCTTTTGATGTGAGATATGGCAACAGTAACACTTCAGCTTTAACATGTAATGCGAAAGCAATATAAATCTTAGTCCTTAATAAAATTCCCGGTGACAACTGCCTATAAAATTAAGCTGAAAAGGTTTAAAGGGGTTGTCATAATGGCAGCTGTTGGCCTAATGAGTGCCCCAAATTCAAACCTGATTCAACACACTGCAGAACAAAAAGACAGGAATTATTAATTAGAATAACTCGCTTGCTAGGGCACCTTGTACACAGCCCTGCACCACTGTCAGATACACTTTGCTATTCAGACACATACCTTGGCTGCATTTGGAGACATACTTTTGAATAACCCAAAAACTACAAGCTTCCCTTTAATCCATTATAACAAAAGAAGGTATCAGATCTATTAAAGAACTACTGAAAATGATCACACACATAATCCACAATATTTCTGACATTTAGATTAAGTGCATATTCATTGTAACACATCTCTCATTTCTCACTTTCTTCATCACATCATTATTTCTCAAATAAGAAAGCATGAGCTTGAAGAAAAGTAGTTACTCATTTTTATCCATCACCAAGTCTTGCACAATGCTGGGGGATGATGTGCAGACTGGTAAGCACACCAAAAGGATGGAAATAAAGTAATCCTACAGCAGTTATCTATGACAAGAGCAGCACACTGTCCAACTTACTGATTTTCTGGTGGTAGTGGGAAAAAATTTACCAAATTCAAGGTGAACCTGCAAATTTCAGTTGCAATTACGAAGGGCAAAAGTTCAAAGACAACAGTGCAGTACATCTCATTTAACGCTATCTCCATCTATGCACTATGGGATATGCTTTGTCAGGACCCAGAGGGAAAAATCACTTTGTTCCATAAAGCAGGAAATCATATTAGCAACTAATACAGACATGATGTACTGCTGAACCTCAGGAATTTTGCTGCAAGTTTTGCTTGGTTTGGGGTTTTCTTTTCGTATCAATTTATTTTCCATAACCAGTACTGAAATGTCAAATCACATATTTCAGATAACATCCTGCTATTCACTTCTTTTGGCCCTTTTGATTATCCCCACACAGAGCTGAGCTCAACTTTAAAATCTTAAATTACCCTCTTGTCAATGCAGTTTAACCAAAATCTGGTGTTAATTAGGAGATCTTCATTATGTTTTGGACTCTGCATTCTCCAGCAATCTTTTCACCTTAGTTCTAATGTAAAGCATCTAGGCCAGTGCTTGCCTGTGATCTATCCTTCTTTTGGTGGTTTCTAAAGAGCAGCTGGAGCAGCCCACAGCTCCCACTGAATGCCCAGTTACATGAGAGACCATTGCCTCAGAGCCCAACTCAAATTCTGCACTTCAATCTTTTATCCAGTCTTCAAAGCCACAACCAATGACACATGCATAAAAAAGTGGAATATATTTCTGCAGAATAAGATCATATTTAGAACAGCCACCTTACAGCTTTTCTCTCTTTAAAATCTGCATCCCAGAAATTGTTAGGGCCCCTGACCACAGTTAGCTCGTTGCCCTATTTTGTGTGTTGGTTACTATGTTTCACTACATAAAATACAGTAAACTTATTTTTAAGTAGCATTTTTTAAGTAGTATTTCCTAAGGAAATACATGCTACTAGTCTATGCTGTCCTACAGGTTGCATTAATAAACAGGATTAAAATCTTGAAAAATATTGAGAGTATTAGGATGTTAAGGGATGGTCGAAAAGTAATCTGTAATTAAATAATTCAAATGCAATGTATTTAATTCATTAGATATAAGGGATGGTCGAAAAGTAATCTGTAATTAAATAATTCAAATGTAATGTATTTAATTCATTAGATATAATCTTACAGCATCTTCTTTATGCGATTGTCATTAAAAAATAAGCTCCCTAATAAACTCACACTGCTTTTAAAATTGCACAATTCTCAGAGTATGAAAAACTAAAAGAGTTCACAAGGATGATGATTCCTTTCATCGTCTCATATACTTTATCCTCACTGCAGGATTACCCACAATAATCGCTTCACAGGGGACTGCTAGCTCTGCTCTCTGTCTAAAACACTTCGTATTCTGCAGGTACATCACTCTTCAGTCAGGATCACTGATAGAATCAGAGGTAAATGTATTTCACTTATTAGCAACATTGCATACATAACCGTCCATGTTTCCAAAATACCCTCTGTGAACAAATGAGCAAAGAGGAACATTACTCAGCAACGCCTCAAACTGTGCTCGACCACATTCACAGGTGCAGCTTCCAGCAGCAATGCTGCAGCTGGCTACAAATCCTGTACACCTGCCAAGGCAATGGGTGAGAGCCGTCCCCACATATGTAAGCACGAAGTTTAGCCAAGACTTACTCAACTACAGAAATTCAGTGGATGCAAGCAGACTCTAATCTCCCCCTCCGAATTTAAAAAGACAATATCTGACCCTTCTTCCCTCTCAAACACATCACTGTTAAAATTTCAGTTCCGTATACCAGAATAAATTCAGCATCCAGGAACTAAAACCTGCAAGAATTCTGTCTTGCAGGCAGATATATCTAAAACCAACAGAAAATATTAAGTTACTATTCTTGCTTTTCACTCAGGACTGAACAGGCCTCTGTAATGAACATGCTCCTGTTCTAAAAAGGTATTAAAAGCACTTTTTTTTTCCCCCCCTCTGTGCTTTTGCAGAAGAGAAGAAAGGGTGGTTAATGTTGCCAGAACAGCAGAACAGCTCCCTTAGCAGAAGTGCAGCCCTTTTAGCTCCCAGCCAGCCTTTTCCACAGCAAGGCAAATGCAGCCACCAAGGACAAACATTCCTTGGTGCCGATAAAGCCCTCAGACTAAGCTCTGTATTTCTGAATGCTGCTTTTTCTGTGTTTTTATTATCATCTTGAGTGCGAAGGTCCCCAGCTTCACAGCCCTAGAGTTAACTGGTTGAGGCAAAAGTGCAGCCTGCTGGCACAGCACTGAAAGAAAGGTGGTGGGAAAAAGCCCTTGTGCATTAACGCAAACCTGATACAAAAGTATCTAACCTCAGTTCAATGGCAAAGATAGGGTCTTTTCGACAGCGCTTTAAGATAATCAGCTTATTTAAAAGTATGTACTATAAACCCATAAACAGCATTCACAGGGAACAACTTCACCTGCTAAGAGATGCTACAGTTTACCAGCATGTTTCTGTCTCCAATGATTTTGATTAATGGAAAGTAGCTACAGCTGATTTTTATATTGATATTACACTGAGACAGTCCTGAGATTAAAGAGCTGACCCAGTGAAACATGACAATGCCTTGCATAAAGAAAAGTTATAAAGGCTGAAATCTAAAGCAGAAGAAACTCAGGCTGCTTAAGGAAAAACACTGTACATGACTTTTTGGCCTTTTACTGAAAAAGCACAGTTTTTAGAGTAAATTGAACTCCAGCACTGTGTCCCTTATGTAGCTGGGTCAGACTGAAGGCTAAAGACTAATGCGGTAAAGCAGGCTATTTATGAAATAATTACAGAAGTACATCTCCCCTCCTAAATCAGGAGCAGTGACATCCATCAGAGTAATACCATCAGTGAAGTCTCTGAACCCACGGCCCACTGAACCCAGCACTGCAAATGTTTTGGTTTTCTTTTTTTGCTTTGAAAAAGTTAGATGGCAGCAAAAGGACTGTAACATTTCAGTTCAGTGCATCTCTATGTTTCAAACAAAAACTGTTTCTTTTTGGCAAAATCACTGACAGATTGAACAACAATGTTATTTTTCTCTCCACATAGCTTTTCTCTTCAAACAAACAAACAAAACAACAAAGAAGAACAAAGCACAGCACTTGGGAGACGATCAATAGATTGTTTTTTCAAAGTATTAATAAACCAGCTCCCAAGTCACAACCTCTGGAATAGCCTGGTACAACTTTGATGATAGCCCTCTCACCACTTACACTGTAACACACAGGGAAAAAACTGAGTCCCTACAACTGGTTTTGGTTTCTTAGTATTTAGCAGTATTGCTCAACCTGGAGCAGGTGGGATGGCTACAATCACAGAATGGCCTGGGTTGAAAAGGACCACAATGAACATCTGGTTCCAACCCCCTGCTATGCAGGATCACCAACCAGCAGACCAGGCTGCCCAGAGCCACATCCAGCCTGGCCTTGAATGCCTCCAGGGATGGGGCATCCACAGCCTCCTTGGGCAACCTGTTCCAGTGCCTCACCACCCTCTGGGTGAAAATCTTCCTCCTGATATCTAACCTAAGCTTCCCCTTTCTCAGTTTAAAACCACCCCCCCTTGTCCTATCGCTATCCACCCACAACTGTCAGCCACTGGGAGCACACCACTGAAAATGCTATTTTATCATCAACTCAAACAGGAGATGTAATTAAAATGTTAGCATTGTATAGTGTAGTATAACTGAACACACTTCATGCAAGTTTGTTTCTGTTAAAACCCTGTTTACCTTTAGAAGCATTGCAGGCTAGATTGTATGTTTTCTACAACACTTGCTTACCATGTAACAAAAAATCCCTTGTCAGTGCAGTAACAGACCAGCACAGACAGTGCAAGAGAATATCCCAATCTTATCAAAAATGCTTGCTTTAAGAGTTCTGACATCAATGAGAATAATCAAATCTGAAAAAGCAGTGCTTTGTTATTAATACTAATTTAGTGGATTGCTGTTTCACAGTGCTATAGCCCCTCTAGCTGGTAACAGCCAGCAACCAAAGCCCAGTCCCTGAGAACCAGAATCATGAACTTAACCGCAGTGATGCTGTGAAATGAAAAACATGATGATAATAACTTTTTCTTTTTTTTTTTTTTAATACTTTTCCCATACAATGCAGTGTGGCATCTCTAATGTTTCAGAAAACAACGTATGTGCTTCAGGAAAAACTCATCCCTGTCATATTGCTACCTGGAGACGTAGCAGAGAGAGAGGAAAATAGTGCACAAAACAAGAAGTATTATTTTCCAGAATGATATTTAAAAAATAAAATAAAATTCAGAGCAGAGTGTTATTTATAAGTGGCATGAAAAGAATTCACGACTGCCATTTCTCCTGAGAGCCTACAGCTAACCAGCTGCAATCCCCCAGAACACAAAGGTTTTACTACAGGACATGTTTCATGCAGAGAACGCACAGCATAATGGTGCACTGCTTCATGGTTATAGTGAAAACACAAAAACAGAAAGGAAAAAGCATTAACAGAAGCTCAACTCTAACAATCATGTTTAAATAATACTGAAGACTTTTAAAAAGCAGCATTTTCAAACTGATGTACATCTATGTGCACAGCACATTTTGTAAGCATTGACAATACAATCTAACACAGTAACAGATTTTATCACACAGATGTTCTCATTTATTGACCCCAATTCTGCACATGCTTAAGTCTACTAAAAGCATCACCAGCACATCCTAAATTGGGCCTCCAGGTTTGCAAAACTGGGCCATACAATAATCCCATTATAAAAAACAAAGACTGTGAACTACTTAATGCAGCAAATCTTCTACCCAGAATATTATCAAGATATACTTTCCTCAATTTTTTTGCTAGCAAAGTTACAGAATGCTTCACTGAAAGCTCTCTTCTAGCAGGTCAGAATATCAAATCCTTTTTCTACAAAGAGGGCCTACAAATGGTCAATACATCACTTACATGCATCTTCCATATAAATATAAAGCACAAGCTGGGAACAGGAGAAGGATGGGACATGAGAGTAGGGCCCTTTGGATTTCTAAAGCATTCATTCTAATTTAGAAAGGAAAAGCAAAGCCATAAATGAAAAAAAAAAAAGAAGAAGAAATCAACAGGATTTGCTACAGCAAAAAGAAGAAGCAGTACAAGTTGTTTGACTTCTTTTACGAGGACTGGAAAAAGGAATTTCTTGAGGCATTTCAGACCAAGGTTTCCCCTTGTCTTCTTACCCAGTTCATTCTGAGCTATTGCAGCAAGATCTGGACAGTGAGCCTCTTCTGTTCCACCTGAGCTTTCCCTGAACATTTCCTTCTTGCAAACATACAAATTTCAAATTACTCTATGGAGAAAACACACATTGCTTTGGACTTAAAAAGCTCTATGGCGATCTGTTGCTAAACACGATACGAATGGAGTTATCTTTGAAGCTAACAGCTTGTCTCCTGCAGTCAGCAATCAGTCATCAGGCACACAGTGCAAAAAAAAAAAAAAAAAAAAAAAAAAGGGTTATATGTTGCAAAGGCATTAAAGTCACGGAATCCTCCTGTTTACATGCTGTGTAAGAAACACAGCTTTGGAAATACAGAACACTGCACTGGAGGGCAGAATACACAGAGATAGAAAAGATGAAATGCTGAAAGAACTGTATAGGTTTTACTCATCTATCTTTTGAAATAATACCTGAGTACATGCACCTTTGGAGCCAAAGCATATTGATAAAGTTTCAGAAACAAACATCTAAACATTCAGCAGTAAGCACTTTGCAAGGTGTTTTCCCTCACGTCAACAAATTTCATCAGGAACAACTAACTCAATTAAGTGTTTTTTCTGTTATAAAGAAACTGAAATTTACAAATGAATCTATCAGAATTCTCCTCAGGGTTGCTTTAGTCACTTCCTCTCTCTTGAATGTCTCTTGACCTAAGGGGAGGCAGACGCTTGTTTGAGAAAAAAATAAATACCTGGTTAAATCCACTCACTCACCTGCATGCATTTCCTCTCCCTGCCGCCATCTGCACTGCTCAGAAAAGCCCTAGCCTGGCAAGCCTGGTGGGTCAGCCCCACAGCAAGCCACTTTTCTCCACTACAGCTGTACTTCACACAGAAGAACGGCTTAGAAGGTCTAAAAAAACTCAAAAAAATGGCAGGTATGAAAGCAGGTTTAAGAGAGGTCCGCTGCAGAAATTAGCTGATGAGAAACCACTATCTCCTTGCTCAACGACTCTTTAAACTCCATCACATTGATCCCAAGTCCCTTAGAGTAAGACATCATCTCCATGACCCAAAGTATTTTGTTCTTTATGTGACTGAATTTAGTCTAATCTTGTAACGCAAAAACAATACCTATGCTTAATAGCAAGTGACAACAAATCCCTTCCAGACAACAGAACCTGAAAGAGACTTCCAAATGAAAAAGACGTGTTTCAACTTGGCTTTCAGTTCGGTTATCTACAAGGAACCCTCTTACAATTATCAAATACATTTCTACTTTTGTGCAGGTTCTTCTCTAACCCATGCTGCAAGGCCAAGCACCACAACCAAAGCAGTTGCCTTGCTTAGCAGAGACCAAGCCAAAAACCTTGAGGTCCAGAACCTCCTTGAAAACAGGGATGCTGCAAACATCCAAATGCTTGTTTGTATTTTCTCCCCATGCCTGCAGTGAAGATGCAGATTTGTTCAACCCATAACAATAAATTTCAAAAAGAACTCAGCAAGCTCAGAGACATGCAAAAGACACAAGTTTTTATGCATTTATTTCTCTTTGTGATCAGGTCACCCCACATGACTGCACTAGGCATGTTTTCTTGCACTCGCAAACAAATCATGGTAGAAATCAGCAAAGTTAAACAACAGGATGCTGTAGATACTTCCTGAAAGCCACATGAGCTATAGAATTTACCGATAAAGTCAAAGCCAAATCCACAGCAATCCTTGCATTTACTGGGCTTTGCAGAAGGCTTCAAAGCAATGAGTGAGATGATAAATGCACTGCAACACTAGACACAGTGCTGTAGACAGAGACAGGTCTTTCGCTTTAATTTTTAATTTCCATTTTCTGTGGGTTTAGACAAACCACTGACATTACTTTAGCATAATACTTTGTAATGAATCAATACTTTAATTTAATAATGGTATTCTGTTGTCAACATATAATATATCACATAATGTCCTTGTATAGTTGCTAAAAAAATATGCCCAATAAAATGCAAGCCTTTGCTTCTGCCAGTGATCACAGCTTAAATCAACATAATGAGAATCTGTACAGCCCCCAAAAGATTTTTCATAGGGATTAAAAGGCACCATGGAGTCATTTCAGCCATATCCCTTCCTGTTATCATACCAGTGCTGTGAAAGTTCTCCAGGTCATGCTATTCCAACAAATACTTCAACTAAAGGGAAATATATCTGAACTGAATCATCGTACATATCTGTGAGCACAGCCTTCATATAAGCATTCAAATTCCTTATGAACTTGATGAAAAGTGTGCTAGTTCCCAACTATAACGGGGATTATAAATGTAAAAGTGAAATTAAGCCCAACGTCATTCCACCTAATTGAACAGAGGAAAGAAGTTATAACCATAATAAATGAAAAATAAAATTACAAATACTTGTGCTTTAGGGTATATTCTCTATTTGTTATTTTGTATCTTGGCATTAGCTTTGGTGCTGACAAGTATATAAGGCGGAAAACACAAATCTAATCACATCTGTGGTACACTGACTCATGGTATGGGAACTGAAAGCAAGTAGAATGAGAATAAGAAGGAAATGCTTTCAGAGTTCCCAGTTCGATATATTTTTCTTTGTTCCATGGCCTTTGATGCTTCATAGATTATTAATCTATGCCATATTAATCTCACTCAGTGCTACAGGCACGTGTTCTAGCATCACATGTGCACTCCTTGATTCCAATGACAGCTCACGATCAGAACGCAAAGCGCTCACAGATACTTGTCATTCGTTGGCAGGATGCTTCAGAGCTCTGGAAAGAGTAGGTCTGGTTTTACTACAGTTTGGCACCTCCCACTACACCCTCCAGTTGGTGAAAACCCCGCAGTTCCATGTAAGTGTCATCTTTAATGTGAAAAAGATATTTGAGTCAGTGCAAAATAAAACAAACAGCTTTCACCAAAATGTCAGTGCTGGTAACAGTTCAGCTGCCAGATGCTTGTTACTTGAACCCATGCCGTGCATAGCAAACAGACAGAGATATGACTAGGACAAACGACTGGACTAGAAAATCTTTAGCAGGAAATCAAAGTGTGTTCAGGCTGCAGTCTGGACACAAAAGAAGGTCGCAAATGGACTTCACAAGATCTATTGATTAAGATTTCTGTAACATCTCTTTCCCTGGTTACAACGCATTACTTGAGCCCCACCTGCCTGACCTCAGCTCTCTGCATTAGCCTTTTGTCATAGGAACACCACAGAAACCACGGGGTATTTCACAGCTGAACACACCTATAAGTACAACATCTCAATTTAAAGATAATAACATTACTGAAAAACTCAGAATACCATGAAAAAAATGCACAGTGGAAAAAATCAGGGCATGACACCATAGAAATGAAACCAATGGTTTGATAATAATAAAACCTCACCGGCGCATTCCAGTCAGTTGGCTGATTCTGCTCATCTGTGGGTTAGGCTATCCTAAATCAATGATTGATTTTCACGTTGAATGCTGGGAAATGAGGCTAAAAAGCCACAATCTGTACATGAACATGAAAAACACACGCAGGCACACAGTACAGAAAGAAAGCCGATGAGTCAATGGCTTTTGCTTAGTCAGAACCTGAAGGATCTTCAACGAGAACTTGCAAAGCAGCTCACAGATAGCTTGACTTTGAGTGAAACACAACCAAGAATTATTGTCATTATGCACACCCACAAAAAAGTGAGAGATTTCACAACATCTCCTCAGCTGAATACACACACAGAGAAAAGGCTTTACCGGCATCGACTTCAGGTGGGCAATCATCTGGCTTTCTGAAGAAATAGCTCCCAATTTGTTCTCCATTTCCTCAAGTCACATTTTGAGCCCATTTTAACACGTTGAAGCAATTAAATGAACTGCCACATGAATAATGACAGCTGCTTCTTTTCTTAGAAGCCACGAAAGGCTAAATAACCCATAACCCCTGCCTCCATCTGTGCCTTGCCAAGCCGGCGGATCACACAGGGCTGTACACTGCTTTGAAAGCTGGGGCATCAGATTTGTCATGTCAGATTTGTATTCACATGACACAACAGATCCACGACTTCCATTTCAACAGCCACCGGAGCAACGGCCACATAAGGACCATGCAGCTGAATTTACAAAATGAGGATGCACTTGTTTAAAAGAATACCCTTCCTTGCTAAGAGCTGTTAGTCAGGGCAATGCGAACTCAGTGGCAGACGCAGGTACTTGTTGTAGGGTCACACCATGGCAGCACTTCCTGACAGGATGAATACATTACTTGTCCCTCCCCCCTCTGATAGATACTGCAGCCTCAGAGAATTTCACATGTATCCTCGGACAGGCTTATATGCATCAGGGAAATACAGCTGGCTTTAAATAAATAAATTATGCCACATGCCCTACAAATTCAAATCCTTTTTTATGTAATCTATTTAATCTTCCATTAATGATAATCTCTGCTATCAATGTGCCCAAACAGGGTCAATTTCTGCTGGATTTGCACCTCTTGCATTTCATCCTATAACCCAGCCGTACTTAATGAAGGGAAACACCCTGCTGTAAAAGGTATTAGCAGGCTCCCGGAAACAAGGAACAGTTACAGGACTGTAAAACTGCCAGGAACATTTCAAGGCTCTCTTCTTCCTTTGCGCACCCTGAACGCAAAAGAGTCCTGCCAGTGACAATAATTTATTAATAAGGATTTTACTGCCTTCTATACCTTTTGTAAGGAGGCAACGGAGATGGGAGAAAATTGCAGCAGACTTCTCTTCCAGACCCAAAGAGACACAAAAAAGAGAAGGGCAAAGCTCTCAAGGCAGCTTTTAAATCCTGACAGGTCCCACCCAGGCTGGAAGCCCAGCAGCATTTCAGGCACACACGTCACTGCAGTTTGAAATGCCAGTAAGGTACTGCTGCACACAGGATTTGAGATCAGAGACGCAGGTTGCAAATCACACTCCCTTCACACGTTTTGTTTCCTTGTTTGCTTTTTTTTTCCAAGTGTTCTATACAGCTCCATATACCTCAGTGAGACAGCTAAGGCTCAGATCCACAAGAGATTTTCCCTCTGGTACCACTGAAGCTCCTCTGATTGCAGCTAGAGAGCAACCAGGCTCAGCCACACCTGTGAGAGATGGCTCTTTCTCAATTGCAGTAGCAGATGCTGGGGAAGCAAGTTACTGCCTGGTTTGCTGCTCTGATTTAGTGGCAGTTTTATTCGTAATCATTCCCAGCCATCCACCACCTGCACGCCCACCCACACGTACACATCCAGTTTGCCACTCTTCTCCCTATTCTGCCAATTCACAAAATCAGTTTGCTGTACATACACTCTCTGTCCCAGGGTTCATCAGCAAAACAGATGTAATGGACAAAATTAAGTTTAAATGACCAGCTACCCAAATCCTCTACTGGAATAACCATGCATTAGTATGCAGAAGGGGAGCTGCTGGCTGTACAAGCAATCCAGGTGGTGCATGCAATCGAACTGATACTGCTAGAAAAAGCAACTAAGAGTTAATGGAGAACACAGGCTCCTCATTTCCTACGTTGCATCTGAAAAAGCACAGAAGACTCTAATACAGTACAATTGAGCATTTCACTAAATAGCACCACACAGAAGTTCCTCTGGCACGGACTGCATTTGTCCTAAATAACCTTTACGAGAAGCTGAAAGTTGATGCACCCAACTCAAACGAAATTTCGGACCGAACCCAAATCCTTCGGTTTGTGCCTCGCAGTGCAGGAAGAGCCAGGCACAAAGAGCAACTAGGGAACGAGCCACCTCCTCCACTTAAAAAAAAAATAGCCAGTCACGGGCTGAGGCTGCAGACGGCACAGTACTGGCTGGAGCCAGGGAGCCCTGGGCTGCTGTGAGCGTTCGGGAGCGCATCGGTGCCACTCTCCGGCGGGGTTCCTCCCAGCAGCCCAATTCGGCGCCGGAGACAGCACCCCTCCGGGGCTGAGGGCTCCTTCGGTGTGAGCCGGCTGCTGGACGGCCAGAGAAACTCCGCACCGGCAGAGAAACGCAGCCCGCCCCGAGCTCCCATTGCTCACTGTCAGCAGTGTCGCTGCCCCTCCTGGCGGGCCATCACTTGTCCCCTTGCTTCCCACACCTCCTAAATGCCGCCCTCACACCAGACTAGAAGGGAAAGCTTTTTCTATGAACCGCAGCGAATTCCAGCCGCCTCCCACGGCTGTTTCTGCCTCGACGCCCGCCACACGAGCGGGGAACAGGCCGAGAGACAGCCAGGGGAAGGAGAACTTGGCGCTCCCCGGCCTCCCGCAGGGCACCGCGCGTCCCCCGAGCTGCAATAGCCCCGGGACGGACGGCGCCCGATGCCGATGACCCGACCGGCGGGAGGGGTGTGCCCGAGCGGACCGGCGCGCTTTACTTACGGATTTTGGGGGTCGTGGTGGTCTCCGGCGTAGTAGTGGTAGATTCCTGGAAGGGAGACAAGGTCCAGGAGGGCGCCGAGTCGTGGACGTAGATCTTGTAGGAGGAGGTAGCGTGTGCCGCAGTGGGCCAGGCGGGCAGCGGCGGGGTGCTGGGGGCGGCGGGCGGCGGTCGACCGGCGCGGCCGGCAGTGCCGGGGGGGCCGCTGGCGGGCGGCGCCGTGTGGGGCGCGGCGGGCTGCCGGGGAACCGTGGGTCTGGGGCCGCCCCGCGCCGGGCCGCGGGTGCCGGGGGGCCTCGGGGGGGCCCGGCTCATCGTGGTGAGGCGGGGGCTGACACGGCTGGGCGGCCGCGGCGTGGCGGCGGCGGTGGTCTCCGCGCCGCGGGGGGGGGCGGTGGGCTTGGAGAGGAAGAAGGGGTCCTGCCCCACGCCCTTGGCGTCCATCAGCTCGGTGGGGACGTACTCCTTGACGGAGCCCACCACGATCCACTTGAGCAGCATGAGGCTGAGCCCCAGGCCGATGAAGCCTATGAAGAGGGGCACCACGCACAGCCACGTCTGCTGCCGGTTCCAGACGATGCAGTCGCTGCAGCGCAGCTCTCGCGGCGGCCCCCCGGCCCCATCCCCTCCCGGGCCCCCCGCCGCCGCCTCCGCCGCCCCGGGCGCCGCGGCGCCGGCAGCCCCCTCGCTCATCCTAGGGGCCGTCCGCAGCGCCGCCGCGGCCCCGGGGCATCAGCGCGCCGCGGATGCCGGCGGCATGCGGCGGAGGTGGGCGGAGGGGAGCGGAGCGGCGCGGGGCGGAGAGGCGCGCGGCGCTCGGTCACGCCGCCGGCATAGCGAGGCGAGGCGAGGCGAGGCGACCCCCGCGCCGCCCCGCGCACCTCCCGCGGCCGCGGAGTCAGCGGGACGGCCGCGCCGGGCGCCCTCCTCTTGCGCCGCCCGCGTCAGCCAAGGCGCTCTCCTTCTTCTCCCGTCACTCCTAGGTTTTGCTCTCCTTTATCCTTTTTTTTCTTTTTTTTTTTTTTTCCTCCGTGCAATAAGTCGCGGCGATCAGCCTCCTCGATTATTACGATTTTTTATCCCAAGCGCGCGGATCCGGCTGCGGGAGGGCACATTCCTTCACATCCACGCTCCTTCTCGCCTCTCCTCCTTCTCCTCGCCCCTCGGGGCCAGGGGATCTTCTCTCGCTTTCTCGCTCCCTCCCCCGCCCGCTCGGCTCCCGCCTCTGCCCGGCCGCGGCGCAGCGGCAGCCCCCGGCTGCTCGGCGGGGAGGCGGCGGCGCGACGCCCGCCACTCCGCGGCCCCGCGGCCAACCCGCGGCCGGCGCTGGGCCAGGGAGGCCGATCCGCGGGCGGGGCCCGGGGCAGGAGGCTCGGCTCGGCAAGGCTCCTCGCGGCTTCTCCGCGTCCGCGCTCAAGTCCGGCCCGCAGTAAAACTCCGGTGAGGATGCCCGGCGAAAAAAAAATAATAATAATAATTAAAAAAAAAAAAACCACACAGCCAAATAAATTAAAAAAAAAAAAAAAAATGAGCCCTTGAAGCGGCGGACGCCAGTGACCCAGTCGGCAAAAGCACGGATCCGGCCAACAGATAGGCACGCACACAGCAACCCCTGCCAAGCTTGCAGCTCCTGCTCAATTGTGCATTCCTCTCGCGGCGCAGGGGAGGCAGGCGAGCGCTCAGCGAGTAAGGCGCCTCCCACCAGAGCCTAATGGTGGTTTCTTAATGCGCACAAGATAAATAAATGATCCGGGTAAAGCCCTCGGGAGGGTGGATGCTACGGCTAGCAGAGCCTGGGAAAGGGAAGAAGAGAAAGGGAAGGAAGAGAAAAAGAGGAAAGAAAAAGAGGGTAACTGCAGAGCGCCTGAACTCATCCGTCGGCGGTGCGGCAGTAACCCATCGCGCTGTGCCGCACGGCAAAAAGACGCGTGGAGGGAGGGAGGTGGAGACGCCTTCAGAGAGGATTCCTCGCCAACGACCGGGGCTCAGGACGAGATGCTTTCTGACGCTGATGCTCTCTGATGGCTAACAATGAGCAGCGTTTGTTTGTGAAAGGGATTCCCTCCAGGAAAGCACAGACCAGCAGCAGCCACCTGCAACAAAGGGACAGCACTCTTCGGCAGCCGGGGCGAGGGATGGCATGGGCACACGGCTACCAGGATGCTCCCAGACAAGTGCGGATGCTCAGGCTGCCCCAACTCCTTCATCTACTTCAGAGGGTTATGTTCATTGCGACCAGCAGTGCTTGCTTCCGTCTCACCTTCTGGAAAGACCATTCTGTAAATACTTGGAGTGGTCACTGAAGGGTTAACAGCACGGTACCAAAGGGTGAGCTTAATGCCATTTGCCAAATTTTAGAAAATGGTTTATAACACCATATGTGTGCAAATGCTTTTAACCCCTTCTTCTAAACTATTAAACCATTGGCGTCATTTCCTGGTAATGACACTTGGGTATAATTTCCTTAGTCACTTATGTAGAAATGTATTAATATTTATACAGAATAATTGAACAGGAAGAAAATGGAAACAAAATGTGAAATACATTTTTTTTTCTGTCTATACACAAACACAGAAGATAAGATGCTGTTTACGAAGATGGATAGTGATAGGACAAGGGGGAATGGTTTTAAACTGAGCCAGGGGAGGCTTAGGTTAGATATCAGGAAGAAGTTTTTCCACACAGAGGGTGGTGAGGCACTGGAACAGGTTGCCCAAGGAGGCTGTGGATGCCCCATCCCTGGAGGCATTCAAGACCAGGCTGGATGTGGCTCTGGGCAGCCTGGTCTGCTGGTTGGCAACCCTGCGCATAGCAGGGGTTTGAAACTAGATGTTCATTGTGGTCCTTTTCAACACAGGCCATTCTATGATTCTATAAAGACACTGCAGTTGAAATGTATCTGCTTGATTTTTTTGTTTGGAAGGAATGCTAAAGCAAGTATGACATAATACAAGAAGTACATTAAGAAGACATGTAGATTATTGTCACCTGAACTAATCCAGCTGCATCTTGGCAGCTTCTCTAAGACAGCCCTATGCTAAGAGCTACTAGGAAATCTCCAGAAGCGGCTGATCAGCTAAGTACATCCACAGAAGCTTTGTTGCTGATTTTTTAGGACCTGAGATTTCTTATGAACATGTACAACTAGGTGCTGATAGTTGTAAGGGTCAGTCCTGCACAGTCATAGAATCATAGAATGGATGGATTGAAAAGGACCACAGTGATCATGTAGTTTCAATCCCCTGCTATGTGCAAGGTTGCCAGTCCTCACCTTCCTCACCGAGTGGACTGCTGTCCTGCTCCAGGCATTGCATTTCCTGCACAAACACCCTTCTACTCTTGCCTCTTCTGCAACCATATTGCTGTTTGTTACATCCTGTATGAACAGTTCTTTGTATTCATTCTCAAGCCATTTGTACATGCATCTTGGGAGAATATAACACGTGAAAACTATTTTACAACCCTCACAAGACAGAGAGCTTTTAAGTCCCTTTAAACTAAGATGACCAAGTTCTGAAGCCTTTCAGTTCTGTTCCGTCTCAACTGCACTTCTTCCCTCACTAAGATTTTTCAAGCTGTCAACTTCTTTAATTTGTAATGGCTCTAACAGAAAGGCATCTTAATGATACCATTAAGATGACTCAAATGCAGCCATTTCATTCTTTAATATTGAAAGACTTCCTGTATTATGAGCAAAGATTTGTCAGCTTTTCTTACCGTTTCCTATCTATACCATTGGGATTGACAAACTATTCTTCAAATTGGTTGGGGAACGCTTTCAGTACGCCACAGTTAACTGAATTACTTCAAAGCAGATATTTTCTGGATAAATTAATGAAGACTTTTCCATTGACTACTATCGTCTTTGAAGAAAGACAGTTCTTTGGTTTAAAAACATGAAATGCCTGTGGACCTTGACACAACAGAACCGCACAGAAAAGCATATTTCAAATGGAGTAGGTTTTAGTTAAAATAAATAAATTACTTAAAAGGAGAAAAGCTCTTTTACTTGCACAGGTGTTACAGATCTACATGATGCACCTCGACAGACACCTGAGTGCAGGTGATGTATGGAATTCTGGTCCTGTAATGATTTAGCTGTTAGTTAAGTTATGATGTATACAAAAATACAGACTCTAAATTATTCTAGATTACTTTTCTGTCCTTAGGAATTAATATTCAAATCATAATCAGTTTTTCAAATCAGCCCACTCTTGTTAACTGAATCTGCTCAGCACATTAATTCTAATTTACGTAGGTATTTTGTAAATTTCACTTGCATTTCTTCCTACTCACTCTGTATCATAGCCCAACTTTTTTACTTACTCTGGAAATACATCTATCATGAACAGAAAACAACATATAATTTATTTTTCTTCATAGAATGCTAATACATCCTTAGTATCTCCCCAGGGACGTTGGTGACTGGGATAGAATTGAACAGTTTATCCATGGTAAAGTCATATAGTCTTAAAGACTGATGTGACAGAAACAATGGATATGCTGTTTATGCATGTACTGCTTTGTCACATAGGATTTAAATTTGGCTTTGCAGTAGGTATGCCACAGTCAGAGTGATATGACAAGGGTTCTGTTCCTCATGGCTTTACATATGCCTCTGTGCAGCAGAACCAGTGACATCCTCTTTAAATAGCAAAATGTAATAAACAAGTTCAAGGAGTTATGTTTGCTTTAGCTGTTATCGTGGAAGCAGTCCTGAAGATCTCAGAATAACTATCTTCAGAAGAGCCAACAAAAGAAATAGAATTTCAAAACAGGAAAATAAGACCATTTTGGATCTATATCCATGTCAGCACTCAACAGCATGCATTTGAAATGCATATGTTCATATTCCACATGCACACGCAGAAGCCTGTTTTTCTTCTCCAACTTTATAAAATCTGAGGACATTCATTGTTAATCCATATAAATTTTATCTTGAGCTGTGAACAATACAAGCTCTACAGTTACTTCACCCTATGGTGTGATTGGTGCATAAACATTTCTTCAAATTCTACACCTGGGGAGGAATAACCACACACATCAGTACAAGTTAAGGGCTGACCTGCTGCAAAAGAACTCTGTGGAAAAAGGACCTGGGTGTCCTGGTGGACAATGAGTTGATCGTGAGCCAGCAGTGTGCCCTTGTGGCCAAGAAGACCAGTGGCATCTTGGGGTGTATTAAATAGAACGTGGCCAAGAGGTTAAAGGAGGTGATCCTCCCCCTCTACCCTGCCCTGATGAGGCCACATCTGGAGTACTGCATCCACTTCTGGGCTCCTCGGTTCAATAAAGAGGACAAAGAACTTCTGGAGAGAATCCAGCAGAGGGCCAGAAGGATGATTGAGGACCTGTAGTATCTCCTGTTTGAGGAAAGGCTGAGTGACCTAGGACAGTTTAGCCTGACACAGAGAAGGCTGAGAGGGCATCTTATCACTGCTTATAAATATCTAATGGGCAGATGTCAAGTGGGTGGGGCCAGGCTCTTTTCAGTGGTGCCCAGCGATAGGACAAGGGGCAGCAAGTACAAAGCAGAACGCAGGAAGTTTCTTCGCAACATGAGAAAGTGCTTCTTTACTTTAAGGCTGACAGAGCACTGTAACAGGCTCTGGTTGTGCAGTCTCCTTCTCTGGAGATATTAAAAACCCATCTGGACACTTGCCTTGTGGCAAGTAATACAGATTAAGACAAATGAAGGATGCTGGAATTCTGGCTGGTTCCATCAAAGGATGTTGCACTCCTGGGGTATTTTCCCAAAGTAGAACATTGGAATATTGTTGTTTCATCCTTCCTCTTAGCTTTCATCCCCACCTCAGCTACATGTGTGCTCCTAATGGTTGGTTTACAGTCAGGGAGAACCATGCATTTTGTCTGTGGTGTGTGTAATTCTATTCCTTCCTTCATATGACGCATATAAATAGTTTTTCACCTATCCCGCTAAACAGTGCTTAGAACTAAATCACTTTTCCACACTGTGATTGCTGAAATAGCTATTAGGCAAGGCATGCAGATGAAGTTTTTTTTTTCAACTAACACGTTGTAAAGAGACTGGGGCTATATACCTGTGTTTAGCATACAGCCTGAAGTATTGCACCCTGTATTTCTACACGGATGTTCGAAATGCTTCTGGTAGCTGGGGAGGAACAGCACAAGTTGCAACAAATGAGAAAAATTACTCTTGGCACAGCTCATAATGATTAACTGAGATACCATTAACAAAAATAATGCATCCCAGAACTTTCAAAACAGTTTTCAATCAAGAAATATTACTAAATTGAATGCATTCCTTGGAGGAATTGATTACTAAGTAACCAAAATCCTAGAAGCCCAGGATGCTTCTTATCAATCTGAGTTCTTGATATTCTCTGCTTTCAGCTGACCATAAAATCTAAGTACTTCACTGAGTAAAATTTTGTCCGGCAAGAGCAAAATAGAAGTAGGTTTTTTTTATTCTGATTTTAGTGTTTTTGTATCAGTCTCTTAAGCACCATTTAATCATTTCAACAGAGATATATAGTAACTATTCTTAACAATGCCCTTGTGATACCGAAGCTACCACAAGACAACAGAATCTGTGTGTTTTACTCTCCAAATCATTGTAACTCCTGAATTTTTTGTCAGAAACATAAATTGAGGGTGCCAAATGCAGAAGGATCTGAAAGCAAGTATGGAAAATGCCATCAAAATGGCTTGCTCCAAAGTATGTTGAGGCCAACAAAAATCTTACAGTATATCATAATCTGTCCTGGACAAAGCCCTAAATAAAAATTCAAATCTTTCCAGGAATTGGTACAAAATAAAGACGACAACAAGTGAGAAAGCTTATGAAGCAAGCATTCATCAGCAGATAAAGTTGCAATTACTTACTATTATGAATCACTGTCTTTTTTTTTTTTTTTTTCCCATTAAACTTACACTTTTTCCATCCCATTTAATACACTCTATTCCAATTAATAGTGTGCTTCAGATCTTGGAATACCTTAAATTCCACTGCCCATTGTAGGGTTAGTCATAAACTCTTAAAAGCATACCTGGAAGAAAGGTGTGTGTTTGGTGGGGCCCTTCCCTCTCCCATGTGTGCCTACAGCCCATCAATTCTCCAGCAGCAGCTCTGCCACACAGGCTCAACCCTGGAAAGCATCCAGCATATTCCTTCTGAATTTCTCCTGGAAACGAACACAAAGGAACAGAGATTGTCAAAGTTAAGAAGAGTTTGAGGCATCCAGATAGTGAATTACTACCAGCTATTCCAGTTTCTGAACTTGCCGCAAATTGGAATTAATGCTGTTTATAAATCTGTGAGGGAAACACCACAGTGCACCTCCAGTTTTAAATTCTTACCTTCTCCAAAATTATAACTATGCACTAACATGGTTCTTTTTTTTAGTCTTGATCACTTCTGAAAGTAAATAATATTGTAATACTCTTTGGGTAAATAGTATATTTATCATAGTTGTTACATTAAGAGGAAAAACAAAAAAGGGGGGCTTTATATTTAAATAAATGGTTTCAATTATTTTGTAATGTTATTGGAGTGATCAGAGACAAAGGAGGGCTATAGAAGCACAGGAAATTATATTAGAGGGAGCAATAAAACAGTTACAGAAAAAGTAGAACATAAAATAAATTTTATACTCTTGCGAAGTCCAAAGTTGATAAAGACTACAGGCAAATTAAGACTTCCTCATCATTTTCAAGAATTAAATTGCATCCAAAAGAATTGATTTCTCTGCCAAGAATGACCAAATTAATATCAGATCAAGCCAAATGTTATTTCTCATTTTAACACTTGGAAAAACAGTGACAGGGAAAACAATGCTATCAGCAATTAACTTTGAGTAGATCCTAGAGAAATGAACTCGGAATTAATATTACCTCATTCTATTAACAGTCATTCAGAAATTTATTGCTACCAGAACATTTTATTGTAGTACAGACAAGTACCAAAGCAGAGTGAACCACCGCAAGAATGGGTTTGCTCTGAAATCCTGGGTAAATTCTTTTATCACCATTTCCTTGTATTCAAAACAACGTTTGTATAGCTCTGTAATGATGTTTTCTGTAGCTCCACTACTAGCATTTTGTTCGGGCTCTTGTTAGGAGATCTGAATCATGTTCAGCCTGCATGAGGCTTCTTTGCAGAGCAGTACTTCTCATGTTTGAAACATTGCCACTCGAATACCTTTGGGGCAAGTTTGGAAATTCATGTCTTTAACCTTGAATTGTTCACAAGTAGCAATGCTGAACAACACTGACCCATACTTTTCTTGCTGTACCCAGCCATCTTCCATCTCTGGCTGGAGCTGATCCCATATGGCCTAGGCCACAATTTGTCCCATGGTGGCCAGATTTCCATACTCTTAGATGTCTTTTAAGCAGCTTTTTCTCTTAATATGAGCTAATAGATCTCAAATGTAAAGCAATTGCCTGGGAGAATTACATCAAAAGTAGTAAGTGCTATTAACATGATCTTGGATGTCGTATTTCTGCTATATAAGAGGTTCAGTCACTTAATGGGTAACTTTAACAGCTGCCTTGAAAGTCCAACGCAGCACAAGTTACAAATCAAGAAGTATAGTTACTTATCCTTCCAGACAAAGAACTTGCTCTATCAAACTCCATGAAAACACTTTTGTGGCACTCCACTTTAGTGTTACATTTCAACAAACCTATTAAGCAGGAAAAGCCCACAGGATATCAATATAACATAGCTTAATCAGGAAGAAATAAGCCAGATCTTTTATCTTTAAAATCACATTTTCCAAGCACTTCAGCTCTTGGTGGACTTTAAGAATATAGAAAAAAACACTTCTGTATAACTATTATTAATATTACTATTTTTGCACATAGGAGTCAGAATAAACTGTTTCTCAGCACCCCTGTGTAAGTATGAAGTTTTCTATACCAAGCCTAAAAGATTATGAGGAGTTATAGAAAGCAAAGCAGTTGAGAATTCTGGTTTTATCACTGTTGAATATTTCAATTTAACTGCAAACAGAAAAACACTAGGAAAAGACAAAAAGAAGTGAAACAATGCCTGCAGCAAGATAGCTGCTAAATAAGTATTTCATAGGGAGCAAGAGATCGAATGTCAATTAATAAATACCTCCATGGTATTTTTCTATATACAATTACCCATGTTAGAAGTTGTGATTTATAAGAAAAAATGTTGTCTGAAAATGTTAGGATTTTGAAAGCAATGGAATTGGCAAAATTTAGCACAACTTCCAATCTTGCAGTTTTAAAAAAATAGCAGACAAAAAAAAAGATTCAATTTCAAAACCAGTTAAGTGTCAACATACGTTGTACGTACCAATTACTTTCGTTATAGGTGTCAATATTTGTTTGTTCAGTAGAAAACTAAAGAAACATTAATTACTCTAAATTAGTATTAGTAATTCTGTATCTTTGCCTGGGTGTACTATGAATACACCAATGCACGGCCCTCTTCATAGTAGTTTTTCTCTACCATTCAATAATCAGGGATTTGGTACTAATAATGTTAGCCCACAGTGTCATAGATGGATGTTGGTGGTATGGCAGTAGAGGTCGAACCTTTCCACCAATACTCCATTACATTTTGTTCCTTGTGACAGATGGCAGCAGAGGGGCAGTCTGACAGAATGGCATCTGACAAAGAAGTGTGTATGAAGCAAAGGTGTGCCACTGAATTCCTTCACATGGAAAAAAATAGCACCCACTGAGATTAATAAACACTTGCTGAATGTTTATGGAGACCAGACAGTAGATGTGAGCACAGTGAGGCGGTGGGTAGTGCATTTCAACAGTGGTGACAATGATGTGAAAGACAAGCCACGTTCCAGATGGCCATGAGTGTGGCATACAGGATCTTGTTCATGGCTGGTGAAAATGCATGACTAATGCTGGTGACTATGTTGAAAAATACTGTTTTGAAGGTGAGAATCTGCTCCATCAAACAGCGCTGTGCTCTTTGCATCTGCTGTAGCTTCCACGGAAATAAGAATATTGTAAGTATAATAAGCATTACTTTCAGAGTGACCTACCTATTTCTATATGCAAATATCAGCATATATGTGAGTGTAGACACATATTTTAGGATGGACATGTTAAAATCCTAGAATAAACAGAACAGGACATATTCTGGCTGTGGAACAAACTTTGTGACTTCAACACATTAGGTATAGTGGGATCCATCCATCAGCCGTTTTACAAAAGTCACACAGCTCAGTTTTGAATACAAATACACATGTGTAAACATGCCTGGATTTGAAAGCAATACAATACAGAATGACTTCATGAATCTTATTTTTAAGTCCCAATGATGCGTATATGACCCACCAGGCTGATCTGGCAGCCAGAAATCAAAGTAAGTTTCCCACCATTAGCTGGCATGAATGTTGGACTCCATGAGGACACATGGAGGGATCTCTAAATAAGACAGCTTTAAATTTTTTCCTTTCCAACCCAGGCCATTCTATGACTCTACAAAATCTTAATTTTCAGCTATATAAAGGTCCTGTGCTGAAAGTGCTATAGCTTGTGTTATTTCAGCATGAGGAAGAGACAAGAACAATGCACAGTATAAATTTTCCTTATGTTACTGTGTTCACACGAGGAATAATGAACCATACTGCAGATCTTACTGCTCTCCCTCTGAAGGCAGGGAAAGATCATTACTTCTACACCCTTGATAACAAGCCCTGGATTCAACTCAAATTCAGCCTCTGCTTCTCAATCCTGCTATGCAATAGGCACACACAAAAAACCTTCCTCTAGTTGCTTAAGACAGACAGCTTTTTAAATGGAAACTGCTCCTAAGAAATAAACATGCTGCATATAAGTTCAAAATTATATACAGATATGTATATGAAGAACAAAAATCCTATTAACATTGGTTCATTAGAGTCACTGTCTTCATTTGTTGGTTTTGCATAAACTGTACTGAAATACAAAGTTGGCTTTCTGTTTTAATATGAGGAAGCTTTTAATGAATAAGTATCCTTTTGATAAAGCAGTGATATGATTTTAATTACTTCTCCATTAATGGCCTCACCGTTAATTCTTACGAGGTAATGTACAGAATGGTTTCTTTTCTGGTCCTTGCTTCATATCCTACTTGTTCATTCTAAAAGCTTCTTTTTATTGAATTAAGGAAAAAAAAAATCAAGCAGGCAAATTTGTAATACAGCTAACAACATACACAATTTGACATCCTCCATAGCACATTGCTTACATACAAAAGTGAGATAAGAATTACTGCTAAGATGAAAAAGTGTTTTACATCTTAAGGCCTCATTTCCAATCTCATGAAATGTACTAAAAATACGTTCCTTTTGAGATACATATTTGCAATTTCAATGCTAGCAATGCCAGCCAAAGTGGGAACTTTGAAGGAAACATTAAGCTCAATTAGTTCAATCATTAAAGTTATGCAAATGTAAAAACTTATTCTTTCTTTTTCAACATGGCTACATTTTAGTAGAAATCATAATATTCAAGAAGTGAGGATGGAATATAAATGCAAAAAACTTAATGGCACCATCAAGTGATGCCACCCTGATCTAGTGCCAGATGTGAAGACTAGCAACCCTTCCCACGATGGGCTAGAACTAGGTAACTTTAATGTTCCTTCCAACCCAAGCCATTTTATGATTTTACATTTCTATGATCAAACGGTGAAATTCAGCTCCAGCCGTAATCAATAGCAGAGTTCCTTTGTATTTTAACAGGAGCATGTTTTTACTTATGTTTTTCACCTGGCAACTGAGAACTGACTTAGTTTTAAAAGGGAAACTGTTGGGGTTACATGCCTATAGGAAAGGCAGACTTTTACTACATGCTAATAGCTAAGGAAGTTCCGAAGCAAAATGCAGTAAACAAAAAGAGTGCTACTAAGTCAGACTTGTTCTGCACATCATATGAAGTCTTTGTTACCTATAACAGTACTTGCCATCATGTTAAAATGACAAAATAATCATATTCTTTGTTACAAGACCATGCCCTGCAGAAACATCCTCCTTCCAAGAGGGAAGATTTTTCTCTTACACTGGTGTTGCTTGCTCTTCAGCAGCTATCTATGTTTATCCATTTCAAATACAGGAAGAATAAATTATATAAACTGTGAGGATCTCTGCTTCTTGCTGCCTTGCTCAGGATGGGCTAGAAGGTATTTCCCATGAAGTCATCAGACCTGATGCTTCATGCCTAACCATGGTATTCTTGCAGTGGTGGCAGAAACTTTCTTTCCCCTGTCAGGTTTCATTCCTATAGTTACTGAATCAGTGCTTAATTACATGTTATTTTCTTCAGTAAAAGCCATTAAGTTAAGGAAAATCACTGTTTAATGACATAAATTTCTTTTGAGTAGTTGTAATTATTAGAGTACAATTTTTGGTTTGGCAGTTATCTTTGAAAGCAAACTGTGCCTTTGCAACTGGATCTACTTTTCCAAAGACCCCCCAAAAAAAGAAAAACATACAACAAATCCAAACTAATGAACTAATTCTAAACAGAACAGAATTGAATAACGTATTTTCAAAATCCATGTTCAAAAGTGACCTGTACGGCAGTGTGGTAATTCAAAGTCAAATGTTTCTTATTGTGTACTGAATTAAAGAGAACTTTCTTATTGGTTGCAATTTAGTCAGGTGAACCAAGCAAAATCCAGAGTTACTCCATAAGCAATATTTTGATTTCCACATGAACTCTGATTTATTTGTTCACAAGTGGCCATGCTCATATTTAAAAACAAAAACAAACAAACAAACAAACAAAAAACAATAAACCAAGGGATTTTGCTCAGATTCAAATCTACTGTAGAATCCTCTTTTTAATCATAGACTCATAGAATTGCTCAGGTTGGAAAAGACTTTAAAAATCCAACCACAACCTAACCATACTACCCTACCTCTAACAACCCTCAGCTACATCATGTGCCTGAGCACCACATCCAAACGGTTTTTAAACATCCAGGGATGGTGACTCAACCACCTCCCTGGGGAGCCTATTCCAGTGCTTAACAACCTTTTCAGTAAATAAGTTTTTCCTGATATCCAACCTAAACCTCCCCTGGTGCAACTTTAGGCCATTTCCCCTCGTCCTGTCACCTGTCACCAGTGAGAAGTGACCAATCCCGCTCTTGATGTAACCACCTTTCAGGTATTGGAAGAGAGCAATAAGGTCTCTTCTTGGCCTCCTCTTCCCCAGACTAAATAGCCTCAGTTCCTTCATCTGCTCCTCAGAGGGCATATTCTCCAAGCCCTTCACAAGCCTTGGTGCCCTTCTTTAGCCTTTCAGAGAATCTTGACCAATCAGGAAGATACTTATATAACAAAATATTAAAAACCAAGCAAAAATTCAAACTGGGAGCAGAAGGAAGTACAATCTCTTCTTTCTTCCAAAGCTATGAAGGTCAGTTTTGATGTTCAACTACTGCATCGCAACCTGGGATATAGAGGGTTTGCATTCTTATTGTAATTCATTTTTCTCTCATGTTCGGAATCACCACCAAAGAAAATTACTCTATTTTCAATGTTCTAGACCAGCTTACTGGATTGTTAGGGCAGTGCATCACACATCTTAGTAGATCAAAGAGATTGATGCCTGCACCATACCTTTTTTCAACATAGATAAATCAAGTTAAGCTCTCTTAGAAAACCTAAATATTTATGACCAAAAAATTGTGAGTGTCAAACCTTCTGGGCACCAGTTACATTACTCCTGATTCAAAACCATGAAATAATCATAAGAAAAAGCAGTCATATTGTAGAATTGCATTAAAAACCAAGAGTCGCAAAATCAATTTTAATTAGTTCCCAAAGAGTGAATATGTAGAGATCCAAAATCTTTCTCCAATATATTAATTTAGCTTATTTTTTATTTGGTTAATTTTATGGAATTCATCAAAGGGAAGCTGAGTGACTGAAAAGGTGCAGATGAAAGCACTGAAATAACTGAGCTGCATACAAAGATGATGTTTCTACATTCTTAGAAATATTCTATCATTTTTTTCTAATATATTCTGTTACAGAGTTAAGTACAAATATCTGGAGAACAGAACAACTCTCTGTGGTTGTAGATTCAGAACAAAGTATTTAAACGCATTATTTATGACCAAATTAAAATTGTCCATAGGAAAATAAAAAGGCCCGCTCCGTGTACTGTTTCTAAATTGTACTTTTAAGCTTTTAATTCTCCTTGTCGATGGATGGTTAGTGGTATCATAAGAGAAATCAGCTGAGTTCTGAGTGAGGTTTGAATCCTAGTGCCATTTTTTCAAAGCTAAATTACATCGCCTGGCTTTTCCTGAGGAACAGAATACAAATCTAGCTAGCTGCAGAAATTTTAGGCTATGCGTTTTTATTTTGTTTCCTCTGAAGTTTAAACATCTGACTTTTAGTAAAACTGATTTTCTGTTGCTATTCATCAGCGTTGACAGGATAATGGATTAGGACAGGCATAGGCTGTGTCTGACTAAGAGAGACAGTAAGGAATAGGTAATTTCTTCCATTAATTTTGCATTTCTTGTACCTTCTAAAGTAGTTGCTTTAGCCCTAGATATTTTCCAGTTTGTAGCCTATAGGAATTATGAAAAATGCTTTCTTCACAAAGCTTTCCCTTTATACATTGAAAACTCCTGCCAGTAGTAAAACACTCCATCCCTAAGTGAAACATTGCTGAAAACAGAGTAAATACTTCCCAGTACCTTGCAGTTGGGCTTAGAGCTCACGTCATCCACTCACACCACATGTCCAGCTCAGGGCAGGTGAGTCTATGCAATTAACATTTTGGTATCTGTACTGCTGGGGTTGTAAACTCAGTTTTACAATAGCATTATATGATGCATAATGTGTTTTAAGGAAAAGCAGAAGCAAGTGTCTGGAACTAGTGCCTTTTTGGATGGATAATAAATTTGAATATATATATATATAGTAACTTTCTCTCACCATGTGGTACATAAAATGATGTTTCTTCCCTATAAAAATGTTGGTGTTGTAATACCTAGTCAACCAAATCTCAGCATTCAATAGGCAGTGTGTTAAATCAATATTGTTGCTGTGTTTGCTTGAAGTACTAACCCTAAAAACAACACTGGCAATAAATACTCTAATGCTAATAAAAGACAAATGAAACTGCAGCAAGCTGAGGATGAGAATGACTAGTATGGTGAGTATTACTTCAGTAGCCTGTGAATGAAGTTCATAAGTCCAGATTTCTATAACAAAACAAGTAAATATTTAGGTCAATCAGGATTCATGGGGATCATTTTCATCAGATACCAGATGTGCTCTTGATATGCACACAGAACCCATACACTGCAGACTCAACTACTGTTACAGCAGACCAATATCCTGTAGGCTAGCAGAGGAAGGTTTTAGTTACCTACAGAGAACCAGCACTGAGCAGAAGGAAATCTAGTTATAGAAGAATATTCTGAAAGATGGGAACCATCGTTACTGAGATGGGATACTCCTAAACAGACCTTTCAGTTTCTACAGTAGTGTATAAACTGGGAGCACCAAGTGGCAGGGTGCAGAAAAGTCTGTCTTAGTGAATATTATTTAAGGAGCTGTGATGAGTTTTCTCATCAGGAAACACATATAGATAGAGCATTTCTGGAGTCCTACTTGTACAATACTTCCAGAGCTGGGCAGAATCAGTTTACTTGATTCCATTGTAATTGGTCCCAGGCTTAGGATTAAACTGAAGGTCGTGTACTTAATTTACCTAATTGCCTTGCTGTATGAGGTCTTTGTATTTAAATGGTAAGCATATCATGACGAGAGGCATGACAAACTGTGATTCAATACCAATGCATAAATGTAAAAGTATTGATGTACATTCTAGCACCAGACATTGTATAGGTTATACATCCATTACACAGCCACAAGTACACAGATTTGCTTCATCCTGAACAGTTATATCTAAGTCATCTATATTTTATATTTTATATTTTATATTATTTTATATTTTAGCCAACACCATCCATTAATTCTGAAACCATTTTTGTTGGTATGGTTTTAACATACTAGGCGGACATATTTGCTGGAGCAGTCTTAAAAGTGACCACACTGCATACTGCATGCGCCTTGTGTATAACAACACAAAAGTCCTTTTTTTAAAAAAAATATATATATATATATATACCTTTCATCCCCTCAGAGAAGTAGAATTTTGGCTTGTAGTTGTAACCACAGCATCCACACTAACTGCTCTTTAAATAATCAGAAAACATTGCTACCCATCAGCAATACACCAAGAATCTGGAGACTCCTACTGCAGCCAGTACGCTTCATCAACCAATGCACTCGGCAGTGACTAACAGAGTTTTTCTGTTCCTTCCTTCAGTGAAACGAGCTTTCCCGACACGCATAGAATTGCTCAGGTTGGAAAAGACCTTCAAGGTCATCAAGTTCAACTTCAGATGGTGCTAAGAACAGTTCTTTCTGGGTGTGCTGTATCAGAGCACTACAAAAGGCAAAGATATTTCCTGTATGTTTTGTGGCGTGCACATCAGATCTGTACAATCACTTCTTGCATGCTGCTAACTTCATTTTAAACAGGGTCAAAGTTGATCTAACACTGAAAGCCATTGTTTGGCAGACTCAGACTCTTCAGAAGGCATTTACTGTTTTTCCTTTGTCTAGATCACTCAATGGGTTCAGCCCAACCAAGAATACTTCATAGGATTTCTTTTATAATTAAGCCATAATGGTATAAATGTAAAAATTACTATTGCTATTTGTTCTGTAAGCTGTGACCTGACAGTTGTGTTGCCTGCAATTTCAGGTCTCCAAGATCCTTCTCCATCTCAGAATTAACTTTTTTTTTCCACCTTCTTTGTGCCACTTCTGTTACAGATCTTAAACAGACTTTTAGGAAGTGACTTTGCAGTCTCAGATGGAGAACTAACAAACTGGGTAACCTGAAAAAAAACCCTTATTTGTCCTGATATGAGGGAATGTTTCATCTACTTTGAATTAAGTTCCAGTGCTTCATTCATAGCAAGGTGTTCTGCTGGCAGTGGCTGCTCTGTGGTTGTCCTGGCTCTGCCACTTCCAAGCTTTTACCTGGGAGGTTCTTACTCTCCAGGTAACATCGTTCACACGGCTGGGCTGACGCAGGAGCAAACCCATGGCTTGTTGCTCATTACAGAACTTAACCCACTGGCAGAAACACAGTTGTTTTTTGTTAAAACAGCTCAGCTCCTGCTATCTTACAAGTTACTTACATGAAAATCCCTCCTATCTCCAAGGCCCAGCTACATGACAGAAAGGGCAAGACTCCTCACCGCTCCTTTTCAATTTTGTTTGTACAGGTCACAAAGCCCTGAAGTGAAACTGTACTACACACACACACCTTCTCACAGTCAGTTGTCTTATTTGGCCAGACCTTCAGACATCTCTAGAACATAAATAATTATCAAGTGGGTACTTCCTGAAAGAGTATTAGAAGCTTCTGTAAGATAGAGGCTGCTCTCCAGCCGCCACCACTAGTATGACTCAGGACAGCATTACTGCAGTCAGTGAAATATGGTAATGTATTTGATAAGATCCTTCCTTAAGACTCGTTTATTTCCCAGTGTTATAGAAAACTAAAACTCCTGAAGCAGGATTTTCTTTTTCTCTTTATACTTGCTATGGCTTTTTTCAGGATTATAATAAGTCCTGTCTAGGAGTTTGGAAGCATCATAAATGCTGTTCTTGTTTACCATAGAAAGGTCAGCCATAGCCTAAATCCCTGCATAATTATCTTTTTCAGAAGAATGAAGTATAAGATAGTGAACATAATTTCAATATAATTTCAGCAGGGCAGGATCCATCCTTAAATGCGCTTCTAGTCACCAACTTCTGCTTTGATACGATTATTGTTGAAATGTAGAAGAAAGCAAGAGTTTTTATACAGTGTGGATGTTTTCACCTGCTGGATGAAAAAAAAATAAAAGTTCATAGCTTGAAGCACATCCAAGTAGTGCTGGTAATTAAGTATTGGCATTTCATACTGGAAAGATGATACAGCTTAATAAAGTTTTAGTATCCTAACAACACACAAGAAGTTATTAAAGGGAAATGCAGATTCAGAATAGGAAACAACTTAGGATTCTTAGATGCAAAATTCAATCATAAATAAAGGGAATAAGGACAACTTAATCTGTTTAAGTCTGGGTAAGGAAAAGGATCACACATCTGTATGCAGCACTTCAACTGGCCATACAGCTTTCTACAAATACTCATTATCATATCACACATGGCACTTTCCTGTAGAAATGACTCAATTGATCTCGCCAAATATATATATGCAGCAATACCATCTACCAGGAAGTCTGCACTCAACTGAAATCAGAATCCTTGAAGAAATGCGTTGTCTGAATCCATTTACTACCCTAGAGCATTCTGGACCAATTCTTTGTAGAACCAGATCTACAGCAATTTCTAAGTTAGGACATTATCCAAGAATATTTCATATATGAACAGAACCACTTTCCAATTCACCCTTCTTGATATTTCTCTGCACAGAAATAAAGGGAGCCAGTGAAACTGAGGATTTTGCATTCTGAAGTTGAATTACATTATTACAACAACACAGATGGAATATTAGATATAAAGCCGTATTTTTAGCCAAACTACAGTGTTACCCAGAGTAGATAGAGAAGACACACGCAGCAATATATCTTTATCATTTTTAGTCAATGGTTGATATATATTATATACCCTCTTTGAGAAGTATGATCATTTGAAAAATATCCTTCCCCTCCAGGTTTCCCTTTGTGAAAACTGGCATTTTCACGAGCACTCGTGTAATTGCTCCAAGGTGAAACAACTGCCAGTTCTGTCAGGGAGAAGAGATATTCACTGTAAGAATGGTGAAATTCCACCTCCAGAGTACAGGCGTGCATTTCCATACATTTGTAGTTTTCAGAGGAAATGTGCAATGTTTTTATGGTGAAATAACCTTTTCCAACAGCAAAATCTCTTAATTTCATGAAGGACATGAGGTAGGACCAAAATCACTTACCTTTATCATAAAGTATTTCCGTGATGCTTCTCCGGCACTGAGAGATCTGTTAATTTTGGGAGAATGTATATATGAACTTAAAAATGAGCAAAAATATTTTCTTAAAATAGGAATTTGAAAACCTGGGAAGGATTCAGATTTCCAACTAAGAAAAGCAGGGATTTGGGTACAGTTCTCTGCAGAAGCACATATTCACAGTTCTCAGTTCTGGACTTAGATGCCCTATACAGATGTTGGGCAAAACTTTCCGGAAGGATGAATATACAGCCCTGCAATATTCTGATCAAGAAATAGCCTGTGAATGTGCATAAGAGCAGCAGTAGCCCCTTGCCACTAGCTTAAAAAAGGTCTTCAATAAATTCTTCCCCATTAAAAAACAGTGTTTTTGCTGTTGGAGACTTTGGAGCCTTTTCTGTAAAAGAAAAATGACGATCTCTGTGTTGCTTTAAACTTCTGATAAACAGAATGTGGATCTGGAGAAATATTCCTAGTAAAAAAGACTTAAAGAGAGAATAAGCCAAGGGAGAGGCATGGGAAGGAGCAGCTTCTTCTATGGGAAGACTCCTCCTACTGGAAGGAAAGCATTACTTGTTCACAGAAGAATACCAGTGAATAGCCAAAAGCCTCCTGCTTTTAACCTTAATGGATATAAGCAGCCATAAATTAGTCAGTGCTTTTGGAGGCAGTTAACATTTAAGAAGATGAAAACATGAACTCCTTTTCTCTGGACAATTTCACACTTCCGAGTAACAACCCTTCAACAGTATTTTCCCAACTATTTAAGCATAGAAAGTCAGAAACACATTCTTACCTTCTTATTGAAGGACATCTTTCTTGCTTTCCTATCCAATAGGGAATAGGAAAAGGGTAAATAACAGTAAGGCTGGAGAGCGTAGGTGGTCAGAGTGCAAAATATCAAATAAATATGGAGTTTTATCCATAATAAAGCTTAGTAATATCTATCTTAGTTGGCTCCATTATGCATCTACAACTATAACCCCGAGTCCTGCCCAGACATAGAGTTTAGTTCATCTCAGTAAAGCAAAAAAAGTTAGTAATGGAATTAAGTAATTCCCATCACACACAGCTTATCTGACACATGGCTTTTACCACCCACAACCTCTCTGCTGGCATGTAAAGGAGAACAAAGTACTCACACAACATGACCAGCCCCTGAAGCAGGCTTTGTAGCTCATCTGACTGATGCGCCAGTGGACAGGCTGTTTGACACGGCCTTCTCCTATGGAGAGTGCACAAGTGTGTGTGTCACAGCCATGCTCCTTCCAGGCTGGTAGTGCTACTGCCCATGCGTGGCTGGGCTGAGCTCTGTCAGGATCACTGATGCCCGCGCCACCTCCATGACATGGTGAAGACACACGTCTGCAGCTCTGCCTTTTTCACTTCTTGTCCTCATTCCCTCAGGGTGCTCCCTGTTAGGCCTTCTGCTGCCTCCTTGTCTTGTTTTCACATGTATTCTCGCCTTCCTTTAAAGTGTCAGTGTTGAAAAACAACCCTTCAGATAGCATTAGGTAAGCTGCACTGAGCTGCAGTGACAGGAAGGGACAAAAAGTCAGGGACTATGAGTACACAGGGAATGATCAGGTCATGCAAGCAGCAGTGGGGAGACCCCAGGGTCTTAAGAGATCTTGTACAATCAAGCATCAAAAATTGGAATTAGCCTGGCTTTTTATCTCCTAGGTATGCTAAAGCTCAGGTTTTCAGGTTTGCTTCCCCAGCACGACACTGAAAAACATATTTAAATGACAGCAGAGTTCTTACTTAGTCATATACTTCTAGCAGAGTTAGAAAAAAATGCTAAATAGACTTACGGTAAAATCCAGTGACTGGAAGAAAGTACTGAAAAATCCTAGACAGACTGGTGAAAGAACAAATACCAAATTTCGGATGAAGAAGAGTCACTGGGGATTTCAGAGAAAGCTTCATTAATTACCGTGGTGCTCACTCAAATACATATTCTTTATTTTATGAAACTAACTTGTGCATTCTCCATTCACACAATTAAAGATAGTTTCTTTCCTGAATATTGTAATGAAAAAAAAATCAAAAAGTTCAAATACAACATGCATGGAAAATAATACAGTATTCTCAGTGTAAAGCCGTTCAACCACAGGACACAGATAATAAAATGTCTTGCCCAGGCAGACACCTCTCCAACATGCCCCCTGCCCATAAAGATGCAACGCAGAAGTTAACTTCCAGCATGCACAAGGCTTTTGCCCATTTCCCTCTTTCCTTGCCATTCAGTTTGTTTTTACCTTAGCGTCGCGTGAACTGGAATTGCCATTGCAGAAGCCAAGCTTGAGAATAGTTTTCTGAAGCCCATGCTCAAACTGGGAAGCATACTTTTTAAAACACCCAAAACACATTCTTGTAATCTGTTGCAATAACAAACCGGTATCATATTTTGCAGGTACCATCTTGTCACCAGTTACCACAAGTTCACAGATTACTGTGATTTTAAAACAACAGCAAAACTGTGTCAAAACTACAGGGGAAAAAGATCTTGTGCAAGCAAAGTGAACTGAAAGAGCTAATGAAATGTGACAGCTGGAGAAAAAGACCGAGTCAGGTATGGCATTGAGAATGGCAACAAACATAAAAAATTTGTTGTTAGCAGACAGCATTTGTTCCTTTCTGTCAGTTTAATGGGTGATAAGATAGAAAGGTGGAAGGAGATCCTTAATGTTATGAGTATACTCATTTTCACAGGTTTGTGATAGTAGTTTGAGAATGTCTTTAAACAATGGTCTTCAAAATATGGCTGCTAATACCTTAATAAGGCCAAACATAAATTAATTTGCAGCTTCCTGTTTGAGGATTCATTTTTTTCAATGAGGACCAAATCCAGCATGATCTCCTGCCCCTTTTCTGCTCAATAATGGCTATTGGCAGCAACCAACGGGGCTGTGATTTCTCAGAAAAGATAACAGAATGTTTGAGATCAGTCAAGTATAGGGCATAGTTGTAAATATTAATTGCTTTTTGTTTAAGTAGAATATTTGATGATAGAATGATGAAATAATTCACACTATTTTAGTTTTGGCAAAAGTTTGAGAAATAGCTTTTTCTAGAAATCTGGACATTTTCTGTAAAACATATTTAAACACTTCCTAAATGATGGTATTTTCAAAACTTAAAACTACTATAATATTGTAATGGGCACTGATAACTCCCAAAGGAGAGAGAATGTCTGCACTACTTTCAAAATACTTGAGTTTTCACAAATGCACACACACAAAAGTTTTATTTTGAATGCAATTGATTTTGTTTTCTGTTTGGCTGCTGACTGGAAAAACAAATGTTGAATTTACTAGTTTTCAATACTGAAAGTTTGAGTAGATTCATATGATTTTTTTTTGCAAAAAGAAAAAGCTTTTTCAGTGCAAGAATCAAAAACTATCTTTTCTAGTCCTTGAGGGAATCTATAACACAAACCAGTGAACAAGTATCAAAATTTGAAAGATTAGCAATCTTGATTAATCATTATATGTCTAAAAAATGTAATTAAGAGTAGGCAGTGCGTTCTGACCTTCCTTCCTTCTGCTGCCTTCTCACCATTACAATCTGAGGTGTAGCTGAGCTCTTACCTCATATCTTCAAAAGTCGCCCACTGTGTTTGCACACACGTAGATTAGCTGATTAAACAAGATGTGCAGGATTAAATGCAATAGAGTATCTAAGATCAGAACAAGCTCCTGCTGTCTTGAGAACAGATTTTCTGAACTTAAAAGCACGTACAGGTATTGAACGCAGTGTGATAGTATCTGAGATTAATACATACATAGGATAGATTTATTATATGCATTAAAAGCTTATTTATAGTATGATGTCCAGCATTTATATGACATATTACTTCCTTATTAAAATCAATAGTAGATTAGGAACACAGTTTTTAAAACTATATTTAAGAAGCGACTGGTTTTTCTCAGAATATCTGGAATCTATCCTTGAACACCATGGCATCTTATGCAGACTAACAGTCTAATGTTAATTTCTAAGCCATTCTGTGGAAGTGTATTTTTTTTTTAATAATGAACCATACAGTGCCTTTGATGTTTGCCTGATTCTAGGACAAGAGTGCATTAAACAGTCTATTCATTCTCTCGGGGACATCACTGCAAGGACTGTAGAACTGTGGTAGCAAAAAATTCTTTGTTAAACACAACTGCCAAAACTAAGTGACAAAGAGACAGGAACTTAAATGGTGCAAAACCCCTTCCAGCAAGTAAATATCAAAGCATTTTTTTTTTTTGTATTCACAGTACTGTGAGGCCAGACTGCATTCTGTGGTCTTTCTTTAGCTCTGGCCCAAACAATTTATCATACACCATTCTTATAATTAAATTACCAAAATAACTTACTGAAGAAAAAAAAAAAAAAATGTGTAAGTCTAGTATTTAATACAACAGCTTGCTAAAAAGTTTCAATAGGCTGCTAAATAACTCAGTACTGAAATTCTTCTCTCATTTCTAGGTCTCCTACTAGAGCCTAAACTCTCCTCAGTGTATAGGCTATGGATTTTTCTTGCTGAGGTCTATAATTTGACAGTTTCTGCTGTGTTCTGAATCTGTATGGTTGTCTAAAATGACAAGGCTTTCTGGAAGCACATCTATCTTGGAGGTAGAAAAGAAAGTATTAGCTGCAGACAGGGTAAGCAATAGGCACGATGGAGACTATCCCAAATATGACAAACTAAGCATGACATGGAATTAGGCAATGTGACTACAACTAATTTTACAGAATGCTTACCTTTCCATCCTTAGGAATATACTCCAATCAGACAGGAACCCTGCCCTTTTTTAAACTTACAGATTGCGAAGTTTGTGACCCCACAACCCACATTAGTTGGTAAGTTAAGTTAAGTTAAGGCCTTATGCAAATATCAACTTTCACATGATCTGGGAGTGTGAAAAATGAATTCTATCTAGGTCAGGTCAAATGACTAAGATGAAATCTGAAGGGTCAGCTATTTGGAATATCTCCATCGCTTCCACAGGGCTAGGCAGCTTTACATGCCTTCTAAGTGTGGCCTCAGGTATACATTAACTTGTTTAAGGTATTTGGGGAGTTCCAGTATTATCTTCAAATAGCAACCTTAAAAACGTGCTGCAAGTCTAGAAATAAATTTCTATAAGTTGTTGCTTTTTTTCTCTCATATAAGGAACTCGGGTGAAAAAAAATTAGGAGTATCTGATTGCAAACTCAACTCATACTCCTGAAACTATCTTACAGATATCAAGGAGGAAGCTTTCCAGTGTTACTCACGTGATCTCAAACTTCAATCACAGAAAGGCTGTTTTGACTAGTACACGTTTCTAACTGTTGTACTAATTATGACAGCAAGGTCTGGAGACTGCAAATAAAAGACTTTCAAGTTTAAGAGGGGTGGGGTAGTTTTAATATAAATTGAATGAAAAAAATTACAAAGTTAAATAGAGCGTATGCACGCTAACTGGCTCTGTCTATTTCTCTTACATAAAATGATCTGAATCACCAAGATTTTGCCGCCAGCTCCTAACAGAATTGAGTCCTGAGAGAAATGTCACTTTTAATGGCAAATTCAATGCAATTTAATGATGTGAGAATTTTAAATAAGCCAAACTGAGAGAATATCAGCATAGCTTCATACTACAGACTGAAATTTGTGGTTGTACTTGTTTTGCAACTATATTTTCCAATAAAAACAGCTACATCAATGCAAGAGATTTCAGATGTACTTCTCAAGCTGACATACTTCTCAATTCCAATTAGTAAGGTTGCAGCCCCCTTCCAGCAGGCAAAAAGCAGAGAACCTAACACTCCTTCAAAACTCTATTTCTGAATGTATTACAAGATGAATAAGTGGTTCAAAATTGTGAGGAAAACCTTAATTCTGGAGGATAACTGGAGACTTTCTACCAACTCCTACTTCCTTTGGTAGGTCTGCCAAAAAGATAAAAGAAAAAAACCTGGAGGTGACTTTATATGAAGGCTGCTCTGAAAATAACATCTCTTATTTTACTCTGTTTGGCCCATAATGTCAGAGGCAGATGTTGGTAGTATGGCAATAGAGGCTGAACCTTCTCACCAGTATTCCATTACGTGTTGCCATGTGACAGACAGCAGCAGAGGAACAGTCTGACCCCCTACACTAAAACAGAAAACATGCCATATGCAAGTTTTTCAGGTCCTACTGAAAAAATACAAGTCTGAAGGTGACACCTGACTAAATAACATAATTACCAGTGACAAGACACAGCGTCAACACTACAAGCTGGAGTCAAACGCCAGACCACGTAGTGGCAACTTGTGAATTCCCTGTAGAAGAAGTTATATATACATATACATATTCAAAAACAACTGTATGCACCAACACAAATGACAGGCTTCCATACAGGAAGATTTCCTTTTGGCTTCCATATCCAAATTATGAATGTAATACTTACACTGACTCTCAATTAAATATATATATATATATATATATATATATATATATGACTACTTTGTAAAAAAACAAAAAACCAACCAACCAACCAACCAAACAAACAAAACCATATCATCGACTGCAATTTTCAATGAATATTCTGAAGTACTGATTTAGAATACATCTTATTTAGTCTAAGTTTGTCATTTTTGGAAATCTGGTAATTTTGAAAGTCATTTCATTAGAAACAGGATGCGTGGACATTTATTTCAGTGATGTTGCAGCTCTGTAGAAAACAGGAAGAATATGGAATAGTCTGCTGTATCAATCACACATGGCAAAAGTAATACTTTTTTTTTTTTCCTTTTCATTTATTTTAAAAATGCATAAAACTATATGGTCTAGTGAGCATTCATGCTCACTGATTTTAATTAGTTATTTCCATTTCATAATTGTCTTATGAATGTTTCCTTAGTTACAAAGAAAGAAGAAGTGAAATAACGGGGAAGAAGAACGAACCATTTTTAATAGAAAAAGGGATGAACACTTAGCTTCAGAGAAGTCAGTGCTGTAATTCTGCATAACGTTATGTAATTCCATCCTATAGGGATGTAATTCCCCTATAGGGACAGATATTGAAAGAAAAAAAAAGGTCCAATTCTACTCCAGTAAATGGGAATGTACTCATACACATCTGAATTGTAAGAACTTCAGACTGAATTACAGTGATTTTAATAGTGCAGAAGTCTAACGTGGAGTGTGAAATTTGAGACCATAAAATATCCATTGAAATAGAAAAAAAAACATAAAACCTCCTGTAGGATGTGAAAATAGCATGCCTTTTATGTATTTGTTTTTTTGTTTTAATTCACAAGAGACACTAGAATATTTCCTTCCATGCGAAGGAAAAACTAAAAGGCTTTTTATAACACTTGATTATTTCTGCTTGTAAATGAGTTGCTCAGTATAGCTTACTTGCCTGTTCCCTAATAACAATATCAGAATGGGGATTTAATGATCCGAAGACCAAAGTAGCTTAAGGCTAGTTTGCTCCATTTCTGTTTCCTGACGTGGTAACTTAAATCCACACTCTCTAACGGTGTCACTTAAGCAGTGAGTTATCAGGGGAGAAAATAAACTTAGATTCTACAGGAAGAACTTTCATAGTAATGGAAGGAATAGGCAAAAAAGCTATTTAGCAGACAGAAGATATGAACACTGCAAATATGAAGGAAACATTGGTCACACTGAAAGTAATGCTTCCTATTTATTCCCATGGAAACCAAAACAGACACAAAAAACGTAATAACACTATTTGATAGAGCAAATTCTCAGCTACAAAACATGTTTCTTTCAACATAGTTTTCACCATTAGCTATGAATTTCTGCCAGTGATGAACAAGAGCCTGCACATCACACTTGTAAGAAGAATCTGCATGGCTATCCAGAATATGGCTTGCTTTTCACATCCTTGTCACCATGGCTGAAACGTCCCTCCCACTGCCTCATCGTGCTCACGTCCACTGTTTGGTCTCCAAAAACACTCAGCAAGTGTTGATGAATGTCAACAAGTGCCATTTTTTCTGCATGGAGGAATTCAAATCCACACCTTCATTTCATATGCACTTCCATGACAGATGCTTGTTTGAAAACTTTGTAAGATTTAGAAAAAGCAGTGGTCCCAATGACATGTGGCAAAATTACTACAGGCTACGTAATTTGCTTTTTAAAAATAAAAATGACAAGGCAACACAAAGATTGCAAGTGCACAGTTAGTTCCTGCTTGGCAGATTCAACAACTACTGGCTGCTGAGCAGCAGAACTGTGTTCTTGCCTTATCTGAGAGCATACAAATGGCCCTGCCACAGCATGGCAGGCAGTGTCACACAACAGCCTGACTTCAGGAGTGAAGCTTGCTGTTTGCTCTGCACCTCTCAGGCTTCTGGCAGCAATGTCAGGGAGTTTGCAATGTGCAGAGGGCAGTGCAGAGATTTACAAACAGTTTAACCCCTTGCTCAGACAGAATACTAGAAAATCATCCCAGCACAATGTTATTATGGCACTTGGTGAATTTAGGGCAAGAAAATTTATCAATGTCTATATTCTCTTATCCTGTCAGGAAGGTAACTCAAATATCTGTGCTCACAACAGCTTTGCATTCAAAATGCTGCTTGTGGAGAACAATTCATTATCTTCACAGAAATCCTAGTCAAGAGCCTATTCTGACTAAGAGATATTCTGACTAAGCTACAGACAGCGGGAGATGGATTTGCTGCAGAGGAATGGGAGCTAGTTTCAGCAATAACAGCAAGTAAATAGAGGGAAGAAGTTGGGGTTGGGGTACAGAGAAGAGGAGAAGCATTCATTTCCTTGCCTCGCAGAAAAGCAGAATGGGAATGGGATCACCAGAGAAGCAGCTGACAAAAAAGCAGCATGAAATTTCATTAGCAACAACTTAATTTCACAATTGCTACCTATTTCTTTATGATAATACCATCAAGATGTGTAGGCACACTTAGAATAAATGCCCTTCTTCCCTTCCCCAAAAATATAATGAATATATAATGAATGAATATAATGAAAACAACTCTAATGCATATACAGATTTCCTGTTTCAGCAACTTTTTAATGTTCTTTTTCAAAACAGACACTGCTAAAAACAATACAAACCAATAAATTGAACATGCCAGTTTTCTTGTAAGCATGGTATTTTTCAGAGTGCTTTCAAAGCTGGAAAATTCGGAACATGGGATATAAAAGTATTTTAGTCCACCATCAATCTATCAGACTGGTCTACTTTAGGAAAACGTGTTAAGGTAACAGAAAACAAAATGAAAGCAAGCTAAAAGTGACAGTATAATATCCTTTAGTGTGGGAATAGTCCAATCAGCAAACATTCTAGATCTACACAGAAAATGAAAATGGTGAACTAGCAGGAAAATGTTTCATTTATATTCCTGGTAAAGAATCACACTCATTTTCCATACATAGCTGCAGACTGTCCTTCCATTTTGAGCAGCGAAATAAAATGGTCTTAAGAAAGGTGAATGGAAAATTCCTTTTCTGTAAACAGATTTCACAACTGAGATAATAAAAAAGAGATAGATTTCCCATAAAGAGCAAGCACACTGCAGCTTTAACTAAGACTGCCTAGTCTCTGCAGGGTCCCAGCAGCAGCAAACTGAGAAAATCCCTATCAGCATTTTTGATGCTCCTTCTATCCCCTATCTAATAACACCTGCTCTAATAACACCTGCTAAAATTATTTGCGCTCTCCTCTCTGCCAAAGGAAAAAAAAGATGCAGTTTTGAATTATGATTTTTAAATATCATCTGGAACACAGTATCTTTTGTGGCAGAACAAAGTATACCTTTCAAGGGAGTCTTGATGTTAAGATTAGCACAATGGTCCCCTTCTCTGTGACAGCAGATGAAAAGGCCCCTATAGCACACACGTCTATGCTGTTAACAGGAATATCATCTTTTTTATGGTCTCTGTCTAGTCCCCTATGTGTTTCAGGGTCCCATTTCTTCAATTCTCCCCCATCTGTCCCCCCCTGCTTTCTCTTGGATTTCATCATCAAGGTTCTATATTTTTTCTTTCTTTCTTTCTTTCTTTTTTTTTTTAATAGTTGAACCTCTTGCTTGCTCTTTTCTTACATTTATTGAAATTGCTCATATTGTTCAAAGGTACAGGAAAAATTCATCTGAAAAAAGCCCAATCTCTCAAAATCCTACAATACAGCAGCTAAGAGCACTGGAAAAGCAAAGACACATGTAACCTGAAGACAAAGCTTTCTGAATAAAACAGATTCTCAATGTATTGACATTCTTTGTCATCAGAGATGACAATTCAGACAATTGTCTCCCTTGCCATTACTCCATGTTGTATCACATCCTACCTAGACTACTTTGCATCAAAAGCCCTGTAGTGGGATTACTTGGATCCGTGACCAAAAAAAAAAAAAAAAAAAAAAACAAACCACGTATCAATGGAATTAAATTAACTGCCAAAGACAGATTTTTGGCAAGAGGTGAAGATGGGTGACTATTACTCACCACAATTAGAGCATCTAAAATTACTGTATTACTAATCAGCCAACTGCTTATTTGTCACTCCATTTCTGAAATTACACATCTTACACACATGGTGCCATTTCAGGAATGACATCAAAAACATGTAGGCCTTATTATATAATTAGGATGTTCTTAGTAGAGCGCAGCATCTGCCCCAGGAATAACTACTTATGTGCACCATATTTGTAAGTAATTACCTTTCTGTAAGGATTTATCCATCCTCAATTTATGTTATATATGCACAGTGATTTCAATACTACAAAATGGCAGTCAAAGGAGATTGCTCAATAGCTGATGCATTTATTAAACTTTATTTTGTATTATTTTTAATCTCCTATACAACTGATACATCAGATGAGACAGACTAGTAGGACAAATCCCCACTAGGAAATCTTAATCTTGAGGGGAGAAAACACTACAGGCCTTTGAATCAACATCCTTCCACTACGACTGGCATAAATTAAAGAGTTGCACGAGTGTTTCTGAGACAGTTTCATTTCACCACAGTTTTTCTGAAGCATGAACAAATAAGATACTATAAACTGAAAAACTGTTTGGGGCTGGTGGACTTTTGGTTCTTTATGGTTACTCCTGGTACATGCTAAGATAAATCCTTGAAAAGAAAATTCAGCTTCAGCATAACTGAATATCCTGAATCCAGACCCACTCATAAATCTCTCTGCTTGTCAGGCAGTTAAAGATATTATGTCTTTTATATCTTCTATGAAATCTTGGTCTCATGCACCACAGAACCATATCATGCACATCATATGCAGAAACCCTAATAATTTGAATAGCAGTTATGAAAGCATGAAAAAATATGCTAGTCTTCATAAGCTGATACACTACATACAGAGACATTTAAAGAAATTCTTTCCTCCATTTAAGTAACATATTATCCCTAAGAAATTCAAAGAACTGTAATATCTTCAGGAATTTTAAGGATTTAAAGATGTCTTTTGTGGTTGAACAAAACGAACTGATCAATTAACAACTACAGTCAACTACACAGAGACCACACAGAATTGAGTAACAAGGATTCTAAAAGACCAATTGAGCTAATAATCTATAAACAAAGAGTAAGTGAAACGTTTCACAGAAATCAAAGCCCATTGTATAACACAAGAAAAAAACCCAAACAAACCAAAAACCTCCATCACCACACCAGATATATGTGTAATTGGGTAGGTCTTTAAAATCCTGACATACACATCTAGCTTATCTTAAAATAAATAAATTAATTAATTAATTAAAGTGTTTAAGTATAGAGAATTTCCTTAGATGAAAACAATATATATTTTTAATACTCTGAAAATTATTCAACTGAAAGCTGAAAAATTCCAAAACACGGAAAATAGATATTAAATCTATTCCAGGTACTATATGACTTCAGGTTTTTTGCTTGATTGCTAGAGTTTCTAATAGTAATAATTCTCTAGGCAGCAAGGAGGAAATGCAGTGTCAACCTTACAGTAATCTTCTCTTGTTTTGAAAGCCAAAAACAGCACGTTTCTTACTGTATAATAGTAGATCAAGATAGTGCTATCAATACATTTATTTCTATGCTGATTTGGTACCTCTTTCGACTTTTGTATTCATTCTCTAATTCTATATAATATTTCCATATTCATATGCTCTAAGGCAGAACTGATGGAAACTTCATTGGAGACTTGATCCTGGAAGAAGAAAGACCTATCTATTCAGTGATACAAATAATGTGTTAAGTTTGCTTCCTGGAATAATTCATAAAAATCTGATTTACTGACTGCAAGAAGCATGGACCATGTTGCTCCTTGAAGGACAGGTGCTCTGGCTCCACTGATATTCATAAACAAATGTGAATAATGGAGAATATAGGACCCTTTGTCATTTACACTGCTTAACTGTCCCTTTGGTCCCCATACATATTTAGGTAGTTTTAGGGGTCCCATCTCCAAAAAAATACCATAGTCAAGTATTAAGGTATGCTAAGTATATTCAGTGTAGGTTCTGCTTCCAAAGCGAGATTGTACTGATCCAAGGTCTGCATTTGTAGATGCAGACAGCCTTCTCTAGTAGCGTGGATGTTGGCTACTTTGCACAGCCTACCTTGGAACCAGTGTTCCCTTTCAACCTTTTTTCATTTAGCATTAAAGATCTGGTATGTTCCTGAAACATGTGAAAAATATACAATCAAAGCCCTGGACTTGCTCCCTGATGATACCAACCTACATCATAGCACATTTTGAAGTCATTGTGTCTCAGAGGTTCCCTTCGCATGCCATTTTGATCTGTAAGTATTAATCTGTTCTGAATCTGATTTCTTACTGGGCAAATAGTTCAAAATCCTTAATGTTTCAAGATAGTGTTGTTTTATTATTTCCTTTGTCTGTAAATGAAACCGCAGACTCATAAACTGCTTAAGAAAGAAAAAATCATACAGTTACAGTTTAGCATTTCTGAAACTAATAAATGCCTATCGGTTACAAAGACACACTAAACTCTCTGAACTGTTCAAGGAAATGCACATGCTACAGCTTTTCTGAATGAATGCATCTGGGACTTACTTACACATGACTGCTTTACATTTTCCTCTCCATCTATTCTCTTCGCTTTCTTTCTTTCCTTTTGATTTTCCTCCCTAGCTGATTTCTAAAGATACAGAGATGTAATTAAGTTCATCTGGGTGTTAAGGATTCTCACAGCAGCAGGTGGTTAAATGAGGAAGGTAGATTACGATCTGTAAGTAAATGACCAGACAGAGCAGAGGTAAGCATAGAATCGCAGAATCATAGAATTGCTCAGGTTGGAAAAGACCTTAAAGATCAAGTCCAACCACAACCTAACCATAATACCCAACCCTAACAACCCTCTGCTAAATCATGTCCATGAGCACCAAATCCAAACAGTTTTTAAACACATCCAGGGATGGTAACAGCTGTTACCAAAAATCTGAGTCCTGTATTCTGAAATGCAAAGTGAAAAAATACTATACTAAACAGACAAAGTTAAAAAGTCTGTACTAAACATACAGCTATATCCTTTTCTAATGCTGCCAACATGATTCCATTTTCTGAAAGCTTGAGTTGTTTGCAAAACACTGACACCTGAACCCCAATGTTCGCTGTATCGTCTGTATGTTTGTGGAGTTGCATGGAATACAGTCAAACAGCCTATTAAGTTCAGGAAGAAAGTTAATGCAGATCGCCAAAATAAGCTTTTGTAAACTTCAACAGGAAAGGTCTCAGTACAGGGAAAACAACACTCACAGTCATACACATAAACAAAATCACAGCAGAGCAGTAAAGTGTATGAAAATGAAACTGAGCTGTTAAGGAGTGAAATCCCTATGTATCTAAGAGACACAAAGCTACAGGCTGCACTGAAGTCACTGAAAAAGAGAAAGAAGGAAAAGTGTTCATCAGTAGGAGGGAAGATTCTAGTAGTACGCAGCAGAGTGAATTCTTTTCTTGGACAGATTGAGCCATTATTGAAAATGGTCAAGGTTATTGCTAAATAAATGGTGTTTGAAGGGAGAGAGACAGCTATTGTGTTTATCTAACATAAGAGGGCATAACATATGCCTCTACCATCTGCTCTTTCCCTATTTGCAGCTGAGGTCAGCTCCTTTTCCATTATCAATGTTATAATCAATCATTTAGCCCTAATTTCAGCATCTTCTTGGGCAGAATAAACAGAACGCTCTACTACCTTTGTACTACTTTTAGAAGCAGTTAAATTCAACTAGTGCATGTTTTAAAAACGTTTATTATTGTGACACTGCTCCCAGAGGGGATTCTGTAAAACCATCAGCATGTAAGAGCTAAGTAAACAGAGAAAACCTGAAAATTGAGTGTAAGCAACTATTCTACAGATGTCATTACTGAGGGTATGATGCTGTCATTACACAGGGAGACATGGTTACACATCTACTAAAAATTAAGTTCACTGGTGCACATAAAATAACGTTATCAAACATAATATGAACTTTAAAAATCTTAAGAAGATCGAATTTAAATTTCATGATTATGTTTAATATTTAAGCTACTTAGCATTTCCATATTAAAAATTATTTATCATGTCAGCAACACCTCAACAAAATTTTTAAGCTGAGTCAGCTCAACTACTTTTGCTATGCTGGTTTATTTATTGGAATTAAACACTAAGTCCACACAACTGAAAATAATGTGTACGTATACTTAGCACTAAAACGTGAAAATGATACCCAGCTTTTCAGTGTGTCTGCAAAATAATGGAAGTTCTGAATTCCTGCAAATAACAGTTAGATAGCAAAAAGTTTTACCAGCAATACATTGATTGGCTTTGCACGTGAGATGAGAATTACCATAATTTGTAAAGCTCTCATGCCGGTGTTTGCTCTTCCAACTCACTCTTCATGTTAATATTGTTACGGGTGCCATTTTACTTATACATGCACTTAATAGTAGCTGCATTTATTTTTAACTCAATTTTAACATATTCAGCATGCCACACTTTGATGCTTCATTAATCCATTTTCATTATACTGGTACAATGCTTTTATTTGTTTTTCTTTAATAAGGAAAACACCAAAACCCAAATGAAACTCAGGCCTTAAAACACATAAACTAGAAGGAAGGAAACAAAAAAAAAAAAAGAAAGAAAGAAAAAAAAAAAGAAAAAAAAAGCAAGACCACTACTATAGCCAAGCAATTCATTAAAAAAAATAAGTAAATGTGGGAATAAAAAGAAAGAAAATTTATATCTGAATGTACTTCTCATTCTCAGGAGTAAGAAAATTTGGGACTGTAAAAGTGATTCTTTCAACATGTTCTGTATTTAAGAATCATGTATTTTTTTTTCTCAGATGAAAAAGAGGAAATTTTAAGTTTAAAGAAAAAGAACGAAAAAGATGAACTTAAGTTTCCAGATCATTCACCTGCCAAAGAAAAAAGCTCATATGATTAATAGCCAACCTCCAATAATTATGCAAGCACCACAGAGCTGTAAGCACTCGTGTTATCATATGGCAACTCTTCAGCCATTGGACTGTGAGTCCAACTTCAAACTAAAGAAAGATGAAAGGGCCATCACCATACCCTCTGGCAACATTGAGCAATCTTTATTTGCAACCACGTCTAAAGTCCCAAAATTATTCATAAATTTTTCTTTTGTTCATTTTCTTTTTCTGTATTCTCACACAAAACCTTAAATGTAGGACTCAGGCTTTTTTTTTTTTAAACCCCTGTATTAGAATTGCTCATGGAGACAAGGTGTCTCCTTCAGCATTCAGTCATTCTGGGGCAAAGATAAAACTACTTTCCTGAACAAGTATCCATAACCCCTTGAAGAATCAAAGGGTCACTTGTCCGTATTAAATCTTCAGAACATTCATGAGCAGAAAGTCTCAAATCTGGGCAAAGGCAAAATTTCAACCCAGAAAATATTTCTAAAGACAATGATTTTGTTATTTGGCATTGGGAGTTAAAGGTCTTCATAGAATGGCTTGAGTTAGAAGGGACCTTAAAGACACAATCCAACCCCCTGCCACAAGCAGGGCCATCAACCTCCACATTTAATACTAGACCATACTGCCTAGGGCCCCATCCAATCTGGCCTTAAACACCTCCAGGGATGGGGCATCCACAGCCTCTCTGGACAGCTTGCTCTGCTTTACCTTCAAAAAAAATAAATACCTGTAATCTTACAATACAGATCACAGGAACCTTCGAGGGGCCTTGAGTAAGGTCAAGATCTCTACTGGTCTATAGCTCTCATACTCATAAAGGAATAACTTTATTTTTTTTGAAGAGTATGAACGGAGGAGACAGAAAAGCATTGTGAAAAAGAACATGTTACAGAGGATGCTTATTTTAAAGCTGAATGTGGAGAAATCGGCTGCACTGCACAGGCTCCTGAGTGTCAGTTTAAAACCTGTCAATCACATCAACTAACAGAACATACTCTCAGATGTGTAGTCCTGTTGGTATAATTGAACGTGAGCATTAAGCCAGTGTTGAACAAAACAGAAAAGGAGGAGAGTTAATGAATACTTTTGTGCCTCACAGCAGTTCTCTCTTACCTGGAGGGCTTCCATGCGATTGCTGATGTAGTCAAACTCTGCTTGGTTAATAAAAATCAAGCAAGACAACAGCTTTGGGTGATATCACTGTAGACAATTCAGATGCTTTGCAAAAACCTGGCATAGAAATTTTTATAGCCAATTTTATTTGAGCAACAACAGTGGAAAAACCAAACAAAACACTGGGTTAAATATAGAAAGGTATGAAGCATTTTGGAGAAACAAAAGCCAAAAGTAAGGAAAAGTGTGGCTTGATGGAATGGAAAAACTGGACAATTAAAGAAAAGGTGTTAACAAGCAAGTGCCTCACAAAAGTATTAAAATCTAACTTTCCATTCATCTCTCCCCATTAAGGAAGAATGAGCATTACACTAAAAACTGATTATTTTTAATGACATCAGAAGTAAGCCCCTATCATTCTTCTTCTATTTACATTCGTCATTTCACAAACTTCTGACTCTACTCAAATTACTTGAGAACTGTTAAAATGAATATGTGTTTTCAGTAAGGATTAAATCACTTAATTAACATTTTAAAATAGCATGAATCATTTGAAACCTTACCTATCATTTTCTATCAATTTTCTGTTTTAAAACAAACACTGTTTTAAAATAAAATACTTTTCTAAAAATATTCCTTAACATTTAAGGAATATGCTGACTTACTAAAATATTTCTTTAACTAAAATAAAAACATGTAAACTGATAGCTGATAAAGGAAGACCTCCTTGGCAAAGACTAGAATTCAGATGTAAAAATGTACAGCTTCTGAATCCCTCAAAGCTACAATTAAAGGACAATGTAGGAGAAAGGCAACAAGATTCCACCCAAGAATGCTGAGGTAGCTAATGGACATGATTGCCAAGACACTTTCCATCATCTAACAATGGTTCTGAGCAACTGGAGAGATCCTAGAGGACTGTTATTGTGGCTCCAATCTATAAGAAGGATCATAAGGAGGATCCAGGGAACTACAGGTCTACAAGTCCAACCTTGGTGCCAAGGAAAGTTATGGAGCAGATCACCTTGGTACAATTACACTGCACATGCAAGACAAGCAGGGGATCATGTTCAGCCAGCGTGGGTTCCTGTAAGATAGGTACTGCCTTACCAAACACATCTCCTTCTATGATCAGGTGACCAACCTGGTGGACGAGGGAAAGGCTATTGAAATAACCTACCTAGACTTCAGCAAAGCATTTGACACCCAGAGAATGCTCCCAGAGAAGCTGGCAGTCCATGGCTTCCACAGGTACACAATTTGCTGAGAAAAAACTGCCTGGATGGCTGGGCTCAGGGAGTGGTGGTGAATGGAGTTATATCCAGCTGGCAACTGGTCGCAGAGCTCCCCAGGGGTCAGTATTGGGCCCTGCCCTGTTCAGCATCTTAATTAATCTGGATGAAACAATTGAAAGCATCCTCAGTAAGTTCGTAGACAACACCAAGGAGGAAGCATTAATCTGCCTGAAAGTAGGATGGTCCTACAGAGGAATCTGGACAGGTTAAATAAAAGGGCTGAAGCCAGTGGTATGTAGTTCTTACTTGTCCTCACTTCACTGTAATTTTCTACTTTCACATTTTTAATTCCTTCATAGTACTGTATGTCTTTGGTATTACTCCCAAAGAACTTTCATCAGTCTACTAGAATAACACTTCAAGTGGTTCTGCAAACACTTAGTGCAAAATTGCAATTCCAATACTTTTCCTGAGTCACAGATACATGTATGTGTGTGTGTGTAGCTCACATGACTGTGTTCATAAAGAGAAATAATGAAAAGAAGTTATGTTCAATATAGCGATATATTTTCCTACACAGACAAGTACAATTTTAGTAGAAAAGTATACACAATTAAGTAATGGTTTTTAATGATGAACAAGATTATTTAGTTAGATGATTCAGGGAACAGGAAGGTTCTATAGAATTACGTAAGGCCTTCCTATTCAATGAAAATGCCGTTTTCCTTTCCCTATATTGCTGTTTCTATTTTTTATTTTCAGACAGAGCTTTATTTCACTTTTACCAGAGCTAATTCTCAATAGTACCTTCTAAGTCCAGCATAACCCCTACTTCTTTTGTATCAGTGTAAATGTAGGTTTATGTTTCTTGATTCCTGTAACACGCTTGTGAAAACTTTTCAATTTATTGCTGTTTTCCTTCCATTTATTATTGCAACTGACTATTAATGCCCTTTCACTCAGGGCCAGGTTTGAAAGGGAAAGAAGTGACACTGTATAACAGCATTCTAAATAAACTACTTACATCCTAGAAGATTTACAGAGCAACAGCTAGTTACAAAATAGACATATTTCTGTCCTGTTGTAGGCCAACTAGCAGAAAATCTTGATGGGATAGGCTTTTATTACACTATGCTTGGATCTGTAGCACTCTTTCTCTAGATCACTGGAAGCTCCTTGTAAAGGGAGGGAATAGAAACAACCAGCCGGGAGGAAATAGGGCAAAGACAGTAATTTGAGGAGATTTTTCTTAAACTACATGCTCATTTGGACAGAGTCAGAGGTATTAAACACCTGGAGAGCAGCTAAACTATCAGACAGTTCTACCGGGAAGTAGTTTTAAGACTGGAACTATGTGAACAGAATCAGGGAGAAAACTTCAACTCTAGAGTTTCATAATTTGAATTCAGATGTGAAAGATGTGAAAAGAATGAGAAATTCCAGGTGGTAACAGATGACCTGGCTGTCCTTATTGTCTGGTTACAGAAATAACCATTATCACAGTGATTGAATATTGGCAAGTATGCCATTTGGCTTGCCATAACATGGCAAGGTGTCTCTGCTGTTTATTGGTAGAACCGTTACTTGAATGCAAAGCAGCAGCTTGTCATTGGAGCTTTCAGAAAACAGTAGCTTACACTTGTTGTTATTCTGGTGATGCGTATTAATGCTGCTAGTTATTCAGAGAACATATCCTTGTCCAGGCATGACCTTTTAGTTACAAGAGCAACGGGATTTAGAGAAGTCTTTACGTGAATGCTAATTTTACTATATGTGAACATGATGACTGTTATCAGGAAGTTTTATTAAAGTTTGTTAAACTGTATGTCTTTCTAAGGAGCTAGAAGCACATGAGTGCTATTCTTATCCTGAGACTCAGAGGAAGACAAATTCAGGAGCATGCACTCTCTATAGATAAAACGTGACAAAGTATGACAGGAAGCATTTTTAAAGTAATCAAAATGTACCTTCCACATCTTTCAAAACAGCTATCTGAACTCGAAGAAAAAAAAAAAAAAAAAGATTTTTTGCTTTCTGGAAATTGAAGATAAATGAAGAATTCATATTTATTATGAAAAACAAGAATAATCTTGAATTTTGAAGGTCCAACTGCAGTAAAACTGTGAAAACTGATCAAAAATGATAATCCCTACTCAAAAACAAATTACTTTCCTTCCTTAAGAAAGAAGAAAAGTTATTGCCATACCCCAGGCCCATTGTCAGCTTCCTGTATAAGAACTGGTATATCCAGAAATAGAAACCACATAATACAAATGCCATTTATAAGTCCATTCTTCTGATCTTACCTGTCTGACCAAAAGTGAAAGCAACCGAGGGAAATGAAATTCTAGGAGGTTTACAGTGTACCTTTAGATTTACAGAAGGTCAAATTCCAGGGGGGGAAGAAAAAAAAAAAAAAAAAAAAAAAAAAAAGAGAGAGAGAGGAATTAGCAAATTTATGCGTTATTTCCCTTGCAGCAAACAAATGGGATGGAGAAACCATTATAGTTCACCGCCTTTTTCAGTAAAAGGGGCTATAAAATGATTTAGGCTAGGAAAACAGGAGAGAATTTATAGCACAACTATTATATCAAATGTTGAAAATTCTAGTGTATGCAATTCAGTGCTGGTGGTAATTCTCAGATTCCCAAGCTCTTAATCTGATTACTGTCAGGCAAGTACTTTCTCTGAAAAAAGTATTTTGTTGCAAAGAGAATATTTCCAACACTTCCTCACCCTACAAACAATCTACTGTGTGTGTTTTCTGAGAAGAATATCCTATGGTCAAATAAGCCTGGACTACGGCTGCTGCTCAGTAATTTTTGTTCCAAAACTACTTTCATTCATTAAGTTCTACAGCTGCCTTTCAATGTATGATCAACATAAATTCATTTACTGATCCACTCAACCTTTATGAACGTAGGAATCTTTCGCTGTTTCTGTCATTCCTTCTTAATAGCATGCCATAATGGACATGTCTTAGCAATAGCATCACTCGTGATAAAAATGGCAAAACATTTTTCACTTAGATTGATTTTAAGAGAATTCTTAGGTTTCCATGGCAAAACACATTCATCTGATGTTTATTTGCAATATTTATTAATTTATTCAAAACCCCTATCTGAAATTCTATAAGTGTGCAAACACAAAATTCTAATAGATCTAAATGTACCAAACTGCCATGAATGCAATCTTACATCACCATCTTCTCGATACACTTGTATTAAAATTTCATGAGTAATTAACAGAAGACCTTACAAAACAAATGACCCATCCTGCTTGCTCTAAGAAGCCCAGTAAACAGATTTCAATAGTATAGGCAAAAGAGATACCAAGTGAGCTCATCATTCAATATGTTTCTTAAATAGCCTCTCATTTATCTTCCTGGAGTGACTTAATATTTTGGTGTACAAAGGTGATTAGGGAGAGTAATTTCAGGTGCTATTACATCTGTGTTACATTTAACATGGAATCCCAGACAGCAGGCATGCAAACCCTATTGCCATATTGCAGTCCGGACAATGGAATTATCCTGAATTGTACCATAAAAAATATTCCAATTCTAGTAGAGCATTGATTCCCCTGTCCAGGTGCATTAAAAGAATGAATGAAATGCATTTATTTAGAACAGATTATGCTTCTCTGTTCAAATTATTTTCGAAGTAAGGAGAAGAAGGAAGGAGGACCCCTGCTCTCTGAGTGCAGCGTATTTAAGCAGATGGGACCATACATATGGATGAAAAAATTAAGATTCAATATACAAAATGTAATACATATTCTGTCCTTTCTCAATTTAGAGATTTCACTTTACGGAAGTATACTCCTACAAAGGACACCCAAAATAACTGCAAACAACTCACTACATGTTAGGCTAAAAAAGAAAAGCCACTTTAAAGAGGAAAGTAAGACATGATATGCCATAACTGTTTTTCAGCACAATCATAGAAGGAAGAGAAATGTGTTACTCCAAAAGAGGATTTATGAATTAGCTTCACTCATGTTTATATTTTGATCTATTACCATTTAAAACACCCTACCTACCTCCAATCAGAGCATTCATTTATAATTCTATTTTAAAATGAAGTATTATTTTATGAGAGTATATATTATTCAAGCAAACTGAAGTAACAGAAATTAGAACTATGTGGACTATACCACGTTCACTGAAGGAAAAGCAAAACAGTGATCTTCAATATTTTCCACTACGTTAATGACACTCACAGGCTTGCTGACAAACATTAAGGAGCACATTTAACCTTTAACCCAAGCGTAGTCATTAAAATCATATTCAGAAAGCCTCAAAATGCATCTTTTTCCCATAACAACACTCTGCACCTTAATTATGCAGTAGCTATTGTAATTGGTCTTCCATTTACCTCAGCTCATAAAAATGATCAATCATAGTTTAGCTGCTACTTTACCCTGAGATTTCCAATCACTTGTATTAGTTTGCCAGTAAATGCAAAGTTTTGTCCTAACTACAAATTTGGTAATGGCACATTTAATTATGACCCTAAATTATGGCTAAATTTGAACAGAGATTATGCTGATATCCTATAAAACCAGGAGGAAAACATATTTTTCATCATCTATGACAACATTATATGATCACAACACGTTACTGAAGGTTCTTGATCCAAGCTAGAGACTCTTTCAATACCTATGTTTCCTGCAATCATAAAAAAAAAAAAGTGAACAGAGGACAGAGACCAAAGCATTTTCTGTAGGGATTGTATAAGCTGTTACTGGAATTTCTAACTGAATGTGGAATTTAAGAAAAATAGAATTAATTCAGCATTTTATAAGCTCAAAGTCTATCCTACTGAATGACAAGCACAATTTTTTTTTTAAATACAGCTATTTGTTTTGATAGCAGGCAAACATTTTGCTTTACCTACCACCAAATAAATGAGCAATACTTAAGAATTTCTGACGCATCAGCAGCTATGATTCTACTGAGATAAAGAGATTCGATACACTTGTTAAATATAAATGAGATGCAGGCTTCTGAAGTTTAGCTTTCTTCTAAAGGTTTTCATTCTTAATCAGTCAGAAATTACATCTTTACTTATTTTAAATTGCATTCATCATTTCAAGTTAACATTCATTAAATGAATGATGGAGATTTAACCAAACAAGATGCCCAGGATTCTGTTTTGGTTTCTTCTAGAAAATATACATTTGATTTGACTTCGCATTTAACAGTTGATGGCTGTCCACCACTTCCATTGGCAGCTCTGATGTTTGTTATTTGGAGATAATAAAAACGCTGCATGTTCCTTATCCTCTGAGTGGATATGGAAATAGACTGACCAGTTGACATCCGAATATTCCTTGGGTGTACTTCATAAAACAGTGATCAAATATTTTCACATGATGTTCAAAGGATGCTCAAAGGAAATCACTGCATACTCCAGGAAACGTAACAGTTTTAGACTCACTTCCAAGATCAGATAATCTTTTGATTTTATATGTTGTTAAAAAAGCGGTAGTAACTGTATCATGATATATGATGAATTGTCCCAATTTTAAGAACATGCTTGATATAATCAGACTGGTTAAACCATAATAAATGAGAATACAGTGAATACATTTACAATGATTATGATTTTAAAATCTGATTTGTCTCTTTGATACCACTCAAAATCCAATATGCTGGTGGTAGCTTCATCTTCTGTCCCTATTAGTCCAGTGATTGTAGCTTCTACGAAATGCAGAATGTGGAGCATCTAGGGGCAGAAATGTTATGGTCCAGTGCAAACATATGGGCTGTGTCTGGAGCCCATTCATACATAAACAAGTGTTTCATTGAGAAATCTCGGAGATGTCTGTCCTGGATTACGATATATTATGGAAATTTGGATATTTTCTTAACAGGTGAGAGAATAAGACAGTAAATCAAAGTGTTAAGCATTACATCATGTGAAAATATTCTAGTCAGTTACATTTTTTTCCAAAAATATAGTTAAAATCTAATCCTCAAAATATTTTATGAAGGAAAGACATGTTTTCTTGGATTACTAGGAGAGGAGTCAGGGCTTTGCAGCAAGTCAGATGACAACATATATTCCTTGAAAAAATAACATAGCCCTAAATATTTATTTTGTGCATTGGCTTGTGTAAATACTTTTCATAAGGGTCTAATATTTCTTTGTGCACTTTTTAAACAGTTAATTGATAGTTTTAAAGGGACAGAAAACCTAGCAGTTTTGTTTTTATAAATCCCCACTTTGAATTTATTCTATTAATATGATTAGCTTGGGCTCTTTCTTAACAGGAAAATTCATTTCTTCACATATTGTATGAAGGCTATTTTAAATGATTTATTAAAATAGATGGCAAAGGGATTACCCTCAAGAGTCAGCCAAACTGATTTCAGCTAAAGGTTGAATAATGTTTTTTCATCCAAACAGATAAGCTGAAGGAAGCAATATAAATTTCACTGGTCCAGGGTGCAGTCTTGTTCATTTGATATTCAGAGGAGATATAAGTTGCAAATCTAACTTCTCCAATTAATTAAATTTCACATACACAGAAGCACTCAAAATATTTTAACATGGAAGATGGAAATTTTCAAAACTTCAAATTTGTTGCAAATGATGGTTCTTTCACTTTAGTTATTAGTCAATGAAGTGCTGCAGATTTGCAAGACTACTCATGAAGAGGATGCCAAAGCAGGCTTTAAAAGCTTCCTTGTTGGCTGGGTCGGCTTGCAGTAAGCATTTCATTCTATTTGAAGTTAGACTGTATTGCCAACTGTTCTTTGTACTAATTGTCTCTATGAAGTGGAGTGAGAAATGTGATTCAAGAATCGTTATAATAATTAATGATAGATGGGAGATTTCTCAAAGTCTTGGATGGGAGGTGGATAGTTAGAATACCTTTCAAACTCACCATCAAAACTACTGTAAAAAACCCTCAAAGGCATTTGTTTATTTAACTGCATTTCTTTTTGCTTGTATACTTATTTACCCTTCCAAGAGAGACAAGGAGAAATGAACCTCAACAGCAAGAATGAACATATTCAGCCTGAAAGTTTTAAGCTCAGATGACAACAGCAAGAGTTCTCAGTATGAAGATGTGCTGTGACCAGACTGAGCGGTCTCAGGAAGGTTCTGTAAAGTACTCATAACCAGTGGGAAATGTGTATCAGTCATACGTAAGTACATATGAAAGTACATACAGGCTAATGATAAACAGGAGATGAAAGCTGACACTGAGAGAAGACAGTGTTATCATACTCTACTACTGGAGAGAGTGGAGGGAGCAATAAGAGTAATTCCTACTAGAAAAGTAGGAATCCACTAATCAGTGGATTGAACTCTCAAGTTAAATGAGTTTGCCAGACCAACAAATACAGAACCATTGGAGAAGAGCTCTGGAAAAAAAAAAAAATCAACAACAAACAGAGGCTTATAAATCTGGAAATGAGAATATAAGATATCATATTTAAGAGCATTTCTGGGTCAGAGACTTCTTTAAATAGCTTTCACTAAACTGAGCCTGAGAGGTCTAGCAGCATCAATGCTTATAACACATGCAATACAGTATTAATGATACAAACAGTACCACATGTGTTACCTATGTGCAAAATTACAACATCTTTAAGTTACAAAGCAAACTCAGTTCCAGTCAAAATGACGGCAACTGATTTTCACTGATTTATAAATTCTAAAACAGCAGAAAAAGTCAGGTTTGTTTCCCAAAATTAACATGCTTTTAGACAAATCACAAATATTCACATTTAAGACAAAGAGTTTTCCTGATTTTTTTCTTTTTTCTGTCAAATCATAACTTTCTTGGCTTCATATGAGAAATAATTTAGATACAAAACTCAGTGTTCCAATGAACTGTATCCAGGTATCCATTAGTATTACATCTATCTCAAACATGATGAATACGTGTATTCTTAAACAAATTGAGAGAATAAATCAAAACTTGAAATTACTGACGGAATACTGCAGTAATGAGAATCAAATGCTCTGTCCAGGCTAGGCCTACACAAAAAGTCTTTGACACAAGCAGAAAAGTCCTGACTTCCAGTCTAGTACCTTAATGACAGGATCCCACTGACTTCCAGTAAAAAAGGACAGAATCCTCCAGATCCACTTCTGAGAACACAAGGGTATTAATACAGTCAGGTTACACAAGCAGTTAAAAAAATACTAAAATATCACACAAACAAGTGAAATAATAGTAAAAAAAGGGAAAATACCTTTTGTAGCATCTCCCAGCCCCAACATCTCAGGCACAACCTGAAACAGTGAAATCTTCCTTATTTTAAAAAAAATTTAAAATCCATTATCCTAAGGTACAAATCATTCTTGCTGCTTCTTTAGGGATACAGCATCATACCTGTCATAACACTGCTCGTATCTGCAAAAATCTCAACATTTCCTTTGCTTATCACGAGCTTATTGTTCAACTTACAGAACATTACATTGCAAAACAACAACAAAACCAAATAAACAAAACAAAAAATCCAATACAACAATTTAATACACTTTAAAGATTATTTTAAATAGCATTGGACTTTCCTTTCTTTGTTATACCATATCTTTTAATGAAGTGATTAAATTGTTCATACTGCTTTAACAGGAATACCACAAAAAGCACATGCCTATCATTAAAATGGCATCTGGTTATGGATTATCTGATAATACAGTTTATAATACATGTAATCTTTACTTCTCTAGTCTATAGAATTACGGGAATTAAGGCAGGAAGCTAGATATTTTCCATCTGCAATATTTTCCCAAGATTTGATCTTTGTGAACAGTAATAAACATATGGAATGTTTAATAAACATGACTTTGCTGCAGAAGATTTAAATCTAAGTGTTTTAACAAAACTGTATAGGTGCTACATCGAAGGATGCCCTTCAAATAACATAAAATAAGACACAAGAAGTTGTTACCTTGGTGCATAACCAACCAAGAACCATGAAATTTAGCAATTAAAAATTAATCACTAATAATTAAAAAGTTAAGTTAGGTACCAGCACATTGGTTCCACTACAAGATTTGAGATATACTAGATGTTCCCCATCATGATTTTTCTAGGACTTGGTATGAACACCCCCCTCCGACTTGAGCAAGTCTCGGCCCAGGATTCAGAATGTGCAGAGGTGGCAAAAGCGATCAGAGACTTCTTATGTACACTGACAGAGCCAGTTGTTGATGCCGAAACAACAGAGGTGCTTAAAGTTTAAGCGGACAAGAAGAACCAGACATAGTAGCAACAAGAGGCACTGTGAGAAATATTTTAAAATAGTAATAATAAAAAAATCTGCAATTGTCCTCCCGTATGATGTTAATATTTGCTCTCAATCTCTACCTATATTGACTGAAAATAATTAGTGAATTATTATTTTTCCCTAAATGATGAATGAATACTGAATTCAAAGATCACAAAATGTCTCAGGAAAAACTTTTGATGACACTTGCCTTATATATATACATATATATGTATATATATATATGTATATCTAACGAATATTTGAACACTATTAGACAAAGAAAGCTTTGTTTCTATCTGTTCACTGTAGCATGGCTTTTTCTTATGGGGTTTTACAACAAGTTGAGAATTGCAGTTCAAGTCATGTAATTCTTCTGTATTGACCAGGTGAAAATGGCTCTGTGACCTAGCTAAATCCTGTCTGGATGCAACTGATAAAGTAGAATTTGCTGCAAGTTTAAGTCCACTATAGCACAAGAAATAGGGAGCAGAGACAAGCAAACACAGAGGAAATCCAAACTGCAGGTGGAGCAGCACAGATAAACACCTGCCTAAATAAAGACGTTTACATTTCTTGCATTAAATATCAAAAATGGAGACTGGATCACCGTGACTGATCAGCAGTCTCCTGCAACAGCTGGTAAGGCTAATGGCAGCGGGCATGATTTCTACACATACAGGATAACCTGCCTTTGCAAACAATGGATGCTGCACTGACACCAAGCAAAACATTTATGTCTGTGACAAAACTATCTGTTTTTTTCAGTAGTTTCCAGGAAATAATAACAATATTCATGATATCATATGCTCCTGCATGGCTTCTCCAGCCATAAGATGCATTCTCCAATAAAGTTTTGCTTTGTGTAACTTGAGTTCTGCCTTGGTTGGGGAAACAGTCCCTATATATCCAGGACCTTTCAAAGCCAGTCAGAAAGTAACAGAAGCTTTCTCTCTTCCAGCCCCATTGCACTAAAGAATGTATATAAAAGCAATCAAGGAAAAACACAGGAAAATACAGTATAGAGCTACTGGTTAAAGTTTTCCTTAAGGTACTGCTGAGAGCCTACGAGAACTTCTCTTGACATAAGACAAGCAGCTTTATTTTGAGGCAGTAACTCTTGCATTGAGAAGAAGCAGCAGAATCAGCGCAGAGGCTTGGCTTGAGCCCCATGATAGTATAGGCTCCTCAATAGGTGGGGGCTGCTGAAGTGGTTCAAGTTGGAGAGCAGGCCTAACTCTTAGCTTTCAATTCACTACTGCTCATACCTAAGCAGATGCATGACATGGATGCTGATGACAGATTTAAACAAGAAACTTTATTCAGCTTTGTTGGCACTAATTAGAAAAATCAGGCTTTAAACGTCACCTGAAAAAGTACAGTAGAAGGAGGATAAAGTGTGGGTCTGACATCAGAGGCCACTGACTAAGGGAAGGTGTTCACTACTGTCCCACTGCTCTGTGACAGCACCTGCTGTGAATAGCTTTAGAGCTTTTTCAGGCCTGGGAAAAGATGCCCCAAACACAGCTACTGCCCAGTTATTTGTAAAACTCAGGAAAAAGATCTCGTTTACAGACCGGCTCCTTTGAAATTTACTTGTATGTATCTTGTATGCCTGCAGGTACTGCAGAGGTCCTCAGGACAGTAAGAAATATGGATAGAGGTTTACGACAATCCAGCATATAAGGAATAAAATTAAATGAAGATGAAAAAAAAGTCATTTGATGCTTTTTAAATATGTGGATACCATGGTTACCTCCAAACAACGATCTGAAAAAGTCTAATAGCCATTATGTAAGAGCAGGGATTTGAATTCATAGGGAGATTCGACCAATATATGTGCTGAGCTCTTAAAGAAAAGAATGAAAAGAGAAAAAAGATCCCACAATTTATCCAAGTTAAAGTCCCAAGAATTACAATAACATCTAAAAATATTTAATACAATAATCAGCAATTCTTTACTACTAAGGCATAGCCAATTAAAGCAGGCAATTAAAACACAACATAAAGTTAAAAGATAATATTAACTTTAAGAAATAATGCAGTGTTATAACTGCAAAGACAGTTACTCATTGAGTAACAAAACTGTTATTTATGTACATATTATATACATATAATCTACCTCATAGTTATGAACAAAGAACCAAAATACAGAGCTTACAGCATTTTTTTTTCAGAATCATACTTCTAATTTGGCATTCAAACAGCCGTATCTAAAAAAAAAAATTCTATATTTTAATTAAATTGGAGGAAAACACATTCTGCCACCCTAATAAGAAATAAGAAACAGCAAACTGCAGAGAGAGAAACTGTACTTGGATCACAGAAAGTTATCAAAATACTCCCTGTAATAATTCTTTACACTGAGAGTTCTTTTGACAAAATTTAAAAGTTAAACTAAATTAAAAGAAAATTCACACGGCAGTACTTAGTACTTTTTTTTTTTTTTTTTTTTTTTTTGGCAAATCCTGGAAACACGTTGCTCATTTTGGGTTGGAGGCTAAGATGTAAGATTTCAAATCAAATTTTAAAGTCCCGAAGATATGTTTTGTCTCACAAATAATGTTATAAATTCCCTTTGATTCTAGGTACAAAAAAATGAATGGGGCTTGAACAAATTAATAATTTGCTTATCACTGATATTTAAAACTGTTAATTTTGTGATTGATAGATACTCAAAGTTGGACCTCCAAAATTCCATGTTTTCATCCTGTTACATCTGGTTTGAGATGTTATATATTAATTCTACGAATGTGTCTGAACACAAATAACTTCACTGTTGTGAGTAACATCACTGTGTTAGCTAGAAAGCAAAATCTAGTCTAAAGAGTAATTTATATTTTTGGGAAGAATCTCTTCCATTGCAGAGTCATTGACAGGCAAGATCAGCAGATACGCACAAGAACCACTGCTTAACAACCTGTCATTTCTTTACTATGAGAGTGGTGAGGTGCTGGAACAGCTGCCCAGAGAGGCTGTGGATGCCCTGTCCATCCCTGGAGGTGTTCAAGGCCAGGTTGGATGGGGCCCTGGGCAGCCTGGTCTGGTATTTAATGTGCAGGTTGGTGGCCCTGCATGTGGCAGAGGGGTTGGAGATTCATGATCCTTGAGGTCCCTTCCAACCCGGGCCATTCTGTGATTCTGTGATCACAGAGGTAGACGGGATAGATACGTGACACAAACATATGAATGGGTTACATCAATTCCTGCAATCATATACACATAGACAATAGCATGTGTTGCAAGCTAAAGAAAGCATGCTTAGAAATTAAAAATACATTTTGCTAAAAATAACCTGAAGGTATATTTAGAAGAATATGAAGATGGAAAAAGGAAAATTAATGAGAGCAAAATAACCCACTGATTACTGTATTTTTAATCATATTCTGCTGTATTTATTCAAAGACAGGCTTGGTTGCAAGATATTTATTTTGTACCTTTGCTGTGAGAACTAGAATAGCTTGTTTTTATATTACAAATATTTGGCTCAGTAAAATATTCATTATGTTATAGGCTTGATTTTCAACAATCTCATCTGGCACAGCCTGCAACATAATTCAATCACAAGCCCAATTCCAAGCTCTCTTACATTAGTTACATACTGCTGCGTGCTGATGCTGGAGCGATATTCATTTTTTGGGCATTTAATCCCAACTGCTATGACTTAGTCACACAGATTTAGGCTTTGTGCTTCTAAAGGAAAGAAAATTAATCCCAAACTTTTCAGGGCATGAGTTAAAAAAAAAAATTTAACTCATGAACTCATTTTTAACTCAGGAAAATTTAAAGGAAAGAAACAACTGAATTTTGTCTTTGCAGAACTACCGGTAGATTTTCCTTTCTAAACTATCTCATATTTATGGGGGAAAAAAAAATAGAAAAATGAAAACAAATCAAAAAACCCAATGCATTTAAATTGAATATCGAAACAACTCTAAAATTTCTTAAGTAGTATAGTTTATTCCACAGCAGCTTCAAAAACTCTTTACAGAAATGGACCAGTGAAACTGCTATTCCTGTTTTACCATTCAAGAGAAGTTTAAACTGCTGCCTGAAACACAAATTATGAATTATGTTCCGCATATAATATGAGAAGAAATACCTTGCTAACATAGCATTTTACAGATGTTTCATTTCTTGGAAAGAGATCAGTGACAGGAGAAAAAAACACTGTTAACGCGGTACAGGTAGAAAAAGTGAAAGGGAAAAATCCTCATTTAGATTTTTTTCAATGTTAAATTCCATTGCTTTTTCATGACATGATTACATTTGTGGAACTATAAAGGCTTAGCAGATGTTTAATGGCCTAATTAAATTATTAACTTTTGCTTCTGGTTTCATGTTTTGTCAAATCAACAAGGCTGGTAGGTTGTAGTAAAATAGCTGATTATGTTCATTGTATACCACGTGAGTCGTTAACTATTTTAAGACATACCACTAAAAGCTAGGTTTACTCAGAATACTTAGTGACAGCTCTTCTGAAGCTACATTTGTAATACCTGGAAAAGAGAGAATAGCAGCCAAGGTGAGTCATCACGTGGAACTGCTTCTAAGTCACTGCTTAAGTATATGGCAGATCCTCAATATTCAGGTTATAAGCATCAGTACATACAACCTTTCAGAAGCAGAAAAGCTGCCTACGGGAAGTAAAATCCACAACTGCTTTCCAAAGAATGATATGAGGGACACAGCCTTGAAGGGGGGCAATTTAGGATACTGAGTTGTTTGGTTCACCGGAGGATCTGCACATCAGCAATGCTTGCATTGTATAACTGCTAAAACAAAAAAGTTCTCAGTATCCACACGCCTTAATGGCAGCTTTCAAGAAAGGCCAACACCCTCCTGAGTGCACTCCCCAGCCATTTTGTAAATTTGTGCAGGCTATTCCTTCTGTGCAAAAATAAAGGAAGTTATGGGTAGTTCTAATGGTGAAAAATGCATGCTGTTTCACTTACCTAAAAATATACTATTTTTTTGCAATGGCCATGGAAGAAAAAACATCTTTTCAAAAACATCTGCTTCCACCTTCAGGTTCTCCCTTGTCCCCTCACAACCTCACTCCAAAATAAAAATCAAGGATAGGAAAAACAGGGAAAAAGAGCTTAGGAGGATTCGCCTTCTCTCTTACAGCTATCTCTGACATCAGAGAGAATTGCCAACATTAAACTCCTTAGACTTTTTTTTTTTTCTTGTATTAATATTTTCCTGCTGCTGGCTTTCAAATACTGTTGTGAAGGGTGAATCCAATGTGTCACACCATACAACAGAGTCACTAATAGAGGTCTGTATGCAGAGAAGAAAAACCTTAACTTCTCTCCACAGAAATATCACAGCAATTTGAAAAAAACTGAAAAACTACCTTTGAGCTGAAAATTTCATATAAGAGAAAAGTAGAATAATGTAAAAACTAACAAATGGGGCAAAATTTGTCTTCAGTGACAGTGGTTTAATGGAGATAAAGAAGGAAGATAATAGTCTTAATTCATATTTTAGTGAAGATAGAGGCAACAGATAACAAACAGGAGGAATATGCATCTTTCACTACAAGTCGAGATAGTTTCTTAGAGAGACTTGAAATAGTTTAATTATTTAATAGGAATGGTGGCACATTTGGATTTCACTACATCCAAATTCCAGGGAGCTCTCCCAATGAAACCCACTCTGAATTCAGAGTGAATTTTAAAAAATTCATATAAAAATATCCTATGGGTCAACTGTTTTTTGATAAAGATTTTCATTGATTTATAGGTTCCACAATGACTGAACACTCAATGGGGAAAAAATATTATGGACAAAGGCTTCAATTTTTGCTTTACACATAGAATTCAGTATTACTTTTAATGTTCAAATATAAAAGAACTCTTTTTGCACGAGGCACAGAAGTATTCTCGCACAGGACAAAGAAGGAAATTGAAGAGGCTGAGCTGCCTCAGGGAAGGAAACTTTAATGTTAGGAAAAACTACTTTCCGCAGTTATGAACACTAAGCATAATGTCACATCTTTCATTCCTGGTGTTTTAGAAAGAGAAAACAGAGTTTAAGTGCTGTTACCTGAAACCTTGTAAGAGATAAAGATGCATGAAGTTACACATCCTTACACCCCACCAACCTACTGAACAGGGTAAACTGAAATCAGATAAGATCATCCACAGTACTTTGCAATCATCCCTTTCCAAATTCATTATCTGCAAGAGGAAAAACACATCTCTTCAGCCTTAATATCACCAACAGTACTTTGAAGTCATATTCTAATCTTATGGACTGGCATTTATGAGTCTTAACTGATGACTACTAGACACAAACACAGTCACTAACAATGCAACTCACTTTTTTGTTAAGGCTTTAATGTCAATACATTTCTGCTATCGGCATCTGGAAGCGCTGCAAGGACTTTTGAACATTTTCATTCCATTGTCTTGTCCTTTCTACGTCTGCTATTGATTCTGCAATAGAAAGAAAAAAAATTAGAAAAATTCCATCAGTTATTATAAAGTGACCTGTGTTCCGCTTAATTAATGAATTTCATTAGGAGAGTCACCATTAATTATTTAAGATTATTATTTAAGAAACAAACAAATCCATAGAAACTAAAAGGCCATATTCTAGGTCTAGAATTGATTTTTTTTTTTTTTTGTATACTAATGTGAATATTTTTATCTGCAGATAAAGCAAGTAGGAGGTCATGCAGTATTATTTCCAGTCTATTATTTAAGATACACCCCACATTTGTAGGAAATTATTTCTCCAAATCTTTCTAAAATTTCATTTTTTCTTTCTTATTTTTAAACATTTACAGTAAAAGAGTCTTTGAAATTACTCTTTCTCCAACTGTCACTGTTGAAGTTTTTGATGAAAAAATTGCCTACTTTTCACCTAGCTACCAAAAGAAGTCACAGCTACACAAACCGCCCCCTAGCTCCACCAAAGGATCTGCTGAGAGTGCCTTCAGTCAATATTTCTGCAACAAATCTTAATCACATTGTGTCTTGGCACGAGCTCAGATGGTCAAAGGTGATGGAGGCTTATTTAACCTTTATTTTTAGAGGACAGTCTTCAGTATTGATATTCAAAACTTTGGAAGTCTGAAAGGGTGGAAATCTCAGATCTCTTACTAATGCTCCCAACTCCTTCCCTTTCTCTATCCTCCTATAATTATTGAGTATCAACTACTCTGCTTGGCTAAGGTAACAAATACATCATCTGTACAGAAAAAGATTACCTAAGGGTGATCGATCGACAAGAACATATAAAAAGTTTCTGGCCATTGAAATAAATCTTGGTAAATAAGATTTCATTTGTACACAGTAAGAAGACGATTCTTGTGAAATTCAAAACTGGGTTACAGCAGCAAGGAATTGAACTGGAAAATGTTTACTTTTTCTTGTACTTTGCAATAGTTTTCCAATATATAGACATATACCTGGCAGCCATCTGAAGTGCAAACTAACACTCTAACCTTTAAAAATCAAGAGTGATCTGTAAACCTTTCTTTTCATATACCAGCAGGACTACTAGTACATTTTAAGGCAATGGCTGCATGAGTGGCAGTACTTTTATTGAACTCCAGAAACAAGAAATTCAATATCTTGTCATGTATTGTAGAGAGACTGAAAAAATTATGTTCGGACTTGAAAGGAAAAAAATAAAATCGCAGTTCCAATTGGTTGTACCTCCATGCTGCTCATATGAACGTTACAGGAGTGTGAGATAAAAATCTGTAGGAACACATATAAGGATTACAGAGGAATATGAAATAAAAATCTGAGAAAATGTGCAACAAGATTGGTTCAGAACAGGATTTCAGCTTATTTTTCATTTTAAACCATACTTTTGTTGCCACAGATTTGCATTCAAGAAGTTCTTCCCCTTAGCTCCAAGCCCAAAATACTGGAATCATTACAGTAGTCACTAAAGCACAGCAGTTGTTTTCCCAGTAACAAGTATTCTGGAATATCATTAAAATTCTATTAAATCCTTGCATTTTTTTTCAAAACTTCTAACTTCCAAATATTATCATCAGTAAGGAGCAAGGGTAGACAATGTAGACAAGATTAACAGCAGCAGCCATAAATTTAGCTTCTCTGCCATTAGTGTTTATGTTGTTTATGAAAAGGCTGGTAAAACGTGCAAGCATCCAATTTATTCCTCCTTGCAGCAGCTATGTGATATCAGAACCACAAATGCACATTTCAGCTGAGACTGTTTTAAAATGGAGACTGTTATTTTGACAAGCAGAGAGCAGCAAAAAGAGATTTATTATTTAGTGGAATAATTGGTGAATATATTACATTGTCAACATTTAACTGCTATAATTAACTTATATAATCAAAGCTGCCCTAGAGTTTTTATTGTTTTACATTAATTTGAAAAAAAATTATTCTATTACACTCACATCTTCACCAATGCGAATGAAACTAAGAAGTCAAAACTTGAAGTTATTTAAAAACATAAATGTGACACATTTTAACCTTACTGTGCCCAATCTGCAGGCCATGTGTTTTCAAACACATTGTGTTTCATGCTTTAATGCACTACCTGCATCGTATGGGTTACCTATATCTACACTGGCACTTTAACAATGGCTTTACTAATCAGGATATACTGCCAGCAATTTCCAGTCCTTTTCTCACCTAACATCACTTCTAGAAAGTGGCTCACCATGACTGGCTCACTCACCTCTTTGGAGACATGTCTTTAACACTGTAATGAGACCCATTTAATTCTATGTGCTTTTATTATTCTGCGTGCTCCAGTCAAGCATAAACTGCTGATTTGGGGATTAGCTGCTTTTTCTGCTAATCTGTCCTTGACTCATAGAACAAAAAGCATTCATGGAACAACAACTATTTCAAAGCATTTCAGGAGTTCTTTCTGAACCACGTGCTGACTGACTGACTTGAGAAAACCATGTGCATTGCCAAGAGTTGGGGGAATTTGTGGATTCTCTGTGTAAGAACCAAATATGTCTTACGTATGTATGCAATGCTTACATACAGGAAAATTTAGCCTAACATGATGGTATCAGATAATCTAACAGCAGTAAAATGCATCTTTTTTTTTTTAATTTTCATGGAAATGAATAAAGATCACCAGAACTGGCTGCTTGAAGCCGTAACAAAAAACACCATGCAAAACCAAAGACATGTTACTACAAGCTTTTAGAGAACTATTTTAAATACTGTGGAATATTTGGAAGACTGTTTTAGCACTCTTGGCAACTCCACATTGGAAAAATGCACAGTATTCTAATTCGTATACATATGTATAAATATATGTATATGTATATTTTAATCTTAGAGAATACACTCATTTGCCAGGGATTCAAAATGTCAACAGGAAAACAAATAGGTTCCTATGCTCTTGGCCTGTCATCAAAGAGAACCCATGAATACCAAAGGAATTAGAAAATACAGTGCCAGATTGCAAAGAGACATATGGATAATCTGTTGAATGTCTTGCTAACTGCGCTTAGCTAGCTTGGTTATCATGACAATTTCAACTACAAATCTCTTTGGCTTGATTCTATTTAGTTGTCTTTGCTTTTCATAGTGTTTTTAACAAGTTACAGTGTTAGCTTGAAGGAAACTTTTTTGCTTTTCCCTTGGACTAATGAGTCCATACACATCCCCAAAAGATCTAGTAAAATCATGGAATGGTTTGGGTTGGAAGGGTCCTTTAAGTACATCTAAATCCACCTCCCTCTGCTATAGGCAGGGTCACCTCCCTCCAGACCAGGTTGCTCAACGCCCCATCCAGCCTGGCCTTGGATGCTTCCAGGGAGGTGGCATTCACAACCTCACTGGGCAACCTGTTCCAGTGTCTCACCACCATCACAGTAAAGAGTTTATTCCTATTATCTAGTCTAAATCTGCCCTCTTCCAGTTTAAAACCACTTCCCCTCATCCTGTCGCTGCATGATTTTCTAAAACGTCCCTCCACAGCTTTCCTGTAGGCCTCCTTCAAGTACTCTAAGGTCACTATAAAGTCTCCTTGGAGCCTTCTCTTCTCCAAACCAAAGAGCCCCAGTTCTCTTAGCCTGTCCTCGTAGGGGAGGTAGCCCTCCTCTGGACTTTCTCCAACAACTCCATATCCTCCTCGTGTTAGGGACTCCCAAACTGGACTGAGTACTTTGAGTGGTGTCTGACAAGACCAGAGTAGAGAGGCACATTCACTTTCTTCAATCTGCTGCTGACACTTCTCTTGATGCAACCTATGATATGGTTGGCATTCTGGTCTGCAAGTGCACGTTTTTGGCTCACATTCAATCTTTCATCAATCAACACCCCCCAGAACCTTCTCCTTCAGGCTGCTCTCAAGCTATTCTCTGCCTAACCTGTATCTGCGCTTGAGAGTGCTCTGACCCAGGTGCAGGACCTTGCACACAACTTTGTTGAATCTCATGAAGTTTGCATGGGCCCACCTTGCAACCCTGTCCACATCCCTCAGGATGGCAACCTTTCCCTCTAGTGTGTGAACAGTACCACTCTGCTTGGTGTCATCTGCTGAGAGTGCACTCGATCCCACTATCCATACTGCCTACAAAGATGTTAAACAGCACTGCTCCCAACACCAATCCCTGAGGAATGCCACTTGGTACTGGACTCCACCTGCACACTGAGCCATTGACCACAAATCTCTGAGTGCAACCATTCAGCCAATTCCTTATCCAGCGAGTGGTCCATCCATCAAATTTGTTTTTCTCCAATTTGGTAACAGGACATCATGCGAGACAGTCAAATGCTTTGCATGAGTCCAGGAAGATGATATCAGCTGCTCTTCCTTCATCCAGGAAGGTCTAGTTGCATGTTAATCCAGTAGGATTAGAAAATCAACATTTAGGATGCTGAAGACAAGAGCACATTACTTACCCTGTCATTTTGATGCCAGTCAAACTAGTGGCACCTGCATCATTATTGACAAAAACAAGCATCTGTACAAGTTCAGGTCTCCCTAGTAGAGTGCACATCCAGCCTAATAGATGTGTGTGGGGCACAGCTAATGGGACAACAATTCATGGCTCATCAACTGCAATCACATAACACGCCAAGGACATAACATGCCCTCAAATTGCAAAGCATGCAAATTATGAAAAACAGAAAAGATTTGACTGGATATTATTGATGATTTGATTCATGCTCAACTTTGTATGAAGATATCAAAGTGAGACAAAAAAATCTGCATTTAAAAAATATAGCTGAAGTTTTAATTGCTAAAATTTGCTACTCCATCACTATTGAATTCTAATAATGCTCAGGGCATGGAGCATTACTTGAAGAATTAACGACCACCTGAGGTTAAAAACCCACAGCTAATCCTTGAGCCTTCAGCTTTCTCAGAGTCATTAATCCCCAGGAATCATCCTGTACCTCCATTATTACTTCTAATTTTGAAAGTGAATTTTCTTTTAGTTTTCTTTTCACAAAATTAAAGTACTCAATTAGACTGTCATTAAATCACATTGATTACCTAAGAAAAACAACAGCGGAATTAAATTTGTCTATTTAATCATTGGATTCTGGTTAAATGTCTGTTATAAACATTTCATTTCAATTAAGGCAGCGTAATAAAACCGCATTAGGCAAAGATGGGCATACAATTAAAAGATACAACGTGTCCTGACACTTTGCTTTTATTTTCTTCTTGCTGAATAATGTTACATTTATGAGGAAGTTCACAATTTTTATTTAGTTTTATTGGACTTTTTCCCTAGCTACTGTTGCATACAAAAATACACGTTTCAAAGATCTGATAGTACCAAATTCAAATGACAGAGATGGAAACATCCTTAAAAGAACCACGCCATCATAAAACCGCTTTGTTTATAAAAGGTAAAACAAATAAGAAAATACCTACATGATATTTTGCACAGTGATCTAGACACTTAAAAGTTATTACAAAGACGTTACATGTATGGCCTGCTCTCTGCTGTAACGACACAATAAATTTAGGCAACAAGCAGCGTGCAGCACTATGATTAAGCTAGCCTTTGGCATGGTCCATTAGCAGCCACAAAGAGGCCGTTATACCTCAGAGCAGTGTGTGTTGACACACAAGGTTATAAATTAAAGTGAAGCAGATCAATTGCAACAGTGATTTTATAATGAACTTAACAGGGAAGTTTAAAAGCTGTTTTACACTGATCTTTGTCAATTTAGTTCCCTCAGCTACTGAGAAGTACATCCTATGCTGACACTCTGACAGATCAAACAGCTAATTGGCAAAGTTTTGTAAAATATTGTGTGCTCATTTGTTCCCAGCTGTCTTTTTTGTCTATGTACAACTACGAGCCTGTGCTAAGACATAGAGGCAGCACTTTTACACATACAATTGGAGATTGCAGTCTGAAAAATCAGACTACGACCCACTTAAATGCTTTAGGTCAGCATCAGCTATAATTCATAACCAAGTAATCTAAATTTCAGAGAGAGAGAGGAAGAGAGAATTTACTGTAACTGCATGAAGAAGAGGAATTAAAGACTACACAGCTTTAAGCCTTTATGCTTAAAATGTCATCCCACTACTTACACGCACCAGCCACTACATTTCAGAAAAACTAGAGTAGCTATAATATTATGACAGACAAAACAGGAAAGGAAAGAAAGAGCAAGAGAGAATGTGTGTGCAAAAGGGAAAGCATGCCCATTGAATGTGGAAACAAATCCACTCTGAAGTAATTGTAATCCCACAAGTAATTATTGACAGTCAACAGAATGAATGTTAATGATTACAGAGAGGGAGAAAGAAAAGAGGGGAACACTTCTCTGTCCACACATTTACAGGCACAGGGGTTTTTTTTTAGGCATTTATGTCTGGCGTGGGGAAAAAAAGAACCCACCACACAGCAATTTCCCATTGTTATCATTTAAGTTATGTAACTAATCTAAAACTCCATCTTCTCTCACACGATGCTGATTGTCTGAAAAATACATTATTATAAATATGACCATGTGAACAAAATACTGTAAGGTAAACTAGACTGTATGAGCTCAAGGCACATCAGGTACCCTACTGCTGCTCCATGAGTTACCCTTCAAGAAGGACTTTGCATTGTTGACTTGGGAAAAAAGTCATTCCCAGTACTGTGTTTAATTCAGCATAAAAGCACACACCTGGGCACTGATCGATCACATGAAGTTCACATCCAGCTTCTATTGTCCATGTATTTGTACAATTAACCGACAAACATACAGTTCTTTCTTCCTTCGTGCTCTCCAGTAAACAATACTTCTACAAGTAAAATTTAATTCCTACACCCCAGCCTTGACAAACGTTGCCATTCTTGTCTTTTTGTAACATGAAAAATATTGTAAGAGTAATAGAAATTAAGGCATTAAGCATTATCCCTGTAGTAAGAGTGAGCAATATTCATCGCTCAGGAAGTCTTCCTAATGATCTTTGCTTATATGTAGCTCTCAGAGCCTTAGCAGAAAATTCTAACACCACCGGCAATTCCCTGTCTCTCTGTCAACATTTATACTGCTCCAATTTCCCACTATTAAGAAGCCCCAGGGTGAAAACTACGTAGGTCACTCCAAAAGTTACATCTCCTATTTATTTCCATGGAAACAACAATAAATACAAAGAGAAAAATAACACTATTTGATAGAACAAATTCTCAGCTTCAAAACACTATTTTCCAACATTGTCACCACAATTAACTACGCATTTTCACCAGCAGTGAACAAGTGACTGCATGCCATGCTCATAACAATCTACAAGGCCATATGGAACATGGCTTGTCTTTGTGTCACTGCTGCTGAAAAACACCACCAACCCATCTACTCACCACCTCAGCGTGCTCAAATCCACTGTCCATCAATGTTCAGTAAATGTTAGTGAATGTCAATGGGTAACATTTTTTTCAGCATGGAGGAATTCAGTGACACACTTTTGCTTCATATGCACATGTTAGATGCCATTTTGTAAGGCTGTCCCTCTGCCATCATCTGTTGCACAACAACCAAATACAACAGAATATTGCCGGGGAGGTTCAACCACTACTGCTACACCACCAGTGCCTGCCTGTGCCACTGTGGGCTAACATAATAAAATATGAGGCATTACACTTGTAAGCATCTCATACATGGAACAAGGATATACATAACATAGGGCAAGAACTCTCATCTGCTTAAGTCACTCTCAGGCTCCCAGAGTTGACAACTGCCCCCATTTGAGGGCCCTCAGTTGACGAATGGATTTCCAAGAACACCATCTTACTCTCACGTGTGCTTCTACTGCCACATCCCAAACAAGGAGAGTGAGCCAGCACCCTGGTACTGTGCACCAAAACATGTAGGCCCTGTCCACTGGTGTAGTCTTGATAGTTTTGTGTCTTTGTAGAGCTGGATTATAGAACAGATCTTGCATAGTACTTGCACTGTGTGTGTTGCAAATCCTGGGCTTTAAGGAGAGAAATATGAAAAACTTAAGACCTAATAAGAGTTTCTTGTTTTGCACAATAACCTGGAATAAGGGTGTCTGTTTTAATCAGCCCAGAGTTAAGTGTATCTTGTTTGGAACAGAAATTCAGAAGTTGCCTGGACTCACCTCCTGTACATTGCTCCTTTCATGTGTTCTTCTCTATTACATATCTGGAAACAGCACAGCTATTAAAAGTCTAGTTTCATTTCCCCCACCCCAGTATATTCTTAATATTTTCCAGGTCTCCTTCACCCTCTGTCACAGTGGTCTCAATCACCTCAACTACTGCACTAAGCAACTGAACCTGAAGCAAAGGAATAAATAAAAAAAACAAACAAATAAATAATCAAAAAGCTTACCTCCATATAGAAAACTATGACATTCTTTTCTCTCTTTTTCTTCTTTTTTTTTTTGTAATTATTTTCACAGTTTCATATATCCAATATTCAAAATTCCCATTCAAAATGTTTACCTGTAAACTCGTGAGCTTGCATAATTGAAGTATAAATATTTTCAGAAAAATTGGTCAATCTACAAACCATTAATAGCTTAATTGAAAAGATCAATAAACATTTAAAGACAGTTTTTCTCCCTGTCTTATTTTAGCTATTCTAATACAGAAGCAGATGGAGTAGCATAAAACCAACCACATGTGATCCTAAAATATTCCTGAAAAAATTCAGGTTTTCTGAATGTTTTATTCTTCCTTCCAAGTCTTCTTCCTAAAGCTGCCTGTTCACTTTTTCAGTGCCTGTATATAGACAAAACACACCAAAGACTTCACCTTCTTTTTTTTTAATCACTTTTACCATTTGAATAACTTCAGTAAGAGGACTGACTTATTTGTTCACTATCATGATTACATTATCTAATCAAGGATCTCAGAATTGTTCAAATGTGAAAGATGTTATATGCATTCTACCCATTGTCAATAAGCTAGCCATGACCAATATTTAGGCTAGGAGCTTCTGGATTTTGTTGTGAAGTAACAAGAATGTTACCTGCAGATACAACTGGCTTTTTTTCTTTATTCTTTCAGCTCTTTGCAGCTGCCAGATGGTGTTGAATGGAAAAGAAATGTTACACAAAATAGCTGAATTTCTACCAGGTAAGTGTGGCTTTACACTCAGCATTTTTATCTACTCAGATGCCTTAGGGGAATTATATAGGCATACTTGATCCAATTAAAAAACAAACAAACAAACCTGAATATCAGTATGTTCCTTGTGTCTTCTTTCACACACAAAATGATAAATCACATAGATAGAAACATCTTTCTATCAAAAAATCCCCATCTGATCAAAGCAACAGAACATACAGGGGAAAAAAATGTATATCCTTTTTACAGCCTGCTATCATTTAAAATAAAATCATAGAATATCCTGAGTTGGAAGGGACCCATAAGGATCACTGAATACAAGCTTTAATTCCTACATAATGAAAGCACTGCCTTATATATAAGCTATATATACATTTATATAATATATAATATATATTATACACATCATAAGCTAGATTTCTTCTTTTAGATCTGGTATCTTTTTGTAACTATAACCAAGTGGACCCCAAGTCGTGGACTGAAGGCCCACTATTTCACATACAAGAGTAAATGGGGCACAGCCTTACAAAGCTTTCAGCAGAGTGCTATACTGCAATCAATCACGTCACCCAGAAATTCACATTTCAGGATTTCTCCTTGGTTTTGCAGAACTGTTGCATACCGTTATTGATCTTCTCTAACATCTTTCTCTACTGACTCCAGCAGAAGATCTCTTCCTCACATTTTTGTCTGATACGTACACAGTTTTAACACAAAACCACAAAATCAGCAAAGGTTATCACATGGGCTGCATGTGATAATAAGATACATAATAATACAATAAGAATAATAAAAAATAAGAACAATTCAAGATAGCATCTCCTGATATTCTTAAAGAAATAGAACATTGTAGTTGACCAAATTGTGGATTTCAGTTTCATTAAGAATGTATTTCAGTGGGCCCCACAAGACAAAACACTGAAGTCCTTGTTTTTATTCAAATCAAGGAAAATGAAAACTACAGGAGTCATTTTTAGATGCAGTAGGAGGAATGTAATTCAGCACAGCTAAACAGAACTCCAAACATCAGAATCTTACTATTGAAGAGAGAATGGGGGAAACTTTCATGGCCACATATGGTCCCATCTGAAAGAGCACTTCCCACACTACGCTTCCTACTAGCACTTTATGAAACACTGGTTTAAAATTGATTCAAAAGGAGGATGACCTAGTGAGTCACCAGTCGCCATTTAAAGGAACAGAAGACGACCCTCTGCCATAACAGTGATCTGATCCTATTTATAAGATTACTGTATGAGATGACTAGTATTTATTCAGACATTTTAATATATTAAAAAATATATTTTCTGAAGGAAAAGCATGCTTCCTACATCTATTATGAATGCAGGTGAGAACCCTTATTTCCCAGTACTTTGCAGTCAGAACTGCAGTCATCATTTCTTCATTTACCACTGCCTTCTGAAATGTTGAAATTCTAGTCCTATGAATTCATTAAAAATGCCATATCCTATTTACACATTAGTAACACAGAAAACGTTCACTTCAAAGACAGCATTTCACTTGTTATTTATTTCACTTACTTCATTTTATTTCACTTGTTCCCTTGTTATAACCAAGTTTACTAACCTGTGCATGTTTTCAGTCTTCACTACAGAGTCAAGATAGATTTAAGTTCTTGCCATTCAGCACCGTTAGCCATTTGTGAAGGGTATACACATTTTTAAACTTCATTGTTAATCCATTGTTCTCTAAATAGATGAAGACTTACGTGCATTTGGAATGAAATTCACACTCTAAACGACTCAAGACGATCTTTCATTTCTTTAAGAAATGAATTCAGTGTCAATGAAGGGTGAAAGACTGACTGATTCATTCATTAATTTCACCTTTTCCTCTCGAAAAGATCAGCTGTGCAACTACTTCTCAGTTAGAAGAGTATGTCATGGGAACAAATCATTTTATAATAACAAAGTCACATGTATAATCACAGTATTTACAAAATGCATTAACTAGAGATTTACTGAATCACCTTCAGCTTATTAGAGTAATTAATTAATGAGCCTTCTTAATATCATACAGGCATTACTCACAGATATTTCAGAGATTCAAGTTTCAAGCTGTTTTAGCAATTATAACTTGTAGAAATGATGACATGTAGATTCTATTTCCCCAAAGGAAATACATGAGCTATTAGAAGGCCACATCTCTTAAAAAAAAAAAAAAAAAAAAAAAAACACCACACCCACACATGTATAAATGTTTCCTGCACAAGTTTAAAATCAAAACACAAAAGCAACTACTGCAGACTAATTTGATAATCAGTTCAGCCTAACTGGAGAAATAAAAAAAAAGAGAGGAAGCAGGAAGACAAGAAGTTCTGTTCAAGGTGTCTCTATCTACATTGCAGGCTATACATGAGTGTGTGTGCATTTTTGTTGTCGTTTATCTGGTTTCCATCTACAGAATCTGGTTTCTACTTACATTATATCAAAATTCATTTTAGAGAATGAATATATAACTTAGAAGATTCAGCCATTTCTCTCAGAACAGACTGCTGTTTTGAACGTTTGTGTTGAGACACAAATTCAGGACTAGATTTTTGTCTTCTACTGAGCCCTGGCAGACTGTGCTGGAAGGCAGCTTTATTGCATGTTTTACTAACAGCTGAGTTCCCAGTAGCACAGTACTGTCAGGAACACCATTATTTGTTCAGATAATTCAGTGAGCACAACTACAAGGAAAAAAGTTCTTATAAATCAGTGTAATCTCACGTTAAAGCAAAAACAATCAAAAACCAAACCAAGGAATCAAGTAACAGTCATAACTTTTCTGCTGAACCGTATACCAATTTTTCAGGTAACCTCTTCTCATTCTACATTCGTATGCTGAATTCCAAACGTTTTCAAATTTCAAACATTCTAGTTATGCATCAGCACGGCATTTACAAAACCAGCACACAAACCTAGGGGGAAAAAAAAGGAAAAGAGACCATTGGAGGTCAGGCTTGAACATGTTTATGTTTTTCAACACTACTGTCCAAACTTGACAGAGCAAAAGGTGTGAAAATCTTTGCTTGATTGAATCCAGTAATCCCAAAGAGAGGTAAGCAGTCACTTTTACTAATCCAGTAATATAAGTTTTACACCTGAAAGTAGACAACACTCTACATTTTATACTTAAACCTAAGAATGATGGACAAATACAAGAGAAGCATGTAACGCTTTTATACTACAAAATAAAGCAATGCACCATAAATAAGTATTTGTATAAAGGTAAATAGCTGTGTAGAAATAATGGCCCAAAGCTCTCTATGTATATTCTTCCTATTGTATGCAATACAATTATAAGCCTACGTAATACATGTGGAATTTCACAAGCATTTTGCATCTGCAGTAATGGCCTACACGTTCACCTAAATGCTGCTCTGCCAAGAACACATCAGTAATTTATTATTTTTGAAGACCTACTATACACTTGCTTTTCAATATTAAAAGATTTTTATTTATTTACTTATTATTAACTTTTTTTTTACTGTTTCGCCTTCAGGGAACAAAAGCAAACATCTATTCAAGGAAATGGAATAGAAAACAACAGCGTATATTAGACTATCATTTGTAATCACTGGAAATAAAGTATCAGAACACTCATTCTGCTAACACTGGTTACAAAGAAGATGATTTGAAAGCTAATTTTACGTTACAAAAAGAAGTTTATTGGAAGCTCTTATAAGAAGTCTAAATGCACTATGATTTATGTAAAACAGTCGCACAGCCAGCTATAGTTTATTCCAAATAGAAATAAGATTCTAGTATACAGCTAAGATTAAACAGCCACTTAGAAGTACTGCCAAATACAAATATGAGATATTAGAGCTACTTGGACAGAATGATCCCCTTAACTCACTCTCTGTAGAAAAGAAATATAAAGGAACTAATACTGGAAAAAGACCAGAGAGATTCTCAAGAAGATGTAGGTTAAGATCAGATTAACATTAGATGAAGAATTTTGCAATTTTTATTAAGAACTGAAATTCAATGTCATGTTGAAAGTCATACATGAGGTCTCACATGCTTCCAACGTATACAAAAGAAAAAAAAAAAGGAAGCTTACTTCAAACTATCTTATTGGATAGTGTTAATAATCTTAGGATTACTTATGTATTTAGAATGTATTGCTGTTTGTGAATATTTAGATAAAATCTACTGTTGCTGTAAAATAGGACAAAACAGCCAATTTTTGGTACTGCCAAAGAGCTTGTTCTAATCCTTGGATAGGTTATGCATTGCTATTCTTTATTTGAGGTCTAATGAATGGTTTGGGTTGGGAAAAATTAACCCTATTAATCTCAAGACGTTAAGATCAGCAATTGTTCAAACGCTCCACTCCTAAATTTTAAGTGAAGAAAAAGCCATTGCAGTTTACATCCTGCTGGTGTGTACATAAACAACATTTATCACACTAAGCACTAACTTGCCCATGTACTCAGCTGGCCATCTCAGCTCATCTTCTGCTTTAGATTCTTAGCGAAAAGTCTTTTTACTCTGAATTCATTGAAGTAAGATTTATTCTTCTCTCAGTTCTCCTTACTCACTTCTTTTTTTTACTATATTTATATGTCTTGCTTACTTATACTCTGGTGTAAATTGCAAATTTTTGATTACGATTCAGTTGCACCTCTCTAACATGTTAAGGTAGGAAAATGAAAAGTAAATATAAGAAAGCAACTACAGATGAATAAGGGTTATTGGATTTACCTGATTCTGGCTTGACTGAAGTATGCCAGTTCCATGCTGACCGAAACTGCTGACAAGGGACCTGAGTTCCTGTGCATTGAGCACAAGGCCAACAGGGCCCTGGTGACTTTGAACAGCTTTAAGTGAAGTTAATGGAAATTGCTGGGTAAGCAGCACTTCAGGGGGTAAAAGAAAAAGTCAATTTGTTGGCTGCCTAAACACAGATCTAAGAGCCGAACTTTGGTATTTTTTATACATATATTTTTTACTACCTGACTTTGTGTGTCTGTCTATAATGTTCAGTATCATGTACTGAACCATCTGCTTTCTTCCTTTCTCATCCTCTTCTACCCTTTTTTTTTTTTTCTTTTGGTCAGTAGAGCTCCAAACAGCCTTCTACCTTTCTGTTAAGGTGAGCTGACTTAGCAGCATAGCCAGGATCAATTTGCTGGCCAAACAACCCACAATCTTACTCCAATTTGTATCAAACTTAAATTCAACATTTCTTTACTATGCCTTAGAGCTAAGCTTACTCCAAAACAAAATGGAATCCTGAAAACTTTATTTATAATCAAACTTACCAACTTGTTTTAGATTTTTGTTGGTTTTTTTTTGTTGTTGTTGTTGTTTTTCTTGGCTTGTTTTCTTTGTGTTTTTGCAATAAGAAAGCCATCTTTATTCAGCCTTCTAGTAAATGTGCATTTATAGCAGGTTGCAGAATCCCTCTCTCTTGAACATCTGCCTGGTGCTGGATATGCACCCATCACAGGGCCCACCTCAGGACAGCAGACACATAGGAAGGTCCTTTCTTTCCACATTCAAAATGGGCCTGTTAAGAACTCTCTGCATACTTCCAGAAGTATCATTTCTAACATTACTACCTTAATGGTTCCTACACCGTTTATTCTGTTTTGAGGAATAAAACCTCAAATTACAGGGAAACAGTAAGTATAATATCAAAATGAAGTCATATTGTGAAGATCATTATTATCCCATTACCATATAGAGAAAGGAAGTAAGGCTGCTGCCATTAAGGAGCACCTCCAAAAGAGCTCCTAAGAACAGCAGCTTAAGTGGTATTTGTGTGGCAAACTGCCATAAGGCAGATGATGCGCATGAGCTTTCCTATCATAATACTGATTACTGATGATGTAATATGATACTGATTACTATCATAATACGACCCTTAACTATCACTCAATTAAACATTTACTTCAGGCATATACTTATAGCTCACTTTCAGTGCACTGAACACCAACTTTACCGAGGGCCCTGGACCTCACTTAAGCAGAAGTATTCTTCAGTTTTAAATATCAGCCTGCTGTCATTATTCTAACTACAATCTTTTGTACAATGTAAGAAAATTGTAAGGAGTAAGAAGTATAGAAATAACTTACCCACTGTTCTTCCATTCTTGCCTTTATTATAATTCATAGTACAAACACTTCACATTTGTATAAAGGGAGTATGGAAATGACTCTTCAGGTCTCCTGCAAACTACGCCAAGTCTTTTCAATTGAGAGATTCTAGTATAATAAAAGATTGCATTTCACTATTGTAAACTCAAGAAATTACACTAGTAGCTGGCAAAAAAAGCATCCATCACCTGATACAAGTGTATCTGCTATGTAAACAGGAAGACGCAAGTAGGATTAGTCTTAAGTATGCCAGGATCGCTGAGAGAAAAAGTTCTGGTAATGAAGTTGAGGTATAGCAGCTGCCTACATAATGCAGAAGACATCACCCTGCTATAAGAAGTCAGTATTACAACAGCCATCTGGTATTCTATCATAGACAAGAGAACATCAGACACATCAAAACAGAAGCATTCCCTTGCAGAAGTAGAAAACCTGATGTTGGAATAAGTTAATGTTATTCCTTCCTTCACTTTATTATTTTCACATTGTTCAGGGTTAATACTAAAATGAAAACAAACATACAAAAAATAAAAACTGTGAAGGGAATGACACAGCTGCCTACATGGTCATATCTGAACAGCGCGGGATAGCACTAGAACATATTAAGAGTATAAATGTCAGATACAGGGAAGTGCTGAAAATCATTTATGACAGCAAACCTTGTGGTCCACATAGTCTCTGGATGATGACAAATCAACTATGATCAAGATGGAACAATGACCACAATTGATAACCCACAGGAGATCATTGATCATTCCTGGCAAAACAGTCTTTGTACTGTGAACCAACAGTAAGCCAGATGGGAGCTGATCCAAAAAACTGCCAGCCTTGAAAATAAAGAGCTCCTGGCTTTTCAGTAACATCCCTTGTGAGCTAACATGAGATATTAACTGCTATTGACATGAATGATGGGACCAGGGAGGGTACTTCCAAAAGCCAGGCTGAACACTGCCAGTATGGGGAAAACTAGGTTTTCCCCTTGCCAGAAGAGGATCTTAGCCATTCGCTGAGGCAGTCACAGTCCCTGCACCTTGCTGTGCGCAATTCCTCCTCAGCCTTGCCCTACTTCCCTACTTGGTGATGATTTCTGCCAAGACAAGCAGAATCACTGTTTTAATCCAGTGACTAACACTGATAACTGAAACCAAGAAATTTGGTTTGCCAATACACTTTTTCATGGGAAATCCATTACCAGACTTCTCAGAATGAAAATACATTGAAAAGAGCAAAATACACAAGTACATGGAAAAAAAAAAAAAACATGAAGGCACAGTTTTAAAAATAATTGCATACCAAAACACACAGACAAATAAAAGTAGGTTTTGCATAGGAGATTCTAGAATGGTTTTGAAAATTCTATTGGAGAGCTTTAAGCATTTTAAGATCTGGTCCTAAATACCTTAGATACTAAGGTCATGATGAAAATAAGACATCTAAACTTTGCTCCAGCGTTAGCCTCATACTCTGAAGGGATTATCTTTCCTTCTGAGCATGACTGGCAGAAACTATCTGGCCTGTAATGACAACATATATTTCTGAACGTTACTTTACATAATCAGATGAGAAGTAAAAATTATGGTCAAATTACACCATGCACAAAAAATATTTATCAACTTCAGTGCATGCCAGTAGGAAAAAAAATAACGCATGATTAATTTATTTTTAGGAGTCTGTATCTTCCTGAAAACCTGCACAGCTTGCCTGCTTCAGCATGTTAAGGCCTCAGGGTGGTAAAATGCAATAGTCATCCTTTACAATCAAAGTGGGTTTAACAATCTTGTTAAAGGAATTTTTTCAGCATCCCCTCAAACAGCTATATGGCCAACTGGTCAGCCGGTGAGCCACCTTCACATTTTTACAGTTGCTGCCGCAGTCATCACCACCTAATGAACGTATGCACTTAATGTTTGACGTGGTTTCCCTTTTGGAAGGGCATGATCAGATTACACAGATTCAGGCTGGTGTCATAAACTCCTGTACCCAGTAGAAGTGAGATCAAATTGGTATTTTTATTATTTTTTTTAAGGCAGCAATAACAATTAGAAAGAAGTACAACATAGCATTTGAGAAATATTTACTCAGCCTTTCAGTTGATTGGCTGATGCTGCAGAAGTGTGCTACAACATCAACCTTAAAAGGTAGCAACAGACAAAATTTTTGAAACAGAATCCTCTCTGTGGCTTTAAGTCAAGAAGGACCACCGAACATAAAGAGGGAAAAATATGTCAGGTTTGTTCTCTGAGCTGACATTGAACTGGCTTATCCTCACTGTCATTTTGAAGAGTTTCTTTCCCCTTCCCCTGCATGGCATCTGATATTCTCAGGAAGGAAGTTCTGAATAGATGAAAAGGTAAAAGATAAAGGCATTATGTGAGTACAACTAGAGAGCCAAATTTAATCAGAAAATTGGAACATTACAGAACACAAACAGAAAACGAATTAGACAGTTATCTAACAGTAAAGATAATAATGCAGTTGTGCAAATGCCTACTGTCGGACAAACAGCTATCACCACTTCCAGAACAATTTTAATTGGCATTCTGAAGAGGTTGAAGACTGTGGTGACACAGACACAGGTCAGTGCTTGCCAACCTGAAATGCACACTGTCTGCCATACGCCATTGCAGTGAAACTGCAAAGCTGTATCAGCTTCACTCGACTTAGCAGGGAGCTAGTGGTGTTTGTCATGTCTGCTACTGCCACCTACAGAGAACTGATTGCAGCGATTGTATTGCTGATTCTCCTGGTCAACCATGCAAACAAGCATAACCATCTAAAATGCACCAAAACGTATTCAAAAAGCATTAAAAATACTCTTTCGCTATACAAATTGGCATAGGAAGTAAAAACAGAGAAAGATGAATAACTCTGATTAATCTAATAATCCAGTAAGCAAAATGCAAGATAGAGCACCTGACTTTTGCTATTAGATACACACACACACACACACACACACACACACACACACAAAAAAAAAAAAAAAAAAAAAAAAAAAAGATTATTCAGCTTGGAGAGGAGATCACAGATAAAATGAAAAGATTTTTGTAAATTTGAAATGAGACATTTTACCCTACCATATCTTCATTAAGGCATATCCAATCAGATCACTATTTGTGTTATTTTTTGTTAGCCCGTTCTGCATGTGTTTGATAGAAGACAAATAATATAATGAAGAAAATAGAAAGGGGAAATTCAGCAACAAACAGATGCATATTTGGCAACGAAGATGACATTGAGGGATCTGGGGACAACCCTTATCTTTGTCAAAGAGTTATTTATACAGTCTCTGACAGCATCTAAACAACTCACTAGCAACACACAATTTTAAAATAGAATGTCCAAATCAAATAGGAGGCAAAATTCCAATTCCTGTGTCCAATACAGAAAACATGTATTGGAGCATATGTCTCAGCAGAACTGATGAGTTAAACCATGCCAGTGCTTTAGGGTTCAGTCAGGGACAACTAGCTCTTAAATCTACTCTAACTGGTGAGGCGAAGTGCTATCTACGTGATTAACGTTGATTCTGCTTTAAAAGTGAAAAACTATTTTGGTTAAAGGTCCTGAACTCAGGACAAAAATCTTTTTCATTGACTTGATATCATTGCTAAATGACGCTCATCAGCATGAGAGACTATAATTTCCAAAATAAGGAGAAATTTACACTGAGTCATAGCACATTTGAAAGATGACATGGCACTGCTGTTAAGTACAGCATGATGTTAACTTAAGATTAAAGATAATCAACACCCATGAATTTCAAGAAGCTCGAAGGTAAGGTCAACGTCCTCATTACCTCATTGAGAATCATTTTCAAGTTGTGCGGCTTTTGTGACAGTCATAACCAAATTACATAATTTTTCTCTAAAAATCCTAATTATGTTTTCAGTAAACAATGTAGCATTGATGAAGAAAGAGGACTTCATTAAACAATGCTGGGAGCTGTACTTTGTTTAGTGAAAAATCCCTGTTGAAAATATCTCAATCAGATACTTCTGCTGAGGAACTGAGAACTGAACCCACACTACTTCACTGCTTACAAACTGAAAGGCCCCAAATGAAAAGTAGTATTACTTGGAAAAAATAAGGACCCCAAAGAATCTATAATTTAAGAAAATAGAGAAAGCACGTGACATTCAATAAGATTATCACCCTCATTTCAAGGCAATTCAAGATTATGGAAACGGTTAGTAGATCCAAGTAAAAAGTGCCTATAAAAGGTTTGGTTTTTTTTTTCAGAAGATACAGTCCAGTTGCAGGCTGGACGAGCTGTACTGACTTTGTTCATGCCATTGAGTAGGATAGGGAGTACCTGCATATACTGGCTGCTATGTATATTGAAGAACTTAAGACAATGAGAGGGACCTAAAGACCAATTGATTTGATGGATAATAAATGTACTCACAGCCACGTTTCTGTAGTTACAGTCAGTAAGAGTTATGCACATTCAAATACACAGAAAGACTGTATTTTTACCAACTGCTGAACTGTTCTTAGTGATGCCTACTTACATCTTTTCATGTGAGTTGATGCATAATCCAAATCTCAGTCATTCCTAAGTTCACTCACACTGAAATCAGATGACTTACTGAATTAAGACTTCAAAAGTGAATATTCTGTGATTATGTCTGTCTTGCAGTTCCTTATACCTCTTCATGTGCTGGAAATCCTTCAGACAAAACTGAAAGAGCAGCCATCATTAAAACGCCCTCAGTTTTAGTCACCATTCAGTATTTCCTCACTACTAGGAGTTTAGAACAATACACTTCAGGAGATAGAAATATCTGATTTGGTAAAGGAACTTTACTATTTCTATCATTAGCTCTTAGTCTTAAGTGCAATCCTAAATGTTATTAAGTGCTACTAGCTATTATGCTAATAATTAATCAGACTTTTTAAAAAACAGATTCTAATTAAAAATAATTCCAGTTCTTAATACAGAAGAGCGTGCTTTGAAGTGGGAACTACTGTTTGTGCATAACTGTCATTTCCTACTTTAGTAGGCTGATCTTGTGAAAAGCTGTTTTTAGAAGTGCCTTTGAAAATGTGCCACCCTGCAGTTGAAGATGATACTTCAACAAGATACTACACTAGCAATTTTCTTCTTAAACTTTCTGTCTCTAGCCTGTGTTCAACAAATTATGCAAGAACAGGAGGTGAAACAATATTTCTTCTGGAAACAAGCCTTCTGTTGCATCGCTTTGAATAAAGGAAGAAGGAACAGTAGATATATATGCTAATAGTTGAATAAAATAAAATTTCAGTCTGAGAGATTTGAGCAAAGCAGATTTAAACTATGCATAGGTTACCACACAGCATCCACTATATCAAAGCCATACAGTATGATAATCAACACACATTCCCAACAGAATATTTTCATGAAGTATTGTGGCCAAATGGAGAAAAAAAGTAAAACCCATGAAAAATCACAAGGAAACTTCTTGCCATTTTCTTTTCTGTTCTGTTTTTTTTTTTTGGTTTTTTGTTTGTTTGTTTGTTTGTTTAGATTTGAAACAGTAATAAGATGTGATCACAGCAATAATGGAAAAGGGCAACAGGATCGTCAGGTAGGACCATCTGTGTGATAAAATTGGGTGGTGGGCAATCATACTAGCATTGGCAGTTAAACTTAGACATTGAAAAACTCACCGGGTAAAAGCGTACTTGACAGCCACCAAAACAAGTACGATCTACAACAGAAGAGCTTGATGATTATTTTGTAAAAAATAATAAATGCATCAGAAATACAGAAACAAATCCTATTCAGTAGCCTAGCTGCTCTTTGGCATAGAGTGATACCCAGAGAAAAATTCTTAAAATAGTATTCTGGTTTTTTGTGGGTTTTTTTTTGTTTTTTTTTTTTGAGTGAGAAAAGACTGGAATGAGATCAATCTCATATAGGTTACACAGCCAGGTACTCCAACCAGAGGAAATTATGGATTGTTCTACAGATCTCTTAGGCATTCACACCTAGACTTTCTCTCAGTTCCCAGCTTCTTGACTCTTCTAATGCCCAAAACAGTATAAATCACATGAGTCACATAAAGATCTGCTTATCGTTTACAGAAAGAGGAATAATGTGTTTGTGTTTTGTTTGGTACTGTGCGTTTGTTTTAACGTGGCTAGTCCAAGATGCTATTAGGGCAGTTACTAAATGCCAACGACCTTATAGTATTTAAAAATAGTTACTACGCTTAAATCTCCATGATTCAAATCTAATGGACAAAAGGTGCACATTTAAAATATGATATACAGTATTTACACAAAAATCGCAATGATTTGATCACAACTCATCTTATTTTGTTAGAATTTTAATAGAAATTATTAATAAATAAATACATTCATTTTGTAATCTCCAAACTAAAGGTGGAAAAAAGGAAGAAGCTAAGCAACAAAGAGTAACATCTAGAGATGAAACATGGTGGGAAGAAAATAAGAGTCTGAAGTCTGAATATATAACTGAACAAAACAATGTAAAGATACCTTAAGGTAGGAGGAAATTGCTTTTTCATTCCTTGAAGTACTTGCTACACTCCCACTGCAGTGTAAACGATCCCTACTATCAACTTGAGCTGCCTGTTCTAAGTGCAGCACACAGTTTTCATATGTAGCAGTATTGTAAAGAAAAGCTACAGGTCTTCAAACATCTCACATATTTACTCTCATTCTTACTATACATGCGTGCAAATATGATTTGAATTTCCTAAATCACAGCAGTGAATATTTCAGCACTTGCAATAGTCCATCCAAGTCAGCAAAAGGTTCTATTATTCTTCATTAATCTGAATGACAGTAAGTGAAGATAACAATTGTATGAGGAAGCTTATAATCATCTAATTTGCTATGTGTAGAAGATCATGCAGCTAGGATGCAAGCGTGTAATTTGCCTGTGAAGTTAAAGCAACAATAAATCAACAGTAAGCTAGGATTGAAAGGCTTTTGTGTCGGATTTATGTAATATTTTCTACTGGTCAAAGAAGTGTATATGATCTATGTGGGAATACTTATATTTCCTTTATTATTTTTTAACATGAAGACTGTCAACAGAAATTGATGCTAGAGTAACTGCTCAAGTGCTACCTTACTGTTCTGGTTCTGACATTAGGAATGGACAAATCATATGTCAGTAATTTGGAAAGTAATGCCTTCTACCTGCTTTACAGAAGCTACAAGATACAAAAAAGCACAATAATACTGTTTAATAGAGCAAATTCTCAGCTAAAGAACACAATTTTTCAACACAGCCACCACCATCAGACATGCAATTTTCACCAGCAATATACAAAATCGGTATGACACGCTGATAAAAATGGCAATCTAGAACATGGCTTCTCACCAGCAGAAATGCACCACCCACTGCCTCGTTGTGCTCACATCCACTGTTTGGTTGTCCCCATAAACATTCAGCAAGCATGAATGTCAATGGGTGCTATTTATTCTGTGTGAAGAAATTCAATGCCATGCCTTTAGTTCATATACACTTCCATGCCCCTCTGCTGCCATCTGTCAATGCCACGGCAATGAAATGTAATGGAATATTAGTGGGAAAGTTAATCCTCTACTGCCATATTAACAACATCCATCTCTGATACTGTGGGCCAACATAATAAAATAGGAGGCATTACTTTTGGAGCAGCCCTTGTTGACTTACTGAATGGTTTGAGTTGGAAGTGACTTTGAAGATCCCCCAGTGCCAACGTCCTGCCATTTGCAGAAACACCTCCTGCCACCTCTGGTTGCCCAAAGGCTCATCCTGCCTGGTTTTTAATGCTTCCAAGGATGGGACATCCACAGTTTCTCCAGGCAACATGTTCCAGTGCTTCATTGCCCTCTGAATAAATAATTTCTCCCTTATATATAATCTAAATCTACCCTCTTACAATTTTAAAGCCACTACTCCTTGTCCTCTCACTATGGTCCCCAACAAAAAAGTCTCTCTCCATCTTTCTCGTAGGCCCCTTTTAGGTACTGGAATACCACATTAAATAAGGTATGTTATCTTTTATGCTGAAAAAAAATGTATAATCCTTAATTGTTAACAGCATATAATTACCCTGTCAATAGATCAACGTTCTGTCCAGAACACAAACGTGTTTTCTTCTCTTCTTCAGATTCTGTAGCATCATATAAAAACAGATGAATAACCTCTTGAAAAGTCTTCCTATCACTGGCTGCGTCAAATTAAAAACTGCCTTCCTGATATATAAATCTTTGCATAGAAGTTTTTTTCATCACACAAATACTTTTACTTTCTGTTTCACCTATGCTTTCTGCAAGTTAGGCACAATTCCCTGGCCTTTCCTCAATGTTTTATTTTCTTTGAATATTCTGCTAAAAAGAATTCTCATGTTGGCTGCACATATTTGGAAAGCCTTCCCTGCCTTCATCAACCAACAGTTCTAAACATTTAGAGCCAAGATTTTTAAACTATCCTTACACACTCTGCATTTCCTAAACTGTTGTCCTAAATTTAACACTCATCTAATACAAACACAAGTGTGTTGAGGAAGAAAACATGTATTATCCATCTAAAAAGCCATGCAGTTTTACAGTTCACGTAAATGCTTGTAATAATAGCCACAGTACACACAACATAATAGATGCTTCTATTAAAGATGAGATAACCAAATAAAACCTCACACTTTTAATTACATGCCTTTGCCTGGGAAAAACAGAAAGTAATCCATGAAAGATTAAGCAAGAAGCAGGGAAACAGATTTCAGAAGGAAGGGTGAGAGCCAAAATAAGGCTGAACTGAGGGAAGGTGAAAATATATACAAATGTCTCACAATTCTGAAAAATTCAGAGAATATAATATTTCTGCACTTAGAGCTTGATAACTTATTAGTCATAGCACTAATACAGACATTGAAACACTTGAAATTGCTCAAATTACACCTATACTAAGGACTTCAGAAACAAGAGCATATGCAAGTCATCCAGTAAGAGGGAGGCTGAGAGCGTGTGGCCAGAAGAGCCAACAACAGAGAAGTCCTGCAGAGAGTGAGAGAGTGTGCTGTGTAAGAATCTCAACACAGCTGTGTATGTGTGACAAGTGGATGTTCCCAAATCCAGCAGCAGTTCCTCTCCAGCCTTTAAAATCTGACTGGTGCTAGAATGCCAGCAAACAGGCCTGTGTGCTCAGGGAAATTAGGTGTTCCAAGCAAAGAGATATTGCTATATGCTGGACTTCACATACTATTTACGCCTTTATGCATAATCCTGCAAACATATCTGTGAAGTGAGACACTGAATTAATCATCAAGGACTTATCCTTTCTTCCTCATAATGCAGTCAATATACTGACTTCCCAGTCCTGCAGCTAGGGAAGTGATTATCTGCAATTCTTCCAAAAGTATATTATATCTTAAATAGAATGCTTGACTTAATGCATACTTTCATATGCACATAATCAGATTTTTATTTTAATGAGGAAAGCAGGTAGCAATTTTAAAATAACTGTTTTCCTTCTGAAAACAAACAAAAAAAGCAAGAAACATAGAAAGAGTCATTCCCTGACCAAAAAGATTTTCTAAAGCTTTCCTTCAAAAAAAATCCCATGCGAGAAAGTTCATCCTAAAGTCAAACTTGGAGAGAGTAGCTGTCAAATAGGAATAATGTTGCTGTATTTTAAGCACATTAGCTTGTCTTCCAAACCTGGTATTACTTAATGTTACAATACGAGGAAATACCACCTGATACTGCACTGTAATTTGCTCTAAAAATATTTCAATCCCCAATAGCTATGTTTGCTTGTAATAAATTCACAAGATTTGAAACACAACAGAAATTGCTGCCAATCTGCGTGTAATAAAAGGTAGTAGGAAGAGAGTGGGAAGAAATTAAAGGTAGTAGGAAGGACAACAAAGCAGTGTTTTAGTGGCATAAAAGAAGGCATGAGAAAAGAGGATACAAGCTGAAAGGAAAAAGCATTAATAAGATTCAATTACTAAAGCCAACAGCAAGGACTTTGTCCAAGATCTGCTTGCTGTTCAGTTGCTGGCTGAACACAAAAGGCCCTACACAACAAGTATAGTCATCTGCACATCAGTGCTGATCTCTCTGCAGTGTGCCATGCCCTGGTTGCTCTTACTAGGATGAAGTTTCCTTAGAGTACAACACTTTATCACCATTTCTTCCACCCTAGCTTGTGATTTTCCATGTGACCACTTGAGTCTCTCCACCAGTTCAAAGACAAAACTTATTTCCTAAAAACATGCACCTTGGAATTCCATTACATCAGCGGGGAAAAGGAAAACAGCCAAACTTAGAAAAAAAAAATAGAATTATCATGGGATTCTCTACTAAAATCAACAGAACTATGAACAAAATACAACCTAGGAACTCTTTGAAGAGACTTCACAGAATCACAGAAACACCAAGGTTGGAAAAGACCTACAAGATCACCCAGTCCAACCATCCACTTATCACCAACAGTTCTCAAACAGTTCCCATTTATGTTGGTACGCTGTGGCATGATCTCTTTCCTTTGATTAAATTGCTACTATTATTCATTATTATTTGCCAACTTTGATGTGTAGTTCTTTTTGTGTTGTTTTCCTACTGATGTTCCATATACATCCCTGACTGCCAGTTATGGTGTCTCTTGAGAAAGATTAAGTTTTGAGTATTTTAAAGAAGAACAGAGGAAATGGGCACATAAAAAAAAACAAATATTAATAATCTTTATTCTCACACTGATTCATTGATTCACACAAATACTGTGGATTTGGTATCTTCAATAGAGAAAAAAATTGTGGTGTTAGGTTTGTAATTATCATGGCACTTAAGTGTTATCTTTAGCGCTAGCTGTAGAATAAGACAACAGAAAAATATACCACTTAATCTATTCCTAATAATTAAGTTCGAAATTTTTTGATGTGGGTCCTGGATCCAGTAATTCAAGTAGCCTGCAGTTTCCCACTGCTTGAAAAAGCTCTCCCAGATCCCACAGCTATGACACAATAAAGGGTTATTATTACTCTGCTTTTCCTGATGCTGATAATGAACATATTTACCACAATACTTAAACTCTCAGTTATCTGGGTTAGTCTGTATTTACCCAGCCTACTTTTATTCTGGAAAACACAAAGATTTTTTCTTCTGGAGAGCTGCTATCAAAGTTTTAATTGCAGCAACAAAAGGAAGAAGCTCTTACTTCCAGGCAGCCAACATCTTTACCTCTGTGCTTTCAAATCATTTCATTAGAAACAAGTGCAAGTTGCTATTGTTCACTCCCTCTGGATTTAGCTTTGTTCACGGGACTCAGCATTGTCATAAAATATTTTTCTCACCATCACCTTTCAGAAGCCTCCCATTCTTCATAGCAGATTTTCAACACTGCAGTTGATCCAAATCAATTTTCCCCTGAAAATCTTCATTTCCAAAATGCAACACTTGAATGATCAAACACTTAGAAATACTCAGTGCATAGACAGTACAATAGAAACAAAGAGAACTTCAACAGCTGTTCAGAACTTTCAGGCCCAATACACTGCTGAGGAACAAATATTATGACGACTTTACTTTTACTTACAACACATAGCTAACAGTGTTTTACAAACACATTTTGTAACGTTTGTTAACACCTGAAGCAGGTAATTAAGATAGCTGAAAGATATCAATCAAACTTTTCTTAAGTGAGTCTAAAATTTATATTTACATTACACATAAGAAAATAAAGACCAGAAATGAAGTAGCCTTTGACATAAACTCTTACTTATTTACCAAGCACCAAGTTCAAATTGGGCCACGGGGAACATGAAATCATTATCTGAATAGTTTGTTCAAAAGCAATTCAGTAAACAACATGTAAGGCCAGAAAATTATTACTTCAATACCTTGCAAAAAATCTTTGGGGAAAAGAAATATAATACAATTCTAGATTTGGAAGTCACATGATTCCTGGACTATTACAGTAATCTTGATTTTTAAAGATTGCTAGTATATCAGATCAATTATATGGTTATGCTTTAGGCTGAATAAAGTGTGAAAAGGGTACTGGGTAGCAAGAGGGATTAAATTTTATATTAAAAGCATCTAATAAATAATTATAGTATTTTGAATTTAAAATTCAGCCTTCCAATCTGAAACGGACTGTGTCAACAAACACTTTCTAGAATAATTTTCTTCTGTATAATGCTAATGTTGAGCTCCTACCAGAATGACTGACATAATTCGAAATCAATTCTATGTCTTAATTTTGAATTACTTAAGCAAGAACAGATGTGAAACACTTTCAGTCTCTTTCAAAGCTAAATCCATTTCAGTGTTTATTAAATACTGCGTATTTCACATGCAGACAGTTCCTCTTTTTACCATCTCCTGGAGTAAGGAAGTAAAGTATAGACTACTCTATATACTACATATGTTGCATAGTATAGACTACTTTCCATTTTATCCCAAGACACTTCATCTGGAATAGAGTATCAACCCCTAAATCTAAAGACATCCCCTCCATGCTGGCGCTAGGAAACACCCTGCAGCCCAGCATGGATGGTGGGGCAGCCACAGCAACCACCTGCCATTGAAGAGAGAGATTCTGCCAGAGACAGCTGTCACTTCCAGCCTGTAGGAAACATAATTTGCTTGAGACTGGCTCAGGAAGGAGCAAGGAATATCCTGGAAAAAAGTATATTTCAAAATTAACACTCTCTATATTCCAGGTATTTTAGAAGATGCTTGGTCTTACTCTGTAATTAACCAGATGGCAGATCTGATACACAGCGTACTACCCACAGTGTGATAGAATTAAGAAATTCAAAAGTTGCATATTTTAAGGAAGGAGAATCGAACCTTGTTTTCCCATCTATTAGTGCAAATGTTGACACTTCAAAAAGAAACATGTTTAGTCACAGATTCAGAACCCTGTTAACTAAATTTCTTACCTCAAATTTCTGATGAAAATATTACTTATCAACTAACACAGATATCTATTTTCAGTGTACTAATTTCATGTGTAGATATTTAAGACTACAGACATTATTTGGGTATGGGAGGCTGCAAGGCTTACAGTCTCAAACAGAAGCTAGGATTGGGGAGAGCTGGAGGAAGAAGGGAAGGGAAATAAACAGCATAAAACAACTACAGCTTTTTGTCATTTTGTGATAGATTTCAAAAAAAGACCTCCAATTTTAAAAAACTCTTCACACAGTATGAACAATTATGTAAATAAATGTATTGAAACACTTAACCTATTTAATAAAGTATATTTAGTAAATACCCACTGCAGAAACATTTAACCTCTAAGGTTGCTCTATTTATAATTGGTTTAGGAACTAATTCTTGTCTATGTCCATGATACACATACCCTGCTGTAACCACAGAGATTAGGACAGTGGTCTTCACAAGTCCAATTAATTTTTATTTATTTTATTTATTTAATTAATCATTGAAATGCACACAATGCTATAAAGTATGTGGTTGATACACAGCTGTGATAAATAATACTGCCTTGCAATACCTGGAAGCTGACTTGCAGCAAACAGGATGTTCTGAAGTGACGGTGAATTGCAGCTGTTGTATGAAATAAATATCTCCAAAGCCATATTTTCAATCTTCAGTTCCTTTTGCTTTTGCATGAGAGATACAACAGCCCTCAATTAATCAAAAATGTAGTCACTGATCCAGTTCTTCCACGAATAGCCACAACCTCCCTGACATAACCTGCGATCCTGTTTCCATGTATAAAGGTGGAAAACCAAAGTTAGAAAGGATCTTGCTGTTATTTTTATCATAGTAATATAAGTAGAGAGGAACTTGATGCAGAACAAGAAATGACACCTAATTAGATATAAGCAGTGACCAGTGCTTCCTGTAAAGTTTAAACTGCAGTTTATTTTATGTATATGCCATTAAAATTCTCAATGTATCATTATGTTTGGCTTCAATACAGACCATAAAAATAGTAAAGGTCAAGAAGACAGGGACAGTTTAGCATTAAAATTGCTAAGGGAAAAATATGGGAAGAGGAAAGAATCTAATTAGTGTATTTAGAACACACTTCAGAAAGGTTACTCTTTTCAGTTAGAGATTTTCCACACAAAGCATCCTGGAGACTGAAACCAAGTATGGTGTAAGTATAAAATGCGGTTAACGTATAATGCTGTTAGAAGAACTGATCTAAGGAGCCTCCCTCTCTCCCTCTCTCCCTCTCTCCCCTCAAAACCTATTCATATTTCTGGACAATAATGACAAAGGTTTGGAAAACCCCTAGGCCACCATTCCTTTCATCCAATCCATTTTCGAACAGCAGTGCAATAGTACCAATTCGTATAATTGTGCTTATGCGGTCAATTGGATATCTCCCAGCCCTTGGAGCAGAGTCAACAACAGCTTTTAATGCAGTTTGATGTTCTCTGATGGAAACAAAATAAAAAAGAAAATCTTTATCGTTGAAGTTACCACCACCTGTATAGGGATTTTTAACCTGGATAGCTGTGCTATATTCACATTATGTACTTGATGCATTAAACTCCTTAGATCACTACAAGCTTCAACTTAGGCTTTTTGGCACCAGGTTCTATACTTTCTATTTTGTGCCCATTTCCATTCACATTTACAAGCCAGACTTGAGAAATCAGACCGAGACATCCACATCAACTAAAGCACTCTTAGCAAATTGGAGATCTATTCATTAAATGATAAAATATTTTTCCCTTGTACCTGAAAATACTAGCTACCAGTCCTAGATCTTTAAGGGGAGTAGGGACTGGCAAAATCTAATCATCTCTTCCTATTATCTTAAGTCTGATACTTCAAAATAATGCATTGCATTAGTTAACATATATTGTTAATCTTCTTTAATATTACTTACAATAAAAATAATCTTTGATTCTAAATTAAAGGAAAATTTTTATAAGTTGCTTTTTTTTTCCTCAATGATCTGCATTTTTATGCATGTAAACTAGTTAACGTGTTCCCTGTATTAGACATAACATGACATTTTGTCTATGTCATGATACAAGACCAAAAAATAAACATTACTGTCATCTGAAAATTACAAACTGCTAGAACTAGCAATATTTCTCTAGCCTTTCGGGTAATGTGAACATGTGAAGTGCAAAGCAGTGTGAAGGACAGGGTTTTTTGATGTTGCCTTTTTCTATCATTATTTTTATTGCTATTCTCAGTAGTTTACTTCACAAATCAGAAAAGACACTGGCTATAATTATTATGTACTGAATGTAATAATAATAGCTCCATGACAAAAGGTTTCTTACATCATAGCTTCTAAATTATCTTAGTGCCTGGCAAATAGTTATTTAGCTATAAACTCTACCAGTACTACCACTTAGAAACATTCCTTGCATAGGTAGTTCCTAATGAGGATAAGCAAGCAATGGATTAGAAGCAAATCTGGGCAGTTTTTAATCAATTTCTGGGAAAGATTATGAATCTGACAGGATTTTATCCAAAAGAAAATAATGGAAATAAAATTGGTAGATCCATTTGGTTTTGAAACTTCCATTTAATCAGTAGGTAAAACAAACCAAACCAAACCAAAACAAAAAAACTGCAGAAAGTGAACTTGACATCAGTTCCATTCCATCCTCCTCCTGCAGGGTTTTGAGTCTGTCTTCATTGTGCCTCTACTGCTCTCCCGTGAGAAACCAAGCAAGAAAAAGGATTTATTCATGAAGGCATTTACATGTAACATCAGGAACAATTTCCAGAAGAAAATTTGGAAGCTATGTCCAAAATTTGCCAGAGAATCCACAGAAGAATGCTCAGGAGTAGCTAAAACCATAGCTAAGTAGCAAGATGTTTTGAGAGATGAGCATTGAAGCCAGTATCACATATGCTGCTTTGCATCAAGAGTATGACTATTTAAAATTAAATGTTACTCTCAGACTTCCTCTTCTACTCTCTTCCTTCTTGGGAACAACACATTATTTATTTCAGCTTAAAGTACATAACAACATCCTATTTACTATTTTTTCCTTTCCTTTTATACAGAATGATCTACTTAATTCCCAAACTGGTGTTTTGGCATGAAGTTAATAAGCTTTTTTGTTAGGTGGAACCAATATTTTTATTATTATAGGTATTATTAGCGTGCCGAACTGACAGTCAATTATTTGCATAGCCTTGCTTCCAAGTTTGTCAACAGCCTGGAGTGAGTTTATATTTGTTGTTCCAGAAATAACCTGTGTAATTGCTAAGAATGCAAAGAAGGCATCTACTGAAGCACACTCGATGAATAATACCGTTGAATAATTATAACAAAGATGTGGGAAAAGTAACCTATGGCTGTTAAAAGCCTTTCCTGAGTATGACTGCTAGCTCAGAGATGTTTACTTCATTTGCATCACAGGAAGATCTCATCAGAATTTCCTGGTTTCACACACAGGCCTTTTTTCCTTTCAGTTAATATAGTTTACTCTGATCCCTGGCCTTGAGAAAACTTTACTGTTTTAAGGATGAAGTTTTAAAAAGACAAAGAAAATGAAGGGAAAAATACCTGTGACAAAAATAGTTCTGCGTTTTCTAGTTCAATTGCCCAAATAAAACTCACTGTTAATTAACAAAATCAGTCTCAATGAGCATATGTTTAAGCGGAAAATACTCCAATAACAATAGTGATATTGAATACTTGTGACAATTATAAACAGCTAATGCTTATTTTATATCAATCCCCTGAGAGCTAGTAATTAAAAATCCTTAGACTTCATGAATTCCTTGATCAAGATTAATATGATTGATTCCTTTTCATACCCCTAATCAGTTTAGCATCATCATGTTGATTCATTGACCAATGCATCCCTTTTCAACAGCATTTTCCCTAAATCAATTTTGACTTGAAATCATAAAATTGATTTTCCTGTAAATGGATTCCATTTTCCTATAAGGAACACGAAAAAGCTTACAACAGATGTTAGAAAAGCTTTTATCCACTGTTTAACAAATTGAATTTAAAGCATTAGGAAAATCAGAACGATCCTCCAAAGAAATCCAAGACTGCAAATTTTCAACTGCTAAGTTGAAATTCATTGTTGCTTTTCAGGAAGTGAAAATACAAGAATGTATTTGAATGCCACCAGTTTACTTGTTTCCAATCCCACATTCAAATTTCAGCATAAGCCGTTCTGGAATACAGCAGGAAAGCAGGGCTCATAAGACTGACATCTTAGCAGAGACACACAAATGGTAACACTAATGACAAGATTGGTTAAACATCACCAATCAGAACAGGTATCTAAACAGTTTAATGTTAGATTTTGTTTATGTTAGTTAGTTTTATGGCAATTCATTAAAAAAAAAAAAAAAAAGATTAATAAAAAAACAAACCAGTCAACAACATAACATAACAGAAAAGCATAGCAGAATAAACTTGGCAATGCCTTTCTCAGACTCCAACTATCAAGTGAGGTAACATCATATGCATTCTTTCATTTTCATAGTTTGCATTCTGTAACATGCTATTTAATTCAGCAAGCAGACAAACTGACTTATTTTGTTTCCTAGCAGTGGCAAGCAGAAGCAGATAAATTTGATGGTGTTCCACATAAAACTAGATAAGCTTGATTTACTTCTACTTGCCACCACTCTTTTATCTCTATACTTTATTCAGGTGTATGTTGGCTTTGTCAGTCCACACTGAAACTGCAGAATTTCAGACTTTTTCTACTGCTGTGGCAGAGTTTGTTAGGTACGTTTGTTAGGTAAGTTTGTCTGCAGCTGTTGGGAAAACTAGTATTACCAGTATGCAGGCATTATGCACAATTCTAGCTTTATACATTCATAAATCTGAAAATAAGTGAATCTATCAGAGCAATCATGTATTAGAACCATTTTATAATAAATGAAATTTCCATCTATTTGGTAAACTGTTTTGAAACAGCTGAATGAGCTGGATGTCCAAAATTTCAGTAACCTGTTTGCACTTTTTACTAAATTCAGTTTTATGTCACTCAGGTTTCTCATAAGCAGTTCATCTTCTGGCTCATCAATGGCTGCCTGATAGATATTTTTTTTATTTTTTTTATCAGTACACAAGCTGTTAAGCACAAAAATATCACTGCAAGACATAGCTTCATAAATCTAAAAATATTCAACTAGCGAATAATTCATTTGGTTTCTTTTAAATGTACTTAAAATAAATTAGAAAAAAAAAAGGTTAAACCATTTTCCATCAAGTTTAATGTATATTTAATTAGAAAATAATTGTTTATTTGCACAAATGTCAGCTCCAAGAAGAAGTTAAGTTATTTGCAGACAAATAAAGAGACAATGTCATGAAAAAATTCTGGAGTGTGCAAAGAAAACAAACTCCACCAAGCATATGGGTCTTGACATGGTTGCAGGAAAAAAAACATATGGCTATACTAGCAAAAGATACTGACTAGATTCTGACATGTTTTGATCATGAAGAGAATAACGAAGTGGTCATTCACTTAGAAAACAAGATGTGTATTTGGCTTCATCCATTCATACAGGCATCCTTCTCTATGGTAATTAATATTAATTGATATTATTGAAATTCAAGCATGAGTCACATGAAGCATATTAGAAATACAGCACTCTGAGCTTCTGCCATCTCTATGCAGATCACAGCAGGCCAGATATCAGCTGGCAGAGAGCATCTAACTCCACAGAAAGGTACATTTCTGGACTGAAACCGGAGGTCAGCTCATGGCTGAATCTGAAAGGAAGACATGCTGGGGGTTCCTGAACAGTTCCAACTCTACAGCCTGCTATCTGGAGAGCCACACTGGTTGGAGACACCAATAGACGTGAAATATATTCACAAAATTCACAAATCTTCAAATAGACTTATAGCATGTGCTGTTACTTACATAGCTATCCTTTTCTGAATAAACAACCCTCTTCAAAACTGCGTTTGTGCAAATCTTACTTCCTCCAGGGACTCTATTTTCCAAGGTGTTATTGCAGAGGCTAACACAAATGAAACATCATTACTAAATAAAAAAATACTTTTACTAATATTTCAATTTGGTTTTCTTTGATGTCTGCTTTGTGTTTCAGACAGAATTCCTTGATATTTCTGTAATTTCTTATTGCCTTAATTCCGAATAGTTTACATAAATAAAAGAACATGAATTCCACAGTAGTCTCTGCCAGAGACATTTCCATTTTCATTTAACTGGGAAAAGACAAGGAAAGATGACAGAAGTCTAAACAAGTCCATTAAAGAGGAAAAATCATAATGCATATCTCCCAAATCCCAGGCAAAACGTCACAATTTTAAATGTTTCTTGAATTGATTTTGCCTTGTTTTGAAGAACAAGTACTTGTTTTAGTAGAAAATCCATAATTAAATGGATAGAATTGAAAGCAGCTGGTTTTGGACCACTTTTCCAGCATTCATTGCTTGGTGTAGCTGTACATACCTCCCCCATTCACCCTCTCTCCCCATCACCTCCCCAGATAAAAGTGTTTGTACAAATATTTATCTGATTACATCATACTTCAATCCAGTAATTACTCAAATTTAAACTGTTCTATTTAAATACTTTAACGTCATAATAATGAATTAAATGATCATATAAAAATAATAAGAACAATAAATTATACCAAACTTGATGTTATTAATACTTCATTACAGTGAATGAACTATACCCATAATTTTTCTGCTGTTAGGAACCAGACTGATCTTGGGAAGACATAGGTATAGAGCTTTTGGTTTTTTCTTCCTCTTTTCAGCAATAAATGATTAAGGCTAAAGTTTGAATGGTTGTAAACCAGAGACAAAGAATAGTGGATCTGAATTAAGTGTGTATTTCACCATCAGCCACAATTTTTGAGAGTACACTAAGCCATACAAGAGGGACCACACAGCACCGGCAAAGCAAAGGAGCTACAGAACTGCATCCAGGGCACCACACCAGAGAAACAGCATTTACACACTTTCTTCATGCATCCTGTAAGACAAGATGAACAAAAACATCGTACGTTTGAGCCTTTGATGTGAAGCTAAGTTTGCTCTGATTATGGAAATCCCCATTAAAGGGATACTCAAGACTGTAGAGTAGGGACCATTCACCATACTAACAGAACTCGACAGAAAACTGTGGGGTCTGTAAGGTTGTCTCTGATGGCTTATTTATTTATTTATTTATTTATTTAACCCACAGGTATCCTTCACTGAGAGTAACCACTGAGAAGGAACTGCAATTTGAGTTCACTTGTGTGAAGAATGATCTAGCCCAAGGTAATTCTCTAGACTTACATGCTACTGTAGATTAAATAGAAAATAATTTTCTTGTAATCTACTCTTTTATAATACACACACAAAAATATCAAGCACTTGTACACAATTATGGGGTAATTCATGCATATCCAAATTAAACAGGCATTTTTCATATAAGAGAAACCTTGACATGATGTGCATAATGCAATACCGTGCTTGAAAAAAAATTCAATCAGATTTGTTAGACCTGATCTCTCATTTAGGGAATCCAGCCTCTTCCTTAATTAAATCACAGTTCTCCTGTGAATTTCCTTGTCTCTGTCTGATTACTGGTTCTACTGCATTTTACTACATTCCATTCAAATGTCAGTATAAAAGTTCTATGATTTTCCCCAATACTACAAAATTTAATTTCCATCATCTTTCATTCACTTTCTCCTTGGATTTCACTTTGTCCAGAACAGTAATTGTGACAGCTGGAAAACTTTGAAGAGCACTGTGTGATTCCAGTTGAAGGAAGAAGAGATCATAATGGGCCAATTAAGCCATATCATACCCTCCCTTAAGACACTGAAGCACTTCTCCTATCCCTCTGGACACTAAGGTAGTTATCACTCTTAACCCCAGCACTTTCCCAGCCAATTCCTTAACTGCTTGTTTTGCCATGAGCTAGATGCTCTCTGAATGTTATCTTCTCTCACAGGAAGTTTGTTTTTCCACCAGCATCGGTTATCCCCTTAGAGAGCAGCTGGAGAAATAGTTCATCAACATTTTTTCATTATTCACCTCTTACCTACAACAAGCAAAGACCAAATTCAAATTTTCAGCTGCCATCATAATTAACCTCCTACTATGCAGATGTTCTCTTACTGCCAGTGAGATCCTCACACTTTTTTTGGTTTCACTTCTTCTTTAGGCTGCTTCATTGCAAAACATACAGGCTTCCTCCAATACAACTTTTTGCAGGTGTTCTTTAACTGAATATTTTGTCCATCAACTTGTTTGCTGTACTTTTCTACAGTTGTTACCAGCTTTTGTTGCTGTTGTTAAACAATAGGTTTTATGAAAATGTCTCCTGAATTTGTCTCAGCTACAAACTGAAAAATAAGGGTACAAACAGCCTTTCACCCACGATTTTCTAAATTACTCGAATTACTGTTTCTTTCAATTAAAATGCTTGGAAACATTTAATAAATTTATTTCCATTTTCCAAGAAAAATCCCTATTTTATGTTAAAAAAATATATATAACAATGCAACCCCAGCGAAGCTTCCACATGTGGTATATGTTACTGTTAGCATAAAGTGCCTACAGCCTGAACAAGCTGGCATGTCAGGTACTTAAATCTTTGTTTTTAAAAGCACATATCCTTCAAGAAAAAAGTGTACTCTAATTTGTTCTTCCCCCTTTGCAACTGAAACTGAACATTCTGATGAGATGCACTATTAGAACTATGCAATGATGACACACCAATGCACTTTTAACGTGGGTCTTTGTTGTCAATTGTGTAAATATCTCCTGTAGCCTCTTCTGATACATAACCAGTGTTGTCCAATAACCAAAGCCAGTTAAACATACACCTTCTGAATCCTTATGAAACTCATTTTTTCCTTCAGATACTGTGAACATTTTGGAGTTTTCAGTTATTTTTCAACAAGCTCACACTAGCCTTGTGTCCATTATTATTATTTCTTGAACTAGATGTAAAATTTTAAGGTTTTGTTAGTTAATAAGGTTTATTTAATAAGTTAATAAGGTTTATAGCAAATCAGTGATACTTCTTTGCTAACTGAATTTAGATGTCAAGTCAGAGATCACCAAGGTTTTATGAGTCTGCCTTATTTTTTTCCATTTGATTCTGTACTGCTGTTTATCATTAGATTACCATAAATGTAAAATTGTGGCTCTTGACCCAGGTTTATAAGAACATCACGGAGCTCAACTTTTTCCAATTAACATTGCAATTAAATTCCTAAAAGTACTTTAGAAAGGCCATTCAGAAATCTTTTGACAGAAATTTATTGTATGTTTCACTTGTAAAGCCAAGTGGGACTGTATCCACTTTTAATGTTATGTAATGATCTTGGCTGAGCAGTCACAATGATTCTCTCTCAGAAAATTCAAGCAGAAATTGTCACCTGTACATTCCACTATAGCTTTCTCTCTTTCCAATTGGAAAATACATCTCAGTAGACACTAAATAGGACCTATAAAATCATACACACATGCACTTCAACCCCACAGTAATCTCCATTGTTGTACTCTCTTCACACAGATTATTTGCAGCCTTAATTGAAATTAATGAAGAATACCAAATGAAATACATGAAAACACTGTAGGATGTTCTGTAACTTCTCTCTCATGTTGGAGACATAAATTCAATTTGCACACTACGACACTAATTACATCTCCTTAGCTCAAGAGATGGCGGTGCACATCAAACTGCATCACTGAATTATATGGAGCTACACCTTTTAGCTGACACACCACAGGACATGAGCCCAAGTTCCACCTGAAAAAAGTCTTCCTGTTAACTGGAGGCCATGACCGAGATGGTTCTACGCACAGCCTCTGCTGTGGCCCAAATCTAAAGTTGCAAGGAGCACCTCATGACTCAGGTGGGGAGCAACAGCAGCCACACCTGAGAGAGGGATGCTGAGATTGAGTCACTGGGAAAAAGTTAGAGGAAAAAGTGAGAATCAGTACAGCATCAGGGAGGATGATGCTCTTAGACCTTGCAGGAAATCCTTGATGCACGGAAGGAAGAACAGTTGGAAGCTATGCTTAAACAACTAGTGACAACAACTTGCAATACAGGGGAGGCTGTAATCTTGTGTCTTCCAGCAGCAGGAGAAATTCTGACCCTTTGCCCTTGTATTTGAAATTATAGAAACGGTATCTTAACAGCCAGGAAGGGGGTACAGATTTGATTAAGAGATATGTCAGAGATACTTCGGTCTGTACCGAGCACTATTTTCTCAGCCACCACTTAATCCTCCAGCTTCAGCACTCACTACTTTCAAAGCTGCTCTCTTTACTGAGCTGTCAGCCACCTCTCCTTTTTTTTTTTTCTCCCTGTTAAGAACAAAGTTCCAAAACCCTGCAGAATTTCATGCAGCCTAATAGCATAATCTACTGTTCTTCCAAAATAGAACATGTTCCTTGTAACCCAGCACCTTCTAGATCCATGTGTGTTCCTGCTGCACCTCCTCTCAATGCAGAGATTGCAGCTGCTGCCTACAAATTTTGGTGCATTTGTTGCCCACTTGAGACTTTCCACTTATGTCCCTAATATCAGATCAGCAGCTAATAACAGCAGCTCTAGATTGTGTAATAGCATCTCATCTATCAGTTAAGCACTCTTTTAAGAACAACTTCTAATTTATGTCAAAGGATTTTAGCAGCTCACCATAATTTACTTTAAAGCCAGCACTTAATTGGAGTTGTACACTTACTGGAGTGTAACAAATACATTAGGCCTTACATGTAAGTATATGCCTGACATACCCGAAACATTTCTTCCTTTCAGAGTTTACTCTTTGCTGGTGTGAGCTGGTATAAATGAAGATAGCAGTGCTATGCCAATTTGAAGAATCCATCCAGTCCTTTAATGTGTAAGTTAAGATAATACAGTAATCTACCTAACAGGATAGATACCACTGCATGACAGTACAGACTGCATATATTTTACATTATTCCACTGTAAGCTAGGACTGTTTTCGAGCCAGGCTCTTAAATTTTAAGTGGCTTATCTCCATTTACCTCATCTCCATTTACCTCATCGTATTACGTACAGAGATTCAAGAAAGGATCCATTCTCATGCATTAAAGGAAAGTTTGAATGGATGTAAATATTACATGATATAGGAATTATTCATCTTGAAAGCAGGATGTATTTGAGGTGAAATGTCATTCAAAAAAAATCTTTCTAATTGCCTTAGAGAATTAATAGAATACCCTGTGGATCTCCCCAGCAGAAACATTCCACTTGCTTCCTAAAAGCAGCTATTCCACTTTATTATACAGCTATTCCATTATTATACATGACACGATGAAGGATACTTAAATCAGATCAGTACTAAAATTAGAACAAGATGATTAACTGTACTTAATCTTGACTAGTTAACTTTGCTGCATGGCCAAGAAAAAGCATCTCCATGATGCGCAAAGTGAATGTGCTTATGAAATCACACCATTATGTCCCCTAGTCTTTGTACTATACCATGATGGCACTTTTCCATCATTACTATCCTACTTACATCTTTGTAGTGATGTAAAAGTTATTAAGACTTCATTCTCAGCCACTAACTTGATACTGTAAAGTAATATCTCGCGCATGATGTTCCTCTCTAAGCTCTCACAGCCTCACTTCTGCCAGCTCTACCACTAACTTCCAGCTACCACAACACGTTATGCACCCTGAGTCTTTTGTAGGAGCTGGCAGAAAGCAGAGGCAAAATTCTTCCTTCTCCATTTAGTAATAACCAACTGATTGTCAAAGAGATAAATTATTAACATAAATTAATGACTTCTCTTTCACATTTTTTTCCTTTCAGTTGAAGTAGACTTTTATTTTAAACTACTTATCAAACTATAATGATAACAACAGCTATCGCCAAAGTCCATAAGGGTTTCGTACCACACAGCTAATTCTACTTTCCTTACAAACTAAGAATCACAGGCAAACATAATTTGAATGAAGAGGTGAGAAGGCAAATTATCTTTGATTAATCTTGTTTATTTTTAGAAATCTATGACTGATGTATTATTTTTTGAATGTCAAATCTTTTTAAATTAAGATAAAAATATAGACATATACAAACAGCATTCATTATCTGCAGATAATCAACACAGAAAGAAATCCTGAATGTCAAGCTCAGCTGTGAAATGAAGAGCAAAAGTTCTACAGTGTAAACTAACCAAATTCTATATGACAAAACATGCCTGACACCTGATAACACACTGATGGGTGAAATTCTGAGCAGACAAAAAACACCAATGAAGTTTGTGAGTTTGTGTGCTGTACCTTATAATACAAAGACCATGATTGAGCTACTTTCTTTAGGAAAGTGCTTAAAAATACACCAACTTTTATGGCTTGTTCTGGCTTTTCTTGAAATTTAACTTAGCACGAGTTCCAGTGTTAATATCCTAGGAACATTATGCCCGATATGCTGAATTCAACTCTATTTCTAATAGTAATCCCCTAGTGAAAATGATTGGTAAAGATCTCACAGACACCAAAATCCACTGGAATATTAGTATGAAAGAGATATCAGGAAGTTACCTTAACATCTAAAACAAAAGGCTCATATAGAACCATAGCTTAAGCTCTGAGCTTCATATTTTACGTAATCAAAAACTCACGGAAAAGGTATGCTTACGTAGTGTTTAAAAAAAAGTGCTCCACTAACCATTAAAATAAAGGCTCAAGTGGATATCTTATAGATTCAATAACCAAGTAATACAGCTTTCTCTTTACTTATCAAAACAAATAAGTTACTGGGCATGTATACATATATATAACAGTTGTGACTGTCAATCTCCCCTAAGTTAAAGCTAAATCAATGTTTATTTTTTTATCCAGTGCTGTTGTTATAACTATCTGCATTAAATAATCTTTGAACAAATGCACTTACATTACCATCTTTTGCATGTGAACAATGCAGGGAAATAAAGGAAGAAAATATACTAATCCTTTCATATTATCACATGCAAACAACAATAACCACAGGCAGAATAAAATCCAAATGCATAATGCATGCTCACATCACAGTAGAACATGAATTAATTTATATTGCTAGATTTTGTTCACTACATTACTCTACTTCATTATGCACTAACAAATGAAATTTTAAAAGCCATATAACAGAACAATCATTTACCCTGGAAAAAAAAGCAAATAAAATCGGGATTTTTTGTTTTAAGACTATTCTTTTTTCAGGCTACACTAAATACTGTAGGGAACTGACATTTTTAAATAAGTCCTCTTCACAGATGGAAAAAAATAATGCTTGAATGAATAGGGGAGGGAGGAAGAAGGGAAAAAAAAAAGAAAAAAAAAAAAAGGAGAAGAATGTTAGCAGATCACTCCAGAGCCTTTAAGTATGAAGCCTCACAGATAACAAGATAAGTAAAGCTTAACTCAGTTCCTATGTAACCCTTGAACTTCCTCCTCCATACAAAAGCTACATCTAGTTTCAAAATCACTGATTTAGAGAGAAAGGAACAACACAAAGGCACAAAATGATATTCAATATTGAGAACTGACATAATATTCAGAAAGAACTAGTGACACAATTTGGCTCGCAAAAGTTTTAAGGTGATACTGCATCAGTGTAACAGAAAATTTTCACAGCTGGAAAACACCAAAGAAATGTATTGCCTATTTCTGTGGGAAAACCAACTGTGTATTTTTCCACTGTGAATTTTGACAATAACATAACACAACACTGATAAGTATGAGATTAAATGGAAGGGATGAACTTTTACACTCCTCTGCGTATTTCTTTATTTTTCTTTAAGTGTAGCTTTGAGAGTAACTGCTAGTGGATAGATATTCTTTGTGACTCAGAAGCAGACAATTGACACATTGTAACAAAATACTTCAAACAAAAATTATAATGTCCATTTTAACTAGGTCTTTAAAAGGAATTTAGGCAAATATCTTGTACCTGAGATGGAAACATATGCAGTCTTGGGCATCCAAGATCAGATTTCCAAGAAGCTTATATTTTGTCAAAACTCCATAGAATGCCTTCTACATTCTACTTGCTCTTCCAGTGCCTACACAAAACAATGAAGTCTCAGAATTTTGCACCTTGTATAATGTTTTAAATTATGTTATGCAAAGATTTCTGCATTTAAGAACATACACATTAAAACAATGAACTGACTTTGCTCCTCTTCAGATGCTTTCATAATACAGAAAACAGGAGCACAATGAAATGTGCTCACAGAGCAGTTTAAGTTCATTGGCCGTGTTTCCTCAAATATTCTCATACACGAGCAACTTTTCCCATTGTTTCCATAAAAGTGCCATTTCACTGAGTTGCCACATTTTAACCAGTGACAAATAAAGTGTCCAAACTTGTGTTTAACAAACTGGCATTCATTAATTCTTGGAAAGCAGTTATTTCGATAAAAAGCATCATAGAATCATGTCACAGAACCACAGAAAAGCCCAAGTTGAAAAGGACCACAATAATCATCTAGTTTCAACCCCCTGCTATGTGCAGGATTGCCAACCACCAGACCAGGCTGCCCAGAGCCACATCCAGCCTGGCCCCCAGTCCTCCAGCAAAACTTTCATTTATTTTTTTCCAAAAGCTATTCCTAACTAACACACTATACTACAAAGGGATCATTTCACTCATTAGCTTTCCCAAGGAAAAGCACAGGCTTTGCTTTAACACAAGTCACATTAATATCTCACCACAACTGCACCATGATTTACATATCTAGAGAAGAAGATACATATTCTATTCTTTCATATTTAAGTAAATAATAAAAAAAAAATCTAAATCTCCAATAGCAAGATTTAACATCAAACTGGTAATAATTTTACATACCCTCCAAGCGCTCTTGAATTCATCCAGTCATTTTAAGAGTGATACCTAGTTATCTCCACTGTGTAATTTCTGCCACAACGCAGCACCCGCTCACAAAGAATACTTAAGGCTTCCTTGGATATTGGATATTCTGTGAAAGGCCTGTCCTTTTCACACAGCTGCAAATACCTGAGGAAAGGATGGAGAGAGGGGAAGGAGAGGAGAGAGAAAAAAAAAAAAAAAAAAAAAAAAGCACTGACAGGTGAAATTACCAGCAAATAAGTATTGAAAGTTCAGCTGTGTGGTTGTGGCCTTTTCCCTTTTCTAAACTTATAGCTGTTTTGACCATATTTGTTGTGAAATCTTGAAATGATTAGGCATTCTGGAGATTCTGAGTGAGTCTTCAAACAAGATATAATTTCAAATACAGTGACAGTTGACAGCAACACAAAACAGATGCACTTCTCCACACACCTCTATAAAATTTAGGATTGACTTCACAACAGGCTGGTTTCTTCTTGGGATCATGCTGGATCAAATCTCAGCTATCATTTCAGAACACAAAATGCAAGGGCTGGCAATTATCCCAGCTGGTAATTATCCTGCTTTCCAGATCAGTAAATCCTCTACGATCAAATTTGTTTACTATTAAATGCCTATTAAGTTAAATCAAATGAATTAATTGGGTCTCATTTTAAATTTTATGTTTCTTAAGAAATCTTTTCTTTCTGTAATCTGCCACATTATCTATGAACAGGGAGAACTAGAAACATTCCATTATTGCCCGTCTTCGATATATAAAGATAAATGTTTGCATTCCGTAGTTCTAAACCTAGGACTCATTTACCTTTTTGCTCAGTCCTAAAATATTATGCCTTCGTTCCCTCAGATGATTTTTTTTCCCCTCTCATTATCTTCACCATAAAAGCGTGGCCTACATTTCTCTCTCAGATGTATGCATTTACATTTCTGTGTATTAAAGTACAGTTAATTCTTTAATTAAGCATCTTTTCCCAGATGGCAGAAGTCATATCGAGGGGATAGTTACAGCCCAAGATCAGCTCTACTTTAGCAGAAGAAAAATTCTCATGTGAAAAAATTCCCTCATGAATATAATCAGAGCACAAAGAGCTGTTCCAAATTCCATTGATTTCACTGTTAATTCATCTCAGGCGACCTAAAATAAAGAATGCAATTTCAGTTCTCTAGGTACCACAAAGGAAAAAAAGTACTGTTAATGACAGTGTGGGAGTACAGTGATTGTTTCCACAACAATCAAATCAAAATGCACTAAAATCATGTCTCAAACTGGGAAAAAGCAAAACTAATGCAGAAAAAAAAATGAGGTTTTATTTTATGTATTCAGATTTCATCAAAACAACTTGGAGAAATTCTAGAAAGGGTTACTCTACCTTGGCTTTGGCTCCCGAACTCCTTTCAAAAACCTAAAACGAAGGTTTTCAAAGTGGAAAAGGGATTTTGAGTTCATTAATATTACATGATAAAGCTCTGGTCAGCATGAACAACAGGTGATGTATACTTCCTTGTACATGTTGGCACATTATAAATCCTCTAGATTGTGGGCAGATAAATTGATATATTAGAGAGCATTATAATCTGTGTATTGATTTTTTCTACAACACTTTGGTACCCATTTTCAGTTTGTTTTTAACAAGCTACAGTTATATGAGAGCAAAAATAGTGAAACATCACACTTAAACAGGTCTGTTGTTTCCAAAATTGATTTGCTGTCTCAGTGTTTTGGTATAACTCAGTCTCATTCCTTTAACTCTTGGTAAGCATAAGAACATTAAGGAAAAAAAAAAAAAAAAAAAAAAAAAAGGTGATGTGCAGCCACTTTGCCACGACGTTAATAAAAAAAAAATCAGAGTGAATTTGCAATAATATCCTCAAACTTCTCTTAGAATACAGCAAGATATTAGCTGCAGCTAATAACAAACACAGTCTTTAAAAGGGTGGTAAAGAAAGATATCCTGTAATGGGCATAGCAAGGCATGGTTAAAGCAGATCTAGAAATCAATTTAGCGATGTCTAAGAGCGTAACATGTAAGCCAGCTGTCTTTTCTCTGATAGTTTCTAAAAAGTATTCCCATAAACTACTCCCTAGTGGTTGCTCTAAGTATGGGTGCCATAACTAAAAGCACAGCATTATTTAACCACTCATTTGGTCATTTAAACACTGACTGAGCAAGTAGAGATCCTACCGGTGCTTATTCTGCAGTCTCTTACTACCTTGGCATTTAAAACATAGGAGGTTTTTACAGGCTGAAATTCTTGTGTAATATAATAATTTTTTTTCTTCAGGGCTGTTAGATTATTACCATGGTTATGAGATGCACATTTGCCTACAAAGAATATTTCCAGAAAAGACAAAGAAGCCAGATATTCCTCAGTTCCAATCCTACTCAAATGCCATTTCCTCAGCATTGGCAAATCAGATTTCCTGCCCGCTAGCCTACCTGTGAAACAGAGGAAAAATTGCTCATGGATGAGAACATTTGAAGAAACGCGGCCAATGAACTTAAACCACTCTATGGAACTCCTTTGAATTCCAGGTTGAGATATGACAAATCACAGAACCATGTTTGAAAACATCTACATGTTACCCTCACACTGCTGGCAACTCTTGCTATTTGGATCTATTACTGATATGCGTAGAAGTATCTGAGAAAGAATTAAGAGCACTTCTTAGAAAATAACAAATAAGTTGAAAATAACTCCTCACTAGGGTTTTTCTTAGAGGTAAAGGTGAAGTGTTCAAAATATATAACCATCCATTTGTGAGAAAGAAATTTTTTCCTCATCAGAAGGGATGAAAATTGGATTCAATAGCAATGCAATTTACAGAGAATTTCCTACTTTGCAAAGTTTATATGCCATGCAACATATTAACTTCTGTCTGAAGGTACAACAATTAAATGCAGAGAATAAAATTAAACTATTCAGTGTATGCAGATGAGTTCTGTTGCTATTAATGAGGAACCCTGTCCAGTGTTGGGAGAACAAAGGATATTTTCACATTAATTCTCGTCAGCCTTTTTACTTGATAGACTTTCCTTCATCATCCTGTGGATTTGCAGGAGTTATTATAATGAATAAAAGAACTGAGTTATTAAATCTGATATCCAAACCATACAAGTGACCACTACAGAAATGCTTTACTCTAATACTACAGAACTGGGAATTGATTTATTCCCTGAAGCATAAATACCTTTTTCTTTTGTTTTTGTCTTTTAATAACTCATTTTTTCATGTAACTATGACTATTTCTACGTCGTTGGTGCAAGTACTGAAAAATAAATGAAAAATAAAAGGTTTTAGAGAAACTATTGAGTTAAAAATAACAAGAGCTGTTTTATGTTTTGAAATTGAAAACAAATTAAATGAAAACATAAAATATTCTTAAGAATCTGGATAAAAATAATCTAACAAGAGACTTATTTTCAGAATTCTGTTTTCTACGATGGGAACTAATTCACAGAAGTAAGCATGATACATTTGAGCCCAACGTTAAAGCCTAGAGCGGATACCATCTCATCTCCACAATTCATTTTGATTTTTTTAGATCCCTAATTTTAACAAAGTAAGCTACGTTTTGTGGCCATGAAGAAAACGACTGTTCTGGCAATCCATTAGACTTAGATTCCATGTTGCAAGTTAAAATGAAGTTCAAAAAGTAAATCTATCCTTCCATATCCCTTCTTATCTCTTCTTTACGCTGGATCTACATGACTTTCCAGATCTACATTGTACCCTAGAAGCCATTAAATAATCTCTGACTTGAATCTAAAATGGAACACCCATGGAAATGGAATAATAAAAACTGCACAATAAACATCGCAAGTCTTCCTTCAGGAGCAATACTGAGAAAATTACTTCTACACGTGAATTCTGACGTTATCTGTGTTATCTACATGAGAATTTGAAGATGTGATGTCTTGAATTTTAATAAAACAACAAACATAATTCACTTTTAATACATACTACTTAATAATTCAACAATTGCTGTAGAATTTAAATGGACTACTTTAGAAAGCCTAACCACTATATTGTCTGTTACTTCTGGTCTTTTCATCACCAAATTCCTGGGTTGAATGACTGGCACATGTAAGCACCTGCCTCTTCTCCTGATAAAATACATTTAAGGAAGGAAAGTGATACAGTACACAAAAAAAGGAAGAACATGTCATGCTCGCTATTATGAAACATGTAAATATTCGTCTTTTGTGCAGATGTTCCATGTGAGAACTCAGACCCTACTCACAGTGACATCTTTTGGCTCCACTTGCACCAAGCAGCAGCAAAGGCTATTTACAGATCTATAACAGTGAGCAGCTCAGCATGAAAACGGTTAATGATGAAGAACAAGCACTTGAAATCTAGATAGTGGTGGAGGGCCATCAGATAGAGATAAAAGTGCAATGAGCGCACAGTTGGGATCAAAGAAATAGAAACATTGCTGCTAGTAGCAGGACACTCTCCTCCACGTGCACATCTACAGAGTTTCCACATAAAACCATACTGTGAACACTCATTTTTCTTGCTACACACAATAGGGAAACTCCCTCTCAGACAGATGATAGAACCTGTATTTCTGAAACCTGAATTCAGAGAAATACATTAACTCTGTAAAGTACTAACGGGCTACAACTGCTTGAGCACAAAGGTGACAGTTGAAGTACACTTAAGTCAAAGTTTCTCTTGAAAGCGTAGCATACAGTTTTCTTTGTTTTGTCTATGAAACCACAGGCTTTCAACCAGGCAGCTCTCAAGCTTCTCAGGGGGATTCCCTTTCAGCTCCCCACGGGAGATTCCAGCTTAGTACACTGCAGCACAGGTGACATAGGAAATGACAAGACACTTAAGGCCTCCAGAGTCTCTACATTGAACAAGCACAACAGAGCACATCTTACCTTTACCTACAATGCTTTCTACATTTTATTTAAGCCCTCAGAAGGCAGCTCTTGAATCAGACAGACAGCAATATTTGAGCGATAAATAGGTGTAGTGTTTGCTAAAGAAGAGCCTATGAAAGACTGAGCAAAAGAAGTGTTGACACTAAGCATGGAATGAGTTAATGTGAATGATTCTCATATTCTGGTAGCAATAAAGCCTATCAAAAATATTTAAAACTTCAGACTTAACTTCAAACTCAGTTTATATCTATCTCATTTGTGCATAAATTTGACCTAACCATACAAAGTTCTCATGAAAATGTTATAAGGTCACCTGATTGATAGGAAAATAAATTCCTGAAAATAAACATTGATAGCCACATGGTATCCAATATCAACTCATCTGTAAGGGATTATGGCTTCCCAAGAGAATAGACAATAACTACATTACTTTAACAAGGATCACACTGTTAAATGTGAATTTTAATAGCTACAGCCAATTCGCTCTGGATTAGGTAGTCAGATTCCCTCCAAAATCAGGTAGCCTCCTTTTTCCAGATTGCATAAAAAAATCCCATCAGATTTTAAAGTTCATATGCCAAGTCATCACATTCTTAGCTAGTTCAAAGGTCCATCATTTCAAAATAGGAGAAACTCCTAAGCTGGCCTAATTCATTTCCTGGGTTGTAACCATCGAGAAGCTAAGTTGCTTTGCTGCATGGTATTCTTCCTTTTTCGCTTTGCCCTTGGCTAGTCTGCATATAAACACAGTGTTGGTTCCTTCCCCTTCTCCCCATAAATGAACAGAACTAGGAATAGATTTCAGCTGCTATGAGAATATATATCAAAGAGCAGAATTGGATACAGCAAAAAATAAAATTAAAAAAAAAAAAAAAACATCAATCAAAATAGAAAGACTTCTCCAAGAGTATGGTCTCCTATTTTATTGTGTGGGCCTACAACATCAGAATCAGATAGTGGTAGTATGGCAGTAGAGGCTGAACCTTCCCACAAATCTTCCATTATATTTTGTTGCTGTGCAACAGACAACAGTGCAGAGATAGACATCTGACAGAATGACACCTGACATGGAAGTGTGTATGAAGTGAAGATGTGGAATTCAGCTCCTCCCTGCAGAAAAACATGGCACCCACATACGTTCATTAAAACCTGCTGAACCTGATTTATAGAGATCAAACAGTGAATCTGAGCAAAGAGAAGTGGTGAGTAGTACATTTCACCAGTGGTGACAATGACAGTGACATGAAAGACAAAGCATGTTCCAGACAGCCATGCAGTTTTTATTAACTTGACATGCAGCCCCTTGTTCAGGGCTGGTGGAAGTGCACAGCTAATGGTGTTGATTGCTACAAAAAAAAAAAAAAAAAAAAAGAAGTGTTTTATGAGCTCTCTCTCATAGAGTTCTCCAGTAGAGTTCTTGTGCTCTTTGTATCTGTCCTAGCTTCCATGGAAATAAATAGGAGGCACGATTTAAGAGCAACATGGTTTTCTGCCTTTATTTGAAAACTGAAAATACCTGGGAATTACATAATCTGCCCCTCTGGCCCTGTACTCTCTCAAAATACACTCAGAGAAAGAGTGAGTAACCAGAAAGATTCAAAACTTGAAGAACATGATATTGAAATAAAATAAAAAAAACAAACAAAAGTACTATAATACTTATGATCAACTTTCATACACCCATTGAGCCTGAAAAAACAGTTCCGCAAGTGGCAAAGCCAGCCTGTAAAGAGTTTAGTAGAGAAAATTTCTGGAATATCACATCATAATTTCAACTTCGATTCAGTAAGCAACATGGCTATTAAGTCTGATGTATTTGTAACCCAAGGGAGACTTGGTAGAGAAGATGTAAGAAAATAAAATCACATTCTACTTGTAAAAACAACAATAAAAAACAACCAAAACAACAGCAACAACAAAAAACTATCTGTGAACCACTTTAAATGGGAACTATTGTCATGCTACTTGAAAAAAATAAGCTTTATCTAAATAAAATAAAACCAAACTGTTTTATAGTATGCAGTGTTTAAAAAAAAAATTCATTTGCCCTCCCCTATTCCCAACAAATAAGCTTTAGATCCTTTCGAAAGACACTTTTTTGTCAGATTAAATATTTTTCCCTCTTTTTCACACTTGTGTTTCACATTTTTAATGCTCAATATTTTACAAGCTGAGTAAATATTTTACAGCCTTGACATTGTCAATGGTACTTGTATATAATTATACTGTATAAAACAGTATTTTTTTGGCACGCTGTGTAACTTTCAATATGCCAAAGACACTGCAGAGGAAATGTAGCAGACATTATTTAATTAGTTGCATTCAAATAAAGCTTTGCAGAGCAAACACAAGAAAATGTGGAACTTCTCAGTCCTATTGCATATTACAGAGTAATATGTAACAGATGCAGAGGATTATTTTTATTACAGAAAGTAGAAAACCACACATGACTAACAAGACCTTTACAATTCAGATAGCTGTACAGAATATTTTGATAATATATACATAAAAAGCAGAATCAGGTAAGAAAAAGAAAAATATGTTGTTCTTGTACCTTCATCATTAGGTCAGACGCAGATCTAATTTTGCCTTGCCTTAAACATACCAATTGTGAAGCACCACTGTCATGCTTTCTTACAGTATTTTTATTTATTCCGATACACTTTGAGAAAGGATGAAATATATATCACAATAGTACTGCTTGCATGAGTAAATGTGGCACCAAATTCACATAGGAAAATTTTGCCTGATCCTGCATCTATTGAAGTTAATAGCAAGATCCCCATTGGATTTTCACAGAGGCAGAATTTCACATCAAAGTTCCTGGCATGTAGTCAAACTGCTTGAATTAACAGGCCTTATTCTCTTAGGGAAACTCACTGGGGATTTGGAGCTCACTTCGTGAACTGAATGCATGCTATTGCTCCTCGGGTAATATGAGCTGTTCATACAAACTCCATGAGCAAGACTGTAAGGATTACAATTCTGCCTGCATACAAAAATGCCTGTTGCTGTCAGGTACGCACGAATCTTCTGCATTATGGTATTATGATAATTATTTGAAAGCACCATAGAAAATTATCCCATCTAAGCACATAAAAGTTTTAATAAGTTTCATACTCAGAAGTTGAGCCTACTTGTCATTATTTAAGTTGTAAACTAAAAACTATAATTCATTCATCTTCTCCTATCAGTGTAAAATTTCTTCCGAGTTAAATCCCTAACACTAGATAACCCTATTTTCAAGGAGATACTCATCTGCAACACAAATACTGGAGATCAGTCACTAATGTATTGCAGAATGTGTATAAATGTGTACATACACACACAGCATACAGAGGCACAAACAGAAAAGCTACAGCTAGCTTGCCTTCACCACCCTGTACTCCTAGCAGAATTTCTATTTCAGTGTTTGCTACACATAAACGATTTCACTTTCAAAGGAGCACACCCCATTAATGGTAACATACCTCCTCCATAGATTTCAGTTTTGCAGGAAAAAAAACATTTTCTTCAATTCCGCTGAAAATCAACGCTACAATAGTGCATATGAAACAAAGCTGAAAATTTTGGCTGCTAGTGCTCAGGCAGTGTTTACAAGCAGCATTCCTGTGTACTCTCCCCTCATTAATATTTCATCACATTTTTATTAAGGTTGCTGAGACTACTCAAGAGAACGAGGATCCTTCTTACTCATAAAGTTTGTACGATTTTAACACCTTTTGGGCATTTTAACAACATTGTCTTGTGCTATGACTAGAAAAGGTGAAAAAGCATGTTTAAAACATTACCAAAAAAACTAAAAAACACACTAAAATTTTTAATGCTATATTTACCCACTTAGTACATATGTTCTTGTGAAGACTAACTGGCTAATACAACCTCATTTCTCATGCAATCGTGGAGGAAAATAGCTGAAAGAGGTAAAAAGTATGGTAGTTTCCTGTAGAAAACACATACAAAACTTACTATTAAAAAAACTCAGTGTGTAATGGATTACAAAAATGCATCAACCTTGTATTTTCAAGATTATAACAAAATTATTACAGTGTCTGCTCTCTAGAGTATTTTATAAAAGGTCTTTTTCTTCCTTCAGTAGAAGTAAAAAAAAAAAAAAAAAGAAAAAAAAATAAAAAAAGAAGACAGTAAAAATTATCTTATAAAGAGGATTAAACATCAGCTTTATAGGTACTGCCTCGACAAGAGCAGCTTCCCACCGAATGACTCCTCCTGTTTCCAGAAAGCTGTTTTTATTAGTAACTCTACCACCTCATCTGATAATTTCAGCTCCATAACAGAACTTACAAGCTTTACCTAGCTTTTCCATACATAGCCAACAGCAGACCTAGGTCAAATCTTGACATGAGGGTGGTTTACCTCTGCTAACCCAAGTTCTCTTTGGTGAAGAAGGTTCCTTCATCTCTGTTATCAGAATCAAGTCAACCAAGGAAGTGTTCATTAGAAAACAACTGGACAGCCATTTTTCGGCCCCTCTTTATTCCAGTTCTGTCTAGTTGCTTTTCAGTTTACTGCAGAATTTGATTCCCAGACATTTGGATTGGCTGGTGCCCCACTGCCAGTCAAGAGCTCACGTAATTGACAGCTCTAGTATCTCTACCAGACACAGCTTTGTCTCTCTCTTTCCCTCTGCACAGCCTTCCCATTTGATCTAAAAACATTTCTCCTTTGCTATTCACATCTGATACTACTGGAAAAAAAAAATCAGATTGTTTTGGAAACATAAGAATGTGAGTTTAAAGGCTAAAGAAAACAACTGTTTGCAATACGTACTTAACATCCAGAATGGTTTATGCTCTGCCATGTTTCTGGGTGACATGTGAACATTTCTGCCAAGGCAATGCAGAGCCCAGGGGATAGAAGATAGAGTTACTTCCTTGCTTCCTCTGCTAAGAGCACAAGAACTGAAAATTTATTTAAAAATAGCAAGGGCTACTACCACATACACACAATTCCAAAAGGATTTTAGAGTAAATCTTCTCTGACACAGACCTCCTACATTGCAAATAGGAGAAGCGGCTACGTATTGTGGAAATGTAGCTGAATGATCTCTAACTTGCCTTAGCTTCTGATTTCACAAAATGCAGGTGTTTACAGACAGAGCTACAAAACTCTCCAGAGTCTGAACGTAAAATATTTCAAAGTAATCTTGTTTGATATAATATACTGCATCTGAGTACGATGAGAGGCTTTGGGAATGAAGTATGTAAATCCACTGTGATTTCTCAGCCCCCAGGTTGTGCTTCAGAGATATGGTTTAGGCAGATAGTTTCAAAAATCGGCTAGAATAGTTGTATTTAAAAACCACAAGAAACAGATAAAAGCATTACAGTGAAAACAAGTGAAAACCGTTATTCCTGTGTAATGCAGAGAGGCAAATGATGTGTAAATTAACAAAAAGGAACAAAAGCTGTGTAAATTAACAAAAAATAGATACAGCATTAAATTAAGTCTCTTGAAAAAATGCAATTTATGAGTAAAATTTTAAGAATCTAAATACCAGCTTAGACAGGATTGCACAAAATTGTTAGTTACGCTGGAGGAGGAGTTTAAAAGACCTGGACAGTGTTATTTAACAAGAAGGTGGTAACAGGTAGTGGTTAAAGACAAGCTATCAGACTGCAGGGAGGTTGCTGGCTCTGAAGGACTCTTAAGCACTGAAGTGAAGATGCAGAAGTTACAATAATGCCATTTGAGTATTAATTATGATTCCTACCACGTACACTGAAATATCTACTGCTTTTCACTTAGAAAGTACTGAGGCAACATGGATTTAACAGAAATGAGAAAACTGTTTTTTTTTCCTCTTTATTTTCTTGTCAAAGCCAAGAGGCAATTAGAAAGTATATTCATATTCACAGAGGCAACTACTTCTGTTGCCTTTGTACTGAGTCATCTGGTGTTTATATGCAAGAAGAAAAAAAAAACCTCTGACCAAAAAAAAACCAAAAAAAAAACCAACCAAACAAACAAAAAATCCAGATCCAAATAATCCTGCTTCTCAGTTACACCCAAATGTTTTAGTTTTAGACATATCAATATGATTGATCCAATCAGTTTCTGGTGGATGATAAACTACGTAGATAGTGATGGAGAGGGCACAACTTGTTCAAGTAGTACTTATCTCCTATATGTTTATCTTGTTAAGAAAGCATAAAGATTAAGATACTTTGTGATAATGAGATCTGTTTGTGTTATGAAACGGTTTCTGATGCAAGTTTTGTGCACTCACTGATTACTATGTATGAAAAAAATCAATTAATGTTTTTATCTAACTGACGCAGATAATCCCAAAGAACATAGATCTGTTTGGTTTATCCATAATACATTAAAATAGCTTAAGAATGAATAAACAAAATTGATTCTCTTCAGTTGGATTAAATTCCAAGTGTGAAAGATGTAAACAAGATATCCCAAATTATTGTTCTTTCAATTCCTATCTATCTTCATCCATGCCACAGCTGCCAAAAAGCATAGTTTTATTACATCCTATACATACACTTTAAATCATGAGGGCCTGCTACGAAGAAAAGTCAGAAACCTTAACATCTATAGTAATAATAGGGTAAAATAAGTAAGAAATCCAGATGTTTAAGACCTTGATAATTAGATCTTCGCAATGTTTATGGTTACACTAGTATTCATTGTTAACATTTATATGAATACAATCAGCCCCTAAGCAAGAGACGAGTGCTGCAAGAGTTGGCATACATGAACATAGCAAGTGGAATATTTAGAGGTAGCTTACAGAAGAATGACTCAAAAATCTGTTATCTTCACTGTTTCATGAATGAGCTGATTTAGAGAAGCTAACACAAGTTGAAAAGACAACTTACTTTTTGATGCAAGCAAATTTTTCATTCATGCACCGGTGCTTGTCTGCAACTTGCATTTAGCCATTGGTGGCATTGTCTTGCACAGTAACATACTAGGAAATTGAAAGCTAATTCCATGTGTCAACATACACTAAACAACAATAACCTGATCTACAAACAACTGAGCTTGCATCTATGATGGATGATGAAAAGCACAGAAGGTGTTCTGCACGTTATGCAGAAGTACGGACAGCAGAGCCTTGAATGCTAAATTTGATCTTTGTTGCTCGGCCCATCTTTGCCATTGATGACAGACTTCCATTTCCAGCAAAGCTCCGCCTACGGGGCAAACGTGACCCAGGCTTCTCATGTTTTACAACAAAGCCAACCCAGTACTTCTTTACTAAAGAAATCAGGGCAGGTATTGCTGAAAGCATTGTGGCAACAACATTTCCTTACAGCTGCTGGCCTTCGACAAAACCTTTATTTTCAGAATCTGACTGCTAGGTTAGTGAACATAGTTAAATTTATATCCACCATTCCAAACATATTTCTATTTTTAGTATATTGGCATTTTTTAATCTCCGCTACTGGGTTTTGAAACATAATGTCTCATTTGAATACATTAGCATATCAGTACTACCAAGGTCATTACAGAATGCAGGAGATGAAAGCATTTTTGTGCCACTATTTCCCAAGAAAACTGAAAGAAAAAAGGCTAAGTTCTATTTTGTTAAAACTCATAAATAAATAACCCCCTCCCCCACAAAAAAAAACCCACCCTCTGAAACCATGAATAATTAATCTGCAGGCATTTGATAAATCTGTGTCATGGACACCTCTGGTCTAAACAGTTACTTCACTCTCATTATTTTCAATATATTGAATATTATTTTTCAATGTAAACATCACAAGATATCTGATGAAAAAGATAACATTGAAAAGAAATAATATTTTATTCATTGTTGCTAGGCAACTCTGTAGTTACATCCCATAACATTTCTGACCAGCACAGGTAACAGAATGACTAACTTCTCTGTTCAATAGTACTGCTTTCCTGCTAGCGAAACACTTTTTTTTTTTTTTTTTTTTTGCTTATTCATAAGGCTCTAGTATCAGAAAAAAATCCTATAACCAACTGTACCACAGCAGAAAGAACCATCAATTCTTGTTTTATAGATCCAAACATCTCACAAGCACATAACCTACTACATAGATTCTCCCTCTGGAAACAATTCAGCTTTCATTAAAATATCAAACTCTTACAAATTTTTGATAGTAAATATGCACACATTAAATTCTATGAAATCATACACCAATTGTTATTGTAATATAAATTCACAATAGTATCTCAGCTACACAGTAACTTAAATAAGAGCATACTCAACTCAATTAAAAATTAGACACATGAAATTAACTTTGAATCTCTATTTAGCTCACTACAGACACAATAGGAAAGTTTAAATTTCCAAGAATTTTCTTTGTGAGTTAGTTCACTTACATTTAGGTTGGATATTAGGAGAAACTTTTTCTCTCAAAGGGTGGTCAGGCACTGGAATGGCCTGCCCAGGGAGGTGGTGGAGTCGCCGTCCCTGGCAGTGTTCAAGAGGCACTTGGATGAGGAGCTACAAGATGTGGTTTAGTAGCTTGTGGCACCGATAGGAATGGGAGGGTGGTTGGACTGGATGATCTTGCAGGTCGTTTCCAACCTTGTGATTCTGTGATTGTGCCTCTAGACCCACAACTATAGTTTGGACCCAAGCATCAATGCTACACTTCAGAGCATGCAGTCCTCGAAAGGAAGCTGACCATTCATAAATAGAAAGATCAGCATCATATTATATCTGTACGTAATGCCTTCTTTCTATTTCCATGAAAACTAGAACATAAAAAGATACAAAGAGCACAATAACACTATCTGAGAGCAAATTCTCAGCTACAAAACACTGTTTCTCAACATAGTTATCATCATTAACTATGCATTTTCACCAGCCCTGAACAAGAGCCTGCATGCTGAGTTCATGAAAATGTACACAGTCTTCCATAACATAGCTTGTCTTTCATACCATTGTCGTCACCACTGCTGAAACGCTCCACCCATTGCATCACTGTGCTCACATCCACTGTTAAGTATCCATCAATGTTCAGCAAGCATTGATGAATGTCAATGGGTGCCATTTTGTCTGGCACGGAGGAATGCAGTTCCACACCTTTGCTTCACATGCATTTTATATCAGACATCATTCTATCAAACTGCTCCTCTGCTGCCATTCTTCACACAGCAATGGAATATGGGTGAGAAGGTTCAAAACCTACTGCCGTCATACCAGCATCCTCCTCTCACATCGAGAGCCAAGATAAAAAAAAATAGGAGGCATTGCTTTCAGAGCAGTCCTCACATAATTATGTTTGAAGTTATTCAATTGCTTCATCATTCATCTGCTGTCATTATTCTTCAAAGACACTTCAAAAAATACTCCTCCCTTTTTGATCAGTACAGCAATCAGAAAGTCCACAAGTTAATAGTTTTCCACTAATATGTTGAGAAATAGAGGTGGAAATTAATACAGGAGGCATAAGGGTTTTCTTAAATTATAGAACGTTTCACAGAGTACTTACAGTGCTTCTTGAACTTTTGAATTTTCAGACTAATAGACTGAGAAAAATAGCTGGTATTTGCATTTTATAAGGCATTGATGTATCCAATTAAGATGTAGAAAAGACTACAGAACTGTGAGAAATGATCTGAGGAGGTGATTTCAGGATGTAAGGAACTTTTCTCTTCTTGGTTGCAATATCCAGAATAGAACAAAATATTATGCGAGAATGATTTGAAAACATCCAAAGCGTTTGCTGTGAGGCTTGTGACTTGATCTTCTGAACACTGAGAAATAATACAGGCTCACAATTAGTTACTTACTTGTTTTTCTGTTTTTCTATTTCTACTAACTCTAAATAATATTATGCTCATCTATGTAGTAATTATTTTCTCTTGCGAGAGAAATTGACTTCCAAATTACTTCAGTAAACTAATATGCTACAGCTTGAGATGCTGTAAGTGCAGCAAATTAGCAGAAACAAAACATCATTAAAAATAAGTTAAAATCACATTTTAAGAAAGTTGCTAGTACAAAACAGAATGTGCAAAAGACTTAAACTGGCAGTGAGTGTGCCTCTTCCATTAGTGCTACTAGAAAGTGGCTTCTTTAGTCACTATTTTGGTAGTGAATGGAAATATCTTAGCAAAACATAGCCAGTTATCATCGTAGGTTCCTGATCAACAAATAGGTTAATTACAAAGTCTTTAAGAAGTCAAACTTATTTCAATGATAATTTTCGTATCAGCAACTTTCAGTCGAGTAAGCAAGAAAATTCTTTTTGTCCAAACCAGCAGAAAGCAGACATCCAGAAGCAAAGAGCTGGCAGTAGTTATTTCATCAAGGAATTTCTGACAGAGTTCCATAAAAATATTCTCAAGGGAAATAGAAACTCCTGATACACCCTTTTAAACTAAGATTTAACATATCTATCAGAATTTGAATTTAGGAGTGTTAAGTACAAAAGACAAATCATTACCAGCCTATAACTATATACTGAGAATACAAATCCACAGGATACTGAAATTAAGTAAACTTTCATGGAAGTCCATGACTCTCAGGATTTCATTAGAAATTACATCTGTCAAATATCTTTACATCAAAAATTACAGAAATATTGGAGGAAGTATAATAATGATAATAAAAAGAATGACATCAATAAATGTAAGCACGAGAAAATACTGCTTCAAGTGCCGGAACACACAGCACGAAGAACTTGATAACTTGATTCAATTCATACATTCAACAAAAGAGCAAGTTGTGACCGTCCTATAATCAAACAATAACTTGACTGAATTAACTAGCTTTTTTTCCAGGAAAGTGCCTCATGAAAAGTGATGGTTAAAAAAAAAAAAAAAAAAAAAAAAAAAAAAAAAAAAAAATCAACTAAATAAATCAAATATTTAATGGTTCAAATTGAGCCTAAGCTAGGAAAAGCTGAACAGTCAAGCACTTGAACAATATCGTGACATGACATAGAATCTCCTCCTCGATTAACTTCTTCTTCTAGCACAAAAATTAGAAGTTCAAAAAAAAAAAAAAAATACACTCGGTTAATTATTTCACAGTGTTTCTCTAGACAAACCGGCGTCTCAAAATAGAAACAGAAGAGTTCCTAATGTATTATACCATACCAGATTTTTATAATTTTAAAATAAAGTGTCAGTGGAAAACTGTAAGTGAAATTGCATAATCAACATTCTGGAAATTACAACCAAAAAAAAAAAAATCAAATATTTCAGGGAGTAAAGCTTTCAGTGAACACTGCTTTACAAATCTACAGTTTCAAGTCACCTAAAAATACACGTTTGAAGTTACAAATAAACTCCTGCTCTCATATATATGTATAAACACAAATACTCTTTCCACTATCTATCCTACTGTGTAGAACTATTTTCACATGTGTGATATTTCAGCCCAGCACTTACTGTCACTGTTTATATGCCTCTAACTCTCTGAACAGCGTATTATTCATTCTCATGACATCATCTACCACAGCATCTCAGATTGTTTTACAAGTGTCATTTGACAGATGGGGAAGCTGAGACACAGAATCATAAAGTAGCTTGCACAAGGTCACGCAACAAGACTCGGTAAAACCAAGAACAAATATCATGGTCAATAGTCCAGCTATTAAAAAGATGGTTGTACAAACGTTACATTCCCCATCATTCCTGCTATCTTATATTTAGCAGCAAATATTTTTGTACAGATCCATAGATTAACCTTCACATCATATTTAATTTATATTCTATCCCTTTTGCTCTTGTGGCATGGAAGGCTCAGGTAACAGATCTACAACCTAATTCAAAGCTTAAACCCTCACAACATATTAGGGTCTCAAATGAGATTATTCAGCAGCCTAACACAAACAGCATAAAAAAATTGATCAGAGACTGGTAGAACAATGTAGGATCTTCAGTAATTGTTGTTATTTTGCAGAAGCCACTCTAGTAGTCTCACTGCCTCTAACCTTGCTCCTGCAACTTATAAGGAGATACAATAGACAAGTAAATTAACCCAAGCATACAATATTATTTTTTAGCTTCTGTCTACATTGCAGTGTCTGTCCTGCATTTGTTTGCAACTCACAATTATCAGATTTCTAACAAAAGCCACGATGGTTCTTTCCCAAGTTTCAGGTGAACTGCTATATTTATTACTGGGCTTCCTTGAGTTGACTTCATCCTTAAGAAGAAATCCCATTAACATTAACATACATTGCTTTTGTCTGGATCTTTATAGCCTTACCCAATTCCATCAGTGGTTTTTCTTTTTACTTTTTAAACATTTGATACTGGTTCTCAAAGAATTCCCAGCAGTAGCTATTTCAAGTAATTCTTTCTTTTTGGCAACATAACTTCTGCCTTCTAAAGCATATTCATCTCTTTGGCAAGAAGGTACTCCTGTAGCTTACAGATAGCAGGGCTAACTTAGCACTTTCCCAGTGACTTGACTTTGAAATAAGAGACACTGTTATAGTCTGATGAATACTGAAACTTATTTTTAGTCTTGTGGATTCTTGAGCAAGATGTGGAAAAAGGGGATTTCATAAACTTCTCTTCTACTTTGGTTTAGCCTCTTGCAGGTCAGTAATTACCAAGCATTTCTGAACTTCCTGCTCTGCATAAATGAAATTTTTTTTTTTCTCTTCTCTGAAAACAAGATACAGAATTCTGTAATGTAAGAAAGTTAGAGGTTATACCATGGCAAATGCTTCTGATTTGATTTTACAAAGGCCAGTTCAATAATTGTGCATATTTTTCTCTGATTAGCATCCTAGTTATCCAAACTTCGACATGAGCATGTTCAGTCAAGCCTGGGCAAACTCCTCCTTTCAATGCAATCTCCTTCACTGCTGTATTAGTAAATTCTGCTTACATGTTCAAACTGCATTAAAATAATTGAATTGCATTTCATCTAGAAGTGCTTTGGAACAAAATACAGTAGAACAAAGAAAGGAGAGTAACATAGAAAAACACAACTCAAAATAAAGTCCTCCATGAACCCGAAATTAACTACAGCATAGAAAGAAACTGGGTATTACCTTACAGTGAGCACAAAACAGATAAAAATATGGAAGTCAGTATTCCTTCTGAGAGACACCCTGCTTTCTTTATCCCTGAAATACCCTTTGCTTTGCAATATCTCGGAGACACAGCTTGAAGAACCATTTTCAAACTCATCCACAAGCGCATATTCATGTCTTCCCAAGTGGGTAAGAGTTGCGGTAACTTAGAATCTGTGACTCACTGTGTTGTTCAATCTTACTTTGAATCAATCTGATCATATTTAAGTAGAGAAAGCTTCAAACACCTAAGATAAAAAGTAGTATTAATATTGATTGCATATCTACTTTAAGTAATATGTTACATTTCTCGAGTCTTCCTTGGTTTCAGGTTATGTTGCTTACAAGTATAGTAAACGTGAAAAGTCAAATGGACAGAAAAATCCAGTAACTGGTGATTTGTGATTGAATTATGTATTCTGCTACAGTACAATAAGTAATTTCCAACTGCACTGGAGCCTAAAGGGATTGAAATATTTGGAGATTTATGTAGCAGTAGAGTTAGATGAAGTATTTAGTAGTGAATTATTCAATTATCTTGAGACAGCTTCCTGAAATTGAATGGTTTGAATAATTACTTTTAAAATGTATTTTCAGAGATACTATTAAAATCTTGTTACCAAAGTAAGTTAAAGACAATCATGATAAGGTAAAGCACACGGATTGGTTTTTGATATAAATATTACGTAACAAGTATTTGTAAAGCTGAGACAAAGTACACTTCCTTCACAGAAAATCCCACTGCACTAGCGGTTTCAGCTTATTTACATGTTTAATGTACTCTCTGCTCCTCACTTCAATACATTCTGATATAGAGTAATTATTAGTAATGAACTTGACAATCTATATTTACTCTCAAGGCCTGAAACTTCTTGATGCTCTGTTAATTTATAAAATGGATATTGTATCTTCAAAAGAATCTGTCACACATACTACACTGATTTTTACTAAAGTTTTTAGTTTTAAGAATTTTTATCCAGCACTATAGTGAAAGAAAAAAATACAGAAAAATTATAGGTAAAGTCACAAATAATGTGCTTATACAAAAAACACTAATGTATAAACATATCTTTTTGCTTTGCTAGATGTTTACCACTGAAAGATGCTTAACGGCAACCAAGAAGACAACACCACATAGAGCATGCACCAACATATGCTTTAGTGCTCAGAGCAACCTGAATTTCCTTGAAATCACATGTAAAAGCTAAAGCTTTTGAGGGATTGTTTCAGATTCGCACTAGTTCCTTTTCATACAAACATGAAGATGCCACATAAGAGACACCTGTCATTTTGCCAGTACGGATGTTAGTTTATTTTAGAAGACCTCTTCTGAATATTCACTTGAACTGAATAATCCTAACATGTTTTGCATTGTTAACAAGGAGCACACCTCCTGAAAAATTGATGGAAGCATATCTGGTACAAGTGAGAGAGAATGGCAGCATTTACTAAGTTCCAAAAAACTACTAAACATAAGGCAACAAAAAGTTGGAGAATTTATTTTTTGTCAAAAATTTGATTTAAAGTTTGCTTGAAAACTGGTTTGTTAAGTTTTTTTGTTGTTGTTGTTTTGTTTTTGTTTGTTTGTTTTTTTTAAATATAACCTACTAAGCAAGAATATTCAAGGATTGAGTCAGAATTGCCTTTCTTTTGTTTCAATTATTTCTATTGTTTTAATTCATTTGCAGTTCAAGTCTTACAACGCCTATTTTCCTGGCTGTATATTGTATCCAGTCATCATATCTATTATTTTTTTAAACCATGTTTTGTAAGTCTTGCCTTTATGTTATGATTCCTGTTCAATTACCACCGTCACACCATTTTTTTCTGCAGTAGTTTCACCTTCTGAGTCCTTTTTTTCCTCTCTCTTATCATAACTGTGCTCTCATAAAAGCTAAGCAGCCAACCCAAAGTCACGCTTATAAAAAAGGTCACAACCTTTCAACCTCTATTCAATTCAAGTATGAGGAATTGGTATTTTCATTTGATCTCAGCAGTAAAGATACAATAAATGTTAATATGCCTAATACAATACTAAGAGCCAAATATATACACACAGTGAAGGAACAATGTGTTTAGTAGTCAACTAGTTCAATTTTACATGTACTTAATTTAGTCTGAATAGTTTTACTTTGTAATAATTATTCATGAAACCAAAAAGTTTTCAAAGTACATAAAAGCTTTCGTGCATGTTGTGAACATTATCTAACTTAAAGAGGGGAACAGCTCAAAAACTGCAGTGATATTGTAAAAACAAAACAGCAGAGCTTCATTTGTACACAACACTGAATTCCTAGAAATGACCAGTAGATTTTGCTTTCTAGTTTGAAAGGCAAGTTAGGAACAGATTTCTCCAAAATAACAGTGGTATCTTTTTTTTTTTTTTTTTTTTTAATCTAAGAACATGCAAAAGGTTTATGCTATTGTACATGGTATGCTTTTCTCTAGAAATTTGTGCAAATCTAGAAATAGATGCTCACTTTTAAGGAGAAAAAAAATCTACCAGTAAATTGTTTTATTTTCTTTCTTGGCACATTGTAGTTTGCTTTTCTACAAAAGTACTATTGTAATGATAGTCACTGATTGTCTACTTAATCTGTTAAATAACAAAATACCTTATCACTTTAAATTTTCTTAATCTGTACATACACAACCGTTGCTAAGTATTTATTGCTATATCAATCTTTTTTATAAATCTTTAAGCAATTTTCTGAAGGCATGCCTGAAACTGCTTACAATTCATAGCGTGACATAAAGATCCACAGAGAATTAAACCATTTATTGTTTATAACCTGTCTTGAACTAGTTCTGATTAGGCCTCACTTAACAAGCTTATTTTGAAATTATAGAAAAATCATTTGTAAGGTCTTGGTTACTAAATGCTTGAAAGCTCCATGGTAATTCACTTTGCATGTTTTCTTACCCTGCAGCAAGTACAAGTCAAATTAAAATTGTTCACTCCTCAGTGAGAGACTGCAACTCATTAACATGTTGGCAATACAGACTAACAGTGTCTAAACAGATAATCATTTACCAGCTGTTATCAAACCATCTTTAACTCTATGTCCTGTTGACATGTCCTAAGCTGTATTAAGATACCTAGAAATCATCCCAAATTCAGCTTTGAAGATGTGCCTTTAGTCTCCTCAGTTATCCTCCCATGTGAAAATACCTTAGCTTATCTGCATTTATCATCAATTCATAGACACTAAAAATGCATATAAAATTTTCTATACTATATTTCCCATGTAAGTGTGCTTCAGATGTGAACAAAAAAAAAAAAAAACAAAAAAAAACATTTCCAAGCATGCCATACTTTGGCTGTTGCTAGAAATATACTAAAATTAGTAAAGGCAATTAAAAATCTTACTAAATGAGATGCTAGATAAGATGACAGACAACTCATTAACTTAGAATGCTGCAGAAACAATAATAAAAATCATATTTCTACAGCAATTATCATTCTGAAATGATATGGAAGCCACTGCTATCCTTTATTATGAAACGTAGTCCACTCTTAACATGCTTGTTTTCTCCACCAGACTGCTCCTTTAGGCAGTTTTCAGCATAGAAACTGCTATCACTCCATCCAAACTTTTTTTTTTTTTTTTTTTTTTTTTTTTTTTTAAGATGTTTTTCGTTGCCATTAAACTTGTATTCCCAAGTGTTTGGATCCATAGATACAGCAAGGTATAATTCATGTAAAATCATCCAAGTCTGCTGATAATCTTATGTGCTTTAATAGGGAAATAGATCTGTATTACTTATACATATATGCAGTACTTTAAAGCAAAAAATACAGCTTGCACAAAAAGCATTTTAAGGACACTTACAAAGGCAATAGGATACTATGAATATTTATCCCTATTTTTCCTATTCTGAAACTTAAAAATAGATGTAGCACTGTTCCACTGACATGTAATACCCCAGGATAACATATTGAAAAGCAGCTTTAAGCTATGGACCCATACTGCAGGCTAGAAGAAAATAGCATGGCTCAGTTGACACACATCACACAATTTGAACTTAAAATTTTAAAATCATTCCCACTGAAAGAACTGTACAAGACATTTCCCATTTACTTAACTAGGTAGGATCTTACATTCTGAGTTCTAGGAATAAGTAATTAATATCATTCAATGAACAAAATCACCTGCTTTACATATTTCACATTCAAACAACCAAGCTGATCTTAGCATATTTATGAGTACATATTTATGTCTCCATACTACCAGCACAATCCAAGTTCAAGGCAGTTAGGCTCAACTTAAAAATTGCTAATAGTGCAGTGTTTTCTTTTTTAAAATTAATCACCATGCAGTTTATGTTTCTAAATTGCTTTCAACAACTGATAAATAGGCACAAAGAGCAGAAAAATCGCATGTACAAGGGCTGATCCAAAAGTACTACCTGCTATTTTATTATGGCAGACTATGATATCAGATGTGAGCATTGGTGGTATTGCACAAAGCGCTAGAAGGACCAAAAAATGCCTGAATAATACTCAAATAAAATGCCCCGAATAGCTAAGCATGTTTTAAGTCAGTTGGGTAGACTGAAGCACAGGTAATTTTCTGTCATGACTTAGTGCCAAGTTTTGATTTGAGCTTTTTATTCGAAGCAACTTCTAAAGTGTCACCCTGCTTTTCCAGCACATTTCAATTCAAATTCACATTGGCACTCTCAGTTTATATGTCTACCATGTTACTTGCCTGAAATATGACTTCAGGCTTACAGTGCTATCAGTGAGAGCAAGCACACATAGCAGTGCAACGAGAGCACACCTGAAACACTGCTCACAGATGCCAGCTAAAGTCTCATTCCTGCCTTGATTCTCAACACAGAAAAATACAGGATTTTTCCCTTTCCCCTAAAATTTAAATTTTAGACTTCCATCAGCCTTATATCACCTTTCCTGCATGGTTTTACAACCAACAAATCAGCAACTTTGTTGCAGGATGATTGCTAGGCTGATCACTATTTCAACTGTCTTTCCACCGGGTGCCTACAGAAAATTTCTTATATGAATTGAGACTTAAATCCCTTTCTTTGCAGGTCTCTTAATCCATCATTGATCAATCTCTCAGAACTGGAAATCTGACAGAGATTCTCCAGAATGCAACCACAAAGATTTTCCTTTTAAATTACTATTAATGCTGCTTCCAGAATCCCTATTTTTCTGACAACAAACTTATCTGCTACTACAAAAGTTTTGAAAACATACCAGCTCCTATTATGTCAACTGGAAGCAGTTCTTGCTTCCTAAGAACATTATATACTATAACATAACTGAAAATTCTTATGACTAGCCAACCAAAAGAGCAATCCCTAATCATAAAATACTCAGGTCAGAACATAACTACAATCAAATACATTTAAGAAGTCAGCTGAGCTGACTGAGACACTATTTCCCACAATGGAAAATCTGGTTTATGTTAAATACTGTCATGGTTTTATGATTTTTGGTCATCAGTATTCCACACCATAACATCATGTAATGCATTGGGGGTGGGGTTTGATATCTGCCGAATGTTCGTCCATCGGAGAAGAACTACATTTCCCCAGGAGACTTTGCGGTCAGCAAGGGGATATAACTCCAAGCAAGGTCACCTGATCCTCCTTCTTCGCCTGCTCACATGAGGAATTTTCAATTAACTTTTTAAGTAAGCAAGCAGGGGAAATTTAATGACTTTTTGTTTGTTACCAACAGGAAAATGTAGCTCTTTACATCAAAGCATGTACATATTTGCAAAAAAAATCCTTCAGGGTAAGAAAAATATCAAAGTGGGATTATTTTACCAAAAACAAAACAAAACAAAAAACACAAAAAACACAAAAAAAAAAAACAAAAAAAAAACCAAAAAAAAAAACAACCAAACAAGAAAACCAACCCATCTTCATACTGTACTTACAGAAAGCAGCTGTTTTGTATCAAGATAATAAGGTTATTGAGAAGGTCAAGTCTTTTCTAAGGTTCAAATCCTAACACTAGCACAAACATAAAATGTGCCATAAGCATTCTATAGAAGCCTCAATTAATTTGGTCCCAGATAATTCTGCTTCAACAGGTAAATACTGTTAACAAAGAAGCAAAACTTCTTAGCGATGTTCTTACTGATGTTAGGCAAAGCACAGGTAAGCCAACAGTCATATAAACAAAGAAGCACCAGACTCACCCAACTGGTGAAGAGAACCCATAGCTATAGAGCAGTCCTTCTCAGAAACCAGCCAAGCACCAAAAGATGATTGCACTTCAGTGACTGGCTCTTACATGAGATCAGGGTCCCTCCACTCTGGGTTTAACCCCTTCTGGTCACATGGGGAGCACAGGTACAAGCAATTTGCCTGTGCTCCCTGGGCAGCCACACCCCTTCACCAAGTGCTCAATCACCAGTCTAAGTTATGACCCCAGCCAAGCTCAACTCCACTGCATCTTGCAACAACATCAATTCAGAATACATTCATGATACTTTGTTGTTGTTTTGGTTTTTTTTAAATCCACTTTATTCTTCTTGATCAAAACAATTATGTATTATTGCAACAAGCCTGGTCTGCTGTATTCTGGAGAGCTTCCAAATGGATCCTTCTCTGTGATTTCCTCTGAAAGGAAAGGGGTGACACTGACAGTGATTTTCCTGAAGGGGAAGAAGATTTTTAAAAATATATATATATATATTTGGACATCTTTCAGCTTTTGTTTGTATTTCTCTGTACTGCTAGAATTCAGCAGCAACTGTATCCATATTCACAGTCTTTAGAGGATTGCACTGACTGAATTACCAAGCCCACTTTACTCCTGGTCAGCTGAGGAAGTCTCACAGATAACTGCATTAATTAATTTTGCTGTCTTGCTGAGATCATCCAGCACACATCTCAGTCCAGAAAAAGTGGAAAAGAAAAAGAAGTCAAGCACCACTGAGAGCCCCTGGTGTTTGTGTTAGACAGAAGTCCTTGAATAAAAGTATTAATACCATTGCTGTCAAGAAGTATGGGTGACTGCAAACACACACAGGTTCTGCTATATAGCTTTTTGTTGTTAAGGATGTCCAGGGTTACCAGAAAAAAATGAAAGGCTTCTAGTTCCCTTCTCATTTCCTTTGAAACATGCTCACCTCAGGTGATAAAAACAAATCAGCAGCCATGAAAATGCCCTTAGTTTTGATCTTACTGTTTTCGGGTTTCTTTTGCCTCACAGAAGGGTTCTTAAGTCATTTACTAATGAAGCAGTCCACAAAGGAGCATGCTAGCAAAATAGGACACAAATAAGATACAATCTTATAAAGATAAAGATTTTATCTTATAAGATAAAATCCAAGAGATCTTATGCAGCATCAGACTTCTCCTTAAATATTAGCACGTGCTTATTGCAGTAACAAACATTGAAGTTCTAGGGACAGCCATTCAAAAACAATCAAAACCACTATGTTCTAAGTTGTGCACTATCTCTTTTGCTTGGAGATATCTGCACCTTTTTAGTAGTTTTCTCTCTTCTTTCTTTTCTCTCAGAGACAAGTAGCAGAGAGAAATACTTACCTGCCTTCAGAAACAACTATACTTATATGGAAAACAGTATCCTCTTCAGTTATGTCTTCTGAGTAGGTTTATACAGTGATGATATTGCATTTTTCTCCTCTCATTAAAGTGAAAAGAAGATCTTTTGAAGCTGAAAGAGAGCTTTGGTGATGTGCTCAACAAAGAAATAGAACACTGAATAATTGTCAAGATGTAGAATAATAATTTCTGATTAAAAAAAAAAAAAAGGTGTAAATTCTGATGGAAAAATTAAGCAAATGCTTCTAACTCCTGAAGAAAAAGAACATGAGAAATGATGGAAAAAGTCTGAGGAATTAACAGCCCCACATAAATCTGGAACATGATCCAAGTCCCTGTCATTTTCCCAACATAAAATCTTAAAGATTTTGAGGTTTTCAATCTTTCATGCAACTTCTATTTTCTTTTCTACGCACTGGTAAGTAAAACCATACAGCTTTAACATCTTCATTAACTGCCTTCCTGTTAACACATCCTAAGTTCAGAAAGTAAAATTTATACAGTTACACACCCCCACAATATTGCTTCGCGTTACTAGTATCCTGAAATATGGAATAGTACGTGCTGAAATGATTACGTAAACCAAAATGATCAAAGACAATATATTCCCATTGAAATTTCAACCTCTACTTCAAATCTTTCTGTATGTTTACTTGATAATTCATCAGACATATCTAATGATGAAGTATCTCATTTCCACAGCAGGATGAGCAGCACTACAACGGGTGCTACAAACAACAGTTACATCAACAATATACCAGAAATAATTAGAAACAAGAAAAGACATGCCTTACAGTAATTCTGCAGTTTTCATTCCATCCTCTAATACTCCCAGAGGATCTGACGCCCTTTGACTGACTTCTAAAAAGTGAAAAAACAGATGATACCTGACCTCAGATTAGAGTTTGATGGGCTTATGATTATTCTGTAAAAAGACTATGTTATTGCTGAACACTACTCAGAGAGAAAAAAATCTAGCTAAGATCTATTGTACTTAATGACATCTGAAAATATAACAACAGAACACTACCAGTTTCTGCTTATCACTATCACAAAAGTAGTATAGAAAGAGTGATTGTCTCGCTCCAATTTATAGGAGGGAGAGGAGGTTCTTTTGTTATCTATATACCCGGCGTGAGATTAAGAAACAACGGTTCAAATGTTGGTCCGACCAGTTTATTACAAATCTTAATCAGGGGAAATGGGAAAGGGGAGAACGGACACTATTATGAATTAGGGTAATGGGGGAAGGGAAGGAGGGCGATAGAAAAGATAGAAAAGAAGAAGCAAGGAGTCTTTATAGGCAGCAAGAGGGACATAGTCACCACCATGGATCCAGCGAGGTTCGTAGTTCAGTCTTTGATCCTCAGTAGTGGTGGGTCGTCAGGCATTGTTGTTCTGTTGACAGCGACGAAGGACGACCATGACCATGGTGATGATGGCCCTTTTTCAATGCTTCAAAGTGGTTGAGTCAGCTATCTTTGGAGTGACAGCTCAAATCCAAAGTGGTCGAGTCAGCTCTCCTTTGAGTGGCAGCTCAAACCCAAGGTGGTTGAGTCAGTTCTCCTTGCAGTGGCAGCTTCTGGCTCTAGGATCTCAGCAGGAACCTCCTTTGTTCTTATCTTTCTGGCCTTGCCAGCAGATAAGAGGAAGCAGGGAGGCACCAACTTGCATCTTGCCTTCGCAGGATACAATGGTATCATCCCCCAGCCTTCCATACTTAGCTGGAGCGGTTTGGCCACAGGCCAGATCTTCCGCCAGTGAACACTGCTGAGCACTCTCTTCCGCTCTTCTACAGAGCAAGCAGCTCTGGGGCTTGCAAAATGTTCCCAAAGCGATATCGATTGTCACACAGTTAGCACCCATCAGTTGCCTCCTTGACAAGTCACTCAGAGTCTTATCACAAGAAAAACCTTAGGAAGCAAGCTTTGAGCCAAAAAAAAACTAAGAAGGATTCTCACAGTGATGAACAGGTTTTTGTACAAATAGCATGATGTGCTTTTGTTAAAACTATTCTTGAAACAACTTGCCAAATATTTTTCTTTTACAGTTTTTCAGACATGACACAAATTATAAATTTTGAGTCTGAATACAGAATATATTCTGAACAAGAAATGGACAAATATCCCACAGAATCTAAGTCCTGATTTCTATACACTTGCTCCAGGAACACACTGCAGTTTGTCCTCCTTGTACCAAAAGTTCTCTAGCCAGTTCTACAAAATATTCAACTGCCAGTCAAACATCAAGGGTCAAATGCTTCAGCTGTTTATATAATGCATTCCAAGTACTTCAAGTAAGTAATTCTCAGTTTAATTGAGAAAATGACTACAATGTTCATCTACAAATTCATGTTGAACTTGAATTACCTTTAATAAACATACTGAAATTAAAAAAAAAAAAAAAAATTAAACAATTGAACTGAATGAAGATTCTAGCAAATGACTATGATTTTCGTTTGGTGCTTGAATGCATTTTGATGTTAAGTTAAAAGTTGTTTGCTTTTTCCATGAGAGAATATACTATATGGAACCCTCTTATTTTTCTTATTTTAATAGTTTGAATTAAAAGAGCAGTGAAAAAAAAAACAACCCCAAAAACCTCTTCTTCCAATTCTTATCTGCTGGTGATCTGCTGCTGATCACCAAGAAATGAATACACCACACTCTAACATTTTTATCTCTTTGATTTTCTGAACAGATTATGAATGCCTCAGTATGAATGTTGCTTCTTCCCGTATCTGAGACAGGCTTGGATGGTGACCTTAGCACTTTCATTTAAGTCGTGCAGACACGAAATGTTTGTTGAATGTATCATATGCAAGTTACACTTTCATACTGAGGACCCTTACCTACTTATGCCATCCTCTGATACAACAGTCATTAGAACTGCTTTTAAACCTTTTTCATGTATATTTAAAACAACCAGTAGTTTACATCACAAGAATATTTATTCAATTTAAGAGAACTGTTGACAGTAGAACAGAAAGGTCATATGCAAGCCAGAACCTCCATTCTCACTTTTGTTCTGCATTTCAGTTATTTTTCCTTATTTTTATTATTATTATTTCTTCCCAGGATTAATTCATTATTAATGACAACTCTTTTCGAATAGGCTGTCAGCCTTATAAAAATCATCAAACTGGCTTATTAAATATTAAACAAGCACTCAAGTCTCTGTTCATTTTGAGACTTAGATTTGTGTACAACCTTGTTGTTTGAGTTATTTTTATTTATTTTTATTTTTGCTGTTATTGACTTTTGCCAGTTGCTCTAGTAATTTTATGTAGTATTTATATACCAGATATATTTATAAACAAATATTGATAGTTATGTGCCATATCAAATATCTAGAAACTACAACTATTATCTGAAGTACTGTGAATGAGAAGGAAAGAATAGAAAGCAAAGACAAATACTATGAAGCCAAAAGTACATTAATATTTTATATACTCATAGGCAAATAATAGTACAAATTTGTGTTTTTCTGTTCAATGTTTGCCTTTTCAAGATTATATGAATTAAGGGATGTAAACCAATACTTGATGATACAGTGAGATTGGACGGAAGCATGATGAGAGCTGAACTTTCAAATATTTTTTGACTAGTTATAGAGAGGAGTGTATTTCTACACTCAGTGCTACACTATCTTATGCCACCTAACTAGTTTCCAGATACTTCAAGATCATTTGAGTAGACATAACTAAGAACTGTACTTTTTATGAAGGGTAGACTCACCAAACATGCAAACTTTCGTAACTAATTTTTTTTTTTTTTTAAATATGGCAACAGTTAACAACAAAAATTGATCCCAATAAGAAATGAAGAAGTTGTGAAAGAAGGGCATTAAATCAACAAGCAAATGAAAACAATTAGGGAGCTGAAGATAGTCAGAAGTGACTGGCTGAGTTTACTGCCCTCTAAGATTACACAGCTGGAGAACATTATATTCTAACCAACAGACATCAAGGAGGAAGAAGTGACTCCCGGAGAGCAAAATATTTGGAAAACAGATTTGCTAACAGAAGTATCAAATAGTTTAACCAACAATTTACTTTGTCAAACAGAGATTAGACAGGAACTGTTGAAAAATAAATTCTCTTCTTCTCCCATCTTGCATTTAGAGTGACCAAACTGTGGTACAGCAATTCTGCATAGCATTCCCTAAGATCCCACAAATAGTACCCTGACGCTGTGCTTGTGCCTGTAGGATCTGTGGGACATGTGTTGGAAAAAAACCCAACAGTTTTAGTTAGTGGATATTCAGAAGACAGAGGAATGCATAAATCCACTCAAAAAAAAAAAAAAAAAAAAAAAAAAAAAAAAAAAAACCAACAAAAAAAAAAACCAACAAACAAAAACAACTGTGTTTTTCAATTAAAACTTTCATTGCCTCCCTAGTAAACTTGTACCTGGCAACTTGCTGGGAAAGCCAGTAGTGGGAAGAAGGGTATGAGAAAACTACATCCTTATGTCTTCTGCAACTGGTCAGCCCATTTCCTGGATTTTTACTGGGGAGCTAAACATTTTAGATGAAAGACTATTTCTAGTTACAACCAAACGGAGCTGAGTATTTGAATTTCATCAATACTGTTAGCTCAGTAGAAGGTAGCTGAGAGAATGAATGCCAGCTTCTCAAAAGAGAGACTAATCTCAACACTACGTATTTATTTGTTCATGATACATAGTGCATTCTAAAAGCCAGAAAGTGCTCCTCTGCTATGGTATCAAAATTAAAGGAACTGTCTTGGATAACGTACTTCAATAATACAATACAAAATTTTAAGCTCTATCTTCAGTTTTAAAGGCTCCCCAAATTACAACCTAATTTCATTTTTATTGAGATACGAACATTCTAATTCTGAACTAAAAGCTTTTGAAATGCTGCATTGCCTATCATGTAATTCATAACTCAGAATAGTGGGATAGAAATAAGTTTTTGGGTGCATACATTAGGGCATGTGCTGCATATTTATTATAATTGCTTCTTATGAAAATACTAATATTCAAACATATTACTTTAAACAGACACAGCTAGCTTTGCCCAGAATAGATATGTAAAAATAATCAGAATATGAAGCCTAAGAATTCTAAGCCTATACTGCAGAAATACAACACTTAATGACTGTGCCTCTCTTTAAAATTTGTCTAAAAGGAATGTGTTCTGTTCTCATTTCCACATAACCTTTATTGATTGGCTACCAAAAAAGGTAGCAGAAATCTATACTGAATTTTGAAACTTTAATGTTTTATAGGACTTGTGGTTTGTCACTAGGAAGAAAAGAAATTCCAATACACAATGAAACTTGTGAGATCTTACAAACTGAACATTTATTTTGCTGTAGAGCACTGAAGCAATTTCAATGAATACTTTTTTTGTTTTTAAACTGAGGTCCAAGTTAGGACTTCTACTCAGACATTGTCTTCCTTCTATGCAGAGGTTTGTTCTTATACGTTACCAGTTTCAACAATGTTTTCTGTCGCTTAAAATTCTTGTCTATGAATAAGTGAACTGCAATGTAATCTCACACATCTCTGTTACATGTCTATCTCCCTTAAATTATTTTTAAGAAGGGATTTCTTTAAATACAAGACATTTTGACACTATTTTTAATCACTGTGTTCCTAAAAGATGCTGTAATACAAAATTCATGGACAATCTTCAGTTGAAACTAACAAAATGGATGGCTATTTCAGAATTTGACAGTATATGTAATGCACAGTGTTTGATTTCAAATTAGAACAATTTCTCCATATTCTTTTTTGTTCATCCTATTTTTTGGTATTCTGTAAAAATAAATATGTGAAATTATTATTCTAAAGATCTGTCAAATACACATATTAAATATGATACAGAGATGACTAATGTAAGCTAAACTTGCAGCATGTGGCTGCTCTTTCAATGTCTTAGCATGTGAGAATAAGAGAAGGAAACACAAGGAAGGATCTCTTTCTTGTGGTGCATGAAACTTTCTCTAGATAAAGTCATAGCTCAAGATATGCGTATTTTTCTAAACGAGTCTAAGCCCTGAAATCAGACTTGATGCACTTGCTGTCCTTATTCACTGATATTCTCTTGCTCATGTCTTTTACAAAGGGTGAAATTTAACAGATATGCGAGAAGGAAGTAAAATGCAAAATAAACCCCTAGTGCTAATATGAATATATATTGTTTAACTTTTCTTACATTTAGTTCTTCATCCCTCCCAAAAATAGGAGAGGTAGAAATCTTTCCCATCGGAACAGAACATATGACATTTTTCTCCCAACCACTAAATTCAATTAAAATTTAAAATAGACCTTTGGAAAACTCCAGCCAGTGGAAAAGCTTAAAATAGTAAAAAGACATTTTTCATGAAGATCAAGTTTCAACTCAAAAGCCTGATAGAGTAAGGGAGCGGTAGTGAGGTTTCCAGGGTGACAGATAGAAGTGAACCATGACAACTTTTTCTGGTCACCTGAAGCAGCCCAGTGCTTTTGAAGTTGGACACTTAAAATCTCAGTAATCTCTGCCAAAGTGGCCGAGTTTAAGAGTCTCATTTTACAGTGAAGCTGTGAAAATGAGGCTAAACGTATAAACATGAGTGGTAGAGAAAATACACAGCACAGGTCAAGGATCATCCACCTCCTTTCAGTTTTTTTTTGAATTATGCTGGATTTGCTTTCTTCCAAGGATTATTGCTGCTGGTATTGAAAAACCTCCACACTACAGTTCTGCTCAGTGAGTTCCCAGCTTCCTTTCACTACCCCAAAGTTATCTTTTCTCACCATCGGTACTTATTTTACCTACAAATCCTATACACTTTTCAGATGGAAGACAGAAAAAAAAACTTCACCAACAGCAAACTTCACTGAACTGTGTTATACAGTTCTAGTTCTCAAAAAATAATCTTCTTATTTAGAAACCAGAGATTCAAATCCTTGAAAGCAACAAAGAAGAACATAATAACTATTTGAAATACTTAATCAGTGTTGAGAACACATTTCTTAAACAGTTCTCTACAGTAATAGCTTCTCTTTTTCCACATGATAATGTTGGTCTATGTCTGTGTTAAACTTGTGCACTAATACTTGCAGAGGTAACTCTCCTAGCCCTTTTCAATTACATTCCATGAAACCTTTTATTCAGTTGCCTTTTGCTTTAAAGTATGGAAATTAATTTTATGATTTACATCCTTGAACATTAAAGCATTTGATCTCATTTTACCAATATGTTACTTCAGTGATAATAAAGTCATCTAGTGCCTGATTTAATGGTTTGCATCCATGTCTGCTGCAGGGGGTTGAAACTAGAGGAGGACTGAGGTCCCTTCCAACCCAAGCTACTCCATGATTCTGTGATAAAAGGAAGGTAGCATTAAGGCATTTTAAAGATTTTGTTCCAGTTACATTTCTTCCCTAAAGAAGCAACATTGCCTATCTCACAGCAAGAAAAGTTTGAAAAAGTTTTAAAAAGTAATTTTTAAAATGACATTTTTGTCTTCCTTTCCCTTTCTTTTATACTTTTATCATTTCCTTTTCTCTTCTCATCTCCTAACACTTTTTCTTAATTCATTTCTACATGTATCACTTTCCTTCCCCTAATTGTATCCTTCATCATCCACTATAACAAAACATACACATTTTCTTTTATTTACCAGAATTCTCAGATTTGAATTCATAAATGTTAAAAAAAATACAGGATTGCTTTTGGTGACTAGAGGCATATAATTCCAACCCTATCTTAACTGATAACGCTTCCATGTTTCTAGAACAGAAGTGCAGCATTATGAGATCTGTAATTGCATAAATCCCATCATTTCACAATATCTCTAGGTTTATAACGGATTTTAAGCTAGACCCCATTAAAATAAATAAATGAAAAAGAAATGTTAAAAAAGTCATGTTAAACTGATGCTGAAAGAATCACACTCTGTGCTGTGAAGCATTTCATGGTTTTTGTTGATTTGTTCATTTGTCACAACAACCAAGATTATTGACTTCAAAAATATGTATAAGGCTGCCCTTTCCAGATAGTTTTAAAAGGTTTTGTCATTGTTGTTGCCATTTCTATCATTTACAGATAAGAGTCAAGTTCATACAGCCCCAAATACAGAGAACAGAGGAAAGGACAGAATGCAGTGAAATACTATGAAATACTATGAAAGGACAAATTGATTACTTAAAGATAGGTCCTGGAACTTTATATATTTGTCTGAATTTAAGCATGGGATGCTTCAGTCATTAAGGTTACTTTAGAGTTTAGTCTGAAATACACATGGAGTACAAGAAGTTCTGTAATAGATCCCTGCTGTAAATAAGTTTTGTGTTTCTTTAACTGAAAAGGGAAGTGTACAGCCATAAAGAGAAAGCATGGATCATTTCTGACAGCTGAGAGAATAAGAAAATACAGGGGTTAACCATTCTATTCTGCATTACAGTTGCGAGATTAAGGGACTCCAAGGAAAAACATTTCAAGATAATTAAGCTATCGAAAAATGTTTCATAGCTGTATTTTATCCTGTCACTTGCCTTCTATAAAACACAAGAAACGTGTTACATTGCAAATACATACCTAATCATATAATCACATATTGTGGTAATGTATTATAAATGCCTGTGACCACACTCCAGGAAACTATCACAACACATGGGTTGTACCCCTGGCACACATGAAAAGTGCCCTCCTGCAGTGGGCACAACCCACGGAGCAGGGCAGGCAGAGAGCCCCAGCCAGCCCAGTCCCTGCAGGGCACTGCCTGCCCACCCACATGAGGGGTTTGTTGGCAAAGAGAATTACATTGGTTTACACGCACAAAAAAACACATGAAAATCAAGGATTTTATCCCTACGTAGTCGAGAAGTGTATGCCAGCACTCAGCTTCTGAACTCCTCACAGGAATGTTAATGGCCTGCCTAAAAACAGGTAACATTTCTTCCTCCATTCAAGTGTTCAGCATCAAAGTTGGAGTTAGTATGCTATTTTTAGAGTACAAGTCACTGTAAAACCTTAATTTCGTTAAAAGTCCAAGGTTGCACTTATCATCTAGCATAAAACTATCACATTATACAAGGGAAAACAAAGAACTAGCTTTATAGACTGAGCAGAAGAAAGAAATGAAAACAGCTCCATTACAGAGATAACCACGGCTTAGATTTTTGTCATAAAAAGATTATGAAATTACTCATTCTCTTCCATTAACAAGACAAACCAGGTTTCCTTTCATGTCAGTGCATTGTAAAAAGAAATACACCATTCTTGTAACATTTCCCTCCCACATATTTTTGTATCTATCAGAGGCATCACTAATTGTTTGCTATTAAGCGTGAGCTAATTACATCTTGCACTGTGTTAAAGAGAAACAGTAACAAAGTACATAACTCATGTTCTGTTACAACAGCTGCAGAAAAATGAAAAACTAAATGAAAAGTAGCAAGAAAAACAGAAGAGCCAACAATGGCACACCAACTATGTTTGGTTTACCTTGGATGACAAGCTAATTTACCAACTCAAGTCAAATAAAAGCATCCATAATAACAAAATTAAATCAGCCCAAATCTATCATGTTTGAGTCTTGGCAAACATAGCAGCTGAACAACCTGCAGGGGAAGTACCTCAAGCACATAACAGTTATTTAACAAATAGCTTGTTCTGCCTTCCTTGTGATTGCAATTAGACCAAGAAGTCATAATTACAGAACTTTAATCAGTCAATTACTGTTGATATACATTGCTAAATTTTTACTTGAGATCTAGAAAACTCAAAGTATTCCAGCAGAAGAATGCCTAGATTTCATTTTTATATTGATAATTATTTTGAAATTAAACTGTAATAATACAACTAAAATTCACTCTCGTGTGAACATCTCACAAAGAAATATAAATACAAATTGATACATCACTGGCATTGTACTATCTGGCAGATATAACACAACTATGGCAATAATGTTCTCAAACCCCTTTACAAAATAAAATATATACATATTGGCAAAGATGATGAATTAAAGGGACTGATGTTGCTCAATTGTTAAACTAGTGACAGTATTGAAGTTCATTCACATAAGTTTCTGCAACTCATCAGTTGTGCCCACGAGAAGCAACAGTTTTAAGAAAAATTTAGTTTAGATTATGTCTTACTAATCACAGGTAGCCGCTAAACTGCAAGAGAGTCAACTAAAAATAAAATCTTTAAATTCTCTTTATAACTTCCTTCTATCCAACTAGAATGCTTTACAGAAGGTCTATTACTTCAAAATTACCCAAAATCTAAGTTGCAGTGGGGCACATCTCATAAGGTCTTACAGGTTTCTCACAGCAAAGTAGCTATAATTTTCATGTACACGTTAGGAAGACGCTTTTGCTAGGAGTATTTTCTAAGAAAAAGAAAAACAAGATAATACTCATACATTTAGCAATCCAATTCAAGAGGCTCAACTTCACTTTTCCAAATGGAAATATATTATTGAAAACTGCATACACACTTAAAAATAAAAGGCCCTTGTGTAATTTTATCTTTATTTTATGTGATTCAGCTTGTAGGAAAAAAAACAGGGCCTAAGATAACATGACTAACCCTCCCTCAACATTACAAACAAATAGTTATCCTGAGCAATGATCCACATCAAACCGTAGAAACGAATACTCCGCATGTCAGTGTATACACACACCTATCTATAGAAGAACTCAAATATAAATAGATATACATAAGCTTAATTGAATATATATAGGTAAGAAACCATGCAACTCACTCAAAATACACAAGCAAGACTATCAGATAACTTCATAAGTCAATATTCTATTTGGTATGTTGCCATGTTCATAGTTAAAATCCATTATGAGCATAAAAAAATACATTTGAGGAATTTTTTTTTTTTTTTTGCATGAATCTTTTGCCATCTGAGTGAACACAACCTTGAGAATATAAATGGTATATGTAATTTCAATCAAAAGTGAAACAAAATGACAGTTCTTGAGAATGCTTTTTTAATCACTAATTAAAGATGCATTATGCAAATAGAAAATAATATCCAAAAATACACAACACAGGAAAGTAGCACCTAGAAATCTCACAAACAGAGTTTCTAATTAGAATTTCTGGGGAAATTACATTGGTATGTGAACAGAATTATCTGAACAGAATACTTCACATCTGAACACATTTTAGCTTTCAGGGGGTCACGTTCTCTCTTTCATTTTTGGGTGAGATTTTTGTAGATGAATGTTCAAATTGTAACATCAGCATTTGAAGCTAAGGATTTGACTCAGGCAAAGTCTGAACAGATCACTTCCCTCTCCATGTACTCCATTAACCCTACATACACATAAAATTTAATAGTAAACAGTATCTAAGAATAGCTAGCAAGTGGATAAAATTGTATTTGATTTGCATAAAATACATACAATGTATGTAAAATATGCAGGATGTATCAGGCAGAGTAATACCTGCATTACCTGTAAGTATATACCTTTATTTCTTCCCTAATAGATTTAGCTGGCTAGGACAAGAAGAGATCACCTTCTCAACAAACTACAAATATCATTAAAGGTCATCCAGTTCAGCTCCTGGGAAAACAAATGCATGCATGTTACAAGAAAACAAATTGCTAGGGTATCCCCTCATTACTTCACATGCACTGGCAAACTACTGCCAGTTATTGAAACCCCTTGTTTTCTTTATTATTGATCAGGGTTAACATTTAAACACTATCAAATGAACATCTTATCATATCAGACACTTACAAGGTAATAAATGTTGATGAACCCCGCAGAATGATGATTATCTTGAACATTTTTATTTATCCCCCATGTTTTATTTTGGTTTTGATTTTTTTTTTTTTAATACTAAACTGTTCAGACATTGGTCTGGATTGTGGAAAATAGCAGCATATGGGCATAATTTAACTTTTGTGAACTTCAGTTCACGTATTACCTTAAAAAAAATCATGTTGCTGAAGTAGTTATAAATGAAAAAGTTTCTAAAATACTTAAGAGCTCCAGCTAGTCTATTACACTGTTCCAGGAAAGCAAGCTACCCACACTTCTGTTCAACTTTAACCTTTATTTAATTTCAAAAGACTGCACCAATCTATGAAATAAAACAAATACTTCAGAAAAAAAAAATTGGCCATTTTATAAAAAAGGCAAACAGAAAATACCTTCACAAATCAATTGACTCTAACCCAGCCCCTCCGAAAAGTGAAGATTATCAGCTGCACTGCAAATTGAATGGCAAAGATACAACAGGCAAAAAAAAACAAACAGTATTATCTATACTGATAACTTCTTCACATTTTACCAGTTTCTTGTTGATCAGTATTTGGCCATTGCACAGTATGAAATAAAATGTTCATTTGTTATAAATAGTACTCACACTCTTAGTTTTTATTTTGCTAATAACACTTTTAAAAGCTTGTGAAAATTATCTTGCCCCAGACGTGACAATCAGACTTGCAATGGAGAGTCTGTATCTGTTATCTTTTGAAGCAAAAAAGAAAAATCTGCACAACTAATTAACTAAAGTTTCAGAAAATATTTCTGATTAGGGTTTTTGGGATTTATTTATTTAAAATAAAATGTCTGTAAAATTTGAAGGCCTTGTCCATTTTATTTGGAAATGAGCTACGGAACACCAAATAAATCAGTTTGGTGACAAAATGAACACCCAGAACCAGCACTCATCAGCGCAACTTTTGCCCACTAGCAAAGGACATGTTCATTCAAGCATTAGAATCAAGTCCTCAGAGGACTAGCTGTAGTGCTCTATGCTAATATTCTACCACTAAGTACTAATAACTGTCCATCCTTGTAGGGGAGGATGACACCAGATGAAAACATCACAGCTTGTTCTAGTAATGGACATACCTTGCTGCATATATCCTAGAAACAGGTTGCAGGCAAAGAGAACCCTTGCAAATTAAATATCTAAGGTTTTTAAAGAGTTGCTGCTGCAGGGAATATCGATAAATATCCTGCCTGGTCTTGCAAAAATAGACCATTTTTTGTCCTCTTCTGGAAAAGGAAGCTCTTGATAGATGTATTGTTTTTCCAAGAAAAAAATTGCTACTTATACCCTTGTGGGCTTAGAAAGGAAAATAACACCTATTTCCTGCAATCTGGAAGCATGTCATCATATTTATCACAAAGAAATGCTACATTAATGCAAGAATCTGAAGAAGTCTCCTGTACCAGGACCTAGAGTTATGCCTATGTTTATATATGTTGCCAAATAAACACTGTGGGTCATACCCTTAGCTGACTTAATTACTGTTGTTCTACATACGTGCCTTAGAATACACTTAACTGAATGGTTATAGAAAGATGTAGATGCCATTGAAAATAAATTCTTACTTTAAAGACACTCCAAGAACAAAACTATACCACAGCAAATAAAACCATAGTAGTTAGACAACAGGTTGGTAGTGAACCACAGACCTTAAGAATAATATCATATATCACTGACAAGTTTGAAAAACTAATATGGCTGATATGGGGCTTTTTTTGTTTGTTTGCTTGTTTGTTTTCTCCAGATTCAAGTTTTACTGAATCTGGAAGCGTTGCTCTTAAACAGAATACAAGGATATTATTTTAACTTTCATGTAAATAAATAAAAAAAAAAAGCTGGAGAGATCCGCTATAAAACATTATCAGGAAGATGCAATGCAGAAGAACACTATTAATGCATATGACCAGAAAACCATCCTTAATCCATCTTTATCTTGCCCTCCCTTCCCACAGTCTTGACCACTTCTTCTACCAACAAGTATCATCTGTGCTCTTCAGGATTCATATTTTACTAGCAAAAGGCCTTTTTTTTTTTTTTTTTTTTTAGAAAGAATCTTTGGGTATTGAGGTGTATGGCTAACCACATTAATTTAATATCAAAATACACAAGTATTATCAGATATGTTAGTTGTCTCACACTTTCTTTTTATTGTTTCACAACAGAGCTATGTAAGAATGTGATCCAGAACAAATTTGTGTAAAAATTTTTTCAGGTTAAATTTGACAAAATAGGCAAGAAAAAGGTTTTGTGTTCATTTTTTTATCTTTGGAATATGGTATACTGAAACAAAGTCAATAGAGTATAGTTCTAGCCAAACAGGGATAATTCTATTAAATGAAATTTTCTTTAAAATACCACTGATTGTAAAAGCAACCTGACCAGCCAGCTGAATTGAAGCAATCCAAAATAACTAAAAGCAGTTAAATTACAAGTGTATAGCAGAAAAATCCAGCTGTATTAAGCAGCCCAAACATGTTGACAGTTCCAGCAACAAACATGACTATCTAGAAAGTTTTATACGACTCCAGATCTTCTATAAGAAACACATGTAATTCTCCACTGTACAGTCTATGTCTCACTCAGAGCCACAGAAGTGCTTGGTTAGACTCCTGCTCTCTAAGCCACTCTGGGATGCACTGCTTAGTTTGACAGTTTCCAGTAGGCAGATGTTTCTTCTCTTCTGTTACATTTTGATTTCTCAACTGGATGGTAAAAGCAGATATCACTATATGTAAGACAATTTTTTTCTAATGTATATATATATATATATATATATGTATATATATATATGATATGTATATATCATGTATATATATATGAAACAGGAAGCATATTATAATTTGGTTTTGATTCACTAATGTTAACATATGATTTCCCACATACATACATATGCATTACATAAATATTTTTAAATACACATAGCAACACCTCACATATATTGTGTATGATATACATAAACAAACACATGCTGGCACAGCATATATGTTTCCAGCTGGAATCAAGTCCAAAGCATAATGTGCTATCTGTTAGAGAATACAGTGTTCTACATGGTGTAATATACAGTATACCTATATGACCCAGTCAAATTCTTTCTCAACTACTTCTCTGGAACAGGTGACATGGAAGCTTATCTGGCAGAAAACTGCTCTCTGGCAATACAAATTATTTATGTTATGTATATGATAAAGACCCCATCTCAATGACAGGAAGTTACTGAAGACTGCCCCCACACAGCACACCTTAGACGTTAATCAAAAAAATAAGGATTCAATACAATAATTTCACATATTTTAGAATATTCATTGCTGTCAGTACCGGGGACCATCCCACCTTCGTCATGTTATTGAAGCTCAATATAGCAAATTAATTTCTTTTAGATCCTCAGTCTCCTTTCTCCTTCAGCATCTGAATGTTAGAGCGACCAAAACATAGTGGGAACACAATGCAGTACCATAAAGGTATCCAAGATAAAATACCTGTCTTTTAGAGGAAGATCTTTTCAGAGCTATTAATAAATATTTGGGAATTTGTCACTGATCTTCTTTGGATTGCTACCAATTCTACTCTCATGTTCAATTTCCACCACAGCACTGACCCTATAAAGTAGAAAAGTAGCCATAAACTATCTATATTAATGCAACTATTTTTCACTGTTCTGTCAGCAACGTTCATAAATGACTGCATCGGTCTTAAGAAAGCAAAAGTAAAAATCTAAGCTTGATAAAACATAGGCTATTCATTTCAAAACAAGTAAGGGGAGAGGCGTTGCCTGCTACATCAAGAAAACAATAGAGTATGAAGTATTGTCTCGCTCCAATTTATAGGAGGGAGAAGAGGTTCTTTTATTATCTATATACCCGGCGTGAGATTAAGAAGCAACGGTTCAAATGTTGGTCCGACCAGTTTATTACAAATCTTAATCAGGGAAATGGGGAAGGGGAGGGCGGACACTATTATGAATTAGGGTAATGGGGAAGGGAAGGAGGGAGATAGAAAAGATAGGAAAGAAGAGGCAAGGAATCTTTATAGGCAGCAAGAGGGACATAGTCACCACCATGGATCCAGCAAGGTTCGTAGTTCAGTCTTTGATCTTCAATAGTGGTGGGTCGTCAGGCAGAGTTGTCCTGTTGACAACGACGACGGTGAGAAGGACGAGGAGAGACGACCATGGTGATGATGGCCCCTTTTCAATGCTTTCAAAGTGGTGAAGTCAGCTATCTTTGGAGTGACAGTTCAAATCCAAAGTGGTCAAGTCAGCTCTCCTTCGAGTGGCAGCTTCTGGCTCTGGGATCTCAGCAGAAACTCCTTTGTTCCCATCTTCCGGGCCTTGCCAGCAGATAAGAGGGAGCAGGGGTACCCATCTGCATCCTGTTTCTCACAGGACACGATGGTATCGTTCCCCAATTTTCCCACACCTAGCTGGAGTTGTTTTGTCACAGGCCAGATCTTCCGCCAGTAAACACTCCTGAATACTCTCATCCGCTCTTCTATAGAGCAAGCAGTTCTGGGGGAAGGGGCTTTCAAATGTTCCCAAAGCGATATCCATTGTCACACGGTTAGCACCCATTAGTTGCCTCCTCAACAAATCATTCAGAGTCTTATCACAAGAAATACCTCAGGAAGCAAGCTTTGAGCCAAAAAAACAGAGAAGGATTCTCACAAGTATGAAGAGCTGTCCATGTAGAATGGCAATGAGCAAATCAAAAGCCTATAGGAGAGAGAGAGATCAAGGCAACAACAGAACCCTGTGGATGGTGTCTACTACAGGCCACCTGGTCGAGTGGAGAGCATTCTGATGAAGCTTTATTCCTCCAGCTGCAGGAGGAGTCTGGATTGCAGGCTCCTGTCCTGCTGAGGGACTTGAACCCTGACATCTGCTGGAAAAAAAAAGTATGACAAACTGTAGGCAATCCAGGATTTTGGTGCTGGCATTTATATTACTATTCCACATGAAATCACATACTTTTTAAAAATTATTATTTTTAAGGACAAGATAGTAAAGTTAAGAAATAATATATTTGAGTTTTTATCAGTAGTACTTATTAAATGAGAAAGAACAGCAAGACTAGGATCACTAATGAACGTCAACTATGTAATTAAGAGAAGGGATTAATATATAAGCAGCACATGATTAAAACACACAAGAGCTTTACTGAAGAATGAAAAGGTAAAGCCTAACTCACATTTCTAAGGTTGGCCAGATAAAAACTTTTTTTTTTTTCCCCCAACATCAATGTAGCACTTGTCACAGTGCTGAGAAACCTGACATATTATTGAACACTTCCACAGAGAACATTCCAGCCTGAGTCAGTCTAGTACGACTAGTACATTAACTATAGACACACTGCAAGCACTCCTACTCACTCACGAAGTCACCCTTCTTTAATCATAAAATTAATATTCCCAAGGACTGCAATGCATGCCAGTATCATCAATTAACCTCACAACTGAATATACAGCCTTCAGCATGATTCTTTGGCTAGTAGCAAAAATGACTTCAAGCTGAATAGCAGTAAGATAGTTAAAATCTCCAGTCATTCAAAACAGAGCAACGGAGTAAGAACTGACAGTAACTATTGTGTATTCATACATTTATAAGTCCTGAAATTTATTTAATTACTTATTTCTTATATATGCCTCTGAAACTGGAAGCACATCATTTGGAGCTGTGACAGATTCAGAACATGTTTTAGTAGAGGATGCTTGGCTTTTTGGATGACTTGCAGAATTTAGTCCAGTTACATGACCTTTTGTGTTAGTTAAAAATAACTCTTTATTTTCAAATAGCATTAAAACACTACCGTTGTATTGCCTTTAAAAATTTTTTTCCCTACGTATCAATACTTGTAATTCACAGTCCTTCCCCTTGTTACATACTACCAAATATGGCTTTTACATCCAATGCCATTTAGAATTTTTCAAAAGCAGAGTCATGCAGAACTTGTTGCTGACAGGAAGCTGAATGTCCACAGGATTAGACTGCTATAAAGCTGATTTGTGTTCTATCACAAGGAACCGGCAATAAAGGAAAGAAATAGAAAGTGATTTCACAAATTCACTCTAGTAAGCTTTTCATTCATCAGTTGGTTTTATCAGTCGGAATTATACTAAATCTTTCTGCTGAGTAGCATTTTTTCCACAATAATGAGAAGTCTGGCTTTCATTACTCCAGATACCATAGATTGATAATAATTGATTTTAAAATTTACCCTTAGTTGCCATAAAATTTCCTTGATAAAGAATAAAGTGTACATTTGACCTGTTAACAGATTGATTCTGCCAAACAAACAAGGTGATAAACCTCCTCAGCTTTTATATAGGTCTTGTAACTTACAGTGCTCAAAAAATTTTCACAAACTCTGGAGAATTTTGCCTGCTGAGGACAAAGTATATGTAAAGAACTATCTGTACTGAAGCCCTGGTTTAATCATCAGTTTCTTTAGTGTTTTATGTTTTAGCATTTTTTCATAATTTTATTTGTTGTGAAACTGTAAGCTGCAACGCTGAATCGCATTGTATATCATATGATTATAAAAGATGAAAAAAATTCTCAATCATAAAGCAAATAAAATAAATGCCATTTTACCATTTCCCTAACTTCATTTTCTAACAAGGCTACTTTAGAGCAAACGCAATATTGAGCACATTAACATGAGATGAACACAACATTTCATAACTCCTGAATGCGATGATTTCATTTTCACTTAAGAAAAATGTAATTTATCCATGGACAAAGAATCTTGGTCACAGTGAAGAATTTCCTGAAGACTTGTTTGTCAGGGATCCAGTCTCATTCATTTTAAAAAACAATGTGATTCACTTATCCCTGACTCATCTTTAAGTAATGCCTGATTAAGCTAGGTGCTAATACAAAACAATCAAGGACCACTCTGTGGTTCTAGACTCAAACAATTCTGCAGAATCCATTGCTTAGATTAAATCCTTGCTCAGAACAACTTCGTGAAAATTTCATGTTGGATCGGTCAGTGTGTGGTACAAGAGGAATTTGGATTTGCAGATAAAAACAGAAGAGGCAGGAGCATCTGTCTATAGTGCCTTATAACGGAAGACAGAAGAGACCCCCCTGGTCCCCTTGACTTAATGATCATTAACAGAGTCCTGAACTAAACTGTGCTCTAGTTACCCTGAATGGAATCCAGTTCATCCACTTCAAGAGGGCACCATGACAGAAACAAAACCATGCCCAACGAAGTCGATGTTGTAATGCTACTTGTCATATGCTTTGCACTATAATATCACAGCACCCCATAAGCCCCATAAAAAGCAGCATAAACTTCTTATCTGCATATCACACCTGTGGTAGTATTTAAGGTTTTCAAGCACTGGGACAGCTTCACAGGAATTGTCTCCAATAGAGAAGTCAATATGCAAAACTGCATACAATACAGTACATACTATGAACATAAACTAAGTAGTTATCATAAGACAAAATAGATGAATAGCAAAAGACACAAAGCTGGCTAAATGCTAGCTAGGGATCACAAGTTTGCTGAACTAATTCTATTTTTTCCTGTAACCTCCTACACAGAAGAAACTTCTAGGCCTGACTGCAGGGAAAGACTTCAAAACTGCCATTTTACATGAGGACTGTGTAAAGTTTGAGTTCCCGGGGAACCAGAGATTTCAAACCCTCAGTATCCTTACCGAATGATTATATTTGAGAACTCTTCAGTTCTTGATATTTTGAGTGTGCTAGAGGAGCAGTGTTTGAAAGCCTTCTTTCTGCAGAGAGAGAAACAAATTTAAGCCAAAAACCTTGTTGCTTTGACTACTTTTGAACAAAACACTATTGAAGTCATAACAACATGAGAAAATTTATTTGTACAAAGTGCTCTTTCTAACTGAAGTTGGGCATCTTTTGCTCCAATTTCAAGAGGTCTTCTCCACTTTACACTTACAATTGCAGATGCCTGTAAAATCTGCACTGTTCATCTAGTGCAAGTGATCCTGGCAGTCAGTATTGGAATTTCTAACATCTCAAGACTCAAACAGCTTTCAAATTTCAGTTATCAGCATATTCCCTGAATTATGTACTTGTATTTTTTGCATAAAAGATAATTTGAGAGAGTGGCTGTTGGGACTGTTTGAAGTAGCACATCTGTATCTTCAGATATTTTATTCTGATATGTTTTATTCCGTACAAATAAACTAAAATGTAAGGAACTTGATATCAGCTAGGGATTTGCTGCCTGCTTTTTAAATGGCAAAGCACTGTAGTTTTTAATAAAAAATGCTTACATCTCTACTTTATCAATGTTTTGATTTGAAAATGCCTTCTTCTTTTCACTTTGTACAGATTACATTGCAGGGAAATGACATCCAGTAGTTTTTCATGTATTTTAGTAATTATGTAAAATTGATAAGATTACTATTTATTTTAAATGGATTCTCTGAGATCTACATGGCTAAGGTTGTTTTTTTTTGTTGTTGGTTTTTTTTATTTTATTTTATTTTATTTTTAATCTCTCGTCATAATTTTCTACACAGAGGTTGTAACTCTTCATTTCATTATAGCACGTCCTAAAATAAGAATCTCAAAAATCCAGCTGAAACCTCAGTACGGTTATATGAAAATGAAAGTGATATTGTAAAACATTGTCCGAGGAACGTAAAAATCAAAACCTATTTCTGGTTCTGCTAAATGTCACTACCTTCAGCTTTCTTATCTGTCTCTCTTTCATGCTTTTACTGTATAGTACACAAGATTTACCTGCCATTACGAGCATCATTCATTATCTGATTGTACATTTTTCTTGAGCAGCAACAGATAATATCAATAAAGACTATTTAGTTCAAATTAGAAGATGGCTGTATTTGCATTGCTACTATCCTAACCTAATATTCTCTTCTGAAATTAATGCTACTGAAACTTGGCAGATAAAAATCACATGATCAAAAAAAACCGTTAACTTATATTTGAACGAGATCATACATTCTTAAGCTTACTTTATCAGGAAGTAGTACTCAGCTGGGCATATTTGTTCCAAAGGTTTTTATTTGTTCCATTACCATTTTAGAAAGTAAAAAGTGTAAGAGAGCATTAACTTAAAAAAACTAAGTTAACGCGAGCTGACACATCTGGCCTGGATATAATTTGTTGCAGTAATAAATGCACCACTTTGAAACAATCTTAAGGTATTATCAAAACCTAGGGATAATAATAATTGATAGCAAGTTATTGCTATTTTAGAGACATATTTATACAAGGGCCTTTCTCAATCCCTTTAAAAAAGATACTTGATGTGGCATCAAACATCTAGCTTTCCATACACAAAATTAACTTTCAAATTTACACAGTCAATATTAATAACTTAAGAAGCAAAGCTGGGTAATCTATTTAACTAATACTGATTTTTAAAACTCTCGTTATATTGGGCATGAGGGAAGAATTAAGTGCAGAGGGAATGAGGCAAACAAACAAAAACCTCTGAATTTCTCAGATCCAAATTGTGACTGTATGAATATTCCCCTTGGGCATGACTGCACTGCACTGACAGGGCACAAAGTTAAAATGACTCACCTGAACAGATAATGGGCAAACACTGCACACGGAATGGTTATAAGCCCGAGCTAGGCTTCCTGTGCCAATTCAGTGGCTTTGCAGATTGTTTAATTTACATGCTAATTTGGTAAGCACAGGAAAAATTACAATTAATATACTCTTGAACTGTTCCTATGACTTATTTAGCATCCTTAGAGTATAAAATAAGTGGTAAATTCTCATTAGATTATTCTCACTACTGGATTTTTACTTTTTTTTCCCCTAGTTTGGCAGAAAGATGACTTAAGCAAGCATAAACAATTTTATACACTAGCTGTTTTCAGAGTAATAGTTTATATATTTGGCTAAGCTACTTAATCAGAATGCGTCAAGTAATAAATCAAACAAATACTCAGAGAAGAAAAACAACAGTTATCCTTAAGCTTCAATAAGCAAAATTGGCTTCTCCTCACTCCTGTTCTTTGACAAATCTTCGCTTTCATCCTTTAACTGAAGGGTCAGAATTGCATTGCATTGTATTTAAAAAGCATTTTGACTTACTCACTGTTCTACTAAGCAATATACGGAAATGACAGGAGCTTGAAATCTAGCATGTAAAAGTAACCAGCACATTCTTTAGGTGTATGAGCTGCTTAGTTGAACAGCCTTACCTTCTTCAACACCAGACAGCTCTATTTAATGTACTTATATTCATTCTCATATCTTAATTGCACTAAGTTAACTAAGATAACTAAGTTATTTTTTTTCCTTCGTTATCACTGGGAAATACAGTATATAACAAACAATGGATAATTCAAATCCTCCATATTCATGAAGCAGCACGTTCTCTACCGCTATTCAACTTCACTGAAGCTCTTTCCCTGATATTCTTTTGTGCTATGAGTCTTTCAAACAAGCTGACATGGTACCTTGGTGATGCTGTTAAGATACAGCTACCTATGTATGATAAGTGACACCACTAAACCTTTGATAGCAGCAAAGATAAATCAACAAAAGTACAACCAAGAGTTAAGTTACAGTCTTCCCCCATCCAACAAGATTCCAATTGATTTTTAATTTAAGATAATTGCATCTGTTAACAGCTGACAAGATTTTGACAACGTGTACTCGGAGAGAAATCCGGTAAACTGATAGACGAGATTTAATTTTGAATACATTCATTAGTACAAGATTTCAGTTTAATATTCATTAGTTTCCTTGGCTAAAGACAGATGCTTGAATTGAAAAAACTCAGAACTAGATTTAAAGGCGTAGTCTGAATTTAAATTCAGGTGCTATGTATTACTCCTTGCTTGTATAAGCGCTCCACATCACTGATTACATAAACAAGATGGGGTAAGTAGGGTTTCCATACTGAAGAAAACGAAAAAAAAGATCTTCTATAAATGTAGCATGTGCATTTCCTTGTGTTCAGCTTAAAACTGTTTTTACATTAACAATATCATTATTTCTAGCAGTTATTTTAGTAGTAACATAACATATTATGTAACACTTCCCTGTTTCACAGTTGGCAAATTTTGGCACAGAGATAATACCTTTCAAACAGGAAATTGGAATAAAGGTAACACCCATTTGCCAAGAGCTCAAAATACTCATTTTCGTCATTACAGCTAAAATATTAGTAATCATCATAATTATTCAGTGCTTAAAATTGTTCTCACTGTTATTTCTCCCTTTTTCTTCTCATCCAAGAAAGACAATATTTATATTTTTATATTATATCTCACTTACTGGTCACAGTGGCTGCCTGCACATTTTGCAGCAATAAGCAATGTGCCTCAAGGAACTATTCATCCTGGTCAGGGACATGTTTGAAACCTATTTCCATTCCACAAGACCCTACCTGACATGAAGTAGAGACAGAACAAAGGCACAGTTCAGTTGTTGGCAGCTATCAGATACAGACCAGCTCTCCACAGCAGTCTTGTTCACAAGTACCTTGAGGAAACTTTGGATACAAACCTTAACAGAAGACCATCTAAAACCAATAATTAGGGTTGGAAGCTCAGGAAAAGGCCTACTGGATTACTTCTGAGATACTTCATGAAGATTTCTAGATAATTTTTCAGCTAGCTTTGGATATTCGGCGTTTTGAAAATCTGCAGCAACGCACTTTCTACCAAAGTGGCCATGCATACATATCATGTAGTGATGATGTAGATATTCTGTGTTCTAGAAAGTTTAACTTGCCACCTATGTATACACACAGACACCCTACACCCACAATTTTTATTTTATTTTTTTTAAATTTCTCCTTTGTTCAAAGCATATTGAATCTCCTAATAAACACCCATTCATCCAGCCTTCTATACTAGAGTGAAGTTGCAAACCCATTTCTCCTTTTGCCACCTGGAAGGTTGAATACAAAAAATGACCAAGGTCATCACGGGGGTCTCAAGTGCCCCCAGAGGGCTCCCACATAGTGGTGGCCATTGCCTTCCTTCACCTGGCCATGCCCAGCTGTAGTGGTAACAGTCAAACACTGCTGCATACAAGCCTCAGTGGTCCTGCTTTGTGCCTTCCAACTTTCATTAAACATTATTTATGAATCTTGGCGCATTTTACTTAATTTCATTTAGTTTAGCATTACATCTAACATCATACCTGTGAAAACCATCATAATTTTTTTTTTTTATTTTCAGGGAAGCATTGCACAGAGATGGCTGCCAGTCAAGAAGAGTCACAGACCACGACAAGGCCTGTTGAAAAGCTTGGGAATAGAATGAACGAAATTGTGGAGGTAGGAAGTGGGCACGAGAAAGCTGTGCTTTCTCTCGTGCCTTCTCACGGCTTTCCCGTGCCTTCCTGGTTCAGCTTTGAGGCATCTGACTTCCTCAAGTGCAGGCAGGAACACAAGCCAGTGTTCAGGTAACACAGAAAAGCACCAAGGCACTGCAATCCATTGTGTTGTCCAGTGTTTTTTTGTAGCACACGCTCTGGATGTTTTGACAAGAATCTACATCAAGAGTGCTCCATTTCCTTCATAGGTAGAAATAACAATAGCTGTTAGAAACAAAGGATCTATAAATTCGCATACTCCATTTTCAAGTATTAGTAAGCAATGGAAAATCTAAGAGGTAAGAATACTTACTTTTTTTTTTCCTCTTACATTCTTCAGTAATTTTACAACCTATTGTTCTATGCTTTAGCATATGAGATTTATTTAATTACCTGCATCTAGTCATTAATCAAATTACTTTAAAAGTTGACATTTCATCTAAAATCTTTTGTTCGTTTGCAACCAAATAATGCTTGATAACAGTTTGGCATTGCTTGTAAATCCTTGAGAAGCAAAGAAATTAGCATCTTAGCACCCAACTCTGTAATGATGTGCCTGATTTCATGGAAAAAAAGACAATAATTTCTATACTTATATAATAGTTTTCTTATGCTTTAGCTGAATAAGTTCATTGAAGGATGAAAGCTGAGCTTTTTAAGGCATATCAGGTTCTTAAAATGTGCAGTGGCATGGAAAAATGATAAATCTGAACCTCTGTGATAATTAATATTTCAATGCAAAGTGAATATGCATGCTACGATTAATTAATTGCTGCCTATTTTTTATCTCAGTAGTCAATAAAATACTTACCTAGTATTCTAGAATATGTTACATACATAATTAATTTAACATTTATAATTTGCATGAGTTGTACCCTGCTATTTGTTGCAACTCTCACCATTTCTAGACATTTTCTAAAGAAAGTGAGAGGAATATCACAAACAGCTGGGAAAGGCCATCTCATCTGTTAGCTCTGCCCACTGAGCACCCTAATAACTTCATACTTGCCAATATTAAGTAGCGAAATCATAGAAAAATTTATGGCCTTGTAGCATTATCTGTTTCTTTTTGAGGAAAATATTAGTATACTAGTATCCTCTTCCCTATGAATCCTTCATTAATCTACATCCCCACATCTGTTTTTGTGTGTCTGGTTATATCATGTATCCCTTTAAAATATATCAGGCAAAAGCCTTCTCTGTCAAATGGGAGATAAGTCGTCATCTGTTATCTGTTATCGTCATCTGTTTAGTTTTAGGTAGATACATTTTTCTAAAAGAATATTCAGCTCTAGAGAGTAATAGCAGAATATTTACTTTTCTCACTGTTGAAACACTAAGTGCACAATAACAATCATCAATACATTCTATGTAGTCTTCTAGTCTTCTAAAATAGTAATTTAGTTTAAACTAAATTCTCTGATTTTCACGTAAGAACTGTCCAATTTAAATGTTTCTTTTTCTCCTTTCTTTCTTACTTTTATTTAAAGAAGCAGAAAGATTTATATGCTTGGACCCTGTGTGCTTTGCAACAAAGTAAAATAGAAACTAAAGGTTTTTATTTATTATTATAATTAAAGCACATTAAATGGGTTAATGAAGCTCCCAGGTGCTGTGGTTGTGTTAAGGATTAGTGAAATTAAGAGCTTGTTTGTTAAAAAATGAGATACCAAATCATGGAAAAATAGAACAGTTCTGACCATGTAAATAACAGCTTCTGCAACAGCATCTGCAGCACACCTTATTTATCATAGAGGATACTCTGAGCTTTGTTTTGAACTGAATTAAAAAGAGCAAAAGTTACATATTACATACATGTTTGAGCAATTTTTTCTTTGGGTTATTAAATACTTGAAGAGTATTTTTCCAATTATATGCTAACAATTACTTTGAAATTGTTTTTCATGTAATGGAAAGAGAAGTTCTCCCAAAGGACTTCACAATTAAATCAACATAAAAATTTTATCAAAAGGCCATAGAAAGAATACAGCTAGGGAGTAAGACAGTCTTTGCAATACAATCTGAGACACTTATTCAGTAATCTTGTTTATATGCTACAGGAAGTTATAGGAAACAAACTTCCTGAACACAAATTACAGGTTAGAAAAACTTCAAAAATTAAGGAAAAAAATTGAAATGTTGTAGGAAGGAGACTGGGGAAAATTAAATGTCTAATTATAATTTAATCCCCAGTAGCGAGGTCTTGCTTTTTGATTAATTTGCAAACATTCTGTAGTCAATTCCAAACCATAGCTAAGGTATGCACTTTTCAGAGGTGTTTCACTTTAGACATTTCCTAATTGCAAGAAGTGCTTTCAAAAAAAAAAAAGTTCCACCATAGGTCACATATTTGTGTGCCTACATTTTAAGAATCTAAACTTGGTTGCCCAATTTCTTAATATTCAACCTTTAATATTTACATTCATTATATTAACTATATGCCTAATATAGCTAGAATTAATTAATATTTAACATTCCTTAAAACGCTAGAATGCTAACGATCAAAACTAGAGAGAAAAAGAATACAAATGAGCCCATTTATTTGAAGGGAAGGTTGCATTTGACCTGTGCAAGAGAGGCAGCAAGAGAAATAGGGTTTTTGTATCACTAGAGATAGAAGCGGCCAAAGTATAGGCAAGTTTGTTAACCTCCCCAGCTATCAAGAAATGGAATGTCAAACACAGCAACATATTCTTTACTGATATGCCTGCACTGCTTTTCCATGAATTCTTCTCTTAAAATAGAAACGAAGAAGTCTAAATAGGGCTTTAAGAATTTAAAAGCTGTAGGCTCATGAATATTGCTTTAAATGCTCTTTAAATCACCATGGTCTGTATCCAGCTCATCAGGGAAGGATTTAGACATGTAAAAAATAGACATGAGATTCTTATACAGCAATACAGAGGTGGATGGATTGTAAATATCCATTCTGTAATGTCAATGACAAAGAACAATCAAGATACAAATAAAAGAAACCTGTTTTAATAAGCTTGCTTAAAAAGGTAAATATATTATTAATTACAAGTACAACACATTGAAGATTTTGTTTGGTTTCCTTTTAGTCCTTATCTGCCTTCATGAACGCACAGCTGTCATTAATTTCCTTTTCATAAGAGGACATAAAGTCAGTAAAATTTATTCTGGAAATCTCTTTAAGGCAGAAAAGTCCCTAAATTAAAAGAACACCTATTTAGCACAAGCATGTGCGAGGATCTATAAAAACACATAAATATAAATTAAATATAAAACATAAATACAGAATCAGGCATTCTCAACTCCAAAATAACTTTTGAGTGTGATAATTTAATTTCTCTAATCTTAATTCAATAATTTCCCAGTGTCAAAGATGTTTGGCAGAAGCAATTTTAATATGAAAACTCTTATTTTTGAGATAGCAGCTCAGAAGAATAATTAGATTTTGTATGGTAAATATATAATTACATTGGTCTGGTATTCTCCACTATGAATTGTATGTCTATGATAAGAATATTAGAAATATCCTCCATGTAAAAATATATCCTGCAACACTGCATGGTTTTCTATCACGCTTGTTAGGTTTTTCTTTTCCTTCAGTTTACAGTAGAAAGATCTTTATACGCTGCAATGCTTCTCAGTTGGATTATAACAGAAGGAAATATTTCCTGTCCTCACTTGGTTCTTCACAGTGAAACTTGTCTAATGATTATTGCAGTTAATACTACACCACGACATCCACTCACACACTGTAGCTGAATTTTTCATCTCCCTTCCCAATACTTTTAGAACACTTATAGAGCAAAGAACTAAACTGTAAGCATTTGTTTGCACGAGGCTTAGAATCTTTTATCGATAAGTATCACTAAACTTGACAAGAAAGATAAGCATTACTTGCTACACAAAGAAACAGCAATGAAGAAAGTCAAATGACTTCATCCACTTCATATACAGCTAACACTGACATAGTTAAAGACCCTCAGCAAGTTTGCTGATGATACAAACCTGAGTGGAGTGACGGTCACGCAGAAGGCGTGTTGGCATTCAACAAGACCAAGATATCGAGGGACTTGAAAAAATGAATACTCAATGAAAGCAACACTACTAAAATTAATGAAATTGGATTGTTTCCTCAAACAACTTCACTTAAATCACATCAGTTTCAAAAAGACTTTTTCTACATCCATTCTATTAAACATCCTATAACCTTTATCAATTTATATACAAGGACATTATTCAGTCAGTACACAGCAGTGTATCACTATGATTGGCCAAACCAAAATTGTTAGAACACCAAGTGTGTTATTACTTTTCTATCACATTTTACATAGTAAGCAAGATATTAAGTGACATCTGTTACAAATGTGATATAATGTCATGGTTCTATATATTTTTTTTTTTTTTTGGGTTTCAGTATACCACATCAAAACATCACGTAGTGTATGGGGTATCAAAGTGTTAATGCCCCAGTTCCAGGTACCTATCCCTGTACATTACAGAAGTCACTGGATCTGGCCCTTCCAGGTGGGGGGGCGCTCTCTTGCTGCCTTGCAGTGGGTGCTGGAGGTGCTTTCCTAGCCGTTCCAAGCTTTTCAGGTTTGACTCGGTCCTGGGAACTCTCTCTCTCTCTCTCATCTTGTCTGATTTATTAATCTCAATTTCAATTAAATTGTATATATTGTGTTATCTTGTATTCCGATATTATAGTAAAATAAGTTTTCCTCCAAAGATTATTGCCACTGTTCGTTTCCTCCCTTCCTTCCTTCCCATTTTTGTGGGACTGGGGTGGGGGGGGGTGGGGGGAGGGCAGAGGCCCGTTGCCCCTGTCACGGACATAGATTGATCTAGCCAACTCCGTGACAGATTGATACATCTTGACCTGGTTTATGTTAGTACTACAAAATCTAGTTTATCTCCTAAGTAGCATAACTAGGTGCACTAGACTATAAATTTAAACATGGTAAACTCTGCATAAAGGAGAAATACTTAAGTGTTTTCTGGAAATGGTTTCCATGGATTTTTAAAAATGGCATAAATTGAAAGTCTCTTATTAATTTTTTCAGGTCCTGGAAAACAGTTATATTGGCATCTCATGGATCATATTGTTCATTTTGATGATGTAAAATGCTGGCATTAATTCTCACGTAAATGGCCTCCATAAATCTGAACTGTGGGATAGACGCCCACTGTTATAGATTGGTAAATTAATTCTCCTCTAATGCTACAAATGCTGTCCTATATATCACAACTAAATAAAACCAATATTTTAACTGTTAAGAATTCAACACTAGAAACAGCTGGACTTTTTAAATTTAAACCTGCCCATAAATTCACTACCACAGGTCTATAAAACAAGGTCCTAACTCTCTGAAGGACTTTAGAAGCCATCAAGTGGTTCTTTATTAGGGAAACAATATTTATGGAAACTTCAAGAGTCTAAATTAGCTGTAGATAAAGGATTTCTTCTATTTATTTATTTTCTTTTTTTTTTTTCCCTATACTTTCTCAAAGTTTAATTCTTTTTTTTTTTTCTTTTTTTTAATATGCTGCTTTTTCAAGGAATTTAATAATAGTAAACTTTTAATGTGTAAAAAAAGATTGTCTTGCCAGTCACAATCACAAGATGTATTCAGATTATTACATTTGTCAACTGTCTACTAAGAAGGAATGGGCAAATAGCACCAGTCTGTATATTTTCACCTAAGTTTTCAAGTTATGGCTCTTTTATTCTGCCTGATATGTGAAGTTTAAAAAAAATTATATTTTTAAAGCATATTTAATTATAAAGAAGTGAGTTAAAGCTGTTAAGAAAAAAGAAATATCTCTTTAAAGAATATATACAAACTGAACCGACAACAATTTCTCACTTAATAGAAGCATACTGAAGTATACTTCAGTGAAACATAAAATATATCAACCAGAAATTCTCCGTGTGTGCATGCATGCTTTCCTGTTTAAAACTTATGCACATTAAGAGAATATCTTAACTGTGTACTTCAGATCTTCAAAAGATGATTCAAGACTGTGACAGTGTGAAGTTCTTGGAATGTCAACTAAAGGTACAGGTTTTTAAGAGGTATTTTCAATATCAAACATTTTTAAAGTTAATGTATTCCTTACTGACTGTGGCCGCGATGTTTTTCACTTGTTAACACATGAAAAAATTCTGTGAATTCTGATTTTTGCTTTTTTATTATATTTGTATTTCTTTCATTTTTAAAATGTTGCTATTTCATTGGGCTTTTTTTATGAACAAATTCACAAAATACTCTTATCAGATTGGTGAGTCAGAACTGCTCTGTCAGACGTTTTTCATAGAGGCAGCTTTCTGTTTTTATTGTGATACTGCATTTGATCTTTGCCCTCATCCTCAGAGTGTTGTTTCCAATAATTCAGTAATCTGTGACTAGCATCTAGCATCTGTCATCTTGTTTAGTGCTATTACCCACTTCATTTTTATTTATATTTATTCATTTTAATGCTTGTGAAAGTTTTAATTAAAACAACTTCAACAAGAACAACATCCTCTATTAAGTGTTCAAGCCTCCAGTTCATGGGATCCAGACATTTTCTGCCAATATTACTTAGGAAACAACATTCTGAAATATAGTACATTAATTGTTTCAGTGAACCTGTGAGATACTAAACACAATAACTCTACTCTGTAGTTCCAATCACACCCATTATTTTCTAACCACCTGATGACCATAGCCCAGTCAAACCTGACACAAAAGGAATTTCCCCTATGGGGGAAAATGATCCCCTGCAGTACTTGTGCTGCTGCTTGAAGAAGAAATACCTGAACCACTTCCTCTTAGGCTACAAGACGCCTGAGGATGTTTATCTTGTTTCCAGCATTCTGAACAGCTAGCCTGCTCAACATCTTCCAGCACCTTGTGCCAAATCCAGCCAGTGCTGCTCAAGTTCAATGAGCTGTGAGATCAACTCACAGGAAGTCTGACCTTGGAAGAGGTCTCCAGTGACACAGGATTAGATCTTCACATTCAAAGACGCACTGATGGGACTCAGAGCTGTGGCAGAGGATGATCAGCTACCAGAAGGAAAAATAGGGCAGACAGGACGCAGCCTGCTGCAAGGAGAAGCAATGCTCTCTGTGGGATGGTCTCCCCAGAGCTGCAGCCAGTGATGACAGCAGTCCTGTAGCCACTGATTTTCACCATGCCTTTCCATCACAGGAACCAGTATGGCCTGGGTGGTCATTATGCACGGAATCTGACATAATCACTATCAGCTGCAGCACCAAGCAAAAGGCATCACTAATGTTGCGCTCACTAAGGGCAAGGTGGAAAACTTGCCCATCCCAGCACTCCCTTGGTGAGGGTAAGGCTAGGACTGAGCACACTGGACACACAGCAGACACTGCTCAACAGCCGTATAGTATGTGTGAGGTATTGCTCCCTCACATTTTCTCCACTGCTAAGCCACATTTTGGGGAACCTGATGGTGCAACTGAAGAGAGTGCTGAGAGGAGGCTTACAACAGAGAATTGTTAACATCCAGAATGACCACTCAAAAACTTGGAGAGACTTCACTATCTCTGGGACCTTCAATCTACACACTGATGTCAATAAATTGTGAAGAAACGGTCTGCCTGCAAGCACCTGTGCAACCTGATCAAGCTGTAGGTGTCCCTGCTCATGACAGGCTAATTGGGGTGGATGTCCTTTAAGAGTCTATTGCAACTCAAGCAATTCTATGAGTGTATGGAAATAAAAGACGTCCTTTTCATGGACTTTAGGGATGACAGTCAAAAACCACATGTTAAAACCATCACAGCAACAATTCCACTGATACAGAATAGAATTGAAGGCAGTATACTATATGTATATACTTACACATATGACTATTACCAAAACGTACGCATACATATATAAAACTATGTATTTGGGAAGAAAAGGAAGGGAGAAAGACAGAAAGAAAGACAGAGAAACAGTGACTCCAGGATCATAAAAATGTAATGAAATGTTTTAGTTTATCATTTAAATAAATTATGGTATACACACCATACTTATTTAGTGTTAATAATGAGAATTGAATTAGCATTTTGGAACTAATCTCAAAAAACTTTTCATGTATTCAGTATTTTTTTATAGTCACCTATTATCTTTCAAAAGACAAATTAATCTAAGTGTGTATTTGTAGTGAAAAACAAACCCATTAATCCTGAACAATAATGCATGTACAGAACAGCATTTTTTCCATTTTGAACATTGCCAGTAGTGGGTTTTTTTGTTTGTTTGTTTTTAAATGAAAACAGATAAATAATAAGGAGGGGAAAAAAAACAAACAAACAAAGAACAACATTCCTTTTGCCATAATCAAATGGAACTGAGCTACTACAGTTTGGAGTTCTTATAGAAATCTAAACCCAACATCTTGTAGCTGCTTTCAGCCATGAACAGAAATTGGTATCACATCTGTGTCCATGTGAAGCTGAGTAAGCAATGCCATATGGTGGCTGACATCCAGCAGTTGGATTGTGAGCAAAATTTGAGCAGGCACATTGGAGTGGGTATGCATTTAAGCATAAGGATGATTTTTAGCAGATCACTGCCATTCCAAATTCCTAGGGTTGTCTAATGCAGTGCAGCTCTGCTCCTCCTGTACTTTCCCACCAACATCATGCTTTATTAATTTGCCTGTGCCTTGTATTACTTCTTATTTCCAGACTCAGTTCAGAAGAAGGAATCCCACTCTTTGCTGAAGTATATATATTTTTAAAAGCACTTCATACTAATGACCACTTAATACAAAAGCAAAATACATACTTCTTGGAACAAAAAGCAGCAATGTCATCACCTTCTTAGCTTTACGCTGTCCTTATCCACATGTGGAACACAATTTACATACTTCCCAACATGAAGGACTGCCTGTTTTTCCCTGTGATACAGTTAATTCCATATTTTGCTCCTGGGGACTTGTAGGAATTGGGTTTGTGTGTCTACAACAGCATTGTGAAGCTACTGTTTATTTCAGCACTTTCTGTGCCATCAGTTGTGCAGATAGTAGCTTAACAAATTGTCTATTCATAATCAACACCTTCTATTTCATAATTCTTACTTCCATTGAAAAGCTAGAAAAAAAGAAAATCTCTCAGTTGTGATTTTAATTGTAAAATCAAGAAGTGATAATGTCAAAGTAACTTCCAGCCTCTTCAGGATGATAGCATCTGTGTAGCTGCAACCACAGGTAGCCTGCCTCAGAACGAATGAAGTACACACAAATAATTGGTGTGTATGAGATAAATACAAAAGCACACATCTCATTTTGCATAGCATATTTTTATTTCATTTCCATCGATCTTCTCAGTATTATTCACTGGACAACAAAATACCATAACAAAAACTAGTTTCCTCTTTACCTAATATTAGATACTGGAAAACAAAATAAAGAAGAGTTCTTTAAAGAAAACAATAATTTCGCATAAACACAGTGAAAATTGTAGATGAATACATTTGAAGAAATCCATTTAACCAGTATAATCTAAGTGCATCACCTACTGAGATGAAAGACAAACTCAATTTTAACTCCTGATACCTCTTAGGCTTGTTTTATGACTACAACTGCTCCTGTGATATGTAAAAATAAAGTATATTCATTATTTAACCACAAGGTTCAATAGATCTGTTGGTTTGAGTGAGTGCTGTTGGTGGAAGTAGCTGGTCTAATCATGCAAAACAGAAACCACCTATCAATTTTTCCATTGCATTTATGGCAGTTAAACAGAAATGGAATAAACGCTACTTCCCACCCCTCAAAACAGACTATATTCAAGTTTCCATGGAAACCGTGAACACCTGTGCAGAGAAAAGTAGTAAAGGGTGAAAATGTTCTCCCTGTTTTTTACCATTTCCCCTTTCCTTTCTTTGATCCACACAGAAGCGTTTTATGTATTATTCATTTTCTGCTGTCCCTTATTTCTTCTTTCACTCTGCATGCACATCCAGGCCTCAGGAAATTTCCCTCATATCATCTTCTATTGGCTATCCAGATGATTTTGAAGTGTAACGAGAGAAATTTAAATAGTTTCAGGTGCCTGGTTTTCATTATTACAATTATAGGCTCATATTTTAAGTCAGGAGGGCATGAAAAAGCCCAGCCAGAAGCTCTAAGTACTCAGGATGGGCAACTATAACTTATAAGACCCTTGGAGATCTTCCCAGTATCTTACTGATTATAAACTTGGAGATATGCTCCCACAGGATATTAGAGATGGTACCAGACAAAGCCCAGAATGGGTACAAATGGCACGTACCAAAGAGATCTCTAAAAAAACTTTCAAAAAATTTGATTTGTTCCTCCTGAGATGAAAAAGGAAGACTAAAAGCTGTGTTAATTAAATAAATAAAGTTGCATACTAAAAAGCAGGTTTAGCTGTATACCTGAGATTACTGAGGAGACAGAACCTAGAAAACAGATCAAATGCAATTCCCATTTTGTCATCCTTAGATATTTTTCCCAATCTTTTTTACATCCAGGTGCACTTCAGCCCTGTCTATATAAATAAAATAGCAAAAAAACAAAAAACAAACAAACAAAAAAAAACAATACTATTTTTAGATTAATTAGAACTAGCTGCTGAATGATTTTGAAAACACCCACTTACTGTAAAGCAAATAATATTACTTGCCATAAGAGGCATAAAAAATTCATAGTGCATAAATTGTTCAAAAGTGCTCACTATAAACCAGACTATTCCTGGATTTGCATTATTTTTTGCAGGAATGCGCCCCACTTGCCTACCTCTTTGGAAGGCTGTATCGTGTCCTGCAAAAAGGACACATCCAAATTGCTGATGTGCTCTGCCAATTGATTTTCATAGCTGTAAGTTGCTTGCTCACATGTGTTGGCTCCTAGTGATTTTCTTACACCTAGTGATTTCACTTAAATCAGGTCACATCAAGCATTCAGAAGCCAAAGTTTTTCATACGCTAACACTTGTGCATTTTGACAAGTTTATCTACCCCACTCCCTCAAGATACATTCCTAGACCAGCCCACATTTACATAAAACTACTGTTAATACTGTTAAGTCTTCTCCATAAACATCAAATAGTTCAGAAACAGTATCCTTCAGCATGCTATGATACTATTTGTTGCACTTCACTTTCATTCCAAGAACTTAACTAACAAGTTCATATACAAGATCTGTTTACGTAAGAAGTACCTGAACAGCTTTCTGAATGCTGTAATACTATAACAGGATGGGAAGTGCCACAATAATAGCAGGGTGGCAAGGTCTCTGGCTACAGCAAATCACAAGCCCAATTGCAGCAACCACAGATGCAGAAATGAAAGAGAAGAGCTACTTACCTTCAAAAGCCCTCAGGTAGGCAGGGATCTGCAGCAAGATCCCCTCACTTCAACTTCCAGCCCTTAAATGAGGTTTGTAAGGTGTGGATCCTGGCTCCAGCCCTTCCAATCACTCAGCTGCATTACATGCACCTGAGTTCCCCTGGGTTAGCCCTACCTTCCCACCAGGTGCTGCATCACTGCTTCAGGCTGTGACTTAGCATTTTCACTACAAATGCACTGTTCCAAATTACTTAATTGCATTAAAAATCTCTCAATCTTACCTAACAGAGCATAGGCGCTAGGTTTCTGAGCATATTTTGATATTACTGTAATTCCGAGTTCTCCTCATCAGTACAACTGATTTTTCTCACTCATTCTTACGGCACATAAAAAAAATACAAATACAGAAGTATTCCAAGTCTATCTCCATGATAGAGCTACTTGCAATATGCCTTAAGTAAATGAAAATCTTATTGATGTCATTGCTGCTTAGCATTTAATCAACTGTAAATAGTATTAAAATGCACAAGACTGTAGGAAATGGAAAGAAAATTAACTGAATTGAAGTCCTTACAGTTGAAGTAATTTTTAAGAATGCACTCTACGGTAACAACCAAAAAAACCTTGACTTTTTACTGGGTAACATTTTCACTCTGTTACCTGGAGTAACCTACGCATAAAATCTGAATAGAAACTACAGAAATGAGGACAGTAGAAGGGTAAAGAGTGATGAGCAGAGACAGAAAGCACACATACCTAAATATTTCATGAATGTTTTCAGATTCCTAATGTCTGTTGGAGGATTTTTAACTCCCTATCTCTTTCTGAATCACTTAAAACACAAGATGAAATAGAAATAGTAGTAGATAGATTCTGTTTTACCTGTGTCTTTCACCTATTGCCTCGCTTGTTTCAGTTTCACGTGTAGCAGTGGTGTTTTTTTGCCTGAAATGACAACACAAGTGACCAAAGATGTAGACATTCCCCTCAGCCATGCGGATCTTAAGGTCAGCCTATTTGCTTTCTTCTTACCCACATTTTGTCATCCTCATACATTACAGTCTCACTCCATCCACATCTTCAATTTCAGCATCTGAAAACAGATATTGCTCTCCTCATCTGGTTACCTCCCGTGTTTTGGGAATGTAATGTTTATTTTTCTGTCACAGATATCTGACAGACAAGATTAAAAACTGAGCACACTTATAGTATTTGAAAGAGCACATTAAGAAGCAACTGAAATATCACACATCTCTATACAGGATTTCCTTTCCCAAGAGGAGACAAGCACATTCTCTCAGAGAAGTCTACAGAACACTCATGAATAAACTTCGATGCTCTCATAGTGGAGTTGCCATGCAATATCAAAGCAGAACACGTTCTGGAGGAGGAAGGCCTACAAATGACCTTAATAAGGATGATTTCCAAGAGCATCAGCTACTTCGAGATTAATAAATTATTTTCTGTTTTTCTTAAGATGTGCATTTAATTCAATCAGTTTGCAGCATATATTTTCACTTCCTTGATTTTATATCGATTTGGAAACATCTACGTACCAGCTAACATCAGTACAGTCACTCAGCTTCACTTCTTTCCATTACCTATAAAAAAAAAAAAAGAAAACAATAGCATTCAAAGTGCTGCAAAATGGTTAATAAATCCTGACAAAGAAAATTCCTTATGACTAAAAGGAAGACAGAATGGAATTGTTCATCCTTTCTACCTCAGGAGTCCTCTGCCAGATAAAAAGATAAAAAAAAACACTGACCACGAGTAGATTTTAAATATTGATAGTCTTACGATTATTACATAGTAGAAACATTTTGAGTGTCTAAACACAGAATTTCTTGTAAAAAGATGAAAGTTCACTAAGGTCCTGGAGAAACTTACCTCATAGTTCAGCTCTTAAGAAAATTCTACGTCTTGCACATTTTATTTTTCTCTTACAGTTAGGAGTCTCAGCACACAGGAAGGTATTTTTAGTGTGTTTTTGCAAGTAGCTCCATCACTGAAAAAGATTGCTTCAATACTTCTTTCTGTTCATAGGGTGCAAGTATGTGCTGTCTGGAAGGCTCCTGAAGCATGGAAAAATAGCAATGAATTTTAAATGCATATTAGCAATTTATCTTTCACTCTTCCTTTGCTGAATTCCTTTAAAATTGTCAAATGAGAACAACAAACAGCAATATCTAAATTCAAGATCATTACCACTTACAGAAAATAATGAAAGCTGCAGTAATACATTTTTTAATTGCTCAAAACATTCAACTGGAGGAAGCACTGTTCTCTCCATCTGGACTGATTGGTACAATGGTGACATATTTTAGCTTCTCCATTAGGGAGTTAACATGACCAAGCTCCTGCAGGCCAGCACAAGTTGTCACTTCATATGGCCTTTTCTTTTGGACACAACTGCTTCTAGTTTTCTCCGGATGACACAACAGAGTGCAAAACTGCAGGAAGTTAACACTTGTCATCGCACTGAGTTTTAAAGCATGTAATTGAAAAGAGCAGAAGTGTGCAAAAAAAATGAGCAAAGAATCACTTTTCTGTATCACCATGTCAGTGCAGATCTAACTAACTTAGTCCAAGGAAATATGCACCCCTTTAATAGAGAACTACATTTATTTCCTGTTTCTGCAGTTACCAAGGAATAGCAAGCTGTGGTCCACTTCATATAGGCTTGAAAGTAATTCATAAAGACTATATGACCCTGTTCTCTGAGGCTGTATAATCACTATGATATTTCATATAACACACAAAATATTGATAAAGCGCAAACACTGAGCAGCTACTTAAAAGAACAGATCTCTGGATTAGCGAGCTGATATAAGGATACATAAAAAGCAAAATGATTACTGAGACTAAGCACTGGGTGAGCTGTACTACTAGATATTTTTCATCAGTTAAGCCATTTACAAAGCAATCTGAAAGAGTAAATACATATATGACTTCTCCATATTGTTACAAAGTGTTTCATTAATTTTGACTGCATAATGTGACTGATGTAGAATAACTAATTGTTGAGGAAATATCATTGCATGTGCAGAAAGACATACTACCACTATTATGTCAAAACATTTTGTGTATAGATATTGGAAAATATGCAAGAAACATGAAGAAAAGATTCTTATACACTAGCAGCGTCTCTACTGCTGTAGCTCACTAATGAAGTCCTTTCATTTTTTCCATGATGCCTCCTCCCCTTCAGCTGGCCAAAAGATCTCAGACCAAAATCAAAACACCTATCATCCCTACTTCTTCTTGAGGGGCAATATTATGTAAATCAACAAAATAAAAATTATATTAGAAAGCTCCAAATTATGTAAAATTATTTTGCTAATTTCCTCAGCAACACAGAAGATTTAATACAGGTTGTTGTTTATTTGGGTTTCTTTTTTTCATATCTTTATAACAGCTTTTTATTTGAGTTCAAGCACCTGTTCCTTTCCTTTTTAAATTCTCTATGTTCTGTCTCACAATAAGACAAAGATACAGCAAAGCTCAAGGAGGAAGGCCTTCTACTTCCTCCGCACACTGAAACTCTCCACCACAAGAATGAATAATAAAGATGTACAAGATATCTGTGGGGTCTGAAAGTTAATTTGTCCAGACCATGAATAAACTTAATCTTTATTTTTACTTTTCTCAAAATAGCCTCTCCAAACACTGTCTCTCCACATCACATTTTGTCTCATTTGTAAACAACACACAGTAAAAGAAACTAACATTATAACACAGCAGTTTTAATCATTTATTAAAACTTGAGAGTCCACATGCTTTCCTCCCGAAGAGGAGGAGAAAGAGATGTATAGCTATATTTTGTGTCATATAAAAATCTATAAGAAAAGAACCACTTTGAATATGTTAAGGAAGCAAATGGGGAAAAAAAAAAAATCATGTTCAGGTGCACTTAGTGTGAACTTGTTCAATTTGCCCTCTAATTGATACCTTCTTTCCTAGCCAGAGAAAGAGGCTCTAAAATAAGCCCCATTACTTAGATGAAATTAATTTCCTCTCAAGCATTTTTATATCACCTATTTTGGGAAAAACATTTAGTGAAACAACTGAAATACAAAAAGGATGGCAGAACATTGTTCTCTGCTTAAAGGATCATATTTTCCACGTTTCATGATCTATGAAATAAATATTGCAGAATAGTCCATGTGAATGAGGTTGTAGAGGGAAAAAAACACTATTCATGACCATGAAAGAATTCAGAACTTGCTCAAGAGCGTACAGGTAAAATGAATATTGCAGGAAGAGGACATGCAATTAAGGAATCCCAGAGAAAGGATGTAACATTGTTTTCTTTTGTCACCTGGCACATTGCACACTTAACCTTGGACTACAGTCTAGTTGCTGCTGCCTTTTACAGAATTCAGAACGAGGATGGCTGACAGCTTGCTGAGCTCTCCATCCTTTGCTGGCGAATTTGTGAACAAAAAAACCCTCTTAATTGCAGGGTTTCTGTATACTTTGAGGCATCAGAGAAAGTTATGACTAATAATAAATAACTGTCCAAGCCGGCTTACATCAGAAAAGCTTCAATTAAAACAGTAATTTCTAGGACTTTGGTTCTATGCTTAAGCAGTGCTGTGAATCAACTCTCTGTACACCAAGGCTGTCACTTCAAGCATATATTCTATTTAACTGTTCTACCTAGCCCATAACTTCTTCAGCCAAATTGTTGTCCTACCATGTTTTCTGCCCCGATAAAAAAATCATCTCAACAATGAAAGAAGTCCTTCTTAATTAATCTTGTGCAATCAGTTTCACGGTACAATCAGGATTTGTAAACTTGCAATAAGAGTTAATTTAAAAAAGCCTTGAAAATAATGGTATGGCCTCTGAAACGTCTACAGTAGGGCAACAATACTGGTGGGAGAAAAAAAAAGTGGTACCCTACTTTTGACAAGACAGAAAAGTCTCCTCTTTAACATATTTAAAACCGGTGTAATGGTGAAAACATTTGAGTCAAAGCAGGGCATAATAAATAGATGAAAGCACAGCCATGAAGATACAATCCTCTGTAAGCTACAGACTACAGATTTTGTTTCATTACTCTTACAAATCTTTTATTTTTCTGCAGAATTTGCAAAGCCTCACTAAATGGACCACATGTGATGATTTCTAAGAGGTCAAGACTAAATTCTTTCTTTAGAACAGGCTTTACAACTCTCAGATATGGCCACATCTGCCATTCCCCATGGTGAAACAGATGAAGTGATCTCTCAGCATTATCTATTCACACATTTCTTGGCCTTTCCAACAGACATCACAGATCAAACAGAAAGGCACACATCTCACAACTGGAAAAGGATGAAAAGTGAAAATTAGGACTGATGGAAATATTTTCCCTGTTTGTGCCAAGTTCATTTGATCACTACAGGGAAAGCTGAAATAAATTATTTTGAAAGGTTCTGAAGTCAAACGTTAAAAGAAAATTAACTAATAAATACACTTTTTTAATGGCTCTGAAATGGTAAAATGAGATCATATTAACCATTTTCGGTGTTTTAATTTGTCCAATGACGTTGGGCAGTATTTGGTATTTCTGTGGACTTTTTTCACCTAGCCTAGTACAACTATAGCTTGTATACAAATAATAGAAAGTTAATTTGCTGATCACTTCAATTAAGATGGAAAGCTAACTTACAAGAGCTCCTGAGAAGCCCTCTTCTTCAGTCTTTCTTCCATGAATTAACCCTTATCACAGCTAAAAAATATCTGCAGTCAGCTCTACTATCACAAACAGATTAGAAACTAACATCTACTTCAGAATGGATATCGCGAATGCTCTTACAGCTACAGAATTTGAAGTCAAAGCCAAGAAAATTATTACATGTAACTAACAGTTCCTTTATGCACTGTCCTACTGTGAAACATAGTATTTTTCAGTATTTTAAACAACAGATTTAGCCCTGTTGTACTGTTTTTATGCCAACTAAGATACTTAGAATGCCATAAAATGTCCTCCTCTGGAGAGGAGACATCTCACTGGAGTGAGATGCACTAATAAGGAAATAAAACTGTCAAAATCAGTAACGATTCTACCAGAGAGATGTTCTTTGCCTACTCTTTTCAAAAATGAAAGGTTCCTTCCCTAGAACAGTCTGTTATAAATACTGAAAAGAAAGCTAAATATTAACTACAGCAGAAACAGCTTCCATACATTTGTGTTAGGAAAGATCTCTATCTATGCTGTTGCAGACAGAAATGTCACAAAGCTTGAAAGCCATGGCAGGTCAGAAACGAGTGTTATATAAGGTCAGTGTAAAAATCACAGGATGCTAATACCAGTAGGTCCAGAAATAAGAACTGCAACAGTTACAAGCATTTTTTAAAAAGATGGGGAGGGTTTGATTGCTTTTTAATGAATGGGAGTCCACTGGAATGAATAACAGATATTACAGACACAGAATTGATTCATGCTTCAAGTAAAAGAAAAGAATAGGACACTTAAAGTAGTTAAGCTTCCAAAATACTACTGAAAGGATTTAAAACTTATTTGATAATCATTCTCAACCTTTTGAAAACGTACCTCACAACTGATACTAACACTATAAATCATAGCAGCAGGATAAGTATACAAACCGAGTTTCCCATATTCAGTTCCAAATTACCCACAGATGAATCAACTTCTGATCATTAACTGTGACTATGATTTTGGGAATCATAAACACAAGTATTCTAAAAATTATCATTAATAAAGATAAAATTAATAATCTAATTTTTGAAAATGTTCCTTTAGACTCTTATTATTTTATAATAACATGGTAGGTTGCATCGTAATGACTTCAAAAATAAAGTAACAATACTGTTGATGAAGTAAGATCATGTTGATGCCATAATTTGGTAGCCTGTGAGTGCTTCCAGATGTGATAAATGGAATACAGCAATACCAAAAGACAAATACTCTCCCAAGTATACTGTTGTCAGACACACTTAGCAACATGTTTTTACTGGGGAAAAAATAACATTTGTGCTAAACAGATGTGTTCTGAATTTCTTTCTGGCTAATACATTAAGTTGTTTTTGTTTTTACTTTAGGCAGCCAGAAAGAAAAATATTTCTCCCATGAAATTCTTGTTGAATAAGAAGTCTGGTAAGCACTATACATATACACAAAGTTGTCATCAGATTCCAGTCCAAATCTTGAGATGGTAAATATGTACTTATATAATGGTTAAAAACTTCATTTATTCTTCACATTACAGATTAAAGTCCAGTGAGAGACTTAAACGAGGACTGAAGGCAAAATACATTCCTCATTTCGAGCATTTCAAGTCCATGCTTTCTTATTCATGTTTTCATAAAAAGCAATTATTTAAAGAACAAACAGCTCTTACTGACAGAAATGCATTGAAAACAGTAATTAACAAAAGGATTTCTTGCTATAATCAGATAAAGAGAATGGCTATGCATTTTCTTTTCCAGATGCATCCAATCCACGCTTGGAACAGGGATGATGAATGGTGAAGAAAAAGCACCCTCTCTTCCTATCTTCTGTGAACCTGAGAGATCTAACAAACCATGACAACGTAATTGAGGAGCTTTTGCTTGTCCCTCTAGTATGGGTGGCTTTGCTGGTGATGATGTGTTGTTATTTACTGTCTAATATATTAAGGAATATTAAGAGTGCTTTCAGCAATAATACATCTTAATGTGGGCTACTGTAGCTTGTAATTGTCGTGCCCTAATAATATGTGACTTCTGCTGAGCTGGATGGCTTGCCCTGATTGCTTAAGCCAGCTTAGGTAAACATTGATGCAGATCTTATCAAGTGTTTAGATACCTAAAAACCATCCTATGAAAACAAATTTGTGATATCCAAATTCTCATTCTACTTGCAAATACTCATTCTTAATAATTTAATTCCAAAATAAAGTGGAGCTTGAATAAGATGATCAAATCTCAAATATTAATGTTAAACTGCGACTGGTTTTTGCTCTCTTGTCCCAATTACTGCCGTTCTTAAGCTAAATAGAGGGGTTAGTTTTCAGCAAGATTTTTAAGAAAATATATATTTAGCCACTCAATCCTCTTATCTTCATACATAGAAAAAAGGGGCTCTCCCAGGAACTATCTATGATTCTGACCTAATGAGATACTGCACCGTGCCTCAGAGCACTTGTAAGTAATATGGGATTAAATAACTCTTTCGTTGAATCATGTTCAGAAATACAAAAAAGAAACATAGAAAGCTTGCCCCCTATTGAAATCTGTGGCACTGTCAAGTTTTTGAAGATATGTGTCAATTCAAGGATTAAAAGGACACACACACATAAAGGAAAACCTGGAGATCATTCCAGGCCCACATTTTTCAGAACTGTAAAGTCATAAGAATTCACCAAAAAATAAAATATCCTGACACTGATCTCAGCCCAGTTTTTCCTAACCCAACAACTTGCCACTCCTCATCCTCAAGCAAGATTAGAGTAGGGCAGAACTGTGCTGCAGGGCTCATGCAGAGCTGGATCTGTTTTCATACAATGGCTTGGAGCTTTCTTTGATTAGCATTGCATTTGGCCAGCACTGCCTGATCCCTCGCCACACTTGGATGCAGCAGTTCACACACAACTAACAGGTGCTGCTGTCACCTACAGAGGTGACCTTCTGCTTAAACACAACAAGGCTTTAATGTGCATGAGTTTAACGTACATAGTAGTTTTACTACGTTCACAACTAAAGAAGTTTGAAATCAGTAGAAAGCTGCTCCCTAGAGAATTCACTCTGAAAAGTCAGTCTAGCCATACTTCCACAGAAACTGAGTCTTATCAGCTTAGTTTGGATGGAAAGAATAACTGAGCATGGCCAATATCTATGTTTTTTAAAATCCCAGCTTTTTCATCTTACGTTATCTTTTAAACACTTGGCCTTGAATATGTCTTCTCTTCTTCTGTCAGATTTCTCTGCTGAATACAGATATTTCCAAAAATTGAGGCTTCAAGCATGTTTGTGTGTAAAAGGAAAAAGCTTTCCTTGCCTGGTAAATTCTTCAATTTCTTGCAGCTCTATTTTAAACAAATTCTTACTTTCACGTATACATACTGATATTATGACATAGCTATTTCTGACAGAGAGAAAAGTACAAGTGTGGCTGCATACAAAATCACAACAGTGGGTGACAAACTTTTGCAAGCTTGCTGCAGACAAAATGCTAAAATCTGCAATTCTCTTAGCCCAAGGATCATATCTAAATGCAAATAAACATAATTCTTTGGAATGCATGAGTAACTCATGTGTTCATTTCCTGTATCACCATAAGAGAAAACCACAGGACGTATTGTTCCTACATGTTGATACCCAAAGACCAATCTAGATGAAACATTCAGATGAAGCTCAGGCTGTAGAAAGGCAACCCAAAACTGTCTACGACTTAAAAACTAGTTAATAAGTACTTGTGATTAATCCATAGAAGCGATACTTCAGTTCACCAGTCAAAATACCTTTTAGACAATGACTCAGTTTTTTGTGTGTTTCCTCTTGTAAGCAGATTTCCTTTTGACAGAACATTTACAAATAAGGTCTTGGAAAAATAGAAGTGCTGTTGTGACAAATAGCACAGTGCAGGAAGCATAATGATATGCTGATGACAGTGTAATAGTATATGAATACATCAGATTAGATTAATCAACTGCTCCTGTATTTAACACAGAATTCTGATGAATTAGAAGTCCAGTTGCAGAAGAAAAAAAAAAAAAGTACTTCTGAAAGCACATCACTCCTTTTCCCAACAGAGAGGACAGCAAATACGACATTCTAGGAGAAATCAGGCTGAAAAAAAAAAAAAAATATATATATATATATATATATATATATATATATATATATACATACATACATACACACACACAGAAACTTACACTATCTTATAAGGGTAACTACAGCAAATGAAGTCTAAAAAGAGGCTGATAATGGATTCTTGAACATGCATTTTAGATGCTCTTCCAGAAGCAGCTAGGTACCATAGTCAAAGAAAGATAATTTCCTAGTTAAGATTCGGGATAATAAGATAGAAAAGATATAGTGCTACATTAATCACAGTATCTTTATAATCCAGGTTCTTTTTGGCACAGCAATCCTCCAAAAAAAAAAAAAAAAAAAAAAAAAAAAAAAAAAAAAAAGAACAACAAAATTTGCTAGAAAGAAATCGAATTAAAAAATATTTGCAAGATTCTGGGTACAATTGAAAGGCATTAAAGCAAAATGCTGGAATAAATAAATACAGATAAGACTTGAGGAATGCCAAACTAAAATGAGAATGACTAAATACCAGGGTTCTCTTTTTAACTCAAAGCTGCAAATCTGTACTTCTTACTTCACTGACAATTTCAGTTGTATGAAATTTTACTAAGTGGAGCAGAATGAGTGCTAATCCAATTCCTAGAGGATTACAGGGAAAATTTACAGAAACCTTAAGAAACAAATAATGAAATGCTGGCTCTGTTCTCTGATTAAACAGAAAGCCAGGACTAGGTGTGAAGCATGAAAATAAGATATCATTTTACCTCTAGCATTGTAGTTTTAAACACTGATCTGATTTGGATTGATTTACAAAATGTTAGCTGTCTCCTGTAAATCTCCAAGCTGATTCATTCCTTCCTGTATAATTCTAGCATGTTTATGAATATCCAGACTTGTGCTGTTGTTCTGAGTATGAACAGCCCAAATGACACTCAAAATGGAAATACATAGGAGATAAGCCGGTTCCATAAAGCACGTGGCATAAGCAATATGGTATTCTAGTTAATCCATTAAAACTGTAAAAGGAAAATACTTTCAGGAGTCAGTTTATTTCAGTTAACGTAACTCAACGCTCAAAAATATCTGTTCACAGGAAAGATTTTCCTGAAACGCTGAGTTATTGCACGTAAATATGGTAATTTCACCAGCAGTGAAACACTGGTGCAGTAATTTAGCTAACAACATTATCTTACCGCCTTGATACGTTATGCAACCCAGGTCATTAAGGAAGCTCTTATTCAGGAGCTTTCATCACAGTTTACAAGCCAGTAATCAGTGCCAGTCCTGGTATAGTATGTCAAACACAGGCTGGCTCAGCATCAGTCAAAATATTTCACCTAAGTAGTGGCAACTGCACCCAGAAAGATTTCTCAGTGTTATTTGTGTCAATGATGCCTATTTTATTACTGATTCTCATGGGTACCTTTCAGCATGAGATGCCAGCATTATAACCATCAAGATCAGAACCATGTTAGAGAAACAACTAGGCATGTCTGAATTCACCAGAGGCTTTACACCTTTTTCTCCTTCCTGTGAGTAGGCAGCAGAATGAAGGGACACAGCAGGCTTATCTTCTCCCTCTTAATTTCAACTTATTCCAACAAGTCTTTGAATTATTACAGAAAATTACTTTCCTAGCTTATGACAAAACACCACATCTTTCTAAAAATACAAGACTCTGGTTTACCCGAGACAAAAATATATATATTTTTTTTCCCTGTGTTATTCTGTCTTAAAAGAAAACCAAGGTTAGAAACTCACAATACTATAGTGAAAGCAGGATCTCATAATCCATGCACTAATTACATTAAGTACAAACTAACTTACACTTACAATTCTTACTCACTAACTTACACTCTGACAAAGTGGACCAAGCAGAAAAGTACTTGTACAGACTCAACTTCCATTTCTTGAGTGAAAAAACATCCAAAAACTTAAAGCTACGTACACTACTTAGGACAACCTGATGGAGTTGAGAAAAGAGATTAATTTTGTTCTAACACTCAGTAAAAGGTAACCAGTAACCTTTGGACTGATACAGATGAAAAAATGGGGATCAGTCATGTTTTGCGAAGTGTTTTTTCTACTGAGCTCCAGAAGAGGTGGCAGTAGTAACATCTTGGTGCTTGATTAACCGATAATCACAGACTTAAAGATTCACTTTCTTCAAACACACATTCAACAAGGGTTGCACTGAGGAATTAAGATGTTTCCATTACATTGCACTGAATGTCCACTAAGCTGCTTTCGCTAAGATTCTTACTGCTTGAGTAGAATAAAACTTAGTTGATAGAAGGTGAAAGAAACGCAAAGCAATTTGTATTTTGCAAACCATTTCTTAATATTGGAAGAAATCTAGGAAAATTTCCATCTAGCTTGTCTGTTGTTGAGGGTAGGCATATGCAGTAATTAAAAGTTTGACAAAATATGAAGGGCAAAAAGAACGGGAAAGAAGCCCAGAGAAACAAGCGAGCTTTTTAAAAGTAACCAGAACTGACAGCAAAGAAGTAGTGAAAGCATTTAGTTCAGCTCGGTTTTGAAAACTTGGACCAATCTGGAAAGTGACAGAATAGTGAAGCACCAGCCTTGGGGCATCAAAGGAACTTCCAAAGATTAAGCTGTTTTCTTCATAACTGACATTAATAATGAGTTTGCTGAATAGACCAACAGACTGTTGGGAACTTGGCGCACAATCGCAAAAGCTCCACTTGCTGTAGAGCCTGCCAGTGCTCACTGCCAATCTGTCTTTTGCTATTTTCTCTTATTAAAGCTGTTTCACTGTAAGCTTCTCTGGAGCAAGTGCTTTGTATTGGTCATGTGCCTGCACTATTCCTAGCATGACTCAATGAAAAACAGTTCTAGAAATTGGAATCACTGCTGTTACTAGGCTAGAAGTATGATTTCTTGATTTCTTCATTTACTCTAAGCATTACAGCATGAATCACAGCATTCCTTTCATCATTGTGAAGAAAACGCCTTGGCAAACTTTAAGTTGACTTAGCCTGCTTGTTAACCTAACTAGCTTTGCCTTTGACAAATACTGAATAGCAAAGCAATTTCGCATTTTCCCTTATCTGTTTCTTCAAGGAAGTTCTCTAATTAATGATTATATCAAAAGACTAATTTTAAGAAGCTTCTAAAGGCAAGACTTGGGAACTTTGCTGTACCATACTAATAAGATTAATTTCTTGTTATTGATGTACAATTTTAATAATGCTAGGTAGGCAAATTAAATGCTACCAGAAAGCAAGAAAATTCCAGGAAGGATGATGATAAAAACAAAAATAGCAAAAACATGGCCTAAAAAACCTTGAAGTCTAGCCATTTGCACATTGAGAGGTGTTTTTTCTTAAACTATTCCAATAAAGCACATTAACAGTGCACAAAATAAAAACTACAAATAATTCTATAAACAATAATTTGAAGAAAAATAGGGTTTGATTTCTGCAATTGCTTACTAAAAATTGTGAGAAAAGACTCAGTTCTAGTCTCAGACATTCTCACTAAAGACAGACAATAAGAAAGCAGGATACCATGCTATGTGTGTTATCATTTCAGTAAGGTATTTGTATATTGTATCTATCTGTGAACATAGCCAAACGGTAAAATAATTCCCGTCTGAACTTGATAGTGAACTTGATAGAGGCAGTGAGGAGGGTTGAAATATTTGAGGGACAGGGAAAGACATAGTATACAGAATAATGAGATAAAAATAGAGAACTTCAGAAGTCATTCTGAGGACACTTCATTTTTTATTTTTATTAATTTTTTAATTAATTTTGGGACAAGCCTCCATTGAAAACTCCTGGCCAAATACAGTTTACAGTTGTAGTAGTTTGCAGCTGTCTATAATCAGCAAATATTGCCTTCTCTCTGAGAGAGATTTTGGCCTGCAATGGTTAGCCATAGCTCTGTGTGAAAAAAGACTCTTCATCTGAATTATTTTACCCTGAACCTGCCTCATCGACTCTTCATCTGAATTATTTTACCCTGAATCTGCCTCATCATCTTGATATAGAGTACCAGATGACACTAGACAGGACATCTCGTTCTGAATGACAACCCTGTGACAGGGGATGTTCTGCAATCTTCTGGCTACTCCTGAAAAATTTTCAAAAAAAAAAAAAATGAATAAAAAAAAAGATTTAAACCAAGAAAGGATTGCTTACTTGAAAGATTATTTGAAAATTTATTTAATTCTGTACATTCTATTGGAGATGTGCACACCACAAGATTTGCAAAGACCACTACTCCGACTGCTTAGTTTACAAGTCCTGCTAAGCAGGGTGGTCCTACTCAATCTCTGGAGGTCCCTTCCAGCCCCTACAATTCTGTGATTCTGTGAACAGTTCCTAAATAAGATACAAATCACAGGAAGTTCTATACCCCTAAAGCATTTAGTTCTTTAACTAAGTCACAAATGAATTTGGGTATTTGTTGGAAAAAAAAAAATCCCAACTCAATTTACTGCCTTGTTAAAAACATAACAGTTCTTTGTTTCTGGCAAAGCTTTGTGTTAAGCCTGAAACAAAAGTCATCTTGCTGGCACACACACACACACAAAAAAAAAAAAAAAAAAAAAAAAAACCACTTTATTTCGTTAAGGGATGATTCAGTTTTCTCCCCAAAAAGAAGATTTCAAAAAGGATATGTGAAAGTCTGAAAAACATTTTAAAAACATGGTTACTGGGAAAGTTGCCTAAATATTTAGCTTGATGGAGACTGTACAATAATCAATCAAGGTATTAAAGCTGAAAAATCTGACTACCTCCATTGGTTGCAGAACCCCTTCTGCTGGAAACACACTGATCAGGTAAGCGTGAGACCAGAAACAGTTTCATGACCTTGCATAGTAAAGAAGTTCTTATTAGCTACTGTCCTGACTTACTGTCCCTGTGTCTTAAATTCCATCCTACTTAATAAACTTAACACACCTGCAAGAATACAGAAATAAGGACATAATTCAAGTGCTGAAGGAACTACAAAAATAAAGTAGCATTTCAAAATAAAAATATTTCAAATATTCTTTATTCTTTTTAATTTACTTATTTAGAACAGCAGCACTCTAAAACCATATAACCCAAAGCAGATAGGACATAGTACTTGGTCAGATAGCAAATTTATTTTTGCACTAACATGATGCTAACCTTAAACCTAAGTGTTTGTGAGTTAGGTAACTGAGCTATGGAGAACTGCCTAGTCTTTCTAAGCTTTATCTTAGAAACACATTTTACATGTGTTTTGATAAACTTCTTCAAATATCTTCAGAACAGAGTAATATTCCATGGTTTTGTGGGATCAAAATGACAAGGTCATCATGCTGGCTTGATCAATAAAGACTCAATTCATCTTCTTGTTCTGAAGTGATTAGCATCATACTGGATGGATGGCTCCTAGGATTAATTTGACTCTATTTCAATAAGATCGTCAAACTGATTGCATCAAAGACCCTGAAATGGGGTCCTGCTCCCACTGAGTTCAGAGGATGAAATCCCAGCTAAGTCAGTGGTCAGCCTTCTCCTATAAGGTTTCAGCATCATTTTTTTTTCCCTGTAATAGACTGAATATAAATGAATAGTTCTATTCTGAGCTGCCACAGAGAACGCTAAAGAGAACTATTTTGTCACCGTACAAAATATCATTTTTCTGCATTTGACTATCAAACAAAATGAACTACTCTAAACAGCAAACAAAATTTAAAATGACGTGGACTGATCTGTTAAAATCATCTCTGAAGGAATAGAGGACAATTTTCATAGATTGGTATACCCCTGACATATGAGCATAATAAAAAAAAATAATGAAATGCGCTGAACAGATCAGATATTAGAACCATTGCATCAGCAATTCTACACTCAGCATCTCTTCTCACTACAGTTCCATCATAACTTCAGCTCTCAAGAATAAGATGATTGAGGTTGCATGAGAAATTATCTTCACCTATACAATCTACCACCTTTTAAATGCAAATAGTGGTATTTGATCTTCAAATATATAAATATACACATATATATATATAAAATATATTTTCATGAAGAATTTAAGGAAGCTACCTATCAAAGAGTGAAAAATTCTTTTCATCAATCTGCCAGAGAAGGAAAATTGAAATGGTTATAGCTTAAAATTTTATACAGGTTTTATTAGACAGCATAGAAGCTCCTCAATCAAATATTACTTTCCAGTGACAATTACTGGAGATATAACCCAAAAGGTGAAGATACGGTTCAGATCTTACTGGCATTTTACGATTTTACACTGCCTTTTGCTATTTAGTTAAAAATCATTCAGGAGGTTTAGGCATAAACCAACAGTTTTAGAAAGCAAAGATATATTCTGTCTATAATCGCAAAGGGGTATTTTACACTAGGGAGGGCTCACAGGAATACTACGGTTGACCCTATTTGTTTCACAATATTTGAGCTGAATGAAGTGAAATATCCCCAAACGACAGCAATTCAAATACAGTTTGTAGTATAATATTATTACAAGCTCTTTCAAATACTTAATAAACCTATGATTAAATTGTTAATTGTATACTTAGTGATACTATAGTTCCAATGCATGGACATGTAAGCATGTTTAAAGCCACAGACAGACTCCTGGAATGACAGCCTGGGAGGGGACAGATCAAGTCCCTTTAAGGAGATGATCAAGGGACCATCAAGACTCAAGCCTCCACCTGCCAGGTAAGACCTCCCAGGGCTCCATCCAAGCTGGCCCTGAACGCCTCCCATGATGGGGCAGCCATAGCTTCTCTGGGCTGTCTGTACCAGAGCTTCACTGCCCTCTGAGTAAATCATTTCTTCCTAACACCTAACCTTTATCTCTTCCCTGATTACAAGCTTCCCTCAAGTACAGGAAGACTACAGTGAGGTCTCCTTGGAGCCTTCTCTTTTCTGAGCTAAATAAGCCCAGATATCTCAGCCTTTCTTTGTGGAACACGTGCTCAAGACCTCTGATTATCTTCACAGCCCTCCTCTGGATCTAATACAACAGCTCCACACCCTTCTTGTGCTGGGGCCCCCAGGCCTGGATGCAATACTTCAGATGAGTCTTCATGAAAGCAGAGTAAAGGAAAATACACTTAACTCATCCTGCTGGCTACCCTTCTTTTGTTGCAGCCTAGGATACAGGTAGCCTTCTGGGCAGCAAGTGCACACTGCTGGCTCATGTCCAACTTTTCTACCACCAGGATTCTCAAGTCCTTCTCCACAGTGCTGCTATCAATGAGTTCTCCCAGTCTATACTCATACCCAAGATTGTCCTGACCCAGCTGCAACACCTTGCACTTAATCTTGCTGAAACACATTAGGTTTACATGCCCACTTCTCAAGTCTGAGCAGGTCCCTCCAGATGGCATCCCTTCCTTCTGTCATACCCACTACACGATTCAGCTTGGTGTCATCAGCAAACCTGAAGGTATGCTCTCCCACAGTCAGAAATCTCAATGCAGTGGAAAGGCAATACAGGAGTATATTAGCAAAGGGACTAACACGAATGGAATGGCATTACAAAGGAAAAGTGCTCAACCATCTCAAAAGTTCTAGGTTCACCGAGCAAACTCTGCAAGGGATCTCCAATCAGAGAGTCAGTCAGAGAGCAGTCAGCCCTTGAGGTCTAAGAAAGGTGCAGCCAGGCTGCCCTTCTGGTCTCACAGGTCAATTGCCTTCACCTGTGCTCCCAGGGCTGACTAGGTCCTTCCCCCACATGCTCAATCAGTGGTTCAGGTCATGACTCAAGTGGTAGCATATAGCTCAAACTATTTCATGAATAAGGGTATTAAAGAGCACTATTTCCAAAATTGACATCTAGGGGATACACCTGGACATAGTCTGCTCCAAAGATAATGCCTCCTATTTGTTTCCATGGAAACTACAACAGATACAAAGAGCAGAATAAGACTATTTCAGGGAGCAAATTCTCAGCTACAAAGACTATTCTTAAACATAGTTATCATTGTCAGCTACGCATTGTTGCCAGCGATAAACAAGAGCCTGCATGTCATGTTTGTAAAAATCTGCATCACTGGAGGTGAGCAGTGGTCACCACTGTTGAAATGCACCTTTCACATCCACTGACTCCATAAGCATCCAGTAAGTGTCAATGAATGCCAGTGGGCATCATTTTTTCTCTCAGAGAGAATTCCGCACTTCCTTTTCATATGCACTTTCATGTTGGACGCCTCTGTCAGACTGCCCCTCTGCTGCCATTTGTCAAAGAGCAACAAGACGTAATGTAATGTCATTGGGAAGGTTCAACCTCTACTGCCATGCCACGAACATCCTCCTTTAACATTGTGGCCTGTGGGAGGCATTACTTTTCAAGCAGCCTTCATGGAGCCATTGTCCACATCCCTCTGGCTGCAATCATCCAATCAATTCTTCATCCACCTTACAATCTATAGAAACAAAGTTTTCACAGTATCCTTTAATAATTAGTCTCTTTACAATACCCAGATTAAAACCAGTCCTTTCTTAGCTTTAGTTTAATATCTAGGATTTACCAGTAGCAATGACACCTTCTAAACAATCACGGTTAACCATATAACAAAACCAACCAGCTCAAAACATTTTTTTTCCTGGAATTTTCCATCAATTCGCCAAAAAAATTAGAGTTCCTCTTCGAGACACTTAGGATTTTGTTTCCTTTTGAAGACAACATCCAGCATGTTTACAGATGGACAGTGGTTAATTCAAGCATTGTCTAAATACAGTGTTTGTCAGGGATATGAACAGAGTTCTCTAATTTGTGTACTCATCTCTCTTCATATATTGAATAACATTTAATTACGTCTTCTTGTTTTATTTTTACTGAGCTCATCCACAATTTCATCTGTTGACATTTTACCATCCCATTCTCTAAAAATGGAAACAAACTTCATAAGCAGCCTCTACCAGCTTTTGGATACCTAGCAACTCAGTTTGTCAAAGCCTGATTGCAGGCTGCAGTTTGTTGATGTCCATGGGAATAACATTTTGTTAAATTTAATTAAGTGTTCCTCTGCTTCCTGCTTCAAGAATAATTTATCCTTCTTAGCTAAATAAACTGGTCCTTGTTTATTTACTTCTAAATCTTCAGACTAATATATTGACTGTGGAATTCCTGAACCTCTACAGCGCTTTCAATTTTATCAGAGAATTGAGACAGTCATTAAGAATAAGTTCAGAGCCTCTTTCAAGTAGGGTCCTGCTTGAGTTAAAAGGTCCACTTCATAGATTAACCAGTATGCTGTGTTCTCCTACCTCAGTATTCAAAGAAGACAAGTTTCATTAGTATAGCAGAAATCTCTCTTTGTGGACCTAATCACACATCCACCGATGTCCACGAAAGGACAGAGACACAACTAAAGTGACCAAAATAAAACAATACAAAAGACGTTTACTTCTATATTTAGGTAATGCTGTGTAAGAAAACGCATCCTTGATCTATTCCTCAGACATAAACTAAAAAAAAAAAAAAAAAAACAACACGAAAACAAAACTTCAAAATAATCTTTTTAGAGTATTACAGTGAATGACTTGAGAGGATTATTACTTGGATGGGTAAATATTTATCTCAGTGACAGAGCTTAAGTTTACGAAGGTAATGAGTAAATCCTTCAATTCTGTTTACACTGTTTAAAAAAAAAACTAAGTCTTGAGTTACAGCCATGCATCACAGAAGTAAATACACAATGTAATTAAATCCCATTGCCATTTCAAAGGAAAGTACCTATCATAGAAAGGCTTGGGTAGGAAAGGATCTCAAGGATCATGAATCTCTAACCTGCCACCACAGGCAGGGCCAATAACCTCCCCACTTAATACTAGACCAGGCAGCCCAGAGCCCCATCCCACCTGGCCTTGAGCACCTCCAGGAATGGGGCATCTACAACCTCTCTGGCCAGCCTGCTCCAGCACCTCACCACTCTCTTGGTCAAGAACTTCTCCTGGTATCCCATGGAAATCTTTCCTCCTTCAATTTAAAATGATTTCCCTTTGTCCTGTCATTACCTACCCTTGTAAAGAATTGCATATATACTTATATATGAATATATACTAATACATGAACACAAATGTGTTTGTGCCTAAAAAAATTGATTGTTTTCTTTGGGTAGTTTTGTTTCTCCAGTTTGAATGGCTTCACAATTTTAATTTTTCATCTGTAAAACAAGCGAACATTAGATTTTCATGTATATATTCTCCTTAGATTCTTCTTTTATCACAATGTACTGATTAAATGTCTTTAGAGAAACAGAAGAAAAACTAGAGAAACCACTGGAGTTTTCAACATTACACATGAACACAGCAAAAACACGCAAGTGAAATGTTAAAGAGGAAGAGTTGTAAACCTCAGAATATGTTAAAACTTTTTTTCTAGTGGGAGGGAGGCAGCCGGGAAGCAGGGAGCAGAGGGAGAGGTGGCTGCTGGGGCCCTGTGATTAGAAGATTCAGGCCACTGACTTGCTAGGTAAAGCATTTACATTTCATTTTCTCTTATCACTATCAGAGTAAGTAATTACTTCTGTGCGTAGGGTTCTAGTTGAAACAAGCTCACTCCGACTGCAAGCTGGCTGATTTAACTGTCTATGTAGTAGGGTACTACTGAGAGGTTTCAGAAAGCCTCTTGTGTTTCATTTATAATACGCATTCCCTGATGGAAAAGCCCCAGTTAGAGAATTTAGAGTTTACTTTTAGAGTAATTTGTTCAAATAAGATTTGTTTCTTGAAATTAGACACAAAAAAGAAAAACGGAAGGGTTTCTCGAATTCACGAGTACTAACACAGTGGGGAAAAAAAATGCTCTGCCACCTCCTCTTCAGGAGAGAAGTCTGAAAATCCTAGTAGATACACCTCCATTAAAAAAAACATTACCTTATAACCCTCGCCATTTCTTATTTAAAATCTTCTTCTGCAAGGACTTAACTACTTGCTTTCCTCTCTTAGCTAAAGAGGTTCTAGCAGAGACACTGATTAATAGAGAGCTAAAGTCTGAAAAGAAAAACATTAGACTGGACATTCAAATACTCTGCCAGAATCTTCAACTTCAAAGCAAATCTTATGCTTATACACTATGATATATTAAGTGCTTTTTTCCCTCCTTCCTTGTGCCCTGAAAGCCATGGAGTGCTATATTAACAGGAAAAAGACAAAAGGAAGAAGTTGAAGTACATCTACCTCTTCCCCTCAGCAAAAAGGCACACATCAAATCTGCAGAGGTGTTAGCTGGCTGATACACAAGAAAAGTGAAGACCAGTGCTTCTGAAAGCAGTTTTGTGATCATTTGATTACAGCTCATTGAGAGCGCTTTCTCAACCCAACTTTTCCAGGAATGAATCTTTCTATGATGAGGCAACTATAAGAAAAAAATGAATTTGTACAAACAACAGAAAATAAGACTACATAAGAAAAGGACATTTCAACAAAAAAATCAAGTTTGATAACAATCAAGCCTATCGTGGAACAATTTAATTCCTCTCCTCAGGACTTCATTCAGAAATAAAAAACAAATCTCCTCAGTTCTTCTGCAACACACTGTGTAACAAGCAGACAGGACAGTACAATGTGAAAGGCATTACAACAAAGATGTGACAACAGAAGGACTAACATAATAGAAGGGTGCAAGATAGAGAAGATTGCTCACCCGTATCAGAAAATTCTAAGTTTGCAAGGGAAAGCTCCACCAAGGAGCAATCTCCAGAAAGAAATCCTTCCCCCGTGGCAGTGAGCCCTTAAATGGGGGTCTAAGAGAGGTGCAGCCAGGCTCTACCCCTTCCAGTCACACAGGTGAATTGCCTTCACCTGTGCTCCCAGGGCTGACCCGGTCCTTTCCCCAGGTGCTCAATCAGTGGTTCAGGCCATAACTTAACACCATATGTGTCAATTTTGACAAGCATCCCACAGTCTTTTATTTTTTTCTCCTTTACATCTTCTTTGCTGGAGATTTTTGCATGGGTAATAGCTTTGAAACTAGCAGGATATTTATTCAGGATATATCTGAATGCCATAATAGGTATGACTAAAGAGTACAACGTAATTTCTTCATTGGATTTGGTTAACTGAAAAGACGTTCTTTCAGGAGATATTTACCTTGAAGCTGAGCAACAGATAATATGATCCATACTTTCAAAATTATGTGATTACAGTGTATTGTAGTATATTGTATGCTATTTATAAAATGTACAAAGCAGATGTTCCTAGATCCATTATCCTCTCTTGAAAACATTTCACGCTAATAAAAATGAATACTGTGTTACATATAATCTAATTTGCATCATGACAAACAGTACATCCAATGAAGCATATGTACATGGAGAATGTAAAGCCCAGTGCATCCAGAAGCTGGGATTTACTCAGCAGGAAAGGACATCTTGCACCACGAGCATCTAACAACATGCAAAAAGTTTAATCTGGTATACCTTGATTCCTTTCACTGCGGTGAAGACTGCAGAAGGATCTGAAAATCCTTCCTGACTGAAGTCAAAACAAGGTCTTTGGCTAAGTATCCACACTACAAGAGACTGAATGTCTTCATTAACACAGGCAAAGTGGCACAGTAGCTGACCAAATGCAGCACAGGCTGTGTGACAGCAATAAGGGCCAGCTGACATCCCAAGGACTGACTGCCTACCAAGTCCCTAACAAGGTGGGCAGCCTGTAGGTTAGTCAGGAAGCCAGGTCACCAAGGCTGCACAAACATCAGGCAAAGACCAAGATGAAGAAATGAGATAAAATATATCTCATACTATACCAGGAAGGAATTCCAAAAGGCTTCCCACAGCTGTTTCTTCCCAAAGCAGTCAGATCTAAGGTAGCTGCATCTGAGTTCAGACACAGGCAGCTGAGCCCCTGGCACATGAGGAAAGGTGTGTGTTGCCCTTCCAGGTCCTGGCAGGTAGTCATCAGCTTGTTGGATAAGAAGGAAGATATGTCAGGCCTGCAGGATAACATTTCAACCTGCTTTCAATAAGATCTTTACAATTGTGTGTAACTACGTTTTCTCTTTTACGATTTTACAAAAACAAACCAACAACATAACCCTACCACTTTATTTTGCTCCGCTTATCTTAAACTTGTGGGGTGCTAAGAGCTGTGTCAGACAAACAAAAAACAGAGCAGGCTCTAAAGCATGTGACTCCCGTGGATGTGTCAATCCTAAACAAAGGGAATCTGCAATGCCCAGTTTCCAATTACATTTTCTTCAGGTGCTCAAAAACACGTGTTATCTTCACAGTCCCTGTCTAGCTGAGACAACTATTCTGAGAAGCTGAGGTGGTGACTGAATAAAAGCTGCTCAGCTCTGTACTCGTTCATGGTAAGAAGGGATAAATAGTATACCATGGCAGTAACAGCAGAAAAGATATCTGGTGCTTTCCTAGCAAATGAAGGCCATCAGCCTCTTACCTTTGGCCTTGACTTTTAGAAAGATGTATTTTTCCTGCAACTATATGCCTTTTTACATAAACCTACTTGTATACCAGCCAGTATCTTAAGTTTTGCTTAACTGCAATGCAAATGAAGAGTAAAATGTTGGTAAATATAAAGCATTCCTCAAATTAAATAGCTATGCAGAAGACAAATGAGTTCATAGAAGAGGTATCAAATCCAGTAGAATCTCACAAAATACCCAGTAATGGATGTATGGATGAGCCTTATTAAAGTTTTGTTGCCAAGACTCTATGATTTAGAGTAAAAACTATCATTCTTAAATTTTCAGTGTCTAATCCAACATCTAGAAATGCTATAAAATCAAATAATGCTGGAAATCTATCAAAAGTATCAAAAGTATCCTAAAAGCTCAGGATGAACTTACAGAATGAGCTCATAGCAAAAAGGAATTTTCCACAGGCGGTTTGATATCTTTTAGGAATTATACAGGAAAGGAAGAATATCTGCATCAAATAAATAAGGACTTGTACTACTCACAGCTGGAGGAACAGAAAGAAAGGAACCACTCAAACATTCCCCTAAAACACTACAGGAGAGAAAAACTGAAATGATAAGAAAATGCTCAGAGCAGCCCAGGTTTCTGATATTCGATAGAATTGGAAGGATTCAGACTCAGAACTGAGCAGTGAAGATTTGCATAGGCATTTCTGACAGATCCTACTTGCTTGTCAGTAAAAATTCATCAATACTAAATTTAACTCATCGCAATGATACTCATCTTGGCTAATTCTGAAAGAAATCCTAGTGTACATCTATGTGCATAACTTCGAGATAAATTTCTAAAATAAGACCTTGCCTTGTATGAGAAATAGCAAAAGATAGATATGCTGTACATAAATAAGTAGTATAAATGTACATAATCTGCAGGACTTTTATATGAGGGATGCTCCAAAAGTAATACCTCCAAATTTATTATGTTGGCCCACAACATCAGAGTTGGATGTTGGTGGTCTGGCAGGAGAGGTTGAACCTTCCCATTAATATTCCATTATTTTTTGTTGCCATGTGACAGACAGTAGCAGAGAGCCAGTCTCACAGAATGGCGTCTGACACGGAAGTGCACAGTGTTGTGGAACTGAATTCCTCTCTGAGGATAAAATGACACCCACTGACGTTCACTGACACTTGTTGAACGTTGATGGAGACCAAAAAGTGGATATGAGCACAGTGTGGTGGTGGGTGGTGCATTTCAGCAGTGATGATAGCAGCAGTGGGTCACCTCCAGTGGTGCAGATTTTTATAAGCATGGTGTGCAGGCTCTCGCGCACAACTGGCAAAAATGCTTAGCTAATGATGGTGATTATGTTACAGAATAGTGTTTTGTGGCTGAATATTTGCCCTATCAAATAGTGTGATTGTGCTCTTCATGCCTGTTGTAGTTTCTATGGAATTAAAATAGGAGGCATTATTTTGTAGCATTTAAAAAATTTATAGCCGTTGTACTTACTGGGCAAAACTGTATTAAAAGGTCAGAATTAATTCATGTCTCACAATAAAATAATGCAAATTAAGTGAGACGGTCATCTTGCCAGTTTTAATAGGAGCTGACCCCTATTATACTAGATAAATAGCCCTGTATTCAAATATACCTTATTGTCAGATAAAATTTGCTGCTCAGTTATGCAGCAGGGCAACGAATGAACAAAATGAAATAAAGAAAAGCAAGCAGATATCTGGCATCAAAAGAATGACTTTGTGGATAAAAACAAGTGAAACATGGGGATGAAATGAATTGGAACTGAATCTATTTGCATTACGGATTGAACACGATGTGCTCAGAAGAAAGGCAAGCAACACTTCACTGAGCAATAGCACAGTAAGCTGAAAATCCCCGGAATGTTTTTATATTCTAGAAATAAGTTTTTGTTGTTGTTAACTCTTCAGCCATACATTTTTTTTTCAACAAAACTTGTCAGAATATCTATATATCTATATATATATATATCCTGTGGTTTGCATCTCTATTTTCAAGTTATGTCATAGTTCTAAGGATGTGCAAAAGCTGTGGGAAAACTGACAGTTCTTACAGCTTTTCAATTATCTATTTATTTATTTATTTTAACAGACATCGTAATGTGCCTTTACTTCCTCTAATACATTTCTCAGTTCAAACTGCATACACATGGTAAATCAATTCACATTTCTGTAGGAATAAACACTTAACAGAAAGGCTAGAAAGACCCAGGTTGTTTGAATGCTACACCATGTTCATAGACTTAGAAGAATGAAAACATAATGTTTCCTCTTAAAAATGTTTATCATTAACAAAGCACATTGAAAACAAGAAATAAAAAAATTCCTATTTATTTGAAAAATGTCATGGCATGCTCTATTTGTTTCTTCTATTCTGGTCTCTTTCTTCTCCTGATATAAAAATGTGCTGAGCTTGATAATAATAGCATTTTAAACCCATCTGGGTCAATGAAATTGATTCCAATATACACTGATTCCAATATATGCAGAAGAATAACAAATAAAATCAAACAACCAACAAACAAAACCCCCCAAAAAACAAAAACCCACATCCATACAAAATAAATAAGTAAATAAATAAATAATGGAAAAGAACCATAACCTTTCTATTTATTTGCAATGATTCTGAGTAAGTACTTTTAGAAAAAACTCCAGCAGACTATTCGAGATCCTCACGTCTAAGCCTTTCACGCCATATTTAGAGAAAACAAGCAAATGATACATTTGATCATATAATCACTCCCTCCTTCCCATTCTAATGTTGTCTTTCTCTTATCATCTTATCTTTTGCTCTATTGTATTTTTTTCCATTTTCATTGCTATTGAAAATTGTATTTTTCTCTGTTATTGCCTGCACTGTCCCAGTAAGAAGAATGACTCTGATCCTCTGAAGTACGAAATGTGTTTGGGACCAGAGGAAGCAGAGTTCTGGGTGGTAACCTCAGCGTGCAAGTCTTTGGCTTTCATGGGAAATAGCTGTGCTGATTCACTTAAGTGTCCAGCATTGTCCTAAGGACTGTAACTCCAAAATTAAGGGTTACATACCGCAGTTTCACAGGATTCACGTAGCCTCAGAAGCAACATCAGAGCCAGAAAAACAATGAATTTTATATGAAAATTACATGGATGAAGGATGAAGGCCTTAACTGACAAGTTAAAAAAAGTTGAATCAATTTTAGTGCTTGAAATTCTAGGACTTCCTAACAAAATCTCACATCAATCCCCATAAATCAAGTGAAAATTAAATTTTATCCTTCACTAACAGAGGATGAGGTTCCTCATGTGGTCATTCCAACCATGGGCACTGTGGTGCTAGGAAGTTAAAAAACTCCTGCCTCAGATGCAATATGATTTCACCGATCACAAGTACTCTTTCAATTATAACAAAGATTCTTTCGACAGAAATCCATCACTAGAAACATGTTATAATCTCAAAATAAAAATATTCCACCTGGTTTGCTGATGCCTGTCAGAAGAAAAAATGTAAATGTTATGCCAACCTTTAAATAGCATCACATAATATAACCTGAAAAATGTACAGGTACTCTGGTGGCCGGTAGCCTAAATGTTTGTTCTATTCCATACAACTGGTACAAACACTGAACAATTTGTGTAACTCATCAATATAATGATACACATATTAATTTTTAACAATAGCATTTTAACAAGAAAAACATTACCATCGCTACTGCTTGCAATTGATGACTCCATGCAGTTCATCATTCCCTCCCTGCAGAGGACTATTCTGAAAGCGTGACAAGAATTTACTCCAAAATTCAAACATTCTGCTGCAAATTAAATATTCCACAAGATGTCTAGAGAATGTATTCGCTAAGCACCAACATAAGATTTCACACAAGAACAATGCTGAGCAATAAAGGTGTACTTCCTTTTTCCCCCCTTCTGCACGTGAGTTTGCATGAAAAGGGAAGAGCACAAGTGGCAAGGCCATCGCTCTCCAGCCAGACAAGTTGTTGCTTGCAGGAGACATGCCATTTGCCACTGCTCTGCAGAAACTGCAAAAAATAACTTCGCTGAAGTACTGCGGCATGATACAACTTGGAGAACAGCATTTGAAGGAAATCCAACATTTCTTGTAACTGTAGTTTTTAAACAGTTGTAAACGTTGAGGACTATTTTGAAGGAAACTGACCCCCTGTTTACTAAAGTCCATTAAAGTCCTCTTTAAATAGAATAGTTCAAGACTGACTTTTTCCATCACGTGCTGAAACACCAAGAACTTGAGGTGAAATGCTGACATCTGAGTTTTAAGTGAGGAGAAGAAATGCTAGTGAATACTGACTTATTTTCAGCAATGGGACAGCTGCCATAAATATCCATGTTTTCTCATTTAATTGCCATGTGAATTACAATGTAGAATTTCAACTGCATCATTATTAAGTTTCCATTTATGTGGGATTTTATCCAATGTTTCTAGTACTTCTTAGCGTATGTTCACACTGTACCAAAGCAGAAAATTCTACACAAGTGCTCAATTTTTTTTTCAATTACCTGCAGTATGACACTAGATTTGTTAAGTGCCACCTCATTTCATTTATTGGTACTTGCTGTCCTCCAGCTGTCAGCATCAATGCTCATTTTTTAACTGCTAGCTGCCAAGCTGCATTTCTAGAGCTGTTATGCATCTACATTTCAGCCATGCTGTTTCCATCATTACTTGTAACAACTTCTCTAAACATAGAATCCTAACATTAGATATTGTGCAATTATGCACAGAAGGGTATCTGAATAAGCAGATGCAGGGTTCTTCACCAATTTCTTCAGACAGACATTTGATTTAGAGTTTGTCATGCCATGAAACTAATATCCAAGTACCTACAGAAATTAACATGCAAAGGGAAATGTTTACTCTGCTCCTTCAACCAGGATACAGCAGTGAATATTATTTTCAACATTACTACGTGATTTATCCCCCTTTTCCCTCCTTTCTTCAGCAAAGTTGAACTTGCAGAATTTCCAAAACAATTGCTCAACAACGTACAGCTATAATATTCACTTGTTTAACACAAAAATATCAGCATGCATTGTTCAGAATACTGAAAGCAATTTAGAACAATAAACACTAGCAAAATGACCATTGCCTTGAAGCAAAAAATCCAGTTAGCAAGAACATAATTTGTATTTGTAATTTCTGTATTCTGTTGTACATTGTATTCAGAGACATGTAGGTGAAAAATCCCAGCTTGCTCGCAATGTTGACCATTAACTTTTTCACGGCAGTTTGAAATTCATCATGGAAAGATAAAACATCAGAACAGCCAAAGCACCTCAGGCTTTGAAGTGTAATTGAGAAATAGCCTTGACTCTTCTCCAATTGTACTGGTGTATTGTGTAGTTGTAGAGCTGTAGCTACTGGTGATTGAAGGATAAAGTAGGAAAAAAAAACAGTTAATAATTGTCAGAACAGCTGGCATGCTGGTACAAAGCAAACAAACTCTTCTGAACAAACAAGCTCTTTCTCAGATTTCAAATAAATGATCTTTCCTAATTGAAGGGAGGTGTTGCACTGTTACTTAAAACTTGTCTGTGTTCTAGTATCAGCTGGGACAGAATTGATTTTTTTTCTTGATAGCGGCTAACACGATGCTATGTTTTGGCTTTAGGAGAAAAGCAGTACTGATAACGCACTAGTGTTTCTAGTTGTTGCTTAGCAGTGCTGTACAGAGACAATGATATTTTAATGCCTCAGTTTCTTGTTCTATCATGCCAGCAAGGGGAGGGGTGGGGGGGGACGACAGGGAGCTGAGAGGGGACAGAATCAGGACAGCTGACCTACCCTGCCCAAATGGATATCCCATACCATATAACATCATGCAAAATACCCTGAAAACAGTGGGGAGCTGGATGGGCAGACAGCTTCTACTTGGGGTTTGGCTGAGCATCGATTGATGAGTGGTGAACAGCTGAGATGTGCAGAACTTGCTTTTTATCTATCAGGGCTGCTCCAGAAGTAATGCCTACTCTTTCCTGCAGTTGGCCCACAGTGTCAGAGAAGGATGTTGGTGGTATGGCAGTAGAGGTTGAACCTTCTCACCTGTATTCCACTATATGCTGTTGCCATGTGACAGATGGCAGCAGAGAAGCAGTCTGACAGAGTGGCATCTGTCATGGAAGTGCTTAGGAAGAAAAGGTGTGGCGCTGAATTCCTCTGTGTGGAAAAAATAGCACACATTGACATTCATCAATGCTTGTTGAACATTTCTTTAGAACAAACAGTGAATGTGAGCACAGTCAGATAGTGAGTGGGTTTTTGTAGTGACAACAGTGACATTATGTCACCTCCTCTGGTATAGATTTTTACCAGCGTGGTATGCAGGCTCTTGTTTGTGGTTGACAAAAATGCATAGGTAATAGCTGAAACGAAAAATGTTGAAGAATTATTTATTTTTCTCTCTTCCTTTTCTGTCTTAGCAAACAGTATCTCAATCCACAAATTCTACTTAGTCTTTTTTTCTTTTTTTTTTTTTCCTCTCCCCCCTTTCTCCAGTCAGAGGGAGTGAAAAAATAATTTAATCTGTGTGCTTCTTAGCTACCTTCTGGGTCAAACCACAACAATTTCTATCTATAAAGATATTATTCCCATCTGCAGCCCTTGAATGACCTCTGTCTGACACATTAATATCTGCCAAGGTCAGAGCAGCACAGAGCACAGAGTAAGCCTGTTTAGCAAGGAGAATTTCCTGTACATAGGAACATTAAAAATAAGAGCAGATATTATTTTGCTTTTTTCTCTGAGTGCACGAGAACAAGAAAATCATTCAGTAGTTTCCATACACATTTTTGAAAAAGAATGTCCTATCAACGCTGGCAGATAAAGCCACGCATTATCTCAAATTCAGATTGGAGAAGATCCCTTCAGTATTTCTGGAAGAGCTGAACCCAGGGCTCAAGTCACTGCTTCAGAAGTCTGCCCTTGGCGGAACTTGTGAATTACTATCTTCGAAGAGCACTGCTGCCCATGAAAGACGAAAATGCAATTCAAAGAGAGAAGAAATGGTCAATGTATCAGAAGAATGCTCCATGTTAACAGGAACTCGTATTCTCCAACTCAGCAAGTTTTTCTATCTTCTTGTACAGGGATTATGACTTCACTCCTTTGATATCAGGCACCTTTTGGCCCTGAGTGTTAGAGACGCTATAATCCTAAGGAAAGCAAATGCATAACTTAACTTGAATTGAAGCTTGAATTAAAACCTTTTTACTTGATTTTTTCCTCCATCTTCAGAATCTCATAAAGGCATAATTATGAGGGTTGGTTTGAAGTATTCACTATGATGAGATAAGTTGTCCAACAAAACCTGTCTTACACAGCAGTAGGTTTAGACTGCCTCTGTCTACTTTCAGCTCAAAGACGATCCTCTTAGATTGATGTACATAAAACAGCTCCTCTTGGGAAAGTAGTGACATGCATAGGACCAGAGCTGGGGACAACAGTGTAACCAACAGCTACATTCCTCTGAAAGGACATACCTAATTAAGATCAGGTACAATACAGGGAAAATGCAAAGTACACCAAAACTATGAGCTACACCTATCAGCACAAACTACTGTTAGCCCTCCAGAGACACCTGGGATAATTTAGCAACTAAACATCTGTGCTGCTGAAAAGTGCTTCCAATGTAATACAATATAGTCTTAAGTTTCTCAGACAATTTATAGCTTTGTGGCTATAGGCTCACTAATGAAGAGAATTTATCAACAAAAATGATATTCTCAATATACAATAGTAGCCTCTAATTCTTGCATCAAACTCAATCTGAGAGCAGCATGTTCCATGAAGCACTGTGGGGCTTTGTTTCTTTCTCAGACTGAATGATGTTACATTTTCCTGATTATAGCCTTCCACAGGCTGTAAACCTGGGACAGACTGTATTTACCTAGTACTTAAGTTTTAAGTTACAGATATCACAGTATTTACTGAACTACCACAAACTACAATTGCAAGGATAAGAAAAAGATACAATGATAGACATTATACAACATGAAGATCATCAGAAGAGCAAAGGCTGTACTAATGTATTATACTCATGATTCCTATAAATTAATGGAACAGCAATTCTTACATAGAATTTTGTTAATTACAGTTGATTAAATGCAGTGGTTGGTGAGCCTGTTGCTGGCAGGCAGGATGGAGATTCATGATGTCCCTTCCAACCCCACCATTCTGTGATTTCCTCTTAACATCATGATGCTAATACTGCTTTCATATAATTAAAATAATTACAAACTAAAATACTTGGCAATTGAATTGATATGGGAAAACAGATATGCTGCTGTACAGAACTCTTACAGGGTTCCAGTTTTATAATCCTACACAAGCACCTGTTGCTAAAGATGACTGAGAGTGCTGGGAAGCACCTAGGAAATACTGTGAAAACAGAAGTGCTGCAGCTGTTCATATTTAAGAAGAATGTGAGATGAAACAGCACTTGGTAATGGCTTTTCACAGTTTAAGTGGTATGCTCTGCAGCCAGAAAGAGGACAAATAGAGCAAAGCCAAACGGCAATCCTTCTCTGTTCTCTGCTTCTCAGACTGCTTGCCTCTCCACATTTCTAGGAGAAATCTCACCACTGAAGAAGCTTTTTATTATTATTTTATTTTTGTTGACAATGCCAACAAGGAGAAGCGGGATCTAGAAGGCAGGAAACAAAAAGTATCAGAAGAACACAAAGGTAATCAATATTGCACAATATTATATAAAAAAAAATGTGATTCTGCCTACAGATGACAACGTATTTCCAGGTTCTTTTGAAAAGGTACAGTTCTTGTCATACTTAGTATTGCAGCACAAGGGTTCAGGTTTATTTACGTTAGAAACATTATTGGAAAAACAGGAAAAGGTTATATACCATTCTGACAATTGAGTTTAATTCTTTATGGTACATAGTCTGGAAGTAACTCAGAGCAGGAAAATTTCCTTTGATTTACAAACTTCGAATTTAGAGAGGAGTGAAGGCAGTTTTCTTCAAATAGTGATTTTTTACTCAGAATCTTCCCATATGATTAAGATAGCTGATCATCATCAACAACTATTGGGTGATCTTTGTACAGATGACTGCATAGATCAAGTGGTACTTGAAGTGCCCCAAAAGATCTAGCAGCTATTGAGTAATTTCATTCACTACCACTAGAGGGACTAAGAAAGCAGAAGGGAAAAAAAAAAAAAAAAAAAAAAGAATTGTCAAATTCTGTTAAAACCTCTATTCATTTCACGGGTCCCTCTCACTTTACTCAATGTACAGACTAGCTCTGTGCAATGACACTCCTCCCTAAGGCACCATAATGACTGGCCACTAGATGCTCCAATGTAATAGTTATTGCTATTGTCTGCCATCACAGAGCAACTGAGCTACTGCCCTTCACATTCACTTAGGTTTGCTCCTATGACAGAAAAGAAACGCAGTAGCATAAATATGCATTTCACGCTATATTGTTGTGGGAATAGAAATAATCAAGACTGAACATGCCAAGATGATGATGATTTCTGTTTTACTGTAGCAAGACTATGAGGCAAAGGAAGATCTCCTTTGTTATATAACTGTATTAAGTGCATACATAATGCTTTAAGTGCTAAAATAAATAAGGGGCACTTACATTGTTCAAACAGGCCTCTGAATTCTCAGAAAATGGTTATGAAATAAAGCAATGCTTTCGACACTGATGCAGTAACTACTCTGCCATTGTGAACAACTTACTTTCTCTTTATTTCTTTACTCTTTTCATAAAAACTTAATCTCACATAAAACAGAAGGAATCACAAGCTTCTCTATGGCGACCTGTTACATGACAACATTATATGAAATAGCCTTCAATTTTGCAACAAAATGTGACTCATACTTCCTAAGATTTAAATCATAGGCACTGTCTTCATGGACAAAAAAAAATTGTCTTGTCTATCAAGGGCAAAAGCTATACTTCGGTTTTAGTGGACTTGATATGAACAACTACCATAGCAACCTAAGAGTAGTCCACAAGTCTATTATCTATAATGGTCATCACTAAATTTAAGTCCTTGACAGTCTTGTCTTCCTTGAATTCAATTACTGCTTAAATCATTTAATAGTTTGTCATACTTTGAGTGCCCTGATACTGAATTTGAGTAGATTTATTGGTTACACGCCTGAAAAAGTACCTCCTTTTTCTTGTTCTAATTCAACTATTGAGTAACTTGAGGATAAAATTACAGAAAATGTACATATCTGATTAAAAGATTAAATGAATTCTCATCTTCTTTCAAGCTGTATTTACAGTTCTGCTTGTAAACATTCAGCTGCAATTTGTTTAGTTTTCCTTCTTTACACGTAAGAAGTCATATTTTCAAATTTTATTCCCTCCTAAATTGTTGTACCAAACAGTACAGTTTTATCTAAGATGTACAGAAGAGGATGTCTTACCAAACCAGTGCCCCAGGTTCTAAGTTCTTTAGTCATTAAAATCAATTTTTTAAGAAACCCTTCTTATGACTTGTTGATTCCCTAAAGATTCATTTAAAGCTTTGTTCTTCAGAAGAAGCTTCCTAAACTGTAAGAATAAGCACCTTGAAAGGTATCAACTTACCTCAATTATACATCCAGTCTGCAAGATATGACATAATGAGGAGGTTATTTATTTTCTCCAAATAATTGCGGAAATAAGACTGATACGAATAATTCGAGATCAGTTTTCAACACTTCATTCTCTTCCCTAGAATACATCCTATTCAAGAGAATGCAGAGTAAAAGAAAACAATAACGTTCTTGGTAGATTGAAACTTACTTTTCAGCAAGTCCAAGTCCCATTTCTACAACTGTTTTATTTATTCCAATATGTTAGTGGGCTGGCTCTGCACCGCACTTGAAATAGATGTGTTCCAAGTCCAGTTTCAGAGTGGTGACACTCAGACAGCTGATTACAAAAGCACCTCCACAGAGGAATGTAAAAGGGATGCCTTGAGGGAATATCACAATGAATCACATAAAATGAAAAAGGTTCACAGACAACTGTGACCCACCAGTGTGAGTTTCCACACCTCTCATTGCAGAAGATAGACCCTGATGTTTGCCGCTTACTGAACTCTGTGAGGGTTTCAGATACATATCCGTATCAAGCTCACAATAACAAAAAATAGTCAGATACAGTTCAAACCTACTCTGTAACAAAAAATTTAGAAATTACTCCACCTAAGGGGAACAGGGGACTATTATTAAGTTACTTGTATATATGGTCTTAAGATTACTCCACAGTTTTGTTTTTTTTTTCCCCCTCGAATATATGTACACAGTTCAGTATTACAAACCAGTCTCCAGCTACGTAAGCATTCTCTCTGCAGTCTTCAGTACCCAGATGTCAACTGTGTTAACTGCAATATGCAAGGTTCACTCTCCATATACCCATATGCCTGTATAAACATGACTGGCTGTGAGTGACTTTGTCCAGAGCTTAGGCCATGCATATTTCTATACACGAATCAAGTTAGTAAGTGAAGAAAGCTTTTTCTTTTTTTTTTTTTTTTTGCTCACACAACAGATGACATGAAAAGTAGTTCTGTGGAAGATGAGTACCCTGTCAGCACTTGGATTTGTCACAATAAATAAGACTTCTGTAAAGACCCGTACGTAACGTTGATGTCAGTTGCTGACAAGGAGAGTTCAAGAGCTCCCTCCAGAATACTAGAGACCATTTGGATGTTCAGACAGTATTTTGCAAGTGGAGAAACTCCTAAATGGGGGTTGGTGTTAACTGTCGCTTTTCTGGGAGAAAACCGGCATAGTAATTACAATATTTCATTTAAAAAAAAAATACTTTAAGGAAGGGGAAACATATTAAGGCATATGTGCTGACTTGTATATGCATGGATCAACACTGGAATGATTATTGAAGATATACCCATCATCTTCACATCAAAATGTGCAGATTCCTCCCTCGCCCCAGTTTATCACTTTTTGATTGTGGCACATACATTTTTCTTTTGCTTTCGTACTTCTTAGATTACATAATCAATTGTATATGCTGCTGTATGGTTGGCTGGGTTTCTTTGAAGCAAAGAACAGTTCTGGATTAAGATGAACATTGCTTTCACTTGCAGATGCACAGGAAGGTCACAGGCCACTACTGAAAGTAAGTTACTTCAGCTGTGGAAAGTGCTTCTCAAGAACAGAAAAGGATACCTGCTCATCACTGCTGTTCTGAAACAATTGTATTTATTCTCAACATTTCAGAGGTCTTTGAATTGGTTATTTACCTACTGAAGAGAAATTCACCTAGCTCTGTTAATTCTTCGAAGGCCACTTCTACAACCATTTGCATATCTGGTTTAGACATGGATTTATTTCAAGATAAGAAATCAAATTTCAGAAAAAAAAAGATAAATTCTTAAGAAGTTAAAGTATTAAGCAGTGGGTGATCTCCTGAAGTGAGCTCTGATTTTCTAGCTCATGGGAAGATTTTAAAATCCCAGAGATATTTGCACCAGTATAGATTTGCTGGAGAACTTACATGAAAAGTGATTAGCAGCTGATTATTGAATTGAAGGAACTCCAAGGATATTGCTATTCCTTCAGCTTCTATTTCCACTAACAGAAATAAATAGCAAACTAAGGCATATTCCTCCAAGAAGCAAATCAGGAGAATAAAGTGGATCTAAATGCTTTCAGACACACAAATTAAAAGGTGTAGACTGACTTGTTAGTTTTTTAGTGGTTAACAACTTGCATTGGGAAACAACTATGTGATTTCATATTATATCACCTGACAGGAAATGATTATCTCAATGGAAATTCTCCATTCCCAGAAACAATTCAAAATACTAATTTTCAAGACAAATTTTCATTTAAATGAAATAAACTGCTTTCATGAACAATATTTTTTTGTCAGAAAAATCTTATTTTGAGGACTTTTGCAAACTGAAATATTTTCCCTTTTCTTCCTTGCCCTGCTAGGAAGTTGAAAACAGGCTCTGAAGTTCTGTGCTGCTCCATCTCTGCACACATTTAATGCAGTAGACTTACATAACCATTTCAGATGCACAATTTTGGAGAATATTCCTTGAATCGTGGGGCTGTTTCTATTCATTATGGTGAAAAACGGCAGGAGAACTGAGCAATATGATCCAAGAAAATATTGAGAGCATATATTAAGTGTATTACCATTGTAAAGAAAAAATAAACCAGGTGAAAAAAATTCCTTTTGCCAGGTAAATTTCCAAGGATTATACCTTATTTTATAGGTTTCCCGCTCTTCTATTGCAACACTTCATGCTACCTGTCATTTATGTAGATACTGAAATTGCTGTTCCGGCAATAGAAGGCAAAGAATTTTCTTTCTTAGAAGAAACACTACATTTGCCAAAAGAATTCTGTCAATTCTACATATTTTATACCAGATTTAATAAATCTTAAGCAGACAAAATAGGTGAATTAACAGTGAACAATGAAGGGATTTGTTTACTTTTTCAGGCTACCATGTAAAAAATGCTGTCAAAAACAAACAACTGCAATAACATAACTGGCATAAACTGCTGCTGCTTTGATGGCTTCCAAGTCAGCTGTGTTGATCTACACTCACTGACCTACTGTTTCAACAGTCAATAAAATATGGAAGTTTATTTCCGCTTGTCCAATGAGGCAGAATTCCCATCAAATTATATCTCACTAGAAGAGCATTGTCCATACACAACAAAATAAGCTGTTATACGACCTTCATCAGAAAATGACAATAAACTAGACAACAAACATCTCCTGCATCCTGGGAGCTAATTAGGTTTGCGTGAAACCTGACTCAAAAAGAACATCTCTATAGAAACCACAGGCTTGTTTGTCAGTTTTGCACTAAACATACATTACTCCTTCGCAAACGGATGAAAAAACTAGGCCGTGAATGCAAAGATAGACTGGTACAAGTACCACTTACACTTTGTAGGGTAAGCTTGCTGAACAGCTGCACTCTTCAGCTTCCTCTGTATTGTGCTTGTCATTGGAAAAGGCTAAGTATAAATCACCAGAAAGGTTCATTTTGGATTTGGGCTTGTTGAAGTTGAGCTGGAGCTTTCCTTAAGAGCATACCTCAAAACTAACATGCAAGGAAGACTCAGCAGTTGGGAACATCTGCATGAGCACAAGCAGATGGGGCCATAAATGCATGTGTTCATTTACTTTAAAAACCTGTAAAGTACGTAAGTATAAGCTCCACTTTAACAATGAGTAGTGAGCTGAGGGAAAAGGACAAATTTCTCCTCAAATGTGCTTATTACACTCATTCTCAATGGTGAAGTTAGGTATTATAAAGATTAATACAGCTCACTAAGCTCCTTGGCAGTGGCAGCAAGACCTCCTGTTCAAGGTCTTCATCATAAATCCAGTCTTAACCTCTTCTTAAGCCCGAAAGAAATCTATGCAACTGCACAGAAAAGAGGATGCACTAGATTTCATAAAACATATCTGCAATGCAATAGTCTAAACTCTTTCAGCAGATATCGCAGGTCTATCAGCACTTCGCAAATGTCTTATTTCATTGATACAATTGCTCTCAGTGGGGAAATTAAAACCTACCCTGGAAACTGAGTCAGTGAAAAAAATGTCATCTTGGCCTCATAATGAAAGGAAAGGTTTGTCTACTTCAGGGTTTGTTAAAAAAAATACTCGCCAATATTTTGTGAAAATATTAACTAAAAACATTGGGCAACAGAATATTTAAGATAATATAATACAAATCTTTTGTGAGTGGAGACTTCAAAGGAAAAGCTCTCATGAGATCTTACCTAAAGACTATTCCCATATACCAAGGACAGCAGCAAAGAGAAACAGTATTGATAATAACAACTTGTATTGTACTTGGCGAACAAAAGAGTGAATGCTGTGAGTGTGTATATTGAGGGACATTTCATTCCACAATTAAGAAAGGAGGCACCTTATTGATAACAAATAATTTTTGAAAAACACCTTTCTTGTTACAGCTATCTGTAAATAAGTTATAGTCTTGGAAATCTACATTTGTTTCATGAAATTTCAAAATAGCGACCATTTTTTATTAGAGAAATACTTAGTAGTTAGTTCAATTGCACCAACATAACATTTGGAAGAAAAAGTTGGAAATACAAGCATTTTCACTGCTTAAAAAAAATAACAAAATTATACACATGACAATAACGCAAGAAGACTGCGTTCTTGACAGAATTAGTCCTGTAGATTCCTCCAGAATCCAATCTGTTATCTATAGTCAGGGACATTTTTAAAGCTGCAATAACTTGAGCAACAAAATGACCCAGAGCTCAGTTCCTCAAACATGGCAACAAACAGATGAGAGAAGACAACTTATCTGGTCACTGCATCATACATCAGCTTTAACAACTTTCCTCCCAACTATGCACACAGCTGCTCAGGTATTCACTGTTAAGCCTCAGCCCTTCAACAGGAAAACTCTGCCTTGTCTAGTTCATAGAGATCAGCCTTTTCCTCCACTTCAACTGAAAGGAGTATACACTTTTTCCTCCTGTCTCATCTAATTATTTCTGCAACGGCCCCTCAGCCCATGCAATGTGACCAAGATCACAATGAAGCTGCACTGCACGTGCTTTGTATCCCTCATTACCTCAATTCAACTGTTTTGCTGAACTGAGAGTACAATACCTTACATAATTCCTGCTACCTTGCCTCTTCTTGAATGGCAAGCAACAACATATAAGTCCATTTAAAAAATTGGAAGGTAGTAATAGTAAACTGTATACATGTACAAGGCTTTACTATTTGTTGCTAGGTACTTAAAGTATGAAACAGGAACGCAACCTGAACTTTCTTCAAAAATACAGAGATTACTTTCTAGGATACAGAATTACACATTATATGTGCTTCATATTAGTACTCTTCAGGCATTCCCAGCGCTGAGAAGCAGAAAACTGCTAGTGCTTCTATGCATATTTTACAAATAAGATTATTAAATAAAGGCCTTATTAGTAGCATCCCCCACATAACAAACAGGAAGATCAGTGCAATGGAATGGCATTAAAAGAAATGTAGTGACGAGGGAAGTAGTGTGATAGAAAGATATTACAAAAGAGAAGTGCTCACCCATCTCCAACGATCAGGGCTTGTGAGGAAAACACCAGAAAGGAGAGACCCCCAACCAGAGACCCTTCCCTAGTGGCAGCCAGACCTGACATGGGGTCTAAGAGAGGTGCAACCAGGCTCCACCCCTTCTGGTCACTCAGCTGACTTGTGTTCACCTGTGCTCCCAGGTTGCTGACCAGATCCTTTCCCCAGGTTCTCAATCAGCAGTTCAGGCATACATCTCCCTTCCGCCCTTCCCCTCCTCACCGCCCCACCCCCAAAGGGGAGAGGACACTGAAATCCCTCCCTGCTCTAAGAATCTATTATCGATTCAACACCCTTAAAGAAAATGAAAATGAGGGCAATCATCACATGTATTACCCCAGCCAATTGAGAAGCTAGTTGGATGCCATGATTAATCTTGTTACTGCAAACCCAAGCCAACCTGAAAAGAAACTTCTTTGTCCAGCTAGAGCTTTTTATTCTCTGCATTGCACAGTGCTGCTGCTCCCAGGCAAGTAACAAGGCATGAGGATATTTGTATCCCACTTCCTTAGTGCCTCCTGCTTGAATTTTTAAGCCTTTGTAGGGAAATGGAGCTTGTGAGCTTTGATTTCATTTTGGAGTTGTAAGTCCTGGGAAATAGGTTATTCCTGTAAAAAATTAGTCTGTATACATGTATTTTGTGAGCTTTGCTGTGCAGAGAAGTTGCGAGTTCTCAGTGCTGTGGGGTATTGTGTCAGAGAGCCCTGTTAGGAAACATGAGTCAGCATGGAAACAGCCTGCAATGGAAGAAAATACAAGAGACTGCAGTGTGCTAAGCAGAAATCATGCATTGCTGCCCATATTGCATCATCATTTTCTATGTTAAAAACAGACAATGCAGAAAGGCTTGTTTTCTGCTAGTGCTTGTATTGTAGTAAGACACACTGGGGCTAGGTGGGGATATTTTCTATGTGTGTTCAGCCACATCCATTAGTGATACTTTTAAATTGCTTTACTTAGCAAGAAGATGGAGTGGGCAGGAAACAAAAAAATCTTTGTTTGCTTTGTGGATAAAACAACTGTTTACAGGAAAGCATTTGAGTCATGGGTGAGTTTTTTAAAAAGAGGATTAAGATGACTCAAGAATTGCAAAGGGAACAATCCAAGTAATAGCAGGTTGTGAAAATGTAAGAACACTATTCATTATGTGCAGAATAAGAAAGGATTTCCATTTTAAAAAATACACAATCATATGATTAAAAACAATATTAAAAACATATTCACAAGGACCAAACTAAGATTGCACTGACACAGTCTAACATTTCAGTGTTTGCTCATGCAAACATAATACCATTTTTATAATGGAAAGTAGAGAAAAAAAGGAATTGAGAGATTAGTTTGCTTTACATTTGTTTTGTTTGTGATCTAGATATATATTACTGTAACTTCTATCCATGGTTTACGAATCCAAGGAAGGCCTACTTCTATGGTATAACTTTCCTTTAAAAAAAAAAAAAAAACTGTTTCCTTAAAAATACAGAAGATAGAAGAACTTAAGCAGATACTCTGATTATTCATGAGTCAAAGAGGTTATTAGTACATGAACACAGCTTGCACAGAGGACTGATTTCAATATCACTTGCATACACTGCTAAAAGGAGGCACTGCACTTCCCTCACAGTTCACAAAAGTCACACAGCAAACTTCTTTTTTTTTTTTTTAATATATATTTTCTATTTCTATATCTCTATTTCTATTTTCTCTTCCTACTTGTATTTTTCATCTGATAAAGGAAGAAAAAATAGAGCACAAGAAGGAAGAAACAATGTAAGTAAAAAATGCATTTTTCTACAAATTTTCATTATTATATGAAACATTTTTACAACGAAAAAATACTCCATAAATGTTTATGATCTTAAAACTATAAAAATGTTTTACCCGTTTAAGCTTTAAAACTCTTTACTAGCCTACTTACAAATAGGGGAGAAGTAGAACATACACGTGTTGGCAAGTTTTAGCCAGTGTTTCCCAGAGAACATTCTCATAAAAAAGATAGGTAAACTGAGACCAGACTGCATTAGTGGGATGCACTGAATGGATGAATGGGTATACTTAACTGCATGGAGCTCTGGCTCCAGTCCTGCTAGTAGTTTTTTAAAGAAAAATAAAGGGGAGAGTATGTGTGAAATGTGACCTAAGGAGGACTTACCACACATGGAAGATTCAACTTGACAAGCTGGGAAAACTGCTTGAAAAGATGGATTGCTATTTCCAAGGGACAAGCTGAAGCTCATTTAGTCAGATATTCATTTTCACAAAACTCGAGGAAGGAACACCTGCCTGCCAGTAGTTCTACAGAAAACTGTTTACACAGAACCAGAAGCTTAATATGAGTCAACAGTACAATGATACTGTACAAAAAAAAAAAATAAAAAGCCACTCATTTTGAAGTTCAGATATCAGAATAAATCATGATACGATACTGTTGTGCTTTGCCTGATCCTAGCCTTGCCTCAGTGAGATAGCAGTGCCTGACGGAAGAGCAAGCATGGCACTTTAGTATGAGCACACGGAGAAGGAGAGTCCAGGGTAGGGCAATAGAATTGTGAGGGGTCTAGAAGTCATAAACTGCAGGGAAAATCTGAAGAAATTGAGACCAAGACGACTAAAGGAAAAATGATAAGAAGCACCAAAAATTCAAAAGGTTATTTGAAAGGGAATGCAATGTTTTTTATACCCATGTGGGTGAGAGAAGAAGTACGGTTCAGGTTAGGCATCAGAAAAGTCTTAAAAAAAAGGTTGAGTCATCTGAGGTTTGCAATCTCCATATTCACAGAAAGATTCAACACCTACCTGTCTAGTATCCCATAGGATCTACAAATTCCATTCTGGATTAGGGACCTCTTAAGTCTTCCCAGTCTAGTTTTCCATTATAGGTTTAGCGTCACTCAAAATACTTCAGATATGCTGAGACATCACATGAAATGTGTTGCATTTAGATGACGACTTTCAGAAGTAGATTTAAATGTACATGTGAAAATGAGTGAGAATCAGGCAAAATCTGGAGACTAAAAAAGAGTCCCCTCAAAAATTTATGTTGGTCTCCAATCTCTCTTTCCTAAGTAAAAGCTTACAAGTGTGATCATACTCTCTGATTTGGAAATGCTCTCTGTTTAAGGATAACACTACATAAGCAGAATGCAAATCCAGAAGAGAAAAAAAAGCTCTCACAAGGAAGCTGCAGTGCCGGAACCAGGATTCCATTTGCCTTTAGTGCAATAAAAGCAAAGTGAAGAATTTTCTTTCTCTTGGTTTCTGCTATTTCTTTAAAAAAAAAAAAAAAACAAAAAAAAAAACAAAAAAAAACATATCATCAGTTAATAAATCTGGGATATGCAAATATGAGTGAGATTCTGTTTGTACACAGATATCTCAGAAATCAGTCATGATGTGAATGAAAATGCACAAAAGTTCATTACAGTTAAATGGGATCTAGGTTCTTGTTTTTGGTTGTTTTTGTTGTTTGTTTTTTGTTTTTTTAAATTGTGGCAGTCTGAGAGGGACTTTTTAAGCAGGATTTCATCCTGTTTGAAAAAAAATGTATATCAAGCAATCTTGGGCTTTTAATTTAATTTATATTAACCAGACTACTTGGAGTTTTCAAAATTGATTCACCACCGCTATTTGAACATTCTGTGGCAGAAGCAATGCATATTAAAGCAGCTAAGTTCTCCTTTCAGCATGCCTAACTAACTGCATTTTTGTCCCATGCAGTAGCAAAACATCAGCATACATAGATATCCTGTATACTAGACTGAGTGAACACTAGAGGAAAAGAAGTCATGAATATATGAGTAAACTTCATGATTTGGCCATGATAACACTGGGTATCTTCTTTCCCCAAGGTAGTGTATTAAAGTGCTCTTTTCCAGCAATGTCCCTAAAATGACAAATATTTCTTATTCTTAATAGCGTGTGGTCGTGTGAGCTTAAATAAAAACGAACCTATAAATAGTCTTGAAAACACTGAGAAGATAGAAAACACCAAATCTGTGATAGCATCAGAAAATTCAGGTTGAAAACAAAAGCTTGGCAGTGAATGCAGAAAATAACCTCAGCAAATATTGTGTATGAGAATATGTTGTTTGAGTATTTCCAATAAATACACACATTTATGACCATCTGAAAATAAACTACGTAGAAAAGGATTTAAACATTGAGAATAACATGTTTGTTGTGAATAATTTATCCAGTTTCAATATTTACTCTTACATGCACTGGAATTGAATTACTTCTACCTATGCAAGCATAATTGTCAGAGTGTTTCAACTCTACAGACAGGTTTCTGTCCGACCTTGAGCACATTTTAGTTTCTTTGTGCATCAGCTCTACCATCTGAAAAATAGCAAAGAATGAACTCACAGAATTGCAAAGACTAAAACCTTATGACGCAAACAACTAACTTAACATCATAAGGGGCACTTAAACCTTTTTAGAGACTTCTAGGGTGACATAGAAGAAGCTTGTAGTATATTGCTGCTGTTTATTTATAGATAAGCAAGATCATGCTGAACCACAATCCAATGGTTTTAAAATCATCCCCAATATTACATCTAAAAGTGAAGATGAATTTGGCCCTTACTGGTAGAACCAGTCTCTACAATTACAGTAAAAGTAAGGGTGATATAATGTTTTACTGGATCATGTAACGCAGTACTAAATATGCAGTTAAAATTTTTTTCAAAGCAGTTATTGCATTTTCTTCAACACATCAAATTTAAAGAAGTTTCATATCTCATTATTACATCAGTATATTTTCTCTTTCGTTTCAGAACTCACCTGTTGTGACTACACAGTTTCTTAAGGAGAAAATATGTAAAAATAAAAATGACATAAGAATTAGATGAGGACTCCCATACTCAAATCTCAATACCTACTAGTGAACTTCTGAATTTCTCAATACAAAGTCTTTCAAAATTTTTAATCTCCATCTCAGCATTTTAAAATTCAGTTTCTTCACATTTAGTACCTTAGAAAAAAAGGCTTTCACTGCTGACACAGAGAGGGATTTAAGAGAAGCAGTATGTTTTATTCAGCATATAATGTTTGATTTACTGTACCTTTGATCTGAAAGACATTGAAGTTGACTTTATTATTTTTTCCTGACTGATTGCACTGTGTTCAGATCAAGCCCTGTGGATGATGTATCTGGGTCATCACTGCCCTATTACTTATCACTTCCAAAGAATCATACACTAATGTATTGTCTGGTTTCTTCACACTGAAATCAACCAAAAATATGAGCTATAATCAGAATTATCCTTTTAGTTTCCTCACATTGAGTTGTACTGTATGAACGTGCGTGTGCCCTCAAACTAGAAGCAGCATTTAAAATTACTCGCTAAATCAAAATAATGAATTGTTAATTAATTAATAAATTCAAGGACCAGCTTTTTCCAGCCTAGTGATCTATCATGTCTTTTTTCCTCACTGACTCTGTTTAACAGAATAGAATTTTAAATGTTAAAACAAACAGATGCTGACAATACAGTTACTGAACAATTTTCAAGGATGCAAATCTAGAACAGCAAAGTTAATCCATTTTTCCCTTTTAAGTGAAAGGTAGTAGACATAAGTTTGTGTTGATAAATAAGAATTGAACTCTTCAATCCTCGAAAGAAGAGATGCGACCATGACAAATACCCATATAACAGGCATCTTTTCAAAAGAAATATTTATCAGTAGTCTACCTGCTAGTATCAAAAGAAAGACTGTCTTTCATGATATTAAGCTTTGCTTTAAAATGATTTTACTTTTCAAAACATGACCTGTGATCTCCAATTTTTCTGCAGCAAAACATGGAAATATTCTGATCAGTCAGTCTAAAACAGCTTTCTTGAAGTTTTCTTGACAGACAGAACTGCTTGAGGTATAATCAAGAACTAGGGAGATTGTTCTTTTTTTAAACAGAGAACTATAAAGTAAATTCCAGGCTGCATTGTGAAAAAGCAAACAAACAAAAAAGTGAGAGACAACATACACACAGAATGACCTAGTGAACTGTAATATGTTGCTCACTTTATGAGTCAAATAAAGTTGTGATAACAAGATCTGGAGCTCACTCAGAAAAAGTTGTGACAGTGGACGTAAGGTACATCATAAGGCAGAGGCAAAAGAAGAGCCATAGGGTCCATGCTTGACAAAATCAAAAAGAGAAAATTCAAACTGATGGCGAAGAAAAGAAGAATATAAATGAGATTACATAGAGGGGAAAAAAAAAAAAAAAAACAAAACTCTCATTAAGAGCACCCATTAGAGTGGATGGGTGTCACCTGAAAGGTGCTGCAAGGCACCAACCTGCCAGAGCTGCAGATTCATGTGAGTGGTGAGCCAGGACTAAGAGGTCTGCCCTCAACTCCACGTGCAACCTCTATACAGAACAAAGAAATTAACCCTATGCATAATCAATGAATATACAGATGTTATAATTAAGAAACACAAGAAAGTTAAGCTAAACAGGCTATCACGCCGAAGAAGAACAGATGAAAAACTTACCCTTGTCCTAGGCTCATTGTAAAAACTCCAAGAGGAGCAATCTCCAAAAAAAACCCTTCCCCACTTGTAGTCAGCTCTTAAATGGGGTCTAGGAGAGGTGCAGCCAGGCTCCGCCTCTTCCAGTAGCACAGGTGAATTGCCTTCACCTGTGCTCCCAGGGCTGACTCAGTGCTCGCCTGAGGTGGTCAATCAGAGATTCAGGCCATGATTCAGCAGTTCCTATATGCCCCACTTTCACAACCACTGCATTCTGATTTTCTCTTTAAGAGGATGAAAGTGTATCATTCTGAAAATCTATCTGAAGAACAAGAATTATCTTTCACATGTGATAATCGCCACATTAATACTAATACTTAAATTTGCGTGTTGCATTAAGAGTGTAACATCAAATGTTCATATTAGAAATTAAGTTCTACTTCTCTTGATTTTTATTCTTGACTTTTCGCGCTCAACTTCTATGGTGTTCTAGCAAAGCCAAGATACTTCAAGTACTTTGAAAGTGGATGCCCTTACACAGAACATACCTTTGCATACTTATATACGCATTCCTATATAGTTATTTTAATCTACATAATACAAAATGAACACTTTCTGTTGCAGCATTAAACTGAAGTTGAAGCAGAGACAAATTTATTTTTGACTTTTACAGGATTAACAGAACAAGTCATCAGACTAGATAGATCAGTAGGTTCTCAGTTTAATTCAGCAGTGAAATCTGCAACTATTTTAGACCTTGAGAAGGGATGGAATATATGGAAGCTTCTCTTCTAGTTGTCTGAGAAAAGGTATGTGCCCTGTAATGTTGACCTGCCTACGACCCGAAAGAATGACTTCTTCAGTAAAACACTATTTCATTTAGAAGTGAATAAAATTATTTAAATTGTTCACTCCTTCATTCAATTCATTTTGGAAAAGTGCTTTTAGGTGAAAGAGAAATTTCACATCCCAAGATACAGAGGTTGAGACATTCATCAGACAGAGGGGAGGGTTTGTGCCATTATTGGTTCATAGCTCAAAACCCATAAAGTTCTCAATCCGTGGTCTCTCTATTTGAGTTTGTAATGATAGCTACATTATAAATTTATGTTATGGATGAAGATTTAATATAGTATCTTGAAAAGACATCCCTACAGATGAGGTCTTGTTGGTTTTGTTTTTGTTTGTTTGTTTGTTTGTTTTAATTCCAACAGTAAGAGTTATTGTTAAAGAGCTAAACAACTTTGAATCTTAAAAGTTGCCCCATTAATAATTATTTTTACATTTCTTTTCTACTAAAACTTTCAACGATGATACTTAAGTTATTTGATATGTATAATTTTGCCTTAAGTAACAGTAGAAGTAAATCTGATAGTAGTATTTTTCAAAAATTGCAGATTTGTATTGCCATGGTACCACTCATCTTTCTGTCTAGACAGGATCTTTATGACACAAAAGCATGAAATTTGTAGCAAAAGTTATATCTTCTTCGGTATTTGTAGAATATATATAGTAAGCTCTTGAGCTTCGTTGGGTTGTTCTCATTAATACTTACTGCAGTCAGAGTACCTCATCTATAGGGGACATTAATCTGGGGTTAGAGCTTGGTTTTCTGGGTTGCTTTTGTTTTTAAGAGTTATTTTCTAATCCATATGGTTTTTTTCTGAACTGGTATTATGCCTAACAAAATAAATCACTACCTAAATTTCACTAAAAGAATATAAATAAAAAAGTTTTTCTAATACAAAAATATTAGTTGTGAGATAGAAGACTGAACTAAACTGCTTGATGAAGGCTTAACATCCAAGTCATCTTCATTTTTACACTACTAAAGCAGCATTACCCTCAACCCTCAACATTTTTAATTAAAATGTTACTATGCCATGATGAAATACTACTTACTGAAATTAAATCCAGATCAGCTTGTTGGTTAATTTCTAATCATTTACACTATAACACTAAAATACAGTTTGCAGTCTGCTCACTTGCTAATCAGGAGGGTATCATTATGCAGTCTCTACCTCCAGAAATAATCAGTGTAAAAATTATTGGAAATTTAACTAAATAGTTGTCCAAAGAAGGGTTCCAATCTGCTACTCTAAATTTAATTAAGTGCATATTCAGATTTTTTTTCCCCTGATTAAGTTCTTGTTGCAAGTTAGGAACATTTTAACTAGATTTCAGTATAAAATTAAAGAACTTTGCTTAGCATAAATATGTGGGCGTCTATGCGTGCAACTGCTATATAAGCAAAGAAAATATAATTCCAATAAAATTGTATTTCCCTATATGGTAGTTAATAGCCAATCAGAAAATAGCCAATAGAGGAGAAATTACTACTGATGTTCTGCATTTGGAGATGAGTGAAATGTGAAAACAAATTAGAAATAACTTAAACCATCACAATAAATAAATATACAACCTATAGCATATCATAGAGATGGACATACTTAACAGTATATAGAAATTCAGCTGCAAAATCAGAAAAAATATCCAAAATATCTCTTTTTTCTTTTTTTTTCCCACCCATTTTTACATACTCCCCTTCATTTTGTTCTATCAAAATTCTTTTAGTTTCTCTTTTTGGAAGCTTCTCTTGGCAGGACCTCTTCAAAATCTTATACCTCACCTAGGAAAAGCACCAAATCAATTCGTTTTTTCTAAACGGAAGGAAGGAAGGAAGGAAGGAAGGAAGGAAGGAAGGAAGGAAGGAAGGAAGGAAGGAAGGAAGGAAGGAAGGAAAATGAAAGAGATAAAGAAACTGCATTTCTCCTTATGTTTCTAGACCCAATATTCAGTCCAAAGTCTGTCTTGCTTGCCAAATTTTAAATACCTGTCTCTATGAAGAATATTCTTTGCCCTTAGCTGATGCTTTTCCTCTTCTGAATAGAAATTTTTATCCAGCTAATGCCTGCCAAAGTGGTAATTTGTTAATAAATTTCTATTACTGCCAACCTCTTTAGATTCCTTTTGTTTTTGCAAAATTAGTTCTCAAAAGAGATTCATAGCTATACCTCCTTCATGCCTCACTTGAGATTAAGTAATATGGATTTATTTAAGGAGAAGATAGGCTCTGCAAACATATATAATGTATAAGTAGGTGTTGTTGACATCCATCTTCCTATGACGTGTAGATTACTAATGCATTACATTTGCTAGATCACTATCTCTTCATTTGCTGTACTAGTCAGCCTACCGAAAGCAACTAAAAAGAGTCACTACTGGAACAGTTAGGTACTACCTTAAAGCTTTCTTGTTAAAGCCGCTTTTCCCCAGAACAAATACAATAAGCAAAACCTGTCAAGCAGCAGCAATGCAAACTTACCTGTCACCTGACAGAGTTGCTTCTCACAGAATGAGTGTGTGAGATAACGGTGTGAACAGAAGGTGAAGCGAGGAGCAAACCCTGCCTGCACATTAGCATTTTGTGTCTGTAGAATAGAGGCATTATGATCTGCTCACTACCTATGACACCTCAGCCTTGAAAATACTCGAGGGATAAAAGAATGAAAAGATGGCCTTGCATTGTTAATACATTTTGTTTTGACATTTTTTTTCCTGGAAAACTTAAGTGCATGAAGTATGATGAACAAGTCTCATACAACAGAATTCAGTATATACTGTGCTAAAGACAAAAAGGATGCAAAAGTAATTGGGCATGCAATTGATCTTTGTTTAAAACTTTCAGCAAGATATTGTGATTTGAAGGATGTTAGGCTACTCCTTTTGCATTAGCTTCGGGTTAGACTTAGATTTAATTCAGTGTTCTTTTACCCCATAAAAATTTCTTTTGTTCCTCCTTTGTGAGCTGAAAGAATAAAGCTGGAAGCAGGATTATGCTAATACAAACATTTTCAAGTGAAACAAATTAAATCATTGAGGCTATGTCTGAACTTCAGAATCCAGACTAGCAATCTGTTCTTAAACTGAATCCTGGTTTACCCTGGGTTTGTGGGCTGGATGGAAGCACCAGCACGTTGCAGACAATGTCCTGTTCTGCAGCACCACCAGACATCTCCCCACCATCCATACAGTCTAAGAGAAACCACATCATGATGGGAAATGCACATTTTGTTCAGCTTAACTTGCCACAGCAGCAAACATAATCTTCAGTTATCACTTACGATCGGAAAGACAACACTGGTTGCAGACTAGAGCATGCCACCTTCTGTATATTACACATTTAAATAAGACCCAAACACTCACTGGGGCTGTCAGATATTATTGCATTCATTATCTAATTAAACAGAGCAGTGTTCAAATACTCTCTTTTTACATATTAATTTCATAAGTAGAATGTAAATATTGGTTAATACTTCAGAGTTAAATTCTTATTAGCTACTTAAACTATTTTCATTGAAATTACATTGAATCCCATTCAAAAAATATAATTCTACTAGATATATTTACTATGTAGGTACAGCAGTAAATTTGTTCTTTTCTGCTAACCCAAAATAGTTATAAGCTGCAAATTTCACCTCACTAAAAATACCATTTCTTCATTACTTTCTATGCAGCATATATAGCAATAGTATTTATAGCTAAGAGTGGCTTCTAAATAACAAGATGCCCACAGTGCAGCTCAGTTAATTCTGGCCAACCTTTTAAACCTGTATTTTCAAAACACGGACTTCTGAAAAGTGGAAACATCTCTACAGTATCAACATCTGCAGTATAAATAATAATACTAATTAGCTACTTTACAATATCTTATCTGATGTCTTATTTTTATTAAAAAACAAAACAAAACAAACAAAAAACAAACAAACAAACAAAAAAAAACACAAAAACAAACAAACAAAAAAACAAAAAATAAAACAGTGGAAGTTGACCTGAGTAAGAAAATGGCACACTGGTGTGTATATGCTTTTCATGTTAGCAACTTCTTAATAATATAGGTTATTTCTTTAAGCTTCAAATCTAACATAAAAGTTCACATGGTGTAAATCTGAATAGGATCATTCAACTAGTAAAGCTGTGATGATATTAAGCATTAGACTATTTGGCCCAAAGTATTTTCAACTAGACTGGTTGGAGATTTCTTAATATATTCTCATCCATAGCAATAATATAGAAGCATAGAATTGCTTTTATGATATATGACATAACAATATGCAAATAGTCTTAAAGAGAAATAGAAACCAAGTCACAAAGATTTTGAATAAGTACTCATTATGCACATCGATATGTGCATATAAATGGATGAGAAATGTATCATTTTCTCAGTAATCTCAGAGATCTTTGATGCAAAGGAGTTTAATTCTGCAAGGTACAGAGTTCTGTTGAACTGATGTGACAGAGACAACTTCAAAAGCATCAATATCTTGTAGTCTTGATTTTAAACAGTGAGAGAGTTGGTGCAAAGTAGAAAGTATATGTAGAGATGTCAAATTACTACAAAAATCCAGATTATATGAAATTTCCAATGAAGTAATTTTCTACTTCATAAATCTTGCTGTGATTATGAAACAACCTTCACTTGCATCTCCAAACTTTTCAAAGTATGAAACACATTTTAGAGTTAAAAACTGGCACAATATCAATGCAAGCAGTGCATGTACTAACACTGGTCATCTATGGCAACCTAGGACCTCTGGAGATGATAAAAAGCTGACCACTGCAGCTTTTTAGGTACCTTAATGCTTCCTTTTTCGTATCTTTTATGCTTTTCTATAGCTTGGCATTACTTTTACTTTCCCTAGAGGGAGGTACATTGCTTCAACACTCTCTAAAGCACTCAGCTGCCCGCACATAAATGCATATTAGTCCTCTGCTCATTAAAACAACCTCATATATTTTTGCGTAGTTACTAATATCAACCTCTAATCTTTCAATAAGTGATCCTGGATCTTGAAGATAATTGACCCTATGATATTTTTAAAATAACTCCCCTTAATGAGATATGTATTTAGTGTTAATTGCTACCCCTAGAAACCTATACGAACTATACTTCTTTCCTCAGGCTTAAATAGTCATACAGATAAAACAGCTTAAATCACTTACTTTATTCTACTCTTTAAAAATAACAGTGGCATATGTTATCACAAAAATGTGAAAACAATAATATGTTAATCCAGAAGAGAATAAAAGGCAATTCAATTCTAGAGATGCTTAATATCTATTAACATCCTAGGGATTTCTCAAGTCCACTTTGACTTCTGTTGGAATTGAATCAGCATCCTATACAATAGTAAATTATCAGTTCAACATTGGAATTGTCAGCTGAAATGCACTCAAAGGCAGCGGCAATCGAAAGAAATCTAATGGCTACCTGCGGCCTCGTGGCAGATGAGATGATGAACTCACAGGACTTTCTCCTAAACAAGTGTGAACAAAAATCCCACTCCATCAGCAAGCACTAATTGTCATCCTCCCTAGCAGCCACTCCTTAAAAGATATCCCAGTAGTCTAGGATGAGCATTTAGAAAATTTATCCACAAAATGGTCATTCTGACAGCTTGCATAACCACCCACTAAAATAAAACAAAAGGATGGATAGTGTTCACTGAGCCCCCCTAATATGAATAGTTGAATTTCAGATATTCACAGGTCGTTTAAACTATAATTTTATTTAATCTATGTGTTTGTCTGTGAAGTGGTAGTTATCACAGCTAATTTCCATCTGTTGTGCACATGACAATTGAGAGACAGCAAAAGTGTATGAAGTGAAGAAGAATACATGCAGCTCGCATCTGCACAAGATAACAAGGCAAAAGCAGGACTTTAGATGAACACTCATGCTAAAATTCTCAACCAAGCTTAAGGAATTCAGATGTTTGCCTGGGAGCAGTGTGTTAGGATCCTCGGAGTTTCTCTAGAAAGCTCTGCTTAAATTAAACAGAAAAAACTTGGACATTAATCTTCTCAGGGCTGGTGTTCCACCATTCCTGTGTATTTTGACAGGCTGCCTGCATGGAAAGTAGTTCCTTAGATTTAGGCCTGGATTTCCAACAGCGTTCTGAATTTATATTCTCATTGCCAACAGGTCACTATTAATAGCTTTTGGGTGCTTTTTTTTTTCAATCCTGATTCCTTATACATGCTGAGATCCTTGGCTTGGTATACTGGAATATTATAACACAAATTATTGTATATATATGTATATATATATATATATTTACAATCACTACGAAGGCTACTTGATGTAATGAAAATACTAGGATCTGTTCTAGTGGTTCAAATATGGGTTCAATAAGCATGGAATCAAATTTTTGACTACACTACAAAAACAAAACCTTTTACTATTTCATTTTCACACACCAGAATTCTTTATTAGAGACAAGATTACACACTGTCTCATCATTGGAAAATAATCATTGTGGATTTAACTTGCTGAGCAAATGAAGTACTAAGTCTCCACACAAGACGAAATTGTTCTTCTATTATCAGTCTCTTCTGTGGCAGCATCCACTGGAGGATGTAAACAACAAAATGAATGCATGCCAATGCATATTTTACCTTATGTTTGGATAAGGTAGCCAATTATCCGATATGAGCCTATCTCTGAAGACTCAGAAAGGATTTGGGAAGAAGTATTACCATGCAACACAGTACAGTAATATTCTAAATTAAAGGGAGAGGAGAAGAAAGTGGATACGTTTCAGAAAAATATGGGAATAAGAGAAAAAAAAATATATATAAAGAAACAAAATTAACAAGACCAAGTGTGGGCCCTAGTTTTGGTCACAACAATCCTAAGCAATGCTACAGGCCTGGGGCAGAATGGCTGGAAAACTGCAGAGAAAAAGGATCTGGGAGTATTGGCCTAAGCTCAGCAGACCATGAGCTAGTAGTGAGTCCAGGTGGCTAGCCCAGGAGCAGCTGAGATAATTGGGATTGTTTAGTCTGGAGAAGAGGATGCTGAGGGGAGACCTTACTGACAACTACAACTACAAAGAAGACTATGATGAGATGGGGGTCAGGCTGTTCTCCCAGGTACCTGGACACAGGACAAGGGAGTTGCCCAGACAGGTTCAAGTTGGAATTTAGGAAAAATTTTCTCTCAAAAAGAGTGGCGATGCATAGGAAAAGGCTGCCCAGAGGAGTGGTTGAACCACCAACCCTGGAGGTGTCCAAGAAATATTTAGTGGTGGTAGGTGAAAATTTGGATGATCTCAAAGGTCTTTTCCAAACTTAATGACTCTATGAATAGGAAGCTGGAATTCGTAAGCAATTCATACTCAGCTGTGTATTTCTGTGCTATGGGAAAGGTGAAAGGAATGGACAGGCTAACAGAAAACAGAAGGATCTCAAGGAGATCCCAGAAAAATGAAGATTAAGTGCCATAACAAAGGAAAGAGGGAAATAAAGAAAGAGAGGAAAAAAGACAAATAGTTCCAAATGGGTGTATAACTGAATGAGATATGAAAGGTTGAAGACCATTGACCAAACTGGAAAATATGACTGCATGAATCGTGGATTTAAAATTTAAAACTCCACTACTTCTGACAGCATAATTCTACTTTGAAAAAAAAAAAAAAAAAAAAAAAAAGCTATGTAAATGACATTTTCTGCCTCAACAGATCTACAAACAACGGCTGTTATGTGTTGGATCTGCTGACTTGAAGTCAAAGTCTCCCCTCTGCCCTTGTTTTCTCTTCTTTTTTTTTTCCAGTATTTATTCTTTATAATTGTATTTGAACAAGACTTGATGCCAAGAAGAAGAAAAAAAACTCCAGACTTTCCTTTCTGTGCTTTATTGGCCTTATGTTGATACTAAGATTAAACTATATTTTGCTTTTAAGGAGTCCTTTCAAACGTACTTCATGGAGTGATGAAGACTGCCTTTTTGGCTCCCCTGAGGAATGTCCATACAAACACTTATTCACAGATTCTGCTCTGAACTTATGAACATCCTTGTTCTCTGTCCTTCTCTGCTGTCTGTCACCACTGCCTGAAGAGTGAGGGGAACAATTCACAGACAGGCAGCAGAATACTGAGTCTTGTTACTGACATCAGTGCAAACCATGACGCATAGTATAAACCAACTAAAAACATTGGCAGTTTTGCACAGATAGCCTTCAGTTTAAACTTGCGGTTTAGCAGTCATGACTGATATAAAACCTAAAAACTTTCAGGATGTCCTTCAGTGTCCTTCCTTTCTAAATTTTAGTAAAGCTGATAGCAAGTTTGTCAGCAGATGTAATCTGAGCATAACCATCAGTGCTACCTATAGCCAGATCCCTATTACAGAGGTTACACAGCACTAATGCATCAGTCTGGAGACGACTATATTCTGTAGAAAAGGGTGCAAAGGCTTTTGTTTTTGACAATCAACTGCAGTGCATGTTTTAGAGATATACATGCAGCTACCTAAACTACCTAAACCTGATCTCTGAATCTTAACTCATGTACCTTTAATAAGAGTCTGACAATATTGTAAATGAGATTCTTCATGGAAAACAGACCTGCAAACCTTGCATCACCTCTGAGGAGCATCCATTTACCTCTTCCTGCTGGCAAGAAGCGTGACTGAGCCAGAAATATGGGAAAAATGGAAGTGAAGTACCCACAGAGCTAACTTACCACAATAATTCTTGTAGTTTCAACAGTGCTGTTTCAGGTGCTTGTCTCTCTGGAGTAAATAGCCATCCCCAATCCAACACGGAGCACTGCTTTGAAGCACTGAATGTCAGCTTGGCTAGGAACGTGTGGCCAGCAGGCAGATGCCCTTGAGAGAACAAAGCTGCCTGCCAAGCTAGGCAATATTTAAAATGCTTTTGAAATAGCCTAGGAAGGTTAATTTCTTAAACCACTAGTGGAGTGGGTTGTTTTTTGGCTTTTTTTTTTTTTGCCAAAGCAAATTATTAGTCTTTATACCCCTGAAAGAGCTATTCCATTTCACAATTTTCTTGAGCACTGCAAAGGCTTTCATAGTCAGGCAGATGGTTGTAAACCCCAGGAAAAAAATAGCAGTGAATTTATTCTTTTGATAAGACCAGCTGAGAGAAAGTCAGCTTTTAAACATGGTGGATCTCCTAGGATGAGAAAAAGTGGGAAAGTTGAGCAGTACTTGACTCTATTGATTATGCTCAAAATAAGAACACTTAATTTATGTACATTCTGAGAACACTCACTGCTATTCTTTCTTACTTCAAATATCAGCTCTTTATTCTTTAAAGTTCTTCACTTAGAAAAAGACAATTTTGCCTTTTATTTATGTTTACAGTTATTCCTTATATATTTTAATGCAGAAGTAGTCACTCAGCAGAACTTTCTCTATGAATACCAACCATATTCCCAAGAGTAGTTCAGTCTTTCATCATCGTTGCTGTGCCCTTATTTGATATTTCAGATTTTTTCCATTACTGTGCTGTTCTAGGTTTTACTGTTAGCATTAGCATTGAGTACCAATCTCCCCAGCTGAAACTCAGAAATAATTTATTAGCGTTCTGTTGTGCTGATCATTCATGACACCCCACAGCAGATCCAGCAGAAATGTTATAAAGGAGGATTTGATAATACATTGAGTTTTATTCATACAGCTTTGTCTTCATTCATTTTCAGATTCATGAGATTTCGAGTACCTTGACAAAGATGGACAAATATTTTTCCACTATGCCATGAATACTTCTACAGTCACTCCAACATATCTGACATAAAGTTTCACCATTTCAACCCATCTTTGCTGATGTCAATAAAATTGAATAATTTCATCTAACAATCTACAAATAGACTCATCTATGTTTTAAATCTATGCCTTGCCTAAGCATTTTAATGATGAATCTTTTGAAGTTCTCCATCTTGAGACACAGCTGAGGTATGGTAGATCAAGTCTGGTAAGTTAATTAAAATGTATTAATAGAAAACCTTAAGCATAAAAAAAAAAAAAATTCAAGAAAAACACAGAAGAAATTGAAGTGTTAATCTCAGAAGAATTACCAAAGCAGTTACGCAGTTCCCACATTTTCTCTCTTCAGGTTTTCTCCCCAGAAGACACATTAAAATATTTACTTCTTTTGTGAAAAAGACACAAGTGAAGAGGAATATGAAAAAAAAAAAAAAGAAAAGAAACAAATCTCTATCATGAAGGCAATTCTGCATTCAGAATGTGCCTCACAAAATATTTGAATTACTTCATAGACAGTCAAATACATCTTCTCATGCTGTAAGATACACGAGTTAAATGACAGAAAAACAATTTTTTTTTCTGTTCTGAAACTTCCAGATATCCTACCCTGTGTCACAACCTTGTCTGATTTTCAATCTTTTTGTAGGCAGAGATGCAAAATAAGCCGTGGCACTGTATGCTGCATGAAGTGGTGCTTTGTGAATTGCAAGACCGATCAGTCTTACATAAGCACTATGTGTCATCCTGGATAAGTCTCTGCTGCACCTGTCTGATAACTTCAATAGACTTTAAGTTGGTATTTTAACTGAAGAGCAATCCAGAGTTTTTAATGTCAAGTGGTCAAAAGCAGGGATGCAATTACTACTAATAAGATGTATCTAAGTATATTATCAACAATTAAAAAATGGGAGAGAACAGACATTCCAATGAACTTCAATAATTTCATGAAGAATTGCCTGTTTAAATAAATATTATTTAAACCTCAAATCAAAAATCTCTCTAAGATAGGCAGAAGATCAACCCCAAATCAACATATTACCTAAGCAATCAGAAAAAAGCTTAGCTGGGACCAAACAACTCAGGCTGAGCCTCCACTAAGTAAGAGTCTTTTTATCTTGTGCCAAATTCATATTCTAGCTTCATTCAAGTATGGAGATACGCGTTAAAAAAACTACAACAGTTTTCACAGCAAATTCACAATATGATTTGCTTAAAAAGTATATTTTCTATTAAGTAAGCAAAATAGACTGCATATGGACAAGCAGAAAAGAATTTCTAAAAAAAGCCCTTAGAAATATGCTTCCCACTTCTGATGTTGGTGCAGAGCTCCGACTGATTCGCCAGGCAAAGGGGTTCCGTTTTGTTAAAATCTAAGGCTTATAGGGTTTATAAAGCTCTAAAAAAGAGTTTATAAAACCATGTCTGTAAGGTGATCTCAGAGCGAGAGACATTGCTCAAAAAGCATTAGCTACACTTAGGAAGCAAAATTTATGGTTGATTCTATGTTTTGATATTTTTAAATGCACAAGGATTTATTTCAAAAGTGAAGATGTAATAATGAATGGAATATATGATTGATATATGATTGACTGATTTTATCTGTGTTAAGTCACATGGTGTTACAGGAATGAAGCAAAGTGCTAGATGCATGCATGGAGACTTGTCTCGCTCCAATTGATAGGAGGGAGAAGAGGTTCTTTAATATCTGTATACCCAGCGTGAGAATAAGAAACAACAGTTCAAACGTTGGTCCGACCAGTTTATTACAGATCTTAATTAGGGAGATGGGGAAAGGGAGGACGGATACTATTATGAATTAGGCTAATGGGGAAGGGAAGGAGGGCAAAAGAAAAGAAGCAGCAAGGAGTCTTTATAGGAATCAACAGGGAGATAGTCACCATCATGGACCCAGCGTGGTTTCTAGTTCAGTCATTGATCTTCAGTAGTGGTGGGTCATCAGGCAGTGTTGTTCTGTTGACAATGACAGCAACAGTGACCATGTCAATGATGGCCTGTTTTCAGTGGTTCCAAAGTGGTTGAGTCAGCTCTCTTTGGAGTGACAGCTCAAATCCAAAGTGGTCGAGTCAGCTCTCCTTGGAGTGGCAGCTTCTGGCTTTGGAATCTCAGCAGGAAACTCCTTTGTTTCTATCTTCATGGCCTTGCCAGCAGATAAGAGGGAGCAGGGAGGCACCAACTTGTATCTTGCCTTCACAGGATATAACGGCATCATCCCCCAGCCTCCCATAGCAAACAGGAGTTATTTGGTCACAGGCTACATCTTTGGCCAGTAAACAGTCCTGAGCATTATCTTCCAAGTTAAACAGTTCCAAAGAAATGCTTTCAAATGTAAAATTGTCCACATACTGACGTTATTGCCACATGGCAACACCCATCTCTCATCTCCTAGAGTCTTATCACAAGAAATAGCTCAGAAAGCAAGCTTTGAACCAAAAAGCAAAGAAAGTCTCATACAAGACTATAAAACAACTCATTATTTGTCAGAAGCATATAAGGCATCTAACATGGCAGTGGGAACACAGAGCTTAGAAAGTTCAATTTGCAATACAGAACTAGAGCTCAGGGTCGCAAAACAGGGTGTGAGAAATGTTCTACTATATCTGTGGGAAGCTTTACATGCTCCACAATAGAGCCAACAATTTAAAAGGACATTGCTCTTTCTTCAGATTTCTCCCTAGCATTAGGATACAAAATATCATATGATGTCCTTCAAGTACTTGCTATGCATTACTGCTTGACCCATATCTTCCATATATCCATGTCACCTACCTCGGAATATAACACAAGTATATTAATAAATAAATAACATTCAGGAAACACTGCATGAAATCTAATCTATCTGAAAATCTCAGTATTTGAAATTAAGAATTTTTCCATCTTTTCTTTTAAAAAAAACAACCACCTTACAGTTTCTGCTGGCATAATATAGGATAATGGAAGACTATGTATTTGTGAAATGCTAGATAAATGAAATAACAGGTCAACTAAAGCTACAACAAGCTTTGCTTTATTTATTTCTGTATTTTATGTTCGGTAGATTTAAAAATTTTATCCTTTTCCCCCCAGTGCAGAAGAAAATTTACTTGTAATGTTTTCTCTCTGTACAATCCTTATTCTTGTCCTGCCTTGGCTAGCTCTCTTCTTGTTATTAATATCACCCGAGTGAAAATACGGGAGTTCTGTGGCTTGCCTTCTTAATAATGAATAAAGGTGATGCATTGTATGAAACTGCCTCAATAATTTACAAGGTAATATCAAGCAAAGACTAACTCTAGTGGTCTGCAGAAAATATATTGCACTAAAAAAAAAAAAAAAAAAAAGATTTATAAGCTGCGTAGATGTTAAAATGCTAAACTTAAGTACTGAGTTCCTAGTCTATTTGAAACATTCAAGTTTCAACACCAAGCATGGCTGTCTTCCTACTTGTTTTAAGTAGAAAATTATTTTCTATTTATGTCTTTTTTTTATTTAACTTAGAGCACACATTACTCTGACAGAATACACTTTTACCTTTAACTCTACGCATAAATAAACAGAAGAGAACAAAAGGGTTTAGTGATTATGTCACCATCTCTGTTTTTGCACTTAAAGGTTGATGGGAAAGCAATGTGGGGTCACCTATCCCCCCTGCATATAACTGGAAGAGACAGAAGAACATCCAAATACGCATTTTTAAGATATTTTTCTCTCTAATTCTTTATAACAAAGGATGTCCGGTTATTTTCATCTGAACTAAAACTCAACTTCCAGCAAGAACTGATCTCATATATTTCTGTTGCTTTTGTACTCTTTACTGCCCACATGACACAAACAGTCATATTGTGATGAAGAACTGTCCCTGGGAAGTTATAAACAGAGCTTTCAGGATAGCATTTATCACTGAAATGCCAAAGAACAATCAAAAATAATAAAATCATGTATATAGTGTTAAAAACATATGCATTTGAGATATTTTATAAAAGCTTCAGTGAAACAAAAATGGAATACCACTTGCTACAGTTACAGGAGCGCTGAACTCCGGAGGTTTTCCAATACTATCCATCCTGTGACATTTCTATTGTAGCCAAATTACCATAGTCAACAAACGTACATTGTGAAACAGACAGAAGCAATAGTAACCTGTGGAATCTTGATTATCCAATCAGAGAAAACATAAAGATCCAAGTCGATCATAGAATTCAAGTATGCCTAGAGAAACATCACTCATTCAAATACTGCCAAAGTTGTATCTAGGCACAGACATACTCAAAACCTGCACTTCTTGAAGAATGCACAGATGAATTAACAGTGTAGTATAAGCCAACCTAAAATAATTAATACTTAGAGGTATGCTATTTGTATTACAACAATGTCCTAGATACAAAATATTTTTTTTTATCCCAGTGTTCTATCATATTTTAACAGCTAACCAAAGCCTTTGCTTGTAAGGGGAGAAAGATACCTTACAGCCTTGCACACAGTACTTGTACCATGACAGTAGTGTAAAAAGTGAAGAAGAAGTCTTCAGCAGTAGCACTGCTGCATGCAGAAAAGGTAATGGTAAATCTGATGAGCTGTTTAAAGTTTGTCCCATATACCAGGACTAGAGAAAGGGTACTTAAGGAGAGCAGTGATATGAGTAACCTTACATTCTGGCACCAGATGCTAAGTCAGAAATAAGTACTAACCACCAAACTGTTTCAGTGAACAGCAAAACTGTAAGCTGTATTTTAGAAGTACTTGCATTTATCATCATAGAACCGAAAGAATCTATATTGAGTAAAATAATTTAATTATAATCTATATCGTTATTTTATTTTACTTACATATTTACTAGAATGGTGTTGAATATACCAGCCTTAACCTGTCTCTAAAGCTTTGTCTTTCTTCACTTGGAATTCATAATTCTCACACATTTTCCATATATAAGAATTCCATCTTAAGTTCAAAACAGCACTATTATAGCTACAGAGTGACCATAAAAATGTCATGATTTATGTAAGATACAAAGACTGAATGATAGTACCATCTTTCCAACAAACTACTGTCCAAATGCATCAAAAAATGTATTAAGCTTAAAAGAGTTGGAAATCAAATGGAACCGGACTTACTTGACTTCAGATAAAAAGAATAATTAGAGAAAATTTCATATTTCTGAGCTCTGATAGTGAATTTAATCCTTCATTTAACAATCAGAAAGCTAAGAACATAACTATAAAATACAGTTTAAAATGTTAAATCATCTTCATTTTCTTCTTCGTTCATAGAACAATAATTGTAACCTTTGATGCTTGGAGTATTTTATTATCTCTTTTAGGTTAGAGGGATTTTTCAGCCAGAATATTATCCAAAAGCTTTACAAAAAATTGTCAGATACATGAAAAGCATATCTAGGTACAAACATGCTATATGACCACAGAAAAACCTGTATTCTCTTTTGTACCTGATGAAAATCTGTTTCATGGCCCCCTTAGCTCTTGTTAAAACTAATGCCTTTAACTTGAGGATCAATTTTGTGAATAAAATCGACTATTTTAAGATGCACAGACATATGTTGAATGAAGTGCCAGAGTAATATCCTTCCTTCCCTTGAACTGCTTTGTTAAACCTGAAGATACTCAAAAGTCTACTATTTCTCTTATTGTCATCTATTTTTACTTTTCTGGGTACTGAGACTGTCTGCGTCTTCAGATGTCCTCAATCCTCTTAAGCCACAGAAGCTATGTCTGATGAATTGCAAGTGAAGCACCTTATGGAAAGTTACTTATACACACACAACATCCAGCAAGTATATGAAGCAGAAAAGCATTACAGATCTCCTGTTTAGCAAGTATTTGCCTAAAAGCAACCTTTTAAGTGACTGTTGTGCATGCACATAAAAAGAAAATCCACTGTAATTTGACAATATCAAGTACTCTTTGATAACTGAAGCCTTATATAGCATTGTTTTCTAGCAATAAGACCGTCCTCAGAACTTCAGTGGAAGTGAAATGTTTTTAAAATTCAGTACAACCATCTGCATAAACAGAAGTCAGGATTTGCAGGAAATTGTTTTTTTCAATAAAGGTAACCGACAAAGTTCAATGTTAACCATTTTATTCTCTTCTTTGCACCACTTCTCATTCAAAATTCAGAACTGCTAATAAAGGGCCACAGTCGCTTACAGTTACTGAACACAAGCTGTCTTATCAACTCCTGAAGCACTGTGTGCTCAGATCCTTATTTGCATACTTTCAAAGAGCCTCTGCAATAGTTATCATTAGAAAAAAAAAAAAAAATCAATATTTGTCAGAAGCCCTCATTGTCAATTTCCACTACCAATCACTCATTCCAAAGGAAAATTGGAAGCATGGTTTCACTATCTATTGTGGGTCAGATCATCTGTGACGTTCAATTGTTTTTAATCAGAATCCATTGAACCATTTAAGATTAAGCTCATCATTTTCCTTTACCTAGCTATTCTGTTGGACCCGATACTATCACAGATTTTAACAGCAGAGTTGTAACAACATGAACGATATTGAGCCAGAGCATAGTGAGTTTTTCTCCCAGCACATAAGGTAAATTTTCTTTGAAGGCTAACTTTCAGGGCCAAGTATGTGAAATCCAGTTAATTAAATAAATGTATTATTGCTTAATGATATGTTAATAATGTTCTAAGGCAAAATAATGAGTGGGTGGAGGGGAGGAAATGAAGCAGGCACAAAGAGAAACCGGGTTACTATTATAAGGGATCATTCCATCTCTCAGATAATTTATTTTCATTGTTCACCCTTATTTAATTTGCAAAGAGAAAGGTGAGATATCCATACTGATAGATCTTAGCTTTAGGATGTTCTTTCCAGAGAATGCATTACAGCCTACCCATGTAGTGAATGAAATATGAAACAATTTAATGTGGCAGAAATGTATCCTTGAGGCTGCAGTTGTCAAAATATATGTACAAACTTTCTAATATTATTCCATTAGATCATTATTCCTGATATGTTGTCATACCATCTAATTCAAATGTAGCCAGCTCTCATGCCATTACACTACTATCTGGTGACAGGGACAGTAAAAGATAATTCCTTCCATTCAACACTTGACAATTCTTTTCCAAAACAATTAGTTAATAAAAATCTAAATGTACTCAAGAAATATTTAGGCAAAATTTGGATTTCAAGTGCTGAGACAAAGTTTCTTCGTATGCATTTATAAAAACCTCTTTTTCTATGCAGCAACAGTCTGACAAGACTCGCTCAAAGTTATAGCTAATTATAACCAACAAATTTAAGCAATTAATGAAAACTTTCAACTGGTACAGAAGTTATCAGCTCATAAGAATAATTGTTTAGCTGATAAAGATGTTAATTGAACTCATATTTGAAACTCTAGTAAACTTATTGCCTGTGTGCCGGAAAATACCCAGCAGAATTATTAAGCAATATCATAACTGATCAGTCTTCATGAAAATCAGATTGCATATTTGAAGAAAAACAGTTGAAGAAAGAAATTAAATGCCAGAAAATAAACTTCAGTCTTCAACGTAATTATTCATCCATTAATAATATTTAGAGATTTAGTATATTTTAGTTAGCAATTTTTTCCACACTGGTTCATGACGCGAAATCAGTTTTCTCAGAGCTTCAGATCCCAGCTAGAAGCAGTTGAATCAGCCCTGGGGCAGGGAAACCCATACAGTTCTGCAGATTACTGGAGACATGCAGTGAGCCACAGCTTTTTTTCCCCCCCTCTCAGACTGTTTCTCAGGATGCTCCAGAATCTCAAAGTTGTGGCACTTTACAAACTTGTAATTCAAATGTATCAACTTTAGTGAATTTCAGTGGTCAACATGGCTGAGAAAAGACTCAGAACTTCTTAAAGGCGCCTTTGAGTGGCTCAGTTTAGATGATCACATTGAACCAGACCAGCAGCAGCAATCAGAATTAGAGATATGACATCTTTTCCAGATTCATTCCTGAAACAATATGGTAATTCTTGAATTTGAATAAACATACAATGATCCTTATTTTGCAAATTGCCAATTCCGCAAGGTAAGAAATAAAAGGGACACTTCTGCTGCAGGAAATAACTACAGATCTCACTCACTCAAATTACTGCTGCTCCCCTCTGTAGTTTATGTACCATATTATTCTGCGGATCTTAAAAAGCTAAGTCAAAAAGTTCTATGAGTTCAGGGTGAAAAATGTGTATCATAAAATGCAGTGCTTTTATGTAAGGCTATTGGCTATTAAGCAGTGTTGTTTTCCAAGGTACATTTTATGTCTTTTTATGTCTTTTATCATTTTATGTCTTAAATTCATAGATTTGCTCATAAAGCTAGTATTTTCCTTAGAGTCCAATAGTTGCATTCAAAGACGAAAGAAAATACAAGTTAACTAACTTAGAACATTCTTAAAATTAATTTTTAATGTGAATAATATGTATATATGAAAAGAACTAGATATAGTTCACCATAATAAGTGGGTAGTATCAACTCCCAGCAAAACTAAAATAGGTTATGCAAATTTTAATGGCTACAAAATTAAATAAAAATTATTTTACATTCATTAGACATGTAACATGCTTATGACTTAACTGAGATGTGAATTATAGGTTTCATCATGCATTATCATCAGCTACACAACATTGTCAACCTATCCCATGTCTTAATACCACATTTCTAAGCAACCTCCTTTACATGAGAAAAAATAGCTATCCACAGTGCTATTTCTTCAATTTTCTTGCTAATAGTTTACCTTTAATCTCCATGACTTCTGAAATCAAGATTTCACCCTATGTATATGTAACAGTAAGCATCTTCTTGCTTTATGTGGAGGAAAAAAAAGTCTCATGCGATTTCTAGGTGCCTCAAATTTGCAAGTACCCAAGTGACATTCATCTGCAAGATGATTAAAAAGTAATCCTTTCTCTGGAGACAACTCCAGCTCAAAAGAATCACTACATCTAGCTCACCTCTGATTCACCAGGAAATTTCCCTACTTCTCTATCAAGGAAATCATAAGAGTAATATATTCAGCATATTATTAAATACAAATGTAATGTAGAAAATGTAATCTTCCATTACATTAGTTGATTTTTTTCCTGTGAATATCCTTGTTAAAATAAGAAATGCTATTTATACACAGTATTTTTCTGCACATATCTACCATGGAAATATGGAAGAGATCTCCCATCCATCAACATGAAGCTGAATTGTATTTCACAGAATCATAGAGCAACCTGGGTTGAATAGGACCACAATGCTCATCTGGTTCCAACACCCTGCTGTGTGCAGGGTCATCAACCACCAGACCAGGCTGCCCAGAGCCACATCCAGCCTGGTCTTGAATGCCTCCAGGGATGGGGCATCCACAGCCTCCTTGGGCAACCTGTTCCAGTGCTCCTGTTCCATCCTCTGTGTGAAAAACTTCCTCCTAATATCTAACCTAAACCTCTCCTGTCTCAGTTTAAAACCATTCCCCCTTGTCCTATCACTATCACCCTCATAAACAGCCGTTCCCCCTCCTGTTTATGGGCTCCCTTCAAGTACTGAAAGGCTACAATGAGGTCTCCCCAGAGCCTTCTCTTCTCCAAGCTAAACAAGCCCAGTTCCCTCAACCTTTCCTCACAGGAGAGGTGCTCCAGCCCTCTGACCATCTTAGTTTACTCCTCTGGCCCCGCTCCAAGAGCTCCACATCCTTCCTGTACTGGGGGCCCCAGGCCTGGATGCAGCACTGCAGATGGGGCCTCACAAGAGCCAAGTCCAAATCATACTATAAATACAGACTGATCTATTCCTGTCCTTGTTCCTCCCATCTGAGTTTAAAATGAGTAATTAGTACATCTTAGTTTCTAAGTAAATATTATTACTGGCACATTGGTCAGGCCCATACCAAATATGTAACTCTTTAAGACAACTTGTTGATTTTGTGCCCTGGGAAGTGAGCTTTCATCAAAGATTTCTCTGCACCCCTCCTCTGTGTTCCTCGTTCCCTATCTCTCCCTATCTCATTTCTTCCAGCTATTTTTCCAATTTTTACAGAAACTGTTTCTTTGAGACTTATGTCTTCTTATCCAATTATGCTGAATTTGGATAGCAGCTTAAAAAAATACTGCAAGAATAAGTGACAGGCAGATACGCACAAACACACATGCATGCACACAGTGTGATTATTTTAAAGTCCTGCTAAAAGTTAAATTACCTCAACACCTACATTTGATTATAGACCATGCGGAGTGAAATCAAATGCTAAAATATACAAAAACAACCTGAGTTTATATCAAAGCTATACATTGTGTTGGTATTTTAAAATGCGATTCCTCACAGAACTCACTTATTTTGTGTTTAAAAAAAAAAAAAAAAAAAAGGAAAAGAAAAGAAAGTTAGCATCACGTGACATTTCTGAGCTGGTGGACCAACCCGCACTGAAGCTTCATTTGGTTCCATTAAGGAATCAACTGTCTCGAAGTTGTTAGCTTCCAAAACTGCCTTCTGTCAGTGAATACTCTATTTATACTGTTTGGAAAGGAGGATAATCTTTCTTGCAATGGAGAAATGTTGAGCTGCAGCATGTTCACTTTTTTTTTTTTATTTTGGCTTGGCATGTACTGCTCCTCAGAGCTCCCAGACAGCTCTGACCTTCATTTTTATCGTGTTTTTCATTGTGCATGTACAGTTAACATGAGCAGGAGAGGTGACAGAGAGAAAGCAGTGCCTTGTCTTTTTGGACCCTCCTCCCATTAGAGTTGTAACAAGCCATATGAATTAAAGTAGCATCAAAAATATGTTCTTTTTCTCTTTTAAAGAATCTAAGATATTGCCCTCTGCTTCCTGGAGAAAGAACCTACTCATAAAGATATGCTGTATGCTTTTCTTCTAAAAATAGGCTTGTGATAACATTTAAAAGAAAAATGTCTTCCCTCTAACATATCTACTGTTAAATAATGCAAGTACGGCAATATTTTACGGAGTGACAAACACCTCACTCTTGACAATCCTACCTGAAATCCATGGCATCACATAGACAAGGCAGTGAGTGATCCTATTCAACCGCAGCCAAGCATATTTCAAGTGATTGCTTTAGGAAATCTAGTTTCCCACTGCAATTAATGAAAAAGATACCAAAAAAAGGGTAATATTGTCAAATGACTTGAACACCAAGTTACATTAGGATCAAGAGCATCCTGAGTTCTCTCTCCCTCCGTGCCTGTAGATAGAATGTGACTGTCTGATCTGGACCAGTTTTGGTCATTTTACAATCTAGTTAGCACAAAATGTGCTTAATTTGGGTATACAGCACTTTTTCCACAGTATCAGAATTTGTTGCTAGTATTCTGGGAAGTATAAGGCTACATTTTTTTCATTCCAGATTTACACAGAAGATGAGCTTATCTTCTCCAGTTATAGTAACTGTAGAAATGAAGAGAGCACCATCTTTATAAATTACCAAGCAGTTACTTAGCTACACAGAATCTCCTTCAGTCATACGCTGATCTTCTTTGTGCTTTCTATGAACTGTTCCACAGACTCAAATGCCCACAGACTACTGGTGCTTCCCTGCTATTATTCCATCCCAGGTACACCTGGTTCTGTGCTTATCTGTAGGATGCACGATGTGAATGGTTTCATTCTTCTCCTGTTCTGAAAAGATTCAATTTGTCTGATATTAATAATGATTAGTAATATTATGTTCAGTTGATTTTGATTATTTCACTTCCTCTACACTCACATTTATGATAAGATTTTCACAAGGTTTTTCAAACAGTTCACTATTCATCATCTGTGTGACCTGTAAAAAGATTTATGTAAGCCAAGCACTCAATCACCAGAGCCTACCTCAGACTGCAAATGCCATCAGTGTTTTCAGTTTAATATATACATGCATATATAAGGATGAAAGTCAGTGCAGAATTATAGTCTTGCACATAACAGCACTTAATCTTCTAAATCTCCATTTTTGAAATGAGAATCAGACTAATATAATGAGTTAACATAAATTTGGCCTGACGTCTAAATTGCACTGAAGGATAAAGAGATACAGTCCTTTAAGAATTTATTTTTCATCTCTTTTTTTTTAAAGCTAAAAATTTTAAACAGAACATTTTACTGATGGAGTAGCTAAAACTTATATTTTTCAAAACCGTTTTTTCAAAACATTTAGACATACATGTTCACATTCCATACTTGAAATCATCAAGCATTCTAATTATTCCACACACTTTAGAGAATTACTCATGGTGTTGAAAGATAAAATTTAGGAAAGATGAACATACATAATTGATGCTAAAACTGCTCATATTTCAACAATTAAACACTTAAAATACTTTTTTTTTTTTTTAAAAAAAAAAAAAGAAAATACTATTGATTTCTGAAAGTTTAAGCAGAAGAAAAGCTTTTCAAAGAAGACAATTAAAGAAAACAAAGAAACGCTGTTCCTCATACCAATTTTTAGGATATGGCATTCAATTACTCAGGTATCATATGACAAATCTGAGCGACCTCACATTACTTTGAATTGAAATACAGCTATCCTCAGTAAGACCATTCTCCAAACTGAGTAACTGCTGCCGTCTGGAAGTCATTGAATTGACTGAAGTTATTTACGTCTCATGTGGAGACTAGAAATAGTTGTCAATGTAATCTGAGATGAGTGAATGAAAAAGCATGGATTCCACCCATGTGAAATCAGTGGATTTAACCAAGTGTTGTACAGAATACATAATTGAGTATACTCATTTGTTTTCTTTGTTTAGTAAGCTTGATTGTCCTCTCATTTCTTCTATTTCAGCAGAACAGCCAATTTAAATCCTATTCTAAGACTCCTGAAATGTCCCCATCAACACTAACAAACTTTCAATCTGCCTTGTAGAGAATTCACTACTTGAAGATTTTCTTACAGGGAAATCATTTTTTCCAATACTTGCCTTTTCTGAAGACAAAGAAAAAAAGAAAAAATAATAAGTCAAGAAACATCATAGAAAAATGTAGTTAAATGGAGTCTACTGGCGTTTGCCTAACAATAGGTTTTCTACAGCATTGAAATTTCTTGAGGATGTCTAGTAATACAGTGTCAGGAAACAGCTTCAGAAAAAAAAAAAAGAACATTCCAGCGCCTTGTTGGTATTACATTCACACACCCAGCTGCCTAATCCAATTACTCTAATTTAAAAAAAAGAATGATTTGTATTTTCTAATGAATATATCTTGTAGAAACTGTACTTTACGTTGCATGCTTCTGTAACTTAGACAAAAGGTTTGGACAATCTACCAGAATAAATCCTTTGGAACAACAAATGAGACTTCACACTCTCACAGATTTTTTAAAAAACTTTTAAGAAATCATGTAGCTTTATAAATACTTATCTTGAGGTGAACCATTGAGATATCTTCATTTAAATACAAACCTAGCCGCAGTGTCTGAGGCCCTACTTTGCTAAAACTTTTAAAGCTTTCCTAGGATACGTGGGAGACATGAAATCAGTACAGCTCTCTAAGAACTGCTTGTTGCAGAAAGCATGAAAGCTGAGTGCCAGGACCTGGACCCCTGAGGGTCCCTTGCCACAGGAGCACTCCAGTGTTGACATCATTTGGAGCAACTGTGACCACTGTGGGAGGGTCTCAGTAACCCTTCTGACATAGACCTGCAAGAGCAGCACTACTTCAAGCAAACTTTTCCTCTGTTTTTGAAATTAACATTTTTACATGACTTATTAAATCTATTAACTCAGCTATTTCATTGTTCAGTACATAAGAGTTCATTAAAAATACACTATTGGATGCTTAACAACAACATAATTGATATAAAGTATTAGAAGTTACAGTTAACGATCACGTTTGTTATAACATGATGATAGGAGAAAGATCATCAGTATTATTTATTTTACATTGTCTCAGTAAACATTATTATTCATTGAACATTGCTAGCACATTTTAATAATCTCATCTTTTATTTATTAACTGAATAACGAAAACCAATTATGTGCAAGAACTTGCTCAGATTTTTACAGCTTTTTGTATATTGTATTCGCACACGAGAGCAAATAATACATCAGTACACATGAGATTTCATCAATGCCTTAGGAAATCACTTTACAGAATCACAGAGGTTGGAAAAGACCTCTGGAAATTGCCCAGTCCAGCTGTGTCCAACCCACAGCCCTGGCGTGCCAGAACTCTCACTGCTGCCTCTCCCTGCCCCGTGCCATCATGGTGGCAGCTTGTCTCGCTCCAATTTATAGGAGGGAGATGAGGTTCTTTTAATATCTGTATACCCGGTGTGAGATTAAGAAACAACGGTTCATATGTTGTTGCATCCAGTTTATTACTAAAACTTAATCAGGGAGACAGGGAAGGGAAGGAGGGCGATAGAAAAGATGGAAAAGAAGCAGGAGTTGCGTAATCAGGGAGATGGGGAAGGGAAGGAGGGCGATAGAAAAGATGGAAAAGAAGCAGGAGTTGTGTAAAGCGAGTACAGTCACCAGCAGGATCCAGCAGCAGTCCCGTTGCACGGTGTTTGAAGGTCCCAGGCAGACGCAGCAGAAGACGGGGAGCAGCAGCGTGGCCGGCCTTGAGCAGCAGGCAGGTAGACGAAGAAGTCGAGGAGCCAATTCTTGAAGCAGCAACAGCGGTCAGGCAGCAGGCTCAGGAGAGTTCGACAGTATGCAGGAATCACCTCAATCTTCCGGAATCCCTGTACCCTCGTGGTTTTCAGTTCCTCTTTTATCCTCCTTGTTCTCCTGCCTACGGTCATTGAGCACCCTCTAAGATGGCCCATCATCCGGAGATAGGTCCACACAAAGGAGCACTTCACAGCTATTTAGCTGCAGTTCATCTCGCTCTGTCGCCCCTGGCCTTGTTCCCCCAGACAAAGGATCTCACAACCTTTGCCTAGGGCTTGCCTGGACTTGTCCATCTGTCTCCTTAAGACAAAGGTTTTCACGGTCCTTGCTCGGGACTTGTCTGGACTTGAACAAGTCCATCGGTGTTCCCACCAAACTTTGAGACACAGACGTTGACAGAGTAATATCTTACACAGCTCTACCTTGACAAGCAGCCCAGCGTGGCCCGGGGCATGCACACATCACTCAGGACCAAGTAATGGTGTGCTATTAATCCAATTTGGGATGAAACCAGGGCACAGGAAGGGCACACTACAGTGCTAACTCAAGTTACAACAAGTAAGTTCATGGATTTCTACGCATTGGCTAAAAATAGTCCTGTAAACAGCAAAAAATATGCAGCTCTGCTTTCTGTTCTGATAGAGCAATTTGAGAATGGCTTACAAGATTGCAAAAGCAAACCAAACCAAGTTCTCTTGTTTGAGACTATTTTCAAGCAACATAAAAAATTACCTGCAAATTTTCTAATGGAATGTACAGAGTTGAAATCTAATATCTCATCGTGTCTATTTACCAGACTTTTGTAATCACTATCAGAGAAAATCAGAGAAAAATACCCCTCACTTCACAATCACGCTATTTGTATGCATGCTAAAGGGGAGACGGAAACAAATACCTGGTTGAATACAGATTATGCTTACCAGAAACACTGTTCTGCCTTCTCATCTGCTACCAAAATAACAGGAAGTTCCAGAGTTACAAAGAGTTTACACAAAACAGCAGGTTCCATATGCCACTTGTAATTTCCATCAGCTCCAGAAGACCTACTTGATAAGTTACAGAGGTGAGTTCAGTTCCTGGTTATCATGTTATATCTTGCACAGCTGCCTTTGAGACTCCTGCATAATCACTAATGAGAGATCTGTTTAAACAAGCAGTAACCATAAAATAAAAAAATATATTGAAATTATTTTAAAAATACATCCCAAAACAATGCAAATTAAATGTGATGAAGATAATGTTTCTTGGTAAGTGAAGAAGAGTAAGATTTGGTAAAACTAACCTCTGAAAGCTGCTACCTTAACAAAAGTTTTGAATTGAACACAGGAGCCCAATCCAGAATTCCTACCTCCAATTCTAAAAAACATACATTAACATACAGAAAAGAGAAGAATGCTATCAGATCTCTCTGCTTCACTGCCTCACAGAACACTTCTGAAGTAGCACAGATATTTCTGCCTCTTAAGACTTGCTTTACATACACTACTTCATTCACAGAGAGTGAATCAGTGCTTGAAGAGCTTGACACTGCATTGGCAGAATGCTTAAGGGTTTAGTTTCATTTTTAAATAACATGTATATGGTTGCAAAATGAAAATCAACTTGATACTTTTGACAAACATGGGAAAAAAAGAGCCTGGAACAAGGAAGATGAGAAAAAGTAGCACTGCATAGTTTCTCGGGAGCATTCATTTGCATAAGAACACATTTTGCAACTAGTAGTGGTAGTACTAGTAGTGATTTATGAAAGTCAGTTCTTGCTGCAAGCCATAGTCCTCCTCCAGGAGGACTTAATGGACATACCCTTGGGCTGCTTGTGTAGTAGTTTTGTCTTTGTCTACCGTCTGTGCCACAGGGTGCCCAGTGACAACAAGTTTCCCTAGACCCCTTGGATTCCTTCTGTTTCCATCCAAACCATTCTCCTAGGGAAAAAAACATTGAGTGCTGAGCAATGATAATTTGGAGATGCACCCAAATTGCACAATTAAAAATAAGACCTGATGGAGAATGACAATGTGATTTAGAAAAGGTGAAACTTATAGGAGTCCTTTGCCCATCTGGTTTCAAAGTAACTTGTAGGAATATCTCTGCCTATTGACAGCAGGCAAGATAATGACACCTAAGTAGGGAATGCTTAATTGAAAGAATAGTCACAGCAAAAAGTTGGAGACAAACACTAGCTGAAACGAATTCTTATACAATTTTCATTTAAAATTACAATTAAGAATGATTTCACTGAAGTGAGAAAGTAATTGGTTGACTACTTGGCTATAGAAAGCAAGCCATAGTCACCAGCAGTTTTTCACCATAAAGTGTTCAGTCAGCTCCAGCTAGGAACAGTTGCATTTTATAAGATTCTAAGAAGTTTATATTTTTACCACTGAGATAATCATCACAAAACCATACTTCGTACCAGGCATAGGGGAATTGGAATTTGATAGGAAGTACAGTAGTATGCTAAAATTTGATTATGTAGATTGTACGGTATACTAGGAGAATTCACTTCCTTAAGGACTTCAAAAAGTAATTCAGCTATGGCACAGGCAATGCTGTAATGATGCCACTTTACTGCGGCATTGTGCCAGGCAGAGAAAATGGCATGTATTTGGCAAGGATTCTTCAGAGAGCGACTTAAGTTCACTGTCAAAACTAAAACTACACTAGCTTTAATCCATAAAAAATAATCTCATTTTTAACTATAATGCAAACTAAATATATATATATATATTTTAACTTCTCACAAAAAGGTTGCGGCCAGCACGCCTTGACATAGGGATTTAGGAAAAGGGGACTATCAAAGAATCCAACATGTGAATTTCTCAAAACACAGAAAGGACAGAAGAATGAAGAGCTTGCACTGTGTTTCTTGCTAGTAAGTAAGCAAGCAGACTTCTGTATGGTGAAAAGCCACCTTTAAAAGAAAATTGTTTCTATTACAAAATAGAGAAAAGCATCATCCTGGCCCTGAAATTTCTGGGCTCAGGGATGTGAGAAATATTAGAATCCTGGCTGCCAGTGAAGACTGAAGCAAAGGACTCTTTCTTCTGTTGAAGCCAGTTCTTCTACATTTAAGGGAGGAGGTACACTTGGTTTGGCTCTCTTCTGGCCAGTGTACCTGTAGAATGTATTCATATTGTTTTTCACATCTCTTACCAAGTTCAGTTCTGCCTGCGCTGTGGCCTTCCTGATCCCACATCTGCAAGCCTGGATGGCATCCCTATACTCTTCTCAGGTGAGACACCCTTGTTTCCAGAGCTTGTACGCACCTTTCTTTGCCCTCAGCGTGCCCAGCAGGTCTTTGCTGAGCCATGCCGGTTTCCTACCTCCTCAGCCTGCTTTCTTATTCAAAGGGATGGAAAGCTCTTGTGCTCTCAGGAAAGCATCCTTGAAGAGGAGCCAGCTCTCCTCAACATCTTTAAGGACAGCATCCCAGGGGATGCCAACAATTCCTTAAACAGCTTCAGTCTGCTTTTCTTGAGTTCAGGGTCCTGACCCCACTCTGCCAGGCCCACATCCCTCGAGATCATGAATTCAACCAAGGCATGGTCACTCCAGCCTAGGCTGCCTCCAACCTTAACGCCTTTAATGATCTCCTCTGCACTGGTGAGCAGCAGGTCCAACAATGCTTTACCTCTGGTCGGTCTGTCCAATACCTGAACCACAGAGTTATCAATGCATCCCAGGAGCCTCCTGGACCTCTTGCAGCTCACCATGCGGTCTCTCCAACAGATATCCTGATGGCTGAAGTCCCCCACCACCAGGAGGGCCAGTGAGCACAATGCTGCCAGCATCTGAAGCAAGAAAGCCTCTTCAACAGTCTCCCCTTGATCAGGTGGCCTATAGTATACTCCTATCACCAGCTGGCCTTTATTAGTCCTGTCCCTACTGGTTATATTCTTGAACTGAAACTGGCAGGTCTTGTTTCTATAAAATAGAGCTAAGACCAACCTGGGTCAACTCGATTCATTCAGTGCCGGATGAAGTCAGACTTCAGTTTATTGTAGAGACAGCATCCGTTTACAATGTACCTGCTCTAGAAATGTTGCTTATGATATCCTCCAAAGCGTCATAACTTCTGTACCTAACATTCTTCTATTAGGAAAACAGCTCCATCCAGTTTCCCACATTTTTGTTAAGTAGCATTGATTTAACTATCACTTAGGTATGAAATTGAAATTAAGCAGAAATACCTAATTTTCTGAACTGGGACCAAAACAACTAGTTAGTGCCATACAGATCATATATTTATAAAATTTCAAATATGAAAAATAAAATTCACAATTCTGGTTTCAATGAAGCAATTTCTAAAGATAAAAATAAAAAACACTTTATTTTAACCTTTACTAGTAATTCAAACTACCATCAGTAAAATTACATTATGCAGATTGAGTTAATTGGTGTTTTTGCTGAAGACTTTTACCAACTAAGAAGAATGCCTACTTCCCTTTCTCTTCCTCCTTCTACTTTAATTTCAACACTGGCAAAGGAAAATCGTCATTAAGAGCTAACCATTTCCTCTGTTATTATCATATATTCAAGCCAGAAACTGTGTTTCCTGATTGTTACTGCAGTAAGGGTGTTTACTCATTTATTTACTCAGCAAAAGCTAAGGTACTTTTAAGAATTGTTTCGATACACAGCAGACTGTAACAGTGCTGGAACAGCAAAGGGTTTACTTATTTAATTTTTCAACTACATTCCAACTATTACAAAGGAGCTCCGCTCTTTCTTCCATGCTGTCTCGCTCCAACTTATAGGAGGCAGATGAGGTTCTTTTAATATCTGCATACCCAGCGTGAGATTAAGAAACAACGGTTCAAATGTTGATCCAACCATTTTATTATAAATCCTCATCAGGGAGACAGGGAAGGGAAGGAGGGCGATAGAAAAGGTAGGAAACAAGCAAGAATCACATAAAGCAGGAATAGTCACCACCAGGATCCAGCAGCGTCCCATTGCATGACATTTTGAAGGTGCTAGGCAAAAGCAGCAGGGGGGAAGAGCAGCAGCAGCGTGGCCGGCCTTGGGCAGCAAGCAGGTAGCAGGAGGCAGTCGCAGAGCCAATCCGGGAGGAAGCAGCAGGACTCAGGTAGCAGACCCAGGAGAGTCCGTCAGCATATAGGAATTCTGTAGTGAGGAATCTGACTGCAGGCACCTTTGTTCTTCTTCAGCATTGTGGTAGAGTGCAGAGCAAGTCCAGGAGGGAGAAAGCACAAGTCGTGAGGCTTCTCACAGCAGAAACCTCTTCTTCATGAGGAATCAGTTGCCAGAAAACTAAACCTCGTGATCGTATGTCCCCATTTCATCCTTCCTTTTCTGCCTACGTGACATCCCTGGGTGCTTGAGCAAGAGTCATGTGAATACCCCGAGATGGCCATCTTCCTCAAGATAAGTCCACACAGAAGACCACTTCACAGCCATTAAACTGCAGCCTATCTTTCTCATTGCCCCGGCCTTGTCCATAAGTGCCCCTCAGACAAAGGATTTCACAACCCTTGCCCAGGACTTGCTTGGACTTGTTCATCTGTGTCCCCAGCAAGCTTTGAGACAATGATGCAAAAGAATAATCTCTAACTCATGCCCATACAAACAGCAGCAATACCCCCTAGGTATATGCTAGCGTTAATTGTTTCTACCTCTGTTTTTGACTGTCATTCCTGAGGTTAGTTATTAAGCAAAAATCAATGAAAGCAAAAGAACAGGGAAAGTTTTTAAGAGTTTTTTTCATGCTCTGGAAAAATAAGGTAAAAATGCTAATTGTTAGTAGTATTTTTTATTGTTTTTGTTTTCCTTTGTTTGTTTGTTTTTGTATGCTGTGTATATTTCAGAGTACTGTTGCTTGTATTGTGCTGAGCACCAAAACTGTTCTCTCTGCAATTGGCCTAGAAAGCATAAAATTATACAGCTGAGTCTGGATGGATGATGCTTCTTACGCTCACCTGCAAATTCATCTGCACAATACACACGATGCCTGCGTTTTATTTCAGTTCTATATCAGGCTTAAGGTCTGTGGTTAGAAAAGTCACTGTGAATTAAAAAAAAAAAAAAAAAAAAAAAAAAAAAAAGAAAAAAACCCAAACCAATAAAAAAAAAAAAAAACCACTTATTTGTAACACTGCAACATGATGGAAAACAGCAATGACAGCACACCAGCAAAGCCCAAAGCTGTACCAGGTAAGAATGTGCTCAAATCAGCAGCCAAGAACACAAACAAAGCATCTGCTTACCTCCAGAAGACCACAGGTAGACAAGGATCTCCAACAAGAAACACCCTCACCTCCACTGCCAACCCTTAAATGACGTCTGTAAGGGGTGGATCCTGGCTCCAGCCCTTCCGGTCACTCAGCTGCATTGCTTGCACCTGAGCTCCCCTGGGTTGGCCCTGCCTTCCCACCAGGTGCTCCATCACTGCTTCAGGCCATTACTTAGCATTTCCTCTACGCCTATCCTGCACGTCCTCACCTAAAACTAGCAAGCAAAATTCATGTCAATGAAACTCAAATTGTTGGAGAAGAGGTTAAATTTTTTCAACATTCTGTTTTAAAGAATGTGATTTTCACATAGAATCATAGAATCACCAAGGTTGGAAAAGACCTTCAAGATCATCCAGTCCAACCGTTCACCTATTCCCAATAGCTCCCACTAAACCATGTGCCTCAACACGACATCCAGCCTTTCCTTGAACACCCCCAGGCTCGGTGACTCCACCACCTCCCTGGGCAGTCCATTCCAGTGCCTGACCACCCTTTCTGAAAAGTAATACTTCCTCATGTCCAGCCTGAATCTCCCCTGCCGTAGCTTGAAACAATTCCCTCTGGTCCTATCACTAATGACACGAGAGAAAAGGCCGACCCCCCCAGCTCACTACAACCTCCCTTCAGGAAGTTATAGAGAGCAATGAGGTCTCCCCTGAGCCTCCTCTTCTCCAGGCTGAACATTCCCAGCTCCTTCAGCCTCTCCTCATATGGCCTGTGTTCCAGACCCCTCACCAGCTTTGTTGCCCTCCTTTGAACACGTTCCAGGGCCTCAATATCTTTCTTGCAGTGAGGGGCCCAAAACTGGAGACAGTACTCAAGGTGCGGCCTCACTAGTGCTGAATATAGGGGAACAATCACCTCTCTGCTCCTGCTTGCAACACTGTTTCTGATGCAAGCCAGGATGCCATTGGCCTTCTTGCTGGGAATACTCAGCATCCAAAATTTAGCAATATTTAGCATCCAAAAAAAAAAAAAGTATCATATACACAAAGTCTTTACCACACCAAAGAACACTTCATAAGCTTTTTAGTATAAAGTTTCTCTCATAAAAATAGACCTGATACAGCCAGTTAAGTACTTAACTGCTTCTTTGAATCACTGCTGTCTCGGCAATTCTGTCAGAATAATTTAATCTATAAATCTACTAACACAATTCACCAGAAGATTCCAGATAAAATTCCTTTCAGATTTAAAGCCATCATTTTTGAAATAAAATTTAGCAAAGGCATGACCTGATTTGAGGAGGACCTTTGATAACCACAAGAGCAGAGAGCAACAACGTCTTTGAAAAGCTCTGTAGCATTTCCAACAATTGTGTTATATATATAGAACATGTAGATGATGAAGATGTATTATTGATAAATGGCAATCAAATGTTTCCTACTTAATTCTAAGCACAGTATCTCAGCCTTCTTTGAATTCTACTAGCCTCCCCATGAGCAGGAATGGAATGCGTGACGGTGATGAAGGCTTGAACGATATCTCAGAAATACCTCCGCGTTTAAGGGTGCTTTATATGCTATAGATTAGTTGGGAAGCAATTAAATAAAATTCATTTTGACCTACATGCTACTATGGAGAATCACATTCTCTGCAAGCAGATTGACAAGGATACAGAGTGTATGTGCTTCACACTATCATTTTATGGAATCTTTCTAAAAATATAATTAGCTAAAATGACAAGCTAGAAATCGTGTTAATATTAATTGTAGCAGATGGAAATTTGAGGGGAAGGAGAAAGGCTAATTTTAATTTCCTTTAATAAATCTATTTAAAAATAGAGCTGTACCAGCTGCAAGTTATTCCCAGCCAACTTGTACTCACTGAAATTGAAAAAATACAGTCAAGTTCACAGGTAGCCAACTACTCGCTCACCCATCTAGAAGCAGCAGTAGTTCCTCTGAACTTGTGACACATTCCACGCAAACTCTTCCTTCTAGAACACAATAGCTGTAATAAACTCTGTCAAATGTTAAAAAGACCTATCTCTTTAAGATAAGGATCAGAATGTATAGCACTTGTCACTGTAAGGCATATTGCCAGAGCTGTGCAGAATATCGGCAATTTGCCTACGCTGTAGTCATATCTGTGCAGAAAGTGTGCTTGAGACCCAATACAAGTCTAGCTGTTATAAATAATTCTAGCTGTTAAAAATAAAGTGCTAACTTACTTAAAAAAAACCCAGAGCCTGATCTGGCAAGTTACTGAATGCTTCAAATCCTTCAGACTTGTAGAGGATTTGAGAACAACTGTTGATTCACCATCCACCACATGCATGTAATTGATGCATCATTAGTTATTTTGGAAATCCTCTCTTGCTTTCAAAGTTTTCAAATACCTACCTAACATAGGTAGCTACCTACTCAGAAACAAGCCTTTCCAGGTGAAGTACTTACACTGTTTCGCCTGCAGCGATTCACAATATTCGTTCAGACTTCATTCCTTTTCTTTACAGTTTATTTAACTCTAAGTTATTCTGGAGTTAGTTTTGACATTTTTCTCACTAATAGAATGCTTCATCTCTTTGGAGATACAAATGCCGCTTCAGCAGATCAGGTGCCACCTCCAGTTGCTGACTATCCCACTAACTTGACTCAGAGCAGTCAAACTTCTCCCACATGGTGACTCAGATCTTTCACTTCAGCGTGAAGCACCTCCAGTCACTGAACCTTGGGTTTTACATTTGCTTGTGAATTAATAAGAAATTCTTCATACAGATTCACTCAATGGATTAATGCATACAGGTCACTGCTGGCTGTTAAATCAGATGAGAAGTGATGGGAATTAATTGCTTTGAGATTATAATAGCTTTTGCTAAGTGGTCCTCACATTTTTTGAAGGGAAATGCAACAGCAGCCCTCATCTCCTGAGCTTTTTATGCTTGTTAGAGGACACTGTAGCTAAAATACTGTTTCCAGTATAAATTTAGTTGCATAAACTCAGTCAAAATTTCCAAAGAGAGTAGGCTATTACTGTATGAGTTTCATAGGTAAATCACAGTCTATGCAGTCTGGTTATTCCATAGACAGACAAGGACATTATTAAAGAAGAACACAAGTTAATGTAATGTTGTGTATACAACAAAATGTAAATTTACCATAAATTATATATATATATAATAAATATATATATAGTATATATATATATATATATATATATAGTATGTATAAATGAGGTATATATATACACATTCAGAGCAAACTATGTGTATGTATATATATATATATATATATATATATATATATATATATACACACACACATACATACATGGTTGCTCTGAAAGTACTGCCTCCTATTTCTTTCCATGGAAGCTGCAGCCCAATACAAAGCACACAGTAACTCTATTTGGTAGAGAAAGTTCTCAACTACAAAACACTCTTTCTCATGCATTTTAACACTGAAGAAGAGCCTGCATACCACACTCATAAAAATCTGCATGGACATCTGGAACATGGCTTGACTTCATGTCACTATCATCACTGCTGAAGCATATTGCCCACCTCCTGACTGTGCTCCATCCACTGTTTGATCTCCATAAACATTCAGCAAGCATCAGTGAATGTCTGCGGGCGCAGTATTTTCCACACTGAGGAATTCAATAACACACCTTTGCTTCATACCCAATTCTGCGTCAGACACCATTCTGTCAGATGCCCCACTGCTGCCATCTGTCACACAGCAACAACATGTAATGGAATATTGCGTGGAAGGTTCAGCCTCTACCATACCAATATCTGCCTTTGAAGTCATGGGCCACCATAATAAAGTAGGAGGCATTACTTTTGGAGCAGACATAGCATGGCTTGACTAATTAGGCAGACTTTCCAGAATTAACAGCAATCTTTTTGTTACAGTACTCATTAAAATGAATACTGTTCATGGCATTCCAAAGATTACACAGCGTTTCCTGCATACATCACAGATGCTGCAATCCAGCTGTACAATATTATGAACTATTTAGTATTTCTTGCCTAGAGCTATTTAAAACATGCTCTCTAGGTGGAGATGAGCAAGATGAAGTTATGTATAATAGCATTACAATTTTTTGCCTTGGCCTCAGCTATTATAATAGGCACCAGTTCTAAATTGTAGCTCTTATTTCCATTCTTGCAATTTAAGATAGGTTGAAACTGAGCAAAATCTGTTTTGTTATATGCATCTGATTATGTCCAAAATAACTAGCAAAAATACATACATATAAAGGCACATATTTAAAAATGTCTTTGCTGTATTTTTCTTCTGTACATTTAGGTTTATTATATTTTAAATTCTTCAGTAATTCAAGATGAAATAATAATAACTTAGAGCTCGTTTGATTTTGAAGTAGAACAAACTCACTATCCAGATAAATATTCTGATTTCAAAATGGCACATGGCAACTTTCAGTTGTCACTAATTACTAAGGACAGACAGCTTACATTACAACCATATTCTTACTATAACATCAGAAGATAGGGTAATAAGATAGGCAGTATTTTCTTTCTGCAAAAGCCAAAACATAATAGATCCTCTAACAATAACGTTATTTCTTAACATAGAAAATGTAACTACAGTAGTTACCTGAACTTTGTCAAAGAAAAATCAATCTCCTTAGAGCTGGCATAATAACAGAGATATTTATTCAAAAATTCTATTTAGCTACCATTGACTTAGATATGATATATATTAATCTATTGTAGATAAGGATTTAGGTATTAGACAAAAAACTGTTATATTTGAAGCACTGCGTACAGACATGCTATGGATATTCCGCAAGCTAAATATGGGGTCCAAGACATTAAATGACCATGAGGAATATAATCTTCTAACTAGCAAAAACAAGGAATTGCTTTTTATTTTTCAAATATGAATTCATGCCTTTTTCACCAGATAAGAGAAAAAAGAAAACAATAATCAAGAAACGGACTTACTATTTACATATACTTTTCTGACAGCAGCAACCTAATCTTTCTAAATGTAGATAAGAAAAATCAGCTTCACTGACTGCAATCCCATAAGACTATCAGTAAGAGAACTGGGGGAGAAGAGACTGAAAGCAAAAAGTGTTCTCCCCATGTTTTCTTGGTTAACTCCTTGTTCGTTGGCGTCTTCAATTTACATATATATGCTATATGTATATGCTGCACAGTTCAGACCTTCTTGCAGTAATAATGCATTTTATGGCAGATAACCTTTCACTAGTTCTACTTAGAGATTTTTGTCCCTATTACTCTTAAAGAGCAGCCCTTCAAATGGCAAGAATGTATTAGTTAAATTGATTTTTTTCCACAATTATTTAATGTTAATGTAGCCCAGATGATTTTTCTTTCCACTTTTCATACTTGAAATGCCAATTTTTCTTTCAGGTGAAGGGGAAAATTTATCCAACTACTGGAATCCTCTGGGCCATAAACTAACTTCTCACAAGACAACAACATTTCACAAAAGAACGAATTAAGATTTCATTACAACATCAGCTCTTTTTACCTGTTATAAAATCTTTCGGGCAGGATTCTTTAATAAAACATATTAGTTGAGAATGGTGCTCATCTCTCTTCTCCGATCCCTAGAATTTAGGCATATGGCAAACTGAGTCAAGCTCTCCTGAGTGAAAGAAATTAAGTACTTCCATAATGTGATTCTTCCTATATTATGGACTATTCTTTGAATAGTTGAAATTAAGTGTCCACAAAGAATGGTACCTCTCTCCACTATCCAGAATCTGTAGTGATTATTAAATATGCTGTACTGTTGAATTAAATTGTTACGATTGTTTTTCCAGTTTTCATCAAGCATCCAGTATCACAGTTTACAAGAGAGGGAGATAAGCTACAATTTTTGTAACAGAGGTAAACTGCTCTATGTGATTCCAGAACCATCCTTTGAAAGAAGTCAGTAGAGCTGCTCATTTTAAATAAAGATCATGTATCGTGTTACTATTTTCATACCTGAGTCTTCAGAAACTCTCCAAATGCCTCTTCAAAGAGTAGCAATCAGTTGATCTTAAGTACATTCATACTGAGGCAACCATACTACATTTGTCTGCATGATCTGAATGATATTTTCTCAGCTGTTAGAGAATGTCTTTATAAACAATTACTTGATTTTTATGTTATACCCTATCTGAAAAACAGCCACCTGTCACCAGTCAACAAGCCAGTTAAGCTAAAATTTTGGTCCATTTACTAGTTGACTCTTAACATAAGTGAAATCCTTTCAGCAGGGTGAAATAGCTACTCTGACTTACTACAGTATTTCGAAACAGAAATATGACATATTATATCTGCAGTTCCCTGGGGACTTTATTATCAATAGCTACTGCACATGCTAAATTAACTGTACAGGAAATGCTGCTTTGCACAGCTACAGTGAGTTATGATTAGGTATTAGGTTTTTTTACTGAGAAGACCAATTTCTTTTGTAGCTTTTCATTTCCTAGTGTTTTTTTTTTTTTTTTTCGGTTGTACTGCATAAGAAACTTCCTCATTATTTTGTTCATTGCAGCTGACTACTTCCTTCTACCTTCTTTATAAATTCCTACGTTTTAACCAGAACTAATATCTTTGGACCAGCCACAGATTTTATCATCTCTGCTTCAGCTAGCTCATCTTCACTGTATCTATCCTACCTTTTGTGATCTTTAAATTTCCTCCACCAAGTTTATAGCAACACTAAGCCAGAAAGCATCACATTCTTCCTGATTTGTTCTTCTGCTGTAACATATTACTGGGCGTTCTTTGATCTTGTTGTACTTTGGACCTTCCATTAACAATGTAAAATTTAGTTGTAACTTTTTACAATGATAACACTGTAACAGTTTGTTTTCTAAGAGAAAATCAAACCAATTATAGATGAAATAGTAAATCAGATCTTCAAGACAAGAATAGAACTGATGAAAAGAACTATCTTTCCACATCAACTGGTGACAGAGATAGGTGCAGAAGGGCTTTCAGTTCTATATTAACTTTCAACTACAGATGTAAATCTGAATTTGTCCAATAGCTTTCCATGCAACACTAAAGCAATCAGCTGACAATTCCTGGGTTTTATGCTTAACTTCCTTCATGGTGCCTCAGACGTGGGAAGACATTGCAAAGCAGTAATTTGTTGTGATCTACTGATGTGTTGTTTATTCATTTGATGAACATTAATAGAGATAACTACTTTAAAATGTTTCAATTTTTAAGAAAGATGACAAAAACATTTGTTACATAATAGGTGTTATCTCCCCTCCTTATAGCCGACAGCCAGCAAAACGTTAAGATTTGTAGCTTTGGGATAAGGGATGAATCATCCCAGCTCACTTTGTCATTTCTCCTCCATTCTAAATTTGTGTTTCAGTTGTCAGAGCTCCTTTATTATCACAGGGGCAGAATGGTGTATTTTGGTCCTGATCTTAGTGCGATTTGTTCCAGATTTCATTTTAGTATGAACTGCACACCATTCTACATACCTTGTCCTATGACCTAAGTAGGCCAGATTAAAAAAAAAAGGATTGAAAAATCATATGAATATTTCCATTCTTGCTTCCTTTTCGTTTTTCATTTCTACTGCATGCTAATCATCGTGACCCCAGGTGCACAAGAATTGAGCAAAGAGATAAACCTAGCCAGAAAGCATCAATGATTTTGTATTTGTCTATCTTCAGAAAACCACTGAATTGGACAGAATATTTTCTTCTCCTTCTGATCTTTTAACTGGATTATTATTGTGCTCCTTTGATTTTCTGAATGGGTTATTTTAAAAGGAAGCGATCATATGAACTCTAAAGCTACTGTATCCTTTGAAACAGAATATTAAATGCTGTGATATAAAAGGACAGAAAGATTTGATTGACTCAAAAAGCAGAGAAGATAGATAGTCTCAAGACAAATAGCACAGAAAAATATCAAATAGTTCTAAACAATCTTAGTTCAACTGATGAGATAAGCAGTTGGAAAATGCCGATTTGGACAGAAGGAGGTTTGCAAATATTTAAATATCAGAAGGATAAGAACTGAAAAACAGACAGGAGAAATGGATTAAGAAAAAAAAAAAATCTATGTCTAGTTCACAAATAAATTCTGCATCCAGTTCTTAATAAATAGGATAGACCAGCTGTAATTGGCATGCATCACTTCAGTAAGAAATGTCACTTCTATTTGGACAAACTTTTCCTCTGATCTAAACATGGTGGAACCACCCTCACATCATTACCAAAAAGAAAAAAAAAAAAAAAAAAAAGCACACTGTGTGGGCATAAAATATTATTGAAGTCATGCTGTTCTTTCTACTTTGCATTCTCATTAAAAAGTAGATAGTGCAGATCTGCAGCACTGTAAATATGAGATCAAAATTGTATCAATTAAAGCAAATGCTCCAAATATAAACTCAAATCTTTATCTGAACATAAAAATATAGAATGTTTTTGTGCAGAGTATATTTAATATATAAATTTTGATGCAGAACATGAGAGATGCTTAAAGACGTTTTTTCAGTTCTCATATTTATACTGTTGGACATGGGCTGTAATTAAATGACTGTTTTCATGGTTCTTTGAAAATAACCCTTGATTCCTTCTCCTTATGAAATGTATTATTTCCTCTTGAGCATAATGAAATAAGTTACCGTAGAAACATCTATTTCTATTTAATACTCTAACTTATATAAAGAAATAATATTTAGGTCTGAAAGGAGACAGGTGAACATCCTTTCAAAGAATAAGAAAACACAAGATATTCCACCTTATTAACCTAGGCTAGATCTACAGCCTACATTACTGTCAAACTAGGAAAAGAAGTTTTGAAGAAGATACAACATTCACCAGTAAAAAAAAACACACTGCAATGCAAAATTTTGCCACACATATTTCACAGAAGCCTTTTCTATACTACATATACATTGTGCTGAGGGACATGGTTTAGTGAGAGCTATTGGTGACGGGTGGATGGTTGGACTGGGTGATCCTGTGTGTCTTTTCCAACCTTGGTGATTCTATGATTCTATATTTACTAAAATGCCAAACGCCATGAGTTATGCTATGTTCTAGAACCCATTTCTCAAATATACTTGATAAGTATAATAATGTTTACATTAAAAAAAAAAATAGAATTTTTTTTTTTTTACTCAGATTTGTTGAACATGTCAGACTGCCTACCTGGTGCTCTGAAAGTCATGTCTCCTATTTTATTATGTCAGCCCACAGAATCAGAAGCAGATGTTGGTAGTACAGCAGTACCCTCCCCACCAGCATTCTTTTGCATTTTGTTGCTGTGTGACAGATGGCAGCAGAGGGACAGTCTGGTAAAAAGTCATCTGACAAGTGCGTATGAAACAAAGGTGTGGAACTGAACTCCTCCATGCAGAAAATATGGCACTCATCGGCATTCATTGATGCTTGCTGAATGTTTATGGAGACCAAACAGTCGATGTCATCACAGTGAGATGATCACTGGTGTGTTTCAGCAGTGGTGACAGCAGCGCACAAGACAAGACGCGTTCCAGACAACCATGCAAATTTTCACAAAAATGCCATGTAGGATCTTTTTCATTGTTGGTAAAGATGTATAGATAATGGTAGTGATTATGTTGAAAAATAGCGTTTTGTAGCTGAAAACTGGCTATATCAAACAGTTTTATTGTATTCTTTCTGTATGTTATAATTTCAACAGAAATTTACAGGAGACATTACTTCTAGAGTAACTTAAATGTGTTGAATGAGGACCAAAGTCTTTGGTATCTTGCAAAACTGTGTTCTAAGTGTTCTAATATTGAGAAAATCATGTCTCCAAATATTTAGCACCACCAGTACTATACATTTGCATAGACTTAGGAGAAAAAGGCTACCTACTCATGGGTGAAAACTGTTAACTCCTTCCTAATTAATATCTCCTGCTATCCGGTTCTGGGATATGTTTTATAGAACATTTTTGTTATGCATCTTAGATAAATTCTATTATATTTTGAATGTCTTATTTTGAGAGCCTATTGTACGTTGTACAATACATTACAATTACAATACAATACATTCCTCTACAACACAGGAATAACATGGATCACTTCAGAAGGACCTACAGACACCCAAATAAAATAGATTTCTGAAAACAAACAGGTACTGCATTTAATGACATAGATGAGATTTTAAAAGCATACATCAGAGATATATTTTAAAATTTAAAATGAACTGCTTGTCTCTTGAAATTTTCAATAACTTCCTGGTCTTAATGTGTAGAAAATTGTTTTCACGAGCAATTTGATAATTGATCCTTCATACATTAATGAATAATGGCCTTAGAAATGCAACTAAGTGATTTCACAGCCACAGTCCTAGTTAAAGCAAGAGCGAGTAAGGTTCTATGCATGTAAACTAGAAGTTCATGTAATGCTTCTTTGAAGATTTTGATTCTTGTATTTTCTCTCATTTTACACGACATCAGAAAACGCATTTGAATTCATCAATATCTGAAAGCCTCTATATAGTTTTAGGCCTCTAATCAACTCCCTTCACATTAATTATTAACACATCTAATGCTAAACATGTGTTTGGTCAAGGTCAGAGCTACCATAAGAATACCAAAACAGAAACCTTCTGAATTTAAAGATCTTTCTTCTACGTAGTAACACTACCAACACTTTGCAAGTAATTTTAATGATTATTACTCACCTAGTCTCATAACCCACATGTTGATTTTAAAAAGCTTATTTTTGTTGAGTGTGGTCATATTCAAAGGTTCAGTACATACAGGGAGGCTACGTCTACAGCAATCAGTGCATAACTATTTCTGGATTTGAGCAATACTGCCACAAGTTTTTCACGGTTTTACAACAGCAAGAAAAGAAAGCAAGCTTCTCCACTACAAAAATCAATGAAATGTTGCCCAGTCAAATTCTTAAAAAAATTGGTGATTTCATGTGAACTTTCTATAGTATTGGATTCACTATGAGTTAACATGAGTAACGAAAAACATCAGCTTTCATTTACATCTGGAAAATGGTAGGTGTCTCATGGATCTGAAACATAGCTGCAATTATACAATGTGATTATTTTCCTCCTCTTATCATCGTAACAGAATGTTAGCTATTGCCACCAGCAAATTCTTTATATTCTAGTTCAGCTTTGACATCCAAAAACTAAAACACTGTATTTCAGCCTTAAAAACACTATAGCCACCCTAAAAATTATTCTGCCAAGTATCATTTCTCCTTAAGAATACCCCCAGGTTTCAGTCAAAAGGAAAGCCATTTTGACACTCACGTAAAAAGGTCTTATAGGAGCAAGAAGCAATCACTTCATTTCTTACATGAAGAATGTTTATTACGAGGAAATTATAGAGGAGACTGTATCACATTATTACGTGTTTCTTCCGACAGATGAAGATAGAATGGAAGGAAGAAACTCAGTCAAGATTTCCAGGCACTATATATTGATCACTGATACGATGGACTCAGTAAGTTGCATTGCTTTCTGTTAATTAAAAACTGCTAGCTCTAATCTCTTCTAGCATGAGAATATTATTATATGTTGCTGATGGGCTCTTTTCCCCTTTTTAGAATTTCCCAGCCAAAATACTGTAATTCTACAGAATCTCACCTCATCCAACACTATTTCATGGCTGAAAAGAATCCCAGTTAAACCCCAGATGGTGTTTCTGCAATGAGAGCACCAGAAAAAGATTTGCAAGAAAATAAACCACAAAGGAATACACCATACAGCCATGTTGTTTATCCTCGAAATGCTATCAGTTTCTACTCAGATAACTGATTCATGCTAAACCTATAAATTTCTCTCTTTCACAAAAAGGATTTATAGAGTCTTTTTAATTTCATCTGATAGTCTGGTTTTTTCCCTAATAACTTTTTTCTTTCTTTCTTTTTTTTTTTTTTTCCTCCATTAAAACTGCAATTAAAGAGGAGCTTCCAGTGGAAGGAACAGATTTTTGGAGTTTAAAACAGCACTAAAAATAGCCAATCTCATGAACTTCCCTTTTTTTTTTTTTTTTTAAATCAGTAAGATGTCTTTAGCCGATGATTATCAAGAAATAACATAGAATTGTGTGGCCAGATATCATCACTGCTTTGCACATTTATTTTTTTTTTTACTTACAAATATCAAGAACAAGCTGCCTATATATGGGATCCTCATTTGATTAATTCCCGCCCCAAATTTGTTTTAGCACGGAGTATTAAAGAAACTAAGGAAAAAAAAACTCAGTCTTGCAAAGTTCATGGATGAATGTATGGCAATAATTTAATACACAATGTAAGTAGTAACACAGAAGCACAGCTTAGAGAATATGCAGGCTGCTTACTTGCAGCCAAGTGCAGCCAAATGTCATCAGTTTGCTTGCAGAAGAGCTAAGCAACCATGGAAAAACATATTTTGCAAGATGATTGACGCTTTCCCTAATGAAAATTTGAAACAAATATTATTGCATTTTTGTTTCTTTTTGTTGTCACCAACAAACTAGAAGCTTACCGATGGTCAGCATTAAAAATATCAGCAAATGAGATACTGCACTAAAACATAAATGGCCAAATGGACCACCACCAGCTGGACACGTTGAATAAATCTGAGTTCCCCAAAGTGAGTACTACTGCACATCCTATACATCAGCAGAACAACAGATAAAAGAAAATGAGAGAATCCACCCCTCTGATGTGATGTGTTATTGCCAGGCAACAAATACATCAACTACCTAAAGGACTAGGAGAAGAAAAATATTTGGAAATAGTCCCTTAGTATATGCACTGTACTGTAAGCAACTATTAATAAATATGCTCAGCTCATAATGGATAAACAATTTAGGATTTTGCTCTCATCGTTTCAAGAATATCTTAGCAGTAGTAAAACACACCTGAGACAGTAGTTAAGTTTAAACATAACTTTAAGTAACTGAGTAGCTCATTCACTGTAATGATGTTGTGCAGTTACTTGTGCATGCTGTAGCAAAATCTAAGCCTTCTGTTCTTTATCCAACAGTAAAATGAAAATATGTATTTTCATAGAGTTGGTTTATTAGAATTTTCCAGAAAGAAATCCATGTTTAGACTTGCTTAATACTCAAATGGGAATTACTATGCATATTCTTCTGTGTCTTGAGCTAGTATTTTAATTTGATTGTAATGACTGCGAAGCACTCTGAGATGTTTGCAAGAATACTGCTATATAAACATAAATGGCTGATTACAATAAAAATTTTCAGCATGTCACTTGTAGTACGGAGGAAAAGGAATTAGACAAGCTGAGATATCAGACAACCATCATTCTTCAGCAGTAAAAGGACTGTAAAGCAGTGTTAATACCCTGTGCAAGCTTGTTTTTTTGTCCTCACATTTGTACTATGGCTTTGTTCTTTCTTCTGTACTATACTCTTATTCTTTATAAGCCAGAACTGCAGAAATACATCCTTATTACATTTCATTCATTTTTAAAGAAAACATCAGGCAAGAGAAATGTACTACTGGAAACAAGAGTCTCAATTACTAGCATTAACTTCACAAGAACATGAGAACTATCACTCAAGCTAGTACATGTAACTAATGCTCCTCATTTTTTATTCCTGTTGTCACATAATCAGGACAATCACTTAGCAGTTCAAACTGTGAGATCACTATTTTTTTTGTGTCCGCCATAATCAAGCTATAAAATGTGAGTTAGCCCCTGCATTCACATTTTTACTTGAAGTGAAACAGTTCTTCCTACTCTCAGGTTTTTCCTGTGACACTGATAAAAAGAGATACAAAATGGGCCTCTCACATTAAAATCCTACACAGTATGAATGCACTGATGCAGATCACCAGTAGAGATGAAAACATTATCCTATCCTGAACAAACACATGCAGATTTGAGAATTTAAATACCACAACTGGACTGCTAATATCTGAGTCAGTGAGATCAGTCTGTGAGTGAAAAATCTAGGGGAGATTTCTTATATGCTAATAATGGACATAAAAAATAAACTATTCGTGCATTTAAGAATAAAGTATTCAAATATGGAGAAAGACATTTTAAAGCCTTTCAGTGGAAGCACTTTCTAGAGAAGGGTACACATTTTCTACCTACCAAAATATATTACGTGGTCTACCACTTAAGTGCCTTGTCAACTTGAAAGCACAATATTTCTTCACATTGTTTTTCCGCATAGTACAGTATAATAAATTCTTAGAGTATTTTAGCCAAGTGACACAGACTACCACAGAGTATACCTTTCCACTGTTGACAATTACATGCTTGGAAGAATGCCAGGGGTCAGTAGACTGTTTGTTGTTATTGCCATTCCTAATATGTGCCTGTCTTCCTATATTTCACAAGACAAGGCACATGGCTAACCAGTTCTTTCTTTCCTTTTTTTTTTTTTTTTTTTTTAAGTGCTATTTGCACATTAAACAGTCTGGTATTTTAGGAAGTTTTGAAATCAACTAGGACATGCATTTATTAAGGTCCTAATTATTACTTAAAAACACAGAAAACATTAATCTTGACCCTTTTTAGAGCCAGGTATACATATATGTATGCATATAAACGATAGCTTATAATTACTATAATATAATCTATAGTTTATATTAACTATAGCATAAACACATGCATCTGCATATACACAAGTTAAAACACAAGATACTGATGTAATTCATGAAGCATAAGACTCAATATACTGTAATTTTTATTAGAGGAGGCTACTGTCTCTTAAAAGTGTCTGTGAGGAATTCTGGAGAATTCTGACATCAGAAAAAATAAATTGCCAAGAATCTTTTGACAAAGAATAGTAGGAAACCAGGAGAGAGCTGTAAAACCCACAGTAATATTGTAACTAGTTTGCTCCTGGGCAAAAAGATTCCTATAACAATGTAATCCAGACTACTGGATATTTTCTAACCCAGTCCTACTGGGCATTTTCAAAACAGTATTATGATTTCAATGACTCGTTCATCTTCCTGCAAAATTTGATAGCTTATATTCCAAAGATTCTCTTCCCCTTCCTAGGAAATCCTATTATATCCAAGCAGTCATATGTTGGTGACCGTTCTTTTCTCCAAAACAAGGATTAAATCTAAACATCTATCCCTAGTGTTCAATTGTTGCTTTTCTGTCTTGTCTGTACATCACAAAGAATCAAAAGTGGCAAGAGCTACAAAATATATTCAACCAAGTGATGTAAGAGTAGACACAGAATTGACTGGAGTCAAGTTAAAGAACCACTGGCATACAGCATTGGATGATACACACTGACTCATTTTCCAGACTCTGTTTAACTTCAGACTCATGGGTTTTCACAGTGAACTACTGTACTGTTAGCCAAAACTACACAATCCAGATGACACTGCCAATGTGCCGTGTAAGGTACTAGTTAACTAACAAGCTTAATAGGAGTCCTGTACAAAACCTGCTGCATCTTTCCAAAATATGCTCCTCCTGCAAAATAACACTTATTAGTTTGATTATTGAACACGTAGTATGAGTTCATTTAAATGCTCTGGAGATCCACGTAGCATGGCTGATCTTTTTGGTCGGTATTGCTTCTTTCTGATTCCTTAGACTTTATAATTAGGATTGGGGCAGGGGGTGAGTGGGGTTAGACTCAAATGTACTTGTTTGAGACTTATTCTGCTCATGATCTCTGCTATGATCTCTCATGAATTTTGTTACATGATAAATGTCCAAAAATGAAAACAAACAAACAAAAACACATCTGGAGTATATTGAGCAAAAAAATAATATCGAGATTTCTAGCCTACTGTTGTCGAGAAAAGCCTAAAAATGTGAACTGCGTGCAGTATTAAGGATTAGAAAATTGTAGGAAATAAAACAAATAAACAAACAAACATGAAAGCTCAGAGGTATTAGTAATCTCAAAACTTTTAGGCCAATCATGCTTTTTAGCTCTAACTATCCCATCACGGTATTTATGGGTTCTCTAGTCTTCCTGTTGGAACTACACTCTCCAACTTCCTACCATTTTCAAGCAGAGTTTATTAATGTTTCCAGGTCTCAAGATGACACAACTTCTTTCACCCCTGGCAATTTCTGTAACACCCTCAGAACAAAGCATTCTGTGAATTTTATTTTCTGCCTATGAGAAATTGGTATTTACCTTAAGGTTGGACATAAGGAAAAATGTCTTCTTAGAAAGAGTGGTAATGCATTGGAACAGGCTGTCAAGGGAGATGTTGGAGTCGCCATCTCTGGAGCTGTTTAAGAAAAGGAAAGATGTGGCACTGAAAGACATGGTTTAGCAGGCATGGTGGATATGAGTTGATGACTGGACTAGATACCTTAATGATTCTATCTATGATTCTACTTGACGTTAAGTGCTATATTATTAAGTCAGAGGCACATTCATTCTCTGCATCAGACTTATCCATCAGAGTGTAACATCCTCAGACTGAAAATGCTTGCTGCTTCGAATGACTAAACTGAGCTCTGGGTTCACAGTTTGGCTGTAAATAAGACAATCATTCCAAGCTGGACAAGAAAAAAAAAAAACTGCCACATTTCACCAACAGCATTACTCTCAAAGTTCCTACTGAACAAGGAAACAAAATGAACAAATACCTACTGTTTTTTGTTTGTTTGTTTGTTTAAAGAAAAACACTTGCATTGGTACAACCTGATTTGTAAGGACCAAAAATCAAAACCAAAAGGAAGTCAAATGAGCCATGCCATGATTTTGAGTCAGAAAATCAGGAAAATAAAAAAAGATACTGCACATTAAAACATGTTTTGTAAACTGCCTATCTCCAGAAAAATCTAGAGAATATCTAGAGAATAAGCTTTTACAGATCTCAATAATTTTTCTCCTGTATGCTCTCAAGTAATTATCTATCTCCTTTTCAAACTGCCTTTAAGCCTGGAAGACTGAGAGTCAGTGAATCCTGCTTAGCTTCAGAATTCTCACTTCAGTGCTGAAAAGTGGATCATATAAAATCCCTTTTCTAGATCAAACTTAAAATTCAGAAACAGATTTTGAGTTCGCATTTGGAAGATTCTTACATCTTCTAATTAAGTTATGATACTGTTACCTCTAAGATCTTGGGGCTGAAATTAAGGATGTTGTGTCTGTTGTACTCAATTAAGTTCAATACTTGTTTTGTAGAGCTATTCTGTCAGCAACAGCGAACTCACACCCTCAGCTGCCTGAAAAGTGCAAGGGGTTCTAATTTCTTGAAGAATCAATTTCCACAAATTCCAATTTATAATATTTATAGTATTTTACTTTTTTATTTTTTATTTTTTTTTAAATTGTAACTGCAGCACTGTAAAGTTTCCTCTTACATGCAATCTCTCATTTCTTTTCTAAAACTTTCCTGGCCTCAATCACATTTCATGGCAATCAGTTCCATGGACAAATTGAGGTGAGTCCAGAGGAGGTCCACGATGATGAGAAGGCTGGAGCACCTGCCCTATGACGAAGTGAGTTGGGATTGATCTCTGAGAAGAGAATATAGTAGCTGGTAGCTTGGCCAGGACACAGAAGTGAAGAAGCACAGTGCAATCATACATCTGCAATGTAATGAGCAAAGAAGAATCATCCATGGTGCCTGTGTCAAGGATGGAATCTGTTAATCTTCTGTCTAACATTTCATCTGCGCTTCACTAGGCAAAGTATTCCAAGCCTATTATTTATGCTTCATTACTTCTGGCAGCATTTGAGGACAGTCCCTAATGCAGAAATACTGTTTCAGGATGCATGAATAGCTTTGTATCTTATTAGACCACATCTCTGTTATTTTCATTCTACAGTCGCTTAAATGTGGGTGCTAATGCAGATTTTCCCAGAGATCTTTACTGACACGATTTAATGTACATGATCTGTGATTGTACTTCCAGTGATGTCACATGACGCAACTGGTTCATGTGTTATAGGGAACTTCTCAGGTAATATTGCTAGTATTAGAGTATAGGTGTTCTCTGATAACTTTCCAGTTTTCCATTTTACTATCTCCAGTTCACCTCCAATCAGAAGTAAATACTATAAAATCTTTATATGGAACTGCATCAAAAACAAACAGTGAATCATATGTAAGTAACCTGCAGGAAAAGCATAATACTCCAGCAGTATGTCTTGAAAGAAGAGAATGACTCAATTTTCAAAGTTGTGTTTAAAAGCACTGTGAAAACAATGCTATTCAAGTGTTGCCTAATTAGCCTCTGCTTTATATAATACAGTTGTGGAAAGAAATAAACCTGTATACATGAAACATATCTTTATATTATTTATAGATGATGAAAAGGCACATGTCCTTGAAGGATATTAGTTAAATTGGAATGGAAGATTTGTGTTCCTCCAATAACATATACAGGTTACTTTGAAGAGAAGTAGTTACACCTACTATGTTTTTGTGATTGAATCCTCTTAGATGGCTGGCAAGGACTCATTTAAGCTTTATTTCTTATCAATAACCTGATCTGTCCTTCACAGCAATGAACAATATTTTTGCCTTCTTTGCAAAAGAAAAGATAAGGCGTGTACACTAGCACTATGAAAGCTAAGTGCTCATCATAGTGACAGACAGTCATTATAAAGTGAAATATTCTTAAATGCACTTATTCCAAATATTCATAACTCTCACATAGATAAATAGCACTGTAAGTTCCTCCTGAAAACCAAATACCCATGGGACACTGCCTTGTTACCGTTTTCTGTTTCCAGTCATGCCCTGGCTTTATGCCATATCACAGGCCCATTTACTCATAACTGCTTTGTAAAAAACAAAACTAAACTAATATATATGTATTTTAAACACAGTAAACCCTTGCAGATGCATTATCTCACTCTGAAAGTTGACTTCTATGTCTCAGTTATTTCGTGATTCATTGCACTGTTCTTGACAGCTGCTGCACAGAAGGTAACTACCATGTGATCTACAGAGCAGGAGTACAAATTATTTTCTTCTTGACAGACCTCTCTTCAGACTAAATAGCAGCAGTTTTTCCAATCTTTCCCACATGGCTTTTTTTCTACACCACTTTCCCTTTCCTCTTCTTATGAAGGAGTGAAAATGAAGGCTGCCAGAAATTTTCTCCTCTCTTCCTGCATTGTAAGGTTTTCTCTGCTAAAAAAATTAAAAGAACAGAACACCTCTTTGGAGCTACTAACCTTTCTTTTTCATAAATCGATCACACTTAAATGAATTTGTGGCCTTTATATCTAAGGTCAAAATACTTTTAGAGCATTTCTATCCAAACCTGTATCTGGGTAGCAAGTAATATAAACTACTTTTCAGAACAGCAAACCATAATGTATGCATGGGTACTCATCTTCACATTTTTAAGTGAAGGTTTGAGTTTGTTTCTTAGTTTGTAAAATAGCGCGAACTCACCTGCAAATATTGTGGATAAGTAGTATGATCACCTTGGAGTCAGCGTGATGACTGTAACAACATGAGCATAGTACTTATATGGTACTAATGACAGATATGGAAGTCCTTTGCTCCCTTTACATTGTGACTCCTATGCACTTAAGGTTATTTTATACCTCCTTCAGCCACTAGTTCTCCTTGCCATAATTATGGTACAGGATAAACTACTTGTTTACACAGAAACATATTGGTTTTCTGCCAGTAGCGTGACCAAGCACATGCTCAACCTCCCCATTGCTTTTGAAGTAATGCAGTTACATGTCAACTGAACTGGCCACTTGGCAATCAGAGCACAGGTCACACCCCTCCTAGTTACAAAAGATGAGGGATGATTTTGGACGGAAAATACAGCAGGCTGTAACCAACTTAAAATATACCTTTTGTTGCTTACAATTATATCCCTTCATGAAGCCACAATGACACAGTATTGTTTAGGGAATGAGTTTCATGCCTTTGCCCTTATACAAGGATTCAGAAGAAGAAAAAATAGGAAATCTTCAGGGAAAAAACATTCCTACTTATTTTCCATTGGCTCTTAGGAAAGTAGTTTTCTCACAGACGCCCTTGAAAACAGCCTGTTACAACTTAGGAGATCTTTTCCAAGCACTTTCCAACTTGACTATTTTCAAACCTTAACCTATGCTTTCAATGGCTAAATCTTCCAGCTCTTACAGCGCATATGTACCTGAAACAGCAAACGCATGTTCCAAGTATGATTCCAATCATCAGATGTGTAAGGCAAGCAGCAAGTTCTTCATAGATTACAGTATAATAACACAAATAAAAATACTAGTTATCCCCCCACTGCAATATTCCTTGGTTTGAAGCACATCATTTCAGAAATCTTGCTTCACTTGTGATTGATTGCCACCGCACACATCAGTGATGAAACTGTGTCAGTCAAATACTAGCATTTATATTCTGCTCTCATCCATCTAACAAAAAGAAATGCTTGCATATTTTTGACAGTGATAAATTGTGAGCCATTGAAGGAGCAAAGACTTAGTTACTCGTTTAGAAAATCACATCCTGGACAAATATTTGCATGACAAAGAGAATTTGACAGGCAACACAGCAGCAAATGAACAACAACAATGCTGGCAAGTAACCTCATTTTCCTCCCTTTGCATCTACACTGAAGGTTATCACAGGTCTTGTGCTCTCTCACAGGATAGCAGAAGCACAAATAACAACCACAGAAGATGAAATGGGGATAGGTAGTAAGTAAACTTAAAGACTCTTCCAAAACTTTTAGTCCCTTTCATTTCTGCTTACTGCTTCACAATTGGAATTAAATGGCTATTATGAAGATGAGAAGCAGTCTGGTAAACCATGATAACAACTAATGACCTACTAAAATAATGCTAGCCATAAATTTTCCAATCAAAGATTTCTTTTCAATTCTGATTTTTTTTTCCTTGGAATATCTCAATCTGATCACCTGTTCTCAAATGTAAGGTGATAATGATACATAAAACTGGAGTCACTCTTTCAGCCCATCCCTTTTAATCCATTGTTCTCCAAAACTGTAATATCACTTGAAGATTAAAACAGAAAATATTTACTTTGATTAAAAGAACTCCTGACTATCTTGGTGTTCAGAATTAGTTCTTAGGATCTTATATATTCAAAACACACACACAAAAAATGAAATTCTAGAAAAACAGGAAGACAGATTAGAGCCTAAATGTAGGAATATCTTAATTCCCTACAGTTAGAATGTGTGTTTCAACTCAACATCTCTATTTGTGGTCCATAACACATTTTTCTTGTTAACTGTGTCTCCTGTGTTTAACACAAAAAAATGTGCAGCCATTGCAGAATGTACCAACCACAGGGAAAAAAAGTGACAAACATCTACAGTGTGGCCAATTCACCTCTTAGGAGAAATCCAATTTTTAAGTACATTTCTTTCCATTTGCACTGCTCAGGATAAAAGATAATGTGCACTGAAGAAACAAAAACTTACCTAACACATATGTCCCTGAGGTTGTACACAATGTCTTAGGAATGTGTGTTCCGCAACAATAAAAGCTCCAATTTCCCTTTTGACAGCTATATTTCTATAAAGAAATATGCAACCATTAAGACTTTTGGTAGCGGGTGATAAGCAGCAATTTTATTCCATTGCAAAGAAAACACGGTAGCCAATTCAGGGCAGTCCCAAGATAAAGCTCATTCAAATATTGGTTAACAGAATTATTTCAAAATCATCACACTAGATATACCATTTTTATCCCTGATAATAGCTGACATAATACAAATTTATTCACGACACAGATGGTTTTCTAGCCTGACTCTTCCCTTGCTTTCATCAGAAGTAACATGAGGTCAGTAGACTTACTCATGAGTTAATATAGTTATTTATCTTAGGAATATCAGTATTAAGATTGTCTTCGTGTCATTATCTGACACAGAATTTAAGTGATTTAGTTCATTACCTTCTTATAAAAAAAAAAACACAAAGCAAAGCTATCTAGATACAAATATAGCAGCTATTTGAAATTAGTTTTGTTCATACGCTGGATATGAAAAATCTGGAAATTCCTCTCAAAATAGAGCATCTATAGTAATCTGCAAAAAATAAGATATCATTTATTTTGTATATAATCTTAGCAAGCGTACCCACCATCTCTCACAGTTTGTGAAATTTCACATTTGAGAGGAAAACTCAAAAAGCTTGGGCAACATCTCGAAACGATGCACAAAAATTGGGATATATCAGATAATAACACAGGTCCAAAAATTATCTTTTTTGTATCAACATAGGCATAGGGAATTTCTGAAAGCATATTAAGGGCCTAGGAACTGCCATCCTTTAGCAACACTGGGGAAGCCATAGCTATGACCATTAGTGAGTTAGGAGAACAAGAAAAGAACCTTAATAAGAAGTTAATTGCAAACCAAACTATACACTAACTAATCTTTTCAGTGGGGGAAAAAAAAAAAAAAAGAAATATTAACAGGCAGTTAGGAAGGTGTCATTGCATGATCCAAACCAGAGAGAACAGGAACACGGAGCAATCAAATTGTAATTTGAATGGCTAAAATCAGGCACTTAAACCTGAATGCAGATATGCCTTGGCAGTAGCATTAATAATGTTTTCATTGTTCAAAATCATGCAGTGTAATAGAGTTAATCATACAAAAAGAAAAGAATACGTAAACAGTAGATGGATCAGAGCCACAAGTATTTGAGTGGGTGCTTATGTGTTTCAGCACTTACTGAAAACTACTGCAAAAATTTGAGTTGTACGTAACATTACTTGCATTCTGATCACGTGATGATGATGATAATGACAATAAAATAACAGTAGATAATAAAATAACAGTAACAATAACAACAATAGTAATAACTTCTTGATCTGCATAAAGATATAATCCAAAGCTTTTGTTTTGTTTTTAAGCAACAAATTCCTATGGTCCTGAAAAAGTACTCATAAAGACTAATTTCAGAAAAACAAAACGAATGAAAAGAAGAAAACCACAACCAGGGGATTGAAATAGCTGTCATGGTCAAATCTTGCTTTATCTTCTTCATAAATTATCTCAAAAATGTTTCTGTTGAAAACTTTCAAGTCACTTTTACTGTTTCCATTGCTGATCAACTTATCAATCCTGTTTCTCACTATATACAGTCTAACTACTGCAACTAATATGTACCAAGCCAACTTCGAGTTCCAACTATCTCAGTTTTTTTAAGGTGACACTTCCCATTAACACAATTATGGCTGTTCTTTATTCAGAAATATTACTAGCTCATTTTGCATAACAAAGTATTAAACATCACTTAACTTTCTTTTCTCCTTTCCCTGTAAATCCCATTTGCTATAACAGTCACAGTGACTAGACTACACATCAGCAAAGGGACTCTATAATATTTTTCTAAATTCTCCTAAAAGTTCCTCAAATAACCTGGGATTTTAGGTGGGAGAAAATTTTATTGAAGTTAGAAAGTATATTTATGTACAAATATTTTATACAGGAAACTGTCTTTCCAGGTCAGCACTGGCAAAGCAAGTCCATCCAGTGCACACATTCCACAATCAAAGGCTTATCAGTAAGCAACAACATTGAATCCACAGAAGGATGTATCCCACAAAGAACCAGTCTCCACAGATCATTTCAAGCAGGGTATTATTCAATTTCTGGTTCTTAATGAAATCATAACAATTTGTGGTTTACAGAAGAAGAAAAAGAGTAAAGCTAATGCAGAAAAAGAAAAGTAGCAAATGGAGAACTGAGTTGTTGTTACCTCCCCCCCCCCCCCCCCATTTAAACACTTCCTCTATCCTATCAGCTTGGAATTCAGTTCTAGAACCTTGCTTTAGATACTGAATATAACCGCAATAGCAACTGGTAAGCATTTCTCAACTCCACTGAAAGAAAAGCATGTAAGACTGTATAAAACTAAAAAGCGCAGTTCCTGACAAGCTGAACACAGTAGTAGCTACATTGCTGCGTTACGGTCAGAAATGCATCAGCCCAAGATTGCAAGTGCAGCCATTGGGAAATGACCTTTCAAATTCATGAGAGGCACACATACCAAGGGTGGACACTAGGGAAAACAATGCAGTCAAATTCTCAGCAACAAAACACTATTCTTCAAGACAGTCAGACCATTAGCTGGCTATTTTTGTCAGCAATGAACAAGACCCTGCATGTCACGCTCATAAAATCTGCACTAGTGGAGGTGATTCACTGTCGCTGTCACCATTGCAGAAACACCACCCATCACCTTATTGTGCTCACATACACCGCTTCATCTCCAGAAATGTCTAGCAAGCATCAGTGAATCTCAATGGGTGCCACTTTTGCTGCACGGAGGAACTAAATGCCACACCTTTGTCTCGTATGCATTTCCAAGTCAGATGTCATTCTGTCAGACCAGCCCTCTGCTGCTGATCTGTCACACAGAAACAACATGTAATGGAATATTGGTGGGAAAGTTCAGCCTCTACTGCCATAGCACCAACATTTGCCCCTGGCACTGTGGACCAACATAATAAAATAGATAGCATTATTTTCAAAGCAGCCCTCACGCTAAAGGAAAGTTTTAAAAACTCATTTTCTGCTCAACATGAGTTATTCCATATTATTCCACTAGAAGCATCATTTGCAGAAGGCCAGTTAAGTCAATTTCAGACTCAGAAGTTACCACAGAGATATCAGTATAGTGATGTTTCAAGCTCTTCTTCCACCAAAATGTATTTCTCTACTTTACTCCCTAATAGGATATACTCAGGTCTCTGAGCTAAACACACCAGTTTCTAAAGCTAATAAATGAAATTCACAGTGCTGTCTCCAAAAACGTACATATTAAATATGACATAAAATTTTTAAAGACTAGAGAACTATAATTCTACTTGATACTCTCTGGAAATGATACCAATAAACCAACTTCATACCATCAGAATCAAGGATATTGGTTGAAACAGAGCTATGAGAGAAGATAGCAAGATTATTGGAAAATAATTCTAATAGAATTATTGATATTTCTATTAGAGCTCGTCTGCATGAATGACAATAGAGAAACAATCAGGTAAGTCAAGAAATATTCATTAAATATATTAATACACACATTAAATTACGTAACTTGCACGAAAACTTAGCAACCAGAAACAAAAGCTCCAAAAGCACTGGAAGTTTCTGTTTCCAGTTTTCCAGCCTTTATTTTACTGAAACAATAGACCCTTCATTTGTGCCTTCAAAAATCTGAAATGAGATTGAACCAATATTTTCCATGTAACGGCCTTCTTTTTTTCACATGCAGATTGCCCCACTCCCAAAGATACACATGTAGGATACTCACAGATACACATGTAGGATAATATTTTTCATTCCTGCCCAGGGAGATTCACAGTCCACTATAAATTTATTTAGACCTGAGCCAAAATACTGATTCATCTGAAAATGGTCCCTAGAATACACTATAATAAATCCAATTCTTGTCTCCTCATTGGCACCCACGCATCAAAGAACATATGACTCTTATTTTTCATCTTAGAAATTAACAAGTTTCAAGATTCTATTCTAACAGCTGACTTTTAATTTTAATATTAAATGTAGGCGCAGTGTACAGCACGGGTTTCTAAAAGAAAATACAACTTTTTTTTTTTTAACGGAGATAGAAGAGTAAAATAAATTTGAAATTGGTGCTTGAATAGAGATTCTCGATCTTTACCTTATAATATTAACCTTTCTATAAAATGATATTTTTTTTGTTGCATTTGTCCTGATTTCCCTTGGGATAAACTTCTCACAGTGCACAACAAGGTATCGAGTATATAAAAGGTCTACCAGATCATAATGAAAGACTCTGTCCCCAAGGCTCACTACATTCTGAGGTTGTTGTTTGTGGTTACCCAGGAGTAGAACTTTTTCACAGTACCAGAATATTCTTGTTCCGAGCATAAAAAATAGTTTATTTTGGGAATGCAGGCTTTAAGACCCTTTATATTTGTACTAAAAATTGGCTTATATGTTTTATACTTACACTGAAGTCTATTGCCATTGTAGTGGATGTGAGCAAATGGATTGTAGGAATGAAACATCTTCCATATGTTCTGAATTTCAGTTTAGTGAGAATATAATTTGATAAGTTTTAGTATGGTATCAGCTGGAATACTACATCCAGCTTGAGAAGCAATGATAGCGACGAATGACTAAATTAGTCTTTATTAGTTTAAAGAAAGACTGATCTGCTCACAGTCTTAAAAGAACTTAAAATTACCACAGAGAAGAATTATCTGTTCTACATATTGATAAAAATAAAATACATTTTTAAAACACAAGAGTGAAGGTCCAAAATGTATGGTAAGCTAAAATATTTTTTACAGCAAAACCTGGGTTCACTGGCTGTTCTTGAAATCAAGAGCAAGGCTTAAAAATGTCTGGCAGGAACAATTTGAGCTGCACAAAGAAGGGCAAACAGTTCTATCTCCATCTCCCTTTCATATCTCCTTAGCAGCAGCTGCTTCACACACTTCCCTGATTATCTATCTCTTTACAACCCTCCCACTTTGAAACTCATTCCAAAGTTCACTTCCTTTTAAATGATATAACAAAATTGTTGTTACATTTTGCTTTGATAGTACGAATAAGATTAAAATATGCATAAATTGGCATCGGCAGTACTAAATATATACCTTCCACAGCACAGCTATGAAATTCAGTTGCTCCTTTCAGTTTAGCAGATGAATGCATATTCATGCATCCAAAGCTCTTCCTGAAGCTTTTAGAAAGCACTCAGAGTTACACGCTTATTTGTTCTTTAATTTCCTCTGTTTCACACAGCCTTAAAACAGATTGCCTGGTTTTTCAATAAGGGCTAGGTAGAGCATTATATTATAATTTCATCAAGGTATGCATAGAGTTACAATTCCTCTTTACCATGCTCAGAAAAACCCAAGCTAAACAGGAGTCCCAGAAATATACTAACTTACTGATTACAGATAATTGTAACGTGAAGAAAAAAAAAAAAGAAAGATCCCCTCAAACTTGATCTTGATCTTTAATTTACTGCTTAGATACTTCCTAACCTAACCAACACCTAGCCATGTGAGTTGGAACCAATAACTGAGAAAGTCAATCAAGTGACAATTACAGAACCAGAAGACTGAAAAAGAGTAAAATTCAGTAAGACATGGGTTTTAGAACTTACATTTAATTCAATATATGTTAGCAAGGACCTTTGGATGTTAAAATAGTTTTGAATGCTTAAGCACCTTAATAAGTATAAAAAATAAACAGAAACTATAATAGAAACTTAATTTCCTCCTATATTCTTTGTTTACAATGACCAGTTTGTGCTGTCACTTGCTTGAAGTTCATCTTTTGAAATAGTTGAATATCATACAGCAAAGTTTTAGACTTTTGTCAGACTATCTCACTCTTTTTATCTTAGCCAACAGTGCCTGCCCTAAACTCCTGCTGCTTCTTTGGTTTTACATAAATGATTTTTTTTTTTCTTCTTTAAGTACACTTCAGATGTGCAGAAGAGCTTTAGTAAACAACATGACCATTTTTCTCTTCAATAAGTATGTTAATATTTTATGTCATATTTGACACATATATTGGCCAGCATTTAAAGTTACCTTATTTGTACGTGATGTCCCTCACAGTTCATATTTGTTCCTTTGATAGTTGTATTTGTTTGGGAAACAGTTCTAGGGATTTAGAAGTCATTTGAAACCGCATGAAAATATCTGTAGAAATTATTCTGTTGACATATTCTATTTTCAGTAGAGGTGATGTGGTATTGGCCTGGTTCTATTATTTTTCAAATGTTAATTTCTTCCTTTAGAAATTGTTGGGGAAAGAAATAATTACATGTGTATTTGCTTTTGAATCTTAATCTCCATTTGAAAGTCATAATGCTCTGATAGGGATATAATATAAACTAGGAATGATGTTACACGTTACTCTTCTTGTAACAATTCGCTAAACATATAAAGAGATGTTTGATTAGACTTTCTGTTCCATCCTACTGGGATGATGAAACATCTCATTGCGCATGGAGTTTAATGCAGAAGGGAACACAAGGACAAAGACAGAGGAAACTCATGGGAGCTGACTCCTTTCTTACTGAATGAACGAGCAAGGGACAAAAGTGCTGCTAAATTCCTCGTGTTCAATATACCTATTCAGTATCATCAGGAATACATGACCACAGGAGAATATAGGCTTTAGACTCCGCATATTAGCTCTACCTTCTTACATGTCAAAGCTTCCTCACATTTGATAATTCTTCAAATAGAAGTAGTATTTGGAAAAAGGAGCCTTAAGTAAGAAATGAGATTTTGGGACCTACGTAGCTCGTACAAAATAATAGATTTTTAATAAACTGCAAAATTTCACTAAAGGCATACATGCAGGACAGATAGACAAGTTTCACCTAATTTCAAACATAATCAGATTATCTAAACTTACAAAATTAACTAGTGTTTAATAATGTGCTTCAGATTCTTGCCTCAATATGTGAGTTAGGTACTTGCTTTGTACGAGACATTTAGCTTAGTGCTAGATTTTTTTTATGTGTTAGCAGATTATAAGGAAAAGAGATTCTCAAAGCCTGTAATTAAACAAAACAGCTTTTTTCTTTAAAGATCAAGACAATTTGTTTAGCATTAATGGGATCTTTCAAACTAACTTTTCATATAACTTTATGCAAGGAAAGCCTAAATGAATTAAATGAACTACTTCCACTAAAGCAGCCTATGCTTCCTAAAGAATCACTAATTCCTTAGCTGACACAACTTTTTCTCTCTCCCAGCTCATTTCTCTTTTATACCCTGTGGGGTTCAGTGCTGTAGAGCACTTCTGTACTTCCCTAATGGCTGGGTTCCCCATGTTTATAACTCAGAAGTATGAAGCATTACTGAATTAGTATGAAAATGAATGAAAAAAAAAAAATCTGTTTTCTACTAAGGAAAATGAGAACTTTAAATATCTCGGTTACCTAGCATTTGAAAATTTATTCTCACTGTCTGAAAAGTTGAAATATTAGTTCATACTTAACAGTTCTGAAGTTTTAAGTTTTCATCTAGGAAATCCATTAAATAATTAAGGATTTTTAAAGTGACTCTTAAGCATCAAATTTTGCCTAAAACTCAACTAAGGGCCTAAAAAGCACCACCCACAATCAACTCTGAAAGCGCTTTTTTTTGTCCCCTAAAAGTAACCTCAAAACAGCATTCTGAAGTTCATTTCTGAAACACTGTCTCACAGACTTCTGTAAGGACCCATAAGCTATAGATCGTACTTCTGTTTTAGGGTTTTGCTGTTGTTTATCTCTCTTAACAGATAGAAGATGTGCATTTGATGTTGCTTATGCTGCCTGAAATCAGGCCTCTTAGTCAAATATTTAAATGTTTTAACTGCACAGCAAAGACAAGACTGGATTTCGGTTGGAGTTCATGCTATTTTGAGACTTGAAAAATCTTACACACTTTTTTGTGTCATTCTTCCAAGTTGTTCTATGGGGAAATCCCTCTGGTGGAAACACAATCTCATACAGCTGAAGGGGACTATCTGTACAGAATATATGCTCTAAACCACTATGTATTCTACACATATGGATGTTTATCTACTAATATACTGCACTTCCTTTCATTTTTATTTTTTTTTCAGTTGGATTATTTCATTAGAAATTATAACCCCAATTACTTCTGTAGTGGAATATTTCTTCTGCAGTGAATCCATTGGCCATTGCACTTAAATATGCACTTACTAAATTATTATTAAATTAATGAAAAGAAATACCAAGCAATTAAGCCAAAAAACATTTTCAGTTCTTCACTCTGTATGGAGGTCCAGGTTTCTGATGACTATCACAGAAAGAGATAGAAAGACCAACTATACTAACCACTCAGAGTAATACTTAGTCCTTCTCAAAGTACAATTTTCCACTGATCCATAAACTTACACAATGAAGTGGAGAACAATGGACTGATTACTTTGAACTGTTAACTCTAATATGGGACAAACAGGACAGATGATAAACTTGTTATATCTGGAAGTAGGAGCTACTTAGAAAATAAGTAAATAATGATAATTTTTGAACTAATTTTAATAAATGTATTTCTATATATGAATTAGCTATACGTTTATAAATATATAAATAAAGTTTTTATATGTGGATGAATAGATTTTTGAATAGGCAGAATTTCACTTATCGGGACTGATTTTCAGTATTGCTGCTTTTTTGCTACAGTTCTCATAGGGTTCTAGTTGATCTTCTAGGATCCTCTGAAATAGTAGGCTCATAAGTTTATTGCCTGAACAATCTCTCATAATCTAAAAATTGATGCCAGTGAGAGCATTCAACAACACAGCATTCTTAAACACCCTCGCCTTACAAAGAAGGTGCAAGGAACACCTTCAACACCAGTAAGAAATAAGCAAAAGGGAACAGATTATAAGCAAAAGGCAAAAGGAAATGAACCTGACCTTGAAGTTACAAGACAGCGTATCTAGACCAAAAAGACTTCCTGAAGTTTGCAATTAGCAAGCACTAGTTCCTCTTCTTGAGCATTTAATTCATGGCCCAGTTATTCAACAATGAACACACTGCAGAGCTGGTCCTCTCACAGAAACAGCATAAGCACAGTTCTAGAAGGACTGCATGCACACATGGTTTAGAGGAATCATTTGGCATCTGGACATAGTTTCAGCAATCATGAAGCACCTACACAGGTCTTTTCCATAAGAGCTCATAATACAGCTACTCCCTATATATATTCAATAACAAAAGACATAAGGCAACATACAAAGACAACTTCAAGACACACGAGAAAGAAAAACTATAATGCACAAGTGCAAGAGAGTATGAAAAAAAAAGAAAAAAGTAAAATTCAATACTCAAATTCTATAATAAGGAATGCTGGAATTTGGTGAGACTGATGAGAGAAGTTAACTCTAAGAAGAATTTCAAAACTTCCCATGATCAATTTATTTCTCTGAAATCAAGATAAGGAAAATATGGAGATTTCTCATAATCCATATAATTCAGACAAACCAAACTGTGCATGTAACAAAGGATGCATAAATCACTCCTGGAAACATTTGTTATCTTCCTTCCAAATTACATTCCTTAAAGATTTTTTTTTTTTTTTTTTTTTGTAAATTTTAAAATTCCAGGAGACTTCATTGGAGATGTTATAAACAACTCATTTAGACAGTGGATGGATTTTTCTGTAACATCAACATAACCTGATTAAACAGAAAAAGTCAGAGTTGAAAGACTCTCAACTTAGGCTAGTTTTTCTGCCATCTAAAAATTTCTCATAAGGAAGCACTGTTGTAGTTAGAATCTCAACTGGATTGTTTCCTAATATAAGAATTAATAGAGCATAAACGTATTATACAAAAGTTCAGGACACCATAAATTTACAACTTAAGTTATAGAGAAGATCAAACAAGCAAATTTAATAATCCATGCTTTTTTTGATGTACATATAAATGTATCTCAAAAGGATTAATTTCTGCTACTATCTGTGAAGCAGACTCATATATCTGTGGCAGTATTTCATAGAATGGCCTGTATTAAAAAGCACCACAATGACCATCTGGTTCCAACCCCCTGCTATGTGCAGACCAGGCTGCCCAGAGCCACATCCAGCCTGGCCTTGAATGCCTCCAGGGATGGGGCATCCACAACCTCCTTGGGCAACATGTTCCAGTGCCTCACCACCCTCTGGATGAAAAACTTCCTCCTAATATCTAACCTAAACCTCTCCCGTCTCAGTTTAAAACCATTGCCCCTTGTCCTATCACTATCCTCCCTTGTAAACAGACGTTCATCCTGTTTATACACTCCCTTCAAGTATTGGAAGGCCACAATGAGGTCTCCTTGGAGACTTCTCCAAGCTAAACAAGCCCAGTTCCCTCAACCTTTCCTCACAGCAGAGCTGCTCCAGCTCTCTGCTCATCTCAGTGCCCTCCTCTGGACCCGCTCTAAGAGCTCCACATCCTTCCTGTACTGAGGGCCCCAGGCCTGGACGCAGCCCAGCAGATGTGGCCTCACAAGAGCCGAATAGAGGGGGACAATCACCTCCCTCTCCCTGCTGGCCACTCCTTTTTTAATGCAGCCCAGAGCACAGTTGGCCCCTGGCTGCAGGCACACACTGCTGGCTCATGTCCAGCTTCTCATCCACCAGGACCACCAAGTCCTCCTCTGCAGGACTGCTCTCAAGGAGATCTGCTCTGCAGAGAAGGACTTTGCTTATTCTTTTTTTCTTTGAAAAGGCCTGAGAATGCTCACTATGAAGAAACTAAGCATTAAGGGAGGTCAGAAAGAACAGTTTATGGAAAGTCTTAGGAAATACCAGAAAAAAAATGAGAAGTAAACAGAATCAATGTATTCTAGCTTTGTATATCTGAGCTAACATCTAGTTTATTTGTTGCAAGTTAAATTTTAAATTGACTGGAAAACATGAATAATTATTTTTCACAAGTAGAGACGGGTTAGCAAAGCATATTCAATGTTTTTTTTGACTTAGCCAACTAGCGGTATAAGCAAAATATTTAATGGTTAATACCACAAGAAACTGAAAGAAGAAATCTTGTACATTCTCATCAGCCAGTGTCCTCACGTTCTGAAGCTGAACCTCTAAGGACTACTTCTCTGTGCTTCGGAGGATCTTGACACATCTTCCAGGAGAGGAGAAAAAATTGACTCTGCACCCTCTGCACCTCATTGAACTTATGAGAATCATACGAAACACTGCAATGCTCCAGAAAATATATTTAACTTGTTATATTCTCAGTCTTAGCCTTAATTTTTCTAACAAGATGAAAGTATATCGCAGGCTTGGCTGAATTCTACATACTACTTAGAAGAGTTGTTCTACAGATTCTTGATCAACTGGACCCACAATTTTCAATTTGTTGACACCCACTTTACATACCCATCTACCTATCAACGCGAGTAATTGAAAAAGGTAGCATCCAGAAAGAGCAAGTGTTTATTTTGCAACATCATTTAAAACACCCTGTAAATATTTTTTATTAAATATCATTATCCACACTTCCTTACAAAAAAAAAAAAAAAAAAAAAAAAAAAAAAAAAAAAAAAAAAAAACCCTTGTCCTGTATCTACGTTATTTTACAAAACAGAGTAGTTTCAGCATTGGCAGAGAGGAATGTAAGTCTCCCCAAACCACCCACAGCAACATGATTCAGTATAATTATAGAGATACCATGAGTAGTGCTGAGATTCTGTTCATCTGCCATGCCTACCTAATTGCTGGTTTGCATACTATGACTGTCAGCCCTGCTGCAGCTGGTGTCATTACGGGAAAAATGACGACATCATAGAGTGGACAACTAGCCTCAAACCACTGACTTATTTTATATACATTCAGGAATATCTATAACTAAACGTAATTCTATTAACTTAGTCTGAATGTGAATGTGTCAGATATTTAAAAAAGCAGTCATATACACATACTCTGACATCTCTCTATCACACTCTGCCATGAGTAATGGGAGTGGTGAGAATCAGTATTATACCAAATGATTGGTTTTATTGATTTCAAGTTTTTTCCTTAACCTTCCTTGCTAAATGCATATTTTCTTGCTGCTTAAATATACAGTACTTTATTTCTGTAACTTCTTCGCCACTTCATTTCCCCTGTAAGAATTAAGAGTTTGCGATTCATGGATGAGTAAAACAGAGCCTCAGAAGATTTGGGAAGAAGTAAATGATCTTGTCCGGAGTTCTCTGCTGCTACTGTCAGTACCCGAGCCAATAAATTCCAAACTGTGATGTTAAAAGCCCAAATTTTTTGTTAGACCTCACACCTCTATGCGATGATGATCCTTTTGAAGGAATTCCCCCATCTGAAAGAAATTAGACATATGTGTGCCTACAAACTAGATGTGCATTCAACATAATAAGGGAATGCCTCAATAACGAATAAGCTTAGCAGACGAAAACAACTTCACTGAGACCAGTGTTAAGTGGTAACCTAAGTAAATTAATTACTTTGGTTCATTAGCTACTGATGATTGGGTGAGTTCAGTGGGTCACATGTGAAAGAAAACCAACAGATGCAGTCACAGTACCCTAATGAGAAGTTCTAAGTCTCAGACTTGAAAATGATACATCTGTCATGCTTTGCAAACCTACAGGACTAATGGAAATACTTAAAAATAATGCAAAAATAACAGAATGGTCTCCTTAAACTATTCGTCCTTCTCTCAGCAAAGAAAAATCCCTTTTACACTACAAATCATCCCTCATGTGTTCAAACTAAGATAAAATTATAAATTTACCAAAGTTTCTTCTTCTTAGTCCTGCAGCTCAATGTGCTTACCTCTCCTTTGCTCAGTTCAGTGTATAACTTCTCATTCTTTCATTTACGCTTTCAAAGCAGCATAGATTTTCAGTTTTCTGTCTGCCTGTTGAATGTAAAGAACGGAACAGCTTCTACTTAAGTGAACTAAGCATGAAGCCTGACCTGCAAGGTTACCCCAGCAGACACGTCACTTATACCCTGTGCCACAACAGTTTTAGTTCTATGTGTGTACAGTTTCCAGGAAGTTCCCAATTGTAATGGAATTGGGTATAGTAAATATTTTGATACAGTAATTACAAATGGCTGCAGCTAGCTATAAATACACATTTCTGAATCATGCAATGCACATACAAAAAGGTATGACACACAGTGTTTTGTAGCTATGTGATGGCAGAGTTCCTAATCATCTCTGAGTACTGGGTAGGACGCGCGTGAAATTCTCGCCTCCCACTATCCTGTCTTACACATTCACTCCAGTCCTCACAGGAAAAGCAGGAGTCTAAGTATGGTAATAATGAAACTATCAAAGGACAAAGTCCATAACTTTCTTCAGGCCAAAATGATAAACAAATAGAAAAGCCACTACAGGAAGTTACATTTCTCAAGATCTAAAAAATATAGCACTAAAAATATCTGACTAGTTATTTCCTTTCCCCAAAACAGACTTCAAATCCCTACAGATAAGTATAAATACATGAGTTACAGTATGAACTAACTTATGCAGAAGGATGGGAGGAAAAAAAATGAGGAGAGAACCTTGCTCTTGCTGTAAGGTAGCCCCTGTTTGCCTATCTACCAATGGAATAACTATGCATAAAATCAACATATCTGACAATCTTTCAGTCCAGGTCTTTCTCCAACCAACAGAAAGGCTACACAGGTTCTTCTTAAGAACATAGCTGCATTTGCATTCCCATTTATTGAGAATACCACTTTGCACCATTTAGCTACTAACCACCACTCAACCCTTTTTATCTCTCTCTTCCCTTTCCTGCTCTATACTTATTTTTACTGTGTGGATAAAGTCATTTTCCTGTCCCCTTCATCTCAGTTTGCTGCATACATTTCAGAAAAACAGGAGGAATTTATCTAATGGTAAATAATGCTAATACATGGAGTAGCAGTTATTCTGTGTTTTCTTTACTAAATAAACTTGCAAACCCTGTGCCTCTTTAAATGCTTCTCTGTCAGATGGCACCAACTGACTTTATTGCATGTTTAAAAGAATAAACGAGTACACCAGTAGCATACCAGCATATGAATATCGTTATTTTATAAGAGCTTAACATAACATCAAGTTGCAAAAACCCAGAATGCACAAAAAAAAAAAGCTATTCTCCTGTAAAATATCAAGATTAAGTTGAAATATAACCCTAAAATTAAGACAGCAGACAACATCATTGTATGTCATCCTTCTTTTTACCTTGCATAATATTAAGCATCCAGTATTGCTAAACAGTACACTACTATGGCTTCAGAGACAGAGAGGAAGTTCACAGAGGACATATTTAACTGAAGGCCGTTGGGAGAAAATAATATTTATTTTAAAAAAGTAAGCAAAAATGAGGAATTAAAAAAAAAAAAGATTACTCTGTCATATAAAGAGAACTTACTATCTCAGTTTAATTTGCAAATCAGTCCTCATGCTGTTCTTTGCCAGTTTCCACTAAGTTTGTCACCCTGGAATAGCTCCTGCTGCTCCACCTGGCTTGGACTTAGGATCAAATGGGGTCATCTGTCAACTGCTATCTGAGAAATTTATTGATGGAGATCTTCCCAGGGGTGGAACTACTCGCTAGCTGCGTGGGTAAATTAGAATGAAACAATGGCTCATTGGCTTGCTAATGAAGATTATTTTAAAAACATTGTACAGATTCAAGATCATTTTTTAACCCTTCTTGAAATGCCTTCTTCAGATCTTATATAACAATGTTTTTCACTGAATAAATAACTTTTTTTTTTTTTTTTTTCCATTGGGTGAAGGTCTCTGAAGTAGTCCTTATTTAAGAGTTCATTCCATTTAGACAAAAATAGTTTTCTATTTCAGGAGTGGCTGACACTATAGATGCTGCTCTGCCATTCAGCAAGACCTGGATAATGTGAAGAGTTGTGCTGAGAGCAACTTGATTAGGTTCAAAAAGACTAAGTACCGAGTCTTGCACCTGGGGAAGAATAACTGCACACATCAGTACAGGTTAGGGGGTGACCTGCTGGAAAAGAGCTCAGCAAAGAAGGATCTGGGCATCCTGGTGGGCTACAAGTCAACAGTGTGCCCTTGTGACTAAGAAGGCCAATGATACCCCAGGGTGCATTTAAAAAAAATAAATAAATAAACATGGCCAGCATGTAAAGGAAGGTTCTCCCCCACCTCTACTCTGCTCCAGCATGGCTGCATCTGGAGTGCCATGTCCAGTTTGAGGCTCCCCCATTCAGAAACACAGGGAAGTCCAAGAAAGGGCCACAGAGATTGTTAGCGTCCTGGATCCTGTCCCATATGTGGAAAGACTGATAAACCTGGTCCAGTCTAGAGAAGGCTGAGATGGGATCTCACAATTGTTTATAAATAACTGAAGTATGAGAGTTAAGTCAATGGAGATGGACTCTTTTCAGTAGTGAGTAGTAACTGAACAAGCAGCAACAGACAAACTAGAACACAGCAAGTTCCATAGTAACATAAGGAAGACTCCCTTACTGTCAAAATGACATAGCACTCCAACAGGCAGCCTAGAGAAGTTATGGAGTCTCCTCTGGAGGTTATCAAGTCCAGCCTGGAAGCCTACCTGTGCGACCTGCTGTAGGCTATTACGTTCACTGTGAGGTTGGACTCTAGATCTCTAGCGTTCAATTCCAACCTCTACAGTTCTGTGATTCTGTAATTATAAATGGCTACTGTAAATGGTTTTTTTTAAATTTTTTTCTTATGGGGTTAAACACACCATTGGGATTTCAACAGTCCCTTCCTAGTTTTTCAGAATTCCCCAAATTCCCACGTTGTCAAGAGACATATGCAAATATCTCTGTCAAAACTTTGAGGCAAAGGCAAAGTTGCCCAGTTTCCAACATCTTAACTTGTGCTCCATCTCGATTCAATTTGATGACTTTCCTGACTGTCTTCATATTTACCTTGAACTCTTTTTTACTGTTCTGCTATTCCACACTGCAGTATGCTCTTTTCAAATGCAAATTGGCACTCATACCATTGAAATTCAGAGATATTCATACGGAAGTCCTGAATTCAGTCAAGACAGTCTTCCATTACAGTAGATGCAGAGCAGTTCAGCAAGTTTACATGCTGATGTAAGTTCTGCCATAGTATTCCTATATACTATATATAAGAATATATAGGAATATATAAGAATATATAAGAATATATAGGAATATATTATATTATATATCCTATATAATGCTATTCCTATAGCATTACTATATAGTGATTTCTCTTTTCTAAATTATATAGGAGGTTATTTCAGTGAAATAACAATTTTTGGAAGAACTTATTGCATGCCTTAGCAGCAGTTTCATTCTGCTGAATATTTATTTGTTTAAAGATTCTCTCATGCTTAATCAAATTAAGAATGATATGAATTCTCCTTACTTAAAATCAATGATTCACCCACACTACTTATGGGAAGTTGTTAAAGCTACTTCCCTTGTCACATAATTCCTTAGTAACTCTGAAGGCTACTCACACTTTGAAAGAGGAACAAATTCTTCAGAAGGCCTGCATGGATACTCGATCTATATGCTCATTATGCTTAGTGGCCAATAATGGTTTTTCAATTCAGATAATGAAAAAAATTACTTCAGTTATGCCTGCAGCATTATTATTACTACAGTGAGATTGCAAAAACAAAAAACAAAAACAAAACAAAACACAACAACAATCAAGCAAACCATTTTTTGTCAATAAAGGAATTCATGGTAAGATTAAAGCATTTCTCTTTAATAAAGCAAATGCCTGAGCTACAAGAACATATAAGAGTGCTCTCCTCAGGTAGCAGGCACACCTTCAGCTAATGGTGCCTAACTTCTTACAAAGGTTCTTTTTTTTCCTTGGTGCTGAAGAAATACAAATACACAATACAAATAAACAACACAATCTTACAATTACACAAGTATTAACAGAATAGGCATTTAATCTTCAGGAACAAAAAACTCAGAAGTTTGGTAGCAGCTGGGATTCAAAACCATTTCTTAACTGTTTCTGCAAGCTACGTCTTCCATTTACAGGAAAAGATGACAAAGTCAAGTCATCATCACTTAAGTCATGAAAAAAAATCTGCTTTTACAGGCCAAATTCAGTGTATCAGAAGGTGTCAAGACCATCACTTGGACAGTTCTATACAATTTGCCAAGCACCATTACAATTAAGACCACTCTCTACTGTAACCTTCCACAGGTTAAAAAACCACACAATTAGCATAAATGATCTAACAAAACTGGTGTTCTATCTTGAAGTAAAAGATCCTTGAAATCCTCTGAAGTAACTCAATTTTATTCTCTTAAATATACTCACACATCCACACACACACACACATATATATATATATATACCCTCAATCAAACCAGAGCAATATCGCTATTGCAACTCAGGTAATTTTCCTTTCACTTAAGAGGAAAATGATCATTCACTGTTATCACACATTTCAGAAATACCATCTCCTCCTACTTCTTCGTTCTTAAACTTCTGTGAAAATTCAAGAGATATTCAAAAGTACCTATTTTAGTTTTATATATATATATATATATATATATATATACACACACACACATACACTTACAGCAAGTCTCATCTATTCTTTATTTCTGACACTTCAAATCTCTTATCTACAAATTTTCATATATATTTGTCTTTTTGTCAAGTCTATCTATATTAATTTTTTATTCCAAGGAAACGTTATCAATATGTAAGTTCCCTTTTCCCCAGTTGTTGCAGTTCTTAGGGGTTGCATTTTCTTTAGGTGTATCATTATCATGCATTTTCACAGTCAAAACAATATTAAGCAAGTGTTGATAGCCTTGTGAGCAATAATTTCTTATTTATTTCCTACTTTGTTCTTTTTCTGTCATATAGTTCTAAACAAGAAACAGTTTGTATTTGACTATTTCACATAAGATATTGTATGACACTATGGCAAGAAAAAAAACAACCATGCATGTTTGCATGACAAAAACCACAAAACCAAGATGTATGTGTTCGCATACATTGGACATGTCCTTATACTTAAAAATGTAGAGCTAGTGAGAACATAAATGCAGAAATCTTTGCTGAGTTATAATAGCTGCTGATTTCTATGAATGTTAAGGCTGAGTAGAGGCTAAAAAAGAAAAAAGAACTGATCTCAAGAGAAGGCGCTATTCAGTATTTTACTCAACTGCTTTCAAAAGAGGAAGAAAGAGCTAGCTAATGTTGCCCCCTGTGACTGCCTTATCAGGATATATGTGTATCTATTTCAGGCAAACTAGTCTAATTCTTGCTTCAAAACTAATGTTTCTCTAATCTCAAATAATCAAAATGCGTGGATTTACTGTATAATTGCTTAAGCTAATAGTACTGAAAATGTCCTTTGCAATGTACTTTACTTAAGTATTAATGAATATCAGGTGCACCAAAAGAGGTTAACTCTGGGAGTAGTCAATGAGAAGTTGATACTTTCATCATTTCATCGGCGATTAAATTATAATTTGGCTTGATACTCAATTACACATTCATTGCACCATTTATTCTGTTGGCCTTGTCTGGTAACGTTAGTCACAAAGCAGTACAGATCCTGACCTTGGAAACGTTGTTTTAAGTAAGTATGTCATACAATCCAGAAACAAATGAGGAAAGTATGAACTGCAAGATTCAGAAGAACAATTAAATATCCAGAAAAAAAACCAAACTAATAGTGTAGCAGAAAAAAAAGCCTTGAAATACTTGCTGATATCTGTTTGAGTGTAAAATATTTTATAATTCCGGTTGTTTTCTTAAAGCGGAGAAAAACTTCATCTCTAAAACCCTGAACGTATTAAATTCATATATACATGAATTTAATTATTCACTGATACCTGCCTGCACATGAAGTGTTTTATAATTCCACTTGTGTTGTTAAAGGAGAGGAATTAACAGCACAACCCAAAGGAACACATTAGGTTCCTATCTAAATAGATTTACCTAGATAAAAATTATAATTGTAAGAAAAAAGTACCACAGCAATAAGGACTATGTCACATAAACTATGAAAATATATGGAATTTTCCAGATTGTACTAAGCCATATAACACTGTTTAATTCTGAAATTCATTTTCACTTAGTGGTACTAGATCTGATGAATTATTACTCATAATGACAACCACAAAAATAAAGTAAATGATGCTGATGTGGCTGAATTGGTAGTGAGTTATGGCCCTAATGTGATATAAAGAGTTAAAAATAAATGCTAGAATTAAAGTCAGAAAAAAAACATTAAGAAAATAATTATCAGTACAGATCAAGTGATGCATGAGAAGACCTTGAACACAAGCAATGACAAAACAGATGTAGCCAGAATGATGGATTACAAGGAAGATATAGATTCACAGTATAGGATTACATGACGGGAAAACAAATTAGGTTCATGCTACATATGAACTGCTGTTGATTACCATACATTCCTCACAGAATAAATGACTACAATATACAAAATATTGAGGTACAAAAATAACAGTAATACATAGGCTTATTGCTGATATTTTTTCCAGTGCACCCTTTAAAAAAAACCATGAGACCATATTTTTGTGCCTCCTGGATAGGGCTGATATAGTTTTTCTTACAGGATTCAAAGCTAGATGTAACCTGCTCCCCGCTGGATTGAAGGGGACCTCTGGAGACCACCTAGTTGAACTCCCCTGCTAACACAGGTTCCCTATAGCAGGTTACACAGAAAAGTGTCCAGCAGGGTCTTGAATACCTACAAAGAAGGAGGCTCCACAACCTCTCTGGGCAGCTTGTTCAAGCACAATGACAGTCTCAAAGTGAAGAGCTTCATTTCAATACAAATACAAAATACTCAGAACAGTAAGTGACTAAGCTCTTCCACCGATATGATCAGGGCAGCACTTGCAGTTGGTTGGCTCTTTTACTTCAAGTGACAAGTGAAAATCATTTGAAAAACCTTTTTACAGTAATTTATCAGCAGATATCACAACTGTGACTGTTTAATGCAAAAAAAAAAAAAAAAAAAAGTTATAAATCCTGATTCTGTATTTACTTAATTGAATGCAAATCTGTTCACAGGAAAATTCAATGTTCTGGTAATTATTCCTAGACTGGAATTCACTCTAATGCTGATGTGTTTTTTTATGCAAAAAAAAAAAATCATACACTTAATTTTGGTGTTTAAAATATGAGTATGTATAGCAGCATCTTTGATGTAACATATTAGAATTTTCATTCTGATGTTGCAAGCCACATGTTGATTCTGAGGTCTCAACTCAAAGCCTCTTGAAATTGAACAAATCTAGCTCCTGTTTCATCATTCTCAGCATGTTGACAATGGACAAAGGACATTAATGTTGGTCTGAAAGTTTTGTTAGACAGAATGGAAGCAAATCTGCACATCAGCAACTGATAACTCTTGTTTTTATTTAAGTCTCTTACATTTTAAAAACGGAGTAGAGAAATTTCTTAAAGCCCCAAGATCTAGGGACTACAAGAATGCCAGTGATACAGTCCTTATCATCATAATTCCTAAGAAAATCATCCAGGAAGATACAGAAACCTACTAGGAAATAGATTGCAATACTTATGTTAGTATTTTGTATTTTCAGTGCCTGGTGTCTACTACATTGAATCTACACACTTGCCACAACTCCAGACTTGGGTTTCTGCTGTTTGAAAAGCAGAATTAAATGACTACGTTGACAGTAACAGAACCCACATATACAACTGCACAGGCTCTTTGGTTTTCAATTGTACATAGTCTTTGTATTGCTTCAGTATTACCGCAGAGTCTTTAAGGCACTCTTCATTATGAGCAGTTACTCGTTCCTCCTCATTTACTAGATGTTCAGTCATAATGTACTTAACCTTCTTCTATCACACTACAGTAAATTAAACTCAATTAAGAAATATGCAGCTCTAAAATATAGACGCACGCATTCACTTCAAATTAGTGTGCCTCTGTAAATGTTTTAATGTTCCTGTTACATTTCCGTTCAATGATACCATCAAAAGTTCAATACTGGCTCTGACAGACAGGACACATAGCATTAGAGGGCTGTCAACATTGTCTGAAGACCAGTTCCTTCATCTCCTAATTGGAGACTGAAATCTTGTCATTTCAGACTGTACATAGCTTCAAAGGGCAGATCAATTTTTCTAAAGGCTCTGGGAACATTTCGCGTGGTAACTGAGAAAATATTTTCTTTAAGTGTCTTCCTTGTAAAGTAAATATGCAATGATGTGTTCCTTTTATCACTTCCAACACCCCTTGCACTTTGTTCAGTCAAGTCCCCTCTGATGGAGGGGAAATACATCAGTGTCACCTCAGATACCTGAGCATGCACAGCTGTTTCCTTGGGAAACAAGATCACCATCTCCCACTCATGTCACACGTATGTCATTCTAAAACCAAAGCAGGTTGCCAAGAAAAGAAACTGCCCTTGACAATTTCATTATCAACACTGAAAGCTTTAGATAAGTCCCTTGAATGAAAGATTTTCAGGGGCTGGCATTTCCAAACAGATTGTTAACTTCTACTGTACTACACACATGGAATAGCTACCTGCACTTACAGATGCACAGCTTCCTCTTATGACTTTGAAAAGCTCTGACTGTGGAATAATTTTTTTTTCATTTTATTTATTTATTTTTTAAAATGTTAACAGACACTACATGGGACTTGGTCACGGCTTTCAGGGACAGAGTAGAGCCCTGAACACTCTCACTCATGCAGTAGTAGCAAGGCATTTGTCAGAAAGTTCCAAGTCACGTGGTAGTACAAGGAAAAAATTGAATTTCCTGGAATGTAAAGACTGTTTTCCAAAGTGGTAGAAATGAAGAGTGCCATGCTTAGCCATTTCCAGAAGTGCCTTTCTTTGGCATCCTTTTACTGCTGCTTGGAGGAGGCATGCATGGAGAACAGAACACTGCTTCTGCCACAGTGCTATCTTCCAATACTCCTGGGCTGACTCACACTGGCACCTACATGAAGCCATGCGCATACCCTCTGAAGTAATGAATCCACTGCAACCTGTGAAGCATACTTATATCACTTATCCTACATATGGTGCATACATCCACACTAAATACGCACTTTCAACGTGACTAAGACTGGAGACGCATGAAATGCGTAGGTGGAAAGCTTTCAAAGCAGGAAACAGGTGTCAAAGTAACATTTAAAAGCTATTTTTATTTATTTCTTTTTTAATATAATCCCTTGGACAAGATCCACCTATTAAACACTAAAACAGAATTTTAAGTGAAAGTTCATTTCTTGCCTGCTATGTCAGTTTTCTAATAACCTGATCCATTAAATTCCTTGCTGAATTAAGACACAGAATTTAAATGTGATTAGCAACCACCAATATTAATAATGAAATACCTTTTTTTTTTTATTGTTAAATAGGAAATAAATTTAAGATACGCAGACGAAGAGAGTTTCCTTCAATATTCCAACCTGTTCATTATATTAATTTTATAGTGACTGTTCTTGACTTTTGCTCTGATACTCTGGAATTTGAAGAAATAAGTCTCTTCATTCTATTAAGACATAGCACATCAACCCTATTTATTTACTGATCTGCATTTAAATCAAATCCTTTACTACTTCCTTGATGTTTTCAAGATTTTATCCAACTGCAGATTCCCTCCTCTACAGACAAACTATCTTCTAGGCAATCCAAGAAATCGTGAGATTACTCAAGATAAACACCATAAAAAATGTGGTCCCAGGCTGACACAGTACAGTAGTCCCAACCGTGTTGCTGGAAGGACTTGGCTGCAGATAATCCAAGTATTTTCCTTTCTACATCCATCAAGTTTCCCTTGAGGTTGACAGACAGTGTGATCACATAACAAATTTGTCTCATGCCTCTGTGTAGCTGGAACACATCATAGAGGATACAGATCTAAAACTCAAGTAAACAGCTGGAAGTGACTGTTAAGCCCTGATAATTCTTAACCTCTGCTTATGCAGAGAACAACCAATCACAACTAGTTTGATTAACCAGCACTCTTCTCACAAAACCTGACTCATCCCCTCTAACAAAACAGAATATTTTACACCAATAAAGAGATAAATATTCCATAAAGTACTGTATCTGTCATAATGATGAGATCTTTCCTAAGTTCTAGAAAATATATGTAGTCAAATGAACCTTACTGAAATCAAGTGCTAATGTGATCCTTGAACCACTTGTAGCCATTCAACATTCAAATCAATTGCTAGTTTTGTATTTGTTTTTTTTTTTGTTTTTTTTTGTTTTTTTTTTTTTTTACCTCAATAGAAAACATAGCAATTCTTTTCATTACTGATTTTAGTCTAAAATAACCTAAAAAAAAAATCCTCGTTTTTAACACTCAGTAACCAAGATTTAAAAGAAAATGTTAAGGGTAGAGAGAAATCACAATTACATATTGTTTTTTTTTTTTATATAAGCAATCTCATGTGAAGTTTTGTAGCATCTACACCCTGCAGGATTCAGCATGGCTGTTAAGCAGTGAATACTACCAAACTACTTAAGTCACTGTGAAAGTAATACCTTCTTTCTATTTTCATGAAAACTACAAAAGATAAAACAGCAACACGACATAGTAGAACAAATTCTCAGCTACAAAAAGTCGTTTTTCAAGACATTCACCACCATTAGCTATGCATTTTTACCAGTGATGACCAAGAACAAGAGCCTGCATGCCATGCTCACAAAAATCCACACAGCCATCCAGAATGCAACTTCTCTTTTACATCACTGTAGTCACCACTGAAATGCATCACCTACAACTTCACTGTGCTCGCACCTATTTTGGAGACTATTTGGTCTCACAGAATTCATAAAAATGAATTCTTGTGGGTGCCATTTTTTTCTACATGAGGAACTTTATGAAGCCTTTGCTTCATATACACTTCCATATCAGATGGCATTCTGTCAGAATGCCCCTCTGCTGCCATCTGTCACTCAGCAACAACACATAGCGGAACACTGGTGGGAAGAGTCAACTTCTACGGCCCTACCACCAACATCCACTTATGACTTCTTGGGACAACATAAGAAAACAGGAAGCAATTACTTTCATGCAAGCCTACACAGTACAAAAGTAGAATTCTAACTCACCCTCTACCCAGTTCACACAAGAGACATTTTAGATCAATTAACAAGCCTTATCTAGCTCTGAATGCTATAACTTATTATTTATGAAATTATTGTTTTTTTCTTATTAAAAAAAAAACAAAACAAAACAAAAAGCACAGTAAAGTACCCAATATTTATTCCAAGAATTATTCTGTATGCTTCAGAAAACAGATAGGGAAGGACTAGGCTGCCATTTGTATTTGTTAAAATGAAAAATATCTTAGTTATTCTTTTGATGAATCCAGCTGTCAAATAAATTAGTATGAAGGGCTAACTCATGCAAAGAGGAATGCATAAATGATCAATAAATTATACAACAAATAAAAGGCATCATTTATATTTATTATGAGTCTCATACGGGATGTTCTTATTCATCACATCATCCCTACTCAAATCAAATAGTAAATGGAAATATAGGAATTGTCATATTGGATCAGATCCAGGTTACACTATTTGATTCCTGAAAAATGTAGCATCACATTAAGGAATACAATGCAAAGAGCAAACAAATGCAGGATAACTTTGTTTTTATCATCTGCCACCGTGGGTTTTATTGTGATTGCTAAGGAAATTGGTTGTTTTTTTTTCCAAACACAAATGTATTATCACTTCTAAACTGTGCTTTTATTATGATGAGACTGGATGTTTGTTCTAGTCACAGAAATATACAGATTTTTCAGATCTTTGGCTTGATCGAAAGCCCACTCTAATGAATGAAGCAACTTCTAGTATATTACTAGAGTGAGCAGCCATTTTACCACATTGCATGTTAGGCTTGCACTCCACTTCTTGTCTAGATCACCACACTTATGAATTCCCTTCCGCTTAACGTGGAAGCCCACCACTACCTCCTTCCCAGCTTTCCTTAAATTTTCTTGCTAAAAAAACAAAACCATATTGATGCAGAGGAAAACAAACACTAGTGTGCACCTGGGACTCACCATATATATATACAATTGGGAAGGAACTAGAATACACATCTAAACCCTAGCAAATCTAGGAATGCTTCCAAACTGTCAATTTAGATGTAATCTAGCAATTAGCTGAATTAGAATATTTGCAATATGGAGATTTGTTTTGGCATTCAATTAAGAATGTAAGTTGAGGTACATTCTTAGGTCACTAGAAAGAGGCAGTAAGCTTTTCAGTTCAGCATTCACCAAGGATATTAGCTGCCAGCTAGGTGACTAAGCCGCATGTATTTACTGTCAACATCATACTTGCCTGAGGCTGCTTCTGCCCATCTGTCTGTTTCAAGAGACCATTTTGAGATTCCATTGGTGTTTTTCTGCATGCCTTCCGTGAGTACCATCAGCTATCCCATCCTTGTTAGGAAGCCAGATACAGCAACAGAATGTACTCATAGTTTATCTAGAAACAAATGGGTTACTGAAATATGATGGCCTTCAATTACTGAATAGCATCTAAAACATATCTGATAGAAGCTGGACAAAAAAAAAACTCCATCAGATGAAGAGAATAAGTGGGGAGTGAAGATGTTAAAAAAACTCTGTAAAAATCAGGTTTTCCACAGACAGAAAAACAAGATTGCCATTGTGGCTAGCTTCATAAATGCTGGAGGAGAGCTTATTTCTAGATTCTAGGGGTGTTATATCAATGTCAAGAACCAAATTAATATTAATGGATATAAATCATGCTATTTTAGAGCATTGGAAGCAGAGGTTATCACTGGATGATGTGGCTTAGTTTACACTGTAGCTAGTAGGCTATCCCAAGAATCCTCCACTCATTTGACTCAGATAACTGCTGTATACATGCTCAACTCCCATAGACGTTAAAAAATCCTGATTCTGGGTAATTAATTGCATCGTTATCTATACCCAGTTAACAGATAAATATATTAGGTAATTCTAGCATTCACCACTGTGGTAGCAAATAGCACAAAAAAATTTACTGTTGCCTACATGATTTAATTGCTTACAAGTTTTATTAATTAAGGAACATAAAAAGTAAAATAAAACTTCCTAATATCAACTAATCTTTATCTTCTGAGCAATACATCTGCATATGTCTGAAGACCTTGCTTTTACTTTTGAACGAACGTGATGTTTCACTTAAGCCACAGTTGGCTTCCTCAGAAAAGTTAACTCAGAAACATATTATCCTTACAGCCAGAGCAAATAGACAAATGGGTCCTATGCTGGCATGGCAACATAACAAACTAATTCAGATCTTTGATAAAGACAAGATATTCTCTTTAAAAAAGGTAGCAGAGAAGCATTATTTTGGAAATAATTCCACAAATAGATTCCTGAACATAGCATATTAAACAAAACTTTCTTCAGAGCAACCTAGACTTGCTTTATGCTATCCAAAATCTGCTGTATGCTGCTGCAGCCCTATCAGAAAATTTCCTGACCTGTTTGAGCAGGCAGAGACAATCCCAACTTCAAAGAATTTACTGGTCATAACATTGAAGAGGAGTTGAGAAACAAGGAGCAGGAGGGCACAGATTTATTCAAGTTCAAGCTGGGATAAGCTAGAATGGATGCTACGGTAGACAGAAAATAGAGATCAATAAGATGGGCTCTCACTCTTTCCTATCATTCTCAATACCCCACAACTAAAAATATAGTGGCTCTACCAACTTTACAGAATCATAGAATTGCTCAAGTTGGAAAAGATCTTGAAGAACATCAATTCCAACCCCACCTTAATCATATCACCCTAACTCTGCTAAATCTTGTCCCTGAGCACCACAGCCAAACAGTTTTTAAACACATCCAGGGATGGTGACCTCCCTGGGGAGCCTATTCCAGTACTTAACAACACTTTCTGTAAAAAAGTGTTTCCTGATATCCAACCCAAACCTCCCCTGGCGCAACTTGAGGCCATTTCCCCTCGTCCTGTCACCAGTGAGAAGAGACCAGCCCCGCTCGCTCTGTAAGCACCTTTCAGGTATTGGAAGAGAGCAATAAGGTCTCCCCTTGGCCTCCTTTTCCCCAGGCTGAACAGCCCCAGTTCCTTCAGTCACTGATAACAATTATAGACAATGATGGAAGTAAACTAAGTCTCTCCAATAATTTCAAGCATTTCAAAAAGGCCCTTAAAATATCAAGAGCACTGATAGCTTTCCACTCATTCACAACTTTCCTAAAAGGCATACAGTTGGGGGATATATTGCATACATAAGCAGAAAACTGGTAAGAGAAGGTTCTATGCCTGTTTTATGGGCAGGCTATATCACCTTAACAATGTAGTATCACAATGGTTTTCAACATACTACAGTTTATTGCGCTAATCACTTTAATTATCACCAGTGAGTCAACTAGAAATCAGAGACTGATTGATATTATACTCTCCTCATTAGAAAAAGTAGTCTGTGAGTGCATAGATAGGACTGTTTTGTGATTTGTCAATACCAGCATCACCAATCATAGCACTGACAAACTTTGCATCATGCACAAATCATTTTAGGAATTACTTTAGTAGGAGTTCGGGCAATTTAAGAACCAATTTGTACTGGGAGTACTATAGTGGAATTTTAAGTATTGAGTTTTCTAAATATTGCTTTGACCTCTGTGTGTTGGAGGCATTCTTTCTGGAGTAATTCTTTTTTCTTTGATGCTTTTAGGAATGCACTTTCATGTAGCTAGTTTTCCTTTCTTTTTGTTTGTCCTGTGTTCTGACATTATCAAATGAGATTCAGTTCAAAACTAAGGTTAGAAACAGCACAGAGTGAAAAGCAAGCAGAAATAAGACTGTCAAAAGCCCATTCTCTGGAGCTCAAATCTCTCTCCTTCAAAGAGGAAACAAATCCTTTTAAAAATAGTATTTTATAATAAAGGATATTGCATTTAAAACCTAGATACTATTTACACTTAATTAGCTATGTGTTTGATCCTTTCCTTTTACATAGACTTTATCTTCTTATGCATTTTAGAGTATAATTCTGCTTTTCTGAAGGATTTTAGATGCTTGATTTGATTTTATCTCAAACAGCTGCTTGAACCATCATTGGTCCATCATGCCATTGACTTAAATGGGATTATATAAGAACTGCACAGATTGGGTTCCAGTCAGATTTCACATTACAACTGAAGTAAAATCAAATTGTTGCAAGTACAAAAAAAGGAAGCATGAAGAACTTCAAAACTGAATATGATTAAAATTGGCAAAACCTTCTTTCAGTAAAAAGGAAGATCTGACTTTATGCTCTAGAAAAGCTATTGAAAGTCTGCAAATCAATCTCCAAATTCGCCCTTGTGTTCTCATAGTCATTTGCTCTCCTATCACAACTTAGACAGTTCATGCAATTTACATTTCTATAAATGCTACTGGAGATCCAGTAGAAAAATCCAGGCACTGGACAATTTTGAAAGCAGGATCTTCTGAGAGCTGAGCAAAAGTACTAGTGAAAAGAAAGTTCCCAGTTGACTCTGAAACATATAGATAGATAGATACTATTCAGCTTCTGATTTCTTACCTTCCATTTCATACGTATTTAATTTAAAAATCAAGACGAGTAGCAAAAAATGCCAACCTATGCTTGTCAAAAAGGAAATTTATTTCTGTACACAAAAATAAGAGTATTCAGAGCTACCTTAACTATTTTTTATAAATATATTTTCCACTTAGAATGCACAGAAGTATTAAAAAAAATAAAAAGCTGAAAGATGTAACCTGTCAACATCAAGATTAGCAGCTTCTATCTCGTAGATAAAAGCAAACTATTTTCTATAGGAGGACATAGAGAATTATAATTTCAGCATCATTAGGAGCTATTTTTACAAAGCATCAGAGATACAATACTGGAGGAAATGAACTACTGGTTTAATCTTTCCACTTGCATTTTCTATAAAATTTAATTGTCAAATTTAATTTGACAATTTGAAGATTTGATTTTCACACACTCGTAACATTGATGACGATCCTATATGAAAACACTGTTTGTTCAATTTATTTTTTCACATCTTCAGATGGTTTCTGCACTGCTGACATTTCTACATGATCAACAGGGAACACCTCTATAATCTTCTTTCATTCTACATTAGTTAGAAACAGGAAGCTTGCAGTAATACACAAAAATGTTATAATTTATGATACGGAACTGTTAGAGACAACCTGATTCATTTCTAGTAATTATCACCACTGCCTCCTCTGAATCTTTCCAGCTTCTCAGGGCTCTCATCCACTACTTCCCAGGAATTGTCCATTTTTGAGAACGATCCAGACACTTTCTAGGAAATTCCCTAGGGAATTCACATTTACTGCCTATGCTTTTTTGCATTTCTCTTCCACTTTAAGGTATTACTGATATGCTTCCTAGAACCCCTCACAATTGTTTATAAATTAACCTTTCAATTTCTAGAAATTTTTACATGATTTCATGTGAATTGTATCTATAAATAGTATTTTCCTCACAGCTTTTCTTCCTAATGTTTTCTAGGGATTTCACATGTAAATTCCAAAAATTCTGACATTTCCCAGGAACTTTCCTCTGCTTTCTAGTAGTTCTCCTGGTGCTCCCTAGGAGTTCCCCCTGCTGATTTCTTGGAACTTGCTTCTCTGCATTCAAGGAATCTCTCAGTACTTCCCAAGATTTTCTAGACATTAAGTCTTCACAGATATTTTCTAACATGCTCTAGGTATGTAATTATCTACGAATATTGTGACATCCCCTTTAAATTCCCAGCCAGAGATCTTCCCAAAACTTAACTGGAGTAAATCATTGCTCTCTCAGAATTACTGGAGAAAGAACTACTCTAGGATTTCCCCAATACTTAACAGTGATTATTGGATCTACAGGTTTTCTATGAACATGCTATTACTTCCAAGGAACTTTAAAGATTTGGAATCTTTCTTCTGGAGTTTTCTAGGAATTCCTCAAACAACAATATCCGCAGGGATTTCCCAAAGTTTAGCAAGTAACATACAGAAATCCTAATAAAACTTATGATATTCCTACATAAATACAGGTGTATCATGATACACCTGTAGTAAATGCACTACTTTCTTTTTACTGTACAAACACACACTCATCACATATACAGGCATACTGTGTGTATACCATGTCACACACACATTCACAATGTTCAGAATAATAGATACTCAAATATGTTTTGACAACAGGAAAATAAAGTGTTCATGGGTCAAAACTGCTTAAGAAATCATTAGCCTTGCCCTCCTGTTGAATTAAGTGTTTGAGCAGCAGGAATTCTCATCCCCCCCCCAAAACAAACAAACAAACAAACCAAACTTACGTTCCCTGTTCCCTTCTGTGTATTCAGAACAGAAAGCAAATTAATACACTATTCTCCCACTTTCACTCACTATTAAATAGCGAAGGAAAAAAAATCTCTAAATAAGATGTACATTTGAGTTACTGAAAGTATTTTCTGTAAGGGGAATTACCATCTGTACTTGTTCAACTCAGGCAAAAGAAATAAGCAAGGAAAAGACAGCCATAAGTCACAGACATTCACAACCACTGACAGAGTCATTTCTATACCTGCTACTCATTGCTTTTGTATTCAGCTGTCTAATTATTTCCTGCATGTGGGACAGTAGAATTTTTCCCATTTCATCAGTACTTCCCTAGTTACAGAGGCTGTTCAACTGTGGCTTATAAAAATACTAAATATATATATCATGCTGCCCCTTCTTCAGCAAGAACATATGTGCTGCAAACCCACTGATGTCCTTCCTAGAGCTACATCTTACATCTACTCTACACAGATTCAGATCTAAAGATAAAATCTAAGAATTAAAAATCACCATCTATGTCTTCTATCAACAAAAGTAAGGAATCCCCCATATATACCAAGTATCTGGTATGGCAATATTCTATTTTCCATATGTATGTACTTCACACTATTCACTTTGCTCTGCTTGCAGGTACTACTCTTAATTCAGCTTTGTTTTTGCACTAGCTGTAAGGAGTAAAAGACCTTGAGAGCACTTCTCTTGTTTTTGGTTACCTATGCTAAATTGCATACTAGCATTCCAGAAACATTTAGAAATTGATACTACAAACCTGGTCTTCAGGTAAAATTTACTGAAAAAGAAGCAAGCAACAACAAACCTGTTGTGAAGACATCTGTTTCCTAAATAGGAGAAGCGCAACAAATAAATACAATAGAGATGCAGATGAATCATTAGAGAATAGTGTGGTTATTTATGCCACTGAAGTTAAAAATCACCTTTGAATTTAGCGCTTTTTTTTTTTAAAACTCTAACAATAGGAGAAAAAATAAAAATGAGCAATGACAAATTAATATGGGTCAAAGCAGAGCATTCTAGATGTCCTCTTGATTTGAAATAATTTTAACTTAATATCAGAGATCTAGATGTACTCGAGAAACAATTTCTTGAGAAGTCATTTGCCAGCTTAAAATTGCAACATACAATTATTTTTGTTCAGTCTTACATCTTCTGATTTGTTATCTATTTTAAATTGCATTTATTTAGAGAAAATGATAAAACTTCATCACTTCCAAGCAGGAGTTGTAATCATCAGATAAGCATGGTGGCAGTGCCTTATAGTTAATTGTCTTTCAACAGAGATTAACAGACACGACCTTGATGAAAGTTTTATGGTTTGATACTGGCCCTTGGAGCTTGCGTTAGGTATGTGTGGGATATGTAGCCTGTTGAATTCTGTCATGCAGAAAAATGAGGCTTCAATGAATTTAGACTTGGTCTCATTCATCCTTATCCCATCCATATTTGTAAATAAGCTAGAAATGTTCAAGGGAGGCTAGATGACCAAATGTTTCTGCATGAAGCTGATTACATACAAAATGAATATTTTCATGTTCAAATCACCAGATAAGTGCACAGTAAGTTATGTGCAAATGTGAAACCTAATTGAATATGCTACAGAGGTAACTAGACTAGGTAATTACAAACAGGATTAATTCTTTTAGACATCTTGCTGTGCTTCAGACATTCTTCCCACTGCATCCTGACGAATACCTCATATATACTAACTTCTATTTTATGATAAGCTATTGAACATGCTGTAAGTTGCTTCCTTCAGATTCACTCTTGCTCACTATGGAGTTGCAAAGCTTATTAACCTTTACCTAAGTAAGGACAGCTCACAACACAGACCATACAGCACTGCTGGAAATCCTACATAGGGAATTAAGCCACTACAAAACAAAGCTAAGAACTTCTTCTTGTCCTAAATTTCAGGCAAAACAATGTTGTCAGCACACTCATGTTGTGATTGTTTCCGAATGATGGGAGCACACCCAAGGGCAGCCCAGGCTACTCAACAGGGAAGAACCACTGTCTTTATGGAATAGCAGCAGGAGGTGGGCCAGAGCCAGGACAGCTGGCTTCAATTGGGCCAGGGTTATCCACTACTACATGACTTCACATATGGAAAGCTATAAATCTGTGCAGAATTGGCCAGAGAGGCAGCCACTGGTCGGGGGTTGCTTAGCAGCATTTGGCGAGTTGTAAAACCCAGCACTGTTAGCAGACTGTCAGTTGGCAAACAGTTGTATCGTTAACTGTGTGGCAGTCAGTAGGTGACAAGTATTTGTGCTGTAGCTATACAAATATTCTTGTCATTGCATACCTGTTCCATTTTCCTCTTCTGTCTTAATAAATACTTATCTCAACCCACAAATTCCATCTTATCTCCAACTTGCTCTCTAAACTCACTTGGGCATGGAATCGGCTGTGATCACACATAGCTCCTTGCTAAATTGTTTAATCAACTCTTGAAAATTAGGAGAGTTAGCTCTGTAGTGAAAGCAACCAAAGATCACTGAAAGAGCTTGAGCAGAAGGAATAAAACAGTTTCTCACAAAGAGTAGAATTTATTCTCTGAATAACCAAAAAAGTAATGAAACACATAGAATTCTAATATCATTCTACAGGTAGTATTTCCATTAAAAATGCAAATAAATGTGTAATAGCACTGAAGATGTAATAGCAGTAGAGTTCACTAAAGGCCAAAGATCTAAGGTCTAGATTCACATGGATGTGGAAAGTGAAATATTATGAAAGGTAGAAACAACATTCAGATCTTCCTAGTGCTAAAACTCACAAAGACATATGACAACCAAATAAACCTATTCAATCAACAGATTGACATCTGCTTATAAAATAAAATTCCTTACACATTTGTGTACAGTGGCATGTATCAACTCAATGAATCAAAATTAAGATTTTCAACAGAACTTACACTGCTCAAAAAAAAATCAAAACCACCTTTTACTGTTTTCTGTATCCACTGACGATAGATAATTTTCTTTAAATTGACTTAAATTTTCTCACTTCTAAAGAGAATAGACAGAAGTCTTTTTTTCTTCCTATTATATAAAAGCTACAAATGTGTAAGACAAGGATGATTGACTTAATTTTCTGCGGACACAAACCAATCACTACAGATAGAGGAATTAGTTGGGAAGTTGCAGCCAGGAGGTTGTGGTCAATGGCCCAGATGGCCCACAATGATCCAGGTAGACGCCTGTGATGAACGGTGTCTCCCAGGAGTCTATCCTGAAACTGATGTTCCACAATACCTTTACCAATGACATAGACAGTGGGACTGAGTGTACCCTCTGCAAGTCTGCCAGTGACACTAAGCTGAGTCGTGCAGTTCATACAACAAAAGGAAAAGATGCCATCCAGTAGGACCTGGTCCGGTCTGAAAAAAAAAAGGGCTCATTGAGAACAGCCCTACAGAGAAGACTTGGTGGTACCGTGGTTGAAAAGTTACCGTGGTGCATGTGAACCAGCAGCACTTGCAGTCCAGAAGGCCAACAGCATCCTGAGCTGCATCAAATACAAGGTGGCCAATAGGGCAAGGGAGGGGATTATCCATCTCTACTCTACTTGTGATGCCCTGTCCAGAGGACAGCATCCAGATCTGGGGCCCCCAGCACAGATGTGTAACCAAAGTGGATCACAAGAAAGGTGACAAAAATGCACAATGAGCCGGAGCACCTCTTGCGTGAGGAAAGGTTGAGAGAGCTGGGCTCATTCAGCCTGAAGAGAAAGTGCCAGGAAAGACCTCATGGCAGCCTTCTAGTGCTGAAGGGGAGCTTACAAGAAGGAGACCGACTTCTTACACAAGCAGATGGGGATAATGGCTTTAAACTAGAAGAGGAAAAACTTATGCCCGATGTTAGAAAGAAATTCTTTATATTAGAAAATATAATTTTCTCTCTCTCAGAGAGCATAAGGAACAGGCTGCCCAGAGAAGCTGTGGGTGCTCCATCCCTGAAGGTGTTCAAGGCCATGGCAGACAGGGCCCTGGGCAGTCTGTTCTACTGCACAGCAGCCTTGCCCACAGTAGAGGGTTGGAACTAAGTAATCTTCAAGATTCCTTCCAACCTCAGACATTTTACGATGCGTGGGTTTTAAACTTCAACAGTTTGCTTATTCCAGAAATGTTCAAGTGTCAGACAGAACAAAATTTCTCCAGAACCAGAAACATAGGAGTTTAATTGTTCTGAAACTAAGAACTGCATATTGCGAAACTGTTGCGATCTGTGAAATACTATCGAAAGATGCATAAAGTTTCTTTAAGCGTTCAAATTGTAAGGTACATAATTGAAAAGAAGTAAAAATTGCAACTTCCTTCAAATGTATATTTCTGGAGGTTTTGACCAAAAGAAAGGAACTATAGAGAACAACTACTTTACTCAAGGAATCTTTTTCAGTCACAGTGCCATCTATATCATGGCTTCCTTCTCCTGCGCATATTTCCTTTCATACAATCAGGTGTTTGCATAACTGAAATTGTTTATCCAAATCAGGTGAACAAAACCTTCAAGGAATGCACTTCTAAAACTTGGTTGGGTCTGAACAAACTCGACACGAAAACTGTGATAAAAAAAAAAATCCATCAATTAAGTTTCCTAAGAAACTTATTTTTTTGAAAAAGCCCTAAATATTTTTCATTGAAACCTAAAACATAGAAGGCTTTATCAGCATTTAAATAAGGTTGTGAATAATTCCTAAAAATATTTATTTTCTGAGTTGTATTCACTTGTTTCATTACATTCTCAACATCTATCTCACCTGCAGCATGTGTAGCACAAGTGAAACATTCTGCTCCAAGAGGTGAATAGTGATAAAGGCTTTCAACTTGACATGAGACTTTGGTGTTTAATGATCCTTTCTCATTCATCAATATCTACTATGTTTTAGTTTAAAACAGGTTTTTGTTTTTTTTTGTTTTTTTTTTTTGTTTGTTGAACAAAAGAAGGTGCAGAAATAATAATAATAAAAGAAACTGGTTACCTTTGGAAGGCCTGTAACACGCTCAGGTAGAGAGTGATCTCCAGAAGAGAAAAAATACTTCACTTCCCCTGCCAACCCTTAAATGAGGTCTGGGAAGGGATGGATCCTGGCTCCACCCTTGCCAGTCACTCAGGTGCATTGTTGCACCTGAGCTCCCCTGGGTTGGCCCCACCTTCCTACCAGGTCCTCAATCACTGGTTCAAGCTGTGACTTAACATTTCCACTATACTTGTAAAAGAAAACCACATTCTCAGTGGGTTTCTTTTGGGAACACAGTTTATCCCATTGCAATGAGATGATCAGAAGATTCACCTGTAACAAAAGGCTTTCCTGTGAATTTTGATTTTTGCTTACTAGCAAATCCAGAACCATTTCTTTGTCCAGAGAATTCACTACTTCCCACCTATTTGCTTTATGCTTACTGATTGGCTTAACATTTCTGACTATCTTAGTTTGAATAAGAGCCAGCAGTGGATTTTTAAGCATCATTTTTTCTTTTGTTTCATTTTTCATCCAACTGATATGAGTAAACTCTATTCAACCTTATCATTAAGCTGTACAGGAAGGGACAGAACTTTCAAGCTAACGGAAGTGTATTACATGCTATGTGAAGAGATGCAGTAAAGTCTCATCTTTTACAACTATAGAAAAACATGAGGACTTTTCAATATCTTGCAGAATAGCAGGTTATTAAAAAGGATTAACTTTGTTAAGCTCAGTACTAAAGAAGTATAAGCTGAAAGAATTAAAAAGGTTAGCATCAACAACAGTGTCAGAAAAGGATGGGTTGTGTCATCTCTTCAGTTTTTCATCACCTTCAATGATAAGGTTGCAAAAAGAACCTGGCAAAAATAATTAGATTCTGCTAAAACTACAGCCCTTCCAAGAATTCAACCCTCATGAAAGGAAATCTCAAACGATTTGTCTTGTATCCAAAAAGATGCTGTCCTGAAGTAAGAAACCCACAATTAATCATAACCCACAATTTCTCTGAAATATAATATGAAAAGTCATATAAAGGAATATACTCAAAGACATTAGCAAACTTATACAGAAAGAAAAAGATATATATACATACATCAGGATTCAACATCTTATAAAAAAATAAAAAAAATCTTTGACTCAAATGTCATTTCCCATCTTAGCATATGGCTTTAAGAGTTGGAAATCCACCAACAATATAGAAAGACTTTCAAAAAGCAAATGCTCACAATAAAATACTAAATTTATGTGGATTAGCAAATGCCAAGATTTCTCAGAACGATTTATGATTTTTTAAATTTTTTTTTAAATCTCTAATCTCACTGAGAAGGAAATATCTTGGACCTACGTGAAGTCAAAGCATCTGCTCTTACAGACATGCTACCATGTGGGCTGGGAAATGGTAGGAACAGAAAGGATCTCACCATGAAAGAGTATATAGGAAAAAATAGAGGGAGAGAGATGAAGAAATTATCACAGAGGAACTTCCTGGAGAGCCAAACAACAGACAACATCAGCAGAACCTGGTTGTACCCTAAGCCACATTTCATGATTTATGTATTTATATATTGAAATGGAAAATCAAATGTTTATATCATTCTGGTTAATTATGTCAAACAGGCCTTCATAAAACAGTAAAATGAACAAAGAATACGAAAAAAATGAAAAATTTAGAATAATTAATATTTTAAATTTCCCTAATCCAAGTTAGGTATCTGTAGTAAAAATGAAGTATTTCCTTCATTTGCTAGAAAAGAAAATCACAGAATCACACAGAATCACAGAATCACCCGGGTTGGAAGGGACCTCAAGGATCATGTAGTTCCAACCCCCCTGCCTGGCAGGGCCACCAAACATACACATTCAGATCAGGTTGCCCAGGACCCCGTCCAACCTGGCCTTAAACACGTCCAAGGATGGGGCATCCATAACCTCCCTGGGCAGCCCGTTCCAGGGCCTAACCACTCTCCTAGTAAAGAACTTCCCCCTAACATCCAACCTAAATCTTCCCTCCTTCAGCTTGGATCCATTTCCCCTAGTCCTGCTGTTGTCAGCCCTTTTGAAGAGTTTACTCCCCTCCTGGGTGTAGGTTCCCTTCAGGTATTGATAGGCTGCAATGAGGTCACCCCGCAGCCTTCTCTTCTCCAGGCTGAACAAGCCCAACTCCCTCAGCCTGTCCTCATAGGGGAGGTGCTCCAGCCCCCTGATCATCTTAGTCGCCCTCCTCTGGACCCTTTCCAAAATCTCAATGTCTTTCTTGTACTGAGGGCTCCACACCTGGACACAGTACTCCAGATGGGGCCTCACAAGAGCCGAGTAGAGAGGGACAATCACCTCCCTGTCCCTGCTTTGAGTTCTAGCATTGGTTCTCTCCATATTTATTTCAGTCTATGCAATGAAATATTTACATTTATCATTTTCAGATATATAGAAGAAGCCCCTCCCCTGTAAAAAGAGAAAAACATTGACTGGTCTACTAGTCCACCTGTATTGACGTCCTGAACCATTAAGTTTTCCACTACATCTGTATATCTTCTTGCTTCTTTCTTGTTATCTTAGTAATGAATCTCTAATTCAACAGAGTCTATACTTTAAATAAATGTCTAAATGTCACAATAATCTTGAATATTTTTATACTGTTATCTGTTATGGTGTTTTTTTTTGCTTTCCTTCATTTTGTGAAGTTTTTCCCCACTGTTCAGTTCCTTTCAGTTCCTGTTTCACAGCATTTGTCATTCAATGACCACTGCCTCGATACAAAAACCCCTCTGTTGCCCTCTACTTAATTTTTAAAAAGCACTGAAACAAAACGGTCTTTTATTGATCACCTTTGTCCCCACTATCCTCTGTGAAAGCCAGACATCGATGTTAATTTTCCAAGACTTATGGCACCTACATGCCATACTGATTTTTGATAAAATCTTTGTAGTTGTACCTACCAAGTCTTAGAGCTTAAACACATGATGCATGTAATACAGTAGTATTATTTGCATTTGTCCTATTAATTTAATTCTATCCGCTGATATAACATGTATGAATAGACTTCTCATCAATTAGTTTTCATCACTGAATGTTGATTTTATACTGAAAAACTTCCACTTCATCCTTACATTACTCAGAAGCTCAAAATATTCTTTGTCGCATTGACTGAACATCTCAGTTATGCAGGCTTGTTAATTCCGTGCTAAAAAACTTCAAAGTTTTCTAACCCAGTGAACTGAACTTAAATATTTCAATCTATCTCCACAAAAAAATAAATAAACAAATAAAATAAATAAAGCAACACACTAATAATAAACAATCTGTTTACAAGCATGTCTGTGGGGGAAAAAAAATAGCAAGTCAGTGCCCAGCAGAGTGGGGAATAACTTTTTTTTTTTTTTTTTTTTAAAGTAACTGAGTATTTTTCCCCTGAAACAAACACATACAAGATCAGCTCAAATATCTATATTCCCCTAGTACTTTGCATGCAAAAGGAAAATCATATTCAAGTTATCAGAAAGAATGATTTGCAAAAATGGAATTCAGCCAACCACATATTTGTGGAGCTAACTGCCCATATTTGTGCCGAGTAGCATTTCTACACAGTGAATGAATTCGATATATAGCAGGGACTAGCATGTCAACCACAGTAACAAAACATGCTGCTCTGGCCATGAGAGGCAAAGGAGATTGAAGATGTGTACTTTAAACTTGCTGGCTTTTATAAAACTGTCAGATGTAAAAGTGTTGCATAGCATTGGTATTAAGCTGAAAGACACACTAATGAATAGTTACTGAACTTCACACCCTGCAGTGCTTGATATGATATCATCACTGGTTCTAGGAAGTATGAACACACACTGTTTGAGGAGGTAGTTTTACTTAGGTGATATATGTAGATACCTATATGTTTACAAAATATAGGTAACAAAGACACAGACAGAATGACAATTAAGTCTCAGCCAGGCTTCTCAGTGCCACGTTAATGGTAGAACAAATGTATTCCTTCCAGACCTTGCAAACTGTTTTTTTCCCTCCAGTGACAAACTGCTGGGAAAGTGATCAGATTTTTGAGGCTGTGTTATTGGTAAGGCAGAAATGTTATTTCAGTAACTTGGATCTTTTATGATCTTCTAAACAATGTTCAAAGACACCCATGAGAAAAGAAGCTGCCATTTAGGCAAGATTTCTGTTGCTAACTAGCTATGTGTAATTTATTCTTTAGATAAATGGTTCTGTTATTTTGTTTTGTTTGTTTCTTACTTGTTCGTCAAATTATATTTAGAAAATTGGCAGAAAACAGAAAAGTGGGAACAATGTCAAAACAAGAGTGATCAGAATGGCAGCAAAGAAAAGTGGCTCATACACACAGTGGCATCTTGTTGTCCATAATTTGTTGCAGATTTAGCACTTCTGCGCTGAGTGACTCATTTCCAGTATTTCACTACTTCAATTTATCTTAGGCTACGGTTTGACAATAGAACGAGTCTGACTTTCAGAATTTTAGCACCAGATTGAAAATGATACGGTCACAGAATAGTAAGTGCCCATCTGCTGTAAACTCTTTCTATTGCATTAGAGAAGATTGCTTTGAGGGTTTGTGGGAATTTCATTTTTATCATGACACACAGAGGTGAGTCAGGCCCAGTTTTGTCAACGCCTCTCTAATCTTCTGTGGGTTAGTTAGTCTTCCTTTAGCAAAAGCAGAAGCTGCATGAGCTTCCTAATAGTACCTTGGATATTCCCACAGAAAATGAGATTGCATGCCTGGAGCTATCTGTGTCATATTGGTACTATTTTGAGATCTTAAAATACAGTGGACCAGCAAAAAGCCACGGAGTTTAAGCCACGTAGTGCTGGGCCTATTTCCTCATCATTTTAACTACAGAATTCTGACCAGCAAGCAAAGACAAAAGTATTCCCAACTTTTGTTCTACTGCACATTTATTCCTAGCATTAGTTTCCTAGTTCTTGTGACAATGCAGTTACACAAATCCTGAAAGGTGCAATATTTAAATAGACAAAAGGAAAGTCTCCTTCTAAAACGTTCTTTAGCAGCTATATTTATGCGTGGGATTTTGGGGGGGGGTTAGTTGATTTTGTTTTGATTTAAAAAAGAAAAAACTTTTGAAATTTCCTTATATTCCTTCTGTTCTTAGGACTTAGGTAAGATTAAGCAGTAAGTTATTGTTTGAGAGTCGTATCTGAAGAAAAACAGAGGGAAAAAAAGAGGAGGTTGGAGAGCAGACTCAAGGAAGAGACAGGCAAGGATAAAAAAAATTAAACTAAAAAAAAAAAAAAATCCACAAAAGCCACACAGATAATGGGAGAAAACAAAGCAGTGCAAAGAAGAGCCAGAGGGAAGGAAAGTAAATTGATAATTGAATGAAGAACAATGAAAGTGGCAGAAATAACATTAGAAGTGGGAATTTAAAACACAAGCCCTAAAACTCAGTATTTACAGAAAGATCTTCCCAAATAACATTCTCACATTACTCTGAATTTCCTTCCTTAAATTTGTTGGGTGTTTTCAACACAATCTTGTTAACATTGTCAGGAAACGCTTTGATTTTTAATTTAGAATATGTATGTTTTCCCATTTTTTGTTACTATTCACATGGCAATTATTCCATGCTAGCATGTCAGAGATAGGAATTAATTGAAACTTTAAATTTTCAGTAAGAACAAGGTGAGCTGAGCACATAAGTCAATAATTTCCTTAGGCTCTTCATTCATCACCCAGGTCCCCTCTTATTTACATATGTTCTCTAAATTAAGAATCGAGCCATTGGCCCATCACACATAGTTATGTTCCTTTAGATTTTCTTCCTTGGTATAGCTGGATCCAAATCCCAGACACATCACTTCTCAATTACTTTTAACGATCTGTCTATCCTGTACAATACATCTAAATGATTAGCTTAAAGAAGATATCATATACGCCTAAGGGTAGCCTTAAGGCTCGTTATAATGCATACTGAGATATAACATTCAAAAGCTGATGCTGTGTTGAACAAATGCATTTAATTTCAGCTTTGAAGACGTACTAAAGCTGATACAAAATGCATATATATGAAATATATGCTATATGCTATGTATTAAATATATACATTTTTAATAATACTGTATAATCTCTTATTTATGTAACAAATCTAAAAGAAATTTTTTTTATTTCCAAAAGCACTTGAAGGATGAAGTCTCACCACCTGTTAATCTGGTTATACTCAGTATGATTTCATATGGATACCAGTAAGTAACCTTCAAATCAACACAGCAACAGTAATTTTTAAAGAAAATTTCAAACATACGTGGAATGACAACAATACAGACCAGTGTACATAGCTTGCTAACCTCATCTCTTACCTGAATATAAATAAACTTACTATAAACAGTCTCAATCACAAGAACAGAGGAGAATTTAAATTAACTTACTCTTAGCTTCTACTTGAGAAGTGGTTGTTTTCATTTGAAAAACTCCCGCTAAAAAAGTCAATGTGGATCTGCTTTCACGAGTCATCTGGCACTTCCAACTTCCAGTAGCGATGATAAACGGCAATCAGCTTTGAGGTGAAAACCTTAGAGATTCTCCGCAATTCTAATTTAGAAAAGTCTTGTTTCATTACAGCAACCAGCACTCTTCTGACAATCAAAGAAAAATCTTTCAGGTCACAGAAATGAACTTCTGCTGTCTGTAGCAGTATGTATCTTCAAATTTTTTTTGCTTTTCAAAGCACATGATACCTGTGTTGCAAGACACCAGACAAAAACTCCCTGACAATTCGCTGCTAACCATCTTAACAGAGGAAAACCACTTCATGCCTGGATATTTAAGGTTAGCAGAGAAAGGGAGAGTATAACACAGTTTTTAAACCTAATTTACACTGGCTGAGACTGAAGTGAAATTACAGCATTTTTAAACCATGTAGGGCTGCTAAGTGGAGGTGAAGAGCCATCACATCAAGGGTAATTCTTCCCTATTGCTATATGCCAGGAATCTAGCAGAAAGCCTTGTTTTACATTTTTGTACTGCTAAATATACATACACACAGTTTTATTTGCACTTATAAATAAAACAAATTTTATATTAATATAAAAATAAAACTATGTGGAATTGTAATTTGCATCTATATTATTTACAATTTAAATTATATGGCTACAATTTCCAGTTGTTGAGAAATTTTGAGTGGGATTACTTATCATAGGAGGAGGGTCTGCTGCTTTTTGAAATACATGGGAGTTACAAATACAGTTTTAGACTTGAGCTGAAATAGAGGTTCCTAACCCTCATCAATATTATCACTACATATAGGTGAAACTGTAAGTCATAGATTAGTTTAGACCTCCGATGTTGCAACCGCACTTTTTGAATACTTCAGTTATACTAAAAAATTAGGGGAGGGAAGGAAAGAGGAATGTTAGGTGTGGGTTTGTTTGTTGTTCCATTTGAAGTTTCATGCTTTTTATACCAAGCTTCTGTTCCCCAGGATGACTTATACAAGGACTTCAGTGATTCAATACAAGTTCAGGTAAATGAGGCAGAGGAAAAGTAGGGTTTCAGTGTCAGCGTGGGTCACACATTTGGACGCAAGACAAAAATGTATGGGAAGCAGATAGCATGGCTGAGGGCTAGAACAATAGTGTAACAAAAATAGTTCGTCAGAATAATAATCAAAATTTCAGATACCTCATTACCTTATAGATGATAAAAATCACAGAATGGCCAATAATGGAAGGAATCTTTAAGGTCAAAAAATTCCAACTCTCCTGCCTTGAGCAGGGTTGCCACCCACCAGATCGGGCTGCCCAGGACCCCATTTGACCTGGCATTGAGCACCTACAGGAATGGGACATCCACAGCTTCTCTGGCCAGCATGTGCCAGGGTTTCACTGCCTTCTGAGTAAAGTATTTCTTCCTAACACCTAGCCTAAGTCTTCCCTCTTTTACTTAAAAACCATTCCCCCTTCTCCTATCACTATCTGCCCATGCAAAACAGCAGTCTGCTTTCTGCTTGTAAGCTCCCTTCAGGTACACAACGGCTGCAATGAGGTCTCTCCAGAGCCTTGCCTTGTCTAAACAAGCCCAACTCTCTCAACCTTTCTTAATAGGAGAGGTGCACCAGCCCCCTGAGCATTCTCATGACCTTCCTCTGGACCCATTCCAACAGCTTTTCATCTTCATTTTGTGATATACAAGGCACTTGCACTTCTTTTCATGAACAACAAAATGAGCTGAATTTTACATATTTTATTGCTGTATACTACCATTAATCTATACAGAGTATGGAAAATGACATATACCATCTCTGAATTTATCTCCCTTAGTGTTCTGGATTTATTTTGAAAGAGATCAACATTTTTTAAAAAATCATGAATTAATCACAAATTATGCTGCTGAATAATTTTATGTTTCTCATTTACGAGCATTTAATTGCTATTTGCAGTATGAGCTATGTTAATTAAACTCTATGGTTGCATGGTGCACTTCGATTTTAATTTTAGGCAAGCTCAAGTGCCCAAAAGCTATGATTTCTTTTTAGAATTTTTTGGTATTTCATTTGTTGAAAAGAGGTTTTTGGATTTTTCTAACAATGAATTAATTAGGTACATGTTTTCCAGAAGTAACCCACAAAGAGATGTAAACTCAGAAAAAAAAAAAACCAAATTTGTTTAACATCTCAGTTGGATATGTTATGCTGTCTCCACACAATGAACATTATGCCAGATACTCATCTCTACTAAACCAACAATGGCATGGGCGTTTCTAGCATTGGAGTTAGGCTGATTTTAGAAAAGAAACAGAAAACTCCCATAAATGCAGACAAAACAAGGATTTAAGTGAAGGGACAATCGAAATTCACAGCTGTTCAAGAATCTTAGTGCTGATATTTAAATTCTGAAGATCTTTGCTGCCCACTGGCACCCCACTTCTTTAAATACTTTAAACTGGATTGTCTTAAATTTGTCAGGGCAAATAATAAAAGTGTGAAATCTAATCTCTTTCTCAAATAACGAAACTCAAAATTTGATCTTAGATTTAATGCTAAAAGTAAAAGAAAAATAAATGTGAACTGTTGTTTAGATCTGCCTGATCTTACTTTACGGCTGTATTCCCTTCTCTATCCAATATCACTGACTTACAAACACAGGCTTTTTAATAGCACTTTAATTTAAACTTAATCCCACCTTCATATCCTCTGTACTAAAAATAATTTTCTGAGAACAGAAATCTTTATGAGGTTTAAATCAGTTTGAATTACTGATCACGTTTCAGACTTAATTCAAATAACTTCTGCAATGTACACATTAGAGTCTCTGCTGAGGGCACTATTAGATCTGTGAAACAGTACTATGAAATAATAACATTATTATTAGTAAATTAGTATGCTGAAATAAAAATATGTAAAAATGATGTTTCCTCCTCTGTAATGAAATTATTCTTCCTATTCTGCCTACTTAGGGCACGTCACAATGATTCAACAGCAGAGTGGAAGTTACCTGTCTATATAGGCAACAAAATGTTAATCTAAATAGTTTTCCCTTACCACCAGCAGGAAAGGACATGACAAAAAAAACCTGTTCTTAGACAAAATAATTGCAAATCTGTGACATGTAACATGTAACAATTTATGTTCACAAATGAAAGCTACCTGAGCTTATTTCTCCTGATAATTATATGGTGTAATCAAGTGATTATACAACTCTGTCATATAGTTTTTTGTGGTGAAGTCTTAGATACATCTTAAACATAACAACGTTTGCTGCAGGCTTTGCACTGACAGTGTGCATATGCATAGCTTGTTAACCTATTAGCAACATAAAAATCATGATGGGAAGTGCTTCACTCTTACAAAGACAGATTGAGGTCACACAACTCTGGCTCACAAATAAGCGGATGCATAAATGAAAAGATGCTATTCGTGGATGACAAACTCTTCATTTCCTTCCTCCTCAAGTCAAACAAAAGACTAACCGCTCTGTATCAAGTTTTTATTTTACTTATTTTTAGGAGAAATTTGATAGTTAGGAATGTTTTTTTGTTGTTGTTGTTTTTTTTTTTTTTTTTTAAGTTAGAGCTTTACTTCAGTCAGGATGAAATGAGGTTCAAAACTAAGAAAGATTCATGATGGTAAAATCACCATTCTTACACAAAGTTACGTTTCCTCTAGCAGAACACAACACGAGAAACAGCTCATTCTCTGAAAGCATGCCACAGTAACTATTTCTCCTATTGCCTTCTCAAAGAAAAGTCCGGAGCAATTCATAAAAATCCATCTCCATAAATCCATAGACTGACTCTCTATATAGACCTTATCAATCAGAGCAGATAATAGGATAACATTTGATTCTTTTTACATATATAAAATCGTGTCAAGCAGATATGTCCTGAATATTCTTGTATCAGTGCTATGGGTGAGTTCAGAAAAACTAAATTTTATGCTTCTCTAGTTGCCTATAGAAATGTTATTTTTCAACTAAATAAGGATGCAAAGAAAGGTGAGTGGTCTACTGGCTCAGGTCAACACTAGAAACAGTTGCAAAAAATAATCTGGAAAGTGTACTCGGCCAATTAAGAGCTGGTAAAATACTATAGGATTTGTTTTCAGCAGCTTTGAATGCTGCAATGGATTATGTAGTGTGCATGGCTAAAACTGTCAAAGACATTAGAGAACTAAAACACAGGGAAGAGAAATCTAGGAAAAATGCATCCATGCTGTTTTAGCTGCTATGAATAAAACATGAAAGTGAGTTTAACCAAAAAAGTTTTGGAGAGAAAAAACAAAAAAGAGCTCACTGGAAGTGTTTGCATTTATGAAACTAGGATGATTCGCAGTCCCCAACTTCCAAAATCCTCACGTGCAGAATTAATGTCTTTTAGAAAAGTTCATAGCTCTATTAAGTGCACCTTTAATAGAATGCATTTCTGCAGAACATCAATGTTTAAAGTCTAAGTGCCCATTGAGCTATTCAAACTAATACAATTATCAGAATTGATCAGAAAGTCTTAGTGGCTTTTTTTTAAATAACATTAACATTGTCTGAATTAACACCACAAAGAAAAACGGAAAAAAGAAAACAGAAGCAAAAAGGAAAATTGAGAGAATTTGATTGATTCACATGTGAAAGACAAAGGAAGAATTCTTAGACAAATCAGAAAAAAGGAATTTTTATTCAGCTCAGGCTGTTTAGCTATGACATGGTAATGCTGATGTCAGAGATACCGTTGATGTTTACAGTTTCATTTGTAAACCAAGCTAAACCTTTGCCTGCTGTCTTTCCCTTAAGGCTTCCACTTCTCCCATTGCATCAATTCATATCAAGTTATCTCACTCCGATGGATTCCAAAGATCTCATCCTTCTTCAGCCTGGGAAAATGTATATTCCTGCTCTTGAATGAACAAAATCATTTTCAGAACAAGAAGTTACTAGCTAATGCAGATGTAAACTGGAGTCATTTTAACCAAAGAAGAAAACATCAACTAAATTTCTCAATACAAGAATAAATTTTTAGAAATCTGCATAGAAATCACTATAAAAGTAAATCCTTTATAACTTTTATATGCAGCCAAACATCTTTCAATCAAACTCCATTTTTTCAGTTATTCTCCTAGACAAAGGCTGATTACAAGTTACAGTATTAGCATTACATAATTTACGCTCCATACAATTAAGAAAAGCGCAGTGTTCATAAAAAATAATCTCTTGTTATTAGAAGTTTGTTTTAGAACAGTGTTCTCAGTGGCACAGCAAGAAAGATCTCGCATCACAAGGGAATCTATATTTATCTATCTCTATATTATATTTATCTATCTCTATATTATATTTATCTATCTGTAAACATCACTCCAAAAGATAACATCTTCATAATTACAGTATATGCAGTGAAATCTATAACACTTCAGAGGCTTATGGTCACTTTCAAAACCTTCTGTTTTCATGAAATACATCTCATACATGAAAGATCAGGCTTGCCAAATTGCATAGAGCTAAAGGACACGTGATACAACCCAGTTGAAGTCAAAAATCCTGTGACTTATTCAGAGTAGAACATAGTTGTCCCAAAGCACAGACACAGAGCAAACCACGCACACAACTATAAAGGAATTTAAGTACTTGGTCACACAACTGATAAGCCCTCATTGGCATCATACAGATGTACATAGATCCACGTGTATCATTTACAGACAGTATGTACTCCTGATATAGTCTGAATAGTACAAAATCTGTGAACTCCTACAGTAAAAGTAGTTCACAGCCTTAACAATCCACTTGCACTTAATAGGTAACAGTATTCTAGAAATATTACATTCAACATTAAAAAATAATCTAAGCAGCATCTGCTTAGATTACCCCACTTTCTTTTTCCTTACCCATTTATTTTAATGTCATTGTATATCATAAGACACAAGAAGGAGTCATTTAAAAATATTTATTAACTTATTAAGCCAGACTGCATTTGTTCCAGCTGCATCAAGTTTATAGAAATCCAATAAAATATCACAATTACATTTCATACTGCATTCCAATATGATTATACAAGCAATCCTTGGAAGATGTTGCAGAGGAGATCATCTATGTGGGATTCCCATATATATATACACATGCAATCGTAGAATGGCTAAAGGGAATTACTATTTACTTCAGTATATATTCTTTCAATAGACCGAGGCTAGAAAAGATGCTTGAGAGATACTGCTCTCATGGTATCAGCAATACTTCATGAAATCCTCAAGAGTTAAGATAATATCTTCACAGTTGGACAAGGACAGTCAAAAGAAACAACTGCAAGAAAAATACTACTGTAAATACAAAAACTCTTATGTAGAAAAATAATTCATATTTGTTGATTATAAATTATTAAAATTTCCTGCTTTAAAATTGGATATTGATAGCATACAGTAATAATTCTCTCTCTAAGGCTTGAAATAATTTCAGTTATTGTAGAAAAACCTTGAGAATCAACGATTAGATACTGTGCTACAAAAGTTGAATTCACAGACGCTTACTGAGGCATCAAAATTCATGAAGTGCCCTTGAATAAAAAACCTTGGCTTAAAAAACAAAAATTTGCCTTATCAGTAGGCTTCTAGGAAGCTAAGGTCAAAAAGATCTTTAGTAGCACTTTGAGATCAGGTCTGACAGTTGGCCTTGCTTTGAGTGAGAATTTAGGCTAGAGACTTCCTGAGGACCCTCCAGTCACAGCATAATTCTGTGATTATATAAAAATGGTTCCTGAACATATTTGTTGATAGATCTGCAGACAGATAATATTAAGGCAGGCTGAGTTTAACACCACACAGAGAAAAAAGAAAAACTACATTAATATCTAGATTGTATCACAAGGTAAACTAGGTTGCTGATAATAAAAATAAAAGCCTGCTGCTGTGCTACTGTTAAAGGCAAGAGGGATATATTAGGCAAATCTACAGGACCTCAGAGACCTATCTGATAGAAACTGTGTTTACTTTAAAAACATCAGTGCCTAATCTCATTCAACGTGACAGCCAATATGCAGGCATTAGGATTTTCCCTGTCATACACTGATGCTCAAAAGCATAACCTTAAGGATTGTGGCACTTGTCAGTGAAGAATGCACGTCTATCCTCATCAAGCCACATATAACAAAGTGAAGAAAAATAAAAATTTATGGCTCAGCTTCATAACTGACAGCAGGTCAGTCAGAAGGAAAGTACATCTAATAGTAAAAAAAAAAAAAAAACAGCTTTTTGATCTTTCATTAAACTATTACTGTAAACAAGCACATGGTAAATACGTTTATTTTTAAAGATAGTTTAATACAATCATGACTGCCTCTTAAAACAAAATTGTTCTGGAAAGTCCAGACAAGATAAGAACCCACACAGACTTGAGCTATCTGTGGTTTGATAAACTATGGATATAGCTGGAGATAAAACAGCATAAGAATGGAGATAATATCAAATATCTCAAGTGCTACAGAATTTTCTCATGATAAACTGAAAGGTGGATAATAGGGATAGGATTAATAGAAGCACAAACAGTCAATCTCTTAAGCAAATGAGAAGATATTCCCGGCTGTGTCTTCAATTTAGTTGCCATAAACAATGAAGAAGACCACAATTTCATGTTTTAAATAAATTCCTGTTAGGACACCAAAGGTTCACATTGTGTCTTCTGTATGTTATCGAGGCTCCACCCCATTTTATGCTATAGGACTCAAAGTGGCATGCTATTATGTCAACATTATGAATAAAGTAAGTTACCTCTGTGTTACCATTTCCATGGACACTGTTCTGTGTTTTTCTGAGCAAAGGACAGATGTGGAGTGGCAATGCAACATCTGTTCCACCTTCCTAATAAACTTCAACCTCCAGCAGCCAGAATTATATCAATTACGCTTCTACTTTGTGTCCTTTTTCCTTTTAAGTAGTAATTAATCCTGTATATAATGGAGGCTCTTTTATACAACATTTGCCAAGATTTTAACACAAGCAATTGTTCTGATCTGTATAAGTCCACTGGCTGTTAACGATTTACAACAGACGAAAATCTGGCTTCAAAAAGTCTATTACTAATTAACTTATGAAGAGTTGACTGCTTGCAGAATTTAATATAATTCTTGAATGTTCCTAGGTGTGTATCTGAATTTCAATGAAGCTTGTACAGATAGACAAGTATTGACATTCTCATGAATAAGAAATAAGTTCATTAGCATTTGCCCTGTGATAGAGCAGGCAAAGGGAATTAGGAGAGAGAAAAGAGGAAAGGCAAGAAAGTCATATGCCACATCTGCTTATTGCAGAGATTTTTGACAAAGTTAAGAAGAGTACAGAACTCTGGGGCACAAAAGTCTGTGAACAGTCTATCAAGAAGTAAGAATATTGGATGATTACATGTACACATCAGTCTGTCTTCATGCAGCACTATCTTTTTAGGCTCTGGCAACATACCTAAGCTCTTTTCTGCTTATCATCTCATACCATCCCCTCCCACAGCATCCCTTAATTGTGCTTGGGCAGCTGTCTGACATCAATTTCCCACACATACAGTTTTGCCTAAGCATAAAGCAGGTCATAGACAGATCATCTTCAATACAGCTGCTAACAATTATACTGTTTGTAAAATGGCAATGAGGAAAAACCTGACAGGTAAGATAGAGGCTGAAGAAAATACAGAGCAAAGAGCTGTTGCTCTCTTGAGTGCTAATATATCCAAAACATACATTATCTATTTGGATAAACCAGAGAGTTGGGAGAATGAAAGAAACAGACAGGTTCCTACAGTATTTAAAAGTAATTGGACCTTGAATATATATTTAGCAGTGAAAATGAAAAGAGTAAAAACGATTGTGGAGACACAGGAGAATCTTCTTTATTATTCTCAGGACAACACCGCCTTATTAAAAAAGAATGAAAATAGAGAGTGTCTAAGAGAAAGAAAGGATCAAACAAAGCCTAGGTTTCTATTAGTGGTGAAATATTCTGATGTCAAAGAGAAAAACTTGACAGAAAATTTTAATTATGACATTGACCAAGAGTCCTTGTATGAAAAATGACAGAAATCCATTAGGGTACAATGGTTTTTGTTAAACTGTGTTTATGCCTTTTTCTCTTCACTCAGTATTTCAGCGTGTTTGATACCCATCACTGCTATCAACTAGTCACAATTCTACAAATAATTAAAATATATTTTTAAAAAAATTGAATGCGGGAGACCAGTATACACAAACTAATCAGGACAACACATGTAGAATCAGAAATTACTTTCAGATATCTGTATGTAGAAGCAACAATAATAAAGACTCTTTGAGTTATACACAAAAACAGTAACAGTGAGAGACCTGTGTAACTCTTCCTTGTGCTCATGCATATAAGACTGAGTTATCTTGAAACAGCCAAGTTCTGCTTGGGCAATAAAAGACTGAGCCTATCCCTGCAGGGACTGATCCAGTAATATATATACTCTTCGGAATTAGTTGCAGAGTTAGAAATTTACTGTTTAGTGCTACATAGAATTGTGATCCCTATAAACACTATCCCGTTATTCTACACTTCTGGTTTGCTTCCCTCTGCTTTGGATAAATGTCGTTTTTGAAAAGTCAGTTGGATGAAAAAAATAACAGGGGTGGATAAAATAGAAGAAAGCAATTCCAGTTTTGTAACAGCAGAGAAATAATTTACAAATACAGGTTTTTTTTTATACATGATACCACTTACAGCCTGTTCTCAAATTAAAACAGCATGTAGGTTGAGCATATAAGCAAGCAACCTACTTCACCTAGTCTTTTTTTTTTTTTTTTTTGCTTTTTTTTTTTTATAATTTTGTTGAAGGACATTTATACAGATATTAATATAAGGTCAAAAACTTTAGAAAAAATATCCAAGTTCATACGATTTTAAAAGTGAACATCCATACCCTCCGTCCTCTTCATTTTCATCAAAATAGAATTTGTATATACAACTAAATTATTTTAAGGCAAACTGTCAGAACAACTTCTGCCTTCTCAAATTGGAAGCTATTTTACCATTACTCACAATCAAACTGATTGCTTTTCTCCTTTAAGGCCAACAGATTTCTTATTAAGCAATGGGAAGGAGAAATCATGTCATTACTGACATCCATGTTATTAACAGCTAAAATCCTGTTGTGCCACTCCAGTCACTTTAAAAAGTCCCAAATTACACAGAGGCCTTGTGGGAAGAGAAGTTCCTGGTCAAGTACTTACTCATAGACTCTCGCTGTAAGGAGGAATGGTGAGATATGCTGTAAGTCCTGCTCTTTTCATTCTGGCTTAGGATCAACTGAATGCTTTATCCTAATGCCGTAAATCAAGGTTGCTTAGAAAAAGTGCAAATTATTTCTTAGTCTGATATCTAGGAATACAGAATTACAGGATCTTATACATTTATTCAACTCTAAGAACATTCACTCTGCCTCATATTGGCAGCATATACACCATCTGAATGTCCATCTGAACGCAGTGAGCCATTTGCTTAGAATAGCTGCTGGTTGAGGTGAGAAGTATTTGGGGAAAAGGATAATATTTCCATGATGAAAGAAGCACCACTTTTAAAAGGATGGTTCTAAAAGGTAAACAGACTAGGTGCTAGCTGATCTATCTATGCATATCAAGCATTCTTGCATAAAGACACAGTTACTCAGCAGTGGCTGCATAATGCTTCCATCCATATTTTTATTTTATTCAGTTTTTCCCTTTGCAAGAGAAAATTTCTTTCTTAAGAATGACTCTGTACTTCCATGTTCAGTACACCAAACTAATTTTGTCTGTTTTGGTTTCTCAATACAGAGTCTAAGTGAGTAGCCTAATTGAAGTAGCCTCATTTCAAATGTTTCTTAGTTTGAGTGATTATTTATTGTTTATTAAATATACACACAATAAAGAAAAAATTGTAAAACAAAAGAAATCAATGTATGAAAGTACAGCTAACAGACATTTATGTGGCCAGACTGAAAATTTGCAAGGTAGAGTTCTCTGTAATCCTGCAAGTAGTCAGAATACCTTCAAATGGCTTTCAGACCCAAGAACATCTGCACTCCTCTCCTCAAAATCCAGGAAAAATGAGGCAGGGCTGATACACTGACTCTATGCAGACACTGAAAGTCCATCACTTTTAGAAGTCCAACATGAACTGCAAGCATGATAGCTTTTTATTTGTCAGTCCAATGAAACCAGTCTTTCAGTAAGAGAGGAGATTTTCTAAGCTTTAAAAAAAGGCTTCAAGGTGTTTACACACCTTCCCTGATCACCACGTGAGACACATTTTGTACTCTCTCCCTTCTACACACGTGCATATCTCTAAGACCACCAATGAAAAAGGATGCAAAAGAGGCACGAGCACAGATTTACATGACCATCCTTATTGTTCTCTCTTCCATAGCACAGGGCTTTTTTTCCTAAATTTTTGGTCCACACCTGTGTTATGATAACAACAGACTCCAGCTGACACAACAACTGTGCTTGATTCAGCTCACATCTAAATTTGATGCTTTTCTACCCTCTTTGAAAGGTATTTTATTTTTCCATCATCCTTCATGATGAATAATGGCTATTTCTTATCTTGGAAGGTTCTCATTGGCATTCAAACTTGCAGCTCAAGCTCATCAATAATACTAATTTACACTTACATAGCACATTTAATCTGAAGAACATAAAACACTTAATAATTGGCAAGTGACTAAGCTTTACAACATCTCCCAAAGGTGAAAAGTATTTCATTCACAGAGGACCTGGTCTCTATTACAAAATACTACCACGTACGCAGCCTGTTTCTTGTGAACAGGAAGAACTGAAATTATAACATTCAACTATGCATAGATATTTACATAGAGATTAGTTTGTTGGGTTCAGCACCACATTAGAAAAAGATTTCAGCACATTAAGATGTCACTAATCATTTTGCCCTGCCATTGGTATCACATTTAACACAACAGTTGTCAGCCAAGTTCAGACTTGGTACATTTGTTAACTCAATCCAGGGTAGCAGAAGGATGAAGAGAGGCAAGTCAAGGACTTGAGAGGCTGAGTCAAGGACATATTGGGAGCTCAGTTTTGGTATTTTAAATTTGTTTAAATTTCGTTATTTTTTTCCTTTTAAAGCTCATGCATCAGATGTAAAACCTGCTCCTCTTGTGCTAGGTTCCAGTGAAGGGAGCAGGGTGGAATATCACGAAAATTTTCCCATAAAAGACATATGATTTTTTTTTTCTTTTTTTTTTTTCCCCTGTTCTCAAGGTGTTAAGTATATTGTTTCTCAGAGCACTTTATATTTTCCCTGAAAGTGTAGAGAGACAAAAGGAAGATAAATCTCCTCGTTTACACTAGAAAAATTCTAGAGCCTGATAGTAGCACCATTTGCTGAGTGACTCCCTAAAAAAAAAAAAAAAGAGTTTCAGTGTAACTGTTTCTTTGATCTTGATCTCAGTTAAAAGGAAGATGTCCAGATAAAATCCAATAAAAGCAGCCCAGCATTTTCTGTGCCAGGCACTCCAGTCTGTAGCCATGCTACAGCAGGGCTGAAATTCAAACAACACTGCAGCTTGGCACCTGTGTTTGGCACTCTTACCAGCACAGCAGTTTCTGTACTCCTGGACAGAGGTATGGCACAGGACATGGAAGGGATGCAAGTGCCAACAGAAGTTCTCCATGGCTCTGTGAAGCAAGATCCTAGATCATATATTCCAATATTTATACCTGGTGATGCTTAAAAGCAAATGGAATATTATAATTGAGAATGAATAGCTTGCTTTTCCAGAAGGGACTCTAAGAGCTATTCACTTGCATCTTACTATTAACAGTATCACTTTCTAACCCTCTTTTTTTGTACCGTACAGGTACACAAAGGAGCCACAAACAAACACCTTAACAGTTAGTGAGAACAGATATTTAAGATTTGCTAAGTCTTTGCAATTAAGTTTTGTTCTTTTCTCTTTTGGGGTAACTGCACCTTCCCTGAAGTGCCTGTATGCCAATGCGTGTAGCATGGGAAACAAACAGGATGAGTTGGAGATCTGTGTACATGCAGAGGCCCATGATTTCATTGCAATCACGGCCACATGGTGGGACAGCTCACATGATTTAAATGCTGTCATGGAGATCTACGTCCTTTTTCAGACAGACAGTTCTAGGGAAGCGAGGAGGAGGAGCCTGCTTTGCAAGAGGTTGGACTCGATGATGACTAGAGGTCCCTTCCAACCCCTACAATTCCATGATTCCTGTAGTACCTCATTTAAGTACATCATTAGTTTGGGATTTTTGCTTCTATTATTCCCAGACAATTTTTCTTTTAAGTAGATAAACACTTACTTATGCTACATACAATTAAACTGTTTCCTACCCATCTGTGAAATAGCTAGCATTTTCTGTACATATTCATGTCACAAAATCTATGGCAGCCATAGCAACCTAAAACCAAAGATATAATTGCAAGATCTAGAAATATCACAAAGAGCCAGACACAAAAAAGCGTTTCTGAAGAAAGCTAATGCAAATAATTTCTAAGTTGGCATTCAAGCACCTTGGCTAGAATTACTTTTAAATCACTGAATCCTACTCTTTTCTTTCTTTCTTTTTTTTACGCCTTCTGAATGTCAGAGCTTTGGATGCCATGTTTCACTTGAAACAAGTCATTTCACACCAGGAAAGGGACATTTGTCATAGTTATGCATAAAAGATGTCTCTTTTCCATGGTAATTTATGAAAGAAATTAAGCCTGTGTTAACTTCGCTGTGTAATCACTTGTTAGTGCTTTCCTACACTACTCTGATAATGAAATGCAAGATACACAAATGTAGAAAAGCAGTTTTTACACTGTTACCATCCATACAAGAACATGATTACTTCTTGCCATAAAAAAGTGTTCTTGTAATATCAGATTTAACAGACATGATACCCAGTTTTTGCTGGCTTATTCAGATCATCAGCTTAGTTTATTGACCAACATCAACTATTCCTCTCATGGATTATTTCCTACCTCACCATCCCCTTTTAAAGGTTTACCAGCAATTCTTTTCCCATTTCCGTGCTCACGGAATTCCTATTGCAAAGGCAAAGGAATAGAATGCTGATGGAGTCGTACCCTGAGAAGATTATAATCAGAGTATGTCCAAAAACCAAAAGAGCTAAAGGGAGAACACCAGCTATTCACTGTTGAACTGTTCAAATAGAATATGTAAATACTACTTAGCTGTTACTAATTAGCAGTACCTAAACCAGGTGCTCATTACTAATTTTGAATAATAATCCTAAATTTTTCCTTCAATCTAGAATAGATATATGACATTAAACTGCAATAACTAAAGCAGTCCAAACACAAGGTGTTAAGATGGTAAAATAGAGCTATATTTACAAGCCAAACTCTACACCATGTGAATGTAATAAAATTTGTATGAAGAGGCAATATTTTACAGTTTATAGACCATTCAAAAAAGAATTACACTGTCTACAGTCTTATCAAGACAGACACAAAGATGTCACCGTAGAACAATGAGGGGAGTGGGCGAAAGGCCTCTCTGCATCCTGCAGAGGTCAGGTAGTCATGCCCGCTACGTGATAGTGGAACTGTGAAGTGAAGCAAGCATGGCTTTGGAAGAGAATGGAGAAGCTGACTCAAACAAGGATATTAGTATAATTAAGCTTAATTAAATTATTATTAAATAATTAAAGGGGCAGTTACTTTATTATGCTTTCAGAATCTTTCCTCAGAGAATTTTATGTTGCCTATTTGCAAGAGAAAAACTTTGAACAAAAGAAACATTTTATATTTGCTGCATATCTTGTATCTGGTGTCTTAATTAAAAATTCATCAGACCTTAGTGCTCACAATTCTCAAGCAGTTCTATTTTCACACACTCACATTCACTCAGCCTTATTTTTAAAAGCAACCAGTAAAATTGTACTCCACAACCTACCCTGCACTACGGGGTTATGTGAGCAAAATAGCTCCCTGAATCCTGGGATACCATGATATACAATTCAAAATGAAAGCGTTCTGTCAAAATCAGCTAGCTGTTAATTGTATTTCAACAAATGGGACTCTTGTGGGAATAAAAGTGTGAAGATATTTATTTATGGTCTTAATTATTTATGTAATGTCAAAGCATGCAAAAAAAGAAAATTTAAAAAAAATAGCCCAACCTTACAACTGAGAAGTAAGAAGTATAGCCTATGCCCTAAAATTCTGTTTTCTCCAAAACATAAGCATGCACAATTGCAGCATTTCACACCATTGTGTGACTTATTGGAAACCGCATTTGAAAGTTGATAAAAACTCAGGAGATAATTATTGTTATTGCTTGAATTTTCAAGAATTTCACTCAAATTTGACTCAGCAATGATTTAATTCATTAATTAAGCACACAATCAATTTTGGTAGGTTTTGAATTAAACCTTTAGATTTTTCATTTTGAAAGAGCAGGTTTCATTTAAAAACTTACCTGAGTTACAGAATAATAATCCACATTAAAACAATGAATGGGAATAAAAGAAAAGAAAGGCTTACTGGCAACCTTAAGGTAAAGATTTTGTTCAGCCACAGATGAACTGTGCAGATGCAGTCCTCAAGATTTTACTTGATTTTCCAATGCAGCCATTCCGCTGAGCAATCCACTATTCATTCAACTCCGTTAATAAATTATTCCATAAGAATTTAGCAGCAAAATTGTTCTTCTATTATGCTATCAAGACTCTTGTACTGATCTGATAATTAAAAAAATTCTACATCACGCAATCAAGTGCTCCTTGAGAAAGTAAAGAGGATGGAGAAATTTTAGAAATTTTTATACACAGATTTCAAATAAAGTTATAAAATAAAACTGCAATAATGACAGCATCACTCTTCTTACTGACAGGTAAACTGCAGTAACACGATTTTCGTAAGACTATGTAGTACAGTCCTGGTGAGAGGAAAGAAAAAAATAAATCCCGCATTTTGAAATAGGGCATCTTGCTATATTTGTTTTCCAAACAACAGCAAATAAAAATCTTGCATTTAATATAATCTAAATATTAAGAGCCAAAGCTAACTTTTATACACAGATGTTTTTCACATATGCAGACTGTACTGACACAAATCCAAAACCCATTACTGGTAGGCTGACCATAAGATATCTTGTGTGCATTCACTCTGATAATTGATATCAATCTTTTTCACGTGAAAAAGCAGCACTGTCAGTATTGTTTACAGATACAACACAGGAAAGTACAACACAAGCACTTCTACCAGGATACAGCATCCTTTTCATAATTCCAAGCTGCCTGCTGTAGCCTTCATGGAGCTGTGGCTCCCATACACTGCAGTGGGCTTTGTCCTGTGCAAGGGATTGTTTTAGAGCACTGCCAAGTGCAAGAAAACTGATGAGGCAGCCTGCTAACTACACGCATCAAGATGGCTTTTTCCCAAACACTAGGAATCACACATCTCTTACAGCATGCTACTCGAGCTGCCTCACCGCTCATATGCCCAGGTTCTGTTACAAGAATCTGGGGGGAATAACCAAGCAAAGAGTGTCAGAGACAGATGGCACCATTCCATATTTCTTACAGACAGATTCTCTACAGTCTCTAACGTTTGCTGACTGCTTCCTTTTACAACTCCCCCAGCCCATCCACTTCAGTCTCTTCAGTGCTGCCTCCTGTCTTCAGTTAATTGCTTCAAGTTTAATCCCCACTTTTGCGTTTTCAGCAACAGTGCTGCCTGTCCCTAGCAGTAACCCACAGCGTATTATACAGTAGACTCCTTTCTGTGTCCAGTCATCAACTCATCAACTCTGCCAGCAACAATAACCCAACCAGGAAGAAGAATGAAAACAGAGAAATACATCTAAAAAAGAAGTATGAACATGGCACTCAAAAGTCATAGTATATCTCAAAATGAATTCAGATCTCTCCTGGTGCAAGATACTCTTAAATACAGAATGATCACAATACAGTTTCAATCTGCTTCTTGTGAGTGCTCTTTCATGTCTGCCTACCTATATAATACTCCAAGAACCAGAAAATAGCACCTTGCCTAGCAGATACCTGATTGCTGTCAAAACCAAAGACTGCTCAGCTTTTCAGCATATTGGAGCACTTAGCACTCACACCATTGCCTATAAGCCATGTCAATCAGTGTTAGCGTGTTCAGTTCAGTATTAAATCACAAGAGAAAGCGTTTCACGCTTTTCATTTTGCCTTGTACAAACATCAGACTAGAAGTTCATTGTTACATCTTAAAAATCTTAATCCTTTAAGATTCTCGTTAGTCTGCAAGTTAGCACAATCTGGTTTCTTATTATTAATTCAGCATTTTCTATTATACATAAATGTCTGCACACACATGCATTTGTATACATACACACACGTACTGCTTAATGTGTATGCAAAAATGTGCTCACACACATCGTTCTTGTAACACTGTTTGACACTGCTTTCTCCTTAATAACTGAGCAGCAGGAAAAGTGATGTGCAGTTCTGTATAGGAGATGCAAAGGGTTTAGTGAGTTTTGAGCTACGTGAAAGCCATAGAGTCAAGGACAGAAGGCCCATTAATGAGCTCAGCAGCACATTAAGGTAATTACACAACTACAGATCAATTAAAGACTGTTTACCAGCAGAAATCAAGAAGACATACATGACCATCCTACTGCCACACTGCCATTTAATTATTTGCTCCCGTATGTTTGGAATTCTCTATTCCTTAATAAAGTTATGGGCTGAATGATTTCTGACAGAAAACAGAGATTTAAAATTCCTTATCTGCCATTCCTTAATGAATATGGGTATGTATCTGACATTCCAAATTTAAGCTATACTGACTAGTTTCAACTGTCCTCTTGGACAACACTGTAGATTGTGAACTCCTCTTGCTGGAGGTTACATAAATTATATGTCTTTTTCCCCCCTATCAATTAGCCTTTATTGTTGTGCTTCCCTGAGCCAATCTTGAACAGTTGGTGGTTTATAGCCCAGGAAGTTTCTTCTGTTGTATTTCTTATATGTGCCAATAAAAGGCAGAAAAATATGACTAGCTCTCTAAAGGAAATCTCCTCAGTGATATATTGTAATTACTTAAAAAAAACTGCAAAATACAGTAAATCATCTAATAATTTTACTTTCAAAAATAATTTTTGAAAGGATAATTTACAATCCAATAGATGGCTACAGATACTTCTCAGCAGTATAATAATATAAAGTAGCATAAAAATATTCAACAGCCATTTAAAAGAGCTGGGTGCCAAGATTTTAAAAACTGAGTGTAAATCCACAACCGTTCTTTAGAACTGCATATTTTTCAATTGTATTCACTGCATATGGTCAAAATCCTGAGCTAACTAGTAGCTAATTTCGCAGGAATTATAAAGATGTTTTTTAAATGTGACGCTGTGTTTAGCAGACAGTTTCATTATTATAGGAATTCATATTGTCTTACATGAATCTTCATGCTGAAAATTTTTCACTTATTATTCACAGGAGGTATTTTAATGTGGTCCAGTGGTATACAGGAGGTATGTTCATTGAGAATCTCCTCATCTGTATTCATATATAACCCAGAATATGGTTACCAATATGTTGTGTAGGTCTGGATGAAAGCTTATCACCAGAACTGAAAAAACAGACAGCATGAAGGTCCTTCAGGACACAGCAAACCTCTTGGAAAATGTGCAGCAAACTGTAAATGGTCTGTTGCAGAAGAGCTGTATTTTACACCAAATAAAAATTCATATAAACATTTCAGTTATCACTGAAATGTGTATACACACTGAAGTGTGTATGGGACATGCGGGTTGGAAACTGGACTAAAGACAACAGAAATATAATCCTTAAGTTTACAAGACTGTGCAGAGTTACTAGTGGCATTCACTGTCTACAAACAAAGCAAAGATCAGGGGAGGGAAAAGAAACGTAACTGCCAAAGAACCATTTCAGAAATGAGTCATCATAAACATCTATATCTGTAATCTAGAAAACCCAAATTGGTGCACCTGCTATTCAGAACAGGGGGCGGAAAACATGTTGCTATTTACTCTGAATCTTCAGCTTTACTGGCAAGAGAAACTAGACAGCTAGGCATTTATTTGTGAACCTTAGGCCAGGATTACACAAAAGCTGGCCTTACTCCTACTACACTTCTTATGACTTGCTGTGTTTTATCATTAACAACGTTAACATGGGTCAAAGTTAACCAACTCCATAGTGGCAGTAAATCCAGTACAGGCTGGGATAAACATACACTTCTGTAATTAAGTGCATTACAGAATTCTCTCTCAGGAACACAGAAATAAGGAATGTTTTCTATCAAAATCCAAATGCCGGGTTTGACACAATTACTACACCAGGTTGTAAGAAAATCTAGTCCAACAATTACAAAATAATGCTCATCTGGCAAGAAGCAGATGTCAGATGTTCTTTGCTGCTGCAGACCCATAAGAAATCCAAAACTGGGAATAAAACTTTCATGAAAAACAAATATAAATGTCTGTACATAAATAGGAAAATGCCTCTCTCAATGCAATGCCCTGAAAATCTACATCTAGATTTCTCAGACATCCCAGTGCACGATGTATTTATCAAACTTCAAATACAGAGTGTGCTTAATTGAAACTGCAGTGATAGCAACAGTTGCTCAAATGCTTTACAACAAACAAAACTTACAGATATGTCTTGTAAGCCAACCACATAGAACACATTTCTTTAAATAATGCTATTTGCCCTTAAAATAATGAAATAAAAAATCGTTCTGTTGGTTTAAATTTCCTGAGAACTTTAAAAATATAATAATCTATAGTACATGACTCCCCCTTCTGTTATTTTCATTTTAAGCAGGTTTAGAGTCATTAACCTTAGTTTCAAAATTATTTCTGCAATCTTCAAGGTAAAAATCTTCAAGTGTTTAATGGAAACTAAGGTCCTCAAGTTATGCCATTGTGCTGGGACCTGAAGGGTTAAAAAAAAAAAACAGCCTATAGTTCTGAGCTTCATAATAAAAGAATTATCAACACCAATGATCCTAGTAAGAGAAAATTAAAGCAAGGCCCAGAGGAAGATGAGATACAAAGTAATAGAGACATCACGTAATAGAGGAAAGAAGGGAGAAAACACCATCAGGGGAAGAACCCTGCGTAACTTATGGCAGTCTGATCTTAATGGCATTATTTGAAGAGACAATAAAGCTTATTGGTTTTACAGCTCAAATTTTAAAAGAACTTAAAAGCACATACAAGCCTTCTAGCACTAGTAGCCTTGCTGAAATGATATCTCTCCAACTTCTGTTTTTCAGCTCCGTTATTTTTTCAAGATATTATTAAATTATGTACTACAGCCTAGCTCAGTTTATTTCATTAAAACTTACTCAACTCCGCAAACATATTTTCTTTTTTTCAGCTTCTAAGGAAGCAAAGAGTATGGCCAAATAGACATTAGTTTGGAAAGTTCAACATCCCACCTGGTACACTAAAAGTGTAAAAACTGTGCGACATCACTGGGCAATGGCATTAAATACATGGAACAGCACCAGGCTCTGAATCCAGCAGTAACTATCATGCAGTGCAAATACTCTGTTGCTTAGTATTCCACGTTTCTGCCCCTGCTGCACTCAGGGTCTGGCTGCACAATACTCCTAGCCCTATTCCTTGTATAATATACTCTTCTTTCCTCATTAATGAATATGCATTCTACATTTCTCATTTGTAACTCAATAATTACAGTGTTTCCATAACATCACAACAAGTTGTATACAGTACACGTGGTATGTCCACTAGAACAGCTTATTAACTTATTAATTACTTTTTATTTTGTCCTTACCCTAGTCCAAAAAAAGTAGTTTTGTTTGCAACAGTCAACACATTGTATATTTCAGTCACACAACAGTTTAATATCAGCTCTTCAGACACACGTCTTAATTCTGCCACACTGCCACATTGCAATTGTAACACAGCATCAGGAGAGCAGGAGGTAGCAGGTCACAACCTCAATAAGGACACAAGGAATGATTTTTTAAGATCATTCTGCTGTTAAGACCTAATGCATGAAGAAGCTCTCTGGTCCTGAGGGAAATGACTCCTGAAACATGAAACTGGATCATCATATTCATTACTCAATAGGGAATTTTTTGGTTCTACAAAAAAGAAGAGACTTCGCCTCCCAAGTTAGTACTCGTCCATCCCCAGACCTATCAAACACATCAGGGCAATTTGAGTGATTTCTCTTTCCTTATCATCTGCATTCCCTCGGGAATCTGAGACCCTGGAGATTAGTGAGAGGATCTGGGGAATGGAAGACCCCCCTTCTGTCAGGGAAGAGGTGGTCCGGGAGCGCCTAGGCAACATCAATGTTCAGAAATCCATGGGACCCGATGGGATTCATCCATGGGTGCTGAGGGAGCTGGCAGAGGTGATTGCTGAACCGCTTTCGGTCATCTTTGAGAGGTCTTGGAAGACGGGGAAGGTGCCTGAAGACTGGAAGATAGCCAACGTCACCCCGGTCTTCAAAAAAGGCAAGAAGGAAGACCCAGGCAATTATAGGCTAGTCAGCCTCACCTCTGTCCCTGGAAAGGTGATGGAACAGCTTGTACTGGATGTCATCTCCAGACAACTGGAAGAAGAGGAGGTTATCAGGAGTAGTCAGCATGGGTTCACAAGGGGGAGGTCGTGCTTGACCAACCTGGTAGCCTTCTATGATGTTGTCTCTGGCTGGGTGGATAGGGGGAGAGCAGTGGATGTAGTCTACCTTGATTTCAGCAAGGCATTTGATACTGTCCCCCATGACGTCCTTATGACAAAGCTGAGGAAGTGTGGGATAGATGAGTGGACAGTGAGGTGGGTTGAGAACTGGCTGACTGGCAGAGCACAGAGGGTAGTTGTTGGTGGTGCAGAGTCCGGTTGGAGGCCTGTAACTAGCGGTGTTCCTCAGGGGTCTGTGCTGGGTCCGGTCTTGTTCAACATCTTCATCAATGACCTTGATGAGGGGATAATGGCCACCCTCAGCAAGTTTGCCGATGATACGAAGTTGGGAGGATTGGCTGACACGCCTGAAGGCTGTGCTGCCATTCAGCAAGACCTGGATAGGCTGGAGAGCTGGGCAGAAAAAAACCGGATGAGGTTTAACAAAAGCAAGTGTAGAGTCTTGCATCTGGGGAGGAATAATTCCATGCACCAGTACAGGTTGGGGGATGAGCTGCTGGAGGGGAGCTCTGCGGAAAGGGACCTGGGTGTCCTGGTGGACGACAGGTTGGCCATGAGCCAGCAGTGTGCCCTTGTGGCCAAAAAGGCCAATGGCTTACTGGGGTGCATTAAAAAGAGCGTGTCCAGCAGGTCAAAGGAGGTGATCCTCCCCCTCTACTCTGCCCTGGTAAGACCTCATCTGGAGTACTGCGTCCAGTTCTGGGCTCCCCAGTACAAAAAAGACAGGGACCTCTTGGAAAGAGTCCAGCGGAGGGCCACCAAGATGGTGAAGGGCCTGGAGCATCTCTCCTATGAAGAAAGGCTGAGTGAACTGGATCTGCTCAGCCTTGAGAAAAGGAGACTGAGAGGGGACCTGATCCAGGTCTATAAATATCTAAGGTGTGGGGGGCAGAATGGCGAGGCCGGACTCTTTTCAGTGGTGAGTGGAGACAGGACAAGGGGAAATGGCCAGAAACTGGAGCATAGGAAGTTCCGCACAAACATGCGCAAGAACTTCTTTACAGTGAGGGTGACGGAGCACTGGAACAGGCTGCCCAGGGAGGTGGTGGAGTCTCCTTCTCTGGAGATGTTCAAGACCTGCCTGGATGCCTACCTGTGCTACCTGGTGTAGGGAACCTGCTTTGGCAGGGGGGTTGGACTCGATGATCTCTGGAGGTCCCTTCCAACCCCTACAATTCTGTGATAGCACCAGTGTAACACTGCAGTCAAGCTACTTTTTACTGGAGAGTTGCCTTGAAACTGAAAGATGAGAAAGAAAAAACACAAAACAAACAAAATTCAGGTATCCTGACAGATTTCTTCATGTGGCTGAACTGCTCTCTATTAACATGCAGTTCTTTTCTTCAGAGGGCTCCGTTCTTTACAGATGTTATTCGCTTTTACTGCCTCACCAGAAAAATCAGATGCATTTAAAATGTCCCATTACATTTAAATATATACTCTTACCTTTGAATTAAGAGATCACTAATTTAGTATTTGCATATATTATTACTTTATTAAAGCTTCAGAAAACAGTATTACATTCTCCATATAATTTTAACTCTATTCTCGCTCAGTGTCTTCCATTACTTAATTTTTTTACACCATTCTCCCTGGTAACATGAAGATTATTTTTGATGTCACTTTTCTCATTCTATCAGTGTTCTCCTTTGCAGGAGCACAGTGCTAGGCTTTGAGAACTCAGTAATTTCTCTGTTACTTTAATGAATTCTAAGTTGCTGTGGGGTGATTTTTCTGCAGTTCATGCCATGGTTAATTGCCATAATAGTTCTCTTTCTTGCATTATTTATACCTCCATGTTACAGTTCTCTAATTCTAATAACACTTAAATTAGACCATTATGGGTCACTGGTACACCTGCTAAACTGAACGCTTTAGGCCAGAGATTAGAAGCTAAGTGGGGACTCTTAGATGTAGCTGTCAGTTTTGAGACTTGAGAGCCAAATCTATCTTCTTACCAGAAGGTAATCACCAACAGTAATTTTTTTTTTTTGGCTTTTTTTTTTTTCCCTTCCTTTTTTGCTCTTTTACGGGTAACAATGTGCTATTTTTCCTTTTTTTAATACTACTGACTGTTCATGTCCTCCTTAGGCCGATCCTTTTTAATTAACTTTCTCCAGCGAAGGATGCAAATATTCTCTTCATTTTCTGTTATTAATCTTTCATTAATCCATACAAACTTCGACAAAATGGATTGCAGTTTCCCCTCTGTGAAGATATAAATGTTTCTCTGTTTGCTGCAATATCCACTAAGTCATGATGACAAAGCTGCAGATAGAATAATACGCTGTCTGCATAGGAGCACACCCACACAATAGCCTAAGCAATATAAACCGTACACAATAACTTGTAAAAATACGTATAGTTAAATAATCTTCAACAATCAGTAAATAAAAAAGTTATTTGTGTAAAATGAGACTATTCGCAGTGTCTGATTCTATGAAATCTAAGAACATCGAATTCATCTCAGTGTTGAGCTTTTGAGCATTCCCTTTTACACAGCAATGTATGAGGCGCACTCCCATCATTTTCCACCCAAGACCAGGTATCACCCCAGGAATCCTCAATCCTGTGCCACTGAAAAGGCCTTCCTGGTCAACTGAGAGAAAGGTTTTAATGACACCAGCTCTGTCAGTAATAGCAGCAGTCTGCCTTGAAATTACTAGGCACAGAAAATTGAAAGGTCAAAATTTGCTATTATAGTCTAAGTACAAATTCAATTATTTTAGTTCTGATGAACTTTGCTAAGAAAGTTTTTGCAAATCAAAAATATGCTACCAGGCTCTGATCTCTTTTTGTGTAAGCTCTTCACTACGTATGTATATGCTGCTCTTTAAATCAATTAGATATTGATTTTTCTAGCTTCACAACTGCCAATGACAGCAAGACATGCTTTTTTTTTTTCATATTCAATAGCTCCAGCTTTGTAAACTGTCTTGAATTTTGTAATTGACAATGAACCAAAATCAATCTGAAAAAGAATTTGTAATGTATAAATGATTTTAAAAAAGTATTTTGCTTCAAATCTGCTACGCAACTTTTTATTATTGCTGGTTTAAAAAAAAAAGTCTCATATAAAAAGATTCAGAAAATGCTTCTGTTTCATCCACAAAACTGATAAAGTTATCCATGTAGAAAGGGCAGCTTGAACAAAACAAGACTGTGGAACTGAACTACTTTTTAATCATCTGTATGTATTTTCTCTAAGAAATAAAGAGGGAAACACGAGTCCAGAGAAATGCAAATATTTGCAGTGATTGCAGTCATCATGATCTGAAATTAGTACATCATTCCATGATTCCATAAAAAACAAATGCACACATTGAAGTATTGCTGTCCGCTAAGTCAACACAAATGCCTTTTAAAGCAGCTTGTCATCATCTAACTAAAACACCAAAATTAAATCTCGCTCAGCTTCAGAAGATTTAGGAAGTGTTTTGTTACATCCAGAATGTTTCTAACATCTAGATTGGATTACAGTAAATCTTTGTTTGGAGATCTGCCAGTACCACATCCACAGATCCTGCAACAGGACCAAAATGCAATAATCAGGAAATCTCCACTTGGGGGAATAAAACTTCTTCTATAACTCCATTTCCTCAAATTTTATTCTGCCAGAATTTAAAAATTGCTCCTTACAGATTTTGTTGCAGACTCTGATGTGTCCAAGACTAGAACATAGGAAGAAATTTCCTAAATTTCACAGATCATATTTCCTAGAGACAATAAATATCAGATACTTAGAAAACATTTAAAAAAAAAAAAACAAGTGTGTTTGTGTGCATGTACATTTCATAGAATCATAGAACACTTTGAGATTAAAAGGACCTTAAAGATCATCTAGTTCCAATCTCTCTCTCTGCCACGGCTAGTTCCCACACAAACTACACAAATATGTGCACGTAGAGTTGAAAATTATTCATAAATATAAAGAAAACCTGCAGAAGGGGGGTTGGAGCTCGATGATCCTAGAGGTCCTTTCCAACCCAAGTCATTGCATGATCTCATGATTCTATATTTATTCCAGAAAGGAAGACATACCCTGTTTGTTTTGTGTTGGTTTTTTTTTTTTCCTGTAAGCATTTTATCTTGACCTGTCTTCCACTTAAGTTAGCGCTTACAGATATAACATTTCCATGGTAACTGTTCTTTTGTTTCTTTTTTAGAGATGATTTGGAACCTCAGCTGCCACTGATATCCAACAATTCTGCGTATGCTTCACACCCCTAAAACTCATTTCGTATGTATTTTCCAGTACATAGCCTCATGCTTTTGTTTTTTCTTTGTTTTTTTAATTCAGTAATCTCTCTCACAGAAAAGTATTTGCGCGACATAATTGAACAATGTGTGTGCTTAAAGGTATGAAGAGATGACAGGTAGAATAAAACCATGCTCATTTATCAATAAAAAGTCAAAGGTAGGTATGTACAGGTGAGCTTAGGAGAATGCTGTAAGAGAAGCACATATGTATTTCAAGACTAAATAGTCTGAAATTTTAGAAGACAGATCCTAAACTAAAAGATCAACACAGTTACTCATTAATTCACCATCAAACATTGTTTTAAATATTATGACCCAATATTTAGCTATTTTATTGTGTGATAAATATCACATGAACAGATTAAATAGTGAAACCACTAGGTACAAAAGACAGGAATTGCAGTAGAGTATTTCACTTGCTGCACAGAACATCCCAGGAGGCTATTCATCTTGTTCATGCTTATTCAAAATGTTTTATTCTTGAAAACCAGCCATGGGCTATAGCAGTGCTATCAACTTTGTTCTCATGACATAACAGAACACATTTCGTAAATGACAGATGACATGTATTCAAGGTGACTTGCACAGCAGTCACAGTCAGTAAAAAAGAAGACAACCCCATATAGAAATTAGTTTATCACTTAGAGAGCTGGCAGGGTGTAGGTTAGATATTTTCTTCAAAAATTCATAGAAAAAAAGGGATGAGAACTTATATCTTCAAGCATATATGGATGTCTGTAGCAAGTCTTCTGTTATTTCCAGTTAGCAAAACATGAATAGAAAAATCTTCCTTAAAAAAAATGTGGCCTGAATTTACTGAATATTTTGTAATATTCACTACTAACATTCATGCCTCTTTTTCTATTCTGGGGCAGAAAGAAAGAGGACTGTGATCAAAAGACCAATGCTGCTACCATTTACCTGGACAGCATCCTCAGGACAGCAATGTTTGAAAAAGTAGGCATAATAGGTTAAAATTATATGTTTTTCGGTAGTGAAATTCCTGCATGCTTCCATCTATAGGAGTACATTCTGTAGCACTGCTGCTCTGTATCTTCCTCCCTACATCACTGAAGCTCAGGTATAGTTGTTCAATATCCTAATACCTGTACCTTAGAATCTGTGTTATTGTATACAAAGTATTTATTACAAATGAACCTAGTAGTGATAATAAAGAAATACTTTGTTTCTCTCTTCTATACTTCTGTGATTATCCTTGTCTCAATAAATAAATGAGCAAATTTTTTCAAGAAAAAAGAAAAGGAAATGAGTGCCATTAGTGAGCGGTATTTTATACTAGAGGTTAAGGCTATACAAATTCTTTGTTCAAGAGAAGTTTGGGTAGTAGTCGTAATTCAGACTGCCAGGAACCAGAAGTCAGAGCAATGATATTCAACAATACAATACAGAACAGAAGAACAAATGGCCTTCAGAGAGCCACCGGAATCCTCTTCCTACTCTTTTGATATTTTAAAAATACTTTTAGAAAAACAAACTGTAAAACTTCACTGAAAGGCTGAGCAAAACTATTCTACTTGATGTGTAGGAAGACACTTCCCTTTACCCTAGAAGAACCTCTCTAAAATACTGCATCGCTTTCCACTTCTGACGAAGAACAGTGACATAATTCTGAACTAATGATAATTATAATGAGAAATCCATGACATAGTGGAACTCACAGAGCAAAACAGAGCCACTGTAAAGTTTATAGAAACAAGAAAATATGCATTCTGTTAGACACATTACAAGTCTCCCTCAAAACCCTGTTCCCTACAGGCCAGAACTACGGTTGCCAAGATTATCCTGAAAGATGTAAATTATATTCTTCTGTATTTGTTGCACTGGTTGAATACAGTATTGAACAGCCTGGCCCTTCACTTTCTATCACTCATCACACTCTTACCAAAGCATGGAACTGCCATGATTAGAACACCAAATGGAAATTCATCAATGTAGTTTGCCTTACAAAAGAAAGTTGTATTATGTACATACCTCTAATATGTTCATAAGACTCATGCAGCAATCATGTCGCACAACGCTGAAAAATTCATCTGCACAAAAGAGGGTACTTGGGATGCATTTGTTTTGAACGCAGTAGAGAATACACAGACCCCCATGAAGACTCTCTTAACATTGAAAAGTTATGCACAGATTCTTATGGTGAACAGACTTAGTAATAAGAAACACGTTGATCAGAAAACAATCTGTTTGAAACACGCAAAAACAAAAGAACCTCCTGCAATTTGATCAGACCTACCAATGAAAGAAAATTGCTGTTGAAGACCACATTCTTAAGCCTTACAGAGGGTAGTAGCACACTCAAACAGTTTCTATTGACAGGTCACTAACCCAAATATTGCTAACACTTTCAAATATGCGTCCTTGTTATTGCCCCTTGCGTTCATGAAATATGGGACAACAAAAACCATTTTGCTACAGTATCAGATACCTGTCTGCTGAAATGAAGAACTAGTTGCAGTACCACTGACCCATACGGGATCGATTGCATTCTGATAACAAAGACTCAAAGATAGAAGGGATTTGGTGACAAAGAACTTACCTTAGATTAGAGGAGCGATATAAAAACACTGGCTATTTAATGCCTAATGTTGGTAATGCCTAATTGCAGATTAGGCATCATTCAAGTAGAAGAATGAGCATAGAATCTCAACCTAAAATTATCACTTATAACCTCCAAATGCTTTTCCAACACCAGGAAGAACTTATTACTCCCAGCCTGTGAAGACTGTTATGCCTACAAACTGAGAGGCAGTTGGGCACTTAACTCTAGCGGGCCTACCAACGTTACTAAACTTCTACTACTTTAGCAGTGCTGAGAGACTTTCTTATGGGAAAAACAGAATGTCATGGCAGGGAAAGCCTTTTTGACGGCTTAAATATTTCAGCTGGTATAGGAATATCAGTGAAAATGATGAATTTTTCATATCCATGCAATCGTGACTACGAAGGAAGTGGTACCCCTCTCCCTTCTTAATTCTTCTTAGTCACATCATTCAACCTCGTTTCATCCATCTACTCTTTGTTATCACTCTAATGTAACTGCTCAGCTCAGGAGAACTCTGATCATAGTGCTAGATGCTGTACAAAATTGTAATTATGCAAATCTCACTCATGTTGACACTGTGTTGAATTTTTTATTGCTTCTTGTTCTCCTTTCAGTAAGTCATTTATTCTGGAGCAAATAAGTATAGCAATGCTTTAGATCCACTTTGAAATGTAAGAAACAACTTAAAATTGGGCCTGTGGACCCAAGCATTGTCAAGTCCATAGCATTCAAGGCACAGGCTTACTCACATGTACAGTGCTTATTTTTTGCTTTTTATTTTTGTATTCTCACCTACATATGTATAGTACAGAAAAATCATATGTGCCCTATACTCTAAGACCATCTGCATTTTTTTCTGTATTTCCTTTCCATTTCAGTCTGAATGCTGTTTCCATCTGTTCCTATAGCTGTCAGCCTGCAGACATCCTAATTTTGTGATCACCTGTTCTTGTGTAATCAGCACTTCTTCTAGCATTTTTTTTTTTTCCTCAGAAAATCTATGTGCTTCTGACATCTGTTCTCTACCATTATTTTTTAAGAACTCCCTGGCAAAAACCCATTCAGAGATGTCGTCAATGTCAACGTGCTCTGCCAATATATTACACTTGGCACGTCTCACACACTGCAATATGTTGATAGTCACTGTGCCAGTGACCTTGAGCAGTATCGTCTCATTTCACAGTTCTTGTACATAATGACTTTGGAAACAATGAATTCACTAATACAGTCCGATAGCCATTATTGAATTGACCATCCTGCATATGAGACAAACAAACGCTGTTCTCATTTATTCAGTTAGAAATTCACCTGAAAAATTGATTCAGGTACCTAAAGAAACCAAAATATTCTTTCCCTTTCATCTGAAAGAGACAGAGGTGTCTTTTCCCAACATCACAGCATGTAACTATGTGTGGCTGAATTCACTTCAAAATCCAATACTGCTCCCTTGACACTGGAATAATTTTTCAAAAAAATTATTCTTTCACTCTGTGAGATATCAAACTGTAACTTTCCACTACTGAAAGGAACAAAGCTGCTTCATTTTTTATTAAAATAACTTGGAAATAAGAGCATCTACCATCTTTAGGAACATATTTACATAGTACACAATAAATAAAAGGGCAAATAAATATCCACAAAACAGATACCTCATTCTTAGCAGAAATACAATATTCCTTAACCTCTGTTATTAGTGTAAGAATTTTACTAAAATACTAAATATTCCAAAAATCCCAACTAAAGTTCCAAACATACAGAGGCACAAAGGCTGTCATATTCTTTTACATTTTGTTAGCCCTGGGATTAAATGATGCTTAACTCATATGCACTCCATTTGTAACTACCAGGCTAATGAACAGTGAAATGTAGATTTTAGTAAATGGAGGCCTAATTGATCCATAGTATGTGATCACATAGCATTGGAGCACTGTAGGGACGTATAGATTTTAACATCAATTCTACCTGTTTTCCATGTAGCAGCTCTCCACACTGCAGGCATCTTAAGAAGGCATCTCATTTCATTAAAAATAACTGCCCAATGACAAACAGAATAAAATTCATTTTTGTATCTACCATACACTCAAAAATTGGACATTTTTGACAAAATTTCTCTTTTTTTTCAGGCTTTAGTTGATATATATAGGAGCAAACAAATACTAGCATTATGATTTTCAGGAAATGAATGGGGGCTGCTTCTGCAAACTCAGCCCTCTTGTATATATCCAGTGACACTTGCTTCCAGAAACTTGAACCAACTTATAAAATAAAGGTTATTACTTTTTAGTACTATCAGTAAAGGACAAACTGCACTCTTTTGTTACTGCTACACATTTAATATATAGATATTATTATATTTTTTCAGTTATCAGATTTCTTCCTCTGATGTGTACAAACTGTAATTGGCTCCTACTAGCATTATTCACGCACTTTGTGGTATGTCGCTAAGAAGCAAAAAGAGCAGTGAAACTCAAAATCAGACCCTAAGTCTTTTATCATTCTTATCAGGAGGATGAATATGACTTCCTGGACTGCTCATTTTCTGTCTGTATGTATTGCCATGCACATGCACGAGCAGAAGGGGAAGAGATAATCAAAGGCAACAACTTTTTTTTTTTTTTTTTGGTCATTCCTCATCCACTGTAGTTCCTGGGAGATAATTTAACACACTGCTGCTGTATGTAGACTACCATGGACTTGTAACATTACCTTCTTTGTTAATTTTGTAAGATACAACTGTACCGAAGAATACGAGACAATAATTTCAAAATTCCTCTAAGATACTCCCCACAGGTTTAGTTTTCCCCCTTATACTGACTGTTTTAGAACCTGAATCTGGTTAGATGTTCCTGAGGGAACTCAGAAAAATCATACTAGAAAGGATATAGGTTCTGTATTGAAGGTAGATCATAGAACAATGGCAATGACTCACACTAATCAAGATACATACGAGCCTCACTTCTTCTAATACAGAAAGTTCAGCTATATTTTCCCAACTCTTTTTCTTCCTGAGCGCTAGAGATCCTTTTCAGAACAGCATGAAAGATTCTAAACAACAAAGTAAATGAAACTACTACAGATTTTTTAAAAGAGCAGAAAATTAAACAAAATAAACTTGAAGTTGCTATGTTTTATTGAACTGGCCACTTCATCAGTATTACAGAAAATTATCCTCTTTTTGCAGAGAACAATTTCTGCTAATGAACTATCAGCAGGAACCTTGTTTTACTACTAATTGCTATATGATATTGAAAATATCAGATTTACTGCAATTATCACTTGTTTGTTTTAACAGAGGAAGAATTCTCCATATTTTATAAGATGGACTTAAAATGGCAATGATGCAACAGTGAATGGATTTTTAGTTTAACCATCACATCAAATATTTTAATTAAACTTGTAAAACAAATTGCACTATTAGTTATGCAGTAATCATCATCAGCTTCTCTGGCTTTATTAAAAAAAAAAAAAAAAATTAAAAAAAAAAACAACTCCAGTTGTATAATCAATGAATATAAAGATGTTATAATCGTGAAATAAATAAGAGAGTTTGGCTAAGCAAGTTATAATAACAAAAAGAGAATAGATAGAATGCTCACCTGTGTCCTGGACTCGCTACAAAACTCCAGAGGAAGAATCTCCAAAAGAGATCCTTTCCTACTGGCAGTCAGCTCTTAAATGGGTCTAGGAGAGGTGGAGCCAGGTTCCACCCCTTCTGGCAGCACAGGTGAATTGCCTTCACCTGTGCTCATATGGCTGACTCATTGCTCTCCTCAGGTGATCAATCAGAGGTTCAGGCCGTGACTCAGATGTTCCCATACACTAGCTTACTTCACTCAGGAGAAATATAGTTACCTGTCATGATGGTTTTACTAAAATCATTCCCTGAGCCAACAGGAAACTCTAAATTACCTAGCCTTAATTTTAACTGTTGCTGAAAGATAATCATTTTCACATTAAAAACAAAATAGGTTAATTTTACTTTTTGAGCATTTCTGAAAATTAATGGCATCATTTACATATTCTACCTGATTAGAAAGCATGGAATAAGAAAATAAAGGAAAAAAGTAATTGATTATGGAAGAGAAAATGAAGAAAACAAACAAACAAAAAAACTTCAAAAGAACTGCTAAGCATTCAGGGAAAAGTCAAATAAAATGAAATCCCTGGGTAAGGTCTTGAGCACAGCTGCATGCGTTTGCTTTGTGTTAGAAAATAAATTTATCAAAATACCACCATGCATTTATGTAAAAGATAGTCTTTGATATCCCTAACAGCAGTGGTAACTCATCAGTCAAAATCATAGCATTCAAGTCTCAAGCTATTATCAAAAAGACTTATTTGGGTACCACTTGAGCACCTTGAAGATAGCATAAACACAAGCAACTCATGAAATTATTATTTTGTAACTGAATCATCATTCCAAGAGATCCAGGTCATGTGTAAATGGGAATGTTAATGTAATTGTCTAATCATATCATTGAGACTTGAATACGTTTGCACAGACTTAGAGAATCAGCAGCACTTCGTATTAGCTCTGACACTAATATAGTTGCAGTGTACCTCCACTCAAAGTTTTTAAATTTATATAATCTCACATCAGAGCTAAGGGCTGAGCAATCTCTATCATGTCAAAAGATTGAGCACATCCCTGCTATCACGTGTCTAATGCACATCATTATATTAAGGCAGAATTTTCAACTTTGCCCAAAATTATCAATTTTATGGTCAAACAAGTTTTGCATCATATCACATAAAACATACAGGTTATTAATATCGGTAAATACAATTACATATTTTTATATGCACACCCAAAAGACAAAAGCTCTAAACTAAACGTGTATATATATACATATATGTAAAACAAACAAACATGCCTTTCTCTTACTCAAAAACCTTATTTTTTTTTCATTTTACTGCAAATTTGAGACGCTGAGCATAATGAATGCTTTTTCATGTCACAAAATATCCTTAATTATTAAATGTTCACCAGGCATTTCTCGGTTAACTGTTCTGCTTAATAATTTAATATATAGAGTAGGACAGCTCAACTGGGCATGGCATTAGCATTCCTCTTGCTTTTGAATTACGTTTCATCCAGATTTAATGTTTTTGTCTTCCCTAACTTTTCTCCAGTTGTAGAACTCAATTTTCAGGTTCCAATGATTTCATAACAGAAAACAATACAGCTTAACCATTAAGTTTTTATTAACATCTACTGTTTGAAAGCAAATATCTGTGATGAAATTTAAGAACTGATAAAGGTTAAAAAAGTGATTGTTGCTTGTAGTGAGTACCTGAAAGGTATTCATTTGTATTTTCCCCTAATACACTCAATACTGAAGGAAAATGTAGGCTTAAAGTAAGTGAAAGTAGAACTTTTAACGGAAATACATGGTGCAGTCATTTCTTATTTTCTCAGACACTAGATGTGAATTCAAAGGAGAAATGCTCGTATTTAAACAGTTTTCTCCTGCCTTCTCTTGCCTATTCTATTCATGCAGACTTTGCCATTAGTTTACATAGCTAAAATTAAATAGCAGTCTCGCACTCTTTTCTGGAAAAATATGAAGTGACAACAGGCGTTCTTCCTGCTGAACAGACTGAATGACTGAACTTCCAGAGAAAGCAGAGCACAACACTTGTTTTAAAATCAACAATTCAACAAGTCAGTGCCTCGGGGAGGTAATGGCCTATATCTCATAAAACAGCTTGACCTCTTTCCTATATATTTTGCTTGACATTCTCCAGCAAACCTATTTTAAAAGCTACCCAAAGGTTGCATAAAGGTGCTTCTTTCGACACAGAATTACAACTTAGAATTCTCTTCAGAAAGTAAGTTTCTGCCTTCGTTTTTGTAAGACATAATCAGAAGACATAGTCCATGGATGCAGGATCAGGAAGGCCAGGAGAGTTCATGAAGCCAGGACAGTGGTTAGAGAGCCCATTCTAGAAGCAAGATCTTGGCCACAGCCTCTGATTATTTCAACCAGAGTTTTACAAAAAGTGACCACTAAAATTAAAATAAAAAAAGGGAGTGGGAGGCAGCATTGTTAGAAGCTGTGATGGAGCTCCAGCCTCCTGGTCGCCATACATGATGTAACTCAAAATAATTTACACAACAGCACAGGAATGGCTTTCAGTTTGAAATGTTAATCTTCCTACCACTGATAAGATACCAGTGCATTATTTCGATATTTTCATCTGCGAATTGTTGATGTGCTGGAACAGAATAGAGGTAATTTCTGCAGCTGGAGAAAATGTGCTGCTGTCTGCACACAGGATGCGATCTGCCTGCCACATCTCACAGTTGCAAGGAGGGGAAAGAGTCTTGTTTCCCATCAAGCTATCAGATTTCAGACTAATGACAACAGCATCAACCTTCAGCACAGCTAACATCAAAAATTCTTACCAGTGATACCAGACTTAATTACACAGCTCCTGAGGCATACTCTGGTGATGATACTTATGGCTGCAAAATGCAGCTATCCTCATCACAAGCAATAAAATGTATGTTTTATTTTTTTCTTTCTGTTCCACTATAGCAGTAATAAAAAAGACTTCCATTTATATTTCTTTCTACTAAGAATCCAAAATAAATAAATAATGGTTCTTATGCTTATTATCTTTGTTTTGTTTTGTTTTTTTAACTACCAGCTTCTACTTTACAGTTTCAGTGATACAGTAAGTAAATGAGGAATGAAATGAAACATCCTTGTCATCCCCATGAGACATCAATCATGCTCACTTGCAGATTACCAGGTTCAGTTACACACTGCCAGAAACAGCCAAGCAGGCTACCTAGTGCTAGGAAGAACTGGAATCAACAAAGGCTCAGAAGAAACAGCCAAGGATAATTCTCATCTAATTTTCTGTTTCACAGAATCACAGGGGCCTTCTGGACAGGGGACTTGTGGAGATCACAGAGTTCAGCCTTACAGCTAATGGGAGGGCACACTGCTGGCTCACAGCCAACCTGTTGTCCACCAGAACATCCAGGTCCTTCTCTTCAGAGCTCCTTTCCAGCAGATCAGTCCCTAACCTGTACTGATGAGTGCAGTTATTCCTCCCCCAATGTAGGACTCCTCTTGTTTAATCTCATAAAGTTCCTCTCCACCCAGCTCTCCGACCTGTCCAAGTTTGTACTGGGGCTGATCACAGGAGGAAGGCCAGCAGGCAAGAACTGCTCAATGTTCTTTCTAAACCTCTAGGAATTGAAAGTAAATAAACACAAGAACAGAATATCAAGGACATAAGTCCGTAAACCTTTTCCCACAGTAAAAGATACTGGCACTCTTCTTTCATCTTTTTGCACTAGTAAATCTGGGAGAAGTTATGCACTGTTTTGTTTCACTCGCAATGAGAGCATAGGTATGCATGGCACAAGAGAAGTGTTTAGTAAAAAATAATACAATAAAGCATGGTTTCTTGGGAACTGGTAGAGAATTTACAAACTAGGACATAAGAAATGTGAAACAAAACTAAGAAAAGGGGGAGTAGTATACTTGCAGTATACAATAGTCCATATCCTATGTACTTTCAGTAGTAAGAAAGGAGTTTAAAGGGAGAAAACTACTTTTTAACATCCAAGGGAAAAATAACATTTCCTTCCTAAATCAGAAAGCTTTGGGGAAGTGAGAAAGAGTTGCTCAGAGTTTGTTTGTTTGTTTATCAAGCACAGATTTTGGAAAACTGTGAACATGAGTTCATAATTGAAAAGATTATTTTTGACAGTGGTCAAATACCTGTTTTTCCTCACAAGAAATGAAATATATATACACATGTATATATTCATCTTTTGTGTCTTATAAGTATCCGAATTCAAACAATTATACTAGTTTTCATTTTCTTGCAAAGTTTGTGATGTTCTACATTGTCTTCCTTCCCAAGCTCAACAGTATGGTCAATTCCTTTATTCATCAGTCATCTGAAAACTATGAATCAATTCGCATGGGAAAGGATTATGATCTGATCTAACTCCGTTTGGAATGCATATACAGATCTAAGTTGTTTTGCTAGTGAAAATGCTCAGTATTTATAACAATTAAAAACCATGGCGAGGAAGAAGACATTGAATGGATCACCTCAAGGTTTATAAATCAATAACAAATTCTACCATAAACTAGAATCAGTGTGGATGTTGCTGGTATCTCTGGACTGCTATGGGTCTTCTTAAATCAGGTAAAAGTCACCTGGGTTAAATAATGTTCATAAAACAAACTTGAACTCACTTGCCTATGACAACAGGGAATATGACAAAGTAGAAGGCAACTCGCAGAGGGGTGCCTATACACCCTGCTGCGTTTAGGGGAACAGCAAGTGAATGAGATCCCTATTAGTTCTAGGGAAGGACAACACAGAGTCATTCAGGTCCTGTAATGATTCCTTCTATTTACAAGGTTTCAAACAAGGAGTTAGACATGAAGTGAGACTGGGTGATTATAATCATCTCTCCAACATTACAAGATATGAATAGATGAGTAATTAAGCATTTTGTTCAACTTGCCTGTTTTTTTCTCTTAATTCTTTCTGATCTGTTTACTCTTTCTGCTTTACACAGTTGCACAAGCCTCACATGTAAATGTACATAGCATTCAATGTATAGCTTGTGCTTATCTTTCCATCTAATGACAATCTGGTGCTTTTGTTTCCTTTATCTAATTAGCATACGTAAGCTGAGAAATGAAAATTGGTTTCACAATATAAGCACATGAGCAAAAACCTCTCTGAATCTCATTTTAGAGAAAGCCATGTAGGCCATGCACAGACTACAAGCTTCACACACACAAAAAAAGAAGGAAAAAAGTTGAAGGTTGGTAATTTTGAACCCAATGTTCCATTCTTATGAAGCCTAAGTAGCTAGAGTCTTTGCAAACGTAGTACAAAGATGTACTTCTTCAACAATTCGTACAAATGCAAGACTTAATCATTTCTATCTCTTCAGTTTAAAAACTCCCTTTCTGTTCCAACAAGGTGATCAAAAGTAAATCTGTATTTGAAAGACTTCTTATACCAGAATTACACAGTTTCTTGAAAGGGAAATGAAGCATACAGTGTAATATAGTAAGGAAGGGCCTAGGTTAAAAAACAAAACAAAACAACAACGACAACAACAATAACAACAACAACGAAAAACTTGTACACAGTCTCCCTGAATAACTATAAGGCCAAACGTGAAAGAAATTTTATCATCTAGAAAATAATCAGAGGTGGTGAATTGCCATTAAGTGGTACTGCAACAGTTTTTGGAGTACCTGCAGCACATCAGCTTTTGTTGCCTTAGTTACAGGTAAAGCAAGAAGTTGCCAGTTGAACAAAGGTGTATTGAAATGCAAGCATATCAATTCCAGGAGTGTTTCTGTAAATACTTGTTAACAAATGTATTTAAAAAAACAACAACTATTACAGAATACGTCGAGAATATGTTGCTTCCCATCTTGGAACACACACACACAAAATAATCACAGTGGACTACATTAAATAAAAACAAGGGAGAAGAAGAAACTTGTTAAATAAACAGGTGTGTTACATGCTCTCTAACATACTCTAGTGGTAAGGTCTCCTTGTGGCTTTGTAGTTAACAGATGACAGTGAAAAAAGCTCTGAAGGTACTTCGAAACACATCCAAGACATATTTGAAACTTCATTTAAATACAGTTTGCATAACCATGTCTACAGAGACAAATAACAAAACAGGAACAACATATCTGAATTCACTTGATGAATTCCCACTCAGCTGCACAAGCGCACATTTTTATTCATAGCAATGTCACAGAAATGACCAGAATTGCAATTTAAATCAAAACAAATCTGAAGGAGCTTATTACTACAGCTATGGAAGAGAGCAGCAGAGTGACAAGGCTCTGCCAAAACGGGGCAGTTACAGAGTTTATACACCTTTAGGTTGTAAAACCTGACTTCCAAAACTGGGTCAGATAAACAGAATATAATGAAAACAACTGAGAATGCAATCCCTCAAACAACCAGGGTCTATAGAGTTCTTTTTCAAACAACCCAGGGCTTTGTGCTGTCTGGCAAGAACAGCTACAAATGTTTCTAAGTTAGTGAGGCCTGTGAAGGCCTAAAGATTGTTAAATAGGTTGCTTTTGCAAGAGTCTGTGACTGACATGAATAGCCTGTTTAATTTTTTTCATAGGTTGCTCCAAAAGTGATGCCTTCTAATTATTTCCATGGAAACTACAACAGCTGCAAAGAGTGCAACGATACTGTTTAACAGAGCAACTTCTTAACCATCAAACACTATTTTTTAACATAATCACCACCATTAGCTTTGCATTTTCACCAGTAGTGAACAAGAGCTTGCATGCCACGCTTGTAAACATGTGCATGGCTATCTGGAAAATAGCTTTTCTTTCACATCACTATCACCAGCTGGATAATCAATGGCCCCATGATTTTTATTCAGTGTCCTATTCAAATGTGCAAGACATTGAAACAGGATTCCAGGGTCTGAGCCACAGAAAATTGATCCATTGGAACAACTCAAAAAATCATGAGTCAAATTCATTATTGCTCTGTAAAGAAAAGGACTTTGCATCTTGTAAATACAACAGGCAAGTTCCATTTGACTTTTGTTCAAACTCCTGAGGAACAGGTTACCATGTTTCTCCGCAAGGAAAACAACTTCAATTTGCATTTCACTACAGGAAACCTGTAGGAACCCATGAGTCCAGAAGCAAAAAAAAAAAAAAAAAAAAAAAAAAAAGCAATATTCCATAGGCTTAATAATAATGCTTTCACAAACAATAGGTTACTTAAAAGAACTACTTCAACTCGGTGCTGAGTTGAATTGCATACATCATTTATTTTTTGGTACAGCAGCTAAATCAAGAAGAGATTGTAAAAAGAAGATAAACTTGAGGAAAAGTAAATGATTGAAGTTTAACACTTACCTCCTGTAAAATTGCATATTGCAAAATTGCATTGAAGAAAGAAACATTTCAAAACTGAAAGGTGGAAATGCTCATTTTAATTTTTTTTTTTTTAATCTGGATAATTTCCTTGACAATGTAATTAATCCCTACACAGAAAGTATGGAAACGATTTTTGTCAACACAGTGAACTCTAATAACCTCACAATGTGTTTTTGTCTACTAGTATTTTACTCTATTACTTGCTTTATGTTTGTTTAAATAGTTTTGCAGCGTTATTCTATTTGTTCCCAATTTCATGAAGTATTTAAGAAAAACACACATAGCTTTACATTTTTAGAATAGATTTGGAAGGTATTTTAAAGCATTTTGAAGCCCACTTCCAGGTTAATTGATAATGTAAGTAAAAAATGAATTTCCAAACAAGTTCTGCTTCTAATCTCATCAGAGGCCCAGTTTGGACTGTAATCATACTGTGTCCTTGGAGACTTGAAGGAGGCAGGCTAGGGAGGAAAGATAGGTAAGTAGAAAATCCAATCTGTTTCTGGAAACACTCTACAAAGAGTGTTTTTGTTCTGTTTATTTATTTTACTTTAATTGATTTTAAGCCATTTAGTGTTGTTGAAAGGTGACAGCTGAAGAAAAGGGGATGGAGCAGTTAGGGTGCAGCAGCCCTCTGACTAGCTCATACTGTGAAGGAAGACAGTGGGATCTTGCCTGTGCCTGCAGGAAGGGAAGGTAGCTTTCCAGCCAGACTCTTCCCTCTTGGCTTTTGTCAGATGGCTCTTACTTGAGGTCATTATGTTTCTGCAGAACACAGGTGTTTTTGAGGGAGAGACTCTTTATCCTTATGCAGTTTTTCATGGTACCAGGATCCTGATAGAAACTGAGGTCTTTAGATAATATAGAAAAATAATCTTTGTCTTTACATAAGTTGCCAGATTCAGCTGATGTCAGGAAACAAGCTTAGAACTATTTGCATTAGGAAATAAGGTACTTGAGTCCTCAACCTCCAGTTTAGTCTCCGCTGCATTCCTTATCTCTAGCACTATCTATATCAAAATGCCATCATATGCTTTTTTCTAACAAAAATTGTATTTAAATCAAAGCTTTCAGCTTCAAACCATTCAGAACTGTGGGAGGAAAGGCATATTGATCCCTGTAAGCCAGGATATCAGTTTTTCACCTCACCAGTTACATTACTTAGAGAAATACAAAGTAGAAAGAACTGTCTAAAAGGTGTGAAAATACAGATTGAATATCAAATGAAATGATACTAAAAACTAGATCTTTTCAAATTTAATAAATAGATGTAAGTCTCTTCGCCTCTTGAAATTCAGACTTTCAAAAGACACAGCAGAAAACCACCTAACCTCTCTAAGCAGCTTTTTCACAGCGGTAGCTTTACTGTGACCTGTTTCTAGTAACAACAGTGCGTCAGAGTTCAAATTTGACCTCCACACTGAAGTGCGTTTAAGTAAACACTATTGTCCAGAATACGTCCCAGAGCAACAAAAGAAGGGAAAAAAAGAGTTGGAAGATCTGCAAATGAACCACCCCTCCAGCTGTGATGATTCATGGTTTTGTCTTTAATACATTGCTCTCATCTGGCACTGTCTTTGGACTGGCCTTGAATTTCAATGGCTACAAAATATAAATCAACTTTACACATTCTCTTTATAGTTTTGTAAACTGTTATGGCTGTAACAGGACCGGGAAGTACAAGGAAAGTGTAGAGAAAACAAATGATTCAGAGAACATCAGCATGTGGTCATAGAAAAATAGCTATGCTTGTCCTCCAATGAAGAGAGGTTCATAACCAAGAAGAAAGGTTTTTCATTTCAGTGGTTACAGAGACTAAAAGCAAAAAACTTGTAGATCTCTATATACAAATTGAACCCTGTTTCAAACAGTAAAATCAAGAATCACTCTGCATAATATAACAATGGCAATCAGAAACGTAGAGAGGGTAAAATGCGTCATAGAATCATAGTCATATAATAGTCACATAATCATTTGGATGTTTCACCAAAGACTGAGATTTCAAAAGGTATATTCATTCTAACTCTAAATGAAGACTAAAGTCTTCAGAATTCTACAGTCAGTAATAAAAACCTGTCCATAAATTAACTGTTACTATCTAACAATAAAAAAAAAACAAAACACAAAATTACATTTCAAAATATTGCACTTTGATTTTATGTTCACACTAAAAAAAGAAAAAAAAAATCAATAAAAATAACATGCATTTTTACTCTTTTCCTATTGGCAGTAGAATATTGCCCTGTATGACTTTCAGCAAATAGTTCTGCTACAGGGCTAGAACTCATGATGTTAAAATATAATTGTGGCAATTATGTCACATTCTGGTGTCTTTTTATGTTACTCAGCAAAGGGTACAGCAGTAAGTCAACTGATGAATACATTTGTCATAGCAGAAGGGAATCAATTCTAAATAGTTCTAAAAAGTTAACAGATCCAAATGAGAATTAACATGCTCAGTTTTTGGATCAGTTTAGTTGATGAAGATAAAATAAAACTGTCCTTAACCAAATCTGGGAACATAAGTTTTAGATCATCTTCTGAGTTATTCAAATCATGCTAGAAGTAACGAGCCAATCATCTGCCAGCCAGCAATTACCTGAAAATCCAGTGCTCTGCTATCTTCCCAGCATTTTCTTTTCCTACCTGTGCTCTCCACACCCTGTTGATTACTTCCCTATGCCAATATATCCCATTTGTGCATACTGAACTTTTCATTCGTCACCACACTGTTACCAAAAATTCAAGTGAAAACATATATATTTTTCACATTTCTCTTTAAATCTCAGCAACTACACAATCAACAGTTTGGGAATGCCCACTGTCCTAATAACTTAAAGGTTAATATACAGAGTCTTCTGATATTAAGCATAGGAGACAGCACACTGGCACCCTAAGCTCAGCTTTCACACCATTCACTCTTTTTCTTTTGGTTATGGGGAATGCTTGTTATGTCCTTGTTGTGCAAAAAATGGAATAGATTTCAAGTCTTGAATATGATTATTATTAGCATACTATCATCACAGCTTTCTGAGATAACATGATCCCTGACTACATTAGAACATTTTAAGAATTTATTTTTATATCATGGATGCATAGAGACTCCTTTCAGTAAATTTTCTGGAAGCTGATAATGAAGGCCTTTGGTCCAGTCAGATTTGCACTGCACAACAGCCTGAAGCAAATCAAGATTATACTTTTTTGTCTGGATTTTTTAATGACTTATTCTGAAATACAGGTCTAATGCCCACAGCACTCTTTCATATGCATAGGAGCTTACAGAAGAAAAAAAAAAAGCAAAGGAAATTATTCAGTATCCATTTCACAAATGACAAAGTAGGTACAAAGCAATTAGATGCTTCACTTAAAGACAAACAAGAAACACACGGCAATATCAGTGACTGAAAACTATCTCAGAAGGTTCCAGAAGCCAGAAATCTGTAATTCCTGCTAGAATGCATGAATCTTTTTGGTATCAAAATAAGTGTGTATCACTGACGGACATAACGCTGCAAAATGCCAACCACTAAGGAAAAGGAAAAAGCTCTTCCCTTGTTTTAGCCCTTCTATTATTTCCTCTTGGGACAAGAAAGAATAGTTTTCTCTAGTCTCAGGATACTGCTACTGATGTTCTGCTCCGCAAATTCATTCCTCTTATTTCCATCCTCTACTGCTATAAGAGAGCAGAAAATATCACTGTTCTGGATTGTAAAGATTGACTTTATTCTGCTTTCATTTTCACACGAATTGGGAGTTTAAGTCTTTGCAGACACAATTTTTCAGTCCTCCCCTGAAACACTGCTAAAGATTCACAAGAAGCCCACAAGAGGAGCTGTAATATTTTCCATCTACAGCCTTGTCATGAGTGCTGAATGTATTCTGCCTTGTGCTAAATGAGCTAAGTCTGTTCATTCCTACAGACTATCAGCACTGCAAATAATACCCAAGTTCTCCTCTACATAATGTACTGAAAGCCTAGAGATAAAATAAATAAGATGAAGAAACAGAGACTCTGGTCATTTTCATGCATCTCTGATGGAATCAACTACGGTTAAGCTAGGGAGACAGCAATGCTCTCCTGAGTTCCCAAGTTATTGTTTCCCATTCACCATCTAAGTTTTACAAATAAATAAACATGTAAAACACATGCACATAAACACACTCAAAAAGGATTTCAAAGTTAAATTGATCAAACATTTAAATATCCTCTTAACAAATTAGAAGTTCATTAAAGACAGATCCTACTAAGAGGAAGGAATTATTTTGATATCACCACAGTATATGCCTGAAAACTCAATTAGGACCTCATTTTGAAGTTTTTGCAGAATATCACTGCAAAGATATATTAGAACAAAGAGTAAGTGTTGTTTCTAGTGGAAAATACAATCTTAATTCATGTAAGCCAAATAATGCTTCAGCCTATTACGTAAACATAATGCAAAACTTGAAGTACTGTAATGCACAGTGAAAAATGAATTACAATAAAGATGAATTTTGAAAGTATGTTATCTAAAAGTAGTAGTTTGGGTTAGTTGGATAACTTTAGACTTTTTACAATTCCATCAAAATTGTTTAGCTACTTCTCAGAACACTTAGATGGAAAGTTACATATCACTGGTATCTCTGTTTGCAGTGGGGAATTTATGGGGAATAAGGGAAAAACTGTCCAAAGTCATGCAACTGGGGCGTAACCCTGCAGGCAAGTTATTTCATCTTGCCAATGAAAACCTGTCCTAGATACTTTTAGGAACCTCTGTAAACCAGTATAATTTCCTTGATTTCAGTTTCCCCACCAATAAGATAGACGCAGTAACACTTGATTACCTACAACACAAAATTAAGTACGCCTTAGCTGCCTTCTTTAATGCAAAACTGCCATCCAGCTGAATATACTGGTTCCCACATTTACTGACTGGTCAGTGAATTAATTCACAGAACTTCTTAAATCCAATCAGGAGAGATGAGAAATGGGAATTATTCACTAGTTGTTAACTTTTTAAATATTCTGGGCTCTCATTCACGAACATGGATGGCCTGCATTGAGGTGGCAGTCACACAGTCCTGCTTCAGCTGTCTGTAGCAGATCCTCTGGGAAAAATCAACTGCTTGCATGGCAGCTACAGAATAACCACAAATTACACAATGATGCATTACAGAAATCCAAAGGCCAGTTTTTGGTTTACCTCAATACACCGTGTTCTGAAACGGAGATATTTCAGCTTTTGTTTACTGTTGATCCAACCGTGCAGCTCAGTGTATTCTGACCCCAGGAATGAGGGTGAGCAGCTGCTCTATTCATCCTATGTCGTGCAACTTGGTCTTGCAATAACAATTTAAAAGCCTGAAAATTCCAAAGACATCTAGAGCAACTTTTAAAATTGTAATATTTAAATGAAACATTAGGTAAAGGCAACTAAATTATGAATGAAGTTCAGGAAAAAAAAAATCAGCTGTAATTTGGATTTCATCAAAATAAAGAGATATAAAATGATGCTAATTATGACCTCAAAACAAGTTCTACCCAACAAAACATACAAGAAAAACTCAAAACTATTATGCATTTCTTGTTTTGTTTGGATTCTGGATTCACCACTCTCCGTAACATCTAATGCAATACACTTTGTTTTAATACACTACATAACTGACTTTTCCTGAATGCATAATTATTGTAACAACAGAAAAAAATAAAACAACATTTTAAAAGGTGAAAATGATCTTCTATGTCCCAAATTGTCAGTTAAAAGTGCTTCTCATACTGCATTTTTTCCACACTTTTCCCACAATATTCAAGTGAGATTCACAATTAGAATTCTATGGCAGGTTGGCAAACCCCACTTCTGAATACCACAATTAGCACACAAAATTTCACATTTGATTAGCAAACTTTACAAGACAGAACAGGCATCACCTCTGATTTGAAATTTTAACAGTAACAGGTTTGATAAACCCAGAATGTTCTTAATAAATAATATCTCACACTGCTGAAACTTCCACACAGTTGGCAGAGATGAAGGCCAGAACACATGACATGGTTCTGTGTCTATATCCATTAAACAAAGCAGAGGGAGCGTTCAGGAAATCCACATAGGATATGTGCTAATTACTTGATATCACAGCCACTAGTAGAGTATGGTTTACTTTGATACCATTCTAAGGTAAGAACTATAAAAGGCAGTATTTCCAAGATTACTGTATAAGTAGAACAGATGTTATGAAACTAATGTAGTTTAGAAATGTCTAGCTCTGACAAAAATAGAAAAGTATAAAATAGGTTTGACCAAGACTGAATGAGAGAAGCAACATTGTTAATAACTGAATTTTGCAGCATTCCCTTCTGGAAACAAAAGCAAGAACTCTAAGCCTCTGATGTTTTATGTAGCAGTGGGTTTTTGTTGTGTTTTTGTGGTCAGTTTGTTGCACAGAAGAAGTGACAGAATCTCCTGTGAGGTTAATTTTAGACATATCTAAGAGCAGCCACAGCAAATTTGAAACATGTCCTGATTCTAATCCATTCTACACAATGCAGTTGTGTCACAGCTCAGAAGCCGTGGCTACAGATGCTGCTTTCCCATTAAAAATAAAAATAAGAAAAACCCACTGGTTTTCTAAAGATAACATCAAAGCTATTAAATAAATGCAGAATTTGAAATAGTATATAAGTGATAAAGGAAAAGGTAAGTCATTTACAATTCAGTATCCAGCATTCAGGCAAAGAAATAATAGATTATACTCTGGTCACTTTGTGATACCTACTACTGACTCATTCATTCAGGGTTACCACTGTAAAGAGCATAACAATCAATTTAAACTTAACTCTGTTAGATCTTGAATTGATTTCCTTATTGGTAAAGAAAGAAGAAAAAGGGAAAAATTCTTACTTTCAGTTTTATACGTAAAAGTTATGGCAACGAAAAGCTATATATAATACCAAGCAGCACCCAAACTAGTACACAGATTGCCAAATAATAAAGAGGTCATATTTATTATACCATACATATTCTTACATAAATATTATGGTATCTTAAGAGATACCCTTCTCTTCTGTAAATTACAGTTTAATAGTATTTTTGCAAGGTTACTGAAAGTAGTGAAATGTTTCAACAGAACACAAAGGACATCTATAAGCACATGAGAGATTCTGCTAATGATTCAAGGTAATATTCATCCCATGGCACTGCATTTGGCAGATGATCTATGGCTACACGGTTCTTCTGCCCCTACTTATAGCTCACTCCAGCTTTCCCCCTTTCCTTCTACTCTACAAATGAAGCACTGCAGAGTGCTACTTCATCATCCTGACACTTTCCACCAGTTCACTGCAATGTCAGCCATAGCTACCCAAATTTGAAATACGCTTCTGCTGCCTTGGGGCTCTATCAATAGATTCCAAAGCAAACAACAGTACTACTACTATTACTACTACTACTACTAATAATAATAATAATAATAATAAAATAAAGGGAAGGATAAGATTTTGTTACAAACACGAAACATATTGATTCTTTAAACATCAATTCAATTTGTAAAACCATCTACTCACTTTTACCCATTTCCAAAGAATTATCCAAAGGGATGAACAAACATTGCAGATTTTTCAAAAATTCTGCTCTTCCTCTAACGTGAAGATCTTTATGGTATGTAAATCAAAAACAGTCTCCTGAGAATTTCCACCATGCATCAGTTTCACCACAGCTACATAATCTCATCAGAAATTATTTTAATGTCTGTTCTCCTCAACATAAGCACCTCCACATAATATTTCTCATGTAAATTTGAGCTTATTGAAGAAATGATCTGATTTAGTCTGGGACAACAAGCAGTAAACTACTTGATCATAGTAGGACTTTAACAAGAGTGAAAGTTTCATTTTCTACCTATGTACACTAAATCCAAAACAAACAACTTCTCTTACCAGTACCCAAAGCACTGAAAACCATGCATAATATGATGGATGTGGGAAGCAAGGCCTACACAATCATTTCAGGCACAGCATCCCAACAATGAAAACACTTCATTTGCAAAACAGAAAAGAAGAAACAAAATGGCGCTAAGAGGCAGAGTCAGGTAGCTTGTAACAATGCTAGCAGTGTATGGCCACGCTGCCTTGAAGGCACCAAAATTAAGTCTGCACTTGGCCTTGGGCTGATAAAAACATGATGGAGGTTGGCGGTGGCCAGCTGTGGTAGTGAATCTCAGTGTCAGCACCTGTCCTATGAGAAATAAGCAAAGTGTATTTTGATAAGGTAGAAATATGATTCATTGTGTAATATGTCCTAAAAAAGAAATACTTCCATCTGTAATATAACCTAAGCCAAATATAATTCATAAAAAGAGCAGACAGATTTGAAACAAAATTCACGTAGAAAAAGGAAAAGCACAGTTGATTCAGTCTTCTTTCTTGCAGATACTAAATTAAAGGTGCTCCACTTTAAAGATGTTATTTTAACCAAATAAGCCTTCTTTATTGTATTTATACATACATATATAATATATAAATTTGAGTCTATACTGAGTATGTAAATTTATGTAATGTAACTTCCTGTACCTTTAGGTATAATTATCTGTAACCCATACCTATGTCTTCAGAGAATTAAGTAGTTGGGTTTTTTTGTTGTTGTTTGTTTTGTTTGTTTTGTTTTGTTTTATGAATGACAACAATTATGTCGTACTGCCTGTCATAGTTATTTTAATAAAGCAACAAAAAAAAATTAATAAAAAATTCAAATGAGAAATTCAAGCATTTCTCAAAGTGTTTCTCCTGAACACTGCCGTCAATGGAAAACAGTGAAGAGCTTTTCCTTTCTTCCATGGATCTTTGAATTGAGAAAATGATGCATGTTAGGAAGCAATATGAAATAGAAGAAAAATTTAAAATTTTTAAATTTTTAAAGGCCTAATTTTTAAAACATTTTCACTACTAATGGGGAAAATAAACATTGATAACATCTAACTAAAAGTAGTTTTAAACCAATTATCTGTTGTTTTCCTCACTGTTTTTTAAAGCTACTGTAATAAATGCTAACACATTTCCTATGTTTTGTAACTTCACAGAAGTACAGGTATATTTACTTCAAGTTTTGCCTATTTTTAAGTATGATAACAATAGTCAGACTTGGAAATTTCCATCCTTGGAAATTTCAAAAAATTTGTCACAACCAACCCTACCTATTCAATGCTAACATAAGCTAAATCTTCAAATTATGAAATAGAGACTATACCACCAAAAACAGCTAAGTGTTATCTTAAATATGTTCTTCCAAGATAAAGCATACAGCAGCCTGCAATCTCATGTGAATAAAGACAGAACCGAGACCAAACTGCAAATCAATTATCATTCCATTCGTTAATAGTAGCTCTACTCCATTGCTGCTAAATGAGGAAGGAGCAATTATGGAACTCTAGTATCTGCTAGATCAACAATGAGGTTCGTGGCTAGTTTATGGCCCTGGAGGTTTCACTGGTTTATTGTGTTTTTTCCCCTTAGTAGCCCTTATCTTCATTATCCTCCCGGTGCTGGATGTATTACTGTTGCTAGAACTCTATTCCCACTGCAGGCCAACGAATGTGCATTACTTCACAAGTTAAATAAATTCACTGAAGAAGTAAGGGAAACTTTTAGTAGAGTTCATTAAGCTTCTAATACGTTGTGGTAGCAATATACTGTTCATCATTCACTGGGATATTGACTTCCTCTTCTGACCCTCTGTGGTAGCTGTGACACGATTTCCATGTGAACTGTGTTGTGTCTTCCTTTCAAATTAGATTATAGTTTTGCTTGATTGGTTTTCTGTTTTGTTTTGTTTTTGTTTGTTTGTTTTTGTTTTTTTTTGCTTGACTGGTTTTTGCCTGATTTATAAAAATAAAAAAAATAAAAAAAAATAAAAAAAAAAAAAGATCAATTCCATGATTAATAACATACATGCTCCTACCTCAGTTCTCAGTCAGGTGACTTTCTAGCAATTATACATAGCATAGCATACAAATAGCTTTTTTTTTTTAAAAAAAAAAAAAATCTTCAGTTGTCAAAGCTGAAGTTGGCAACAGTCAGTATATTAATAATATTTGCAATTTCTCTGACTTCCTATGTGTCCAAGGAATGTAACTGTGGGTAGGAAACCAAGATCATAGTTCACTGCTAAAAAACCTTCATTTAAGCATACAAAGCATCCAAATTCCAATGACAATGAATACAATTAATAATAATTATAAACTTTTTAAACATGTAGAGATGCCATAAACTCTGCATTTATATTTATGCTACAAACAGCTTTTTGCCCTTTGAAATTATCTCTTGTTGATGGTGCAGAACATCCCAATTGTCTCCAGCTACTTAGGGCCTGAGGAAGTGATCTGAAGACAAAACAGCTACATAGAGGAAGCAAACACCTTATGAAGTTGAATAATAAGATGTTTTATATTGCCATTCTGCTCTCTTGCCATCTCTTTTCTGATGCCAAGAGTCTTCTCATCTACTCTTTCATCTCTTCTCAAACTCTGTAATTAAGACCTTTCATTTCAGCTCTAGAAGAAGTCTGAGTAATGAGCAACGTGATTAAATTATACATACACACAAAATAAGAAACAGAATAAATGTAATTTCAGGCCAACGTTTCTGGAGAGGTTCCAGTCAAACACTGCAGTCATTCCTCTGACACCACTCCTCCCTAAAATCACTCTGAAATAATGCTCAAATTGGTGATGAAATTCTTCTGTCTCTTCATTCTACAAAACCATCTTCTACTCAGCACAGAGTATTACAGAAATTAAAAACATCACTGCTTGTACACCCAAAACTCAGCGCTTTCCCAATCACATACAGAAAGGCCGACATCAGCAGCAGTATCTAACCAACTCTCATCACTGCCAGGGCCTCCCCACAAGGCCAAATTTTCTAATTCCAAGAGTAGATCAGGATGCAACAAGGCAGATGTCAAGATACTATCCTCTATCCTCCTTATCTTACAACAGCCCTGTATATATCATTAAAAGACAGTTTGCCAAACTTATCTCTAACCAAGGAAGAGCAGATGTTCAGGAATAATGGCAGAGTGCTGAGTGAGCAAATGTGATGTTTTTGGTATCCATAAATTACTTAAAATAGGCATTTTCCTAGTGATATACGTCAATGAATAAAATTCATCTAGAGAGCAAGTGAAGAAAATCACTGGATGAAAATAAAAGGCTGTTAATTCGACTGTCAGGATACTAAAAGGATGCTAGAAAATAGAAGAGACCATGGAATAGAAGACTGTAAACCTCATAAATCACTACCTGTGATAGGTGTTTATATGTTAATTATCTTGCAGGTAATTGATGAATATGCACTACCTGTGGAAATATAATGGGCTCTGAATTACATCATCTTTGAAGTGCTTCCCGTACTGCTAATAAAGAATACCTGACTTAACAGTAATAAAACTTTGTTGTTAAATTCCTATGCATCAATTTCTTCAATTCAATATGGAACTGCATTCTTTCACGCAGAAAGAAGAGGCACCTATTGACATGCATCAATGCTCGATGAACATTTATGGAGACCAAGCCTTAGATAGGAAAACAGTGAGGTGGTGGATGCGCTACCAAAAAACTTAACCAAGAAAACTCTCCAAGCTAAATGATAGTTTAGAAAGCTGATAAAGGTTTATTACAGCACTGAGTGCATAGGATCACTTCCTAGAGCATGTGCATCTCAGAGCTAACTCATCTTCACTATGCTTTTAACATATCACTGTATTATTTGTCTAGAAAGTTGAGAAGTCTGTTCTTCGAATACTACATAAATTGTTTAAGTCTTTTGGTGTCTAGTGGCATGTTTCAGCATTAGCCTCAGTGATGTGAAAGACAGGCCACACTCTGGATGGCCACACACTCTGGATGACTTTTACAAGTGTGGCACACAGGCTCTTGACCATGCTGGCAGAAGTGCATAGATAATGGTGGTTGAAATTATGTTGAAAAATAGTGCTTCATAGCTGAGAAGTTGCTCAAATAGTGTGATCTTCATATCTGTTGTTGTTTCCATGGAAATAAATAGGAGGCATTACTTTCATTATTATTCCAATTAAGCATTGTGTATTAATTAGCACTGAAATTAAATTGGATCTTCGAAGCACTGAGCAATTACGGGGCAAATTTCATGAGTTCTGTATGCAGAATGACTGTGCATACATGGTTAAGTTGTAAATCTTCTGCTACCAAAAAAATAATCATAAAACTGCTAGATTTGCATAAGCAAAAATTGCATTACATTTGAAGCTACACACAGCTCTGAATCTGTCATTTTAAACCACTTTCCTTCTTTTAAAATTAGTATCTACTTTGAAATCTATTTGTTTCAGAAAAGTAGAAATACTGATCTATTTTGTTGCTTACAAGTTTCAGCGATCCCATGAGAACATCAGGATAAAAGAAGGTTGATTTTGCGATTTGCTGGACAACAGCGAAGTCCTTTCACTGTCCTCAACTTACTTTGCAACCATGTGAACTTTGCTAAGGAAAACCTGTGTCAACATGTTTAATTCTGTCACCCTTATGAACTCGATGGCGTTCTGACCCACTCTGGAAAATAACTATCAGTGAGATAGTATCTTTCTTGACCTCAAGAAAATCTTTGAAGTCAAACAGAGACCCACCTTTTTAGTGAGATGAAGATTCAACCACTGCTTAAGGCCTTCTACAGATGAATATACAGATATCACTAGAACTTGCTCACAGTCTCTTTGTTATATATGTTCCTTCAGTGATTTGGCTGCTGTATATTTCACTAATGTATTCAGTGACATAATTCATGTGCAAATGCCCTTTTCAATTACAGTTCTGGAAAAAAAACCTTTTTTCTAGCCAACTTGTTTTGACAGCATTTGGGAAAGAGTGGGAATGGAAAGAATGAATTCCTGAAAACCTTTAAGTTTTTTTCAAGGAAGAGGAGGAGGTACAGTTCAATTTTGTTGGTTCATTTGATTTTAGCTTGCTAGTTTTACACTCTTCCTCCTTTTATATTCCTTCAGTAACAATTATTTGAGTGTTTTTGTAATTAACTCCCGTACTGTTCATAGCTGTATGGACAAAACTTTGCTGTGATTAAATTCAAATTAATTACTTTCACTCAAATACTAGCAGAGTAGAATTTGCACAGGGGAAGAAAAAAAAAAAAGAACATCTTGTGAATTCTCTGATCTGTTTCAAATGGAAACCCTTCCTCGTAAAGAAAGGGTTTTAAACAGGCAGTTAGAAATGAAAGGAACTAAACTAGTATGTCTCATTATGCTTTAATTAGAACACTGGATGATGTAACTGTATGACAGAATGATTCTGGTTATTTGGCAGCTTTAGATGATAAGCCTACAGAGGGTTCAAACCCTCACTTAACATCTTAGCCATAAATGGATTAGAGGTCGTAAGGAGCATCACTCTCAAATTACAAAATGGTCTATTGTCAGAAAAAAATGAAGAGCCGAAGTGAATCATTTGGGCCTCCAGTTACTTTTTCCTAGGGCAGGGATGACACCACTTACTCCCACACTGCAGCACACTCCCAGGATGATGCCACAACACCCTTCTGCTTTGGTAGCCTGATGAAGAAGTTCGGGAGCAGACATGGGGTTTCATTTTCATAGCACATTCTGCAGAGCCTTCTCTGTCTTCTAAGTAAATAATCACGCTGGATTACAGGTTACCAGCATAACACAGAACAATCTGAACTGCCAGAAGTTGTCATCAGTAGAATAGATCTCTTTCCTGGAGCCAGAACCAGGATGCAATTAGGGGGCAGAGATCAAATTCATGCTGGAAGGCAACCAATGTGGTGCACGAACAAGTTTTAAGGAGTAAGACCTTCTAAAGGCTTGGTTTTGGAAAGGACTGACTCAAACATTCCCTAGATGATTCACACTTGGTACAAAGCATTTTCGTCACTATCTTTCCAAGCACCTGAATGAGTATGTGGAGAAGAAATAATTTTGCAACAAGAGTTATTATAATGGAGTCTGACATTCTTGAAGTAGGCATCAGAGGACGAGTAAATAAATAACTGAATAATAGAAGATAATTCTTACTTTTCACAGATACTGCTCTGTATCACACAGTACTTTTTTCCTATTTCGGTCCAGCGAGAATATTTTATGTTCACAATGGCACTTGTCTCTGAGGAAATGACAATTATGACAACTGATGACAATATCTAGAACATGCTTTATAACTATTGCACTACAACAGAAGAAAAGAAAAAAAATCCACATAACCAGTAATACCTAAACAAGCATCACCTTGCAGATTAATCAGTGCTACATTATTTGCAGTTCCTCAACACAAGCGCAGCTTTTCCTGATGCAGCCTTTCAACTTGGGTTTTACATTCTAGGCTTCAGTGGCTCAGATTGGACATTGGAAGAATTTCTTCTCAAAAAGAGTGGTGATGCATTGGAACAGGACACCCAGGGAGCAGTGGAGACACAGTCCCTGGAGGTATTTAAGGAAAGGGTAGATGTAGTACTTAGGGACATGGTAATAGAGAGCAATATTGGTGATAGGGGACTAGTAAGTAAGTAAGTACTAGTAAGTAAGACTAGATGATCTTAGAAGTCTTTTCCAACCTTAATGATTCTACGATTCTAGTATCAAACTAACAGAAGTGACAGTGGTACTCTTTATATCACTGATAGGAATAATCACATTAGCTAACAGCTGCTACCCTTAGTCGGTTATCGACGCCTTTTATAAAAATACTTGTTTAAAATTCAGTTTGGCTGAATTGAAAATGAGATTTTGAGAGGAAATATTTTCCATGGCCTGACAGAGCAATTGGTAAAATATAAATAAACATAAACCAGCGTTACAAGCTTATTTCTTTCCCTTGAAGCCTTGTTAGTGTAGATATAAATGAAGGGAATACAGGGAGGTATTTTGCTGAAAGAGTCATGTAAATCCACACCTGCCACTCACCCCTTATTTAAGGAAATAAGCAGTTGTTATGCAAAGTGTTTCTTCTAACTAGCTAGAAGCATTTTTGTGCTAGGTTAAAACATAACGAAGCAAAACAAACAAACCAAATCATACAAAAATCAACCTAACCAACAAACAAAAACTACCTTAGGGTAGTTTAGGTAGTCACATTTTGGAAACACCTCAACAAAATCAATCTTCAAGTCATAACAAATCAGATGCACTCTATATTCCACCCATACTGAAGGATCTGATCTGTGGCATTTTGAGAATGCGATCTGAAAAAGACATCAGGAATATAAGACACAGAGAAGCTGTGAAAAGGTTACAGACTAATTACACATATAAATATAATTCCTTTCCATTAGTAAGTTGATAAGCAGACATTTTCATCAAGGATCATAGTGAATAATTAGGAAACGTTTTGCTCTCTTCAGCTCTTCAGCCTTCTGTTAAAAAGCCTAGCTCAGTGATGTCATCAAACAAGTCCAGCATATTTTGGTACATCTATGGGAAAGTCTGTTATGTCATATAAAATGAACTGTGCCGTAGTGAAAAACATTACAGCACAGAATACGGTAGTAAGAGTGGAAAATATGCATGTCCACATAGAGAACTTCACAGCGATGCAAAAAAAGTCTGTCGTCTGTAGTTAAGCAAACAAGATAAAATTTCTCAAGCATTTTCAGAAGGCATTTTGTATTTTCTTATTTGGATTCTCTGGTGTACTGTTCCCAAAACTTTAAAAGTGCCATAGTCTTAAGAAAGGATAAATTGCTCAAAGACATGAAGTTGTGTAAGTGAAATTTAAAACCTAACTCAGCAATAGAAAATAAATAATAAAAAAAAAAAGTGTTATTTGCTGTTTTACCACAACTGTTCTTTATTCTCTGAAATGCAATTTCAACATAAGTGAATTCAGTCAGAAACAGAATTTTTTTTTTGTAAATCTATTTTATTGCACGCCCACTCTACTAATTCTGCACTAGTTATACAGGAGAAAAAGTAAAAGGAAATTCAACAAAATTACATAACGCAACAGTTTCAGATTCTGTGACACCTTTCATGGACCAAACACATGGTAAATCTTGGGTTGCATTCCTCTGAATACAAATGTCTCCAAGTGTACGAGATACGACACACGAATCTATTTCCACAATTAAAATAAACAATGAGAAAATAGAAAATACAACATTCCTGTAATAAAATAAAAATGTTAATCATCATCATCATCATCATCAGATAATGCTTTTTTGTAGCTGTACTCTGTTCATAGTTGATTTGTCTGCCTCCTGATGATACTTTTCAAAACAGGAAGCCATGCAGGACTTAACAGAAATATCTCACCCTCTATTTAGTTTTTTGTGGGATGGTCTTTCTCTCTACCAGATTACGGAAACAGATGTTCATAATGTTGACAATATGGACAGACCATGGCTGTAGAAATAAACATTTCCTACATTGTAGTCCCTGAAAAATTCCAAACTCGGTTTATTCCATTTGACTCCTAAGCACTGAGTCAGAGCCTCAAAAATCTACTGAAAGCCCAAAAGCTCATTCAAATCTGAGCTTAACGTATATATGTACAGGTAGGGTTTTTCTTCTCCCCTTGCCTTTGACTTTATTTGCCATTTTAACACTTCAGTGACACGCTGCAGGAAAAATAGGTTAGCAAAGTAGTGTCTTCCTACTATCATCTACTCATATATCACTCGTGTTAGTAACACTAGTACTGAGATAAAGACCAACGTATTCTCAGCTAACTCCTCTAACACATCTGTCAAACGGCTCTCACAAGACAGATCCAACCATCAAGTATTTTTGATTGCAAAGCAGGATTTTTTCTTAAGCAGGGTAATTATCAGATCATTATGGATTTAATCTTGCTCCCCTTGATCACTCATAAGTTAAGAAACGCTTTATTCTAGATGAACATTTGAAGCTTTTCTTCCTTTCCTACTCCCTTATGTTTAAACTTAAAAAATGAATTTTAAAAAGTAATGCTTTCTTATCCTCTATGTTTTCTTGCTACTGAAGAAAAAATGAGGTAGCATAACTCAATAAGAGGTTTGATCTGATTTTTGTGAAGGTAGAAATATAATTACTTCAAAGTAGGAAGATATTTCCAAGTAAACATGGCACACAAAAGCATCTCCGCCCTCTCAGCATGTGATATAATCATTGGTTTCTCCCTTCTGATGAAAAATGTTTTAAATCCTGTGAGACTAGGATTTGTTCTGGTTGAAATAAATTAGTTTTTTGCAATAATAATTAATTTTTAATTATAATGTATGAATGAAAGATTGAAGTGTGAGATGGAAGTGCTGAAGACGTGGGAAGAATGGAAATTCCTTTTCTTTTCCAGCTTTGGAAATCTAAAGACAATCCTTCAAATATTTCACAGACAATTCATTTCTGAAATGCTCAATACTTAAAATCATATAACCTATACTGCTGCTTTTTTTTTTTTCCACCTTCAATTATGTGTATGGCTCATGTTATGCTCCTCTGTATGCCTCTACTTCTACTAGTTAAATGGCCTAAATACATGTAAGATAGAACATTTTAGAATTTATAAAGTTATCATCACACAAAGCACTATTCCTTATTTACCATGGGATTACTGGCAGGCATGTGAGAACTGGAAAGGCTGAAATCAGACTTTTGATATTTACTCTTCTGCAACAAAACATTTTCATTTCTGCTGTCAAGGTCATTTATTTTAAGTGATGTGAGCCTTTAGTCTTAATGCCATGGTACTTGCCTTTTAGGATAGCTAAAAATGTACCACCTAAAAGGCTGATTAGACAATTTAGAATATTTAGGAAGACTAGAGAATTTATCTTGGAATATTTTCAATAGTTTCATTTTCAGAAGCTGGGAGTTCATTAGAGTGGTCCAAATATTTCAGAGAGAAAGGAATTCAATTCATTATGGGCAAATATTAAAGACACGTATATGCATACATACACATACATATATGTTTTTAAACTACAAACAGAAATTAGCAACATAAAAGTTCCAAAATCATTAAGCATGACAGAAACCTCTCTTTTCTTAGGCTGGTTTCTATTCACTCAAATAGTCTGACAGAAGATAGAAAGCCATCTAGCAACTTTATAAGAATTATTCAAGCCGTTTTGAAGCAATGCAAACACAGTAATTTTGTCTCCCTTCCCCTACACTCCAAACACCCTCATTCTAGCATTCCATGAGTACAGCCACTCACACTCATCTCTCTACTCTGCTCTATTTCGAATACCCATTCTCCACATCAAATCATCAGCATGCTCCACTACAGTAACCAGAGCAACGTGAGCACTGCAACAGAATCACAGTCAGAAGCTTCACAGTGTGGCAAGAAGAAAAGCAATCTATAAATCCCCAAGATAATTTCTATTATTGAGTGAGTTCTTTGATAATAATAACAATAAAAATAATGAAAAAAAAAAAAAGAAAAAAAAAAAAAAAAAAAAAAGAATACATTTCAAAAGTTAGGGCCTGTATGATTTATCTAGAGAAACAGTGGCAGCTCTCCAGATATACTACAAACATTGTTACCTGTCACTAGGAAACCAAGAGGTCACTTTTTCTCCTCAGCCTCTTAACAAAGGCATACTTAATGTTCACTATGCTCAGCATGAAGCTGAGTGATTTTCCTTTTCCCTTTCTATATTATAAAATCTTTTTTTCTTCTTCACAGTTGCAGTATAGTACTTGATGCATTCTTAGTATATCATCAAACAATCCCACAGCTTTATTGAATAAATAAATATTCTCTTCTGATTGGACCACATGAATTAGAGTCACTGAAATATTCAGGCTGGAAATTATCTCCTTTGCTTCTGCAACCTCTGATTAATGTCCCATCGTGAAGTGCTCAGACAGCCCCGGCCAAATCACACGCTTTTATGACACCAATGTGGTGAGCGGCAAATGGCATTTATTGCAAGCAACACACTCTTCTTATAGTTGTCCCTTATATCACAGTGCTACCAATCACCCTTGCTACGGTTATCTGTGTCCAATAGACATGTGGCATGTCTTGTCTTGCCATGTCTCATCATGGTTTTCTTATGAGTCAAGGAGCCCCCGCAGAGCCTGATGACTGTTACAGCCCCCCTTTCACGTATTCGCTAACCACACAAGGGGCCCACACAGATTACGCCTGGTTATGCCTGATGACCTTGACAGCCCCCGCTTTATGTATTTTGTTGACTACATCTCTAACTTGCGTATTTTGTTAACTACACTCTAAAATCATCAAGTGCAATTATTGGGGTTGGCAGTGCTAGGCTACCACTAAACCATATCCCTAGGCACACAAAAGTTTTTTTTAAATAGCTCCAAAAATGGTGACCCAACTATTTCCCTTGGAGCCTGTTCCAATGCTTCGGAACTGTTTCAAGGAAGAAATTTCAGTGAAGAAATTGGTCAAGAAAACAAATGTTCATTATCTCCTAGAGGTATCTAACCTCATGCAAATCTCACAGTCTTTTCACTCCACCCGTCTCAAAGACTAAGAAAATCTCTATATTATTCTTTTCAATGACATACATGTAGGCATTTATGATAAGTGACAGAACAGCACATAATTGTAGTGGAACCATGGATGGTGTTTACCTTAACACCTGAAGATCGGCTAGTAACAAAATTACTCAAGTGATTCCAAAAAGAACGAAGGTCTGATCTTCTGGTACTTAAGCATCTTGGCTCTACTTATACTTGTAAATATCAGTCAGCATCTAAGCATGTGAAAACATCACTGGTTCTTGACACATCACTGTCACGATGTTATGTTCCTTCATCTTAAGGGTTTTTTACCTTCCCCCCTGGCACTCACCCACCACATCCTCTCCTAATCCTCACTCCAGCCTTTTCATTAATTTTGACCAAAAAATAAGCACAGTACCAGTAAATGGGAGGGAGCTTTTAAGCTGCCATCACTCAGTGAATCATCTTAAGCAATCCTGACCCCTATATAGTGGTAAAGGCTCAGATATTCATACCATTTAACCCAGAGGCTCTATTTGCAGATACTACTTCTACTGAATCTGAGTAGGATGGTAGGTTGTGACATAATGTTTTTTCATGGTGATATCCCCTTCTTTTCTGCACCATCCATAGTAATTAAGCGGGGTGAACAATCCTATTAAAGGTTGTTCTTGCTGAATTACCCCTTCCTGCTGCAAAAAAATGGCAATAATATTTGGAGTTGTTACAGTTTCATAGACTTCTAAAATCCAGGGTTCCAATGCTACTTATTGTCTTCTTTCATATCAGTCCCTTACCACTATTTCATGGTCACTGCATCCAAGGCTGCCCTCAGCTTTCCCAACCAGTCCTTCTTATTTCTTATAAGCAACTTCAGCTGTCACTCAGCATTATGAAAACATATTCTGCATTTCACACCTGTGCCAATAGTTGATTAACTCTAAAAAACTTATGCATAATCACTTGAAACTGCAACTTTGCTAGTGCCATCTGCAAAAAAAGTGCTCAAGTCCCATGCTATCATTCACTCCAATCATCAAATCTTTAGACCAAGCCTCGGCTTAGAAGAACTTGCACAAACAAGGTGAGCAGTCTTCTACAAATCACCTAATTACACAAGAGTAGATAGCTTGCTCCATGCAGGGAGCAAAGAAAACACAGAATCAGCACACGATTACTGAATACTTTAGCAACAAACCAAAGAATAAAATAATTTTTAAAACAATTAAATACAGTTTGCTTAAATTAAGTTTAATGGGGATGTGAGTTGATTTGCCTTTGTGTTAGTTAGTTCTTGTCATTAATCATTACATACAACACCTACAGAAAATGCCATTGATTTTAATTGACAAATAAGCTCAGGAAAGAAATACAAGACACTGCACAGTCTGTAAGGCTGCTGACCAACAAAGCAAAAAATGTTGATCTTCATCCAGCAGTGCACATCCACCCTAAAAAGACTCATAATGAATGCTGGAGTAAGAAATAAGTGTTTTGCAAAACTTACTAATTACACAAATGCACAAAACATTAACCCTTTCAAGGCTCTTTCCAGCAACTGAATAACAACTTCTTAATTGACCCTGTTATTTTGTTGCTACTTAGAGAAGTCACACATAAATAGTACGAGACATTAAAAGTTCAAAACTATTTATTTGCAAACTGAATGATAATGGATCCAAAAAAGCTGCTACAGTCAACTATGCCAGTTTTTTCTAGGCAACAAAACAACTAGTTTGTCTGTTCTCTGAAGTTTTAAAGCATTAATAGCACAAACGAACAGGACTTCAAATTCACATTCAATTTCAGAAATTCAGGGAAATTCAGAGACAAGAACAAAAGTGCAACATTCTGGATTCCCAGCTAACTGAGTAGACTGTTGTGTTACTATAGATTCAGTTCTCCTGTATGCCAGTTCACCTACACAACATCTACATAGGCACGTGTTATTCTGCAGAGCTAACCTAATACACGTGCTATCTGTTACAAGTGGACAAGTTCAAAGCAACGTCTCAGCAAAATTCACTCTTACCTATCATGTTTTCTGTTCCTTCTAAATTTTTGTTAAAGTCATTACAAGTGTACTTCATAAATTGCTTCCGCAACATTAAATTTGAAGCCAGCTACTCTAAATGAATAAGATGCACAACTTAAAGGTACACAGGCTCCAGGATAGAGCTTAATTTAGGCCTATCTCTTTTGTGTATGACTGCAAACGCATTGCTTGTAATGCCTCTAATTTAAGTCTGCACTAGCATCCTTTGTAATCTTTTTATGTCAATATGGATGTCATTTTAAAACAGCATCATGCTGAAGGCGTCCCTGAAGGTGCATACTACACGAAATTAAAAGGTTGATACCACGTAAGCCTGATTCTCTAGGTCTGTTAGTCTTCAGTATCTGCTTCAATTTGAACCAACACAACGTTACAAGAGCCATCAGGGAGTTGCGAATCCTCACTTGGTCGTGGGCCATGTACTCTTTGCCTAGGCAGAACTGTAACTAATGAAGCAGTTACAGAGTGATCACAATATTTTGTTTTCCATCAATGTCTGATTCAACTGAGCCTTGGAAAGCAATAGCTGACCACCTTTCTGACGGTGTATTGCTTGGACTTGCACACACCTTTGAAGCCCCTCAGAATATAACGCTGCTAATTTGAAGGATCAAAGGCTGCCTCCATATTGAAAAAGAAAACACAGAGTAATTTTACTGGCTGTCATTCCTGTTAGATTACCTTACTCATTGCCTAAAGCCTCGTATTAGTTTGCTTTGAGTGACCCAGCCTGTAATGATGGGATAGTAAATTTATTGCTTGAAACAGATGAACAACAGAAAATCACAGACTACAGAGCTCCAAACCCCAATAAATTCTGTCACACTCTGCTGCCTGTGAGGATCTCTGAAGTCAGGCACTGTATTTAAAAGTTTGCATTTTGTACACTGATACAGAATTCATTGGAGGAACAGAAAAGAAATCATCATAAGAAACCTAGCTATTACTCAAAACATTACTGCTTTACTTCTGGTGAGACAACATATTTTAATGTTTCTCAGTGTATTCACTTTTTCACTCTCCTTTCCATTTCTGATCCCCACTCTTAAAAAAAACCCAACATATATATTGTCCTATGTGTAGCCTAGGAAACAGTGAAGAGCAAAAATCTGATTGAATATGAATTTTGATGTCTTCAAGCAAAATAAGAGCATAGTAGAAGACTACCATAGCATACAAAACACCTTGTTACAGCTGATATAAGACACTAAGACACTCTAGATATAATTTAGTTGATTTATTATGCACTGCAGCTAGTCATTGAAGACATGCACGTAGAAGGGATTATTTTATGTCAAAATATTGAACTATTTGAGTGTTGAGTGTTTTTGTTCACATTTTTATAACCCGTGACATAAGGATGCCATGATAAGGTCCGACGACCCCAGGGTCCAACTATCTTCAGATTGGTAAGGAGTGTCCTTCACTAACCTCCATTGGTTAAGACCCAGAGTCCTTTCTTCAGTTTTCATGGGCAAATAAGCCGTTAAGTCTGTCATAATTTCTTCCAAGTCTCAACTCACCATATTTTTTATCTTTTAACTTAATTGTATTTGATTGTAGACTGAAATGCGAGCAGCTATACAAAGTTAGTGTTCATTAAGGTCAGATGGAAAAGTGTCATTTTCTCAATTACATATTTTTAAAAGTTAACTACGAAATGAACTGATTGAATTTCTAGATGTCCCTTGACAGACATAATTGCAATGAATAAATTATATTGCTGAAATACAGAAAATCCTGATGAATCTTCTAGCATGTCTCCCTCTCGTTTTTCCAAGGTGACTGCTACATTTCCCTCTGTTCTGAATCAGTAATTTGGTTAGCAAAAGGGTCCTGATGTGGAGGGACAGTAAAATATTATCTCAAAGTTAGAAGTTTCCATTTTATGATTATTTCATTTTCATTCAAGATTCGGTTTCCTAACATCCAATTTCATGAAGTAATTCTCCACTGAACAGCCATTTCCTATTCAACATTTTTTTGCTTTGAAAGCATTTATAATTCTGGAATGGATGCCACCTGTTAGTCTTCCCTGGTAGTCAACTAGTCAAGTTAGCCTCTTTGTTTCTGTCTACAAACAATAATCTCCAATTCAGGGTTCATTTTTTCCACCATAAGATTTTCAACTTTCTTTGAAGAACACAAGTACTTGCACTTCATATAGAATTTCCGTATCACTGTTACCTTTGGCTAAGAGAGATTAATTTACACAGTAAACAGCCAAGGACACCCTTAAGCCTCTTGCCGGAGCTTTGTCTTGAAACTTGTTTTTGTTTATCTACCTTAACATCTAAGGCTGCTACAACATCTTCACTTTTCAGAGGAAGTAGAGAGAATCTTATGGAGTCCATTTTCAACATCCACATCTAATAAAAATTATTGAATCATTTATCCAACCAGGGATGCAATAATCCAATGTAGTTTAGAGACTTACTGATCAAAAGAAGTTGAGAGCTCTTAATATCTTCCAGTAAGTCCTCTTCTGAACCCGAAAATACTCTTGGCAGCTATGTCTTCTAGAAGTCAACATATAATAAGATAGTAAAAGAGGAAAGGAAGAAGAGAACAATAGACCTCTGCTTAGGCCTTTTCTCTCTCTCTCCTTTTTTTTTTTTTTTTTTTTTTTTTTAAAATATCTTTTCTGGCCAAAACAGAATTTAGTGGATTTCTACAGAGAACAGGTTGGGAAGAAAAGTTGTGCCAGTAAATAAGGGAACTCAGCTAGCTAAAGGAAGCAGCTTAGGTAGCCTATTTCCCTGTAGAAACCCATTCTGTAATGAAAAACATATTTGCTGCTACTTTTTCCTGAGAAACCCAAAATAATTTAACAAGAATACTTCTCAGAGACAGTCAATTTAACTAAGAGACAAGACCAGCACTTCTCAGCTCAATATAGTCTCTTGTAATAGTCCATAAAATTATTCTATAAGAGACGGAGAAACAAATTCACCTGTTCCTCTTATTCTGTATTCTTTTTACAAAATAAGAATACGAAGGAAGTTTTGATAGTCCTCTATATGCTTCTAAAAGGTTACTGTAATCCACCAAATCCACCACCTCTCTCTTATTGGTGAATAAAGGAACATAAGTTAGCACAATTTCATAACCTATTACATGTCATTGTCAAAGTTGCAGGAGTGTAAGCCTTAATTTGAGCTCAGGTAAAACCATTTAATGTCTAAGAAGACCTCAGCAGTTAACCACTATGAACAAGGGGAGGTAGGAGGGAAATACAGAACTGCTGAGTAACAATATGAAGTATGAGAGCAACCTGAGACTTTCCTTTATTCAGTTTTTCTAAGAATATTTATTCTTACAACAACTCTTTCTGAAACTTTTTACATAATCATTCTGCTGCTCTAGTTAATTGCCCAGACACATCACTCATTTAATTCTTTCTCAATAATGAGGACAGCCTGTACTATACGTGTTAAGCACGTAGGTCCTTTCCACATCATATTACCAGGTGTTGTGCAATCAGGAGATTTTGTAGCATTTCTTAATAAACAGGATCATAGATTCTGTGGAGAAGTTCTATGATTTAGATGCTGACTAAATAAACTGCCAAATTTACATCTATAAATATTTTAGCCACTCTAAGTTCTTTAGATGATTGACTGTACAATAAATAGAGACCAGAATGGACCTGGTCTTTGACATTTAACAGGCTACATGGTCTCAGTAGAATCAATAAAACTGATACTGATAATCATCTTATTTATAAAGCAGGCATGGCCAAACAGAACAGCTCTTTTACTATTAAGACAAAAAGAAAGCAAATCCAAAAGGAAGATGAAAGCAATTCATATACAAAACATTTGATGAACTTTTTTTTTTTTTTTCTTTGTGCCATTTGCTGATGCATTTACACAAAGAAAAAACTCTCACAACAATGGCTAGTAGAAATTAGCATTTATTCTACATTTAGGACCAGAGGAGGGGAACTTACTAGCCTATAAAGACTCATAATAGCCTGGAATAAACTTCTGAGCCTGAAAAGGAAGAAGGAAAACCCAAGTAACATCTGGAAAAACTACTGAGATGAAGGATATAACAGATTATCTCCAAACCAGTTTGCCTGTATTTGTACCATACAGTGAGTTTATAAGCCATCAAGAATTATAGAAGCTGTCATTATAGGTAGTATTGAGCATCAAAAATGAGAATTTCATTACCTTCCTGGCAAATGACTGGCATGATTTTTTCCTTGTTCCTTGATTGCTTTCATGTCTATTTCTTCCCTCTCTCTTTCCCCCTCTGACTGCCATATAGCATCCATCATGAGGATAAACACACAAAATAGGAAGAAATTCATGCTTCTATTCTTTAAGAGCTGAAACACTTCTAGATAATAACCTGATGGTAATACTAGATGAATCAGCAATTTTGACTAATACTCATTCAATATATTGGTATAATCCTTTCGTCTTCTATCATGCTAGTAGCATAGAGATTTACAGCCCTCTGTCCTTCTGCTTTTGTGATACCCCACCTGGAGTACTGTGTCCAGTTCTGGGGCTCCCAACACAAGAAGGACATCAAGCTGACAGAGCAGTTCAAGAGGACGGCCATGAATAGAGGGATGGAGCACCACCCCTACAAGGACAGGCTGTGAGAGCTGGGACTCTTCAGTCTGGAGAAGAGAAGGGTCCAGAGCCACCTTGTAGCAGTCTCCCAGTACCTGAAGGGGGCCTACAGGAAAGCTGGGGAGGGACTTTTTATAAGGGCATGTAGCAACAGGATGAGGGAAATGGCTTTAAACTGGAAGAGTAGGGATTAGACTAGATATTGGGAAGAAATTCTTTATTGTGTGGGTTCTGAGACACTGGAAGAAGTTGCCTAAAAAAGCTGTGGATTCCCTCCCTCCAGAGGACTTTAAGGACAGGCCAGATGGGGCTTTGAGCAATCTGGTCTAGTGGCAGGTGTCCCCGCCTAAGGGCTTAGGTAATCTTAAAGGTCCCTTCCAACCAAAACCATTCTATGATTCCATGAAGACAAACAAGATGATTTCACAGGGACTGTGAATGAAAATAACTTTCAGGGATAGTAACAACAATCCATTGATAACTAAATAACCACTCAGCAGCTCTCAACAAACTCTGTCCTGACTTCAGTATATGACTTCAATAACTTCAGTACTCCGGCATATTTAGATTTAAGACTGTATAATGTTAAAGTATTACTTTCACCTAGAATTTATTTTCAGTTTTAACTCTCTGTATAGCCTAAATGTTTCCTTTTCATAAGATAGGGAAGAATAAAAGTACTACTTAAGCTTAGGTGCTTGTGGATATCTGATCATTCTTTTTATTAGTTGAAGGTAGAAGAGCCAACAAACAGTTCAGCACAGGAAGAGTGCTGCATCACTCTTTATCTCTTCATATACAGTTGCAGTTTGCATGCTATCAAGTAGATGATGGACATCCAAGAAAAACTTGTTTCATTAAGAGAATGACAGACCACCAGAACAAGTCACCAAACTGACTAATATCTAGCTTTGCAAGTTTTTCAAGACAGCCAAAGACAAGACTAGCTAGATCTACTGTTGGCAAAAGTCCTTTTTTGAGCCTAAACGGTCCAGATAAATGATCATTACAGATCTCTCCCTGCCCTGATCTACATGACCCTACGTAGCTGCTTGCCAACCACAAGTCAAGTGGAAATCCATCCTTGGGCACATTCCCAAACCTTGGCTCAGACAGCTGTAGTTTTCCAGAGTAACTAGACTCAAGACAGTTAATCTATCTTTACAGTACGGTAATCAGTAGCAGATGATGTCTCATCTATGCCTCAGTTTCCCTGTGTGAAATGGGATTAATACAGCATCCAAGAGGAGCAGTCAGAATGGCACAGCTAAGTGTGAAGCAATTTGACATTTTAAGTTCAGACTTTTCCCAAAAGCAATTTCAAACCTCAGCCTTCACATGTCTCAACACTGCTGTCATCATTAGATTTTAACAGCTTGGAGGAAAAAGAGAAAGAAAAAACAAGGGAACAAAGGCTTAGAAGGTGACAATCACAATCTCCTCACTGACCATATGTAACACAGGAGAACATAATCTCTCTTCCAAGGCTGGCAAATTTCTCATCATATCCAACATGCCAAATTCCCGAAGCGTGCATCACTGCACTTACAAACATGTCCTAATGCATTTTTTCATTACAGACTTAAAAGAATACAAAAATAATTGTCCTAAAAGAAGGAATCATTTGTTTTGAATTTCCACTTCTCTATACTTAATAAAATCAGTTTGCTAATTTACAGGCAGGCAACATGAAGAAGACCCAAGCTGCTCAGGATTGCTCAAAACAAGAGACCAAATGTACCCATGAGCTCTGAAGAAACATAAGCAGAGCAGCTTCTATGCTAGAAGCCTGACTGAAGGGGAGTTAAAATAAATCAAGCACAATCCACTGAGGAGGATGTCTGATAATTGCAAAGGCAGTGTTGGACAAATAACAACACCGTGACAAAATGTACAGTTTGAGACATTTTCACACCATATCTAGCAACCTGGACTTATCACAGAAGATGAAGTTTGCAGCAAGCACAAGACTGCTGCGGTGCTAGTCCTCACTAGTAAAATATGTTTGGACAAACTACTGCGTTCTTTACCTACTGCCACTACGGTTTGCACCAAGTAATTCAAGCATCATTGCAGTAATACACTGTAAGCTTGTTTGGGCAGGAAACATGTTTTTATGTACACGTTGACAAAGACACCCTGAATGACCTCCCCTCAGCAGCAAGGCTAATGTTTTTATAAAACTAAGAACAAAATAATTTGTATGCATCCAGATGGCAGTCATGTAAGCAATTCTCCAGAGCAGAGATTAAACTCCACAGGGTACAAGATACACAGCTGTGCATTACGAGAGTGCTGATGTTATTCTACGCTATGTTAGGAAAAAAACTGTCTAGAGGATTCACAAATCCTTTGAGCAACGTAGGTTCTGAGGCAGATCCTTGAAAGATGTCCTGTTTCTGGGCAGCACCTCTGCAGTTTGGTTATTTCTTATTGGTTTTAAGAGAAATCAAGTTCTGATGTATAAGTAAGTAACATCTTCCAGGGAGAAGCAATCTCCCACGATTATTTATAGGTGTTACAGAAACACCTGTGCTAGAAACCATATGTATTTTCCATCAGATGGAATATCTGCCCCAAAACTGCTGGTCTCTCACAGGTGAGGAGTAAATGTCCTTTTTTTTAAGAAGTGAAAAACCTGAGCAGTAACTGATAGGTCAATAGATGTTTTCTAAATGCAATTCCAAGAGCCTTGCTAAAGTGGTCAGTATCACTCCAGCTTACCATGCTACATTTTAATCTATCATGACCACAGTCAACCACCAATATCATCCTCTTGGTCACCCTCACTTGTTATTATTTGTCCATGCAAATAAGCTGAGAAAACTGAACACAAAATTTGCAATGTGTTCTTGTTTCTGTTTATTGGGCATAGGGATATAGCTGACATTTGCAGAAAAAAAAAAAAAAAAGATGTTAAAAATAACGAGTAAGACATCAAAGTATATGCACAGGAATAACTCAAACACATCTACGTCGTATTTTGTCACGGGCACAGTTCACTCCTGAGACAATGTGATCTACATAAAAAAGAATGGAGGTTACCCCTGGAAATGCTGAACACAGGCGTATTTAATTGCATTGTGGAGCCTACTTGCAAAATGTTACACACATAAATGAGGATGTAGGAAGGATGTCATTATCTACCTGCTAAGAATACTAACATTCCAATTGTAAGCATTTTCAAGAGACAAGCTATCTACTTTCTACTTTCTTCAAGGTAGAATATCTCCTACAGGTTACACTGATGAACTGTACGCAGAGCTAATCATCTTAGTCATCATGAGCCCTTGACCCTGCTCTTTTCAAGTTAAAAAAAAAAATACACAAGACTAAAATACCTTATACTTCTTTACAAATAGAAGAAGTTAATTCAGACAGCAGACATCCAAGAATGACTCAGGAACAGTTAGCTCTTTTAAACTCAAACTCTGCTGTGACAAATCAATATAAGCAGAAGATTAGAGCCTTGTTATGTTCAGGTTTACATCAAAGACATCTAACGTCTCTTGGTTGTGAACCAGCAGGGGTGATATGTGAGCATTCAACCATTGGAAACCATTTTGATATATACGAGGAAATGAAAAGCATTAGCCAGAGTAACCATGACAGTCCTTAACAAAGAAGTATTGCATTCATTAATACTTTTGCAAAGCGTCACTGAAAGCTTAGATAATTGGTTGCCATGGAGGCAACTACTTACAAGGATGAGGCAAACATTCATAAAGACAATGCAGGTTCCCATTGTAGGACCTCTCCTATGATTGGAGCACAGGATAAGTTTGAGGACTTCAGCTTTCCACAACTTTTTGCTGCGCCATTATGCATTCCACCTCAATGCATAAGTTTCTTTCAAGTAAGGAAGGAATAAGATTAGTTATTAGAAAATAGAACTCCTACAAATGGATTTCATGCAATAACAGTTTTTATTTCTGCAGCAGAAAGCAACGTACTTCTGGAACGATCAAAGTAAGAAACCTCACTCTTGCACTTTGTCGACTCTTACAGTAGTACAAGAATACCCTGCCATGACTTGCATTTTGAGACTCACGCAGCACCACCGTGATATTAAAATAATTTCATTATTAAAAAACAAACGTGCAGGAGGGGTACCGCGGCGAGGAAGCGGCCTTGCTAAAATGACAAGCTCAATAGTGCCACCTGCTGAGCCTGAGTTCAATGCTCTTGTACCTCCGCGGCCAGAGGCTCGCACCGACAGTCCCGTTTTACATCGCCTGCTCCGCTCACGACCGAATCTTTTCACAGTCCCGCTGTGCCTAACACACACAGCCAAGTTCTCTTCCTCCTCTAGAGGAACATAAACACGTGCAAGGACGGCATCTATCTGGCAGTCGCCCAGAAATCAGTGTCAGCTGAGGTGCAGATGAGCTATGAGTTTACAAGGTGGTAATTTATCTGTCTCTCCCTTAGATTCCTCAAAACTGCCATTGTAATATATCCTCAAATCATTATTTATTCTTAATATTATTTATGCTTAATATGACATCCTTTGTTTGCTTAATCAAGCTTCTATCACCCTGTAGATGTTGGCTGCTCACCTAATACACTCTCTTTTCCTTTCTCACAGCTCATTGAGTCAAGTTATTGCAAAGAAAGGTACAAAGCAAGCACAGAGGTAAGGAGTGGAAGGCAGGCAGACATGAAGCACAGTTTACACCGTCAAGCTCATAAAACTAAAGAGACCACAGTACAGATTGAACCAAAGACCTCTTTCTGAGGGTTTCCGTTTTGACATCAGAAGATCTCAGTCTTTAAAACACAGTTCAGCTTCTACATCAGTCGACACAGCTTTCCTGTTAAACCTCAAAACACAGCCCTTACAGTCAAGGTTGTGCACTGGCAAAGGGCAAATGCACAGCTAAAGACCTAAATCCTGTTTCAGGATGAACTTACTTCCTCATGGCACCATGCTCGCTCAGAACCAGGGAAAGATGTTTTCAAGTACCTGAAAGGAATCCAAACATCAGAAATCCTGCCTATTTCCAGCAGACATGGACTGCTGGTTGTAGAAAGTAAGCAGGAACTCCATATGGATATCTGTGGCATTACTCCTGCCTGTCTCGCTCCAATTTATAGGAGGGAGATGAGGTTCTTTTAATATCTGTGTATCTGGCATGAGATTAAGAAACAACGATTCACATGTTAGCCCAAGCAGTTTATTACAAATCCTAATCAGGGAGACGTGGAAGGGAAGGAGGGCGATAGAAAAGATAAGAAAGAAGCAAGAATTGCATAAAGCGGGGATAGTCACCACCAGGATCCAGCAGCATCCCATGGCACGACATTTGAAGGTTCAAGGCAGAAGCAGCGGGGGGGAGGTTGGAGGGGGGCAGCAGCGTGGCCGGCCTTGGGCAGCAAGCAAGTAGCAGGAGGCAGTCGCAGAGCCAAGCCGGGAGGAAGCAGCAGGACTCAGGCAGCAGGCCCAGGAGAGTCCGTCAGCATACAGGAATTCCTAGTGTGAGGAATCTGATGTCAGACACCTCTTCTTCTACTTCAGCATGCAGGCATCACTTCGTGAGGAATCTGTTGCCAGAAAACCTATCCTCATGGTTTTCAGTTCCTCTTTTATTCTCCTTTTCCTCCTGCCTGTGTGACATGGATGGGCCTTGAGCGAGGGTCATGTGAGTACCCCCCAACCCCGAGATGACCATCATCATGAGATAAGTCCACACAAAAGAGCACTTCACAGCTATTTAGTTGCGGCTCATCTCTCTTGCCCCTGGCCTTGTCCATCTGTGTACTTCAGACAAAGGATTTCACAACCTTTGCCCAGGACTTGCCTGGACTTGAACAAGTCCATCTGTGTCCCCAGCAAGCTTTGAGACACTGATGTTAACAGAATAAGATCTTACACTGACATACAGAGCACAATCTTGCTTTTTCTACTCTGCAGTATATTTTTCCCATGAACATTTGTGTTCCACATACATGGATGATGCATATGAGAGCACACTAGGTTTGTCTGTCCATTCACTTATAACAATTATCTGGAAAGAAAAAAAAAAAAAAATACAGAGCATATTCCAAAGATGAAGAATGAATTACACTCTGAATAGCAGATCCCAAGAATGCATTAAGCAGACTGAGTTACGGGCAGGCTGTCATTGAGCTTCACAGCATTATCCCAGCCTCCCTCCCAATTTTGTGTAACCCTGACATGAACATTTAGAAGTACGCACAGGAATGCACTGTGTTTGAAAGCTTTCAAATGTGACATGCAGAACTGTTTTAATAAATACACTGAATTTTGTTTTTTCTAGAATGCCACATAAAGAATCTTTTGCTTAATTTATTCCAAAGGAGAAAAAGTTCCTTTTTTTCTCCCCCTTGCTACTCCTTACTTGTTTTATCACATGCATATAAATACAATACCATTTTGGAGAAAGATGAATCTATTTGTCAGGCACATGCACTTAATTTTTCCAGACATATTTCAGTCTGTACTAATTCTGTCTTGATGAGTACTCTGTCAAAATATAATTTCCACTTCAATTTCATATGATGAGGAAATTTTGTTATAATTATCAGCAGGATGATGCTGTCACCTGACTTCAAGTTTGCACATGCAAACGTGAATGCATAAATTAATCTGGAATACATGCATTTCAGTGACCAAGGCACTTCAAGTGAGGCACAAAAGCACTATTTTTTGTGGATTGATTTCTATGATATGTTACCTTAAATTATCAACCAAAGTGCTTATTTAGTTTCACAGTAGGGGCAGCCAGAGCAAAGTAGTGAATTCCATATCCTATAGATCACGCGAAGAATTAAAGGTAGGACATTCCTCTGATATTAATATAAATGAGATGGTCTGTACTGAAGTCCTATTTTAAAACAAAAAAATAATAAACTCATTAAGTTTCAAAACAGTGTTTGTTTTCTTCAAGTTATTTAGGCACCTTCTGTAAGTCAACTGATGACAACTGCCATCTCACTAGTCACAGAGCTCACATTTTTTCTGCACTTTCTCTTCAAAGTTGCATTGTTCTTTTAAGCTAGAAATTGAGACCAGAAAATAGTAATTCTATCTAAAATGACAATGGTAGACAGAATCATTTCAAAAACATAGTCATAGAAACTATTTTGTCATCTTTTTTATTCAGTACTTTGTTTTTTCTTATACTTCCAGAGATAACACTACTAGCTCATTTTGAGTTCAACTTCATTTAAACTTAATGCCTCATTAATTGGCAAAATAGTGGCAGAATGCATGCTTTCAACCTTTACTTTCTGCACTTTTTTTCTCCTGATAGGAACTCGCATGAAATCTTGCAAAGAAATAGTGCATTCATTTTTCAGGATAACTCTTTTGCCTCTGTATGGTGCTGACAGAAAGAATAAAAAGCTTCTCTCCACACAATTTTCTATATCTGTTTTGGTGGGGTATGAGAAAAAGCCAATGAACAGAGTCACAGAAGCATCTGCTCTTATGAAAAGCTTCCACTAAGTTTTCCAAGAGGAAACAAACAAAATAAAAGCATACACCAAATGCCATGAAATACAGACATATGCTGTAATACAGCAGAAGTACTGATGGAACAGAACACCAGGACCTTGCCTTGCACTAGGTGGGCATCCAGAGAGGCTCTCAGTATCAGCAGCTACCTGCCCAGGTGCTAACAGCTACCTCTTAGCATACAGAACAAAGCCATATAACCTGAGTGAGCTGGCAGAGGAATCAAACCTTACATCATCATTCAAGCAGAGGCTAACTCAATCATACTCCGGTCAAATTACATCACCTAGAGTCAGTTGGATATGGGCAAAGATGGACTTTCTGAGAAAACTATGCACTAACTTCTTTCAGAAAACCTCCCTACCATCTACCACGGGTTGGCTAATCCCCGCTTCGTGTTCTTGGCACAATGCAATTATGAAATTAAGTATTCACAAAAGGTTATTTTGGACTGCAGACCTTTATTATTAACCCAAATGAAATCAAGATACAAATCGTGGTAGCAAGGCTTCAACCAGTTTCAGATAGAACCTTTTTTTAATATTCACCTGTAAAACTTTGGTCTGATCTGTTTCTGATCAGAGAGCAATTTCAGGAATGACAATAAAATGCTTTTATATTTTAATAACGAAAGCTAGAGGGACCAAAGCTATCCAAGTCTATGACAAACAACAGCTAGTCAAGCCTATTCTGGCATACGTGTAAATTCATACATTCTTTACAAAAATAACCCAGGTCCAACACAAAGCTTTTCAGAAAAGTAATTGAAGTTCCATTTCCCCAGACTGGAAAACACACATGGACTAAATACTCTCTGATCAGCAAAATCACCCTGTGCAAAGATGAGTGAGCAGCCCTTCAAAGATCACTAAAGAAAATTAATCTTCTTGCTATAAGAGTTCTTCTAATATGAGGTTTCACCGTAGAAAATAATAGAGAACAGGATTTTAACTATATGTTATTTGACCAGTCCTCACAATTTTAATTGAAACATAAAATTCTGTATGATTTTAAGACATCCTAATAAATTTTATCTTAAGCCACAAATATATTGGCCTTACTTCAGTCTTTGGGAGTTTGCAATTGGCTTCAGCAAGGACTCGATTTAATTTTATCAATAATTTCACAGCCAAAACCGAAGAAAGCCAAGAACAACAGATTTCCATCGCAATGAAAGCTGCCAGACTCCCTCGTATTCAAATGTGTTGAACAATATTAGGCCAGAATATAGATCTTAAAACCTTGCTGAGTAAGTGAAACGAATACTCTCTGGGAAGTAGCCAGAATTCATCAAGGATGTGTCTCCTTCTGTGCCAAGGAACACGTACATAAAATAGCAAAGAAGAATATCATTGGATGTAGGAACTGAATGAGCAACATGATCTGTAGTTGTGAAGAGTCACTGTTTTTCTTTACTGTCTCATGCTAAGGAAACATAAAATCAACAAGTGATTTTCTACTTGATAAGTTCTTCTAGGTCACAGACTTCTGAGGAACGTGATCAGGGTCATTCACTAATTAGGAATTTCACATACATTTAACATACAACATGCTCCCTCCTCCCTGCCCCATTCAACACTTCTGTTGTAGTATGATTATCAGTCAGCAGCAGTTCCACAATTTTCACAGACATATAATCTTTTATTTTGACAGACATGTAAACTGCGCAAAAACACCAACAGGTATGCTCAGCACCTTTCCAGTACAACTACTTTGGTACTGTGTAGAAGAGGACTTTACTTCACGAGTGCTACACTACACCAACCCAAAAAAATCACAGTGCTCCTGCAAATACTAGAAAGGAACTAGAAACTGAAACTACAATTACAAGCAGCAATGCAAAGATGAACATTCCACAGTACGGAATACAGTATCTCTCATGTAACATTATGCAAGAAAAACTTGCAGACAGAAACCCTGGACTGCACGTCCCTGAGATATTGCAACTATCACTGACTGCATCACCTGGGATTTCTTCCCTAGTTTTGAATTCTCCATTCTTGATCTCACGACAGACTTCTCTCAGTTTCCCAGAGTTCTTAGTGAAAGTTTTTTCTTCCCAAACATGAAGTCAAACTAATGAAGGGATTTTTTGTTTGTTTTTCATTGAGTCTTGTTAATCTACTAAAATAAACAGCACCACTATTCACATTGATTCCTCTGTGTGCCCACAAGATGTCCACTGAAGTACAACAGCAATTACCTGAAATGCACGGATTTTTTCCTGGCTTGCTTTCAATTCCATTGACCTCATTTTTCTGGGTGCCCACAGAAATTCTTGATAGCAATAGCAGTAAGTGCAAGATTGCAAGAATTCCCTATAGAAGGGCTCAAGTAATCATGAAATCAGATACACAGGACTCTCAGAGAACTGATGAAGAGACTTGACCCTTAACTATGGGGATCAGAGCTAGATGAAATGGACTAAAAACATTTAGATTACTCTGCTCAAGTTCTAGTCCCAGCAAAATCATCATGAAGCTCTCTCATTGTGTGGGGACTGTGGCACTGCAGTATGAACTTTATAAAATATGCCTTCCAAGCAAATGGGTTTTCCAGAACCCATATACTACACATGCAGTACACTTAACTCAAGTATCAACAGATAAATGGACATGTTTTCATCTAAAGCTATTATCCTCAATGATGACTCATTTGGCTCATAATAAATAAATATTTCACAAGGTTAAAGTAATAAATAAATACGAAGTTAGACTATTCTAAATGTATGAAAATCTTATCTTTACATTAACTACGGGACTGTTGTACATATGTTACTTCCTTGTCTTTTTTCACCATTAACACCATTCTCCAGGTTCAGCATAGTTCCCTACCTGATTTTTGGAACAAAAGTTTCACAGTGAAGCTTAGATAATGTGCCTTCCTCTTGCAGAAGGACAGAATTCAGACTTAGAACAGTTATCAGTTCCTCTCATCTCCAACACACACCACAACAGATTATATACACTTATACACATGCAGAGCAAGTATGCAACTTTATAAATCTAGAAAGCACAAAGTGAGGGTGGAAGCAAAAAACATTGATGTTCTATCAAATCATTGGGAATTAGAAAGGATCTTGATTTAGCTAACTACTGATAATCTTAGTATGGTCCACGCTAATCACAATGCTATACCTTTAAAACTACTACTTGAGAGTAGAAACGATTCAAAACTACAGCAAGAGGAATGGTAGTTTGCAGTCACGGAAAGTTTGTATAAACTTGGCTAGAAGAAATTGGATATAGCTTATTTTTAGAATCTCTCTTTTTTACCTCCTCTCCATCCCATATACTTTTGAGAAGTCAAAAACGTTTTTACTGTTAATATATGAATCAAAAGCTTCGGGAAGCATCATATAGCCATAAGAAGACATAGAAGTTATGTCCACTTAAGGACTGATAAATAACCACATATTACCAAAAACCAAGTTAAAAAAAAATAAATAAAAAAATAACAGCAAATACAACAATATTGATCTACCACCAATATTTACATTTTGACATAACCTAAAAATTGAACATACATGCTTTCTAATTTTCCATATGTTAAAAAAAAAAACAAAAACACTCATTTTGTCTTCATTATAACTACGTTCTTGCATCCATCCAGGCAAATCTTAACAGCAGCATATTCAGTTTTACAAGAAAATTTAATTTCAAGGCCTAATGAACACAATGAAGCCTGAGACAATAAAATGTACCACAGCTTGAATGTGTCATTCTTCTCTTTCAACTTACAGAAACATTCCTCAGTTATCAGAGAATGTTTCTTCCTCAGTTACCAGAAGCAAGAATCCCCCTGAGCTAGGTGAGACATTTACTGTAACCACAGCCATTTGTACTATTAGAGAATTTCTGAAATGTTGGAAAGAATCTTTTCAAAGTCGAGAGTGTGATGAAAGACCACATATTGGGAGAACAGAATCAATCTGGAGATTCTGGAGTTCAAAAAACTTAGCCAGGCTTGGGGGTAAAAAAAAAAAAAAAAAAAAAAAAAGAACAACAAAAAAAATCATTGAAACATTCTCTGTTTAGTACGGAAATCAGAAATTGAGCCTTTAATGTAAAAATCAGTATGTACCACTAAAATAGGAGGCTGTTATTTTCTTACTTCTCTTTTTTATTCTATTTGACTGTATAGTGAAAAAAAAACCCAACACATTATGTCTGAACACCAGTGAAATGTAAGACCACCTACTTTTACATTTAATTTTCATTAATTGTTTACATATTTAAAACCTTTTTCCCTATGAAACGCTAAAGCTTAATTCCAAGGTAAACTGTAGCTCCCAAAAAGAAAACCCAGCAAACCAGTTTTCCTGTCTTATTGACCATGCCACTTATAATGCTACAATGTGATAGAAACTACAGTAAAAACATCAGGGTGGCTAAGTCTCTGGCTGCAACAACTGAGGACAAGCCCAAGTGCAGCAACCATGGACACAGAAATGAATGGGGTGAGGGCGAAGAAAAAAAGAAAAAAAAAAAAAAGCCACTCACCTTCAGAAGACCTCAGGTAGACAAATCTCCAACTAAAGATTCCCTCACTTCAACTTCCAGCCCTTAAATGAGGTTTGTAAGGTGTGGATCCTGGCTCCAGCCCTTCCCATCACTCAGCAGCATTGCATGCACCTGAACTCCCCTAGGTTGGCCATGCCTTCCCACCAGGTGCTCCATGACTGCTTCAGGCCCTGACATAGTATTTCCACTATGCCACAGTAGGAATCTTCTGCTGATGTACACTGATAACGATTCAACTTATTCTAGAGGAGTCAGGCAACTTGCACTGAAGGTCTGACTTCTCATTATGAGAATCTGCAAAACTGCCTTGCAAGATTCCAGCTGAATTCTTGATGTGGAAGAGAATATTGGCTACTTCTAGGTGTCTTGCTCCAAGCTGTATATTAATTACCTAAAAAGTCATTCAAATTACTTATTTCAAAATCAATTCTGACATTAGAATCTTCTGTCTAACCTTGTATCAGCCTCAGCCTGCCATAAGGATTCTCACTAGAAGTAAGGCAGTGCTCAGAATTATCTTAGGGCAGGCAGGAGTGGTGGCAGGGCAGGGGAAAGACCTTTGAGAGAGGTCTGCTCCATTTGTTAGCAGCTGAATTATTTCACCTGCAATAATCAAGCCATGCAGCTCTTACCAGAGTTTATTAAGTGCATACTTTCCCACTTTTATAACGTAAAAATATTACCTGGCATTACTCATAATTTCTGCATGCATAAGATATTTCCTGCTTTCAATTGGAATTCGGGTTGACCTGAACATTTTCTTCTGTGATTCTGCCTTTGCTATCACTTCACGTGCTTGCACGGATTCAGTGAAAATGACCAGATTAGATAATTCAGGCCGTGACTGTGGCTTGCATGCAGTAAGGGCTTCCAAAATTTTCTGCACACTCACGTCTTGGAAAGCATCACTTGGAATCTGGTAATCATAGCTCATGTTTTGTTGGTTTTTTTGTTTGTTTGTTTTTTGTGTTTTTTTTTTATGTTTTTTTTTTTTTTTGTGGGTTTTTTTGTTTTTTGGGTTTTTTTTGAGAAAGCTTCTGTTCATTTCCTGAGTAATTTTAGGGTGTAGAAAGTAAGAAAATAATTATCCTACATTCCATACCTTTCATATTCACTTCCATCCATGTATAGGAATGTTATATCTAGAACCATAGGAAGTAAACCACCCATTTGACAGAGTATAACAAAATTTCCATCTCCAGTAACAGCTCTTTAGAAATATGCTTCAAAAAATGATACTGTGGCAGATATTTTTGAATTTTATATCACTCTTTGGACTCTCTCCTGATTTTTCTCAAGTCAGTTTCTTCATACAAAGGCTTCTGCAAGAGACTGAACACACACAAATCTAACTAGTCACAGATAGATGAGAAATTCAGTGGGCCTGCATGGTGAATAAAACTACAGCTGGAAGGAACTCCCCCAGAAACACAGGTGTACATACTTGTAGCTCAAGTCAAAAACTGATCCTAATTTTTAGAGAACACATTCACCTGGTTTGTAAATGAAAAAGAAGAAAACAGTATCAATTTTTAAGAGGTTAAAGGAATACCTGAGAATCACGGACCACTCAGTCTTATTCAAAACCTGATGAGTTGCTAAGTGTTGTGAAAATAAGAACTGTTAACATCATACCCTTCCTAATGCCCTGTTTTATCATAAATACCTGACTACACCAACCCTTCTAGCTGACTTAACAGCTAGTAGCATAATCAGCACACCTGCTTGCCTACAAGATATCCCCTGAATGCTCTGATGACAAACTTTGGCCTTAGTGAGGCATTTGGGATTGTAGAAGTGCAATAAACTGAAAGCACTTGCAGAATTGCAATCAAAATTTCTAAAATTAACTATTTACTATCAGACTAAGAGACTCTAAGTGATGTCTTCCAGAGGTCTGATATGAAATTGTTATTTCCTTTTTTTTTTTTAACTGTTTAAACTGTTTTAATCATAATCTCTGTAAATTTTTTGACAAATGAAATAAATAATGCAATCAAAGCATCATACTGGGACATTTATTATGCATTCTGGATGAGAGGAACTAATCTGAAGATCCATTCATTTAAGACCAGGGCATAAGGAGGAGAAATGTCCCTAAGACATTCCAATCTTACAAACGTATTCATAAGGAAGAGAAATAAAGAGCATAATTCAAAGGGAAACAAACAATCAGTGTATATCAGGAAAGAATCTGGCTGTCAAGATTAAACCCAAGAAAGTGTCAACAATACAGGAAAATTATTAAGAACTGTACTAGCAGGAATATTGTAAATCTGAAACGAAGCAAATTGGTTTGCTTTGTGTGTTCCTGGTAAGAGTTCAGCCAGAACACCAACTGGCCAGTTTGCTTAAAGCAGACAAAAGTGAATTACAGAGTCCTAAAGAGAACATAAAAAAGAAAACCTGTAATAATAGGTTTTAAAAATATGACCTAAAAGGAAAAGCTGCAGGAATTCATTAGGGTTAGTCTAGAACAGAGAAATCCTACAGGTAACAATGACAGCAGCTCTCTTAACATCAAGGTTGCTAAAAATACTCTGGTGACAAATAATAAACAAATATCTAATTCAGAAGCATCCTTTGTTCGTCATCAGAACAGAAGGGAAGTTGTTAGAAAATAATAGGGTTGAAAAGGACCACAATAATCATCCAGTTTGAACAGTCTGCTATGTGCAGAGTCACCAACCACCAGACCAGGCTGCCCAGAAAATGCTTGGAAAATGAAGGATGAACACCTGCTATGAAGCCTATCTCATTGCAAGGACATGAGCCAGGTAAAGCGGTTTCTCTAATGTTACATTTCTATTACTTACATGCATAGTTGTGCGTCTTTTATGAAAAAAAGTACTGGAAAACATTGGTATTTGCAGTTTTGCAGTCAATAAAAAGCCCAGATAGTCCCTAAAGTTCTTCAGTTGTATTAATCATCTCCTTTCTGCATCAAGTCTACATTCTCTTGTACCTTTAAACTGTGAAGATTGTAGCCATTTATACAGTTTTACAGGGAGAATGATAGGTATCAGTAATCTCTGATTAATAGATAAGTCACTACTGAATAAAAATTCTGCCCATTAGAAGCTTATTGACTTCCTTTTTTTTTTAAAAAAAAAAAAAAAAAAAAAAGCTTTTTTTCTTAGTCATTTAAAGAGTTTGAAGAACAACTCAACCATTTTCTGCTAGTCAAAATTAATAGCTCAAATCTGTGCGGTGTTTTGCTGACTCACCCTCAGCAAAGTTTGTAGTAAGCAAACAAAACAACCACAGAAATATTCATTAGGCAACTTTTTCAAAGCGCTCATTCACAGTGTACATTCATATCATATGTCTGAGAGCCATGAAATCAAGTGCTGCTGAGGGTTTGCCCATCTTTAATTACTTACCAAAGGAAAAACAGAACAAAACACTTTTTAATGTCGATTTTGTGTGGAAATGTCAGTACTGTCAATAATTTGTCTCCAGTGGTATTTGGGGAACCACAGTGCCATCTCATCATTTGGTGAATGTGACTAATAAGACTATACTATTTAAATTATTAGGTTTGTAATTTAGCCTTGGCAGTGCTGTGCTGTATCACAAGAATACATTCCCCAAATTTAAGACTGCTTTGTGTTTTTCCTATCCCTGTAGTTACTCACTTGAGATATGTAAGCAATCGTACAAACATATACAACTGCCTTCTGATCACATGATGAATCTTTATAATACAAGATAGATGCACTTTCTTCTCCCTCTGTTGCTAACCATCCTCCAGGTTGCTCCTTGATTAAGTTAATGAACCCAGTCTTTCTCAGTTAGGAATCTCTTCCTCAAAGTTGTGGAAGAAAAGGTCAAAATACATCAAGGGAAAAAAAAAAAAACCAACACAGAAACACAAACAACAAATCTATTTGTTTTCTTCATCTACTGTTAATATCTCAGCCAGAAAGCTATAAGTTAGATTACATATATTCAGCTTGTCTGAATACAGAAGTAAAGAAATGGAAGAGAAGAAAGGAAGAAAAGCTTTTATCACAAATATTCAAAAGCCTGCTAATTGTTAAAGAAGCAACTTGATAATAGAGCTTGAAATTCAAGAATTAAGGCAGCTCTCACGGAATCATAGAGCCATAGATGGCTTAGGTTGGAAGGATCATCTAGTTCCAGCCTGCTGCTGTGAGCAGGATTGCCACCCACCAGATCAGGTGCCCAGGGCACCATCCTCAAACACCTCCAGGGATGGGACACCCACAAAATCTATGGGCAGCCTACACCAGTGCCTCACCACCCTCTAACTAAAAATTTCTTCCTTACATCTAACCTCAATCTCCCCTCTTTTAGTTTAAAGCCATCACACCTCGTCCTATCGCTATCAGACCATGTAAAAAATCAGTCCCTCTCCAGTTTTTAAGCTCCCTTCAAGTACTGGAAGGCCACAATTAAGTCTCTTCTCCAAGCTAAACAATTCCAGCTTCAGTAATCTTTCTTTGTACAAGAGGCACTCCAGCCCATTGATCGTCTTTGTAGCTCTCCTCTGGACCCAGCCCAACAGCTCCACAACCTTTTTGTGCTGTTGGTCGCAGGCCTGGATGCAATACTCTGGATGGGGACTCATAAGTGCAGAGGAAAATGGGGACAACCACCTCCCTTGCCTTGCTGGTCACTCATCTCAATGGTCTTCACGATTATTTTCAATAGTCAGAATTATGAAACTCTTTCTCTTCCAAATTTTTAGTGAAATATTCAAAGGGTGATGTGAATCTGCAATATTAAAATAAATAATGTTGTCTGTCCCTCTTGGACTTCACAAAAAAAAAAAAAAAAAAAAAGTTTTCCTAATAAAACTTCTCTGAAGACCTTGAAAGAAGACCTCTTTTCAGTGATAACATAGGAGAGGAGAAGCAGAAGCAGCAAATCATGAAAAGCAGACAGGAACTTTAGCCTGACTCCTGGATGAATTACCACCTAGTGATTTTCTAGCAGGGATTGATTTTCTTTCCACTTCATCTCAGTCTGCAAGTCTCTCTACATTGCACCAGTGATTCCTATGGAATTCCCAGACTAAAGGGAGTAAATATTGCCAATAGATATACTAATGAGGTGGTGGGGCAAAAACAGTGCTCATCATCCCTCTCACCTGCAGACCAACTCTCTAGGCAGCATTATTTTCCAGTTGTTTCACAGCCAGTTGAGGGTAAGTCAGCAAGAAGGGCTGATACATTTCTTAGCATTTATTTATTTTGTTGGCAAATGCATCTCCGATCCCGCATAAACAGCCTCTTCTATATGCATCGTTGGACCAGGAGCAGAATATACTGTTCTGGCAGCACATCCCTACACCTTCTCAAAAAGATGGTGGTGAGCCAGACAGGAGCCAGGCTCTCTCAAAAATCATCTATTTGATTAAGCTGGCCAATGTATTTTCATTTGTCTGCCATATTTACATTAAAATTATCAATCAAAATTGAGACTGTCAGCTGAGCATTCTTGTTGATAGCCATATTCTGGATCCTGATTTCCCATAGAAGCTCTAATCAGGAATTTCTGAGAAGCATTTGATCAAATAACGAGGAAAGAAAGATTGTTCAAAAGCAACTAATTATTTTAGATACCTCAATTTTTCACCTGAGTTCCTTTGAAAGAATCTGTTCAACAAAACACTAGCAAATATAAAACCTTACAAAATGCCTCCAACTAATAAAACAAGACAATGCAGAACAACTCATCACATTTGAAAAGTTGGGCTGTGGTATGCTCCCAACAAAAGGCTGCTTTTGAAATTGGCACTTTAGATACAAATGATACGAACTACAGAACGCTTTCTGCCAAGATCATCCCTCTCTGTTCTTACACTTCTTAGAAGGGAATGTAATCATTCTAGCTCATAAAAGGATGCTGCACCTACAAAACAAGTCAATTTTTCTATTATTCTCAGGCTTTAATTTCAAACACAGAACACCGCATACACAACAAAGTACAAAACACTATTAAAATATTTATTTTGAAATAATGCTAGCTACTTGTCTCCCATTGAAGAAAAGAAAAAAGAAAATGAATTCACTGACATTTCAGTACTCAGACTTTTCTCAGTAACACACCAGCTAAAGGGGACTTTCTGTGCCTGGCTCCAGCTTCGACACCGTCCAAAATATTTTCAGCTATTTGTCTGCCAAACTCTGACAGGGGTTCAATTGCAAATGTCCACACAAAATCAGAATGCAACCTACCTGATTTATATTTGTCAAAACTACTTTAATTACATATTGAGTTATGCACACTTGACAAATTCTGACAGCATATAGCAGCAGGGGATTCCTATCTTGTAAGATCACAAAATAAAGCCAGTTGCAAGGGGTCTTGGATGCTATAGTTGCTGGAAAATCTATTTATACCATGAACAAGTGGGGAAAAAGTTCACCCATCAGCCGGGTTCAATAAAATACCAATGTAGAAGCAGCAGCTTACCAAAGTACTGGGACTGTGTGAGCAGGACAATCCAAACTCAAGAACCTTGTCCTAGTGAGTAAAACTCTTGAATATTTATTCAAATGAATAAATATTGTCAGACAACCATTTTTCAGAAGAAGGCTAAAGCTTACGAGAAATGAGGTGACAGAGTTTTGAGAATAAGTATCACTGTTGAATTCTGCAAGTTGAACAAAACCAAGTAGCATATTAATGCACATTAAAGGAGAAAATGATGATAATAAAATCGAAGTACTCTGGCAAGGTCTCTTTCCTCTTTCTTCCTTCACAGACATTTGGCCCATTAGCAGTTTGCTGGTGCTAGAATTACAAGCAATCATCACACTAAGCATCCAAAATAATGAGCTTTTCTTGATGATTTGCACAGGGTCAGATCTGAGTTAACATTTACTCACTTGTTTCAGGATTTATATGTCTGACTCGGCATTTTCCTTGCTGCCTTCAGGTCTCTGAGTACAGCACAAATACATTCCCATCTGCTTGCTGCATGAATACTCGGAGCACAAGAAGTCATTCACATCTGTATAAATAAAACTGTTCAGACTACAGTCTTATTTTCAGAATGTGTATACCAGGTTCCAAAGGAAGTTAGAGAACTTCTGATGGAGTTAGTTTTTTAAAGCCCTTCTTTTTACATCTGTTCTCATGAGGTTTTCTCTTCCTTGGGCAGCACGTACATTATCACAAACATGCTGTGCTATCTGTGTAACATGACTGTAAGGCAAACTATTGTCACCTAACAGTTTGTATTACATTATTTACTGTTTGGCTTGAAGTTATTCCATCATTAACTTATGGCTGCAGTTGACCTTCACTGAAACGCAGTCCATCATGAAGTGAACATATATTTATTATTATTATTATTTTAACTTTTACTGCCAGTCCTCCTGCAAATGTATTCTTCCACGGGTTGTGGAAACACAATTTCCACAGTATATTAAGCCCTCTTCTGCAGCACTCAGGAGTTTTGAAACTGTACTGTTTCAAAATTGTGCTAGCTGCATCCTGGTCCTCTGAATAGGACTGAACTTTTCTTTGGTGGAACAAGAGGGACAGAGAATGTCAAAGGAAAAAAAAAAGTGTCTTAATTCCTCTGTCACAGATGAATTGAAGCTAAGGATTACATTCTTCAGAATCATAATACCCAAGGCAAGAAGAATATGAAAGGGTTTGATGTACATTAATAGTCTTTTACTTTACAGAGGCTGTTGTGACCATCTAACCCTACAACCCCATTATTATTTTTTTTTTTATATCAACATCCTGCTTATGCATTTTGAAGTTTATCTAGATTATTCTCTGGAGCTTGTATTCTCTGTCTCCCTTTTGGATGGAGCTGTTCAAGAAAACACATCTCCAGCTGCTTGCAATTCTTCTCAGGTGTTAAACGAGGCATACCACTGCAGTATGTACCATCACAATCTGTATTCCTGCTAAAAAGTGCTTCAAGATTCAACTGTGCTGTGCACACAACTCCTGCTGCAGTGACAGCTGTCCAGTCACAGTCCCCTAACTGTCAATGTCCCAATAGCTCAATAATAGCCCATGACAAGCAGTGTAGAAGGAGAAAGAAGATGAAGGAAGGCTCATAAAATACACTGGAGAACCGAAAATATGACAAAGAAAATCTGTGCAGGCATTCCAGGCTCTAGTGAAGTTAACTAGAGGTCTCAAGCACATGACTAATAACACTATAAAAAAAAAAAAAAAAGTGTTTGAAGCTTAGCTACTACTATTCATCAATCTGGTTTTAAAATAGTTTGGTATTTGACAATGACTTTGACATATATTTGTGACAGTATGTTTTACTGAATCATTTCTGGAAATCAAAGCTAGCCAAGTTTGATTTAAATAAATAGAGAGCTTTTTCCTTTCAAAAACATCTTTATTTGAAGGTCTAGCGCTGCATGCCACTAGAAGAATGCTTGTCAGCAGTGATACCTAACGTGAAACAGATGCTTTTTCAAGATAATTTTCACTGTTATTCTTTTAAAAAGAAATGTACAGATCCACTTATCTCTCAGTGAGATTAATTTTTTGTGAACTATGTTTTACAAGCTCTCCTAATGTTTCATGTATGATTGACTGGCTAGCAGCTGGCAATCAGATATCTAAAACAACCCTTGTGAGTCATTTGTTCAAGGACAGCTCAGTACAGGCTAATGGCTTACAGAAGTTAATGTAAGATGAACTGTTTTATATTAACAGGGTTCCCAGTACGCAGCTATCTAATCCTGCCAGAAAACCTCCACAGGTAAGTCAAAAACAGTCAAATTCATTCTCCACACTTTAAAATCTTCACAAACAAGATAAAATGTACAGTAACATGGTGCTGGAAGCCCAGCAATGCAGAATTTTTTTTAACGTTCAACCCAATACCAAGGCTTATCACCATGTTCGTTGTCTTGAATATCAGCACATTTTTTCTGAAGGTATAAGACTTCACGTTTTGTTTTTTTTTTCACTGACCTTTCTTCTCTGCTCCTCATGTAGACCTAACTCTCTACCAATGCAATCAGTGAGAATTTTGAAGTTGATATGCATGGAAAAAATAATAGCTTCATAGCTATTGCATTACAGTTTCAAGTAACGTTACAACAAGTAACACAAGAACGCTGACTCTTTTACTTCATACAAGAAAGCAAGCTGTTAAGAAAAGTGTAGAATAAGGAAATTAACACAAGTCAGAGACTCACGCTCTCAACAAGATTTAGTGGCATTCAAGTCAGTATTCAGTGCACAAAAATAATTTTGTAAACAGTAATGTACTTTTACTTTTAAAAAAATGGTTTCTGAGCAGATAATGGATTTTTAAAAATTATTTCTTAAAAAGGGTAAAGATGAGGAATTAAAAACATCTCTAAATGGTTTCATTTAAAACAGTATTAAAATGCAAGCCCCTTATCCATCAGGAGTTTATAAAACCTTCACTTGAGTTCTTTAGGGAAAAAAAAACAGATCTCTCTTGCATTAAACCTGAGTGATGCTGGGGAATTGCTACTAGCTAAAAGGTTTGTTAGGATACGGACTGTAAAGTATTACAAATGGCTTTTTACTGAATATCAATGCTGTATTATTGATAATGAGGGATTTGCTGACTGTTTACCGCTGACATTTTGAGAAGTTGTTCTGTAATCCAAAATGATCTCCTATGATACAGCGTTCATTTTTAAGCTAGGATCTAGAGGGAAAAGAGCAGGCACTCTGCACAAAATGACATTTTGATGCACTCCAAAGAGTTATTAGAGGACTTATATCCAAAGTAGCAGGACAGATTAGAAAATACAGAAGGACAATGTCATTACAGATTGGCTGTTCTCAGAATGTTCCTAAGATTTTATACAAACCACAAAGGTTCAGATACTCCTCTGAAATTTTTTCAAGGAATTCAAGTCTGGGGTTCATCAGATTTATTCAGAGAAATATCTTGTTTCTCATCCTTGATGTATCTCCTTCTATCAGACACTTAATACGTTGGAAAATTAAGATTAAAAGCAGATATGCACAGATTTCCAGGAGTTTTGAGTCAGGTGGGCACTGGAAGAGCATTATTATAGCACTCAGTTCAAAACCAGTAAGAACCAAGAGCTTGTGAGAACCTCAAAGGACAGCAGAAGAGGAGACACAGAGGTATTCCTATATTTCAAGCGTTCAGTACTATTCAGGATAAAAACAAAGAATTCAGCTTCCCTGAAATTGCTTTCCTTTGCTTAATCAAATTGTTTGTCTTTCAAATTGTTTTTCTTCTCTACTTTTTCTACAATAAAGAGTTCTGAACAACTCTGGCATGGTTGCCAGAGGTTTCAAGCACACGTTAATGGTACACTCAAGTGACTACAACTTACTAGCAAACACTTCTGCTTTCTAAGCTGTGGGGGAAAAGAGATAAGAAAAAAAAAAAAAAGCAGGAGAATCAAGAAAGGGATGATAAAGGTCTTTGAAGAGAAGCAGAGGACCCTGCTGTCAGGAAACTGAAAAAGAATTGAACAAGGACCCTGAAGCAGTTCATAGGCTGTTTTGCTACAATTAGCTGTTAAATTCTTGCAGAAAATATGATCCCTTGCCCCTTTTATAGCCTTACAATTCCTGCTGATGAGGGACTCTCATGATGCGTGTAGAAATAAATTAACAACAAATGCCAAAGCTTTATGTGACTCAACATACACTCCACATTTACCAAGTCTTTGCAACTCCATCGTACCTTAACTTTTCCAAAATGACAGATATCTACTGTATGCCTTAAGTCACATAGAAAATCGAAGACTTCTCAGCTTAGCCACTTTTATGTTGGTGCCAAAAGGTGAACTCAGAAGCCCAGCTCAGAACAAGCAAATATGAAAATTACAACCATTTAGTATTTTAAAATCCAATAATTTGAATACTTCTTTAGGAAGTAGAAGACTACAAGCAAAACTACAAAGAAGATAATGATGATGTCACACCACAAATTCACAGCCTAAAATGAAAGATCTCCATCAAGGAAGTTAATAACATCAGTCTACCAGCCTTCCTGAGACAGGACATCTCTCTGATACTAATATAAATTCATTGAGTAGATATGTATCTATTGCAATATTTATTCATTTTCCTGTTGTCAGCAGTGACAAATTCTTTCCTTACTTCCTTTGGTTTGAAATTGACTTTTTTTTTTTAATATCTCTTCTAACACTTCCTCAGTTGTACCTATAACTGTTACAGAAATTATAGCACTGTGTTTTATCAGACGCAACAGCAGTCACTACAAAGCACTGAGCTTAAAGAAGGCAAAATTCTCCAGGATTTTCACCAGAAAATGGGCAAGCTGACTTTTGAAGGTGCTTCCATCACTCTCCAGAAGCAGCTTTTGGAGCAGCTTGCAATCAGTGTTGCTTAAGGAAAGAGAAAACCCACAGATGCCACAGATGTGGCACATACAGACACGGTTTAGATGGCATGGTAGTGACGGGTGAATGGTTGGATCTGATGATCTTAAAGGTCTTTTCCAATCTCCCATGATTCTACGAATAAGCTAAAGTTCTGTCTTCAACAAATCCCCACCAAGCAGTTAAAACCAACAAACACGCAACACGTGGGTATTCTTGTTTCAGACACCATGCAATATGTATCCTAAACACCAGCACAGTTACCTTGGCAATAGTGGAAAGCTAAGTCAAGAGTAAAAACAAAACGCAAACCTCACTTCCCAGTCCAAATGTTGCTGGAGAATGGGCTCCTTCCTTCAGCTTGAGGCAGCATGGCAGCGTGCTTCCTTACGGTCCTCCCCATTTCTACAGTCCAAACTGGGCAAGTCCTCTTCAGAGGATGGAGACCCACAAACCAAGATAATTCAGTGTGCTCTTGTGCATTTCCTACTTATATTTCACCAGCTGCATTCTGTCAGTCTGCAGTTGTCAGAGAAAGTTATCCTTTCAGACTTTGAGAACTTCACTTGATAATGAAATAGGTAAAGCAATGTTAATTCAGCCTCCAGTAGGAGCTCTCATTAAAATTTCATTGATTTGCTGCTGATATAAAACAAACCACCAAAGACACTGATAAAAAAGCTTTGTAAGGGGATATGGCAAGTTATCATCAATTACTAAAGTGTAACTTGAAATGAATTTTAGCACTGTGGGGAGATGCAGGCACCATTTTACAGACAGAGTGTTAGCCAGCAAGCAGGCTTCTCCTTCACTGTTGTGAATTTAGTTTATTATTAATAGGGCTGCAGGAGAAGACAGAGATTTAAATTAAAAAAAAAAAAACAAAAAAAAACCCTGACGCCTCTTAATTTATCTGCAGCCTGTGGCCCGAAGTAAAAAGCATCCAAGCCTTTTCAAATCACCCTGAGTGCCTGGCAGACGGAATATTTTTAGCCCATTGGATTTTGAACAACTTCTAAGAACAGCTAGGTTAGCACTTCATGACTCTGTGTGCGGCGCTGTAGAACAGAATAAATAAAAAATGACCTGGCTGTGAAATCCTTATTACCCATTTGTTTCTCACAGACTTCAACAAATTGTTCAAATCTCTGCTCACCAATAGGAAAAAGATGGCTGCAGCAGTTTCATACTGCAAACTGGTTTTATGTAAAGCAGGGAGGGGAAAATCTTTTTTTTCCTATCAGGAAAACATTTCAAGATTTCAAATATGTTTTCATTCTCTGATAACCCCACTTATCCTCAAGTAACCAATGCCAGCCTGATCTGGAACTCTGAAATCAAAGTTTCTAGCTTGACTGAAGGTCAAGCTATTCATTTTTCCTATATAATGATGACTATTCTGTAGGATGCGCATCCACACATAGCACGTCTATAAATAAAAATTACATACAGAATCTCAGTTCAGAAATTCCAATGTACCCTGCATGTAAAAAAAAATTCTCATTTAGGTGGATTTTGTTTATTTTTTTTGTTTTTAAATACTTATTATTTGCATGCAACAGTTTCACTGCAAATGTTTCATCAAACATTTGGCTGTGTAGTCAGAATTTTATATTTCTCTAATCAGAACCCTTCATCCATGAAGAGAGTGCTGTTGTGATTAGTCACAATGACAACTTAGAAAATTATATCTTTTCTCCAGCAGAAAGTTAATAGGCTTAGCTTCTTACATAACTACAGCATAGAAAGTGTTGTCCACTTTCTAAGAAATTGGAATAGTATTTTTAATTTCCAGTGTACTACTTCTCATTTCTCTTAATGATTTTTCAGCACTCAAAACTAAGAGCATAAATTGAAATCATACCAAAAAGATCCAAGTATTTAACACAAATTATTCAAAATTGTGATGGATATTGTATTTTTTTTCCTGAATCACCTAACTTGCTAGCTTAATTTTTTCTGAAGAAAACACTACCTGGGATCTTATTTAAGACTTCAGATATACACTCCAGTTGTCAACTCACATTATTTAATGGGTTTGAAGCTCTGAATATCTATTCACTGGGTTTCCATTCCTCCTTGAAAGGAAAATAAGGAGCAAATGGATACCTACTCAAATTTCAAAATCACTGAATATCTGTATTAACTTGGGTGCCTAACGCAACACATTTTTGAAAACTTATTAAAGTATAGAAATAGTTTGAGATAAACTTTTGCATACTTCTCATATTTTCTTCAGTAAAAAATGCCTGTACATACTTTGAAGCTATTTAATTATAAAACATGGCTACGCTTAGAAAAGCTTTGAATATTTGGAAAATAGGACAGTCCTACTTTTGAAAATGTCACTGCAAGGTTTTAAAACTCCATTTCTTTCTGGGAAAAATGAAGGGCGATTGTAAGAATTGCCACATGGGTTCCAGTGGATGTTGCGGTTGCTCAGCACTGGAACTGGGTGAAGATTTTTGACCCACACCACAGTTCACTCACATGCATAGCACTTAGTGGCTTGTTGTCTTGTTGGTTTTTTTTTTAAGTGTAAGTAGGTTGCCCCGGAGCACATAGCAGACCAAAATTCAAAACTGATCAACCAGCATACTGCAAATGCAGCACTGAAGGTGTAACAAAATACTGTCTAACAGAGCAGAACTGTGTGCATTTAGTCATTGCTCTCTGACATTTTTTTTTCCCCCCAGATACTCTGAAATAAAAAGTTAATGGTAAAAATGATAACTTCTTACATACTGTAATACATCCTCCATGAAGTTGGATTGCTATCACAAACAAGAGGGGTTTGAGAACTAAGAGGAAAGCACAATAGGTTATCTTACTAAGAGTGGTGCAGTGTTTAGTGTAGGCCTCTGAAATGATTTCCTGTAGTATTTAAGTCCATTATTAAGTTTAATCTCCTAGATAAGTTTCTGTTTTTTTATGACATGGACAGCATTTCCTACAAGAGAGGAGTATAACCTGGGACAGCTTTATTCCTTGTTGAATTTCAAGTGCTATAAAAATGACAAAATTTCATTATGGTTTATGTGGTGAGCAGTGTTTATCTCCTACATTCTCACATCCCAGCAGTTATGTACAATAAATCTAAAAATTCTCTGCCCCAAATACCACATAGTAATGCATAATAATTTGTCTGCGAGAACTATTTCTGATCTCCCTTTCAGGAATCTACATCCCAGGAATTTTTGGAATAATAGAATTAATATTGCTCATGTATTCACATTGATTGAGCATTAATGACAAAAGGAAATTCTACCAAATAAGGATATGTAAACACTCCTAGCTCTACATAGCTATATACAAATTTTCTTTACTGTATTCTTGATCTAAATTTTCACTTACTCTTTCTATACACTACTTTTGTACCACTCTCGGAGTACCTAATGTTATTCCTAATGTTACTCATTCAACTCCATTTGGGAGTTACATGCTGTATGAGTATTTTCCTGTTGCTGTTGTATAAAAGCAATGTCAGTAAGTCTCACCCTAGATCCCCTGAATGCTAAGCAGGTAAAACACCATGTCTTATGAAATATTAAATACAAGACTTGGCCAACTGTTATACATAAAACTCTGTGAAATAAAGACAATCTGAGCTCCTTTTCTTTCCTATTCTCTCAATTGTTCACGAGTGCATGACCACCTTAGACACAGAATTCTCATTAAATCTGAGAACAGGGTAGAAATGGCAGCAGAACTTTAAAGGAGACATTAACATGCTAAGTGTTTTCTTCACACACACATCAAAAGGACACAATTAAGATCAAACTAATGTCCAACCTCTTCTAAACTGATTTATTCTCCATAAGAAAAATCAAATATCAATGTTTAATAAAGAAACTATAAAATTGTTACCTTAATTTAAAACTACTGGAAGAAAGTCCAAGAGAGTAGAAACAAAATTCACTGAAGGCTCCAGCCTAGTAGAAAATTTGCATTAGCTACGGCTCATAATGTAAGTGTACAAGCTACAGGACTAATTGCTAGCAGTAAACAAATATTTGAAGAGGTTTCATGCAGCACTTGCATGGCAAGAAACTAGCTATAAAAATCAATTAAGTATCATTATCATCAGACAGTATGTCAAAAGATTTATCTCAGGAAACACAAGTCAAACATCTGGTCAAGTGCAAACACATCATTCTGCAACTGATAGCCCAGCCAGGGACACATTATTACTTCACAGAGGTCACTAACCCCATTCTCTCAAGAATAGAAAAAGAAATTCTAAAGCAAAGGCAGAATAAGACAAAAGAAAGTCAGTCCTTGAAAGTCATTGAAAAATAGACTCAAATTAGTAAATGATGCAAATAAATTCACTAACAGAAAAGAAGAAAAAATTTTCTCTCATTGTAAACAGCCCTTTTTTACTTGAGATCAAGTTTGTTTTGTTGCATTAAGAGAAGAATTCAGACTGCAGAGAAATGCAGTGTAACTCCATTAATGCTCTGCAGCCAGGCTTGCAGGGACTTAAGAGAATGAACTGAAGCAGATCTCTAGTTCTGAAAGCTGAATTGTTTTACTGTCATCAGTGGGTTAACCCTGGTTCACTTCAGCAGAGAAATGTGTTTTACGGATTTGATTCAAAGCCATTGAAATCTAGTGGATATTCTCTCTCTGAATTCATGGTGTTTACGAACAGTTTCTACTCAGTAAGTCTGAAACTAATCTCCACTTCAACTAGCATTTTTACGTAGATATGTGTTGAGGCAGGAGCTGTCTTTTGTTCAATACTCCATCAGCACAAAAAGGATTCAGAACTTAATAGCTAGTTTGGATTATGCTTTTATACAAGTAGTAATATGTAAATACACTCATTCTAGATAGTTACTTTATTACAGTAATTACAGGAAATAATAGACTGCCACCTATATTCTTTGAGGAGCCTTGAAAATCTCATCCATGACTACTGTCAATTCCTTTGCTTGATTTTTGCCCTTCCTTAGAGGTGACCCCAATAGCAAATAGGAAATATCTATGTATGCACATACAACAGATTAAAACAAAACTAGAAAGAACAAATGCAAGAAAAAGTAAGAATAACCCTCAGGAGCTGCTTTTTCAAAGATGTGTGCCAATAAGCATGGGAACTTGCATGCCATTTTTTTTATTGCTATGAAACAGGCATAAAGGGAAGTGTTTAAAAGTTTTCCTTATTGCTGTAACATCTTTCCCTGTGAAACAGGGATTATTGTAGTAGGTCTCTCATCATATTCCCAGTGGTCTCACTGACAAAAAAAAAAAAAAAAAAAGCCTGGAAATTTTATAATGAAAATCCATAACACCTACCTCTTATGACCCAATAATAGCTACTGATAGAAAAACATCAGAAAGCGAGGCTTAAAGGTCACTGCAAAAAAGAATAAAACTGCCCATTCTAGACAGTGAAACTGCAGCAGAGGAAAAAATTTAGTACACGGAGATGAACAGCTTCAGAAAACAGCAAATGTAGAGGTACACTGAGCTCAAACTCACCTTACTGCTGAAAGCTCTAAGGCCAGCAGAAAAAAAGGCAACCTTTAAAGAAGAGGCAGCAGTGCCTAATCTTCCTCCAAGGGCAGCAGACTGCCAAAATGCTTCCAAAACTATGGGATAAGCACATTTTCCCCTATTATTTATCAGTGTATATTTTCCCCATTATTCTTTTTTTTTTTTAATCCATGCAGAGAGCAACCACACTTCTCTACCAAGAAGTTCCTGTTCTTAGTTTCTCCTTGCTATGATCTCCCTTTGTTTCTTTCAAAATTTATCTTAAGTCAAGTTGCACTCTATTTCACTGCTGCTGCTGCTTCTGGTTATATATTGAGTTTTTCTTGGCTGATACTCTATGAATTGGCTGGTTGTTTTTCATTGTTTCTGTGAAGCTATGGAAAAAAAAGCAATTCCTTTATTTGAGAATTCTGACATTTATTAGCATAATAAACTTCTCAGATGAAATTGCAGTTTTCCAGACAGCAATTTCATTTGCAGAGGAACTTAAAAGAAATTTATTTTAAAGCCAGGTAAAACGTAGAATGAGAAGTGGATGGAATCAGCAGAAAAATTAACAAAACTAAGGAAACGTAGGAAATGTAGTCCAAAGTGAAAATGATGATGCTGTTATGATGTTGACTACATCAGAACAGGACACATGGGATAGAAAGCTATATGTCCAGGCCTTCTTACCCCTAAAATAAATAAGTAAGTAAATAAATAAATAAAGGGAACATGCTGAGAACTTTTTAATTAGAAATAAATAGAACTATTCTCAACAGTCTCTGTGAATGTGAATTCCTTTCTTCAGCATTCTGGCCTCAGAGGTATGTATGGGTACTTACAAGTACAGATACTTACCTCTGTAAGGTAAGAAAGCAGGTAGTAGATATGGGAGCTCCTTGGAGGGTTTAGATAGCTCTTGCTGAACGTTCTATTGAGAGCAGAGGGGAAAGCAGCTTACTTGTGTCTTTTACAGTGTCCATATTTGAAATGCACAGTGAATCACCACTGTGCTGACCTCCATGATCTGGAGCACTGTGGTCCCAGATCAGACATACCACACCAGGCTTCTCCTTTAACAGAGACCATAGATTGTACTAGAGGAGTTAATTAAGTCTACATTCAGAATTGCAGAGCTATATTCCATTTTGGGGATCCAGACTATGGTGATCTGCAGAGGAGTATACTTTTAAAAAAAATCCAAGACTCCTTGGGTATCTTGGCTCTTTATTTAGTTTCCAAGTCACTTGGTATCTCAAGTTATCAGCTGCAGCTAAATAATGTCCTATCTCAGAAAACTCAGTTGCTGTGAAAAGCCCAGATGTCTTATCTGGGAACTGTATGCTAAGAGCAACTCCAGCTAATAAGCATTGCTTATTTACTGCATTTCCTGAATTGATTTGTTATGAGATGTTACAGTACCACTTACAGCTCAGTCAAGAAAGATATCAAGTACTACCAAGGAAGATATCTAGTACTATAGCAAAGTAAAAGTAAGAATCTCCAGCACGTATCTTGTACATCTGAAAAAACCTAAACATGACAAGGTCAGTATGAGTTGTGGTTGCTACTACAAATCAAACAGTGGTTACCAGAATAACAAGTTTATTCGAACTGACCGTTTTTTTGTACTGGAGAATTCCTTCTGGGGCAGCTCAACTGCATGTAATTGTAAACAGAATGAGAATGACTGTCCCGATCGTCTCTGCTGCAGTGAACTTTGCCAGTCTGTATTGAAAAGCAGGATACAAAGACTCCAGCTATATCTAGTCATTTGAGCAATTACAAACTGGAAAAGGAGATTTTAAGACTGCATTGCTTGCTTCCGAAAGTGCACAACTGAGTGAAGAGATCATCCATAGAACCTGACAATTTTGCTTTGGAAAAAAGAGCTTGATCAGCAATACTGGTGCATTACACAAGGCTCAACGAATAGTTCCCAACCATACTTCAATCTGTTAGAAGTACATGATTTTGCATTTTCAATCTTAAATGTCAGGAAAATTAGGACAGCAACTTAGCTTTCACTACAATTGGCCACAACCTTTTAAAAATTTCTGGATATAGTCCTCATCTGTAATCTGTCAGTAGTTTTTCATCTTTAAAAAGCTTGCAATATGAATAATCTTGATAAATCACATGTGAACCAGACACATTTGGGGTCTTCTAATGAGGACACTCTTTGGCCACACGACCAGTGGCTTATGAAGTCTGTTAATTACTTTTTGGTGTTTACTTTTGTGGCTATCTATTGTTACTGCAGCCACCCAGAACACATTCCAATGAGTCCTGGTTACTCAAATAAAGGGCTGTAGTCTGGTGGATTCTTCTGCTGTCCACATGGCTCCAGTAGCAGCTCCCCACCTGAGGATGTGATGATTTCTTCCTAGAAAGGTAAAACAAATTAGAGTATCATTCATAGACTTTTAAGTCTTTCCCTGAATTCTAAGAAAAGCTGATAGCATTAAAAATATATCACTTGTTGGTAATCAGCTACAAAGCATACTTGATAAAAATAAGATCAGCTAAGGGATCCTATCAACTATGTACTTTCTTCTTGCTTTATTTGGTATTTATGTCAGTGGTAAATTGTGTAAATTGTGCCAGTATCAAATAGTGGTATCAAATAGCTGATGCACAAAAAATGCTGTGATTTGACTCACCTCTAAGTTGCTATGCTAAGACAAACAGCTATAAATGTCTGTAAAAAGTGTTCTGAATGATTAATTTAACAGACATAGCAGTCCTACTGTGCTACTCCCACAGCCTTTGCGATGCTGGAAACTTTCCCAAGAAGACTGAGCAAGAGTGCAATGCTGAGTGCTCACACACAACAATGTAACAGCTTTCTGGCTGAGAAGCTGAAGACAGTAATCTTGCTAAGGCAAAAATAATCTTTAAAAATAGCACCTCATTTCATTAATTAGATACTCGCATGACAAACCTGTAATTCTAGTAATTTATCACTAAGATGAATAATAATAGTAAAGAACTTACTAAAACAGTAGAGAACATGGTCTTTGCATTACTTCTAGAGTAATAATAATTCATTTTTGTTATTGCATAAGTTGGATATTTACACATGCATTGTTACTGACTGCAATGGCATAAAATTTGATCCAAGTTTTAGGCCTAAATTTTTCAAAAGGCATCCAGTTTCTACTAAAATGCAGTGGAAATTTGGTGCCTGGTTTCCTCAGAACACACACAGAGTCCAAGATGTGGTTCCACCCCAGTCACTCATCAAGCTAAGTTCAGAAAATTTATTACTCAAGTTAACTGCTTTTGAGAAAGTTATGAGAAAGCAAATGCAAGGATTTAGCAATATCATGGATGTATTATTGCTGCCTGCTGCACAGTACATATGTGCAAAGAAAATGGAAATTTACATTCTTTCTGCAAGATATTTGTTCTTCCCATTAACAATCAGTGGATTGATTTCTTTGTATTAACTTTTTGTAATTGAAATGAAGCAGTTGTAAATGAATAAGCACTAATAACTGCAGGACTAGTTATGCCAGCATTGCTCATTTTGACTGGAAGTGAAAAGGAACCTTCAAGGAATTTTGGCATCTTGCATTAGGAAGCTGTACTCTCGGCAAAAACAGTAATGAGGAAGCAGCAATTGCTCCAAATAATATTGCAATAGCTGCAAGAGAAAGGTTTATGATTTGGAGAAATCAAAATTGCATAGCCAGTTACCAAAAGGCTGTAGGGCACTTGACAATGTACATCACCAGAACAGGCAGGCAGAGAAGCTTCTGAGCAAACCATATGAGAGAGAGGATAAAGAAGCCTACAGAGCTGGTTGTCAAAGGGAACAATTTTAATGTAGCTGTTATGCTAGACACTTAAAAGAGAACTGTGTGGTGACATTAAAGGTGAAGGAGCTACTCTGATAGGCTTAATACAGGGGGAACTAATACCTATTATCAAGAAATATCTGAAAAAATTTAGTGCAAACTAAAAGCTATTCAGCTTCTGAGAAGTACTCTACTGCTGTCTGTAAATAGATTTCTAGTACAGCAATTGCCTAGGATGAGAAAAGTCATAACAAAACCTGAACAAATAAATTGTTTTCAGTCAACCTGAATGAGTTTGGGATTTTTTGCCCTTGATGACCACCTGTGTTTCTATGAAGAATGTCACGCTATAATTTCTCTTCCTTCATAACATGCAAATTCTGAGAAACTCAGGTTCATTTTGTTAAACCAATCAAATCCAAAAGAATTGATTTACAGTATGCTGTACTGGTAGTAACAGTTGTAATTTAGAGATTACAGCTGCAGGTCTGACTGAGGAGAAGTTGCAAACTAAGTGAAATACCAAAGATTCAGAAGATTTTAGAAGAAAAATCATCTCTGCTTAGTAACTGTGAGACTGAATATTGGAAAAATTAAATGCTGTATGAAAGAACAAAAAAAAAATAATAGAATTAGTTTGAAGTTTGGAGAAAGATTCGAGGTGATGAAAACAGCCTATGCTACCAGAAACAGTGCTTCTGTTTTGTCCTCCTTTTGCTAAACAGGAAACACGAGTTAGAGACAAAGTAATTCAAACCCATCTAAACTCGGCAAAGACCTCAGTTAAGTTACTCTCATAAAGTTGTTTTGGATGATAAGGAACAACTCTTAGCACCTCCCTACAACAGAAAACCTCTATATTCCTTTCTTTTCTGCTCCACTGCTCTGCTTTCGCACATTAAGCCCTCACATCAAAAGCTCTAAAAATGCTGAAACTTCATTCAAAGACCTTTTCTGTGGTATTTCCCATGCAATTCTGTAAAGCATAGAGGCTCAAAAAGCGTTAATTCTCTCAATCCTTATTAGTCTGGTTTTAGCCTATGAAAGTATACATTGCATAAGACTGCTTAAAGGAAAACACAAACGAGATGTCTACAGAGAAAGGGGAACAGCTTTCCGATTCACTGCAACAAAAGATACCAACTATAAATGTTAAAGCAAGGCTTACTCTAGAATATATACACACATATATTCCTTTCCTTGCTATCCTTACTTCTCTCTAGTGTGGTTTCAAATTACATGGCTACTCTTTAAATTATTAATCACCTCCACTCAGCTATTGATCTCTACCTAGCGAGTGTTACCTTGTGAAAATCAATAAGGTCTGTCAGTGTTGCATGTCGGTTTGGATCTACCCCCAAGAAACTGTAGAAATCCCCCGAAGCATCAACCAAGAAGTGTTTGAACCCACTTTGTTGGCGATAAGACAATGCGTAGCCCCAGATTTTCTCACTGACTCGCACCAGGAATGTTCCTTCAGATTTATTCATCAGCAGCTCTTCTGCCTCCTGGCGGCTAATAATACCTGGCAAAGAAAAAAGCTGCAGTTAAGATGACAACAGATTGGCAGAACTTAGCAGAACCAATGACACAAGTGCAAAGTATAAGTAAAACTAAACTTGCTTAGCTACTAAATATTCAAATGATTGTAGGAGGAGTTACAGCTACGGAGACTACGTAACTGCTATCTGCTTTTGAGAGTTAGCTATAGAAGATGTGATGGTGTTGCATTAGATATGTCTTTAAACCATCTGGTTAAGAATCACTTTTTCCCACCTTACCATACTTTCAGAGGAAGTGCATAAACACAACAGGTACATCAGACACGTGGTTTGTGAACAAGAGATCATTTATTAGAACTAGCACAATTTGGCGTTGCAATTTGAACCTGAACTATCTCATTGGTATTTGTGATTGGATTGGTATGCTTCTGACTTTCAAGTGTTTTAACAGATTCTAAGGAATGAAAACTACGTGAGTGCCTGAAGTGCCTGAAGAAAAAGCATTTTGCTGGGGTTCTCTTGACCCAACAACTTCTTTCAAATGCATACAGATAAACAAAAGCAAAAATAAACTGGCTCTGGGCAGTCTGGCCTAGTGGTTGGCAACCCTGCTTGCAGCAGCGGGGTTCAAACCTGATGAGCTCTGAGGTCCTTTTCAACCCAGGCCATTGTATGATTCCATGATTATATGAAACCAAATCCTGCAGCTATCAGAACTGTTAACAGAGATAAACATATTAGGTTATCTGGTCACAGGCTTGCTCTTCTAGGAAATGCTGTTAGAGAGGAGAACAAGAAACAAAGATTGCAATCCTCTTCTTTTAGGCTTAAGTTCAGACTAATAGCCTCCTTTAATTAATACATGTGTAGCCATGAACTAGGGTACACAAATAAGTGGATATTGGATACGTTAATCATAGTTGAGCTAGTGTTTATGGCTCATAATGAACAATGAGTTATGTACCTTGCTTTAGAACAAGAGAGGACAAAATTTTGTGAGGCTTCTTGCAGTGCATACCTGTTATCCTGTGGTTTTATGCTATTTTTCCTCCTGAGCCAACCTAACTTTCTAGAAAACGTGTCAGGGAAAAAACTCTCAACATCCTGGTCACTAACTACTTGCTTTTTACATTCCCCCTCCCTGAATTCATTCCTTTGCTGTACGACAAACCTATTTCTCAGGAATTAAGAAGGATTACAAATTCAGATTAGTAAACAAAGGAGAAAGTTTAACAACAGCAGAGCTTTCAACTTTCCCATTTTATTCTTCTGTGCTGGATACATCCTCATCACTTCTTTCCTTTCTGGTCCTAGGATATAGCACTGATGTTGCTGGTACTTTTGCTGGCAAACAGGGTACAACAGATAAACCCTGAAGTACAACGCAAAAGGTGTGATCTGAAACATATCTCACTGTCCACATGAGAGTTCAGTTTCAATTTGTCTGATAGGCCTAGAGGACAATAAGCTCATGTCTCATAATTATCTGTAAAATACCAGATGCTCACTTTAATCAAGAACAGATGTTGAGTTAGGCCATCCTGGATGCAAGAAGGGCATAAACGTCAATAAATAATATATATACATGTTCCAAAGTTAATCTCTGTGAAGCTAAATACATAAATATTACAATACATATTATATTTAAGGGAACTGGTTGTCATTATATAACCCTGCACACGTCCCAGTGAACATTCCATGGAGTTCAAGCGCTGAAAACCACACTGTTTTTTAGTGCATTAATAAGCATATCCCAGGAACTGACAGTCAGTACAAAGCAGAGCCTACCTCAAAGACCAAACCATGGGATGCTCTAATTAAGCCCATGCAGAAAATGATCACTCTGGGAGGTGTGGGAAGGGACTGACGAGATTTGGATCGTAATAGCAAGCAATGTGTGCACTGTTAAGAAAGATAGGAAAGTTCTTCCTCATTCCATTTTTGTCTACCTTAAGGCAATGATTTTCTTTTACAGTTTTACTTGCTGCAATGCTGACAATGATGACAAAGGCTCAGACCCAGAGGGACTCAGAGGTCCCTAATGAAATATCATCGGACTGAGGACAAAAATATACATACATGCTCTGCCGAATAAGGTACAAATCTTTACACCTGCCACACAAAATAAGCAGTAAACTTGCAAACATACACACTTGTTTAGAAACAGCATGCAACTGCTCCATTATCAGTGTCAATTGCTACACTTTGCAATACTAAAAACGGAGTTACTTGGAGAAATCCAAGATGAATCATTAAAAGTAACTCTCAAACTCTGCTCAGATGAAAAGACAGTAGAAGTATGAATCCATACAATACAGCATATTATGCAGAGCCATATACCAGGTGACACACACCAAGAAATCCAATTCTTCGTTAAGGCAAATATCCAGCCTTTAAACTAACTGAATTTGAATGCACTAAGAAAGATTTCTATTAATATTACAATGCCTACTTCCATGAAAAATCCTTCCTAGAAACAAATTTAGATAAACCATAATGAGTTCACAGCACTCAATGGCGCAGGAAAGAACCATCAGCTCCATCAGCAACAAATAGCATATTAGCTCCAATAACCAATGTTTATACAGTAATTCTAGGTTAAAAACACACCGCTAACTTTGGGGATAAGAAGTGGGTGATGTTACAATTACCCCTATCTACGCCTAACCAGGATCTGAATGATTACACAGCTCTGGTGAGGAATGAGTTGGCCTAGGCAATTCAGCAGCTACAAAAAATTGTATAAAATCAAAAAATAAAATCAAAACAAAAAATGGCTTGCATTATATGGTGAACAGTAGTCTCAGGATACTATCAGGTATATAAAATCACATTCTTTTAGCATCAGTTAATTTAATACTAAAGAATCTGCTCACCTGCTGTCAGATCCCACCAGTAGAGCTAAAACATTGCAGGCTTCCACATGATGTTATCTTCCTTGCCAGAGTGTATTTTTGGTCTGGGCACTTTTTGTCATTGAGTTGGTGAAAAAAGCTACATTGCTCACAGCCAAATTCTATTTGCTTTATTCTCTTTTCTACTAAAGATAGTGCAGTAAACTGTCAGCCAGATACTTTCCTCTCTTTTTCTCTCCTGACTCTCAAATAGTGCAGTTTCTTCCCCACACCCTTCTCTCTCTAATCTTCCAATTACTTTATTGTTCTATGGGTCAATTGTACATTGGGTGGTGATCGCAGCACTGAAAGTCTTCCTTCACCCCTTCAAAAATATTATACTATTCTCAGGACAAGTAGCAAAAGAGTGGCACTGCACACTCCTGGAGTGGCTTAGAGAAATTAACAACATCTGTGAAACCCTTATGAACATTTAACACAGCTTGAACTGAAGTCAAGAAACTTTGGTTTCCCAAGGCTCTGGTAAGAGGATTAGAATCACCAATGCTCTTCTTTGTGCTAGTTAGGATATTAAACGGTCTCTGGAAAAGGAAATCACTGGTGATTTGAAAGGGATTTTCTTCTTTCTAATCCTTGCCAGTCTCTTAAAAAAAAAAAAAAAAAAAAAAAAAAAAAAAAAAAAAAAGTAATGCATTGTTGGTGAACTTCAAACTTTTGTTAATAACATTAAGAGAGTTACATTTATGTATGCCAGCTGAATATTTGTCCCAAAGTAGCAAAATCAGTACTCTATGCACAAGTTTCTAAAATAGACAGCAAAAAAAATTATTTGCAAACATCAGTACCAGCATTTTAACTTTGAGTGCCCCAACACGTACCAGTGTGTTTGAATAGAAGCTGCTACCCCACTGAAACTCATTTCAGTGCTGCCTTATATGTTCCCTCTGTCATTTCAAATAATTTATTTCAGAGAATATGTGCTACCTACTATCTACAGCAAACTGCAGAAGAGCAATAGAGTTTTGACTGGGAGAGGATCAAAGGTGTAACTCCTCTTGAAAACATAAATCCTAGCATCTGGCTTGATTTTAGCCCCTCTTACATACAATGCACGCACCCATCATATTATACAAATCTACATGCCCACTTAAAACATTCTAATTGCAATGCTGTAGAACAGGCATTTTAAGTTTTTGAAGGACAGATTTTTCAAATCATAGAACAGAAACTTATTAATCATCAACTGATCTGTTCCCAATTACTGGCTTTCTTTTTATATATAGATCATATCACGACCATTTGTAGACGATATGCAAATCTTAACAATTCTGTTGTAAACATGATATATATATATATTTTAATGCCACCAATCATCCAGAAAAGGAAAAAGAACATCCTGTTATTTAGAGCATAATAAGATCATACTACAACTGCAGGTTCCATTATGAGTTCAGTGGGCACAGCCGAGAAGTTCTGGCACTGCCTTCAGGTTTGCACTACACTCATTAACAAGAAAATACTATACTGAAATATTATGCAACAATACTTCAGCTTCCCACTCTTCTCTCAGCATTATCCTACACACATCCTTGAGTGAAACTCAGGAGAAGTATATAAACATTTGTTAAGACAATGCCGTAACAAGAATGAACCCAAACTAAAATAGCTGATAAAATTTGTCAAGAAGGCAAGAAAATCTACTAGTCTAAAATTATTTTTTGATGATTCAATTAAAGTCATTTCCATTGACTGTGAACACGTCCATGTGATCTAGCAGTGACCTAACACATTGGTAACTCCAAAACTAATGTCTCCTCTTTATTTCTATAGAAACTACAGCAGAAACAAAGAGAATGATGACACTATTTGAGAGAGCAAATTCAGAGCTACAAAACACAATTTTCAAGATAGTCACCACCATTAGCTGTGTGTGTTCAGAATTGATGAGCAAAAGCCTGCATGCCAGTCATAATAATCTGTACTGCCATCCTTCACAAGGCTTCTCTCACACATCACTGTTTGCACTACTGAAACACCTCACTGCGCTCAAATCTGTTGTTTGGTCTTGATAAATTTTCAGCAAGAATTGATGAATGTCAGTGGGTGCCACTGTTTCTTTATGGAGGAATTTAATTTGCTTCATACAGACTTCCACATGTTGGCATTGTGGGCCAACATAATAGGAGACATTACTTTTGAGACTGCCCTGCTACCATGTGTAATATAAATGTCAGTACAGAAACATAACTTGCCTCTAATAATCAAGACATCTTTAACACACTCATATGCACTGATTTAAATCAGAGGTTGACTGAGATTAGAGGGACAAAAGTTATAAACAGCCCAGAAATGCTTACCTCCCCCCTTGCAACAGAAACTACGCATTTACCTGATACGTTCTCGCTTTTCATTGACTTTTTCCTCCGTTTGAATTCACTTCAGTGCGAAAGGTTTTTTTGTGTTGCAAAAGCAACACAAATGCAAGCTTAAGTAAATAATTATGAGAGAATTCATGCCCAAAGTGCTTTCATTACCATTATGAAAAGCATTCTATTTCATGAAAAAATTGATTTGTTGAACAATCATGAGCATTTGCAGATAAAACATAATAGGAAAGAGACTTATCCTGTTTATGCAACTTAAGACATATAACTGGGGAAGTGTGTGATCTATTTCTACAGTCAAAATTAGGAAGGAAGATCCAAAACACAGACAAGCCAGTGCTATTATTTCCTTTGTCTTCGGCAGAATTAGATCAAAACTCACACAAACTTAAATATTACTTGGCTATCATCACATGAATAATTCACATGCTAAAGTTCATATGGACACAGCACTTTGAGAAAGTATATATGACAAATGAGCAAACACAAGGAAACATAAGAAGTTAGCAGAATAATATAAAGGACTGTGGTTGTTCAATTATACAGGCAGGTCTAAACTGTACTTTGAGAGAGAATAATTGAATTAAAAAATAATTTTCTAAGCTAATCTTCCCTTTTCTGGAACTGAATAAGTCAGCTGGACAGACACAACATTTGGAATAAAAAAGTTATTAATTTAAAAAGTTGTGATTTGAGGAAATTTCTATAGCTTTTTCTGCCTAAGTGATCCCAAAGATAAAAACATATAGTTGGATGTAAATAGCCAACCTACTCAGAACTTTATGACTAAAGGCAATTACTTTTGAAAGAAATCATGAGAAAAGTGAGCTAAAATTTCAAACAGATCCTACTGCATCTGGGATGGTTTTAGATGAGTCTACATGGGTTTGTTTGTTCCTAATGTTTACTGAAATAGCAGTGTAGATAAAAATCAAAATACAAGTTTGAAAGGTACTTCTATAAAAAAAAAAAAAAAAAAAACAGAATTCTCACCTCTTATACTTCTTGTAAATATATCTATCAGCAATATCTTGGTTTTATATTAGCCCCACGTGGTTTAATGTGCTTCCTACTTGGTCTTGTCTTGTAAATAGCCCACAAATCTATCATAGAAAGCTGTTTTCAAAGATAGACTCATTCAAATTTTGAATACAAGAAGAAGAAACTTTGTCACAAATGCACAATGCACAAATACAGACCACAAGTGTGAAGAAAATACAGAGGGAAAAAAAAAGCGGAAGATCAATATTGACAAATATCTAGTAGAGGTGAATTTGTATTTCTTTATTTGAAATTATTACATACACAGCTCACCTAAAGAATTTCAATAGATGCCTTCCATATTAATTTGAGAGTCCCAGATTATTTTAGAAAGCACTTGTGACAGGTAATTGCTATGATCCACGAAGAGATGTAAAGGTGTCCTTCTAGAGAGCAAGGTACAACAAAAGCTAAAAAGAAGCGTGAAATCTGTTTATTGTGAATAATCAAAGGAAAAAAACAAAAAACAAAAAACAATATATCCATTCATCTCATAAAACTAAAAATTATAAAGCAAATAACTGTTTCAAATTGCATTATTTAACATGGAGAATACCATAAAAAAAACAACAACAACACTCTTGTGTTTTAAAATGTAACAATAAAAGGAAAACATTCAGTACCTGAGCTAAGAGTATGTATTAAAAAGTAGTACAGAATCATAAAGTGAACTGTGATTGTACCAGTGTAAAAGCACTTAAATCTGTTCCTGCAGTAACAACACCACAAAATGTAGGGATTTTAAAAGGACATAAAGGCTGTAGCAACGTCACCTCCTTCCTGATAGTGGTAGGATAAGTTCAGTATGTGTACTCTGCACGTACACAGAGAAAAAAAAGATCATCTACAACTGAAACCGTTACAAACCTCACTTTTTCTTTTTTTATTATTTTTTTATTATTTTTTTATTTTGAGCCTATGCTGAACCAGTGCTACAAGTTCTTCAGAAAAATCTCTCGCTCCTTCTGCATAAGAATTCCAACCGGGTAGAGCGGTCTGACAGGCAGTGGTAGCATACCAGCAGTAGTATATAAACCACTGTAAGGAAGAACAAGAACAGCTAGTAAGAATAGTAAGCCATGAAACTAACTGAAGAGGAGGGTCATGGATTCTGGAGACCACAACAAATGAAGATATGCACAAGTAACAAACAGTAGCTAAGAAGAAAACTGAAGCTGGGGAAATAAGGACTAGAATATAGCTTGCTTTTTTCTTCTTTGTACGCTTAATAAATATTCCCTAATAAGGTGGAACAGAAAAGGCTTAAAATAAATGTTCAAATGCATGACAGTAGCTACTAGCTCTGGCATAGGAAAAAGTCAAACATACAAATCTTTCAGTCACTCAGAAGTAAAAAGAATAAAAAAAAAAAAGAATAAAAGCAGGAAAGGTGAAGTGATTGCTTCCCTCAGTGCAAGAACTGAAGCCATAGTTCATGCTCTTAAGAAAAGCAGCCTCTATATCACTCAAAGCAAGTTTCCTCAGGTAGCAGTTTTCAATTCTCTCCCACGGGTGCAATTCTCTCTGTGAACTCTGAAGTTAACTGAACACATTACTGGTGTTCGTTGGGAAGGGCACAATTCATCAAAAAAACTATGAAGTCTAGAATGAGTTCTTTATGTTATCCTTGAGACTACCAATGTCACATAGAGTTTAAAGAACTTTGTTACCAGTTACAGTGGCTTATGGTCTGATCTGTAGCTGAAATAGTATAAAACAGAATGCGTGTACGTCACTCAAGAAGTAATACCTCCTATTTATTTCCATAAAAACTACAGAAGCTAAAAAGAGCATGTTAACACTATTTGATAAAACGTTGCCTGAAAAACACTGGTTTTTAACACAGTCACCACCATTACCTATGTATTTTCAGCAGCAACAAACAACAGCCTTCATGCCACGCTCTTAAAAATCTGTGCCAGTAGAGGTGACCCACTGTTGTTGCCACCACTTCTGAAACACACCGCCCACTGCCTCACTGCACTCACATCCACAATTTGGTCCACATAAATGTGAGCAAGCATCAGTGAATGTCAGTGAGTGATATTTATTCCACAGTGAGGAATTCAATGTCACACCTTTGCTCCAGATACATTTCCATGTCAGACACCACTTTGATAGAGCGCCCCTCGGCTGCCGTCTGTCACCTGGCAACCAAACTTAAAAGAATATTGGCAAGAAGGTTCAACCTCTACTGCCATACTACCAACATCCACCTCCGATGTTGTGGACCAACATCATAAAATGGGAGGGATTATTCTCAGAGTAGACCTTGTAGGTCAAATCTCTGGCATTTACAGCAGAATTAACATACACCATTTAGTATACGCACAAGTATTTTCAGCAGGGGGATCTTGCTGTGTACCAACTAACTAAAAGGTTTAATTTCCTTTTTCCTTTTTAAAGCAACTCTGCTTTTTTAAATATGGTACAAAAAACAAACAGTGAAAGAAGAAATCAATAGTATTGTGTGAGAAAAGCTATGGCTGAGACATAACAATAGCTCTATCTCTGCTGTTTCAGAATAGAAGCAATAAAGACAAAAAAGCAAAGCAAAGGAGTAAATCAAAGCCTGCTGGTAATAGAAACAAAGCTGCTGAAACCATTCACCATCTGCTGTTAATGCAGAATAAACTCACATGGGACTAGACCTTCAAAAGAGTTCTACTCCCATTCAGGCATCAAAATAAATGCCCAGGTTTTAAAATAATAATAGATAAAATAAAATGCCACACACCATCATATTAACAGTTGAGGTTTTTGCTTGTGTTTGTGGTCAGATTTTGGAAAACAAGTGTCACAAGAACCCAAAAAGTCCAGGATTGCAGCATTCCTATGAAATGCTCTTCCTACTTACAGGGATGATAATGCTGATATTTATTGTTTTTCTTCACATTGGTAATCTGATTTAAGTCCCAGTAAATAGTACAGTGCCCATAACAGTTATGAAACAAGGGTCCATAGGTCTTTGTGCTGATAAGAAAGAAAGACTGACAATAGGTTACATAAAGCAAAACCTAAAATACAGGTTTAATTGAAATTAAAACCTTCCTGTATGTTAAGAAGAAAAATGGGAAGGAAAGCCGGGATGTACTTAGGAAGCAACTGATTGAATGTAAATTTGAAGTACACTGGACATTTCACAGACAGTTTTCTGGTACTCAGCTGTCAGGAAAGAGCCAGACTTCTCTGAGTTACAGAGGCAAAGTGAACAAACATTGGTTAGGAAGCCTCTGCAGACACCTTTTTTTATTCCAGATTCACCACCTTTTATACTGTGCAAGCTCAGCAGCAATGTATCAAGTAGCATGCCTGAAATAGAGATTAATCTGCACTATGGAAAAGTAAGCAGGAGTTCACTACCCATTCTTCTTGATTGTTCTTCTTTTTAACCATCCTGGTAGATGGAAGATACAAACAGCACTGGGAAACAACACTTCAGTGAATTTCAACTACCTCCCCTGTAAGCCTTGCTCAGCATGGATGGCATGTTCTGGGCTACAAACAGAGACATATAGAAAATGAAGGCTCAGAGGAATAATGTGCTTCTGATGGCATGAGATCCCTTCAGGCAAGGATGAGGAATATTAATGACACACTATGCTTTTGAACAAGCTCTCCTTGAAGACATAAGGTGAACAGAACTACCCTTTGCCTCTACTTACAGGAGAAATTCACCAAGACAAAGTGTCATAGGAATAAATACACACTACTGATGTTTTGTTTTGTTTTATAATACAGATTCATCTCTCTGTTCTATCAGGATCAGCTCATAAAAGAAGGAAAGCTCAGATCTCAGAAGCTTCCTTAATTCTCTGAAGTAAAGATTCCTTAAAGCAATTAAAAAGCTACTAAAATTCAGAAAGAAATGAGTGCCTTCCACTCCCAGGGATCTCTGAAAATTCTATCTAAATGAGTAATACAATTATAATGGGTATTTTCCTTCAGATCTACAGAAAATCAGATGCGCTACATTCATTGTCGCCAGTGTGGCTCAGAGTTAATTCCCTATGCACTTTGCTGAAAACATACCCATTAATTGTCTCCTTTAAAGTTCATTCTACACCCAGACTATCAAATACTGTAAAAAGCCTTTTATACTCACTGTCAAAATATTTACACCGCATTCACTAACAAGCAGTGCAGCACATAAAAGATAGGCGTTCGCATTACTTGCCTGAATACACCACTGGTATAATAGAGCTATAAATTTGTCTGTTAATGTCTCCTCAAAGCACAGTGCTGGTTTCTTTCTTTCTTTACTTTCAGATCAGTATATAGAATGTATTAGCCAGAAGGAAAACAGATTTCAAACTCTTCTTTGTACATTATTGTTGCCTATCATAAAAGAAAAGATTGTACAATAAAGGGATTTAATCTTTTGTGTTTCTAATTTTACCTCATCTATATGTATACATTTGAACTTTTCTTTAGGGATGGGCTGTCCTGCATTAAACCTCTGCTATTATCCCTTAGTTTTTCTCATCTATACAGTTTTTGAAAAGTAGGTCATACAAAAATTGGAACAATTTACCTTTATATTCTCAATGTCTTCTTCAACCATATTCCATGACTGTAATTTACCTACTTAGTATCAATAACTTAATAAAAAAATAGAGGCAAGAATATTTTATGTTATAATGCTCACACTGACTTAAATTGGAAGCTTCTACGTTCTGGTAAAGTCAAGGTAAGACTGATACCAGGGAATGCCCTTCATAAACAATGCAAATATTCTTCATAATTGTGTTTTTCTCTTTTCTGTTGGGATGAAAATAGAAAATAAAAGTTTTATAAAAGTTTTTTGAAAGTTAAAAAAAAAAAGCAAACAAAAGGAAAAAAAAAACACATCCGTCCTGTACAAGCAACCTAGACACCACTGTACTTAGTTAACATTTTTAAAAAATACACAGGTCACTCTGAAAGTAACTTTTTACATGACTAAATAGTAACAGGACAGGGCAACTAATGGATGGGAGATTTAGAATACATTCCAAGGTGAAATTTTTCACAGGGAGGGAGGTGATACGCTCAAACACTCTGCTCAGCGAGGCTGCACATGTCCCATCCCTAGAGGTTTTCAAGACCAGGTTGGATGGTGCCCGGTGGATGCTGTTCTAGCAGGTGGCAACCCTGCCCATCGCATGGGGCTTTTAACTAAAGCATCTTTGAGGTCCCTTCTAACCCAAACCACCCATGATTCTATGATTCTATAATTCAAGGACTGTCAGACTAGCCTTTATAGCATGGAAATAAGCATATTCATGGAGAAGTCTGAAGATAAGAAACAAGCAGTCTTTGAAAGAATATCAATATGCTAATCCAAATAGGGAACTTTATTACAAATATTACTCCTGTAGGATACACTCACCTCTTTATCATATAAATGGAAGTGTATTTTTATTCCTGTTCAGTGTGAAAAAACCCACTAAACAAACTATCAATAAACTTTTGTGAAAGAGGTATGATGTGACTACTGCAAAGTAGACGTTAAAACCTTACTGTACCTCTTGAAATACTAGCATTTGTAAAAACAGGAAAGCACTCACAGGAATAGCTCACTTGAGCAGCCTGACTAGGCTAGAAACTATAGGATGGTGTAGCGCACACAAAAAAAAATATCTGAAGGAAAGAAGTTTATTTAAGCTTTGATCCTGGCCGAGTAATAGAAGAGAAATAGCTCTGCTCTAGTACAACAGTACTGATAAAGTGTTGTGCACGAAAACTGAAACAGTTGGCAGTTTCTTAGAAAGCTGGACAAAACTCACCATACTTTCTCCAGGTAGGCAAAATAGTTGCATTCGTTTGGTCCTGATCACATAAATAACAGAGGAAAAAGAAGAAGAAATTCTAGCTTGTGGGCATCATTCGCGAGCGATTCTTCTTAACCAGATCAGTTACTCATCTTGTAATCTCCCATTTAAATCCTCATACTTTGATTTACTGAATTTGAAATTCTGAATTCAAAAAGGATAGAGAAAATCTTCCAGTATGCAAATGAAATCTACATCAAGGGAAAAGATAAGAAAGCTGGTCTGCAAAAGGAGAGGATAAGAGATCAAAAGCCCTCCAAGGATCTGCTTATGTTCTCATAACTCCAGCCATCATAAATCCTTGCTCCTCCTGACTACTTCTGAGGGCAGCACAGACACAAGAAAATATAGAAGATCAAGCTTTTGTCAAGCCAATTACACAAATGAACTTCTTGATGAGACTCTTTTGATCAAGTTTTCTGTAAAAAGACAAAGTTGAAGAATTAATTTTAAAAATAGTCTCTGTTTACACAGCTCCTTCCTGGCTTCGTACAACCAATTTTGAAGCAACATTGTCAGATTATACTCCAGAGGTAGAAAAAAAACAAGAGTGGTGCACAGAATAGTGCTACTTTTAAATAGTCTTGGCCAGGATGACATCCACACAGAGATGTTTACAATAAGATAATTAAGCTGGGAGGTACGGTTCTGAACACATACAACATATAGAGAAGTACGTGAGGCTGGGGGAAATTATTCTTTGGATAAAAAGTTCATTTTAAAAACAACTCAAAGAAAAAGTAATATAAAAAGTGGAAACCATTTGCAAGTCAAAATTATCCATTACAGGAAATTTTGAAAGTTGAAAGCATTAGAATCAGAATTTTGTGCAAGTTCTCTTATGTGGCACTAAGCTGCATTTGGAACCTAGAACTCAAGGCATCTGCTCTCTTAGTATGTGTATATTACTGCTTTCTGTAAGTGGAAGACAACAAGTCTGAACAATTGCAAACAAAAGGTTTGTAAATGAGAACAGACTTACTACTGGAGAAACCAGATTTTAGTTTAAGATCTTTGTTCAGAGCAAGACTTCAACAATAGACAAAAAATGAATGGGCATCTCATCACCTGGCAGATGGGGAAATTCATTGGTTTTACCCCAGCAAAATTTGCTGTAAATCATTAATGTCAGGAAAAAGAAATAGTCAAATTGATGATCCATAAATATATTGGAGCTAGTTAATACGAATATTCCAGTTTCATAATATTTTTAAATATTATTGCATTTTCTTCAACTTTTAAATCTATAAATTAATTGAAATTTCAAAGCAAAGGTTTTCTGTTCAGAAGGAATGGCTTTTGTATAAAAACTGACAACATTATTTCTAATACTTCTATGGTATTTCCAAGTCAAAAGATTCACCACAAAATAAAAGCCACTAACAACTTCTAATTAACAGTTCTCATTTCAATGATTATTTCCAAATTTCAAGTGTTCCACAAGAAAACCTGCACATAAATCTAACCCAGAAAAGAGACTTTATTAATTTTGACACAAGTAAGCTTTAATCATTTAAATATGCAGACATATTGACTACAGTAGATCTTAATGTAGATCTACTGTAGGTAGATGAAAGAGCAAGATAAAAGCAGAGGGGGGCATAGGATTTATGAGTTGTTCATGGCAAGTACTGAAGTTCCTAACTAACTTAAGCGAACAGTGCCCCTGCAGAAAGTTGTTTTAGAATTTATGTCCTAATAAGCCATAGTGAGAGATTCTTAAATGGATAAATTGCTTCTGAGAATGATTCTTCTTTATATCCCTAAATTTTATATTTCCAAGAACCAACACTGCTACTGTTGTGCTCAAAGCCACAATAATTGTTATGTTTACAACATTTCTAAGATATCATATCCACAGGCAAGAAAACACTACACCAAAAGTTGACCAAGTGCATTTGGTAACTCTACTATATGTTTTTGCTTTTACTGACATATTCATTCAGTGTCACTTCTAAAAGTGCTTTGCAGTTTGGTTCAATCACTTGTTAAAGTGGCACAAACCGAATTAAACCCTGTCCTCTTTCTGAAGCACAAGAATAATCAGGATTCAGATTCAATACAAGTATTATTGGATGACTGCATCATGTAAATGGCATTTCTGTACAACATAGTACAGAGAAGGAAGAAACAAACTAAACAAATAATAGTATCAATTAAATTTCAATTGTTATGTTTTGAAATCTACTATACCACAAAATTACTTACAGCTGGTTAAAAATATTTTATACCTATATGCAAACACAGACTTGCAGGTGGGTTGCACTTTTCTGGATAACACTCCATCAGAATATTTAGGCTTTTGAATTTTGGTTAAATGGAGCTTCTCCTCTTCATTTGGGTGACATATGTACCTAACCAATAAGAAGAATGTTTGTTAACATCAATGTTTAACATCATGTTATGCTCTTTAAAAGGAAAAAAAAAAAAAAAAATCACTAACATTTGCACCATCATAAATAGGATCAGGTACCTGGGAATCTGAAGAAATGAATTTAAGTATCTGAAAGGTTTATTGTGCTCTTAAAACAGATGATATTGCATCTTGACTAATGTTAGAAAAACAGATGTTTAAAACGGAAGTGAGTTTGCTCACACAAATATAAATCTGAAATACATTATGAAAGCAAGAGAGTAGAAGAGTGTGGAAAGGAGCAGGGTATCCTCCCAAGCACATTCTACTGGGACAGAAACAGTGCTTGTGCTGCTTCTACATGAGTTGCTGCTCAGAAGTTCTTACTAAGAAGAAATAGATATTGAGTCCCAATGTGGCAATAGAGAAGAAGGAAAAAAAGGGTTTAAGAGAAATAGTAACATGAACAAAGCCTTCCCTGCACTGAGCATAAATCCAGTACATCCTAAATCTATCTAATTTAGGGGATTAAGTGCTTTACAAAAGAGTCATTTCTTGATATGTTCAGAGCAACACATAAAGTAAACCACCAAAGATGGGCTTCATTTCATTTCTCCTTTTCAGATGTGAAGACAACTGTTAACCTGAAATATCTGGATCCCTTTGTTAACAGTGTTTTATCATCTCAGTAAAGGTAACATCTTGTCCTCATTATGCTTTGTGTGAAGCTGTCAGAAAATATCTCAAAAGTAATTAAGTTGCATAGTACAATCTCTGTCATTTAATTTTACTGCTTTCGTTTTTTTCAGATTACTTCTCTCAATCTTGGCATGAATTGGATTTTATCAGCTTCCCTAATCTCACTTCACTCAACTATAAACGTACATTTAACAAGAAATTCTTCTAAACAAAAAAAAACACAGTGCCAGAAGAAACACTTATATTTGCAAATTAACAAGTGTTTCATCTGAACAAGAAACACGAGTCAAAGACAGAACATCTATCTAGAAGGATAAACTGCACAGTCCTTTAAAACAGCACACATTTTCCAAAATAAGCATTACTGACTGGATTCTGGAATACTTCACATAGCATATAATTTCATAATTGTTAGTTAAAAGATTAAGAAATATGTATAGAGTATAAAAGGAAGAAGTTTGGATGAGCTTTAGATTAGGAAACATGATTGATAGTTCTATGGGCCCAAGTAATTTGTTTCTATTTTGTATCTGTAGAAATAATATTTACAAATACTTAGCAGTAGTGCTGCACAGAATGGCAATTAATTTGTAGTCCTACCTAAAGCAAACATGAAGCTTCACAGTCACTACTGTGAAACAGAACAGTAAGATTTCAACATAAGTAAGGACTACTAGATATAGAAAATGTGCTCCTGAGTTAAATGAAAAGCAAATCTATCTGTAAATAGGCAAGCTTCAACATTTTCTGTAAACAAACATCCTGAATGGTGTAATATAAAGTGTGCAGATGTATGGAAAGTGTTGGGTTTTTTTTGTTTGTTTTTTTGTTGGTTTTTTTTTTTTTTTTTTTTTTTAATTTTACCAGTTAACTGTGGAGAGGTGACATCCAGGTTGATTGTGTTCAGAGCCTTTTTACAGAGTCTTCCCGGTATACTGCTACATTAACTGGCTTTATTTTATGCAGATATTGATCTGTCATTCAGCACACCGAGAATGCATTATGAATACGATTTCATTAATTTAACAGTCTCACTGTAAGAGCATTTGCCCAATGAATAGACACTGAAATGTCTAGAAGTTAATTGAGTAACATGGTAGTAAACAGAATATCACATTACAGCCTTGAACAAACTTCTAATTTACTAGAGCTGCTAATATTTTCCACTGGCCTTTTACACTGATACCAATTTGTATTGATATACCTATGTCATTTTAATTTTAATTTGCTTTTTATCTGAGTCTATGAAAGTTTAGATTCTTCACTGCATCCAACAAGAGTCATTAAAGTTCCAGTTTGACCTATAAACAAGAGCTGACTTTTTCATTCTGAGTCTGTCATACAGCAGCCCTGGGAAGTCAGCCAGGGCTCAATCAGGTAGGGTCCAGAAAGGCATTGTCAACAAGCTGCAGAAATATCCAGCTTCTCCCTTCCCATGGTAAGTTTCTTTGCACCTTACAACGTAGGTGAGAGTTGCTGTATGAACCTAGCATGAAACAACTAACTTCAGAAAGAACCTAGAGAGAGTAGTGCTACAAATTTGGCCCCCCGTTTGTAGCCAGACACACTAACACAAACACACTGAAGATGTTATCAGTTGTAATGACAATTATACAGTTCAATTTTCTCTGTGATCACCAAAACTACTTAACAATATCAGGTAAATAAAAACTTCCCAGAGCTTCTAGTGATAATGTTCTTCACTGTGAATTAGACACAGAAGAAAGGCAGTTGAACACACAAAGGCATCTGGTTGTTGACAAAAATACATCCACCACTAAAAAATAATCAATCAAGCCATCTACTTTCTATAACAAAATGAACAGATCCAAACAATAGGAAAATTTAAGGATTTTTCTTTTTTTTTATGTGTACAAATAGCCACGTGCCTATCACATCATATTTACTACCAAACAAATATGTCAATGATGGTCTTCAAAAACACTTTTCACAATGTACATAGAACATTTCATAGATGTTGAAGAAGCTGTTAAGACTTTTTTTGGAAATCTCAGTGACAACTGTAACAGCAAACCACAATAACAGAAGAGCTCACTCAATATAAGGAGAAAAAGTCACAGATAACATGCAGACCTACAAATGAGATTTTACAATATATCTTATAGCAGGAAACTAAGCTTAAAATATACTGAGTTCTTCGCTTTCAAAGCTTTTTCACTGGTGAAGGAAAATGTTTTTGCCTGAGAGTATATTGAATATATACAAGGTTTAAGAATCCGTATTTTTTTTTAGTAGTAGTCAAATCTGAAGTCTATTTACATTTGTTCTCACAATCACATTACTGGACTTAGAAGGGATCTTTCTACATGTTTTTTTTGTTTGTTTGTTTTTAACTAAGCAGTCATTAAAAATTAGTATTGATTTAGGAATAAAATCTAAATCATGCTACATTTAGAACATTTTCTGTATTCATACTAAAATAATTGTTCCAGATAGATTTCTATGAAGCAGTTTGATCATGGTATTTTCTGTAAGTACTTAGGAAACTGCACTTCTTTTTCTAACTCAAAGAAAAACAAGTCAGGGAGAATAATAAGTTACTTTTCTTGTCACACAATTGACTAGATTTCAGAACTTTAATCTATCTTGTTAATTACAGTCCTTTCTAGCTGCTTGCAACATTCTCATGTTTTGATTTAGTCAATCAAACATTGAAAAACAGTTGGAAGTAAAATGAGAATAATATTTGGATAGGAAAAACTTAATGCCCAAAGAATGGCATGATAATAACTATATGCAGCTCTTGCAGTGATCCAGATCTGGACATCCTTTGGAGTCCACCCCAGTTCTCTGTTAAGCCATTAAAAACGGTCACCATTCCCTACAACTAGAATTAAGGTAAATGAGCTAGCAGCTAGACTCACACTCACAACAAGATGAAAACAGAAATGTTTTCTTAATTTCTTATCTCAAGTCTGAACTTGAACCTTCTGCTTTATCTGATTTTCATCAATCAAATAATTTTACTTACATAAGAGGATCTGGACACAGGTTGAGAGTATGCAGAATCCCTTACTGCAACTGGCACCCTATGATCTCAAAGCTTACTCCGAAAACAACAGCATGGTTAAGAATGAAAACAGAAGCAAGTTCTGTCCCATGGTTAATTAATTCTCTGATACCTTGCACAGAAACATCTGTAAATATTTGCATCTCACTACAAATCCAAAACATTTTTTCCATCAAGCACAGTGGAATGGATTTACAAAAATCCATGTGCTCCCCAGAAATACAACAGTGACAGCATTAATAGCAATGGCAGAATGTTCTGTGGAATTCTATATAATTTAATCTTTCATATAATGGATTAAGGTCTATTATGTGTTATACTACAGGTACTCATCCTGGATGCGGAAGTAAGTTACGATACAGTGTGTTATTCTGTCAAGCTCTTTTGGAGTTTTACCTCAAAAAGTTTCACAAGATGGTGATGTGACAGTCCCATTCACTGAAAGACAAAGAAGTAGAAAGAAGAACTGACTTTTCTGAAATTCAAGAGAGAAGAAGGAGTTGTCATTCCCTTGCAGGAAAAGAGTGAATTTGTGTTTCCCACTCTGCAACTCATTCTGCCTTCATCCAGAATCACATTGAGAAGCTGCTTAGAAAGGTTTAGCTGCCAACAGACTCACAGAAATCTCTTCGCTTTGTTTCATATTATCTCCTACTGTTTATCTCCTGTGGTGAGAGCACTTTAAGTGTCACAATCTGTTTCTAACTGGCTGATCTATACTTAAGACTAACCAGCAACGTAATTTTGTGCAGGTGCATGCTTTCCCCCCCACATGACTACACAACATACCTGCTGATACCCTGTTTGAGAGAGGTAGGTTTGCTTAGCAGGAAAACAGCATGGTTTCAAAAGAACTATCCAACTGATAACTTGTCATCTTTTGCCTACAGGCTGGATCAATAGCATCATGGTTTCAGTACTTCGAGTAGTAAGACAAAAGGATCAGAAAGGCGGCCATCTGCTGAGCGACCAGGAAAATTTTCTGACCTTGAGTCTAAAGATATTTGTTGTACTTCACAGAGAAAATACTGCAGGTAAAATAATAAATGTGACTTACTCTAGCACAAGCTGAAGGCGGCCAAGTGGATGTCTGTAAAGTAGAATGTATGTTAGCATAACGCTGCAGGCAAAGAAAGAAGGGCTGCAGGCACACATGACAATCAGATATGGATTACTAATAGCTAGGATATCAGTAGTTTGTCCAACACTAACAAGGTTCTATCCAGAACACACGTGCTACGCTAGAAAAGGAGAAATATCCAGAACCAGTATTTAAAGATATGTAGTATGAGCTGAATACCTTATGCTGGCAATGGCTGACATCTAAGTGCACTCTGTGTGCAGATGAAATAACTAATGAAAACACATGACTGACACGGAAAGGAAAAAACATGATCCATTGTCTAGGGAACACACTACAGTATATGTAAAAGGGAAGCACAGCTCAGATTCATGGAGTTGGTCAGGCAAACAAGGCTTTCTGCATTCACTTTTATCATAATACGTGATCAGCATCATTTTCCCCCAGTCATAGAATACACAACCTTTGTAGGTAGAAGCACATTGTACTTGAACATATTCGTCCTTATTTTCTTTAAAATGCATAAGTTTTAGGTCCTTATATATGTTTTTTTATTTTTATTTTTTCCAAATAATCTATACTCTCACTTGTTTGAGTTTTTTTACATAGATATTTCTTTCATTTCCATAGATGAACAGCAGAGCTTTCAGCTCAGGAACATCCTGCATCAATGGACAGGGGAAGAGCCACTGATATCATCTATCTAGACTTAGCAAGGCCTTTGACAGTACCCCACAACATCCTTCCCTCCCAACTGGAAAGGTACGGATTTGACTGGTGGAATGTTCAATGGACAAAGAACTGGCTGCAGGATCAAGTGCAGAGAGTGGTAGTCAATGGATCCATGTCTGAATGGAGATCAGTGGTGAGTGGCGTCCCTCAAGGGTCAGTGCTGTGACTGATACTCTTCAATATCTTCATCAGTGACACTGACAGCAGGGTCGAGGGCACCCTCAGCAAGTTCGCTGATAACACCAAACTGTGGTGTGTAGTTGACACAGCAGAGGGACAGGATGCTTTCAGAGGGACATGACAGGCTTGAACAGTTGGCCCAGATGAACCTCATGATGTTCAACAAATCCAAACGCAAGACATGGCACATGGGTTGAGGCAACCCTCATTACCAATACAAGCTGAGGGATGAAAGGATTGAGTACAGCCCAGTCAAAAAAGACCTGGGGATACTGGCAGAGGGGAAGCTGAACATGAGAGAGCAGCGTGACCTTGCAGCACAGAAAGCCAAATGTATAGTGGGCTGCATCAAAAGATGCTTGACCAGCAGGTCAATGGAGGCGATCCTGCTCCTCTATTCTGTGCAGGTGAGGGCTTACCTGGAGTACTGCATCCAAATGTGGAGTCTTCAGTACAAAAGAGACATGGACCTCATGGAGTGCGTCTAGAGGAGAGCCACAAAAATGATGGAACACCTCTCCTACAAGGACAGGCTGACAGAGCTGGGGCTGTTCAGCTTGGAGAAGAGAAGGCTGCGAGGTGACCTGATAGTGGCCTTTCAATATCTAAAGGGGAGCTACAGGAAAGAAGCAGATAGACTCTTTAGCAGGATCTGTTGTGACAAAACAAGGGGAAATGGATACAAGCTCGAAGAAGGTAGATTTAGGTTGAGTTCAAGGAAAAGGTCTTTTACACTGAGGGTGGGAAGACAGAAGAACAGGTTGCTCAGAGATGTGGTTGATGCCCCATCCCTGAAGACTTACAAGGCAAGGCTGGATCAAGCCCTGGACAACCTGATCTAGCTGTGCATGTTCCTGTTCATTGCAGGGAATTTGGACTAGATGACCTTTAAAGGTCTCTTCTAACTCTACGGTTCTATGATTATACAATCTCTCGTTTTTACTTTATGTAATGTGATGTTACATACAGTCTGAATGAAATAGCTATAGTAATTGAGAAAAACTAACCACCTACAGTCCAATTCACTAAGGCGACACAACACAGAGCACTAATGTAAAATTACAGGCAAATACACTAAGCCATCACTGTGGCCTACTAAATGAAATCGTAAGTGCTCATGTTGTAATAGAAGCACACAGAGATGAAAATCTTTAAAAGTGTTTTAAATAGAGGGGGCAACAAGTCTCCAGAATGTAAATCAATTTCATTTTTAATAGCAAAATATTTTTCCATTAAGCAATTAATAAGCTCACACAGAAGTAAGCTCTATGAAAAAGATTCAAAGAATGTTCTGGCACAAGCTTAAACTCGAAAGCACATAATTGGAAAAAAAAAAAAACACCATATTTTTTAATCTTTGATCAGGCATGGCACCTGATCAGTTTGTATTAATGAAACTGTTAACACTATAAACTTGTTTCTACTCCTGTTTCTACTCCTAGTCACCTGTTATTTATAGTCTCACATTTTTAGTGTCTACAGTATTTCCTTAGTGAAATTGCCTTCCTCTATCTCATCTACATCTTCAGAACATAGCTTCCAGTTAACAAGCAGTCAAGAAGGACAATGTATTGTAAAGAATAAGAAAACAATTCCACACTAGCAATTAGCCTATTCACATTAATCATTCATTTACCTCATTCTACAATTTCCCTGCTGCTCTTTTGAGCTTCCTTTCTCCTTGCCACATGCTACAGCTCACATTACCTCACCGTGATACTTTGCTCCCTTCCAAGTGGAGCCATGAGTCTAAAACATTTATTTTGTTTGCTAATAACCTGCCTGTGTAGACACTTTGGAACTGTAATGGCACTAGAAATACAATTCCAAAACCTTCAAAAGAATCAAGACACTAAAACAATCGTTATGAACTAAGTAGAGTGACGTGGTATATGAAGGATCATCTTAGTTCTCAGAAACAGCAAAACATCTATTATTTCCTAAGGAAGAAGCTGAGAACTGAACTAGAGCTGATGAAGGATTTGGATCACAATTTATGTATCTGACTTTACTCATCCATAATCACATGCAGGAACCTATTGCAGGATCTGAACACAACTCCAAATTCTCTCTCAGAAAAGCACTATTAGAAATGCAGTAAATGTTTGATAGTGAACCATTCTGGGAATATAAAAAACATCATTCCATCTCCCAAAAAATGAATAGGTAAACATGATTCTAATAGTTATGTTTAAATCCACCCATATAGAGAATATGTAGAGCCCTGCAAGGACAACCTTCTTCTTGCATAGCATTCCAAAACATAAAACCTATACATGGAGGTTATAAACAGTAGTACTTTATAATTATTTAAAATAAATTAAAACTACAGTATGGCTATTATCTACAGGCTATGGTGCAAAACCGGAGTGACCCTGTCATCAGACCTTCAAATGCTAGACAGATTTTCCAGCCTGCCTTGCCTCATTCAGCATGTAACGAGCTCCATATTATCCAACAGAGGGCTCTTCTTCATTCTGCATAACAGCTGGCATATGAACATCTTTCATCTCTGTGTCTGAATTCAGCAGTGATGAAAACCATGAGACTAACAGCCTTGGAGACTAATGTGCTCTGTGTACGCACAGAATAGGGTCGGTATGGATGACAGAAATGTATACCTTTCTACTCATGCCTAACAGTATGCCTCTATCTATTCTCTGATGTAAAGTTACACAATGAGAACATAATTTGGTGACCAAACTTGTTCCAGATCTGCTCTTGGTAAGACTTCCAGAAAAGGTGACAGCAAGTCCTAAAAACATTTGTGGTAATATCTATGTGGAATAGGAATGATGACTAAAGGCAACCTGTGCATTCCTTCTACCAGATGGCAATAACCATCAGCTTGTGTTCACCTGTTACCTTCCCCCAGCACTCACAAGCCATGAAATTTACAGATATTCTTTTCCTGGAGAAAAGAAGGCTGTGAGGTGACCTCATTGCAGCCTTTCAGTACCTGAAGGGAGCCTACAAACAGAGGGGAATCAACTCTTTGAAAGAGTAGATAACAGCAGGACAAGGGGAAACAGTTTTAAGTTGAGGGAAGGAAGATTTAGGTTGGATGTCAGGGGGAAGTTCTTTACTATGAGAGTGGTGAGGTGCTGGAACAGCTGCCCAGAGAGGTTGTGGATGCCCTGTCCATCCCTGGAACTGTTGAAGGCCAGGCTGGATGGGGCCCTGGGCAGCCTGGTCTGGTATTAAATGGGGAGGTTGGTGGCCCTGCCTGTAGCAGGGGAGTTGGTGATTCATGATCCTTGAGGTCCCTTCCAACCCTGGCCATTCTGTGATTCTGTGATATTCTGAACTGCGGCCTTTGAACTATTCTTTCAACCTCAAGGCAAGCAGAGTTGACACAATGCTGCATAAAGCGCTTAGCAAACATACATGAAGCCACATAACAGACAGGCAATTCGCAAATTCCTCATTTAGTCATCTCACGTTACACTCAGCATACTTCTGAGAGATCCCACTCTCTCAGATAAATAAAATGGATAAATAATGTGGAAAAAGTGGATAAATAAAATCAACAGTAGTAAGACATTAGAATCAACTAAAGCTGGGGAAATATTTAGAAATCAACCACTCCCCAGACAAGAAGGGAACTAACTCTCTTGTATGTTCTGAATGAAAAATAACCAAATGCTGAACAGAATATGTGATGGCTCAATGTCCTACATTTTTGAAGTTTCTTCTGAACATAATGGCTGGCAAACCAATTGGAAAAGGAAAAAAAAAAAACCACGATTAAGCAGATTTCAAGCAGAAGAGAAAGGCTAAAGGACAAGGGAAAACAGGAAACAAATTATAGTATCACAGAATATCCTGAGTTGGAAGAAACCCACAAGGATCACTGAATCCAACCCCTGGCTCCACACAGAGATCAAACCCTATGTCAGAGAGCATTCCCCTTGTACTCCAGCAGCTTGGAGTTCTTCCCTCAGAGCCTGTTCCAGGGCCTGACCACCCTCTCTGTGAATAACTTTTTCCTAATACCCAACCTGATCCTCTCCTGATGCAGCTTAATACCATTCCCTCGGATCCTATCACTGGTCAATAGAGAGAAGAGATCAGCACCTTATCATATTAATATAACCCAAGATAAAGATATAACAGCAACTACATTTTCTTTTATTACTTGTCTTTTTTAAATATAGCCTAACAACAACCCAAAGCCTTCATCTCTATATGAGTAGAAAATACCAGACATTTATAGTACAATTTGAAGACAGCAAATAAGCCAGTGCTTAATCTTGAAAAAAGAAAAAAAAGCTGAAGGACTTGCCAGTCGAATCTGATAAGCAAGGGCCTGCTGACCTCAGCAAAACCATGTAATTCTGTACCTACCTAATGCACTTCTTTAATAATGCTGTAATAGATATCTTAATGCACTGCATTCAAAAAGATCTTAATGTGAGCAGAACAGTATCCTCCCATTTTACAGTCCAAAACTGGGATAGAAGAAAATACAGAAGTTCTTCAATGATGTTTTTATAGAGGTTTTGAAAACCCACTGTTAATCACAATATTAACAATATTAAATACTAGGCGGTAGTCCTTTTCATAGAAACACCCACCTATCCAAATAATTATTACATTATTGTTTATTTGGCTGAAGTAGTTAGCCATAATTCTGGCTTTGCAGAATGGCTTTCATTTGTATTGCCATTTCCTTATGCAAGACAGACACATTCGCCTGTATTCTCCAGGACATTCAAAAAAAAATTAAGACATCTCAGTATTTCTTCTTTGCAAAACAAAGAGAAAATAAAAGATACCATGGTATGCAAAGCGCAACAGGTGTTAGACACATAAGTTCAAATCTTGTTTGCCAATCAGGGAAAGAAAAGATTTAATGTGAGACATTCACATAACATACCACTATAGTATTTGCCACTTCATTTTAAACCCCCCTCATCCCATCTTAGTCTGTTCTTCCTGCTTGGCTTGCCATATTACAGAAAGCATTTTTTATTATTTTTTTAATCAAAATACTCCTGAAAAACATCAGCAATTTGAGTCACAAATCTACTTAATCAGAAAAAGAAAATAGGGAAAGCACATGCTAAGAAGAAGGAATGATGAAAAAAAAAAAAAAAAAGCTAAACATGCACCAGGTTTCACATTGTCAGTAAACATTCCTTTCTGAAAGGAAAGGTCGGTAAGATTTACTTCCTGAAGGTACGCTTACAGCTCTATAAGATGGGAAAGTAAAGATCAGGATATTACCATGAAACCACCGAGCAATCCTGTTGGTGTTCCTCTCAAACCCAGCACGTCGAGGGACCTGCTCTTCTTTGAACCAGCGAATGATGACTTCTCTTGAAAAGGGTCTAGAAGGACGTTCCCAGATTTTACTATGTTAAAAGGCAAGAAGGTGGTCACATAGGGAATCAGCAGTGTAAGAAAGCAAGAGTCAATATAATTCAAAATCTCTTTTGTATGTATTTTACAACACACACCTAAAAGTACAGCACGTTCAGTGTAATTGCTGTTCAGTATAGATCACTGAACAATTTTTATGTTCTTTTTTATTTGTTCAAATTCTTTTGGGTTCTTATTTAAAACAAAAACATTTTCAGAATTTAACAGAATTCTAATTTCTTAAGCAAAGAACTACAACTGAGAAAACAATTTATCACGAAAGATGCAAGGGGCATTTCAGGCAGCCTTTGTATTCCACCTAACTTTCACAAGTAGATTTTTTTCCTGCTTAGAATATATTCCTTTGTCCTGGCAAGAAATTCTAATCCAGAATCACCTATAATATTTCCTTTACCTAAACCACCGAGCATGAGAGAGGAAATGTTTGGTTTAAGCCCTTATGTTGCCTTGGCACTCTCGATTTGCCAGCTTCCCTTACAACTTTACAAGTATTTTAGATTATATTAGCTAGTAAAAGGCAAGTCAGGTAAAATATATGGGAAACACATCCAGCAATCCTACATGAGGACTGAAGGTAGCTCTATAGTATCAAAACGAAGCATGATTGTGTTCCAGTCAAGCACACAGTCTCATTTACCCTGGTAACACAAATAGAAGGGAGGTTTTACTATGGATTTCTGTTTGAAATCCGGTGGAATTCTGTGTGCTCAAATTGTTAACGAAAGTTATCAAATCTTCAAGCTGGTGCAGGTATGTCCACTTGTAGTATAATGTCACTTTCATTTGGCAAGACAGACATACTCTTCTTAGGGAGCAGTACAGTAGCCAGCTACCTATTTCTTGCTTTCTGAGCCCACCTGCCACGAAGCTGCTATTTAACATCAGGTATTTCCAGACAACGTAATGGAAGAACTAGTAATAAAATGTCAACTCAGAAGGCACCAAACATGAAACTGACATGTGAGGTTCAGTAATTCATGTCAGTAAACTTATCTTTAGAAATGAATAAGAGAAAAAAGATAGATGATGTCTGCTTGATGATATGAAAGTTAATAAAAATAGTGATTGAGTTTGTTAATATCGAGTGATGAAGCCCAAAGTAACAGTAACTGCTAAATTCCATGAAAACGTGGGTAGATCTGACCAACATTCATAACCAAATTTTAAGATGTAAACATACAAGTGAGTGGAGAAAGTGAAGATTCAGACACAGATATGCACTTAATGAAATAAACAAAAATCCTATGTATGTTTCTTATTTCTGTTTTTTTTAATAGCTTTCCTTGATAAAGAAACAGGAAACCATTTGAGTTCCAAAGCCCTTCAACCCATTTCCATTTTTTAACTCATTTTGCTCTACTTCTACTATTTAACAGCGAAAGGCTTGTGAAATTTATTTATTTTTGCCCAAAGACAAATCTCAAAATCACTGTCATTTTCTATAACGTTAGTGTTGTCAAACATGTTCATACATGACAGAAGAGAAAAATACTGCCACAAAAGTACAAGTAAAATGTAAGCACAGTATGCAAAAGGAACAAAAGGAAAAAGCTGAATAAACAGACAGGAGAAGGTAAAACTACAGGGGTTGTGCATCACATACAAAAAACTAGAGATATGACACTAAACCTGCATTCCCTAAGGCTGAAAGGTCTGCCTCAGACCAGCTATAAATAACCACATACTGTACATCTCCCCCTTGAATTCCCACCTCACAAGAGAAGGAAAATTTTAGATACCTACATTCTTTCTTCACCGTACTTGTATTAAGTGTAGGAAGTTGATCTATATACATTTACATATATGCTGAATCACAATACATGTTTAAAGCATAGCTTATAATAGATAAGCAGTATTGAACATGAGCTGTATAACCATCAGAACATACCTCAGTATTTTTTCAACCCCTTTTTCAAAACATTCATGTCTGGTACTACCAAATTCACAGAATGGCCTAGGTTGAAAAGGACCTTGGGGATCATCTAATTTCAACCCCCCTGCTGTGTGCAGGGTCACCAAACACCAGACCAGGCTACCCAGAGCCACATCCAGCCTGGCCTTGAACGCATCTAAGGACAAGGCATCCACAACCTCCCTGGGCAAATTTTAATGACAATATCCTCGCTTCAGAAGCACAGAACTTCTTCTTACAAGTTACAGATCATCTGTTTTAAAATACATCATTTTCATTAGTGTTTATAGTACTCCATTTCAAAGAAGACTTTTATTTAAGTAGCTCAGAAAAATATAACACCTCTGACAAGTTGATTTGATGGCAATTTTAAATATTCTGCTCTCTCTCAGCCAGTGATATTTTGATTCCATCTCAAGCTGCTTTTGCTATTACTGTCAGAGGTTTTCTGATTCAACATAACACAGAAAAGAACTTATTTGTCAGAGCAGAACAGATTTCCACACAAGAGGGGACTCCTCACTGGTGCAACACAAATTGGTAAAGCAAAGTTTGATCTACTGTCACTTTCAGCATTTAATGCTACCGTTCTGACAGAATTCACATTGTCATTATCATTGCAGGAAGCCAAATTAATGACAGAAGATATATTCAGGAAAACAGTGACCAATAACCTTTCTAGCACTTATATGCTGAATTCTTTACACAGTACTCCCTGAATGGTTGGATGAAAGATTAATAAACAGAAAACACCAAAAACATTTGAGTTTGCCAAGAGAACTCTTTGAAATTTAGGAGTATGACAACTATCCATAACATGTTTTCAAAGATCTGGGCAGCCTGGTCTGGTGGTTGGCAACCCTGCACATATCAGGGGGGTTGAAACTAGATGATCATTATTTCAACCCAAGCCATTCTATGATTCTATGATCCATTGAGAAGCAGAGAGTTTCAGGCTTTGGGGTTAAGACTCACCTAAGAATTTGTCCATTTGATTTTCTCTACATCAGAGCCTTGCATACTAACCTGATCATGATTTCTGATGGGCCCATCTCTCAGTATGGGCTCTCACAAATCTGCCTGAAAAATAATTTAGTTGGCATTAAGTATTCAGTTGTTTCCACCCTAAAAACACTCTTGCTCTGGTCGTAGTGAAAGAACAAGACAGTGAGAACATAAAAAAAAACACTGAACTTGTTGAGACAGGTAGTAATTGGAAAGGGAACAGTTCAACAGAACACACATTTTCAAGTTACGCTTGCACAAACTAACCTGGATGTCACAGCACGAGACAGCAAAGGACTCGCACTGTTGCTGTTCAGTTTTGCCTCCTGATCGTTATTCAGTCTGGTTCCCTGGAACAAATTACTCAGATCAGCCACTCTGCCCTTCTGGATGGCCCGCAAGGATTGCCGCCGGTACTCGTCCCGTGCTCTGCGTGCTTTGTGGCTCCTTTCCTCATCCGCAGCTTTGGAGCGGCGCACTGAGTCAACGAAGGGGAGGGGTCAGGAGGAGAAGCTTTTGAAATACATGAAATACTAACATTTGCCCTTATTTATGTCATTATTATTCATGTTACCTGATTTTAAGAACACACCAATTACAATGTGCTATCAGTGAGAAAACTAAGCAGATAACCTCCCTGATGCTTCAAATACAGGCCCAACAGCAGAGGAAGTATGCCAAATTTGTGCTATCAATGGCTTGATCGCTACAGGCAAAAACTGAGCCTCCACAGACTGTGATTACATCTGATGCTTGCACTGGATGTAATAAGAGAAATTCTGCTGCAGGACATCTTTTCCACTAGTGGTCGATCAAGTTATACATTTCAAGAGAGAATATTAATTATTGCTTGAGCAGCTATGCACATAACTAGAACTGCAGGAGGTTTTCCCAAAACATACAATTGCGTTGGTATTTAGATTGCTCTATTTGTTAACGTTGCTCTCTTTCTAAAAGTGGATGCTATCATCATTACGATGTTTAAAATCATAAACATCTCCATCTTAAAAACTCCAGTCAAAAAATTGTTTCAGGAACAGCAGAGAAAATGAATAGTCAGTGTAAAGGGTATTCTGATGCTACAGATGGTGTTATCGTTTCCTATTTCAGTCTCTGAAATTATATATAAAGACCCAGGGTCTGGTCTGGCACATTCGATTGACACGATGATGTTATGGGAATATCCCATCTCAGGATATCTTATCATTCTAATACACACGTATCAGTGGCACTGACCAGGAATACCTAAGTAAAGCAAACTAATTTCCATAGCCTCAAATGATGGACCTGCAGCTCTGGCCATCGCAGATCACACATCTTTCACTAAAGCTTCTTTACTTTAAAAACAGTGTACTAACAATCTCCTTGTCAAACTGGTGTGACTTAAATGCACTAAGAATATGCAAATATTTGTCATCTATCTGCTCTTTCCCGGTGCTTCAAGCTCCATTTTGATGATTTTTTCAGACATAAATAACTTCAGGCAGGAAAATTATTCCAGTGCAAAACAAACCTTTAACATTCAGTGAAGCAAATATTAAAGCAGCACGCTATTGCCTCCAGTAGCAATTATCAATCCTGCCATGACTATCCTGGGTCAGATCATACCCAATTCATGAAGTGCACATGCTATTTCCTACTCTGCTGTGATTGTACCTGTGACTTGGAATGCATGATATAATACCAGACAGCTGCATTTCATTAGGCTGCATGCCTCTGGTTTATGCTCCTGATTTACAGCAAGCACGGGCTATAATAGATTTATCTGAATTATGAAAAGATTTAATGGAATAAAAAAATAAAAGTGCTTAACAGAAAACAAAATAAAACACTCTAGGCAAATGAAGGAATGAGAGAAGACCTCTAAGTTTAGTTATAAAGTATTATTATAGGTAGAAAGATATATACGACTTAAAACTAACCAAGACAGAATAATAAACGAGTCATCATTACTTCCTGTGCGCACAAATTCAATGTATTTTCACTTAAATACACACATTGTCATTTTAGCTAAATGCAGTAACAGCCATACAGTACAAAAAATTGAGTACTGTGTTCCACCATTTATCTTACAGGTCCTTCTTTTTAAGGGTAGATAATCTTATCTAAATATGCTACTTCAGTATGTCAAGTGTACTAGATACAAAATTTCTATGATTTATCCTTTGCAAAGCCAGCGAGCAGCGATTGCTTTAAATGTGGACTTTGTGTTAGCAGCAATATGAGAGCAAGGAAGATGAGTACAATACAGCTGGGTAGGACATTTAGAAACCAGTCATTGTTCCTTACAAACAGATTGAGGGCAGATTGCATGGAGCTTTTCAGAATTCCTTTCTACTGATGTACAGACTGACTGGCAAAGGAAAAACAACAAGGTGTATTCATGCTCAAGTTTCCTCAGCAATAGATTTTTCAACAGACTTTCCTACTGTCTTTTTGCTAGCTAATAAATCTATATCATCAGATGCCTGAGACCTGAACTATGTTTTCCCAAGCAGTATCAAATATAAATGTTTCTTATGGCAAAATAATGGGAAGACAGAACATATTTTTCAACTGTCAATGATTAACATTCCAAAAAATTTCAGAATGGATATCTGATGTGCAGCCTTGCCCATCCCTATACATATAGATACACATGCTTGTGTTCATGTATGTAAATGCATATACATATGCATATACATTTATAAATGTGTAGGAATAGAGAAAACTGTAGTCAGATATCTACGTATAGTTATTCATATGCAAGTCTACACATGTGTGTGTATATATATATATATGTAAAAGTATATATATACATAAACACACGTATATAGTCATCTCTTTCCCATGATGAAGAATTTTCATTAAAATTCTCCAGATGAAGTGTCTGAAGAACTGCATCACTGAACATGGGGGTGTACAAGGTCTCTTAATTGATTATTTAAATTATTGACTTGCTGACAGAAGACGCTTTTACAGTAAGTGTATATTTGGCGTGACCCCTATGCAAAGCACAACATTTAATAATCAGTATTTTCTGTAAGAAGACTAGATATTTAAATATCTCCTGTCCTCAAAAATATCTGAATCATCACTGTAGGTATCTATCTAGCATCAAGAATTACTACAAATTTATATCCCAGAATAACTCCAGAATAATTTCAATACTGGAAAAGGAGGATTTTGATTGATTTTTCAAGTTTACGCACAAAATTTACCATTCAGCCAAGCCCATACGTCCACCTCCACCATCAGGTTTCTCTTCAGATGTTGGTTAAGAACAAAGAGCAAGAACAGGTACATCCTCCTCCAGCTCAGGTGAAATTAAGCATACTTTTCCCCTGATGTACCTTGTGCCCTACGCTGTACCTTGTGTAGAAATGCAGACTTGTTTCTATGTGGTCTTAACTTGAGTTTGCTCCATCTTAAACGCTTTTTGAGAATCTATAATTTCTCTCTGCCAGTCTAAACAATCTTTTGAGTCAAAATGCAGCACCATCTTTCATATTTTGAGTTCGGGCTGTGGAATCCTTATTTATATTATATAAGCTTATCTAGCTCTGGAAAAGTTGTATTAATAAATCTTTTAACTCAGATTAGGATTAATTTGTGCTGTGCGTGGCCAGTGAAGCACATCAATTGTGAGATTAGGAACTCTCCATTTTCTGTAATACATGCTATGAATTTGAAGAGCTGTGAGTTATAGATGGAGATATGTGGAAATAAAAAAAAGCCATAAACGTGTTGTTTGTTTGTTTGTTTGTTTTTTATGAGATTTTTCTTAAGTTTTACCCTTGTTAATTATTCTTGAAAGCTTGTTCATGAGTAATTCAAAATGAGCGCTCGATAAATAAAATTCAACTCACAGATTTTCTGAGTGCAAACCCAAAAATCACACGGTGTTTTCCACAATTGGGAAATAACTTCCCACAAATATTCTGCAACAGGGCTTGACTTCAGCAATCTTTTGATCTGAAAGTATGTCAATAATTCCATCCCTATTCAGCAATGTGCTCTGAGATCTATTGAAGTTCTACGAGCACATACTTAAGGTTGAGCATTTGCTTATTTAATGCATAGCTGAAATGGGAGCTGTTTGCTTTAAAAATCAGCATTTTATCAAATGTTCCTGCCAGTAAATTCCTCCACTTGAATTTCTGTGGAAGGTAAGTACCAGAAGAACATAAAATCCTTTGAACCTCAACAAGTTCATAGGCATAACTTGTGGTAAAACACAAAATTATAGAAGAGGTTCTACCAGATCAGCCTGATATCCCATTTCCAACAGAGACCAAAGGTGGGTGCTTCAGAAAAGATGTAAAAATATGAACAGAGCAAGTCACTCAAATCTATTTGCATCTTTTCAGGCTTATTAACTGTCTGGAGAGGGGTACAGTTGGTCAGACAGTATCCAGGCATTTCTTTCCTTGGTGCAGTTTGCAGGAAGTTGGCAATGTACTGACAGAATGCCTTTTGCACTATTCAAGCAGAGGAATGTTTAAGCTACAAGTTTTCATATTATGCTATGTAAAACCCTCATTTCTGGTCTCACACAACAGAGTCACACTAAGAGAGCATAGCACAGAGTATCGTTTCATGAAAACTCTAGAAACATACAAAATAGACCAGCCTGTAGAAAAATTCAAAACCAATCAGAATACATTCTCTTCTATCCAAGCTTAGCTTCAGTTCTCACTTCTCAGAATAAGAGCTTGGGAAAGTGGACTATCTGAATAATTCCTTTTTACTATTCATCTTCCCATCTGCCAACCTAAATACTCCACATATTAACTTGCAACTGCCCTCTATAGTACCCCAACAAATACGAAGGAAAAATTGATTTAGTAGCAATTATGCACATAAAGTGGAGCTTTTTCAGGCTTTTCCACATCTGTCATTTATTATATTAAAAAGCACTGAAATTAGCTATTTCAATTAACAAAGCAGTTCTATGGGATTTTTTTTGTTATTTGGCACAATCGAGCAAACCACAGAAGCAAACTGAACAGAACAATAGAAACTAATATTAGCAGCACTTTGCTTATCGCGTTGGCAGTAAACCGAGGGGATAATGCGACGAGGAGAGATGAATTCTCATCACATTCTAAATTTCATCTGCTAAATAAATTACTACTGTCATCAATATCATTGCTACATTTGCTCTCCACAATAGCTGCACTAGGCACTTCTGTTCCTCTTCGGTACTGACCCCAGTACTGTTGAAAATGAAGGACTAACTACAAGGACACAAGACACAAAGGAGCTTAACCTTGCTCCTACTGGGCAATAAGGTCTCCATTGCAGGTGGGCAGGAGACAAAACATGTTAATATTATGTCTGCTTAGACCTTTCTCACATATTCGTGCATTTATTTCTTGCTTAGGAAAGATGACAAATGGACAGCTTTGCCCACCTTGACTAAATTTCCTCTCAGTGTGCTGAAGAAATACATGAAGATACAATGAAAGGATTGCCACGAAAAGGGGGAAAAACGATGTCATTTGAACTTAAAGCTGAGAAGTCTGGTGAACCTGAACACTAGCTCATTCCCTAGCAGTTTAACATGTTTCCTCTTCCAAATATTTGTTGCTGTCTGTTTGCTGAAGGTTCTGATGTTTTGGCAAAGTTAAGGGAACAAAAGATATGAACATTCCTCAGGAAACTCACTGCGGTCAGATGGCAGAGTTTAAACCAGCCCAGGAACTGGTTTCAACCAAGGCACTAAACACTACCTCTTCATATCTTAAACTGTCACAGCTATTTGCTAATGGAACACAGTTCTAAGCCCTCAAATCAACTGGGATAAATTGAGACAATGAGATAAGCATAAGAGGATAAACAAAGATATGATACACTCCAGTCATTACCCTGCAGTTAGTTTAATGCTAAATCAATTCCTGATAACAGCATAAACTCTGAGAGCACAGAATTTAGAGCAGGCTGCAAACATTAGCCATGGTGCAGCCAACCAGACCGTGCTGACCTTTTGTTTTGCCACAGCAGTGCTATTACTGGTGATAACACTTGGTATCTCAAATTATCTGAGCTGCAGTCAGTCACTCTTCTGAGCACAAAGATACATCCATACAGGTAGCAAAGTATATAGAGTGAGGGTGACAAGGGATGGACGAATAATTTAGAGTTCACATAAACACATAAAACACTCCAACCAAAGGTTACATAAGAAAAAAAATAACCATTATGTCAGTCAACATATGATGTAGTTGAAATCTTTTTTGGACTGACACTGAATGCTATTAAAGAAATGGTCCAAGTCTCTCACAGCTTGTTTCTTTTCCCTCTGCCTCTTCTCATAATTCCTTTGTTGCATTTCTGATATCTGTCCCTGTACAACCAGGATTCCTTGAGAAAACTGAAATGATTTCAAAACCTTCACTTCTCTCTTCAATGCATCAAAGTAAAATAATTGCAGTAATAAAAAAATTATATCTTTTATTAGTAATTTTTAGAATATTTTTTGTTGCCACTCTCAGTATAAAAATATGCTGCACTTTTCTTTGTAACATGGTTACAGGAGTATTTTCTTTCCTTATCTACCATCGAAGTACATAATGCCATCCTCTACGCTATGTTGGTAGCCAATGGTAATTGACAACATCTAATTTTCGACAAAACTAAAGACTACTTCTGACCTAATTTAGTCCAAACATAGAAAGCTACAGTTTTCCTTTCAGAATAAACACGTATACCTAGATTTAGATGATTTAGGAATCATTACCTTTTCTTTATTGACAGTGTAATATGCAGAGGTTTTATTGATCAAAAATAAGCCTATCCTTCTACCACCTTGGAAAATGCACCAGTGTATCTTATATAATCTTAATTCACTTTGTTAGCACGATTCTCTGTCACATCAATCTCAGGTAATAGGACTTCAGTAACTAGTCTTCAGGAACTGCTGAAGTGATTACCAACGCTATAAAATAAACTCTTAGCATATTCTGAAACAGTAAAGCAATATTTTCTCCTACTTCATGAGGTATTTCACATAATGCACATGCTATTTGTCATTTCCATAAAGCTCTATTCTCAGTATTAGTTGATTAAACTTTGCACTGTACATAATTAATAGAATACACCCATGTGAGCTATAACATTACAAACATCACATTTCCTGAAAAGTAATCAAACAAGTATTGCTGCAAGAAATAATAATATTCTTCCTCCAAGAAAATGCACATTTCCCACTTCTACAGTTAGTTTTACAGTAGACTCTAGATCAAGTAGACCTACATTTTGTTCACAACAACCTATTAAGGTTATATCTACAATATATGTCTACACATTGAGTCACATGCTTGCCCTGTTCTTTACTGTCTTTAAAAAAAAGATAATTATATTTATGAATTAACCACAAAGATGACAGTAAATGATTTCAGAGTGGCTAAAAAGAAATTGTCGTCATACAGGGAGAGTATCTCCATGAGCTTTTTTTTCAGGGAAACAATGTATTATTTACTGTAATCCCTCAAACTGAAGAGCTGAAATCATATCTCAATCCCATTAACATATAGAAGAAACTAAAACACAGATAAAGACAGATTCTACCTCTTCAGAGATAGCAGAGAACAAGGCATCTGAATAAGTGTGTCCATCCATTCTAGTTGATACATTTTTTTAAGTCATTGACATAGAATGTTATTCAGAAACGTATTCGGTAAACTCATAGAAGCATTCACTTCTAAAATAAGTTTGTGATTTCCTGAAAAATAATACAGCATTTTGCATTCCTCTAGGCATGAGAGATTTTTTTGCAACACTTCTTTTCATTCTAGAAGCACATAGGAGTCTTCCAGAAACACATAAATCTTGTGAAGATGGTTTTACTCACACTGTTCTTCCCACTCCTGGTCATCATCGCTGTGCTGACTGTGCTGCTGAGCTTGCTTGAGACTCAAATACAGCTCTTTTGCTCGGATTTCCTCCTGCTGCCTTATTTGTTCTTCACCCTTTTGTCTTTCCTCTTCTTCTCTTTTCTAAGCAAAACGAAGCAAAACAGAAATGACTAAAGCAGAAGAATATGCCAAGTTAGGACACTTTTACGGGGCTGCTGAATCACAGCCTGAACCTCTGATTGATCACCTGAGGTGAGCAGTAAGTCAGCCATGGGAGCACAGGAGAAGGCAATTCACCTGTGCTGCAGGAAGGGGTGGATCCTGTCTCCTCCTCTCCTAGACCCATTTAAGAGCTGACCTCCAGTGGGGAAGGATCTCTTCTGGAGATCTGCTCCACTGGAGTTTACCACAGAAGCCCAAGATAGAGTGATTGTTCTTCTTTCCTACTCTAATATAATAGCTACATCAGCCAAGCTCCTGGACATACTGTCGCCTTTGTTTCGGCGACCCTGACTGAAGTCTCCTTGTGAAAGTGTTCCGACAGCCCCGGCCAGTTTCACACGCTTTTCATGACACCAATATGGTGAGCGGCAAAATGGCGTTAATTGCAGGGAGCGCATCCTTTTTAAAACTTTTCCCCATGCCTTAGGGCTACTACCATTATCTCTGACCAATGGACATGTGGCATCTATTGTTTCCTCCTTATTTGGTCTAACCTGTACTTCTCCCTTATCTTCAGGTCATTTGTTGCCATGGTTTCTCAGGGGCCGAGGGGCCCCTGCCGACCCTGTTCGACTGCTTCAGCCCATTCAGTTAACTACAACATACTATATAATCTGTATACTCATTGATTGTACAGATACTGCTTCAGCTGTTTCTGACCAAAGTAACTATGGTATCTTGAAAAAAGTTTTCTTTTAACTTAAGAGTTTTATCCCATATAATATAAAGAAATCACAGCAATAAGGAACTTCAAAGGACCAAAGATCTAAAATATATAAGGAAAACACCTCATCACATGGCACCTGAACTTGCGCTATCCTATAATTCAGAAGTAGCACTCTTGTTTTCAATACACATGGACTTATACTGGAGGCATCGCTCCCACTCTAGCTTTATATACGTCTGTAATGATATAATGGGATGATAATAGCAAGGTGGCAGAGTCTTCAGCTACAGCAAATAAGAACGAGCACAAATGCAGGAACCACAGAAACAGAAATGAAGGAAAAGAGCTTTGGAAGATCTCAGCTAGGCAGGGATCTCCAGAGAGATAGCCTCACATCTACTGCTAACACTTCAGTGAGAGCTAAGAAGGGGTGGATCCTGGCTCCAGCCCTTCCAGTCTCAACTGTATGGCATGCACGTGAGCTTCCCTGGCTTGGCCTGCCTTCCCACCAGGTGCTCAGTCACTGGTTCAACCCCTGACTTAGCATTTCTGCTACAACATCTTTTCTAAGATCTGTACTACTCTGAATCAGATTTACTAGCGTTCTTACTTGAGCAACTGTCACCGTGTGTCTTCACAACCAACACAGAGAACAACGTTCTTCAAATATCAAGACCATTACGTTCCAGGAGGAAAGTCAGATCCTCCAGCATATGCTAAACACTTTGCAAGATGTAACTTAACACACAAAAATTTCCTGTGCAAGAAGACTATCAAAGAGATGGAAACCTCATAGAGTAATGTTATGGACGCCCTTCTACATACTATCAATAACCAAGGTACCTAATTAGTGCAGGAATAGGGATCCACATCTGTTTTTCTGTATTTTTCACTATTACCTTAGGAAGAGAAGTGAATTTATTTTGTTGAACTAAGAAGACTGCTACTACAAACTAAGAAGTTTGTGCTGTGTAAATAATTATCTCATTAAGAACAGAGGTCATGAATGAATAATGGAAAAAACATTATAACCACAACAATAAGAAACTTATGCAGAATAGTTTCATTAGTAGTCTCTGAGTATTCATCCACCCTCAATTACAAACTCAGCTAAACTCAACCCAAACTAGAAATAAAGCCCAGGTAGACTGTCAGTTATTATAAATTGTTATCAAATGTCTAGCATGAAGCAACTGATCCAGCTGAATAAACTGTGGTAAAACTGCTTTTACATTAGGGACTTGGGAGAGATACTTCTGTCTTCCTTAAACAGTTGTGTGTGGGATTTTTTTGGTTTGTGAAAGGCCAGAAGGTTACTAACTTCTTCTTTTGGATGGGATTTTAATGTTTAATTACAATGAGACAGGCAGTAGATCAGCACAGAGAAAGAAAAAAATAGGATTAAACCAGAAAACAACTTTCTCAAATGCAACAACATGACTGATCAATTTTCAGAGCTCATATATTTCAGCAAGCAGGTCTTAACTATGGGGCTTTGCATGAGTTATTTCTTTTTCTTCTTTAAGACACAGTCTGAAATTAAGTTCAGATGAGACTGCTCCTTCTTTCAAAGGGGAATCAGATGTATTTTGCTTCCTTCACACCCTGTTTGTGCACTGTGAACTTTTTCGAAGGCTATACTTTACAATCTGAAAACAGGTATCTTCATAATTTTCAGCACAGCAGGATTCACAGCACGACCAACACAATATGTGGTCTATCTCAATAAGAATTACAAATTTGAGTGGTGAGATGGATGAAAAACCTGACTTTGAATACACTCTAAACTCACAGGCAGCATCAGGAAAAGCACAACCAAGCTGTTATTCCTGCAAAAAGTCATCTAATTTTCCACATTTTGGTTCTTCCTGTTGGAAGATGTTACCAAACAACATTGCTTTTTAACACATTTAAGAGTAACCATCATCTGTGTTTTTCCAGTGATGAAATACATCTGGAATACTCATCTGAGAATCAAGAAAAATTTTATCCACCATGGCAAGGGTTATTGTTTGTTTGCTTGTTTGCTTTTTTAATTCTCTCCAGCACTGCATAAGTAATTTTTTGTTAACTGAAAACCAGAATTAAAGGAGCATGATTCAACTTCTTTTCTGAAGACAGCTTTTCAAAGCAAATAATATTGTTATTCACCATTTGTGACTCATAGAAGCTTAATCAAGACCCAAAAAGAATCAATACTGTTTGGTTGTTCCAGTTAGGAATGACACAATGCCATGTTTAAGAAAAATAACATCTTGTAGTTGCATGAATGTGGAAATAAGTGCATAAACAAGGACAGATGCCTTGAGTTTCACCAGGGTGCTTTGATTTTTGAACAGTCAGACAGCTGACACAGCTCTGTAATGCTTTTGTCCGTTGACAATTAAAAAAGACTGAGAAGTAGCAAGCAATTTAGCAGCAACAATCAACATTTTAAGTGGGAAAATGGAACAAATGCAAATCTATGCCCTTGCAAGAATTCCGCAATTTTTCCATTTCCTCAAGTAAATGAAAACAACATTTCTCCATTTAGCTCAGCTGAGCACCTCTAGTAAGCAGAGGAGGTCCCTTTGATTCTACTAAACTAAATCAAAGGACCTGAAAAACTTATTGGTAGTGAATAGGAGTTTTATAGCATACATGATGAACAATAAATTAGGCTGATCTTACTGTTTCTGAGAAAGAAAAGCCCGGTTTTGTTCTTCACTCAGTTTTTCATATATTAATGCCAGACTCTCTGATTATTTCTAACATTGTCCTCGTACTGTTATCTCCCGAGTCTTAAGAAGATTAGTTGAGTGGACACTTCATTATTTCTGAAATGTCAATGCTTTTATGAAGCACTGATTTCAAAGCCCAGAAGCTTCTTCAGAAGAAAAAAAATCCCTTTTACATCTCCTGCAGAACAAGACTTTTCTTATTTCAGTCGCTAGCAAACATTTTTAATTCTTTCTTGGAAAAAGCATCCAATCAGCTGTGCTTTATTCTTACGAGGTGAATGTTATCCACCCAATTGCACTGCTTTGAAAAAAATTCCACCGCATGGAGGCTATCCTTTCAGGAAGGCAGATCAGCATAGAGGTAATCCTCAATTATCAAAATGTTTCTATTCAACATCTTAAATACAAAACCAACCAACAAACAAAACAAAAACTACCAGAACAAACCCCACAGGAATCCACCTCAGCAATTTCCCTGAATCACACAAGGGATTTGTCAGAAGTTTGGTTTCAATACATCTGTTGTTCAAGAATTTGTAGTATAAAGATGAAAATCCCTAACAAAAAAAGAACCCAATTCAGTTCTCTATGGAAAGCAGCAGTGGCTATTAAGAAAAGCGTAGCTTTTTTTCTTTAGTGGGAACAAGGATCTTTAGGTCAAAGAAGAAATAATAACAAAAACATTCAGCACTAGCACTTGACTGTGAATTGACAAAACTTGTTTTGCACCATTTTATATTTTTGAGCAAGTTTGATTTTAAATAGCACTTACTCAAATTAGTGCCTGAATGCACTAATGTGTAAGTATATTTGGGAACAACTGCCTGTGAGGAGAAATGACAATTCATAGCACAACACAGGACAGATGAGTAAGCATTTGGATAAGTATGAATAAAAAGTGTGAATTTTTATTGAAAATGAACAATTGGACTTTTCACACTTACACCAATGGAAAAAGAACAGCACCACGTTTATCTGCTTCTCTCTGCGAACCTAATCCTTCACATAGAGCTGAAAGAAAAGAGCTGTAATAATCTCCAACCATCACCTTCTGCCTCACAGCTGGGAGAGACTGCACTGTGTGCAGTGATTCTTTCATGTCTTCCAGAATAATTAGGAAGGTGACAATTCTGTGCATGGTTGCAAGTTGCCAACAAATACCAACCTGCTGCAACAAATCATGCTGGCAATTCAATAGGCAGGAGTAATCCTCTACAGCTTAAACTCCACTGAAGAATGTGAACATGCTAAATGATCTTATCTAGCCCCTGGCATTTGAGCATTTACCACAAACTTGTTACTGTAAATGTGCATCACACAGTGTTTGATAGTGCTACCTTAGCCAGCTCTAAATAATATTTAATCCTAGCCAGGGTTAGCTTGAGGTTTTTCAGTCCAACACGGATGAGAGAAGATTAGGTCAGTATTCAGTTTCTGCTGCAGAATGATTTTTAAAATGCCTTGAGACAAGACAAACATCACCTCATTGTTTTCCAATGGAAAATGGAGTTTCTGGCTGCTGAGGCTCTTGGGGAAGGATGAGGCTCTCAGGAGGAAGGATGCAGGGCAGCTGAACGACAGCCGTTCTGCTCGGGGCAAAACCCACACAGAGGGTTTGTTACAGCAGCCCTCTCTGAGATGAAGGGTACCTGGATTCCCTCCACACATAAGGCTGTCAGGAAACGTTCCTGGCAGCCTGAGAGCCGAAGGCAGCCAGCTGTAGCACAGCTGCTATGCATTTACTTGGACTCCCCGCAGTCAAAGCTTTGTGCTAGGGCAGATGTCCAGGCCACCTGCCAGAGTACTGCGAGCACAGCTCATCTTCACCTCTGAGGCCTTAGGTCTCCCAGTCCTCAGTAAGAGATTCTGAAAAACCCAGGGTCCTCGGCTCCGGGACAGTGTGCTGTCAGCAGCACTGTTACACCAGGACTGACTTCAGAGACCAGCATTCTCCACAAACCCACCTGGCAGTTTCCAGCAGAGCTGTGTGCATGCATCAGCAGAAATACATCCAACTACTTCCCAACATTTTTCTGAGAAAATCCTCCCACTTGCCTCAGAAAGAAAAACATTTGCAGAAACATATTTTCTCTACTATCAGTGTCTCAAGAGGAACAGGGGGTTTGCATCATTTCACTAGTCCATGCATGCATTTGCATGAAGATAAATACCATCAGTGCAGTTGCGCTTTATGTAAAATTCACATTTCACTAACAGATGAGCCCCAGGACATGCTATTCACATACATCTCATACAGGCAGGTGCCAACATCACACTCTGCTTTGCAAAGACCATGTTTTAGATGAAGTACAAAAGAAAGGTGAGGACTCATTCCGATTAGGAAGGATCTGAGATTTATTACATGAGCTGGAGCAGACCATTCTTGAGCACAGTCTCCTAATGGCTTGTTTCTTTTTCACAATACAAATCCCTGGTACATCAACTATCCTCATCAGTGGTTCATATGTTCTCATTTACCCATGGGAAAGGTCATATTTATGCTGCGTCTAGAATAAGGACATCAGCTTCAGCAGCATAATCAGTACCCACATTAGTAGGGAAAGGGTTTTTCTTTAAAGTTCATGTCACAATTCATTGCACATAGGATAGGAAAACTTTGAAGATCTGTTTCCCAGCTGAAGATGAAAACCAGCCTCATTACAGTATCACTAAAGAAACATCTGCATAGAAAAATAAAAAATAAAATCTTAACTGTGGTGTCAAAAAAGTACAGAAATGAAGCATTACCAAAATATTGCAGTTGGTATTGAATGTACTGAAAGGATTTTCAGAACGAGTTAGATGCAAAATCCGGTCAAGAAGCTGTTGTCTTATTCTTGTATTCTGAATACACTATCCTTGGGAAAGAGTTCAGTGTTTGCTTGGCACAGAGCACATAGCTGAAATTACAGCTTATTTGCACTTAAACATAACAACAGGCCCACTTAATTACCTGATATTTACTTGGAAACAACTTTTTTTTTTTTTTTTTTTTTTTTTAGAGTAGGACAGAATGCTCATTGCTAGATTGTAAGAAGTGCAAAGTACTCTAAGTGGTAACTGTGACATTTTACTGCATTCCTAATCTGTATATCTGGCAGCAACCACTGGAAAAAAAAACAGGTCCACAGCATTCCGAGCACAGGAAAGCACTCACAAAGCACGTGTTGAAAGCCCATCTAAGCCAGCGGGACAGAAGTGTACTCTGTCTACTAAGCACAAGTGGTCCTTATTACTTTCCTGAACTAGAGCACTAGTTACTCTTTTTCTTCTCAGAAGGTTGTTTATAAACCTGCGTTCTTTCATGGCAGTGAAAACAGCCAGGACACAGAAACTCCCCCTTCACTCAACACAGTCCCAATGGGAATTAGTCATAAACACTTGAATAACAATAAAAATTAAAATAATGGCAGGAAATTGTAATGCTATTCCTCTCTTATTGCCTATGATAAAAATAAGCATTATTTCTCCCAAAGTGCCAATGTCATTATAAGTCCCACTAAATATCTTTTTATACATGAAGACACACAGTGTCAATTAAACCCAATACATAATTTTTGATTAATACCTATGGATTTTTGCAAGAGACAATATAGCTTTATTGTCAGTTCTGCTTATATAATTACATTTGACAGGTATCTGTTGTTGTCATACAGATAGCACTTTACTATTAATATTTTCTTGCTTTATGGAGACCACAAAGAACTGAGACAGTATCTCTCATTCCTAAACGTAGCTAAAGGATATTATCCTCTTCTGGCTCACTGAAGATCACATCTTTAATTTATCTTAGCTCTGTACATTGTTCAAGACTCTTAATGACAGATAAAAGCAGGAAATGATGTCTATGATCTCATAGCCTTCGTGAATTTGGAAAAAGATTAATGATAGTAATTGGCTCTCTTATTTGTCCTTTGCAATAGATGCATAAAAGAATAGCAGTTCTTGAACTGCAAAAATAGAGCAGTGAACATTTATATTCTAGCATCATAAATTAAAGGCATTTCTGTTTAAGAAACACCAAGGAATGCAATATTTTTTCAATAGTGTTAAAAAAGAAGACAGGAATCATCAGTTTGATATGTGAGATATCATTTATCTAGCGCAGGCAGCCTTAAAGTCCCATGATAGGTCAAGAATACAAAAGTGTTTTAAAAAGGAGAGTTTGTGATATAGCGTGGTCAGAAATTAAACATATCAGCATATCAGAACAGACAGAGCTCCAATCTCTCAAGTCAAAATTCTTCAAGAGGACAAAGCCTTGACAGACACCGATGTTTTCATACCCTAGTTTTGGGGAATGCTTTAACTACATGCTGCTTGTTGTCACAGAAGGATGAGTACCAACACATTAAATATCTTAAACCTGCTGAAGTGGGCTAGCTAACTGATCTGCATTTGATTCCACTCTCTGAATCATTCATGAAAGGTGCATTTCTTTCTGATTTCAATGATTGCAGTCATACATAACGAAACTGATTAATTCATCTTTTTCCCAACAAGGAACCTAGAGAGATTAAATAAATTGATGGACAGAGAAGCTGCTGCTGCTGGTACATGACCTTCTCATCAAGCTAAGTACAATGAGCAGAGTTTTGTGCCACTCTTTTCAAACTGTGGAAGGCTAGTTTTCCTTAAAAATGCGACTGGTGGCCACTGAATTTTCATAAGTTGCTCCATTCAGGTTTTTGAAAAAATCTCTTTGAAACAAAAGAACAGTGAGCTTGTGGACATTTAGACCATCAAATGCATTGTGAAACAACCACAGAGCCACAAGTGAACAGGCCTGCAGCAGTCTTAGTTCAATAGTGCTTTGCTTTCTGGAAAGTAGAGGAAGGAAAGCAATTTAATTAGTTGCTCTGCTCATTATTCACACATTAATAAAGCTACTTGAAAGGTATAGTTTCATTACTCATTGACATCAATTTTCAAAAGCCTTATTCTCTCCTATGAGTTCAAATGAATTGTGCAAAGGTAAATCAGCAACTTTGTGCTGCAGAGGCTTTTTGCTATATAGCCATCCTCAAATCCCAGCCCCACTGTTTATAGATAGACAAGTAACTTGCTGACTTTAGTTGGGAATCAAACCATATAAATAAACACTGAGATTTTCAAAATTTGTCCTGTTACAGAGGGACAAGGTGAGGATTCCATCCACAGTTTCCATGCATTTAATCACCATCCCAAGAAGAGAAAAATGACAGTAGCCAACTGTCAACTGGGTAAAGTGAGCGGGGTGTAGATGGAAATGGCTGCATGTAGATCTCCTAGGAGTCATGCTTTGCTACAGGTTTTCTCCATGGAAACCCAGCTGCATCAGTCTTGTGCAGTCCCACAGCACACATCTCAGTCTCAGAAGTCATGATAATTTCTCTGCACACTAAGACAATTGTATTTTCCTGTTTTTATCATTACAAAATAAATCAAAAGAAACAGAGATCTGCATTTCCTGTCTTGTCTTCAAATTATCTTTGACAAGAGAATCTTAAAAAAGTATTTCAAACCAACATTAAAATACTGCAACCGAGTTTATGGAAAATTCACAATGGTGTCAATAAAAATCAGGTAAATGAACCTCATGAAACAAAGCTTTTTCCCATATGTTGAGTAGGAGAAAGATCCACTGTTCATTACCTTAATGAATGTGGAGAGAGAATTTTTAAGTCAAATGTATGAGCAATGCACACAAAAATGCATCAAATATGTTCAAAAAGACTAGCTTAAAAAGATACGTTCCACAATTGAACATTTTTCCCCCAGTATGATTCACTCAGTAGAGCTGACTAAACAATTCCATCAGTGTGTGAGCTGAATAACCCATATGATTGTCCTGACACTTTCGAATGAGATATGTAATTTTTTCCCCCATCACTCACCCAGCTGTGCCGGTGAGAACCATGTAGCTATTTGCATATTCCAGGATGAAAAAACACAACTTTGGTTCTTAAAACTTATTAATAAACATGCACCAAAGCTGAGAAGAATTTAGAATCTATGTAAGAACACTTAAAGCCTAAATACGATTGTGCAAACCTTCAGATCCTCCTGAATCTTTTCCTCCTCCAATTTTGCTGCTTTTCGATCTTCCATTTCTATTTTCCATTTTTCTGCTACTATTCTGGCTTTTTCTTGAGCCATAGCATCCCGGAATTTCTTTGTAATTTCAGCTTCTTTTTGTCTCCTTCAGAAAAGAATTTGAAAATAAAAATGATTGAAGATAATTCAAGGCACGGTTCTTGAGGGTTTTTTTAAATTGAAGATCAAATTCTAGTCAGTAGTAGATCCTTGTTTGCAACAAATAATTAGAATTAAACGTCATGGAAATACAAAAGAAAACACAACAAGAAACCTCTGAGGAATGGATTTCAGATAACCATCTGGACAAGAAACTTTTTCAATTTCCAGTAAATGTCCCATTAATATAGCATCTTCTAAATGAGATCAATTTTTTTTATTATTATTATTTTCCAGTCATGTCCTGTCTTCCTTGGCCGAAAACAGATTTTTCCTATCCATCTAGCGAACCGTGGGAATTTATTTTCTCTCAAATAGTGAAACCAGTGAAAATGTCTGCAAAACTTTAACAGTAGAGCATTTATTAATTGTGACAGCACAGAGCACAGAGCACATGGTGAAGTTTTAATCCCTGCTTAAATCTGCAATCATTATAAGCAAGAAGAATCTGATATGAAAAGCAATAATACAGAATAATCCAATATTTAATGTGTTACTTCTGTGCACTGAACTGCAAAACTAAGTGCAGGAAGCAGGTGGCCTACGTCCCAACAACATCACAACATCAAGCATCAAAAGACTTTTCAATCTTTACGAAAGCTGGAATCAGCCCTACTGGAAACATCAGCATGGCACTTGTAGTAATCAGCTTCTGAACTGCTGGGTTAAGAACTAACACAAGCAGTATGCACATGAAGCCAATTGGAAAATAATAATAAAAAAAAAGCATTACACATACAAAATCTCTGTTGTGGGCATAGATGCAACAAATATTTTCTGATTTCACCATCTCAAAACACAGAATCACGGGACAGGCAGGGGCTGCAGTGAAAGCTGAGCCAGGACAAACTTTGTTTGCAGTGTTCTGTCACAGTAAAGAAGTGCTTCCTTGTGTTCAGGTAAAACTTTCTGTGTGCCAGCCTGCATCCACTGTCCCTTGTTCTGTCACTGGGCACCAGTGTAAAGAACCTGCCCTATCCACTTGACTACTACACTTTAAATATTTATAAGCATTGGTAAGACCCACCCTCAGTCTTATCTTCTGCAGACTGAACAGCCCCAGGTCGCTCAGCCCTTCATTGCTGGGGAGATGCTCCAGTTCCCCAGTCACTCTGGGGCCCTCCACTGGATTGCCTCCGGTAGTTCCCTGTCTTTCTTCAACTGGGGAGCCCAGAACTGGACACAGTACTCCAAGTGTAGCCTCAACAGAGCAGAGTAGGGTGGGAGAATAAATCCCCTCAACCTGCTGGTCACACTCTTTTTATGTACTTCAGGCTATTGTTGGCCTTCTCAGCGACAAGGGCTATCTACACTGCTATCTCACGGCCAACCTGTTGTCCACCAGGACACCCAGGTACTTCTCCGCAGAGCTCCTCTCCAGCAGGTTAGCTTCTATCCCATACCAATGTGCATGGTTATTCCTCTTTCATTTTAGTACTATACAATTGCCCTTGTTGAAGGTTCCTCTCCATCCACCTCTCCAGTCTGACCAGGTCTCACTGAAAAGTAGCACATCCTTCTGGTGTGTCAGTTACTCCTCCCAGCTTTGTATCATTGGCAAACATGCTGAGGGTGGACTCTATCCCTTCATCCACGTCACCAATGCAGATGTTGAAGATGGGATCCAGCACTGGCCCCTGGGGAACACTGCTAGATACAGGCCTCCAGATAGATTCTGTGCCACTGATCACAACCCTCTGAGCTCTGCCAGTCAGCCAGTTCTCAATCCACCTCACTGTCTGCTCGTCTATCCCACACTTCCTATGCTTACTTACGAGGATATTATGGAAGACAGTGTAAAAAGCCTTGCTTAAGTCAAGGTTTGCAACATCCGCTGCTCTTCCCACATGTACTCAGCAGATCATGACATCATAGAAGACTCCAGACTCATCAAGCACGACTTTCCCCTGGTGAATCCATGTTTACGCACCAGATAACCTGCTTCTCATTCACCTGCTTAGAAATGATATTGCTTGGAGATGACATTAAGAAAAATCACATTCCCAGGGATGCAGGTGAGTCCTCCCTCCTTTCTTTTCTGAAGAGTGATATACATTGGCTTTCCTCCAGTTCTCAGGCATCTCTCCCATTCCCCATCACCTTTCAAAGTCAGCAGAGAGCAACTTGGCAATCTCCTCTGCCAGTTCCCTCTTTTTTATTTACTTACAAATTGGACAACAGTTTAGCAAAATTCCCCAAAAGAAAAATGTTCACTACAATTTTTTGTGCAAGAAGATTTCTGTTTTTTAAATATTAAAATAAAACTTATTTTTTCATAGAATGAAATATCACCAAAAACAAATGAAAGCAAATGTTGACAAGACATACTTACCATTTTTTACCCACCATTACCTCACACCTTTCTACAAGGCCATGTGTCCCATAATGCCAAGTGGACCCTGAATTCAGATTCTTAAATCCTCACCATAGCTCTTCTGCCTCCTTCTGTGCTTGTTGCCTGGCGCGTTCAGCTATTAGCTCCTCTGATATCTGTTCATACGGCTTGTCATCTGGGGCTTCTCCCATAACCCAGACCCAGACCTCACCATCCTTCCCACGCAGCCACTGCACGTGTTTGCCATTACCTGCAACAGCCAACAGCAGAAATAAAAAAAAAAAAAAAAAAAGGAAAAAGCAAACACGTAAGTGCAGGCTCAGGCTCAAATTCTTACATTAATATAGAAGACCAGACCAGAAAATCATAATTGGGAAGCAATTTACTACTCAGAATAAGATACATCAGGCTTGATGAAATCTACAGATTTGACCCATCCACCATGGTAGAAGTGGGGAAGACAGTGTTTGTACAATTCAAAGCATATAATCTTCAAAGGCTCATTGCTCTACCAAAAATAATAATTAAAAAAAATAAAATTCTGTTGTATTCTCCAGAACTTAGGGACTAAGATTCCTTTATTAATTGCAAAACTATATTGTCTTGCTTAATTCAGCGAAGGATGAACAAAGGAAGAGAAAAAGAGATGGAGAGATAGAAACAACAAGTAGCATCATACAACTAGAAATGCTTTAGCCCACAGAGAATTTTGAGTGTCAGGCATGCAGAGACCCAAGCTGAACCTTCACAAAATTTGAGGAATTCCCTGCTTCCACTGTATGAAGCAGTTACAGAAAGCCTACACATTAGAGCACACCACTCAACAGTAGAAGCGTTTCTGTTCCAGTAGGCAATTCACAGGGATCAGTTTTCATGAAAGATACTATGCAAAAATCTACGGCTGCTGTGTTGGCAGAGAGATTTCACCAACACAGCTTGTGCACTCTTGACAATATAAATGTTTGGCAAGCATTCATTTCCAAAACATCTGTGAAAGGCTTCCTGCTGAGTACAAAGGGTACTTGATTAGATGCGATGTGACTAAACTTTAAGTCATATACACCACCTCACTCTTGTACATTTAATTCATACATTTTAGAGATTCATAAGAAGGAATAAGTGGAAACACACTTTGCATCCATTTTTTACTTCTTGCTGATTTATTGAAATTGTCCTTCACAAAAGGACATTCCACCACAAACACTACAGCCAAGATAGATAATGAAAACCATTTATAAAAAAAATACAGACTAAAAGGCCACAAGGGATTAGCAATTAATCTCATTTGCTCTACATTAAGCAGGTTGTTCCACAAGTAATGCCTCCTATTTATTTCCATGGAAAGGACAATGGATAAAAAGGACAATGGATAAAAAGAACAATAATACTGTTTTCGAGAGCAAATCTCAGCTAACAAACACTATTTCTCAGCATAGTCACCACCATTACCTAGGCATTTTCACCAGTGATGAACAAGAGCCTCCTGCATGCCATGCTTGTACAAATATGCATCAACAGAAGTAACCAAACACACCACCCATTGCCTCACTGTGCTCACATCCATTGTTTGGCCTCTGTAAACATTCAGCAAACATCAACGACTGTTAATGGATTTTTCCACACAGAGGAATTCTATGACACATCTTAATTTCATATGCATTCCCATGACATTCTGTCAGAGTGTCCCTCTGCTACCATCTGTGACACAGCAAGAAAATGCAATGGAATACTGGTGGGAAGGTTCAGCCTCTACTGCCATACCACCAACACCCACTTCTGAGGTTGTGGGCCAATGTAATAAAATAAAAGGCATTATTTTCAGAGCAGACCTCATACATTCCACTAGATTTTAGCCTCTTGCCTTCATATTGAGACCAGTAAATTCTCGGTGGCCACTTATTACCCTCCAGAAGGCTTCTGCCTCATTTCAAGATATGAAGAATTGGACAGCCCACATTTTCCTATCTAGTCTTTTTTCTGATCAATCTTGTAGGAGTTAAAATAAATTTGGTCCTATCTGAACCTTCACTTGCAGTTTTGTTTTACTTTTTTTTGTTTGTTTGTTTTACAACTTTCCCCACTTCATTAGCTTTGCTACTCCTACCATCTTTAACTACTTGCTGTTCTACAAGAAGGTAAATATCCACTTAACCAGATTAAGGTTTCCCAATGTATAATCAAAAGTATTTTTGAGATCTCAAAAACTGAAGAGAGAAAACTGCAGAAGGGAAGGAAGCAGGGCTGTAAGCAGCAGGTCACGCCAATGCCAAGCCTCTCTCATAAATGTTTACAATGCAAACTGAAGGCAACAAACATATCAAATATCTCAATGAAAGCTGATATTCTACATCAAATTTGAAAAGTGATTTGTAAGAATTCTCTCTGTCGGTGTAATGGTGCTAACTTCATTGAGTGGAAAAAATTAAGCTAGTAATGTTTCCCTTCAATAACCCCCAAATGCTTTGTCCTTTCACAGTCTATCAGATTATGTCTCAGGATACAAATGTGAATGTATTCTACTGTGGTTCTGTTGTGTTCTGTTAGCATTGTATTTTTTTCTACACAACATTTGAAAACCATCTACCAAGAACAGATTGGTCATATCAGTATGTGTCCCTAAGGCTGTCATCTACTGCATTTCACGCATTTTACATCCTGAGAAGTACAGAATGATTTCCTAGGAAACTGGCTCTACATCTGAAAGATGTGGATTTTACAGCTGGTCCACTTGATGGGTAAGGAATTGGCTGGATGGTAGCATTCACAGTGTTTGCAGTCAATGGCTCAGCATCCAGGTGGACATCAGTGATCAGGACTGGGACAAGCACTAATTTTATCTTTGTTGTCATCAGACAGTGGGATTGAGTACTTTCAGCAAGTTTGTGACAACACCAAATTGAACCGTGCGGTCAATATGCTGAAGGGAAAGATGCCATTCAGACAGACCGCGACAAACTCGAGAAGTAGGGTCACAGAAATCTCCTGAAGTTCAACAAGGCCTAAGTGCAAGATCCTGCACTTGTGTCAGGTACTTTCTCAGCATGAGAAAGCAATGTATGCTTGCAGTCCAGAAGGCCATTTGAGTCCTGGGCTGCATGAAAAACAGCATGGCCAGCTGATCAGGAAGGTGATCATCCCCCTCTGCCCCACTTTCATGAGGCCTCACCTGCACTACTGTGCTCATCCCCCCTCTACCCCCGCCCAAAAAAATATGGAATTGTTGGAGCAAGTCCAGAGGAGAGTCATGAGGATGCTCAGAGGGCAGGAGGACCTCTCTCCTGTGAAGAGAGACTCAGGGAACCTTTTCTCTCAGGAGAAGAGATGGCTGACTCCCAGTACCTAAAGGGGGCTTACAAGAAAGCTGAAGAAGGACTTTTTAAAGGAGCATGCTGTGATAGGAAAAGGGTTAAGGGCTTTAAAATGAAAGAAGGAAGATTTAGATTAGAAATAGGAAAAAAATATCTTCACTATGAGAGAGGCAAGACACTGGAACAGGTTGTGCAGAGAAGTTGTGGATGCGCCATTCCTGGAGGTGCTCAAGGCTAGTGTGGGGGGCTTCAAGCAACCACATCTAGTAAAAGGTGGCTCATGATTTTATGGTCCCTTCAAACCCAAATTATTCTGTGATTCTAATACGTTTCTCAGACACACAATTTAACCATAATTACCGAGCCACTTAAAACAAGTAATTGATTTGTAGACCCATACTGAGATATTGTTCTCTCTCTTCCTTTTAAAACAATAGATCTGTCTTGTAAGTCTACAGACAATAGATACACATAGCATTTTGAAAAACATGGGTGCAATATACTGTAGGTTAAGTACTATACTGCAGTACTGTATACTGCTATATTAACAGACATAGTTCAAGTTGGAAGATAAGAGCTATCAAAAATCCGGCAATTTGAAGTTCCAGTGTTAAACAGGTAGATTTCTACACATACAAATTTATTATGTTTGAACTTCAGCACATAAACTTATATTCACCTTTTTCTTTAGAGCATGAGAAAAACTTTCAAATTCAACTATTCTCCATTTTACGTCAAGAAATGACTCCCATGCAAATCATACCTTAAATCTACTCGAGCTTCATTCCCTATAAAGTTGGAGATTGGCTTTACTGCACAGTCTGATCATAAAACCTTGCACTTTCTTAGCACAAAATAACAACCAAAAAATATGAGTGGTCAGGAAAAGAAATAACTCAGGGAGAAGATCTGACATTGTGAAAATGGAATTCCTGCCATATAGGAGGCATTTGCAGTCTCAAGATCAAGTTCACAGTGGTCACTGTCAGGCCTTTTGGGCCAACAATACTAAGCTTGCATTTTCAAACTGTAGAACCAACTCCAAGATATGAGCTGAGAGCACAGAAAACTCTTTTCCTCAATATTTTCAGGAAACTAGCGTTGTCTGCCTTACTAGTGCAGAATTACTACCATTGAGGGCTGATTATATTAAAATAATTTATACTTTGAGACACTTCTAAAGTGTTACATTTTTCAGAATATACATATCCTATTCATATAATTTATTTCTAAATGCAAAAAATTTGAAATAGAGAAACTCAAATAAGTCTAAAAAGAAAAGACAGGTCCTAACTAAATAAATTAGAAGTCTCAGTGAGAAAGCAACAAGGGAATCTCATTTCTCTTCTTCAGAAACAGAGACATCTGAGCCCAGGAATAAAACCTAATACAAAATCAGGAAATAAAATCATCTCTTGAGTCCCAGCCTGGTGCTGGATTACAGAAATACTTCTCTTTTCCTGCAGATTGTGGCAGGCTGTGAATAGTTAGCATTAGGAAGTACTGGACATCAAGATTAGTCCAGAAGAGAAAGCCAGAAAAAAAAAAAAAACAAATAAGCATTTCAGAAGCAAGAATTACCTTATCAGGAAAATGTACTGAATAATTCACCAGGATTTTTTTCTAGCTCTACTGCTCAGACCAGCAATTTATAAAGGTACAGAATATTATCATGTTTTTTGGCTACATCAACTCTGTAGTAACTCAACAAATCAACATTACTTCTTGCAATTCTCTTAACCTGTCAATGGAGGAGCACCTCTTACTGAGGTCTCCCGAAGCTACAGTTATATTGCTATAAGACCAGTAAATAGGTTGCTCCATATTACCACTTACACTAGGCAAATGCAAAATCAAGCGTGCTAAATTTGCAGCACAAAGAGATAACAATGCAAACTTTGAGACCTACAACCTGAAGCAACAGCAACATAAAATTGCACTTATAAACACAAATGCATACACACAATCAAAACTGATCAAAGATGACCAAGTCATCTTTCTATTTATTTGTGTTTATTCAGTAAACGGCATAGAAGCTATGTAAGTATAAAACAACACCCTAGAGAGCAAGTGTCTCACCTGCAAGCACTACTAGTCTCTCTCTCTACCAGCAATAATGCCAACCTCACACACTGAGCTGGAGCTCAACCATGGGCTGGGCTGTACATCACAACAGGATGCCCTTTGGGCTTGCCTTAAGAAATCCTCAGTGTATGCAGGATATCGTTACTGCCACGGCCAAGCACTGCCAGAGAACATGAACATTAGCAACATTAGACAAGAGTGAAAGCCATCAGGGGAAGGGGCCTGCGAGGAGGATCCCGCTGCAGGCAATGCTTATACTAAACGAGGGATCAGCTTGCATTAGTTCAGGCTTCCATGCTGCGATTGAGGCTTACAGCAAATGGAACTGCACAAGTCTCCCCATCTTTCATTGCTTCTGCTGATCAGGATGGAGGAGGAGAATCACAGTTGGTTTTTTAATGAGTTCGGTTTTATCTAGCTTCATTTTCAAACATGCTTGCAATTAAAGAGCTTTAAAAATAGCAATAATCAGAGCAAACAGGATATCGTTGGAATCGGTTCCATCCTCTGAGCTCGCTCATTATTGTTTTAACAGCTACAACACCCTTGACAATTCCTATTTGTGATCCATCTCCCTGGTTTTCAGGGGAGGAGTTCGAAGGCCCATCAGAGGCTTGATATGGTGTCAGGCCTCCCAGCTGTGCTGTTACTTTCCCGCACCTGCCCACTCAGCCCTGCCAAACAGGGAGCACCAGTAATCCCCCTTGCCTTTGTAGCACAAGGAATATTACAAGCTCTGTCAAGTGCAAATTGAGGAAATGGAAAGATCACTGATTTATAATTTGAGAAGCACAGAAGGGCTTTCAAAGTCTGCTAAAAAGTCACTTTCTCAAAACAGCCTGCTATTTCAATGAACAGCCTTGTTTCTCTGAGGTTTGGTTTCCCACCACAGCTCTCCCACTTGGAAGCTACAGATCTCTGCAATAGCAAATCACTTGATTTCCTCACTAGCTGAAAAGCTTTGTAGTCAGATAAATATCTTTTGACCCACTCTTTAAAAGCATTCCTTCTCTCGCTCTGCACTAGAAGAATGCTCCTGAACTTTATTCTGCATTTGAAATAGGCTGCATGAGCATTCACTGCTGACATCAAACTGATCGGTCTGATCTGCCTTTGTTGGTCAGAGATAAATGCAGTTTGTGGGGTTACTTTCGCTGTTGTTGTTCTTTGGGAACACAGATACGTGGCATACTCTAGTCTGAGCACTATGTGTTTCATATAAGATTTTAGTCTTAGCTTTCTGAAAAAACAACTGTTACATCTTTAAGGTAGAGGCTTGCATTTTCATAGTCAGCAGAGTACATGAGGTTGCGCTCAGTTTTGTAAGGTACCAGATATATACTAGAAACACACTGATAAAGATGATGGTGAGGATATTAAGCTATCAGTTTCCTGAGCTTAGCCACTCACCATTTCCCTTCTTTTTAAGGAGAAAAGACAATCCATGTTTTTGTGAATGCTTCTGAAAGACATAAAATGACAGAATGCACTTTCCTGAATACTAACATCTCTAGATCCATAAAAATACACACGGAATAAATAAGTGGTATAACACAATGAAAAGCACAACAAGAAAGCAAGGTCCCGGGCTGCAGCAAGCGAAAATTTGCTCAAACACAACAACTACAGGCTGTCAGAAAGAAATGCTTACTTTCAGAAGATCTTGGGTAGGCAGAGATCTCCAACAAAAAAAAAAACCCTCACCTCCACTGCCAAATGAGGTCTGTAAGGGGTGGATCCTGGCTCCAGCCCTTCCTGTCACTCAGCTGCATTGTGTGCACCTGAGCTCCCCTGGCTTGGCCCTGCCTTCCCACCAGGTGCTCCATCACTGCTTCAGGCCATGATTTAGCATTTCCACTACAGGTGTTAATGATGAAAGCAATGAAAGTAACATAATCCCACAATAAACTGCAGATATACTACAGTTAATTATGTGGTCCACCCCTGCTAGTAGTCATAGGGCCACAAACCCATCTCTTCCAAGAATACATTCTGAGAGCTCCGTTGCTTCAAACTAATCTTTGAGACAGTAAGAAAATGGGGAAAAACTCTAAACTTCTCAAGCAGCCCCCCAGCATTTTATTTTATATGCTGTCCAATTCCAACACTGAGTTGTGTGCCTTCCTATTTGAAGGAGGATTTGCAGGGGGAACAAGAGAATTCAGCTGGTTTACATTAATTTATCAGCAAGGGTTGCAGGATCTCAGCACCACTGAAAAATGAGCCTTCATGGCTCTCCAGCTGCTTTCTGATCATATAACAAACCCAATCTTATGTTTATGGAATTACAGCCTGTTGCCATGGAAATAATTATGCTGCAATATACCCCTGCAGGATTAAATAAAGGAAGAGTGACTGCAAGAGAGCAAACATAAAGCGAGGAGACAGTTACCCAAATCAGACTCCAGTAATTAACAAATGTGGCAAAAATATCCACGCATAACACTCAAAGGTAAAATGGGTTTGCAATATCAGAGGTTTGAATACTGTGAACAAATGAAAAATAAAATAGCACTTAATTGATCTCTTTCCAGTATGCCCCAAATATTTTCTTGGCTCCTTGGGCAAAGCACGCTAATGCCTATTAATTTTATGCTTTGCCCACTTTCAACTGGGAAGTAACATTCAGAGCTTAAAGACGTTGCTGTAACTCTACGAATTACAGTTTAGCAGCAAGCTCAAGTCACTCCATTTTTATGTCCCTTTCATTGGAAATGGTATAAGAGTGCAGATGCATATGAGATCAGAGAGGAAGCTTATGAACACATTTACATCAATAGCATTCATTTATTTTCCGTTCATTGAAAAAAAGAAAGGAAAAAGCACTATAATTTCTGATTCCTAATCCCAATTATCTTTTATACACAGTAAAAGTTATATGCAAAGCTTATTTCTCACTAAGAGCTATCACAAAGCATCCAAGTTTACCTGCTACTACAGAATAAATTAAAGCAAGTCTGCATGGCTACTTCAAGGGCTGATGGAAAATCATTGGTATCCCACCACAGCGAGATTTTCCATCATCACAGCACAGAAGTGCACTGGAAGGTTAATGAACCATCATCAGTGTCTGAATAAACCCATCACTCACTTGAACTCATCAAGTTTTCCTATCTTTTCCAAATCCTTCCTTCAAAACCCAGTGCTTCTATTGAAAACAGGGACAAATTGCAAGAATATATGGAATTAGCTTGGGGAAACCTCACTCTCCCCTTGGTTGCAGTGCTGCTCTATTTCCATATGAAGTATTCATGAGCTTGCAACCAGTCACAACCTCATATCATTACCAGAGCATAACTATGTACAAGAAAGCCTGTCTACCACCTCTGTGTCCCGGCGGGCTCAGCAGAACCATCAGCAAAGGAACACAGCAATTGTCTCCCTGCCAGTGACTCGATTAACCCAGTAGCCTCTCAGAACACAGATGCAAAAGAAACCTTGGCTGAAATAAGACCTACGTAGCTAGCAATATTCTGCTCTTATGTTTCTGCAAAACAGCGAAGTCAGCTGCAGGGCAGAGGATGAGACTAAAAAGCACAGACTTAAGGGCTAATCCAAGGAGGGCAGAGAAGTCCCTCTGGATTTGTTCCATCTGGTACATATCTGGGTCAGAGATGTTTGCTTTTCTCAAGCTGGGGCTAGAAACATTTAGAAGCCACTGTTTAAGCACAGCTCAGTACAGAGAAACATTCGGCATGAACCCTGAGCAGCTGAGGTATCTGAGCCCCAAGGTATCTAGTACTAACAACAATGCATCGCATCACAGGCTACTATATATATGTTGTGAATGCTACATCAAAGCTTTTCCAACAATTTCAAATTAGTTGGCTCAAATCCCTAATAAAAATTATTCGAATGTTTTCATTACATTTTCAGTCCTCTCTGAATTCAAAACAAATATGAGACTTGACAGAATTCAAGACCACATACAGCCAGAAACTTTGGAAATACTCAAGTCTGATAGTTTTGGTTAGATCCAGTGACACAGGGAACAAGACAATGAATACTGCGAGGAGCATGCCTCTGTAGTGTTAGCCAAGCCTTAGCTAAGCATTACCGGGACGTAGAGAAGATTTACTACAAATGAGGAATACATTCCTGAGTTCAGAAATGTAGAGGAATGTCACTTTGTACATCCACGCACCCTTAAATGCAAACAGTGAAACATGTACTCGCTGGTCTTCACCTGCAACAGTGATCTATCCTCCAACTATCCATTTGTGACATTTGAAATACTTGCTTTCAAATTGCTTCATCTATTCTCCAATGATTTTCCAACACAAATGTCATTTAGACGGAAAAATTATTTTCTAGCCATGCTGTGATAAACCTACCTAATTTTCTCCCAGCTATGCTTGTTAAAGACAGGTAAATAACAGAGTTTACAAATAGCTCCTGTCTGAACATCCTGAGCTGCAGTTCACAATGAGTAAATGTCAGCATAAGTAGCAACAGTCCCACATTGTCTTACCTCCCACATGGCTGCTCTTCAGCTTCCTAGAGCTCAATAGGCTTTGAAGTCTCATTTTAGGTATTCTAACAGCTTTGGATAGCACAAGAGTCAAAATCCAAACTGGCAGCGTTCTTCGCTTAGTCCCAACTCCACTATAATAGTTAAAGGGCTTCTGCCTAATGACATAAATGCACTTCATTGCAAATTGCAAAGCTGCCTGTCAGTCCGCTGAGAAAATCCCAAAGGAATCCTGAATTTTTAAAGAGGCTTCCCTTAGAGGTATTAGCACAACGAGAAAAGGCAACCTGTTTTTATTACAATGAAGAAATATCCCTGAAAGATCAGCTAAGGAATTATTTATAAATAGAGGACAACCTCTAAATTCCACTAACTCTATTCCTTTTTCAAGCTCTTTCAGAAAAAGCCATCAGTCATAATAAAAGCTTCAAAATATTTGCTTGAACTTAGAATAAATTCATTAAATAATGTTGTTTTGGGAGGACCCCGAAGCAATGCTCAAATTCTACCAATACATTCTAGGGAAAGTACAAACACAGGCTTGGTAGAAACAGTAAAAGCATCAGAGCAATTCACTGTCAGCTAAAGGAAATACTTCATCCCAGAGAAATGACTCCTTTATAGTATTCCTTTAACACCTTGATTTATATTTTAAAAAGGGAGGAATTTTAAGCTGTTGAAGACCATGGAAACATTTCATTCACACTCAAAATAAAATACTATCTTTAAGATTGGCTCAGTCTGATATAAATCTCAATTGTGACCTTTTCCTCAAGACACACGAACCAACCAACTCAAACGTAAAAGCAGGTATGATTTAGCTGTTACTGATGAAGGCTAATATTATTTTCTTCAGACACAAAGACTGAGACTGATTTCATGTAGAATGCTATACTGTTTTTATTGCTAATCTCTCTCAACAACTTACATCAAGCTTCATAGCATTTAACAGGACATCTAAGACAATCTCTGTTCTTCGGTGTCCCCATAAAAAAAAATAAAAAATCACTGTAGGCCTTGGGACTTGGCTAGTTAGTTTCCACAACAATTGAAATGTTATCACACTGAGCAACATCCCCTAAACCTGTGGGTGGTTTTAACTCAAGAACAAAAATAATCTTTTTATTTGACCTATGAGTGCCACCCTTTTCTTCCCCAATTCTGGGCTCGTGGTTTCTGCAAGACAACATATCTTGCCTTGTATGGCAAGCCAGTTACACAGTGCAGCTTGCTGTGCTTCAAACCAGGACTTCCAAGAAAGAGCTGACGTGGATGACACTCAAGAAGATCAGAGTGGAATGGCTCCAGCGGCCTGCAGCAGACAAGGCCTCTAAGGGGCCTAGAAGGGCCTCTAAGCCCTTCTCCAGCAAGTTTAGAGTCCTGCTCTTAGAGACCAGAAATCTTCTTAGGTTTGTGTAACCACTCTTCACCTCACATCAGCACTCTCATTTTCACTGATATCTTGTCCTATTTGAAAAGTCATGGCTGCCAAGCGCAGTCCCTGGTAGCATCACTTGCATTTTAAAAAAAGAGAGAAAGGAAGAACCGGGGAACTACAGGCTGGTGAGCCTCAGCTCCATGCCTGAGAAGATTATGGAGCTGACCTTCCTGGCAGAGACATTAAGGTAATGCCAAATAATCAAAATTGCATTCACCGTCATTGCAAAATTTTGAGAAATGCACCCCTTTTGATTTGCTGTTTGCTTTGCAGAGTAATAAAAGGTGAGCTCTTGAACGGGAGGAGAATTGTACCAGTTGTTGCATAGGACTGCAGCTCAAGCCCAAACACCTTCTGGAACACTTCTGAAGAAATGTTTATGATTACCAATTCCTTTTGCACTGCCTCACCCTACTCCCTCCCAAAGAGGCAGGGTATGGGTTTCATAAGTAAATATTTTATCTATGAGAAAAATGGAAGAGCCATTTGATTAGAAACATTAGATCATGAAAGTTAAGATATATTTTCAGTGGAACCAAATGCCTGACTTCCTCAACTTTTAATTTCAATAGTTCTCTCTCAAAAGCTTCTGTAAGATCCAGTAAGATCTCCAGTACAGTTCTTTTGGATGTGGTATGCTTTTATCTTCAGTCAAACCGAAAGGATAATTCAAATTGTTAATTTAAGAAGGTACGTAGGTCACTCCAAAAGTAATGCCTCCTATTCATTTCCATGGAAACTACAACAGATACACAGAGCAGAATAACAGTGTTTGAGAGAGCACATTCTCAGCTACGCAGCACTATTTTTCAACAGTCACCATCATTAGTTACGCATTTTCACCAGCAATGAACAAGAGCCCATATGTCACACTTGTAAAAATCCACACCAGCAAAGTGACCCTCTGTTTCACAGCTGTTTTTATGGCATTGTTGCTAGGAAAACATTGCCCATGCAGTCCATCTTTCATCAGCCCAGACAGATTGAACTCACGAAGGCACCAAATCCTGACAACATGGAAGGCATGGTAGTACAGTTCAGCCAAGATTGGCAGAGTGCTCCACAGTCTTCATAGCAGTATAGGGCCTGGCATTATCACATTGCAAGAGAAAGGTCATCCTCTATTCTTGCCACATTCTGGAAGTTGAAGCCTTCAGCTTAGTCAGGGTCACAGTGTAGCAGTCAGAGTTGATGGTTTGTGTGGGTTTCACCCCTTTTCTATCCCAAACTGTACACATAACTTTACTCACTGAGGGCTGTGTCTTGAACTTCTTCAGCAGGGAACCCATGTAGCCACCCCACGTACTGCAGTTTTGACAGTGGCTTATAGTAGCAACACCACATTTAATCATTTCTTATGACATAATTCAGGCAACTATCATCTGCAACTTTCTATTAGTTCAAGAGGTCCTCACAGATACCACATGGTGTTCTTTCTCTTCCCGTGTATTGCCACCATGGTTTCCAATGCTTTGAAGCCAAGATTCTGCTCCATCCATTGTTCCCTTGTCATAATCTATCAATTCACATGGATGAGCTGATCAAGATGCTCTTCATTTGGTGGTGTGACAGCTGTGTATGATATGTGGCTCATCTTTCACATCACTGCTGAAAAGCACAACCCACTGCCTCGCTGTGCTCACATCCATTGTTTGGTCTCCATAAGTGTTCAACAGGTGACAACTGATGTCAACAGCTGGAATTTTTTTCCACACAGAGGAATTCAATGACACATCTTTGCTACATGTGCCCTTCCATGTCAGACACCATTCTGTCAGACTGCCCCTCTGCTGCCATCTGTCTCATGGCAACAGCATGTAATGGGTATCGGTGGCCCAAATGCCATATTTTGAGCATCTGCCTCTGACATTGTGGGACAACATAGTAAAATACAAGGCACTACTTTCAGAGCAGTCTTGGTAATATGTAAAATAGAAAGTTGATGTGACATTTTACTCTAGGCGAATGTGAACATTTTTGTCAGTACAAACGCAATCTAAAAGTTACTGTATTGCTCCTCTCCTCCTCCTCTAATTCTTTATAAATCAGAAAATTAATTACCCAGAAAATAGTCTCCTGTAGTAGGAAGCTGAACAGGTTTAATGCATAGTTTATATATGGAAATTTAGATGTCAACACTGTGACAAATCATCACATAAATATTTTTGCAGCTAGAGTTTGCTGCATCCATCTTTCCCAAAGAATGAGCATAATGCAGATTATCTGGATGATAAACAGCTGTTTTGGTTTAAGGATCTGAAAGACATTTTTAATATTTTTTTCCAGCTACAAATCAATCGAGATGAACAAAGTTATTGTGCTGTATGAGAGAAGCGATCCTGATGCCATCTTAGAGGAGAGATATTCACTGTAAGAACACTAAGATGAAGAAAACAGAAATTAGACACAACTTGGTTTCCCAACTTCTACCTTGTCATCTGTCAGGGGACACTTCAAACTCACTACTTCTAAATAGACTGTTCTTAATGTTCCCCCCCTCATTTCTAGGCTACCGTTGTTACCTACCCTGGAGTCATTTTACAAAGGCCCTAGCTTCAAGTAAGTCTTGAAAACTAATTTTGCTTTGAAATACATTTCTTTAGTCATAGTGTTTGAATTGCCAAGTATCTGACTGGATATACCCAGTACTTTGTAAGGTTCAGCTGCTCTAACCTTCTTAAGAAGTCTGACAACTGAATCCAATAATGTATCTGCATTGAGGTGCTCAAAGCAAAGCCTTCTGCTATGGCAAAGAGTTAACAGGAGCAACACTTTACATAGTGACTGCGGCTGTAATCAGCTACCCAGGATTATTAGTGATTTCAAATGTTCAGACTTAAATCGATTTAAAGATCGGATGAGATCTTTAGCATTTCACAGGGAGTGCTTGACACATCTCTGTGACACCTCCTTGCTGAGTGAGGAATGGCTGCAACCACATTTTCATGAGAAAATAGTTTTCTATCATGCATCCTCTAGATGAGGAAAGAGTTGGAAGCCACTTACACAAAAGAAACAAGGAAATATTTCTATTTATTCTAAACCAGTTGAACCCAAGATCAAACACTCGGTAATGACCAAGTGGAAAATTTTTTTTCTTTTATTCCCCACAATTTCACTTGCTTTCTCAGCCAACACATTCAGTACACATAACAGACTGAGGATGGAGCTCTGCAGCTTCACTAAATATCCCATGAAAACACATTTTCATGTTTTTTTTCCCACAATTTCTCTTTTTTTGTCCTATTTTCTATCATCTATTCAAAACTGTATAGCTGGACATCTAAACTCACATGGTGTGGCTGTTCTTACGTAACATCTTATTCATAGTCAACCCTTCCCAACCAGCTCTAATTCATGAACCTATCTTCTGATCCAGTCACATGTAAACAATTAGCGCCAAGTTAAGAAACCTCAACAGCACAGGTAAGCCTACCTTCCACTTGACTGAGGAGCAAGTAAAGGGATAGCAGGCAAAGAAAAAAGCCTCAGTAGTGGGAGACCTGGTAATCTCCAGTTACCACTGAAAAAATGGGAGCGGTGATTTCTGTCTGAAAGAGTCACTTTGAAACAATTCCGCTTGCTCCCACACTAAATTACTCCCTGGAGAAAGAATTAGCCTTGAGAGACAAAGAGCAGGAACTGTGTTTTTGCTGCCCAAGCCTGTTTTGCCTATGGGGACAGCTGGCAAGCTTCCTTTTAATCTGTTTCAGATATGCTGTATCACAGCCAGTTGCATGCCCATCTCCCCAGCTCCAGAACAAGCATAGGAGGAGGTTACAAGCTTACTTTGTTTTCGCCTTGCTGTTTTTGTCAGCATAGCCTCCTCCATTCGTGCTTTCTCTTCCCTCTCCTTCCAGCGCCTCAGCTGCTCTTCTCTCATCTTGTAGAACAAGATTTGCTTTTGCTCTTCATTCAGCTCTGCCAGGAGCTCAGGGTCGATATACATATCACGCAAAATTTGCTGCAGCATGACTACTCCAAAAGCGAAGAGAGAAACTTGCTCCCAACTATCTTCAGTTCAACAAGGAGATCCCACCTACAGCACTCCAGAAAGCAACCTGCAGCAAAGGAATTCTCCCTCATCTGCCAGCCCAGCACAGGCTCGATTCTTCTTCCTCTGTCCCTCTTCTTGCAGGCATATTCTGCTCCTCTTCTCTTACACTGACAGAGTTCTCTGCTTATCTCATCCACCAAAGGTAGTGACAGGTGTCGAGTGAAATGAGGGGGGAGGAAAGGAGAATGATGATGAAATAAATGAAAAGACCAAAAGAAATAAGACCCTTCAGTGTTCCCGACTGCAAACAGGTAAAAATAAGGGATTCTTGACTGCACCCATCATTTTTGCTCCCTTGAGTAGAAGGAAATTCAATATAATGAAAGTCTGAGACTTTCAGCTGAAGCGATAATGCACTCCCAAGGGTGTTAGTGTTGCCCTGGGGGTTTAAAGTTATGTCATGGTTTAAGGTATCACCTACACCAACAATATCTATGTCACTTTGGGAACTGATCTCTTCTGATAAGAGGGGAGAAATGAGTTTGCATATTATTTCCCAGTGTAACCCATTAACTGGTCTCAATAGGGTAGGTCACATCATCTCATATTTACCTGGTGCTGACAAATATGGTCATGCAAAGTGATTAAAATGTCTTTAAAATTAAAAGCAGATGTAATAAAAGCCGCAAGAATCTTGTTATCACTTTATAAATAGTAAATTAATATTAATTAAACAAGAGGTAGTTCTCAGCAGTTCATGTAGAACACGCACATCCTGCTGGCAATTCACTTTCTGATTTGTAACTGCAGAAAGATATAATGCTACTCTTCCAGCAAATTGTGACCTTATGCTATTCAACAGAGTTTTTACCACAGTCTGGAAAATAATGTTTCAGCAGCAGGGCCAAGAGCCACTAAATTAGACGAGAAAAGTAAATGCTGAATTCCACATCCAGCTTTCCCTGGGTACTCCTCCAAGGAGCAGCAGCACGCCATGAGGAGGGGAAACTGTCCAAGAAGAGAAAAGATGGGGCCATCCTGAGTTTTAACAAAATGAAGAACACACCTCAGGCTGTAGCATCCCATTTCATGATAGTTGCACAACATCTCTGTTTTAGGGTCTACCACTAGAAGGTAGACTGTACAGGGAAGACCCACACTATTGCCAGAGGGATAGGATGCCACTCCTGTGGCATTCAGAACAGGGCAGTTGAACTGCCATGAAGCAGAACATCACACTTTTCCACTCCTTGTCATTAACAATTTTCAGAAGCAAGATATCTAATTTGTAGTAGCACTAGATAGCAAGGGAAGAGGAACACAGATGATCCATCCACCATACACCTGTATCGTTTTTCAAATTAGATACTATCACTTATTGCTAATATGCTTAACCCCATCCCTCACCTGCAATGGTTCCTTACTGGCATGCACAAGTGACAAGAAGATGCCTGCTCACTTAATGAATTAGTATTGAGTTACTAATTATTTCTGGTGCTTGCCCTCAGTCAAACCAGAAATGAAAAGTTCTGAAGATTAAGATCTTCTCACAACAATGGTACAAAGACTGAGGGCAGAGACACCACAGAATGATGCATTCCTCCTGCACAGAGAAACAAACCAGGGAAATTCACATGCAGGTGCCTCCCTGGAGAGTTGCCTCTGGCCCCTGGCACCGATTCCTGAGCAGAAAGGACACAAAATTGGAGTCTGTTTCCTCCTTCCCCTACTCCTCAGAGTTCTTCCCTGTTTTCCTCGCTCCAGGAAATACGTGGAAGTATTAGAAGGCAAGGACACAAACTCATCAGTCTCAACACAACTTACTAACCACCTGTATTCAGTCACTGACCTCTCTTCCCCTGTTAATGCAGGTAATTCCCAATTACAGGGGCAGCTGTTTATGCTGCAGAGTGGAGCATCTCTTATCTTAGTGACATTCATATGCAGTCACACAAAGTTAAAACAAACACTCAAGAAATTCTGAGTTCACTTAGAAAAAAACTGTGTACCAGCTCCATTTGCCTTTAACAACATTATCCTTTAACTGCAAGATACGTTACATTCTTCCTCACAAACAAAATAACTTTATAGATGTCTTGAGCTCTTACCTGGCTTTCATGGTCCTTGTATTCAAAAACTTACACTGTTATTGTGTTTACTCATGTTAAGCTCTTCTGAAGTAAACAAAGTATCACAATTTAAGCAGAAAATACTTCTGATTTAAATTAAATTTCAAGTAAAGAGACTGTATTGTGTGGAAGCACAAATCTAAAGATTCTCCTTGAACAACGCCTTCAGCTGCATTTCAGGTTCTCTCTTATGTGCAGGTTTTGTCTCGTAAAACAAAATGCTTCAATTTTATTTGGCTTTTGTTTGTTTGTACATTTTTGTTTTCCTTAAAGAAATAGAATTTGGCAAGAAAATACCTAGAGAAAGAAACACTTTGCTTCTATTTGTTCTATTTTTCTTGGTCAGGTATAGAAAGAGGAGAGCCTGAGGGATTTGGCCTTCCTTTCTCTGCTTTTATTCAATTATACTGAAACTGTGGCTTCACATTTTGGCACTAATTGAAAAAGACTCGCCTTTGTAAAGGCTTCAGGGCAAGCAGTTTTGCTGTTCTAACCATTTGTCATCTTTCCAATTTTATTTTACTTGACTTTGCAGAACAAAAATCAAATTGTGATCACAAGCTATCACAGTGCAAAGAACAAACTCTTCATCAAGGACTACGTACGCTTAAGCATGATAAGAAGCAAGAGCTGTTTCTGAACAGCATTCAGCTACAGAAGTAGCTCAGGATGGAGATTTCAAGATGCAAAACAGCATACAAACAATTTTCTGCAGCTACTGGTAATGTTTAATGATCAATCACACAACAAAAACAGCAAAAACAAGGAGATGAAATAACTACTTCATGAATAACCCACTATCTGAAAATTACTAACTCAAAACATATGAGAACACTAACACACTACCCAAATAAGAGTAGAATTAGTTTATTGTGTTCTTGTTTTTTTTTTTTTTAATTTTTTTTTTTTTTAAGTTCACATGTGCAAGTGATATAAGTACAGAAATTAAACCACTAAACTTCCTCTAGTTTAATCTGACTTCTATTGCCCTAGGTAAGAGGGTGAAGACAATACAAAGCTGCCTTGTTGCCTGCGTCTTGCTGATCATCCTGACACTCTTAGTAGAATGTCCTGTAGAGAACATTTTTAAGCAATAATCTTTCCAGAAATTCTCTTCCTCCATTGGAATCATTTTAGACATTAATGTTCTCCTCACATTAAGCCTTTAATGATCATTAAAAGTAGACTTTTTCACAGACTACTCAACAACAACATCTAAAAGAGATGTCTGACTCTATTCAAGTGATGCAAGGGCTGCTTCTCTCTTGACTATCTCAGTGAACCTGTTGGCAGTATGTGAGACATTCATCTATGCAAACCTAAAACTGAATTTTTAACCTACTACATACCGGATCTTGTTATATAGTTTAACAGACCTTAAATAATCCAAATTGATAAACTAAGTCTCAATTGTCATTAAGAAATCACCATGTATTCTTACCATAGAATGGCCTGGGTTGAAAAGGACCACAATGACCATCTGGTTCCAACCCTCTGCTATGTGCAGGGTCACCAACGAGCAGACCAGGCTTCCCAGAGCCACATCCAGCCTGGCTTTGAATGCCTCCAGGGATGGGGCATCCACAACCTCCTTGGGCAACCTGTTCCAGTGCCTCACCACCCTCTGGGTGAAAAAATTCCTCCTAAGATCTAATCTAAACCTCCCCTGTCTCAGTTTAAAACCATTCCCCCTTGTCCTATTATTATCCACCCTCGTAAACAGCCATTCCCCCTCCTGTTTATACGCTCCCTTTGAGTATTGGAAGGCCACAATGAGATCTCCCCAGAGGCTTCTCTCCTCCAAACTAAACAAGCCCAGTCCCCTCAACCTTTTCTTCTGATTTCTGAGAAAATGTAGAAACCTTACAAGGTCTGAAACTCAAAAGGCAACCTTGAGGAGACACCAAATCTGATATTAAAAACTTTTCCCTTTTCCAGGATTAGTTCACAGTTAGAAATAGCTTGACTCAGCAGATTCAGACAATTCAAAGGAAGAAGACAGCTATTCAGAGAAAACATGAAATTAAACTTCCTACTGACAAACAAAATTTTTCTTTCCATCCTTTCTCAGACCTGATTACGATATAGATGAATTAATGACTGGCAAGAGCAGGGAGAACTGAAGAAAGAATGACTGACTGTGGGCATTCTTCATCGCCCCAGCCTTTCTGAGAAGTTTATATGGACAATGATTTCTCCATTACCCCTTCACCTTGGTTACCCCTACCACAACACTCCAAACTAAGCTAAAATAATTACACAAGGATTACATCTCAAGAGCCTATGAACAAAATAGAAGATAACTATCAGTGCAGTTCCTTGCTGGCAGTTCTTACCCTACTATAACTTCCATATACCTTGATGCTCTAATTAGTACTAGTCCAGAAAGGAGCTCAGAGCTGTTTAAAATTTAAGACTGGAGATTCCTTTAATCTTTAACAGCATCTTGTGGGACTAGACACACAGCCTCTGGTATAACATCTTTCGGGCTAAACAATGCTCAGCACCGTCACTAGAACTCACCTGCTGGGGAAGTAAGGAAGAAGAGGAAGCACAGAAAGATGTTTTAGCCCCATTTTGAAGAAAAAGGTAAAGTATTTAATTGGCCGGAGCTTTCTCATCTCTTCCTCCATTTTCTTCTAAGCACATGCATCCTCTATTCCCTGGGCTGAACAGCTCACTGGCAATGCTGATGAATGCTGAACCAGCAGAAGAGCATTTTCTTTCAGATTTTATAACACAGCTACCTAACCTACTTTAGCCATGTCATTTACATAAAAATATTCAGCTATAACCTACATACTACGAGGAGAGATACAGGAGTAATACACCTCTACCCATAAAGAAAGGAATGAAATTGTGAAAGAAAGCATAAAGAAAAAAAATCTGGCAATGAAAATGTGCTGAACTCTGTAGTCTTAATCTTCGTATGTGTTTCATACCTTTAACACATTTTTCTTCCCCCCCCCTCCCTGTCCAAGATGAAGCAGTGCACAGTATCTGTACTTTTCAAGTCCCACTGTGCCAGCATCAAAATGAGAAGAAAAGAAGCTGGAACTGAATAGTGCAGGAAGGAGCTGACTGTGACACAGGAAAGGTAAAATTAATATTTTTCTGAGGCCTTCTAAACACGAACAAATCTGTCACTAGGAAATTAAGTACATTAGAGCACTCACCACAACAAACAGGTCTTGCATTTGGTATGCACATTGCTGCCAATTAAAAACTAGAAATAAGCAATTGAGAATTATCCCTTCCCCACCTCCTCCATCAGAGATAGAATGTAACAAAACATGCCTTTCTTCCCAGTTCCAAATTCAAGTCTGTGGCTCCCTCTAAGGGCTAAAACAAGCTGAGACTCAGGACAAACTTATAAAGCCGGCTGGAAGCCTATAGCACAATCTGCAGAGGGATCAGAATGTTTAGCAGATCATTCCCCTGAAGCTGCTATTCCATTACAAAGCATCACATAGAATAAGGATGAGTGAATGTTTTCCAGGCCTTCCTTCTCCAGATTGAGCTAGCAATGGTTTTTTTGGACTATGAACTTACTGTGTATGCTTATCACCTCTTCACTGGTTCAAGACTGGTATTTCTATGAGGCAATGCCATAGCCCCCCTAAAACTCCATCTTCTGCACAAAAAATAGACAATTCCAAAGATAGATAGCACTGCCAATAGGGAAGGAAGAGGGATGGAAACTAATCCAGAGAAAGCAGTCCATAGATACACTCTATAAAGTGATCTGTCATTGTACCACTTCCCTAGGGTTAATTCTGCACTCTGCGACACCACTTGGCCTTCAGAAGTCATCACATCAGTGATTTTTGCCTTGCAGCATAGCAATCCTACCGAGCAAGATTACCTCAGGCCTATCCTTTTGTGTTCTGTGCTACAGCTGTTGTATGCACAATTACACTGGAGCCCAAAATGCCTCCATGGTTCAGCACAATTTATCAAAGATTTGAGAAGCTGGGTAGAAAGGGCAGCACTCCAATTTTTTTTTTCAAATTGATAGTTGATATATGAAATTCTGACCTATGTCACCAGTGTCAGAGGTTAGTATGAGTTTGTCAACTTTCTTAAGCTTAGACTTGTTTTAACTATAACCCAATATAGAACATGGCGTGTTTATGCTATTAATACACTCACAACAGCAAGATGTATGAAAGACCTGTTAATTCCCATCACAGTTTTCCAACTGGAGAATGAAAAATCCCCACCAAAGTTATTCTGAGTGAAAGTTAATAAGGTATACCAAACAGAAAAAAGTCAAGGTTCTTTGAGAGAGTCACCCTAAGGTCTGCTGGCCTGCAGCAACAAAGCTCCCATCCCATAAGCCTAGCAGTGGAAAAATTTAACTCACAGGGTAGGGGCTAAAGAGGAAGGGAAAATGCACTGCAGTGAACCCAATCAGAGCTCTCAGTGCACCACTGTCCTCTCACTTGCACTGTGCTGTCTAATTCAGTTGCAGTTATATCTCATTTACAAAACAGTAACTAAGCTTTTCAGGTCAGCCCCTCAGCTCTGAGCAGGGTGTACTTGGTTGGCAGACAGCAGGTCCTGCTTAGGAAGCAATTAGAGCTCAGTAAGTGTCTGCAGGGATCTGTTCTGGCCTTAAGTAGACTAAAAGGCCCAAGGGCAACTGTCTCCAAGGAACATCTTAGTTAAAAATATATGCAGAACACAATGCCCCTTGCTCTCCTCTTTACACTTTCTTGCTTATGTCAGACTCCGATGTCACACCACGCTGTATTAGATGCAGCATGTGCTTCCCCTGCATGATGCAGTTCAGCTTCATGCTACTTAAGTACAAAATGCGTCAGTCCATCTGTTTCTCAGCAGAAGTCTCTGTAGCTGAGGGAGGCCATCCGTGGCTCTTCAAAGCAGAATAGGTTGCCTTTCAACTCAGGATTGATAGGCTTTTCCCAAGACCCTGCACATCTTTTCTTTTTCTGTAGTTACTTAATCACCTCTCTACAGTCTTTGTAATGAACTAGTAAACCAAGGTGGGCCTTTAAGTACAGACAGCCTCCTAAAAATACTGGTTTTGTCAGCTCTTCTCTTCCCTACCCCTCGGCACACACCTGGCTGCACAACAACAGGATACATTCCTTTAAGAAGGAATTTGGTATTCTCCTTCACATGAATTATTCACTTTGTGTATCTGCAAAGCCCAAGAGACCTTTGAATACCATGACCCAATTACAATATTAAATTATTCCAGAGTTTGGTACATGTTCAATGAAATCCATTACAATAAGCTACCCAAGAGATACCACATTCTAAATGATGTGAGTTTCTTCTCTCAGATATATATTAACTTTTGAAGATGTTTGCTAAATTCACCTTTTTCCATCTAACTGTAAATGCATCAAAATGTATCATGTGAGGCCTAATTTTCTTTAATATACTCCCTGGTACAATTTATCCGCATTATGTATAATGCAGCAGTCATATCATATCAACTTCTCATCATATTAGACACTGCATTATGGCAGCTAAATTGATTACTGGTATAATTGAAGGCCACCGGTAGGAGAATTTTTAATCATTTAAATGACTCATCAGCTTTACATATGCATTTTCTTGCCTTAGTGGCATCATGCAAGTGATTTTCCTGCAGGACATGGCATTTTGAAAATTTAAGCCACTTCTTATTCTTGTCATCTTTGCAGGCAATAAGATCCTACAGACTTACACAAGGCAATCTGGACAGGATTTCTTATAACCACGGGACTTTTGCTTGCAGGACTTGATCAATGTTTCTGATAGCACAAGCTAGCTGCCATTTGTGATGATTTCTGTTTGTTGCTTTTGTAATTTTTTTTAATACATATTTCAACATAAAAAGTCAGACTACTTCTTGTTTTCATATGTCAAATATAGCCACAAGCACTTTTTCATTGTATTATTCTTTAAAAGGCTGTGTGATTTGCAGCTTCACTTGCTGCCCATCCCATAAGAAAGAAAATCCTCTGCTACAAGATCCCTAGCTTTCTGCTGCAGGTCATATTCAGCCCTTTCCGTGTTTTGACACTTGGGTGCTGGGCAAAAGGGCAAAAGGTTTAAAAGACCAGAACCAAATTTAACTGAACATCGTTCTCTTTTACTTCGTAGCCTTTTTAAAACCTTCTCCATTCTCGTCATGGACTGTAGGACAAAGAACAGCTCAACATTGTTGGGACCTTTCTTCCTTCTTTTTTTTTTTTTTTTTTTTTTTTTTTTTTGGACTTTAATCATCTCCACAGTTTCAAGCTACAAAACCTGGATTAAGCCTGCTGAATCATTTTCACAATACAAGATTGAGCAGCTCTGGCATTCCTGCCCGTATTCCATTCGCTTGGCTGAGAAAACACACACTTCAAAGCTCTTAGCAAAATTAAGACAGATCCAAGTTTCACAATGGGGATGTGCCCCATCAGTCTCTTATGATATACATGTAAGGTAAAAAAAAAAAAAAAAATATATATATATATATATATATATATATATACACACACACACACATTTCTCCTCATCCTCTTTTCCCTCAGCATACTCTCAGTAACAACAGTTAACTCCTCAGCTTTTTCCAGCAGTGTCACTCAACGCGGTTCTTCACACTCTTATTTTTTCCTTTCTTCCAAACTTCTGCACTGGGTTCCCCACTGCTGCTTTCTGTGCTAAGCCTCCAGCCACTTTTGACAGCTTCCTTCAGAGAAAGAGGACCAGCTCATGGAAATTCCCCCAGAACTTCTCACTGCAGAAGAGGTTTGTGCTATCCCTGTAGCATCTCACTTTGACTCTAACTCAACAGAAGGGTGAGCTTTGTCTACATTCCCTGTGACTCAAAGATGCATAGGTTATACACTGTGTTACATAACATATATTGTACAGCACAAGTGCAAAATGACTAACTTACTCACATGACTGAGGAAGTTTTTGCTACAGAAATTCTTGCCTGGAAAAAACTGTCACTGTTCTACACAAGTTAGTTCCCATGAAGGGACAATGTTGGCCAAATTCTCTAGCCATTCTTGAGTGAGAATGAATTCAAACAGGCGATGGCTAGTGGTCCAGGTCCCTTCTCTCCTTTCACTAAGCCATATTAAGCCACCTACACATCTGAAGAGGATATCCTGGGATTCCCCAAAATAAGATTATATCCAATTGCCAAACAAGATTATTTCCATGTGTTCATCTTAAAATTCTTTAAGTACCTATGTAGCTTATCATAGGGCAGTAAGTATGCCACCCAGGAAGGAGATAATACACTATTACTGTTCCACATTTCTCTCCTCTCTCTATGCTACCTATATGGCTCCTCAGCAGTTCAAATCTCTTTCATTTTCTGTCAAGTACAGACTGACAGAAGCTGCTGTCAGCCAACCTCAGAGATCTGCAGGACAGTTAGCAGGTTAGCTGCTGCACTTCAGTTATAAGAATTTGCTGCTACCGTGAGCATATTCTGTTCTTCAGAGTTTTCTTCTGGCTGTAATGGCTACAGCCTCCAGCTCCCAGTCACACACAACTGCCTGCAGGCACAATCCCATTACAGATGGAATGACTGGAACTCCATGATGCCTTTTAGCATGGCTGGTTTGGCTCCTGTTTTCAGGAACCCAATGGCTCATAACAAATTTTACACACTATCAGTAGTTGCCATCCTACTCAATCCTGTCTTCTCTTCCAAAGGCCTCTTACCAGAACTGCACAACTGAGTTGCTCAGAGATCTCCTCCATCCACGACACCTTCGCTAACTAACTCTTCTGTTCTAAACTACAAAGAAACTTATCTTTTTACCCTTACCTTTCTTTCAGTTTATTCTAATATCTCCAAAATCCTGGTCAGGATGGCACACAATCTTATGACCATTTTCTCTGTAGCTCACTGTGTATTCACAAGGCTGGCCCTCCCATAGAAAATGGTCTTAAACCACCCTCGAGAGCACTTCTACCTTTCAGCTATAACTATGAGGCAGAGGAGCTCATTCACTCCTCATGAGAGCAGACAAGTAGATCAAATTAGTTGATGGAAGGGGAGGCATCAGAGTATTCAGTCATTCCCAAAGTCTCAAAATCGTTAGCATAAACAGCCATCTGGCTCCCAGTCTGAAATATCAAGGTAGATCTGGTCCCTCCCATTTGATGCAATGTGATTTTAACATTAATACTGTTGAGTTTGAACTGAGCCATCCAATAAGTTATATCTTACTGATACAAGCAGCAACTTTGAATACATTATCCTGATGATTATCAGTCTCATAGTGAGATTACTCATAAAGCTAAAGCCCAACTTATCAGCCAGTTTTTCATTTTTCTCCACTGACTCCACAACCAGCTCTTTGCAAACCAAATTAAGCATGATACCTGAGTGCTAGAGTGCTCCAGTAGTTCCTGTGAAGTCAGTCCATTTTCTCCAATGGAATTCAAAGAAGTCATAGAACTGTTATTTCTAGCCTTGGGAACAAATGTTGCATGGATAACTGGGTGATTTTTTTTAATGGTCTGTGATGATCAAGATGATCTAACAGTGCCTTCTGACTTATTTACTGTGAATCTATATACTCACCCAGGAGTCAGACAGACTGTTCCCAAATGGAGTTGTCACCGAATAGCACAAAGGACGACTTAAACATGATAGCTGCCAGAAGGCACCAGAGTAATGCAGTACATGGACTAATAATTCTATTCAGTCTTTACTTTGATCATACAAAGTAATAATCCTTATAATCATAATAACCATTAGAGAAATGAAAACAAAGCAGCCTTCTATCCCTCTCCAGGATTTATTGGATTTGCTGGCAGCTTTGTCACCAGCAGAGTCCTTCCTTTGTTGGCCCAGCTGTTAATGAAAATACAGACAGAAGCAAGCACTTAACTTGATACAGTAAAAGCAACACTACTAAAATCAATGGAATTAGCTAAAGTGTGCAATATTAACCAGCTTTGTAGGTCACTGAAGAATTGCCATCAGACACTATTCTTTGATGAAAAGCTTAGGAAAAATAAGCATATATGTTGTTAGAAGCTGCAGGGAGCATATAGCCAGCATAGCAAACTTCCAGGAGGCTCTCTGTCCCGCAAGCTGTGTAACTCCATAGTCTCTATAAAATCTTCAGAAGTATATAAAAAAAAAAATATCAATAAACAGATTGGCTCAAGGCTGAGATCCAAGACATCAACAGGATGCTGTAAACAGGTGGCTTCTTAGGCAAAGATATTCATATATCCAGGTCTCTTGAGGCCACGATTAGCAAGTAGAGCACTAAAGCAAACTTGAAGCTTCCCTATGTTACACAGCTACTTGAACTGTCCCAACTTCGCTTCAGACCTCTCCTACAAAACTCTACACAAGGAGCTGAAGACTTGAAGACCTAGATATTGTCAAATATCCTTTATTTATTTTACTTTATTTACTTCAACTTCCTCTCGTTTTGATTCCAAACATGTTCTGAGGCTGTATTTCCTTTAGCTTTTATCATTGTTACCAAAATGCTGCATTAGAACTTTTTATTTTCAGAAAATAAAATACATCATGGAGAAACATGGACAATATTTGCATTCTTTACAAGTGAAACTACAGACATTCATCACATGGAACAGAACTCAACAGCCTATTCAGGAGAAAACAAGCTGCAGGATGATGCAGATGTTTGATATAGGAAGTAATTTTAAAGTCAGAGCTGCATTAAAAACAGAGTGGAAAAGGAAGAGCTAACAGTATTAATAACTGAAAATAAAATTAAGGAAAAATAAGGTATCCTAGATTAGTAAGGTGAAACCTCATGTTTTACCATATAAAAACAATAGTCTGGAAAAGCAACATAGAAAATCTTCTGCTAAAGGGATTCATTTGTGGCTTAAGGATGACGTGCTGGTAAGGTAGAAACTCTGAAACTGGAGTTGAAACCAAGGGCCAGATTTAATGATGAGGGCCTTCCAGAAATTGATGAAATTTCCAGATTTATGTCGAAGTAGCTCACACCATTAATGGCACCTGATCTTGTAAGCAGACATTTCATGGTCTTTGGTTAACGTTTAATAAAGCACCATATACTGGAGTATGTTTCCGTCTTTATATACTCCTTTATCATATAAGCATTGTAAATCAATATATATACGTATAAGCAACTCCACTATAAAAAAAGAAACCTTATCATCACAAACTTTTTATATCTAAAAATATGTTGTCATCACTGATGTGGAACGAGATGAAGAAAGTCCACAGCAACCTCAGAATACAGGCAGTTCTCAGTAACATAAACACTTGCACATATTCTCTTCTTGACATTTCTTTTCCTGAGTTCATGCGCACCAGGAATAAAGGAATAAATCTTTCTTGTGGATTTACAATGCATCTTACAGGCTACCCTGTATCTTACAAAGTCAGACATTCCTGCAGTTTCAATCATGCCACATGCCCTCTTTTAAAAAACCTGCACTGACTCCTAATGCAAATTCTTAGTTTTCAAGGAGGTTTTCAGTACCATCAGCATAATATGCAAGCCCTTTCCTCCAAAGAAAGCAGCTACCGAATAGCTTTATTACTCATCAGATATCTGTTCAAGAACAGGCAATCCATACGTGAAATTATTCAGAAGAGTATTTCATCAGGACTCCGTAAAACACCACAAAAAAAACAACCAAGGCTGGGTTCACTTTAACTTCTAGATTTCTGCTAAATCCAGCAGCTCAATCCTCCAACATCCCTAGCAAGAACTACAGTCAGTTCTTACATGGCTGAGCTGTATGATGTTTGCTGGCCTGGGCTGGCCCTGCCTTCTCAGCAGGTGCTCCATCACTGGTTCAGGCCATGATTTAGCATTTCTAGTACAGGTCTAAATACATATATCAGACATTCATTGCACTGGCCATATTATTTAAGTCTTTGAGGTACCTGGATGAATTTTCATTCAATCCCTACTCTCAACAGATATCAATCTGAATAGAATCTGCCCATTTCCACACCAGCTTTACCCGCATAGCTGTATTTGTGTACGTGGTCTTCTAATTGAAATCCCAGGGTTTCCATTCCGAGATGTCACCACAGGGAAAGATTATTTTTGTGGAAACCAAAATACACCAAAATAAGAAAAAGAGATGTCAAAACCTCAACAAAATATCTAAAACCAAAGTGGTGGTGTGTTGGCAGCTGCTACTGTAACTCATGTTATGAGGCAAATAATTTTCTTCCTGAACCAGGCAAGATGAATGAAAAAATCTATAGCTAATTTAAAATTTGCTAGGTATGCAAAACACATAAAACATCTTGCAAATGCAGAGTAGATAAGAGATTTGCTCAGTAAGCCCCCAGATCATTGCCAATATGACATTTCCCAGTTTCAGAAATAGCTAGGAAACCCAGGGAAAATTGAATGCACACTTATTTCTTGTTTGTTTGTTTGTTTGAAGAAACTATATCACGCTCAGTCAGTGACAACACAGAATTTCATCTATGCAGTATATTATAGTCGTAGAATCAAGGAATGGAAATCAGTATCACGTTCACAACTGTAAGGGATTCCCAGGCAAAGGAGGCTGCTCAAGTTATTAATTGCACTTTTCTTTGGTCACACAGATGCACAGCTCGTGTGCCAGTGAGCAGAGCACATTAAGATTGCGTAGGTTTTAACTCCCTTCCTGCAATTCACAATTAGATTTCTAATTCACTGTGAGCCAGTTAATTTTCTGCCTAGTCAGTTCAGCCTCAATGTTCCAGGGCGTGAGGAAAAGTCTTATCCTTGTTATAGGGATGGGCACACTAAAGGCTGAGAAGAAAAGCATTTTTCCACACAGCAACATCAAGAGCAGCCCTGAATGTGCCTCTCGAGCAGCCTGACAATATGCACCTCCACTACTCCTGTGCCCTGTAAGGTCAGGACCTGGCTCCACACACAGAGAATTAGAGGTTTGCTGGGGGGGGGGGGGGGGGTCTCAAAGGGAAGTTCTAGATCACCTTATTTCCAATCCTTTCCACATAGTTTACTGAAGCATGACCACAGGCTCCAGCTCTGTCCTCTGATGTTCTCATCCTCCACTCTAACTCCTCTGCTTTCCCTTCTGTTTCCTTTGGTTTATTTTCATCATAGTTACAGAAATAACATCGTGTTAAGTGAGTAAGCCAATGACAACTCCTCTACTAAAAGTCTTTTGATTTTCCCAAAATAACTGCATCTACTAGACCTGTGAACCAGACTAAAATATCCTTTCATTCGTATTCAAAGGCAGAGAAGAAAAATGATATCATACCTGAAAACACGGTATTCCCTGTGTAAAGAGACCTTCTCAGCAAGTCTGCTGGCATCCTGGTGTAATGACCAACACAGGTATATGTTGCTGACTCTCTCCTGAAGATACAATCCATTCATCAAGAAGAACACTCATATTTATTCTAGATCATTCCTTTTATCTTTGTGAATATTTTAACTTTCAGAGTGCTGTTCCACAAATCTAGATTACCACCTGTCTTATTTTGCTGTAATCTATGTAACTGATTAGTTTGCATATAAAAATCATAGTTCGTTTGGACAGGATTTCCATATCTGGCTGCTTGTCAGTGCTTTGTGCAGTATTATGAACCTGTTTTCCCATTAGCATTCTCTGCAGCAAGTTGATGAATAACACTGTAGATGAGTTTATCTGATGTGATTTCTTGTATTCATCAACTTACTGTGCACCTCATTTTGTTTCCTTCAGTTTTTACAAAGGACAGGTGTTATTTTTCCCCCTATTATGACTGTTTTATATCTATCCATGAGTGTGATATGTTACCTGAAATGTTTTAAAGTTTCCCATTAACTTCAGAAGGCACTGGAACCGGCCGCTATGCAGGCTGAATGCTTCTGGCATATGTAATGCCACAGCAGCATCACTATCTACTTCTCCCTGTTGTACTTTGTATTTTACTTCCTTAAGGGCTTCCCCCTTTAACATGCCTGCCCACACAATGCAAGCAGTTACCCTCCTCCCTTGCCTTTCAGAAGGGTCATAGCCTCTGCCCACACTGACAGCTTGTGACCCCAAACACAACAGCAGTACCTGAAAGATAGCCAAAACTGGTCATGAACCAGTTCATCTTGTAAATCCCTGAGCAGGCAGAAAGTCTCACTGGGTTGGAACAAACAGCTTACTCCATGAGTGATCTTGGTCCTTCTTAAACAATCACCAAACACATGTGCTTAGAAGAACTTCTTTACTGTTAGAGTGACGGAGCATTGGAACAGGCTGTCCAGAGAGGTGGTGGAGTCTCCTTCTCTGCAGATATTGGAAACCCGTGTGGATGTTCACTCATGTGACCTGCTGAAGGGAGCCTGCCTCAGCAGGGGAGTTGGACTCAATGATTTCTGAAAGTTCCTTCCAACCCCTACAATTCAGTGATTCTGTGCTGTATTCCTCCATTCTCTGTGGAACACACTTTTCCCAACTGTGACAATGCAAACAACTGATACGTACACAACCAGTTTCCCCTGTTAAATTTAACGTAGATATCTTTACCTTAGGATTTTAATTTTCCATTTGCAGCTTTGCAAGATACCCCATTATGACTGGGGGGGGGGGAGGGGGAAATGCATTCTGTTTACCCTCCCCCTCACAGCCAAACAGACCAGCTTTTTAATTACCTAGGAAGAGAGTCAGGAAAAAGTCCCAACCTCCTTAACAGGATCCTCAGGCTCCAAATTCATTATCAGATTGCCTTCCATCTGTAGCAGCCAGCGATTTCAACTCCAGCGTTATAACCACCACAGTCATCACAGCACCACAGTGCAGTTAAGTTTTACAGCACTAAAGACTCAGAGACCAATGCTAAACCCGCTGCAATACATCGTGCCACACTGGGAAGCTCAATCTGCTTGTTGGAGCAATCTTTAAATAGCATTAGCAGGCAGACAGCATTTCTTCAAACTCACGCTACAGCAACGCCAGGGGTTGTACAGGATCCTGAGGAGAGCCATCCTGTAACTGGCTTGTATGTTAGAAGCCCAACTCTCAAATAGAATAAAAAGGGCTGAAAAAAGGCAACAGAAACAACGTATTTTTTTTAACTATTGCTTAAAATATATTGTTATGTTCTCTTTCCATAACAACTACTCTCCCCCAAACGCAAAACATTTTAAACACATCCCACTTGATCAAAAACAGTGAGCCAGAAATGGCAACTTCAGGTTCTAACGTTATCGTTACGAAAGATAAAAGAATACTTCCATATGCTTCTGTCACACAAACTTGAAAGGAGAGTGCAAAGCAGAAGTTATAACAAAACAAGTTTGGATCAGACTTTTTCAAGTGCTCGGCTCCCACCAGGTGAGTTTCATGTGTTGATACAACTTGGCTGGACTTCAGAAAGTGCTTCAGGGAACCAAACACTTCTTAAAATGGCCAGTGTACTTAAATGCCAATAAGGCATCTGGACTGTCTTGAAAATCTGTCCCTTACTAGATTCAAAAATCACTTTTACTGAATGACAGCAAAGAGAAATTCACTATAAATTATACTGAAAACCTGAAAGGTTCTTTCCCAGCATGATAATTGCTGTGTTTCCATTTCTGTTAATGACATCTAAGAACTGGAAACACAAGCGGTGGTGGAGGATTAAGTAATTATGGAGTATTAGATGCATTTGAAAAGCAGGGTCACAGAAAAGAGAAGGAGAAAAGAGTGAAGCGTGCTGCGGGCTGCTCATCAGCAGGAAAGCTATAAAATATCACCCTTATTCACAGCTTGCTGGTTGTAAAGGACAAAGACTCACAGCACAGACCAACTATTCTCTATTGTCCCCACCCTGGAGAGCTGCAGCTTTTATGGGTAAGTAAAGCTCTTGTTAACTATAGATAGATACGATCTCTAAGACACGATTAATTTTCTCTCTCATACAGGATCTGCAAATATATGTGCTAGAAATAGGAAATAAATTTAGGGTCATTTAAATATAGAAGTGCAGCTTGACAATAAATGCAGTGCTGTAGGTGACCTGAAATCTTGTGTACTATTTCAAACAATGCTTTACACTTGAAGTCACATGAAAACTAAGGTTTGTTTAAATTACACCAGAAAATCATGAGGGTAATGAAAACTGAAGAAGGCACTGGAAAATGATGACTTCTTATGAACGTAAGTATTTTGAGGGGAATTAAAATTTGTCATTCTCTATTGACAGTACAATGTGCACCAAAGCAAAGCTGCTCACATGGCTCTTATTCCGCTCTGTCAAGCAGTACTGACAACACAGAAGATGCGTTTATACAGGCAGGCCTATGAATGCTTTGCTATGACTCAACTCTTAACCTAGATACAGACTGAGTGTAAGCCTTTAAAGATGATCATTCCATAAGAAATTAATGACATGCAGGCTGGATTTAAAATACAACTCTGAGATTTTAGTTTTCGTTACTCTCCAGATAATCAAAAAGTTTCAGGTAACTGGATCAAAGGGTTCAAAGCCTTCTACCTTCACTCACATGATGGTAACTTACTCCACAATTAGATCCCATGACATCAGCAGAACTAATCTTAGTATTACTCAACATGTTTAAAGGTGAAATAATCTGCCTCTAAGTGGAGTATGACAACTGAGCAGCTTTCGATAATAACTATCTTCCTAGGCAATTAAGTAATTGCTCAAGTGAAGTCAAAATCTCAGTAGTTTTGGGACGCCGATAGAGCACAGCATAATATTAAAGGGCCATAAGCACTCAGAAGAGATTCAAGTTACCTAGCATATGCTGCAGCTGTTGTAGACGTGAAGTCTAAAGCTGCATCACAACTAAATGCGTGCACTGTTGTATTTCTTTCATTAGTTCATCCATTTTTTTCTCAAGGTGTCAACATGTCTGAGCGTGCTCCCTTTCAAACAGCACTGTTTGATATAATCACTCTATTACTCCCAGAACAGCTACTAGCAGCTCCCGGTAGCAAGTTCCCTGCAGAGCTTGGGAGCTACATGCCAGCATCCTGTATGCCCAGGCAATGCCAACCCTCTGTGCAGCAGAGCTCAAACCATTCATACAGCAGAGTTAACTGCAGGCAAACGTATTTTAGTTTAAAACAAGAAAAATTATCCAAATCAAATTTTCAAAAGTTAGGACAGCCATGTCTACCTACATGCCTTTAAAATCTGACCCTTCTTGTAGCACTGGTAACAAGCACAAAATTAATACTTGATAGGAACCAATCAAGTGATGTATCAATAAGCAGATACTGCTGAGCAACTCAGGGTTTGGAGCAGAGGCTTAAAATACAGGGCATGCATAATAGCAATGCCTTACTTGCACTAAGCACAAATAGATCTTCTAAGGCCATATTTTTTAAAATGTATTAGAGCTCAGAATGCTCCTTTTTCATTATGTGGTATCTTACACTGCATAAAAAAAATGCCATCTTCTGCTACTAACTTGGAAAAAGAATATTCTTAGCATGTCCATCACATGATCTACCTCAAGTGTATCTTCCAAGGGTCTCCTTTACATCCCTATGGAGAGTACAGTGGGGTCAGGTTCATACTGTAATACTGAGTACTCCAAAAGCTTCAGATAATGCCCATAGAAAAAAAACTGCCAGAATTTACACAAGTTGCCACTGGAGTCTTTTTTATTCTGGGAACCTCTGAGACTAATAAGAAACTATGGTAACTGCACTGTAGGCCATGTTAGGTGGAACTCCGACCTTCTCGAGGAGTTCAGAGACAAGAGTCTCCTCTCGCAATGTGATTTTGCAGGTCTTGGTGGAGGACCATAGGAAATCAGACATACCAGGTGCAAATAAAGGATGAGGTCCAGGCAATGGAGTGTGGGATCTTTTTGTCCCATGCCTGTTTAAGTAGAGTCCACGCAGAGAAGCCCAGTTCGTGCCTTTGCTATGTTCCCCAGCATATGCTCAGATAGCTCTCAGGCTATTCAGTTTCCTGACTGGTTCCCCAGTGCTCCCGCTAACATCTCTTTTCCAGACCCTATGTAACCATGTTGTATTCACTGCACATTAACATGATCCAGCAATGCTCATATGCCAACCAAAACATCCACAAGCCAAACAGGTGGCTTTGAGACCCATCCTTGTGGACACCTGGCCTGTGTGCACTGCCAAGCCAAGGAAGAAATTCTTCTACTAGTTAGGTAGGCAGGCAGCCGGATAGCAGGAATAGCAAACCTTTTGAGATGCTCAGCCTACCACTCCAAAGTCACCTCCAGCACTGGCCAGCATCTTTTCTCATGACAGCACATGATGGGGTTGCACAGTAATGACTATGTTCATCACTGTTGCGCATCTGTGGTCTCTAATTCCACCTACACTCCCGAAAAACTGTTCAGCAGGAATAGTTGTAGGCTGAGCTGATGCTTTGATATCAGTGCAAAGGCTTGTTTATTCACAGCTGTTCTTTTACCCAGCTGAAAAAAAAAAGAAAAAAAAAAAGAAAAAAAAAAACTTGCAGGAGTTGTCAGCCAAAGGAAATTAGTGTTTTCTCTGCTGTGAAGTCTAATTGGTTTTTCCTCTACTGACAGCTCTTCAAGCTAAATTTAGTGAGCCAGGGAAATTAGATTGAATGCTATTTGGCCGAGATTATGGCCTACTTCCCATACACGTCGTGACCAACAGAAAGGGCTCCTTTAATTCACTTTGTGCTGCAAGACTACAGATGCAAGCAAACAGCAAGACCATAATGTAAAGTTAAGCCAGTTAAGATTTATAGAAACTGTGACCAACAGTACCTTTACAGACCAACATCACTCATAACCAATTCAGAGAGCTAGGTTTCAGGGGGCTAGCGAGATAGAAATGAAAGTACATTCATTTCCATAAATGAAATCAGTCAATTTATATTCAGCTGTCACCATTTGTCCTATTACTTCTCAGCTCATACTGCTGAGGAGTCAAAATGCACGTTTCTCAGCTCTGACAACTCACCTCACATTTGACAGTATTTGGTGAAATCAGCCCCGGCTGGAACTGAGCCCCTAAGGAAAAAGCCACATTTTGATTTCAACCAGCAAGCTTTCTGACCTTGTTTACAAAGAAAAAATCACAGAATGTGACCCAAATACGAACTGCTGCTCGTGCAGGTGAAATATTTTTAGATGCATCACGCGCTACTTTTTAGGTGTACTGCTCTTTACTTTTGAGCATAGCATATTTGCTCCTGTTCCTTCAAGTCTGACTAGTAAACCTGCATGCTAGCATTGCATACCTACTTTGTGTAAGGGGTCAGGATACCTGGAAGCTCAGGCTCAAGATCAGCATATAAAGCTAGCGTAACAAACAGACCTACTCCTTCAGCACTGTATCATACTTAAATTATCAAGAATGTAGAAATGTCCATCCTTGTGCACAAACTTCAAACATTTTTATTGTTTCATATTCAAAGTGAATTTTCTTCCTGTTTTCCAGCCCTCAAAACGGGAATAAGTTTAGCAGACTTCAACTAAGAAGCTTTTCATACTGTGGGTCATCCCTCCAGCACATATGTTCTCCCTGACTGCACTTGGCTGGCTTTCTTCTGACTTATCTCACTGATCTGTTTCAGGTTATCCTAGGATAAACAAACATACTCTTCCTCTTAGCTGTTTTCAGATAGGGTTCTGAAGCCATTCTTCCTGAAGGCTCCACAGTGCACATCAACCATAAGCCTTTAGCATTGGTTACCTGCCCCTTGCCAGCCTCAGAGCCATCCTCCCACCCTTCCTGTATTCCCTCCTCAGTCAAATTCAATTATCCAAAATCCCCTTTTTTTCTCCAGAAAGAAGGGTTGGATTTTTTCCTGTTAATCTCTGTTTCAAAATCAGCTGTCATTTCCCTCAACAACATGTTTGTTACCATGCACTTGCAGCTTTGTGCTTCAGACACTGCACTGTAAAATTCTGTGCTTTGACCATTGCCACATAAATCATGCAACATTCCTACATCTCTAACTGTACACATTTTCAAGTTCAACACTCACGTTTTCCTCAAGAACTACACTTTCTGCAGACAGACTGCAGGCCCAACAACAGATAAACAAAACCAAACCCCACAGAATAAAGGCTGAGTGGTTGTAATCAACAGCTCTCAGAGAGAGTGAGGAATAGTTCAAGGCCAGACGATGCACATATTGTAGACACACCAGCAGCGCAGTAAACTCCCTCTGCCCCTCAGCCCTGTTCAATGCTCTCCTGCCTAAGAGATTGGTGCTTAGGTGTTAAAAATCCAACACTCCAAACATTGCAACAAGATGCCGACCCACTCGTGTTCATTATCTTGTTTTTTCCACTTTTTACTGCTAGATGTTCATGTAATTCTTGACCTCAAGAAAAATATTCAGCTTCTTTCAGACAATCAAGGCATGTGCCTAACCCAAATAGCCATATTTAATGAAGAAAAACTGTATCTTTAGGGATTTCAATCTAGGCTGCAAAGGAGGATTTGGGCTTCTTGCTATTAGAAGTGGTATCAGAAGGATAGATTTAAATTTCCAGTTAATGGTAGTGCCTACTACTTCCTCTGTGTGGCACGCAGTCACATTTATGGGAGATTCTGCATCTCCTACAGACCAGGCATTAGTTCAACTGTTACAGGAAAGAATATTAAAAAGTCACTGTGAGAAAATGGAGGTTTAAAGCTACATAATTTAGCAGGCAACTAGGAAAGCAGGTATGTTTTCATTTTTAATTATTCAACTGCTAGAAAGACCCATCTACTATTTACTAGCTTTATGACTTGAAATTTCCATTTCTTCAGGACTCCTCTCCTGTGCCTTTCAGCTGCTCTTGACCTGCAGCACTGCAGCACTCCAACAGTTTATCAACATGTACTCCTAGCTCTTATCTCTTGCACAAGATATCATTTTAGTTAATCATAGAGACTTGCGTTCTCTGCACCAATGATAAAGTATACTTTCAGAAAAACCAGAAGAGGTCAAATGACGATCTAAACAGGAGTAAAAAAGTTAAGCTCCATCTCTCTCAAACCAGACTTACTTCGTAGAACTCATCACCGGTCTATATTCTAGCAGCAGAAGTACGAGTAAGTTTAAAGTAAAGACACTAATGAATTTTTTAATTAATCATCTACTACCAGAGATATACTACATTGAGTTAAAAGGACTTCTGCTGTACAAAATTACAATGCCTTCATGTTACAGAAAAAAACATTAACTTACTTCACAGCATTGAATAATAATCAAACTCAGTGGAAAAATCTTCTGTAATGAATAGGTTGCTCCAAAAGTAATTCCTCCTCTTTATTTCCATGGAAACAACCGATGGAAAAAGTACAGTTAAAGCTGTTTGATAGAGCAAATTCTCAGCTTGAAAACAGTTTTTCACAGAATCACAGAATTGTAGGGGTTGGAAGGGACCTCCAGAGATCATCGAGTCCAACCCCCCTGCCAAAGCAGGTTCCCTACAGTAGGTAGGGAACACAGTCACTGCCATTAGCTAGGCATTTTTGACAGCAATGAACAAAAGCCTGCATGCTGTGCTCATACTGAACCTGCATCAGCAAAAGTGACCCACTGTCATCACTACTGAAATGGACAACCCACCACCTCACTGTGCTCACTTGCCTTGTTCGGTCTGCATACATGTTCAACAAGTGTTGATGAATACCAGTGGGTGCCTTTTTTTCCGCATGGAGGAATTCAAAGACACGCTGTTGTTTCATGCGTACTTCCATATCTGACACCATTCTGTCACCAGATCCCCTCTCAGCTTTTATTTCCACAGGCTGAATGGACCCAGGTTACTCAGCCTTTCCTCATGGAGAAGATGCTCTAGGCCCTCCATCATCTTCGTGGCCCTCTGCTGGACTCCTTCTAGGAGATCCCTGTCTTTTTTGAACTGGGGAGCCCACAACTGGATACAGTGGCATAAATGTGGCCTCACCAGGGCAGAGTAGAGGGGGAGGATCACCTCCCTCGACCTGCTGGCCACACTCTTTTTAATGCACTCAAGGATACGAATGGCATTCTTGGCCACAAGGGCACACCGCTGGTTTAAGCAAACCTGTTGTCCATCAGGACCCCCAGGTCCTTCTCTGCAGAGCTCCTCTCCAGCAGGTCATCCTCAAACCTGTACTGATGCATGCAGTTATTCCTCCCCAGATTCAAGACTTTACAATTGCTCTTGTTAGACTTCATCAGGTTCCTCTCTGCCTAACTCTCCCATCCATCCAGGCCTTGTTGAATGGTAGCACAGCCTTCAGGTGTACCAGCCAATCCTCCCAGCTTGACATCACTGGCAAACTTGCTGAGGATGGACTCTAACTCTTCACCCAGATCGTTGATGAAGATGCTGAACAAGATCAGACCCAGCACTGACCTCTGGGGAACACCACTAGTTACAGGCCTCAGTTTCCTAAGATTCACAGGGGCCCAATTTTCAAGCCTGTCCAAGTCCTTCTGGATGGCATCCCTTCCATCATATCAACTGTGCTACCAAGCTTGATGTCTTCAGCAAACTTGATCACACAGTGCACTCAATCCCACTGTCCGCCACAGTCACACAATCACCCACACAAAGATGCTGAAGAGCACCAGCCCCAAGACGGACTCTTCAGGACACAACTAATCATCCATCTCCACCTAGAGATTCCTCTTCCTACTACTACCTCACTACTTGAGGACTTTCTAAATTGAACTTGTGTTGGGACTGACTTAGCAGTATTATCTGGGGATCTGTAGAGCTCACACCACATCTCACGGCTCTAACCCCATAGCAGAGGCCAGATAAAAACCCTTGGATGCAGTAGGCTTTCTGCACTATTGTTTCTGCTCTGTGACCAAAAAGCCAATTCCCACAGCAAAAGTGTGATGCCTATGCCTCTACTCAGTAGCTGGTGCACTGATCTGCATGAATTTACCTAGCTCATCAACTCAGAGGAAAAAAATAAAAGAAAAAAAAAAAATCACACTTTTTGTATTTCAGCCGCCAGAGACATTCAGATCCTACAGGTCATCAGCAATAAAAAGCAAGATCAGTGTTTTCCAGATCAGAGCTCAAGTGCATTTCCCCCCAATACACCCAACTGCTGTTAAGGCTGATCAGCAGCATTTTAATGAAAAAAGTTGATTCAAGAGAATGAAGTGATTTCTCAAGAATACGTTTATTTTACTGAACCCCCCCTCCCCCCCATAGAGTGTGGGCAGGCTCCCAGGGCCCGCCAGCCCAGCCAGCCTCTACAGCCCACTGCCAGCTGGGGAAGAGGATTTGTAAAACTGAAACAAATTGTTCTCTTCTGCCTCAAGTTCCACAGTGTCAACATTCTGCTCCAGCAAGGGATGAAATGAAATGTCATCAAGCCAAAATTTTCCACAGTACAGAAATGCCCTTTTCTGGCCAATTCTAGTTACAGACTTCATGTATGCTGCTATTATTGCCTCTTCACAGAACATCTGTGTTTTACAGCACCTGCCTCCTAATTCCACAATCAGAAGCATGACCTTCAAGGCAATGAGAAAAGCGTGTTGGTTAAACAAGCTTTGATAAGTAACATACAACATGAGAAAATTCTGAGCATGTGAGGAGAGGGCTTATTATTTAAGACTGTTAACAGTTCAATATCGCCTCCTGCAAGACTTCTATAAAAATAGCTTTCTAATAGGCAAGCTGGTTCTGCTGCTTACAGTACTGATTTTACAACACAAGAGACAAAGCAGATGGGTTATTTTTCAAGGACTTCATCTGTCATCATGCGTGTGGTGTTGCTCTATTGATCTGTTCTCTGAAGGAATAACAAAGCACCTGGATTTCTAATTACCATTATTCCAACCTAATGAGCCACCAGTAACGTAGATGATCCCCTGCTATTTGTAAAACAACCTCTCACTTAGGAGATTTGGTTGACTTTTCACATTTCTAAATATCGTAACTCCACTCAAAATTTAGTTGAAAATATCATTATTACTCTCATTGGATGAGTGCTCAAAGTTACTTACCTCTTGCTAACACATTCTGTGTCACCATAAGGAGCAACTCATACAGTTCAGTAGATCGTTTACTGTCACAGGCTCCGAATTTATTTCGTGCTGCACTACCAGAAGTTGTAGCCTCCTACTCAACAGACACACTTTAACATGAAAGCTGACTCAACTGTCAGGTTGCCCAGGTGGTATTACTTGATTTTGTAAGAAAATGGCTTTCTATACATACTTGATCCACACAAAAACCTTTATTCAACAAATTGTAGTAGCAGAAGAAGCGAAACTAAAAGCGAAACCTGTAGTTAATGTTAATTTTTCAAGCAGGTCAAAAGAAACTATCCTTGTTGTACAGACATGAATTCTAGGTTTTTAAGTCCATTTCATCAATAAAAAGGCAACAAACCCAAAGAATTAATTTTCTTTACAACACTGATCTATCAATTTTATGGCATATTCCCTTTTGCACACAACTTTGAAAAAAGCCAAGAAAGGACACAAATAGTTACTTTCAAATACAGCACCTCTCCAAGAGACATCAATATCTATAGCCTCAGTTTCTTACTCAGAAAAAACAATTATGAGATATCTTCCCTACACAGATTTTTAACCTGATGAATGCAGTCATTTTTCTGGAGATGGCATCTTCAAGGCACAGCAAACTAAAACTGTTGTTCAGAAACAATTGCTTTTAATTAAGCCAAAAAAATTTTACTTCTCAAAGGATAGCAACAACATTTAATCATGTTCCAATTTCCTTCCCTTTCATTCCTCATTTTTTCAACAGCTCAAGACACTACTGGTTCCTCAGAATAAGTTCAGTTCCTGCCTATCTTAAATTCATATATTTTAATTAGAAACAAAACAAAAATCTTGCATTAATTAATAGGCACTTTGAGGAGATAGGAAATAGTGAACTATTAAAAAAAAAAAAAAAGATGAATTATTCCCCTTATGCATGCACCAAAGGACCTCCAAGCCAAGACTCACATTTCATCTTTTTCAGTGAAATGGTTTGCAAATCACTATTTCACTAAAGCTGCTTTAAAAACAATGTCTCCTATTTTATGATGTTGGCCCACAACACCAAAGGTAGATGTTGGTGGGATGGCAGATGTTGAACCTTCTTCCCAGAATTACGTTACATGTTGTTGCCATGTGATAGATGACAGCAGAAAAGTAGTCTGACAAAACAACCTCTGACATGGAGGGTGATATGAAGCAAAAGGTGTGGCACTAAATTCATCCACGTGGAGAAGATAACATCCATGAACATTTAGACCCTTGCTGAACATTTCTGGAGACCAAACAGTGGATGTGAGCACAGTGAGGCAAGGGGGGTAGTGCATTTCAGCAGTGGAGGCACAGAGTCACCTCTGCTGGTGCAGACTTCTCTTTTTAATGAGCACAGGATGAGGGCTCCTGCCCACAGCTGGTGAAAATGCATAGTTAAGAGTGGTGTCTGTTGAAACAAAGTAGTGTTTTGTAGAATTTGCTTTATCAAATAGTGTTACTGCACTCTTTGTATATTAATTTGCACGGAAAAAAATACAGGAAGCATTACTTCTGGAGCATCCAACATACTACAGTTTTGATAATATTTTACATTATATTCTACAATAAGTTAACTGCTGCAGCTGCTAGTTTCACAGTGTAATTTTCTTATATTAGTTTTAACATATCAAGATCCTTTTATTTCCAGGGAGTATTTAGAGAAAACTTCAGTCTGGAAGGGCAGAAGACTGATCTAGAACAAATCAATAAAATAAACAGCAGCAGGTTTTTAGGAGTGGATGTTGTGCCCTGAAATTTATAAGAAACTAAGAAACGAATTGTCAGATCATTAACTGTGATGTGCAGAATGCCATTTAAATCAACTTCAGAATTATGAATCTGGAAAGCAGCAAGAATACACAAAGAAAAGCACAAGGAATGAGGGAACTCAAAGTACAGAAGTCTGATCTCTGCACAAGGAGATAGTAGAATTACAGTAAAGCACAAAAACTACTCAAATACAGTAAAACAGACTGTATGACAGTTGAACAACTTCCCTCTCTAAACATTTTTAAGGAGGTGGCATGAAGGTGAGCAGAGGTGATACTGTTAACAATACTTTTCCATTTTTGGATGTGAGACGTAATCTGGTGAAGCCCCAAAGGTAGAATGAAGACTGCTTTCACAATAGAAAGCCATAATTAATAGAAGAAAATGCCATAATTATATGGAAGTCCATAAACATGTGAAATACACTGATATTAATAGTAGGTATCCTTTTTAAAGCTCAAGGTTGCCAGTAACAAATGGAGTTGTTGCATTGTTTTATATGTCTGCTGCTGACCACCAAAATATATTTAGCTAGATGAACTGCAAGTGCTATCATTATTATAACAAGATATTTTGAAGTGACAGATTTAAGTTTTCTGTCTGTCTCCCCCTGCCTCAAACTGTGCCATTTATTATAGATAAATTGATTTTTCCAGATGTAATCTCTGCATGCTCATGCCTGCATGAGAACTATGTGTCGTATGAGAAGTGGAACCAGAACTTTGCCCCCATGCTTTTGGGTGAAATGAGTTATTTTAGGAGCTTATACTCATCCATAATAACTGAAAAGAAATGATCTCAAAATATATTTTTATGCTGGCTCAGCACTTTTCCATCCTGCTCTGTTTAGAAACCCTGAGTCATCATCTGGACTACCTTGAACTCTGTGGAGATGACACCAAAGCTGAAGAACAGATCACTGAAAGTTTAAATGGGATTCTCCAGGCTCTGACTGAAGATAGCTAAGTATCACTCTAGATCACTTTAACTGCTTACTCAATATGAAAGCATTCATTAAAGCTTTTCATCTTTCATGATAATCTGTATTACAAGCAATTAACATTGCCACTATAGATCTCACCAGCGTGTTTTATTGTTTTCCTTTCTGTCAGCCTACTCTCTGAATTGTGACCTATTAAAGTCATGAAAATACTTTAAGATGCAAAGAAATGCCAAATTTAGGGTTCAACTTCATACAAAACAAGCTCTCCTAGAACGAAAACTGATATCCTATCAGAATATATGCCTAATAGCAACATTTAGCTCAGATATAGGTACAGAACATACTGACCCCCAGAACATGTTTCAAAGAGTATATAGTAATTAATGTGAATTTATAAGTAACAGATCTGGAAGAAAAATATTAAATTGCTCCAACTGCTTGAATTATTTTATCTCTAAATTACAACATGGATCTTGGAGAAGAAAATCCATAACCTGTGTAATATAAAAAAGATGTAACAGACTTAAAATGCAGTGCATTTGTTACTGAACATATTTCATTTTATAGCTAGTTATGCTGCACAGTAATCATTATGTATATGACCAAAAAAATGACTTGTGGAAGTAATTTCCATATGAATAAGCACAAAGGTTGATGTTCCCGAACCATTATACAGATGATTTAATCAAATACGCAGTCAAAAAATACCATAAATTAGAATAAAACAGATTTGATTCTATTTATTTGATCACCCTCCTAATAACACCAGTCTCATTTTTTCTACATCAGACTTCTAAGTAGAAGAAAGGCTCCAGAAAATCAGAACTAAAAAACACTGCAGATAAAATAGGCAGGACAGACACTACATTTGAGTTCTCTCTTTTTTTTTTTTTTTCAGCAAAGGCAACAGGGAAACTTTGTCTGTCTTTTAATTCTTACTGAAGAATCCGCTCACAATCACTTATTAAGAACCCAAATATGAAAAACCAGTGGTAGCAACCACTTTTTATGCTTCTCTGATCTCATCGTGCCTTCCATTCATACACATCGTCAGCTCACTAATGCTGTTGCACAGAACTACACAAAAAGATGTGACAGGCCTGCTCAGCCCAAAAAGCCTCTTCAATGTTTCAGACATCTTATTTGCAGAGGCAAACTCAGCATTTGAGAGGAAAGGAATCAGGACAGCCAAGGGGGTAATGACTTGTTAACCGAGATCTATTTATTATACCCCTTACTGAAGAAGGTTGCTTTACCTGTCAGCATTCACGTGGCAGCAGTCCTTCCTCCTTCCAAGCACAGGGATTTCACCAGTGGCCACACTGGTACGACAGCACGTTTCATACAGCGCACCTAAACACCTCTCAGCTCACAGAAAACAAGTTACAAAAATCTGAAGAATAAATACAGCAATAGCATCTCTAAATATTTCAGAGGCATTTTGGATGATGAGATCTGAATTCTCACAGGCTGTCACCGATCGTCATGGTCTTTCCTCATTAACCAGACTTCCTAAATGCTTTTATTTGCATCCAGATTATAACGTCTTCAGCAATATCCACAGGCTGCTATGTACTAGAGAGGATTTATTCCAAAACATGTGAACTATCTGTATATTAGTACGAAACCACATTTGTAGTTATCACAAATGCTTGCAATATTATTCAGCATATTTTTAACACAGACAGATGTGCTTCAGCATTCCAGGCCAAGAAAAGCACAGCATCCAAATTCAGCAAACAAATAGATTAGAAATGTTAAGAAAATCTTCACGTACCGAATAGTACTTCATTTACTAGCAAACAAATAAATAAGATACCATGGCTATAACATGGCTCGACAGTTACAGTTATGCCAACTTTCACACACTAAGTCAGACCTCAACCTCCTTTTCTGTATTTGTGTGAAGTCCTAAGACGACTTAGCTCTGCTAAGAAAGCTCATTAACTTTTAACTAAATTATTAAGGAATGACACTGCAAAGACATTTCCATATTATAGTACTCCTTTATGTAACAACTTAAGAAGAAAATGTGTCTAAAAAACTCATTCAATCACCCTTTACCTTTTATAAACAGGACAATCAATAGGTGCATTATTCAACAGTCTCCCAGGGATAGCTGGTTGAAAGCAAATTAATTGACTGATCTACATCTCAAAACTACAACAGTGTGTCTGGGTTGCATAATAGTCACATTGTATTGCAGTCAAAGCAAAATAATGAGATGTACAGAAATGGCTGGCACTGAAGTTTTATACAACTAGTTACTGCTTCCTGTAGACCTTCTACAATGATACAACTTCTCCCATATCTAAAGCAATCAAAGTCTGTTTGACCTAGGAAATAAATAAATATCTGCTTTGAAAGAGAAGCATGTTAGATGGGGTCCTTTGATAGGTTGCTAACTATGGCATCAGAAAGATTCTAATTCTTATATCAAGAAAGTTCATCAACTATTTCATTCATCAGACAGCATTCATTTCATTTTTGTTGTCTAGGGTCTGGTCTAAGACCTCCACCAGTCAGACAAGAATTAAATAAATAGTTCTTTCTCTCCTTAGGATAACATCTTAAGGACTCTGCACACTTTCCAGAGATGACAAACTTGCATTTATCTGAATACCCTGGTGAATGGTGATTTACTACTTTAAGGACAATTAGTCATGCTTTTGATGCAAAAAGTCTGAGGGAGTTCACTGTTCTAATTGCTGGTCTAATAAAAGATATTGTGCATACCTACAAAATTAATGGCTAGGCCACGCATCAGGAATAGAATCTTAATCCATGACTTCCCATGTCTTATGTAAGCATCTTTTTATAGTCAGAGAAGATGAAAATGTTTTCCTCTTTGCTTTGCCACCTGTGCTTCAGTTCAGCACTAAGTAGAATAATCAGATGGATAGACACTTGCTACAATTTAAGCAGATGAGTTTTACCATATATTTAGACTGGGACAGGCTAAGTACCTTGTTAAACCAAAACCTTGGATCCAAAGATACACTCTCATAACTCTAGGAAACCAAGCAAAGCCTAAGTAGTTCCAAATCTATAGCAAGTGTTGTAAACACTCTTATTGTTACAGAGCAGAGAACCTTCCGCCTAATCCAAGAGAGTGGGATCTTCCTATCTTTGGCAAAAATCCTGAAAAGCAATCCACGATGTGCAGTAAAAGCAGCCCAGGTGCTTTCAGAGATAGCTAAGAATGGTAGGTTGTATTTTAGCACATACAACGTTACTACAGGGCACATTATAGCATGTTAGCTGTGTTTTTCCACGTTTTAATGCTCACCAGTTACTGGTCTTGCAATTACAATTGTTCTATTGGCAAAGACTACAGTCCCTCTCCTTTAACAATGCAGATGAAATGAAGAAACCGTGTATTGAAGCAGATTTGGTTCTGACCTTGATACCTTTTCTGGAAAGCACAGACCAAGACATGCTGCTTCATGCTGGGAGGGCTATTGGTCGCATCTGTTATGATAATCGTAAGTATCTATTTCAGAGAACCCTATTTTTGCTATCTGCAAGAAATTATTTTGAATGACAAGCTACACTTTGAGACCTGAGCATGCAATGTTCTTCAATCTCCTGTTATACAGTTCACACAGCTCACATATTGCCAGGCTGAATGCACTCCAAACAACTCAAAGTTTCCCCATATATTTTAATTGCGTGGTGATACATATTTGTCAGACCAGAGACTGAATGCTCCTGATCTTCAATCAAAGAGTAGCAGAGCTTCATATGAATCTTAATTAGCTGCATAGAAGTGCCTTGAAGCCAAATCCTGAAGGTCACTGACTTCACCCAACACAGTAAGTGTTTAGAAGGCAAAGCATTTCTTTAAAAGTGTGTCAGAAGAAAAAAAAAAAAAAAAAAAGAAACACACTAAAAAGAACTAATAATGGCATAACTACTTCTTCATTAAAGAACATTCTTTGAATACAGAAAACATCTGTGATGTAAAGGCTTCCATACAGTCAGAATACCAGCTAGCCTGCTGACCTACAAATTGATACTATTTTCACTTAATTGCCCCAATAGATTTCTCTAGATTTTTTTCTTTCATCTTTAATTCCTATCCTGATCAAAATACTTAGTGCTTAGTGGAGCTAATATGGAGATTCTCAACCAGTACGTATTATCAGTTTCTCTCCATCTAATTTCCCTTATCTTTCTAGTGGGGAACCACGTAGCTTTATCTAGAAAACCATGGCTATGCCTCCTGTCCTATTGCTATGAAATACAAGCACATACATATGCATATACGTATCTGGTACAGACCCTACTACCCTCCTGAAAATTAGTCCAGTGATTCCCTGATTATAAGTTGTACAATAGCACTCAGCTGCTTTTCCTGGTGCTGGTCGTACATGCTGCCAACTGAAGTGCAGTCTAGGTCTCAGCAAGACACTTTCATGACAGCAATGTTATTGCATTGTTGTTAAGCAACAATCACTGATCAGCTTTGTATTTCAGTTCATGCCATTCTCAAAAGTATTGTAAAGACCAGTTTTTCATTCTAACTAAAACTACATAAAACTACATAACTACATAACTAAAACTACAAAACCAGTAAACTGTTTTCTCAATAGTTCTACAAAGCAGAAACAACTGTTATTAGTACACAAGAACTAGGAACAAATTAATTTCAATCCACTGTACATCACTGACTTCCCTCGAGCTACACTGATCTACATTGGTCTGAGGACCTTTCTCAGCCTATGAAAACACAGAAGATGGATAGAACTCAAGCATTTCCTGAATCTTAAGATTCAGAGCAATTAAAACTGGAAAAAAAAATTACTGAAGAGGATTATTCTCCTAGAATAATTTAATGTAACCTTTTTCTTCCTCAAAAAATAATTGTTACTAACAAAGAGCACGTATGTCCCTGCCCTTCAGGATGAAGGAAGCCAATGGATAATACAGCACAGGTTCCTACTCCCTGAAAGAAATAAGCCAATTCCTCACTCCATTTTAGGATAGTTACCAAGAGACACGTTGCTATATAGTTCATCAGAACTCATACTAGAAGCTGTCGTACAAATCAGTATACTCATTCAACTGCCTTAATCTGTTTGTTTTTTTTTTTTGTTTGTTTTTTAAACTACTCAGGCCCAAGTAAAACCAGGAGGCCTAGCAGAACTGTCCTGAATCAGCATTTTTCACATACACATACCAGCCTGAACTCACGATATCAAAGCTGCGTGAAATCTAGCACTGCAAGAATGAACTGGATTATCTTGCTACAGAGCAACTCAGTTGGATCCTCTTTACTTCATTAATTGGTCTCTATTTAACCACCTTTAACTTCTGTACTTGCTATTACCAGGTGATCTTCAGGAAGAGCTGGTAAAGGTAGGAGTCATCCCATCACTGGTCCGAATATTGACTGATCATGCAGAGAGTGAACCACTTGTCCACGTTGACCTATTGGCCTTATGCAATCTTGCAGACCTTGGTAAGTAAATGCCTTCATATCTTGCAGGAAAATGCCATCTTCACACCTCTCCCTTTATGTGCAGAATGCCCACACATCTGGAAGGGTTTTTGTTTTGCTGGGCATTTTGTTTGCTTTTTTTTTTTTTTGTTATCCCCTACTGGTACATAACCAGGAATTGGTCACAACATCCATGTTAGTAAAGTAGCTACTCTGTCCTGGAGTATCAGCAACTGCTGGATCATCTCAAAATAATATTTTTTTGATCCATGAAGAAGTATAGACAGCATAACTTTACCTACTGTAAATTGACATAGTTTCAACTATTCATATACGGAATATGAAATTCTAAAAATTACTACTTTTTAATAATTAGTGTATAAAAACCTTAATGAAACAGCTTAGCTTTGAATTGACACAATTTTCAAGAAAAAGGCATCTACATCAACTTAATCTGTGCTACCTTACACAAAGTAGTGATGGAAGAGGAAGACCAAACACAAGTTACCTCACCTTCTACATGGTCTGACTCTATAGTTTAAACTGTTGCTTCCTACCTACAGCAGGAGATGCAAAGAACGGGGTTCACACGTATCTTCGCATAAGTTCAAGATCTTAGCAAGATTAAAGCCATTTAACCTAATCAAAGAAGAAAATACACTGCTAAAGCAAACTGGCATGTGTCAAGAGCCAATTAAATGAAATAATCATACTATAGATGGATATATAAGGGTAAGCAGAGCTACAGTTAGGGTTAATTTTACAGCTATTATAAAACATAGCTACAGAAAGTAAACAAAAACAGCATTAAGTAAAAGAAAGTGTAAAGAAGTGATAACAGAGTTTTGCTCTCTCCATGCTGTCCGAAGTGACATAATCTACAAATAAAACCTTTCAAAACCCATTTAACTTCTATCATTTCTGATTACATGAAGACAATTTTAACATTTTATCGAACATAGAAAAATTTCTAATGCTGGCTTTTTCACATACACAGATACAGCTAAGGAAGCTCTGAGCAAGACAAAGGTTGCTGAACAGCTGGTGAAACAACTAAGAAGAGCAGAGAACCATGAGAGGTTAGAAATCATCTTTGAGGTCCTCCAAGCGCTTGCAGAAAATGGTAAGGCTTCTATAGGCTTGGAAGGAGGAGAGAAAATTATACTGGTGCTTAGCTTCAGATCTGAGTTTGCTATGGAATCCTATTAGTGGAAATCAGTAACCCCTTCAGTGGAAATAAACCACAAGATTAAAACTTGGAAGTTAAGATAATAAAAAAAAAAAAAAAAAAAAGGAAGGCGAGAGTAGTCATTTCCAATCTATTTCAGTAAAGCACGAACTGAGGGAGAACATGACTTTGCAACTGAAAAACAGACTAAATTATTTTCACTGACAAATTTTAACACAGTCTGATAGTGATAGGACAAGAAGGAACAGTTTTCGACTAAAAGAGAGAAGATTTAGATTAGTTATTAGGAGAATATCCACTCAGAGTTGGTGAGGCACTGGAACAGAAAAGCTGTGGGTGCCCCATCCCTGGAGGCGTTCAAGGCCTGGTTGGATGGGACGCTGGGCAGCCTTAACAGATGGCAAGCAGCTCACAGAAAGAGGTTGGAACTTGGTGGGCTTTTAAGACCCTTCCATCCCCAAATATTCAGTGATTCTATGATGATAAGCATTCAAAGGTATCTAGATACCTGATGAAGATTTTAAAATTGAAAACTCTTAACTGACAATACAGCAAACTTTAAGGATCAGCTCTGAAGCTTTGCTCATTCAGCCTGTGGCATCATCCTAGCACCAAGACATCTGTTAAAAACAAAACAAAAAACAATCAACAAAAAAGAGCACATCTGGAAAAGAGACTAGCTTAAAGTAAAGGACTTCGCTTCCTTGCTTCAGACACTTCACAAATAACCCAATGACCCAACTCTTAGTGTGCTTTTCTGATGCCTGCAGATGCTCTGAAAGTTCAGCTGGTGGAGGCAGGTGTGCAAGAGGTCCTGTCCGACATCCTGCTGAGGCTCCAGGGCAGTTCACAAGCTGAAGACACATGCGTTGTGAAGGCCACATCCGATCTCATCGTCTCTCTGCTTCTTGGAGGTAAAACAAACCAACAACCCACAGATTCCAGATACAAAGAACATCACAGAATCCCATTGGAACAGGAGTTGCCATTTGCTCCTTGTCTTCCATTTCCTTGACAGACACATCTGCAACCTGTTTCATAACCCAATGGATTACTCAGACATCATCATTTCCTTATTTATAGCAGTTGTATGCTCACGTTCCCATGTTTCCATTCAAGTATCACCTATATGCTGGCTCAAGCCATCTAATGTTACTATGACTGCCTCTTGGCAGAAGATAATACCTCTGTGCAGGTAGAATTTCAGGCCGTTGCAGCTGTACCCAAGACTGGTCAGTCCACATACAGCTTCTAACACTTCACTTTCAAAACTGGCCTAACAGATTGCTTTGAATTTAAAGCCAGTTGTCAGATTAAAACATTTACATGGCCTTGAGCCATTCATTTCTTTCTCATTCACTGCTTCAAGCCCACGTATATACTCCAAATATTCGGATTAACCAATAAACTTAAAAATTTATTTGTAATATAGATTGCGTATCTGTGAAGCAGAAAAAAAACAACATTCCAGACCATACACATAGCTGACCTAGAGTTTTCTCAGTCTTTAAGTTGATTTGAGACACACTGCAAAAAGTCTGAAGACTTCTAATGGCACCTAAGTTTAGGTGTCCCTGTTATCCCTGTTGTCATTTTGGGCAAATGAAAAAATAAGTTTCAAGAACTGCATGCTTACACTGCACCCCACTCCCAAATCCCAAAGGAATCATCAGTCAAAGGTCTTAAAGCTTGTTGTCATTGTTAATAATTGAAGTTATCATCGATTCAGATTTTCCCCTGGATCCCTCCAAAGACAGATGGAACAACTCACTGTGTGGCTATCTACAAACAGATGTAAGATGTACTTGACATTTTCCATTTATTATGCCTCAGATAAGTACATGCAAAATTTTGTCTAAGGGATGTGGCATTCTCTCTCAGAATGCTGGAACCTGCCTCATATCCAAACGTGCAGATATAGAGTCAGGAGGATCGGTTATTGTCAGCTTTACAAAACTAATGGTAAAGTTGATTGTTCTCTACCCATCATACCTAAAAAGCCACTGTTTGTAAGTAGAGGGAAAAGCAACACTATCAGATTTCATTTGCTGCACGTCTCTTAATAACTTGCTTTTCTGTAGGCTGGAGACTTGAATACTTTTAAGTAACAAAAACTAATGTTGAAATAATCTAAGGAACAATGGTCAAAAATAGGGTGATCAGGGATGCAAGCATTCATACTTTGTTTTACCTAAAACCAATATTAATAGAGATGAGACTCTGGAAGAGTTTCATAGCAAATTCATTTGTTCAAAATACACAGACAAAAAAGCTCAAGTTAAGTCATTTTTATCTTTCATGCTTTCCTATTTTAGAGATCTTTGAGCTTTAATACAATGCAGAGAGAAACAGAGAAACTCTTATGAAGAGATTCCTGGGAAGCCTTACTGTGCTGAATCAGTCAGAGGAAAACCCACGTTTTCTGTCCGTTCCTCTGCCACTGACAGCTGTTGTACTGGGATCAAACTGGGTTCAAACAAAAAAGAGCTTTTTCAACACTGCTTGACTTTCTCCATTAATTTAATTATCAGAAAGGACTCCCTCAGATCTCTCTGAATGGTCAGCAAGATAGTAAGCTTTAGAAAAAAAGCTGTGACTACCATATGTGTTTCTCCCTACCTCTCCCCTGCATCCTCCTTATACTTCCTTTATTCGTGGTCTGACTTAGCTCTTAATCAGCCATTGTGTGTCACTGACTATGAAGCCCTCTGTGCCTTTCAACTTACTATCTTCCATTTACTCAGCTGAATGGCTTGCTTTGTCACTCCCTCTTCCTCCTCCATCTCTCCCACAACCCCATTAGATATTTCTTGGGGAAAAATTGAATAATCCTTTTCACATCCCAGTTTGTGCCACTGCTGTATGCATAGCTTTAATCTATGAAAAGAAATCCCATGGAAACCTCATGTCAGCATCAACTGACTTCTAAGGCAGTGAAAAATGGCACCTTTTGCAGCTATCGAGATGGTTGTTCCTAGCAACTTAACTATGAGCCACTAAATTCTGCTACTAGCCAAGCAAAAATCCATAAGAGAGGGAACCAATTTGGAACTCTGGAACAATCAAAGCAAGGCAGTCGCTACTGGGTTCCACTACCTGTACTTTACTACAAGAGGAAAAAGATGCTTAGCCATTCTTTGGTTTGAAAGGTTGGGGGTGTAGAAAAATTAAGTTCAGTGAAGATTAGCCTGTATGGAGGTTAAAGCATTTTTTGCCCGTAGAATTCTGTCAGCCTAAAACAGACTATTTTCTGAGAACTTATTCCTTAATAGAGCTAGGCAACTTTCCTCTTATACTCTAATGTCCAAAGATTAGGGCCAGGCAAGAGAACATGTTTTTACTTGTGGTTCTTCAATCATCCTCTTTACAGAATGCAGACATGAAACTGTAATTAAAAAAATTTTGCATGAATGAAATTTGAAGTACTTCTCTGACTAACAGTTTACTCATGAAAATATCTGCTCACACTCAAATACTTTTACATTCTTATTGTACACACAAAAATTTAGGAAGAAAAACATGCCACCAACTGAAATGCAACAGCAGAAAAAACACTAAAAGAGCAGTGCTGTTGTTTCAAAAGGGAACATTCAAAAGGGAATAGTTTCTACTGCTTTGGAGTAGAAATAGCATTCAGACCAGCACAAGCCTTAAAAACTACTACATATGGCCATTTAAGCAGTGTACACAAAAAACTAGAACTTGGTATATTTTAGGCATGCAGCTCGCAGCATAAGAATCAACTAAACCTACTTTTGGTCAAATATGTACTAAGACTGTATTAGCTAAATAAGTAATTCATTATCCCACGTGAGGATGTGATCTTCCTGAGTAGCACTGACAATTTTTTGCCATCTTTTATCAACAAGTAAGATTTTTTTTTGCCATCTTTTATCAACAACTGTCTTTCATACAGTAAGAGCACAGCAATGAAATAATGTTGACTGGTGTCAAGAAGATGCTTTGCTTGCAATGTGATTAACTAAACAGAATGATCAAATACAGAAAAATATTTGCCAAATGGCATCTTCAAAACACTTCGTACAGGAAAGATGTGGAGGGTAGCAATTTCCTTCAACTCTTTAAGATCAACAATCACATTTCCTATCAAAGGGAGCTAAAGAACTTCTGATAATGAAAGAGTTGTCATCCCTGCAGAGTGTTCTCAAAGAAAGGGAGACAATACAGACACACAGATACTCAAAAAGTACCGTGGAGCGCATACTGCCCAAAATCATTGTTCTTCGTAAAGCACAAATCCACTCTTTCTCCAGGTTTGAACACATACAAACTCTCTAAATCCAGAGTTTTTTCTAGTTTCATGAGTGCAACAAAGACATTTCATAAAGTGCGTTTCTCAGAACAGGTAAGAAAAAATCTAACAATCTTACTATATAAAAGGAGGAGTCATCGTACAAAACAAGTAATCAGACTAACAACTGCTGGATAAGGTAGCTAGTATCACAATAGTCTCTTAAACAAGTAGAATAGCAAAATTGGAGTATTAAAGCTATCCTGCAGAGAAATGTGAAACGCCACTAGAATTCCATCACATATATACACGGGAAATTAAAGCAGTACTGGAGGAAGAAATTTATTGGTAAAGATATGGCTTTTAATCTGACAGTGAATGGCTCTAGAAAGAGTTGTCAAGCCATGTCTTACTCAAGGATGCATCTCAGCATCAGTTCACAGGCAGCTTATGTCCACTTTTCTCTCTAAAGATTTGAAGCTTCTAAAAACTACTGCCAAAAGCTTCCATCTCAATCTTTTCAAAACGTTATAAGAGACCAGACAAAGACTCCCTGAATTCTCAATTCATATTACTTAAATTCTACCAGCGATTCTCATTTCACCTCCCCCACCTGCTTGGTTTCTCCTATTTCCTTAGATGGCAACTGTGTACGAATGGTACAGGTGGGAGTCATACATCAGCTTCTGGATCTTTTGGAAAAACACGTGGAGAGTGAAGACATCTCTGTTCAACATGCAGCACTCAGTGCACTTCGAAACCTTGCTGTCCCAGGTACAGTTTGAACACGACAGATTTACTGTGATTCTTTGTAAAGCTGGGTCATTTAATGGAGATCTGTGCAGTTATGTCCACGTCACCAATTCCAGTCCTCCGTATTCTGGAGGACAACTGAGTTTTTTCCACCCTACAGGAGCATTTTATGTAACCCATCTGGACTTACCAGATATACAAGGGACCTAAATATAAAACAGCCTGATCTCGTTGTCAGCTGCTGAAGTGATTTCACATTAAAAGCACACAGAGGTTAAAGACAAAAACACGTAACAACACTTATAACTTCACCCCATGTTTTGTACTATAAGCTATCTCACCACACTTGGTAGACATTATAAATTTGTTCTTCTATAAAGCCCATATCTATTGGAAATGTTGCGTGTGTAAGAGTTTTAAAACTCCACTCTCACGATCTTAAATAAATGTACCAGAAAACTCTGTTACCTCTAATCTCTAAACTACAGCTTCCACGTGAAAGTACAACTCAGACCAAGAAGATTTTACTACAGACCTCACAGAACAGCACCCCACACCACAGTCCTCACACTGCTGCAGAGCACTTCAAATAAGAACAAGGCACCAACATTGTTTTCTGAAAATTAAAGTATAGAGTTATTACGTCAACTAGCCAGCACGCTTAGTTGAGTAAACATTTCTATATATAGTCACTGCTTTGAATAAACAAGAGCCCCACAACATACTACTTGCTAGTTGGCTTCCATTGCTTCCGTTTGTATTGAGATATACCTTTGTTTCTTCCCAGTCAGGAAGATTTCTGTGGCACATCTTACTCCTTTCACTGTCGCCTACATATCCTGCAAGGCACATGTAAGATTGGAGGAAAATTGCTCTGGAGGAAGCAGCTTAGGTAGCACAGTTAAGCAGCATTAGGACTCTTTCCAGACAAGCTTCTGATTATTACCAGGGATTACTACACTAACAAGGAGCAAAGGCAAGATTTGAGAGAGGAAAGCAAAGAAACAAAGGCATGAACAACAGAGGACCAGCGAGCTCAAATAAAAGAAACATCATATGCAACCAGTACGGTTATGCAAGTCATTTCTGCCACTCAGCTCAGTTAAGATAAGCAAGAACAGAAAAAGCCTTCATCAAGCAAGTGGGCGAGTGAATAGAAATCTATTACAAAATATACAAAGAGAAACAAGAGTGTTGTGTTTATCCTGTTTTTTACTGTGTTCTGGGTAGGCTTGAGATCAAAAGACCCAGAAGTCTTCTAACAGCAATTTCTTGAAAGCTTTTAGCTCAAAACACAGACCTAAATAGTTGGTCTGTCCTGACCTTATCTCCAACTTTTCTACCAAGTTGGACCTTTCCGCTAAAAGCATAATGGAACGCTAGATTCAGAACAATGATTATATTAAGTCATAACTGTAATTTCAGATGTTTGTGTAATGACTTAACTTCCCATTAATTCCTTTTTATTCACCAATTCCATTCTCTAGTTGTTAACAAGGTTCAAATGCTGGAGGAAGGTGTGGCAGAACGGATTCAGGCACTTCTACGGTCAGAGATGCCTCCTGCGCAGTTTAAACTTCTTGGAACACTACGAATGTTAGCAGATGGCCAAGGTAGGGAATTGCTGATGTTTATTGATGTCAACTACAAATTCTTCTCCTTCCTGTGTCCCATAGGGCACGTACAAGGAGAGGACAGGCTAAGCATCCCACTAACCTAATTCCACTCCCTCTGGCAAGGTTCCCACAGAGACCATTGCTCAGGGCTGCAAAAGCCTTCCCACACCACTCTCAGTCAACCTCAGTAGATGAGGAACACACCAAATAAACAACCTGTAGTAGTCAGTGCGAAATGCCAAAGGCCTAAAGGAAAATGTTTTCTACAGAAAATACATCAACAAAGCATGAGTACGATGGAAAGGATTTGTAATGCCAGATAGCTAAAAAATAAACAAACAGAAGAATTAAACAATACAAAGGAGTTGAGGTTTATGAAAAATGAGTTGCTACCACCAGTCCAGTAACCTAGTCTCTCTCTATATATATTTTCACAGGTTAGTTTTGGTAAGGCTCAAATGTTGAAATTAAGGGATTATCTGCTTACACTTCACATCATTTTGCTTTACAATGAGATGAGCATGCAAAGGCCTTCAGTGAACGCTTCTCAACAGTCTAGCTATATGCAAAGTGCACAATTAAGGCATAAAACCTCACAATTACATTAACATTATGACAACATTCAGTTTCTTAGCAGAACATATACATAAAAACAAGTTGCTGCAGCTTTTTATAAAAATGGTACGATAGTGGTCTGAAGCCACCAGAGCAGCTGCTCTGGAACACTGATCAATTTAGTTATCAAGGTAAGATCTAGCACTCATTAGTTTGCACTGATTCCAATGCTTTTAGAAACCTGCTTCCACTTAAATTTCAACACAGCAAGATATACAGGAGTTCAGCCTCTTAGGTTTTGAAGCAAGTCAGTGAAATGCCATTTCTCTGAAGTTATATCTTGACTGTGAGAGGGGAGACTATTGATTTTTTTAATTGAGTCACAAGAATAGTGAAGATCTACAATATTAAATACTGTATTACTTATTATTACTGTTTTTAACTTAATGTTGTTTGCAAGCCCTAATAAGAAACTAAAATTTGGCAAAAAGCTTCTGAATATGAAACAGTACCAATATAATAATGTTGAGTAGAAAAAAAAGATATAGAAGATTATTCAATGTTTACCCATTTACATCTATGAGCACACACTTCTCCCACCTTTAATTACTTTCTATTTTGTTTACCCAAGAGCTAACATTGCCCTTAATTAACTCAGTCTGAGACTCTTATGAATACGCATCTACTAGCAAGTCCACACTAAATTAGTTAATTGCCTTATCTAGGGTAAATTAATTACTGACAATCACTGGGCATGCTGAGGCTTACAAAATAGACTAGAAAAGACAGGTTTCTTTCCAACTATAGAAGAACACACTGAAACGCGTCAGCTTTGTTACACTAAAAAGAACACAGCAATAATCTTTGCTTTAGAGCTGCAAAAGAATTTGTGCACCTCGCTACATGGTCAAAGGACATGCAGCTCAAATTCAAGGTCAGTAATATGCACAATTTATTGAAGCTTGGCATTTTGTAAGCCACGAGGTCCTTCTGTTCCTGTTAACATTGACTAATTGGTTTTTGTCTCAAAGATCTATCACTGGTAGACATCAGGAAATCCCTGACAAACTGGGTCAAGACCCCTTCTTTGAATAAACCTCTTACACCAGTTTCATTTGCCACCCTCTTACCTTTGTCAGCTTTCTCAACTAAACTGGATTACCATGATCTCCTCAGACTAACATGTAACATCTGACCTAGAAATAAAGCCTTTTCATTACCGGAGTTTATCATACAACATGCCACTCAAAACAAACACATGGGGAATGGGGAAAAGCTCAGAATGACCAGCATGAAGTCAAATATAAAATTCCTCAATCACAAGCAATAAAACCAGACTCTTAAATTTCAGCTAAAATCTATTACCACAATGTATTCTTGAAAATAGAACACAATCAAAGCGAGCATCAGTCCTGTGACTAGTATGTGCATTAAACTACACAAGACTCAAGTGCTACGGTACTAGACTGACACAATACTGCAATGGCATCTGCAGCACTATAGCTCCTTCTGCTACTGAATTTTAAGGATTTGGGGTTTAGTTTCCTTTACTGGCACAAGTCTTAAATCACAGTATTTCATCAATTTCAAGAACTTATCCAGTAGGTTTTTTCCAAGCGTCAATAATATGGATTAATGCTTCTGGGAAGTCCTGAGATACGGTTGCTGAAGCGCAGGGAAAAGCAAAGAAACAAGTTCCTCCAAACTTATGACAAATTTTAGTTACATCTAATAGACAGTTTAACAACTCAAGAGTGTAACTACAGACATGCTGCAATTCTGTACTAAGCCTTAGACTTTTCACATTATACCAACCATAATTATGCCCATTACTGAGAACAAAGAAATGGCAAGGTTCCAAAGAGCTTATGACGACATTCATACAGGGCTCAAAGGGCAAATATGCAAGAAATAAAGGGAAAGGGATAGGCCACATATGAAGTTTTCAATACAGTAACGTAAGATTTGCTTTCAAAGATCCGAATTGTTCATTTTAAGCCTTCAGCAGCCTATGAAAAGTTTAGCTTTACAAGAACAGCTTGATTTATGTTTTTACCTCCAAGACGTGTCCTGAAACAACTGACATTCCACAGGCAAAGATATCCAAGATCATTCAAGCCCAATGCTTTATTTACAGCTTAGACCACAAGATGGAGCTCAGTATCCTTTGCTAATTTTACATTCATATTTCTGGGACAAAGACTGAGATTGTAAATGTCTGCTGCTGATGTTTTTCTCTTCAGCTGACGCGGCTGAAATTTTGGGCCAAGACCCCATGCTGCTGAACAGACTGGTGCAGTGGTGCGATGTCAGTGACAACACCGACGTTTGTGGAGAAGCAAATCGGCTCCTAGCATCAATCTTGCGTCACAACAGATCCCAAGTATGAGAGCATATGTTTAAACCCGTCCTCCTTAAATTTTTTTTAAAGCTTGTCCATATAAGCTAGGGGTAAAATGTTAAATGGTGTGTACGATTATATAATTTAAAAACATATATATATTTTGTTAAAAGTATCTCTAGTCAGCATCAGTAGCAACTGGAGAGACAGAAGCAAAAAATGCAATTCACTGCACAGACAGAAATCACACCAACAAGCAACATGGTAATGACTGTCACTTGTTAACTTCTACCCTGCTCAAATTAAGTCTTGACCAATGTTAAGTGACACTTTTCTATTTCCATAAATAAATCAGTTTCAAATACCTATTTTAAATGGTAAAGATAAGCCAGCTGTATCCTGCACATCTTTCACAAGTTCCAGACAGCTTACTTGTCTGTCTGTTGAAAACGATGAATCCAGTGTGAGCTGCACCTGCTAGCGAATTAGAACAAGCTTCTCTTTCTTGTAAATCGTGGTATTATGTACAGACATCCAACTATGCTTTACTCTGAAGCTGTAGAATAAGAAGTAGTGACTTATCTGCATAGGCTTTGAGTGTAAAACTAAAGCAACTGCTAGTCTGAAGGCTTGAAAGAAAAACTGCAATAGATTCAAACTGAACCTCTTAGAGACCATGCAAAGGTATCTATGCACACATCCTCTCTACATACTTCTGTGTACCAACATTTCAAGTAAATTAGAACAGCCTTAAGCACACGTGCACGACTTGTTCCAAAGACTTCTGCAGTCCTATGATACATTGATTTTCATACCATCAGCTCATACTGCAGCAGGCCAATCATTTCCATCTATCTGGAGACTGAAGAATGCAATCTCTTCCCTTTCCATTCTACTCACAGCTCTCATTTCCATTTATGCCCTTTCATCTTTTGTCTAACAGGAAGTGGTCAAAGCAGTGCAGGAGGCACAAGGAGTGAAGCACCTGGTTTCCATGACCATGAGCAAACACGATGCCATGCAGAACGAGGCTCTGAACGCCCTGGCAATAGCATCTGCTATTGATTTAGGTATTATTCTCCTGAAAGTATTAATCTGTGCAGAATCCTCATATTATTAAGCAACAGCCAAGCTGCAAATTCTACTTGTAAGTAAAAGCACGACTGTCTAGATAGAACTCCTCAGACAAAGGAGGTTATTCACCTAGAAAATGACAGAAAGAACAGAATTCAGGAATTGTTTAGATGTTGGGTTGTTGTTTTTTTGTTTGTTTGTTTGTCTGTTTTTTTGCTTAAGGTGGAGTTAAACAGTCAAATAATCAGGTTGTGTGGACAGGCACAATCTGTTCCCTACAAAAAATATAGAAAGCAATGAGAAAAGGTGTAAATGCAGACAGTTACACAGGGGCTGGTTATGAACTTGAATGATCACTGAAATCTATAAAAGGATGAAAGTTTTCACAAGACAGTTATCTGAATGTAGGAGTACAGGAAGAGCACCGGCAAAAAGGCTCTGCATAATCTGAAAATGAAAAATTACAAAACTATAAATGCTGTAACTATTAGCGAGCTGAATTTTAAGAGAGATTGTACAGTAACTTCTCAGGTTTATCCTGCATGATTGATCATATTTGAAAAATTGGGCTTAGTTTGTGACAACAAAAACAACCACCACAAACCTACATATATGAGAAGAAACTGAAGGCCAACTAAATTTAGAATTTTCCATACCAACAAGGAAAGCAAGACAATGAAGAGCCCATCTTAATGCTTAGTGTATCACCAAGTATCTCAGACTCAATATCTAATGTTGTCTTATAGCATCTGTAGTATAACGTCTTCCTGAATGATGCCAGAGGAAAAAAATTCTACCGATCAGACGCTAATTCCCCATTACTGAGAATGTCCTCAAGACATGTTTGTTTATGTAACTGCTTTTAAACAAAGCCAGTTAGAAATCTTATTTTTATGAAAATGCAAGCATCTTCACATTCTATCATCTTTTCAGCTCAGGTGTCTGATTGCTTATTTTTCAGAAACCCTTGAAGAATCTTTCAAGGAATCGCAGCTAGTACAAAGCTTACACAAACTTCTACAAGATGATAATACGAGTGCCGAGGTGAAATATAATTCAATGAGTCTTCTGTGCAGTCTTCTTAATTCAGGTAACTTCATTTTAAGTACTCTTGTGATGCAAAGATGGATGTTTGCGATTGAAGTATTTGCTGTTTCTGAAATGTACTGTCCTTGTGATACTACAATCAGTGAACAGTAAAGGATAAAGAGGCTCATTCTTCATTGATCTCTAAAAATCTCACTTGTGGTTTTATTTCATGATAAATTGATTAAGCTATTAGTTAAGCTAAAAAAAAAAAAAAAAAAAAAAAAAAGAAAAGCTTTATTCCACTGTTTGTGGCAGAATCAATTCCTGAATAAGCAAAACCAGAGCCTTAGAATAAATTCATCATGCACCAATCTGGCATCTAGCAGTCTCAGGCCCTGCCTATACCATAACATTTTGGTCTTCAAAGAATGATGGAGTCTGCACATCACTTCCACAGTTCAACATACCTTTATTCTGTCAACACTGCAGGCAAACCAGAGGCTGAAATAAAACAGCACCTTTATATCAGCACTCAGTTAAATGTATAGGAAGTTTCAGTAAAACAAATGAAGGATATGATTTCAGTTTCTCTCTATCTCTGGTCAGGGAAGACTGAAAAAGCTTCCAAGCAAGATGAGACTGGTCCTGGAAGCATGGTGTCAGCTTAAAACAATCATTCTGAAACCAGGAGTCTAAAAATCTCATGCCACAATTCACTATGTCTTTATGCATAAATTATGGAAACTGAAAGCAATTGCTGTGCTTTGCCAAAGATCTGCCACAAGATGAGCTGCTTCTGAAGTCCTGGCATTGCCCTATATTTGGCAGACAAGCTGGATTTTGCAATGCACACATATTTCCCTGTAGTCATACGTGTATTGGCTCAGGGCTAAGTACCCACATCTTTCAGTGTGACTATGCATCATTCACACAAAAGATCTGAACTGAAAAGATGTATTTCATTAACATTCTGCAGACTTATCCGTAACAGTAAGAATCGAGTCTTACCAATATAGATAGGCTAGCAAAGCGCAGAGGCAAAAAAAAAAACAACAAAAAACACTCAAGTGTAGCTTGTACTATATTTTCAAAATACTTTTCTGCTGTTTAACCAGGCTTTGGAAGAGAGAAACTGAAGTGAAACTCTTAAAAATAAGAATAAATACTTTCAAAGGGTTACAAAATACCCATTGAGAGGAACATATTTAATAAGAAAAATCTGCTTCCTCTGAAGGTGGTCAAACAACTTCCTAGCAAGGTGGCCGATGGCCCGTGCCTGTGTCCAACAGACATTTTGGCAATGTGCCCTAAGTCATAGCATTAAGCATTAAGTCATACCTTAACCTTTGGACTTCATCATTTTTTAATGTCCCTTCCAAGTGAACTATTCTATGCTAAAGCAGCTCATTTTAAAAAGCAAATACTCCAAATGCATATATTACAACAGTTGTTGGGAATGGCTGTGCCATGGAGCATCACTAAGTTAGCATTTACTCTCCCACTCAGGCCATCTGAGACAAGAAATAGAAGACAACAAGATTAAAGAAACACTCGAACAGCTCTGCAGTCACAGCAGTGCAGATGTGGTCAAGGAAGCTCTTTTAACATTGCAGATTTTGAAAGGAGAGTCACCCTACTAGCCCCCTTCTTCTACCAGAGCAGTCCTGAGCAGTTCCTCTACAGAGCAATGCTATTACTGAAGCAAATGTGATAAGATGCCAGCTCTGCCAATGCCACTTTACATTTGTCATGCTGCTGCACTGATGCTATTAAAGACCAGGTACAACCCCTGCTTTTCAAACTGTACATAAAATGATTTGGCCTACAGATATCTTTATTACTGCTGTTCTTCACTGAGCTACCAACACATGCAGTAGGAATAAATTCTGTCAATGTTTACAAACACTCTTGCTTATGTGAGAACCAACAGGCAATTACCACCTTTGCAATTTAAGTTGCATCATATTCTCAAATCAGAGTAACACAATTTTTACTTTAAGTGTTTCAAAACCATGGTGATTTGAAAATTATTATAAAAATCTAAAGCTTGGATCATGCAACCCAAAGCAATTAAAATTTAGTTTAGATGTGAGCCACTGATTAAACAAAGCAATGGGCTGATCAGTACCAATTCAGCTCCTGCACGTTATGAACGTAACCGTGCACCCTGTTGTTAACTGGAAATCTCACAACCATCCACAAAGCTGTACCTTCAAACCAACTTCCTCTCCTCTTCCTCCTTTTAATTTCTGCTTTAGAAGTCATCTGAGTTTTTACCTACTAATATAACAAACTGTACTGCTAAGCACATGAGGACACAACGTCGTCCTGTGTTCAGAGATACAACTAATATAATCTGGAATTATACGCAGTCCAGACAGTACTTGGACAAGACACAAATTAAAGCCAGTCAGTTGTGGGCATGGGTGAAGATTTGAAGATGACTGGCATTTCAGAAAGGTATCTCCACTAAGATATTCTCCACTAAGAAAGGGAACTTCATAAAACCACTCCAGACAATTCACTTGATAGCATTAAGACAGAATATAGCAGGATTATTACAAGTTTTTGTTTTGTTTTGTTTTGTTTTTTATCTTCTATATACACACACACACCTCAAGCAGCCACCACTAAGGTTGCCATTTTTAATAGAAATGATCCAGCCTCAACATTCTACAGCACTTATCCTAGACAAATGAACAATAAATCCATTATCTATTGGCTAAATGTTTCTGACCTTTCTAAAATTCAAAGCAAGTTTTTGTTCTAACATTTTAAAGTCAAAACAGTCAATACAGACACACCAAATTATCAAGTAAACCTCATGTTCACACCTGTTAGGTTACTTCCCTTCTGCACTCAATGATTTCAGGACCATTGCTCAGGTAGAACAAACCTGACTCTCAGTAATTAACTGAGTGACACCTAGATTAGTGGTCATCACAGTACAAACATCAGTTTATAACTTGTTTTTTTTTAAATATCTGCAGATTGCATAACTGTTTCTCTGCGAACTGACTTTCAACTTGCATTTTTTGCATGGCTTTCCATTAACAGTGAAGAGAAAAGCACACAGGTCACTTATAATTCATCAGTCAAGACTGGAAAAAATATCAAGAATTATGTTGAGTAAAAAAAAAATAAAAAAAAAAAGTATTAGCACACCTTTACCTCACAGAGGATAATAATAATAATAGCAGTAGTGATTGCAAGCAATAAATTTTAGAAAACAAATTCCAGCAGTACAAAACATTTATTTTATTTAATCAAATGTAAGGCTTGAGAAAAATTTATATATATATATACACACACACACACACACACCAAAAGTCACTCAGAAAAGCCATCTCAGAAGAGACAGGACCTCCCCTTACACAGGATAAACATTCAAACTGCATGAAAACCCACAGGCAGTATGGGAAGGAATAGGAAAGGACAGAGTGAAGAGACAAAAAAGCAAGGTAATGCTATATATAAACCAATTGCCACATGAACCTCAATGTACTTGAGGTATAAATCTATCCACATGGCAGTGTACAAGAGTCAACAGAAATAAAGACCCCCTTGGCAAGTAATATTCAGACTTTTAAGATGTGACTGATGTTTCTTTGGTCACTGCACTCTCATCTGTGCTCATATTCATCCTCCTTTTTGTAAACAAACTAAGTGTCCAAACACGCATAAGAAACAAGAGCAGTTGTGTTGTCAGAACCAATTGAGAAATAAATACATTGCGTCACAGAAATATATTGTGCTCATTTCTGATAAATAAAAATGATCACACATTGAAGTTCCCTTCGCTCAGTCCAGTTATTCAAGTCTGAACTCATATTTGATATCTTCATTAAAAACCTTGCTTTCGTCGTAGTGTTTGTGGAGTTGTTCCAAATGCAACCAATAAAAATCTCAACATCATCAATTTATCAAACCTATCCCTGCAAAACTGTTGATTTGCTTCTCCTTTGGGGCTTTAGAGCAGGCTCACACTCAACTGCTTATTCTGACAAGACTTGTTTAAACCATAAGCTAAATGGTTAGGCATGAAGTCACTGTGGGTCCATACAAAAGGTGCTAAATAAAACTGTAAGTACAAAATGGTAAAGTATTCCCATTCCGAGTCTGAAATTACAGTAGCCACATGTACCACCATCAAGGGTGGTGGTTTAAATGCTCAGAGGTAAAACAGCCTACAGCCACAGGATTTTAAAAATTTTACTGAATAAATGCAGAGAAGTTTATCCATGGTGAAAACAGAAATGTTCATGAATGTAAAGAGCCTCAGATAGGTTGAAAAAGTTCCAAAAGATTCTCAGTTCCAAAAGATTCCAAAGAGTATTGATACTACAAAGCTGGTGTTAACATGGCCAAGGCCAGTAAGAACAAACTGTAGAAAGACAACGCTGATTAAATTCTGCTTTGCATACAAACCAGAGTATTGAAAAACCAAAAGAAATCAAGTACTCATTTGTCTTCAGGCATCTTGGCAAGGATCTGCAGACAGTGGAACTCTGATGGATGGAACAGGCCCTGGGTGGCAGCTAACTTCAGTGTGTGAACTCCATTATTGACCTTGTTGAAACCACGATGATTTTCATCAACTCTTGAAACAACTTCCCAGCACTACGTGCCTTGTGTCAAAAAATGGCACAGTGAAATGTACTCCATGATGCAATTTTCAATATGATGTTTTACAAACAGAAAGTTACAACAGGAAGTATTCTCCAATCTTATATACATCAGATTATTACACAGAATAGAGCAAGCTGGTTGTAATAGTTTTGAGCACCAGAGTTAAAAGCAAACGTTACAAAAAGTTACAAAACACCGCTTTGTTGCTTGCAAAGTAGCAGTAACTGCAGCAAATGTTTGGCTGCTCCTAATGAACTACATTCAACAAAAAGGTAATACAGACCACAAATTCAAGGCTCTGCAGAAGAAATGCATCTTGCCCTTCCCTCATTGATCTACAGCTATTTTTCCCTTGTTGCATAATGAAGCTAAAGAAGTATCACAGTGCACTTCTATAGATTTTACTTACAGGTTTTCCAGACGAATAATATTGGACTGTTCTATGTTTTAAGGAAATCAGCCAACTTGAGACAAGCTTCTTTGTCCTCTTCTGTCTCAATCACTAGCCAGAAAAAGAACTATAAAGCTGCATTGAAATATACATGAGAAGTACAGCATGGCCTGTGAAGTGTTTCACAGGGTAAAAAGCTACAAGAACATCTGGACAAGCAACACAAAGATTCTTACTGCAAGTCAGCTTCTGCCAGTGAAACATTCATTAATACATGCGTAATACAAAAATGGAATTGAAAGATTTAGGAGTTTGGCTTCCTAAGAAGGCCATAGGCTTTGGAAATACAACTATCAAGTTCTTCACACAGACTACATGTAGTAAAATATCATTAGAAAAATATATACTTCTTTAAAATTTACACTCTCAGGCACTGTAAAAAAAAAAAAAAAATCTGCTCTCCCTGAAAAAATGGGTGCCACTGGAAGCAGTAAACACTGTTAGTTATACAGCTTACTGTAAAACCAACAACTACTTCCTAGAAGTTTTCATCCATATACATCCATCTTTGACAGATTAAAATAGTATGCCAGACGTGGCCGTGCTTCTGCAGCCACTGCAGTTCTAATCCAAAGACTTTCAGACAAGACTGGCCATCTTACTGAACTTCAGGAAAAAAAGGATGGGAAGAAGAGTTCAGTTTTCTTCTGGTAAAAGTAAAAACAGTAAAAACCCACAGAAGTTATTTCAGTAGAAGTACTTTGGTTTGATACCATAAGAAGAAACTGTGAAGAAATGGTTCCTGTCAGCACACTGTGATTGGCATTTGAACCATGGATTAGAAGACAAACAGAACTGATGATTTAGTAACTTTATAGAAGATTCATAAAAAATTCAAAAGCTAGTGTTCTACTAAATGCAGACTTTCTGATAATAAAAAAAAAAGGCTAGTAGTGATTAACACTGAATCTGAATGTTTTCATCAACTTTGATACTAGCAATTAGGGCTTGTAATGATCAGCATAGCAAAGAAACCAGAGGAAAGGAAAACAAGTCCAAAGCTATCATTAGCATGCTTGCTAACTACTGAAACAAACTGCACTTCCAAAATTCTGTGGGCAGCACTTCTTAAAAAATAGCACGAAACAGTAAAAAGCTACACATTTTTAAAGAGTTTTTCCTTTTTCTATAAATAAAGACTATTTACATTTTTTCCAGACAGGAAACAGCACTAAGGATTCACATTCCCTTGCCTGAAATGGAGATTGCTAACATATAATACTATAGAGTCAGACTTTTCCCCTCATGCATTTTCATAACTGCTTGGGTTACTCAAGCTATCCAAGGCTGAACGTAAGTTTCTGCTTCTGCTTCATTCCCAGTCAAACAGAAATACCCCCTATTTCTGCACAACCAAGAAGAAAAGAACTGGAAAATTTGTGATATTTGCTTCCATTTCCAATACCACCATGATGACAGTTGGTGGTCAACTTGCCCAACTGACTGCATGAGTCTACTGTAGAGACTACAACCTTTTAAATATTCTTAAGAGATCAGCAGGCCTTCTGAAGAGATTATAACACTGAAAGCGATGATAGTTCAGAGTAAAATCAAAACAATCTTCATGGTAATTCTTCAAGGAAGGAGCTTAAAGCAGTTCCATTGCTCCTTCCTACAAGTTTAAAATCAGTTCTGACAACTTGGGAAACTTCCATTTCTTCCTCACCAGAGATCAATTCTGATGCACTGAGTTGTCTCTTAAGAAAAAAGGCAGACGGATGAGCTGCAGATTCTGTTTTGTACCAGCTTGAAGCAAAACCCATGAGCAGGTAATACCAGGAATATTTCATGGTCTGCGCATTTCTTTCCACTTTCATGTCCGACCAAGAATAGTAAGATATACTTTTTGCAACATATGTTCGATTTCATATTCAGAAGGCATTGCCTGCTTTTACAGCTTCAATATCAGAAATCAATGTCCTGGCTAGGAAAATTCCAAAAATCTAAAAAGAAAAGAACAAAAAAAAAAGCGTGAAATGTAATACATGCTATGTACCAGTCTGCAAGTAGATTCTGAGACATAGAGCCTATTACCATTATCCATTATTGCAGAATGAGAACCAGCTTGTGTGTTCAATGCACTACAATCAGTGCAACTACTCTATTGTGAATAACAATCCATTGATGAAGCATTTGCAGGCTCAGACACCACTTCGTAGCTAGGATCATCTGTTAGAGCACAGCTATTACTAAACAGTAAAGAAGCAGCAGAATCTAGTAGAAGATGTAACTGATAAGAAAAAGATGATTTATGCAATGCTTCAGAAGTGCTCAAAATAATATTCCATCTCTAGACATCCTACAGGTGGAAGAAACTTAGCCAAGTTTACTTGGGTCTCATAACACTCAGTTTTAGCAACAGATAAATTTGAAGTCAGTCAAATCATTCCATAACTTCCGGTCAGATTTGCGATTTATTTTTTTAGTGGAATGTGCAATAGCCTGTACTGAAGTGAAACTCTTGTCTAACAACAACGAGAGAAGCCCCACATCACTGGGACATTTATCAACTTGGAAAATATCCTCATTCAAGTTTTGTGGGAAACTTTCTTTAAAAATTGTAGATTGATTCATAACTCAGCAAATTTCCTAGAACACTCTTAAAAAAATAACAACATAATGTGGTGAAGTTCTGGAAAAGCCAGATTTGTTCTAGAAGTAGACACTATGTCTGATTTTTAGTTCCACTATGAAATAACTTAATGCCAAAACACATTCAATTTGAAAACTGTGACATGAAGGCAGTGTCACAGACTCACAATATGAATAAGAACATCAAATTGAAGTCAACACGCTAACAAAAGATTACACTTGGTATCTTGAACATCCTCTCAACTAAAAGGAGTATTTTCAGGTCAGGGTTGCTCTATAAAGGCACGGGAAGCAGTAACCAATAGATACTGATGAAATACCAGTATTTTTCTAGTTGGTGAAAGAATCGGTGAAGAGTTGGTGCTAGAATTACACTTAAATTTTCAGTTAAATGGAAAATGTTTTCTAGCAGATTTACAACTTGGTTATTCCCCAGACAAGTAGTACAAGAAAGCAGTCGAGGTAAGTATAAACAACTGCCACAATGAAAGTGAAAACCATCTTGAAAGAAGGAATTCGATATGTTCTACTGAGAATCTTGATTCATTCTCTTTGTTGCATCAAGCACAGAAAAGGTACTGTAACAAGTCAGAGGAACTCTACCATAGTTCCACTAATACCATATTTGCAACTTCTTCACCAGCTACCCTGCTCGTCTATTCTTGATCAGTATGCTGTATATTTGCTCAGTATGCTGAAGTATGCTGAATGGGAGTCTTAGCATGAAAAATAAAATGGGATTTCAGGTTGTTTTTTTTCCCGTGTTTGTGCTATAAGGCTGTAGTTCTGATCTACACCGAGCAGACTGCCAGATCTCCTCTCCCACCTGATGTACTGAAATATTAAAATTACATCATATTTATATAAAAATAGAATAGTACGTTGTTATGTTCATACACAGTAAAATATATAATTATGATGTATCATAATATACTCTACAATTATATTTTTATTATGACCTTCATTTCTTGGAAAAATATAGTTTTAGCATAAGGAAATCAACCGACCTCAACTTCAACCTAAGTCTCTACAAATGCTTTGTTACCCTGCCCTCATACCCAAGAAAAAAAAAACAATAACAAAAGCAACTAACCTGTAACAGTGAGATAGCTATGAAGACACCTGCAACAACGTAGATATTTCGAGGCAACCAAGCTTCCAGAGCAACGATACAACCTTTGATGAATATCTGATCATCCCACTGATTCTTGCTCTGAATGAGAAGAATTCAAGAACATCACTTTTCTGCTCAAGTTCATTGTAACAGTCAAGCCACGTATGAAGGGATATAGTAAAATTTGTTATATATGCAGTAATATTTGAAACTGAATTTCAGAAATACACAGACATGCCCAAATTAACTCAAAGGATGTCAGGACATTAGTATCTTCCTACAATTCCTATTATTAGAATACTTCAGAATTAGTAGAAAGTGGAATTCAGAAATTGTATATTATAACTAATACAGACACTCAAAATGGAAGTCATGCCCCCTTTTCAAATGGGACTTTTCCTTTAACTGTCCTGTTATCTTTTTCCACTTTCTCAGCTCTGAATAGAATAAAAACTCTGCCATTCTTTACTAATAGCAGGATGCAGCACTGTCTGTGCTGACTTAAGTATTGTCCTTTTTTATTATTATTATTATTATCTACACAGAAAGCAGGATAGACAAAGGTTCCAGCACCATACCTTTTTTCTGACATCATAGCCACACTGTGTATTCACAACTTTTTGCTGAAAAACAAGGATTAAAAATACCAGTTGAATTCTGCTTGCTTCTTTTCACACTAAGTTCTGCCTTAAATTCACGAACAAATCAGTACTGCACAAAACAGCTCTTTCAGAGAACATTTCAGTAAAAATAACATAGCAAAGCATCAGAACACCAGAAAGGTATAACGTCCAAGTGGACAGAAGGTAAATTGGAAAGTAAGCATCCTCCACTACAGTTTCCAGCTTCTCTCGTTGGCTTTCATCCAGCAAGGACTACTGAACATGACATTTAACAGCTGTACTGACAGCCTTCAGATAAAACATCTGTACTTCCAAGATCGATATAATTTTATCTCTTTCACATAATGCCTAAACACTGAGATAACAAAGGTACCACACTGATTTTTGTAGTAAAAAAAATATTCCTCACTACTCCATCATTTCATGTGGTTATCCTTGTTCGTGAATACCAGTAACAGATAGATAGCTGCAAGCTGCTAGAGTGTCTTTACAGTTGATAAATCAGTCTCACATAATCCAGCTTCGAGATGAAACTACCGTAGACAAAAAAAGAGTTCCAGTTATGTCTCAAACACCACAAACACCTTCCAGATTCCAATTCTACAAAGCCCAACAACAGTATTAAGCTCCAAAGATGCTTCTTTTATGATACTTTTGTTTCCCTTTCCTATGAGACTAATCAAACCTATTTACTGCATAATTACAGAATTGCTTACACAGTATGTAGTGAATTATATCAAAATGCTCAGAAGAGAATGGCAAATTAAAGAAGTTTACATTTAATAATATCTCCAATTATAACATCAGCAACAGGAAAGACCACAGTGAAATAGCACAGTTCTGAATTAAAATAAGAGAAGAGTTACCAGAGAACCTGAATTTGGAATACTTTCCTGACAAAATCTTTCTCTGGCTGACTCCATGATCAAAAGCCTTACCTGGCTTACTTCCAAGGTAGGTTACAAACAACCTACCACGGTTATCTCCCTTAGGTGAGGATTGCTGAGTTGACCTGAGCAACAACTACTACACAGCATTAATTTGTGTCTGTTTCTGCTTCTGTTGCAAGGATCAGATTCCTACAGCTTGATAAGCAGATCTAACCATTGAGTACCTAAGAACTGCCAAAAGCCAAGAACTGACTCAGACACTTTCACCTCAGTCTGTGTATGAGCACTTCACCAGTTGCTGATAACCAAAGGCATGAGCAAGGACAGTTACTCCTACTTGTCAGGCAGAGGGGTGCTGTACAGCAGCTCTAAGAGGGGGCACATGTGCTGCTTCAACAGTAAATGACAGAGCTTGAAATCAAGGCCTCGGGAATAAAACAGTATCAACAGCCAATGTTCACAGACTTCAATCGCGTAAAAACACCTTCTGAATTCCTAATGACAAGCAATACATTTTCAGCTATATAAGAGGCTGACACATCTATTCTATCCTCTAAAAAGAACAAAGCAGTAACAAAAACAGAATTTAGCCATTAATAATAATTTTTGATATTTAGAAGACTTCTTTAAGCCCTATGTGTCACACCATATTCAGGAGGACAGTTTCCTGTCGTAACTCTTTAATAACAGAAGGATACCAAACCAGGAAACAACTTACAGCAGGATCAGGTATACAACAGGAGAATGGAACACCACATTTCTCACGACTTTTGCTTTCACTGCTGCAGTTGAAGTATATGTTGAAATCCCAGTCATCCGGGCCTTGGGCACCACAGCAATGGTTCTGCAAGAGATAAACACCTGCTATGTGGGGATATTTTATAGATAATGTATTACTGAATAGCTCTCTGGAATAATATTTGCTCAACTTTCCTATATGTTGTATATTCCTTATGGCTGTAAGGAATCGATGGCAACACAAGAGTAAAACAAACTGAATAATCAATACAGCATCTCTACAAAACAAAGAAAAAAAAGCACCATTTGGCATAATGTTCTCGGAAATAGATGCTAACACAACTGGAAGCATCATAAAAACTGTCACTCGAAATGTAACCACGCGATGTTATCCATGTTAGCCAAATCCAAAAGAAATATGGAAAAAAACTATTTCTTTAACTTTGTGATTTCACTTTTAAGTCTTCACGAAACAATCAGTTTTTCCCTGTTTGTTCACTCTGAAAAATGTATCAAGACATCTGTGAATACACTTATTTTCTTTCAAATGAGAAAATTTTCATACCCATGTGAATTAACTGACATAGCCTTATTCATTCGAAGGTCAATCAGCTCTATGATTGTTTCACATTAAGTTTCTTGACCTAAACAGTGCAACGTAAATTTCATAATTACAGATCAGGGAAATCCAAACATTTCAAAGAATTTTCAAGTTCTAGAACAGGTGAAAGTTGGTTTCCCATTAAGTTATGCTTTGCAGTTCACTGACCTGTGTTACAATTTGTGTACTTAAAATGTTTTATTACACACTTTCCTGGTACCTCATGAAGTTTCCTAGCATCTCTAACGTTACTGATGTTTGAAGCAGCTAGGAGCAGCATCACCTTACAAGAAGCTGCCCTTAGTACCAAACACCAAAGAAAGCAGTACTAAAAACCATCCAGGCAGCTTATGTCAGAGGACTGCTTCACATACTATGTTAACACATGAGTGAAATAACCAAATATGTACAGCTGCTGGTAATATACAACAGTCCATACAGTATAAAAACATGTTTTGCTATCAAAGTGAACTGTAAACACAGATTTTTAAGCATGATCTTCTAAAATATAGGAGACAGACAGAAAAGTGACCTTTTGTTACCAAAAAAAAAAAAAAAATTTTACCTCTTTGTGAAGTACTTCCTCAATTTCTCTCCATACATGCAGACATAAATTTTAAAAAAATCAGAAAAATCACCCTCACTGATTGTTTTTTGAGTGTGAATGCAAAATAATCTAACTGAAAGCCACCAAGCCCTTATTAGCAACAGGCCTTGCAATCTCCTCTCTTAGCAACTAAGTATTTTAGGACAAAAAGAGCATACAACTATTTCAGGCTTCCTTGAGTACCTACAGAATAGCTTTCCACAGTTTAAAATCTTTTTTGCTTTCAGATGAGACGCTTCTCAGAAGTGTGGCTTCATCAAGGGCATGTCCTACCTGACAAAGTATCATTTTTTTATGGCGACATAATTGTAGCAGAGGACAAAAGAAGAACCACTGATGTCATCTATCCGGACTTCATAAGGCCTTTGACACAGTCCCCCATGATATCCTTCCCTCCAATTTGGAAAGATACAGATTTGGTGGGTCGACTGTTAGATGGATGAAGAACTGGTTGTAAGATTGTACCCAGAGAGCGGTTATCAATGGCTCAATGTTCAGATGGAGATCACTGAGCAAGTGGCATCCTCAGAGGTCAGTACTTGGATCAGTGATCTTGAACATCAGTGGGAACGAGTGCATCCTCACCAAGTTTCCAGATGATACTAAGCTGTGTGGTGCAGTCAACACATGTGAGGGATGGGATGCAGTTCAAAGAGACCTAGACAGGTTGAACAGCAAGCCTAGGTGAACCTCACAAGACTCAACAAAACCAAGTACAAGGTCTTGCACCTAGGTCATAGGTAACTCCCAGTATCAGTACAGGATGTTTAAGGATGGAGCACAGCCCTGCTGAAAAGGACCTGGGGGTACCTGTGAATGTTAAGCTGGACATAAGACAGCAATGTGCCCTTGTAGCCCAGAAAGCCAACTTAATCCTGGGCTGCACCATAACAAGTGTGGTCAACAGGTCGAGGGAGGTGAGATCTCTCCTGGAATACTGCATCCAGACATGGAGTCACAGAAAAGATGTGCATCAGAAAGAGAATGCCCCACAAAAACCAATGGAGACGAGAAAGTTCGTGGAAGACCTGATAGCAGCCTTTCAGTATTTAAAAAGAGGCTCTAAGAATGAAGAGTTCGGACTCCTTAGCAGAGTCTGTTGCAATAGGAGAAGGGGAAACAATTTTAAATTAGAAGAGGAGAGTTTAAAATTGGATTTAAGGAAGCTTTTTTTAAAAACAAAACAAAACAAAAAGAGTAGCGAGGTACTGGAACAGGCTGAAACTATGATTCTATGATTTCAACAGCAAAAGTCAAGGCATTCACAATTAGAACACCACTGTATCTCAGATGTCTTGTTTAGCTTGGAGAAGAGAAGCCTCTGGGGAGATCTCATTGTGACCTTCCAATACTCTAAGGGAGCATATGAACAGGAGGGGGAACGGCTGTTTACAAGGGTGGATAGCGATAGGACAAGGGGGAATGGTCTTAAACTGAGACAGGGGAGGTTTAGGTGAGATCTTAGGAGGAAGTTTTTCACCCACAGGGTGGTGAGGCTCTGGAACAGGTTGCCCAAGGAGGTTGTGGATGCCCCATCCCTAGAGGCATTCAAGGCCAGGCTGGATGTGGCTCTGGGCAGCCTGGTCTGCCGGTGTGCTGGCGACCCTGCACACAGCAGGGGGTTGGAACCAGATGATCATTGTGGCCCTTTTCAACCCAGGCCATTCTATCATTCTATGATATCTAACACTCTCAGTAAAGAAACAGAACAGCACAACTGTCACATGGCACTACTAGCTAAACACCATGATCAATCTGAAAGAGGAAAACTTCCTTAACTACATATTCTCCCAGAAAACAAAGGAAAAATGACAGGTAATGTACTTACAATTTTCTGTAGCGAATCAATGAGGTTCTGGAGGTCAATATCATCTCGATAGGACTTAATGTTATTCTCAAAGAACTCCTTGACTTTGTCCCTCACCCAGTCCTGGAACAAGACAGCCAGAACAGCCACTGCCAGCTCCAACAGAAATATAAATACAATCGTTCCACAGAACTGTAGAAGAAAAAGTCACAAATTAGAAGATATTTATCCCTTTGAATGCATTCCCTATTCTATTAGGAAAAGATTAAGACATGTTAAAACTCTTGCTCAGTATAAATACTATAAAAAGAAGCGACTGCTAATTGAGAATATAATGGAAAAAAAGAAAAAAAAAACAAACCAACCAACAAAACCAAACCTAGAAGTTATCTTTTCATTTTGATTATGTGAAGTCAAAAGTGAAAATAAGCACTAACCTACAGTCATTACACACAGCAGCTGGAATATTAATATATAAGAATCTGCAAAACACAGGATTTTGTGAGCTGTTCTCATTTTAATTATTTCTTTTGCCCTGCTTAACTGTTCATGAATTTAAATAAAGGACATCTCAATACAAAAGTAAATGTTTCAGATCTTTTAGTTAGTCATTTAATTGCCCAATTTTTGCCCACTAAAAACTTAGATGAGATTAAGCTGCTAAGCAATTTTGTTTGCCCAAAGCCACAACATAATCTCCTTTCAGTAACTTCCAGCTATGTTTCAGAACATCACTTCATGCTATTACGTATTAAATTACATTACAATCTGAAATACATAAAAACATTGCTGCACTAGCAGAATGAATGAAAAAAATCATTTTTTTTTCTAGGCGCAGGGCTAAAATACTTTGGTTTAAATCTATTATTTTGTCCCTTAAAGAAGTTTGTCAGGGACTGAGCTCACCATATGCACTGTAATAAACTGCACGCCACAAATTAGTTTTTTTTCCTTCACCCATAGTTTCATACTTCCACATACACATTGATTCACACATGTAATGATTTTACTCACAAACTTCAGAAGGCAGATGTTTTCTCTCAGAGCTCCCACACAGCCAGCAAATCCTAAAGTAAACATCACGATTCCCACGACTAAGACAAGCACCACTGGATCAAGACCATGAAGACCAGTCACCTTTGTTAGGTCAGATAACACACCCTGAAAAACGGAGTAACAGAAATATGACCACTAAAGCCATTTTTCATTTCCTGTTTGGAATTGTGATGATTCTTACAAGATCCCAAATTAATTGGTTACAAATCCTTCAGCTTGCAAACTGAGACCCGCTTGGAAAGGTTTGATCACAAAAGGGTTGTTAATGAAATTACTTTTCTTTATCCCAGCAAGTATTAATGCCAACTCAAAGCTATAGACTCTTACTGAGCAATCTAGTGCAGTCATACATTTCAGACTACCTATGTCTATTTGCCAAACAAGCTTCCACCAGATGGTGCCAAAAGCTCAACACTACCACTGAGTATCCACATCATTTGGAGCCAACAGAACTAATAATGTATATTAACTTGAAATATATCTATCAGGAAAAGAGAATTTGCCCAAGGTATTCTCTCACTTTTTAATTGCATACTTAATTAACAAAAATAGTGTTTTGGAAATAAAGCATTAAGAGGTAAAGTTAACATTGAAAAGCTTCATCAGCTAATGGAAAGACACTGAGTAATAGTATTCTCAAGATATTCATGATATGTACTCATGATACATACGAGTTGATCTTCTTTCACAACACATCTTGTCAGACCCATTAATTTGGTGATAGCAAGACAGCAGAGATGTGGTGTTCTTGTTTTGTTTCTTTTAAGATCAAAACTGACTGAAGGGACAAAAAACATAATTGGATAGTAGAAATCAGAATTGCCTTGCCACTGCTTGTCACTAAGAGCTGAAATAAACCATTAAGAAGTGGTCACAGTTTAGAGATTACCCATCATTCAAAAAGTCCTGGGAAGCAAAGACTCCTAGTAGTCCAATCAGTGACATTATCATCCTTACAATCCGTGAAGCCTCAAAGCTAACTATCATATCTGGCCTACTGGTGAACTTGAGTCCTACCTAATCAATCACATCCATGCCTCAGAAGCACTTGCCTCAGACATTACGAACAGGGAAGTCACATCAAGACTAAGTCAGTATCTTTGTGCAAGCAATAAGCTATGGAACTAATCACAATACAAACAGGATGCTGAAAGTTTCAAAGCTGTTTCTGGCTATCCACTTCCCACATCCGAACTCAAGCTTTCCTCAGACATCTCTTGGAAGAGAACTTCCACCGATCAAAGCACACTGTGACAATAAGACAGGAACTAGGGTCTATTATTCACCCTAGGTTCAAAACAGTCTCTTCAAGTTCACATTTGAAATTTACAACGTTCTCTTGTTAGTGTGGAGATTCTCAATCTAAAGAAATATGCCAAGTAAAAAATCCTGAAGGAAGGAGGTCAGTCATAAGCAATTCAATTCAAGGGACTATTTCATCCCACCTTATTCATCTAAGGATGCTTCTGCCAGTGACTATTGAAGGATGCTATTAAGACTTACCCCTCTCTCCCCACCAAAAATCAGCAATTTAATATATCACTGATGAGTTAAGAAATGCCATCAAATTGGATTTGTGGAATTGTTATTTGTTTGAAAAAATATGGAAATTTCTTTCAACAAGCAGGTAGCTCTACCTTCCCTTCATTCCTGCCCCAGATACAGCCTCCAGAATGAAAAATACTGTTGCAATAATCTCCTTCCCCAGCTGCTGGCCACATAAGTGCTAACACAGCCCAGCAGGCAGATGGCTGCCTTAGACCTGAAGGTACACTGCTGATATTCAGCTGAATGACTGACAGGAGGCCAATGTTTTAACTCCCAAACCTGCTTTCTAGGCAGTGAGCCTAGAAAGGCCTAGAACTGGCATCAGTACTCAGCCTGTACTGATGCCAGTTTTTTTGACATGACGACTCAGGCTTATCTTGTTTCTAATACCTAAATCCTATAGTCTTTTTTTTTTTTTTTGATGACTTCTGTAATACCTCTCAGGCTACATGTTAACTTCAATCCAGCCTTTATTAATGTAAACTTAACATGTTCTGCAATAACTTCTACATGACTGCTTGAAATAACAAGAACCACATAAGAGATCATAAGTGTAGCCCAGTTAGATTAAAAAAAAAAAAAAATGCTGCATTTGACTCATAAGCATGATAATGTATGCCAGGGTGGGTAACTTTTTTTTTTTTTTTTTTTTTTTTATCATAAGTTACTTTCAACACTTGACACAAAATTGAGATGTTATCAGCTCACAGAGATGCACAGCATTTACCTCCAGATAAAAAGAACAGTCAGGAATCAAACTCGTAATGGAAAAGTTGATGACAAAAAAAAAAAAACACAACAAAGAAGTTAAAAAGATCGATGTACTTCATGCTGCACTAAGAGACAGGATGTTTAAAACTCTTCTGTACTACCTTTAGTTTCCCTTTGGGTTGACCACTGCAACTTTTAGAATGTTTTTCTTTTACTTCCCTTCTATTGTTCACTGAAACTTATCTGTAAACAGATCCACAGTGACACACACATCCACTACTGCAAAAGAACAGCATTAATATGAAAATGTCCACACAAAGCAACTGACATCAAAAAAAAAGAACATGCATTTTTTAAGAGCCATTCAGAAGTTTAAGAACACAGGAAAACCTTTTAAGTTCTTAGTTGTAGAACAGACAGTAGAAACAGTAAAGGCAAAATTCAAGAAATAAAGACAGGAAAAGTCAACAGTTTTAGCAAGGCTTTCATTTTCAGTAATGTTAGTGTACCGTAAAGGTCATTTGGCAAACTGAGCTAGTCATTTCCAACCACAGAGATCATATGTGCCTCTTTACACAACAGTCTGAAGCAGAGAAAAGCATATGAACATTACAGAAAACAAATTCAAGCTAAGTTTGACACCTTCTGAAACACACCTTCCATAAAGGATTAGAAAGAACATCATTTTATAGCAGGAGATAAAAACCAGAACCTCACTATATGGTCAGTCAGTCTTTATTGATACAAAGGTTCCATGGAAACGTTACACCGCGCTGGCAATGAAAATGTACCTACTCAGTAGCATGGCTCCAGAGTGAAGGCACATGCCCTGCACTGCCAATTAAAATGCAGATAAGTTTGCAAGCCACTGTCACTTTTTCCTTACTGCTTGCAGTCAAATGTGAGCCACGCTTCTACAACCATTCACAGTGGGGTAAACCATTCATTTTCACACCTATATGGTCTCTTGTAAGATGTGAATTACATACAAGCCCAAAGCCTTCCCTCTGTTGAGGAAGTTACACAGCTGAAAGAAACTTCAGCAAAACAAAAGCAAGAAAGTATAACTGAGTTGGGCCGTGCTGCCCCAATTTTCTTCCTCTCTATGGTTCACAGAATCAGGTCTGTAACTCCACAGGAAGTGGATAACAGATGGCCTTAAAATGAGAACACTACATAAAGATGATCTCACAGATGCATGCTAATTTTTTTCTTTTTATAGAAATCTTTTTCATCCCTTCCAAACACTAATAATCTTCCCCCATCCTTTTATTAGAATCAAGTATATTTTTAGAAAAAATGCTTTCAAAAAAGAAACAACCCATAGGGACTGCTCATAAAGATGAAATTTTCTTTTTAATTCTCTTAAACCCTGCTCTTACAAGTCCATAAGGAAGTATAAACTTATAGGGCCACAGCCTAATACCCAGTAATGGGCAAGAATAAAACTCCAACTACTTTCTATTTAGAAGATCTGAACGTGGTCCTGAGTCCTGGTCCTACATTTAAACCCCACTGCTTCCTGAGGAAGTCAATTGTTTCACTGGGGCAAGAGAGGGCAGCCACCAAACAATGTAATACCAGTCATTTTACCCTTACCTTTTCACTCCATGCCCACAGTCCAGCTGCAAGGAATGCCATGCCAGCTAGCTAAAAAAAAAAAAAATAATAAAAAAAAAAATTAGATATACTTATCAGTGAGAAAATGCATTCTCAAACACTTAGCCAGTAGCACTATCCTTGAGTAAACACTGTCTGCTGTCCAAGATAACATTCATGGAACATTCTTCCTTATGAGTCAAATTCAATGAAAGAGAATCTGCACCACTTCTATTCTATTCAATTTCTGCACTGTGAGAACTTCTTTCAGTGGTATTTAGAATTTCACTACTTGTATTTATTTGAGAAGCACATACTAGATTCCAAAAGATTTATTTCACTAGTTCACTTTCTAGTTATTACCTATTGTCAACCCCAGACTGTAGCCATGCTTAACTTCTCATAACCTCAGTGGCAAGAGTCAGATGAGTTTCTTCCCTAATTAGACACAACTTCTCTTCTAACACTTCACCTTTTTTCAAGTCCTTTGAACTTAGCTAGTCCATCTTCTTACCTTCAACAAGCAGCAAATATAGCGCACAACAGACAAACTCCACACTAATTCTAATGCTGGCATAGTAAATACTTCTCAACTGCACTCACATGAAGTATGAGACCCTGTGTCCTTTATTTACTATCCTCAGGCTGTTTGCCTCCAACATCTACTTGGAATAGTCAAGCTAAAATTACCTCTCTAGACAAGGTTACTACTCCCCTGCCTCCACACATGCACAAAACACTACACACACCCAAATACTTAAAATGACATTCTAGCTTGTTACAGCTGTGAACAAGTCTACCTTAGCCATATGGAAGAGGTTGTTTCACTCCCACCCAAAGCCTACGTGCACATTAAAAAGTAAATTCCAGCACTCCAAAACAACCCTCAAACAGGGATCCTTTCTGCCAGGAAATGCAGCACCTTCCAGTAACTAAACAGGCATTATAGGCAATTCCCTGTAGCACAGGCAAGAAGCAAAAATGAGACTTTGTTACATTCACTCAAGGAAATCCATGTAGATTTGATGTATTGCTGGGTTCATGGTCCCCAGGCTCTGAAATTGCACTCAGATAAAGCCAGAAGAGCTACAAGTGTTCTTCACGTCATCCTATCTGAATTACTGACATGATGAAGGAGCTGTATCCATGCATGCATCATGTCATATATTGGCAGTGAAGAAGAGAAGTGAACTAAACAAATCCACTCCCAATGCAGGAAGATACTAATCCAGTACAGGAGGAGTTACAAATAAGCAAAGAAGCACTAAGCAGGTTAAATTTCCATATGTTGTTTAACAGGTGTCCTTTGCAGACTGGCTGTCTTCCATTATAATTACCATCCTAATTAAACTGGAATAGATTCTTATGTATCTTTTAAAGAACATTCTAATTAGCTTGCCTCATTCTCATCTGTCAACACGAACACTGCTCTTATTTCTTGATACAGAATGTTCAGTCCCACAAACCACTATTTTTGCAAAATTATTTGTGACCATTTAGGCAAAATAGTTGCAAGAAAAGTTGAGTTTACTGGCAAAAAAAAAAAAAAAAAAAAAAAAAAAAAAACACTCAAACTTAGCCTTAGCAGAGTCTAAATAGATAAATCTAGAACTTACCTCAACTTAGTCTTAAGCAATTCAGCATTTTCACTAGAAGTGGCCGAAGTACAGAAAGCAAATTAAGCAAAGAGCAGTCAATTATCACAATTTTGCTTGAGAAACAAAAATTATCAGGTTTAGGGCCCGGTTTCCAAGCCTGTCCAGGTCCCTTTGGATGCTACCCCTTCCTTCTACGGTGTCAGCTGCATCCTCAGTTGGTGTCGTCCTCAAACTCACAGAGGTGCACTCAATCTCTTATGCTATTTCACTGATGAAGATATTGAAAAGCACCAGTTCCAAGCACAAATGACAGCTTAGCATAAGCAGTGCCTGCCCCAAAGCAGTGGGACTCCTTAGATTATGCTGTGAGGATTGCCCTATGAACTCAGTACACAGCACTGCCTTTTTTTTCCTATCCAGGCTGTAGCAGAACATAGTTCCTGCAATAGGACCCTTACATGCAAATTGACTGCGTCAGCCTGCCTTGAGCTCTGATAAGAAGTACTGGGAATATATTCCCAATGAATTCAGTTTCAATACACACAAAATGTTACTCTCAAGGAAAACAATTTCCACACCCTGGTAAATCCTATCTGACATCACAGCTCTGCCCACACTGGAGCAATCAGTAGCTTACAGTCTTTCCTTCCTATCCTTCTCTCTTTCCTGACTCGTCCTGTTGGGGTCAGGAAACAGCCCAGTGGTGGATTCTTTTCTGTTTCTGGCCTAGCCTTGCTGTTTCAGGAGTTCCTGGAATGCAACCTAAGCTGCAAAAGCTAAGACCAATACTAGTCTAGTTCTCTTACTTCTCAAAAATGAGCTTGGAAGAATACTCCAGAGCATAAGAGAAATTTTGCCCTTCATCAGTACGTTCAGGGCAAAAAAAATCGCCAGACTCCTATAGTAGGAGTCTAAACTGCCTTTTTTTCTCCCCGCCCCCCCCCCCCCCCCAACTAAAAACACTTAAGAAGTACATTTGAACAAAGCTAACAGAATTAAAAGACAAAAATCAAGATGACAGCAGCTGGCAGCTACTTTATTCTCTCCTATCAATTTGAGATAGGTTTTGGCAGACTATACAAGCAATCCTTCACTGAAACAGGCACATCCCAGCTGTGGTGTAACTCTCGGACTACCTCGAAGGCTTCAACTGGAGACAAAACGGCAAACAAAGTAGATGGGTGACTTCTATTCCATAGGCTTCATAAAGCAAAAGCTGAAGGCTCAGATCAGAGCAGCACTCTAAAGACAGGGCACCATCAAGCTCCACCCACCATGCTGACTCCTCTGGGGCTTTCACAACAGGATAACCCAAGTGCGGAATGAATCAGCACAGCAAGATGCCAGAACCAAGCCCTTCCTCCAATGCTATTGCAACTTCTTTATTTCATTACACCAGATGAAGCTATCAGAGTGGGGGGATAAGAGATGTAGACTCAAAAAGCAGCTCTGAAAGTCAACACGAGATCCAGTCTTGCTGTATAGGTGATTTCACTCCCAAGCACTCACTGCAGGGCTCTGTCCTGATGGTTGCATTACTGCCTCCTCTCTGCTCGTTAAATGAGTATACCTGGAGAAGCTTGATCTTAATAGCATGCTTAAAAGATAAGAAAACAAAGGAAACACATATTAAAATTGTGCCTAAGACAAGCATTCCTATGACCCTGTCCCACCTCTTAAAGGAAAAGCCAAGCACAAAGAACAGAAAAATGACTGCAAGTTAGTCATACACAGCTCAAGGTTAGCAGAATTGAAGCTTCTACTGTTGAGTTGTCTATGTGAAAAAACTTCCAAGGAATGCAGATCTACTTATTTCTAGAAATTGCTTAAGCTGTGAGACTGCAACAGAACTGCATTTTCCTCCTCTAAGTTCAATATTTTGCTCCAATTTACATGAACTGAATGCATAACATGAGAACCTGACAACATACTGAGAAGTTTGTGTATTCTGTAAGACACTATATATTTTTAAGTTCACCGAGTCAGTTACCTTCAGAGCTACAACAGGAAGGTCAACAAGTAACTGCAACTTTATTAAGTATAACTATATTAAGTTAACTGCAACTATATTAAGGATAAGTATAAATATTATTTATTAAGAAGAACAAAAGCAACTTCTATTTATTTACATGCAAATTATCTGGCTCATGAATAAACTGCCATGGTTTGAGACACAGGTGAGCTATCTTCATACTCCAGGAAGAGCTAAAATTGGCCAAAGTCAGTCACATAGCTGAGGTGCCATCCCTCGTACCCACTACAGTAGCAACCCTCATTCTGAAGAAATCTCACAGGGAACTGAAAGAATTTAAAAATAATACACTGGGGGGGGGGGGGGGGGGGGGGGGGAGGGGAGGGGAAGGTTGCAAAGAGCTACATTTAGCTGAGATCGATTTCCAAACTCATTTTCTTGCACAGACAGTTGTGAGAGACCTGAAAGAAGGCATTAACTGTCTGGCAGAGGAGAAGCAGCAGAACCATCTCTTTCAGTCACAGCTCAATGGATTCAGCAGGGCTTCTGGGCACAGCTCTGCACCTCATGCATGTAAGCAGTGCTGCTTACACATCACTTAACAGCCCTGCTGTTGGAGTATTCACATCTCTGATTCCAGCAAGCAGATTTGTCCTGCAACTAGGGAATGTAAATCAGAATACCAATGCCTCCTTAAATGCTGATTTTTGAAGACAAAATTACCTCTCCCTTCTGGTTTTATAGCACCCCCAGTTTCCAAGGAATCTATCTTTTTTTACTTTGTTATACACAGCACTGATTTGTTCAATTGAAGAAATATTACACTAGCCATTTCAACCAGCTTGATATATCACAGACTTTGGAACCACTATGCCAGCTAAAAGTCACTCATTTGCTTACAGGAGCACCTATCCTCCTACTCAACTTTTTTACATATCCTGTTCTACAACCAAAGCTGCTTTACCAAAAGAGTTGTAATTATACCACATCAACATGGTAACTTCTCAGCAGAAGCCTCAGACCATTTACCGAGTGAGCTACCATGACTATTAATACTTAATCAGAAAACCAGCTCTCAGTCAAAAAACTCAACCGAAACCTGCAAAGTTGTATTTCAAGTTTACATCAATATTTCCAAAAGTCTAATGGCAAAGAAAAAATTTTGGACCTTCATCAATAACTTCAAAAGATTATAATGAAGACATGTGGTTATATGAGAAGTAACAACTATTCAAGGAATTAAAAGAAAATAGAGGGGAAAAAACAAATCATCATGGAAAAGCATAAACCAAGTTATTAATAGTCTTCCCAAGATACAAAACTGTTTTGCATAAGCTGCTTACCTAACAAGCAGTACTTTGTGAGGCATTCACTAGAAAGGAAGACATCTAGCGCCTAACCCTCACAAGTAACAAAAAGAAGAAATTCTGTTCATTTCTCACACACACCCCATGCTATCTGCTTTGGAGCGTCCACTCAGTAATGCTTTCCCTGAAAATCTGAGCTATGAAGAATACAGCCAAATACAACTCCTTACCACACTACATCCCATTACACCATCATAGGAGCTGTACTACAGAGAAGAGGAAAAAACAAGTACAGAGGCACCCAAGGACCTGAGTTATGATGCATGGCAACAGTAACCATTTTAAATGGCAACTCATAAATGCTAGGGGAGGGAGAAAATACCACTGATGTTCAACATACTCTGGTTGTACAGCAATATTGTGGCAATTAACCTCCCTTGGAAAAACACATCTGCACAAACATACACCCTCTTTCTGCCCTGTTAGACACACAAGTCCCTACTGCTTAAAGCTACAGAATCAGGCTAAAACAGTGCACTAGTAAGCAGGAGGTAGTGACAGCAGCAAACAACTCTGTAGTATTTAACAACATCCAGACATTTCTGTCTCTGTTTTCCTGAGCTCTATAACAATTTCAGGCTGGCTGAGGACAGCAGAAAAGCAGCTCACAAGCCTCCTAGCTTTGGTCCACTACACAAAGCATCTTGCTTTGAACAGAAGATTAAGCCAGATAATTTCCATAAGATCCCTCAAAACTACATTTTTCTATCATTCTCTCTAAACTTAATTTTGCCCATCACTCATGCATTTTCCAAAGAGATTATTCTCTATCCTGTACACTGCAAAAGCGGCCAAAAGACACAGGAATGCTAATCCAGTTTATCAGAACTTTATGTGAGTTAATCAAGCAAAATACCAAGTCATTATTCACAAACACCAACAAGATCCTGCAGTTTGCAGATAATGTTCAGACTTATATTTATTTCGGCTGAATACAAATTTAGGTTATAATTACCTGGACCTTAAACTTTACAATCTAAGAAGATGAGTTGGTTTAATGAATAGCAACAATGAACAAAAAGAACACAGTCTTCACAGTCTAACAGTCAGGATCAAGAAAATCAACTTGTACTTTCAACTTGCACAAGCTGTTTCAACAACATGCTATTCTTTCATTATTACTATCTAACCCTTCTGACTTTGGAAAGAAAAAAAAACCAACCCTGAACTATTTCAAAGAAGCCACCCATACCACGCATGCATTTCAACTCTGAATCACAACATAAACCCAAGATTCTAGCGTTGCGCCATCAAGTTAATGCATCTGCTCTTCATCATAACTACCTACACCTTTCCATGAATGTGTACTCCTCTTTTTGACCTGTAAGTTCTGGGAAGAATTTTCAGCTTCAACTGATCAGTACCTTTGCCTTCACCTCCATATTAATTATTTCCAATGCAATGCTATGCATTCATCTTTGAATAACCATCTTTCCAGAGGTAGTTTAGGTACTTCAGTCATCTTGATCAACATAATCACTTGAATCCACACCTGACACTGCACTCTCTTCAAATTAAGGCAAGTAAACATATGCCTACTTTGAAGTCCCTAACTATTTCAAGACATTCATAGGCAATTTTGTTGCCCATGGAGCAAAGCCTTCAAGACCTTGACTACACTGTAATTCTTAGCAAAACTACAGCGTAACACCAGCTGTTGAAACATTCGTGCTCCAATTATCACAGAATCACAGGATGGCCAGGTTTGGAAGGGACCTCAAGGATCAGGAATCTCCAACCCCTCTGCCACACGCAGGGGCACCAACCTCCACATTTAATACCAGACCAGGCTGCCCAGGGCCCCATCCAACCTGGCCTCGAACACCTCCAGGGACAGGGCAAATCTTCAACATGCTGCACATATTGCAGCACTGCTCTAACACTAAGATCAAAGACTATCTGAAAGGATATATGTGAAGACGCCTAATTTAAAAGAGAAGCAGCCTAACACACCAGTTCAGTGCACTTAAAGGCAAATCTAACATTTCCCCTCACACAACCAGCGTTTAGTGCTCTCCATCATTCAAAGATGTCATCACCAACAGCTGAAACTATTTTCTTTCAACAAAACCTTAAAGCAGCTCTTTCCCTTTTGCGCTGAAAAAATAAATTATCTGTTTCACTCATTTACCTTCACTCACAAGGTAGGATAGGAGGAAGGGGCAAGGAAGAGAAAGTTGTGGAGCTAGTATCTAAATCTTTTTCTAGAGTAATTAATCCTGTTTATGGGATGCACTTACAGGACATACACTACAGATCATATTCCTGGTTTCTATTAATGATGGCAGTCCACTCTCAAACAAATGAGGAGGAAGTTCAATAAAATGAAGCTCTCCCAAACTATTCCTATTTCTACACTCTGTACTTACCCAGAAGACAATGTTGTAGCTGAAGAGCAGATATTTGTACCAACAGCTGACTTCTGCATTAGAATATCGGTAATAGTGCATCTTCTATCACACGGCGTCTGCAGAGAAGAAGAAATAAACAGTGAAAGATAGTTAAGAATAAAAGATTCTGCTTCCTGCTCTTCTACTCTGTTAAGAACAAACTATGGCAACCTGTACCATACACTGTTTAGAAACTTAGAAACTTGTGCTTCCCTCAAACCTTCTGAGTATTTGTTGCTTAATAACCTTATCTTTTTAAGCACGCTAATGTGGCAACAGGAAGAAGCATCCAAAAAGGAAACTGGCTAAACAACCAGCCTAATATCTGCATCAGCAGCTTCACATTCATCAACCTTGTCACTCTCTCAAAGCCCTTACATTTACATGGACAGCTATGTGGACTTGTGCAGAAATCTAAACACACACCAACACCCCAGCAAGCACGATGTTCCAAGTGCCTATACTGCTAAATGCAACAGGCACTCAGACTTCTCAGTACTTTAATGTTTCTTTAGCAAAACAGCACACTGTAAGAGGATTTATTTTTAAGAGTAAAAGCAACATGTGCTCCAGAGTTCTGCTTTCGTGCTTCCTAATATACACTGGAGAGATAAGGTTGAATAGCAAACACTTCAGAGAACTGAGGCTTTTCAGAGCACTGTAAGTAACCCACCTCTGCAGACAGGCCACGTACAGAAAAACGTAGGGCAAGCTCTTAATGTGAAAGCTAAAGCTGTCAAGACAAAGCATGTAGCCACCCACCCAAGTTTCAGAGGCATAGCTGCATAGACTACATAGCAAGTACTGCCTACGACAGACAGCAAGCAGCAGCTTCAGATTTCAGTCCTCCACGCACTGTTTTCTTCCAATAAGATGTTTGGGAAGTGCTTGCAAGAGAAGCAATTAGGGAATTTTCCCAACACCTCCTAAGAAACAGATTTCAAGGACGATGTTGGCATTCACAGGTTAGCTATAGCTATGAGAAGGGAAATATACTTCATTTAGACGGCAATCTGCAGTTGAGCGTATAAAAACTCGACTGAAAAAAGAAAGGACAGAACTACAGACAGACATTCTCAACCCAAGAGATTTCAGACAGAAATCTCAAGTAGGTTTCAGTTTTCCTTCTAGAGGTCTCCCTGTGCCAGCTTGGCTCCCCCTGAGCAGACTGCGCCCCTCCAAGGTCCAGACACATGCACGCCCTCACCAGTTCCAATGAGCAAACTGATTTGCAGCCTAACCAAATGCAGATAGTTCACAGAAATGCAGAAACACTGCAGAAAATCCAAAGAGAGCACTTACATAATAGAATACTCCATAGTTTTAGTAAAGGATGGAAAAACATAGGAAAGCCATATGACTTGGTGCACCAAGTATTATTTAAATACTTAAAATTTCCATTGCTTCCAAGCTAATATGAATGGCACGTACAAAAAAAAGGAATTATCAGACCTTGGTGACATTTAGTAACGATTTTATGCTAAATGCCATTGGTCAAAAAAAGCAGATGATGTACACTGCTACCAGAGCTGCACTGAGCAGAGGTGCCACAGTGCTGGTCGGTGAGGACAGTGCATCCAACGAGCTCACCAGATAGAATGAGAGCACACACAGCCAGCATGTGCCACATTTCAGGTATGAGATATCCACAGACTTAAATTCTATGTTTATGACAATAGTTCTGTCTTGAGAAAGCCATAGAGCTTCTGTATCAGTATCTTTCACCTTTCCGTAAGATCAAACTGATACCACTGAATTCCAATTCCTACCTCTTCCCTAAATCAATGCTGTATGCACAGCATCAGTCAGCCCTCTCATCGTATCAGTGGTGGAGGATGCGAGGAAACAGATGCCTATGTTCCACATGCTATCACACCCAGAGACTCCAAAAATTCTTCAGGACAGTTAACAGCCACACCTTCAAAAGCCTGCTATCAGTTTTGCTACACTTAGTAAGATATCAGAGGCACAAACACAGAAGAGGAAGGGCGTTTTGTTATCACCATGTTCTGATACCATTACGTAAAGGACTACTTGATGAAGCCTATTAACCAGAAAGCTTGCTTGAAAGCTACTAGGAGAAACTGAGAAAATTGCACAAGAAATGGAGTGAATTTAAGTCAAAATGGAAACATTTCTCCCTTCAGCAGCTCCTGAAGAGACACTGACTGCACACCATGAACTGGTTTCGGGGAAACAACAGACTCAGCAGAAAGATTAAAGGAGCTGTTGTGCATTCTTATAGAAAGAAAAATAGCAAAATTTATCATGCTAGAGTCTGGAAATTCATCACTAACACCTGAGCTGGGTATTTCCATGGCACAGAACTTTAACCTCATTTAGTTTTAACCAAATACTGAACACAAGTTGTGCCTTCTGAAGTTCACCTTATAACTAGTTTCAATGCTCACACCAACACCAGGTCACACCAAGTATGCACAACCTTTCCATTTTAACAATGGAAGCTGTACTTCACTGCAGTATGGGCAGCCACTGGCAACCACTTCTTCAGAAGTAATCCAGGCATTCACGTAAGCTGAGTTTTGCAATATGTGCTCCCAAGACGCAGACGGTTCTGCTTCCTCATGCCCTGCTTCAGCTTTACTAACTGACATTTTCAACCCACCCAGTTTTACAGACCACATTTAGGAATCTTACAGTTACAAACAAAGTGAAGTAAATAGGTCTGAATACCAATTTACTGACATGCTATTCTAAACCTGCAGCTAAAGAAGGAACAAACGTTTCATTTTCCCAGCTTGAACTCATTTAAAGTGCATACAGCTAAGTCTCTAGCTCCAAGTGGCAATTTACATTTCAACAACCAAGGTTCATGCAGCTGTCCAAGTCAGCAAGCGTGCTGGGTCTGGGGAAGGGAGGGAAAAGAACCTAGGAAACAGCAGTCAGTATCTCAATATGCTGCACCATGCATGGCTGGACTACAGCAAGACAACAACTGCCAGAACAAACAAGTTGATCTGTCACAGGCATACCAAGGCCTCCACTGCTGTTTGTCTTCCCTCCCCTATGAAAATGAGAATCTTGCAAGAGACAGAATCTGCAACTTCAAGCTGCACGTAGTACAATTAAAATATGTTGCTTTTGCTTTTGCAATTACAAGAGGTGGCTGCAGGTGGCATTCAGCTACCAAAGTGTCTCACACACATCATGAAAGCTGGGATTTGCTAGACAGACCTCAAAAATACAGTCTGAGGCAGAAAGGAAAGCAAACAATTCCAGGAATCAAAACACAGAGTCTGAAGTCCTGCTTTTTGTTGGGTTGCCCTTTCTGACATCAGGCATTCAAAGGCTCAGCAATTATTCAAATTTCAACTTCAAAGAAAGTAGTTCTAACAACAGCATCAGAAGTGTCCTTACTGATAAGCATGGTAAGTCATCATAAGTCATCATTTTAACCAACAGCTTAACCAAAAATTTCTCCTCACTTCCCCATACAGCTGGCAGGATGACCCAGCCAATATTTCCACAGGACTGCTGCAGAATGAAAAAGTGAAGTGTTTTACAGCTTGCAAATGGCAGGAGGGCAGTACTACCAGCACCGGTTCTTCATTGCAAGCAGCTGTCCTGCAACAGCACAGGGCTGCTGAGACAAACGCTACTTTCTGAAATTCCTGTCTATACAGAGCATATTTGACTACTGCCTTTGTTTATCCCCACTGCCATCCTTTTGGTTCCTCTCAATGGACCACCAAGTGCCACGTGGAGCAGTACAGTCAGTACTGAAGCTGGATTCACATTCTGACGTACATAATCTGAAGCGTAGATATATTTGGCTGTTTTTTCCCACAATCCTACAAACAAACAGAGCAGGCAGCCCACTCAAAGCTGCACAGCCACCTTCCTCATGTTTATACTAACAGCAGCCTTGTTTCCTAACATAGGAAGCATCTGATATCAGCCCAAAGATCTGCTTTGTCAGTACTTCACGCAATTCACATCACAGGCTATGCAACTAGAGTTAGTACTACAAATCACTTGGAAGCCCATAGTAGCATGTAGGCAGCACTGATTAGTAACTTTCTCTACTGTATTTCTTACAAAGCAAGTCATGTCATCTCAGCTGACAGTCATCACCCACTCACAACAAAACCAATTTCTGAAAATTAAACAGAGCACAGTTGCTTGGGTAGAAATTATAACACTGTTTAGAGATTTCATGAGGAAAACATGTTGTTCAAGAGGCTGCTGCCATTTCAAAAGCGTTTCCACACCTACCGATTTCACTTTTACCTTCCAAACGCAACAGCAGTGATACTCAGACTACTGATTAACTCTTGTGAAAACAGCCATGATTCATGAATCATACCTGGATATGCAAGGAAATCCTCAAAGATCAGATGTCAATTTAGAACTGGAACAACGGGAACACACGTCTCTGAATCCAAGCCTGCAAACCTACGAACATCAAGCAGCACTGGCTTTACTGAGAGGACTGAGGCCATGCTCATATTTCACAGATCATGCCAGCGTTGCCACTGCATTAAGTCCAATCGTCTTGCCCTGTCCCCTCCTAAAATCCACAACCATTCATCAGCATATGGCAACAATCATACACTGAACCATTAAGCAAATACTCAAATAAATGCTGTAATCTGTTGTGAAACACGCTAAGAAAGCAGCATTAAGTCTCCCAATCCATCTTGCCAGAGGCACGCTAATGGCAGCAGTGGATGCAACCATGTAGTGGCACGAGGGCAAGGCTGGGAGGCCAGAAGCTGTGCCAGCTTCCCCAGGGTGCTCAAGGAAATGTGGTTACACTGTGATGTCTGCCTACACCAGCATTGTAGACAGAACGTTAACATGCTGAAAAGGACAAAGCAAGGGGACGGGGGCAGAACTAAGCCCCCCCCCCCAAAAAAAATCAGTAAGCCAGAGGCTGTTCCCCGTATCAATCATCAATACAAAGCATTGAGCCCATGTGAAGATGGTGAAGCAAATGAACAGAGACACAAGAACAGAGCACAGAGGAGTGAGGAGAACTTGGCAATACAATAAGAGATGCACTGGGGCCTACTGCTTTTTTTTGCACCTGCCTACTCAATGCCACTCTGCTATCAACATCAACTCCATACCAAAAACATGAGCTGACTGATTTGAAATGCTGTCACTAGAAATTAAAAAAACATCATTCTTTTGGAGGAGCTCAAACAATAGTGTTTAGGGTTCTCTGTTTGTTTCTTTTGTGTCTGTCTTTCTATTTCACACATTCCTGACCTGGATTTTCTTAGCTCCAGCTCAGATGTTCTTAGTTCTCGTTTCAGAAGGCACAAAAAGGCACATTTAGACTGCTCTTTCCACACTGCAGAGATAAGATGACAACAGTCATAACATTCAGTACAATATCCAGGCATCGGGCATCAACTCTTCACATATAAGGACTGAATCTGGATGACAAGAAGAAGAACTGATGGGACTTCCAGCTCTTATAACAAATCTGTTCCCAAAACTGGAGACAGTAATACTTCTCAAGATTCAGGAGGATCTACAATAATGTGTTATCTTCATTTTTGTCATTTTCTATCCCAGGGACTCTTACAGAGGTCCCTAAAGAAACAGAAGTTTCTCTTCAAGAAATAAGGGTACAGTGCTTTTACTTCAACTGCAATCCAGAGGAGCAGAATAATGTCAGCTCATTGTTAGGGGAAATGTGAACATTATTCAACAAAATGGTTGCTTTCATTGTTTAAATCTGAAAGATTCCAGATGCAAGACTGACACTGTGAACACGTTATCCCTATCTTGCTAAAGAAATAATGGCTGGTAACAGCCCTCTGAAATTCACGGAAAACATGACTGAAGCCAGAGAGATTTCTTAACACATTACCCTTTAGGGCTCATATTTCTGTACCATGCTGAAGATTCAAAGCCCTCCTTATTTGAAGAATGTTAGTAGCACAATTTGCTCCAACACAAACTCTATAAGACAATCCTTAGAGCAGGCACAGTCTGCTGATCAAACTGGTGGCATTGTATGATAGAGTAAAAGTTTCAGCAGACAAAGTAAAGGCAAGTCATGCCATCTACCTGGACTTGTGCAAAGCTTTCCATGTGGTCATGCACCACAGCCTTACCTCCAAACTGAGGCTGGTCACAAATTATATCCTCCAGGGGTTCCACCTTGAGACCTGTGCTCTTTAACATCTTTACCAATGACATACACAATATGATTGAGTGTACTCTCAGCAAGTTTGCAGATGACAGTAAGCTGAGTGGTGCATCATAGAAGAAAGAAATGCCTCCCAAAGGGCCCTGGACAGACTCGAGAAGTGGGTCTACAAGAAGTTGTTAAGTTCAACAAAGCCAAGCACAAAGCATTGCACTTGGGTCAAGGCCATCCCAGGTACATGTACAGACTGGGAGAAATCACTGAGAGCAGCCCTGCAGAGAAAGACTTGAGACTCTGGTGGGTGGAAACATAATGTAAGCCAGCAGCACACACTTGCAGCTAGGAAGCATCCTGGCCTGCATCAAAAGATGGGTGAGAGCAGAGTAAGGGAGGTTACTGCCACCTTCTACTCTGCCTTTGGAAATAGTACTCCCCTCCTGTATTCCACAGCAGCAGAGGGGCAGCCTGCCAAAACGGTGTTACACATGGAAGCGCATAGGAAGGAAAGGTGTCAAAACAAATTCCTCCACACAGGAAAGAAACACCCCCAACACTTGCTAAACAGCTATGGAGACCAAACAGTGGATGTCAGCACAGTGAGTGGTGCATTTCAGTAGGGTACCTGCACTGGTGCAGATTTCAATGACCGTAGCACGTAGGCTTTGGTTCAGTGCTGGTGAAAATGCATAACTGGCAGTGGAGACTACACTGCAAAATGGTGTTTTGTAGCTGAGAACTAGCTCTCTAAAATAGCACTACTGAGCTCTTAGCAGCTAGTGTAATTTCCACAGGAAAAAATTGCATTCAACAGGCTGCCCATGGAAGTGGTGGTCACTGTCCCCAGAAGCTTTCAAGGAAGATGCAGATGTGGCACTTAAGAACATGGTGGTGATGGGCTGACGGTTGACAATGATCACAGGAAGACAGATCTTATAAAAGACTAATGAAGAAACATGACCAATTTTTTCTTTCAGTTGAATGTCTTACTACAACTCCATACGTTCCATTAGAAGATGTGCAGGTAATTAAGTCAACTGAAAATGGAGTCGTGAATATGCCAAAGAAAATGGCTGATCTACCTGGAAATCCTGAATTCTCAAATTCCTTTATCAAAATGGAAAGCAACGCTGCATATATTTTACTGTTCACAGGACTGCGCTTAGTCAACACATCACAGCACATGAAGTTATTTTCCATAACTTGAGCTAGTTTGCTGGGGTGCCTTCAGTAGCCACACCAGATATGTTGACAAGGGTTGAAGAAAATCACTTTTAAGTCATTTTCACTGCTTCACATAAATCAAGAGATTTAGCTGTGCCCTTCATCAGCACCAAAGTAGCTATTTCTTCAGTGACATGATATTTATTATCAACATTTCTAGTGAAAATGGCAAGTTGAGCCTTATCTGTAGTGTCACTATTTTCAACTATTGTCAAAGCACAACGTTTGAAATTAGCAGTGGGAGCTGGTTTTCTGGATTTTTGTTCTATGTTTTTAAATCAGGACACATTACATCTGCCATGCTTTCCAAACACTGCTAGTAAACTCACCATGAGGAAATGCCCTTTTTTTTTTTTTTTTTTGCAATCAGATTTGCAACTATGCAACACACTTCCATAACAGAGTCCACTTGAGTTCTAACTTTCTTTTCACAAAAGATTCCATTGAGATGCCAACCATTTTTTCAGGTCTATCTTGTCTTTACAAACCATTTCCTAACGCGCATCTGATTTGGCAGCATGTTTTTACAGTTGGAAAAGATATCATTTGCCATCTTTAAGAACTGACAGTTTCCTCACAAATTAAGCACAGTTACAGTATTTGTCTTGACAAAGAGTACACATCTGTCCATTTCTAATTGAACACCCGAGATACGCAGTTTGCAGTGCACTGTACCCTCCCCTTCCCCTGGCTCCAGCCCATGACACAGTGATGGTTTGCCTGTTGCTGAGTCATGGATGCCGAGCCATCACCATGATGGCATGGGCTGCACTGAGACTGGCCCAGGCTGCAGGTGAGACACACCTGGACTAGATTATCTTAGTGGTCTTCTCCAATCTTAATGATTCTACGAGGAATAAGAGGCATTACTTCCATAGCACTTCGCAAGTAACTTTTAACTACTGACACTGAGGAGAGTTACAACTCAATATGCACTGAATTTTATCTAGTTTATGCTACTCTTACTTTGCTGACATCAGGTTCACTAAAATATTACATGAACAGGGAAACCTGCTCTGACATATAGCAGCAATTTGAGAAAGGACACCAACTGAAAAAATACCTCTGACCTAGTTTAGGAATAATCTGCTCCAAGTAGCTGACTGCAGAAAGAGAAAGAAATGTCATGAGTAAACTGAGTCAAAAAGTCAGAACATAGACAAGAACAAGTGAAAAACTGTAGAAAAGGGAAGATGTTAGGCTCTGTGTAAGTATTTGAGAACAGCTCACAGCAAGAACACAAGACATAAAGCCCTTATATCTTACCTTCTAAAGCACTACAGAATAAGACATTCCTGCAAATTAAAAATCAGACTGACTACACTAGGAAAAATAAAGTCAACACTATATACTTACTGCAGTTCAATGAATGGCTCCTTAATCCAAACATTTCCAAGGGATTAATTTTACATGACTATGAAAAGTCTCTATTACAGTTTCACCTAATTAGAAGGTTACCTACATGTAGTAACTTATTTAGTATAGACGCAAACCACAAGCTATATTTGCCTTTTTCCTTCACAGAAGATTCAGATATCATCCAACAGAAATGTGTCAGTCATCCTCACCACCAGTTGATTCACTTCAGGGAGCAAAGCCTGTTAGAACAAGCAGCTGCCCAGAACTTCTCAGCAGCTTTCTATGCCTCTCCTGAGAGCAGACACACACCCAGTCACTATAACATTAACAGCAATGGGACAGAACTCCTAGTCCCAAATTAATTAATTATGCATAATTATTTATTGCATAATAATTAATTATGCAACTGCTCTCACAAGAGCTTAGTAGAGGGGGACAAGCACCTCCCTCTCCCTGCTGGCCACCCCTTTTTTAATGCAGCCCAGAACACTCCTAAAACATACCCCCACACACACACACACAAAATTCAACTTATGGGGGTGGTTAAAAAACATTTTAAAACCCTTATTGGGTTTGGACACCTCATGCAAAGCCTGCCCTCTGCTGCTGCCCTGTCTCACGCCCAGGAGCACCTCACTTTACGTGCTGGCCAGACCAACTGTGGGCTCATAGGCTACAGGAGAAAACAGTTCTTTGTGGCTGCACAGACAGCTCAGCTGCAGTATGACAACCAAGCTTCCTACCAACTGACTTCCTGGTCAAAAAAAAAAAAAAAAAGAAGAAAAAAAAAAGCACTTGTTTGATTTTCAGAAAAAGGAGTAACACGTAAACCTCCAACACACAACACTGGAAAACATTCGAGAAGTGACAGAAGAGCATTCACCAAACATCTCCCACACCCACCTGCTACCAACTCTTCAGGAGACTACATGTCTGGGCCTAAAGAGGTGAAAACAGACGAGGCTACAGGAGATGCAGCGGGTAGGTTTGCACAGCACCCTGCCCACACTACCACGAAGCATGGAGAAAGAAACAAGTTGCTCTAGGCTGCTCAGGCAGGGCTAGAAACGCTCCAGTCCTTCCCCTGGTAGCCAGCACGGGAAGTTGGGAGTCTCCTTCTCTGGAGATGTTCAAGACCTGCCTGGATGCCTATCTGTGCGACCTGGTGTAGGGAACCTGCTTTGGCAGGGGGGTTGGACTCGATGATCTCTGGAGGTCCCTTCCAACCCCTACAATTCTGTGATTTTGTGATTCTGTGATTTTGTGATGAGAAACCCTCCGTTGTTTCACTGGAAGGCTCACATCCTCCCCAAGATAAAGGAGAAAAACAAGCTGTCCACCTCGTGCAGGGCGCATCAACAACAACACAGTGCAGCAAATCACAGCAGTGCAGGACAGGCAGCAATGCTGCACACAAAGACATTGGTCTCTGCAGCAGCAGACAGCAAAGGCACCCAGCAGAATCCACAGGCACTGAGGTGGGACAGAAACAGTCCCATCTGCACCTTTAATCAGAGGAGAAAATAAATACCTCTGAAGAAAGAAAAAAAAACTGTAACACAGGAAACTGCCATCTTAACATGCTGACAGTATCATTGGTTACACAAGCAGCAGAGCCCAGAGGGGGGGAAAAAAGCAAACAAACCAGAGCTCAAAGATATCTTCCCTGCCCATTCATCTCAGATGGGCAAATCTTACAGCTGAATTCCCTCCTGCTCTGCAGAATTAATCACTGTTATGACCACGCTGTCAAAACACCCTACACCATCTCAATGTGCTGTACATTTTGCAAAGTCACCTCACTGTCTTCTGAGGGTCACCTCACCAACTCCCTATCCATTTGTTTCAAGTCACCTAACTTTTTAAGTGAACCTTCTTCCTCTCCAGGCTGGCCACGAACTTACTAGATTAACAATAAGCAGGAAAGAAAGCTTTTTTTTTTTTTTTAATCCTTTATTAAATACAGTTTCCAATCCCTGCATTCCCTTCTCATATAACACTAACACCATTTAATAACAAACGATTGAGAGGAAAAGAGTATCAAGAGAATCAGCTCCATATCCCAACATTCAGAATCTTGCTTCATGTTGCATTTTGGTTGCTTGCATCTCTGATGTCTCCCTTCAGAAGCAAGTTACTTCAGGCTACTCTATTTATCCTCTATTCCAGAGGTTCCCAGATGTCAAAATTTATGCAGCAGCATCAGTTTTATAACCCAAAGCAAGAGCAGACAGCTCCTGCTAAGCAGAACAAAAGACTTCCAGAAATACTGATACACACAGCATTCAGCTGCCTCTGCACACCGTACCCCACCCTGCTTCCTGCAGCTGCATCTTCCCAGAGAGAAAGAGATATCAAACATTTAGTCTTTGAGCTACAGAACATAAGCCTTTAAAACAGTGAAAAGATGACTGGAAAGTGACTTGGGGCCACAGAAACACAGTAGGCTTGGTACACTACTAAGCTGTCCGAAACAATTAAGCCAAAAAAAAGAAGAAAAAAATTAACCCACAAAAGCGAGCCAAAAGCTCACCAGCATGCTCAGAAAATGCGTGAGCATATTAGGGCCAAAGGAAGAGACCAAGCTCCCTTGAGCTTCAGTACAAGTCTTCAGAGGGAAGACCACTTGCTCAGCTTGTCAGAAGTGCCTGACAGAGGGCATACAGCTGCTGTCAAAACCAGGACAATGCTCAACAACATCTACACGTATTACATACACCCTTCTCTTTGACGTTCAGATTCAGATTAACAACAAAGACTGCCATCAAGCTTTCTTTTAGCTTTCGTATGGACTTAGTAAAGACAATGACGCAGAAACAGTTCTCAGGAAGAAAAATATGTAAGCAGACTCTCTGAGTAAGAGCGGAAATTCAGCCATCATATATAAGACTCAGTGCAAGGAAAGAGAAACTACTGTTCTCTTGCTCCCCAAAAGGACAAGAGACAGGAAACACTAAAGTAAAAGCAAGTGCTGGTGCCTCCTTACCGACAGGTGCTGAGGCATCATTTGAACCACATAGGAATACTAACTATCCTGCAAAGCAGCCCAAGTTTGGATGCATTTCCTCACATACTCAGCCTGTTTTATTTTCCATCGCTCTAAGCTCTCTGCATCGTACGAGAACAGAAGGGTGAACAGTTGGGCAGAACAACAGCTCTGCTCCCTCAAAGACGGGCTTCATTTCCTAGAGTTGGGCCAGACAAGTAAGCAAGGCCAGAAGGAGCCTGGCCATTCCAACCAAGTGGTTTCAGCTGCAAACAGCAGCATCCCTCATCCTGACAACTTTTGAGCATCACTACTTTCTACAAGTTAAACCTTGCGCTGTGTCACACTTAAACCAGCGGAATTAACAACAATTTTTCAGCTCACTGGCCATACTGAAGACAGGTTTTGTTCAGGCATACAGAGAAGCTCACTTACAAAGCAAAATAATTAAAGTACAAGACCTACAATCACATTCAATTAAAACTGTTTCAAAATGAAGCTGTGAGAAGCCAGAATGCTTTAGTTTTTTGGTTTTTTTGTTTTTTTTTTGTTTGTTTGTTTGTTTTTTTTTTCCTCCCCCCCACCTTCATTTCCTGAGGGGAAAATCAGATTTCAGTAATTTTATGAGGCTCCAATTATCAAACTATAACCCATACATCACAAACCTTGATTGGCTTCACTCTCAAGATATCTGACATGGTTCTTCACCTTTTCCTTACTGGAAGCTTTCGGCTTAGCACAAGTCAAAAGGCCAAGGAGAAAGATGCTGATCCAGAACTAGAGGCTGGAAGGTTGCATCAGACCCCTCAAACAAGCTAACAACACATCTCTAGAAGAGCCCGAGGCTTTAGGGCTTGTAACACTGGCAAGGAAGACGCCTGCTTTGGATTCCTTTAGCTGCTGTTCCCACAGCAACTTTCTGCAATAACTACCCCCAAACTAAAGAAAATCCTTGTTTGGGTGTTTACTTCCTTATTTCAGGCAAGGGACACGACAGTCACAGTATATTCATGGATTTTGTGAATTACAGCCTGTTAGCAACTTTTAAAATATGCCACGAATGCTGAAGTACAGAGGCCCCTTTTACCAGAACTGGGAAGTTTTGACCCAGGAAGCCACAGTGCGAGGCAGCATGGCACAAAAAGCCTGCAACTAAAAACATTCTTCGATCACATGTAAAATAGGCATAAGCATCTCTTTTCTTGTTCCTGAAGCCCACATTTTGCCATACACCATTCAAGTGCATTTGTGTGTGTGTGTGCGTGTGTGCAAAAGCTGAGAAATCACTTAGAGTGAGGATCTGTAAAAGCAGCTTTGACAATAGCTCTGTGAACTCCACTTCCCCCATACACACTTGAATGGAATTTCTAATAGTGAGCAAGCACACCATTTACTCATGTTCAGCACTGCTCAAACCACGCCTAAAACACAATGAGAAACTTGTCCAGTTAACACTATTACTCTTCTCACAAGTCTGTCAGCACTACACCCATTTACTGGTAGCAGCTGACTTACAGCCACACAGCACAACTTAATAAACCAAATCTAACTACCTTCAGAGAAAAATCAAGGTCAGCCTCAAGACACGAGATGCTGAACAGGATCAAAAAGCACATTCCTCAGTTACTCACTGGAAGAAGTTAGTTGCAGGCTAACTTCAAAGACTACCTACATGCTTGCATTCAGACATGAAAAGCTCACAGCACACTGTGTCAATAATTCTATAATCTAAGAGTAAAGAGCTAAAACTACAACACCAAGCAAGTGCCCTCACCTGGCTGAATTTCAGGGCTAGAGAGAGAGAATTCACAACCATCACACACATCATACCTAAATCTGGCAAAATGTAGCTCAGAGCATAATGTAGTTCAGTTAAGCAAGAACATATCTGGCAGCTACGCTGCTCCTAACACAGCACTCACAAAAGATTTTTTTGATATTATTTTCTTCTAAGGGGTCAGGGAGGAAAGGAAAGAGGTTTGAAACAGGAAAGCAGCACAAGATAAATTATTTCACAGGCACTAAATGTCAAGTAAAACTTGTACTAATGCCCAAAGATAAGAATTGAGGCTTCTTCTGATTTAGTCTCCTTACTCGATGAGGAGAGTGGAGATAACAATTGAACACAGAGGAACCAAATTGCATCAGTTCACACTGAGTAAAGATGAAAAGAACACCAACTAGACAAAGAATATCAGCTTTCAGTGACTTTGATTTATTTTTAGATCCTATCCTTTAGTGAGGCCTTGCCAACCCAAGAGTGAAACCATTGACTAAAACAAGAAAAAACAACAACAACAAAAAAAAAAAAACCAAAAAAACCAAACCAGCCACGTAATGAACATACACATAGTTTTCCAGCAGATGCATTTCTAAACTTTTGGGATGTCATTTCTGAAGTCCACTGTTTTAGTGGTAGTGTAATTTTGATCATAGAAGTTTTCTAAGGATAGGCAATTTCACCATGTTCATATTCAGGTGTTCAGCTCCTTACCCCCAAGCACTCTCTTCCTGTGTCAACGGCTGGTGGATAAAGAGTCCCATTCCAAAAACACAGGTGACCGAATTGGTTTAAGAAATGCACAAAAGCTGCAAAACAGCTTTCCCCAGTAGTTCATTTCTATTTCATACCAATCCATAGCCCAGAATTCATACCTGACCACCCTTCCACACAAAATCTCTATGGAGCAGAGAGTGCTGCTATCTCAAATAACCACCGCTACCTCAATTACCTACAGTCTCACACATACACGTTAGCATAAAGTTGCTCAGGAAGTCACGTTTATCTTTCCTCCATCAGTGAGGGGAGCACATCACCCCACTGAGCACTTATCAACAAGATACAGGGCATATCTTTCCATCCTCCAAAGGCTTGTGCGTTGTCCAAGGGGTCACAAGTGTTATGACCTTTGAGGAAAAGAGGAAACCAAAAGCCAAACCAAAACAAAAAACAACACTGGAAAAATCAGATACTGCCAAATCATAGAATGGCCTGGGTTGAAAAGGACCACAATGAACATCCAGCTTCAACTCCCCTGCTGTGTGCAGTGTCACCAACCAGCAGACCAGGCTGCCCAGAGCCACATCCAGCCTGGCCTTGAATGCCTCCAGGGATGGGGCATCCACAGCATCCTTGGGCAACCTGTTCCAGTGCCTCACCACCCTGTGGGTGAAAAACTTCCTAAGATCTCACCTAAACCTCCCCTGGCTCAGTTTAAGACCCTTCCCCCTTGTACTATCACTATCCAAGTACTTTAAAATATCCTCCCCACCACCCACTGAAGAAGTAAAACCCAACAGAAATAACGTATATACTTACACTGTTCAAATTATGATTCAGAAAGGTTCCAAATGAAGCTATGAATAAAAAGAGCACTAGGTGCACTTGGCTACACACTTAGCTACACGCAGACACTCTGAAAGTGCACAGCTGTAGCTCGATGCACACACAGAGAAGAAAGGTCGGCAAGGAAGCGAAGCAGATAGAACAGCGTAGGTTTTGCTTTCTGCATAGCACCCAGCCAGTTCTCCCTAAAAAGGCAGGTAAATGCTCTACGCCGGTTCTCTCGCACTGGGACGGTCAGGACACGGCAGCAGTGACCTTGAGGCACTCGGCCCCGGGCCAACCCGGGCCCCGTGCCCACCTGCGAAGCTCTGCCGGCTCCCGGCGCCCCGCCCGCACCGACAGCCCCGCGCGGCGCCCCGAAGGAACCCGGCGGCACGGCAAGGACAAAGCAGCGCTCCGCACCTCGGGCGCTCCTGAACCCCCCCCCGCCCTGCGCACGCCCGGGGAAATGGCTGCCCGCTCCCGGAGGCGGGGGAGCCGCGCACTGGCGCTCCCAAGGCACAAAATGCCGGAATTCTAAAGGAAAACCGAGAGAGGGCGGCAACCACGGGACGCGGCGCTGCCCCAGTCGGGGCTCGGACTCACCCGGGCGGCAGCTGCTCGCCAAGTTTCGCTAAGTTACAAGGACAACGAGGCGACGTTCAGCACGCTCCGGAGTCCTTTCACCGTCTCGGCTAGTCCATGAGTACAACCAAACCACCCCCAACACCCACCCGTACCCTCACAAAGCTCCGACTCGCCCCACGAGCTGCCGGGTGCCGAGCAGCGCGGAAATGCACCGCCAGGCCACGCCTCGCGCCCGGGCACGCAGCCGCTGCACACAAAGGAGACGCGCAGCAGCAACGCTCTCCTCCCACCCTGAGATCCCTGATCCCTCCAGCTGTCCCTATGCTGCCGGGGTGCCCTCGGGGCTGGGTGGAGCGGTGAGTTCCAGCAGCCCCACCCCAACGTGGGGAGCGGCAGCTTCGCAGCCCTGCTGCGTGGATCAGCTGGTGGAAGCCCGTGCTCAGCTTGACTGCTGTCGTTACTGCTTTAGACGGGTTTTGCGGATGAGATAACTGTACTCACACCCTGCAGAGGAACGGTTCAGGTCGCTGGTGGCAGCTAACAGGGCAGGTAGCTGAGCTCAGCAACCTCGCTTCCTCCAACACCCCTCCGACTTCCTTGATGAGAATGAGCACAGAGCAATTCCGAGGTAACCTCGAAGGCATAACCTGAGCATTTCCTAGAATACCCCAAGATGAAGGAAAAAATGAATAAATAAAATTCTAAATTGTACTTTGAGCCTCCAAGTATCCCAGGGCCCCAGGTGAGACCCTCAGAACTGAGTATTAAGTGGCTGCCTCGTGGTTTTCAACTTATGTTGTGAGCAAGTGGGAGCTTACAGCTGAGGCAGTCACCCCCTGGCTTCGCGTGCCGGTCCTCCAGTGCAGCCCTCTTCAGGCACCACAGCTGCTTATCTCAGCTTTTCCTGTCCCGTCTGCATTTTCCATCCTGTCCTCCCAAATTCTGAGAGAAAGGCACTTTTGGTCTCCATATCACTCCTGCACAGATGAAAAACACTAAGGCCTGCTTTGTGAAAGGGCTTCAGGAAGTCAGCTGGATGTGAGGGAGGGCATGTGCTGAACAACAGCCGGAAAGCTGAGGACGGGGATGGGAAACAAAGGCTTTCCTCTGCAGCAGCTCTTTGTACCCCAGTTTCAAGCTTAGCTCTTCCACACACTTCTGCTGTTCTCCGTGCTTTAAGATCACTCTTGGCACAAGAAAAGGTCTATGCCACCTTTGCTGTCTTCCTCAGCACCTCACAAACTAGAGAAACACACTGACGTGCAGAAAGGCGAGGGAAAAGAGTTCAAGTCCAGAGGCATTACTACAGCCCTTGTATTCTCTGCACTTCTTTGCGTGCTTCAGGGCCTAGAGTTTGGGACTGCCTTATTCCTCCAGATCAGCAGCAAGCATTCCGCATGGAGATGGCAGCAATTCAGCTAAAGGATGAAAGGAAAGTTTGTACAAATTTGTACAAATACACTGCTTAAGTTTGATGCTTCTCTCATGTGGCCTTCTAGGTCAAGGCCAAGATCTGGTACTGTGCTGGAGTTAATAAGGATAGACACAGAGCTCCGTCTGAAACGTGAGCGGGCAGGCCCTCTGCACATCCCTTCAATGGGATTTCTTCTTACCCCCTGCGTGCAGTTATTCAAAGAAATGTTAATGTGAATGTTTTATTCCTGACTTCAAAGCCTGAATTCTTACAAATGCAACAGATTGCATTTGTGAATGCCTTAGGTGCCAATACTGTGACTGCTGGCTTAAGCCAAAGGCAGGAAAGGCTGAGCACTTGGAGAGCCTTGGCTAGGCTCAGCTGTCCTGGCCCTCAGATAGATCACGCTTCAGGGCTCCCATCTGGGAGTGGATAAAGACATCTCTAATTCTGCAGATGCACCTATAGATCATTGCATGATAGTGGCTTAGGATTCTTAGGAAGCAGAATAAAATTGAATTGATTGGTAAAGCTGAAAGATGATGCTTGAAGAAAGATCACTTGTATCTTAGGGGCGATCTAAATGAGGAGGAGTAGATAAGAGAGGTCAGTAGATTATCACAGCTAGAAGAGATCCCTTCCTCATCTCAGAAGCTACTCCAGTCACCTTTTGCTGAGCGCTGAGCCATGTTTTTGGTAAAGTCCACAGCCAAGGCAGTGTTCATTATTATGTTTATCACTTAGAACACAATAGGACAGAACGGGCAATAGTAACTGTTAAGGTTCAGCAGCAGAGGGAGCAGCTTTAGGAACTAAGCACTGTGAACTGAAGATGGGGATTCCTATCAGTAGAAACAAGGATCAATCGCAATTTAAAATTGACTTCGCAAAATGGTCAGTGGTTGCAGCATAGTCAAATTAACCAAATTGACTGTCAGCATGGAGACATTTCAAACAATCTCTCTGTATGCAATTTATTAGCTTTTGACATTATGTCTGCTCTTTGTGCTTCACTGTGTTGCCAAGAAAATTAGGGCAAACATCTCATCCTTCGCAGACATGCTAACTAAGCACAAGAGAAAACTGATAGCCTTCTAAAAGACTTCAGCAGTAAGAGGGTGTAATAGCACTACAGGAATAAAAATAGAAAAACCTGATCTTTCACTTAACTTTGCAGGCACAATCATGAATGATTTGCTAGTGCAGCTTTCCGTAGCCACTACAGAGCATATCCCGAAATTAATGATTAATGCATTATGGCATTATTCCATGGTGGTGGAAAATAGTAAGGCCAGAGCTATTCACCAATTCCACTGTATGCCATCAGCTTTATCATTAACAGCTGCTTAAATTTTCAGTGGAATAAATTCCTATTTTTATAGGAAAGCTTCCGGGAGCGGGAGTTAAATTTGGAACTAACACATGATTTTGATAATTATGAGGTTAAGAGAGAGGAGCGTGGGGATCAGAATCAACTGAGAGGCTTAAAGTGCTGGGAAATCAGCAGCTAGACCTAAAAGATTAGTTAAAATATTTTGGTGAAAACCTTTAGAAGATTTCTCAGATCAGTTAGGAAAAAAAAAAAAAAAAAAAAAAAAAAAAAAAAAAAAAAAGAATGTGGGCGGTGTTTTTTAGATATCACATATAATTTAGCGTGGTCAGACCAAACTGGTGATTTAACTTCGTTCGTCGTTTCGCCACAGCGTGTTCTCCGTTTTCTCAGCGCCCTCTGCTGGTAGCAGCTGATACTGTACCTCTTCTGCACCACTGAGAAGCCCTTTGCACACCGGCGGTGTCTAGAACTAGTATCAGTAAAACATGAAACACTGGTGAGGATTATAGCGAGTCTGTTAATAATTCATCCCCTCCGCACTCATTTGGAAACACTTATACGCCGCAGACTCTATCATTCAATATAGTATAGCTTTCCTTTATCATTTTAAAAAGCTTAAAGGTTCACACAAGGAAAAATATCGCAAAATAAATGTCTTTCCCCACGGCTTTCTTCTAGACTAATCGAGACCTACAGTGCTCTGTTTCTAGCGCCTTTGTTATGCAAATCTTTTACTGCAGAAAACAAAAATCGGGTTTTCTTCTGACCGTCACTTTGGCTAGGGAAGCAGTGACATCCAGCGGCTAGGGAATAAAAAGAGCTTTCTCATTCTTTTATTTCTGTCAGAGTGCATCTCAGGAAACACATCAGAACAAAAATGGCAGTGATCCTTTGGCGTTCCATTCTGGTTGTGTATATTTGCAAATGGCACCAATTACAGGCATCTGACAGCCATGGGAACGGACAACACACACAGGGAAACAAAAATGCAGAACAGGAAACAAACAGAAAACACCCTATGAGGCAAATCATTGTTCTCATGGATTTAAAAGAACACCAAAGACAGGAAACACCATTGATACATTTTAAAGTTTTACAAAGGCATCTTTTAAGGTAAAAAGCACTTTCCTGTATGACACCTACCTACCCCTCCCCCCCCCCCCCCCCCCCGGCTTCACAGAATATTCCTTTTTTAAAAAGGTTTTTATCCTAACCTTATTTCTGTACCAAATGAAAAAATGAATGGCAGGCTTTCAAAGAAACAAGGGAAAGGTAATTGAAAAGAAAATACTACAGGAGAGTTTTATTGTTCAAACCCAGAATAAGAAAGTTTCCAATTATTAGTGCTCCCAGCATTAGAATTTCCAGTAAGCAACTGAGTGTTCAATTGTGATGTTGTATTTGGTGCACTGACAAAAGACTTACTGTATACTTGTGTTAAATGAAGAAAACATCAAAGCTTTAAATGTGAGTAAGGAACAGGGCCAGCAGAGGTAGCTGTTGACACAACAAAATCAACAACATTAAAAATACTATTTTTTAATCAACACTTACAGAAGAAAACATTTTCTTAAACCAGGCGTTCAGACCTTGAACAGTACCTGTCACTGGGAATTCACATGCGATTGAATGGCTCCTCCCTTGCCGTTCTCTGCCCCTTTATTTTCCTTGAGACTGCCCTTTTCATAGCCTTACTAACTGCTCCAAGGCACCACGTATCTTCCCTCCTCTGCATTTGTATTCTGTCAACGTGGAGTTTGGAAAGAATGAGGCAACTCCAAATAATCCCGAGGCTGGCTTATTAAAAAAAAAAGTTTAATCACTAATTCTCAACGTTTTCAAATGTCATTTGTACTTTTTGTATCTCCAAATTTATGCTGACCTCTGAAAGATGTGGTTAAAGAATTTTGACATGTGAGTAAATGTATATACCTTTCAAATCCAGAAGAACACTGTTCCTTCAGCTGTTTACACGAACTGCTGCTGTTAACAGTGACAGAAGGCACATTCCCATATTTGGAGGTCTCACATGGTTACTGTACGCATGCCTCTGCTGATGGAGCATAGAGAACTTGCAGTTCTAAAACCATTTCTATGCTTAAGCGTATGCTTCATCATGTTATAGCATTAGTGACGTACATACTTAACAGCCATTACCCTTTGGCTAAATGTTCTAAATGCTAGACCTAGTGGTTTCCTGACTTGATTTCCAGGGCCACAAAACAATAGCCTTTTTGTTGGAATAACAGCAGGGCTGCAACACAGTGGCTTTTATCTCATAAGAGACCTTCGGGACTTTGACTCAAAAGAACCATAGGCAAACTCTGCCAGAAAGGGTGAAATTCAACTGCACATCCAACAAAACTTCAAGTACATGGCTTAGCGAGTTCTGAAGTACTTGACATGACATTTCTTGGAATTTATCTGTCTTCCAGCCCATACTCCAAGGATTGTTTACGTAAAATGTGTAAACAGCCACTGGAACAAGGCCTGAAATCCAGATCTCTCTGAGCTCAGTACTTGCTTGCCTGTCTTTTTGCAGCATCTGTCCTCTGCAAAGGACAAAGCCTCCCATTCCCACTGCAAGTAAAGCACAACTCAAAACTCAGTAAGAGTTGTGATGCAGAAGTCTGCTCCTGTTGTAAGTTCCTTTTTATTAGTAGCATCTTGCACGGTAAGAAACAGCAGCTCTCAGGTATTTCTTCCATCATCTCTTTTGTGTTTCCTACCACCTGCACTCCAAATAACAACATGCCTGTCAAAGACAACTGTTAGGTGAGCACTCACGTTTCGGTACTTTCTTAAAACAATACAAAAACAGGACAAAGAGCCTTCAGAGAATTCTTTTCTTCTTGGGGCAAACTCATGGCAGTTCTCCGGCTGCTCTGGATTCCATTGGAGCCCATCTCCACTCTGTCATTTAGTGTCTCAACTCCTTAACACCATCACAAGCATCAGGTTCTGAAAACCTAAAAACTAAGAACCCCATACTAAAGCTTTTTGCTTTTAACCTAAACACCTTCATACAATACCAGGACACTTATTTTATTCAAGCACCTAAACTAACCAAGACAGTCAGTACAACTGAGAACATGCACATAAACATCTAACTAGATTTTGTGAAACAAATATGGAAGAAGACACAGATGAATATAGATTTTGTCCCAAAATCCTCAATGCTAGTGCTGTTTCAGGCAACAGTGAACAAAAAACTATGAAGAGTGCATATTAGTTAAAATTAGGTCTGTTTAGACATTTTAAGTCAGGATTTTACCCATAACAACGTAATTGCAGAACTTGCACAACTGATTTAACACAAATCAATACCACTCTTCAGCGCTTGTGAAGTTTAGGCTTTTAGTTTTCATATAGTCATCACCATGCATGACCATACATATGGCTAGGCAAAATAACAATATAACAAAACAATACTAGTACCAAAAATAACAATAACAGGCTTATTACCAAAGTTTCAGAGGTACAAAGAATCCCTGCCTTCTGTATCAATGATGCAGCAAAGTTTCATAAATTTTAAGGCCAGAAGAGTAGAATGACAGGTATGAATTGTATCCTGCCAGGACAAAACATTAATTGTTTAATTATTTTGCTATCTCATTATGTTCCAGCCCACATTTTTTCTCCCCCTCCCAAAGTTATTTCATACATACGCCAGCTGGTTAAGGATATTCTAGGACACTTGATGCAGAACATTTAGAAATGGAAGCTCTACATAGTCTGTTTTTTTTCATACTGTTTCCCATTTTTTAGAATCACAAACACAAAAAGGAACTCGCTCTCATATCACAATTATCTTCTGGAGAGAACATTAGATGTCTTCTATCTTCCTCACAGGCAATCACACAAACAGCTGGAATTCTCAGAACCTTTAATTAACAAGAAACTCACTTGGGTAGAGTTTGAATTTTGGGTGGTTCTGCGTAGAGACAGGAATTGGACCAGATGATTTCTTAGAAATACAGATGTGTTTATGTGTTAAGGAAAAAAAAAAGAAAAAAAAAAAGAGTGAAGACATTTCATCCACATAAAGTTTTATTACCCTTCAACCTTAGGTTAATTTCTCCAGGTTTAGCAAGGTTTTGCTCCCCTAGGTAGACAGGCTTTCAACCGACTGTCTCTGACTGAAAACATCTAGGCTACGTCAGATTTTAGACCCAGCCTTTCATTAATACAGTCAGACACAAAAAGTCAGCTGCAACTCTGACCACCCGAAAGACAGTAAAGCCACAAAAAATCTGAAAGGGTTTTCCCCAGTTATTACATTTGAAAAGAGAACCTTTCTTCGGCACTAATCACTAAATAGTTAAGAAGCAATTAAATTGCACATTCAAGAAACAGATATGTTCTACATTTCAAGCTGTGATCAGAAAAACGTGCAACTATTTTTCAGCTGATGAAACCTGTGGCTGTATCTTCTCAGCAGCTTCAAGGACAGATGGAAGGCTGACTTTGTCACCAAATTCTTTCTCACGATGCTCCAATAGAATACCCTATATAAATACACACACACACAAAAAAAAAAGTCATACACTAATCCCAGGCTCCTCAGAAGAGATCAGCTGATAAGCAAATGAGTAATTACAAAAGAGAAACCTGCCAGCAGGTTTGCTGTTACCTGTCTTCCTGCTCCAATCACATATACTCCTCCCAGAGTGAACCCTTCTCCTTCCAGGTTACCACTATAACCATTTTTCCAAGCACGGAAGAAATTTTGCCAGACTCCAATGCGGAAGAAGCCTGACAGCATCAATTTTCGTTCGCGTGGGCCATAGAAGCTTCTCTGCAATTAAACAGAAAACAGCAAAGTGAAAAGGACTTCTCCCAAATTAAATTCAGGAGACGTTACAACCCTGTATCCAAAAAGGACCGTAAATAGAAAAGATGAACAGGCAGAGCTGTAAAGAAATTGCACCTGAACTAATTTCTTACACACCACATGACCGTTTACTTCCACACGGCCAACTAGGATTACTGCCTCCCTTTATGTGTCTTTTGAACTATGATCCACAGCTATTTAAGCACAATCATCTACACCAACACTGTTGAGAACAAAGAGCACTTGGTGATATGTGCATTTTTTCTCATTTTTGAACTACAGCAATAAAAGTGCTGTTTAAATAGGTGCTGAAGTCCTAAAATTTCATCAACCCTCTTTTTTAATCAGTTTCTTTTAAACAGACAGAGTGAGAATGGTAAATAAAGGCATCTTTTCATCAGTTTTGAATATTTCTTTCAGAAGCCAGATGATTTCTAAACGCGTCCTCTGTATTAAGGAGTAAGCAGGCCTGTAGTTTTGCAGGACATTAAACTGGCAATACAGTATGTGCCTATGTAATTGAGACAGGGCAGGTTTAGGTAAGATATCAGGAGAAAGTTTTTCCACACAGGGGGTGGTGAGGCTCTGGAACAGGTTGCCCAAGGAGGTTGTGGATGCCCCATCCCTGGAGGCATTCAAGGCCAGGCTGGATGTGGCTCTGGGCAGCCTGGTCTGCTGGTTGGCGACCCTGCATGTAGCAGGGGGTTGGAACCAGATGATCATTGTGGTGCTTTTCAACCCAGGCCATCCTATGGCATTCTATGATAATGGGACAAGCCACATCATAATTAGAGCTGCACTTGCTGAACTAATTGTCTTCTACCTTCAGACCTTGATTCATACATTATTAACAACAGCAAGTCACAAGGACAGTGCAAGAACAGAATTAATATTAACAGACTGTATCTGTTAAAGAGGAAGGTGTGTAAACAATGAATATTAAGATGTTGTAATTACAAAATAAACAAGAGAGTTTGGCAAAGCAGATTACGATAACAAGAAGAGAATAGATAGAAAGCTTACCCCTATCCTGGGCTCACTCACACAACTCCCACAGAGAGGATCTCCAGATGAGATCCATCCCCACTGGTAGCCAGCTCTTAAATGGGTCTAGGAGAGGTGGAGCCAGGCTCCAACCCTTCCGGCAGCACAGGTGAATTGCCTTCACCTGTGCTCCTCTGGCTGACTCATGGCTCGCCTCAGGTGATCAATCAGAGGTTCAGGCCGTGACTCAGCAGTTCCCATACAAGGAGGGGAAACTTAACCTCTTGAACTACAACGTTTCATTCAGAATACTTTCTATCTGTATCATACAAGCTCTTCAAAGAGGATATCCATAAGCTTGGTATTAAGAAAAAAAAAAAAGGAAAATAGCAGTGATTTCATTATACCTTTTCATCCAGGAAGATTTCTCCTTTGAAATAATGCTGAAAATCCTCAACTTCGGTCCCTATCTTCTCTTTTACAACAGCATAGAGAGGAACACCCAGCTTGGACAGCTGAGGTTTCAGAGTGGAAAGCTCAGAAGCCTCCTATGAAACAAAAAAAGAACATTTCAGGCAGTAGATGGAAGCTAGAAAGCTTCACCTTAAATTTTAGAGCATCTGAAACACATAAATTCTAGCTTCAGGTGCAAAATAGAGACTCATCTGTAGGTTAGACATTAAAGATCTACTTGTAGGCCGGTCTTCGTTAAGTTTACTGCAATTTTCTTCACTAAGCAAGAAAGAAAACTTTTGGAGCATTCTCTGGAAAAAATAATAAAATCCTAGAGAAAACACACTGTTAATTCCAAGTTCTATGCTTGCTTTGCTTGTGCCACAGCTTCAACTATTTTTTAAGCATTTACAGAACAGTAAAAAGATCCTGCCTGTACATCACCTACCTTTCCCAGGCCTGGGTCTCACATCTTTACCCAAAAAGAAACGTATCATAATGATGTCAGGCTTTGTGTGAAGCACTTGAGTGTTCAATGCAGGAACATAATATATAAGTCTAGAGTAAGTAATGGAGTGAAAACGCACCCTCCTCCCTAGATTTCCCAGTGAAAATGAACAAGAAATTTCTTCATACACTTTCACTATCTCAGAAGCAATATTGCTTTATTACTTTTTCTGGTGTATAAATACATATATATTGCCATTCATCTCCTTGCCTTTTTGTTCTGCTGAAGAAACCCCTGCTCCCACAGCTTGCGCAAAGGTCTCCAAGGCTTCTCCAATTGAGATAATTCATTTTTATTGGACAAAAGTCCACAAAAGAACTCTACACTTGTTTAAAAAAAAAAAAAAGGACATTTGCTTGAACACTGTCAGTCAGCTACGTGCTATGCCTTAACTCAAAGGTTTGTGGGTGTGGGTTATCCAGAATTTAGGAAATATAAGTACATAGATAGGGCAAACAGACAAAAGACATTAGAGAAAGATATCAGTAGCTGAAAGGGTAAGCATAGCACTATAGATCACTACTCTTGATATTTTCCAGAGGAAATGAAAAGGATGAATCAACATCAAAAGGAAACAGTAAGTAGGAAAGTGTAAGGCTTAAAGGATCATTGCTTAGGCTTGTCACACCTTTCTTTTCTGCTCATAAATATCTGCTAATTATTTTATATTCTTCCTTGAACAAACTGCCTTAATGTTCTTCCTAAAAAAACAATGGGGTGGGGGGGACGTGGGTGGCTAATGGCTATTTTGTCTGGATTTTTTTTTTTAATACAGTTCAAAACTTTCATAATCAACAAATCAAGTTTGTATTGGGATGTAACAGTCTACGTGTCTGAGAAATGATGTTCCAGTCTAGAGCAATAGGCTCCTCTATTACATAAACTCTGAGTCCAGGCACATACATGTTCCTTCTTGGCACTGTCAGCAAGAACAAAGTTGGGAGTTCCTTCCCAAAGTAGAAGATAGCGGAAACCAACTGTGATAAAGGATGTCCTAGCAATAAGGATCAATATATCAGCTGAAAGACCAATGTATCAGTTTATTAAAAGGAATCAATGTGTGCTAGTTCTAAGACTTTCTAATCCAGCTTTTTCTGGTATGTGGACAGCCTTGTTTTTCTCAGTGACTCTGTTTCAAAGAAGTGCTTCACAATAAGACTACTTGATGTTGCCCAAAGAGGCTGCGGATCCCTGGAGGCAGTCAAGGCCAGACTGGATGTGGCTCTGGGCAGCCTGGTCTGCTGGTTGGCAACCCTGCACACAGCAGGGGGCTGAAACCAGATGAGCACTGTGGTCCTTTTCAACCCAGGCCATTCTATAATTCTATGATTTATCTTTGCACCCACCAGGGGCAAGGACTTATTTCTTGAGTTCCACATAAACTGTTTTGAGCTGTAGTGTATCAAGACAGAACGTTGCTCATTATGGCATTAAAAAGTAATGGCAATTTGCCAAATTGTGGAAGAACAGCTACAGGTCAGCCAAAGGTCACTGCACTGAAGCTGAAGGAAAAATAAAGGGGAGGAAGAAGGTGGTCTTATGACCACCTTAGATGCAACTGTGCATCCCCCAGAGGGATATTAATATACATTAATGAATTCTTAGAAAAGAATGAATATGCATGCTGATGTACTGCATATGTATGCATTAAGTGTTTAAATGTAGACCATGAACTCTGAGAAGGTGCACTTGACTTACTGAGTCACCTGGTACGTGGTGTGAGGAACAAAGTAATGTCAGCTTTTTAACACCATATTGGAGTTAGAGAGTTTTCTACCTGGATAAAGTCAAGCATCAACTCACAAAAATGCTTTGGGTAAAAAGCAACCCAAAATAACTTCAGTTTAGAGAATTTAAAATGTATTTCAATCATTTTTGCATTTAAAATACAAAATAATTCTTTGCCATATTTAGCTGAGCTATACAGTGACTGCCTCTGTTAATAATCCAAAATTTTGAAACAAAAGCAAGAATCAGAAAATTTAAATCTTTCCTTCCCAAATTTTTCCTGAAAGAAAAGGGTTTTTTACTATGACTTAGGAAAAGAGCTTTGAAAAAAAACTTTACTCAATTCCAGTCTGACTGTATCGAAACAGGCATGCAGGGCATTTTCCTTCTGTCTACACGACACCTGTTCAGTGGACAAAGTAGTTTAATGCCTTCCATTAGTCCTACACATATTTAAGCAGATATTACTGACGGGAGAAGATACCTTACTTAAGTGGCTACAATATGTAAGTACTATTTTATGGAGCAGCAAGTAAGAACATAATAACTTTTTCCCCCTAGCTATGAGAAAAATAACGGCCAAGTTGCACATTACAACTGTTTCCAGGCACATCTTACATTCAAATTGCATTCTAAGTGTCACTTTCCACCTCCACCCAAGAAGCCTAATGCCAGCTTAAGGATCAAATCCTGCTTCTCAACCCACCCTGTTATCAACCAGTACAAGTCTACATAGACTGCTGGTGAGGAAACAGGGAGTTTTCGTAACACATTCTCCTTACCTTCACAATCTTTGCCTTCCTGCCTCCCATTCAGCACCCATTCAGCATCCAGATTAGTGAGGGAATCCCCTTCACCGACCTGTTTTTTTGCAGGTGAGCTTTATCTGATGGATTTCTGCCAGTCCAATCTTTGATTGCTTTTGACCAGACAGTACCTAGCTCATATTCCATATGTCCAAAATAAATCTCTATGACTAGCTCCTAAGACTCATAAATAACTGAGTTTTGGGTAGTCTCCATTTCTAATTACTGTCTGCTAGATCTCTGGCAGATGTAAAAATAAAGCATTAATCACCTTCAGAAGGAAAATACTCAAGACTCAATCTATACACCTGCTGCAAAGAAAACTAAAACTAGTACATTGTTAGCCAGTAACCAGTTTGTGCTAGGATAGTATCTTTCAGATGCTTCAGATGTGTATGATAACTATCCTGCTCACCTCTTCCCTTTATTCAAAGGGAATCCATAAAAGTAGAGCTTAACTCATCCTAATTAGCCCCCAAATTCAGCAAGTAAGTACCTCTCTGCACAAAAAACATCCAGGTCTTCTCACAGCCATGATCACTGCACCATTCTTCTTCCACAGTTCACCTGCTTTGAATGTTCTTGGCTCTGTTTATAGAGGAAAAAAAGCATCAACAATAATATCAACCACCCTTATTTACAATGATTGATCCTTGAAGGAGCAACTGGAAGCATTGCAGAGAATTCCACATTCAAATACAATTCTAATTCTACCATTCAGAGAAGTTTTCCATGTATATAACAGTATTACTTGCTTTATTGATTTTTTCAGTGTGTGTCTTCACACATACTGAAAATTATACACATCAACTGTATTATAATTTGAAATAGACCTTCTAGAAATACCGGTTGCTTTTCCTTCACCAGAATCATCTGCTATCAAGAACACTCAACTACTTCCTAAAACTAGAAAAGACTAAGAGAAACTCTTTAGACACCTCACTTGGTCTGCATGAAATCTTGTATCCCCTACAGATAATCTCTGATTCAGGAAAATTAAACCTTCTATGCACACTTCACTGTTCTTCAGCATTTCCAGCCTTGGTCATAAAGAGGTTCTTTCCTCAAACATATCAAACAACAGCTCAAACATCCAGAATCTTACCTGACCCCAAAGTTTTTAGCTCTATCCCCTCCAAAAATTCTAGTGTTGCTTTTTCTGCCTTGGACAAAAAGAAGTCAGTGTTGGCAAGCACAATCCCTGTTATGGCTGCACCGATGGCTCCGAGACCAACCGACCACATGCCCACAGTGAAGATGCCAAAGTCAGGTAGGAAGGACATTTCTGGAAAGAAAAAGAAACATCAGCTCTAATACTGAATACCAATAATGCTGGATAAGGAGGAACTGGTAATCTTTCCTGTTCCCAGTTCAGTGTATGAACCAAAGCAGGCACAGAGCCAAGAGCAGAGCTCAGCAGTATTTTCTACAGAAAGAAATATTTAAACTTGCAACCCATTTCATTAGGTACAAAAAAAAATTAACATTACAAACATGCCCTGGACACCACTTTCGATATCCTGATCAACTTCCACTCTTACAAACCTAGATCACCTCAGGAACAAACAACTTAATTTCACACCCATTGATCAGAACAGATAACACTGCAATGGAAGCCATTAGATATGCTGGCTCACATCTAAAAAGCACGAACTGCTCATTGTTATCAGCAACTCTGGTTTCATGGCAGTTTTATTAACCAGCAGCTCCCTGCTGAAGACTCCAGTACCCAATCCTGACCTTTGCATAGGTTTCACAAGACTGGGAAGGGCTGACAGCCACCTTCCAGAGAGGGAAGAGGAAAGCAAGTTTAGCCTGGGATAAAATTCAAGATCCAGCTGTGAGCAAGAACTGGTACAAAAGTCACAAAAGTTTTAGCAGGGTAAAAAGTCACTGCTCGTTTACATCACAACAGTTAGGTGTTACAAAGGGCTGCAGATCTCATAAGTCACTCAACTTTAGGTTTACACAGTAGAGAATCAAATACTTTCTACAGCCATCTGCAAGACCCCATTCCCAGACACGCTCTTTAGGTGACTATTGCTGCCTGTATATACAGTTTTGAACAGAAGATAATATTTTTCCCCTAAAAACATAGGAAAAACGTCACTGTTTTGAACTGTGACTGGCAACAGACCAGAAACACACACCACGTTTGTCTCCACAGCTAACTGCTGCTAGAATTCAGAAAGTATAAACCAGGAGTAGACTCCACTTTTCGAGTCAGACACATTGCCCAGATTTTTCCAGGTGAAAATCTCTATTTCCATCCTTAAAACCAGTTCCAGAATGCCTCTGAGAACCAAATACAATGAACTGCCTGCCTACCTGCAGAAATAGCTAGAAGTATACTGAAAAAAAGATTTTTTTTCCTGGTAGCACCATATAATGCTACACTTGGTGCTGAGGAAGACAGGACCACAGTACCTCGAAACATGAAAATCCCAGAGATAGACTGGGATTTTGGATGACGAGCCTGAGCAGGAAACAAGGGCAGTTTACACAAACAAGGTGCAGATAACAGAACCTAACTTCATGGCTTATTTGTAACATGGGGAAACTCTCCTTGTCCTTATCTGCTTTGTCTACATACTTTTTTCAAGTGCTTGTAAGGACATTTTTTGATTTGTGCATCTAATTTGTATCAGAGACCATCCTGACCCCAGCTTTCAGAACAACCAAAATGTAATTGAAAGTGTGTTGCCCTGATGCTCCAATCTGCGTGGCACACCAAAAGGCCATAGCCCCATTCCCTCCCAGATCCAGATATTCTTTCCCATCTTGCCTAGTGGAGATGCTCTTCTCCTAATTCTTTCATTTCATTTGTGTACAAAAGTGCTGCCAAGTTTGTGACAACTACTAAACAAGCAACTTCCCGCTTTGCTTTTTTTTTTTTATGACCATTATCATTAGTGCTGCCATCATTAGCATTGCTGAAAGCCAGCTTCCCTCCATTATTTCACATCACCCAGCTGTAGTCTCGATACAGAGATCACTATCTTAGCCAACACACCTCTTTGGTCTAATTGGGCTCCTCGGGCTCTGTTAACTGAAAAAAAACTCATCCAGATGTGTGATCTTTTGCTATTTGAACAAGCAAGGAGATGGAATCACAGAATGGCCCAGGTTGGAAAGGACCTCAAGGATCATGAAGCTCCAACCCCCCACCACATGCAGGGCCACCAACCTCCCCATTTAATACCAGACCAGGCTGCCCAGGGCCCCGTCCAACCTGGCCTTGAACACCTCCAGGGACGGACAGGGCATCCACAGCCTCTCTGGGCAGCTCTTCCATCACCTCACCTCCCTCATAGTGAAGAAACAGCAGAACGAAGAGCATAATTCTGCCAACTGTCCGTCAGCCAATTAAATTTCCCCAGCATACCAGTACATAAACCACCTTGGCATGCACCGCACCGACTTTCCTCCCCTACCAAGCAACACCGCAACCTTCTGCCACCCCAAAAGCGTTGTCCCTCCATCAGAGCCTCGATGACCGCCCCCAGCAGCAGGCAGGACGGGGCACCCCGAGCGGCTCCAGAAGGCGCGCACTCACCCAAGGCAGCCAGCAGAGCCCCGGGCAGCAGCGGGCGGCGGAGCGGAGCGCACCGAGGGACGGGCGGGCAGCGTCGGGGCTCAGCCGCCCTGCCTCTCCTCCTGGGCTATGCGCTCTGTGACGGCCCGAAGCGCTTACGCCAGAGCAGCTGTCCAATCCCCGCCGAGCCGGGCTTAACGCTTCGATCGCTCCGCGCTCGTGAAGCTGAGAACGCAGTTAGAAGCCGCGCTCAAGTTTTTTGGTTTGTTTTTAGAGCCGCGCATTTTCACAATAAGTGTCTTCCTTCTGTATTCGGTCCTTTTTACTTCTAATTGCCCTCCTCCGCGCGCCCAGACAACAAAAACAGCCCTGGCAGCAACGAAGGAGACGTCAGCCTGTTAAAAAATGCCACCCTCCGCAGTGCTGAAGAGCCTCCTTTTCTCCAGAACTATCAGAGCTCTCGGTTCTGCAAACATCACCAGTCCTCAAAGCCTCCACAAGTGATGGAGCACTTCTCTTTGCAGAGAGAAGCCAAAGAAAACAAAAAAAAAAAGACTTTTTTTTTTTTTTTTTTTGGTGTGGTTTTGTGGTGACCATCAGAGATTCCCAAGATAAGAGCGAGTTGTTTTCTGGTCTGTCAGTACTTAGCTAACCCAAATTTAAACAAGCCAAGTCTCAGCCCTGCTGTAAGAGTTGGTTGATGGTCTTCACCTCGCGTCAAGAAGACCAATTGAAACATGGTTCTCTAGATGTCTCATTTCCCTGCCACCCACAAATGTCATTAAGAGGATAGCTATCCTTAAACATTTATTTTAGCAGCATAAACACGACCTGCTGCAGCTGTGTCAAAAAACACTGGAAAATTTGTGTATTCCAGTTGTCAGAGTCATGGCAGCACACACAGATTTACTTGCATGTTTTTCCTAAGAACAAGCAGAAGTGGAAACACTCAGCCAGCACTGCCACAAGGCAGACTGCACTGCCACATATCCTCTGATCTTTGAAAGGGCAGATAACAGCAGGACAAGGGGAAATGGTTTGAAGTTGAAGGAGGGAAGATTTAGGTTGGATGTCAGGGGGAAGTTCTTCACTATGAGTGGTGAGGTGCTGGAACAGCTGCCCAGAGAGGCTGTGGATGCCCTGTTCATCCCTGGAGGTGTTCAAGGCCAGGTTGGATGGGGCCCTGGGCAGCCTGGTCTGGTATTAAATGGGGAGGCTGCATGTGGTGGGTGATTGGAGCTTCATGATCCTTGAGGTCCCTTCCAACCTGGGCCATCCTGTGATTCTGTGATCAAAAACTGCTCTCACAAGTTGATTCTGACCGCTGCTTCTTCATCCCTTCTCTTCCCTCCCATCATGAGCCTAATCGTCTTTCGGAGATTTGTCACAACTTGCACATCCCAAGCACAGGTTTGAGCTGATTACTTTTTTATGAGACATACCACCAGAAATGAGTCACCAGATTATAAATATCTTTGTAATTAGCTCCTTTTAAAGAACATTTACAACTCCCAATAACCCAGTGACACGCTCATCAGGATTTGATGAGCTTTTAAATACCTTTAGGGATTGCAAAATACACCCACCTATCCAACTCCAAGATCAGCCTGGCTTTAAGCAGGGGTTGGACCAGCAGTCCCTGCCAACCCGCAATGTCCTTTGAATGCCAAAATCAACATACACAGCACCCTCCTAACATTCTGAAGGCATGAATTTAGGTTTTTTTTTTTTTCCTTTGGTTTTTTTTTATAATGTTAGTGATTCTTTTTCTTTCTTTCACTGCAAAGATCCTGTTGCAAATCACTCCCTGTGTCAAAAGCAGCAGCCTTCTTTCCAGGTTTCTCCCCAACCTGCACGTTTCACTGCTCTACTCAGCTGGGTGGGATTGGAAGAGAAAGTTACTGTGTCAAGCAAGGGAACAATACTCTTTCCTTGGAAAGGAAGACTATTGTTAAACCATGCAATCTGTACTCTCCATTTGGATAATGTTTTCAAGACATGCCACAAACCCACATCTCGTCTACTTTTTCCTTTTAAGCATCTCTTACACTTGGAAAATCTTCCAATTTTCTATCTTCTGTGTGATATTCAGAGGGAATGGGCTGCTCAATATGTGCCTGGGACAACTCAAATCTCTGCTCAACCAGCATGCAGAGATGCTGCACAGGTGGGATGAAGCACTGAAGCACAGAACTGCAAGAAGTGCTTATGTGTAGATACCACAGACTGAGCTCACAGCTGGGTCCGCTGGGGTCCACAGCTGAAAAGCTAAGCACCATAGTGGTCTGCAAAGGAGAAAATAGGGGAATACCAACAGATCTGCTATGCTCAGCAAAGTATGGCAAACACAGAACTGTGGGCCTGGTAAATGGCAGCAATTGCTCCCTCCAGCAGGAACTGCACAGTCAAGCTCAAATTAAGACATATTTCCCCCCTATATTTTTGCTTTCCTTGTATTTCAGTTTCCACATTCCTCACATCACACTGTTCCAACAGCAGAATAATTTACTACTAAAAGCAGAAATACAGGATAATCAATACAAGTGTCTATTCCACCCAGCAGGGCAGCAGCAGCAGCACCAAGCATCAACCAAGTAGCAGCACGAGGCTCTGGGCACACCCCCATTCTGAACCCAGTGCCTGCTTCTGTCTCCGATTAGAACGAGGCCAGCAGAGCTCGAAGCAGTCCAAAGGGGTTTCCGAGGCTTTGCAGCCCGAGCGCACCAGGCATCGCGCCGAGGCGCTGGGAACAGAGCTAAGAACGAAACACAGGACCTTTGTCTTTCACTGCGCCCACTCACTCTCCGCCTAAACGACGCAACAAAACGGCGATCAGCCCAAACATCACACCGCAAGGATGGGCGAATCAGCCCCGCGGGCGCAACCTCCCGCTCCCTCACCCCCTGGGGGTAGCGCAAGGTCAGAAGGCCGCGGCGGCGCCTCCCGGCAGGGCTGACATAGGCACTCTGCCGCGTCGCCCGCCGCTCGGAGCGGCCCCGCAGCCATCGCAGGGCACCCGCACCGCCGCCCCGGCCCCCCGGTAGCCCCCGACCCTGCACTCACGCGGCCGCCGCCGCTCCGTGCCGCCGCCTGGCACCGCCCCCCGGCCGCCCTCTGACCACGTGCTGCGGGGTTCGCCCGCCTCAGGCCGCTAGCGAAAGCTTGGAGAGCTCCTGCTCCATTCTTAATCCCTTCTTGTCCTCGGTAGGGTTTTATTGGCTTCTGGCGAACCAGAGGGAAAGCCCCAAATACGTAGTTTAAATATGTTTAAGGCAGAAAAAAAAAGAACATGAGCAAAGCCCGAGAATGCAGTGACCTTATCATTCAAGCATTTGATTAACGGGGCACTTAAAATGCTTACATATACATCTCATTCAAGAACATACTTGCCCAGATTAGCTTGCCAATAACGTGTCACAGCATCACCTAATGAGCAAGCTGTTCCTCTGTTGCTCGTGGTCATTGGGCAGCCCTCCAGTCAGCAGCTCTGAGGCCTATCTCTTCAGGGCTCCAGCGCTGGCAGCCATATACCAAAACATAAAGAGGAAAGGCAGTAGGCCCCACATCACACTCTGTCTGAAGGGTGCTGCGCTGTGCTGCCTGCGTGCAAGGCAGTCCTGGACAGCAGCATCACAGAATCACACAACAGCTTGGGTAGGAAGGGACCTCAGGGGTCAGCACGTTCCAACCCCCCGCTGCAGGCAGGGCCGCCACCCCCCATATCCAACAGTATACTAGGCTGCTCAGGGCCTCATCCAACCTGGCCTTGAACACCTCCAGGGATGGACAGGGCATCCACAACCTCTCTGGACGGCTGTTCCAGTGCCTCACCATCCAATCATCCCGCAGGACAGAGCCCCTTCTGCATCACAGTGCTCAGGGAAGTCACTCAGATGTGGTTAATGGCAACTAAAAATAAGGAAAAGCCTAAGAAAAATTCGAAGCAGGAACAGCACTACTGATTTCTTGAAGGAGCTGAGGAACCTGGAGGACTGTTGGGTTTGGAGCTGCATTTCTTTGGAAATGCAAGGAATTCATGAGAGCAAAAAACCTCTCCACTTTGGCTCCTAAACCAGCTCAGGTAGGTGCTCTGCCATACCCAATCACAATACACTGAAATGGCTTTCTCATTGTTTGTTAAATAAAATCAATACCAGAATTCATGCATTTCTGCTGTTGTGCCAGAGTGGTCTTCAGGAAAACAGCATCATGTTAAAAGTGCAATGGACAAACACAGAATCATAGAATGTCCTGTGTTGAAAAGCACCACAATGATCATCTGGTTTTGACCCCCTGCTGTGTGCAGGTCGCCAACCAGCAGACCAGGCTGCCCAGAGCCACATCCAGCCTGGCCTTGAATGCCTCCAGGGATGGGGCATCCACAGCCTCCTTGGGCAACCTGTTCCAGTGCCTCACCACTCTCTGCATGATAAACTTCCTCCTAATATCTAACCTAAACCTCCCGTGTCTCAGTTTAACCTCCCCCCTTGTCCTATCACTAACCACCCTTGTAACATATTCAACTGTCATCAAATAATTAAAAACCTAACTTCTATAGACTGTCCACATTCCATTCTTCCAATTTTTATGATTGAGGTTCCAGTTACCAACATTTAGCAATGTTGGAATTGAGGTTCCATTATTTTTGTCACCACGCCAAACGAAAAAACCACCAATTCTTTCCTCAGTGATACTGCTGCACATTACACCTCTAACAGTCTGGCAGCTGGCCTCCCCCCCCCCCCCCCCCCCCTTCTCCCCCCAGGTTGAAAGGCAGTCAGTGCTCTCAAGAGAAAAGAGCTTTCACAAGACAAAAAACATCCTATTTACTCTTTGCTCCAAGGAGGAGCCCCTGAGGAGCATCAAGCAAGAACAACGAGCATTTAATCACAGCAGTGACCCCACCTTCATTTGTCCCTACTGAAATAAGAAAAACATAGAAAAATCTGAACCTGCACACTTGGAATAAATTCAGGAAAATCTTCCTGATTCATAAAGCAGTGAAAACGCTTGAATGCACACATGCTTCTAATTAATGTAGAAGTGAAAGACAAATGGCATCATGAAAATGCTGTCATCTAAAAACCTCCTTCCGAGTCTCCAGACATGAAAAGTTACCATGTTGTGTGAGAGGAATAACAGCAGCCATTCCTCGACCTCATTTGACTATCGCTGCCTTCATTACTTTAGAAAACATAGTGAGGTTTTGGCAGGAAAGCTGAATGGGAAGTTAACTCCCTTATTTTTCTATTTTCCCCTCTGGATAAGGTCACATTATTATTATTATTGATCTGTATTGGTTTAGTTTGTCCACACAGACCTTATTTGCACATTTTTCATCTGAAACAAGAGGATAATAAAATCCCTAATACAAAATAAAATTTCAAAGAGCAGCAGGTACCAACACTATCTAGTTCTTGGGTATCGAATGATGATTTTTAAAACCATGCTGAATTCTTCTCTTCCTACTTTCGTAATCAAGTAGCATGGCAGTTTCACAGAATCACAGAATGGCCCAGGTTGGAAGGATCCCAAGGATCATGAAGCTCCAACCCCCCACCACATGCAGGAACACCAACCTCCCCATTTAATACCAGACCAGGCTGCCCAGGGCCCTGTCCAACCTGGCCTTGAACACCTCCAGGGACGGACAGGGCATCCACAGCCTCTCTGGGCAGCTGTTCCATCACCTCACCTCTCTCATAGTGAAGAAACTGCAGAATGAAGAGCATAATTCTGCCAACTGTCCATCAGCCAATTAAATTTCCCCAGCATGCCAGTACATAAGCCACCTTGGCATGCTCTGTATCAGTATCTGTGCTAAAACATGACCGTAGCATTACGAAACATTCAATTTATGTACAGAATGACAGAGCTCTGCGTTACTTCAGAAGTTAATTATGTTTCTTGTTGGATCATGCTTCTATAGATCAGCTTTAGACCAAGGGTGTTTTTAGACAAAGGGCTTACATAAAGATTGTCGTTTATATCGAGAAATAGGGGATTTCAGAAGCAATATGGCAACACAGTGACAGGCTAGGGCAGTATCTAGATCCCATGTCTGTAGAAGGATTTACAGGTTAATTAAGTCTGGACTAATTAAGATGCACACGTACAAAAATACAGTTTGTAAAACTTTGAACTTTTCACCTCTGTCCGTCCTTCTGATGGCCTATATATACAGATGCAGAATGACAAAGTTTTCAAATGGACCAGGCAGAAGTCATCTTGCTTGGAGGTTGTACAGTTTGCAAATAAAAACAGACTGGACACAGACTTATCTTCAGTTAAAGCAGGGTACAGTAGTCACTGAGTAAAACAAAAGGCCTACAGGTCTTTTGAAACGTTTTACCCAGATGAGCAGTTCACAGTGAAAGACCAGGCAGAGATTGGTGCAACACTGTCCATCTGGCCAAGAACAGGAAGTAAGAATTAGTAAGTCTTAATGGATATACAGATACTCATACACATCTCTTTTTGGCAATAGCTTAATAAACATTCTGAATCACAGAAAAGCCTATCAGTTATTGTAATACATTAGCTATCCTTTGGAAAGAGCTGATGAGGTCATTAGTTATTCTGCGTGTTCTTCAGTCTGGCATCTTGATGCCAGAAAGGCTTTGCTTTGAGCTCCATTTTGTACCACCTTTCTTCCAAAGCCAATTTGTAAAGCTTAAAATAATCTGTTAATTTAACAGTTTAGTTGTTGCTGAAAATCAATTGTTCAAGCACTAAGAAAGAGAATGGGGCTTTCTCTAACAAATTTATGCTATGAGCAGCACTTCGTTTGTACAATTTCAGAGAAAACTTCCATGATCTCTTCTGCTAAAGAACTGGGTTAGAAAAACAAAACACCACCACCATGAAAAGCATCTGGGTCATTCTGACAAAACTTGGCTAGACATCAAATACACGTCCCAGAAAATTGCTATTGGTAAGGTGGTAATGAGTAGTTGGGCACAGTAAACATCTCATCCAGAAGAGGTACAGCCACACTAACTGTAGCCTTAGAGTTAAGCTCCTAATCCTCCTATTACACTGAACTACTTGCACATGCTAAAGTAAAACAAGTATATTTTACTATCACGCTGAGTTTCAACACCACATACCTATAGCTTGTGTTAGCATTTACTCTTGGGCTCTGTGCAACACACCAACCTAGACAAAGCCATCTATTTTTAATGTATGATTTCCATTTAATTCCATAAGAACTTGATCTTTAAGCAGTTGTGCTCATCTTTGGAATATGTACGGTGTCCATACTGACATTCATCTGGAGTCTTCTTCAATTTGGTAACTTTCATCCTCTGCACTCTGCACTGGTGAAACCTCAGCTGGAATACTGCATCCAGATGTGGATTCCTCAGTACAGGAGAGACACAGATCTGCTGGAGCATATCCAGAGGAGGGTTACAAAAATGATCCAAAGGATGGAACATCTTCCCTACAAGGACAGGCTGAGAGAGTTCACAGAATCACAGAATCACAGAATCACCCGGGTTGGAAGGGACCCCAAGGATCATGTAGTTCCAACCCCCCTGCCTAGCAGGGCCACCAAACATACACATTCAGATCAGGTTGCCCAGGACCCCGTCCAACCTGGCCTTAAACACGTCCAAGGACGGGGCATCCACAACCTCCCTGGGCAGCCCGTTCCAGGGCCTAACCACTCTCCTAGTAAAGAACTTCCCCCTAACATCCAACCTAAATCTTCCCTCCTTCAACTTAAAACCATTTCCCCTAGTCCTGCTGTTGTCAGCCCTTTTGAAGAGTTTACTCCCCTCCTGGGTGTAGGTTCCCTTCAGGTATTGATAGGCTGCAAAGAGGTCACCCCGCAGCCTTCTCTTCTCCAGGCTGAGTTGGGGCTGTTCAGCCTGGAGAAGGCTGCAGAAGACAAAATAGCAGCCTTTCAGTATCTATCACTCCACAACCTTTACATATTGAAAAGAAAGATTTAAGACAAAAGAAATAAGCGGACACTCTTTAGCAGGGCCTGTTCTGACAGGACAAAGGGAACAGGTTTCAAACTAACAAGAGGGGAGATTTAGGCTGGATATAAAGAAAAAAATTAAAATAAGGGTGGTGAAGCACTGAAAAGGATGTCGAAAGAGGTAGTGGATGCCTCATTCTTAGAGAAATTCAAGGTCAGGCTGGAAGGGATCTGAGTAACCTGATCAAGCTGTAGGTGACCTTTAAGGGACCCTTCCAACTCAAACGGTTCTATGATTGGCAGTAAGACATGATAAGAGGTGGTGTAAAACATAGCAGTAATAACATAGAAAACTTTCAAAGCCACCAGTTGCTACTTTGCACCACAAATAGCAGAATTTTACCATCAGTGAATGCTCATTTATCATACAGATTAGGCTTAAAACTCAAAACTTCTGGAAGGGAGGTTGCTTAGACAAAAGGGGGGAAGATAAGGCTAATTTCATTTGAAGCCACAACTCTTGAGGAAATGATCCATGCCATTCCCACTTCCTGTGGTTTTACCATTATGATTCAAGACCATTCACAAAACCCATTAGAATTAGCTCCCTGATATGATTTGGCAAATACTTTTATTATGACTCTTTCTTTTCCTAATAACAAAAAACCTCCATGGGCTCTGCTTAGTTTAATTTGAGGAGACAACAAAGAAGAACAGATTTAGTGAAATCCTTATTACAGTGTAGTAACGTACACTCGAGACATTAAAAGCTTAAAAGTATTTATAGCATGTGGGTGCAAGTCACTTCAACTGGGAGCACAAGAGACAGGAAAAGCTAAAAGCCTTTTTAAGAAAGATCCACCAAGCAGATGAACGGTACCCTAAATGCTAAGGAGAAAGGGCAGTGAAACAAAGGAATTATGAATCTAATGGCTACAATTCAGAAGGAAACCATTAAAGTTTGGTTTTTATTGAATCAGGGGAAGCCCTAAGTAAGCATATTAAAGATGAGTCAGATGTGGCTATGAATAGAAGCAACTTCTAAATGAGAAAGATGACTAGGAAACATTTAATTAAATACTGTGGACTGAACTTTGGATAAAAGACTGAGTAAGTAGGAAAGATTTCATTTCTATTTGGAATTAAGAGACATTTGCAGGCTTATTCAAATTATAACATTTTTCTAATTTATTAAATACTGATTACCAAGTCCTTCAGCTAAGAACCACAAGACATATCCAGGTAATTGCTTAAAACAGCAAACTTCATTGTTGTAGACTTTTAGATGAATACATATAAGTACTGCTCCCAAAGAAAGCAGCTGTCAAAGAACTACACCACCACTCCAGGGAACTTACTTAAAACATCAGAAACAAACTATTCATACAACAGAATGACACTGTATCCCCCTAATGCCGGAAAAACTATTTAACATTTAACCATTTAAAATCATTCCCCCTTGTCCTATCACTATCCACCCTCTTTAACAGTCGTTCCCCTCCTGTTTACACACTCCCTTCAAGTACTGGAATACTACAATGAGGTCTCCCCAGAGCCTTCTCTTCTCCAACCTGAACAATCCCAGTTCCCTCAACCTTTCCTCAGAGGAGAGGTGCTCCAGACCTCTGATCATCTTAGTGGATGATCTAGACCTGCTCCAAGAGCTCCACGTCCTGCCTGTACTGGGGGTCCCAGAGCCAAGGAGAGGGGTACAATCAGCTCCCTCTTCCTGCTGGCCACTCCTTTTTTAATGCAGCTCAGAATATAGTTGGCCTTCCGGGCTACATACTCACATCTACTCTTTGGTCCCCATAAACATTCAGCAAGCATCAACGAATGGCAATGAGTGCAAATTCTTTTCATGAAGGAGTTCAATTTCACATCTTTGCTTCACAAGCAGTTCCATGTCAGATGCTGCCCCTATACTGCCATCTGTTATGTGGCAACAACGTGTAGCAGAATATTGAAGATTCAACTTGTACTGCCATACCAACATCAACCTCTGACACGGTGGGCCAAAATAATAGAACAGGAGCCATTACTTTCAGAGCAGCCCTCATAGCACCTCCATTTAGCCATTATGTTTCCCAAATGTACATACTGAAGTGATATTCTTAACTCTGTTTCATCAAGACTATTAGCCAGGTTATCTTTCAGGGAAAGTTCTAATGCCACTGGGACGATGCATTCAGCAGTACCTGATCACTTGCCTGAAGCACACTGTAATTACTCTCAGGTACACCCTACAATTCCTTTCTTGTATTTCTCCACCTGTGTCTCTATTCTCAAATTCTCTAAGATAGCAGTAGATCAATCCATCACTACTTATACAGAACACCTGACCAGAACAGATGATTCACAGGATGCTCTCAGCTCCCCCAAGTTAACACGTACTCTTTGAAGCTCTAAAATTAACTAGCAAAACCAAATATACCCAGCTTATAAACTGTCTGGTTTTCTTCTGGAAAAACTGAAAACTGCATGTCAAAACCCACAGTTAATTGAAGCTTTTCAAGCCCATCTCCACACCAGTCAAAATCCACAACAGTGGACAGTGTCTCATAATCACAAGTGATCCTAAATAAGGTAGAACCAGCTGAGTGCATCAAGGGAATTGAAGAACCACCAAAAACATCTGGAACTTCATTTAGTGCGACTTTTAATATAAATGTGAATACAAAAATAAACACAGAGTTCTACAGTTCTCACAAATGCTCAAATTTTCTCTTACTCAATTCCCTGGCAGTTTGGCAAGCGCTTGTTTTCTCTGCTCCGCAGTCATATATTCACAAGCTTCTAAAATATTTACTATAATTAAAGTCTGTTGAACTGTTTTTGCTTTTACCCATATTCTTCCATTCATTCCCAGCACCAGCTCAAATGGGTACAGCTGTGACAGTTCCTGAATTATTTCACATTTGGGAGCCAAGAGTCTGTAAAATAAGATCAGTAAGAGTTAGAGGAAAAAGTGAATGCTCGTGTTTGGTAACTATTACATCATTATCAGTCAGCAACTAAGCTGCAGCACTGGCATCACAAGAGCAACTCCAAAAGGTAAGATGATTCAAATTGCATGTCCATCCAAAACAGTCATACCATATCAGAATTTAAGTTTTTCTCTCAAAATACATGCACCTGAGGAGAGCACTTGTGTATTGATAATTGTTTCTCTAATTAGTCAGAAGAGTTACCGAGAACAAGGCTGAAAAATAACTTACCTGTTCACACTGATGATAGGACACGTAAACCAAATAATTTACAAAACCCAGGTATGAAATAGCTACTTTTCAAAGAACAGATGCCTACTTTTCCTCCCCTCAGCATCAAACCAACACGAAGTTTTACCATCACTTATCACTGTTAACTCATATTTTGTGATAATCACGCACTGCTCAATGTACATGCACCCTCTACTCAGTAAAACTGGCATCAATGCACTAGAACAACCACATAGCTTGATTACTGGCTAGTTCACACTACTTGGATTAGAGATAGTTATGCATATCCTATCTAAAAATGCAATGTTCCTCTCTTAGTTTCAGCTGCACAGAATTGTTTTTCTCTAGCCTATTGGGAAAGGCAGGGGGAGTGTGCGGAGGAAGATGAGCAAATGACTATGTGGTGTTTAGCCACCTGCTGGGTTAAACCACAACACTTACAGGTTAGCACAACTGGATTTCTTAGTACTTACTTTCTTATCAGACCTAGGGAAACTTTAAAGAGGAAGCCATCTTGCCCAATTACTCCCATTCCACTTGCTCTTCCACTGCTGTCTATACAGACCATCTCTGGTTCCATGTCTTTATTTGCTACAAGGAACTGACCGTAAATAAGATCTCCCACCTAAAGCAAGCAGTGCCAGAAAACAAAAAAGCATTAGTGAAGATCATACTGCACATTTGTAAGAAACATCCCATTGATAAACATGCACCAAGACAGCAAAATAGTTGTCAATTGGATGAAAATCTGGACAAGAACCAGCAGTGTACATTTGCAGCTCAGAAGGCCAGGAGCATCCTAGGCTGGATCCAAACAGAGGTATCCAGTAGGGTGAGCAAGATAACTGTTCCCCTTTACTCTGCCGTCATGAGGCCCCATCTCGGGTACGGTGTCCAAACCTGTGGCCCTGTCACAAGAATGCAGAGCTGTTGGAGTGAGTCAGAGGAGGGCCGAAACACGTCTCACGTGAAGAAAGGTTGAGGGAGTTAGACTTGTTTAGCTTGGACAAGAGAAAGCTCCTGGTAGACCTCACTGAAGCCTTCCAATACTTGAAGGGCGTGACTTTTTATATAGCCTAGGAGTGATAGGACAAGGGGGAATGGCTTTGAACTAAAAGAGGAGAGGTAAAAGTTACGTGTTAGGAAAAGATTCTTTACTCAGAGGGCAGTGAGGCACTGGCACAGGCTGCCCAGAGCTGTAGCTGCCCCATACTTGGAAGCAATCACGATCAAGCTAGATGGGGCCCTGGGCAGTAAGATCAGTATGATCTGCATAGTGGGTGGCAACCCTCCCCATGACAGGACATTGGAACTAGATGATCTTCAGGGAAATTCTTTACTATGAGAGTGGTGAGGTACTGGAACAGGCTGCCCAGAGAAGTTGAGAAGATGCCTCGTCCCTGGCGGCGTTCAAGGCCAGGTTGCATGGGGTCCTGGGCAGCCTGTTCTGGTATTAAATGGGGAGGTTGGTGGCCCCACATGTGGTAGGGGGGCTGGAGCTTCATGATCCTTGAGGTCCCTTCCAACCCTGGCCATTTTGTGATTAGGTGATTAATTACTGGTGATAGAGAAATGAATTAGGTGATAGAGAAATGAGCTGTTATAATAGGAAGTGTTCTCCTCTTCTATTGACGACATCTTTAGGAATGCTAAAGATGTGTAACCATATCTCCACTAGAATCTGGAAGGCTACTACCAAAGATTACAGAATTATATGGCACACAATAACTGTTCCTCTTTAAAGTACCAAACTTCAGTTTCTCTTTCTCCAGACATTAAGAGCATCAAAAGCCAGGCCTGTTACTGCAGTACTTTATCAGGTCTGCCACGGGCCACGGTAAAACCTCGATGAAGGTTGCCACGGGCCACGTTAATCTTTATTATCGCGTGAGCGGCACAAACACCTTTTGCTAAGGTAAGAGGCCGCACACCGGGCAGCGTTACCTGCACGTTAGGCCTGTTCCTCTTGGTCGCGCCCTCGAAGGCCAGGTAGGACAGCGAGGCCTGCTCGCTGCCGCCCACATCCAGCCGGAACACATCCCCCACCTTGCCCGTCACGATGCCGATCACGTGGTCTCCCTTCACCGGCACGTACTGCGAGCGGTACAAGCGGTACAAGCGGTACAAGCGGTCAGCGCGCCCCTCCGGCACCCCCCCTTCTCCCTCCCAGCCCGCCGCCGCGCCGTACCCGCTTCTGCTGCGAGTCCACCCAATAGGCGCCGCCCGCCGCCGCCCCGCCGCCCGCCTGCCGGTGCCGCAGCAGCCCGCACTTGGTCACCAGCAGCCCGCCGGCACAGCGCCGCAGGCCCGGCCCGCACAGCAGTCGTCCCCGCGGGGCCGCGCTGATTCCCAGCGGCAACCGCTCGGGGTCCTGCTCGGCGTGCGCGGGCGGCAGCAGCACGTCGCCGGGCAATACCACTTGCCCCACGCGGGATTCCGCCGGCACGCCGCCGCCGCCCGCCATCGCCTCAGACGGGCCGCTCGCTTGCGCGCATGCGCGGTGTCCTCACAACCTTCCGCGACCCGGCGGAAGCGGATGCAAAATGGCGGCGGCCGATCGAAGGCAGCGGGCGGAGCAGCAGCGACACCGCCCGGCCGCTTACTCCGATCGCGAGGCGCCTGCAGGGCGTGCGGTTGCTCGGTAACGCGGGAGGACGCTCCGTGCGAGCGGGCTGGTAGGAACGGCACGGGACGGGACCGCTACCCCATTTAGATGATTTTCTCCTAGTAATGGCCTGATTAAATTAGCTTCGATGAAATTATTAGCATCGCATTCAGCATGTGATGCAGTCAATACTCCCAAAACTCCTCATTTGTTTGCTTGTTTTTTTACCAATTCTGTTCCCCAGCCTATTGGGAAAGGCAGTGGGGTGGGTGGAGGAAGGTGAGCAAATGACTGTGTGGTCTGAATTCTGCAGTTGGTAACGAATGGCTGTTGGTTTATCGTCAGTAGGTGCGAATGGAGTCTCAATACCTCAAGAGCTGCCTGGGAGATTGCTTAAAAAAGGGTCTGGCAGAGGTTGTGGAGCGTCAGCCTGCAGACCCCATACAGTACTTGGCGAACTGGATTTACAATTACAAGAGAACTCTAGATGAAGAAAAAAAGGTGGATCTAGCTTGGGCAAAGCATTTCATGGCAATCTAATCAATGCCGTTTAATCTCTCTTTATGTTTTGCTGTTTTTTAAAATTGATTTTGTGTTACCTCTGAAATAGAGAACGTTGGAAAGGATTGAACTGGAAAAAGAACAGCAGGCAGCCCTGGAAGAACTTGAAACTTTAAGAAAAATGAAGGAAGAAGAGCTGATGATACAACAGAGATTTGAAGAACAACGACAGGTTAATAATAATACATAATTATAGTAGCATTGATGCTGGGGCAACTTGCAGCTCTCCCACAATAGTAGTCATCGTACGACTACTATTGCAGTGATTATAGTCACTTAGAAAAAAAAAAAAAAAAGATAACAAGTGTTTAAACATCATGTTTTGGAAATAATAAATGAAGGACTAGTAGGCAGCTGGGGAAAAAAAACTTACCTGCTGCATGGTAAGACGTTACCAAAAATGAAGAGTCAAAGCTGAAGAGCAACTAACTTAAGATTCATATGTAAAGTAGCTTAAAAGTGGTAGACTGTCTTTTGTAGTTAATTACCTTACCTATCTTTTTTCCCCTAGAATCTATATGGATTAATCTGATTAATTAATACTACTTGCTGTGCAAAACTTCAAAGAGCCTAATCCAAATGATAGGACGTAATAAATATTAACTACTAAGGGGTGTGAGGAATGAGTATCAAAAGTGTATACGCTATCTTCAGCTGTCTTCTTTATGATAGGAACAAGAACGGGAGAAGTTGAAACTGCAGAATGAAGAAGAGAAAATGCAGCTGCAGCAGCAGGATCCCGAGGTTTAAGCCAAAGCTTAATAAAGATTTGGAAATATCGTTAATCAGCTGTCTTTTTCAGATTCAGTCACTAAATACAGAACACAAGGCAGAAACCTTTTGGAGATGTCTGTTTTGCTAAACATGAAGCAAAAATATATCGAGTCTTTGTTACGTAACCAAATAAATTTAAACTGCCTACAGCTGAGGACATAGCTATTGCTGCAGCGGTCTTCATCTCATCTGTAGTTCAAATGCAACTGAGGAGTCATTAACTGACTTCAAATATCATTGCTGTTAAGTCTACTACACAGGTCACTCCAAAAGCCTCCTACTCATTTCCATGGTATTCACTTCCATATAACAAAGTGCACGAGAATGCTACATGAGAGCAAAATCACAGGTACAAAATGCTATTTTTCAACACAGTGCCACCATTACCTGCATTTTTGCCAGCCATGAACTAACTCCTGCATGCCATGACTGTAAAAATCAGCATCAATGGAGGCAACCCACTGCTGCTGTTGCCACTGCTGAAACACCCCACCCACTGCCTCACTATGACTATAGAATCATAGAACACCCTGGGATGAAAAGGACCACAATGATCATCTGGTTTCAACCCCCAGCCAGTCACTAAATACAGAACACAAGGCAGAAACCTAGAAGCAAAAGTTGAACTAACGCAAAGAAAAAAAAAAAGCAAACATCAGGGAAGGATGTGTAATGCTTCCTTTCAGTCTAGGTTTTATATTTGAATTTTCAATATGGAATATTGAAATAGTGAAATATTTCTTAACTTTACACGGAGCACAACAGTTCAGAGATATTTTTAGAGCTCTGTGTTGAAATACTGATAGCATGTAACTAGAAAAATGGCAGTGTAAATGTAACAGAAGTATGTACGTATATAAATAGAAGAAAAAAGAATCCTATAATTTAAAAGAAAACCTCAAGAAATAGTCTTGACAGGCATACAAAGACCCCATTCACACGCTAACATTCATGTGGTATGCATCTGAAGTACTGTTTTTACATTAATACGTAAAAGATGTTTTAGTGTATTTAAAGTATCCACTGTAGATGATTACTCATGACACAGAATACTTTTAACTGAAAACGTATTTCCATTACCATGGGAAAATGAGAAGACCATAGGAAAATGTAAGTTATGTAAGCTGAACTTACAGGTAGAGGAGGGGCACCTAGTTTGTCCACGGTTGAAGATGTAGATGAGAATGGACTGTCTGAGCTAAGTGTTGGGAAACAGATTACAAATAATTAATTATGGGATATTTGCTTGCTGTTCTAGTTAACCCTCTGCTGGTTCGTTCCTATAATTTTAAGGGATATTATTTTGACCACGGTCTTCACGCTGTCCTTAGCCTGTTGTCTGGTGCAGTCTGAGACACCACCATGTGATGCTGAGCGAATAAATCCCCAAGACTTAAAATGCCCCTCGATGGTGTTGTGTGTCACGACTGGAAGTATTAATATTCTCAGAGAGGAAGCAACCTTACTTTGCCTTTTGAGCAGGTATCATACAGAACATGGACTAAATCACTGACTTGCTTCTGACTGAAATTATCTAGGTTTTTCTGATTGGTCTGAAGTATATTGTTTGTGCAGCAGAATGCACTCTGCTGCACAGTTATCAGAACAACTATTTCATGTAAAAGACCAGATACCAAGCACACACAGTGCTCAGTGCAGCAAAGACCTGCTAAGAATCATGTTATCTGAGCCCCGTGCCAGCGTAACAGTACTTACTCTGCACAGCACTGCAACTAAGAATCTAAATTGTGATATGCAAGCATCTTCTACACCTTATTTATTTATTTTTTTTAACCACTTTGTGCTTGATAATGCTAGTACATGAGAGGGTATAAATCAACCACCACTGACTGTAAACGTGGCAGTACGTTTAACAGATGATGCCTTTTATGCACATCACTGGAGATAAAAATTGATGCATCTATCTTTTTTCAGCTACAGTCTCGATAGTGTGAATTGGAATTTTGCTGGATTGGTTTTAATACTACATCTGAACCCTTTTTCCTTTATTAACCTTAGCCATCTGCTCACTTGTTTTCTGACATTATCAGTTTCATTCCAACTCAGAACTTAAACGTGGTATTAACGTGCTTTAAGCTTAGGGTTGCTTTATTAACAACTTGTTTTATAAAGGTTCTTCAAAAACATTTGTGAATATATTTATGACTATACCTAGGATCAAGTTTTCACAATTATTTTGATTTTGCTAAGAGGTAAATGTGATGGGACCTTTAAGTCCCACCTAGCCCTATTTTTTATAGTTTACTGGCAACTGAATATTAAAAACTGTACGTGAGGCTTCAGGACTATTTTGTGTCCTTAAATAAATGAATTGCAAAATCAGAAGTGCAAATGAATCAAAGAACCATAAAATGGGTTCCCATTAAGGGAAGGGACCTTAAAAGCCATCTAGTTTCAGCAACTCTGCCACAGATGCAGGACCCCAGATGGGGCCCACAAGGGTGGAGCAGAAAGGAACTATCACCTCACTCACTCTGGTGATCACTCCTCTTTTGATGCAGCCCACGATGCACTTGGCCTTCTGAGCTGCAAACACACACTGCTGACTGCATCAAGCTTTTCATCCACCAGAACCCCCAAGTCCTTCTCCCCAGGGTAGCTCTCAGTCAGTTCTACCCGAGATTGCCCCTACTCTGGCTTTATTGAACCTCATTAGGTACATGTTGGCCCGCTTCTCACACTTGTCCAGATCCCTCTGGATGGCATCCCTTACTTATGTTCCATCAATGCACCACTCAGCTTAGTGTCACCTGCTGATTTGCAGAGAGTGCACTGGATAGTGCCGTCCTGGTCATTGATAATGATGAGGAGTGCTGGTCCCAAGATGGACCTCTGAGGGGCCTCCACCTGGACAGAGACCACCCTCTGCCAATAACCACCCGACCAATTGCTTATCCACTGAACAGTCCACTCATCCAAACCATACCTTTCCCATTTAGAGGCAGGAATGTGATGCAGGACCGTATCAAAGGCCTTGCAGCAGTTTAGGTGCATGAATCTCTACCACCTTTCCTTTATCCACTGATCATAGAAGGCCACCAGATGGGTGAGGCACAATCTGCCCTTGCTGAAGTCACGTTGGCTCAGATGACCTTCTCTTGTCTTCTGCATCATCCATGAAGTTTTCATGCCCCAAGTTGTCTAAAGTTGGATTACATAAATCTGTTGGTGATGTCATTGCAGGTTTTGCAGTGCTAAAATTTTTGTATTAAAATATGAATTGAGAATAGATCAATGAAATGAAACTACGTTCACCTTTAGCATTGAGACTAGTCTGTTCTCAGAGACCTAACACATCATCCAAACTTACTGAATCTGAGAATCAGACTAGTGATAAAGCTTCATCATATTTAACTGAATGGAAGAATGCATATTTCTATGAATGAAGACTAGTCTGTATTATACGTTTTTTCCTTCTTTGTACAATGTTAATGCTTACAACTGATATATTTGTTTTTGTCTTTAGATTGCAACTGATTTAATGCCAGAGTTTGAACAAGAAAGTTCCATCTGATCTGAAAGCAGTAAAAACTATTTCTACTCATTACTAGCTAGCCCTGAAGGGCTATGCCTTAATTAGTGTACTTCGTATAGAAAACTGATTATACACATACCTGTTGTTTTGGTTTCTTGGCTTTCTGGGTGCTCCTATAAAGCCTGTTAATTTTGGCATGCTATGCTTCTTCTCTGTTCTTAAACTACAGTAGCTGGCACAGCTGACTTGGAGAAAGAAAACTGGAACTGAGATAAAAGAAATAAATACATTTTTCACTGATTACCTGTTGATTCTTGAAGTGTAAAATAAAATTAATACAAATACAGATTTTGTGTATCAACATCATTTTGGAGTAGGGGCTACAATATCATCATTTGAATATACAGTAAAAAAAAAGATTGAAAAGACTTGACATGAATTTGAAAGGTTTCTGATATTAAGAAGGAACGCTGTGTGTATCAGGAGGTGAAGCAAGTTTCATACATGGAACTAAATGCAAAATTTAATCAGAGTATTTATGCCATTAAGAAATAACTTTCTGTGACTTCATAGAAGCACAGAACAGCCTGGGTTGAAAAGCACCACAATGATCATCTGGTTCCAACCCCCTGCTATGTGCAGGGTCACCAACCAGCAGACCAGGCTGCCCAGAGCCACATCCAGCCTGGCCTTGAGTGCCTCCAGGGATGGGGCATCCACAGCCTCCTTGGGCAACCTGTTCCAGTGCCTCACCACCCTCTATGTGAAAAACTTCCTCCGAAAATCAAACCTAAACCTCCCGTCTCAGTTTAAAACTATTTCCCCTTGTCATATCACTATCCACCCTCACAAACAGTCATACCCTCTCCTGTTTACACGCTCCCTTCAAGTACTGGAAGGACTTAGTAGAAACATGTACTAAAAGAAGTCAGTCTGTCAGAAATCGTGAGGTACTTTTCAATGACACTAACTGTTTGCTCTACAATTTAAAATCTTTACTGATTACTGCGTGATAATAGGTGAGCTGCAGGAGTCAGTATATTCATTTTGGTTAGTCAGATCTTAAAATTACTGAATTTGCACTGTGTTGATCATCTCTACTAAATATCATTATTAATCTAATTAAAATATATTAATGATGTATACACAGCAACTTCCTGTGCCAGCCTTGAATGGACTGGCTGGATAAATAGATGAAGGTTTTCATTTGAGCCAGTGTTTTTATTTCAGTCCTTTTGTTATGTTTACTATGGAAACTTCAGCCTTCATATATAACTTAAACATATTGCCTAAGTACTTAAGACAACTTTAAACATGCTAATAAATAAGTCTAATCACTAATTCCAACCAGTGGCTTTCATTATCTATTCTTCCATAACATTTGTATCCTCATTCCAGTTTGTTGTGTGTCCACTAGAGTGCGCCCTAAAAAAAAAAAAAAAAAAAAAAAAAAAAAAAAAAAAAAAAAAAAGGTTGTCAGTTACAAACCATCTCTCGTTTTGTTTCAGCTCTTTTTAACTTTTCCTTGTGATTTTTCAGTTGCTGTTTCTCATTCCCTCCCTAAAAACCCAAACTCGAGTTTTCAAATGGAAGCTTTTAGCAGAAAACTCCTTTAGCAACTGTCAAAAATTCTCTGGCAGATTCTAGCTTACCTATTCTTTGGTGTTACATAAAGATATAAGATATTCAAAGGTCATTTAAAGGAATTCCAGTTCTTCATAATTTGATATGCCCAGTTTGCCTCTCCTTGCTTCACAATAATTCTCGTCTTAAATATGGGACCAGAGGGTAAATGTGTCAGTGCTGTAGGTGAAAAACAGCTGTAGGAAATTTGGAAATGTTACTGCTGTTCACAACAAAGATGACTTCTGCTTAGGTGTCTAAGTGCGGAAGTAAATTAAGGCAGCTTAAAATCATTACCTTTCCTGCTAAACTTCATTGTGGAACAGGTGCAGAACAAGGAAAAAGGTAGTATTTCATCATTACTACAGGTGATGTGACAGTTTAACCCATACTTTCTAAAAAACCCAAAGTGTAATTATCTAATGGGAGTTTATGTTTGCTTTTTCACTAAAAACACTTCTATGAAATGGAGAAGATGGAATTCAGAAGTAGATAATAGGACACGTTGCTGAAAATATTATACTAAATACTGACAGAAAATATATGGATTTGCAATATTTCTTTTCTTCAGAACAGGAGCAGACTTACGTAGGCTGTTATAAGACCCCAAGTACAGACCCTCCAGAGAACGTGCTGATAGTAATGTGTCCAATCACAGCTGTTCTCATTCCAACAACACTGGAACATAAGGATGAAAACAGATATGAAGCCCAAAATAGGACAAAATGAATAGTTTAATTACCAGTGGGTTCACAAAGAGGGAAACTCAGCCTGGTAATGTGAGAAGCTTTTCTCCTAGGAAGAGAAATACCATGGTGCAGCAAGAACATTTCTATGTTATCATTTAAGACAGTAGATTTTATTAAGTATGCAGTCTCTAATAGTGGTGATTCTCTTTCACAGTATAAAGAAACATCCTTCTCTATCCAAAAGCTTCACACAGCAACTTCCTAATGGCAGCGAGAGTTGGATGAATTTGTCCAGATAAAATGTAAAACTGATTTCTTCTGAACTTTGCTAAGACAGTTTACTTCTATTTGAAGCCAGCTATTATTTGCTTTCCTTCGAATTTGTTCCTGTTTTTAGCTTAGTTAAAAAGCAGTGTGATATAGCAGCTACAGCTAGAAAAGAGTCTAATCCTGCTTTTTGCTGATAAGGACCAAAGTGCATTTTAAAATACCTTACCATATTGTTTGATTTTTATTTATTAGATTTAATTGGTTTCTGGCATAACCATTATAAACATTGTAAGTCTTTTTTTTTATGCTTATGTATTTCAATTCAGAGGAAGGTAAAAACTAGACTACCATAAACATTTATATAGATACTATGGGCTAACAGTGGTGGAAGAAGGTCAAGACACAGGAAAAATATCATTCAGTTGTCACAGCACAGGAGACTTGATAAGGAGCAGGGGACTCTGATGCACAGGATTTGGGAGCTCGCACCTTGGTCATTATAACCATAAACTAATGTCAGTGTATAACACAAATCTGAATTGTTGGGGTTTATACCAAGTTTTTGTTGAAGTTACTGTAAAAGATGCTACGTCATGAAAAATGATTTCCATTATGGAGATGCTGAGTGCTTCCATTTTATCTTCAGATGTAGGGCACCCAAAGCCAATCGCTGTTTTGGGAACCATTTGAGACCATTAGTTTGTTAAATCAAACTCATTTGCTGAAAATTAATTAAATTTGTCTGTTTGAACGTGAGTTAACTGAAGGTGAGTTTAAGAAAAACAAAACCAATTTATTATTAATACCAAGCATGGTTGTATTATTACTTGAAAGTAAAGCATCAGGGAAGCATTGATGTTACAAGTAGAAAAGGCTAACCATTGGTTTCTTGTCAACCTTAAGCAAGCTGTTATTTATTAAGAGGTTGCATTGACATTTCTGTATTGACACACAAAGATATACTACAATAAGAAGTCAAAACCCTTCCTTCCAAACATTCTGCACCTGGTATATTTTAACATTTCAACAATATTTTAAAACCGATGCGAAGCTTGAGTATGACTTAGGATAAATATAGAGTAGTTAGGATTATCATTAACAAACTTAACTGAATTATTGTAACCTCTCTAAAGGCTATTAAGAAGTTTTAAGAGTCTTAACAAACTCACCAAGGAGAGTCTGTCACTTCTTGTGTGGAGTCATTCTTGGGTCTATTAAGAGGAAATACTGTTATGACTTCTTTTCCATTTAACCTTGGTTAAGTAATATTGTGAAAAATATCTTGTTTTAGTTTGATGTTCAGCCCATTGGTGTTAGAGCCCAGCAAAATGGTTTCATTTTTTTTTTTCATTTTGACAAAATAAATGATTTTTTTACTGGTTTGTATGCAATTTAAGTGTGGTCTTGCATAAGCTAAATGAAGATGAACTTAGTCTGCCTTTTTTTTTTTTTTAAAGTGAGTTTTATCAATTTTCTCTTTTTTTTTTTTTTTTTTTTTTTTTTTTTTTTTTGGCAGGAAGAAAGTAACCCTCTTTGTTCTCCCTGAAATTTCTGAAATGATTAGTAAGAGGACTGATCTCTACCAGTGTAAGCATGAGTTCTACCTCTGAGAACTCATCTCTTACTCGTTGAACTCGCAACACGCTCAACACAGTTGATTCAAACTACTTGTAGGGAAAGATACTGCAGAAGAAAGAAAATCCATTACACTGAGGAGGGTGAGAGAGGGAGAGAACATTCCAATAAATGATTGCCATAGCAGCAGCAAGGCACTGCAGCTCCCCTTTGCTCAGTTTCAAGTCGCATTCCTGGGAGTGTGTTGGGCTTCTCCAATCATTCCTCTTCATTTCTACCCCACCTCCTGACTCGACTTTCTTCTAGAAATGACTGGCTACATGCAGACACACCTGTATTTGGTTCATTGTTATCTTGAGCAATTTTGGTTTTGCCACTGATGTATTTAGAAGATAAGTTTAAAAAGTGCTATTTACTTAACTGATAATTGTAACCCTGGAGACAGGATTTGTTGTTTGTTTCATTGTAAACCTAGCTGCACTGAAAAGCTACCCTTAGGCACTGACAGCTGAAAATTTCTGGAGCTGGGATTGCTGTGAAGTTCTGAGGCAGCTGCTCTTCAACATTTTTCAGTAATCATATGTATGCATATATGCAGAGCGTATAGAAATAGCACACCATTATTATTTTTCTCTCTTGGGCTTGAGTTATCGTGTTACAGTACTTTAAAACTATACAGGTGGGTGTCTTAGCAAAAATACTATAGTAAGTAATTTCTCTTCTACCCTGTTAATAGAATGTGTTTATATAGACACTGATCTCTTAATAAGGTTAGGAAGAAATTTTTACCATTTTTCAGACCTCAGCCATTGATAACTTAAACACATATTCCCTCTACCCTTCCTATGTGCATTTTTAAGGATTTTTTTGTCTGTGAAACTCAACATATTTTCACAATATACACATTTGTTTCAGAATTTATCCAAGCTTTACTTGGTTAAAAAAACAAATAAACAAACAAAGAAAATCAACAGGAGACTACAAACATACCTGTATATTCTTATATATTTGCTCTGACTCTTCACCTACAGTGTAGTATTGTTTCCCATTATTTGCTAGTCTATATTTTGCTCTGCATGGGAAGATAATTAGTTTCCTCATATTTATCAATATTCAATTTTGGGAACAGCAAAAACCCTTCAGGTTTTGAATAGGTTCAAATACTTGTGAATTCTGTATTCTGAATTCGTGAATTCTGTAAATTCATTTTTTTATTCTAGTTTCATTCTGTCTCAAGAATATTTATTTTCTGTGGAGAGCAGGTCTGTACTTACTGAAGCTACCAGCAGAGCTCCCACTTCAGTCCTAGTAAAACATTCATGCCGTTTGTGTGGGAATCTGTGCACGTGTCTTCAAAATAATTACACACTGCAATCTCTTTTGCGACCTTGCTTCTAAAGATTTACAGAACCCCAGAAACATACTTTGTGCTACTGAAGATAGAGAGAGATGATGAAATAGAACGGATCACCCAACACCTCTCAATAACTCATGCTCTGACCATTGCTACTGGAATGATAAGGCATTCACAGCAATCTGAAATGGTAAATTAAGAGATGAATTATAGGCATAGTGTTTTCTTACAACCTATGATTCCTGGAGATACAAAAAAAAAAAAAAAAAAAAAAAAAGACACCTTTGAATAGTTGATTTATGGTGGGTGCTACTTCAATATTTTCAAAAGAAAGTACCTTGTGCCTAGGAGACAGAATTAATGACTGGTATGAACTTAGAATTAAGTACCCCAATACAAACTCATTAGTAGTAAAAACTGGAAGGGGAAAAAAGTGAAGGGATGCAAAAATATTAGAGTAGAAGAAGGAGGAGATACACCAAAGAAGAGTTCTTGCACTTTTTTAACGTTATGCCTACCCATGTAAGGTAGTATTTGGGAAGTTAAAGAGAGTTGCTGCTTTCTTTTCCCTTCTCTTACCCTTAAGGCTTTAGTTACCCTTTACATAAATAAAACAAGTTTACTTTCTTGAGAAGATCTAACATGAGTTACATGGAGTAACTCCATTTCGTGATGAGCATAAGCTGAGTACTCCACTAACAAAAATGGCAAATAAACACTCTTAGCCCTAGAATTTGTAGTCTTAACCTATATCGTAAACATCGATTCTAGGTCATATCCAGGTTTGTTTCTGTTTGTTTTATTACTTCTGGTACAGTACGGTACAGCAGGTATAACACTATAACACAATGAAAACCATAGTAGCAAAGACCCACAACAGATGAGGATATCCTCCAACGCAGCAGCCACAGACACCGCACAAAAACAAAACAAAGACTTCACTCACCTTCAAAAGGCCTCAAGCAGGCATCAACCCCCAAACAAAATCCCTTTGTCTTCACTGCCAACCCTTAAATGAGGTCTGTAAGAGATGGATCCCGGCTCCAGCCCTTCTGGTCACTCAGCTGCATTGAGTGCACCTGAGCTCCTCTGGGTTGGCCCTGCCTTCCTACCAGGTGCTCTATCACTGCTTCAGGCTATGACTTAGCATTTCCACTACGGCAGGAAAGGTATGACATTCTTAATCCTGACATTTTTCTTTGTTAAAAACATTCCTATTGTTAAGGGTCACCTCACAAGTCCCACTTTTCAGGCAGGCTTAGTACCATTTGGCAGAAGGTTAAATATTCACTTGTACAGAAAGATAAAATTGTTACATGTCTTGAAGGAGTGTCTGGACAGTCTCAGTGTTCTTTGGTGATTCTGCTGTATTTTCCAGTAGCGAGTGACTGGACTGTCAGTCACAGAGAACATACAGAGTAAGAAACCAGTGCATACATACATTTCTATAACCAATCATTTTGAGAGGATCAATAAAAGATTATCTTTTTTCTGTTTTTATACTTTTCAACTTTGATAATTCTACATTTGTCTTATAAAACTTTTCTTTCTGAAAGGCTATTATTTGCACTTCATTCTCATGATAAGCATTCAGTTGCAAAAACAATGGCATGGAGAACATGACTCTGTTGAGCACCCAGCATAACTGTAATTTAGTGCCTAATTATTCTAAACACCTGCAACTCATACATGTCATTTCAACATGTGTTCATGATTAGGTGCTTTCAAGCAGCTTGTGATGTCAAAACACTTGTTTAGAAATGAAAACATAGGAAAAAATTCCTCATGCTATAGAAAAAAAATGTTTATGCATATAATTACATCTATGTGAATATAAAAAAAGACATTTGCAGAGGTCTCCTACACTTTTTCTTTTTAGATAGCTATGAAATAATTTTTAGCCTCATAATTTTATTAATTTTTGGAAAACAAAAGAAATCATGGGGGGAAGCGGCTGATCTCACCCTGTGGATCTTGTGAGCTTTTGCTGCTCTTCCCCAGAGTTTCATCGCCATAATGTATTTCAAAACTAATAAAAAAATCAAGCCAGTCTTTCTGGAACACGATTTAAAATGTCAATAGCACACTGTGAAATATCATTGGTTTTTTATTTAGAAATCTGACATATACTGAAAAAAAAAAAATCCTGAGTCTTAATTTCAGGGCAGAGGGTTTGTAAAACACTGAGCAGCAAAATAAATGATATGGCAATTATGTCTATAAGCCTGACAATCTTTTTGATGGTACTGAATTTTTCCATTCTATATTCCATCTATGAATAGGAATCCATGGAAATTTTTGTCTGCCCCAGTTACTGTCTGTATTTTTGTCTAGTACCATTTATGCCTCCGTCTTGATTGATGCTACATGCCCTTCATCCATTATCTAGCATCCTCTGGTTAGGCAGACATCTAAGAATGTTTTGGCTGTGTTTTATTTAGGACTTGTTTATTTGCAACTGCTAAATGACGAGGTGCGGTGAAATCTATCAGACATTGATGAAAGATAATGATGTTTGTTGTTCGCTAATATATTTGCCCAGCTCAAGTATGTGAAAATAGTACTTGAATGGCAACCTAGCTGAACCAATTCTGGTGACCAGGTCAGGCTGAGAGGGGTTCTGAAAGACGTGGCCAATGAGGTTATGTATTCAGCAGTTGCATGCACATCTCAGAGCATTGGTAGTTTGTTTGAGCTCTACAGCAATGATGATAGGAGTGTTTCTGAAAAGAAATTGATAGGCACAATGACTAACAAAATTGTGGGATATATTTTGTATCTTGTTTTCTTCAGATAACGACGGAAGCCAGAATCTGAAACTCACAGCATCATGCTGTCATTTTCAGTCTTGCAAAATTAACGTAAAATGATTTTATGATTCTGTGATTCCATAAACGGTGCACATATGGGTGACTATGGATTACTATAGGGTCTGCTCCAAAAGTAGTGCCTCCTCTTATATTATGTTGGCCCACAACATCAAAGATGGATATTGGTGGTATGACAGCAGAGGTTGAACTTTCCCACCAATATTCCATTCCATGTTGTTGCCATGTAACAGATGGCAGTAGAAGGCCAATCTGACAAAATGACGTCTGACATGGAAAGACATATGAAGCAAAGATGTGTCATTGAATTGCTCCATGCATAAAAAATGGCACACTGACATTCATTGGCACTTGCTGAATGTTTCTGAAGACCAAACAGTGGATGTGAGCATGGCGAGGCAGCGGGTGGTGTGTTTCAGCAGCGGTGACAGTGGGCCGCCTACACTGGTGCAGATTTTCACGTGTGGCATGAAGGCTCTTGTTCATCCCTAGCAAAAATGACTGGCTAATGGTGGTGACTATGTTAGAAAATAGTATTTTGTAGCTGAGAATTTGCTCTCTCAAATCGTGTTATTGTGCTCTTTGTATCTGTTCTGATTTCCGTGGAAATAAATAGGAGACATTACTTTCAGAGTGACCTATGTAATATGTGCCAAGGCCATGAAGCAACAACTTTGATGTGATCCTTAGGAAATAACTGAAGGTACCTTGATGACTAAATTCTGCTTTCATTAAAGTTAAATGAGGCCTTGATTCTATTTTCATTGGGAGTGTTATTTCCTCAGAGCAGTGCCACAAGGCAGAATTTAATAGTACCTTATTTTCTGTTTTCTTTCTGTTAAATTTAGTAAATTAACCCATTAGTTGTTGAAATTATGCCTAGGACAGGAATGAAAAAATGTTCAATTATAAATGGTCTCCCTTTAACCTTACAGAAAGCCATCTATGTATTTTACCTGAATGTTTTTTCCAGTTGTCACGGTCAGTTGTTTGGTTCGGGTGGCTGTCATCTGACAGGAAACAGAGCACAACCCTTAATTTTGGTTTGCATGGGGTGTGATCATACATCAGATATGCACAAAACTATAGTTCCTTTCTGAGTAAATAGTTAGGACTCCCTGTTGTTAATGACATGGCTAATCACCTGTCCAGACTAAACCCCACTGCGGTCATAGATCTGTATCTCAAAAACAATTTGGCTAGGGAAACACAGCAGTCTTCTAGCAGCTTGGCATCTGTACAACCTTCTGCATTTACATGTCTCGTGACATTATTAGTGTATATATGTAAACCATTACTACTTCCTCAGTAGTTTAGGGAATAAACTGATGCATTCAATTAGTCCTCACCCAAGAGTTTTTTTGCAGTGGAGGTTCATAGATGTTTACAGAACAGGTGGTCTTTGGACTTTGAAACAAATATTGACTCTAGTACATCAAGCCATGTTGCAGAAACCTATCTGCAAGAACACAGTTGTGGAATCCAATCTGGCTTCCTGACAAGGAACATTAGGTTAAACTCAGACACTTTTAACTTATTCTAGCTAAATACTGCCAGAAAAGACTTCTGTTTCCTTTGATATAGGACTGAAATTAATTTTCTTAATCATTTACATTTGTCACTCTGAAAGCAGTGTCTCCTATTTATTTCTGTGGAAACTGCAATAGATACAAAGAGCACAATAACATTATTTGAAAGAGCAAATTCTGAACTACAAAATGTTATTTTTTAACATAGTCACCACTACTAGCTATGTATTTTCACAAGCGATGAGCAAGAGCCTGCATGCTGCACTTTTAAAATTATCTGTACGGCCATCTGCGATGTGACTTGTCTTTCATTTTGCCATAACCGCTGCTGAAACACACCACCTCACCACCCACTGTGGTTACATTCACTGTTTGGTCTCCATAACTGTTCAGCAAGCACCGATGAGTGTGAGTGGATGTAATTTTTTCTGCATGGAGAAGAAACACATTTCCATACCTTTTCTTCATATGCATTTCTACGACAGACACTATTCTGTCAGACTGCTCTTCTGCTGCTGTCCGTCATGCAGCAACAAATACTGGTGAGAACGTTTGACTTCTACTGCCATACAACCAACATAAAATAGGAGGCATTACTTTTGGAGCAGCCTTCATACGTAGTGACGTTGCACTGAGCAACCTGCTCAAGTTTGTTCTGCTTGGAGGAGCGGATTGTAGTAGAAACTTCAACCATTCTGTGGTTCAATGTTGTGTCAGACTGGAGAATTGGAAGTCAAAGAGGCGTGAAGAGAATAAGCATATGGAATGGGTAGAAAATTCTTTGGTATTCATTGTGGAATAACCTGAAAAGACTTCTTAGAGCATAGAGAGGAACGTAGATGTGAAATATTGTAGAGAATCACTGATAAGCTAAAGCAGCTCTGGACTAAGTTAGATTAAATGCACACTGATAAACAGCTGTAACTGGAATTGATATTCACAAAAAAGTTGGAAGAAAACTCAAGGTGGTTAAGAGGTGAATTACTTATACTGGTCTGCAGAGGTGACAGGAGTTCCCATGTTCTAGTGTGAAAAGGAGAGAGGTGATAAACACCCAACTCAGAACACATACTGCCTTCTATTCTACAATAACAATCTTTTTTTTTCTGTCCAGTAATATTTGATTTTGTCCTAAATGTTCATGGGCCAGTGAAATTCTGCACCTGCATATCCAAGAAGCCTTGAACTACATTCATTTTCAGAAAATATTAGATAGAGGTGAGAGTTCTGAAGCAGGTGTGAGATCTGTGCTGAGATTCTGCTACACAAGCTCTATTGCTCTGCTTGTCATTTTTCATGCAGAAGGAATAAACCCAAATAAACAAATCTTCCTTACGTTAGCTTCAAAAACAAAACACCCACCTCCCTCAAAACAAATATACTGAACAACTCATGTCAGCCTGTTAAACAGGTAATTTGAGTACAGTAATATCTGATGATGAAGTTAAGAGAACAAAAGAGAAATACTTGGGAGAACATTTCCACGTGTGCTATTTGTGTGCACGAAGTATTTCTGTGCGTCTTTAAGTGTGAGGTTGGATCCTTTAATGATAGTGGAATGTTACTTATGAAGTCTATGAGCTCTACAGATCAATTTGTTTTACTAAGCTTTTGAAAGTTGATGTGGGAGAACTAAATTAAAGAGTTTAAGGAATGGTATTACCATGACTGATTCTAATAATGTGGAAGACCTTCTGAGTCCTTGATATGGTTTCCTCATTGTTTGAAAGAAGTCACTTCAAAGTGTCTGCTGCAGTGAAATAGTATGAGTGAATAGAGTCTAAATGTGTATTGCTTCCAGAGAAAACATGATTCTTTTGTAGGTGAAGTGAAGATGTCTAGATCTGGAGGATCTTCCCTCCTTCTGCAGTGATAGTTTTACATGTAAGCTATTCAACTCAAGCTCATTTTATTTCATTTCTATAGATATAATTCATCCATTTAGGCTCCATTCTAAGTGGTTTATAATGTAAATAAGACATCAGTAGAGAAGCATGGGGAGATAGAAAGGAATAAAAAGAGTAAGTAAAAGCGAAAAGGAAAGAAGAAAGGGAAACGTGTCTTAAACAAACAGAAGGATATAAGCAAGACAAGAAGAAGGGAAGAGGATAGAGGAGAAAAAACAGATAAGGGCAAGAAAGAGCAAGGCAAGCAAGTAAAGTGAACTGGTGAGCCTACGACATTGAGAGGTCTAGGGTCAAAGCAATTAATCAGTCATATCTGCCCAGAGAATCAGCAGCATCAATTGGAGTCAGTCGTAATTTTCTAAGTTAAATCTTGTTTCATTATTTCCTGGGCTTTCTCAAGGCTACAGTAAAACCTAGCATGCCTCCTCACAGGTGACAAATGTTACATAAACTAGGAGGTAGTTAGAAGAGAAGTAATTTTGCTGAACTGCTACAAATAAAAGTAACAAGAGTGTGGAATGGTACCAGCCTCTTCCAATTAATAGAAAGAGCTGCCTTGCTATTCCAGTGGTTCTTGTTAACATGAATAAATAGGTACAGCAATACAGAGGACAGTGCTATTTTTGCCTTAGTTTTTCTATCTCTCTCCTCATTTCAAAGCACAGAAGTTATACAGCTTGAGAAAATTCTGCCACTAGATATCTTCTGAGTAAAACTCATGGAATATACTCTAAAGATACTTAACACAGTGATAGGCTGTATAGGGTTTATAAAGAGATTTGAAGAGAAACTGACTTTGCTAGAGCTTGGTATCACAAACCTGTTGACTATGCAGGAAAGTAAAAAGAAATGTTGGAAGCCAGTTGCATTGGTAGCATTGATAGGTGAGTCTCTATGTGTAAAATGCAATGGGAAAAAAAAAATGCTTATATCCATCTTTTGTTTACTATAAACTTTTTTTTTTTTTTTTCTTCTCATAGGCAGAAGATCTGTGCCAAAACTGTATGATGTTAGAGCTCTATCTTAGCTTTTCACAAATATTTAGCAAGTCAAATTGTCTGGGAATTGAAGCCAAATTAAACATTACCTAACCCTACGCTCATTTAGAGTCCTGGAAGATGTCCTAGAAAAGAGCATGCTGAGATGCTTCATGGCCATATAGCAAATGTGTTGCTCTTGATAGTAAAATTGCGACTGCAAGCAGTTCCAAGTGAAGGTTTTACATGAGTTATGTGAAATGCAGCTGTGCAGCATTTCTAAAAAGCACTATTTGCAGAGAGGCTATTTAATGAAGGCTGACCCCCCAAAGGTCTCACAGACCAATGTGTTTAACTAGGCAGAAACTAATTCAAAAGAAGGAACTGCAAAAGCAGGATAAACAACAGATCTGCAAATTCACTGCTCGTGTGTCCAATTAATTGCACTAATTAGCATTTTAAGAGCTTGCAATTTTTATTTTTATACAGAATAAGAGGGTTGCAGATTGAGAATATTCGATCTTGTCTTCTTTTGCTGGAGGATTGACCATAGAATCAGAATTAAAACTCTTGTGTTTATGTTTTGGGTTTTTTTTGGTTTTTTTTTTTTTTTTTGTCAGAGGTGTTTTATCCATTCTGTACTTCCATAGAAAAAAACAATTACATTTAAGAACACGTGCATGCCGCTGACATTGTTTTACTTTAAAAGTTAATATAATTTTTGAACGTTAGGCATTAACTAAAGTTAACATAATTAGTTACTCTTTGATCTTCATTTCTTGTTGTTTTTTGTTGTTTGTTTGTTTTGTTTAATTCTATCTTTCTCTGTGATATCAATGCAGGATATATTCAGGCTGGGATGGAATCTTAGTGTCAGTGGAATGATGAAAATTTACTCCACAGAAAGCTATGGCTCATGTTATCTGGTGTATGAATTCTGCATTGTTAAGTGCAACTGGTACTTTTTTGTCCTGTGACATGAATTCTATGCAATAGAAAACCAAGAGAGCATGTTTGGAAAAAGACTAATCCATCTCCGTGATAATTAGAGGTGGACCAATGCTGCAGCAGATCACTGGTGAACATTCACAGAAACTGATTATTATTTTCAGGAATGTAGGTAGAAAGTGAAAATTCTAATGAATTCTTACATAAATATGTGGCAATGCAGAAATTTAAGTCCAAGGGACCGTATACAGGGGTATTCTAAAATAACATGAAGAGTTGGAGGTAAACTGACTTTTTAAACAGAAGAGTAGTAAGGATGTCACTGCAGTCAACATTTCAGGACTATGGAACGTGTGCTATGTTATTTGTTTCAATCCAAATACCAGGTGTTGTATTGTAATGTTGGAGTGAATGATTAAGAGAGTATAACTTAGTGTTCAGTGAAGGGAAAATTTGGTTTTGTTAGATCTATAACTTGATCTGAAACTGAGGCTAGAGCAATTTCTGTAAATGAATTAAGAACAAATAAACATTATTATTATTATTATTATTATATTAATAATGGTGCAGTAGTGCTGGGCATGGTCTGGGTCTGCCTCATAGGTATGTTTGCATTTTTTTTTGCATTCAGAATTACAGACATATATCCACAAAATGCAGTCTGCCTTCATACCTGTCATACCACCGGCATATCCCAGACACTAGCCATCTGACTGAAGTCGTTTTTCGTAGTGGAACTGAGTACTGAGTTCTCAGCCGAGGCAGTCAGTCTATTTCTAAGGATTACAGAATGTAATGTGAGGGTATTATTCAAGAAGAAAATTAAGATGGATCTTAACAGGAGAGAAGGCAGATGAAAAGGAGAGCAAAGGTTGCAAGAAGAGGTCTGCATAAACGAGAAATTTGTCATGTGCTGTATCTTATCAAATGTTTCGTGTCTCAAACACACAGGAGTAATGAATGAAAATGAAAAAAAAATACTTTAGGAGAGAATTCTACTTTTCCAGAGGTGAAAAAGGAAAAGGAAAATACAGTTACAGAATGCAGAACAAACTTCTTCCAGTCTTTTCTACGAAAGGCATGCATTTACCCTTTTTTAATCTATCCCTGTGAAACCACAACACACGGTTGGAAACACAGCATAGGTCCCAGAATTGGGGGAGAGGCAAAGTGGAGAAGCAGCTGAACTGAACCGTCACCAGTACTCCTGGATTACTTCACGCTCATTTGAATTCCTACGATACTTAATCTTGCACGGGTTGAATCCAGAGTGTTTCCAAGAACTGAGTTAATTAGTGAAATATCCCCAAATTAACTAACTCCCCTGCCAAGAAATGGGCTCTTCCATTTTCCTCACATGATTTTCTAGGCACTTTCACTTTTCCATATATAGGAGCAGCCCAGAGACTGACAGATCAGGCTAGGTAGGGATACAGACTTCAGGCACATGCATACTCCTTGCATGCATACACAGATACAAGCCCATGCTGATTTCACAGACTAAAATTTGAGTTAGTATTACAGGTAGTGAGTGAACACAGTGGCAGTCCTGCTCAGAAAGAACCTTCACTTTTAACAGAAGGCACTGAAGGCAGAAATCCTCAACCACTTTTTAAAATAATCCATCAGGAAAAGCATCACAGCCATGAATGGGCCAGTGGATGGTTTATGCGATCACACGCTGGATGATGAAGGAGCTTTCATGTTCACATCAGAGTCAGTAGGAGAAGGACATCCAGGTAAGAAGCCGCTATGGCAAATGCATTCAAGAAAAAATACTTTCATTGAAATAAAAGTCCGAAGAAGAATGAATCTGCTATTAGTGTTATTATAGAAAGTCTGTTTAACAGGGTGCTTTTTACATTTCCATTGGACCTTTCCATGTAGACTATAGAACTGCTGCAACTAGAGTTCTTCTAACAGGAGTTTTTGTGCCTTTGCTGGGTGTGTTACCCTGCGGAGGGCAGTGGGGTTCCTTGTTGCTACTCCTTCCTTTTCATCTTATTTGCTTTTTTATTCTGTATTACTGTGGAGGCATTACTGTACCTCTGATAGGCTCAAGTTTCACATATGGATAAGAGTACATAGCTTGCCTCTCAAATTCCATATCCTTATGGGCACTGTGAAACTGTCTTGCATGTAGGCTGTGCTCTAAAACTGTCACCCATAAGCAGTCTATTTTAAAGACTTGAAAAATCGGTGGTCCCTGCATCTGCACATGTCCAAGTTGCTGACATGTTTTCTCCCATTTCAATATCTGGGTATTAATGCAATATATGGAATTGCTTAAGCAAATAGTGGGCAGATATTTGCTAAAATGTATATATGGTCACCAGAGATAAGTTCAATTTTATTGGAAACAAATGGTCATCTGCCCAAAACACGTACTTTATGTCAAACGAGTCCAAGGGACAACAGACTGTTTGATGTCCTGAAAAACATGTTTGTTTTAGAAGGCGGTGTGGTATCACGTACTTTTTGCTATAGCAAGGTATTTTTTTTTTCTTTGTGATTACATCGTAAATGGGTGGGATAACATAGAGAACATAAAGGTCAGCAGTGAGAATATAACGTCTGTAATTCTGATACTCCTCTATAATATTAACTTATTAGTGCAGGTCAAGTCTGTGGCTGATGCAATTGAGTCCATTGCTGTCAATTTCAGGTTAAGCAAGTTGGAGTTCTTTCTGATGTAACACCATCAGAAAATGACAACCATATTCAGTCCTTCGTCCGTAAGTCCATCTCAAATTTGTGTATAATTACATCCAGCAACCACAGAACAACATAGTTGCATATGAAAAATAGCATGCTGTAGGGTGATCTTAAATTGACAGTGATTTTTCTGACGATGACAAGTCATAACTAATGCTATTCTGATCGTTTTTTAATCTCTTTGAGGTTCTAAAAGGTAAGTCTTCAAATAGGAAGATAAATAGTTCAGCTCAGCCCCAGGTTTTTATTTGTCCATTAGCTTCTTTTCTTTATCAGGTCCCTTTTTGTCTTGGATCCTGTGTTAGAATATGACCCAGGTTTCAGTTACTTAGATTTTCTTTTTTATTTCCACAAACTCTCCTGGGTCTTCTTTTAAGTCCTGTGAATGTTGTCCATCTCTGAAATACCTGCCAGGCCTTTGACAAAATGTTACCACCAGTGAGATTTGTGACCATCGTCTCATCTGCCAGAGACTGCTGGATCACTGGGTACTCTGAGATGCACACACCCAAAGAGCTTTATTGCAGAGCAGAGAGTATAAAGTTGACATTTACTCTAACTTTTTCGGTGGTGTATTTTCCTAAAAAATATACACTTTGATATACACCTATGGGAAAAGAAATATCCAGATTTTCCAGATCAAGTATAGCAGGATAACAGTAAATAACTCTGGCTGTTCCTGATCACGGTCCAGCAGTAGATCTTATTGGTCTCGGCAACAGGTCTAGTTTGTAATAGCAAACTGACTTTTACAACCTGACCAAAGGACGTTTTCCCTGTCTGTGGTTTTACACTAGACGTAAGGATATACCATTAGCTTTTTGTCTCCCAGGAAAATCTTGATTGTTTCTTAAAACTGGGGCCAGTGCTCGAGGCAGCAGTTGAGCTTTTGATTTTGCTATCAGTAGTGCTAGAAGTTTATTAGGAGTTTTTAGTACCTCTGTTTGCTATCAATGGATAATTTGAATGTTCCTGATTACTTCCTTTCTGCATGTGGTAACATAATTTTGCTCAAAGGTATTATGTGAAGATCCTGAACCAGATCCTTGTCTGGTAGAAATCTGAGCTGTTCTGATTATAACAGTTGAGTTGAATGCTCTCACATATACCTTCATGATAAACAAAGCAGAAGAAATTGCATGCTTACTTATTTGTGTATAAAGACAACAGCCTTGTATCTGTACAATGCTTTTGAGCTGTGTGTACTTAAGAAGCCCAAGTTCTGCAGAATAGCTGAAAAAAAGTAAATAGCTGGCAGTGATTAATATACACAGGCATTATATATGCTCCCCAAAGAAAAAAATCCAGAGAAATCTGTTTATCCCACCTTCTCAGACCCACTTCTTCAGAATGATTTGAGCATGAAGTTTTGAACTCCTTTCCAGAAGGTCTTTAATCCTGGCATTTAGCAGGGCAAATTCCAAACTCTCTGCAGGCTTACACGTAACCTCCTCCTTTCTGATGTAATAAAAGCACATGAATAGCAGATTTTCTTTTCTTGGCTGTTTTTTGTCATTTCTTCACTTTGCTTCACGGAACTGTAAGGGTTGGAAGGGACCTCTGAAGATCATCTAGTCCAACCTCTCTGATAAAATAGGTTCTCTCTTCATCCAGGAGAAGTGTCTGTGCTGCACAATGGTTTCATTGTGCTTTGAAAGGCACTGTGTGCTACTCTGACCCACAATGTCTTACAGGTGCCAAACTATTTAGAATTAATTCCTTCCCCTTTCTGGCATGGCACCAGGTGGATTTGCCTGCACACAGAATGTCATTCAGCTTTGCAGTAAGTATTAAAAATATGAGAGAACACTTGCTAAAAGCACTCTCTGACTATTAACCGTATTAAAAAATGTTTGTGTCAATATTCACAGAAGAAAAATCACCCCAAAACCCTTCCCCCCAAAAAATAAGAAAGTGCAGATCTTTCCAGTCAGCTGAATCTCACACGTCTGATGTAATAATTCAGTAAACTGCGTACTGAACAAGAGAACATGTAAGAAAAGCTGTTTTAACACTGCAGCAGTGTTAATACTAAGTGTGGCAGCTGTTTTCAACAAGTAGTCCTCAAGAGTCTTTTAAGGAAGGAAAAGCAGTGGAATTCAGCTATTCAAAGTCTTTCCAATGAACCTTGGTTTTGGTAGAAAGCTCATTTTTCAGTGACGTGCTCAAGATAGGCATCTGTGTTATGAACTTTTAATTTTGCACAAAAAGATCCTGGGAATTGCTCAGTTTACCATATTTTGAATGCATAATTTCACCTTCGAGTGCTGTTGACATAAATAAAGTATTAAAATTTGTGCTACCCTAAGTTATTTCGACAATCACAGGTTTTTAAGAAAATGAACCTTAGGTTTGAAATGTTTGATGTTTATGATATTTACTGCATGATTAAAGCTAGAAGTGTGGTAGTACCTGTTTGCAGTTTCAAAGGGTGAAGCTTTTTGAATTAAAGTTTTGGTTGTTGCTGTTCGTAGGTTTTATTTCTGATGAATGTATGGAGAGTCCTGAGAACTGTCTTCAGTTACAGAGCATTTCTTTTTTAAGGAGATAGCACTTACAACTGCTGTGCTGTTACTGTAGTCTGGATTTACACAACAAACTTCTAGTCCACTATGCAAAACACTTTGGAGATCCTCCCAATCAGTGGAGATCACATTTGTTGGTGAATACCTTCTTTACTCTACAATTTGGCAACTTAACATTTCAGTATGGTTTATCATCAGACCCTTTCATCCCTTTTATAGCTATCAAAAGCTGCTTCTTTGGCTAGCTGGCATCTCTGCCACAAGGCTGGCTCTGTGGTGTGACTGGATTTCTAGATGAGAATTCACAGTTATCTAATATCTTCCTGTTCAGTCAAGAAATCCTCAGGCTAGGCATTGTTTTTGCAGTATGTGTCTTACTGGATAGCAATTCATTATGTGAATTTAAAATTAAAAAAAAAAAACAAAAAACACAAACATATTCTGTCACATTCAGCAGCTATAAGAGAGCTGTGACAGTTGAGACGATAAATTTAAATAACAGAATGAAAAGCACACAAAGCCTGCTAAGCATCACTAAAAATAGAAATGCCAGGTTTTATTTTACATTAGAGACCTTTACTAATAGACATATGTGTTAAGCAGCTGATCATCCTGCTTGCTTTCTCATTCGAATGGTGATAGCTGCCCCTGTGTGTGTCAATGAAAGTACCTAACTGCACTAGGACTGTTGGTTCTTGCACCAGCCGTCCATTTTTGAATGAACTACCAAAGCGATTTGTCTCAATCTATTTTAATCCAAAATCAGACCATCAGCATGGTATTATAAATTATTCTAATTGATTTTTTCAATGATTAAAATTCTCACGTGCGTCAGAGGGGATTTCTGGTAGAAATTTTACACAGGTAATGAAGTTTCATCCAACAAGTCTTCAAACGCAACTAAACAAACCATGGTTGAATTCCATTTCTGCCTTTTAAAAAGATGTTCAATTTTTAACCAGTCTTGAAGGAACCATTCATACTACACAGCTCTATAGGAATGGCTTTAGTGGTTCCTTACCCTTAAGATTTGACTTTTTCAGTCTTTATCTGTTTTTCTCCAATCTCCAGCTGTCAAATCTACTCACATTGTCATCCATCGGACAGAAACTCTCCTCAGCATAGTACCTTTCAGGATTTTAGAGCCCCATGCAATACCCACTAGGATTTCCTGGGGTAGCTTACCTTTCCTTCAGCCTTTCAGAACTAAGTTGAGCTTGAATGATTTCATCCTGTAAGATATTTTTTTCCTGATTTTGAGACATTTTTCTCAGTCTGCCTACTATAGCTAATGATCCCTTGAGACATTTCAGGGGAGTTCTAGTTCAGAAATCAATTTCAACCCACAAAATCTATGTCAAGCTCTTTGTACTGGCTGGGTGCTGCTATTGAAATGAGGATGAATTAGCCATAGGGATTACTTGTGTTCTTCTTGAGTTTTTGGGGAAGATTGCATTCAATAAGCAGTATGTCACATACAATGAGCTTTAACTAATATGGGACGTTGTCATCTAATGCAGATGAAGATATGCTTCATGTGAGACAAGAACAGGGAGAAATGTTTTTCCTCCCATATAAACTTTCTGTGGTGAAAAAAGACTTTACAGGTTTCTTAATACTTGGAGTTTGCTGCAGGGCTCTGGACCTGCACTAAGAAGGTCATCCTGTCTCAGTTACTCTGTTGTTGCACCTAGGTATTAAAAAACAACTATCTTCATCTATAATTTTTGCTTTAATGCTTGAAAATATGGCTTTATTGTCTAGTAAAAAATGGAAAATTTGAAGAGAGCAAGCATTTTAATCAAAGTCTTGCTACTTTTGTCCCTAATCTTCCTAAGCAAAGCTCATTTGGACTTCTAAATAAATTACAAGAATAGTGTCTGATTCCTGTGTGGTAATAATTGTCCCAAATTTAGTAATACATGCTCCATTCCTGAGAGGCAGAATGTTCAAATGCAGCTTACCTTTACTAATCATCTTTTGTATTCATTCTTTCCATATTGAAGCGATTAATACGTGCAATAACTGGCATATTAGTTATCTAATCTGTGATCTAAACTCTTCATCGGGCTTTATCAGCGGCCTTATTCAGGTACATTGTAACTTTCTGCTGGTGAGATGGAAGTTAGTGGTATAATATCACCTTTTTATCATACTGCTGCTGTGGACTGCGTGCTGTAATGGTTGTGATGGCGGAGAAGAGGCAAGCAGTAAAACCTCTTAGCCTCTCAGGTAACTCATATCAGAACTCTATGCATAACACAATTGTTTCTCAGTGATTTTAAGTTATAAGTAGTAGCAGTTTAATACTAGTAAGTACATTCCTTGTTTGATCTATCTATTTGTCTTGCTGTCATGATATTGCATGTGACTTTCTATCTAGTTTGCTTAAATACTTCAATAAGCAATGTAAGAATTCCTGTCTATCCAAACAGATGCAAAGGGTCTGTGTTTTGTACTGAGATTCCTGTTTTGAACAACAGTTTTAATGCCTTGCAGATAAAATCTGTGATCAAATCAGCGATGCTGTATTAGATGCCCATCTCAAACAGGATCCAAATGCCAAAGTTGCTTGTGGTAAGTCGTTTGCTGCATTGCTTTCAGCCACTGTTCTTTTACTGTTAATATGTTGGCAAAGAGCTTGGTGTCACGTGCTAAATCATTTTACTCTCAAAAACTGTATGAAGAATATAGTCTTCAAGAGAGTGAGAGATGAGGAGAAACAGCAGAAGTTCTTAAAAAGGCTGAAGCAGCTGTAGGTAGTTACTTTCAGAAGGGTAGAATAGTTAATTTTCTGTGTGGACTGAAAATTCTGAGAAAAAATGCATTGGATTTCATCATTCAATATTTGAATGCCTTTCTAAACAGTACATTTATTATATTTAATAAAGTACTAATTTTCAAGTCTTAGTCCCCATGACTGCTTATTATCTGTTCAGAAAGAGTTGTACCATCATTCCTCAGCTAATTTTCTCAGTTCTTTTAACTAAACCTCAGCTTTAAAGTCTTTCTCCTTGAGCTGGAGGCAAGTTCTCAGAACAGTTGGTCACTGATGAGAATTATTTAACCTCATTGTGTGTCTTAGAGTGATTAAGTGGACATGGAAATCCTGGTTTAATACTACATTTCCCTGAACATCTCTACATATAACTCAGTTATGCTGAATGCTTGAGTTTCACGTTTTTGAGTTGGACGTAATTGACTTTTTCATGCTTTCCCACACATGGTAAAGAAATTGGTTGTAGAAGGAGATAAATATTGCAAAAAAAATGCATAAAAATACGAAGATGGTATATATCTGGTAGATTTCTCTAAATCACCATAATCACAGACATAGTTATTTGTCTTATTGGGCTGATTATTCTGCTACTGTAATGCCGTTTTCATCTCTGTTTTCAGAGACAGTATGTAAAACAGGAATGGTGTTGCTCTGTGGGGAAATCACATCTCATGCTATTGTGGATTACCAGAGGGTTGTCCGAGATGCAATTAGACACATTGGCTATGATGACTCAGCTAAAGGTTGGTGGAAAAACTCCTGAAATCCTTGAAGAGCAAGCAGTAAGCAACTGCAAACCAGGTCTGTTAGCACTTCTTTATGTGGGCTTTAGCAAGCCTGATAAAAACTCGATATCCTGTGTGAAAGCTGCTTACGTGGTGCTACGTGAAACACTTTCTGGCTTTATCCCAGTAAGTAGAAAAAAACACTGTATGTTTGTTAAAACTGAAAGGGAGTGGGCAGAATATACTTTGAACTGTGAACCCGAGCCACAGAATCTACCACTAACGTAAACTTGTGAGAACTTGAACCTGCTATGTGACAAGCTGGTAGATGTGTCTTGGTGGGGAAAATAAGGAAGAAGAAACTTAGGTTTATTATTACATGTATCTACTACGGCAGCATCCAGAATTATTGGGAGACTCTCACAGTGCAAAGCATCTGAACATATGGCCACACTGAGGAACATGCAGTCCAGGGCAGATCTGTGTTTTGTAAAATGATAAAAAAGACAAAACAATGTAAACACAGGACATATTCCACTACTGGATTTGCCACGAATCTCTTAATATGATACAGATATTCCAAGAATACTGTTACAATAATTGTACCTTTCCTAGGTTTTTATTTAAAAACTGTTGTTAGCTGCAATCTTTTTATAGCTGTATAATTTCCAGGGAGATTGTTGTAGGAAAGAATCACAGCAGCACATCTGCAGGTTGCCTCCTTCACAACACAGCAGCAGGATTCTCAGAATATACTGGCTAATTGATTAGTTCATAAATCTGATTTTTAACTGCCAAAATTATAAGGGCAGATGCAGAGAAAAACAGTTGCTATATGGAAGTAAAGATAAAAAAAATTGTATACTGACATATAGTGTTCATCTCATTATAGCCTATCTAAAAGAGAGTGGTGAGGATTCTTTAAGTGACTCATATGCATATGGACATGTGTATGTGATTTATTAACTGAATGATAGCAGTAATTACCCTTCTAGGAAATGCTAAATTTGGAGAAATACAAATTATTCTTAATATACCCCAGGGAAAGGTGGAAAACTTTCCTACCATTGTATATAATTCTTCACATTTCTTTTTTAAATCTTCCTTTTGGTCTTTGAATGTAATGTAAAGTAATCTCCCATTTCCAGATGTTCTGTGAGACTCAAATCTGTTTTTTCTCTCATATGAAATCCTACAAGAGAGTTAGGTACATAACACTGCTTTGCATGTATTACGTGTATATCAGAAAGCAAGTTCTTCAATTGCTGAAAACATCAGCTCATAGGAATTTATACAGAGGTTTTGAATACTGTTTGTTTGGGAGAGGCTTATCATTTATTTATTTTTCTTTTACAACTTATCTCCAGTTCCTAACTGGCAGAGGGTGCCAATGCAAGAGAAAACAAACAGTAACAATCAATAGAGGCAATCCTGCCTAACCTACCACCTCTGCCACAAAGTTAAGGTCTATCGACAAACATTTATCAAGAAATAGCAGTTAGATGATGAATTCTAAACGTGATATCCTTCAGAATGAAAATTCTGTTCTCTTGCTTCTGTATTACTGTCTATCGAGTCCAAGTCCTGTCTCCACAAAACTGTGACAGACAAAAAATTATTTGTCACTATTCTATTTATTTATTTTTTTTTCAACTAGGTTTTGACTACAAGACTTGCAATGTTTTAGTGGCTCTGGAACAGCAATCACCTGATATTGCCCAGGGAGTTCATTTACACAGGGATGAAGAGGATGTTGGTGCTGGAGATCAGGTAGATGTGACATCACACCTGATATATCCAAAACGTTTGAATGGAAAGAGATTACCTCATATCATTACTGTGTTTTTTAAAACAAAACCCATCTGAAGACTTGCACATTTCTAGCCTGGTCTAGCCCAGAATAAAAAAACATATGCTTATTGAGTCAGTTGGAAGTATTTTGCAGGCAGGCTTTTTGCTGGATTTTATTATGGCAGTCCACATAAGCCAGGAGAGTTATGTCAGTTTGTAGTAGTGAGGATGCAGTCTGTAGATCCTCACAAAGATTTTTGCTTATGTTTCTTGTATTTTTTTGACTGGCTTTGGATGCCTCTGACCATTCATCTTGCAGCCAGACTTGTTTTGTAAGATGAAATAAACAAAGGACCTTAGCACTTTCACAAAGCTCTTGAGATTTTACGCAGCAAAAAATTAGGCAATGTTTCAACTGTCTGCAGCATTAGTAAAATGAAGGCAAATATGCCAGAGTACTTTTAATTCTCCCTTATTTCCCAGAGGCAGAGATCTGTTTTATTATAATAGGTATTCCACGTAATTAAAGTTGTCCAAGCTCCATTTCTGTGAGCTAAATAACATGTGCAGATAATTACAGTGTGTTCCCAAGAGAAACAGGCTAACATAAAAACTCCATAATCTGACGGATGCCTGTATGAATGAGTTCAACATTTACAGTAGTTATCATTAGTAGTAATATCTAGTTTATAACGATGCTGTTGAGAACCATAAATGAGGATATCAGAGTCCAGGAGCCAAGCTAATATTGTTTAAAAAAAAAAAAACAAAAAACAAAAAACACACCTTGCGGACAAAAATTGAAACGCTTTTATGCTGTCATGGGGACAAAGGACTACAAAAGACAAAAAAGATTTCTGGCTTTCTTTAGCACTTTCATGGCCTCCTTTCCCATTGTATCTGAATAGCTACCAGCCGTTATTTTTGTATCACAACATATGCTGTGTGAGGAGAAAGAAAACACTACTGACCCTACTTCACAAATGGTGCTGTGACACAGGGACTGGGGCTGAACAACAGTAGAAGCTGTTACTAGAAGCATGCTATGCTGCAGTGCAAATCTGACTCGGGTGCCATAGCTGTTGAATCGTACTTCTTTTTTGTACCATTCAAATTGCATTCCTCTGAGAAGTCAGATGTGAGCTTCGGTATGAGTTAGTGACAGTCTAAGCCTCTACAGTCTTTACAGAGTAGTAAAAACATCTTTCGTGTGACAGAGCAGTGCTGAAATTGTTCAGCTCAAACAGATCTTTTTTTCCAATGATTTTTTTTTTTTTTTTTTTCACCCAAACTTTCTTATTTTTGTCTGGGTTTCCAACTGAACATGTAAACCTTCAGGACTTCTGCGAAGAATCCTTGGAACGTGGTTTGTTTCTTGAACGTGGTTGTTCACTGTAGCATGTTGGAACCTGATCTGAATATAGGCTTCTTAGATTGCAACGTTAAATAGTAGAAAGTAAACGTGAGGGTGCTGTTTGCTCTTTGTTTCAGAGAAAATCTCGTTGCCTTCGGTTCTGGCGCTTTTCAACAGTGATTGAAGTCTCTTCTCTCCTCCTGTAGGGTTTGATGTTTGGTTATGCAACAGATGAAACAGAGGAATGTATGCCTCTAACAATTATTCTTGCTCATAAACTGAATGCCAGGTTAGCAGAGCTGAGGCGCAGCGGGGAGCTTTCTTGGCTGAGGCCTGACTCCAAGACACAGGTAAAAGATGCTGCCATTCTGGTTTTTCTCCTTTACCAACAGAGTAGCAATCCAATCAGTTACTGATTGTCCTTGAAAATCATCCCATTTCACTTCTCTAAAACATTATATAATTTTAAAGAAAAAATAAAAGGCACTCAGAGTACCAAGGCTGCTACTGAATAAGCTACAATTAGCAGGGAAAGAGTTTCCACTGCTTACGATAGCCTGCTTGATTGTCAGAAAATGGTTAGCTTGCATCAGACTGCCAGAAACACTTAACTATGTACAAGGGAATAAATGTTTTTTTTGTTGTTTATTTCCTTCTCCCTGCTTTGCTCAGGTCACTGTTCAGTACATTCAGGAGAATGGAGCAGTCATACCAGTGCGTGTTCACACCATTGTGATCTCAGTACAGCACGATGAAACCATTTCGCTGGAGGATATGCGCAAAACCCTGAAGGACTGTGTGATTAAAGCTGTTGTCCCTGCAAAATATTTGGATGAGAAAACTATTTATCACCTTCAGCCTAGTGGACGTTTTGTTATTGGAGGGCCTCAGGTTTGCATTTACTTTGATGCTTCTATCAGCTTGTCATCCCCAGTGTTTGTGTGCCTTAACAGAGATGCTCAGCCAGCCCTGCACAACCACTCTTAAGTTGTGAGAAGCAAGCAGACTAGTGGAAGTTCTAACTGTGGCTGTACGTGGGAGAGGCACTCAGGGTTTTGTGTGCTGTATTCCAAAGTAAGCTTTGAGGGCATGGTTGCATCATTCTCTGTGATGTAACTTCAGCAGATAAGCTGAGTCAAATTAATATCAAACATACAAGTCCAGCTCTGGGTTTCTTAGGTCTGAATCCAACACTGTATGAGACAAACAAACCATTCTCATGGAAAGCATGCCTCAGAAAGAGATGGACAACAGTAGGTTCACATCTTTTACAACGAACGTGATCTTCAGACCTATATAATTCTGTCCCACACCAGTGAGAGCTGAGGTGCTCATCTGTTCTCAAAAGGTGGTGGATGCCCCATCCCTGGAGGCATTCAAGACCAGGCTGGATGTGGCCCTGAGCAGCCTGGTCTGCTGGTTGGTGACCCTGCACATAGCAGGGGGTTGGAACCAGATGGCCATTGTGGTCCTTTTTAACCCAGGCCATTCTATGATTCTATGGCAAGCTGTTCTCGTGAGAAGGCTAATATTGCTTTTGCTTTATCTGGACAACATGGGAACTAGGAGGGATAATTTAATCTCACACTTGTATAAGTCAGAAATTTCACACTCTGTAGGACTAGGATTTTTGAGATTAAGGTTTTAAAACAATTTCACAGCATGCTCTAAGTTTTTGCCTTTGTCACAGCAAAATTTCAAAGCCCCTTCCTGAAATTAGATTCAAGTTCGCAGCAACTCCAAATAAACTTTTGTGGTTGTTATCATTCAAATTCATTCACCTACTGGAGTTTGCCAGAGGTATTTCTGTGGCTCTACGTCTTCACATTAGAACACGCAGGAAAATGTTGAAGTTAATCATTGTTGCACAGTCTTAGTGTGTAGCTGAATCGATCATATCACTGTAATAGTGTATTGTTGATGTTTTAGGCTACAGACAAATGGACTGAACTGTAACAAGGAGGAAAAAAAAAACAACATGTACAGCAATCATAGCTACAAGCTAAATGACAACCACACATACAAAATCTTGAAGTGTGCACTCAGCTGTACTCATTTAAAAATGTATTATTAGTACTTCTAAGCCAGCCAGCAATCTCTTGTTAGAAACTTTTTTTTTTTCCTAATGTTTGCACATACAAACACGTATGTTGCAGTGTGTGTTTGCAGCTTTTTGAACCAAGGCTAAGCTTACTTAGTATGGGTCAGTCTGCTTGCATGTCTGTGGCCTTACAATCGCTATCATCAGTGGGCTTGTGCAATTTATGATAGTGTTGTGGCAATAAAAAAAATAAATATTTCCCTTTCTGTTACATCTTCAGCTTTCCAGGTTCCAGTAAGTTTTGTTTTTAACAAAGCAAGCTAAGGAATTCTGTCTTCAACTTCACCTCAGTTTATCTAAGGATGGAAATTAAATCTCACTTGGGATTTTCCCATTGTTTCCAAGTCCAGTGATAGCTTGAACTCTGTGCTTGTTTTCACAGGCGTCACAGTTTTCCCAACAGCATCACCTGATGGTGATGTGAGGACATTGCAGCTCTCCTTAAAGTCTCTTGCAGGCTGTATTAGCACACTCGCAGCCTCTTGAAAAACAAGTTTTTCGAATTATACTTTTTACCAGTCCATTTCTCTTCCTCTGTCATTTCTGCAGTCAACTCATCATGGCATGTAAGGTGTTCTCACTGCGCCAGTCTGTGCTGTCAGAAATTAAGGTTTTAGTCAAATTATAGGAAACCCAAAAGGTTCCTTCATATTAAATTCTTAACAGAGTGGGAAAAATAGTGCCAAAGGTTTTCTTATATGTGTATGTTTAGTCTTTCTAAGAACAACTCTGGCCTTCCACTTGTTTGCTATGCAAACATTCCAGCAGTTGAATTTCACTAGCATGATATTTTCTACAAAAAGAATTTCAAGCCTGCCCATACAGGTGAAGGCTGAATGTCAGATGTTCAAACATTTATTAGGTTTGGGGTCAGACAACTGGTCAGCAAAAGATCCGTAAATTGAGATTGAATAAAAATCCCAAGTACTTGTAAGTATGCAATCAAGATAGCTTTAACCGCCTATTTTTCCATACCCGTTATGTACAGTTCAAATAAATGTACAGATAATGTGAAGCTGGACATGTGTTTCTAGCACATAACTGCCTGACAGTTTGTGTAATGATACTGCATCAGAAATGTTGACTGTCAGCCTCCGTGTAATGGTGTATAAGGTTGCATAGGCATACCTTGCAACAGTAAATAATAATTATACTGCATATTAGTCACACAACTTCAGATTTTGTCCAAAAACATGAAAAACTGGTCTATTTATATGTATATTTTTAACCTAGCATAAAGTCTCTCAGTGGTTCAGGTGTGTACTTTGTGAGCAATACTCCGTATTCAGTTTGAATCTTGTAAACAGGTCACATTTAAACCAAGGTTCCCATGTTGTTCCTACACTTTTGAAACAAGCACTGAATGCTCTAGCTACCTAGGTGTGTTATGTTTTGTCTGATCACCAAACACCATTCACGACAGGGTTGTCTTACGAATCTGCCTTTAAAAAACATTTATAGCCTCTGTTGCAACACAGTGAGATGAGCTCACCCCTTCAGCTATCACACAGTAATCCACAACTGAGAACTTCCTCATACATTATAGTCTTCTGAAGACTGCATAGCCTTGTTTCAGAGTTATAATAAAATGCCTTGTAAAGTGGCCCAATTCTTTTACTGATTCAGGGTGATGCTGGTGTTACTGGTCGAAAGATCATTGTGGATACGTATGGTGGTTGGGGAGCCCATGGAGGCGGTGCTTTCTCTGGAAAAGACTACACAAAGGTGGACCGATCAGCTGCATATGCAGCCCGTTGGGTGGCCAAGTCTCTTGTGAAAGCTGGTCTCTGTCGTCGTGTTCTGGTTCAGGTATGGTTTGTTCTTACTGGTGCTCTTCCCTAAAAGTTTGTTCCTTTCCAGCTTTACCTCAAATAAACATCATACAAGACACTGTACTAGAAGCTGTCTTGGTGATGGACTGGGGGAGTAGAAAGGCTTCCTGTTAGACACATTACAGCTCCTTGAAGCTGGCCCTTTTTGCTTAGCTTCTATTTTCTTGACTTTCTTTTCCAGACATTCACTGAGCTTAACTTTGATGCTTACTGTCATGGGGACAAGCATAGGTAACAGGGAAAAAAATTATCCAGAAGCTTCAATGTTTACAAAGATTATTTTCCTCTACAAATACAGGTAGTGCCAATACCAGGCATAGTCTTCATAAGAATGGTCTTGAAAAAAATACTTGGATTTCTGCATACTCTTGCCCACTGAAGCACCATGCTTATTTGTTAACTATGGTGTACTTTTTTCCCATAGGTTTCTTACGCCATTGGAGTAGCTCAACCACTCTCAATCTCACTATTCACTTATGGAACCTCCCAAAAAACAGAGAAAGAGCTGCTGGACATCGTGCACAAAAACTTTGATCTGCGGCCTGGAGTCATTGTCAGGTAAGAAAGCAGAGAGATATGGAAACACCTTGATGATCACACCCTAGAACTGCTTTCTTGCAGAACTGTAAGATATAGCAGTGTGATAACAATCCTACTAAGCCAGCTCAGAATTGTTCTGTGCACTTCTAAAGAGACCTTTTGTCAGACTGCACAGTTGATAGCTTTGATGTAGCACCAGCATGCCATGTATTTTTAAATGACAGATGTTGTTTACAAGTTTCATATACTTCCAGCCTTTGACCAAATATACTAAATGGAATTGATATACATAAAGCTATAACATGACGGAAAGCATAGCAACAACAGAACAAAAGCAAAACACCAGGCTACAGCAAAAGAGAAAATACTGAAACATGACACAAATGGACAGAGAAGCGCGGGGAGAAAAAAAAAAAAAAAAAAAAAAAAAAAAAAAAAAAAAAAAAAAAAAAAAAAAAGCAAGCAGCAAGCTACTTACCTTTGCAAAACTTCAAATACATAGGGAGCTCTAACAAAATCCCTTTGCTTCCCCTGCCAACCCTAAAATGAGGTCTGTGAAGGGTGGATCCTGGTCACTCAGCTGCATTGAGCGCACCTGAGCTTCTCTGAGTTGGCCCTGCCTTCACACCAGGTGCTCCATCACTGTCTCAAGCTGTGATTTAACATTTCTTCTACAATATAAAATATTTTTTTATCTTATTTTGCTATGAAAAAGAAATAGGTTTAATTTTATGAAATGAGTGGAATGTACTTCTTCTTTTCTATTAAAACTCATTATTCTCAATAAAAAGAACATTTCCTGTAGCCCTAAGGAGTTCACATGTATGTTTTGTTGTCAGCTGTATGGTTTGGGTACATTATGCTGAGTGTTGCCAGCAGGTTAAGGGAGGTGCTCTCCTGCCTCTACTCTGCCCTGGCAAGATCACATCTGGAGTTCTGTGATTCTGTGACTCAGTTTACATTTGGACACAATCACTGATATGTTTACATCTTTAGAATATGCTTCCTAGGTGAAGGTTATGAATTGGATATCTATGTCAAGATTTTATTCATAAATGCTATGAATATTATATGGTGATTTTGTTTTTTGTTTTTTTCTAATTATTCACACAGGGATTTGGATCTAAAAAAGCCCATTTACCAGAAGACTGCATGTTATGGTCACTTTGGAAGAAACGAATTCTCATGGGAGGTGCCTAAAAAGCTTGTGTTTTGACCCTTGCCATCTATTTTTAAAAACAAAAAGGAAGAGAAGTTCACTAAGATGAGGATGCTTCCAAAAATCAGATTTGACAGCTTTGTATTTAACCAAAGGAATTTTAGATTTTAAATGGAAAGAAAGGAAAGGATATTTTCTTGGAGATTGATTTTTTTTTTTTTTTAGCCCTCGGTGTCCTTCATTATCTAAAATATACAAGACAGAATCTTGTTTTTAATCAACATAAGACAACAAAACACAGTTTACTTTTTATTGCTGCTCCATTGGTTCCTTTGATAAAGGTCAAGTATGACTCAGGTACTCAAACCAATGGCTGAACCTCAAACCTTTCATGGGCAAAGGAATGGATGACTTTCCCAACTGACTAAGGATCAGCAGATCTCTTACCTCTAATTAGACAATGGGAAATTCTGGGGTCCAATTTCCTTACTGGAGTTAGCACTGCGTACAGCTAGGGGTTGCTTTGATGGGAGAAGGCTGGATATCACATAACTGTATCTTGGCCTCTTTAGTGGAAGATGTTACCAGGTACATAATATTTAAATCTTCTTCACCAAGTATGTGCTGTTACTGTTGTGTTTCAATTACCTGTGTTTTTGAAACGTGTTCTCCTATAAAACAATCATACAATAAAAAGCTTTTTCCTACCATGCATGTGAGGGTGTCTCTTCCTGTTTTCTAACATTATAGTATAATAGTCCTCTCCACTTAGCCTTTAATACTCTTGTAGGATTTTTGTTTATTAACGTGATTAAATTTTAATAGCTTTTGGAATTGTGATATGAATTTATATTTCACCACATTCGTGATTATTGTTTAGTCCTTCTCATTAATAGAAACTTGAAAAGGTATTAAACTCTTAAGTTTGCCCTTGACAGTATTCTCTAAAGTAATATTTGCTCCCAAATGTTAGGTTTATTGCACAGCGTATTATATTTTATCTAAATTTGAAATAAAATAAAAAATGCAGAGAACTGCAGAACATCAGAAAAACACATATACTACGTGGTTAAAATTTGTACCACTGGCCTATCCAGCAGTCTCTCATCAAAGAACTAACCACTAGATGGCTGTGCGTCCCTCTGCAGCTAAGGGAGCAAGTCTGTGTAGAAAGCATGTCGGCATTTGTGCAGGTACTCAGCTGTTAAATCTGGGTACTTGCACCCTCGCTGCTGCTGAAGATGGTGGCTGCTTTGCCTTGTACCATTTCTGGGTACCTGGTGAGTATGATGGGTTAGTTGTGATTGAAACTGATGACAAGGATGTTGTTGCTGTGCGATCGCATTATACCGTTCTATAAAGTAAAGAAGTAAGTAAATTGTTTGCAAAGGACCACAAATTAATCCCAGGCTTTTTAGTTCAGGAGGATGTGGGACCTTTATCCTCTTTATCCTCTGTGAAAAGTTTTGTTTGTCAACAGGCAACAAGGACGAACTTAATGCTACGGTACAAGGTTCACCTGCATATGGCTCCAGGAGTCACTAAACTCTAGTTTTATGCTTTAAACGGCAGCCTGTTAGATAGTCTGCCCTGGACAAGTCCTGCTACCCCATATTTTTCTCCAGATTGACTTTCATTGCAGATTGTCATCCAAACAGATGTTGAGGTAGAGAATGCATGACTGTGATGATTGTTTAAGAAAAGCTGTCATTTATTCTCTTCTTTCGGTCTGTCACAAACAAAACTACGTCTGCTCAAGCCAGAAGCTTTTCAGCTTTACTCATCATGCTAATGTGCTAGGTGAACTGTGAGTTGAGCAGAGTAAGTAGTAGGTTTGTGTGTAGCATCCTACCTCCTTACATTGTTCATCAATGGACTTCATTAGACCCGTGAACATGTTCTGGCAGACAAATACCTTAATGTACAGATGCACCTTAAATAATTGGCAAAAGTGATTTCCTAGCTGCATATTGCTGATCACAGAAGGAACAAGATCGCTGTGTGTGTGTAAGCCTCAAAAACGTAAACTGTTTGGGGCTAGGTCCTATTGGTCTGCCTAGAAACACAAACTTTGGCTTTTTTTGGTATTAAAAAGTTGTTTGGCTAATGAGCTCACAGGAATGTATACAGGATTATTTTTATGATTAAGAAGGCTGTCACCATTCATGCTGACATAGAACTGTTTTGTGGAAGTGGGTTGCAGTTACCTGCATCCCTTTATTGAGACCTCTCCAAGACAAGGACAAGGAAGCATATTTTGTCAGCACAGCAGAGGCCCTGCCATTGGCTTCACAGCTTCAGGATCTCATAATGGGTTATACTGAAACTAAGAGAAGCAAACAAGGAAGCAAAATAAATACAAAGACACCTGAAAGACTGCTGCATAAATAAATATGTTTTGCAACCTGGCATGAAAGCAGAACATCTATGTCTCAACCAAAACAAATATCTGCAGAAAAAAATTGAACTGTGCTACACAAACAGTAAAAGGAAGAACCATTAAGGAATTTGGTGGTGGTGATGTGTATGGAGGGGTTGTTATTTTCTTAAAATGCATGCACGTACCCTAGGATAGGTGATGTAAAGCACAAAATGTGAGCTGTAGGTTGGCTACATACTATCAGAGGCCAAAGAACAGACCTGATGTTTGAGGTGCTGGGATGTGCTGCTGGTGGGCCCCACGGGGTTGGCACAGGCCTGTGCATTCGGTAAGAGGCTGGGCACTGAGACCTGACCCCTGCAAATGGGGCAGTCAGCCAATCACTCCCAGCACGTCAGCAGTATCTGGATTACTGAAATACTCTGCTAGTAAAAGGTAGAAATGATTAAACTTGAGCAGTAATTTTGCTAATTAATTGGCATCTCCTGTGAATGGACGTAAGGGTGAATGAAATTCATGGACCTATTTAAAAAAATGCAAACTACATCTAGAAATACCATGCTACTGATATGGTATACTTGGAGAATAGGTTCATGTTCTCAGGATTTTGTGTTTTTTTTTTCTTCTGCCTGGGTCTCCACTTTGTTTAGTTTGTATTTAATAACCTGAAATGGAAACCATATGGAAACTGGAAGCCTTCCTTACTAAGTAGCTAAACTCTGGATGCTACCAGATAACATTGCACAGCTCCTCGATCCAAGTCTATTTAGCCATTATCTGCTGTCCTGAGCTTTCTCTTTCAGAGTGAGATACAAGGCTGAGGTCCTTCAGTACAATTATGTCTTCTAAATGAATGTGTACGTGAGACAGACAAACTAACTCAGGAGACAGATATAGCAATAGAGTTAGAGAGGAAGAGAGCAAGAGCAGGAAAGCATGTGCTAACCATGTTTACAATACAACAGTAATTAATCCAAAGCCAGCCCATCTCAGTGTGGTAACAAGACCCTCCCCTTATCCTCCTCAAAGCACTCTGCAAATTGCCTAGTGGCTTCCTGGCAAGTTGGGCAATACTGTATCCAAACCAGGTGCTGGTGATAGGCACAGTGCAAACAACCAGACACCTATTTACATGTAGCGGTCTGTCTGGTTCCAGCACTTAATCTTCCAGGCTCCACCAGCAGTAGGTAGCCAGCCCCTGATCTCCTGCAGCAAAAATGCCGTTTAGCTCCTGCCCATTCTGGAGAATGCTGTTTTTTGTAAGTTTAGCAGGGTTTCTTTCAGGTGAGGTAATATTGTTTTTTGATGTGAATAATAATTACTTAAAAACTGACTATCTTACAGCAAGGAAATATTCTACTTGGGAACACAGCCCTGAGTAGCCACCAATATGCAATTAGATTGCTGACTGTGCAGTTTAGTCCCACTTAATACCCAGTTGCCTCAGGTATACAAGGCAGCACTAAGACTGCAGCTCAGTGGCACGATTCTCATAAGCAAGTACTGTTATATGAAGTTTGGGGTTTATGTGGGTGCCATAAGGGTTCATTAACCAACTAACTATATACATCTCTGTATGTCTTTCAGATTTGTCTGAAACTGGAGCTTTTGCCAGTCAGAGTGACTGCGACAGTACAACCATAGATAATGTGACTCAAAGCCTTCAGGTAAGAGGACTAAACCAGGGCAGTTACACAGATCCCTTCTGCTGCTGGCTGGGGCAACAGGGCCCTGTGGGGCAGGCACATGAAGCAGGATGATCTTGTGGAAGAGCTCTGCTGTTGTCTCCTTCAGCTGCTCTGTGACAGGGGGGCTGGAGATTCATGATCCTTGAGGTTCCTTCCAACCTGAGCCATTCTGTGTTTCTGTGATTCTGTGCTCCTGTGCATGACAGCAGGGGAGGAGAAGAAGGAGCAGAGTATGAGTGCAGGCACTGACCTGCTGTGTCTTTGATCCTACTACTGCTAGTCAAAAAATAGCCTTATAGATGTGTTTTCCAGTTTTACTTTGCTCTGCATACACAAAGGAGCTTGCACATAAACAACCATCTCTTTTACCTCTTGTGCAATGTTTTCAACCCTTAAATAGTGTTAAATAGTTTAAATGCAAATAAAGCCACTGAAAGCCTCTGCTTTGTGACTTTGTGCCTTACCCTGTGTGGGACAAGTATGTCACAATGGAGTGACCAGCCAGTTAACCTTGGTAGAAATGGTAGAAAGAGTATTTCTTTAATGTATGACCTATGCCCATCACTTCCACTGATGTCTCTGAAAGCTCGGTTACCAGTTGTTGACAAGTGCTGAGGGCTGACACAGAGGGCTGAGCTGGACTTTTTCTTATGTCTAAGTACACACTAACCGGGGTCTGTTATAGAGATGGCAGTCACCTGAGGAGTTTCCCACAGTTTTTCTCTATCCACACATGCACATACATGTGGAGTGAAAGATACATTCATGCTTACATAGAACAACAGCTAGATAAAACTACAGATACTTCTTTGTTTACACTTTCACCCCGTCCCTGGAGGTGTTCAAGGCCAGGTTGGATGGGGGCCCTGGGCAGCCTGGTCTAGTGGGGAGGTTGGTGGCCTTGCCTGTGGTGGGGGGTTGGAGATTCATGATCCTTGAGGTCCCTTCCAACCCGGGCCATTCTGTGATTCTGTGATTGAGATTTCACAAATGCCTATGTTTACTTACACAAAGAGGAACTCTGTGAGACACTAGCATTCACAAACAGGAGTAACAAACCAATGTATTATGCAGAAAGGAGGTACATACAACTGTTTACAAAGATGTGTTTTCTCAGTCCCAGTATGAAGAACCCTATCTATTCTTAAATTTATTCCAAGGCTTTTCCTACTCAATGTATTGTTTTTTCCCTTCTAACTCCATAGAAATATTCAACATGCCTTCCTGAAATGGCCAAAAAAGATGGACGAGATTCACTCAATCGCTTTATCTGGATACTGAAAGACAGTCTTACTCTTCTGCAACCTTTGCAAGGCAAATGTGAGACCCCTACTGCAGCCACACTTCTCTTCTTTGGGTGTTGAATGAAGCAGCAGCAAAGATGCCACAGGATATATATATTTTTGAACTGCATTCAGCATGAGCTAAGTCCCTGCATTTTTTTAGGGAAAAAATTAAAAAGAAAAGGAATCACAGCAGGAATCTAGAGAGCAAGGATGCTTGCCACTGCATCTGGGAGGCAGGGAAGCCCTGCGGTGGTGCTGGACCTGGGAATGGGCACCTCAGTCTTGTTCTGGGACATGCTTGAGTAGTTCTAACTCCAACAGCGCTGAATGTTGATGCTGTGAATGCAAAGGCCTCTTTGACCCACTTCTAAAGCGTAACTTCTGCTGCCAGGCACTTTGTTCTCACAGCAACAAGTGATGGAAAAATTGGGCATTGCCAAAAAAAAAAAAAAAAGAATGCTTTTAAGCAAACAAAAAAGCCTGCTTTGCCCACGTCAGGTAATGGGGAAGTTATCACCTGCACCAGGTCAATGACTATGCATTTAGTTTGCTTGGGAAGAGACTGGTCTACCCATTTTCACTTCTTTTTTCTTTCTTTTTCTTTCCTTTTTTTAAACTCACGTGAAAGTTTGCAAGCATCTGCCTCAGTGCCCGCAGCCTATCGCCCCTAAGAATGGTGGGATAGTGTGCATCACTATTGGAAGCACTGAGTACTGCAAACCCATGTGCAACAAGGTAATAGTCACAGTTCACTGCTACTAGCTTGCTGGCTTTATTCATTAATTTACAGATGCTTATTGTGGTGTGGTGCATTATTTCCTCATTACACTTTTTTTTCCCCTTTATGATAGCGAGAAGTTGTAGTGTTTGTATTGAACTTTGCTGGCTGAATGTTTCTGCACTTATGGTTACTGTGATACAGGCTGAATTGTGTTTATCCCATCCCTCTTCCCCAAGGGTTACGATTTCTCATTCCTCAGAAGAAGCAGGCTGTATGAAAGCTGTGGTAGTAGCACTGGGTTCACCTGGACGACTCAGCTGACTGGAGGGCAGACACTGGCTGTCTGTGAATGTGAGTAGCCCTCAAACATCTTAGTATGGGTGTGGGGGACTCAGGGATGGAAAAAAAGGGTGAGAAAGAGGAAGAACCTCGCTGGCACTTGTGAGACTCTGAGAGCTGATGCTGGACTGGCCTCTAGTCTACAGGACCAGAAATCTTGCTTGTTTTAAAACCACCACAAAGGTCTGTGCTGGTGAGCGCTGCTATTTAAGCTTGGACTAGCAAAAAGCACTTGTACCCATTAAGTTTGTGGGATGGTGCATCTTGACACAAATGCTGTGAGGCGCAGTGATTGTGTGACCAGCTGGACTGGCAGCAGCAGCACAAAAGGGCAGTTTATCTTGCAACTGTACCCAAAGTGCCTCAGCAGAACTGGCCACCACCTGCACCACTCGCTGTGTGTACAAACCATAAAAGCCAGCAGCTGTTCCTAGCCAGCAGTATTATCTCATCATGTGGCAGCCCAAGGGTTCTAAGTACACTTCCACTGCATCCAGCAAGCAGTCTGTGACCCGAAACAGCTGTCTGAATCTGCTATTGCCATAATTTAAAAATAAATATTCATGCACACACATACAGCAAAAGACCAACCTTTCTCCTGTATGTTTAATTATAAGTACTTTACTGTGGACTGCTGTTGTTACTTGAACAGTTTATTTCCTAAGGCTTAAAAAAAAAACACAGTTCTGCAGTCACTTTTATTCCAAGTTGAAGCTTCTAGCCTGGAAAATGGGAATGCTGGTGACTATTTAAAATCAGGATAAACACACCTGGGTTTAGCTGCATAATTCAGCTGTTTTTTCTGGTTTTGATCTTTCCAGCCTCAGAGAAAGCAGTGAGTGGAGCTGAATCTGCCTATTTCCCCGACAATAGCAGCTGTCTGCACACATTAGCCTACAGTGAGCACGAGCAGCTGGACACCTTCCTCAAAGAGCTTGCTAAGCAAGGCATAGACACCTTCAACCACGACAAGGAGGCAGACTGTCTAATATGTGGTTATTAGCAGGAGGGACTAGCAGGCATGGCATGCTTGTACCACAGACCAAGTGGCTGGCTGTGGTTGGATGTGAGTATTTCAACAGGAAAAGCAGAGCAGTAAAATCCCTCCTAAGAGCTATGAACATACAGCTTGTATTTAGTTAAAAGATTTGAGATCACAGTCACCACTTGACCTCAGCTCTTGGGTACAGATGCATACACTAAATCTAGTTGCATAGCTCACAGCAGGGGCATTTCAAAGAATGCAGATTATATTTTTATGCCTTAAATTTGTCTTACCGTAATTATAAGGGAATTACAGCCTCTTAATTGATGCATTCATTAGTTAAGCGCAGTAATTGTTCTTAGAAATCATCTTCTGTAAAGATGGATCATTTTTATGGAGGAAGAGTTATGCTTCTAGTTGCTTTCACAGTTGTCAGTTTATCACTGTTGTTGCTTTGGTGACCATTAAAATTATGCAAGTCACAGCAGCTATGGCTATAGGAAACAACTCTGTTCACGTGCCTGTGTGTTCGGGGGTAAAATCAGACTGTGCATACAGGTGTTTAGGGAGCTGCAGCTCACATGAGCTAAGGATATGAAGCTCTGCAGTTTGCTGGGGGAACAGCTCAAATATCTTTCCCTTTGTATTTACAAGCCTGAGGATGTCCCACAGAAGTGTATACAATCAGGCACAGTTCAGAGCATTTATAGCACTCTAAAAGTGCCCTGTATTCTTGCTGTAGCTAGATAAAAGAGCAGGAAAATTGCAACATTTCAGCCTGGCACAAAATGTGAGAAATGGGATCACCCTAAATTATCAGAAATTTCCACCATGTCTTCTTAGGTAGAGGTTACTGCAAACTGTAATTGAACTTCAGAGGAGGAATACAAAAGCACCTGAGATCCAGAATCACAGAATGGCCTGCATTGGAAGGACCTTAAGGATCATGAATTTCCACCCCCCTGCCACATGCAGGGCCACCAACCTCCCCATTTAATACCAGATCAGGCTGCCCAGGGCCCCATCCAACCCGGCCTTGAACACCTCCAGGGATGGGGCATCCACAACCTCTCTGGGCAGCTGCATTAGAGTGGAGCTCTAGGGCTTTGGACTGAGCGCAGGGCAGACTGGCTAAGATGCTTTGGTGTCAGTACAACTGTGCTGGGGCATTTCCTGGGCCTAGACCAAGATATCTGCAGCTCCTGGCTAGTCATCCTCCCTGGTCTCCCTTCCATTACCATATTTCCAAACCCAGTCTACACTGAGGCAGATTTGGCTGTTACCACCACTACCAAAAATTTAGCTCATCATCCAAATATGTAGCAACTCAAATATGAACAAAGATACGATCAACTGATTTTTGTAATTTATTCTTATAATGAAATATAAAATTATTTGTTCCTGCTTCCTCTTCACTTCCTTCTGCAAGTGCTCCTTCTTTGACATGTCCTTACACATCAGTAATGCCCGTGGGTACACTGGAAACCCAAAGATACAAAGAACTAAGCATAAAGAGCAGAAAGCCCTGGTTTTTGGTCACCTGGCATTTAACATGGGTAAAGACCAGGGACAACATAGCACTGGAAATGCAGTTTATTTGTGGAGCTGTTGCTACAGAGCAGATGTGTATGTGAATTCTGATGAAAGCTAAACAGAAAGCTTAGTTATTGCTTGCTTGGTTTTTTCAGTGGAATCTGAGCTTGGGGTTTTCTTTTACTTTTCATCTGTTGAGCAAACATTGAAGCCATGAGTCTGAAGACAACCAGCCCATCTGTTCGCATTTCCTTTCTCTTTACCTTCTCCTTATCCTTGTGAATCTTTCAGACGCAGACAGCAATTACAGTATACACAATGTTTAATTGAACTTAATCCCCATTAATTGCTTAAATGATTCAATTAAGTAATATTATTTAGGAAAAATTACACACTGCCTTTCAGGCTTAGAATGCAGTTACTGCAAGCAAAAATCCTCCCGTTGTTTTTGGGCTCAGAACCAGCTAGTCATATGACTATTTATTGCTACTAGTGTAGCAATTACATCAAGCAAGGGATGAGTTGGCTGCTTTGTCTGCATAGGAACTGAAAGGCTGTAGTTTGAGTCACGGCACTTGCGAGAAAAATGCTGTAGTCTTAAAGAAAAGCAAATGTTTTTCAGAGATTGGTGTTTATTTTTGACAAAAAAAAATTGTCAGTATCAAACAAAATTATAATGTCCTTGAGTCTTTCATTTCCAGCCAAATCACTATCAGCTGATGCTCAAATGCATTTTCTGTCTGAAGCACTGAGCACTTTCCATTATCATTTTTCTACTGGTACTAAAAACAATTTTCTGTAGTTTTATTGAGCTAATCTAGCAACTTTCCAAACCAACTAACAAAGGAAAGAAACACAGTATTGGACTTCATAAGGAACTCATGCCCATTCTTCTTGTAAAGTAATAGAAACTGTTAAATATTTGCATAAAAAAATCTTACTAATAAGCTTCACTTAATGTGGAAGATCAGGCTGGAAAGCTTTAATATGATATTGCATGAATTTGATATTAAGCTAAAAATTGTTATTGTTATAAAATGGCAGAGTTTTGTTCTATTCCCACCATCCAATTTTTTACTTATATGTGAAAAGGGGCAGCTGAACCAATAAGCCTGTACAACACAGTTAAAAACTAAAGTAAATTTAATGACATTACTTCCCAGACTAAATTTGCATAATGTAATTTAGGGAAATAGTTGCTGTATGTTTGTATTAACTACGAGCTGGCATCTGACTGGGCATGTCTGAGCACTGGGCTAAGCCTCTTGTTCCAGCCCTGGAGTGGGAAGGGCTTTGCATTCTGACACTCAAGATTTAGCAAAGAGAAGAATATTCATATTGCAGTTAAGCAACAAGAAACATTATATGCCAACAATTTCAAATCAGAAAAATAAGAACAAGATGCTTCTTTGTTGCACCGTTCCACATTTTTGTAGGTTTCACAGTACAACCAGACTAAACCAGTTCCCCAGACTATATTGCTTGCTTTGATACATCCACAACTTGTCAATGATATCAAAGGCTTTGTAACATTTGCAGTTTAACAATGGAGAGGCAGACTTTACTGGTTATTAGTTAAGGGAATACAATACTGTACAGTCTTACTTTTCAATAAGGAGTTCTGTTTTTTGTTTTCACTTCATTACAGTGAAAGAGAAGATGACAACGTAGGAATTAAGTATCTATATTACTTACATTACCAATAGCAGTATGGTGTAGACAGAAAACAGAAGGCAAAGCACTGCATCAAATGAGAACAAAATTTGACACATTCTCTTTTTACTGGGACTTAACACAGATGGAGTGGCAAAACAGTGAGTTTGGGACGGACCTTGAGCAGAAAAGGTGATCCTGACAGATTTCATAGTTCTGAAGCAGCCTTTGAAAGAATGTGTGTCTGGCTTACACTGAGCCATGCAGTGAGATCTGAGGCACACGCTTCATCCGCCAGATCACCACTACTGCAGGGGGGAGGACCATAAGGAAGCTCATGATCACTACTGTAGCACAAATGACCAGCAGTATTTCCCATGGTGCCAGGGTTGTTTCCTCCACCATTTCCTCCATTCCAAGAGTATGAAGCTGTAGGGAAGAAAATACACCGCATCACTTTTTTTGTTTGTTTGTTTGTTTTGTTTTTTTGTTTTGTAAATAGGTGTTACAACTGTATAGATGTGCTTGTTTTATTTAGCCAGGGGCTGTGTAACAGAGCAATGACATAGAGCTATCAAACAATGTGTTGAGTCAGTGTTATCTAGCATTACAAAATGTCAAATCTTGAACTTTTCAATCTAGTTTTCCATTTCATTTTTCAGAGTGGAGCACTGGCTTTGCTCTTGTGGGTTTTCCTATTAGCATATGATGGGGTAAGTCAAAATGTGTCACTGGGGGTTACCTGCCACATAAGGTCCACAGTTATCAGATTAAAGAAAAAGATTTAAAAATGAATATTACCAATACATTTTTTAACATTTTTGCAACAAGTACAGACAGAAATGTACCCACTTAGCAGGAAAATAAATATGATTATAACGAGCAGAGCTGATAAAGTGCCTGGGAACAAGGAGAGAAAGAGGAGGCTGGAGGGAAATTGTTCTATCACTGAAGACTGGATCACATCAGGATTTTGCCATTTAGCTGTCCAGCAAACCATTTTCTGGGAATTTCAAACAGTCTTCTTGTTTGAAAGCATTTAAAAGTTTTGTTTTCCTGCTTTAGCCTAGCACACAACTTTAGACAGTCTCCAACAAGCTGGCTGGACCAGCTGCTTTTTCTTATGTCAGGCAGAATGCAAAGCTCAGCACAGCTGAGCTCTTGAGCAAAATGGCGGCCCCCTCTATGTGGGAGTGCAGGGAGTTTCACTCTCTTACTACGCGGAGCACCAAATGGCGTTACATGGCTATCTGCTGACTCTAAAGCTCAGAACAGTAGGGTACTATAGAAGGGTGATCTGAGAATCATCAGCACGGGGTTTCTGAGGCAGGAGCGAGGCCCGCTCACAGGTGTGCCCTAACTCAGCAGGGACCAGGTGCTGCTGCTCAGCACAGCCCCACGCAGCTGAGCACCACGATGGCCACATATGAAGGTGGTGCTGGGGAGGGAAAGTTTGATCACAACACCTTGCTTTTGCTGTTGTCTGGAGGAAGGTCTCCCAAACAGTATTGCTCTCAGCCCAGGATCATGGCTGAGGCTTTTCCATAGGCTATCCAAGGTTTGGGTAAAAAAAAAAAGGCAAAAAACAGACAGATCAAATACGTGGTTTAGGAAGAACTGAAAAATGAGCGGACTTTAAAAATTTGCAAGCTGCCAGCAAATTTTTACCTGGTGTAGGAGTATTGAAATTGCTGTCACTAAGAACTTCTTGTTACAGCCTGCGAGGAAGAGCAAGAGCTGTCTGATACCAAATCCTGCAGAGTTTGGATGATGATATCTACAAGGAAAGCTAGCAGCCTATTAGGCAGGCTTCAGCTGGAGCTTTACTGAGCTGTTAAATGAGCAGGGTTCTGCCACCTGAAGGTAAACTTTAGCTCTCTGGTGTTGACTTGCTGTTTTTTGTATCTGCGTCCTAATCTCTCAAGGTACCAACTCAAACTATTTTAAGAAAAAAGGGAAAACCACTTTCCCTTCAGGCTCAGTTACACCTGTGCAGGCTCTGTGTCTGCCTTGCAGCAGTGCTGAGACCTTTCCAGAAACCACAGCCCTTGCGAACTTGTGCCAGGATTTACAGTTCACATTAATGTCAACTCCTGCAAGCTGTGGAATGTTGCAAAGGATATGGGTGTAGCTTCTAGCTCAGAGCCTGAAGCACAGATGGGGTGACTGTCTCCATGCCAGCTGAGCACATACCTGTGGCAGGACAGCTCCGGAATGTCACCTGTTAGGCTTGTTCCTCTGTGACAGTCTGGCCTTTCTTAGTGCACTAAGTTTTCTTCTTGTTCCCTCTCTTTGGGTGCATGAAAGAAAGCAAGTGTGAGGCCATTAACACCAGAAAAGGCAGCTGTAGGTGAGCCTGGGGAGCTGCCTCCTGCTGCTTTTTATTTATTTATTGTTTTTGCAGTCACAGCTGCAGGAGAGCACTAGATTGAAACCTTTTCTCCTCTCTGCCCAATTGTTCTCCTCCATCTGACTCTGAGATCTCCTGCTCCTGTTTCTCCCTCAGGTGTTTATCTGTGCCTTGCTGCTGTTTAGTTCTCCCACTTTCATTTTGAGCCTTATGTGTTATTATGCCTTATTTGCTCTGTTCCTCATTCCCCTCTCTCAGTTCTCCTGTTTGGACAAGGTGTTACTCTGCTTTTTTTTTTTTTTTTTTTTTTTTTTTTTTTTTTAATTTTAAGGGAACAAGGGGTTTCTCTACTTCCTGTAATGCTGATCCCTCATCAGCAGATGCCTCAGAGACAAAATCCAACCACAGAACCTGCTGGACTTCACACAGCAGGCTTGTAGTGACAGAGCAGAGAATGCTTTCTCCATTAAATGATGGATGTGAGGGAAGCACACATCTGTAATCTTTCCTAACTCAAAGTTTGAGTGACTGTTAGTTGGACTACACCATGTTGAGTCAGAAACAGAGAGCATCCTGGATGGAGAAAATTAAATGAGGCCCTTTCGAGATAGTAAGCTCTATGGTTTGCTGAATGTGAGTTGTGCTTGGACATACAGACACCAGGAGAAGGCACCCCTTTGCTTGGTCCCTGGTGAAGCTGTGCCCTTATGCCTGGATAAGAGGTTGCTGAGGGGCACTAGTACTCCTGGCAGTAAAATGAAGTTGACGTAAAATCCTGCATGAAACTGGGAGAAATCACTCACTGGGAGGTACCAGCTGGGTTCTGGTGAGCCTTGCCACTTCTGAAGCACTGAAATACTCTGCAGTCAGAAAACAATGCTGAGGATGGTATCACAGAGGCGACAGAGAAGTGATGGGAAGATGTGCTGTGGTATAGAGCAGCTTCAGGGAGTAAAGACTGAAAAGCTGTAGAAAAAGCAGCAGTTCATTTGCTGAAGTTCTTGTTTTGCTCATCAGGAGCTGACAGCTACACAAGTTCAGCTAGATAAGCTGATGACTAATAACTCTCCTAAGTCTTACAGGATGTCCCTGAACTATCAACTCGTCCTTCACCAGCCTATTCTGTGCTTCCCTGTACTCATGTTTTTCACTTTCTTGTATTTTAAAGCTATGCGCTCTTAATTTATGGGTGAGGGCTTCACAGCCTGGGACACGTACAGAGCTTGCTTTGGTCTGTCACAAACTGTTCCTGACCCACTCTGTATGACATATCAGCCATATAAATAAGGAAATCACGACTGGAATGCATTTGAAATGTAAATAGGTGCACTAAGAAGTGAGTCTGTTAAACCACAATACTGAGCAATTAGCAGGTACTAAGGCTGGAGGTCATAACACACTCCTGAGTTTTGCCTACCTGTGTCAAGTAGCCTAGTTCATCCAGTACAGCTCTGTGACATCTGGAGCTGTTACTCAGATAATGAGATGTTTATTGCATTGACAGTGTTTGATCTACTCAGCATATGTGGTGAAAACATTCCAAACAACTAGTACTCTTTGCTGATGTTCTAAAAAACTTCTTGGGTTTGATTATGGGAGAGTATGAATGAAAAAACTTGAATATAGTGGTTAACCAAAACATCTCTCTAGAAAATAAATATAGTGGTGTGTTTCTTTCATAATAAATACACAGCTGTTGAAGCTTTGCAGTTCTTTATCTCAACTAAAAATCCTCATCAGTATGTTAGCATACCAGATCTGCTCTCTAAACCACACAGTATATATCTATAGCATCCTTCATTGCAAAATAGTTTATCTCTGTTTGTCTGCAAGATTAAAGGCCTGTGCAAGGGTGGGAGAGTAATGGAATAGAATGCAATGCTTGACTTCTCTAGAGCAGTATACAGTGAGTGCTTTTGATAAGGGAAAAAGGCCTATTAAACTGTATTTTTTTTGGTTGCGCCCTCAGTTTCCCATGTTCATTTCAGATTTGTCGGAAGCTACATAGACTGAAGTCTTCCCTTTCTCAAGTTCATGCGAAACCCCTCTGGATGTTGAAGAAGCAATTTTCTTAGCACAGTTGACAGACTTGCTTTTTAGAGAAAAAAACAATTCTATTCTTACACTCACCACAGAAAAGAATTGCAATTTTGCAACACACATCTGGAAGTGAAGCTGGTATGCTTCATTAAGAGCCTGTTTAATGCTATCTGAAGTAGGCCTTGTAAAGCATGTTAGATTGCAGATTGCTTTGCTGCTACCCTTATCTTAACACAGATCCATTCATGACCAGTATAATGTCTTCAAAATCACAGCACTATCTCTTACAGAGGACTATGTTAGCAGGAAAAAAAGGCTTGTGTAACAGTACATATATTTAGCTGTCACACTACAGCCTGCTACGCTATCCTGAAGACAATATTGTTTGGCCATTTAATTTATAGCTTTTACTTCTGATCACTAGGAAAAAAAAGCCATGCAAGCAGAAGGGGTGACTGAATTTGTCAGGCTGCTCTCTCCCACTGAGTTTGATGGGCAGTGTGCCTAGGACACAGCTGCCTGGTGGCTTGTTTCTGCCCTCTAAGGAATCTGCAGTCTTGCCCTACCACCTGAAACTACTTAGCAGTGCTTGTCCAGCCTGCTGCAGGTGCTGATGTGTCCAATGATATTTTTGATTTCAGCTGCAATGAAGCTGAGTTACATAGCTATATTTCTCTGTTAATCTAGCATTTTTTTTTCCCCAAATCACTCGTGAATCTTTTCTTTGAAAAACCAATTGTAAAGGTGTCATGAAAAGCCACAATTATTTATCTGCTAAACAAACAGGGCCAGGGTGGGAAGTTACTTTTCCTCAGTGCAATGAGGCCAAATGCTGAGAATTGCAACAGTTACAGAAAAAAATAAAAAGGAACAGCCTCTGTTCTCTACAGAAGTAAAGATTTCATATAGTCTTTTTAAGCCTATGGGGTCACTGTAACGTGAGAAGGTCCCTGAATGAGATGCTTGAGGGAGGTGGTGGCCTCCCAGGCTGTAACTTGCTCTCACTTGTGGGTCCTCTGCCTTGCAGAAACATGATCTGGCAACTGAATTGAGATCAGAAATATCTACATATATAACCTGTTCTCCTCCAAACTTCAGAACATTCAACTATCTTGTACTAATTTTTCCTCTATACTTGGTAACGTCAAAACTCTAGTGGTACTGACCAACCTCTGGGAACAAAGAAAACAAATTTTAAAGAATTCTTTGGGGAGGCTTCTAAATACACCCACCAAAAGGTGGAATGGATCAGACTGCAGTGCCAGTTTCATACCAGTCAAGCATGTTATTTTCTCCTGTTTCTCAGGAAAATGACAGCTTTTAATGTTAAATGAAAAAACACCTGAGAGCAAAAGACTGGGAGATGAACAGGAACACGGGCAAAGGCTGTTGGCCTTTCCTCATCTTGAGTTCCAGCAGGAAGATGTAATTCTTTCATCTCGCCTAACACAGTATTTCAGGTTTAAACACATATTCCTGGAAGAAAAGAATTTTCTGAATCCTTTTATTCTTAGATGATTTCTGGAGATAAGTAACCTCAGACGGGGGAAGCCTCAGTGCTCACAATGACAGAACAAATTCCCAACTGGTAAGCTGCTCAGTGCTCTTCTACTGAATAAAAAACTGGTTGCTAAATATTTGCAAAGCAAGGATAAACATACCTAGAGCTGATACTTGGGTATAGACTTGTGTGACTGAGTATTTATGGAAGCACACTGAGGAAACTAGACCCTTGACTTATGTCCAAACAGGTGAATTCAGTGCTTAATTTGGTGCTGCATGGTCTGCTCAGAGATTCTTGTTTCTAATGTTACTGGAAATTCTTGGCAGCTGGACTGGGGTTTTGCTCCATACGTTCTACTAGGCAAGAAAACACTGACAAAAGTAGACATATGGATCTTGGGTATAAGAGTCATGTGTGAAGACACAGCTGGAAACTCCTATGAAGAGGCTGGATTTCCCTGTTCTACCTGCAGCAAGTAGCAGCCTGCTGCTGTTTTGCATCGATTTTGTCAACTGAATCCCCTTTTCTTTGGCCTCCTTCAATTTGGGGGGGAAGAGAGAAACTGTTCCTGCCTCAGAGAATATCTGCCATGAGATAGTTTGCTATAAAGGTTCTAGGCCACTCATTGTACTACTTAGTAACATCTGAGAATCAGTCATTCTGCTCTCCTTCCATCACCATAAGTATAGTCCTAATTGAATATAAACTTGTTTTTTCACTGTCAATAAACAATGAGTTCAAGAAGTTCTATATAATGTAGTTGTACTGTAACATTTGGGAATACTTTGGTCACACAAGCAGGGTAAACCCTACTTCTCTACAGCTCTATCCCTTGTCTGCCTTCCTGTTGGCAGGTAGAATGAAAAAGCCCTGATCAAAGATACTAAAAAACTATGATGTGTTGCAGACTACAAGTCATCTCCTTACTGAAACATTTTTTCTGTTTTAGTAGGCAGATAGTGTCAGTTCAGAATATCAGATAAAATCAGATGTGGTATTGCATTTCTGGTTTCAGAACGGGGCTCGTGGCTCTCTGCAGGTAGAGATTTTACAGCCCATACACAGGAGCTGCTTGCACACCCTGACTGCAATGCTTTAGCACAGCTAAACGCTACATGATACTTCCTGTTTTGCAGCTTGAACATCTCTTCTCCCAGACATGTACTTTTACTGGAATGAAAGTGCTAAACCAGCAACAAAGCACTCCTTCTGCTCTCTGCTCCCTTAACTTTGAGAGTGAAATCTTCAGACTTGGAGAGGGGCAAACAAGCGTTATCATGTGCTGCTTTCTGATCCTAACTGCCAACTTATTATTAACACTTAATGATAATTAGATGGGTCAGAGCCAGTTGTCTGGAGAGGCCATCACTGCTGTATTGCCCCTATTATTCCTCGTAACAGCGTGCAGCTGCAGACAGGTGAACTCCTGTGCTGCTTCTCCGACTTTGCTGGCCAGCGTGGAGAAGTTCTTGCTCAGAGATCAACTAGAAATGAGCGTGATTACTTGAAGTCAAATGTCACTTACTTATGGATCACATAAGTCCAGAAATAAAGTTAATTCGTTTAGCACCTTAGAAAAAAAGACCCTATTTTAACTACGTGAATCCTGAATGATCAAACAACACAGATCCCTAAAGGACCAGAACCTTCAAACCAAGAAGGTTCTGAAAATACTCTGAATCGCAAGATTAAAATTGAAAATTAAAAGTGAATTTGCTTGTGTTCTACGTTAGATTTTACTCTAGAAGGAACAACTGAATAAAGTGCTAATTACACTAAATAAGCATTATTTTTAGAATTATTTCAGCTTTTCTAAAGCATGCTGTAATCAGGCTTTACTTAGAAGTAATCAGAACAGTCCACTTGAGAGCACTGTGAGTGAAGTCACTGAAAGCAAATTACCTATATTTTTTAAAACAACGTGAAGCTTAGCTGCCAAAATATAGTCTAATGTGCAAAATCTGGGAGGTCTTGAGAAGACAGACATGATGAAGACCAAGCATACGTACCAATGCAAAAGGGCACAAAGCACTTCTAGGGTTTGGCTAATGGTGCTTTTAGTTACAGTATGAGACATACTTTGTCCTCACTTTTTCCAAGTAAGCAGGCAATTAAGACGTAAGTTAAAATGTAGCAAGACTCTCTTGCATTTATAATATGCAGAAATCACTCCAGGAATGTCAATTTTTTCATGTTTCATCTAACAAGCTGTCTTTGTTCCCTTGGATTTCTCCACATGTTCCTGTTAGTTTTCAGGACCTTGAATACATTGCAGGGGGGCTACATACAGCTATAAGTTAAACGTTTCCTATTTTGAAATGTTTAAACAGTTCTGAAGGGACTTCCACAACCTGAAGGTCTCCTGACACAAAAAGGAAAATAAAGGATTGCTTTATGCAGTGCATTTGTAGACATAGCTCTATTTAGTAAACTGACTCTTAGTACTAGAGAACTTGACACAAATGGCATGAATTTCAACTTCACATCTTGACTATGAGAAGTTCTAGCTTTCTTTAGAGTGTGTTGCAGGTGAAGTGACCAATTTGAGCGGTGCCATAGAAATTCATATTTTCCATCCACCTTACCTTAATTTCCTCAAGGTATGTTGCAAGTCTCACAGATAATCTTGAGTAGCTCTGTCCGAGAGCCCATCCTCTGTCCAGTTTCCTCACTGTTTGCTGGAAAACGTGGTGTCGAGCCTGCAAGGCAGAACAGGGAATGTGAGGCTGCCGTCCCCTCAGCTATGTGAGGCTCAGAGGTGAGCACAGTTGTGTGCCCAGGTACTTGTTTGTACTGCAGTGCCTGCATACCTCCCACTTGCTGCTTCTTAAAGTGGCACAATCCTTTTGAAAACAAGGGTGAAGCAGTTTTGTTTGACCACAGTTTGCTCAGGACCAATAAAACTACAGTCTGCTCTTCACATGTGCTCACACTGCTCTGGCAGGCAATCACTGAGAGATAATAACTGGTAGTTCCGTTGTATCAGGAAACCACTTAGGTTTTCTCTGTGAAAATCATCTTATTTACTTAGAAATCAAAATATTGTTATAATAACCAGTCAAAAGCAGGGTTATAAACTGAAGAACGCATGCAGCCTTCAGGATATAAAGGCTGTCATCCCTAAGGTTATCCAGACTCAAAATCTTCTTCACGCACCTAACCCCCAACAATTTAGTTTGGTTCAACGCTTGCTATTTACAAGCTTATTGTTATTTTAATATTCGAAAGATTGAGGCTGCAGAGTCTACTGCAGGAAGTAGAAAAGCACATCTGTAATGCTATAATGTAACAGAAAATGCAGCAGTGACAACAGAACAGCAAAGTCCTGGGTTGCAGCAAGTAAGGAGTTACTCAGATGTCATAGCTATGGGCTCAGAAATAAAGGAAAGAATTTGCTTACCTTTGGAAGGTCTCAGGTACACAGGGATCTGCAGCAAAATACCCTCACCTCCACTGCCAACTCTTAAATAAGGTCTGGGAAGGGGTGGCTCCTGGCTCCACCTCTTCTGGTCACTGAGCTGCATTGTGTGCACCTGAGCTCCCCTGGGTTGGCCCTGCCTTCCCACCAGGTACTCCATCACTGCTTCAAGCTGTGACTTAGCATTTCCAATACACATGTGCAAACCCTTTCAGAGGTTTTACTGAGCAGTTCTGGCTCTGCTACATAATACGGTGGAGGTGGTGTTGCACAGTCCCTATGAATCATTCTCATGATACGAGGTGAGATGATGGCCAGACTGCAGCATGGGCAAGGAACCCTCTGGTGCAGACACTCAAGCTATTTTGTCCAAAGAAGCATGTGTGTGTGTTTGCACCTACTGAGACCAAAGTTCAGACTTCAAGCATGTCCCTTCAGACCTAAAAGTCACTTGACAATAGTTTTGGGTTTTTTTTCTAAATCTTATCAAATACGCTATCTTATGGGAAAAAGTGACTGTTAGGAATAGTTCTTCATCTCATAGATATTTTTATAGAAATGAAAACAATTTTGACCAGTTTTTTGGGTTTTTTTTTTGGGGGGGGGGGGGGGGGGGGGGGAGAAGGGGGAGATGGGGGAGTACTTGTTTTTCACTGTACAAAGGGAGAATAAGTCAGTAAGATTTTCTTCCCCAAAAGTTATAACTTATCTCCCTATTTTATGTTACTTCATTGACTTTGTAAAAACAAAGTCCCTTCTTTTATTTCTTTTCATGAAATCTTCTTATACAGTTTATCTCTCAAGATTAACATCTCAATGGGCATCAGCCTAGTGAAGGTGCCATTACTATTACCTTTGGAAGTGGTGCTCTTCATTGGCTGAAAAATTTGAGCTGCATCAGAGCGTTCAGGAAGCTGGGTGGTGTCAGTGTACACCCATAACACTGTTACAGTCACTTTAGGTGCAGATAGTGTTCAAGGTTAGAATCCAAGTGGATTAGGCCTTTAAAATAAGTTCATAAAGGTTTCAGAAAATAAACACTGAAGTAATTATTAATGACACTGTTGCCAGCCTTGGGTACTCCTGTCTTTTTACAGTTATGGTGATGCTGTGTTGCTCTCTCATTCAGATTCTAAAAATAGAAGAGGTGTCCAAATGCCTGACTGAACTGGCCAAGATCAGTCAGTACCTTCTCAGGCCAAGACTACTGCTTCCAGACTTGCCTGCTTTTGGCAGGGTTGCAGAAGTAAAGTGAGGAAGGCTGAGAAATATTTGTTTCACGTCAAATTTTAGGTCCTCGTCCAGTAACATGAGGAGTTAGTGACCAGACAGGGTTAGCATTCACATCTGTGAAGTAAAAATGAGGTGGGCAAAGTCCTTTGCCCACCTCATTGGAAATCCACAGGGGAAATGTGCCCCAACAGTGAGTGGCTGGCAAATATTTCTGCTATGGCATGTGTTCATAGACTTATGCTGAAGACACTTTTTATTTTTCACATCATTGCAATTTGTTCTGATTTTGAGATGATTCTGTAACCCCTAGAGATGAGCGGGAAGATAGGAAATCTCAAGTTTCCAGGATAAAAACTTACCATGGTTTTCAGTGTTTGGAGGGTTCAACTTTGTTCTCAAGCTGACATTAATTGCTGTGAGCTTCTGAACTGTCTTGGAATACGATGAGTGGAAAACTACTGCATGAGTGATGTCTGTGTTCTGATTTCCTTGTGCTGGTGGCAGATAGTTTCACAACAGGAGTCATGCAAGGCTGAAGACTGTGGGCGGATGAGCTGATAAGTGAAGACAGATACTGGAAAGCTGTAAAACATTTGTGAGCAAGAAAGAATAACAATACAGTTTGAAAGCGAAAGAGTGCCCATGGATTCTTGATTCCCCATTTGTCCTCTGCACGCTTGCTTCAAACTGGGTTCAACATAGCAGTCTGTTTAGACCTTACACTACAGGATTCAGTGCTTTACATTCTGGCTGTAGTATCCAGAAACAAGGTGCTGATCAGCAGCTTGTGCATCTCATCACATGCCTAACAGATGCATTTTGCAAACTGAGGATTTTGTTTATAAAACATTTCTTTTTATACGTTTGGATAACTTTACCATTCCAGGAACGGTAAAATGGTTGTATGCATTTTTGTGGCGGAAAATCTGAATATTACCAGAGTGAATAATTACATACTTTGCAGAAGTACCAAACTGTTGAAGCAGGCAGGTGTGTTGGTGTAACATTAATCCTTAAGCATTAATCAGTCTACGTAAATACTTTTAAGATAAAGTACTTAGTTTGCAGAGAATAGCAACAACAGTGGTTCACAGGCCACGACAGCAAGCAAGGAGCTGAATGGAGGCCAGGGGCATCTATGCCTTTCCATAGAGCAGGTGGTGAGATTGTGTACTCAAAACATTTGAGTAATTGAATTTAAGCCAGCTCAGGAATGTCATGCACAGCCAGTTGCTGCTCTGGAATTACAGTGATGTGCGTAGCCAAGAAGCTGCAAGCAGCCCCCTCTCCAGCCCCTGTGTTTGCACCAGCTGTGGTCTTGCCTTCCTTCCCTGCTTACCATTGTATGTTATCTGTTTGGTGTCCCATCACCCAGAGGGTAGGAGGAGCTGGTCTGGCTCTAGGGCTGTAAGTTTCCTTGGTCAGTTCCCTCTAAACAATCTGGGGCTAACAAGGCTCACGTGAGTGGGTGCAGCTGATACCGAGGCATTAGATGCAGTGTGTATGGAAGCATGTTGAAATGATTGGCCAGTCCTTGCCCCATGGTTTGCAGAGCTTGTGCAGAGTCTATGTTATCCAAGCTATGCTGGAGTCAACTACCCAACAGGAAGAAAAAGAACTCATAAACGTATCTGGGTCTGACTGTTGCACTGCTCAACTCTGCAAGTGGGAATGCCCAGCTTTGGTAGCTGATTGAACCCCTTTAATAAATGTTTAGAAAGCTCTGTCTTAAAAAAATCTTTAGCGAGGGTGAACTCTGAGTGGCTTCTGCAAGGAGCACAGAATACGGGCTTTTTCCAAGATACATGTGTCTACCAAGCTTAGCCCTTGGGAAACCTCAGTCAAGTTTTGTGAAGACTTGAAATTGCCAGTTATGCCTAGAAATCAGCTGGGGTTATCTGAATCGCTCTACCTCTTAGCTGAAATAAATCGATCTTGCCATGGCTCTGTTGTTCACACCAGGATCAGTTCCCATGTGTGGCACCTTGATCTTTTTGTCCTACTAATGCTTTAAGTTAGGAAAGGGTTTAGGAATTGCCAGAGGCCAGATGGCTTCGGGCCACCTCTTCAGACATATGAAAGTTACAGACCTGATGTCTCTAAAACTTTCCCATGGGAAATGTAAGGGGGGAGAGAACCCCTAGAGCTCCCTGCCATGTGTCATCCTAGCAGCACTGCTTATTTGTTCTTTCAGGGAATGTGTTACGGGTGAAGAAGGGCAGAGAAAAGCAGGCTGAGCAACAGCTGTGGTAGCAGCGATGTCTGTATGGGTAGGTTTGGTGAGGGAAATTTGGGAACTGAGGAGACCAGAGTACAACTTTAAGGCTCATAGCTACACAGGACTATAGGAAGCTTTCCTGATTGCAAGTCGCTTCAGGAAATCTACTCTTTTCTCTTGAGAAGTCAGTAGGTTAAGAGAATATAGGAATCCTATGAAGAAAGTTAGGGGACAATCAATAACAGATCAGACAAAATGGTCACAGCTCTCATTTTAAGTAATGGCTTATAATTCTATGGTTGATATTTATTCAGAAACCAAATCAGACTGAAATGAGTGACTTATATTTTTATATGCTATGTTGAGTTCACTAGCTACAAATGAAGATACAAGGGAAATAAAAGACTATTCCATGTACCCTACCAGACAGGAAGAAGCACTAAAACTGGCAGACAACAAGGCGGTTCTGATTGCACTTTTTGTCATTCCAAGTGCCATCAGTGTACATCTCCACACACTCCTCTTCCCCTTTGCCAGAAGGCTCGTGTGAATACCAGTTGGTATAGCTCAGGTCAGCACCATACAGGAATTGGAATTTGCCTGGGATTAGAGATTCCTTTATTCCCAGGTAGGCGTACCTATTAAACTGCTTCACAAAGTGCAGAATGGCAGCGTTCTCTTCTGCGTTCCTTGGAGATGCAATGCACCCACCAGCCTCCTGGCACATTTTCACCGTAGCATAGAAATCAGCTGTTTTCCCATTGGTAGCGAATATTTTTTGTCCAGATATTGTTATCTTCCCTTGTAAGCGAAGGACTGCAAGATCAGGTAGAAGTTGTTAATTTGTATGGATTGTTTTGTAGTCAACTTGTTGCCAATTCCTACTATTATCACTTCAGATTAAATGACTTCAGATTAAATCCAGAAATAACTAAAGGAGATGAAAACGTAAAATGTAAGATTAAAAATAGAGAATAGAGACAACCCCCAAAAGCTGGAATAAATCTGAAAAGATGAGGGGAGGGGGAAAAAAGTAAGGAACAACTATATATGGATTTACAAAGGTGGATAGCAATAGGACAAGGGGGAACGGTTTTAAACTGAGACAGGGGAGGTTTAGGTTGGATATTAGGACGAAGTTTTTCACACAGAGGGTGGTGAGGCACTGGAACAGGTTGCCCAAGGAGGTTGTGGATGCCCCGTCCCTGGATGCATTCAAGGCCAGGCTGGATGTGGCTCTGAGCAGCCTGGTCTGCTGGTTGGCGACCCTGCAGGGGTCGGAACCAGATGATCATTGTGGTCCTTTTCAACCCAAGCCATTCTATGATTCTATGATAGAGACAATGAAATAGGAGAAGCACAAGAAGGTGGAGAAAGAGGGAATGAAAAGAGGAATTTTCCATTAAGATAAACTACTCTATTAATCCCTTTTATTCTAGTTCTGTACTGTATAAAGCCTCTGAGATGACCTGCAGAATATATGGATATTCATCAATCCTCAAGTGAGTAGAAACTTAGATACAATCAGATTGTGGATACTTTGAGACGTTTTTAGTCTTCAGTTAGGTAGCGGCATAAGAAATGGTCAGGGAGCAATTTTGCATAAGTATGGTTCTGATAAGCTTGACTTATTTGCACTCAAACTTCAGAATTGTTACCTACAGAGAGCAACATGCTCTTCTTCCCCCAGTCTGTAAGTTATAACCCTTCTGTGTATCAGCAAGCAACATAAAGAGAATGCGATGAAAACTGGAAAATCTACTTTTTTTTCTTAGAAGACATTTCATCCTTCATCTTCTTTACATTCCTCATTCCAGCTACAGTAAAAAGTAGATTTAGATAATTACCTCCTTCGAGTTTTGAAATCCGATCTTTTAATTGAAGGACGGTATCTTCCATTTCATTACCAGTAACTGATGGGGAACCTATAAACAAAACCAGCTGTTAGCAATTTGGTTTGCATTTTAAATCTTGGCTTTTAAGATAAAGCAGAGGTAATTGTGTGAAATTAATGTGAACTTTAAAAGCTTGTTTTACCTCTGTTGGATTACTGCTGTAAACAAGAGATCTTTTCACACATTTAGCTTTCTAAGGATAAGGAATATATTTGTGGTAACTTCTTGCCAGAGCAGTGGTAGTTATGGAAAAACTTTAATGAATGGACTAGGGTAGACTTCAAGTCTTGAGGCAGCCCAGACAGAAGACTAGCAATTGCACAGTAAGTTTATTTCATTTTAAATGAAATTTAAAAATGTGCATTTCCCCACAGCTCCAACCTAACACCTGGCAACAAGCTTCTTGCACCTTGTATTGTGGGAAGCTATACCCTTTTCTTTACATGAGCCGAGTGGGAGAGATTTAAACATCTTATTTCATACAGGAAATTTATGAAGATCTCATTATTTCCTACCAAGCAGAACCACGTCTTATCATACAGCATAGCACTGGGTTTATGAAGCATAAAGGTGGAACGCAACAGTATGTGTAGATAGAAATGGCACTGGTAACTTCAGGCACCTGGTAAATAAGCTTGAGATATCCCGTTTTCTGCTCTGAAACCGGGCATTGGGAAAAATTGTTCTGGTTTTCCTTGAGCGTAGCAGGGGAACAGAAGAAGTATCAGTCCCAAGATTTTGTGGAATAACGCTGGTGATGGCATTATTTAAAGCCAAGTATAAAACAATCAGTTTTGTTTTCCAGTGTAGAGCCCTGTTTAAACAAACAAACAAACAAACAAACAAACAAACAAAAAAAAACAGAAGAAAAGAAGAAAAGAAGAAATTCTGTATTTTGCTATTTTGGTTTGAAATTTCTTCTATCAGATAGTGATGTGAATGCCGCTGGCAGTTGCAAAGTTACAGTACTTAGGAGCTTATGGAACAACAAAAAAAAAACACCCCAAACTTCCCCATCCCCATCCCATTTTTATACAGCAGATACCCTCGTATACAAATTTTCTCATGGGAAAAGCTGTAGTTCTAGTGTTAGTTTTACAGAGGAGCAACAGGTTCATCTGCTTCAATAAGAGAAAGGGTAAGATGAACAAAGACACGTGGTCTTCATCAATTTGCTTAAGAGGGAAACAATTATTGACATCCATCTGTTAAAATATCTTCACCTCAGGTGACATCTTCAGTCACAGTATGCTAAAATTTTAATAAAAAAGCTGACACAGAAAAACTCTAAAATGGAGAAGCTTGTGAGCAATTTACAACAATTTAATGGAAATCTCTTTAAAGATGTTCAACTTACCTGGTAGCTCCAATATGAAATAGGGAGGGCTTATTAAAATGGTCTAATTTATAGGGCAGGTAACTTGGGATTCATCTTCTTATCTATGGCAAATACCAAGAGCACGTAATGTGATACAAATTTGCATGTGAATAGAAATGTCATTAACTTGAATGATAGGAGTTTGTTTTCTTCAAGAGCTGAACACACTTAAAGTATGAGGAAAATATTTGAGGGTACTTTTCTAACTTGTAGAAACATTTTCACATCTTAAAAAAAAAAAAGGGGGGAAAAAAAACTCGGAACAAAAAAAAACAATTTCTCAATACTTATTTGAAATACGTGATGCATCCAGAGAATTGCTGTGTAAATGTCAAATTGTAAATATCAGTGAAGATAAGCTAAAATCCGGAGTTAATCTGAAATGTAATATGTACCAGGAACATCCCTACAGTGCTGTCGCTTTCATTATCACTGATAAAGAACTCAGTCTGTGATAACTGAACTACTGTACTGTAACAGAATCTAGATAGATAGCAGCATAGCCCCGAAGTGAGAAAACAGTGCTACATCCGCAGCTTATGTAGAAGTAACAGAACAGGATATTCCAGGGGAAGCTTATGTTTCATAAATAACAATTCTACTGTTCTATGTAAGTAACACAGTTTTATTCAATGGTATAGTGGCCTTTTAGTGAAGGTAAAAGCAGATCTGTGTCATCCTCTAATTGTAGAGGCCTCGGAGCGTGGGGCACTGCTGAAATGGAAGATGTTGCCATGCATTTCTAAGTTACTCTCAGCTGAGTTTCAGTATTTAACGGGGACTTTTGGGAAAGGGTTTCAAGCTGTGGTCAAGTTCAAAAAAGTATATCTTTGTGTATTAGGCCAGCATCCGGATATCACAGGAAGTCTAGCATCTAAGGCAGTTGAGGGGGAAATGTCCATACTGGTCTGAGATGCTGCTGTGTTAAAGCAAGTCTACACCCCTTCCATAGGTCTGCTGTACCCTGCATGTTCACACTTCACTCAGCTGAGTTTGAGTCCTCTGTCAGTGGTGTCATGCCCACAGAAACTAGATTAATTCCCCCACAGCAGTGTTTACTGAGTGTTCTGAGAAAGGCGCTAGTCCTGTGAAAAATAAATAGGCTGTGCCAGTTGTACGTGCCCCGGTAGAAGAAAGCCAGTTTAAATTTGCATGAGTAATCTTTGCTTAAATTTTATCGTCAGATTTTACAGTTCCTATATTTTGAGTGTTTGACTTAGTCCTCTTAACATTCTTTTGGCTGAGGTTTTCTGGTTGTTTCATGAAACAAACAGAAACTGAGGCAATTACCAGGTGAACTTAAGGTCATTAGCATTTGCATCCATGGTGAGATCATGAATGAGAGAAGCTTGAGAACTTCAACCACATGTGAGAGAAACCAGAGAAACCAGAGGTCAGTCAGGTGTGAAAAGGAGGTGAGGCTCATATTGGTGAGTTTCATATTCTGACTGATGGTCTGGGAAACTTGGGGGGAGACAGAAGTTTTCTGGTACACTTTGGCCCGGTAACTGATGTGAATCTGATAAATGGCAAACCTTTCTTCTCTTGCTTTTCATCAGCAAGTTGGTAAGGAGAAATAAGTTAAAGTATTTCCACAATACTTGCATTTTTACTACACTGTTTATGCTCAATTAGACTAATGTTCTGTACAACTATGATAACTTGTAAAATTTTTCTGATCTTGCTTTGAGCAGCATGTAACAGAAACTCCTTGAGACTGAGGAATATAGACCTAACAGAGAAACAGTTCTAGAACACTGGAAAATTTTATTCAGCATTTCTGCATTTATCATTATAGCTACAGTGCTAGTGAAGCAAATCAAGATGACTAAGAGTTGGTTCAGTGTACTTAGCTACAGTGTAAGTAGGTAAATGTCAAACACGTTGAAGACAGAAGTCTGTCAATGCATCTTTCTTAGCTGCTTTGAGGAATATAGACATTAGAGTTGAATTTCAGTTTATGAAAGCGGGTGTGTTCCTTCCACCAGCCTGTTTCCTCTATACACTTAACTTCCTGAAAGTTTTATATATTTTTCCTTCATGGTGGTTTTCATACCACAGTTAACCTTAAAAATTCTTCCTCCTTATTGTCTTGGCTTGTATTTAAATGACCCCAAGCCCATTTATATTTTCTGTTTACACAGCTTTTGTGCTGTTCTGCTGCTACTTCCATCCTACCTCACTACCACCTTGTCCCTTGATTTCTGTATTTCGTCTCTCTGTGTAGCATTCAACATCCTTGTCAGACTGTCTTCAACAGCTCCACTATACCAGGGAACATAGGGAAGAGCAGAGAGCACGTAGGACCTAGTGTTTCTCCTCTCAATTCTGATGTCTAGCAGCACTTCTGAGAGAATGGAGGCTGTTCTTGCTGAGCTTTGAAATCAGGAAGCAAAAAATACAGCAAGATATAGACAACTGGGAAGGCAACCTTCAACCTAGTGTTTTTTTTACTTTATCAGCAGCATTAAAACTTAAATATATTTTAACTTCATACACTGTGATCTGTGCTCATAATTGCAAAAAAAAAAAAAAAAATCAAAATAAAAACCTTGTTTATGAATTAGATGAAACTGTTTTTCTGTATATTCTTCATTTGTCCTTGATTGTCTATAAGCGAAAGGTCAGTTGTTCATTGCAGTCCTTATGACTATAATTACAATCACTGAAACTTCCTCAAGTGCTTAGGTGCTCTTGCAGCATAGCCTCCTATCTCCTGAGCCACAGGAGGAGGGGTGAGTGAAAGCTACATTCAGGTTTCACCTGGCACCATACCTGGCCTACCACCCTTGAGCCAAACTCCACTAAACTCTGGTTTCCTAACAGGCACTTCAACTCAAGTCCAATCCCATTAACATCCCAATCCCTTAGCTACTCTAATTTCCAAGCATCCTGTATTGATCACTCTTTAAATCTAGGTCTGTTTGTATAACTGTAGGCTAATACAATTTTAAATAGTGGACTTCAACATGACATTTACTTACAATCTGACTCTCGTCAAGATCCAGATAAACACGTCTGTTTTACCATTACACAATACTCTCAATAACATTTTCCTCTAGCTCATGAGAGTTCTAGAAGGACTATCAGTCTTTCCACCTCATTTCAGTATGGTTTCAAAACCAGCAAACAAGTACCCCTGGTGGCAAATATTTCTTCTCCCTCTTACACTTACTGTTCTGTTAAATAAAAACTGCAAATAAACGTGAAGTGTATGATTAACCTTAAGCTTACCTTGCACTTGCAGTATTGGTAGGACTTCTTGGCATCAGTTTTCTGATGAACCATGGGTCTTGTTTTCATCCTCCTGCCCCAACCACCTTTTTCTTTTCCCACAAAAATCAGGAATACACTGAAAGATACCTATTTGATGTAAACTGAAGTCAGTTTCTTTATATGTGAGAGGGATTGGTGCATGGAGAGGGAGGAGTGATTTTTGAGTGCTCAAAATTGGTAATAGTATTTCTAAGATAAAGCATCCAATTAAATCACGCAGTTATAAAAGAAGATATTGCTCTATGCTGGAAATTACCTCAGAGGTAGATAGTATGTTACATAAGATTTTACATGTTAAGGATTTTAATAAGGACCTTATATAGTCATCACGTGTACATTGGTATGATGGGAATAAATAATGGCCTAACAAATAGAACACTCTGAAGTTAGCGAGACATCTATGCAACAAACATGCAAATTTGTTTCAAATAATAAATCAGCATGTCAGTAGAGTGATTTATTTTTTTTTTTTTAGCCTTCTCCAACATGGTGGTGTTTTATGATGTTTGATCATCTCCCCCTAACAAAGAAGCTGTATGCTTGAAAGACAAAAATTCCAAACAAGGTTTACTTAGTAAAATATCACTAACTAACTAAAATATTGATAATTAAAATTTTAAAGGTAGAGGTAGATTAAGTAAACCTTCAAATTTTTTGTAAGACATAGAAAAAGTAAAAACTATTACTTCTGCTCCACATTTTCTCAAGGTAACCTGACAGAATCTTTTTCATGGTATGATCTGTTCCCTTCCCATTTGAAATTTTTGCCAAAATTTTTATTGTCATTACAGGTCTCCAAGAATGCTAATTTGTAAAGCGTGTTCACATTTTGAAATCTATCCAGCATGTTGCTGAGTGTATTTTTCCCATTTTCACATCCATTCTCAGATCACTGGAGTTCTGTGTGTGGTCCTGATGAAAATTATCCCCCCTTTTCCACATCATAGAACCATAGAATGTCCCAAGTTGGAAGTGACCCATAAAGACGGTCATGGAGTCCAACTCTAGTTCCACACAGGACCACCCAAAAGTCAGATTATGTCTGAGAGAGTTACCTGGGCATTTCTTGAACAGCAGCTTCCGCAGCCATGACTACTGCCCTGGGGAGCCTGTCCCATGCCCACCACCTCTTAGTGTCCTGCCTATCTTTTTTGAAGAGCCTTTAACTGTCCATCACAGCATACCAGCCACAAGATCCTTCCCACCAGATTAAGCTTGTGCTGATGTCTGAACATCCTAAAGCTTTCCTACTCAACAGAGCTTCAAATGTCCACACTGGACAGACCCCATCCCTTTCACAGCAAGGATAGGGCAGGGGAAACACTGCCGCCCCAAGTCAAGTCCAGGTTCATATAGGCTCCCTTCACAGAGTCAGTTGTGGGGAAAGAAGAAAAGATAAAGTAAAAGGTATTATGCATGTGATTTCATTCCAGTACTATCTTTTCTCCCCCAGGTTGTTTTACAGTGAGCCCAGGATGAACCCATGACTTCCCTACTGTAGGGTAAGCATATGAGGATTTGCTACTTCTATCCTTTTTTGAGTTCTTACCGTCCCAGCCTGCTGCTGAAACTGAGAGGCAGGAAAAGCACTTTCTGAAAAAATCCTTCTTGATACTAGGAGATTTGAATCGTGGTCTTTGTGGTTTATTGGCATGACATCAGTAGAGATATAGTTTGTGTTTGAACTGATTGAACTTCTTCTTCTACCTGCTCCCCTCAAATAGTATATGCTTAATCAGTTATGTGGGAGACAACAAGTGGACTTTTAACACAACAATGGTCATAATTTTATGAGAGAATGTGATGTTTTAGGAAAAAAATGCGATTTTAGTCTCTTACATACCTTTTTATATGTTTATAAATCAAAGGCAATGTTTATCAGTGTTTTACAGAGAATGGCTTCTGATTTAACTAAGAAAATTAATTGAACCAGTACTGTTAGTATTTTTATAAAGATGGTTAAATATGGATGCTTAATGCACGCTTCACTGTGACACACGTCACCTAAGGCTTTCTAGGAGAGCCTTATTGTTATAGGAGATACTCAAGTCCAAAGACCATCCTTGGTCCAGTGAAACTTATTCATGACCTGTAAGACTATTTATGAAATACGTGAAAATGTTTTCAGTATGTTTTCACAGTGTTTTCAATCAAAGGTAATTTTATCTTCAGGTTTTTTCCAATATCCAAATCCTATCCTTGCAATTTTCCTCTAATTTTCATGTAGACCCTGTCCCTAGTGGAGAGGGACAGTCTGTTGTGACCAATGAATTCTGAGCTTTCAGCTCTCCAAAAAGAGAGACAAGTACATCAGATTATGCACATTTTAATTAAGTAAGTTAATCACCTTCTACATTTGGCATTTTCTTAAGCATAAAAATATATAGTAATATGATTCATTTTAGATTTTGTGACATAGAATAATTGCAGAAATTGCATCAGTCTGAATGAAACAGGGTATTTCATGGTCTCCATGTTCGTTCTCAGGTGCTTGAAAGGTCATTCTCTAATATTCACAGATTGTGAGGCGGTACAGGTTGCATTTTCTGTCTTTCCACTTTCCGTCAGTGTACATCTCTACACATTTTTCTGTCCCTTTGCCATTAGGCTCATACTGTTGCCAGTTGGTATAATTCAGAGGTTGGCCATTCATGTACTTAAATTGACCTGCAGTGTCACTCTCTTTAATACCCAAGTAAGCGTATCGGTTATACTGTTTCACAATGCCCATAATAGCTTTATTCTCCTCCTCATTCATGGGAGTTGCAAGAGTTCCTCCAGTCTCTTCACAGGATTCTAGGGCAGATGAAAAATTGACTTCCTTTCCATTGCTGGCAAATATTTTCTCTCCTACTTTTGTTATTTTCCCATTCAAAGCAAGCACTGAAACATGAAAAAAAAAAAGAGTTTGCTCACTTTCTTATTTCTTGAAGCATATTGATGAGAAAGCAGAGAAATAAAGAGGCGTAGAGAAAATTAAGTACTCAGTGCACAAAACTTTTCCATGACCTACAATGATTTCATTGCTGGTAGATAGAAACGAAAGCAGTAGATGACAAGGGTGAAGAGTTTCCATGAATCTGTGTGGAAATTGCAATGCCATTCAGATTTTTAGGAAATAGGAATAAAATTTGAATAAATGTATTCAATGCTCCTGTGAGAAGTCAGCATTTTTCTCTCCCACTAAGAAAATACATTTCTTTAATGTTCCTTTTCTCATATGCCTAAGTACATCTTGCCTCACAATTCAAAAATGCAGAACATTGTCAAGTGCAAAGCAACACTTCAGGCTGTCTTACAAACAAGCTTTGTGCTGCTTACTGGACATCTAATTGTACTGGGCATTACTAGAGCATTTTAGAAAATTCAATTTATTCTTAATAGTCCTAATAGGTAACCAACTGCATCAACTGCATAATTTCTTTTTTTAAGATGGTGTAGACAGACTACATCTTATTCTACACTGTCAGTAGTAGGAATAAGAAACCTAATTTACCTTTAAAGGTTTGGGTCTACTTGACCTAAGGCCAAAACTTAGTAGCACTACAGGAAATGAGTACAAGCTCTACAACATTCCTAGGACACCTCAGTGATGTTTCACAAGAAGTTCTAGGTTTGGAATGTAGTTCTGTTTTTTTCAAGCGTGATTTCTTTTCTACAAGTCTTGATTCTGTAATTGATTTTGCCCATTGCACTGGAAATGATTGAGAGCTAAAAAATTAAAAATGAAAAAGCTACCTCCTTCTAGCTGGAAAAGTCGTTGTCTTAGATTCAGTAAAACATTGCGGAGTTCATCGTCAAAAGAAGTAGATAGATCTAAACAGGTGAAAATAGAAGTTGCACAATCAGGAAAAGGTAGGTTCTGGTTATAAAAATCACAGAATGGCCCACATTTAAAGGGATCTCAAGGATCGTGAAGCTCCAACCCCCTGCCACATGCAGGGCCACCAACCTCCCCATTTAATACCAGACCAGGCTGCTCAGGGCCCCATCCAACCTGGCTTTGAACACCTCCAGGTATGGACAGGGCATCCACAGCTTCTCTGGGCAGCTGTTCCAGCACCTCACCACTCTCATAGTGAAGAACTTCCCCCTGACAACCAATCTAAATCTTCCCTCCCTCAACTTCAAACCATTTCCCCTTGTCCTGCTGTTATCTACCCTTTCATAGAGCTGACTCCCCTCCTGTTTGTAGGCTCCTTTTAGGTCCTGAAAGGCTGCAGTGAGGTCATCCACAGCCAAAATCTCATGTATCAATGTATCTCACTGGATAAAACTAACTTTTTTTTCAAAACTAACCAGTGTATAATGTATTTTAACTACAACCCAGGGTAAAACAAATATTTTTAAAATATTTTGTCACTTCCTGACTAATCTGTACCAAAATAAACAAAGAAAACCCCACAGCCCTCAGAAAAGCTCAGAAATTTACTTATACACAGAAAAAGCCTATTAAAAACTATAAAAGAAAAAATATTTTTTATAGCTTGGAGTTTATGTCATGTCTATAAGAGTGTAAAGGTCCTAAGATAAAATATTTTACCATGGCTTTGCAAAGAAGACTTGTTTCATTCTCATAATTTTTACTGAACTGGCACAATGGCTATTTTTGAGAGGTTCTATTTCCTCTGGCGTCAAGCAAAATTTAGATTATAATTTTATTTTTATGTTGCTGAATGGATGCTTTATGTCTTTATTCCTTATTTTAAGGGAAACTAAACACTGATACAGGAGAGTTTCCATGTAGATGATTCAAAATGCACTGGATGCTTAAGATGGGGACTGACTGTAAAGGTAGATGTTTATTTCATGCATATTTCCACCAGTAACAATGATCCTAAACATACTAAGAAATTACTGGGGTGCTTTTGTGATCGTGTTACCATTTGTGAAAAATAACACATTTGACTCAAAAAAGCAGTCACTTTTCTGACAAAATGTTATATAGAGATCAGCCTCTTTCACCTAGTGCTGCAAACCTGCTGTTGACTCCTTTCACTCCATTCTTACCTTGCTGCCTTTGTAACCACTGACGTTCAGTAAGTTTCTCTTTTCTGTAAGGCTGCAGTAGACTTCCTAAATATCTATTGAGACCTGGATAAGAGGAGCATAATTTTATTTCTAAGGGGTAAACATCTGGTGATGTTCAGCAAACAACAGGACTTGTATCTAACAAATTGCAGTTTGAGATTATGAATAACTTTTTTTTATTGCTTTCAGCCTAGTAATGGACCTGAAATACAATTACACAATGCAAATTATATTCCTCAGAAAGATACTTTTCTGTGTATCATTTTTGAATTCTGCAGAAAAATACTAGGCACATTTTTGTTACATTTGTAAATACCTACTAGAATAGTATTTTATTCAAACAAAAAATCTTTTGCTGTAGAAGAAGCAATTCCTTTTGGAAAGGCAACAGAAAAGCACTATATGTATATATGTATTATTTTTCTATGATTAAACTATGCTTTTCACAGAAAAGAGAGGGGGTCTATCTTTTAGGAAAAATATCAAGCCAGTATTTCCTCTGTTCAGTTTTTCCCTCCACCTAACAGCACCACTTGCATGAGAACATATGCCCTTCCATGCCAGTCATTTAGCCTTCAAAACAAGGAATTTTTCCAAAAATGGAAAGTTTGCTGTGTGCTGGAACTATGGACAAAAGATCAGAGCAGAAAATCACATTCAGGATTTACTAGCATTTGAAATCACTGAACACTGAAATTCATCTTCTATTGTCTTATTTTGTCTGAATGAAAAGAAAACAAGTAATTATTTTCTTACTGAAGAGTAATGATTAATACATATACATGAAGAGCATTACTATTGTTACCTCCCAGACCAGGCAGTCCACTAACTCCAGGGATACTGGGTAGCTCAGGAGCTCCTGCACAGTTTTGTGCATGGCAAGGCATTAGTAAAGCAACTGCTGCTACAATCATGCAGAATGAGTAAGACAACATGGTTGCTCAGGGAAGCTGTAAGAAAATGCATGTATCTGTTAAGCAGTGATTCTGTAAAACATGTAGGCAGGGGCTGATAGAATAGCTTTTTTTTGTTCCCTTCTTGAAATATATTCTATACTTCAAATAAAGTAAAGTTTAAGGTATATGATTTTTTTTTTTGCTACCGTAGCCTATCCACATAAATGTTTCTAGACTGATATCAACTGACATACGTACTACAGAAAGATTGTTAGACATCTGGGAGTAGTGGGAGCAAATAATCATTTTTGCTGTTACTGATGATTTGTTGGATTAATCCTTGAGAAATGAGCTCGTGTAGAATTGACCAAGTTTAACCCATTACTTGTTTATAAGACCTGTAATCACTCAACAAAACATAGACATATATGACACCAACCTGAAAGGCACAATCTGTTACAGCAGTCATTGCAAAGGTTTGGAGCTACTTGGCAATCTCTTTAAGCATGATATGACTTAGGCACACTTACGTGAAATAGGTTGAGTGGAAGAGCATTTTACACATGGCCAACATTTTATAGCTCAATTGATATTACAATTCTGTTTTTGAACAAAATTCTACAAGCTTGAAGATGTCTAAGTTAGTGTTCCAAAAAAAGCATGTTTTCTGGTTGCTAATAGGCCCACTCATTTATTTTATCCTTTCTGGCATAAAATTAAGGAAGGGCATAATTTTTGTAATTTTTGAGATATCATGAGTAGAAAGTGCTGTCAAACCACGGATCACTGTAGCATTGGCCAATGCTGTGTGGTTATAAAACTTGAACTGATGAAAAATAAGATGTTATGTCGTGGAGATATTCGGTTATTGACATTACTCAGCTAAAAATGAGAGAGAAAGACAGGTTCAAGATGCCAGAACGAGTATCCAGTTTTAAAGACATGACCCAGGTGGGCTGATTCTCATATAAACCTTGACTTCACACTTTACAATGAGATGACTATGTACTATTCTTTTAGCTAACAAATGGGTGTTCATCAGTTAGTACACGGAATTTGTTTCAAAGTATATATGGAGAGCAGAATTAGAATCTCAGTTTATTATTAGTGCCATTTATTGAATGGATATGTACAACTGGATTGAGTTTTAAAAGTATGCAATACAGTTTCATCTGATAGGCTGACTTTATTGTAAAAAGCTTTTTATGTTATTGTACGTATACATCAATACTGAATATTTTTAAGAGTGAAACTTGTTTGGTCTAGAGAAATGTCTCATCAAACTCAGTTTGGTGAAGCATTCCTTTGAATATAAGAATATTTATTTATGTCTTAAGTTTTAGCATAGATGCATAGCTTAGGTCATAGAGCCAGTTCCTCATGGCCAGGATTATCTTCTTTAACAAGTACATTTCTAATCAACCTGAGAACCTGCATGCCGTATTAAAGCACTGTCACATTTCAAGCACTGAATCTGAACTGTTTCAAATTGTTTACCATTTCCTGTGTTGAAGGCTAATAGATCCTTCTGACAATGCTGGTCAATGACTGTGGAGAACAGACTATAAAAGGCTGTAATAGAAATTACTTTAGCTGGCCATACTTATGTCACCAAGATAAGAGAATGCAATTACAACAGGTACTTTTCCTCTGGTGCTGATCATTCAGGGAACTGCTTTTAAATGAACTATTGGACCCAGCTCATAATTGGATCATGATGCACAGCCAGAGTTCGGATCAGTACTATAACAAAATGGAAAGACAGCTATTCAGTTTTAATCTACTTTTAATGACCTTCATCAGTCACCAGAGTCTGGTATCCTTCAGGCATTCAGTAAAATTACCAATATAAGTGAAAAAAAAAAAAAAAAACAACAACCTCCCCTCCCCCCCATCACTTTTAAAGCAAAAACATTAACTTTTAAATGTAAATGTGACCAAAGAAATGGAATGGAACAGGTTTCCCTACTAGCTGAAGTTCCTTGTGATTTATGAGAAGTCAAACTTACCTTTCTGCTTCAAAGCGAAAATGAGCACTTCTCACAAGGCCCCTTTATATAGTGTCATTCTTGTTCAATGACACTGTGCTGAAGCAGAGATTGGATAAGCAGGGCACAATTAAGCCTTCTTAGTTTTGCTTACACACTTGTTATGCAAATGCTGAGAGAAATTTTTTATGCTGATAAATATGAATTTGTATTATAAAAGAAAAAGTTCAAGTTTCATTTTTTAACAAGGAAAAACAATTCAACAAGTAACTCCAGAATTGTAGTTTCATACAAAGGCACAAAATTTCAATAGAATTCCAATGAACGTAACAATTTTGTTCTGGTTTTTATGAAAACCAAAAATGAGATGTGGCCACCAGTGTTTTTAACAGATTGAGGAGATACCAGTCTCCTTTTTTAATCCCCCCCTCCCCCCCCCCCCCCCCCACTGATTAGATCTCGAAAACTGTTATAAAAGATCTCTATTCAAAATTCTTCCCTCTACCTGATAAGCAGCAAATGTTTGAATGCAGGTTAATCATTTTTAAAAACGTCTAGCCTCATCAGCTGAAACTACAGTAGATGAAAAGAATTTGCATTAAGTGTATAAAATTCAGGTTAGGTATTAGTAGGTAAAATACCTTGCTCATGAATGCTGCTGTGCTTTGGGAATGACACAGGTAGCAGAAAATTCAATGCAATGCAGACATTAATTGTTCTGTTTCCAAGTGGCTGCAGACTTCCGAAGTACTTACAGCTCTGAAAAACTTCTGCAGCTGCAAGATAAGAATAAACTCAATCTAGATTTTGGCAAGGAATATTCTAAATGATTAAGTGTCCACATTCTTGGGAGTCTAACTTATCAGAACATGATCTTATAGGTCCAATTTCTATGCAATTCTACAGCAGTTGCAATGGTTAATACTGCTGTGGGGTACTACTGCCCACATAAATCCCTATGCATATGGATGCAACTTTAATCAATGAGCAACTTTATAAACCTTGGCAAATTACTATTGCTTCTTCCTCTGAACACAGTTTGCAGTTCAAAAGATTAAATACAGAACTGGAAACGCTGAACAGGGAATTCAGTAAAACCTCAACAGCCACATACTGCCTCTCTTCAGGAAAGTGTGGCAACAGTAAAATGTGGCAAGTTTTTACACATCATAAGCCATTACCAGCCAAGTTATTATCTTGTACCCACAGCTTAAAATAAATATACTCTTCATAAAAACTCTTCTACCATGAGCCAGAGTATACTTGCACAACAGAAGCTGGTAAGACGCTAAATCATCACCCACCATTAGATTTAGTTTCCTTTGTGAAGTAGCAAGGAATTAGGGAAAAACAAATATACTGAAGAGTAAGGAATAAAGAAAGCAAATATTTTATTTTTCTACAGCCTGGCATCCTCATGGAATAGCTAAAAGGTTTACAATTCCAAAATCCACAGGTGAGCCTATGTGGCAATGGCCAAAGTTGTTAAAAAGATTAACATTCTCAAAACCCAGCTTGGTTACTCCAGTGATTTCAGCAGTAACCTGATATTCTTTGTGTCAATAAGTAGAACAGTAAGATTCCTTCTAAGGTCCTCTGACACATGAATTATGCTGGTATAGCGTTATGTGGGTAATGCCAGGAGAAATTGAACCCAAGTCCCACAACAGTCTATTTAACTGTTAGCAATAGAGAATTTTGGAAAAAGATGAAATCTGGTTTTCAAACATGTCACATATCCAGAAAGACTACTTCTTTATGAAGCAGCTGCGCTTGTAACCCTCAAAAAAGCAGTCTGACAACTAATAATTGCCAAGGTCATTTCAAAGCTGGAACAAATTTCTTTTATATAACCTTCAAACACTTAATCAGAAAATTAGGTGAACTTTCCATTTTGCTCAACTCGCTGCTTGGAAGTGAACTGGTTACTAACAGCCTTATCATAGTCCAATCTACATTAAGCTATACAGCACGCTGTCACATAAAATGCAGTGCTGTATAGACACAGTAGTTTATTTTAGTAACTCTTGGAACATTTATCTTAAATATGTCACTGTGCTGCAAGTTCCTGAAATCATCTGCCTTACCTTGTCCTTGGCACAGTGTCTGCATGGCAAGTAGTTGTGGTCAGCTCTCCATCTTTGCCTTCATCAAAGAAACATCCATGCTCAATGTTAGGCTAGAATTGCTATCTATGTGCTCTACTGATGTTAAAATAGTTCAGACTTAAGTGCCCGTTCAGTTTTTAAGGAGCCTGGTTAACATCAGCATAGGTCCTTGTCAGAAATACTGGGGACTAAAGCTATGTCACATAGTAAGTATGAAATCAATCCAATAAGCAAGCACTCCCTTCTCTCCATCTGCACCTTAATTTTAAGATGAGGCCATACAATAAACAGGGGAAGGTCAAGAGTTCTCCCGCCTTTGCAAAATAAGAAACATTGATAAAATAATTTTTATGCTAGTTTATAGTGCATTGGTTATAGGAACAGGATGAAAAAGTAAAGATGAGGATACCTTACTACATCTTTTATAAGGAAAGAATACAAGTTCTACAGCTGATAGGCCTTAAAACTCATGTTATTGCTGTGTACTCTAGATTTATGCCACTCCAACTCACAGATAAGTATCTCACAGAAGAATGTAATTGCTGATGAGGCATATTTATGAACAAACACAATATTAGTCACATGCTGTCAGCTTAGCAATACAGTGTCATCTGGGGCAGAGATGTTTATGTCAAAGTGTGAAGTGGGTGGATGAAGGAGGAGAAAGAACTGCTGAAGACAGATGGAAAGGCTCACAAAGACAAGACAGCAGCCACAGGGAACTTGCGGGGAGGAACCATCCCCATCAGAAGTTACCGACAAATCTTGCCTAAGAGTGTGCTTGCAAAGGACAGAAAACTTTAGGCAAAAAAGATAAGAAAGACTTCAAGTAATTTGATAATTCCTTTCAATCTACTTTCTATTCTAGGAAAAGCAAATTCAAACTGTATTATCAAGGAAAGGAATGACTAGTTTTTCCACAGATTTTGTGAAGAAAAAAAAAAAAAAGCAGGCATGCTTCTTTCCAATTAAAAGCTTAAAAGTATGGTAGGAAGAAACACTTGACCTTTTTTTTAGAGATTACATCTGGTTCCTTCTTTCTCATTCAACTGAAGACATAGATTTAAACTACAGATTCATAATTGGCATCTCACTTAAACTTCACAATCTAAGAATGATTTCCATGAAGTCTTTTTTTTTTTTCCCCTAGCTGTGCAAAAAGGTACTTTAGAGAGATGCAATCTCCAAGGTCACTGAAGGAGCTTGTTGGTGTGTTTCTTTTTTTTTTTTTTTTCCCCTCTAAACATCGATTTTCTATCCTGTAGGCCCCATTACTGGCCACGAAAACTATCATAGGTACACAAAGAGCACAATAACACTGTTTGAGAGAGCAAATTCTCAGCTACAAAACGTTTTTCAATATATTCTCTGCCATCAGCTATGCATTTTCACGAGGGATGAACAAGAGACTGCATGCCACATTTGTGAATACCCACACCAGTGAAGGTTACCCACAGTTGTTGATGCTAAAACGCGTCACCCACACCCTCACTGTGCTCACATCCACTGTTCGGCCACCACAGACATTCAGCAAGCATCAATGAATAGCAATTAGTGCCATTTTTTCCTCATGGAGGCATTCAGTGACACATCTTTGCTTCATCTGCACTTCCACTTCAAATGCCATTCTGTCAGACTGCCCCTCTGCTGCCATCTTTCACATAGGCACAAAATGCAATGGAATATTGGTGGGAAGGTTCAGCCTCTACTGCCATACCACCAACATCCATCTGTGATGCCACGGACCAACATAATGAAACAGGAGGCATTACTTTTTAAGCTCCCTCATAATTCCTCCCTTTATTTTCTTTGCTAGGTATATGGCCCTAACTTTGGGAATGCTGCAAAACAGCATGGAAGGTAATTCCTAGTCCTTATTCAACAACACAATAGAAATACCCATGGCAGTGTCAGTTGTTAGCTGTTATGATGGAGTAAATATCAGCTTTTTACTGGAAATAATACAGAGTAATCATGGGGGTGTTTCTGCTACATGGTGTTCCCATGGAAATGAACTATACCTTTTCCCTCCTTTGCAAATAAGTAATAGGAACCAATTTATGCCTGAACAGCCCCTGGCCAAGACTGTCTTGGAAGCATAACTTCATAATTCATATCTTTCTCTTCTAGCAGCCACCTGGCCCTTGTTGTCAATTTAAAATAAGATGATAATCTAGTCTGCAGATAGCAAAAAAAAAAAAAAAAAAAAAAAAAAAAACCAAAACAACCAAACAACAAAAAACCAAAAACCTTTTAAAGCTGTTATTACATTTATTATTGCTGGGAAATGGCCCATCTAATGCCTCACTGCTAAATGTTACAACACATATATCCAAAAGCATTGCGAACATTGCAATTGAAAGTCCAAGTCCCTCAGAGAAACACGTTATTGAATGCACATGGCAGAAAATAGAGTTATGAAAGAAAATAAACTCACCGAGCTGCTCCTCAGGCCTGATGGTGACAGTAAAATGAAGATTTGCATTTTACTGAGGGGATCCCAACTGCTAATGAATTCCCAGGAAATCCCATTTTTCATGGTTGATACTCCATTATGAGCTGAAAATGAAGACAAAATAGACATCACAGGTCTTCATTTTTGCACAGAACTTTTGAAGAGATTGAACACAAAGCCTTGTTTTAGCTAATTGTGTGGTTTGAAGCATATAACAGTTAATATATGTAACTGTATGTTTTAGATTGTGATTAGTGCAGAAGTACAGGGGAACACTGAATTTCCTTTTTTTTAAATTAGAGGTAGATATTAAGGCACTTCATTATTTCAGCTTCCCTGATGTGCAGAGCTGCAGAGCACCTGGCCAGACTAGTGACACATGGCTGCGAGCCCAGCCAGATCCTGCGTGGTGGCTTTGTGCTTCCCCTCAGGAAGCCCAGATCTCTCTTCCCAGGGCCAGCAGGGGTGTAACAGAGGCAGCAAGTGATGCCTCAGGGCTCCATCACTCCCTGCCTTAGTGCAGAACTCTAACACAGTGCAGGCACACGGCCTGCTCCTAGCGACTGTATCTTCCACTAATGAATCCCTGGCAGAAAGCACTGCTGTCAGGACAGCCAGAGCTCCATGCCAAAGACCATAAAAGTCAGTGCCCGAGGAAACACATTGATTTCCTTGTGTTTGGAGGACAGCTGAACTGACTTGAAACTACATAAGGAAGAATTATGACAGAGAGTTCACCAAGACTTGGCATGACAAGACTACTCATCTACTAACAGATAATAAAGATGCGGTTGGCTAAGTAAATAGCTTTAAACTGAGCTGATTCTCTCAAGTACAGGATGACTTATTTAAATTAAAGCACAGAATTTTGCATACTGCAAACAGAAACTTGAAACCTCTGCCTGGTGCCCAAACAAAAAGCATGACCTCCTCCTGAACACGTGTCATGATTACACCCTTAGATCATCAATGCTAAAGTCACACTCCTGTTATATAATTTTGATTGTTATTCAGCTATTAGTATAGTCTGTGCTATACCAAAATATTTCGTTCTGATTATAAAATGTTAACACTGACCCCAGAATCAGAAAGATTAACACAACGAACCACATATATTCATTTGTGAGGATTAGAAGACCGCAACTGAAGACAAATAGAAGACAATGCAACTGAAATTGAAGCTGCTGAAAATATGACACTTTAAACAACACAATGCCCAGTAGTATTTTTTTTTCTTGTTTACTCCTGTATTTCAGTAAAGCAGCCACTGGGAACAGAACAAAACAGTGCCAATGTCTTGAATTTTTAGTTTTCAAACACAGAAAGGTATTTTTGTACAGGACACAGTGATTTAGGGCACACCTCCCATATAATGATGTAGGAATAGGCAAATTACTTTTAGTCTAAATGTAACACCTGCACATAAACTGAAGTTCCAGGGACCTTCACTGGGAACTGGATACTTTTCTGTCCTTTAGAAACTTCCTTAGGTATGTAACGAGCTGTGGGGAAAGACAATGTATATAAGGAAAGAGAAAATTCAGAGGACAAAGCTTTGAGAAATTAGAGAAATTATTTTCTCCAGTCAGACACTGAGAGAGGAAAAGGTGGGCATTCAATCACTGAACAGGGTAACAGACAATGATAGTGTTTCCCTGGTACTGAGACACAAACCGTTGCAACCTGTAGTGCAAGCTGCATTAGAAAACACATTCCCATCTGTTTTCTTTCAATTCTGTCTTTTTCAGCAAGCTAATTAAAGTCTCCTGGAGTTCATCTATGTAAGCAGATAGAAAGAAGGAACAGATGAAGACCCAGAGACACAGAAAGAAAACAAAAGAGAACAAACAGTCCCATAACTTCACTTTCTTTCTAGAGAAGTGGGGAATGTTGAATATTGCCTGAGGCCAGTACAGACTAAACTGCTCAGTATGTTCTTAAAACACAGCAGACTTAGCTTGCATGACAAATCAGATAGAATGTTTAATAACCCTGAGAAATATAATAACCATGAATGTCAACTACTTAACTAATATAATTTTTTTATTCCAAGAGGGTCACTCCTTACAGCCTGTATCGCAGCCTTATACGAGATCTTGAATATTAAATATTGTTTTTCTTAGTAAGACAACAGAATCCCAATGAAATTATTAACAGCCATCTCAGTTATCTGCTGTGTTCTTAGTGGAACAATTTGACCTACAGCCTGCCCTGCAGATTTCTTAGAATCATATCCCTTAGAATTGGAAGGGACCTTTGAAGGTCATCCAGTCCATCTCTCCTGCAATGAACAGGAACACCATAGCTAGATCAAGTTGCCCAGGGCCTTATGCAGCCTTGCCATGAAAGTCTCCAGAGGTGGGACAATGCATAAACGCATCACTAGGTGGTTTGTACAGCTCCATTCTGCTAAGCATGACAAATATATGCATACCTTCGCAATAGACTGTGTATATCTCAATACCTTTTCCATTTGAAATGCAAAGCACAACCAGCAACTTCTGTTCTTGTTGCCTCAGATCCCAAAGTACGCACATGCCATGCAGCTGCATAATCATTATCTTGTTCAAATATTATCTCTGCAGCAGTGACTATACAAGATGCTACAGATTGCTGATCTACCTGTACTGTTCAGGAAATATAAGCAGAGATTGGAGCTGTCAAACACATGCTGGATGAAATCAACCCTTTTCACACTAATCAAAGCACATATGCCATGAGTACAGTGAAGTCTACCTGGAGTCTAGACCAATATAAAATCATAGAATGTTTTGGGTTGGAAGAGACCTTTAAGATCATATAGTTCCAACCCTCTGCTATAGGTAGGAACACCTCCCTCTAGACCAGGTTGCTCACAGCCTCATCCAGCCTGGCCTTGAATGCTTCCAGGGAGTGGGCAGATATTGTCAGACACATATACAAAAGTCTCTGAAAGCAGCTACTGTCCCGCTAAGAATATTTCCAATTTTCTATTCTCCGTGGTTTCACACAGCTATTGCCAATCATTTCCTTGCTTGTTCTTTAAACATTCTTCTGCACAATTATGAGGGGGAAGTAGTAGTATTCGCCCTGTAAAGGAGATGTGTGGGGTCTGGAGCACAAGCCTTATGAGGAGCAGCTGAAGGAGCTGGGATTGTTCAGCGTGCAGAATAGGAGGCTCAGGGGTGACCTTATTGCTTTCTGCAACTACTTGATGGAAGGCTATGGTGATGTAAAAGCTGGCCTCTTCTCCCATGTAACTAGCAATAGAACTACAGGGAATGGCCTCAAGTTGCACCAAGGGAGATTCAGGTTGGACGTTAGGAAATAATCGCACTCCAAGAGAGTGGTCAGGTAGAGGAATGGGCTGCCCAGGGAGGTGGTGGAGACACCAACTCTGGAAGTGTTCAAGAAATATTTAGGTGTTGTACTGAGGGACATGGTTTAGTGGGAAATATTGGTGATAGGTGGATGGCTGGATAGGACAAACTTAGAGGTCTTCAAACTTGGTAATTCTGTGGTTCTGTGATATCTGATAACCTCAAGTTTGTGAGAGAATGCACTGTGACAGAGACAACATCAGCAGTTGTCAGGCAGGAACATGATCATTTGTTAGGAATAGGAACCTACATGAAAGAGCTTCAAATGTGCTTACTTACTGGTAGTCTCATTGCTTGTCCATCTTACCAGACTGTCTTAGGGTATCCAGCTAGAAAATGAGCTCAGCACAAGTCTTTCCTTAACTGTGCCTTTTCAGAGGTTTGTTCACATGCTCTAAAGGTTGGGCTGTGCAATTGCAGCTGTGTGTGTATTGCACAAAGGAAGAAATATCTCCGGACTGAAGAGAGGGTGCAGCCCCTGAGCATGAAGTCTTAATGGCACTTTGCATGGGGTTAGCCTCCTCCCTGTGACACAGCCTGGTGAGAGGGCCAGCCAGCTGAGCACACAGACTGCCCCTTTCACAAGGTCAGTCCCTTTCTGCTGTTATCTTGGGCAATCATCTCAACCTGAAGTGGATTTTTCACTATTTGCTTCTAAATATCACTTTTTCAAATCCGCAGAGAACAACTGGGATCCCAACCAAAGTGGTACACTGCTTTTCTCTGGCATCTATTTTTCCCAATTGTTTCCAGTTAACCAGGGGCTCGTCTGTTCAGTAACTTCCACCTTTTATGTCCTTCTACCTTTCCAAAATAACATACTGAACCACTGTAACAGAGACATGTGATGTAAACTATTAAATTTTCAACGATTCACACAATTTGCTAAAGTAAAGACCAAATTCAGAGCTATTCTGAGAGCATGAGATAAAGATAACCTTCAGGGCTGCAGCATTCAAAACCACAGGAAAGCTCCTAGTAACGTGAGATGGAGAACAGTGTACAATTTTCAGTGAACAGACACATAATGCACTTGAGCACTTAAGAGTCATTAGAAACATATTTAATAGCTTTTACAACTGCTATTATTTGATGAGTGGCAGCTTTGCTCACTCTACAGCTGTATGATCAATATACTGTGTCACAAAAAATACAGGTTATGTCTTAATCTACACTTTAAAACATGAGATTAAAAAGAAGAAAACATTTTCAGCTTGCTTGTAAAACTTTTCAATTGAAAGCCTTTTCAATTTTAAGCTATTTATCCCAAAGAAAACCTAAATAACAGGTACTAGAAAACAGCAGCACACAGAGGGCAATTTGACTCTTCAAGTTAATGTTTATTTTGCTAATTTTTGATGCAAAAATATATGATTTTCTTAGCAGGGTTAGGAAGTAATACTAAGATCATATAATAGAATCACAGAATATAATCACAGAATGATTTAGGCTGAAAGGGACCTTTGTTTTCATTTTAGTTGCTGTGTGCCTCTTTAATAAAAAGTACGGTGGTAAAAACGTATCACATTTCCTTCCACATTTCTCTTTTCCCACCTTCACTTTGCTTTTGTATATACATATAGCTGTAAATGTAGGGTAGAGAGTGCATAAAGGGGAAGTAGAGGAGTTAAAATTTTGTGGTCTGTAAGCAAAACAGCATTGATTGAACAACTTCTGAGTGGGACACCCTTGCACAGATACTACTGGATCTGCAAAGGGTAATGTAGGAGATAACCAAAACCAAAATATTCCTGATTAGGTTGCTTCAGTGATTTCAAGACTTCCAAGTAAACTTGGTGAAGTGCTGTGTCCAACTCAGCTAAAGTAGTTTGTAGCAGTTCAGTATCTCTTTTTTGAACAAAAAGCACGCTTTGGAGTCGTCTTTGGAGTGGGTGGAGTTGCACAGAGCCTTTTCTTGGGCATACCTTTGCACAAGGTGAAGTGGCCAAAAGCTGCAGTCACACAGTGCAGATGCTTTCATCTGATGGGAGAGATGTAGAGCTCTGTCCCTAAGAGAGCACAGAAAGCTCCTTACTCATTTCTTTAGGGACATCTCTGAAACACCTTCAAGCACAGTCTCTCTGAAACCACACATCAAAAAAGGGGGGTGACCATTTCTCTCACATTTAATTTACTTCGCCCAGTGTACATTCCTCCACTGCCTGAAGTTTTATGTGTACAGAGACTCTCCAGGGCTGGAGGAGGATGCCAGCCTTCCTTCCACTGCAAAGATGCCTCATGCAGGATTAAAGTACAACCTTGGCTCTGTGGGACAGATTGTGCTGCCAGCTTTAGACATAAACAAACTAGAATAAAACAGAGCCAAGAAATAGGTCTTGCAACAGTTTGCCCTGAAGCACTGATCTAAACAGCTCAAGCTACAGTGCCCAAAACATCAGTAGGGTCACAGACCATAAAAAGGGATGTTAACTGCAGGTGTCTTAGGATAAAGTCATTCCCTAGAGAGAAGACAAAGGATCCAATCCTGCTGCAAGTACAGAGAAATTTGGCAAAGCTTAAAAGAGATTTAAGACTGCACTTCTGTTTACAGATCCTCCTGCCTTACTTTTTTTTCCTGGACATTATTGGCCAAATTACAATCTAAGAATTATTTTTCTTTCCCAGGCAGTAAGGTAGAGCCACCTTGGTAGTACTAAAGCTACAATCTCCCCTGCATAACACTACTCTGCTCATTTCACTCATGAAGACAAAGCCTTCTTTGAGAGTAGAAAATAAGCCAGAATAAAGGGCATGTTTCTCCTCTAGTCTGAGCATAAATTATCAACCTCTACCCAATATTTAGATTCTATGATTAATAAATAAAACAGTAAGTACAAGGTGCTACTGATTGAAATAGTTTCCCGTTTCCGTCTCGTAGTTCCCACGAAAAAAAAATGACACTTCAAAAATGAAAAGAAGGAAAAGAGCTTCTCAGAAATAATAGCTTGTTCACAGGTGACAGAACAGCTCTTCCTAAGCCTGTACTCAGCCTGAAATTGTGCTGTGGTTTAGAAAGATAAATCCAGCAGCTGATTAACAGACGCTGCTCTCATCCTGAATTGCTCAGAAGCTCTGTGAAGGTCATATTAACACCACATGAGAGGTTCTAATCAGGGGTATAACAGCAAATAGAGATTAGTTTCTAATTAATGTAAAATTAAGTGGTCATCAGGGATGCTAATTTAAGCCTCTTGAAAAACAATTTCAATCTCTCACTTTCTGTTGTTCATCTATTAAAAAACAGAGTCACTAAAGAGTGAATGTTGTCCCTAACGTGGGTGGTGAGAAAGGTCATAACTTTGGGCACCAAGAATACCTTACCGAGTTAAAAAATATGACTTAAGTCAGAGATCTCAAGGACTCAAAAGACAAGGTGTCTACTTCAAGAAAAAGACTTGAAAAAATAGCTCAAACTTCCTCTGTATGTTGTTCTTGTTTTCCTGTGCACAATCAGGCACAAAAACATAGCTATCTAGAAAATTTGGACTGTATGAAACTAAGCTTACAACATAAATGTTTGCATGCTTCACTTTCAGTATTTTTAGCATAAGAAAATATTTGCACTCACCTGCAAAGGGTTTTTCAGTCTGTGTAGATTCCATCCCAATGATGCATAGTGTTCTCCAAATGCAAACAGTCTCAACGTAAGGTTGCAAGAAGTATCACAAAGTTCAAAAAGGTGTATTCCATGGGGAAAATCATGTAAAAATTAGTCTAACCTACAATTCAGAGCTGGACTCTTGGAACACTGACATGGCAATTAGAAATTGTATTTATTAAATATTTTCTGATAAAGACATAGAATCCCAGAATGGCCTGGGTTGAAAAGGACCACAATGACCATCTGGTTCCAACCCCCTGCTATGTGCAGGGCCAACCAACAGACCAGGCTGCTCAGAGTCACATCCAGCCTGGCCTTGAATGCCTGCAGGGATGGGGCATCCACAACCTCCTTGGGCAACCTGTTCCATTGCTACGGGCACTGTGAGCACGGACAGTCTCACCTCTCTATGAACACGAGGTGAGAAAAAAAGACCCCTGAAGAAACAGGGCACTGCAGGCGGGAGGCTGCCCAAGGAGGTTGTGGGTTTTTTATTTTAAAATCATGGTGTGTAAAGATATACCAAACGTATATACAAGTACTATTATATTTATTCTTCTCATCACTGTCTCCAAACTACTACAGATCCCAAAAGCTTATATTATCATTTTATAATTGTTTCTCTCAGCACGATTGAAGCTGTAGATGCAGGTTAAAAGAGAAATTCTCACATAGCTGTAAGATTTTGTCAGTTCATTTTTAGCATTATGAGGTGAAATTAATTTTTCAAAATGACAGCAGGAAAGCAGAGCCATTTACATCTGCAAAATATTACTCCAAATTCTTTTCAAACCTGCAGCTAGCACAGTGACTTACCAGCTGACCTACTGGAGGCATTGCTCTTAACCCAGCGTCAAACGAAATGGTCACAAAGCATATCAAAGTGGTTTTGAAGATGATCTCAAAGCAGACAGACTTACTCTTTCCAAGTAAATACACTGGAGACTGAATTACCACAGATCTCTAAACACGGAAGCATGACAAGATTGTACTCAACTCTCCAGAATATATTTTTTTGGCCCTAAATTAACCCAAATCAGTCTTTTAAATATTGAGCCTTATACTGCATTTTCATATAATAAATATTGATTACAAACTCCCAGGCAGAATGTTAAAAGTTCTTGTTTCCATAGCTGCAGGACACCAATTAGTGTAGGAAAGAAATGCAGTTGACGTCGTTACTAACAAGGAAAATATGATGCAGATTAGCATCTATTTCATGCTCTAGAAAACTCACATCCTTCAACAACCTGTAATGATTGTTCTTTTCTGCCATCTAAAATGTCTCTTGTGACAAAGTCTGATATTATTTTAACTTCAGAGCTGTTGTAAACTAAGGTCAGTTAAGACTATTTTACACTTGACAACTTCTGGAGAATATATTAGAGCCATGGTTTCTTCATGCTCCACATCAAGCCTCTGTACTGAGCAGGGTGAGAGCTTAGTATCTGACCAAATAAAAAAGCTCTACTCGTTACTGCTTGCAAGCATGACAACAGTTAAATGTATCTCCATAACAACAGACTCTATAGCAACTCTGAATTTCCATTTCAGTTGTGAGGCCGACCAAGTAATCTAGATGTATATTGCAGCATTTGGCTTTGCCTCCACAAAACTGAATTTAAAAAAAATATCAAACCAACAACCCACAAAACAAACCAACCAAACAAACCAGAGTACTCGTCTCCTGTGCACTTGCTGGTGTGCAGAGAGACAACCAGGGTTTTTCAGATACACTTCAGGAAGAGGCTTTGGGTTGTCGGTCACCTACAAGGTTACAGTACTTCTCATGGGAGCAGAAGAAGGTGGAAAATTTATAAACAGACTTGAGGAGAGAGAGAAATAGGACAGGTCTTCTGTGAAGGCTGAGTTCCAAATCACAGAGGCCATAGACAAACACTTAATTTTTACCAGCAGAAGAGAATGCATCAATTATTATTTCCAGCTGTCATCTCTGTAGTCTCCTGACAGAAATGCAGAGGGAAAACATGACGTGCTTTTCTTCTCAGACTCTGAAGAAACCGCGTTCCCGTGTGCGACAGTAATATGGCTCAGATGATGGTCTCTGAACTACAATTCCACATTATGAACACCTGTTCGTTGGTATGTTAGTCTTGGAATTTATGAGTGCAATGGAGCAGAAATACCATTTATTAGCTTAATCACCTAATAATAGTAATTTGTATAAAAATAGCTCATTATATTCCATAAACTAGATTCAAAATGCTCTCTTAACCAAACATTTCCATGTTTTCAAATGAGATGCATGGTTTAAATGTTCAAAATTTATTTTAGTTCACATTTTAAGTTCAGCAATTCATAAAATGCAGATAAAGATACGAAGCCAGATTGTGCTAGGACATGAAATGGAAAATACATTTCAAATGTTAGTAGGCACCGAGTCCAGGGCATTATACTAGAGCTGACATGGAGTTAAACCTTTCTGAAGCCTACAGCATAAACGTAACGTCCTCAGCATATCACGTGCTAAACAATTCACGAGTGAACAAATAGGTCTGTTTCATTAGGAGATTCAAAACTGGATGTCAAAGGGAAAACCAATGTAAATACAATCTGGTTCTGATTATTCTATTCAGCAATATAGTAACAGACTTCTACAAAACCACATAACTGAGAGAAGAAAGTTGGATTGATTTCCTTCTGTTTATTAGCTGTTCACAATTCACAAATAATGAAGATATTTGAATTTGAACAGTCTAAATCATTCCATTTTCCAGAGCCTTCTATCACTGCACAGTCTTCATTTTTCATATTATTTGGTTCTCCGGGTTTCCAGTTGCTGTAAGTTAAAGGCCCACCACTCACGTACATGAATCTGCCCTCAGTTTGTGCATCAGATATCCCAATATAAGCTTGTGTTGAAGGGCTAACTAAGTCTTTTAAAGCTGTATTCTCAGCCTCATTCCTTGGAGAGGCAAGCACACCTCCAGCTTTTGCACAAAGGGATTTTCCCTTTTCAAAATTATCTTTCTTTCCAGTTGAGACAAACATTTTTTTAGCAACATTCACGACGTCCTTTAAAATCATGGCTAGAAGAAAAAGCAAACACCATGTTGAATTACACCATAAATTGAAGATTCTAAAGTAATTTATCCATAATATCTCAATTATTACTGTTTTAGTACAAGCAGACTACTTGTAATAGTAGGCAGAAACCAGCAGAAATCAAACAAAATTAACACCTGGCTATACCAAATCCACATTTTAATAAAACAGGACTTTCACAAGGCTTGGATAACAAGTAATTTTTAACATATATCTTTTTGTTCCCATATTATTTTTTATTTTTATTTTTTATTTTTAATATATATATATTTTTTTTTATTATATTTTTTTTTGTTTGGATCTTATTACTGCTCTTGAATCAAGACCTGAAGGAACTTGCTCCCTAAATCAAATCATACGCAGGACAAAAAAAAAGCTTGTCAGGTCTCAATGCAAAAATCAGAGACTAATTAAAATTCATGCAGAGGAACTGAGCTGCCATTAGGAAATCTTTCATACCTAAAGCTAAGAGACTGTAATGAAATTCAGAGTTTCAAACCAGGGAGCGCAAACAAGAAATAAAGGGACAGCTTTAGTGAGTCTGGGAAATTGAATATTTGCCTTGAAAACAATGATCTTAGGAGAAATATACATATCTATAGTTCACATGCCTGCCAGGTTTTCATGAAACAAACAAAAAAGCCCCAATGTAAAGTGAGCCTCTTGTTCATTTAATAGATAAGACTGGGCTTGGAACAACCCTTTTGAAATGCATTTGCTTTCTTTGACAGACATTTATTTTACCTTACTGTCTTCAACAGGTATCCAGGATTAGTGTCAAGGGAGTCTACCATCTTATAATAATTCTAAGGAAACTCCAAAAAGAAAATTGATATGATTGTATCTTACCTTTTTTGTACCTGTTTAAATCATCTTCCAATACCCGTATTTTCGCTTTCAAAGCAGTTATTTGTCGTTGCAGGTCATCAGTTACAACAACTAAGAATTAAGGGTATTACTTAGTAATTTATCTTAAAAATAACTACACCACTGCTGTCTTTCATCTGATGTGAATCTGTGTGAGAGACATTTGGTTTCCAGAGCAGAAACCATAGGGCACCATTGCAGAATCACTCTCTGGGAAATTGTGCCAGTGAGAGAGCCACATTTCTAACTCAGATGAATATTTGGGTGGGCTTTGAATTCTCAGAGCTGACAAGCTCATCAATTCATCTGGAAAAGCCCAGATCTCAAAGGTAAAACACAAATGTAAGCATTTTAAATGAATTAAAGAGGAAAATAAATGAACAGACAAAGAATTAAAGGGAAATGCCTTTGTGATCTGAGTGAAAGGATTTGTAATTTTAGACACAAACAACAAAGAACTAGTGACTCCAGACACTTTTTTTCCCAAGTTATGCTGGGCAACTCATCCCCTAAGTAACAGGCGTTTTATTTGTTTGCTCATTACACTTCTGGAAGTCACACCTTCACACCTTTCTTCAAATGACATAATAAGAACGCTAGACATGATAACAAATATTTTAAAGATAATACACTAACAGGTTGAAAAATAGATTATAGAAACACGAGAGCTTTGCTACTTACTTCCACGTTCTCCTTTTTGACCTTTTTCTCCTTGTGGTCCCACCTCTCCTTTTAATCCTGGAGGTCCTGCTTTTCCAGGCAAACCCTGCAGACCTCTCAATCCTTCCCCTAGAGTTTGATTTGAGAGAAAATAGTTCTAATGTTTTCTGAGAGTGTTCTCCCACCATGTTCCCTTAGTGTTTGGAGAGAGTCCTGAACTGAGAAACAGTTTAACAACTAGCAACTGTGTGCAGAAGACATAAACACCAAAGACTCTCTTAAGAAGATGTTTGCAAACCCAGCTGAGGATAGGAGGTAAAGAGATGAATTCACTCAGAAGAAAGGGATGAAATTGGTAAGTGAAGGGAAAATAGATAACGTTGGTGGAGCTATCTGTATTTCTGCTTTGAGAAAGCTTTTCAACAACAAAACAAAGTCCCTGCATTTATACCGATCAGAAAAGGAGATAATTCACAGCATCAGACGACTTCTTGTTTACCCATGATTTCCTAATACTCACTCATCATTTTAAGTTTCCTGTGATGCACTGTAAGGTTACCCTGAACTTCATGAATGATGAACTTCTTTTGAGAAATACTCAGTATTTGAGTTTTTTACATGAAACACAACATATCCTCAAATTCTATGTGAATACTAATTGTAGAAACAATTGCTGAAAAAAATAAAAATAAAAAACACCCCACTCAGTAAATTCATTTTATCTCAAAAGAATAATAATTGGTAATATACATTTTGAACAGCAAAGAACCAAGAAATAGAGCATGGCCAGAAATCCTAACTCAGTAGAAAGGAGAGGAATGAGACACCTAACAAAAATATCCTCAAGGTGTTACAATACTATATTAACTTCCAATGGTCGATATCATTTCATTTTGCCATTGCTGAAATCTTCCAACCACTCATTGTGTCAAAAACCACCCCTACTTCCTTCCACCTGTCAAAATATTCATTTGCTAGGAACTGCATTACTTGGATGAAAAATCACTGTGACACAAAATTCATTATTATATCTATTTATGAAAATGAAATTCCAATGTAATAAACACGTTGTTATTGCAGAGATACACATGCTCTAAAATCAGAAAGCCGTTACATGTAATCCAACCTTATGTTATTTAGAAAATTAGGTAAAATGTAATAAAGGTCAAGCATACCTCTGAAGTGGTTATTTAATCAGGCAGTGCTGGCTTTACATATTTCAGCCACGAAACAACAGAGAGCATACTGAGGATACGTGATACTGAAAATGTCTATACTGAACATTTGTATACTCCAGATAAATTTTACATCTTATGTCATATCACTGAATCATTGTATCGGATGAGACCTTAAAGATCATCCAGTTCCAACTCCCTACTGCAGACAGGGTTGCCACCCATTACATCAGGAAGCCCAGAGCTCCATTCAACCCAGGCCTGAACGCCTCTGGGGATGGAGCATCCACAGCTTCTCTGGGCAACTTGAATATTTAAATACATATCAAGCTATATTCATACTGATAGGAATTTGCTCGGATATTGAAAAGTAATTAACTAACTCCAGGAGGAGTACTATACACATGACAAGATGATATAAAGCTAGGATGAGTGATTGGCACACTAGAAGGCTGTCCGGATATTCAGCAATACCTGGACAGACTGGAGAGTTGGATGGAAAGGAACCTTATGGGGTTCCACAAGGGCGAGTGCAGAATCCTACACTGGGGAAGGAATAACTGCATGTCAGTGCAAGTTAGGGGCTGACCTGCTGGAAATTAACTCTGAGTATAAGGATCTGGGTGTCCTGATGGACAGCAGGTTGGCTGTGAGCCAACAGTGTGCCTCTGTGGCCAGAAAGGCCAATGGTATATCCTAGGGTGAAATAAAAAGAGTGGGACAAGCGGGTCAAAGGAGATAATCCTCACTATCTACACTACCCTAGTGAGACCAGATTTGGAGTACTGTGTTCAGCTCTGGCATCCCTAGTTCAAAAAAAGTCAGGGATCTCCTAGAAAGAGTCCAGTGGAAGACCACAAAGATGATTAGGGGCCTGGAGCATCTCATATGAGGAAAGACTGAGCAACCTGGGACTGTTCAGCTGGCGGTAGAGGAAACTGAGAGAGGATCTTATCAAAGCTTATAAATAGATAAGGTGTGGGAGTCAAGTGGGGGTAGGATCTTTTCAGTGATGCCCAGTGACAGAACAAGAAATTCCATATGAATATGAGGAAAAACATTCTTACAGCATAGGATGTAGTAAGAAGGTATACAGTTCTGTATGTACTTATTAAATATTTTCTCAGAAACAATTTTATATCTTGGGAAAGGTGGTAACTCCGTTGTACTGTGTGACAGAAAGCACTTTCTGATCTGTTTGTTTGCAGCAACTGTTTGTCAAATCATGTCTTGAGGGAAATTCAGTTGCTGGGACTTAGTTAATTTGAAGCAATCCAATTATCATCATTAGGTTAGTAGCCAACTTCAGCAAACATGATTTCTGGTTTTGAGAGCTGGCCACTGGAAAGCAGACATAATTTAGTATGATACGTAGGAAACTCTGTAAATGGCTCAGAATACGAATGGTACATTGAGATTAAAATCTCATTTTATCTCCGTTCTATGGGCTGCTGTGAAAATGGGATTTTATATTTGTATGGTTTTTTTTTTTAAATTTATTTATTAAATCCAAGTATCTAGAATAGAATTAAAAATGGAGCAAGTGCTTTATAGACAGCTTTCTGCAAATTTACAGAAACTATAAAAGGTTAATATGGCAGAGAAGAAGTAGAAAAATGGAATAACAGAAAAGGCATAAAATAAGACTAAAGGGATGAAAAGGAGCATCAAAAATACACTACTGATAAATGCTCTGTACCTGGGTCTCCCTTTTCACCTTTGGGACCATCTCTTCCATCTCTGCCTGGTAATCCGTTGACTGCAGGAGCACTACACTGAATGATGGGACATGAATACATTTTCTCTTCAGGTTTATCTGTGGTAAGTGAACTTGTTGCCATCATCAGTGATAGACAAAGCAGCAAAGCACTGAAAGGCTGAAGAATAGTCATTGCTAAGTCCACGGGTCTGTGAGAAATAAAGCAGAGTCACATCACAAATTTATCCATTTACATGATCATTTTAAAGGGTTGTCTAGGAAAAATTTGCCTCCGTTACCCAGGAAATATACTCCAATCTTTGTTCCAAAGGGCAAGAACAGCAGGTAGCGTATAAACCATATAATCCAGCCTCTGATTGTATACTTATGTATGGAAATCAGAAGAAAAACAACGAAGCTTACAAAAATCCAAAAATGTCAAGGTACAAAGAATATATCATCCATTTCACCATGCTGCTAATTTATTTTAATGCATTTTTTCATAGCAAGTTTAAACTTAAATAATTTCTCTTTATGCCAAATGATTCATACAGAATGACAGTTTGCAATGAATCCTAAACTTTCCAGCTATTCAATCTCTGCAGGGACTCTTCTCTCTACAGCTATGAGGATTACTGTACGTTGAAACTAAGAGTGATTAAGATATTTCTTTTGATAATATCTTCAGTACTAGCAAACACTGATAGCTTAAAGGACAAAAATTTCAGGTATGCTTAGATAATCATCATCTGATTGCCTCTCAATTTCTCCTTTCACACCTTGTATATTAATAAAGATACATTACTTTTTCAGTATTATGCCTCAGAGCTGATGTTCTCTTGGATCTCAGAACTGCAATACTTTGCTGCCCTCTCTGAGCAGAACAGTGACAGGCAATAACATCATAAGATAAAGCTCTGCGTTATGTTCTGATGAACTGCACAAAAATAATTATTCTCAATTTTAATATGATGGTCAAATTTGATATAAACATATCCAATATATTTTGTGTCTAACTGAAAACAAAAGCAAAGAAACAAACAACAAAATGAAACTACCACAAACATGATCTGTCAAACCTAAAGGGTAAATAAGTACTAAGTCAACTGCCATTGTTTTCTCTCAGTTCTACTGATCAGCCTAAAGTAGGAAACAAGTTTAAGGAAGTATTGTCTTAAGCATGGATAAGGAGGCACAATCATATCCAGCATGAATTTTGCTAATCACTTTTCATTTTAAGCCTCAGGAAAAATTCCCCATGGAGAACATCCTATTCTGTCTTGATTCATCTGATAAAGTGCAATATAAAATGCACTCGCTAGCTTATTACTGTGAGAACATGATCAGTAGGAAAAGAAAGCAGTTAAAGAAGCACCACTTTTTTGTATACTTCTCTGTAGGCTCACATCCAAATCTGGAGCAACTGCCTATACCAAAACAAAACAAGGGAAATTACTTAGCTAACCAGTAATAATAGAGCTTGAATCCAATTTATTTTTCCTATCCAGCATCACGGACAAAAGACAGCTCTTCTTACCCACCCAAGGGCTTTTTCTGTTGGATATTTATACTTGGCTCATTATTTGGTACCAGGGAAAATACCACTTCTGTCTTTCATGAAGGCAGTATGAAAAAGTTCATAACAATGATCCAACAAAAAAAAATTTAAAAACAAAAGCTCGCAGAGAATACTGTCACTACAAAGTCCCTAACACACAGACTGGTGTTGTTTTTGGCTGCTGGCCTTCTGAAGCTACCACCTGCTTACCTCTAAAGTTTTCCAAGATGAACACTCTTTGTTCTAGGAAAACCAAAGGGTCTCTTTCCCCTCTAAGAAATTGATGGCAGTGTTTCCTGGAAGCTTTATCACTTCAAAAAGACATTAATGACAGTTTATATCAACATTAGTTTGGATTAAAAACAAAACAAAACAAAACAAAAAAAAAGCAAAATATTCCCACTGTATCAGAAAAATCTCAGGGATTTCCTAAAATAGGAAACATAGATTTTGCAATCCATATTTAAATTTAGAGAAGATGGAGATTTCAACATGGAGAGTCACGCCAAGTGTGGGTGCAGTAACACTCTGTGAGTTGCAAGGCTTACACAACTGCAGAATATTTAAGCAGAAGGATCAGAATTAGGCCCTGAAATGAAGCTTCTTTAATACTTCGAAGGTAGCTAGTTCTGGAAGTGATATTGGTACAGCTATTTCAAGAGATATATCTCAGAAAATTCTTGCATTCCTCCATAAAGAGTATATTATGACATGCCTCACCCCATGAAGGTAAAAATCAGGCAAATGATCCTGGAAGAGGCAGCCAGGAGGCAAAACAGTACTAATCATGGAGCTGACAGCTCTGAGTCATCAGCCCTGAAGCCTAAATTTGACAGAAAAGGACAGCCCTTTTGAGTCAAATACTGGGGAAACTGCTCTTCAAAAGTAAATAGTATGTTAGTATAGAGAATACTAAGGGACAGAATGCTGTTAAATGGACAGACACATCCTGCTCAAAGTCATCTTCATCAGCTTACTGTGCACTGCAAGGGCAGCCACTTTCTAAGTGGCATGCTTGAACTTGCAAGGGTTGCAAGGCCTCCATATGGTCAAATACTTATTACAGCAAAAGAGAGTTTTACTCACCAGCACCTTTACCTGCTTAGTGCACAGTGAAAATCTTATCACTTCATTGGCTTTCCTGACAGCCAGTGTGACAGAACGTAGTAGAGAAGAATTGAAACAGAAGATAGCTGGATTTTTATCTGAAGGACCAGCCTGCCAAGAGGAAAAAAAATAAAGTCCTTTAGTTTCCACTAAAGCTGTAATTTTGAGCTTTATTTGGGGTTTTCTGGCTTATCTCTGTCTTGCACAATCCTAGAGATCATCTACTTCAACCTTACCACCCCTATTTACAGGAATTGCGTATGACATTCTGGGAGTAAACCCTTTGCTCTTTGCCTGGCCTTGGATGTATATTGACTTTGTTACAGTACAAATGAAGAACAAAACAGAACAGCCCCCCCACGCACACAGAAAAAAAAAAAAAAAAGAAAAAAAAGAAAAAAAACAACAAAAAAACAGGCTATCTGAAAGGTATTCATTTTGACTGTATTGCTTTTCCCCTTTATTCAGTCAGTGGAATAATCTTCAAATAAAGACTTGGATCCTGCTTGACTGAAGTGGGTGTTTTTCCTGCAATATACTCTGCATTATCCATGCAAAAAAACTGGCCAAGTCAAACATGTACATTTGTGTGTAGATGAGAAAAAGACAACATTGCGTGAAGAAATAAAACATTTAAATAAGTCACCTCTACTTCTCTTCCTGTAAAGACTGTGACACAGTGAGCAGGCCAAAATTCTCAATAGAGCCTGCATGGAAATTAGAGTAATAGGAATATCACACAGAATCACAGAATCACCCGGGTTGGAAGGGACCCCAAGGATCATGTAGTTCCAACCCCCCTGCCTAGCAGGGCCACCAACATACATATTCAGATCAGGTTGCCCAGGACCCCGTCCAACCTGGCCTTAAACACGTCCAAGGACGGGGAATAGTTTGTCTTTGTGTATATATTGCCAAGGATAGCTCTGAAATAAGAGTAGTATAAAATGTTGTTCTGAGGAATAGATGGCTCTAGCAACTCTGCTTGTGGAAAACTTCCTTACCCAGAGGAAGCTCTGATAGACATCTCCAGCTGAAAATATCAATTCAAACTCTTTCAGCCATGATTTGATAAAAACATTTGAAAGCCAACACCATGAAGATTTGGAATTAGAGGTCTAGTTCCTTAAATAAGAAGCTGGAAATTCCATATCAATTGGCTATCTTGACTAAGAACTAGAATGTGCTATCCATATGCTGTCAACGCATGGCTTCCAGAGCTTGTACTGTCACCTTGTAATCCACAGAAACTTCTGGTTTATTTTTCCCCCATTGAACTTCTCTGAATGTTTCCTGCCTGCAAAAGAGAAAGTATGAATTAGACAGTGTTCTCAGCGATTATCCTACTCCTAGTATTCACCTAGTACAGCTCAGAACACTAAACATATCATGTGAAGCATCTTGTAGAGATGTATTTATCACACAGAAATTTTACAAAGCAGAAGCACAACAATACATTTATCCAAGCCTTCAGGATTATTATAAATTCCTGAGTCAAATGACATGTAAAAATCATGAGGGCAGGTGGTTCAGTATTCAAAATTATTAGAAGGTTTTCTTCACTGGATTTCTCATTTCATTTTTTTTCCTCCTCATTTCTATAAAGCCGTCCCTTCTTCTAGAAATATTTAGTTTCAGTACTGAGTTGTTCTCTGCTTAGATGCTCAAATATAATTTCTTCCTGCATGTCATTTGGTTGTAGGAACTGTCTTATGTCTGTCTGCTCTTTGCCATAAAGTGCAGCTCTTCAAATTTTCTTGGAGAAGCAAGCAGCCCAGCATGTGAGAAAACCTGGCTTTTGAAGCCTCAAAGTTCCCTTTGGAGCCATCGGTTTCGAGTCCTCTTCGCCAGCAGCAACAGTATAAGGCAATAACAGAAGTGGGAGCTACATCCAATTATTTTCATCACAGCATAGCAGAGTGACAGCTTCTAGAGGTTTGCAAAGGACTGTATGGCTAAAGCAGTGGATAATGCACAGCTAGCTCATCGATTCACTTTGATGTCAGACCAACAGTGTGCTCTTATCTCCAAACCAGGAGCTTACAAAGTATTTCAAACCTTTCACTGAGGCAATCAGAGGTAGGATTAAAGAGTTCTGAAGAACAAGACCCTAGGAATAACCTTATTTCAGAAAAAAATCTGAGTCCAGGCATTATGGAGCACAATTCTTAATAGGTGCTCATACAGTGAGTATAATTAGAACCCTTTCAAAAAATCTGAAGTGGAAGCTGTTCTGTTCTTCTGAATTAATAGTGATTTATCCCTTGCCTGTGTAACCTCCTATGCATCTGTACTTCTGCACAGTAAGAAGGATGGAGTTCTCTTTATTTTCAGTTGTCAGCCAGGCACAAAGACTACATGGATAGTTGTTTCTGGTGCTGGGTTGCTACCTTGAGGCAATCCTCACCAATGATAAAATCTTAGGATTTCCTGTACTCACTGTCCACATAAAGAATAATTTAAACTTGTCCATTACTTGTGAAAGAGGTCAAAATTTCTACAGTAGAACATGCTAGCAAGAATACCATAGTAAAAAAGAAGGTATAGGAATAATATTGTAATATTGTAATTATTATTCGTCTCAGCAGTTATTGTAGAAGTTAGTACAAGCATCAGAAAGTATAAAACTCCGAGTTTATGTTACTGAAGTATGTTTATAAGAGACCTAAACAAGCACATCCCAGCAAATTTTCAGTGGGTGTTAATAATCAGATAGATGATAAGCTAGGTACAAATACTACCTTCTCCTCTCTTAAACTTTAAATGATTGCACTTTAGTCTGGAACTACACTTACAACCAAAAAATATTCCTGATTCTTATTACAGTCTCAAAAGAGATACTGATTTATGGTTTGGAGTTCGTGAAACTGAGACTGATGTAGGAGATGAAAGAGAGTGAGATGGATCTGAAGCAAACCAGACCAAAAAACAAAAGAAAACAAAACACACGTTTTCTTAACTGAGAAGAAGTGAAGTTTGGGTTTGCTTGAGATTTCAAACAGAGTTCACAATTCACAGAGAGTTTCCTCATTTTAGGAACAGACTGCCACGAACACATATAACAAGTTCCTCCATCTCCTTGAAAATGAGTAGGTTGAGCTAACAGACGTGTAAGCTTTAAGAACATGAGATGCTGGAGGAAAATAACATCTCATAAAACATCGCGTCTGATTTCCAGATTTTCACTTCAGCTACAAAAGATGCAGAATGGCACCTTTTCCAAAATAGGATGAGTTGTTCGTGTCTTCCAATTGACGAGTCAGTAAAGAATTCTAGAGGGCTTTCTTCATATTGCAAGAAAAAATTGTCAAAAACAGGCCCCTCCAATAAACAAGAGAGGCTCAGATGCTGCTGATGTTTCAGAAGCTATAAATACATTTCACTTTTCAATTTAAGTGCATATTGAAAAAGATTTTGTGACGATTAAGAAGATGAGAATCCAGATAAGATTATACAAGGTAGAGTCAGGTTGTACTTAAAATTCTTTAATATCTACAAATAATATATCTTAATGTATTTAATAATATATCTTTAATATCTTGCAAAGCATGGGATCGTTAGCCACTAAGGTTGTGGGACCAATCAAATCCCTACATTTTTAATGTTTCATCAGGATCTTCTTTTTCTGTGTCTTAATGATTCTAGACAGGATTCAAAGTAATTAGCAGGCTTTTGAGGGCAAAACAAAAGCAGCTAACAGCTGAACTGAAAGCACAGTTGATAATGGATTATGTGGCTTGGAAGTGACCTCTGGTGGATGCTAGGTGGTCAGTAGGTGTATGTACTTACCAGAATAGCTTATTCACTTAACTACATTAAATCCACTGAGGTGAATATGACCTAATATTATGACATAATCAAAGAAACTTTCCAACTGAAATAGAACTATTCAATGCAAAAAATGGGAAGCCAATGCTAGGACAGTAAAGATATTCATCACAAACTTTAGAAACCTCTGTAACAAAAGGGATTATTGACTCGACACACATTATCACTATACCTTTAATAAAGTGAAGCAAAGGCAACCTTTCAGATGATCTAAAAATCAAGAGAAATGTTAAAGGAAACAGAATGATCCTTTGAGAGCATGTCTCGAAAGCATTACTTTAAGAAACATGAGATTTTCACATTAGTGTGAGGTGGGGGAATCTGCTGCTTTCAGCACGCACAAGTTGCAAATAACAGCCTCTGTACTAAATTGTAAGATTTTTATACAGATGTATTAAAATACTGAATATCCCTCAAGACCCCATCCATTCCCAACTAAGTATTGTTGAAGAGAACTGTAAGCTTTGGAATTCCTTTGATACCATGTCCTGAAGAGTCTCACAGGTGCTATTTCAGGGCCTGTATTTGCAGAGTGCCTACATGTTCTGAGAGATCATGAACTTTGTGCAGGTCCATGTAAGACTGAAAACCCCCTCTTGGTGATTAGAATGACTTCCTCTTCTTACTGTTCCTCCATTTCCACCAGGAGTTGGAACCCCAAGAGCTTCTCTCATAGTTCTAACAGTGGATACAGAAGAAGGTTTGCTGTACAGAAATAACAAACTGAAATTGTTCCCAAGGAAAACCAGTCTTTCTTGGCAACAGTTGTCTTGGAAACAAAGTCTCCTAGCAGAGCATCATGGCCACTGATCCACGGAAAGCAATCCATGTGTCATTTTTCTCAGGGCCAGGGAAAATGGCTGATAGCCCCCCACCATTTGGCTTTTCCCTCAGCTCAAGTTGTGAGAGAACTACCAAGAGCCACAGAAATTAACTGAAATTCTGTCTCTTTGCTATGGATCCAGGGCGTATTAATAATATTAACATGTTAATAATATCAACAGGCAGCAGTATTCTACCACACAGGGATTTTTTATTTTTTATTTTTGCCTTTTTTATTATTTTTTTTTATTTTTGCCTTCCTTCCTTTGGGAAGGAATGGCTTAGCTTTTCACTAGGAGAGGAAAATTGCACTGGAAAATCACATTCAAATACAAGACAGCCATGATAGCACTAAGCAAAGTATGGAGAGAAACAGCAGAACACATTTCTGTATAAACTCTTTAGAAATTGATGTGAAAGCTTTGAAGAGTTGCATAACTTTGGATTTCACACCTTCCACAGAGAGTGGCACAGGCACTGATCTGTGCTCAGCCAAAGATGGATGCACGCATCAGATCTACACAAGGAATTTGACCTGCAAGTTCTTGACAGTGCATTCATGCTCACCTCTGCCCAGCTGTAACCACTTGATTGCTTTCTGCTCAAGAGTCATTACTGCGAGTTTATATCACTCTAGGACAAAAGACATGCAATATTAAGCACAGCTCTTTCATCTGCACAGCATATATTTAGCACTCATTGATTAAACAAGCAAAGGGTTGAGCAGTGAGCAAAAACTTCAACTACCACAATTTGAAACCCATCCATTAAAAGAATCAGGAGAACTACCTGGGTCCATTCAGGTTTCAAAGGTCCACCACAAGGGTAAAGATGAACAGGGCTGCAACAGGACCCACAGGTCCAGGATTAGCAGCTGTTCCAGCCATGTCTCACAAACTGATCTGAAAAATACAGTCCTATTCTTTCCATAAAAACATTTTGTTCTGGAACACTTCTCACAGTTCATTCTAATTCTTTGATATGAACTAAGATTATCTATGCATGAAATTATTCAGTCATGAATATTTGGACACACACTTTCATACAGGCGGAATGAGCAATAATCTATTAGATGGTACCACAGCCATTGCATGAACTAATATTTGCAGAAGGAGATTTGAAGCAGAATAACTTTTAAAATCAGCTTACAACTTTTTTTTCCATTACCTGCACAGTAAACATTCTAGGAGACTGTTGGGCAGGTGGACTCCCAGAGACTTTCAAGGAGAGGGGGAAAAAAAGCACCAGCAGTAATAAATCACACAGCTTGCAACTGCATAGTAAATACCTGCAGCTATGTGAAATTCCACTTCTAACCTAAACTAGTAAACAACTTGGAAAAAAGTAAGCACAGGCATAGAAAATACCAACTGACTACAAATCAGCTGCAAACACATTAAAGGCCTATATTTGTTCAAATACATTATTCATAATGAATAATTTGAGCGTTAGTTGTATGCAATTTATGTTGCATAAACTTAAGTAAATACTTGTAACCAAAAGCTGATTTAAGAATTAATGAGCAATCTCTAAATAAAATTTTACTACTAAATAAATCTTTTTCTGAGTTGCAAAGCCATATGTTTCCTTCAGCATAAATTCCAACATTTCTATTAGCAGCTAAGCCTTATAACACCGAGATAATGACACTCACTGCCTTTTGAAGCTCTTGCTAAGCAGAAGAAGAAACAATTGCTTTTGAGGAGTTCTTAAAGTAATTAAGGTTCAATAGTGATATGACCTCATTGTAGCTTTGCTCTAGGCACTGAAATTTCTAATCTAGAATCAATATTTACACACTTTTTAGTAAACAAATAAAGAGGAGAAACATATGTTTTCCATCTGCCGAAGCATGTCCACTGACCACTGCTGTGTCACTTTGCATACAGACTTTAGAAATGAATATCTCGTATTAAGAGGTATTGCAGTGTAGTGTAGCACATCTGCACAGTCTGGATTGATATAGCACACTGTGCTTTTTAGTGACAATAAGCAATTGGGAAATTCACATTTCACATGCCTTTTAGTAAGATGTCTTAAAAATTTTTCACTCGCACCATGACAGGACTGTGTCATTTTCTGTAAAAATTCAACAAGAAAACAGACAGGTATTATTAGCAGCTAGATGGATGCACAAACAATAAATACAGTCTCACAAAAGACTTTTTTATACACCAGGGATCTCCTTCTCAATCCCTTCCCATAACTGGTTGGCAAACTATCTCCCATGTGGGTACAGGAAAAGCATGATCACAAGTCCATGTAGCTGAGTGGCTGTGCTTGCATCTCAGTCCACAGCTTCTCTGAGCTCAGCACCAGCAACAGGAGAGCAAAGTGCCTAGCCTTGATTTGCACACATTTCATGCTCTTCTGCAGTAACTCTCATCTGAACTTTTAGATTCGGTCAGACACAAACAAGTTGTGCTGAAGCAATATTAAGGGAACGTGATTTATTTAAAGAGTACGTAATACATGATTTTGCAATTTGAATAAAAACAATACAATAAAACAGGAGCTAGCATCACTCTCAATTTTGCGTGGTCTCTTTCAGTGATTTTAAATTGCTTAATATTTACAGAACTTATGGGTAGATTTAAAATATCTGGATTTCCACTCCAAATCTACTTCCATTCCATGCCATTCTATTAACAACTCTTTTAAGATCTTTGGTGTTCTACAATATATTTCATTCTTTATTCTTTAATTTCTTCTATTAGAGTGTTGTGATTGGTTTAGGAACAGACTTATGGCTTGTCATGGCAGATTCCATTTTGTGGATTGAACCTGCTTAGAGAAGCTGTACTCATTTGTTTGAACCACACTCATTGGTTGCTACGTAGCAGATGGGCAGTTATGCAACATGAGATGTTCCTCTGGATCTGACTCTCAAATAAAAGGGTGACACTGTTGAAGTTCTGTCCTTTATAAATACCATACACAGTTTCCCCATGTGATAGTCTACGCCAAAATGTTTATTTAAAAAAAAAAACACAACACCCTCTCTACTATTTGGCTTGCTTATCCCAGCAGCTGAATAACTAGCTTTTGTCATTAGTCCTTGATAGCATTGCTCCTCATTATATATCAAACTTGCTGCATTTCTATAATGTGCATCATAGTCTTTGAAAATTGCTAATGAATCCTAACTAGCCTTAAAAGGCAGTTGCCAAAAATAAGGAAGTTTACAAGATTTTTCAAACCTGGGATTTTAAAACATTAGATTTTTAGAAAGAGAGTGAGCCAAATGTATACCAATGTGATAACAGATGCAAAAATGGGTTTATTTACTATGACAGAGCTCCCAAATTCTCAAGTACTTCTCAGTCATGTCTCATCAAATGAGAGTTTTCTACCTTCAGTATAATACGCATGACTGTCATTCTGTTAGACCTTTCCCTTTATTGTCTGATTAATATTATGTAAGTTGCTCCAAAATGAATGCCTCACATTTGTTTCCATGGAAACTACAACAGATACAAAGAACACAAAAACACTATTTGAGAGCAAATTCTCAGCTACAGAACATTATTTTTTAACACAGCCATCACCATTAGGTTCGTATTTTTGCCCGCAACAAAGAGGAGCCCACAGGCTGTGCTTCTAAAAATCTGCACCAATGGAGATGACCCACGTCACTGTCACCACTGCTAAAATGTGGCACCCACTGTCTCACTGTGCTCACATCCACTGTTTGGTCTCCATCAGCGTTCAGCAAGCATCAGTGAATGTCAGTGGGTGCCACCTTTTCCACATGGAGCAATTCAGTGACAAACCTTTGCTTCATACACACTTCCATGTCAGATGCCATATCGTCAGGCTGCTCCTCTGCTGCCATCTGTCACATGCAACAAAATGTAATGGGACACCAGCAAAAGGGTTCAGCCTCTAATGCTATACTGTCAACATCTGCCTCTGACGTCATGGGCAAAGATAATGAAACAGGAGGCATTACTTTTGAGCAACCCTCTCATACGAGCAGTGGTTTGAATATCTTTAATGCAAAGGGAAGTATGTATTAGTATAGAAAAGGTACTTCTTATGATCTACTAGCACAGCATTGTTTCTGTCAGTAATGGTTACAGTAAATAAGCAATACCTGCACTCCAGAGCATCTTTTCACTGGAGCATTTAAAAGACATTTATCATCTTTCACAAATGCCTGGCACCCCAAAATTTTTACAGATTTCAATGAGAGCTGTGGGTTTCCAGAATTTTAGAAAACACACCTTTTTTTAAAAAAAAAAAAAAGTCTAATTTTAATATATTAGTCTGAATGGCACATCTAAATGCAGAAATTAATCTGAAAAATGCACAATAGATCCCCCAAAACCTTCGTATATACAAGAGAAGCTCTTAAATATGACTACCTTTTTCTGCCAATGTTTTCTAACCAATGCTTAGATAATCATAGTATACTTCACACCTCTTCATACATAACTGTGAAATGACTGTTAAACCATAGATAAAGAAGGTCTCGGGAGGATTTATTGTCATTAATGTCATCCTCCAGTAAGAAAGAATGCTCATTTCCTTTCGTGATTCTCTGCAAAGCAGATGTTGTCTGTTTTTCTAAAAGCGATAAGAAGGGCAGAAGACAAGAAAATTAATTTTCACTGATAACAAAACAAATGATGGAACAAAGTCATGTGGATGACAAACTACAGTATGGAATCCAAGCAGGACTGCTAAGACACTGAATTTGTTACCATGCTGCAGTAAAACCATAATGGGAACATCATTTAAGTAACACAGTTCGAAATGTTATATCTGAAACGCAGACAGTATATTAAGCAACATGCACGTTTATACCTTTGACAAATTACCAAGGAGCAGATAGATCAGAGTCAGAAATTTTAACAGTATCCAACTTTTCACTTATGCTCTTGTCCGTGCTATTTCCCCGAGTAATCAACATGTGAGAGCAAAGCATACAAATTCACAGCTAATTTGCCAATCTACTTAGATGTCAGCTCAGCTAAGTACTGCTGCTCCAAATGAAAAGTTTAAATGGCTTCTAGCTCTGCAAGTTCTTGCAAAGGTGGATGAGTATTAAAGAGGTCCTGGAAGAAGGATCCCTTTGAGATGGTGTATATATTACAGTGTTACTAAGATCTTGGAGAATGACTTCAATAAGATCTTGGAGGAAGCAGATTTAACTCTGAGAAACATTATATCTTGAAGGAATACTCCATCTCTTGTATGCAGTAATCAGCTGTGATTTATGTTACCAGTGCATCACCATAAGCTATGCAATAGCTTGGTTGAGTAGCTCAGTTGTGTACAGAACAAAACCTCCAACCCCTTGGGTATCCACATCACTTGCAAACCAAATCTCTTACTCTGATTAATCTGTTAAGATTTATCTATATGGGGGAAGTAGCCAGTGGAAGCTATTGTACATCTGCTACATCAGCTTCTCTTATGTAAACAAGGACCTTATCTGCATCTCTCCCCCTGAAAACAGAAAGTTCCTATTTTTAAAACATATTTGCTTACCCTATGAGGCGTCTGTCTAAAGTTACTCCTTTTGTCTTTTGTTTCCTTTAAGAGAAGGCTGAACAATGGTGCTCAGTTCTTCTAAAGTCTTCAAATGTGTTTTTCATTCAAAACTGTCATCATTCAAAACATTCATTTAAAGAACTGTCTTTTTTAAAAAGGACCACAAAGCCTGTAGTTTTCCATGATCCAACGAGTAGTTTAATCAAGTTGAATAAGTTGAAGAGATGCAGTACAAATAAAGCAAATCTATACTGTCATTCCAGGGCATTGTAAACACTTACAGATTGCTCTCAAAATCATTAGACATTGATCTTAACAATTAGAAGGAATCTCTAATCTTTTACTACAGATGTAAAACACAAAATTTCTACTTTATGGACCTTAACTGGAATTCCAAACTTGAATAGGTTTAAAACTTTTGGATGAGCGATATAAGTTATAAGATGATAACCTTAAACAAATTCCTACACTTCCCTGAGCAGTATCTTTTCAAGTCTTCCTTTTGGCTTTAATGAGATCATTTTTTTAGGTGGAAAGGAGATATTGCTTTCTGTGCAAATTTTCCCAATCATGCTTTGTAAAATTACCTGATAGGAGGAGGCATAATAACAAAAAGATTTCTGTACTATGGAGTGGATTTCTCCTTTACAGGTAGGATAATTCGGACAGTAGGCAAATCTCATTTTAGACTAAGCAGCTGTTCTGACTTAGATATACTGAAAGCATATTAATTACAATTTCAGCGGAAACTGCCTCTTCTGAAACTTCTCAATAGCAATTGCTACATGTTGCAGTGTGAAATGACAAACTTTACTACCTTACCTAATTTCCGAATGCACTGGACTTATTGGAAAATGTGAAGTGATCATATTCTATTTATAGCAGTGTCATGATGATGAATGAGCATTACCTTAAGGTAAAATAATCACGGTGTGTTAATACTGGCCTTATTAGAGGTATGTCTAGACTTCTGTTTTTATGACTAGCTAAGCTGGAAGGCTACTCTGGCTGGAAAATTGCTACAGTTATACCTTAGTCTCTGTCTTTCTGTAGTATCCTCCTTGACACTTCTGCTCTCAGGAATAGAAGTGCAAAAAAATTCTTTTTGCCTTATATTTGTATAGAGTGGCATTAAATGCTCTTGCCAATGACATTTCTAAGTGACAAAATGTGGAAAGCAAGAGAAGGACTTGACTGTATGTCCTGAAAAGACAATAACAAGAAAAGAATTGTGTGCCAGCATGGCATACTTGTTAAATACCTCATGAGAGGCATTTCTGCCATCCTCTGCAGTCTGCTTATGGTGAGACTATGACAAGTACCTATGCAAAGCCATGGAGAAACTCAATATATTTGGTAGAAAAGTATGTTAGAAGACATCCTAAGAAAACCCCAATAGTCAGAAAGACTAAGGTAGAGTATATAATTGTGGGAGATATTTTTTTGGTGAAGACTAACTAGTGAAGACTTTGTTGAAGACTTATTAGACAGTGATTAGTTTGTGGGCCAGAAAATGTAAGCCTGCCTTACATTGCCACTGCATGCCACTCATGCCACTGCAGCCATGCTGTTGATGAACAAGGCTGCTTGTTTGTGACCAGTGGCTCCTTTCTCTTCCATGATGTCCTTTTCAGCTGCTTGTAACAGATGAGCAATTAAGTCATTGCCAGTGTTAAAAAGGTGAGAAATGGGGGGAAAGTCTTGCATGCTAGAATCAGAGGTTTAAATTTTTCTGCCTAATTTCAGTGAAGATGTACAAGCACAATGATTTAAGGATTAGCCCCAAATAGCATTATTCTCTTATCCTTTCTTCAGAAAAAGAGTTGGATTATATGACCTTTCACAGCATTTAAGCAGCCCTCTCTTCTATACTGCTATTTTTTCATTGGCTTAATACCTTAATAGTATTTTCTAATTAGCAGCTTCATTTCATGAGCACTCAATCTCTCACAACACAACAATTTGCATTAGAGTTACAGCACTTTATTAACTTGGTAGTGGAGAATTTTCAGACATTCCCTAAAGTTAAAATTCAATTTCTTTCTTCCAGCCCCTAGAAACTTCAGGTTTCTGCAGAATTGGACAGGAGTCAGAATGACAATTCTTCCAATAGGTCCAGACAGATTTTAATTTTCATATCAAATAGTATGAGTTTTAGCGTAAGCACTTTATATTATTTTAATAATGAAGAAAAATTCTTCAACTTTAAGCCATTAAGCCATATATCCAGATGAAAAAGATGTACTTTTTTTCCCTAATGTTTTGACTGTGCTTGCTAAGGATGTTGGCTGAGAATTCCCAGATAGTTAATTAACGTCTCCCTCATTACTAGCAACAATTTATACTGAGAAGAGTTCTTATGTCTGCATATTTTCCCTTATTTTGTTCTTTCCTGCTTGTTAGAATTATGGAAAAAGAAAAATTTGACATGCGTATAGATGTTTCCAGTTTTAGTGTAAAATATTGAGCTAAGTCATGGATTATACAGCCCCATTATTTTCCTTGAAGAAAAAAGGCATGAACGGTTCATCAGAATTTTTTTCTGAAACATCTCCACCAGGAACAGACTACATTCACTACGAGATTGGAACAGATTTAGACACAATAACCTAGAATTGAAAGCTCCTTAGAACAATACTTCAAAGGGAAATATCCACTCACTAGTTCTGTGGTGTTTTTGTGTTCCTCTAACCTTTCACGAGTTACCCATAGGAAATCAGAAGATGTTATAAACCTCATAGATAGCTGTGCTCAGTGGTCCTCTTGGTAAATAGAGCTGTATTACACATTGCTTTAAAGAACAATAGTTGAACACAGTTGCAAGCAGGAGAAATTAGAGAAATCAGTTTTTCTGTATCTGGATCCTTTCTTTTCCCCCATAGCCTATTGCTGTTTTTGTCTGGCTATCTGTTCTCACCAGGCCCGCAGACTGGCATGGGTTTGCAGTGCTGGAGCTGTCACCAGGAGCTTCTTTTCATTCCTGAGGCTGCATGCCAGCACTGAATGCAGTTGCACTGCTCAGTCATCTGCTCTGGAAGAGGCAGTGAAAGCCACTGTCAGAGCTGTTGGCTCTCCTCAGCTGCTCATGCTACATAATGTGTCTATACTAAATCAAGATGTCTTGATTACCACTTTTCATCCTGATTTGCTGTTATTTAATACATAGCATGAATACTCGTGGACAGCTCTTAAGTTACTCCTTTAAGTAAGAAGCACTTTTAAAAATTTACATTATGTTTCAAAAATCACTTACATTTTGGAAACCAAATGTGGCAAATGTAGGCTTCATCTCCCTGCCAGAGCCTTGGCACATATGTACTCCCAGATGTATTCCTCCTTGCTCATAGTTAGGTGTCTGCACTGTCCCTTCAAAATGGGGCCTACAGAAATGGGGCAGGTGTCCAAAATGCTTGGAAGCCTTTATTCCTCGAGTGCTAGGTGATGGGCTTGGCGAGGGCTGACAAGCCTGGTAATTATGGGAATATTTCTGTTAAGCCATTAAAACTGCAAAATTCAGCCCCTGTAATTCTGTATCTTTATATCCTGTTTTGCTGTTTGACTCATTAGCTAGAGTGAATGCCCAGTGGCAACTGAGCTCACAGTTGCTCTGAATTCATGGAGTTCATTCAAAGCTGCACTAACATTCAATTTACTAAACTTAGGGCTTTGCAATCAGCAGCCAAGAAACAGACAGGCTGAATTAGTTGAACATACATTTATCTACCCAACTGTGAAAAGAGGTGCACAGATAAGCTGTACTGTGAGAATAACAACAATGTAAACCAAGCCTAGTATTGTAAAACCTCAGTAATAAGAGATTAACATGCTTTCTGTAAAATAGAAGACCAGGAATATGGATTGCTTCATATGTGTTTAACATGGTGTCATATGTTATGCTAAACTCAGCATCATTTTAGAAGACACAGAATAATCTACATAAATACAAACTAAGTCAAAAGGAAATCACCCAATCACAGAATGGCCTGGGTTGAAAAGGACCACAATGACCATCCAGTTCCAACCCCCTGCTATATGTGCAGGGTTGCCAACCAGCAGACCAGGCTGCCCAGAGCCACATCCAGCCTGGCCTGCAGGGATGGGCATCCACAACCTCCTTGGGCAACCTGTTCCAGTGCCTCACCACCTTCTGTGTGAGAAACTTCCTCCTAATATCTAACCTAAACCTCCTCTGTCTCAGTTTAAAACCATTCCCCCTTGTTCTATCACTATCCACCCTTGTAAACAGCTGTTCTCCCTCCTGTTTATATGCTCCCTTCAAATATTGGAAATACATACTAACTTTTCTGAACAGAGTCATTGATAAATTAAATGACAAAATGAAAACTAGAGACAGAGAGAACTTTTGGTTATTTACTCGGTAATTTTTCTTATTTTGCACAAGTCGTAGCAGAGCTAAGTGCAACATCCCATCAGCCTGATAAGCATTTGTTAAAATGATCTCTAATTTCTCCCCAGAACACTTTACTTCGGATACACTTAAATAATTAATCTAAATGAATAATCTAAAAATGGTGAACAGCTATGCTAGAAAAGCAAGGGAATTTCAGCTGATAGCTAATTAACTGATACAGATACAATGTTGTGTAATAGAAACCAAGCATATGTCATTAGCTGACTTCCAGAGTAACGGGTAATAACAGAAATAATGTGCAAATTACTGCAGGCTAATACTTAAACTAATGCAAATACTACATTCAAGACCAATCAAAAGTCTTATAAAAGCAATGCCAATAGCTCCATGGACCATAATGAGTTTGAATCATGCCTCTGTCAGAGTCAATTTGAGTCGTGCTGAACTTAGCAGCAAAACCAAAACCTGAAAATTCAAATGGAAAGGGCTTCTTTTTCCCCGACTACATATTCTTCAAATCACATCTGGAATTTCTAGTGTTGTTTCCATGCCCTCAGCTGTCACTTTACTGTCTACTGTAGGAAACTGGTATCTAATTATAGGCTGCTGTGAAAGATGTTCTACAGATGTGCCCATATGTATATTATAATTTAAGTGTACAATAATCTTTCATTCTTGCAATCACTTAAAGCAGACTTATGCACTACATGATAAAAAACAGTACTTTGCAGATCAACTGAAAAATAAACTAGACTCAAGAATAAACATTAAGTTAATAAATGCACATCTTGATCCATTTTTTTTCTCCTTTAAGGACATCTTCCCCATTCCTTCATTTTAGAATTACTAGACATATATTTGGTTCCTATTTTTGGAAATTGTGAATTGGATTAGAGCTAGCTGATATCATTTAAGAACTGTACCTGAACAGGAGGATGTGAAACCAATGCAATTGTTTATCAGCTCAGTTGCAATGATGTTATCTTGATGCCAAGTACACTACACATTTTCCAATACTATAAAAAGCCTAAATACACGCTAAACATCTACAACAGAATGTAGTTGCACAAATATATGCATACATAAATTCCAGCATTCTTAAAACCGTGTTACTAATTTTTGGTCTTTCAGACACATCCTGTTTAATTATAAATCTTCAAACAGTTGCTCGTGCTTGGATGTTCCTTACTTCACATCCGTACAAAGAGTCAATTTGTAGAATTTTTCCTCCAAGGCATTCACAATTTGCAGTAGCTGCATGCTTAACATTCGATTGCTTATACTTAAATCCTGTCATTTCAGTGCCACAGAGCTATTTTTGCAATCACAACCTTCAGGTAGGCAATGGTTTTTAAGAAAAGTGACTGCTGTATTTGCATCCTCATGTGCATGCTTTAAAATTACCATTCTTGCAATTTTTATACTCTACAATCACAAGTGGAACAGGTTGCCCAAGGAGGTTGTGGATGCCCCATCCCTGGAGGCATTCAAGGCCAGGCTGGATGTGGCTCTGGGCAGCCTGGTGTGCTGGCTGGCGATCCTGAACATAGCAGGGGGTTGAAACCAGATGGTCATTGTGGTGCTTTTCAACCCAGGACATTCTATGATTCTTCTATGAAGTGCCTCCTTGACACATCAAAAACCATACTCAATTATGCTAAAAGTTTCCTGCACTAACAGCATATATTTAGAGCTGCATGTTGTACTACTTTCAGGAAAGGGAAAGAATTAAAAACCACTACTAGTATTCAAAATATTGTATGACTCTACATTTAATATCTAGAAAGCAAATCCTTTAGGAAAACGAAACCTTGTTGTTTTATGTACTGCTTCATTTTTAAAGAATAAAACTAAAAGATATTAACTGGTCACTTAGGCTTGTGAAGGGCTTAGAGAATATGGCCTAGGAGGAGAGACTGGAGGAACTGGGCTGTTTTGACTGGGGAAAAGGAGGCTGAGGGGAGACCTTATTGCTCTCTTCCAATAACTGAAAGGTGCTTACAGCAGAGCGGGGCTGGTCTTTTCTCACTGGTGACAGGTGAAAGGATGAGGGGAAACGGCCTCAAGTTGCACCAGGGCAGGTTTAGATTGGATATCAGGAAAACCTTCTTTACAGAAAGTGTTAAGCACTGGAATAGGCTCCCCAAGGAGGTGGTTAAATCACCATCCCTGGATGTGTTTAAAAACCATTTGGATGTGATGCTCAGGGCCATGATAGTATGGTTAGGCTGTGGTTGGACCTGATGATCTTTAAGGTCTTTTCCAACCTGAGGAATTCTATGGTTCTGTGTTTTGGAGGTTTTTTAATATTAAACCTTCCATTAGAATCTGGCACTTTAAACATACATATCTGCTCTATGGGTTAAGAGACAGCAACATTGGCTTCTCAGTTGTACCATTTTAAAATAAGTAGGACTTGCACCTACCTTTCTTAACATTGTGGTCTCATCAGATGAAAAATAGTGAAGAGTTTTGTGATGACACTGCACAGAAGGAAAAAGTGAGCTGGGCTGACTGCCTTTTCACCTCCTTCAGGTCATCCAGGTCATTCCTTTTTAAAGGTGATTCATTTCCAAAGGCGACAGATTCTCCTTAAAAAGCACTCTCAGTACAATGTACTTCAAAATAGTGGGTTTTTTTTTCCTACTCTCATCTTAAATGAGTTTTTTTTTTGCAAAACATGACATTGCAAAAGACTTGCTGAAGTCTTTCCAACTGATCAGGGGGCTCACTGTTGCCAATGCTAGTGCATCCTCTCAGACTAGGGAGACTTTGAGATCCAGGTGCTCTGTTTGAAAATTACTCTAGGTACTGAAGTCAAGATTGTAAAGAAATCATAAAATTTAGTACAAAACATTTTTTAAAATAAGGGTTAATCTGAATACACTCATACAAACTTAATTTTAAAATAAGAGAGCTTTTTTACTGGAAAATTGTACAAACATCCCTACTCTACCTGAAACAAAAAAGCTGGAAAGTGAAGCAGCAAAAAAAAAAAAAAAAAAAAAAAAAAAAAAGTTATTTGAAAAGAAAATACAGGATTCTTCATAGTCTGAACTGAATAAAGTATAATTTAGATAAAAGTATGCTACTGGGGTGGTGAATTGAAATAAATGAGTTAGATCACCATATGCAGTAGATGAACTAGAGCAATTACTTTGATTACAGTATCTGGGAATCCAGAATACAAAATTCATACATCAGACAAATATTCCTCAAACAAATTTTCATGCAAATTCCTGTTCATCATCTTTCCAGACTTCAGTTATTGGCTTCTTGTTTGTTTTTCACTGCTATCAGACAAGCACATGTGCCAAGTTCTGGTTATCTATGCTGTACTGTAGAGAAAACTAATCACTTATCTTGCATGAAGGAGTGATGAAGCATAGCTTGATTATTAACTTTCACAAGTTGGACTGAGTTTTTTGGGTGACAAAGCTGTTTACCATATGATACAGAGTAAGGTTATACATTCTTGGAAGCTTTAACTCAAATTAATTTAATACCCCTCCAGCAAAAAAAATATAGACCAAATTCAGAAAATACAGGTTTGAAAAACCCATTTTTATTTGCAGTTATTAAAAAAATCATGCCTACAATCTGAAAATTTTGTCAAGGCTGCCAGTAACCAAAAGCTCTGCCTATGCAACGAGCAAAGAAAGTACCACACAAAGAAATTAACAATACAGAAAAAAAAAAGTCCAAAGAAAGTTTGGAGATGAAATCAGGAAATGAGAAAGCTGAGCTTACTCTAACAGGAATTCCCTTGAAATATATATTTTATAAGGAACAAATGCTAATGTCACATGTTAATGTTGGCAGTCCAGTACCCTTTATAAAACTCAAAGAAAAAAATCATTAAATTTCCTACTTCCAGCTGCCAACAGATTTCAGATAAGGATTACAGAACTGTTGCTACTCATCACATGGAAAGGATGCTGTTTCTTAATTCTTTATTTTCCTTTATGACAGACTGTCAAAAGAAAAATAATTACACAGGCCAACTATAAGGGTGTTTTTTCTTCCAGGTAGAGTAAGAGAAAGAGATAAAAGAACACCACCTGCAGAAGTTTCTTTATGGATGTTCATCCTTGCAAAATATCTCATTAGTGTTGGCTCACTAAGTGATATTGAGGAGGAGAACTTTTAGTGAGGTCTCTAATCCTTTGGTCATTCAGCAGTTTTATCTCCTGCAGCTTTTTAACTGTCTTGTGATCTCCTTCTACCTAGCCAAGGCCCAGACTCAATAAAAACATTTCTACTGAACACTTCACTGTTCTTTCTTTTTCCCCCTCATATTTGCTTGAAACTCCTTAGTCTTCATTACCTGAACAAGGTCAATAGATTACAACTTTCTATTCCATCTTTTTCAAATAGTACATGACAATTGCTGTATTTATTCAAAATTACATGTGCTCAGTTACCCAACAAGGTTGTGCTTCCGATACATATTTTTGGCAGTTAGTGAGACATTTGTTATGATCCAGTTAGTTCTAGCCTCAGGGTTTTACTTGAAGGACAGAGAAGCTTGCTCAGTATTTCTATAAAACTTTATCAGATGTGGCTTTTTGTTAAAAAAATAATAATTCATATTTTGATCTTAATACACCATTTCTTCCCCCCAACAATTGCAAGTTAAGGGAAATCCTAATATGATGGTCCATTAATTACAGTAAGTCACCACCAGGGGTTCCATTTCAAGCCCAAACTGAAGAGATAAGTGAACAAACTTATCCCCCTGGTGAAACACTTCAGCACCAATGAGTAGAAGCAGCGTAATCTGCTGCTGAAACATCTGATGACTGCAACTTCCATCTGTGCCTTGTTGAATTCTGGCAGCAGGCAGGATTATTTAGTCTATTCTTGTTCAGTCAGCAGGAAGACTTTGTTATGGCAGGAAATGTGGGACAGCTTTCACAAATGAAGGTAGCTTTCAGAACAAATTAGTAACCAAAGAAATAGGACTCCACTAGAATGAGCTGATGACCTGCTTATCAATAGGCAGACAAGGCATGAAACAGAAAATGGAGTAATTTGTGATGTAGGATATTTAGACTTTGATTCAGCATATATTGTTGCTTCTTCAGTCAGTTGTGGAATATTACTCTTGTGTACTGGTAAAACTGAGACTTTTTCTGTTTAATACACAAGAAAGGTGTCATACGACATCAGTGGACATGAATTAAATGTAACTTCTTAAATGAAGTCTGTTCCAACCAAAGCATAATGAACAATAAAATATTCACACTTACCTGGTGTGTCGTGTATCAGCAGTTCCAAGTCCTTCTTTTGGAAATATCAGCTTGCACTTGGTTACTTCTACCAAAATACATGTTTAGATGTATTGTCATTGTTGAAGATTGCACACGCCACTTAAGTATGAGCAATCCAGAGTTTCATTACTTAAATATGCCCTTTAATTATGGGATTAATCTTCAAAGGAAACGTTTACAAATTCACAGAGAGAATAAAAGGATTACAGAGGATAAAATCTGTACACAGCATAATAGGTACCACAAGTACAAGTGAGTGGTGATAATAAAAAGATGCATATATGCTAAAGCTATATATACACATGTAGATAACACAGCACTTGGATGAGGAACCACTGTTCTTCTATACATTTACACCTGCAAACATATGGAAACAACTGTTTGGAGCATGCTATTCTAACATTTTAAAATTAACTTTTCCCTAAAACTGCACATTATGTATCAGTTATGATCAAACTCATAGGGGAGCTTCAGTGTGTGACACAATCCTCAATTACAGCTCTTTATACAAGGAGTTCAGAAGGTGAGGATTTCTGGTTTACTGTACTACCCTCACACAGTGTTTTTTGACTATTAAGTTAAAATATCTTCCTTTTCACTCACTTTTATTATGAACTCTCCTAGATGACCACTAGGGAGCTGTGCTTGCTTCAGCTTCAGTAAGGCTTGAAGAAGTTATGTGTGATGAAGAATCAGTCCTCACACATGCTCATCTTGACCTCTGGAAACTGCCAGATTACTTGAATGTAATTCATTTAACTTAACATCACACTGGAAGCTGTGAACATTTGAAAATGTCAAACTCGAGGGTCTCAATTTTCACATCGTCCCTATCTTTCTGCTTTTTATACCAAACCTGTTTCAAAATAATATAGAAGATAGTATCTCAGATGAATAGTGTCTGCTTCTATTCTGTCCTCTGAGAAACTCTGATAAAGTGCATGTAATGCAAGATCTTTGCAATTTGAGTCTACATTTTCAGAGAATCAAAGAACTGTGGATTTTGGATTGAAAAACAAACAAAAAAGCAATGCACCAGTCAGATTTTTCCTTAATCAAGGAGATATTTTTATGTCCGGAAGTTATTGAAGAAACTCACTGATACAGGTCTCTTATAAAAGAAATTCTGTCTTGTTGAATTCTCTAAAGAAAACTTAATGCAAAATCTTGTGACTTCACCATGTTACATCTGAAACAGAAATAAGAAAGGACTCATATCTCAAATCTGTTGACTTGTGTTTACATTTTCAGTACAAATAGCAGGAAACTCAGTTGTCTCTAACACAAACCCCAAGGAATACAGCTGCCTTTTCAGTAAGCTGATAGATGATTGCTTACTGCTACAGGCTGACTTGTTGCATTCACCAAATGAGGTTGACCTTAGCTGAGAAAATTAAGTGAAACATTTTCCATTTTTCTACATTTGCATAGGGAGTAATTTAAAAGCTTTAGTTCCTGCACGTTCTGAGGTATAGTTGGCAGATGAGATGAATACACAGAAACCCTTGAACCCTCTTACTTTGATACAAAAAATGTAAAGTGGTGCTATATTTATGACAATATATATTGTCAGTTTCAGAAAATGTAATTGTAATCTACTGGATTTCTAGTTGACAAGGAAAGAAATGAAAAAGTTATTACTAAGCTATTTAAGAATAAGGTTATTTAAGGTTATTTAAGAATATCGGATAATTTGTCTATTATGAAATTCATATCTGTACTCTACTGAGATAACCAGCTATGTGCATACTGTATCCCCACATCAGCCTTCCAGTTACTCAGATGTAAGGAGACTCAAACAGATCAGAATTTGTTAAAAATTTTAACATTTGTTAAAATCTGAGAAACCAACCAACCCGCCGGGTACAGAAACAAAATAAGGAAAATAATAACTTGCATCAATTCCTTGAAACTCAAATCTAACAGACCTGCTCTGCTATGACATTATTGTTACGCAGGATCTCCTTACTGACAAATTGATCACAGCCATTTTAAGGTAAGCAGTGTCTGACTGAGGAATGTCTTGGACTCCACGTCTTCCTTGGAGACCTTCCATGTACTTTTGACTTCAATCCCTACCCAAGGGCATGCAATCTAGCAGCAGCCAATAAGGTAAAATTACTCAACTTTGTAGTATGTATTCTCTTCATTATTTCCTAATGTGCTGTGTTTGTTTAATCACAGAAATAACATGTTCAGTTTGATACAGTTATTTCTTTCTGCTGTCTTGTCCTAGCCTTGATTTGCAATGTGATCCTACTGAGAATATGGAGTCTGTGACCTGAGAACATATCATTCTCCCTGCTTCCTGAGCAAGATCTCATTGCAAATGCACTGTTTTCCCTAATATTTATTATTCTTCTTTTAATTGATAGACAAAATAAAAACCTAAACGTTTCTAGAATTATGAGGACTCAAACAAATAACAGTGCTAATCATGTTAAATGGCAATTTCATAAATTCTTAGTATAGTTCAAGTAATAACAATCTGAGAGCATTACATAGCCATAAAAGTAATGTGAAGCAAAGTTTTATAATTTAGTTTCCATTTACATACATTACTTCCAATATTAGGAAACAAAAATTTGTAGTTCAAGCTGTCTTCCTTGGATGCATTTAAATTACATGAGATTAAAAAGTATGTAGTTTAAATTACTGTAATGCAATTATCACAGATTATTACTTGTGCCCCCAGAATAGAATTTTAATTGAATTTGGGATTGGTTTAGAAAGAAATGGTGCAGCTGCCGGATTTCAGCCATCATTCCAGTCACTTAGACAACAAAGTCACCTTCTACTTCTTATTGTTTTATACTTAAGTGAAAGCAATACATTAACTAGAAAACTGATACACGGATAAAAGTGAAGGAAAATGCATCTCAATGCCTTTGCATATAAAACAGCCTACATACGTATTCTAACAAGCCCTGCAAAGACCTATGGATATATTTTCTGACATGTTCTCTTTGCCGTCTTTGATGATTTTTAATTTTTTTTTGTGTATAATTTCAAAGGCCAAGTAACAACTAGAAACATTCAAATAATAATGGAATAATAATACAATATTGCACCCATTCAGAAGCACTTCATTTTCTCCTTCCTATTGACCATTGCTTAAAAGTCTTTGGAACCTATTTCCCCTTTCTGTTGTGTTCAGTAAAGTAAATGTGTGTGCACATGTAGTGTCACGTAGGCAGATAAAAGTAGTATGGCTGCATAACTGAGAGAAGGGCTGGTATCAGTTGGAAGGAGCTGTATCTGTTGCCCTAGAATCTGTTTATTGTTTCAGAAATGACCATAGGGAAGCTCTGTAAATAAAGACTTCTCAGAGCCTGGCATTGTTTTTGTGACTTGCTCTATCTAACATGCTATTGCTCTGTTAAAATTTGTCTTTTTTTGCTTCTGTGTTTTGTAACTCACATACAGAGATGACCACGGTAAGCAGAGATATCAAAATATCAGCAGAAAGCAGGAAATTGGTATTAGCTGCAAAGCATAAGGATGCATTACTTCATATCTGAATCCCTCACTATCTCGACAGAAAAATAAATTGTCTTACATTTTGGAGCCAAACGTGTTTAAAGGACTAGCTCCAGGTCACTGAGAAAATAGGGAGGAAATTACATTTCAAAAGCAAATGGCAATTATTATGTTGATATTCCTCTTTTTTTTTTTTTTTTTCCACCAGTAGTACCTGAAGTCAAACATGCTGAGACATAAACTAGATAAACAGCTGAATAAATAAGGAAAAATTGTAATTTCTACTTAACAAGTAACCTGAATAGCAGTTGCTGACAGTAAAGTCAGATCACCAAAACTTTTCTAGCATGTTTTCCATTTACTGGCCTGAATTCTCCGCAGTTCTTTAAGATCTCCATTTTGGGATACTGTCCATGCATTTCCACAATTTTCCCACTCCACCCTCTTGCATTTTTGGCAGATTGTAATGCTTTTCTGGTGTTCCTTTTTCATACTTTTCTTTAATATTAAATATATTTAATATTAAATGTAAGATGCTTTCCCTTTGAAACAATTTATCTCATAGCTGCCACTAGAGGAGCAAAAGTGCAGACAAGAACACATTACATTCATGGGAATTTCTAACGTGCTAATTTATGAGGGTTTATATGCAGCTGCTGAGTGCCCATAGCTTCCTGGCCCCTCAGGCCTCCAGTCACCATTGGACACAGCAGAGCTTTGCTTGGGGTGGAAAGGAGTTGGGATCAGCCTGCCTGTGCTTTGACTTCACAGCTCCAAAGCACACAGGGCCCTCCAACCTCACCATTAGGTACAACCCACAGTAATGTCTTGCTTAAACCGATGTTTCATCAAATGCAGTTATGCTGCTGGCGCAAAGTTGTTACTGCAGGTATGGACATCTCACTTCAGAGCTGGAACACGCTGCTGGGGACAGGACATGGCTCTTTTCCCCATGTGTATCCATCTGCTTTAGGACTATGGAACGTACCAGTCTCCAGCATCACAGTTCTGGTGAAGTGTACTGCTGGCACATTCTGGTTAAACTTTCTGACAGGCCATTATGGCTTCTCTGAAAGAAAATCTTACATCTGAATGACTAACTACATTCCACATAAGCCCAGTGCTCTTTTGTACTGTAAATTACCAGTCGCAGCATTACCAAGATATGAAACTGTAACTAAAGAGGAAAAAATATTTCTTATGGCTGTAGGATCTGATGACTCCTACCCTTTCTCCCCTTGATATTTTCTCAATTCCATCATGTTCAGTTGAAAATTAATTAGAAGATATGAGTTAGCATCTTTCCTCTAAGAAATACTTCTGCATGAATTCTAAACATTACATAGCACAAGCTCCAAACTGCACATATAGCTGAGTATTAGGTTGTTACATCTAAGTCCTTATCTTTTTTCCAAGTACAGATACATGTCTTTAACTTATTTGCATCTGTCTGAATTGCTGTTTGAGTCCATACAAAATGGACTGAGCTTTGTATAGGCAATTCCTTAGAAAATACATTCTGAGCTGTTTCTCTAGATACTGCAGACTTCTGTTAGCTGTTACAGCTACAGAGCAAATATAAAAAATGTTCCCTAGTGATGCAAAGATGGCTGTGGCTTTTGCCACTGCATGCTTCTGCTTTGATAACCAAAGCCAGATGAGGATCCATCATGATCTTGGTTTGCAAACAGCCATCTAACTGCTCGCTGCCACTTGATGCAAACCTTAGATGTGCAATTGATACCAGCTTGGCTGCATCTTTTAACTTATGCCCTCTTACATTTCCTTTAAAACTGAGCTTCAGTGATATTTTCTTGGCTCTGCTGCACATCACAAATAATTCCCAAGGTAGTTCTTTTTCCATGAAAATCTTAGTATGCTGTTTATGAAGCCAGTCTCCCAGTGCAATGCTTGGCACACACACGGATCTCTCAGCCTTTCTGGAAATGATGTAGACAACACTGCAATCTGTGGCAGGCTGTCTGGAGGGGTATGCAGGTGCACAGCCTGCACTAAGGCCATGCAAAAGAATATTGTCACTGTCAGGGTTCTTCTGGCCCAGTACAACCACTGGTGGTCTAGGAATAGTAGATGTCGAGAAAAAATTAAAGGAAACTCACGAGCTGAAAAGAGGAATAACTAATCTACAAATATATCAGCAAAATGTAGAACTGCATCCTTCGGAATCATTTATACTGGGTACGCTGCCAAGCTCAGCTCTCATACAGTGGCTTATAGTAACTGCAGCATTTCAAGCAGACATTTTTCAACCAGCTGCAGCACAGCCAGCTGTCTACATCACTCATGTTTGCCTTATTCTCCTTCAAAATCAGTACAACCATCAGGTCTTTAATATCTTACCTGCCAGTGCAGAAAAATGGCAGATCTCTGGGAAAAGGAGTACACACACGGGTACTGTAGGACTTCCTCATCCATGGTCACTAGGAAGAAGAACAAATCTGGGTCTTTCTGTATTTCATTAATTGCATTTATTTAAATTTCAAATTGATATAAGATGCATCTCATTCAATTTTACGTGGCTTTGTGCATTTTTATTGTCACAAATACTCTCTCCCAACCCTTACGCTAAATCTTTAGTTTATGGGGTTCTGTTTTCAGGAGGAAAATTGAGAAGTAAGGCAAGAGTGAAAATTTAAGTTCCAGATGAAGTCTGATTTCAGTCCTGCTTTCCTGATCAGTACAGACTGCCAGGTTGGCCTGCAGCTCGTATCTTAACATGCATTAAATGTTTGTTCCATTTCAATTCCATACTTTTTTTTTTTTTATTTTTCTTCTCCAGAACTCAGGAAAAAAAATCTTATTTTGGAATTGAAGCTTTCCAAGCTCAAATGAGTGCTTTGCTTTTTTTTTTTTTTTTTTTTTTTTTAAGTGATAAAAATGCTTTCTGCTGCCTTCCAGTTATATCCAGTTATATAAAACTAGAAGAAAATTTTTACTGACTTAAATAAAACACAATGAAATTATGCACAGACTTTTCTTCCACAGACATCTTCAAAATTACCTTAGCTCATGAAATTTAGAATGCATAAATATTTAGTGCTTAAGTTCCACCGTCATGACACAACTGAAAAAATGTGTGTAAAAAAGTGTTTGTTCACATTTATTTTTTTCAGAGGAAAAAGATATTCCAATTAATCACAAACTCTATCAATTAATCAAGAAATACTGTATCATGTTTTTATGTTGTGATCCCTGTTCCCCATCCCATTTTTGGGGAAAGAAACACATGGGGATGGGAGGGAGAAGACTATTTTTTTTCCCAAGATGTTCCCTGGAGGATCACTTCGAGTACCAGGTGCTTTTTTTCCACTGTATTGGGAGTAAGTTCAGGTCCAAATTGGATTTTGCTTCCATGATGACTGATGTGCATAAATATTCATGAGTTAACACCTGGCATTGGCTATTGTCTATAAGCTGTGTAGCCATTACTGTGGTTGTAGCTGTGGACCATAACAACTCATTTGAATTCATGAGGCTTTTTATACATTTTAAAATATATATGAAGTGATATTAAAGTCTAATCAAGAATAAGAACCCCATCTGCTTTCTGCAACCTAGTGATACCTGCATAGCATAAGAGAGAGAAGCAGTAACGTAAGTAGTGAAGATGGAAACTTGTTTGTTTATTAAAACTTCAAATTTGTTTTGATCATTCCTTTTAGTCCCTGTTGGTAAAAATTATGATCCAAAGTGGCTTCTTTCCAGTTCTCTGTAGAGATCTTTGAGTTTTAGCCCACTAGAAGTTTGGCAGAACATCTAGCTGCCAATTTTTTCTTAAAGAGGAAAATGATTTAAATTCCCTAACAGCTTATTTTATATGCAGCTCTGCTCATGCATGAGACTCTCTTGCAGATGTACGCTCTCTTTTCTACATACAGTAAGACAAATTAATTTAGGGTTTTCAACTGAGTTTATGTCAGGGGAACCGCAGGGACAAGTACGGTATTACTGAAAAGTTATATTACCTGTAGAGAAGAGGACCATCTACACAACAGAAAATAACATGCCAATACCTAATCTTTTACTTCTCAACAAAATCTTTCAGAATTGACGGAACGTTGATGGAGACCAACCAGTGCATGTGAGCATAGTGGGGCAGTGGGCAGTACATTTCAGCAGTGATGACAAGTTACTGTTTCTGGTTATCTGCTTATATTTCTAAACATGGTTGGATAAGGCTGTCTGGTTGCTTTTTTGTTTGTTTGTTTAGTTTGAGTGTGTTGCACTCAATATGCACTCATATTGCACTAAATATGCCACTGTATAACAAGTGGATAAACTAAAGAGTATTGAACAAGGTGGCATTTTCTTTGTATGTATCTAACTCCAAATCCATCTGAAATCTAGTCCATTAACTGGTTGAGAATGAGCTTACTAATGGTCTATGATAAGATCCATGCAGATTCATCACAACAGATTAAGAAGATGCTGAAGAGAATGAAAACATAGGACTGAAGCCCACAATCTGCAATCACATACAGATAGCGTCAAGCACGTCCTATGTTTCTCAAACCAAGGGTAAAAAAAGCACACAAAAGGGAAAGGACTTGAAACATTTCTCCTTTCTTTGTCCTTCTGAAGATAAGTTATTGGGGAAGGAGAGAATACAAGAGCAAAAAGCTGTTATAAGACGGCAGAGAAGTAATGAAATGATAGGGGTAACAAGGAGCAAGAAGGACAGGTGTGGATAATCTCCACTATGTAGATTTCAAGAAGATAAAGCATTACTATTAATATTACTATTTCATGTCCAGATTAAAAGCAAAATATACTAAAGAACTAAAATCCTCCATTTTCCCTGGTTCCTTCACTACACACATTTATAATCTGTCAAAACTGCCCCTTTGTGACTGCCTCTATTGAGCACCATAGTTACAGATTTTCTGTCTCTGTATCACTGAAAAATATGCATTTGGCTACAACATTTCCTCTGTCAGTTGCATTAAATGCTCCAGCAGTGCCACACACTGACTTCTCCAAGTGCCTTCCCTGCAGCAGAAGAACTTCCCTCTCCAGAAGTAGGGACAGGAAGCAACAGTAAACCTGACTTCTTACAATTGCTGTTACTAGCACAGAAGAAAAAATCCTGCTCTGTAAATAGAAATCTCAGTGTTTTACAAATGGCACAACAGATGCAGTACGCTGATGGAAACGGTGTAGGCAGTGATGCTGCAAAAACTCTTCAGGCAGAAACATAGTTGTCATGTACTGAGCAACATCTCACAGACATTGTCACGGGAACAATTATAGGAACGACCAGTGGGGCCCGAAAGTAAACTCCTGCTCTTTTTGAAGTATTGGAGTTTTCATTTCCAGATGGAGAAACAATAGAGATGAGTTCATTATGTCATCTTTGGGATGACATCTCCCACGATGCGACACCCCCTGTCACTGAAATACGGTGCCAAGCATTGGGTACGAGCCTAGTACATGAGGTGGAAATGGAAACCACAGCCTTCTGCTGCAGAGATACAAGCCAACAGTTGAGTCATCTCAAGGCCTTTGTATAAATCCTTGTACACTGTTTTCTACATTAAAAAAAATGGATAATCTGCTAAAAATATGTGCTGCCAGGATCCAGTCATTCAGGTGTCAGGAAGAGAATGAAGAGAATAAATACAGAAGTACATGTTCAGGTTGAGTTTTATGAAGAACAGCATGCTCCTCATGCATTCATGGAAGACTGTAATGAAACCTAAATTAAAATTCTATATTACAAACAAGATAAAAAATGCAGGGAAACAAACAAAAACCAGTGATACCTGAAAGGCAAATCAAGGCCTTGCCTTGGCAAACAGGTTGGCAAAGGGATGACTGGCTAAGAATTTATTCACAGTTAAGCTGTGCTAGACATGCTGTATTATTTGATGTTACCTCATCTTCTGGCTCAAGATATGCTTCATTTGTTAGGCTCTGTTTTTTAATCTCAAAATACAATGGCAAAGTGATTGCCTGTGATTTTATGCTTTTCAGTGCCCACCACAATAGGACTGCACTACTGCTTCAAAGAGCTAATACATACTTTATGATCAGGAAAGAAAAGCCAAAGCCCCCAGGGAAAGCACTTTATATTAAAAAAAAAGAACACCTGCTACAGCAACTTTTTCCACAACACTACATTTTTAAAGTGCCTTAGATTTTCTAGAAATAAAAAGTATAGCACGTTGAGACAAGAAATCATCAGATGCATCTAAGCCATTTGAAATATTCAGGTGTCATTCTGAACTGCATTAGTCTACTGTGATTCAAAATGCTAATTGCTTCATCAAATACTATCAGATGTGAGAATTTCAGTTATAATCTGTGACTATGAAGGTTAAGGAATTGCACAGTGGGCTTCTATAACAGCATATAATCGCCTTATCTCTTAAAAAGGAGCCTTCAGTTTGACACTTGCTTGGCTTTCTCTAGACAGCCCATGTGTCTGGGATGCTTTCAGACTCGTTCCAGATTATATTATACCTCACCGTAATTGAGGTGGAATTAAAGTCACTGCTATAAGCTCCAAGAAGAAAAGAACACCTACAGGAAAATAAATTGGACAGTTCTCCTTTTTTTCCCTTCCATTTTAAGTATTTGTACACGTATGAAAACACCTTCATTCCTTCAATCAGTCTCTTCTATTGTTTATTTCAGGTGTGAAGTTGTAATCCTGCGTTGGCAGCATCTGGAGATGATTGCCTTTTTACAAAATCAGCAACATAGAATTGTTGTGCAGAAGAAAAGAAGGATCCAATCTGGTGTGAAACGGGCTGCCTACTGCAAGAGATACAGGCCCTGAAATGAAAACTGTATGAGGCACTCAAAGTCTATGTAGTAAAATTCCAAGAAACCAAAGATAAATACAGAGAAAAATAATTCTGTGGAAGAGGACATTTTTTTACATTTTCTACATTTTTTAATGTAGAAAACAGTGTACAAAAGAATTTCCAAATCAATTTTTTAATATATAAAGTAGATAAGTATGCATACATATATATACATATCTATGTGTACACAAGCGTGTGAATATACTTAGCCTTCACGTCCTATAAACTGTATCCCAAATTCTATATCAGAATTACTTTAAGTTTCATTTTAGAAGTAAATACTGATTCACCTGACTGGGGAGTAAAATACAAGGAGCTGCTATAGAATTGAATGAAGGTTCAACGTAAATCAGAGGATATTTATTTCAGGCTTCCCATCGTAGGACCAGATGATAAATCAAATAAAAGGAAATTGGTGTGGTAAAATTAGAACGATACTGATTCAGCAAATACTGAAATTTCCCGATATGTAGGAAGGGATCTCTTGACTAAGAGATAAATATCAGGTTTGCCAGAAGATTAGAGGGACAGAAATTAGCAATCGAAGCCCAGGATTCACAAAGATTGGGCTTATACCAAGTGCTGCAATGGTCTGCCTCACCTCAGGACACCATAGCTCAGTCTTCCAAGACTGCAGCTCTGAAGACAGCCCTGACCAGGCAGGGCTGATGGACAGTCTGTTCCTTAACATCAGTCTAGGTTTCTTTCCTTGGTAATTCTGAGGGTCCTTGACATGAAATTATCTAGTGTGTGCAGTAACAGAAGAAACACTGCTCCTGTACTGGCTAGACAGTATTAATTAAAGACTGCTTTATGTCAAAAATAAAACATTATAATAAAATCCCTTCGCTGTCAAATATTTAGATGGTGTAATATAGGAGATATAGCACATGATGAACAAGAATTGAGACTGCAACAAAGTGAGGAAGTCCTCTTCAGTGAGACTTCCTCTTAGGAAAAGGTTTTGCATGTTCTGAGATAGCTAATGACAAATAACTCAAGCCTTGATTTAAGAAGAAACCCACAATCATTCTCACTGAAATACCTTCTTCCCCTTTGTTGTGTTGTTCTCTGCAGGCAGAAGAGATGCCAGACAAATATCCACTAGATCTGTAACAATACACAGAGTTTAGTTAATGTAAAGATAACTGGAACATAAAGCATGCAGTTAATGTCTCAGATTGTGGGAAGCTTTCAGGACAGGAAGATTAGCATCTGACAGCACAAAGAGTTATGATAACGAGACAGTGCCGTACAATACTGTTAGAATAGCAACTAATCTCCTGCACAAGTGATAAGATGTGAATTACAAAATTAAACAGACTGAGGAAACTACCACAAAAGGAAGATGAAATGTTCCCTATCCCTACTTATCCCACAACACTATTTCTTCAGTTTTGTGCCAGCAGCAAGCAGAATGACCACAAATGTTTTAAATAAATGACTGCAGTGAAATGGACAACAATGAAAAGGGGTTGATTAACCTGCTGACAAAACAATAACACAAGGAAAATAATAAAAATTATTCAACTCATTTAAAATCTTTAATATAGTCTCAGGAGCATGCTGGAAGGTGTTATCACCAAGGTCTTACATGAAAGATAGAAATCCAGTGTCTACTAGGACAAAGAGGTATGGATCATACTTGTCAAATAAAGAAAATGTTGAACCCCCAGAGAAAAGAAATATGAAACTACTATTCACAGAGAGCACTGGAAAGTGAAACACAAATCTGCAGTGCATCCACAACTGAAGTTTCATCTACCAGCCTTATAAGAGATGCACACAGGGTAATATTTCTGATCAGCAACTTCTGTAATAAATTTTAATTAAAAAAATAACAGCAGCTTGGTTCTTTGATTTTCAAAGCTCTAGCATGCAATTATAGAAACACAGGATTCAGGTTGGAAAAGACCTTCTAGTTCATCAAGCCTGACCATCAAATCATACCAGATTATAGCAAAAGCCAGACATTAAAGGAGTTGAGTATCATTCAAATCAAAAGCAAACCTCCTATTGCTTTCAAAGCAAGGATAATTTTACTGAGGGATTTCATAAAACACATACATAATAAAATAGTAAAATTCCTTACTGCTTAATTATTCTTATTTCTAATCTATAAGCATTCATTTGTACACATGCGCAGACACAAACAATAATAAATAACAATAAATGTAAACACACAAAAACACCCTCAATTATATTAATCCTGACCACTAGAAGTTTTGGCATCTTCATGGAGTTCACTTGGACAGTGAGCTTGAGGATTTACTTACAACTGGTGGGATTCAATCTAATCTTAATTAGAAGTGGTTAAAAATTTGCAATAGAACTAAAAAGGTGCGTCTCAAGGATGCTCTGACAGATGAAAAGAAACAAAGAGTGTCATTAACATCAGGATTTTTAAAACTCCCATCTGTTTGCTGAGGTTTTATTGCAATGCACCTGCATTCTTGGTAATTTTTCACAGTTTCCATTTTCTACTACCAACATTGCATTTTCATGGTGGGAAAGCAAATCACCTCTTGGGAGAAGCACACATTCTCTGCTGATGATATCCAAAGTCATGCTCTGCTGCACACAGAGGTTGTGAGATTTTTTTGACAAGATCAACATCTCACACTTCCATACATAATCCTTTAACTGAAAATCTAGTAAAAGGCAAAAATAAAATAACAATTTAATCCTGCAAGGGCAAGCTTATAGGTATTTTACTTTTGTTTCTCTTAGAATGATATAGAAACGGTAATTTCACTTTAAAAGATGTTACTAAGATTTCCACTTCAACAATTTAGTAATAAATAAATGCATTATTGTAATTAATATATTTACCCAGTCAAATTTTACTTGTTGAAGTTCAGCTTGAACCTCAGCTTTACTGAGGAGGAGGAGACAGAATGGACACAAAGTGAAGTAAAGAGTATTCAGTCTAAAACAGAGAGAGACTGAAAAGTGAGATGAAAAGAGGAGGGAAGATGAGAATTTTGCTCAGTTACAACATACATACCCAGTCTGAACTGTGTTATAGTTGATGTAAAGTCTCCTTTGCTGTAAATGGACTTTGCAGTGAGCCCAGAAATAACACAGAGTAGGTTTAAACTCCTTAGTGTCTTAGGATTCATTCTCCCCACTGTAGAACTGGGAAAAAAACTTTAAAATTAATTCTCTTTTGGAAGAGAGGAGGAACAAAAAGAGTGGGAAGAGCAAGGGAGAAAGAATGACTACTATAGAAAAAAAAAAAGATTCAGCAAGGTCAACTAGATTCGCAGGTAGTTCACAAACCATTCTACCACTGTAGAAATTGCAAATGAGCACATGGGCCTCAAGAATAGCTTGAAGAATTCTGAGGGCCACAACATTGATTGCTCTTTACTTTGAGAGTGTATAGGCCTTACTGAGTAGAGCCTGCATATGGACAGAAATGATTCACAAAAGAGAAAGTCACATATATTTAAAAAACCACAACATCTAGAAACTTAATATTTTAGCTAATGAACATAATTTAGTAAAATACAAAATATCACTTTTGCACATCAGAAGTTGCTCCTGCTGTTATTCACAGTACTTTTTTTTAAAGTTGGCAAACAGGTCCTTAACATCAATTAGTAATTTATCCAATTATAAGTTACACTGACATTGCATGGACTTTAAACTATAAATCACTATAGATCCCAAATTACCTATTCAAAGCGGGCACCATCCACTTTTCTTCCTATTTGTTTTCTCTAGCAGTTGTTTTTCTTACTCTTCTACTGCTCTCTGAATATATGCTTATATATAGTAGTACAGTTAAAAGAACTCACTCTACCTTTAGGAGAGACAGATCAAACAATGTTAAAAGACTTTTCAGTCATCTCTTTCCACAACAGGAGTAATCTCCCATGTCCCAGATGACAGTGACGAGAACGTTGTCCAGTAATTGTAAACTGCTTGATGACAGATATTTTTCTCATGAATCACAAGAAACAAAACAAGACAAAATTCTATGTCTGGAAAGAATAAGAGTAAATGATTGACGGAGAGAAACATCACATTTGCATGGCCATTCTATGGACAAATGTAATTCCAGGGACATTAACAGAAATCTTCTTGGCTTTACCTTCATTTGCTCAGTGTCTTCATCTTTCTGCTTAGCCTAACACTAGATGTGAAGCCAAGCTACACCAATTATCTCGCACAACAGATGCTGAGATCAGATTGCAACAGCATACCAAGACTTGGATTGTGAACGACGTCACCTCAGCCTTGGCTTTACATATCTTACACATTCACCCAAATTCACACACAAGCATCTCAGGCATAGGATGATTTAGAATCTTTTTTCATGAAGAATCAACATTTAGCTAGGAGACAGAAAAGAGCACTTTCTCAAATTACGTTCTGTTTCTACCTGTGCTAGTGTGTTAGGTCCGCCTGGGATGGGGTTAGCTGGATTCAGGCGCCCAGCTGCACTGAAATGGGACAAAAGCTTCATGCAGGTGCACCCAGAAAAAAGGAGGAGGAAGTTTACCATCCCTGCCTCTCAGCCCTCATACCACACCTTGCTGAGGCTTCTTCGATGGGCTTGGTGAGTGCTTACTCCTTGAAGAAGGCCACAGTTGGCTGAGGAATGCAGCTTGCCATGTCACCGTTTGGATGTACCCATTTTCACCATGTTTCGCTTACTGAACAGCTGCCTGCTCTCTACTCTGGTATTTCACACATTTACCTTAAAAACTTTAGTCTGCTTTCACATGCTTTTCCCAAGGCAGGTATCAGATGAGGAGCGAGGTTCATAGCTGTTGGCATCCGACGTCTCAAGATAGCTTGAACGTTTCTCCTGTGGACAGACTTTCCATGCTTCAGTTCTGCCACATCTGTTAAGCCTCACAGCCGAGCTAAAGAGAGAAGGGAAAATTTGACTTAGTCTAGGTATAATGTGGGTTGCAGCATAATAAGATCAAGTAGTCCCTAAGTAACTCCATACACACCCAGTGGGTGTTGGAAAACCACTCTCCACAGACCATGCAAAGTAACTGGGGTGGGCCAAGGACCAGGCTGCGAGCAGAGGAGCTGCTCCCTCTCATCAGGATGTGAGTCTGCTTGCCTCAATCTCCCAGTCTCTGATGGCAGCCTAAAAGACATGAGTGAACAGAAAACTGTTTTTTTAATCCACTGATAAATAATAACACTGCACCTACTAGTCTCTGTGCGCTGCTTAGGAGAGAACAAGAAAATGAAAGGAGAGTCTCTGTTCTGCATGAGCAATTTACTTTTCTTCTTCCCCCTCCAGAAATCAAGCATGAGCAAATAGGCATTTCAGAAACGTTTTCATTTGCTGTGTTTCCTGTATAACACGGGGAGATGAATTGCAATAATATAACAAATGTTTTATAGGAACATAAGCATTACAATTTCAGAGCTCTCCTGTGAATTGAATGGATTTCTGTAAGCTTTTGTTTAAAAACAAGTAGCGTGATTAGAGCAGAAAACAATACAAGCCCTAGATGATTTAAACATATGTCTGAAATATTAATGCTACTCCAAATTCTCCTCTCCCCCAAAAGCTTTTCATTAGCAAGCACATTTGGATCAGGAGGATTACTGTTACCTGTTTTTAGCTGTGGTTCTACTTCGAGCTGCTGTCAGCAGGAAAAGCTGATGCCCAGGACAACGTTATTACAGAAAAGAAATGCTGAGACCATAACCCGCTCACCGTAATGGCCCATTAGTACTGAAACATTACTGCTTCTGGTGGCAATCGGGCTGTACCTGCTAATTACCATGCATATGGCTGTCATGTTGGCTTTTAAGAACTGATTTAATTAATATGTAGCACTCAAGAAAGGATTGTTAGAAGAAAATTGGTAGGAGCAAATAAATCTAACAGCCTTCATAAATATTACATTGGTCGCTCCAAAAGTAATGCCTCCTATTTATTTCCATGGTAACTACAACAGATGCAAAAAACATAACGGCACTATTTCAGAGTGAAAATTCTCAGCTGCAAAGCACTTTTTCAACACAGTCACCACTATCAGCTGTGCATTTTTACCAGTGATGAACAAGGGCCTGCATGTCACTCATAAAAACCTGCATGGCCTTTTGGAATGTAGCTAGTTGTTGTCACCACTGCTGAAATGCATCACCCACCACCTCACTGTGCTCACATCCACTGCTTGATCTCCATAAACGTTCAGCACGTAAACTGTTTCTCATCTACTCAGAAACAGTATGTCCTAAAGATTGACAGTTTCCAGAGGTATATATATAATGCAGATGAAGACTATTTATGTTTCCCAAGTATCACAGTACCTTGTGGAAGGTAAAGCCAGGCAGAAGCAATAATGTTAAATACAACTTGCTACAAAGATGAGAAATAAACTTCAGTTTTACTGTCTATACCTATGAGGATTTGTAACAGAAAATAACTGCTAGAAAAGGACAGAATTGCTGATATATCACAGCTCTAGATTTGCGTTAGTTCATGCAGTGTGCTTGGTAACCATGGGTACTAAACGATTTCATCAAGACTTCAAATAATCTTGGAACTATAAATAGATTTGGAAAAAAAGTAGGAGCTTACCCACAGTATACACGGGAAACACAATATTCTTTGTAATGTAATTCATTTCTGTGTGCTTCCTGAAAGAATCTTAAGGTATTTATCGCAATACCACCCCATTTTTGTGCCCTCCAATCTAACCTGCCTACCCTTTCTGTCTTATTTTTCAATCAAACTGAGCTTGGGCAATAATGAACAGGATAGTAATCATAAGCTCTCACTCAACTGCATTCAAATTTTAGAGAAAAGAATGTAGAATAATAATGTGTACTAGCCAACACCAAGAAAAATTAACAATGTGAAAGATGCGTAGAATACTGGTTAAGAATTTGTCAAAAACTACTAATAAAAAAAAAATAACTATTTTTCAATGCTATAGCATTTTTCATTATTATTATTATTATTATTTAAACCCTGACTAAGCTTGCCTTCAATTAAAAAATAACAGCAAAAAATGCAGAAGAATTGAATATCTCCCGGAGACAAATGAGCAATACTGTACGCATCTCCCTACTCAAATTGTGCAGAGTCCAACATGCAGATAACTCAGTTAATCAGATCATTCAAGTCAAGGTAGAATCTGTTTCAAAGCAAAGCTAACAGTAAATTTGGTTTGGCGTTATTGGTTCTGAATTAGGCTTGGAAATGTATGATATTATGGAGATCTCTGCCTCAGCAGAATAGGGCTGCTATAAGTATATATTCTATCCACATTTCAGCATCCATTTGAGCATCAGTGGTGCCTGTACTTTGTGGTTCTGCTGGTTATGGCAATTGTCAAGTGAAAATAGAAGAAAAAGCAGCAGTGTGTTTCAGTATTCTCAGACACCTCAGAATACAAATGGTCTCACAAGCCGAATTTGATTTCCAGCTTTGTAAATGTTTCTGATGTGCTGCTTAAATTTGAGCAACTTCATGATACTTTCTGCCATCTGTCATCACTCAGTCTATCAGCCTATGTATTTTCTATACGTCACCCCGCCATCCTTTTACGAATGCCTCCAACTTGATTTTAAGGAATGCTTCAGACCTGAACTAATCAGCCTAGTAGGCTTAATATTCAAACTCTGCTGAGACTCGGAGTAATAATGCAGTGGGACTTCATCTACAAGCCATAGTTGAAGTTCACATAATTTATCAAAATCACAGGGGGCTCCAAGGCTGTGGCTGGGTGAAATAACTGGCAGCAGTGCTTGCAATAAAGGCAGGGTGGAAGCACACCAAGTCCAAGTGAAGCAAATGCTCCAGCAGCTTTTCTCTGTCAAACTAATTCATGGGTGCTCAATTTTTAATGGGAACATCTTAATGAATTTTGAGCCAAATGGCTTTTTTTTAAAGTCTAACCAGCATACGGATTTATACTTGTATAGCTGGAACTAATTATAACCTTTTTTCATGCTTTTTGGCTACCCTTATCATTGAAGTGGAAAAATACGTATGATTCAATATTAAGGCAATGAAATGTTTTTCTCATTCTAGAAAGAAGTTTCAGTTATTAGATTTCTGATTTTAAAATAAGAATCACCAATAATCTGTGCCAGCACAGACTGGCCACGTTAGCTAAACACATTAATGTTCTAAAGAGACTTTTCAGTACTTAACTGTGAGTATTTAAAAAGTTTAAATCATTGAGTGTTTAAATGTGCATGCTTATTGCTGAGAGATAGACTGAGGATGTCCCAGGGAGCATAAGAACCCAAGGCACATGCTGGGGCTCAGCACATCAGCACCCAGCCCAGCCTGCATAGAACTGCCTAACCACCAAAAGCAACACACTACCGTGGGGCTGGTCTCTGCTGAGTGACACTGGAGAGAAGAGGCACTGCAAGAGCTCAGAGACAAAAGAGAGGACAGGAAGACAACTGCCATCCCACTTTGGTGGAGCATTCCCCCGAAATCTTCATACTTTCCCATATTTGCCCGTGACTGCCTTTTAGATCATTAACCACAAGCCGTTTATTTCAGGCATGATTTATGGCCTACATGATCATAAAAAGAAATCTGATGTGGACAAACATGTTAAAAACAAAGCTTTCCTTTTTCTTACTTTATTACAAAGTTATGCTTGACTTTACATTCATTACTAAGTATCCTCACAGTCAAGTCTCACATCCAACCTAATGCTGTCTGACATTCAAACTAATACAATCAGCTTCACGAGGGAACCTTAGTATGCAGTGTTTTCACTTGTGTACCTTTCAAGCAGCAGCAAGATCATTTAGATATGAATTCAGCCACAACCAAAAATAATAAAAAAAAGAATTAAAACATCAAAACATTAATCTGTATTGGTTTTCCAGTATTCCATAGAAAAAGATATCTGTGCCAATTACCTCACTAGATAATACTTTCCTTCAGTGAGTATTAGAATCTTAATAAAACCTTTCAGCAGGCTTTCCCTGTGAAAGGCAGTGAAACTTCATTTTGGTATCATTTCAGATGTGGTTACCCAACAGAAACGGTTGGCTCCATGTGTTCTTCTCAGAAGTGGAGCGAAGATTCATCATACAGCACAAAAATGACCAAATGTTTGGCAACTTATAAACAGAAATAAAATGCTACATAATTTATGTCTGTAAGACAGCTTTCAAGGTGAAGGACCCGTATCTACCTGCTGACAGTGGGTGTCTATGTCTGTGCAAAGAGACAGAAGCTGTATTTCATCCTTCTGTTAGGAGCTCTCTTTTTGGACACCAATTCTATCAGCTTCCATAAATGTCAGTAGGAGTTAGAAGTACAAGAGGAATTAATACTTCTTCCACTCAGGCCATTTTCTTCAGAAACTGCAATGAAATCTTTTTGTAAGTTTTAGTCAGGCTGAAATAAAGCCTAGGAATCCTTATCAGTTATAGACTTACTCAGTTATAATACAAATATAAATATAATAATATACATAATAATATACAATATACATAATATAATAATACAAATACAAAATACAGTTATAATCCTTATTCAGTTGCTAGACTGAAGTAAATGACTTCTCTGTTTCTCCAATGAGATCAGATCATATGAGGATAGAAGAAGAGCAATTGCAAGAGGTATAGGACAGAAAAGGTAATTATACAAGGAAATGTGATGATTCATTTACAAAACCTAGAACTGATTAAGGTGAAAAACAGACCACCATTATCATCACTTACACTGAAAGAACTCTACAGAAGAAAATTTACAGATAAAAGAAGAGAATATTTTAAAAAGTACTTAGAATAAATACACACTAATTACACAAATAGGAGATCATAAATTCTTCACTACTTTTTTCTTAGTCTGCATTGCCAGTAACATTCAAATACCACAGTTATTTCTCTATCAAGACCATATTTGGGTATGAAAACTGACAAGCAACACTTGTAATTTACAGTATGCTCAGCATCTTTGAAGGCTTAAAGGATACTCTAGAAATCCTGTGGAAGTTCACTATGGAATACATTCCTTAATATGACCTTATGAAGCCACTCCATTCTAGTCCGTTATTCATAAAATCATAGAACTGCTCAGGTTGGAAAAGACCTTCAAGATCATCAAGTCCAACCACAGCATAACCATAGTACTCTAACAACCCTCAGCTACATCTTGTCCCTGTGCACCACAACCAAATGGTTTTTAAACATCCAGGGATGGTGACACAACCATCTCCCCGGGAAGCCTATTCCAGTGCTTAACAACACTTTCTGTAAAGAAGTGTTTCCTGATATCCAACTTAAACTTACCCTGGCGCAACTTGAGGCCATTTCCCCTCATCCTTTCACCTGTCACCAGTGAGAAAAGACCAGCCCTGCTCTCTCTGTAAGCACCTTTTAGTTATTGAAAAAGAGCAATAAGGTCTCCCCTCAGCCTCCTTTTCCCCAGTCGAAACAGCCCCAGTTCCTCCAGTCTCTCCTCCTAGGCCATACTCTCCAAGCCCTTCACAAGCCTTGTTGCCCTTCTTTGGACCTGCTCCAGCACCTCCATGTCCTTTCTGTACTGAGGTGCCCAAAACTGAACACAGTACTCGAGGTGAAGCCTCACCAATGCTGGGCACAGGGGCAGGATGACTTCCATAGTCCTGCTCACCACTCCATTCCTGATCCAAGCCAGGATGCCATTGTCCTTCTCGACCACCTGGGCACACTACTGGCTCATATTCAGCTGACTCTCCATCAGAACACCAAGGTCCCTTTCCATCAGAAGGAAAGGAGAAGGGCCTGGAGCATCTCCCCTATGAGGAAAGGCTGAGTGAACTGGGTCTGTTCAGCCTTGAGAAAAGGAGACTGAGAGGGGACCTGATCCAGGTCTATAAATATCTAAGGTGTGGGGGGCAGAATGGCGAGGCCGGACTCTTTTCAGTGGTGAGTGGAGACAGGACAAGGGGAAACGGCCAGAAACTGGAGCATAGGAAGTTCCGCACAAACATGCGCAAGAACTTCTTTACAGTGAGGGTGACAGAGCACTGGAACAGGCTGCCCAGGGAGGTGGTGGAGTCTCCTTCTCTGGAGACATTCAAGACCTGCCTGGATGCCTACCTGTGCTACCTGGTGTAGGGAACCTGCTTTGGCAGGGGGGTTGGACTCGATGATCTCTGGAGGTCCCTTCCAACCCCTACAATTCTGTGATTCTGTGATTCTGTGATCAGGCAGCTTTCCAGCTGCTCTTCCCCAAGCCTGTAGGGTTGCCTGGGGTTGCTGTGACAAAATGCAGGACCTGACACTTGGCCCTATTGAAACTCATACCGTTAACCCATCAATCCAGTCTATCCAGGTCCCTCTGTAGTGCTTTTCTCCCCTCAGACAGATCAACACCGGCTCCCAACTTCATGTCGTCTGCAAAGTTACTGAGAGTGCACTCAATCCCCTCGTCAAGATTGTTAGTAAAGATGTTAAATAGAAGTAGCCCCAGTACCGAGCCCTGTGGGACATGGCTCGGGACCAGCAGCCAACTGGATTTAACTCCACTGACTACAACTCTTTGGGCCCAGCCATCCAGCCATTCAATATGCTTCGCAATTCTCACATTTAAAAAATTACTGCCATTCCCAGATATTAAATAGACATGAACATTTACTTAAAATAACCACGCTACACCTTGCAGACATTTGACTTACAGTTTCTTGGCTGTATCTCCTCTTGCTTTGCTTCTCCACAGTTCTTATGTGCCATTAAGCATCTTCTTTTGCACCCCTAAAATTAGCAACAATTATACTCAGCTTTTAAAATAAAACAAACCTTTGAATCGTGACAGGATTTAATTACATCCTTCTTATACTTACTTAATTTTAAAGTAACTGTCCTGAGGTGGGAGGCAGAATGCAGGAACAGCTGAAGAATCAATGAGTGCATGGGACATTAATTAAACTCACATTGAGGAGTCACCAAGCACCAATTTGCAAGTTGCAATGCAAGAACAAAGTAACAAAAAATAGCTGTAAGTATTCTAATATCCATACTCTCAAGAACCTATAAAATTCAGAAACTGGCTTTTTTTTAATATTAGGTTTTCTAGAATTAAATGTGTAATTCCTTTGCATATTTTCCAGATAATCTTTCAAATGTTCTAAGAACTTTCTTGAAAATAACTTTTCATCATCTCCAACTCCCATATAGTGTTGGGTTGTAAGGCTGCGTGATAAGGTGATGGAAGAGACCAGGGATACAGAATGTGCTTGGCTGCTTGAATCAGTTTCTCAGCTAAGTCACCAGAACTGTGTAAGTCATTTACTTATTTATTTATGTTTCAATCTGAGAAATGCAAAGCTTACAGCAGGGGGTATAATGAAATTCCTGCTGAAAACAAAATTGTATCAGGAATATTTTACGTAATTTTATATTCTTTGGGTGCTGTTTTATTATTTCCTTTTAAAACGATATTTCAACTTGAAAGTTTTTAAACTAAAAACAAAAAATCCCAAATGATTTTGTATTAATGCTTTGTTTAAATTAATCAAAAGGGAAATAGCTTGATCTTAGGTTACGTTTGGCAGGACTGAAAGAATTCTAACTATCTTAGTGTAGAAACCTCAGCAGATTGACCTCAGTAGAATAGCTAGTGGTCAGCTAAGTGCTTGGCAATAGGGATAGCAAACCAGAAACCCCAATAATTTTGGAGCCTCATATGGAATTCATCTTCACCACCAAATCAGAAATCACTGAGAACAGAAGTGTGGCAGGGAACTGCAGAACTCCTCCATTTCCAGGACAGCTGCTACCAAAAGAAATTAATCTACAAGATAAACACCCAGGAAACTTTGGTTTTATGGGTTAGGGCCTTCAGGGTTCGTGGCACATAAAAACTAATGAGGTCTATGTACTGTAACAAAAGATCAGCCTCTTTTTTGCCTTCTGTTGACCAGTAATACAAACAATTTTCATCAACAGAAAGCCATGGAGAAATGAACACTTGGATGTGTTTAGGAACATATCACAGGATGTTTCAGGACCCCAGATAACCAAAATATCAAAGAAAGCAGTACTCAAGCAAACAGACCCGGGAAGCCTCCCGAGTAACAACGCTGCTGCCCCTTTGCTGTGACTGAAAATCCAATCTATATATGGCCTCACTGCATAGGCACCCCAAATCACTACGAATTCTGAAAACCTTGGCCAGATGAATTGCTGTAAGCACATCCTTCACATGATGCACTGTTTTATTTTTGTTACAACATTAAAGCAACCCTGTCATTTTCTCTGGACAACAGATATTGTAATTTGCAAAACCAGGATGATGGGCAATGGGCATAAAAAGCCCAGCTCAAGTCAAAAGCCGTTTTGGCTTCAAAGGGGGTCTGATGAACTGAGCGATACAGAATTACAGAAAATCACTGTATAACAATTGTGGGAACACAATGGGATGTTTCAGGATTTCTAAACTGCAAAGGCAACAAAGTACAAGACAAAGGGAGATCATATTTAGGAAATTATGCAGCTGTTGATATGTTAAAGGAAGACTTAAAGCTGGACACTTAAAAGTGACATGGAACAATCAGCAACACTTGATAGCAGTGAAAAGAACTGGTTGGATCAAACCTCCTTTCCCGAATTATGCTAATAGAATGCTGATGTAATGTTCCAAAAGCAACAATGTAATGAAAACTAACCTTTTGGAACATTACAGCTGCTACTGTATCTTATTATTTATTTCACTGTCACCAAAACACAGCATTTAAGGTCACATCAGAAGCAAACTGATTTGATTTCTGTTTAAAAGGCAAATATGCAATTTTAATTCCATTTCCTTTTGCAGTGCCATTTAAACTCAGCTCTGACAGAAAGGAAATCAGACATTTGGATAAATGAGAGAGGTCGATTGAATATTGATAAGCCAATTTTTAATTTATCAAGGTTATCTGGAGGTGCTAACTTGATGCCACATGCTAACAAGAAGTAGCAACACAGAAAGTGATGTGTGCAGAGAGCTGCTTCTTTGGGATGATAAAAATGAGAACTTTGCAGTGGGGACAGAAAGGGGGGAATTTAAACAGATGGGAAGTGTGACAGAGAGATGGAGATGAATAGGTGGCAAGTTTTATGCTTCACAGATTGCAACATTAAAGCCACATCAAATCAGTACAGATGAGAGAAAAAGGAGAACTATCTTTGTGGAAAGTACAGTTCATGTGTCACAAAAAAAATGCTCATGCTTCTCTTTGCCAAATTTCTGCAGCAAGCCAGGTAATCATGACAGATCTTACAGTGCATTCTCTACATTGCCAAAAATCTGCAAGGCTTGACAGCTACCCACAAAAGACAACGCCCAAACAGTTTAGAGTGAGCAACCATTATTCTTCAGTCTCAGGGATTCAGGAGAAAGCACAATATTAAAGCAGAAACAATGTTAGAGGAATACACAAGGCTGCAGAAAAAGAGCACATATTGGCTCACTGAAAAAATTTAATAAATGGCATTTTGTAGTGACAGTGGAGCAATCTCACATATTTGCACGCTTCCATTCATTCCAGATAAGTAACCAGAGTATTTCCTTCTGTAGATTTGTCAATAACTTAAAAGCAACATGAGACTCTCAAGTGCACATCAGTGTGGTGAGGAAAGAGCAGAAAAAGCTTTTCTTCAGGATTTTTGTTGTAAAGTTAGAAGAACTGACTGAAATCTTACTTAGGAGCTTCAGACTGAAAAAATAGAAAAGAATTTTGAAGCGTGGAAAGCTCCAGTGAAGAAGGTTCCAAGGAGACCTCATTGTGGCCTTCCAATATTTGAAGGGAGCATACAAACAGGAGGGGGAATGGCTGTTTATGAATGATAGTGATAGGACAAGGAGGAATGGTTTTAAACTGAGACAGTGGAGGTTTAAGTTGGATATTAGGAGGAAGTTTTTCACATAGACGGTGGTGAGGCACTGGAACAGGTTGCCCAAGGAGGTTGTGGATGCCCCAGGCTAGATGTGGCTCTGGGCAGCCTGGTCTGTTGGTTGGCGACCCTGCACATATAGCAGGGGGTTGGAACTGGATGGTCATTGTGGTCCTTTTCAACCCAGGCCATTCTATGACTCTATGAAGGAAATTCTAGCTTAACAAAAAGACTTCAATGATACATTTCAGGGGTTTGAAACAGGCATTCCTTCAAATTTTTACAATCATCAAGTACTTTTCAATAATTTTGTCTCAAAGTCTCAAAATATATGAGAATAATCATTTCTCAGAAGAAAATTAGCTGATAAGGTCATGCCTGCTTGGTAGTTAAACAACACAGGCGGATGACTGCAGCTGTGACCCACCTCCTAACTGGAGCAAAATGAACCTACCAAATTTGGGCACATTGCAGTATTTGTGGAGTCACAGGATAATTTCCTTTTTATGCCTTTTAGCTCCTGCCCACTCACTCTGCCAGCAGTAAGCAGCATTGCTGTGGCACTTAACTCTTCTCCTGACTGATGCCAGCTGGGGCAGTCACCACAACAATGTCCCCATGCTGGCTGCTGGCAACACAGCTCTAGCCAGTGATTTTCTATCATCTGTTTTCACAGGTGACTACCTTGCTGCTGTCCTGCATGAAAGAAAATTAAGTTTCTGGTGTAAATTCCCTCATTTTTACATCTTTTCTGGGCCTACAAGACCTTGCTTTCTGCAAGCTGTACTTGCAGAAGTATTGGGCACATGGACTGAGATAGGATTTCTCCTAAGTTGAACTTGTAGCATTTCCTTTCAACAATTCCTCAAAAACTTCTTGCTAATATTCTCTCAAGATTTCAGAATTTGTAGCAGATTAATGCTGTATCTGCTTTATGTTTCAGAGTCAGACACAAAAACATTCTTACAGCACATTCCAAATAGAAATAGAAGTGAGTACAGTCAGCAGAGAAACTATATATCTGCTCATCATAAGTATCACTGACCTCTTTTGAATGACCCATACTACTGCCTTGGTTCAATTCCTCCGAACTCTTAGACCCTATTAGTTGGAAATAGAAATCTCAGATATTAAACTGATAGTGCACAACATTTAATTTCCTTCAGACATAATTTGCACAGCTTTGAGAATCAGTCTCTGTGAATTAATGACGCATCTCCATATCTGTATGATAAAGATAGAGGGCTGTGACAACGTTTACATCTGATGCTATTAGAGTCTCTTCAATGATAATCATTAGCAAGTCCATTAATGAGAATGTATTTCCCCAAGGCACAATGGCCATTCCACATCGTAATCTAAATCTATAGTCTCCAGAATCTCTATTTAGAAAGCAATGAAGTAAGTCCCTGAACTGTATAGTGGTTATCACTCAAATCATCTAACTGCACAAAAAAGATGAGGGAGACTTCCTTCAACACTGGCAGTGTAGAACATTAAAATGTACAACTGCCTATTTTTCCTAACCAATAACTGTATTAGAAATGCCAACAATAAACTGAATGCAGCATCCCAATGGCTTTGAATAACTGAGCAACAAAAACTCAAATTCTTAACTTAAAGTCCTATTTAAATGCAGTAACAACATGAAAAAAAACTCACCACACTAATTATTTTAAGCATCTAATGATTGACTTGCTAAAACACATTCCAGTTGGCCTGAAATCTATGAGTAAACTAAAAACTCCGCAATATGCATTTTCTTATTCAGATGAAAACGTGGTTCAAGAATGGAAGATTTAATTTCGTTCCAAAATACTTAAATAAAAAGAAAAAAAGAAAGCAAAGAACAAATGATCAAACAAAACAAAAATCCAGCTTTCTACCTTCGATGAAACTGGTGTCACCTTAATAAAGTTATAACAATTCACCCTACAGCAGCTATCTAACTTGTCAGTTTCACAGCAACAAATACTGTATGTAACAACAAACCACTGTTCAAAGTCCTAATATCTACAGAAAGAAAACAGGAGGGCATCTCTCCTCCAGCAACCTTGGAGCCAACACTGTTTCAGACCCCTGGACAACATGCTGGTACCCTTCATCAGCGTTAAACTGAAAGCTTGCCAGAGGTAGCAGAATTGAAATTCTCCTTTAAATCCATATTACTGTTTCTTAAACCACAACAGTGCCACGTCTTCCCATTCATGGTTCTTACTAAAAGATTCTTCACAAAGGCCCAATTTCCAAGAACATTAGTATTATGTAAAGCAAAACAATTTATGCCCAGAATATAAAGGAGATGTGTAGATTGTTGTACTGAAGCCATGGGTAGTTGTTCTTGGAAAATGCATCTTTGTCACAACAGCCTCCGCAATCACTGCTGAACTTGTTCCACATTACTACACACCTGCCCTGACCCAGAAGGACTTCACTTTTTAAAAAATATGTATCCATTTATCTTGGAAGCATTACAGAGGATGAAAGACAGCTGGCAATAAGTTAGTTGCTTACACTGCAATACAAATGCTAACACTGCTCGTTTGATATTTTGGGGATTATCCTTTTCCGTTCCAAAATTAACCACATCCAGAAAAGTGCAGCTCCTTCATGATCATCTTAAGCAGTTGCCAAAGATGCTGACAACTTCCAACACGAAGCAATAAATTAGAAAAGAGATTCAAGAAAGGTGGTAAGTTCTCGACATAATCATCTGAAACAATACATGGTGATGAATTTTCTGAAACACCCTGGGAAAATTGCATCAGCAGACATAGGTATACAAACCATATTGAGTACCAACTCACAGGAAAACCTGAATTCAAAGTTCCCAGTGCAATGTTTGTTTCCCAGCAGATTCAATCACTGACAAGGCTGTTCTCTCATCCTTTGTTGCACTGGCTGAACGAGTTATACATCAACACTTCGCAAATGCAACTGAATTCAAATTCATAATAAAGGTATTTGAAATATATGCTCTTGATTTTCATTACGTATAGTGCATCTTTTTTTATTTGTGATATGCTGAGCTTCTCTTAACAAAGCAAACGCTTGGTTCTTTTTACTGACTTGCAGGAACTTCAGCAAACTGGGATCTGCAGATGTAAAAAGACATCCCTTAAGATTTCTGTGATCATCTTTACAAGATAGTTTCTAATATTTTGCATGAGGTGCAGGATCACAGTCTTCCAACTCTTACTTCAAGCAGGGTATTAAGAGCTGTCTGCTTTTTGATCTACTATATTCTACTTGAGAGTAAACTAATACATGACTTGTTGTACTAATGAATTGTCTCCTTGAAACTCGGCATCTTCAGCAGGAACACGATTTCCATGGTAATAAAGCAGTAGAAAGATTCCTAATTACCTTTGGACAGTTAACCTTCATTATTGTTCCAAGACTTCACTGAGTCAGTATTTCTGGAAACCACTCACCACAGTCGGTGCCTCCAAACAGGCTGACTCTGCCTGTCAAGAAAAATGCCATCTTACTGACTTTGTGATAATAACCAGAAATATACAGAGATGAAATGAAGGAGGAAAAAAAAACAAAACATCATGCAGATTAGAAGAAAGGCAAAAAGAACAGGAAAAAAAAAAAAACACGAGAAGGTAAAGCTAGGCAGAAAGTAGAAAAATGGGAAGAACGCTCAGAGAAAAATATGAGAATAACTACTTTTTCTTGCTTTTCCATAAATAAAGATTCTTTTAACATAAATGTATGCACAACTAACACCAGTTTGCTGTACAGTGTTCCAGCTCTCTAGTCTCCTGGGGTTACTTCAGAAGTCAGGATCAGGTTCTTCAGAAAGGTTACAAACTGAAGTTTCTATGGACAATTGCTCCCTGAACTGTATAGGTTTTAGAAGAAAAACAAAATACATGAAATGTGACTTTCTAGATGGGCCATTCTGGGTCCCCAAACATACTCGTGTGCAAATCATGTGGCAGTCCATTTCTGGGAGAGATGTTGGCAGATGTTAATAGTTCACAGTCTCAAAAAAGCTTTTAATAACTTCTGTTCACTCTGTATCTGACAAAAAACGAACCTTCTGTCATCTTCAAAAATGTCAACTGCACTGGGAGTACACCGAGCTTCAGAAAGGATTAGATTTAGCAAGGTTCTTGCTGAAAATATTACTTTTACAGTCTCAAATATCATCTTATCTAAACACCCACAAGTCTCTGCTATGACAGCGTCAACACCGACTGGATCACATAATCACCAGCCACCAAGTCTTCCTGATTTTCTGGTCTTTCCCTCGTACGTTTTACTTTCTGGTGTCTGTAACAGCTTTCTTGGAAGGCAGTGTTCCTTGGGAAATTTAAAGTCTTTTCAGTGAAATGATTAACTGGCTTTACAGAAAGTAAAAAAAAAAAAAAAAAAGGCTATATATTCAGAGAAGTGGAAGGGAGGATTTTACTTACTGGTTTCAATGTAAATAATGCAGTGTGAGATATGCAGAATAATACATCTAAACTACTTTTACATTTTGGGAAAAAAAAGGATTTCCGAGATCTTCAGAGATGAGAACTAATTAATTTTTCCATGTGCTCATTTAAGCTCTTTATACAATATCATGTCTAGAATTACTACAGACTTGAATTTCACCCTAGCAACCAATTGCAGCTCCATGATAACTTCCTAAGCAGTCCAGGTAGTTCTGTATCTTTTGCAATAACAATTACCATGTGGCATAATTGCAAGGGACAGTTTGGTCATAGGAAGAATATACTCTCATAGTATTTCACCTGTGAGTCATCCCAGAACAGAAATACAGTAATAAAACTTAGCTGATCATAAACTTCAAGTGTTGCAGCCAATAAAGTCAAAGAGCAAACATATTTCCCACATATGTGTCACAAGTATCTACTGCTAAATTATGCAGCACCTGGTAAATACTGTTAATTCACTTGTACCTAAGTTAATTACAGATTCCAGCAAGCAATCACATATGATTAAATTACATTTTGGGAAACTATCAAATGGTTAAGGCTGAAGGAAAACAGCTTAAAATAGACTGTAGAAGGTAATACTAATTAGGAAAACTCTTAATTCTACTTATTTCTCAGCTTTGGAGGTTTTTTCAGCTTTGGGAACAGGTTTTCCTCTCCGAGCACCATGCGAAAACCAGGTGTAATCTCTGCAGGGACTACCCAGATAAACTGGAAGCAGCATTTGACCTCCCTGGGGAATTTCATTTGGCCTCCTTTATATTACAAGAAGTGTTCTAAAAACAAGAAATAAAGGCTTGATAAAGAACATCCATCTGTTGGTGAATTTTGACAACTGGCCCAGATGCTGGGGGGTATTCACACAATAGCTTTCTTCTCTATAAAGGCACTTAAGTTGGGGACTATTGGAATACTTTGCAAAAAAGAGGTGGAAGAAAACAGCTAAGCAAGTAGAATTGCTTCAGGAGGGATAATAAGTAGGAAAAGGAAGGAGACGGGAGGTCAGGAACTCTCTGAGGTCATCTGAGACTCTGTTTCCAATAATGTAATATGCAGAATGATTAATATCACTCAGAATATAAATGATCTCATATCTGTCTCTGACATCTCCTCTCAACCAGGCCTATTTTCCATTTTGATTGAAGTTACCTGTTCCTCCCTAACTTCCCTAACGCTCCTCTCTTCCTCACCTATTCTTGGAAACATCAGATTTCCATTTTTGTCACTGCACTGAAACATGCCTCCCTCAGTAACCTCAGCACACCGGCCTTCCTTCTGTCTCCTGCTTCCACTTCTAATCATACTAGAGGCTCGAATTAATCTACTAAGCTAAAAAATTGCCATAGTTTTCAAATACAAACTTAGCACACAGGAACACAGAAAAGCCTATCCTGACCTCGATTACATAGATCTCCTTCCTCTGCTGTACCTACAGCATCAGGAAACTGCCTGACTCTAGATCACTGAGTAACAACTGTGTTTTTAAAGTCACTAATGATAGCAAAGGGTAACTTTGGACACCCAAGTATAGCCATGCTGTAACAACCGTCATTAGCAATGAGTGCCACATTTTTCCTGTTTGACTCATTAGGTCATTGCCCAAAGACACGAGGTATGTACCTTGGGCAGAGATATATCTCAGCTGTTAATCAGGATCTATCTAAGACTATATGATCTTCCAATCTCTGGTAACTGCCAAGAAAACAAAATGTATAATTAACACCCGCACAAATGTGTTTTATGATTAAGACTGAAGCCTAGATGGTGAAAGCTGAACACTTCCAGCAACAGTGAAGTCTGTGTTTTATTTTTAATAATGTACTGGTAACAGGTTTTCCATTTTTCTCAGAATAACAGAATAAAACTATTTTACCATGCCAATACTTTATCTTGAATGAGAGTACTTAGTGTTTAACAAATAGAGCTGATAAATATTTAAAGAAAGGACACTGAAAATCTCTGGTTTTAAGAGCTCTGGATACAGCTCCAGCATTTGGAAAGAAGCAGCAACCAACCCATGTACTCAGCAGTATATTTTCCCACATGTAGCATATTATTTGTTCATCAATTTTGTATTGTGGAGCCCCAGAGTGGTGTATTTCTGAGGAAGACAGAAAGGGCAAAGTGTGGGTGGATAGACATGAAGTGCCTGTACATACCCAACTGCCTGGTTAGAAAAGGGGAATTACTCACAAATGGGACTTCTAAGACAAGTGTTAGGCAAAACTTTGCCTCCTAATTCTTTGAAAATTAGATAGATGGCCTCTACTCCACTGCAGATGGAACTAGCAAAGTAGCAAATTAAAACTTCATTTTTCTTTTCCTTTTCAGTATTTTTTTTTCCCCCTTGACTTATACAACACTGGCAGAAGGCTTAATCTTGCAAGATACAACTTCACTTGTGAACTTCAGCGTGACAGATCATGTGAAAAAGGACTGCTGCCAGTTCATTTAGCAAGATCAGTTCCTTCACATAATTGATACGCTGGAGGGAGATGCAGAGGAGCTCCCACAGGCCCCTTATGAAAATTAATCTATCAGATTGAGGGAAGAATGGATGGTCTCCCTTCCCTAAGTGGAATCAAATCCCTTCAGACACCCTCGAATCTTTTCAGTAAGAATTATTTGTAAGCCCCAGGGATATAAAAGTATGCCTTAAGATCTTCCTTTTTCTTCCTTGTCAGTGGACCGGTAACATAAAAATGTCAATATTCATAAACAAATTACCAGCTAAGAAAAAAATTGATGCCCAGAGAAGTATCTTGGAGAAGTGTTTAACAACACATATTTCAATGCTAATAAGGAGTTTCCCACCTTTAATTTCAACTTTTATTTTTTAAGCAAACTCATACATTGAAATATACATTTGTATATTGAAATATACATTTATATATTGATAGAATGATATGAGCTAGTACTCTTTCTATAGAGTACATATAAAATACACATACACCCACACACTCAAAAACCTTACACACATGCAGAGACACAACTCAATAGAGGGTCTCTCACACTGGAGTGAAACAATACACGTTTGTGCCTACTGCTCCTGTCCCCATCTCCATCCCTTTCTTAGAGATCTCCACCTCATACGAGATTTGCTCTCAATCTCCCCTCTTGCAAACAAATTCCATCTACAAGATGCTTCAGAACAACTTTCCTGCCAAAAAAATTATGTCTGCAGCTCTTCCTTATTATCTCCCCTTCGCTATCTGAAGCATTTTCATTTGACCCACTGACTGAACAGTCACTAAACTCTTTGGGCTTTGAAAGGTGTCCCATTTACAAACTCAGAAACATATCTTTAGAAAAATTGACAATCGGACTGATCAGAACAGTAAAAGCTGCAGTGGTGTAAGGGCAGGACCACCATCATCACAGGGAAATGGATCAAATTAACAATTCGTTCCTTTTGAGCTATGAAATCAGTTTTTAAATGACCTCTCTTTCTTTTAAATACCACTGGTTAGTCCACCTTCATAAGAACAATAGCACACATAGAATCATAGAATGGCCTGGATTGAAAAGGGCCTCAAAGATTACCCAGTTTCAACCCCCTGCCGTGGGCAGGATCACCAACCACCAACCAGGCTGCCCAGAGCCACAACCAGCCTGAATAGGTGGAAGGTTTAAACACGTGTACAACTCTCTTGTTTTGAAAGAAATTAACACTTTTTTTTTTTTGAAGGTTGCTATACATCTGTGTATTATGTAATGTGACTTTGATTTCCTCCAGAAATAGTACTTGCTGTCAGTTTACACCCACTGAACAATATACAAATTCAAAGAGAAACAGCCTGGGAACGTTGCAGCTGCCCCACAGACTGGCCTGTGTGCTACGTGTGCCCCTCCCTCTCACTAACAACTCAGCCACAGAAAAGTTACCATACTGCAAGGCAGAAATCATGGAAAATGAAGGCATTATAAAAAAAAAAAAACCCTCCTACTCTTTTAATGGGACTGATGCTACTAGATGCTTCTTACTTTGCAGCATAGCTTCAAAGATGAGTCCAAGTCAGTGAACAGGTACCAGATATGCACCAGAAGCAGACTTTAAAAGACATGTATATGTAATTCATTGTACCTTAATCAACATCAGAGGCTTAATATTTCTCTTCTACAGCTCTCCATCTTTTCCATAACTTTCTTATGTCTGACTCCAGTTAGAACATCACCAATATGCTTTTGAGCTGGAAGAACTTGATGTTTCTAAGGTTTTCTTTCAGAGAAGGGAGAGACTGGAAAATTTTCCACCTGAGCCATCCATACAAATCCAAGCCAGGGTAAAAGTAACTAATAGAAATCTGGAGAGTGGGACTTTAATGAAGCCAGTTGTTGGGTCCACCTCTGAATGAGTTTGCAGTCAGCAGAAAGGCAATAATAGAGCAGAGATTAGAAACACTTATTCTGAGCTCTAAGCCTTTCCTTCAGCTTTATGTACAAAGAACAAAGGCAGAGCAAAAACTTGAAAGGCTGGTTCATGTTTTAAATAAGGTTTTGCAGCAAAGTCTCTGGAGTTACTGTTGCAGAGGCTTTCCTGAAAAACTGCTGCATGCTTTGAAAGCGGAGCTAAATATCTGTGCCTTTTTTTTTTTCCTTCCAGTACAGCTCCTTTGAAAAATATCTGATCTTAAAGTAGGGGATAATTCATTTGACAGAAGGCAATGCACCAATTTCTCAGTTGATCACACGGACAGCCCACCTTTCTATTGTGCTATGGTAACACCAAGAAACCATTTCAGGCTTCTTTAAATGGTGAATTTACGTAGTTACTGTTCATGCAAAAATGGCATCTGGTGCCAGAAAACTGGTTATTCTAAACAGTAGAACCATTCAAACCAGCTGTTGTTTGGCCACATCTGCATGTTTCTGCATGAATTTTTCTGAAGCACTTTTCTCTCTTTCTGCTTGCTTACTTAAACATAGCTTTCATCTTTAATTTAGAAGGACAGACGTCCTTTTTTTCCCAACTATATCCAAATTAATTCATAATAATTAAAGCAAAAATAAAGTTGTAAAAATTCATTTAGTCATTTCTAGCAAATAAATGTAGCAGGAATTTGAGGTTTAATTATACATGCACAGCATATTAAGCTAAAAAAAACCCTCCCTGTGATCTTCTGATCTTACTTTGGCTTAATATAATTTGTTCTGGAGACAGTAATATGACATAAAGATCACCCTGATTAATTAAAATCATCACAAAAGAGAACTTTAAACTTTCCTAGCATGGTTTCATTTAGAAACATGTTATCCCTATCGTACAGGGCAATATCATCAGAATCGTTCTTTGCATTCAGAAATATCAGTAGCATCCTTATGTATCATTTGGGAATGCCTCTGAATATAGGAAAAAAACAAACATTTTTAGGCAAAGTTGTAGGCTAACGAAATGCTAATCAAGAACATGAATGCGAGCCAGCAGGGTTTCTATCAATATGAAAAAAGAGCAATTGACCTCACGCATGTTCATACGTGTATTTTCAAGCTCATAAACAAAGTCACTTTCAAAGCAGTGAGAACTTCTGTGGTGAGCAAAGCACATGAAAGGCAAAAATGCTTCATTGGTTCTAGAAATGAAATATATTTATTGCTTTAAACCAAAGTGAAATAAAATAATTCTGGACATATCCCACCATCCAAATGAAAGTACATGAAAGTACTGAATTAAAGAAGTTTGACAAAAATGTGGCTAGCAAATTTGCTGGCGCATCTCCTCAAAGCACATCAAATGCACGTTGCTAGGCTTGACGTCAAGAAGTTATAAACCAAATCAACACAGAAAATGGCTGAAGGAATCCGATGTCAGGCAAAACAGTCCATCAGCACATTAACAGCCTGGTTTCAGCCACGTGCATGAATTTCATCAGTGCATGCGTATGCTGACAACATGCTGTGCCCTGGGCTTCCAGCATGCCTCACCAGCCAGCTGAAAGTGGATTCCTGTCTGTGGCCAGCTCAGCTGCTCCCTATGAATATTTTAATTCTCATTAAAAACGCATCACCTCTACCCTGCACTTATGGCTTTGTAGGGGTGCTTGAGGCATATGTTCAAGCTTCCTTTGCAGAACTGCTAGCAATTCCAATTTTAGGACTGACAATTTGGGTTTATTTACTGGATATTTTATGGACATTCTTTCTCATTCTGATATGCTTGCTGAATCTCACTGTAATTTTTTGATAGGAATATTATTTTCTGAGGAATTTATAGTCATGGCTCAGCATCTTTTTTTCTCTAAGAACAGATGGTGATTCTTTGGGGATCCCTATCCCAGTCCCAGTCACCATATTTCTTTGGAAGAAAGAAATCAGTTTCATCCATGCCCTACGACAAAGAATCTTTGAAGCTTTTCTCTGTTCCTCTGTGTCAGCATCACTTTCACCGACTCCAACTCATCTCCTATATTGTCAACTGCTCTCACAGCCTGGCCCTGGCCTTAGCAAACCTCAGCAGCCCCTCTCCTTTAAGCTCCTTTTCTCATCCACCTGGTGCAGTCACTCCTTAATGCACTCCCTCTCTTTATTCCTTCCTTTTAATTCAAAGGGCTCTTTGCCTCGCCAGTCTCTGTACATGCCACCTGTGTTTTCTCACGTACCATACAACCTGAAGAAAGGAATAATCTAAAGCACACTACAACATATGAATGGCAGCAGTGCTTTGTGCCATTTGTTTTGGCGTTCTTCAGAACTGAAAGCTAAATGAATAACTTAACAGGAGAAATTTAGTGAGCAGAACCAAAAAGAGAGATCTTAGGTTGTACTAAAAAGATGATACACCTCTTCTGAGTTTAATATATTAATTTTAAAATGCTGGTGTTTATATAAGACTTATTGCACAGTATTGACTTCAAGAGTTGAAACATGCTATTCACATGAGAAAATTTGAGAAAGGAATTCAGAATCTTCAGAATTTAATAGATGTCTGTATCAGCCTTTTCCATTCCCTCGCTTTTACATCAGCATGTAACCAATTGCTTCACCTCACAAGACAGACAGTAGGTCAGAGATCGCAGAAGTGAAAGCAATCTAATTTCTAACGTATCTGCTATTCCCTTATGATTCTTAATTTTTCTTTTATTCTACTGAGCAGATAATTAAAAGAGCTTCATGCAGTAAAATTGGCAAGCGGCTTGCACAACCAAGATAAATCACCATTGTTACATGCCAACATATTACAAAGACACAAATTGTATGGAAATATACCAAAACAACAACATAGGAACAACTGATGGGCTGAGATCCCCTCAGTAATACTTCAGTTAACTTCTTTTATCCAAGAATATATTTTAAATTATTCAACTACCTGAGTTCTTTCGGTAGACGTTCACTGCCTGCTCTTAATCACCATCCCACTCATAGTGCTATAGTTCAATAAGGTACCGCTGGCCTTGACCTTTTATTAACTTTGATTCACTACCCCTGTTTTTTAGGGCTGATAACATATCAAGTAGAGCACCTGTGTAATAAAAAGTTGCCTTAAACATTTGCATGAGTTAGTAATGGAAAAAGAACTCTGCCTCCCTCCTGTCACCCCATCCTTCCCTGCTCACCTGGTGCTTCAGGTCCCTCAGCACATAACCTCAGGGCTGAGGCAAGAGCACCAAAGGAACTGCAATCACCCCATGTTATAGAAACGGTGCAGAAAGGAACGAGAAAACTGTTTCCCCAGGAAGAAATGAAGAAATTCATAACACATGGCTGCCTCACAGTGACCTCTCCTTTAGCCCAAGGAAGATGTTTATCTGGTTAAATGTCAACAGCCCAAGACTAACTTGCTTTGCAATGCAGTGAAATACCAATGCCAATAACCAGATTCAAAGTATGGGAAATGTACCTGTCTGTGCTCTTTAATAAGGCTGACTCTTTCCAGCTGACCTACAGAAACATCCCAGAGCACCTCACCGATTAGTTTTTTCTGCACTCAAAACATCTCTGCTGTCAGTAGAGAGCCTGTGACTTTCCAGCCAGTAATCTCGAAAGCAAAGCATATTTCTTCCTTGCAGCCAGCTGAAATCATGTAATGATTTGACCTCCAGACACCACACTCCAAGAGTCCTCCCAGCATTACAAGACCAGTGTGGTTTGAAAGCTAATGGGGTGCCAGCACCTCGACAGTGGGGATAACAGGGCTGTGCCCCCCCAGAGCTGTGGTTGTGCCCCTGTGTTACACAGAGCCAGCTGTCAGGCTGCTTGCCCATAACTGCAGTGGTTCCTGTGGCAACCTGTGCTTCATATTCTGCCACGGAAGTGCCATAAATAGGAGTGAGAAATAGGATAAGGGAAGTGGGATAGAGAGGTTACAACACATTTGGAGTCTAACATTAGAGTGACATCTGACATCTGTCACCTATGCAAGTTTCACACTGTGGCATGAAAACGTATACTAGAGTATAAGTGACAGAATGAATAATGGAAGGTTTGCTGTAGGGCAGCTGTAAGGAAAAGGCTATTAGATATTTAATCATTACTAATGGACTTGATGGTTTGTACATGCTGTTTCTCCTCAGTTTCAAACAGGCCTATTTCCACATTCCCGAATTCCCGAGAACTGCTGCTCATGTGCCTCCATGTGGGCAGAATTAGGAACACAGCCAAGAACTAGAGTAGGAGGAAAAAAGGAGGGGACCCCCAAATGCAGAGTGATGCTGGCAGACTGGAGGAGCGGAGCAGTGCTGTGCTGCATGCCTAGCTGCTCCCACCAGTGCTCTCAGCCTGCAGTGAAATGCCCGCTTCACACACACTCAGGAATAAGGATCACTGGAGCACAGCTGCTCTCCTGCACTGCAGTGCTTTCAAGTGGTTCTCTATCTTCTATTAATGGCTGATAGGGTTCCTGCCTTTGGCTCACAGCCACCACAGGCCTGGCAGCCTAAATGCTGTGCCTGCTTCCTTTACAGGAAGGTTGTTCAGAAATACAGGCAACGCCGACAGAAGTTAGAATAAGGGCTGTTCTATCAGCCCTTACTAAGAGTAGGAAGGAGGGAGGGGAGAAATTCAAAAAGTTCCAAAGACATATTTTCTATGCAAATCTGTGGGTTTTTTTTTTTCCCTATAACTTTTAATGAGTTTTAAATAAACCTGTTATCAAGAGGCACATTGTGTGAATTAATACAGAGCACTAGAATGAAATGTAAAATGTGTTCAAAAAGATAAAACAGGGCACTGTTATTGGCTGTCACTTTTTTTTTTCCTTTTTTTTTTTTTACTGAAACACTGCATTCCCTTCGACCGTGCCATCAAAGCTCATCCTCTCATTACATTTTATTTGCTTTGCTTCCCTATAATACATTTACACAAAGAACAAAATATCATCATTTTATGTGCCGTGAATGGGACACAGATAACAAGGCAGAGAGAATGCCTGTGCACCTCATAAAGGACAGCTTTAAGAGACGTCTACGAAGGAAGAAGTTTACTGTAGAATACATTTGTCAAAAAGAGAGGGATAGAGAGCAGCAGCACACTGCATAGGAAGCGAGCAGGTCTAGGACATGTTTCTGAGCCAGATTTGTATCATATTCAATCTGATGAAATTCAGATCAACTCCATTTAGCTAATTTTGTGACACCTTCTCCACAATTAAAGTCTTCCTCAGAGATGCAGGTTTCCAATCCAAACAGACTGCCTTATTTCCCTTGCGATGTAATCCACCAAAGACCACGCTAGATGTAGTGCTACAGGCCAGCACCATTCTTCTGCGTATAACCAAGTTAACATCCAATTCAAGTTCCTTCTTCTGTGAAATGATAACACTTCCTATGTTTCTGTTTTTTTTTTTCCCTGAGATATCAGAAGTACATTAGTTGCATAGTATTTAAACATATACATACCAACAGCTTTCACTACAACTAAAAAGCGTTAATGACAACTTCAATGGTAATTTTACAAAACTGTATGAAAATAATGATGGTTATCAAACCAGCACTACTTCTGCAAAGTGTCCTTACAATCTCCATTTACCCATGAGCTTCTTGGTTTGACTTTACCTAAGAAAAACAATGGTACAAGAAGTGATAACCTAATTTACGGATCAATACTTGATTATTAACTGACCAAAACAAGTCCAACTTGAACTACTCCTTTTCCATCTTGTAGGAAGGAGCTGTCCATTCTGGACAAATAAGAATCCAAACGCTACTCCACAGTCCTAAATTAACACTGGTACAAGCTTTACTTACATTAGATTAAATTCTTAACAACTTCACTGCCTCAATGTATATTAAGACAATTTGATAACAAAATCCTTTTAGCTTATGACAGCGTATCATGACAGAGGACTTGCGTGACTGAAAGGGTTGATATTTAGCACATTACATACAGACAACACTATGTCTACACCCAAGGAGATTTCGAGGGAAAGCTTTCCACTCTGGAGAGTTGCAAACAGAATATGAATTATACAGAGAAAGGAACCCACGTAACGTGGCTTTTTTTTCCCCCCACTTTCTTCTAAAAGTCACTGTTTGCCACACACAGATACAAATCTAAACTAGACCATCCACCATTATTAAATGCTTGGAGATCATTTTTATTCATGGTAACTCTCTCTGATAACACAGCTAAATGAATATCAGAACCTGCACAGCAGTGTCACTTCTGCTCTCAGCATATGACTTTAATATTTTAAATTTCATTAATTTAAACTGATACTTGATCTAGGGCCAGAAGGTGATGAATAGAAGATCTTAAGAGATCAAATCCAACAAGAGTGCAGAAGGAGGAGATGGTTAACATATACAATCTCGGCAAGATTCAAAGGTATCAAGGGATGAAGTCCTAAGACTTGTCAATGTCATTAGTGAGCTACTGTTGTTTAAATACAGAAAATTAATCTTACTAAAGTCAAATCATATGAAAATCAAGGTCACAGAAATGTTTAAACATTAATTTCACACTGAGGTGTCTTGGCCACCTTGTTCAGAAATTAATTTAGACCTTCACTTTATATGTAGGGTCATAATGAACCATCGATTTACAGCACTGAATTTTCACGTAAAACTTTTGAACTTCTGTGACATGGTAAATTTTCCTGCACAACGTAGCTAATCTGCATTATCTGTGGGAAGAGAGCAAGAAACAAGAAAATATCAGCAAAACGTGTGCACTTTCTGCCCAGAAAGCCAACTGTATTCTGGGCTGTATCAAAAGTGAGTTGGCCAGCAAGGAGAGGGATGTGATTGTCCCCCTCTGCCCTGACCTTGTGAGGCCTCATCTGGAGCACTAGGTACAGATCTGGGGTGCCTAGCACCCCACTGGAGCTGTCAGCTATAAAGAATGGCTGTAGTTACCAAACGAGCAATTACCTCAAACTGCATCAATTCATCGAAACCAGTGGTCCTAGCTGACAACACTATCAGTGCATTCACATCATCTGTCCAGGAAGGTGGTCTTCAAAATCCTCCCCATTCACACACAGTGTGTATATACAGTATGGGCTGGCACATGCATGTACACTTGCATGATAGAAGTATATTCATTTTTACAGGACTTTAATTAGGAAGATGTTTGCAGCCCCAGCTCTGCAGACTCACCTGACAAAAGAAAATGAAACTGAATGCTTGTTTCGACAGAGTTTTGTTATGCACAATCTGTGCATGATTTTGATCCTGTTGCAGTACAGAGCTGATAAATATCAGAAGACTGAAAGGTCCTATGGTGCAAACCTGCAGGTCGACATCTGCAGCCATGCCTTCCAGCTCAAAAGGAAGAGATGAAAAATAGAACAACTACAATCTTGATTGCACAAGCTGCAGGAAGATGATTTGGTACAACTAGGGCATTAGGGACTTCATCAAAAACACCTTCCTGAACACATACATTTATAATATTCCAGGCCAAGTCCCCATAAAGTTTGCTTGCTTGCTTGTTTTCTTGCTTCTTTCATTTCCAACTAATATAGACATTTTGCACATACTACAATGTGAAGGTTTGATTTGCTAATGAGAATTTAGCTCCAGTGCACTACCCTTGGTGCTCCATCAACAAGATTTTAAACCCCAGCTGGATGTTCATATTCATGAGAAGACTGCAATTATATCTGGATTTCTGTTGTACTAACATGAGAATTTTGCTTTCAGTAATCAACGAAGAGCTTGTAAATTCTCTTTGTGCATGTGAGCATCTGAGATGGTACAAAATCCAAGAGAATTTTAACTATCCATCACCCACAGGATCCAGAAGAACTGTGGTATCACTTCTAAAAGACAGACTGTAAAAATCTAAATGTACTTCTCAAGGTTTTTATAATTAATATTCATGTGAAGAACCTTCCTCTGTATCACTTCTTGTATGCAATATCTTGCATAAGCATTGCTTTCCAGACTAATTTTCGCAACACAGAACATGCCTGGATGGCAATGAGACTAAGTTGCCCTGAGTTTACTGCAATGGTAATGGTAATTCCCAGGGCTTTAAGGATAGTTGATATCCTACACCTAACTCCTGCTGATCGCTTTTAGGAAACTGTTGGAACTGGGTTCTGTTTCAGTTTTCAGAGCTCTGAGAGTGAAGCGGAACTGAAAACTGTACTTGGTAAATATTGAAATTTGTGTAACGCCTTACATGGAGATTCTCAGGTTGAGAAGTTGAGAACTCTAAATGTGCCCAGATTACATCAGTTCTATACCTTTAATACCCTTTACATCATGAAAGAGCTGAAGAGGCCTGTAATTACATGTCTTCTAAAGGAACTGCTCAAATACTGAGTATATATGATCATTCCACAGAAACAGAAGTCTGCATAACCCTGGACTTAACTACACACCCATCAGTCACTTGTAGGTCAGTAGCTTTTAATCAGATTGCCAAATTTTTGTACCCGGTTCCTCATGAATCACCCTATTGCCTGCTATTCCTCAAGAGAATACATCAAATTCACATGTTTTATTTTGAGGCTATAATATGGTTTGTACCAGTACTACGTGCCTCATTTCATACAAGCAAGAGTCACAGTCCGTACGCATTGCATGCAATGAGAAATTAACACTTTGGTTTCATTATGATATCCCTGCCAGAAAAGCAGAGCTGGGAGCAGAAGTACTTGAGCTATAGCAAGAAGAGAGAGAGTAAATCCAAAGAGGGAAGCAGCAATTACTATGCACAACACAAGGGCCAGTATCTTGTCAGTGCCTTGAGTGCAGGTGATAAATTACATTACTAGAGAGCTGAAAAATTGCCTTCTTAAAATACAGTGGTAACTAAAAAGGAAGCTGATACTAACTAGATTAAATCCAAACACAGCACTCTTTTTTTCAAATTAATGATTATGGTGCAACACAATATTATGTCTATCTTGTGGACCTGACTAGAAATTCAAGTGTTTCATCTCTTTGTTGTCTAAAGTCAGCAGCTACAAAATACGTTTTATTTGCTCCTCTCTGGCTAATACTTCCTTAGGGCACAGACTCTTAAACATGCCAGGGAGCTGAAAGGTTGCAGTGCTTTAAGCTTAAATCCTATGTTTCCACTAAAATTCAATGAGACTGGCCCCATTTTGTTCCTCCTCCTTTTCTCCTGCATGAAGCTATACTCGAGGTGCCACTGTAGCATGCTGGGCCCTTCTTTCCAGATCTTTATTTTCCTTTGTGCAACCAAGATTTGCACTCAGGCTGGTAACCCAGGTGACTCAGCACAGTATTTCTGCAGCGCCTCACAAGGTCTGTAATAGAAACTCTGTTGTCAATTTCAATATATTCTCACCAAAATCACCGGACAGTTCCAAGACAGGAAAATGACGCTAATCCATCATCATAGTCCAAGTCAGCACCCCAGAATACCCAGTGGATAAGTCTGAGCTCATCTCTCAAACTAGCACTGCAGCTTAGTACCATTCCTTGTCTAAATGCGCCTTCTGGCCTTCTGCTAGCATATGATGTTCTGATCAAGGAAGTCTGAAACTAACTTCCAGGAGGTTGTTGTAGTCTGCCAGGAGTACTGGACTGGCACCTCTACACCCTGCTTTATTTTCCCATTACAGTTTCATAATCAATCTTTGCCCAAATAAATTCTACCTAAGCTTGCAGTTTTCTTGAGTGAAGATGAAGTTCCGCTGCTGATGTCCTTTGTTTTATTTTAGGTAGTGGACATGTATTTAGGTTCAGGTGATTAGGAGAAGCACAGAACTAAAATCCAACAACTACGTGGAAGAACTCCAAGCACTCCCATAGGAACTGAATTAATTACAAGAAGGCTATACATACACCATAGACATTTTCATTGTGAAATATATATTTTCATATATATGAAAAGAAAGAAAAACATCCTCTGATACAGATAATCTTAAATAACTTTGCATTTCTGTAATATCCTTGAGCCTGTAAAAGGAATAAACTCTGAATGCCTGCAATTTTGTCATGAATATTTCACACGTCTCTACGACTAACAACACATATACATCACAGGGTTGCTGTGAGACTTAATTAATGTTTGCAAATCACTGTGAGACATGAGGATGAAAGGTGCTACAAAACAGCAATAGCTCATTGGTAAAACCTTTAAGAACAGATCCTCAGCTGGTGCTAATTGTCACTTCCCCTCTAAAGCCACTGAAGCTATCCAAATTATAATAAGCTCCTGCTCCTCAAATCAAATGGGTTTTGTAAGAGGACAAATACCATTCTTATTAGAACGATATCTGTGGAACAGAAAGCCAGCTTATCAGCATGCTTCCTGTACAAGCTGTTTCTGAATTTGAAGATAGGCTTTGCTTCTGACAAGTGTATTTCTTAAACCACAGAAAAGGACCGTCTTTGTGTATTTTAAGCAAGTGTCTGACAACGCTAAAAATGAAATGCTGTAGTTACTGGCAAGTTACATCTTGTTTTCTTATGTATCAAGTATAGGTATAATAATCACCACGTAAAACAGCTGTAGTTAAATGAAGGAGGTAGGCTCTTAGCTGGCACACAAGCACAGTGCAGTGGGGCAGGGGTGAGCACGTAGGTGCTCCAGTCACACCAGTGCAAACAGCATGTCAAAATACAGCTCTTCTATTCTACATGGCTTTGTTGATGAACAATACCCAGCACTCAGAAACAGCTACAAAACTCCCCCTGCAATTTCTCAGCTCTTATGACTCACGCTTGCAGGTGCAAGCAGTTTCCAGGGCGACACACATTCACAGGCTACAAGTCTCAAAATCATTTGCGATTTCTTACCGCGTCTTGCTACAAGATGCTGTACCAGAAGCCAGCATTCCTTCTGTGAGAGCTCAAGTAATTAACCCACAAGGCATGCACTGAAAGAGCCTGTAATGGGAGTAAAGGATCAAAATTATGTTGGTTCTCTGCCTGCGTCTTTAATGCCATCTGTCAGTATTGGCTATTACAGCCACATTGTGAGGCCAGGGTGCTTTCAAAAAGTTGCAGCCCTCCACACTACAGGGAGCCCTTCTTGCTAAGCTTATCTGACAACCTCTGTAATGGTCGCCTTTGTAACACCTCCCAAGTATTTCTTGACAATGTTTCTAAGCACTCGGCTTCCCTTTCTCATCACCTTCCCCCAGCCCTGGCTCCCAACCAACAACGCTTGCTTTTATACAATTACTTCTAGAGCTGAAAAAGAAAATATAACACAAAGTGTACTCAAAACACCAATCCTTGTATATCAAAATACAAGGAGAAAAAAAAACAAACAAACAACAAAACAAAACACAAAAACCACAATCAACCAGGTGAACAAAGCATACCAGCTTCCTAAGTCCATTCCTGAAGCTCTTTGAAGATGCTGTGCACCTCTCCTCAGGGACAGCTTTGGACAGTCACACTCCTGTGATACCTTATCATGACACTTCCCACCCTACGCTTTGCCCCAGTGCTCCTTGGCATTGCAGATTCACAACATATTGTTACTGTTTAGGAAAACGTGTCTGTAAATTCACTGCACCTACATATGCATCCAAGCTGACAGAATCTGGGATATGCTTCAAAAGATTAAGGTGCTGAAATTACAATTACATTTATATTCACTCTTCCTTAAGGATCCCCAAGTACTTTGGGAAAATATGGCTTAAGCTTCACTGAGCCTCTTTACGGTCACATTATTCTTGTTTTATCAAGAGGGAAAATGCACGAAGAGCATAAGGGCATTCCCTAGGGCCACGTGACTAGTCAGCTGAAACATGGGGAGTTTTATTTATGGGATCTGAATGCTACTCAACTTTTCCACTCCCTGGTACAAGCAAACTCTTTGAATCATACAGCACTGTATGCACAACCTTGTACGCTTTCTTTTCATTTGGGAAAATACCATCTATACGTTTCAGCTCATTAAAGCACTGTTCTCAACTTCAAAGCATTTTGAGCATAATTAAGAGATTTTCTTATAATGAAGGTGATTACAATAAAATGCGATGTAGCTGAGAGCCATGGGACAAAAGTCTTATATCATTCTGTGGATTAGGAGAGACATACCAAATTATGATCACAAATGCAACTTAATTAAAAAGAGAAGTATGCTTATGTTGTCACATAAGACAATTATGCTGGAGGGATTCTCCTTTTGTGGAAGACATCACCAACTTCTTTTTCTCTTGATAAGAAAATGATACAAAATGTTCATTTTATACATGTACAGTCAGTTCAAGAATCAATAATCCCAATTACCATCAGAAGGATTGCCTTTTTTTTTTTCCTTCCTTTCTTCTTCCCTGATTTATAAAGCAGGATAAACTTTGCAAAAGCCTAGGACCAAGAAAAAGATAAAATAGCTGCATTTTAATTTAGACTCTGATAAGTTTTAGCACAGATTGCTTGAATGATTCCTTCTGTTGAATGGAGACGTATGCTGGCCAAGAGTCAGAGTGCCAAACAGCTCTATGAGGAGAAGGCTTAAAAATCACTGCTGTGCCTCACCCAAACATCCAGCTTAATTTTCCATTGCATTTTTAAGCTCCCTTTTCCAATCCTTATTCCTTGCAAAAGTGAAAGGGGCATAATTGTACAACATTCAATGGTGAGGAGAATGGGAAAGTTATGAAGAGAAAACTCCTTCCATCATACTATTTTTAACAACTGATAAGATGTAAAGAAACCTACAACTAAAAATAATATCTGATCTGGGAACACACAGGGCAAAACAACAAGCCTTACCAAAGAAACTGCAGAACTGCAAGGTGATTTGAAATTGACTTGCATCACAGAAAGATGAAACTCAAGATAAGAACATGGACACCAGAGCATCTTTCATGAAATCTGGGCAGAATTCCTAGAAAGATTTTTTAGTGTTTGGAATGCAACCCAGCCAAGATTTTAGTGTAATGGGGCCAGCCTGCAGCCTGGGAGCAGAAACGCTGCGTTGTCAGAATGAACTTTCACTAGGAAACTTTCCTGTAAGGAAAAGCACCACCAGATTGCAGACTTCCCATGCCATTCATATTTAATTCAAAGAGCTGAAGCATCCATTTTGTAAGAAGATGCAAGAACAAGGTGAGGGCTTTAAGCAAATAGACATCAGCTTGTTTTGATTTATAGATTGCAGAAAGTGTTTCCATTAGACCTGACATGTTTTTGATAACCTCTCAGACTAGAGGCAGTCAACTTCTATTTCTCATTTCCTTGTCACAGTCCTCTTAGAAACAGACTTCAAAATAATCTTAGAAATAGATATTATAGTAAGCTTTAAAACAGAGGCAAGACAGGGGCTATTTTTATATATCTGATATTTCTCATCTCATGGATCTTACAGACACATCCAGCTATTTGGGGCACCCTCTCAAACCACCAGTACTAGACCCACCCTGGAAGCACTCAAGGCCAGGCTGGATGGGGCTGTGAGGAGCTTGGTCTAGAGGGAGGTGTCCCTGCCTACAGCAGAGAGTTGGAACTACATGATCTTAAAGGTCTCTTCCAACTCAAGCCATTCTGATTCTATGACTCTAGTCCATAAACAGACTTTGAGCCCCAGCTGAACAAAAAGCCATCACCAGAACTGCAGAGAACAGCCTTGACTTCTCTGCCTGCAAAATTAGGGTGATAAGAGTATGCACTGAATTGGTAGGAAAGAATTCACTGAAGTATGCAGGAAGGACTGTTCATAACTCCTCCCTTTACAAAAGAAAAGGTGATTATTATTCTTTTTAAATTCTGATTTAAAAACAAATAACAGTTGTTCCAGATTTTGTCTCTCCTTTGGTCAGCAGCAGATTTTTCTGACTGACTACCCCATCACAACCCTTTGTAGTACAGATAGTGATCCATTCACTACTAGGTCATTCGCAGTTTTAAATGAAAGACCTTAAAACACATTATAACATTTTCATCCTTGGATGAAAAGGAAACAACAATGTCCTTTTCAAACCGCATGAACTTGTTCATCTCACGGATCTCGTTCTGGCAGCTGCATATGCCAGAAGTTCTTTACACAGGTATGGGGAAAGGAGCTTTGGTTCTCTGATTGCATCTTGCAGGTCTGATTTTTCACCCTGCAGCAGCAGTTGCATCCATTGGACTGGACAGAGCAGAGAGGGTAGTGTGTGTGTCCCAGGTCCTGCTCCCTGGGCACAGCAGTGCTCTTGCACTGAGCCCAGCAGCTCATTGGCTGCAGCTCATGGCAGTATGGAACTATGCAGTCTAGATCAATTTGACATTCACTCTCAAGTCATATCTTCATTTCCATCCTAATCAACACTTATAAACGCTTATATTTATACATTTGATTACCTGCTCCCAATGGGATCATTACGGCATTCACTGCTACAGCTTCACTCATCTGATTTCTGACTGTTACTCCTTACTTTCTTTTGATGCCTTTGCCTCAGAATTAAATACGCCTCCTAATATTGGTGTCATCAGTATATTTCAACAAGTCTCCCTTGAAAAATGCAGATACTGAGCTAAGAACCACTGAAGCACTTGAGAGCTTTGTTCATTTGTTTCCCCTACTGAAACCTTGATTCAAGGTTTTCATTTCAGCCAGTCAGAGAGGATTCCTTTGTCAAGGGAAGCCAGAGAGCCAAAATCTCAGCCAGCTTCTCTTCCACACTGACTGATCTGCACGGTCTCCTCAGAAAAGTGGAAGCCTCTTTCCTTCCTCAAACCACAACCTCTGAGAGATGATTCCACATAAATAATGCAAGACTATTAAAAACACTGAATTGCCACTTAGGAGGGCGATAGTTTTCCCAGAAGGGTCACTTTTCATAGGTGAAAGGGAAAACTGTTTTCCTTCCCAGCCACTGGAAGTACTTACTTTGCATATACTGTCTAAGCCTGTAACAGTTAGGGATACCTATAAATGTAAATTACCTTGTACAGGCAGATACTTGGTTTATTAATGATAACTATTGCAGATGGGCATTGATTTTTAATCTTTCAGTGGCAAGGTTACCACAAGTTTCAATTAAAATTGATCCATCTCTCTTCTGCTTTTTTGCTACTTTCTTTTCCCTCCTTTCCCCCTCTCTCCTCCTTGCAGACAGGAAACAGATACCACAAGAATTAATTGTCAAATCTTACTCCGTTAGACAGATCATAGAACATGGCAATTCAGTCAGTTTCATGGCTCCCTCTTAGGCTACCCACTTCTATCATCCCTAGCTATTTATAGCTGAATTTTTCATGGCAGAAGTTTGAAATTTCAGTAGGAAGCTGTATGGAAACAGATCTGTCTCTGACAGCATGCACCCTTCTCAGCACTGAGATCAAAGATGTTTGGATGCCTCAAATGTGCCTTGGCGTTATCTCAGCAAAAGGAACATGTGAGCAGCTCAAACCTCTACTGCCTGACAGAGGAAGGGAAATCTTGAGGGTCTACGTCCATTTGATATATCATCTCTTAAACAAGGAGTAATAGCAATCATGGAGGTGCAGCATGTCACACCACCTCCTACCCACTGCTCCCCATTCATACAAAAGACGACATCAGCTTCCCCATCAAACCTTAATGGAGCAGAAATTTCCCTGACTACAGCAATCTACAGCACATTTTAATTTATTGCATTCAGGGCTATAAACCCATGTTTTACTACTGAAACTAATTGTGTCTGACACTTCCATCACAGTAACATACATTAGGCACCATGACCTTTGGATGATCAAGGAAGACCTAATTTAATAATTTAGAGACAGTGCGAGGTCTGAGTAGGTCCCAAAAGGGTGAGAAACGCAGTGTGAAAAGCGATGCAATTTTGCTAGTGTGGATATTTGCTTACTAAATCTGCCAGATGAACTTTGGCAGCTACTTCACCGTAACTTCTATGGGTCACATGCTGCATGTGAAGCTCTCAGAGCACTCTATATTCCTTTACAATGCTGGATGTGTAATGCTGTGCCACATATCCTCTAAGTTCTTTGGAGAACAACATGCTTTTGCCCACAAGACTCCAGTCTCACAACAGACACGTTTCACCCAATGCAGCTGGAATAGCAAATGGGCTGAAGACTGCAATTAAACAAAGGCATCCATAATTCACTTGGAGCTCACTGTACAAATCTGACATTTTTAAAGAAATCATTTTGTCAGACAGAGCATAATCACACCTAGCCATCACTTAGAGAAGACTGATTCTCATCAACTTGAATCAATCTTCATGTGAAAGTAGGTATAATTCAGTAGGAACAGGCAAGTTGACAGAAAGAGTGTGGGAACAAAGAAAGGGAACATTCTGTTCCTAAATGGAGGTGTTCGAGGAATGCATGGCATATTCTTACACCATACAAGTATCCCTAGATTGTGTTTGCAGGACAACCCTTGCTTGTTTGTTAATTCAAAAGCTTTTCTTTTCATAACTGAACAATCCTTTTAAAAATCTCATCACAGCACAAGTATTCCATGCCACTTGCACTCAGCTAACTCAGTTTAGGGACTGAGGACCGGCTGTCTTTATCTACTGTATAGCATGAGGAGCTGCCTCCTCCTAACAAGGCAGCTGGCTAGTGCTGCTCCCAGCTCCATTTCCAAGACCAAAGAAGCTGAGCAGGGTAGTCCAGAGCAACAGCTCCTGCCCAACATGAACTGATTTTCACAGCAGTAAGCAGCCAAACATACCACAAAGGCATCATAATAGCATGAGTTCTTTTGCTTTCTCTGAAATTGGTTCTTAACTCTTCTGCTGTGTTTTATTTTCCATGTGTAATTAGTAAAATCTAGAGCAAAATAATTATCTTGCTACACAAATCAAACTCTGCTCTCTGTCAGAATCAGCCATCTCCTAATCACAGAACCACAGAACGGCTTGGGTTGGAAGGGACCTTGAAGATACCTAGTTCCAACCCTGCTGCCAAAGGCAAAGTTGCCAAACCCTTATACACGGTAGTAAACAATAAAATAATTAAGAGAGTAAATAGTAATAATAATAAAAAAGCATTAATGGTTAATATAGGCTTTGGTTATTTAATTTCTAGCTGCAGTTAGGAAAGGATGGGTAAGACAGAGATAGAAAAGGATCTAGACAGAAGAGAAATACATTAGACAGGGAAATGGAAAAGAAAATGGATCAAGAAAAATGGAACATGATAGCGCAGTTGCATTGGATACCACCAATGCAACAAAAAAAAAACTAACCAAATAATGAAAACTGTAAAAACTCTTAGTGCTAAATGACTTACATTGCAAACATATTGTTGTAACTGTAGCATAGGTATACATACTGCACTGCTGCAATATATTTACATAAACTCCCACTGACATTGGCAGAAGTTAACCCCCTCCCGGATAAGCTGTAAAGTTTCAGATGTCAACTAGTAGAAAGGATATACTTTAAAAACATAATCTATTTTCTCCTCCTTCAGCGAGTTTAACGTTTCCGAGTTGCAGTAAGAAAAACATTCCTCAAACACCTACCTAAAATGTAAAAGTGCAATTCTCAGTCAGTGTAGCGTGCTGTTGCTGACGTTGTAAGACCCATTTCATCCAGAATGGGACAGAAGGATTAAAATGCAATGATAGGTAAAATATTAGGCTATTTCAGACTCTGATTAAACTTTTATGGCCTTAATGAGTCACAAACAGCTTGACAAATACATAGCCTGAGAATGGCAACGTGTTGATACAAGATATAATTCAGCACGTGAATTGCTGTACAGCAAATATAGCCAGAAGAGTTTTGTCTCATTAAAAAGAATTAAGCTTCATTCTAACACACTAGCAAGCATAGATTTCCTTTTTTTTCCACAGCAGCAGTATCAAAACTCCTCTAGAGCAATTAGCAAAGTGACAGGAAAGCAACTAGAGCAGCTTCATGAGCGCTGGACAGCATCTAAAACTGTTTATTTCACACCTTGAGAAGAGTCCTAGTTTTCCAGTTTGCCTCCCCGCACTCTAACAATTGTGTCATGCTGCTCTCTGCATTGCAAACAGTTTTGTTTTTGACACAGACTTAGTGCCCTCGGTATTTAGCATACCCTCATGCACAATTTCTGTGCTGGTTTGACACGAAAGCCACAAAGTCTCCTTGTATACAGCAACTTTACTCAGCTTTGTTTGCGGCGTGTACTAAAGCAGAAGCACTGGAAAACCTTTGTTCCTTAGAAGCAGTTAGTGGTGCCATGAGGTGCCGCTGCACAAGCTGCCTAATGTTCTGCTTCAGCCCAACATGGGCCTGAATTGGAGTGATGCATGCACAGGTGGGAGGCTCTTCCACTGTCCCTCAAGATTCACAGGATCATGGAATGCCCTAGGTTGAAAAAGACCTCAAATATCATCTAGTTTCAATACATCCTCTATGTGCAGGGTCACCAACCACCAGACCAGGCTGCCCAGAGCCACATCCAGCCTGAATGCACAGGCTGATGAGAAGCTACTGCTCTTTTGGGAATGCAATCACTAATTAAAATGAATCATAACCTTCCTGTCGTACCAACTTTCGCTGAGAATGGTTTCTGTGATATGAACTCCCATGGTCTTTCCCAGTGCCTTTCAATGGATATTTCACATGTAGGGGACAGACACAGTTGCCACATACCCTTCTGCTTTGCTAATCCCTCTCAGAGACATTTCTTTCAGCTCACTTTTTTCTGATAAAATTATGTAATTCTGTCAGTCATAAGTCTCAGCCTACTTTGTGCAAACACGGTAACATGGTAAAACCTAAATCAATGATGACATTCCCTACCTGCTTTGCTTTTAATGGGGCACCCCACATTAACATCCCTTCAAAAGTTTCAGTAATATTCTCAAAAGTCTTAACACTTGATGTTGACTAATGTATACTACTTGCTATTAAACTATCATTATTACAGAGGGGGCTCAACATCTACCTACTGGTGTCCATTTGACAGGTTCCGTTTGCTTCCCTGGTGTTTTCAGATCTATGCCCTGTTTTGGACTCTTCCACTCCTTACATGGGATAACACCAAGTGTATGGCCAGACTCTGCAAAGTGCTCTTTGCTGCACAAGTACTCTCTGTCCTTGAATTCTTGGAAATTAATAAATATGATGATTTTTTTTATCCTGCTAAAATTGCAGGGCCTTTTCATATTTTTCAGCAGAATCTGTTTACCTCAGGCAGAAAATTATCAATATAAAATCATTACTGCTGGGTGGAAAAGTGGAAAAAAATTATAGCTTGAAATTCTTGAAACATACCTCTCTGTCTTGAAGGGAAAAACTCATTTATAATTTAGACAACCAACTGAATAGAATGGCATCCTTCCTTGAAATGATTTTCACATGCTTTAGTGCCTTACCTGCTTTTGATGTGATAACTAAGCTTAAAAATGCTGACTATCCACCTAGAAAACAATGAGAGAAACTTTGGCTCTGAGTATCTTATGTGGAACAAACTGGAGAGAAGAGAAAAAGGAATGTGACATTTGGGAGCATTTTGTACACTGGCAATAGCAGACCAAAAAAAAAAAAAAAAAAAAAAAAAAAAAAACCAAACAAAAAAAACTATCTTAAGACATTTTTTTTTCCCACAAAATTATACGACGACATGAACATGCAATGTACAATCTGCAGCTACATTCACCAGGCAGCAATTAACTGCCCTCTAAAAATGCTGATATTAAGCATTTGGGGCGAGAGGGAAGTAGATGGAAGGAAGAGTTAGAAACTTTGGAGACCACACCATTTCTATACTTTTATCATTTTGGATTATTGCTTGAGATTTCATACTGCTAGCAACAGACCAGAAGCAATACTGTCCTGCACTACTAGCCTGCTTAGCCTTTTAGCCTTTCATATCAGCAGTACAGCAGTACAGAAGTCTTAGGCTGTTTTCAGTGTTGCTTTTACACATATGGATTATGCAAGAAAATTCTTCCCAAAGCAACTCCATAAGGGCAAACAATCATTGTCAATAACTGATATTTTTCTACAGGATTTCTTGTAACAGAGTTATTGTGCTTCACAGACCAACTCACTTACTACTTTATTGAATACAGTTCAATATTTCAACTCAATTTCAACAATAACACATTGAACTAGCATCTGTATATTCTTTTCCAACAGACAGAAAAGAAGGAGAAACAAGAGTCTTCAATATTATTCTCCAAGGAATACTTGAAAAATGCCAAAATAAATTGTTTTTCAGTGCCTTTTTGACCTTTACCCTTAGCAGCAGAAAATCCAACACTGATCTTACTGTTCAGAACCACAAACAGTATTTCATTTCATTTGTTATCAAATCCTGAAGTTGTATTTATGTTCCTTAAAAAAAAAAAAAAATTCACAAGAACCTTAGCCTCCTTAAAAAATAATTCAAAATATTATATATATAGCTACCGAAAAAATCTTGAAAATGTTAAACTCATGATTCAATACCAAAATGCAAATAGAAATGAAGTTTAGATGATCTTTCTAAACACCTATCTTTCTGAGCTTACATCATCAGATTTTGGTTTTAGTTGTTGAATACACTTCTTTTGACTTAAGAAACTTCTTTACAGCACGTGGAAAGCGACAATCAAGAATGAAATGTATTTTTCATAGATAAGGACCATCTATCTACTCTGCGAAAAATATTTTGCTTATGCAGTCTTCAGCTGCATCTTCTCACATCAACAGAAATTCCAGCACATACATATTTCTGTTTCTTTTGAATGTTAGGCACCAGTACACAGTGGTCTTGTGACATGGATAGCAGTAAGAGCTCTTCACTGAGCCAGAGAGTTGGACACAGCATACATAACACACATAAAATATCCTCCCAAAACTTTTGCCACAAAAATGCTGCTCTATTTTCCAAATTAATTTTTTATAAAGACAAAAACGTACATATAGTTCTCCTGCAACATAGAAATGTTGACTTTTTTTTCCCCCCCAGAGTCTATTAAAAAAAAAAAAAAAAAAATTATGTAAAAGCAAAGATTTTCCTTTTCTTCCCCACCTTGAAAAATGACCCAGAAAGTAAAAAGTGTTATGCCTTTCTTCTTGGGAACCACAAAGAAAGAACTATCATCCATCATACAATAAGTACACGCCCTTATTGTTCCTTAATTTTTACAGTAACAGGGTTAGATAATGTGTGTGCAAAAACCATGAATTCCTGTCATCAAGGGATGAATTTGTTCAAAGTTAAAAACAAAAACTTGAACCTAAAGAAGCAACCTCGCCTATAACAGAAATCCCATCAGACTGCCTGATCAGTATTCCACAACCCTTTATTAAACATGACATCAATCCTAATCAAATCTGTGATCATTATTAAGAACAGAAGAACTGTACTGAGACATGTTAACCCTACTGAAGGGTAGAAGAACGGACTGCTACACTAGAACCAGCAGAGACCATTCCAATGAGCAGAGATATGCATTAACACCAGAGCTCCAAAGAGATAAAAATGACAAACTCTGTAAGTATCTCTGTGGGTCCGAACAAAGACCACTCAAGCTTGAATGCTGCTGAGAGTGTTGCCTATAAAGCAGCTTTTTACTACCGAATACATAGCAAATGGGCAAGAGGAAAGAAGGAAAACAAGGAGTACAAGGATTCTGCTAAATTTAGAGGGCTTTTTTGAAATAAACTGGAGACATATGAAGCTCAGCAGCACGAGGCAGGGTTGAGACTTACCATATCTGGAAAAGGCTTCCTGAGGAAGCATGGTTTTAATGGGGCCCACAGGCTGTAGCCCTTTCTCTTTAGAGGCGCTTTTCTATTGATACCATACAAGCCCAGTGGCAGGTTTCTGAGCTGCTCACACTGCTTCTTATCCAGTATTGTCACAGAGAAAACATCTCTGGATTTCACTCAGCTGATAATGCTTTGTATAAACATACAGTCACATAGATCACAAACAAAATCCTCTTTTTAATGACTAAGCAACACAGTGGGTGCATGAAGTACGTTGTCAAGGAAATACTGCACGCTCAAATCAGCAGAGCTGTAACTGCAGATGCAATTCATTGTTAGTACAGGATAAAATTTAGATTCCAGGCATGAAATTCTAGAATGCACTAACTCCTTCCCCTTTCTTACAGTTCCCCCTTTATTTCTGGTTTTGATATTTTTGATTTGATATGCAGAGTTCCACAGACTCACTTTTAAAAAGATCATACTTTCTCCTTCACCACTGCTGTATTTTTGGTAGGTTTCTAAGATACTGTTTCTAAGCATTCACCGTTCACTTCTCAACATTTCAGCAAGAGAAATGAAAGGAAAAAGAGGTACAGGAGGAAATTACTTCCAACAGAAACTAGACATGGCACATGAAGGCAGAAGAAGGCTGTGCCACACTGGAGAAGCTGAAGGGGCAAAGGGGAGAGGGCCATGCCAGCACCAGACAAGCAAGATCAAGATGATTGTTAGCTGTTTTTATCCAAGGCTTTGCTGCAGCACTGCTGTCACAGACATACTCATACCACCCCATATATCCTGGATAGCCATAGAAGCCCAAAGCGCATGGCAACTTTAATGAATGTTTGTTCAGTTTCTCAAGTGGGTTTTTATCGCCAACAACATGTCTGAACTATTGCCTCTCTCCCCAGCCGAACCAATTCAAATCTGGGTTCTTTGCACTTCAGTCACCACGGTCTGGATGAGCCCTTGGAAGTCCCACTGAGCAGAGCATGTAGAACACATCAGGGCTCTTTGTCAAGTCACATGCTTCTGCTCCCATAAGCAGCTTCTTTGGCTGAAAGTATGTCCTCAAAGCGTAACTATTTCCAGTTATATAAATCTACTAAAAAGACATACAAATTAAAAGAAAAGCATGGTGTGCACATCAAACCAAGTAACTTCATTGACCTTCCAGAAGGAGGTGAGGGAGCCTGAGAGTGACATCTGCACATCCCAGAAATGTGAAAAATACTCCAACATAAGAGCTAACTGGAAGTTCTTCAGCTGAGCCTATTATTATTATTATTTTTAAATCAGAATGTGTCAGCTTGCTGAAATCATAAGCTTTTTATGAGAAACCATCAGTTCTGGCAAAAGAACTTAATGGGAGAAATTTCTCATGCCCCAGCTCCTGAGAGCTTGCACAGAGGTTTACTGAGCTGCTTTCATGTTCCAAGTAGTTCTGTAGCTGTAACTCCTAGAAATGCCAGAGAACTTGACTAAGAAAGAAAGGTTTTTTTCTCAGGAAAGCAGTAGATGTGTGTGATATGCTGAAGGCTCCCTGGAATTACGCTGCCGTCTTTATATTCTGAACTGTTCTACTTAAAACAGTTTGAAATTCTTGAAGAAATAAAGATTTTTTTTCTATATTTTCTAACACCATTTGAACCTTTTAAATTCTACCATGGAACTTAATGATTCAACAGGGCTAATCACAGTCCAAAATAATGAAATGGTGAAGTCTTCACTGGCCTTAAAAAAAATCCTCACCTAAAATTATATTGAGCTCAACAAAACACATAACCTCTTCAAGATCTGACATGCTCAATGCAAGCATTACGGAGAGACTGCAAAACAACCCGTAAGAACAACTCACATTTCATAACAGCAAGAAATCAGAAGCACCGCCAAAATAGCGGTAACCATGAAAGCTGGCTAGAAGCCAGCTCTACCAAAGGACATACTTGGTGCCATGCCTGTGCTGAAAAGGACGCCATTTACCTGTGTCTGTACTAATTTTAAGGAAGGGATTTGCAAAGACAGATCCTAAAGATCTGGGGAAGGTCAGCACTGTTTATTTAAAGTTCTGAGTTTCTTTGTATTGGCATAAAAAGTGCTGTCAGGCTTGAAGCAGTTTAAGCGAATCTCATTTCAAGGCAGAGTCCAAGCTTAAATTATTAGAAATTCTCACGAGAAGAGCTTTTATGAGATAAACAGCCTTTTGAAATATTTTTCAGCTGGAACACAAACCCATAGTTCCACATATGTGGCTTTGTTTGTTTTGGTGCTACATGCAGTGCACGTTTCCCAGAGTCTGCTTCCTAAAGTAAAGGAATGCTGGCAGCCCAACAGAGCAGACAGAACTCACTCTTGTCTCTTCTCTTTTAACCCACCAAGAAATCAAACATCTTCAACAGCTGATGTGGCACATAAGTTAGTATTTAAGACCATGAACTGTTCCTGCATCTGATACTTTAATGGAAAACTGTGGAAATCTGCTTTTGCTAGACCCTGCTGTTCATGTTTTACCCAGCATATACCTGTGAATTACCTCCATAGTTGAAAAACTATGAAACCTGTAGATGAAGATGAAAGCAATACCCTCCAGAGAGGAAAATTTCTTCGTCAGAGCCACAGCAGAATGCATGTGTGTAAGTAAATGTGCAAGAGACCCTCCAAGAGGGCAAATGGATGCTCTTCTGGAAGGATCAAATTTACTTTTGGGATGATCAGTTCTTAGATGCTAGTCCTAAGGCTGCTCTGCTGGCTTTTACGGATTTGTATCTTTTCTTGTTCCATGATCTAGAAAGGAGCTCTAAACACAGAAATTTTTAAAAATCTATAGAGGTTTTACAGTGATGTCACAAATTCACTACCATCCATACCAAATACTGCTGCAGTTATTTCATTATATGGCCCAAGACAGTGAGCAGCAAGCCAGCAGTACCGCAGCTGTCACAAAGATTATGAGAAAAAAGGGGGTGAACCCACATCAGACTGAAGAAGGATGCATGGGGAACATGTTACACAGACATGCAAGTTCATTCAGATAAAGGAAACGTGAGCAAAGAGACGTGGCTGTAGCTTTTATCTCAGAACATTGTTAGTCGCTGTTATCTGCTTGAAGGAAACCTGAAGCAAGGAAAAAGAAAGTGAGCTCAGTTTAGAAGAGGAAAAAGGAATGGAAAGACATTTAAGTCTGCATTACTGTCAGCTACCCACTGAGAGAACAATTCTAAGAGCTTTCTGCTTAGTATTGATATAACTATTCAAATATGCATTGTTCTTTTCATACACAGCATGTTTTCTTCTGCACTTTTTTTCAAGAGTCACCAAGATCACTTTTATTCACATAAACAAGAACTTTAAATTCATAAGGGCTGTATTCCTCTAATGTTGAGGCAAGACAGTCTCCACTCTTTTGCCACAGTATGTAGCTGCTTACCAGTGAACAGCTAATTAGTAATCAATGCACTGACTGTGTTTTAATCTGTCCCATCACTGCCTTGCACTGCACTCCTCATCCCCCAGATCAACCAATCATGAATCTCAAATGAGGAATCAGCACAGAAGGACTTAATCCATCTGTATATCCATTAAAACTAAAAACGTTATTAATGTAACAATAGGCAGAAATGAAAACATTCAGAAATGACTACATTATAGCCACTCACTTGTAGAAAGTCCATTTACTCAAACAGAATTGAAAAAAGGATTATAATCTTCAATGGGCAAAATTTACATTTTCTCCAGTTAATCAGTTTGCAAGGAAAAAAAAAAAAAAGGGTTTTAGCACTCCTAAAATTTTGAACATTTACCAGATAAAGGATTTTCCTAATACGTATTCACACAAAAACAATCAATTAAACTTTTAAATAAAATCCAATTTACTGCAGCTTGATTGATTGAAACTACGAAATGTTTGAGAAGATGCTCAGCAGGATGGTGGGCAAAAAAAGAAAGACAATTTTTACTGCAGCGTTTGGCATAATGAAAACAAGCCTGCTTACCCTTCCGTATCCATAGCAAGTGCTGGGTATCTTAACACAAACAACACACTACAAACAAACACCTCCAGCCCCAAGTGAGTTTTGTCAGTATTCAGCAATCATTACTTGATAAATCTGGCAAGATCAAAATGCTTTTCTAAATTGCAGCTCATCACAAGCCTAGTAGCTGAAAGTATACTTGAAAATTTGCTTTATTCTGATATATCCTGGTCATGGGACAGAAAGGAGGTAAATGATGAGAGGTTAGAGCAGAACTATCTTCAAATTCAGTAATAACGCCCCTAGGTCTCTTACATGCATATCATGCAAACTGTCCTTATTTCCGCTGACAGAAGATGTTCCAAAGATGGGTTCTCCCACTACACAAGCCCACTAACACTTTGTATTCAGTACCACTATTGCTGCTTCTTGCACAGTACAGCCATCAACAGGTGGGTTTGCTTGTGACACAACACACTGAGAACACGGCAGGAGTTCAAGCTGGGGATGCTTTGCTTCTATCTACAGTCTCACTCAGGCAAGGACCAAGGGCACAGAGTTGAATATGGCTCTGTACCCCAAGGGAGACAAGGCTCCTAATCCAGCTCTCGCTCATGACTTAGCTGATGCTGAATGGCTCAGCAGCAAGCAGGATGAATGGCAGAGCCCACAGGTGCCCAGTACAGAACAGGTGCAGCATGCTGTGGTGATCACAGTGACACAGAGAACAAACCAGTTATAATAAGAGTAACAAAAGCCTGCCAGTTCCTTGTGGACAGTTAAAAAAGTGATAGCTTGCCCACAGAATGGAGTATGAGCTATGCACTAGGTAAGAGGAAAGAACTGAAGAACAAAAGAGCATGTAAAGATGCATAAGCTTCTACATATGTGGACTAGGCTGACAGAAGGAGATTTAGTGGTGGAATTCAGTTCCAATACAAGCCTTAAAAACAGGTGCAGGAACAAAGCAACTAGGGATCAGTGCAGGAGGACTCTGCTTTGTCAAGTGGGGCCCAGGCCGAATTTCCTTCACCATGAGAACTCAGGCAATACTGGAAAGCTGTCTTGTATAGGGTTGATTTGTATCTTGATAGGTTGATACTGACCAGGCAGTAATGTCACGTAAGTAAATGCAAAATCACCACATTACTTCCCAAAATAGAAAGATAAAATGTTGACTTGGACAGGCTTAAGAGTTGCTGACTGAAGATGAACGGATTAGAGAAGAATAGAACATGTTCTCTGTTCCATTAAATCACTCTGATGGTTATTTAAAGTTAAAATATTCAAATGCCAGTTGGAAGTCATGGTAATACCTTGATTTCAGTACAAGCAACTGATTAAATTTTAGGAATACTGCAAGATCTAACAATCACAGTAGACAAAGCATCAATTCTGATCACCTCAGAAGCACCTGATGTTATCTTGTGAGGGGGGATCTGACTGTGGTACTAGAAAGAATGGCCCAACACAGAGCAGAGTATTTCTTTCAGAGTTGTGTTAGCTGGAGAGGAACAGAACTATGAACTAATGAATAGAATAAACCTTAAATGTCATTGAAGTGCATAACCACAAAAAAGAAATGAACCAAAACCACCACCACCACACACCCTAGCTTCATGCAGCTTTGCATTTTTGTTTCTTATCTTCCCATTATACTTTTTAGCAAGAGGAGATAGATACGTTCGTACATATTTATATATTTTTCTCTTTGGAAATGCCAGCTTAATATTTGGAGCAGAAATCCAAATTGGATTTTCATTTCCTTCAGCACGAAGAGCAGGAATAAAGCTTTCGGAAAGCAAAGCTTTGGCTCTATGGCTGGACTGCCATTTGTGTGTACCATGCTGTCCCCACAGCCTTCTATTTTGCTGACATTAAGTTGCCAGAGCATTACTGACTGTTATTTGAAACCATCACAGTGCTCACAAGCAGACTTCATACTGAAATTTTCTCCACAGCGTAATGGTAAATCACAGAGACCAAGGCTGTCCTACCTCACAGCTCTCACAACAGGTCTCAATAGCAACAAAAATTGAAGTCATCAGTCTCATCTTCTACTTTCAGTAATTCTCAAAACATATTCCACATATTCTATTGCAACCTTACATACAAATACATTCATTGTTCACTTTAAGGAAGCAATACATATTGAAAACATTTTCTTTCCACACTTGGATTTGGAATATACAGAAACAATATTATGCTTGTCCTGCAGATTAATTGGTCTATACTGCAGTACAACTGGACAATAGTTAGCTCTTGCCCTTACCTTTGGGCTCAGTTATTCTATTACCACATTAATGTGCTAACACATTTAAGATTTGTATTGCAGAAGAGATAATCCAAAAAACATAGAGAAATCTGGGTAATTAATGACTTCTCCTGAATTTGCAGGCTGCTATATTCAGCATAACACTGGTGTTTCACTTAGTAACGGTGCTCCAAGAGGTAATATGATGCAAGTCCAGTATGACAACACAAATCCTTCTTGCTGTTAATCATCCAAGTTTTTAATGTCTTACCATTGTCACGCTGGTCGCTCAGTTGTACAGGGAGATCAACTGCAGGCAACTATCATTCTCAGTCATCTCAGATATTTTCCTCAAAAAATACCATAGACTCTTCTTATTAAAATACTCTAGTATCTCATTGACTTAATGCTTTAAATCAGTTGAGTAGCAAAGCCACAATACTCTATAACAGAAAACAAATTCTACACACAGTTCATGCCTGACCTCTCTACTGTTTGAAGCCTTCAGCCAGAGAGACAAAACTAATAGCTTTGTAGGTTTTCTCCACTGAACAAGTTCTCTCTCCTAACCTTAAAAACTAGTACTCTGCAAAAGGACTCCTAAAACAGAATAGAGCGTAACAACCCTCATTACTCTTGCAGCCTAGGTGCAGCTCAATTTCCAGTGAAACAAGTTGCCTGTGGGCAGGTCTTTACATAGCAATATACAGGGGACTTGGGAAGATATGCTGAATACAGCACCACAGAATGTGAAGCCCAGTCTTGCTAAATTGCTTATTTCCCATCTCAAAGCTGAACATCATAAATAAGACAGTAAGGAAGCATTCTGTTGTTGCTATGACATATTTTTCTTGAATGAAAAGATATCATTAGATTTCCAATACCATAAAGCTTACATCTTTTATGAGGTAGAACATATTAATAAAAAAGAAGCATCTTTCCCATCTAATCAAAGGGGAATTACTCAAAGACTGGTACAGTACTGTAGCAGGATCATTTTCTCCCAAAATTATCTTATTCATTCTTGTGGCACAGGATCTTCACAATGCATTCCATTTCTATTTGGAATATCACCCACCCTACAAAATATTTGCCTGGAACCTGTTAAGTGCCTTCAGGTGAAGGAGGCAGAATGAGTACTTCACATAAGGCATCATAAAGTGTTCTCCTCACACATTTTTTCTGGTTAAACTCCATGATATCTGACTGTAGTATGACTCATACACAGCATTCTGCAGCCTGTGCTGCTTCAAAGATGATTACACAAGTACAATCCATCTCTCTAGCTTTGGTTGAGACTATGCTAAGAACAGGGAATTGAGTTCTTCTCTGCCTTTATATGCTGGGAACACACAAAACAATGGTCCAAATAGCCTTAAATGCAGATGAAATGCTTTAGATTTTTTCCCCAAAACTCAGTAGATTAGGAATGGAAACATTCATGTGTTATAGGATTACCATCTTAGGTGGAATGACATTGACTAACCCCTCAGATTACTGAATTCTGAGCATTTCCTTCTCCAAATGTTAGCTTTTAAGACTGCAGAGCAAATTTTGTCCCACAGACTCCACTTTAATATAGGAAATTGAATTGACTTGAGTGATTAAGCCATTAAAAGTCTGAATGGAAAGATTCTCACAGTGCCAAATAAATGGCATAATTCACACTGCACAGGCAAAAACTAACTAAAAGAGATTGCTCACCATCTGGAAAGCGAAAGTCTTTATGAATCAGTTATTGTTTATTAATACTAATGGGGGATCAAAGATGGCTTTGACACCTTCAAATGTTTGTGTTTTACTTCCATTCCACAGTGAGGAAAAATGCACCACCTAACATGATTTAAAGATCCTCTGTTTGAACAGAGCTTCTCTGCATCTGTCCAAATACAGATTCCATAGCACCTGTGCAATGGTAGCTAGTAGTTTCCCAACAATTTAGCTGAATTAATCACTGGGAACAAAACTTCTGGTAACAGCTGTGATGAGGGAAAAACAAAGCACTTAGGTAGGGAGAAATGCAGAAAGAGGAATGAAGATGAACACTAGTGCTGCCACTTGTGGCTAATAGCTTTATGCATCAATTAGCAGCAGTGCAGCTGCAGTTGGGTTCATGAGTTATCTGGGGAGTTCAAGGTTTCTTTTCATAAGCCTCCTGGGTGCCTATCTAAAAGAACACTTACTTTCATGTTAAAGAACAAACATAATATCAGGTTTGTAAATTAAAGCCTTCACATTTTCCCCAACTACCAAGGTTTAACTTTGTGTGTAGTAACATAAAGAGTTTCTTAATTAAAAGGGCATTTACGACAGAGCAGATATCATCTCTGCACACAGAAATAAGAGAAAGGGCTCAGTCCTATGTTACCTGGGTACCATAATGTTCATGGTTTTGTTATACAACACTGAAAATTCTCGTGCTGAGGAACTGCTACCCTCTCTTTCCACAAGTAAATTACGCAGTCACAATCAGTTTATAAAAAGATGAAATATGTCAATATGTGACAACGTACAATGCAGCTATAAACTCACCAAGCTATGATTTCTCCTTTGAAAGGTAGCATTACAGTGTTGACCGAGTGTTGCAAAATATATAACCCATTTTTTAAAATGAAAGCCAACTCCGTGGTTTTCTTTGCTGTCTTCTTCCCGTAACAACTAAAACAAACCAGAAAACAGCTTGAGTCTTCAAGCAAACTACTGCGGGGGAGGAAGGGAAGAGGAAAAGTCGTGTAAACACTCTTTAAATGTTAATTCCAGAGTTTAATTGTAGCTCACTGCAAGCCTATTAAACCCTGACTAAGTGCACCTGACAGACTGACAACAGCATAATGCTAATGCATGCCAGGGAAGAGTAGCAATTAGCTTTTTTTTTTTTTTAAAGGGTGAAGATTTGGGGAAACTATTAACAGAACAAAAGAAGGGAGGAAGGAGAAGGAAAAGAATGATTTTTTTTTTCCTGTTTTACCTTTTTACATATTATGTAAATCTCCCTACAGAACTACGCTATAAAAATTTCTGAATTACACCTTTCTTTCCAATTCAACCTTCCCTCCCCCACCCCCCCCCACCCCCCCAAAAAAACCCCAAAAAAATCCCACAGCCAAAAAGAAAACCAAACAAATCGAAAAAGCCAAAACCCAAATGCAAAGCGCCAGGATTACAGGAGAGGAAACCAGGGTTGTTGACTTATTATGTCTTTCTTTTCTTCTTGGACTGTGGGAACAAGCTGAGGCATGTTAAAAAAGGACTTGGAAAGAATATGTCTTGCTAGTCTGAAATTCATGCCAACTGCATAGAGCTGAGAACTTATTCAGCGCATGACCTTATCCAACACAGCTTCTTCCCTCGCAGTGTGCTTCAGAAGACAGGAGACAGAAGACCTGGCACAGGTCAGGCAATAGCTATCTCGTGGTTGGCCATCTCTCTAAGTAGATGCATTACGCTTCACTGCACGTGCAAGTGAAGCGCCAGCACTGGGTTTTACAGCACAAGATGATTTGTTTAATTCTAAACCAGGATCAGATCCTTCATCTAAGATCCAAAGAGTTAGAGCACCAGAAGCTTTGATGGGATTAATTTGGCTTATCAAAACTATATTGAAGGTCTATATATCACATTTACCTGCATGTTAGATCCAAACTGCTCTAACAACCATGGCAGACTTCAGAAGAAGACTGAGTTAGTACTGTAAGGTAAAATCTTCAGTTTTATTAAAACTTTTCAACTGTATAATTTTGTTTAAAAGTATGAATAGAGAATTGCATGCTACGGATCTGTTACTTCTTTCAGAGTGGTCATTTGCAGCCTACTCGTTAAGGAATATGTTCCCAGATTACTTAACAAAACAGTAACTAACAAATTACAGAAGTCCACATTGCTTTAGGGACCCTTGCCACAAGACATCCGGTTGGCATGGGGACTGTGTACAGTGACAGCTCTGTTTTGCAGTGACATGGCCACAGTCTAACAGAGGCATTGCCCTGTTGAGAAGAAAAACTCAAACACCTGGCAGTGAAGGATTTCCAAGGTGTTAACAAGCTGAGATTACATGTAGCAAACTGAGACAGATGGGAACATCACTTCTCTTCCACTCACAGCAAACGTTTCCTTAAGACTCGGGGGAATATTTATGGACTGTAGATACACTATCTGAATCCACAGTGAACTGAGTCCAAACCGTAGGAGTATTTTCACACATCTGCTTTCTTATTTAGATACGCCTTCATGGCAAAATCTTGAACACTATTTAAATTAAAATTAAAGGAATTAGACTTCATTTTCATAAGCATTTTTAGTTTCCATTGGTTTGTTCCTAATTCCTACACATATCAAAGCAAACTGCCTGCAATACTACAGTTTTTCAAGTTGTTGGTCTTACAGCCCACTGTTGGTTCCTATGCCCCGAGGTTGGAAAGCAAAGCGATAGCAATTAGCTCCCATTTCCTTGGAAGAGCATTCTGTGCACCTGGTGGGAGAGATGTCTCTTAAATGGCTGCCCCAGGAAAGAGGGAAAGTCCAAGAATTAAAGTGCCTCCAAAGCAATAACCGTGCAAGCTGTTCCCTTGGCTCATGCTTGCTCTTTGTTAGAAATGACCTTGCAAAGTGGCAAAGGCAGCAGAGAACCCAAAGAAATGAAAACAGGCAAGGAAACAATTAAAAAGGAAGATGTTCTAGGAGATGGAATGAGAAGCATTCCTAAAGGCTCATGAAAAGCAGCCTGATTGTCCTCTTTTCCTTCTTTCCCAGCTACCTAATTCTATTTCAATTTACTGTAGGGTACAAAATTCCGTGCTAGAATATCAGTTTCCAATGTATGATTTCTTTTGTCAGCAGATAATAGAGTTTGATGTGGCAGACACCTCATATTCAAAGACACTCTTAGTGGATGCAGGTGTCCCCCCATTAGACAGTAACAGCCACCAGTAGCAAGTTAGACCCCTTGGGCTGCCTTTTATTGCTATAGAGAAACTTCCTCTAAGACTGACCTTTTAACTGATGATTTTACTGCCTTTAATGACCCTCTGAAACTTGGAAGTATTTGCTTGCATCTGCCTCTGTTCCCAGAGCTGGATTGCTTCTATCATCTCCAGTCCCCCACAGGGGGCTGTGCCTCTGTAGCTTCCTCACCTTTTCCAGTTACCACTTGAAACATGTGGATAAGAGATCCGGATGAGCACGTGTGACTGCCCTTGAGCGTCAGGAGTTGGCTTGGAAAAGGCAGAGATTTTCTTGCACAGTGGCCAAGCTGCCCACTGCTCCTTTTGTTCCTTGCTTTTGTTCCTCACCATTACTACAATAATCCCCTCTGGCAGCAAGATACAGTGCCCAGAGAGCCAACAACCAACTTGCATTTGTCACAGGCAGAAGTTCTGATCAGTGGGTTAATTTTGCAGCAAGACAAAACCATTGCCAGGCTTTCAAATATGCAACAAATTTTTGTTCAGCTTTGTACTTTGAAGACCAGGAAAGAATTCTTAAAAAAGGAAAAAAGGCACCAGCCAGAAAGTGAAGATTATTATTTCTTTTATGCATAAGCTTTCAATTCTAAATACAGCAAAGTATGATATCCTCTGGAGACAACAGACAACATGGTAGATGAGAACATACTCAGCTTTGGGGGAAGTTGTCTACTATAATCCTTTAAGCTCTGCCTTTCCTTTAGTATCTTTATAATGCTCTGCTACCATTTGCAGACAATACTCAATCAGAAGAGCTGTGAGCATCAGAGCACAGAAACAACACTGACAAAGCCATGGGCATTAGTGGGCAGAAAATGACAGTGTGAGTTTCCATTTAGAAGAATACACATTAAAACACACCTCAGGAAATAGGATTCCACAGGTAGCTGGCTGTTTAGTGGGTTGGAAAAGTCTAGAAAATTTGATCAACAAAAGAGAAGTTGGAATGGCAGATGCTCCCATGGTGCAGCAATACCGAAGAAGATCACAGGCTCAGCCCAGCTGTAGGCTAAAATCCATGAAGAAAATGCATCATGGAGTACAGAAATGGTAACTGCCTGACCTTTGGACAGCTTCTAATGTGAGCACACTATAAAGAATAAATTCTGTGCAGGACATAATGTTAGCTGTAAGAGTGACAAATTGCAGAGAGTTAAGACAAGACCATCAGAACAGATTACAGCAAGAAAGAGCTGATTTATAAGGGAAAATTTATGTAATTAAATATTTATTAGTCTGGCTAGCAGAAACCAGTGACAGGATAGGAAGAGCTATCATTGTAAAACACCTGAAAGAGCATTAACAATGAAAACAGAAGATTTACACACGCCTAGGTCTGAAGTGCTGGTATGGGAGCAACTTCTAGAACAAAATTTAAATACTGAGTCCTAGGCTGCTGCTAAGCAGGACAGTAAGAATGAGACAGTGAAACAAATGGTCTTATGCAGGGGAAATACCACAATTCTCAGCATATCGAAAGATTGAAGGTCTTTATTCTAACCTGCAGCCTTATGAATCCTTACATTCTTAAGCTATCAGCTGACTACATTATTCTGAAATATAAAAAAAAAAAAAAACAAAAAAAACCCCACCCAAAACATTCAATTTGTAATACACAACAAAAATAACCCAGTGACCTGAATGTATGAGAAGTAAACGCATTAGCAGCAAATGAAAAGCATTCCTAGAGCAAAATGACTACTTCTATGACAAATTAAATCCTAGTTCTAACCAGTACAGACCTAAACAACTATGAGCAAAGGGAAGGATGCTGTAAAGTGACAAGTTGATATACAGGAACGAAAAAAATTCCATACGACCTGTAGAGGATGTATTCCAAGAGTCTGATCTTTCTTAATTCTTGTTTTGTTTCTCTCTCTGACCAGAACCTACATTTTGATGATGCTGGCTCTATTTCCTTGTGCTGTATCTCAGCAAGACTTGTGCAAAATATACAATAATCTATCTCTTTTAGCTATGTAAATAAAAAAAATGTTTGTTATTAACAAGATCAGGTGTTGGGATCTTAACCACTTGTGAAAACTCACCAAAATTCTTATGCTTTTCCCTTTAGGGGTTTGCATTGGACTAATCTCAGTGTTTTGAGAGTAGTTTGCAGCTCCAAATGTACCTATTCTTATAGGGAGTTTATAGGGAGTTAAGTGGAGAAGTACTGCTGATATTCCCCATTCATATATGGCAGTAAATATGCAAACAGACCTGCAGAAGATGCAGGGATGCTCTGGCAGAGGTGGTGAGCCAGCTCTCATTGTGATTATGCCCTCCTCAACAACAAGGCAAATTTTTCAGAAGTAAAAGAAGCCCTCCTCCCTTCATTTTGGTTTCCAGCTCACTCCTCAAACATCACCTTGCATTTTTGGTCCCAATTTGTCTTCTCAGTTATTTTATTCTTCCCCATCTCCTTTGCTCCCAAATTCCTACAGCTTGGCACCAACAAGGCCTAGGATGGGTGTGGAGTTAGCTTCTTCCTGCTCAGATTTCATTCTGTTGAGAATGCACAGTGAGCTTTTTTAGGAAGACTTTAACCACCTTCAAATGTGCTAAGTTTTCCCATAACCACATGTGAGCAGGACCTCAACTTCTCTCTGTCCCCAGAGACACCTCAGATCACAGTCTTGGTTCAGCCCACCTGTACATGAGTGAGAATACAGCTATGGAGCATTACCTGAATCCTGTGCAATGTGGAGACTGACTTTTGACAGCTCATTTGGTGTCGTCTCTTACATTACTGACTGAAGCAAACACTGGCAAATACAGTAAAATTGCATGTTTATCACCTTTCTATTAAATCTCATAACAGCTGCTAGCCAGTATAAGAAAAACAACTATTGCATGAAAACTTCACCAGATGTGGCATTCAACATACCGAGGCTACACAACACAAATATTTCTGATTCTGATTGCATTCTGCAATATTTCAACCTTTCAATCACGCTCAGTATGATTTTCTTTCAAAATTAGTTGTATTTTCTTATAGTAGATGATAGGAGGCTGACTTTGTAGGCTTCGAATAAAAATTCACTGCATTTAGACATTTATCTTGGGGAGAACATTCCAAAAGAATTTTGCTTGTTGAAAAAAATATCCAGGGCTGAAAATATTTACCTGAGATTTACGAAACTTCCTGGGAGACTCAAATGCAGTACCTGAGAAAAATCACTGAGCTAATATATTAAGGAAGGTGAGAGATTTCTTTTTCTTAGACATTAAAAACCTTGCATTACTCCAAGGACTCTAATGATGTTAGCATTTGCAAATAACAAGTCTTCCTAATGAGGTATATGTACTTCTGATTATCTTGCTCACTGTATATGGGACAAATAATGTCCCAGGTAGTAATTTACATATTTAATGGCTCCCCGCAGACATGTTGCTCGACCATCTGTTCCCTGGACCCAATGGAAATGGATGTCTGCACTGTACCCTACCTGCTGGGTGAGGCAGACATTTCTCCCTGCTTTCATGGCACTGTGCTAGCCTCTCAAGAGAGGCATTTCTCAAGAAATTAATGACTGAGGAGAACTATTACAGAAAGCTATAAAATCATGAATAATACAGAGAAAGTGAGTGGGAAATGAATATTTATTATTTCTCATAAAACGAGATATGCAAGCAAATCAGTGTTATGCAGCTGGCTAAAGCAAACAGAAGAAAGTAGGAAAAAGGTAGATTTTGAAGCTCGCTATTGCTGTAGCATTAAGACCTAATGTACAGATGGACCGCAAACGGAAAGAGGGACATTCTTTGAAAGTGTGCCAAACAGTACCCATAAAACCAATAACGTCAACACGGGCTCTAATTTGAGGAGTCCCCAGTACGTTCTCAGAAATGAGAATCACGTGCCAAAGGCAGGCTGTTGTGTGCTTCCGACATCTTTGACCACGGCCTGCTCCTGCAGCCAGAGTGCTTATGTTCTGATCTATCTTCTGCAGAACTCTATGCTTCAAAATGAAATGTACTGATTTAGAATCACATGTTTTAAAGAAGACTTTACAGCCATATTTCTGGAGATTATCACTACACCAATATGAAAATATCAATTAACAAAGAGAATCATAGTATTCTGCATGTTTTTGAGCAGCTTTACTAACAATATTTGATCATTGATGCCCTCCCTTTGCAAGCATAGGGCCAATGAGATATTAACTTAGTCACACAGGAACACACTAATTCCATCTTCTATGCCTGAATTCACATCTGAATCCAATTCAGAACCACATTCCTGTTTCCAGACTATCTTCTGCCTCATTTTCTCTTACATCTTGTCTGCCTCTGCCTAGCTCCCTTCCTACACATCATCTTTCTCCTCTCTTATCAACCTTTAAATCCTTTACACAGATAAGAGATTACCCTTTCTTATGCTGAACCTCTCCAAAATATCCATTTCCCAAGTCCAGATATCCCCTTCCCCTGAGTTTTCAGCACAGTAGTCCTCTGTGTCAAATAAATATGATCACTAAACACTTCAGCAAGCTGAGGGTAAAAAACACTACAAAGAGTATTAATTTGGCAGAAAATACAATCACATAGATCTACTTGTCACTTGATAAAATATAAATTTCATTAAAGCTGAAAGTCCTGTAGGCTTTTTTACTAATACATGTACACAAATGAATCCACAGGATGCCCATTTTAATTTAGGAATCTGAATTCTCAATCAACAGTCAGGAGTTATTTTTAAGAAATACATTTTTAAAATTAACATTTAAAAATTACCACCTGTATTTCTAAGTGAAAGTAGAATCTTATTCCAATCTTATTAAAGCAAAGACCATTGCTTCTTGCAGCCCTCCCCAAAGCATATTTTAGTCCAGTATATGGAGCCATAAGACAAAAACATAAGAACTCCGGATGATGTGCTGCCATTAGCTGCAGATGGTTTCAGGTGAGTTCGATATATATATACATGGAACTATTGAACTTGGTTCGATATATATATACATGGAACTATTGAACTTGCTCATTTTTAGCCTACCTAGATTTCCAATAACCTAATGTTCTTGCAGTTAGCTACTGTTTCTCCTTAGCAGCTTCTATCAGTAGTTGGGACATGTGAGAAATTCACACAAGCACAAACCCTGAGGCTATCCTTAGTCATCATATCTGTCCCTAGCTCCTCTAAAAAAAAAAAAAAAAAAAAGGCCAATTGTGAAACCACATTACTGCTGGTATTATTTATCATACAATTATTTAAGCAGTGGTAAACAGATCACGTAAACACACAGTCAAGTCAGGAAGAAAAATGTTATGCATGCTGCATTTGCACAGAAAATATAGGCGCAGATGTTTTTCACCTGTGATATAACACAATGAAAGCTCATGTTTACATCCTTAAGGCTTAGTGCACTTGAACACGTACAAAATCTTCAGCATTAAGACTCAATGTGATGCACTACCTCTTTTTGCTATAACATTCCTCCAGAAACAAATCTAAGGGAAAATCAATTATATATTTATAATGGAGCTGTAGAAATCTTCATCTCTTTATACAGTGGTAAAAATTGTCTACAATTACTGTTTTTGTTCCAGAATAGATAAATGTGGAGGTTGGTGGCCCTGCCTGCAGCAAGGGGTTAGAGCTTGATGGTCCTTGAGGTCCCTTCCAACCCAAGCCATTCTATGGTTCTATGATTCTATGAAAAAGGTACTGTAGGCCACTTCAAACAACTTGGTATTTTACAGTTACAGAAACCGGTAACTGTATGTACTGAAAATATGCATTAACACTCCCTCTCTCATATATGGATATGCAGGGAAAATAATTACTTAGGTAGCTTAAACGCTCACGTATTCCAAGCACAAAAACGGTGAACACTCACCTCTTCTTCTGCAGCGCATGAACCAACACAACAAATGCTCTTGAAGAGATAGAAAAAATGTTTTCATCTTAAAACTGGCCAAGTAAAATCAATTTTGCATAGACCATGTTTGTTAGACACAGGGAAACTTAATGCCTGTGGGTTTAATCTATGAAATTATACATGCTCAGACGTGCATCTCAGGAGGTAAAGTGACTCAGGCAGAGCTTACTGCAGGAGTGCTGCAGTGCAGGTCCTGAAGCTCCATCCCTCTCTCTTTTTCCGTGGGACCAGTGAATTCTTTATTTTATTTTATTTTTATTATTTTTTTTTCCAAATTAGACTCCAAAATCCATAGTTTTTATGCTTTCCTGCAGTTTCTAACCTACATCACAGAGCAATGGAAGTTTATTCAAAAGTCAGCTAGGAGGACTCTGGATTTCTGTGTGGTAGAATGAGTCTAATTAAGGACACAAAAACATCATCCAGCAGAGATAAGATGGGCAGAAGTTTGTGCTGATTTATCTAATGAATCTTCAGGTCTTCCTTTCTTGTGGAAAATAGTTTTTTCTTTCTCCAAATTGAAAATACAAAAAAACCAAAACCACAGAACCTTGAGAGGCCCTTCCACGTGTAACTCCTGGCCCAGCTGAGGTCACCAGCATCTTTGCTAAATAAACATCCATAGAACTGTATTTTCAGCCTTAATGTTTAGCCTGATCTGACGGTGAAAGCAAAAAAAGGTCAGTTGTTGAAGTGTACGAGTGGAAGGCTTAACATTACAGCCTGTAGCTTAGTCTCCTAAACACCAAATATAACCTTCCTTTAAATATAACCTGCACTTTCAGATTCAAGAAAGGACATTAATTACTAGCCTCAGTATTTTTCCATAATTCACCAAGTGGCTGCAGCTGCAGCAAAACGTTCAGAAGAACAAATGCCCCAAAAAATGATGGATTACTGTAGTTACCCCCAAGGTGTGTGCCACATCTGGGGACACTTGGGGGGTGAACACCCACGTGTCGTTAAAAATTTGCATCAAAAAACACAGCTGCAAATAGCAATCCCTAGAAACGTATGTAAAAGCATGGAGAGATTTTCAAGATCAAGATGTCAAGTTCAACAATATTTTTTCATCATGTGGGGAAAAGAAAGGAAAATATCATCCAGAATTCTAGTAAATTTATAAAATAAAACCATAGTCAGAAGTTTTGTGCTGATCATTCTGTATATGTATAGATTTCTTCTGTGGATAAAGCATTTTAGGACAAAATCAAATCAGTAACTGAATGAAGACAGAAAGACAGAAAGTCTTTACTTTCTGACGGTACTAAAAATGAACGGTGCAATGAATTGACAAGGAGCAAACAAGAGCAATAGAGGGATGGGAAAGCTTGAAATGGGTCTGGGTTAAACAAGGAAAAATAATGAAGTAGAAAGAAAAAAGTACTGAAGATGACAACAAAGATCTGTAACACGCATCCCTCTTTAGCCAAATTTGCTAATCAGTTAATTACCAAGGGAGCAAGAACAACAAAATCTGAGATAAACAACAAGGTGGTAACTGAGAAGTCTGGGACTAGAACACAGTTTTGGGATCCCGTAAGGCTCCTTGGAATTGTGGAGGATTGGGCTCAACAAATAAACACATCAAAATGGGGAAAGATTTTAAACATTTGCATATTTAAAACACGTAGAGTTCCTAGTGCAAATTTCCAAAAAGGGAGTGCAATGTTTATGAAGTGGAGAAAATTTCCTCTGTTCCCTCATTTTCTTTAGAAAGGCCATTTTTCTCCAGGCTCTGCAGTACTGATACCGTGGCATTAAACCAAGTTTCATTTAAAAATGAAAATATATTTTACTGTATCAAAATAAAACTTAGGTTATACTCTAGGGAAACATCAGCTCATTTGGAATTAACAACAAAAATAAAATAAAAAGCAGGAGAGTTTTTGGAAGAAGAAATCTTTTTAAGTACTCTTTTAAAAGGATTTTTTTCTCATTTGTTTGAAGAAAAGGAATGGATCCTTAATTGCTGAGAAACCTTAGAAATCTCCTGATATATACTTCCTAATAAAAAAGTGCAGAATCATTCTTAATGCAGATCCTCGCATTCAATAAAACAAAAGTATCAGTGAAAGAAGAGCAATGAATGGGAAAAGTAATAAATTCTCCCAAAGGCTTCACTGAAAGGGATTATCCATGCAAGATGTTTAATTAAGTTCTTTTATTAAGTAAATTTACTTTATTAAGTGAAGCGGTCACAGCCCCTGCAGCTCTCTGGCTGCTGCTGCCCTGAGTCAGTGGAATGGAACAATGATGGCTCCTGTATCTACCACATCTCTCTGGTCCTGCTGCCCCTACAGGGCCACGCAACCCAAATCACGATGAGACACAATGATACATAGGGATGCTTTTGGCAGCACTGCAAATAGAGAGCTCTGATAGTTGTATTAAGAGTGGTGCTAATGAAGGCTTCTTACTAGTTGTGCATTTTGGCTATGGCCAGTAACGGTTGGCTACTGACATAGTTACTTCCAAACAGTAATTCTCCTGAGCACCTGCTGTCCATTCCCTGCAGCTAAGAGACTTGCTGAGCACAGATCAATCAGAATCTGTCTACAGTACTGCCTCTCATTGTAGTAAAAACTACTATTTCTGAATTATCTATGGAATTAAAACTATCACACCTAATCTAACATTAATTACTACCTTTAAGAACAAGCTGCTTTTTGACACAGGACAAACTCAGGCAGTGGTACCTGTAGGGAAGGGGCTGCAAATTCTGCAAAAGCCAAGACCAGAATCCAGAGGGTGGAGCACCTCTCCTATGAAGAAAGGATGAGGGAACTGAGCTTGTTTAGCTTGGAGAAGAGAAAGCTCTGGGGAGACCTTGTTGTGGTCTTCCAGTACTTGAAGGGAGCATATAAACAGGAGGGGTACAAATGTTCACAAGGGTGGATAGTGATAGGACAAGGAGGAAAGGTTTTAAACTGAGACAGGAGAGGTTTAGGTTGGATATTAGGAGGAAGTTTTTCACCCAGAGGGTGGTGAGGCACTGGAACAGGTTGCCCAAGGAGGTTGTGGATGCCCCATCCCTGGAGGCATTCGAGGCCAGCCTGGATGTGGCTCTGGGCAGCCTGGTCTGCTGGTTGGCAACCCTGCACATAGCAGGGGGATGGAACCAGATGAGCACTGTGGTCCAGGCCATTCTAAGATTCTATGATTCAACCCTGAATGAGGTGAGGCACCTGGAGCAGCCCCAGCTCAGCCGGTCACGCCTCAGGGATACCCAGCGCCAAGCATCAGCTGCATCAGGCCCCACACACAACACTCAGAAAGTACAAAAGACATAGACAGGATAGAAGCAGCCCTGGCAGATACTGGACCTGTTGGTAGATTTTCAAGTTGGGAATAAGGGTTAGTTCTGTTTGTTTGCCATGTTACCAGTTATAGCAATATAAATAAATAAATGGGGTGTTGGTTTGTTTTTCAACCAAGAACATCCTAACATACCTGCTCAGCTTTCAAGTTCTACTGATAATATAGTTAGTATGGGACTACAGGAAATGCTCCAAGTTTCTCCTGTTAGAGAAATCACCTCGATTAAAAAAAATAATCTTCATTATCTCATGCGACAATTAAAACATGGATTGCAACTTCTGCAGTGGAAAAAAGAAAAAAACAAAAACCAGCAAATAAACAGCTGCAAACCCACTCAGCAAGTCAGAAGAGAACATTTCTGTCTAGCACCTGACTAGTCACTGCTGGAATACAGTTGCACTTATCTCACCCACAATTCAGTTAGAAAGGTAAATAAAAAAAGCAGTCATGCCTTAACTAACAGATTTATAGACCTGGCCTTCATGAATTTGGAAAGCCCAACACTACCATTTTCACTAGCTTGAATTTGTGAAAATTAAAAATGACTTCCAAGTGCCATAATTGGGCAAAGCTGAGAAAAGCCCACTAGGATCTGTCATTATTAATCAAACTGTCACTCTCTGTGCACTGCTCTCCATTTCTGTCACTTCTCTGTCATTATGGGCGATTAGAGCCCTGGTACTACAAACCGCTTCTGACTGCTCCGTGCAACAGGCAGGCGTGAAGCCTCTCTGCAAGGGTCCCTGAATCGCACTAAAAATAGCTGCACTGCATTTGGTTTAGACAGTTAATTGCTTAATGTATTATTCATTTTGGCAGTTATTCATATTTAGAATAGAGCCATTGATTACTGTGGCATATTTCAGATGAAAAATATTAGAAAGATAGAAAAAAATGCATTCTTTAAAACTCCCTCATCTTGAGACACTCCACCCATTTTTCTAGACCTAACCAGGTCAGCTGTAAATGTCTAGTACATTGAATACCTTTCTGATACAGAATTAGAGCATGCTTATGCACACACACAAAAGTGAGAAAATGTATTTTTCCAAAGGAAAGTTAATAATACAACGTCAGTGCAAACACACTATAGCAAATCCAGGTTTTACTGTAATGATCTACAGCTTTGAATTGGTATGGAATAGACTCCTGCAATAAATAACACCTGGAAAATATAAACTCCCTAAACTTCCCAGCTGTTCAACAACTGCAGTTCATTTCAGTTTTGGAAATGTAACTCTCTTCTGTAGCTAGGCAACACTTGTTTTTCAGCCCAGCACTGCAGGGAACAGACTGTTTCCAGTACTTTAACCTTCAGTATTCACCAGACCAGGTGATTTTTTTTATTTTATTTATTTATTTATTTTTAACAGGTTTCTGCATGGCATTAAGACAGCCTGATCACAACAGCAGGAAAATAGCTTTGTGCAAAGGAAAGCCAAGGACAACTTTCAGAATAAAGCCGGAACAGAGAGCAATGACATGGAATGAAGAATGTGGTGGAACCTTAGGCCAGTGTGATGTTACCACATAGAATACATGCCACAAAAGCTCAATTTCAGTAATAAAATTCAAGTATTTCTTTCACCACCGCTAATTTCAAAACTACTGAAGACTTGAACTGAAATTGTACTACGTATGTCCACTACCAAATGACATTCATCATGCAGCAAAGCTTTCATGGTGCAGAATCACAAAATCAGAATGTTTTGGGTTGGAAGGGACCTTTAAGATCATCTAGTTCCAACCCCCTGCTACAGGAGGGTCGCCTCTCTCCAGACCAGGTTGCTCACACACCATCCAGCCTGGCCTTGAATGCTTGTAGGGAGGGAGCATTCACAGCCTCACTGGGCAACCTGTTGCAGCATCTCACTGCCCTCACAGTAAAGAGTTTCTTCCTAATATCTCATCCCAATCTGCCCTCTTCCAATTTGTAACCATTTCCCTTTGTCCTGTCACTACATGACCTTCTAAAAAGTCCCTCGCAAGTTTCAAATCAGGTTTATTACCATGCAAATCTAAGCTAAAATAAAATGAATCATTCTAATTAGAAAAATTATCAATCCATTGAGACCATTCTTAAGAGGAACATCTGCAAAGTTCTCTCAACGTACAAGTTTATTCGAGCCTAGAGATGAACCTGCACATTCACAACCAATAAAGACACAAAACGATTCTGACGTCAATAAAAACATGCAGGAAAATAAATGAACGTAAAATAACACAAATAATTCATACAAATAGTAAAATAAGAAATCAGCATTTTATTCTTTACTATTGTTTCACCTGAGGAAGAAGTCAGTCAACATTCCTTAGGATCAGGAAATTTTCTGTTTAGAAAGAACACCAACGTTAAACATGTTCTCTCTGCTACTGGAAAACTATTTATTTCAACAAAATGAAGGCTGTTCTTCATTCTTTCAATACCAGGCACTTCTTGGAGTTTGCTGAAAGTCATTTTGTGTTTGCTTTCTTTTTTTAAATCAAAGACAACTGTCATTTTTCATTATTATCTCTTGAATAGCTTTAAAATCAAAATATGAACCTTTTCCCACATCCACATCCTTATTAAGTGAAGAAATAATAGCTGTGCTGGAGAAGTAGCCTGCTTAAGTTGCTATTTACGTTTTTAACGTTGATTAGAAAGATTTATTTGCTTGTTCATTAAAACAGGCATTGACTGTTTGGGAAAATTACTTCTAAAGTTCTAGGTCGCACTACTTCACATCATCCAGACAAAATCAAAATGTATTTCAGCAAGTGGAGTGTGACCCTGCACACCAACTTTCCAGAATCACTACTGAACTGCATTATGTATTCAATGGCAGCAAGATTTCATAGATTTAAATTTACCATTAAAGAGATCAAAGGTATATGCAATATGCTAACTAAGGCCTGCTAGGTTCACAGACTTATGCCTAGCCATGCTATACATGGATGAAAAGAACATGCCTTTTAAAGAATTTGAAGGCTTTATAGCCAAGACATTTCACACCAACCTCTTTTCTAAAGAAACAGCATTGAAGATAATCCCTGTAGGGGTTGGGAACATGGTTAGAAAAAGGAGAGTTATGAAACAGCAGGCAGAGGCTGATGAAGGGTGTTCAGTAATGCTCCTCCTGGTTTGGGGAAGCTTTCCAGATATTTTCTAGAAGCTACTCGGTACAGACCAGAACTATAGGAAAAAGTGTTTCTTCCCTTCAAAAAGACAACGACACATCAGCCATTTGTAGGTTGTGATGGTTGGCTTTTTTCCCCTTTTCATCTTATAATGAAAAGGGCTTTTCATTTCACATAGTTACCTTGTTGCTGCCTATCAGTCAGCTGTCAAACACTTGCACGAAACAAAGCATTTTTATTAAAACTCCTATTTTTTCTGTTATATTTCTGAAACGATGCCTTCCATAAATATCCTTCTCTAGAGGGAAATTTACAATAGTTGTCAAACTAAACTGCATGCAACTAAAAGCATAAAATCAGGTGTTCCAAGTACCTGAGCAGAAAATCTTACTTTTATTATCTTTTTTTCCCCTCTCTCTTCTGTTCCTTCCTCTTAATTGCTTTATCTTAGCATCTCCCTTTCAAAATTATCTTCATATTGTTGGATGACGCTGGAGACCCATGGGGGTTTAGTTACCCAAAGCTCCTGATGCTCCAGCTGATACATCTTCTGAAACTACGCTGAAACTACATTTTAGTATTTAGTATAGCTATTAGTATGACAGATTTGAAGATCTGTCCAATATCTTCCTAAGTACCTATGTACACCTAAGAGTACTATTATAAACATACCTAAACTTAGAAGCCACTTGAAGAAGCAGTATTTGGTTTGGGCATTAATTTTTTCCAGCAACTTTTCCCTAGCAAACTAACACTGACACAAGTAGTGTAAACCCAAATAAATGACATTGGTATTGGTCTATTTTTTCCTAAGTGATCAGCTGAAAATCAAACTTCTGATGCTGACAGTTAACTTTGAGAGCCCCATCATATAGCAACTTCCAGATCGACAAATGAAAGACTCAGCCCACATTTCAAGGCCTACAGGGCAAAGAGAAATGATTCACTGACTACATTCTCTTTATAAACATCTTCTATTTTCTGGTAGTCAGAGAGGAGAAAGAAAAATGAAGCTACTCTATAATCCACTACGGCAGCAAGCAATTAAGACAAGCCTGGTGGGATGCCCCTAACACACCCCCAAGTGCCGTGTAGCCCCACATACTTATAGTGCAAGTGCATATAAACCTCAGAGGCTAAAGGTGGATTGTAACAAGAAGGAAAAGATAGGTATGTTGATAGGTAAATTTTGAAAAAGACAAGTGTCTAGAAGAATCCAGGCAACGGCCCTATATTTCTTAGTTATACATCATCTGCTTCTAAATATCCTCATAACATTTATTATTTGCTAATGTTGTAGTCATAACGTGTAAACACACTGATAATAATATTAAAAACCCAAGTCACAAAAAGACCACTTTAATCCACAATGTAAAGATGACATTCTCCAGGAAGACGCTGGCCAACGCACAGTTGGAAGTCACCCAACTACAAGAACACACAAGACAAGATAAAAGACAAAATCTTTCAAGTGGTAAATATTTCAAATTTCTTCAAAGTTGATAGCACATAGAGAGAGAAAGATGTGACACGTGATACTAGGATGATGGCTGAAAGTATACCAGGATTTAGAAGAAGGAGGTGGAAGAACAAAATGGAACTAGCCCCAGTGGGAACAGGGTGCTTGCTACATACTACCATGCTGCCCACTGCTAAAGCAGTCAAGAAACAGAAGCAGAAGAAAAGCATTGGAGGAACGGGCAGATAGGGAGTTAACAAATGTGCGTCCCATGCAAGGGAAAATTAAGTGGGCCTTCTTCTAAATTAAAAAGGAGTGAGTGTGTAGAGAATGAGGCAGCATTTGCACTGGTAAAACCACGGTATGGATTAAACAGAATCAATTTATGCATAATAATCCCTTAGGGAATGATTATAAAGAGGAGGTTTTGGAGTAAAGCTGTGATAATATTAGAGATCATCAAAATGGATACGAACATACAGAAAACTTTGTATTGTTGCTAGAGAAACGAATCAGTATTTGTGTGCTTTTGGAAGACTATTTTCCAGGTGGAAAACTAGTTAACAGTGTTAATTTATTGATGTCATAGCCAAAAAATTTGTTTTTCTTTTGTTGAAGTGACTTTGGTGAAGAGCAGCTGTAGGAGGGATATTCTTATGTGGAGCAATAACAAGTTGCTTCATACAGACTGAACACTTTGGAAGATAGAAAAAGTTGGGATGAATAAAAAGTACTTTAAAAAATCTGTAATGGAGATAAGAATTGTAGAAAGTCGAGCTACTTAAAATTTGGAAGTAATATTAAAGAACTAGCAGTGATCACACTTGGAAAGTGATAAGGAAAAGTCAAGTAAACCTTTGTCTTATTTCCATACAGAGCCGATGAAATAGATTGAAGCATTTGTGTATTGTATATTACTAAGTGGAAATGTCCACACTGATGTGGGAGCAAAATTGCAAGAAGAAACATCAGGGAAGCTGGGAACTGGAAGATCTCCAATCCAGTTTGCAAAGGAACTAGCATGACACTTTAAATGCAAAAACCAGGTTTTCTAAAGACATTAACTTACCAGGATTGATGTTGTGTGCCTAAAGAAGAGAAAATTCAGTAAAACACATTTAATATAGAACGTGTTAAGAAACTACAAGCTACTTAGTCTGGCTTATAGCAATACATGACCTTCAAGGGAAAACAGATTCGGGACTAAGTTAGATAACATTCAACTGGGCAAAACATTCCAAAGTAATCTAATAATCCCCCTGTAAAACAAACAAACCACGCCCACGACATAAAAAGAGAAAGAAAAAAAACGAAAAAGACAACAAACCAGAAGAAAAAATAAATCCACATTACAGCATTGTTACTTCAATAATATTGAGAAGGTTTAATAGAATTGAATAATCACATCTTAAGTAACTGCATGAAACCCTTACACCAAACAGGTCCTTGTGTTTCCAGGACCAAAATCAGCGGACAGTAAGCAGATAAAAACAGAATCATCTAGCACCAACAATTTTCCCGTCAATTTCTCCTGTTTAAAAAATATTGACCCTTGCATACCAGATCATGATGAGCAGGCTACTCTGACACCATTCTGTATAAAGCACTAGGTACCCAAGAGAAAGGCAGGAACTCTTAAGAAGAGGACATTGGAAAAAGAGTCAACAGAACAGAAATGGAGGCAAAGACAGAAAACAGGGTTGAAATTTCTCAAGATTATGAAACTAAGTCAATAGATAGCTTCTCTATCATTGAACATTGAAAGCTTACTTAGAAACAATGGCTGGTTCTTAAATACTCCTGGTACTGCAAAAATAGATTTGCTCCTTCCCTCGGTTGCCCTATTTCTGGCTTTTTATAAAAAGGGAAATCAGATGCAGTGTTGTGTTTTTTTTATTGCTGTGACCTCAGTGACTACAGTAGAGTCCAATCAGGCAGCCCAGTGCGATTTCTGCCAGCTCTCCCTAAGACTCACACAGCTAAAAACATCAATACTGGCACACATAATGACTGTTAAGTTAATATAAGGGCTAATTGAGACGACCTCCCTCACAGGCCATTTCACAACATTAACAGCACAGAAAACAGCCATTAATACATCATTAAACTTCCAGGCTGCGTGGGCTATCAAAATCAGGTAGCTGGAACCTTTCTTCACACTTTTTAACCTCTTGCTGCCTCTGGAGCCCAGAATAGCTGCTGTGCCAGGCAGGGCTGCATCAATGCTTCCCCAGCAGAAACATGGCCTGGCACCAGGCACCATCCTGCAGCAGCCACATCCAGCTCAGTGAAGCAGGCTGCATTTCTTAAGCTTTACCCAGCATGGAGCTAAGCAAATGACAGACTGTTCACTAGTTCTTCTGAGATACAGATGTGGAAAGATTTTGCTAAGTGCAGATAAAAATGGTTTGCAACTCCAAGGCTTTCCTCAATATATTCCTCTCATTGAAACAAACTGGTTTCATTAACAAAACAAACAAACAAACAAACAAAAAAAGACACAAACCTAAACAGGACAAATCTGCAGTTTTAAATGCTTACAAACCTTATCCCACACTGCATCAATTTAAAAAGATTAAATGTGAAAAATCTCAGGTTGAAAGAGGGCTACCACAGTATTGTAAGAAAAGCACTAAGATTTTGGAGAAAAGCCCTTGTGTGAAGGGTTTTATCAACATTATATGAAAGGAGTCGTGCATTTTCCAGTTTTGGGAACCCAAGTTAAGCTGCTCCAGATTCTGGTGCGCTTTGCACTGCTCATGCATTTGTCTGAGCACACCTCAGGGCTGTGCCGTGGCCATGGCTCACCTGCTACACTTCTTAGTGCAATTCTCAGAAAATACCTCATGCCAGCCTCTAGTAAGAACAAAGCTTAGATGTGCTGATGGGGACAGGTACCTCAGAGCCCACATAACTACCCTTTACTAGTCTCTCTCTTCCCTTGACAGCCTCCAAATTTCTCCTATACATTGCTAAGCACGTTCAGACCCTGCTGCGTGTAAATCAACATATAAATAACAATTATCTATATAACACTACACACAGATAAACAAAGCTTGGTTGCTATGAGCATGTTAAAAGGCAACATATAACCTTCATGCCTTCACAATGTCCTTCTAAGAAACAGCCTTTCTGGAGATATGAAGTATGACTTGTTTTATTGCACTGAGGTGTTGGGTCCTTCTTGACTATTTTGCATGGATTTGCACTAAGCTAAGCTACAATACTTCAAATATACTAGAAAAAACTGTTTTCATGGGTTCAGCATCCAGCTGAGATCCTCTAGTTTTTATATATCAAGACTACTGCTTTCAGAAACCCAAGGTTCTGAAACCCTATTTCCTTGATACTCAGAGATAATAGTCACTGATATACAGCCCTACAGAATTAAGTTCACTTAACTATTCATCAGGAAGACCACTGTTCTATGGAAGATCCTCTTACGTGAAGATCTGTCTGGAGACCATGTACACAGACATGGTCAGGTCTTCTCTAGAGGGTGAGATGTGAGTAGACACAAGTGCTTAAGCTGCTGCAGAAAAAGAAAAGGAATAGTCTGCTCCCTAGTTCATCTTTAGGGCAAAAAGAGATGATCGGTGTATTTTGTCACAGCAATGCATTACACATCAGAAAAACAACTTTCTGGCAACAGAAAGTTGCCAGAAAGTAAAGAGCTACTGGAACAAGTTGCTAGGGACAATTGAGAAGTGCATATAACTGCAATATTCAGAGACAGTGCAGGCAAAACCAAGTATGACATCAGCCTACCTGCTGTGTGCTATGGGGATGCAGTACCTTTTTTCTTTTAAAAATGTCTGTCTTTTCACAAAATGAAGGTTATTGCTACATTTCATAATTTCCCTAAGAACTACAAATTTCAGCTTTTCAGCCATTTCCAGCAATATTAATATTAATTACACATGAATAACTTTACAGGCCTCAATTTAAAAAAGACTGGCTTTAGAGTAAGTTCAGGTCCTTGAATATAAATATGTTTCTAGCAGCATACCTATTACTTCAAGCTGCAAGCTGAGTATTGACAAAATAAACACAACTATTGTAAAGGCTTTGAACTCTGGGATTGTACACTGCAAATCAATGCTTTCTGTATCTAGCAGACCATCACTGGAGTATGTTTGTCCTTAACAGTCAAGGTTACAGCATCTCTCAAGTCTGTATTACTTTCCAGAACTCAAGTTCTATTACTTCAATCTCAACACCTGTGAGAGGAGATACGGAAGGTCAAGCAACAGGGACAATACTTGCCATTCATCACCGTGGTTCCAAATGACAGTAGTTTTCAGCACCAAGACTGAGGTGTAACTTTAGCTGGAATCTTAGCTAAATTCAAAAGCATAACGGATGAAAAAGACAAAATTAGGAAAAAAAGGAAAAAAAAAAAAAAGCAAAAAAAAAAAAAGCTTTGTTCTTCCCTTGTTTTCAGTTCAAGACAAAGAGGCACAAAGGGAAGAAAGTGAGAAGCAATAACAAGTAGAATGAGGAAGAGTAAGAAATACATATGTTTCTCATACTACTCCTGAAGAGGACGGGAAAAGCAGTGACTTCCTGAGATCTTAGTCATTTCTTGGAAGCTGCCCAGTTATTCGAAAGATAAAGCCACCCAGAGTTAAATGTGTCCTACAACCAGCTGGCTTTGTTGCATTCAGCAACAAAGAATCGGCGCCGACCTCACTCCATTCCAGTACCCAGTGCCTGCTGTGCACATGGAAAAGAAAGACACTACAACAGCCACAGAGTAAAAAACTGCATTCTCCTTTCCAGATACCCTCACGTTTGTCTGAATTTTAACACGTCACTATGATGCAAAATGTCACAGCCTCCCTGGGCAGCCAGGGCTCTACAGCAGCTGTAGACTGATACGGTTGCTCTGCCAGCTTCTGTGTACAACCTTGCCAGCTCCTGACTTACTACTGCAGATGCAAGTCTCCACTTGATTACTACCTCTGGACTTCCAAGTATATCCTGTGGAGTTATATTTTGGCTGTTTGTATACTAAAGATAATTCTAGCCTATCAAAGCGCTCACTGCTTGTACCAGCTCCCAAAAAGGCTCACAACCAGCATCTCCAGAAAATAACCCCTCCTGTCACCAACTAATGCTGCCAGTACCAGATCATGAATACCACTGGAAAGACATCTGAGAAACACCCTTCCTCATGCAACTCTTGCAGTATCAGGCTGTACAAGTATAACTGAAATTAGAAATGCCTGTACCACTAGTCATACAGAAGACTGTCCCCAAAGAAGGGGCAGTGATGCCCCCAAGCCAAGCCAGGCTCAATGTAGACTGGGGCTTCTCCTGAGCCACTCACATGGGGTCAAATTGTAATGAGAGTGGGATTTGCAAAGAGTTGACCCAGTTTCCCCTGAGGGTTATAGAAAACAGTGCTACAGAAAGAAAGATTTTAAGCAAACATCTATGTACCTTACTGTTTTGCTAGGTGATGCTGTCAACAGCAACAAATAAGTTCAACTAAGCAATGGTGCATGGCTCAGGGTTACACCTGCATACAGTTCATGGGATACTGAGCACCCTCTATGCAATACCAAGTAGACAGAAAAGGAACAATCAGCTTGAGAGAAATGCAACCATGTTTCCTACAGGAGTTATTACAGTTTAGGATAACACTCTCACCAAACACAGATGCATCAGAAGATAATTAACATAACTTTAGCTCTGTATTCAAGATGAAGTTCATGCCCAGCACCAGGTCCTGCGCTTCTCCCACCTGACCATTTTCACTGAGGTCTATTACACAGCTAATCAGGAATCCACACACAATTCCAGGTGACTTCTAAGAGACCTAGAGCTCTGTGGAAAGACATCCTACATGCAGTTAGTTCACCCTAATGGCGCATTCCTCATGCAGTATACCCAGTATTATGGAAAGCTCGTTAACAGAAATGGGTCTGTGTCCATAGAGAGTTCAAATTAAACACTTCTGTGCATGCTCTTCATGCTGTTTGCTCATGGGCTGAAGGACAAAGCTCCTGTTCATAAGATCCTGCAGTATTAGGTGTGGAGAAGAAAGAGAAGAGCCGCTACAAGCATTCAAATTTTCACTTTTCAATCAAGAATGCATGCCTATTTCAGCTCTCCCACCTCCATACGTTACTTCTCCTGAATTCTGTCGGGAATTGAAATATGTACCAGTTAATAGGGATTAAGGCCATCACAGTCATGCTGCAGAAGATACAAAAAATGAAATACCACCCTTTTAGAAAGAAATAGGTTTGGCAAACATTCAGAGCATCCAAACACTGCATGATGTAGAGATCAGAGCTCTTTCTGGTAATCTTAATATTCTACAGCAAATATTTTGAGTAAAGAGCCTTTGAGAGTCCGTGAGTCCACACCCACCTTGTGAAAGAGGATACAAGCTAGCAGAGAGCTGAGGGAATCTAAACATTTCTTCCCCTCTCCTACCTCAGTGACGCATAATACTTCCAGCAAACACCAATTTCTGTGGTACTAATTTGCTAATAAATAAATAAATAAAAGTCAGCCGTATAAACTAATTGAGAGAGAAATACATGCATGCAAAGGGGGTGAGCAGTAAAACGTCCGAAGCTGTGCTTTGGCTATCCAAGATGACCAGAACGGAGCAGTCTTTCCCCGCCCGCTAAGGCAACTACTTTTCATCCTCAGGAATCACTTCGGGAAGCCCAGGAAGGGCGCTGCCCTCCGCACCCAAGGGCGGCCTCCGCGGGGCGAAAGAACTTTCCGCGAGGACGGGCGGGCGCTCCGCACGGCCCCGCCTCGCCGCCTCCCCCCTCCCGGCCCTCGGCTCCAGCTCTCTCCCCCCCCTCCCCACCTCCCCCGCCGCCGGCTGCGGAATGGGCGGCTCTGGCTGCGGGCGGCCGGCGGCTGGCACACGGCGGAGGCAGCCGCAGCCGGTGCGAGGAGCGAGCCCACCCTGCCGCTGAGGATGACGCGCGGGGCACCGGCGCTGACCTCTCTCGTGCCGGTCGCGAACCGAGAGCAGCCGAGGAGCCGCGCGGGGCGGGAGCACGGTAAGCACGGCAAGCACGGCGCCGAGCTGCCCGAACGGAACCGCGCCGTCTTCGCTACGCGGTTCAGCCCCGGGAGCCTCCCGGACGGGACGCCCGGTGCGGGCGGGGCAGCGGCCCCTCCGCCCGGCCCCGGTACGGCTCGTAGGGTGGCTGAGAGCTCTGGTGCGGCAGCCTAGCCGGGTGCAGAGCACGGCAGGCGCAAAGCACCTGCTTTGCCTGCAAGGAGATGCTTTGCGCCTTCTCCGTGCTTGGAAAACGCCGCAGCCTTGAGCGGGTGCACCTCTGTTTCTTAAGCGTTACACAGTGCTTTTCCGCTACAGCTTATTAAGAGTTGACTTTCAAACGCTGCGTTTACGAATGGCATGGGAAATAGCTGTGCTAGAAAAAGGAGTCCGTACGCAAGGACGGGGTCTGGTGCGCTGACAGCTACGGGGAAGGCAGCAGGTACCTGCAGGCAGCCACGAGCAGGTGAGCCGGTGGGAACTATTTGGGCAGTGACGGACCCCTCCCCTTAGTTACTGCCCCCCGTGCAGTCTCTTAAATGATTGCTTTAGAGAACCTCCAGCAGTCGGTAGGGAGCTGCAGGAAAAGGCAGCACTGCTTCAGCTGGCAGCATGGACTCTACCTCTTTTTCTGTTCGGAATGTGGTATGTTCCCTCCACTTGGGAAAAGGAGGAAGCGCGGAGCGGTGTTATTTCTAGCCATACAGAGGCTTTTGTGCCTCTGTAACTTCTATTTTGTTTTTAATTCACCTGACAGCAAAGGTATCCCATTGTTTCCATGGGAATTAGCTCGACATCACCATTCCGAGAGCAGTTCGCTGCCACTCTGTCTTTAAATACTTGGTGCTCCTCATGCTGTTTAGTTTTAAATTAGTAGCTATTTACCGCATACAAGCTCTTTTTCACTTGCTACTGTGGCACACGCCATCATCTCTGGGGTCTGAACAGCTATTTTTGACCCGTCTGGCTGATGTCTAGAATACAAAATTAACCTATTCACAAGTTGGGTTTTCCCTTCTCTCTTCAGAGACATCATTATGCTAGCAGTTTTCATCAGTATGGCTTCTTCCAGGTGGAATCCTGGTCTATTAAGGCAATCCTTGGTGATAACACTTTTTGTAACTTGGCAACAAGAGCTAAAAAAATAATCGAGTTATATCCGTCACACATGCAAACCTTGTATCATGCTGCCCCATAATCAGCAAATTAAACCCTTAAGGGGGGGGTAACCAATGCTTTGGATTTGTGGACCACTTGGTTGAATATCATTAGCCTGGCTTGATGGTTGTCCTAATTACACAAGTCCAAGACTGCAGGAAACAGCTGCAAAGTCAGCACATGTGCAAGAAGCTCTCTGTAAAACAGCAATCCATGCTTTAATTTCAGGCTTCTTTGTTGCTACACAGGTTATTAAGGAAAAGTATGGCTTTTAATACAGTTGTTGGAAAAGCAGTCTGGCTATAGTTTAGGTGTTATGGATTGCCTAAATTTATGGAGTTTATCTCTTGCCTTTTTGTGAAGGCTCCTTTGTAGCGCAATATTTTTACTTCAGTAAACAAACACACACTTCCATGCTGTTTAGCTGTGAAGCTCTTGGCTCATGTTCATTTACTGGTGAGCTGGGAGCACATCAAAAGGAAAATAAGTTGTGTTGTTAATGCAGAGAGATCAGTGCAGTGCTTCTCTCTGCTTCATTCCTGCTAGGTGATCCACCAGCAGTCTGACTGGATGTGCTCATGGAGACAGCATATAACTCCTACATAGCAATCTCATTAGAGAGTCCCCTAACACACAGGGATGCACAAGGTCAGTGCTCTGATTTAGACCTAAAAAGCTAGATTTAGACCTAAAGCATCCACAACCTAAATACAAACCTGTAGCTATCTGGGGTCAAGTGGCAGCTCTGATGGGTAGCAGGGGCTGCCCCAGCTTTGGGAACCACATCTTTCCTGGCAGCTCACCTTCACAGGCCAAAGTGGGGAAGCAGAAGCTTTGCTTGCTATGGTTAGATAAGTGGATTTAGTTTCACAACTGATGTCATTCAAAGAAGATTAAGGTTCACCCAAGTTCTTCAGCTTAAAAAATGAGCTTAAACAGAAACTGCTTCACTTCAGTTCTCACTTATTTCTGTAAATTTCACTTGAAAGTAAAACTCTATGCAATAATTAAGAACTCTAAACTCTATCAGGTTTTATAAATCAGAAACATACCAGCTCTTGATAGCAACTTCTAGGAAGGTATCTACTTTATCTCCAACACTTGATCAAGCATGGTCTCCTGCACATAGCTGTAGAAACACTTGCAAAATTTCATTCTCCATTGCAACCTGCACACTTCACCCCTTTCAGAGTTCCCTGTTAACGTCCCTGTGACTCAGGCAGCTGTTACACAGTTCACTGCATGCTGAACAGAGTCAAGATTACCTCCTCGTCATTGCATAGTATTTAGTTAAAAGGTAAAGTGTCTACAGGTAACAGTTCAAACAACATAATGGTATTTTTCAGTTGAATAGTACACAAGCACTAGTTATAGAACAGTGAACATTTTGCATACTTGCTATTGCATTCCAGCAACTACTTGGAACACAGTCACAAGTTAAGTCACAAATAAAGGTAAAATCTAATCTTAGTCCAAGGCACAAGTATTCATAGACACAAAAGTAAGGCATGTATGCTATACAAAACAGGCATCCAGTCCTCATGATTGGACATTACATTTTGATGAGAGCAATTTGACAGGACAAATGTAATGGTTTTGTATTAAAAGAGGGTCGGTTTACACTAAATGTAAGAAAGATTATGAAAGTGATGAAGCACTGGCACAGGATGCCCAGAGAGCTGTGGGTGCCCCAATTCTGGAGATGCTCAAGGCTAGCTTGGATGGGGCCATGGGCAGCCTGAGCTGGTGGGCTGCAGCCGTACCATGGCAGGGGGTTGGGAACTGGGTGGGCTTTAAGGTCCCTTCCAATCCAAACCATTCTTTGATTCTATTAGTTTATTGTTATTATTATTTGAATATTAAGGATGCTTTAAAATTAGGAATGAATGAGTGAATCAGAGGGATGGTTCTTATTGCTTTCTTTGCCTTGAGCTTTTGTATTCCTCATCAAACCTGACCATACTGTTATCAGTGTTTATAGTCCATTAGCATCTAAATCTTTGGCCACACGCACCAGCGAAGAGCACAACCAACTGAACCATAGAGGCCTACATAAGAAATGCATAATGGGTTTGGAATGTGGTGTCAAAACCTAATGTATATATCAATTAATACATCTACTGCAATCACAGTTGAGTTTTAACAGACTTCGTTAAAATACTGTCAGGAGCATTCTGTTCCTATTTGATTATTTTGTTGGGGCAAATGATTTTTCTATGAAAATCTGTGTTGTTTATTTATTTTTTTCTAAGAGTGCTATTTACGTTCCGTCAGATATGATAGTAGTTTTCAAGGCATAATTTAAGTTCCTTCTTACACAAAGTAAGAACAATATTGTGTTTACCAGAAAGTACTTTTTCCCTGTATTTCTGAGCTTTGTCTTTTAATTTGGACTTGTGACACCTGATGTCTTTCAACAACTGAGACATTATAAAAATGTATTTTTCTTCTTCCTTTCACTAACATTTGCGAAGTCTCTTCACTCAATATCAACTTACTTGTCTGTCTTCCTGTGATTCTAATTAAAATTTCCAAAATAAGGAATCAAGATATACTAGGCATGTAGTTGCTTTAGTTTTTGAGGCAATATGGCTACTGAGTTATTGGCTAGCTTAAAGATACTGCATTCAAGAAAATATACACAAAGAAACTAAGTTCAGAAAGGGAAACCTGAGAGCTAAGAGTACATTTTCTAGAGCACTGCCAGTGGATGATATATCTTAAATTGATCTTGGATATAAGATGCATTTTTGGCTATACTTGACCAGGTGTACACAGCATTTCCTTCCTAATTCACCACATTAACTGCATGTGTTTAAAAAAAAAAAAAAAAAAAAAAAAAAAAAAAAAAAAAAAAGCTTATTCTGAGGACACCAGCAATGCTGAGTAAATTTAGCAAAGCACCTATCGACCAAACAATTCATAGGTTGCAGAAAGGAAGATACCATGAACAGCAGGGTTATACTAACAGAGTGAAAGCCATCCAGGAGCAGGTTTTACTAATACAGCTACTGAAACTGTTGATACAAAAGAAAGCTTGGAGTCTTTATCAATATGTGACTTGAAACCATACAGCTAAGGACAGATTTATACAGATTTATCCAGTATACTGCAATGGTACTGGAATTTTGTAGGGCAAGACCAGTGCATCAAGATTTACAAAGGCACAAACCAAGTGTAGTGGAAACAACATGAGACATAATTCTAAAAATCTTCTTTTCATCTTTCACAAAGAAAGAACCCAAGTTTTTTCTAAGTACCAGACTTTACACACACATGAGCCTGTGTGCTGTACCCATGTACATATGGCTATCTGACATCATAACAGTGCCAGGGGCTAAAACAGCAAAAAAAAAAAAAAAAAAAAAACACCCAACATTCCTAAAACAGAAATACAAGTGCAATTTCATAAAGCGTATTTGGCCGTTTTGATCAACTTAAATAGGCATTCTCACATAAATAGAAGATGGAAGCTTTGAGCAGTCTAGCCTATCTTTAGCTCCTAAAGCTGCTACAAACTCTCCTGGTTTACAAACATCCTCACAACTTTTCCATTGCCACTATGTTATATCTACTATACTGAATGAGAATATATTAAGTAGGTACCTAATGAGATGAGAAACCTTTCTGATTAGGGTGCGTGAGAGCATCTCTCTTCCTCGGTGTTAACCAGCATTTAACAAACCTACTCCTATGGTTCTCTTGTGACATGTCCAAGACTAGAGTTTAAAGTATGAAAAGCCTACTTAGGTGTCCTGTAGCTGCTTTGATGTTCTAGTTACACAAAATAGTACAAATGTATCTCCTCATTCCCTGTGGTCTTGCAACCAATGGACATTAAAAAAAAAAAACCAAAAAAACAGTGAGTGGACCAAAGAAAATAGATACTAGAATTCCCTATTTTGCCTTTTTGGTCAGTCAAATCTTCCTTTTCTCTTCTTCCACATCCTCTCTATGATGATGATAAATCCAAACAAACCCCATTACACCATTGGTTCTAAGCTGAATTACCCAATCTAGAAATCACCCAGTAAATCTTCATATCACAGTACCACTAACACTTCTAGACCTTGCTGCATCCAGAAACAGTTAAAGTTTCCCTCCTGAGGACAACCTGGAGTGCTATGTAGCAGAACCCTCTCATCTACTGCCCTCAAAGGCTCTGATGGAACAGACTTGTGAATGTATAAAACATAAGACAAAGATGAGACAACTTAGGGGTCATCAGGAACTGCAGAAAACAACTACTATGAGGGCTGCTTTAAAAGTAATGCCACATTTTATTATGTTTGCTGCTTTAAAAGCAATGTCCCATTTTATTATGTTGGCCTACCATGTCAGAAGCACACGTTGATGGTATGGCAGTAGAACATGAACCTTCCTACCAGTATTCCATTACATTCTGTTGCTGGGGCAGTGAAGGGGCACTCTGACAAAATAGTGTCTGACATGGAAGTGTGTGTGAAGCAAAGGTGTGTCATTCCTCATGTGGAAAAACTGGCACTCATGGACATTCGTCAACACCTGTTATATGTTTCTGAAGACCAAACAATGGATGTGAGAACAGTGAGGTGGTGGGTGGTGCATTTGAGCAATGGGAACAGTGAGTCATCTCCACTGGTGCAGATTTTTATGGGTGCTGCATGTAGACTCTTGTTCATGGCTGGCAAAAATGCACAGCTATTGGTGGTGACTATGTCGAAAAGCAGTGTTCAGTAACTGAGAATTTGCTCTCTCAATTGGTGTTATTGTGCTCTTTGTAACTGTTGTAGTTTCCATGGAAATAAATAATAGGCATTACTTTTGGAGCAACCAACGTACTTCATAGCTGTGAGCTTTATAATAATGGGAAGGAAGCAATACTGAAAAGCACATACTTATAAGAAAGCCAAATAATTCTACATCTAGTTTCTTCACCAGGGAAATGGAACAAAGAGGTAATTAAAACAGCAATCTGTGGTCTGAAGTATTAACCTGACAGCCATGTTTATCTTCTGTGAAACAGCTTTAATGATGCTGTTTATGCCTTTGCATTTTTCTCATAGTTTTGCTCACTCTCCTCTGTTGCCACTAATATTATTACACTTTCAGTACTACTAATAAAACAATTACTGAGCCTCTCTGCTGTTTAATGGGCTTGAAACCTCCAGAGTTGAAAATAATTAAGTTGGATATTTGTGCTTGCAATGAAGTTTGATATTTGATGAAAAAAGAAAAAAAAAAACCCTAGCAAAGATCCATAATAAAGCCAAATGGGACTACTGAATAATCGAGTCCAACATCAGTGTACCACAACAATCGCATAATTTCATTCAATTTACCTGTGCCAAACCTACTATCTTGTATAGATACATCTTTTGTTATAGAAATAGATTCAAATCTTGAAAATGGTAACATGAGCTGTGGATGCAGGCCATTTCTACTCCTGATCACAATAGAGAGGGATCATTCCCATCTGCCTCCATGCATAACTCACACCAGCCCACCCTGGTTTGGAACATATTAGCACCGATGCATGGGGAATTGATCTCAAAATGTATTTCCTGCAGAAAGCTAAAAGAAACTTTCCAAAGAAAGGGAAAAGCGATGACTAAACATGAGCTAGGATTCAATACAGGTGACTGGCATTTCTACCACTTTGATATCCTCCCAAAGAAGTTGTTAATAATTCCAGAACTCCGAGGAGAACCTCAATATCATTTTATTTTTTCTTTCTTTTGTTTTTGTGCCTGAATCATTGGACTTTTTCTTCATCACACTCTTCCTAAACACGCCGTAAAGGGGAAAAAGAACACCTGCTAGGTTTAATATAAATCAAAAGTTTGTCAATGCTGTACCTCAGAAGGTAGATGTTAACGATGATTTTCTTTGTCCACTGTCTCTCAAGTAGAGCAGATAAAATTGTTAGGAACCAAATTCTTATATGCTGTTATGGATTCCAAAAATGTGAAGACAACACAGGAGAGACAATAGCCCTGGCAGAATACTCTGGTAGGATTTAATGACAGAGAAAACTCAGCTCCTTCGGCAAGACCTTACAGTCCTTGAGCAGCTTGAAAAAACCATTTGCAGAATTGCTTCTGCTGATGACTAAATGTACACAACTGAGGAGAAAAGACAGAGGTAGAGTGGATTGGCAAATGAGGGAATGAAGTGGGAACAGGGAGAAGGAAAAAGGGAAGAGTAAAGAAAGTAAATACAAATGGCATGAAATAAATTGGCAAATAGAATTTATAAGTGGTGTTACAGATGCCCTCTCTCCCAAACGGAGTTGTCATATTGTCAACCCCATACATGGGTACTAAAATAAAAGTCTTGAGATACAATCTTTCCTGCAAGGCATCTGCGCCTTCAGCCCTTTTGCAATGAAGACAGGTGTCACATCTGCCAGAGGGCTGGGTTGGTTCTGGAGCAGATAGAGAAAAAGAAGACTGTTCTCAATATGCTATTAGTACACAGCTGCGTTACAAAATCAATTCAACATCATTCATAGCCTTGTCAATCATCATTCTGAAGTACTGCAAGACAAATGGATTTTTGCTGTGGCACTGGAATAGAGAACATGAATTTTGAGTTTTCTGGTGGACAGTTCAATATCCATATAGTTGTCTTGTCAAATCAGCAGAATATATGGTGCCTGTTAGTCTCCCAGTGCTAGTATACGAGAGTGAGCATCCCAAAGCAGCAGGGACAGGGGATTTGGCAAAAAGGAAAGACCTAGTGAAATTTCAGTATTTCACTGAAATACTGAAAACTTGGTGCTAACATCTCCTTAAAATACTGAAACAGTAGAAATCTTGTGGAAATCTGCTAAGGAAAACAGTTAATGAAAGGAAGAAGTGTGGAAGCTACTGCTTTGCTGGTATAACAACCTGAGAGCTGTAGAGCTAGCTGGGGATTTGAGCTTCACCTGCTGGGACTCAGAACCATGCTAAATCATGCCAACTTCTTTCTCCGAATACCTTTGATATGCTAGACCCAGGCCTCCTACACTGAGTATCCTGCTGGGAACGGGTAATTCTGTGATGCTACTGAACACTTTAAGAAAGGAAAAGTCTATAGAAAAACAACCAAATGTGTACGATTTAATCTATCATCAAGTCTATAGTTGATAAATAACAGCATATCCTCAGATCTGTACTCACAGCATCTAATATCCCTTTCATATACCACTTGATATGTTTTGACGGCCAGAAAATTGTTCCTCCACTTGAACTTGGGAAACAATTTATTTTCTGTAGTGAAAATGTAAAAATAACAAGGCATAGCAGAAATATCCCAGTGCTCCTCTTGTAAATAGGACAATCAGTGGTACAAACATTGAGCCATCTTTCAAAAATCTACAAGCACAACAGTGAGAACTGAAACTGCTCAGAGGGTGGGACCTAAATGAGTTTACTGCCAAATTATCAGTAACCGATAAGACAGCATGTGCTCTAAATTGTGCTCCAGAAAGACTCACAAACAAATTTTTAAAATGCAGCTTCTGTCTTATCTTACAATTCTTAACCACTGCAAATAGTAGAGAGGTCTTTTCCTTCTTTTTCCCCCCTTCTTCATTCACCATTTTCATGGTTCTACTGACGAGTTGTCAATGGTAAAACCATAACACCAATCTAAGTAAAAATCCTTTTTTTATACTGACCTGCATTCACAGTTACAAGAAGTGCATGCTGCCCTTCTGGTGCGTGAAAGCTCATATAATGATTAACAAAAAAATGAATAGTTAAATAATTTTTTCCTTCTTTATTCAACAGCAGATGCTTCCACGATACAATAGCTCTAAGCTGGGGGCCATGACTGTAGCCTTGGACAGGAGGAAGCTTGGCACCATGCTTACTGGCTTACCACAGTACACTGTTGAGTTTGTGAGTTCAGTGGGAGACTTGTGCCCGTGAGCTGTTCCGAGCCCTGGAGCTTGCTCCATCATGGGCACTATAACATTATGGTATCCTGCACGGGCTGTGGACAGGCACCAGAGAAAGGAAATCAAGTTGCACATAATGTGTGCCAGAGAGGGGGTGGAAGAAGCTAGAGCACAAAGTTGCAGATCCCCTACTCTGGAATGTGGACCCACGTCCCAGAAGACGCATCTCAGCCTACTGCAATTAGTCCCATCTAATTGCATTTGTATAAATACAGGGCTTTCACTAACCTGGCCCTCACCTCTCATCATTGCTACAGTCTGACTCTGCAAATTGCCATCTCTTGCCTAGGCCTCTGTGAATACAAATAACTAAGTATGCCTGCAGTAAGCCAGGCAGCTCACTCCAGGGTTTTAAAGGTCAATAATTTCTTTTAAAAAAAATCAATATATTTGTAACAAACTACTAGAAACTTCCAGACTAAAAGCACGCTTAAATGGACAATCCAATGGGGCTGCAGGGGGGAATCCAATGGGGGAATTTAAATAACACTCACACTTGTCAGTTTTCCTATTGTCAGAGGGCCTAATACAAGGGAATTCTGAAAATTAATTCTGCTCTTTTCTAGGAAGTCACCATTTCATCATTCCCTATTCACAGCTTATCACATACAATAGATGCTATTCACGAGTGACTACTCAGGTGCATTAAAACAGGAAAAATGTGTAGGCAATAGCAGAACAATGGCATTTCACTGTGTCAGAGTGAGCAGGCACGGTGTTGTGCAGAGTTGCCCTGAAAAGAAGGCTTGCTTTCACAGCTCATTCTGTTCTCCAGCTGTTGCTGCTAAAGTCATCACTTTTTTGTTGTTGTTGTTTTTAGAAAAGGTTTGTCTGTAGTCAAAAGAGAGGCCGAATTTTACCCCTCTTCCATTTGTATTAATGTTTGTACAATAAGTATTTGAATAAAATAACTCACCGTTTGGTTAGGTAGCTGTAATGTATTTAACTATTTATAGGCCTACACTTTCACATTATAATGAGAGCTACTCAAGCTCATTGAAAACAAGCATGGTTGGGAAATGCTTTTGATTCAAAGGAATTTAGATAATTTGATTTCCCTTTGTGTTTCTCAGTGTGACCACAAGCAGCAATGATCCACAATAACCACTGCCTGAACAAAAAGACAGAAAACCTTTAAGGAAAGGTTATAGCAGGTTATACCTCACACAATCTAGAATAGCCTTGAAGAGCAGCAAGAAAATAGCTGCATGCTTTGTCCTTGGTTGAGGTTTTCTGAGGCACCAAGGCAAGCCTCAGCTATTCCTTTGTAAAAGGGGTTGGCAGAAAATAGGCTAGGGAGTCATGCAGGCCCCACAGGAACCTAGCTTCCTAAAATTAGGTCAGCACCAATATAAAATTAGATTCAGCGTTCTGCTGACCCAACCAAAAGGAGGAGGAGCAATTTTTAAATCAAGAATTCTTTAGGGTAATGTTAGATTGTGCTGGAAGTCACCAAGTATGGGCCAAAAACTTTCCCAGTGTTAGCTGCTCTGTTCTGCCAGCATCTGCTAGCACTCATTTGAAGCCCAAACATAGATAAGAACTCAGAAATTAACTAAGAGTGCCAAAATGTTTTAAGTCAAATCATGCAGTATTATTTAGACAAATAATTAAACTCTGTGCTTAAAGGGCATTTGGTGTAAGAGTTATCTACACAAATTAATTTCTCAGCTAAATTATCAGGTGAAATTGCTTCAAGTTACTCAAAGTAAATATTCAAAGCACAGTAAAGTAAAGATTGTAATTACAAAAAAATACGACATATCAACCTTGGAACACACAGAACAGTGCTCTTGAACAACAATTTCCTAATATCAATTCTAACTATCTCTTGCCTCTGAAGATCAGGAAAACAAAAGTGGGGAGCAGGAAATGCTCCTCTCCAGTAATGAATGATCTGATCTTGACTTAGAGAGTCATCCAAGCATAAAGACTAGAATGGAGTAATGAGAAAGGATAGCCCCCAACAAACACCACCCAGTACTACCTTCTTAGCATTTCAAGACCATTTTGAAATAACGTACTGTAAACTTGTTTGAACAACAGGATCACTTCGAGTCAGTAAGCTAAGCTGCATGCCTACCCATTCCGTGTCACTAAGGTCACCTATACTGCAGTACCTCTTCAGAGGTACTCCAGAAGCTTGGCAGAAATCATTCAGCCTGAACCTACCACAGGCCCAGACAAGAAATTTGACCTTTGTTCTTTGAGCATCACAGAAAGCTCTGTCCAGTATAAAGATCTGTGCATTATCTTCCTTGGGCCATCTACTATTGGTACATGTCCATAGTTAATAAATGAGAGGTTGGGAAATTATCTCCCGGGCTGTTTGCTTAGAGCGAACTGGGATGGAAATTCAATACTATTGTGAAAACTGTTTACCTGGAGCTGTAAGTTACAGAGCTCATACAGCACACCAGAAAGTTTATGAACATTGGAGTGGGAAGCATTAATAGGACTCCTCGCAGTGAACTTTTGTTATAAAGATGCTGATTAATGGAGGAGCTCATCATATCCTGCCTTAGCTTTTGAGATTTTACCATACAACTTAAAATCCAAATGAATCATTAAGTCACTTTTCCTTTGAGTTCTCCAGGGGTGGTACTTGCAATGCTGATACTGCTGCATCCAAAATCACTTTTAAGATATCACAACAAAATTCTTGTGCAGGCTAATAACCTGGTGCACTCCACGTAGTTCCTGGTTTCACAGAGACAAGCACTTCCTTAGAGAGGGAATCCTGAGTGACAGTTTGTGCCCCAACCAATTCGTACAAACAGCAGAACTCCCACATCATATGTATGTGCAGTTATTGCACATGCGGCAGTCTTAATGAGTAAGAAATTGCTAATATGCATGCTGTTTTGTGACAGACTGCTGTTTGTTCGCATTGTTCTTGGATTCGCTGGGGATCTCAAGTTCCAGTTGTGCTTATTTCCCCAAACTTCTTGCATTAAGAGTTTGCCAATCTGCATGAGCTTTTTTGTGGCTGATTAATTTTATAGATTGTCCTAGGTAAGAACTCTATGACTTGCTGAATTCAATATCGGTTTTAATCAAGTCTAGTTGCTAGATAATTTGAAAACACAGGGTGCCAACTTTATTGGTTTCTGTAGATTGCTTGCTCTCTCTATGTATAAATAGTTCAGAGAATCACAGAATTGTAGGAATTGGAAGTGATCTTTGGAGATAAGTCAAACATCTCTGCTAAAGCAGGTTTTCTACGGTAGGTTACATAGGAAAGCAACTAGGTGAGTTTTGGAAATCTCCAGAAGGAGAGACTCCACAGCTTCTCTGAGCAGCTGTTCTAGTGCACTGTCACCCTCAGTGTAAAGAGGGGTCTCCTCATGTTCAGATGGAACTTTCTATATGTCAGTTTGTGCCCATTGCCACTTGTCCCGTTGCTGGACACTGCTGAAAAAAACCTGGCCTTACCTAGCATTGACAAGGTCCCCTCTTAGCCTTCTTCTCTCCAAGCTGAACACTCCCACTTGCCCTTACTAAACCTCATTATCTTCCTCTCCACTCAACTCTCCAGCTTGTTCAGATCTTGCTGAATGGCACGCCCATTCTTTTGCAGATAAGTAGACTTTCAATTGTAAATCTTTTGGTTTCATACCAAACTAACCTAAGATCAGTACAGCTCATACAACAAACTGATATATCTATATACATAGAGATTAATAAATATACACGTGTGTACATATATCTATACATAGAGACTTTGCAACATTCCAGGAGTTAGAAAAACAAAGTTCAAATCGAATTACTTGTATTAACTGAAATATAAAATAAAATTCAGGTATGACAAGCTCCAGCCTTACTTGCCACGCAGACTGCTAACTGGGTCCCAGAGAGCCACAAACAATTTCATTCCGCAAGCAGCCAGGAAATATTGCAAAAGATGAGCAAATTCTGTCTAACCCCCCAATGAACTCAGTAAGGATTTGTGGAAGGTTGTTTCAGTATCATGCTCGATACAGAATGCTCTGTGGGGTCCTGGGTCTGCTCCCCTTCTATAGTCTCCAATCATCTCTAATCTCATTGTGTAATTCAACAAAAGCAGCTTCTGCGCCCCTGTTCACAGTATGCTAACACTAACTACAAGAATCCACTGAATCTCTGAATGCCATTCTCCACAGGATGATTTCCTCTGGCTGTCTGATGCTGCCTCTGTGTGCCCAGGCTCATTTGAAGGTGTCTATTCTTAAGACCTTTCAAAGTAACTACAGGAAAATAGCTCTTTTATGTCTGTTTTCAGAATCAAAATTTTTTTCTCCCGACATTATCTGCACATGACAAGACAGTAGATTCTTTCAATGTCATGGTTTTAAAACTGGCAAGATAATAACAAGCGTGGCTAGTTAGATGTCTGTTTGGTTTTGTTTTTAAATGTTTTCTTCTTTTTTTTCCTCCTCAATGGCATACTGTATGACTGTAGAGATGGTCCAGATTCTGAGTTTTGAGGTGTTTTGTTATTGTTTCTGAATTAGGCTGCCCACTGAGGGCATACACACATTCTGAAGAAAGCCGTTACAGTCCAGGACAATGGATATCTTTGCAGACCTAGAGACTACACACCACATAAATGAATGGCTTATTTTTATGGCTTAGGCTGGCTTTGCCAACTAGCTTAACTAACCAGCTGTATGACAAATTTGCCAGAATCACCTTCTGGCAGATCGTAGGGGATGGAAGGTCCAGAAGGAGCACTGACAAGCTGTCACGTCAGTGAAGTTTGACAGACACACACTGAGAACGTCTTCATCTACTATCTAGAGAGCCACAAGAAAAGGGACAAAAGTATATATAAAAAAAAGGACACCATGACAGCTTTAGTGATCTTAACACTAATATTCAATAGCAGCCTTGCAGTAAAACTGAAAAACTTGGAAAACTCTACAACTGCAACGGACTTCCTAGTTGGTTGTTAAGTCCTATAAGAAAGAAAAAGGGAAAAGCCCTTGTGCTTATTAAAGCTGACAGATACAGCTCATTAATAAGAGCACAGCACCTTTTGAAAAGTCAAAATTTCCTGGATTCCAGGTCTTTTCCTTAAAGTGCAGCATATGAATCATGAATATTTTACAAATCATGACAATACTTAGAAACATTAGTTGATCTTTCCTGACAAATCCCATGAAACATGCAGCTCTGTTTCTGACTGAATTTAGTTTAAAAAAAAAAAGTCCGAATGATTGAATGTTAATTAGCCTATTTTACATATCTCTGGGTAAATATAGATTCCACGTCGCTGAGGACAAGGAGTTTGGTGGGGAAGGACGCTGAGGCAATGTGGGACACCTGCCTCTCTCTCACAGGGCCTATGCTGTTTCACACAGGAGAGCCCACGCCTACTCCCAGCTCAACCCCGCTGTGTCTTCTGAAACGGAAAAACAAATCCTGTACCTTTAAACCGGATTTTCTTTTTAAATTTTGGACCATTGTTTTAAACTCCCTGCAGAACTGGAGCAAACCGAGCCCACTGCTTCCCAAGTGCAGACTTGGCCAGAAGATGCATTTTCCCCACTACTTCCTCCTCCAGCTCAACATCCCACTCCCTTCCTTAGGCACGTGCTAGTCAGAGGGCCGGGGGACTCGTACCCAAATGCCACATATGTCAAAATCTTCAAGGGGATGCTGTTTATAAAGGCTCACAAAAGGCAAACTGACCTAAGAGTGATCTTTTGGGGCAGCTCCCAGAGATGCTGCTGGCTTTTGCCTGTGGTAGGGCTGCATGGGGCTGTAACAGTCTGAGATGTTTTAATGATTTACACTGTGACCTCAGCAAAGGATTGTAGGTTCCGAGAGGCTTGACTCAGCACTTTCAAGTGGGGCTATAAGTCTTGGCTATATTTTTCCCTGAACGCACAGCTACAAGATCAAGTCACCAGGCTAATGTGTGTGTATGTGTGCTAATGTGTGCACACAACGCTTGTGCAGGCTGCAATACTGAGAACTGAGCCACCTGGAAGAAGTGGCTGGAAGTCCAGCAAGCAGGAGCCTCGGCTCCCAAGTAGGTACCGTATTGTACCACTTTGCACCTCACAGTTACCCTTCCAGTACCAGAATAGAAAGGGAAACAAAGAACGGCTGTAATCTGTTGTGGGAAAAGGCAGATGAGCTAAAGCAGGCATTTGCAGATGTGAAGCTGGTGCTCATGTTCCCCCACTCGCCCACTTCTTTTTTCACCCAGGAGCTGTAGGTTTCCAGTTGCCACAGCGACCATATTAACAAACAGCAGCACAGGCTTTGCACAAACGTTGTGATTGTCAGAGCTGAGGGGAGTCCAACAGGTTTTTATTAGCATTTTGTTGCTACAATACATGCTCTCTTCTCACTTACTAGCAAACATAAATGCAACACTTCTTTTTCTTTATTGCATGCTCCTCATTTTACAACACTGAAGGTTTTTGTTTAAGAGGATATACCTATATCAGAAGCCTCTAAATTCAATATACCTCATCTTTCATGTCTGAAAAGGCATCACATGATTGCAGCATTCTTTGAAAGGCACAAACTGATTTGCATTAATACTTCTCTCCATGAGCTAGCTAGGGGACTATAAATACAGCTCCTGTCTTCAGGATTACTTAGCATTTTTGCTCTGAAGGAGGAAAAAAAAGCCAAGAAAAAGATTACCTGCGACAGATGGAAAGGAGGAGAGAATGTTCTGTACATCACTCAGAAATTAATGATTAATCTGTTGGTTCCTTCCAAACGTGAAGATCTACAAAAACTGAATTGCACTAACTTCAACACCTGAACACTTCTACTGCATGGTTTTCAAGGTTCATATGCATTTTTTAAAATAAATTACTGACACTCCATAGGATTAAATATTAACTTTGGCAGATTTTCTTTCTAGAGAGGGCAGAATCTAATTTTAGCTGAACAGTAGCAGTATTTTGCATTTCTGTAGTCCCTTCAATCCTCACTCTGCTTTCAAAGCACTTCAAATGCCAGTCGAATTACTAACCTGAAATGTGGTCCCATCCTAAGGGCAAAAAAAACTAAGATCTTGTCAAGGGAAGTCCTGTACACAATCAGCCATTGACCATGGTTAACAATAACTGCTAATTAACTATTCTCAACACCTAACATTTGTTTGTCTTTATATTAGCAAAATAAGACATAAAAGCTTTCCCAGATAATGTCATATAATTAGTAAAGAACTTATAAATCTGTTCAAATCCAACTACTATATATTTGTACAGACACATGGTATAAAAAAAGCCACCAACACACAGCATTGCCAGCTGAAAGCTTATTTTGCAGTCACATCTAATTTCCTTAGCAAAAGCAATGGCTTTACTCTTGCATTAAATTTGCTTTGCACTTCACATAGGTATTGCACTAACTCTAGAAATGGCTTTCCTCCAAACTTTTAACTAGCACCATGTCAGAAAGCGCTCAACAGAAGTGCACTCATGACAGCTGGCAGCCAACATTTCAGATCGTTACAATTATACATTCTTACTCAACTGTCCATTCCCAAGGAAGATGCTGAGATCTCAAGATAAAATTGCACAGAAGATTCTTAGGGAAAGTAACTAAATTCAGTGAAGTTCTTCAACTTCTCTTCCTTTTTATTTTGTATCAAACAAATGTGTTTTCCATTTAGCTATAACAAACTATCATTAACTGGAAAGAAGGTAAGGTACTGATCTTTCTACATCCAATTTATTTTTACTCTCTGCAATGAATCCTGTCTGCATTGTATGTCTTCCATCTGCATCTAGTTGGCTTGATAACCAAGTCATTGATATCCTTGCCTGCATTTATTTAAGTCCACAATTCTTTTCAACAAACCCCACAAAACTAAATACAAACAGGAACTGATAGAAAAAAGCAGTGGTTTCTCTTCCCTCCCATATCTGTCTTCCCAAGTTTGGGCAACGGGCTATAAAGATCAGCTTTAGCAGTCAATAATCGTTAGTAGCAAACACCAAATACACCACAGGTACAAGCTCTCCTTTCTTTGCAAACCATACCACCTAGCTAGGATAAGCAGCTGCTTATGTTACATACTTTAAAGCTCTTAATACCATTTGTTTGTCTATGGTAGTGTCCTGGACCGGCCTACTGGGCTCTGAACTCATTTCCACGGTGAGTTCTCTCCCAATACCTTGTAGTTGTGCCTAAAACATTTATAGAACAGCTTCCATTTCTAAAATAGCTCACAAGCTTTATATACCACTGAGAGGACTCGCTTCACCTACCCAGGCAGACCGTGAGGCAGTTTGACAGCTCTCAACACTGCCACACTGCACATTTTCAGGAATGCTACAGAGGAAGAAATACATCCACCTAGCTCTGGCACTCATGAGATAGATGAGCTACAACTATATAAGTTTGGAGCAATACTCAGAATCCTGGATTAAAACCTCCTGGGGCTGTCAAAGCTATCAAAGGGAAACAAAACACCCATCACCTCATGCAGTATTGGTTTTACTCATTATATGGTAGATTTCACATTTTGCATTTCTTCATCAGTGTTACTAAAACACTTGGTTATTTTTTTTCTCTTCAAATTGACTTTTTTATTTTATATAAGACATTTAAATTGAAAAAGCTTGGTTGCCTTTTTTTTTTTTTTTCTCCAGTGAAGAATGAGCATTCCCATTGAAAACAGAGCAGGCACCAGAATATTCAGCCTCTCAGGTTAGCAGTGGGGAATATGCAAGTCCCTAACACAACCTCTACGAATTACTTTTGTCATCAGCATTTCCTTTTTTGAGGAAAATTGTCTTGATAACATAACAAGTGAGATTTCTCTGTTACCAGTGCCAATCTGCTGAAGGGTTCAGGTTTAACAATGCTTTCTCAGTTTCCTAGGAGTTATCGCAGATGCTGAATAATGTGAGATGTGCCAAGACAATTTTGCAGATAGTATGACTGAAAGTTACTCCCCATTTCAAGGAATTACAAGGAAAATGTCTTAAATAACAGCTTACAGGGAGGCCATATGCATTCAACAAGAAAGGAGCTTTCTGCAACCAAGTATTCTTCTGTACTTGGCTGGTCATGTACAGAATGGCTACTGCCAGAGTTAAAACAAGACCATAATACTCAGATTTCCAAGATTCAAGAACAGATCAGCAAATCAGCATGTCTGTCGCTAGAAAAGTAAACCAAGCAAAACCACAAAAGGACCAAGAGTCTGACCTGACATAAAGCTATTTCTCTAGATCAGAGAATACCCTGGGTTGAAAAGGACCACAACAACCATCTGGTTTCAACCCTCTGCTGTGTGCAGGGTCACCAACCAGCAGACCAGGCTGCCCAGAGCCACATCCAGCCTGGCCTTGAATGCCTCCAAGGATTGGGCATCCACAACCTCCTTGGCAATCTGTTCCATTGTGCTCTGCAGATACCCAAACAACCAGAAGCCCATCAACCTGATGAAATAACAGACCTGCTTTAATGTCATCCTCTACACAAGCTCCTTCTTTCTTTTGAAAATCTTTCTGCCAAGATGGCAAAACAAGTGCAGGCACCCTTGCACATCATGACATTGTGTCACAAAGATTAAGAGTGGGAGGTCTTGGAAGACTTCAAGTAAAAACAAACAAACAAACAAAAAAACATGATTAATTTTTGCAACTAACTACTATCTGCCTGACCACTGCATGAAATCACATATGTATGAGAAGTCTTTTTTTCTTTTAATTGAGAAATATTGTTTTAATAACTAGGTAAGTGTGCACATGATGCACCTCTGAGGATTTTTTTATTGTGTTTGAGAAAGGTGCCAGATGAGTACAGCCATGCAAAGTGAACCACTCCACTAAAACAGAAACAAGTGCAGCTTGCAGTGCTACTGCCCATGCTGCCTCCACAGCTTTCACAGCGAAATTACATTAATCACAGCCAGGAGGGGACAGACTTAATCATAGCATAATGCTGTACATCTACAGCTATGCAAAACAGCCTTTCTGAGCAACTCCCAGGAATGTCAGCTGTGTGATGGGGACAGCTGCCCACCAGCCAGCAGCTGGACCCACCAGATCACTGAACACCAAAAGCCAAACAACTTCCAGAGTAACACAGTTTTGCCATCCTAACCAGAGAAAAAAAGATGCTTTATAACACTGCTAGTCTTATGACTTGCCCTTTTGTTTCATTGTTTTAACAAACACACCCAGTTAACAGATGCCTTCAGTTTCATCCTTCCTTGATAATATTTTTTGTGTGAATGAAAACTCACTGAATTACATACAGCTCTAACCTTTACTGCTAATGCTTGCTGATGGCAATATTTAAGATATCACCCAACTTGATTACTACTGTTCTGAATTTCTACACCAAAAACACAAACACGCACCATATTGTACAACTCTTTGCTATCTCAGCATACAAAGAATAAAAGACCTTTTCAGTAGGACAGCTAAGAGCAAAAAAAACCGAAATAGCTTCCTTGTAATAGTGCTCTCTTTCAAATAGCAGGTATTTCTCTGATGGTTCATTTCAGAGCTTTTTAAACAGTGATTTGAAGGCCCTTACCAGAGGCCATCAAAGACTGCAGTAACTTGGAAAAATTCAGAAATGGAAATAGTCAGGAGTGTCAGCCAGTAATCTCAGTCCACTTTCTCATGCAACCGAAGCTCTGCCGCAGATTACATGCACTGCAATAGTAAGAAGCTTCCTGAAAATGGGAGAAAAGGATGCTGAGACAACACAGCATGCAGTAGTTGAATAAATGTGAAGAGCTAGGTGTGAAAATGTGAAGAGAAGGCATCTGCATGACCTAGGGCAGAATATTTTTAGGGTATTTCCTCATTCTTGTAGAAACATGACAAAATGTTAATGCCCTCGTTATCAGTTCATGCACTTCTTATCTATAGCATCTTTGTACTGCTATTAAATAAAGCTCATTGCAAGCTTACTGAAGGTTTATCACGTAGCATAAAAGTAAGTAGCAGTAACCACCCAGTTAAAAATATGCCTGAGAAGCACTCAAATGCTTTTATTCTTTTAAGCTGAAGTCAGGCACCACTGCACAACTGTAAACAAAAGCAGCTTGAGCCATTGATCAGGAGCTGGAGGATACATTAGTCCTCATTCAGTACAGTTTGGATGACAGGACAGACAAGACAGAGAGACAATAGGTCTACGTAGGGAAAAATAATTATTCAGAGCAAACAAACTTTGTAGCGAAAAACTTCCTTTAACAAAAAGTCAAACAGCTTGCCCAGAGACATTTTGCTATCTCCAGCCTTAAAGGTTTTGAGTTATTCAAGACAAGACCAGGCAGAGCTCTCAGCAACCTTGCCTGATCTCACAGCTGATCCTACCTTAGGGAGGTGGTTGTACTTAGAGACCTTCCAGGGTCTCTTCCAAATGGGTTTATCTATAACAGCCACTGCCAAAGATAACCCAGAAGAAAAAAAATTACATGCACAGGAAAGAACAATTAGTAATTGAGTCAAGGGGAAGGAGGAATGTATGAAAAGGAGAGTATTTTACATGTAACTTCCAGATATGTATGCAGACATATTAACATAGCTTTTGCAATGCACACAACTTTGTGTTTGGAGAAGAAAAGCCACCACATTTATGAAGAGAATTATACCAAAAGTACTTCTCATCAAAACTCTCATAGCACATTAACATCCTTACAAAGTACAGTGTTTATGATGAATACATTGCAAAGACTATTTTCATTTTTCCTTGAAATAGTAATATTCATAGGAAAAATTGACAAGTCAAAATGACTGAACACTAGCTGTTTTCTCTAGCTGAACACTAGTTGTCAGCAAGAAGTGAAGCTAGGAAAACTATCCTTTTCACTCCTCAGTCCTTATGATATTCACCAGTGCTTGTCTTCACTTTCTCTCGCTGCTTTCATATCTCTCAGTGGGTAAAAGGCAAGTTACACTTTTCTAACCTGAATGCAAAAATACCCTGCTAATCACCATCTTCCTCTTACCGGATGTCAGAGCTAGCAATTTCTACCATCTTCACTGAGCGGCCATGTGTACATCTCTTCTGATTTCTTCATTACACCCAAGAGTGGGTGAGCAACTGCAACTAAACTAACCTCTTTTTTTTCCAAGAGATTTTTTTTTTTTTTTGGAAGACATATTCAGCAGTCTCACTTTTAGGCAGTGTTAGATATGAGAAAGATATTAACTTCTTTTAATCCCAACAGTTATAAACCAATGCATTTTTTAAAATAGACTTTTTATTTTTTTTCAATTCATGTTGCTGTATCCCTCTCATTTATTTACAACAGGGAAAAGCCAAGCACGTTTTTCAACCCCTTGCCAACAAACTGATTGTTCCTTGGCTCAATCTGTTCAGCATATTCCAGACTACAGCAAGGAAGTTATTTATCCTCAGCAGCTTGGCAGTATTGAGCTGTGTTAAACAGATGCTGTCTTTTACACCCCAGTCATAAATACTTATCACTGGTGGAATTAAAGATCTTTTTATGTTAGGTTTTCTTTGTTTCTGGAGATCAAATCACACGTTAAAATATTTCATTCTTTATCCATGCTCACGTTGTTTGCTAATTCTAGTAGAAAAACTTTGTTTAGCTCAGTTTGCAGCATTAGGATTTGCAAGCAGTTCTTTAAGTCTGTTCTTTTATACCTCCAAGATTTGACAGATAATAGCACAAATTTCTCATGCAATAATTTTCAGTTCTCATTAAGAAGCAAATTCAGTGAGAGCTGTGAGAACTGCAAACAAGTAACTGAAATGCCAGGTACTTGTGAAGGAAATTATCACTACCAGCTAAGGTGTTTAGTTCATGGACAACTGTCAGTGAAATAAACACCAGTCTCCCAGCTAATAAATTTCAGTCTCTTTGCATTATCAAGGGGCAATACTAAATCTATTATTCCTTTATAAACATTATTCTACAATGAAAGCCAGATTCTAGAAGTACAAGAAGTTAGATTTTATGCATGTGCAACTGCTTCATTCATTCTTCAGTTACGCAATTTCTCTACCACCTAGTTCACCGCTCCCTCTACATCTCTTCATACACAGTTCATATAACTCTCAAAAGAGAAGGATAAAATAGGTATCCCAGAGTGGAACATAACAGCTGGAAAAACAAAAATTATATTCAACACAGGACAGAATGGGCAGAAACACTGCTACATACGTTCTCCAGCTGAATGTTGTCTAGCAGTGTGTGCAGTAAGAAAGGATACTTTCACTGTCAGGGTGAGGTAAAAATCCCAGCTAATACAGAATTATCTCTTATGGATAAGTTTATGTAAGAAATTTAGAGCGTGGATATCACTGAAAATAAAGAAATGAAACTAACTGATAATCAGGAGATGGGGATCTATGGTGGGATTAACTGTGAGTATGGCATAACAACAGCAGAATGAAACAAAATATGAGCATTATTGAATAGAATTAAAAAAAAAAAAAAACAACAAAAAACAAAACAACCACACATGGTTGATCTTACCAAAGAACTAACTTCTAGTGAAATCGGTGTGGTTCTGCAGACAACACTTTTCAAATCTGCAGCAATAATTTCTTACAGTAGGATCCCAGTAGTATTATCCTCTAATCTTAGCAACAGAGGAAACAGAACAAAAGAGTAAACTCAGAAAAAGTAAAAATGGATATGGACTTCTCCAGTGCTTTCACACTAAGTTTACTCAGCAAATCAAGTCAAGAAAGTCAGTCTACAAAGCAAACAAATTTAGGTCAAAAAGCTTATTTACAACATCCAAAGAAAATCCACAGCCATGACAAAAATATTCCTGGTCCAGAAATATAAATACTTGAATGCATGCTGTAACATCCCAGTAAAATGTAGCTGGACCTTAAACAATGATGAAGCAGATAAAGAAATAAAGATGGGTGAAACAAACTTCTAACAAACAATTGATTACTCAATTCAGCATTTAATAAAATATTTAAGGAAATAAGATAGTTGCAAGCCAGTATTTTTTGGTTTTAGCCTGGAGTATAACTTGTGCATTCAGATCACAAGAAAATACTGAATATGTGTGTGTATATGTGTGGGGTGCAAGGACAGATTGAGTGGATGGCACATAGAGCAATTCTATGCAAGTAAGCTCTGTGGCAAAGAAATAAAAATAAATATGAGTGACTGAAGCGTAGAAGCTTGCAAAGTCAGAAATGGGATTAGAAATCTGTTCCTGATTTCAGCCATTAACATTTTAGCATTGCAATTTAGTGTAAACCACTACTTCGCTTTTTTAAGTGCCAATCATGTGGGTGGCATCGCGTTGCTTATTTCCTGCTCTTACTTGAAAAATTTATGAGTCTGTGATGCAAGAAGCATTTTTCATTTGTTGTGTAGAATTCTTCTGCTACCGTTAATTTCTTCTCTACTGATAAATTGTGTGTTTTTTGTTTTTTTTTTTGTTAGTAAGTAGGTGGTATTTACTAACCCTTTGTTTTCAATTGTCCTCTGTATACATATTCTAAAACTAGAAACCATCTTGAATTTATGTTTGGAAGAAAGAGTAATGAAAAGACTGAAACATACAAAAATTACTGTTCAGAAGTATTAAATCTGCTTCTAGGAACACAACTTTTCCATTTATATTACTTTTCCTGAAAGCCTGGCAGACGCACACACATTTCTTTAATGGTTACCATCTGTGCTCTCATCTCTGACAGGGAGCTGGCTGACGTAGTACAGGACAGTTTGCAATCAGAGGCATCACTTGGGCTACGAAACCAAACTCACCAAGGCATGCAGTTTCTCAGAGCGCTGCCCACAGAAGATGAATTGTCTATCATGAACTAAACCCAGGTGAAGAACTTACCTGCACACTCCTCTGCAGTCAGCAAGCAAAGCCTATTGACTTAACCAGAGAAAGCAATTGAATTACTCCTCAGAATACTGTTTTCAAATAGTTTCATTATTCACCTATGTCTGGGAACAGCACCTGACAAATAAATATTGGTATTGTTTTAAAAATTATTCATGTATTTGTTTTCCTATTGACCCCTATGTAACTTACTGTAAAAACCTCAGCCAGATCTATTTGAAAATCAGTTAAATAGTTGTTTTTTGTTTTTTTTTCCCCCAAAATGAAGTTACTCAAAAATAGGAAAAACAGCTTATAGAACTCATCTGGCTAGCTTTGCTATGCCACCACACACTGTCCTTGTGGAGAACCAGAAAGAGGCATGGTGTCATTAAACACATCCACCCAGAGAAATTAACATGGAAAAATTACACTCAACTGACAGCATAACTGCACCATGTAGATGCTTTTTATTTTGCATGATGAATATACAATAGTATTATTGTATCCACAATTTGTGGCCATCTTGCCAGTGGTCCTGAGAGCAGCAATACATAATAGACAGAAAAAACTGTAATGAAAAAATGTACATGGCTGGCCTGAAAAAAAGGCTTCGGAGAGCACACACACAGCCTGCAATCTCTCTTTTTATCTTCATCTTAAAGAAGACGGAATATTGATTCCTCTACTAGACTTTTTTTTTTTTTAATTATAGATGGGACTGATCAGTAAAGCCTGACAAATGTCAGGGGCAGGCAGGGTTTATCATCGGCAATGCCTAATAAAATAGGCAACATCTCTGTGCAAGTACTCAACTGTCATTGGGAAGAAGGGATCCCACAGATGAAGGGACACAAACATTGCTTTGACAGAGAGGTGTCATACCCAGCTTTTCTCCAAATGTTCCAGTACTGACTATTAAGGATAATTTAATGCCAGGCTTTTCATTACTTCTATTTCTTTTTTTTTGTTTTGTTTTTGTTTTTTTTTCCATGGAAACACAATCTCCTTTTTTATAGTTGTCAAATGTGTTATGAAAATGAGTGAAAATCTTCCTCCTACATGCTGAGCTCCACATTTCAGCATACGCATTGTATTCCAACAAGATATATTTGACATGGACATTTTTCTTCCATGTGGTTTTTTTTTCAGGTGTTTATTCATACAACTCTTCATTTAATATGCATCTGTATATTGTTAATTGTTCATGGAAAAATACATGCATGAGATATGCTTACAGATCTTTTTTTTTTTTTTTTTTAAATCCAAAGCTAAAGGGTCCACTATAGATTTTTGTATGCTCAGGGCTTCACACCTGCCAATTTTCTATTCAAAATTCTAAGAGCAGAAGTTATTTACAGTGTCAGAAGAGGCTATGAATCCAGGACTTCAAAATTTGCAGTAGCACTTGAATATAGACACTATTAAATATCACAAAGTCAATCATGGGCCAAGTTTCTAGCAATATGTGATATCCCAGAAAACTAACCTACAAAAGATTTATACTCTTATGCAGTTTGTCTGCCTTTCTGCCTGTAACTAAACCAGACTGTGCTCTCATCTTATCACACTACCAATGCAAGCAGGATAAAAATTGCCTCATCACTGAGGAAGAAGTAGAAAAATCAATTCCCATATTCAAGGAAATTGTGATTTGAGTAGACAATAAATCCATAATACATTGTCTCCTGGTTATCAAAGTCCCATAACACTTTCAAAAGTGGAGGTCAAGAGCCTAAATCAGACTGCGCCCTAGCTGAACTGCAATTTGCTTACCTTTCTTTCTTCTTACTCAGTTTTTATCTAAATCAGATTCTTCCCCCACATAAAGCCATGTTTGCTTTTTAAGCTGGCTTTGATCACCTGTTTCTGATTGCTCCCTAACCTAATTCAAGCCCTGTTATTCCTCACCAGCGCTCAAATCAACCATCAGGAATGGCAACATTAGGAATGCTGACCTACAGAGAACACCACATGGCTGCACAGGTGTTCCTAAGTACCATGCTGGGTCACCTACCTCACCAGTAGCCCAGATATCATAGTAATTCCAAGCTAGATACCATCCAAAGGTCTATACCCTATATATAGCATACTGCCAAAATCCCCCAGCATTTAGACCCTAATTTTACTAGTAATTTTAGAAAAATAATCTTAACAAGTGATGACATCATGCAAAAATATAACCCAGGACATGCATATATAGAGAGAAGTAAGCATGGATCTTCTTCCTGACTCCATCCTTGTCAGCTAAGTCAATATTTAGATCTGCTCTAACTAGAGATAGTACAATGGGAGGTGCATTTATTTTTAGTCACTTTTAATGTATTCAATTCCAATTTCATTTCTGCAACACTGCCAATAAGAACACTCTATAAAGTTGTAACCAAAAGTATGAACATCCATGAGAAGAAGTTCAATTGCACAAAAGTTTGTAACAAACAAACCTCAAAGTGTTACGTTCCCTTCCAAAGCAACCTCACTGAAATTTTTCAATGAATGAATGTTTAAACGCACTTTCAAATAATTACTTCTGTAATATTTCTCCCTTAGCTCTGGGAACACAGAAGACGTATCACCCACAACTCTCAGTCATGTGTCTTAATGACCATCCTATTAAACACTAGAAAAAGTAAGATTTCGTACAGCAGCACAGAGATCTGCCAAACGTGCAATACACTAGTCAGATATTTTTTCTTTTTCCTTACAAAACTCAAGGCATGTTTTCTCTATGCGCTCTACAGAAAATATTATCTCCATTGATTATCACTACATCTACTTGAAGATTAAATTACTGAATGTTTTTTCTCCATTACAGAACATCCTTATCTTCAACAGACAATAAACAGCCTCAGTAGATGTCAAGAAGGATATGCTTACAAAAAAGGGGCAATATCATCTCTGTCTCACTAAAGACATGAAACATACTGTCCATCTACAGAGAGCAATTGCAGTTAACAGCTAGTTGTGTAACTGCACACACCCTTCACTATACTTTAAAGTTATGCTTTTAACGCCTTTTTAGGCTACGTGCTTTGACAAGTATAACAAAGGACTAACAACGACTTATTTTCAGATTTATTCCTTATTTCAGCTGTATTCATCACAGAAAAAGATTGTCAGGGAGTGAATCAAAAGCATGCCGAATGTCCAGACAAGATGACAATAAACACATATTTAACACATCTTAGTACCAGTAAAGATTAGCATTGGGACATTTTCTCAGGAAATGCATATATAACTGCTTACCCCCAAAAGCCCCCTCTGGCGTTTCAGATATACTCATCATAATGCAACCAACTATGTCTATGCATGACCTCATGTATAAATGAGGCCCCTAGCTCACACCAGCCTTATTATCACTGACGTTATCTCAGTGAGTAATTGATTGGACTTGGATCCTTCTTACTGATTGCTATGGAAATGTGATGCAAGTCTTCCAAATGAAAAGCTACTTGCTCAAGGAATTGTGAGACAAGCGAAAAAGAGCAAAAAAGGAGAGCTTAAGACATACACAGGTTTTCCCTCTATGTTTTGGTAGGGTCACTTGTTCAAAGTACTTGCTGTAAGCGGGAGCAGATGAAAGGGCTGTCCAAAAGCCTTCGTCTTCTCCTGACTAAACCAGTGTGTATTTCTCTGAGTTCTCAGTCAGTGTTGCTTTCATTTTGAAGTTTCTTTGTTGTTCCAAATGGGAATTTGGAGCCTGCATAATCTAATCAGTTCATCAGTAAAGATACAGAAGACAAGAATGTATTTCCTAAAAATAAAAATTAATGAAAAAATTAGCTCTTCATTCAGCATCTCCAGCTAAGTTGCTTAATCACTATCTTCATGCAGGCCTCCTTTATTCATGCAGCAGAAAAAAAATAATCAGATGCACTCAAGCAATATTAATCAGAAATAAATACCACCTCTCCCTCTATGGTACCAATCGCCTTGCAGAAATGGGTATGTGTAAGGATGACCATCAACTCTATATTAACAGTTTTCAAAAGAAGGAAGCATTTCAATAGAGTCACACCCTGGTATCCTCTGCTTTTGGAGTCAACATTCTGCCAGTGCCATTGGTTACACTTCCTTTTGGTAACTCAGTGAGAAGGCAAACCTAAGCGTGCAGGAAATAACTCAACATAATATGGGCTGCTCAGATACTGTGATAACAGAAACCAGATAATTGTCTTGGGCAGATTAATTTATAGACAGAAAATAATATCCAGACTAAAAGATGGAAAGGAACCACTAATGGGAATATTAACTAAATAGAAGAATACTTAATTTTCCTTTGAGCTAAAAACAGAGTTTAATCATCTTTTAAAGGGCATAAGTCTGCCAAGAGAATAAAATGACAGAGTATAAACTTCCCAATGTTAGCACTGACATTTGGCTAAGTAGTGCTCACAGTACAATCTAAAACTTCAATAATAAGAAAAAGGAAGGGCCTTTCAAAGTTTTTTAGATCACAGTCCACACACGCAGAAGAAATCATGCAAGCTTCACGGTTTGTGGCAAGAGCGTGACAGTAACCAAGACAACCGCACAAATGCTTTCTGCAAATTCCACTTATTAGAGCACACAAAACACAGATACCAGTCTACTCTTTGCTCCATATAAAGCCCAGTCATCTATATAAGCCTAGGATCTAGTTAAGACCAAAGCTTTGTCTCAGCTAATTAACATTAACTCTCGCATTCATCATGACTAGTTTAAGTCAGAGGATGCACAGTCAGGGGTTCAAATCAGGGAAGAAACCAAAGAATTTGTTATCCCACAAAAAAGCAAACAAATCTTAAGTTTCCTGTGGCAAACTGGACAGTGTAGGAATACCCATACAAGGTTGAACCACTGTAAGTACGTTGACCTACTGATAATATTGCTCTGCTGCACTATATCCTTCATACTCAACAGCATACACATTTCAACGTACTCACTCATTCCCCTGTACTTCTCTTAGATCTAAACACATAGTTGAAGGCTCCAAGTCTACAGAGTAGCATTGCATGTGAAACTGGATTCCTTTTTTATAGGGAATGAAAGAACATTGCTTGTGGTACTAATAGGAATGGGAGGGTGGTTGGACTAGATGATCTTGCAGGTCGTTTCCAACCTTGTGATTCTGTGTGATTCTGTGTAACATTTCATATTAACCAGTCTTGAACTCTAACAACTGCAGCACAACGTGAATGCATTCCTGAAATTTGAAATAGGTTACATTAATTTTCAGTGCATCTCTGCTCTTACTGCTTTCTAGTCAGTTGATTGCTTATCTGTACAAAACCTTCTGAGTTATGTTCATCATTACTTTGAGGTTCATGGCTGCTCCAGCTTCCCTGACAGGATCAGAATGACCTCATTCTTCATTTTCATTTGTTTTCCTCATAAATAAATTTCCCAGGTCACGAAAGTTCACTTCAAAGAGGTGTCTTCTTTTGCTAAGCACCATAACATGTCACTCATCTGGATGTGTGATGGTCTCTAGTTACCTACTTCATCATGGGCTGTCTTGGTGCACACTTTTCCTTTGCCCTTACCCACAGGTTTAGTCCAAACCTTACTGAAACTTAAGGGCTTAAGGAAGCCGTTCTTCAGCCCTTTCCAACATCAATTAAATCAGCCTTCCTTTTCAAGGCTGCAGTTCTTCATACTAAAAAAAAAAATCACATTCAGCAAAATGTGTCCATCTATCCTAGCCACTAGTCGTTATCAAATGCAAGCTAATTCTTCCCTCCTGAAAAAATGGGTACCATCTGGGATAAACATGACAATCTCACTGTCTTTAAGAAAACAATACCGACAACAAAACCTGATGTTAGTCTCTCTTATTTAATAAGCTCTTGAGTCACTACACGTAACATATTTCAACAAAAAGGCTACAAAACACACCTCCACCAATACTTTACTACATACGCACTACAAAGTTGTGATAATTTTGAGACCCAGTCTTTTTTACTACAGGTTCCACATCATCCAGTTCCGCAATACTATGAACAGCAAGGACAAATAACAAAAATCCATCCCCTGTGAAAAGCTAATTTCTTTTGCCATGCCTAAGTGTTAATATCAGTATTCAATTACTATTTGCCTTCTCTTCATTATTATTATTATTTTTACAGGATCTCACAACTGCACTTTCATTCCTCAAGACTCTCTTTATTATGCGTGAATAACATCTAAGATACCTGATTCTTTTTTGACATCTCTTTTAAAGAAATTCTCAGACTTCTCAGAAAGGTCTGTATTAGTCCAGTAGGTTTTTTTTTCAAAGAAATTGTACCCCCATTTTTTGATGGTAAGCAGAAACAACACTACAGTTAACTGTAAAGGCACAGAGTATCTTGTGGAGGAAACACACGTGCTGCCATTTGTAACCATATGGCAGTACTTTTTGCCTCCTTTTATTTACATGTTTTATGAACTCCTAAACCAAAAATTTAAGGTGCTGTGCATTGAATACTTGCTATATATTCAATCACTGAAACTCTGAATAGTCTAATAGTGGACTTAAAGAGATACCAGTTACCTATAAGCAGTTAGAGGAGTTGACTGGATGCTGAAATAAAAACTGAGTTCATCTGTAATTTTTCCAAGAAACCTTCTGCTTTTGGATTCACTTTTATCATTTTTCCCTCCTATTATTCTGCTGCAATTGCAATAAAAGCCCAACTGGTAGATAAAATATAATGAGTTATCAGGCTCATATTGCTTGTTCTGGGAATTAAAACAGGCTAAGACTTTCTCAGCATGCAGTAAGGTTTTATAGGAAAACTGTTTCTGTAAGGAGATTTGAATGTAAAATACCAATTAGTTTTGAATGGTTGGAAACATTTCAGAAAAGGTCAAATCAGTATCTACTTTTACATCTGTAAAATACTTGTAATAAACTTAAAAATCATCCTAAAATATTTTAACAGAGCATCTGCTTGCTACTTGTAACTACTTAGCAGAGATTACTGTGTTAAATTACACAGTTTTGAGCTTTTTCACACAATGCATACAGTTTGAGAATCACACATCAGCATCTGCAAGACTACAAAAATGGAATCGAATGTGAGAAATATATAAAGAAATCATCAAATCTTAAAAGCTAAGTGTAAAATAATAGGTAATATTGTCTGAGAAGGATTTGTTAATAAAACAGATTCAGGTAGCAGGCAGATGTGGCCTCCCAGGCTCCCTCACAATCACTAGTATAGGAAAGTAACACTGGTGAAGCACTCTATATGAGGGGTGAAAAAAACATAGGCAACTTGTTGGTAACTGCAGCAAACTCTTAAAATAGACAGCTGTGCTTGGCCATCCAGCACATGACTTGTCTGTCACATCACTGTTACCACTGCTGAAATGCACCACTTATCACCTCACTGTGCTTACATCCACTGTTTGGTTTCAAGAAACATTCAATAAGTTCCGATGAAAGTCAGTGGGTGCCATTTTTTTTTCTGCATGGGAGAATTCAATGACACACCTTTGCTTCATGCACACTTCCATGTCAGATGTCATTCTGTCAGACTGCCTCACTGCTGCCATCTGTCACACAATAACAAAATGTAATGGGACACTGTCAGGAAGGTTCAGCCTCTACTGCTGTACCACTAACATCCGCCTCTGATACAGTGGGCCACAATCATAAAATAGGACACATTACTTACAGAGCACCTCTCATGTATGTTCAAAGGTCTTTACTATGAACAGAAAAGTAGCACCTCTGTAGCTTCAGATTTTGTCTTGGAGGTTCAGGTAGAAGCTTTTTGTTTGTTCATAACACTCCCTACTTCTGCGTGCAAAGAGTAATGCACCAGTCAAGTAAGGAACAGGTGCTTAGGGAATCAGCTGCACCTTCCCTAGTCTCATTTCAACACAGCTCTCTCAAAGGTATCTAAATCAGGCAGCATTTGCTAAGCTACATCCATTCTCTGAAACTACAGGTCAACTGTGCTTGCATGTCTTTTGTTATTATATTGATAAAATAATGATGTTGTCAAATATTTAATGTAGTTAAACATTGGCATGTATCTGAAAAAAACACTGTTTGTCTCCACTGATGTTTAAGGATGCTCAAGCTATTTTTCAAACTACAAACATTTTAAACTAACAAGGTTAGATACTTTTATTACATCATCAGCACAATAATCTTCCTCTTCTTGCATTAAAAGTAAAGCATCAGACACCTGTTTGTCAATCTGTCCTTCTGCTTGCTGCCAAAGCTGACTCAGCAGCATGCTTCAGGCCTCTTCTGCTTTCTGTCCTCTATTACTGCTCAAATTCTTCATATAAAAATGCATATCTGAATGCTGTCAGTCATGCTCTAGGGATGTTAGATTTCATTATGTGAAGTTTTGATTTTTCAAAACCTAGGGACACACAAGCGTGTTTTCTATGTGGAAGTTCAAAGTATGATTTTCTAACAGACTGCATATATTAACAACTATAAATGAAAGGTTATAAATCATTTTACATGTATCTAGTCTTCAATTGGAAACCAAATTGTGTTTGGTATTTTAACTCTACCGTACCCAATTCACTGCCACTAAATTCCACGGCACTAGCTAAACACAGGCTTTCTCCATACCAATCAACTGCCCAGTAGTCCTAACTACAGTTAGTCTGAATGGTTTTCTCGTCACTATAATTACTCCAAGTTCCATATTTGTCTTTTATCTGAAGCACTGAACAGAATGTGCCAAGGAGCTGCGAAGCCTCTCTGAAGGCAGCCAGCTGCTGTGTGTGACCCTCAGCAGTCAATCACCCCTCTTTGTCATGCACATTTCTTTCCGTAATGTGCAGCTGGTACCTTAACATAGTTCACACGTGAAGCTTTTTTAATGCCTTCTGAAGACAGTCTGGGCTGGGCTTGACATAGGAACTGCACAGATTCACAGGCTTGGGTTTTGCTCCTCTCATTCATCCCTGCAGCATTTCCCCTTCCCAGAGAGATCTGAGCACTGACGGCATTTCTGCTCCTCAGCTCTATTCACTTAATGGTTTATGGGACTTCAGAGATCCTCTGGCTTTCCTCTGTTATCAGACACACCAGACCTTGACAGAGCAAGAAACACACATATTTTCCACCTAGCAATGAACTGTCTGCTAAGGGAGAAGTAAAAGGAAGGTAAAGAAAGGCATGTTTGGTTTCTTAAATTGCATCATTAGTCTGAAAAGAATGAATGACTCAGAACATTTTCTACTTTCAAAACCTCTTTGCACAACTTTGCTTTATTCCCATTATCTGCTAGATAACACAAGTGTGCAGATGTTGGAAGGTCTAGGATAGCCACAGTTCAGTTCCACAGTCATCTACCAGCGCCACTAAGTAGGCGTCTAATTGCTAAGAGAGTAAAGCAACAAGAATTTTAAGAATAATTTCTTGGCAAATTATTATCATTTTACAACTTATCTGTAAGTCGTCATAAACTCACGATAATCATTTCCTTCAACAATTCACCGTATATTCTGTTTTGTGTAACTTTTCCCTCTCGCATATTAACCTTCTGAATCAGTATGCCACCGGGCTCAAAAACAGGTTGAAGCTCAGTGAGATTCATTGTTGCACTGCTAACATTGCTGGAATGTCTTTCTTTTTCACTCATCACTGGGCCAGTATCTTTCTTTCCTTCCATCCTAGGCTTCCCTCCAATCTGCCACTCAGTTATGATTCAAGACCAGACAGGAGTCTGCATATCAGTTATAGTATATGAACTTCATAATCGTTTGCTCTTCTCTGTTTCTGTTGGCCAATTGTTTACATCCCTCCCCAGCTGTTCTCCCAGGTTTTTGTTTTGTTTTCACATTATTGTAGCTAATACTTGAAGGGTCATCACTCTTCCAAGATCAGGACTTTCTACCAACTTAAGAAGTTCTACCCTAGGAAAGAGAACAGGTCTTTGACACAAATTGCTTCTTTTATTGCTGACATCAGTAGCAGGACTGACAAGGCTACTCATGCTACTGTCCTGCAGAGGAATGCTGTGCACTGCTGTGGGATGCAAAATAAGAAATGAGGAGCAGAATATTGCCATGGAAATGCTTATGAATGCCTTCACTTCTGATTGACACTACCACAGGGAGTTTCCTGCTTGCTGGGAATGACTCAAGTGTTTATCTCCCACTTGCTAATAATATACCAATTATGTTTGGATTCAGAAAATAATCCTATTCCTCATGATTGTTTTGATTTGGGCTTCACATCTCTTGCTCCATGAAACTACTGTCTTTATCCTTAACCTAGCTTTTGTTTTATTGTCTAAATAAACCTGATGAAAAGTCATGTCTACAAATACAGATTGTAAAATAAAATAACTCTTTAACCACGTATCATTTGATATTAACAGGTATACAAACAAAGATTAGAATTCTTCAGAAATGTTCCCAGCTCTTCTGTTCTTTTATGGGCATTTACAATCTGACCTTCATGAGAAATCATCATCCATTTTCAACACACACACCAACAGATCCATTCATCTCCATCAGCCCTCCAACACCTATTAATCCTTCTGTGAAAACATAAGCTACCAGGGGCTATTTGTGTATTGTACCTGTTTTTATCTTATGAAGTAAACTTCCAAAAAACTTACGCATGCTTATTGTATTTCCTTATCTAATACACTGCCAGTTTCCAGACCTTTCTGTGACTCACAAGCTCAGTGGACACAAAAGATGACTTTTCAGTCGTCTTGTTGGGTCTGTCCAAGAGAATCCTCCTCCTTTTTCAAGTCCATGAAATCTCACCTTTCTAATCGCCGTTACATGTTCAAAATATAACACATTAACAAAATTTCTTTGCTTACATTAATCTTATCTACTAAGTCTTTCGACAAGCGATTTCTAACAGAGGTCATACAATATCTTGTTATCAGCCTTTGAAAACCATCTTGTCATGATCATCGTTCATTTTTGAGTAAGGTGTAGATTCTCTTCATTTTGTAGTCATGACAGCTGGAAAATGACTTTGAATACAACGAAGCAAGAAAGACAATACGAAGGCTAATCTCCTTAGCAGACAGTAATGAATAGCAGTACAACTTCACAATTTAGCCTTACTTATCAAGAGAAAATCAGACTTCAGTTGTAAGTTGCTAGGCAGAACTTATTCACTCTGCCCTTTGGACGAGCTCTAGTAAGTTACATGGATGATAAATAAGTTCCCCAAAGGAACAAAAAAGTGACAGTTCAAAGTACGGTGGTCACATTTACACAGCGGTCACCTTTGCAAGATTGTGGAGTATATCTTGCATCTCAGCTGATCCCTGTAACACTTCAGCTCACACTCCCTAGTGCTATTGAAGGAACGTGAATTGGAAGCACAATGGGTGTCATTAGGAAAGGCAAACTTGCATGTTATTGATCTACTGGTGGCTTTGTCCTATCCCTTCACTGCCAAGCTGTCATCCTCTCTGAGTACACTATTGGTGATAAAATACTTATTCATTTAATTACTTTCATTAATGATGAACTTCAAGCTTCAAAACATGCAACAAAGACAAGAGACTAATTAGGTATTGAGTTGTCTTTATCAGATTCAATTCAGCTAATCCCCGACTGTTCCCATTCAATTATTTCAGAGTACATCTTTTCTCCTTAGATGGAGTTAATACCAAGGCAATACGTTGTCTCACTAAGACCCAGTAAAGTACAGTAGGTCATTTTATGATAAGACGTATAGGAGATCAAGAACTGAGGCATGGTTTGAAGCCAAATTAGCATGGCAGTGAAATAGGAACTTTCTCAAGCAATTCATACGTCCTCCAGTCTAAGTGAGAAGTACAAGGATAAGGGAAAATAATTTAAAAATAAAATAATGTATCATCCGAGGAATTGTATAGGATCTAATATATTTTTCAGCATTCTGTGTAACTCAGCATTCTGACAAAAACAAATTGTCACACTGCATACAACAAGGAACAGCAACGAGCTCAGTGTGCTCTCTTAGGTAAAGAGACTCCAACCACATGAGGTGAATAATTACTACAACACGGTGAATTTAACTTCATTTACCACGTGTTAAGAACATGACCAACTGTCAGGCACCAAATCAGTCTCTTATCCACATGGTTACAATTCATCCCACTGAATTGCATAACTAGGAAACCTCCAAACAAGTCAATATGATAGAAGCAAAAGAGCATCTCTCATGGAAAAATGAAGGTTAATCACGTGAAAATACTGAGTGGTTCCTACCGTAGACTCATCTAAATGTGGATGTCTAGTGAAATCAGAGAGATAAGTCTAAATTTTCTTGTACTGAATTTTGTTTTATTACTAATGCTTTAACTGGTTCTATCATGGAAATAGTTGTCTTTCCAGAGGCTGTCTATGGAGATGTATTAGGCATATATGACTATCTAGACACAGTAGCAATAATGCACTTCCTTGGTTAGCAGCAATGGTAGTTTGTTGAAATAATTTTGCATGGTCCATCTCTCACTGGCAAACATCTTAGAAACCCTCACACTCATTTTTATGGGAACATTATATAAACAAAAAGATAAGGTTTGTCAGTAACTAAAACTGTGCTAGAGGGTATGCCTTAAAGATATGGCCTAGAACAATGCAAGTAAAACCTAGGAGAGATAAGGAAAAATCAAAACAAAACATAAACCAATCCTGTCTCCCACCCCCACCCTGTAAACAAAACAAAACAAAAAAAAAAAAAAAAGGAAAAAGAAAAAACCCAAAATGAACTCCAAGAGTCTACTCACAATAAATTCAGGCAGCAAATCAAAAACTGAAAATGGGATACAAATGAATTTTGTGCCTTATGACCAAAGCTGCAGGGAACTGTTTACCAGAAATTCAAAGTCCAGCGAATGAGCCCCTAAAGGCTCACTTGGAAAAGTCTGAAAACCGACTGGCATTTTCCCATCAGGCACAGGATGAAAAGCAAACCTGAGAGTTGCCAATATTTATCTCTCCACATTTAGAGACTGTGGTTTTTATCTGCAGAGAAAACCAGCTGGGGAGAGGAAAGGCAGAAAGACTGTGAAACTAGAACAAACACTTAACAGTTTCATCCCTCTCCCCCCAAGAGATTTCTCCGCTGACATTAATTAAAATTTCTTTAGGGTTATGCACTTGGAGAGTTTGCCTTCTTTTCCTTCTTAAATAGCTTATTCACCATGTGATGGATTCTGTTCTGCTTGGTGTGCTGAATACTGCAGGGCAGGGAGAAAAGTGTATAGGAAGATGCTGTTGCCAGTGGTCCCAAGCACATAGGTGGAGTTAAACGTCAGTAAGACAACAAGAAAAATGAGAATATTCTGGCACAGAACGGCTCAAAAAACACTGCATGGACAGGCTGCTGTTGTCCAAGTGGTCACAATTTTAGGGCAGCATATGAAGGGGCACAAAGCCCTGCACCAATAGCAAGCTGTCTGTTGCGTATTTCATCCACTGAATACAAATATTTGACTTTACAAGATTGATCTTTGTCTCACACTTCCTTCGTGCCATTATGACTTCATGGAGAGAGACAGAGTAAGATTCTGTCAGCATCATTTATTTGCAATGAGGCATCACTTGTTATTTTTTCATGAGACTGGAACAAATAGATTATCCTGAGAAACTGAGCTTATTAGACCACAATCCTAGCTTCACTCTCAACAACTGGAAATTTTGTTGTTTCACCTTCTTGCTTTCCTCTGTACTCACTGCTACATTTACATTTTGTTTGTTTCTCTGTATAGCTCCACTATTAGAATTTTGAGACTTTCTATCACAGGCCACATTAAATGCCAAGTTTTGGAGTTATGTCTTGACTTTGTGTTGCATCCGCACACGGCAATAGAAAATAAGCAAGCTATCAAATAAGATGACAAACTAAGTTTGTTATCTATTAATTTAATGGGATTTCTGGTGAGAAAAACTAGATGCTTGTGTGCTTGCTAATCACAAGAATTTAGACTGAGGATGGGTGTGCCTTATATAGAGCATCAGTCTGGGGTTGTTTGGAAAAAGCCTAAAAAAGGAATTAAAATCCCATGTTTCTTTAAATTTTCAAAGTTGGCAGAACTTCACAGAAAATCTTGTGAGAAAATCTGTCTAGGTATTTCCTCTGTTTCATGGGCTCCAAACACTTATGGATTTTCTCATGTGATAGTACAGCATAAGCTGGCTCCTACAGCAACCCACAGACAACGAGCTTATGCAAACACCAATGTATCACAGGTTTCCCACGTGATTTCATGAGCAACAACATCTTGCACTTCACAACTGGGTTTGCCTATTTGGATGCTGAATACAAGGTTGAAAGATCATAAAAGCAAGTCACGTCTTCTGATTAGTGGAGGAATCTCAGCAGAGCTAACTGTCAGGCTTACTGGCAGTTCAACAATGCTTCAACTACAAGTTTAAAACTGCCTGGAGAATGAGTGCTGCAGCAACATTCAGGCAAGCAGAACAAGTTATGGGAGAAGCAAACAGCCATCCCACCACAAGCCAAACAAAGCATTCCATTATGTTTCAAAAAGTAATTCATATTTTCAGACAAACATATCTAATGCCTTAGGGCATCTTTTGTCCTTTAAGTTTAGTTTCTTATATTTTGAATCAGATTTTCTTTGATTTTCCATCTAAATTAAACTTAGGTGGAGAAAATGAAGATACAGACTCATTTTTCTGCAGTCTGCCACTTTTGGTAGCTCATGCCAATTCAGTTGCCAGATAACACCCAAATCATTGCTCTTTTCCTGCATCCTGCAACCAAACATTGCTTAGCATGTCAGGGGCTCCCAAACAACGATGGCTGCGTAAGAATACATAGATGTTTATTTTCCCTTCCTGAAAAAAGATTCCCGAAATCCCTGTTCCACAGCCAAGTACATCAAACACAACTTTACTAACAACTAAAGATGTCTCTGCATTGTTATTTAAAAGTGTCTTTGATCAAAAGCGATGACAGTCCTGACTTACAGTGTGTCTGCTCAAGCATGCTCTTAATTGGCAAGTGCTTCCCCACTTAATATCTGATTTCACATTTCCACAGAATTGTGGTAGTCAGTACCAATGGCATGCATGAGCTGAGATGGATTAAAGACCAAATATGCTACATGGTTTAAATTCCCATTAAGATTATTAGCTGCTTCAGCTATCCAGAAAGCAGTGAGTTTTGACAGAGGAGAAATACAGTGCCATGTACTTTTCTTCAAAGGAGTACCAGCTGTCAATTAAGATGGAGTTTTACAAATCAAAATCAGTAGAAAATACAGATTGAATTCTATGAACTACAATCCAAGATCTGGGTACCACACAAAGTAAGTGTGTGTTGGGACAGCCCAACTTTTAGGTATGTTATGAAATTTAATTAAAGATAACCTTAACACTTTTATAAAGTATTTGATTACTCCCCAAAAGAGCACAATTCCATAATTTTTGATTTAATTTATATTTAATTTAGCTGTAACTTTCCAAGAGTGCAAAAATGATTATTGAAAGAATAAATATTTAAAAATGAGTTGACATACAAAAAAAATGCCTCTTTTGTCTAAAGTAAATTGAGAATGCATAAATACTTCATCAAATAAATCTACCTCCCAAACAGGTTTTTGCTTTATTGTTGGTATTACCCATGTCGCAAGCCCAAGAGCTGTTGAGCTACCAGCATATGCCCTTCTTACCAGGACCAGTGCTGTCTGTGAAAATGAGGAATCAGCTTTTCCTTGGTATAATAGTGTTAACTACTTTGTCTCATTTTCCCTAGATCTTTTACTACAAATAAATTGAGCTATCATTTACATGTGTAGCATAATTTTCTAAGTGGGCATGTAATCCGCATTGGGAATACTCAGTAGAAGAACTAGCACAAGGAAAGATGTTTCACCACTTTTTCTTTTCATATTAAAGGGCTTCAAGTTCTCGAGGAATTTCAAGGGTATTTCACTAGCTATTATTCTACTGTTTTTAGACACTTGTCAATCTGTGACAGAATGACAATTGAGAAATTGAGTATAAAGCAACCATTACTCCAACCATGAACTGAGAGAGCAACTCTGAGAAGAGACTCAAAAGGAAGCTAAATGGTAGATAAGATGGATTTGGGATGAGAGAGAGGAAAAGGGAAAAAAACTCTGAATTCTTTTCTAATGTTTTTCAGGAAACAGGATACATAGGTTATCTTGGAATTAATTGCACTGCATCCAAGTAATATATAAGTTTATCTTTTCATTTTATCTTTTGTTTTTCTTTTTTGACTTCACCAGCAGCATTAACTAAATAAGTTTGTTATCAAACTCATTATGTTACCATCCCTATAAACTGGAAAATTGCTCACCCTGTAGAGACCTACGTTAGGTTTGAAAAATCATCTTCATCTAAATTATTCCTCACCTTCTCTTTCACATTGTTTTGATGTAGGAGTCATTCATTCTAGAGGGTAGCCAGGCAGCACACATTCATAAGAACATAGATGATGAAAAAAGTAAAAAGAAAATTAAGATTTCTTCTTTTAAATAAGTTGCATATGGACAAATGAGAGAATAAGTAAATAAAATGGATTAAATATTTCCATGGTATTTCCTAGTCATTTGCCTTTGACCAGATGTTTCTCTGCCCATGGTTCATAACTCACGCTCAAGGAGCATTTTATGGAAAGTGATTTTGGGGATTGCTGCAACTGTTGCTCATGAAAAGGCAGGTAAAGTAAACTGGGCAATTTCCTGCATGGAATCAATCGCCAACACAAATGACACAAAATGTCAGTCCCAGAAAGCAGTTATTGAGACCCCACACACGATTAAAATTGATTTGACTGTATCAACAACATTCCGTCTATGAGCTTTGAACATTCAGCAACACAAAGGGTCAAGCTCCAGCAAAGTTTTATGGAGGCAAGCTTTACTCTGTATATCACATTAATTGAAAATCAGCAAATGATGGTAGTGCAATCAGTACCATCATTAAAAACAAAAGAAAAAGGATATAACTAAGACTAATTAACACACTGTACTAAAATACAAATTCTCTTCTGTGAACTGCAGCTGTTTGTCTTACTTTCATTTTTTATGAACTGCTGTGAGTGGGAGTGGAGGAAAATCACTGGTTTGTGAAGGTCACAGTCAAACCTTTCCTTGTGCAAAATCCTTTGCTAAGCCTGTCTCCAGCACAGTAAGTGATACAAAGGGCTTTTCTCCTCTCTGCTCCTTGTTCCTGCTATATCTCTACTTAGTTGTGAAAGCAATCTCCTGATTACAAGCCTTGAGAAACAGCTCCCAGCTCATGTGACTGCACTAGCAATCAGACTGCCCTTGTTTTCCTATTAGCAATAATTAACTCTTCTTTCAGATCTTTATAGGCAAAAAAAAAACCAAACAAAAAAAAAAACCAAAAAAAACCAACCACCCACAACCAAAAAAGAAAACAACAACCCAACAAATCAGTCTAATAAAATTGCAACCAATCAGCCCAAACATCTGTTTCTAAGTAGTAAGGCAATGGCTCCCCTTCTCTACAAAGATGGTTTTCCCATGTGAAGGTCCAGTTCCTTCTACTGCACTGGGTGGTATTTAGATCAGAAAACAGACCTGTAATTATACAGATGTGTTTTTGAGGCATGAAGTTAAACCCTGAGTCACTAACATGTTTAGCAGAGCACCACATGCTTGCAGGCTGTCTACCTATACTCTCTGGAATGGTTTTTCAGATAAGACAAATCTGCTCCTGTGCAAATTAAATGAAGAAGTGCATAAATATCTCTTACCTAAGTATTGATTTAGTCAAAGAAGTTTTCATTTATCTCTGTTTATTTTTAAATAACTGCTGTAAGTGGCAGTAGAGGAAAACCTCAGCATAATTTGTTCAAGGAACAGAGAGCTTTCAGACCTGCCAGTTTCTTAAAACATAAAAGCTTGCTAAAGCCATCCTTGCATCAGTTATTTGGGAATCACTAATTCAATAATCCCTCGCTTTCAAACACTAAAGAAACCCCACCCTGTGCATAAATTCATCAATCTGTATTGGTAACCATTAACCAGCATTGCTTTCATCAGTTCATGTCATGCTACTCCCCAGGAGTAGCAGGAGGTTATCACAACAAGCCCTATCATACACAGTTCCCTCAGAACCCCATATAGCCCTGAGTGCTCCTACACAGTGACCACCATGGTAACCTCATAAAGCTTGTAGTTGTAGAACATAATATGATAGACACGGGAAAAACCTATCCAGTTTTGTATTTTTTTTTTCAAACCATCTCCAGTTATCTAATTCCCCAACATTAACGCAGTGGCTCTCTAGAGGTGAAGCTCAGCTCTGACACTGCATGGACAGGTCACTTGGAATCACCCCTCATACCTCAGACTTCTCAGGTTTAATAGGAAGGAAAGCAAGTAAGTGCAGGTTTCTGAAGCTCCATACTGAAGCTGAAGACTATTTTTCCATTATTAAGATGATGATAGTTTCCTATATTTATATGACAAACTTTTATCTATGAAGATGATAGTATAATGCAAAAAATATTGTTTGCATTGACTGAGGTATACTAGGTACCTCAGGAAGCACTTTAATCAAATAATTACCCTGTGCTTACAAAATATCTTCACCCATAGATATTTTATTAGGAAATAAAATAATGACGATGCTTAGTAGAAAATGATTATCATCTATTAACATTCCCAAGATGGTCTAAAACTTGAGGTAAAAATTGAGATTTCTGTTGCTTTGACCTGCATAAATACTCATTTTAAAAAATCATTACAGACCAAACATATTGCAACATAATGAAATATAATCACAACTCAGCTCTACTGTACATATTTTGATTATAAAAGGAACTGAAGTAAATGTCGAAGATGATTAGTGAATTAACATTTATAATTACCTTAATCTAACACCTATGGGAAATTCCAAGTATTAAAACCAAACATGCTTAACATTAAGCTTCTCTGAAATCATATAAAGCAACTTCTACAGTAACCTAAACTGTATTTCAGATTTTCTTCCCAAGTATTTTTCCATAGCAGGAAAAGAGAGGAGAAAGAACTGGTAAATGGGATCTCTCACTCCATTGCACTTAACTGCACATGTCTGCTCTAAACCCGGGCACTGATTAAATATTTATCAGAGGAATACATAAAGATTGCCTATAACAGATAGATTTATTTCACTGAGTCCCAGCAGATTACCTCCAGGAGTAATCCTAGGACATGGACCAAATCTCCTTATCATTCCCTTGTATCCCAGCTCAACAAAGACCACCCAGCTGCTGGCTGACTGCTGTCTTCCAGCCAGATGTACACACACCTCACCACATCCATACTACACTTTCTCCAGCCTCCTTTGGGAAAGCATAGAAGGTTATGAAGGTGACCATTAGAGAAAAACTAGAATAGAGCTTTATTTCTGAAAAATTGTAGTAAGCTCCAAATCTTACAAGTTCATACTGAAAAATCCATCTAGAAATGTCAAATGCCTGTCACTGTTAGTCAGCTGCCATTTTGATTCAAGCTTGTTAAAAAAAAAAAAAGTGATATCCATTTGGAACTGAAACATCTAACCAATCCAATCTGAAAGTCTGAAACACAGAAGCATGTTTTATCAGGGGTGCCCTGCAGCAGGATATACTCTTGAATTTTTCATGTTTTAAGCCAACAGAAAAATGTTTTTCCAGACTGCTTGGAGTACAGTACATGCAAAAAATAATAAAATAAAATAAAAATAATAAGGTAGTGCTACTTATTCATCGATATTTCATGTCTACTTGTAATTAATTTCATGACTCTCTCTAGTGGCAGCAAATCACGCTACTGTTTGATATAAACTGTCAGTTCTGCTTTGGAAATGGTTTTATTTGCAGGTAACTAGAAAACAAATTGGCTTGTGCCTTATGTTCCTGCAACACATTTGAAAGGTAATTATAAAAAGAAAAAAAAAAATTAAAGTTCTGTGCTGTAGAAAAGCGCAGGCCACTGAAAAACCCATTTTCCAGCAAATTGTGATCCATTAACAAAACAGGAACTGCAGAACTGAGATAGCATCTGTCACCAATGATAAATTATAAACTTATATTGGGAGATAATTCAACAATGATGAGAACAAATGACCACAAGTTGCTCAACAAAATTCAGAGAAGTTCTAAGATTTCTACAGTACTGTACATCTTCGGAATGCTAATTTTTACATAAATCACAGGAAAACCAGACATTTCTCCCAGTAAGCCACCCACGCAATTAATTTCTCAATGTCCAGACTAAATGATGCCAATTGGGTTGCTTCGGAATGAAAGCGTAAAATGAGTGTGCAACATTAGAAATACTCCAGAGATATGGCATTAGAGATACTCTGAGATTCAAAAAGGCAGATTAAATTCCAAACTATTCTCTGCCTCTTTTCCCAATGCTTATTTGAGCGTAAATCCTTAGTCTGCTTAGATTGCTGAACTTCTAAAAACGAGGAATTGCCTCTTCCTACAGCGTTGTGACTACACAGGATGCACGCTGAAATCAAGGTAACTCCACAGTGATGTCAGCATCCACCAATCCTTATTTATTTGCAGAATATTTCACTACTTTAGACACAGTGGGGAAAAGCTCTTCCAGTCAACACAGTACAGGCTGATATACATCTGGACAGCCAATGGTACCACAGCCACATAAAATGTCGTGTCTTCTTTCCAAGATGACTTCAGAGGGAAAGGTCCAATGCTTAATTTACTAACCTCTTCATGACTCCCACTTAAGAGACTCAGCAGTGCAGGTCACTCATCTCATATACTTGAATTTCATCAATTGCTTGCTGACTTTTTGGTTGCTAAGAAATTAACGTGCTATAACTGTGCTAATTACATGGCATTGGCTATTTAGCTTTATTATTAACAGTTGCAGACTGTTGTATATTCCACATAAATGGATGACTTCTCCTATCTGACACAACCTTGCAGTTTGATTCACAGTTTATTTTGCCTCTATAATTGGCACTGGGTACAAACATCATTACTACCTTACTTTTTAACGCAGCTGGAGAAGAAGAATTGGGGAAAGAGGTGGGATGGGGAAAAAAGTGTGACAAGCAATGCTCAGAACACTTATCAAAATTTATTTATGGCATGAAGGTGCTGGCTATGCCAAAATCCACCTTTTACATCACTGTATATTACAGTTGTGCATACTGTTCTTCTGTTTTGAAAGAACAACACAACTCAAACACCTTTTAGCCTTAATTCACTGCTCCTTCTGACACGCAAGCACATGGTTTAGTAATAGGATTATATTTATATCAATCCTATTACATGATTGGATTACAGTTTCTCATCCCAGGGATGCTTTTCAGTCCAAGCATGGATTTTAAGCTCTGCACTTTTAAGGAGCAGCAATTTCTGTCTATGAAAATAACTTGAAAAAAGTATCACATGATACAAATAAATACTGAATAAGGTAGCAGAAATGAACATAGCTTGCACGTATGCTTATTGTACTAATTTTATGAGTTCTGTTAATGCAATTTACTTATATGATTTCTCTGTCCTTACTAGCTTGATTCCAGGAAATTAAAAGCTACCTTTGGCAGACCGTGTTTCAAGAAACATAGGCAGGGCATGCCAAGGCTAAGGTGCTTTTTCTAACACTCTTCCACTGCATTAAAGAACAAATCAGCCTTCATTGTTGACCTGGCATACTTAGACTTCATACTGTCTCATCCTAAGAGAAGTAACCTCTTTTTTATATCATCAGTATATGGTCTGAGCCCCATTGCTGTCATAATGACAGACTTACCTGTTTGAGTAGTGCTGTTTTGTGGAGCATGGGGTGGCAAAAAAAAAGCCTTCATTACTTTCGTCTATATAGTCAAATAGATTTTATAAAGTAGCATTAATATTCACTATGTTTTAAAACCTCAAGGCTATTAGGACTGTTCTGCTAAGACAGAAGAAGTACAGAATGTGTTAATCCTGTTTGGTCTGACCCATCTGGAAGGTCACTGTGCCCTAACTATCCTGTTAATTTTGCTGTAGACCTAATTTTCACAATGCTGGATACTATTCAGTCATGCGACTTGCTTCCATTGACAAGGGTTATGGGAACAACTGCAGCATGACTAGCAGGATAGCTTCACTTTTACAAATTACTATTTTATTGCTTTCAGAGTGAAAAGAGTATATCCTAAAGGAAACAACAGGAAGGAATGAAAGCTGGTTATAACTCCTGGTGTTAGTCCATTCTGAGTCAGTGTTGAAAAGAGCTCTGTGCTGAGGCTAAGTTCTTGGTACACTACCGTAAGACAACTAACACTTGGCTATTTATGCTGCCATTGTGCCATTATTTCCCCTACTGGCTCAGACAGAAAAGTAGAGCAAATTCTTCTCTGTTAATTCCCAATCGACTCCTTACGTGAGTGGAAAAAAAGAGAAGAAAACAATAAAAAGTGCAGATGGTGCAAAGCATAACCTTTGCCATTGTAAGTGTTGATATAGTTAACAATTAATATGCACATACATAAATAGTGACAGATTTCCAAGCTTATCACAGAACATTAAGCAAACAATATTCTGCTGTTGCAGTACCCAAGACCCCTTCCTTTCAGTTTTCACTAGGCTGAAATTCAGCTACTAAAAATGAACTGATGTGTTCTGGCAGACTCAGCCTTAAAGGAATAGGAAGCACAAACTTCTCATCCCTCAAAACAACAAAGAAATCATAATGGCCTATAATATACTCTGTATATTATATGTATATTTTGCAATATATCATCCTATAATACTAAAACGTTTAATGCTTCAAAGGCATATCTATCAAGTAATGTAAAAGACTTATAAACTCATTACTAGCTTGAAATACCTGAAAGATAGTCCCATGGAGTTTACATTAGAAATTAACAAGTTGAGTACTTGCTTAGGACTTTCTTATGCTCTTCAACTATATTATAAAAAAATTTAAGACAATGTGATATAAATGCTTCCGAGCTATTAAAATATTTCCTTCAACGCCAATTACTTGCTATTTCTAGTTTTGCCTCAGTGTAGATGTAGCGGGTACTCAAACAGATAAAGGGTTCCCCCCCCCCCCAGAAGGAACATATATTTTTTGCAAGAATTTGTTTTGCTCTGTGTTACATAGAAGCAGATCACACGCTAAAAGCACAGCAGATCCACACAAAAAGAGCCTGTCTAAAAGTCTACTGAAATTACAAGAAGATGGATCCACCAAAGGATTATTTGCTTGTGCTTTCTCTCCTTGCAGAAAAGTGAGTGCCAGAAGACTGAGTGCCAGTCTTCTGGCACTCTAGTTAATTGAAGTATTATAGCTCAACTTTTTCTTTAAATATTTAATCACAGAAAAATCAGAACCTAGAATATTCTTTTAAATTCAGAAGCACTCGTTTAAAAGTAATCACACTGCTGATGAAATGCAGACTTAATTTGCAGTCACTGACAATTCTGCCCATCTGATATGATATTTTGCCTTAAAAAAAAAAAAAAAAAAAAAAAAGAACAACCAAAAAGTCAGTGAGCTTGAGCAATCAAAATGCCTGCACAGCATTCTCAGCTTCTGTCTGCTTCCCAGAGTCTCAAGCTGTGAATTGGACACATGATGTACACTATAAGGTAGTGACAATAACTTGAGAACAGCACAGAATCAGGTCAACATATTTTGGGGGAAAAACTGCTTACAGTGCAGAGTAGGCAAGTAGCTGTGATGATTTGCCAGATGTGATCCAGCTCACCGTAACACATTCCCCACATCAGCACATATTATTAATCAAAAATTATAAGAAGCTGCTGGCAACAGCATTCTGCAACCTTGATTAATTAACTTGAGAATGTAAAGGAAACCAAGTCATTTCTTCATAGACTAGAGCCTCTAGATCAGAAAATTACAAGTACAAATTTTGGACTACCGGAGGTCAGCCTCTCAGCTCATTGCATCTGTCTTGAATGGCAGAGGTGCGCATCAGGTAAATTAAATGTTCTTTCATTGCACATCAAGAAGTACTGCAGAGAAGCACCACTAAATAGTGCGAGCTGTCTCTGAGCAGTCCATTAACAAAGATAATGCTCGGCCATGATCCCTAGTGAGAGAGTAGAGCCAGACTTGGTAACTTGTGGCAAATATCTGTAGTTTACTTCAAGTCCTCAGCTAAATTGTGACACAAGCAAAAAACCCTCCAACTTACAAAAGGAGTATTTTGCCCCACTATATATACTAAATAATATATACTCAAAAAACGTTTGGACTTAACACAGTGCTGAGTGGATGCTTTCCACTAGAAGAAATTATTGATAATTTTCTTGTCTTCTATAATGTAGGCAACAGAAATTAATGTTCTAAAACCACTGCTTATTAACAAAGCAAAAAAAAAAGGAGACATGCCCCATCCAGTTAAAAGGTAGCCATTTTACCCCCATCTAGTTCCTAAAGCTGGCACCATATATACCTTCATGAGATATCCTTTTTGCTCTGGAACTATTTTACTTGCTATTGTATCCAATTATTGTAGAAAACATTGATTATTTACTAAAATATACAAGAGTGAGATTTATGTTAAAGAATCAACTAGAATTTTGTATAACTGTTACTTAAAAAACAACAGCTCTTGCAGTTCAAGTCTGAAAACACCCCATAAGTAATAAAAACGGGGAAATACAACGTGATCTTAGGAGTCAGCATGAGTTCCAACCCCATCATGTCAGACAGAGAGCAAACAATAGAAACAAACACCAAGGAACTTATGTACAAAGTCAGTGTGATAACACATTACAGGAATACAGAAATGAGCAGCCATAGTAACAAGAAGGGAAGATTTGATAACAGGAATATATGCTTGAAATGATACTAAACCTCCTCTTCTACCAGCGTGCAAAGGAAAATGCAGCAAATACAACTGCAGTGGCTTGGGAATTAACTATCTTGAATGCATGCACTCCTTTAACAAACCTCTGAGTGAATGACACCGTCCTGATTGTACTGAAAGAGAACACTTAATGGCTTTGAACACATTTTTAAAAAGTGAGTAACTGATGTCTGCTTTGTAGCAGACATGACAATCTGCATATGTTAAGAGCTGTGGAAGAAAAACTGGCAGCACCAAACTATCTCTGTGTTTAAACCATCATTAATGATGCTACAGCCTTTGTATATCCTTGATAAGAGCTGTTTCCAAACTGACAGACATCAAATTATGATGTAACACCAAGCAGTACAGCTGCTGTCACTGATTGCAGCTACTTTAAATGTTTTATCTGTAAGCACAGAGCACATCAAGTAGAACAACTTTGTAAGATGCAGAGTGGTAGAAGTAGTTCCTACATACCACCACAGAATTAAGCAGCAGCAATCAGAAGAACAATTAAAAATATTTGGTTTAAAATTAGTCATTTATTACCAAAACATGGGTAAAAAGCCAGAAGTCTAGGCCTCAATACCGCTGTCTGACAGACAGTGATGTAATATTTGTAACTTCTTCAGCACTAGGCCTGAGGGTCTTCAAAGATCCACCTCTATAATTATTACACCGATTTTAAGAAGCAGTGAACTACTCTGATATGTCTTGATACAATTGCTGCTTTGTAGCCCTGAATCTTCTACAGCATTTTATTCCTCATATTTATGTATTATATTATATTACATTATATATTATTATGTATATTATTATACCTCACAGAGTCCAGAAGCGTTTTTTTTATCAGTCAGAATTGCTTAAGAACATTTTGAGGGACAGGGAAGATGACAAGAAAGATGCCTTTGCCTAGATCAAATACTAAAGAAACAAACTTCAACAGCAAAATCCCCCAATAACGTTATTCCGATACCACTTGTGCATGTAACAAAAAGATTCATTTTGATAACTGACCTCTACTCCAGAAAAGTGGAATGATTTCAATAGTGCATGACTTCAAGGTTAGCAGCATACCTACCCCTGGGCAGCATGCAGCACTGTGAGCAACCACACTGACTTCGGTGGTAGTGGTGTTCAAGTGTTTTGTTTTGTTCTTGAATTTGACACCGAAAAACTGAGACAAAGATACTGTTTAACTAGCTCCTGATCAAAAAGCCATTGCTAGGAATATTTCATTTCCATGGCAAGAAACCAAATCCCATTCGCAGACAAATACAACATCAAGAAAACCAGATCCACGTCCTCAGATCCCACCCTATATTCTCCCAGCTAGTTGCCAGGCAACCCAAAAACTACTGCTTTGCATGTGCGCTAGGAGTACCGATCAGCAACATAGGCACAGAGTGGAAGCATTAGCCTACACCCAGAACTGCCCTCTCTCTGCCCACTGCTCTCAGCAGAGCAGAGAACAGAGCCAACAGCTACAGGGCAGTGATAGGGATGCACAGCATCCCACATACTGGGTCTCAATGCTCTCTCCTGCAGATGGTTTAGAAGTAGCTTGTTAAAAAAAAATGGCATGGTTCAGGCAGCTTGAGCCAGTTCAGTGACCAGGCTGCAGGACAAGGCTAGGGGGTGCCATGGCACTTTGCAGAGCAGCTGCAGGATTTGATTCATTTCTCACAGGCAGCCTGTACAGCAGCCAGGGTTACTTCCCTCTACCCTGTTCACCCTAGGAAATAATAAATCGGGTCAAAATGAGTGTTGAGAAAATTAACTCAATGCCAACACCCGTATTCTGAACAGTAACATAGTGCTGCATGTGTGCCCATCTCACATTTTTACCAAAGGGAACCCCTCACCATGAAGCCACCGTGTCTGCCAAGGTGTACCTTGGAACTGTTGCAATACTGCCTGGAGGAAACTGCTGGCAGTTCCCATACCCAACCTATCATTCAGTGAGGGACTGCCAACAGCATCCCAAGTAAGTCAGTTCTGGAGGATTGAGGACTGGAACCCAGCTGAGCCCGTGACCTGATCTGATGCATGGAAGAAGGCACGCCAAGGGGACAACACAGCTGCATGCTGGAGCTTAAGTTTAAAAGGAAAGGCCTGTTGCCCCATTACTAATCTCCAGACACTGATTTCATTACACAGACACATATGACTGGTGAAGATAGAAGGCTAGCTAAAAAAAATCACCCTTGTTAAAACTAAGGCAATACTAATGGAAACTGGCACTCTTTGCTCTGATTGAGATGTCAGCAAGATCACCTCTGAAACTTGCTTTATTTCCAGCTACACTGAATGCAGTTTGATTTTGATCTCTTTTGCCTCTTTCAGTGCAATAATCTACATCTGGCAATGAATGTTGATGTAGATCTCACATGAACATTTCACTAAGATAAAGGCGGATTTGCATCTCAAAACAAGCCAACAGAATCAACTCCATACAGATCAAGCTTTTAAGCACAAGAAATCTAAAGCCTGTAGGTTCAACCTATGACTTTATGCATACTTGAACATGCACCTCATGTAGTAAAATAACTCTGCAGAGCAGCAAGTTGGATTTAAAAAAAACACCATTCGCTAAATGGAAATAGGGAGAAATGATACACTCACATGTCTGTGCACAGTACTTAAAGTCAGAGTGCTCCTGACCAGTGAGAAGCAGAGTAAAGCAATTAGGTACCATATAGAACGCACTGCATTGATCTCTGCTCACATTTCTTTTGTCTATGTATAACTCATATAGATGGGTATTGGCACACCATTTTCATGTATTCATTCCCCAGTGTTTGGGCAGGCCAACTCTATATCACCCTTCTATACATCCATAGCACAGGGAGCTCATACAGTTTATAAGAAATCCCATTTTCTTCTAGTGGTTGGCAACCCTGCACATAGCACAGGGTTGAAACCAAATAATCATTAAGATCCTTTTCAACTCAGGCCATTCTACAATTCAGCACTAACTAGTAGCCCTTCATTGAAACCTCTGTTCGAAACTGAATTCTACCCAGATCTACCAATTGTCCATGTTACCCCCCACCTAATGATAATGTCAATGCTTAGGCCATCTATATAGTAAATAGGTGTGTAAAATGTTCCATCTTATCTGATTTTTATTTTTCATAAAAACAACCAACCATGGTACTACAGCAAAACAAACAGAAGATTTTCTCAGGAGGCTAGAATCACAGGCAGGACCACCGGATATTATTTACAAAGGAAGTTATTTCTCATAGCCAAAATCACTTGCATGAATTCTTGAAAACAGTATGTAGCAAGCTCTCAAAATCTATTAGATGCATGCCCATTCTGCAAAAAGCTAAGTCCTACGCAAGTCCTTTGTATAACAACTAATTATCCTGCCAAAAGGTCCAGTTGCTACCAGTTTTGCCCCTGTATATCCCACGGTGTTTTGCCATACCAGAAGCTCGGATACAACATATGCTTTCCATATTGATATTTTTACCTGACGCTTACAACAACAACATGGAAGCTGTCTTTTTTCCCTCTAGGTGACAGATAAGCCAGCAGCATTACTTAGCAATTCCTCCACTTCAGTAAACTTGCCATTGGGAATATGAAAAACACCTGGCATTACCACTAGCCCTAATTGATCTGAAGGCACTGGTTTAACAGCATCTTTAATATCAGTGCCTTGTTGGTCCTCAGACTAAGCTGAGAACCTTGCTATTCTACAAGCACAGCAGCCTTCTCTGTAGCCAGCTGCCAACACAGGCAGCAGCTTCTTCCAGACTGTAACTAATTAAAGGGCCTTAGAGTGTCTTACATACATAACTTGGAAGGAATACTTGTTCTTTTCCTACTTGTTTTCACTAAGAAACACTACTCCCACAATTACACCATTTCTCAACAAGCAGCACCAGCCTAGCCGGGTTTTTGAGGCCCTTCTCTCAAGTCAGCCCGCAGTCAGTCCTCATCCTCCTCAATTACTGCTGGAGCGAAAATCCTCTCCTCAAGCCTGTTATCAACCTGCTCTAGTGCCAACAGCACATTTACTACTTGCAAAGTAATCTACAGAAGAGAAAAGTAATTTGTTATGCACACTGACATTTAGCTCTCACCTCACAGGCAAGAAAACCATCAAAGCAGAAGATAAGTCTGGTGTAGAACAGAGAAACTAAAGTACATAAAGAGAACTATGAATTTTATGCTAATGTGTTGAGAGAGACTGAGAGGTTTTTCTTCTTCCTAAAGCATCTGCAAGAGAAACTAGTACCACCTTCCTAGGCTGTAGGATGGAAATCAACTTACATATAGCAAAGCAATGTAGCAGCATCTGTCAGGTTACTACACAAGCCCAGAAAAGCCACACTTGCATTTTTATATGCCACTCCTGTTAGAGGTCTGAAGTTAATGATTGGAAGAGACAGCTCTGCTCTGGGGAGTGCTTTGTAGATTAATTTGCACTTAGAAGTTAATAAATGAGGTGTGTGAATTGGTAACACTGACCAGGGAAAGGGATTAAGGATAAGAAATAATTTTCACAACAGCTATACGTATTTTAGGATTGTGTCGTTTGGTTGGACAGGAAAGAACTTTATTCTGAAATAAGTACAGAAGCACGCTTCAGTGTGTCTTGGCAATACCTTTTGTTTCTGTTTCTCCAGGAATCTGATGCTAAATCCATAATAATAATAACAACAACAACAAGAACAGTAGCTCTTAGACTTCGCAAGAGCAACTATTTTCCCTGCATCATTAAAGCACATGGGGTATCAGGACAGACAGGCTACCTTCCCCCTAAGGGAGTGGAAAATCCCTACCCAGTACTGACTGAGTGATGTGGAAAGGTCGCCAAGACTGCTTGGCAGTTGCTCAGAGTGGAGTCCATCAGCCTTTAATGAGCCATTTGGAAGCTACTGAGATAAGCCAGGAGTTTCTCAGCAGACATCTCTCCTTGGCAAGCAGAAGACAGCCTCTTTTCAAACAGCAAGATGTGGGTGGTGAAATAGTTGGTAAGTCTAGGGAAACCACTATGTGTAATAAATCTTCTTAAAAATAGAAGCAAACATCTATCATCTTAAATAAGCCTACCTTGGAGTTAGCAAACTAACAGGTTATAATGCTTTTCAAGAGCTACAGAGCAATAACATTTTAGATCCTACTTGTTTTTGTACCACAATATAAATAGCTACCATATCCCTCTTCACACACAGATATGATTCTTTTTTTCTTTTTTTTTTTTTTTTTTTTTCCCTTCACTCCTCCTTCCTTCTCCCTCCCCACCACAATCTACTTTATATCAAATTAAAACTGTAAAGGGGTGAGAAAAGAGCTTGGGAAACTTGAGAACTAAAATGCTGGTTAAGTAACAGAAAATGCAAATGAATATGGAAAAATCTCAAGAATAAAACTGCAGGCTGTGACTTGGGATATAATTCAGTTCTGCAACAGCATCGCAAAGACGAAGACTGTAAAACAGTAGCACAGTGTTTGCAGTATTGTTAAGAGCTGTTTCCAGTGTATAAGGTCTACAGAATTACTTACAGCTTTGGTTCTGCAAACTCTTCAGCATGTAATTAGGATTATCATCAAGTCATACTGATTGTAAAGCAGTTCAGGCACACAAGCACCTGCAGAACTGGAAGTGTCAGCACCAGGCCATCAGCTGACAGCGCCATTTCAAGTGAACTACTTCACACTTGAGACGAAGATTTGCATTTCACTCCTCCGTTTTGGTCTGCTGCATCAAGGAATCTTTTCTTGCACCAAGGGCCCCCATATATTTTAAAAGGAAATCACATAATCTGACTTTTCATGAAGTACGGAGAAAGCCCCCAGATAGAATTCAAGGCTTTCCTAACAACTTCTGTACCAAATTGTTGCAGCTTCATATTTCCCCTGATTTACTTCACACCTGAAATATTGTGTGAATCTTTAAACTGCTATACAGCACGTGCTGCTGGCTTCAGATGATCAGTTATTCCTCTAGCTTAGCTGGTAAAAGTTGGTGATGGTGAGCATTTCTGATTTCTCTTTCCTTCTAAGGGACACAGTGCAAAAACGAGGCTTGCATAACCAGTAACCCCATATATGAGAGTGATTCAATCCTTACTACAACGTTCTGTTAAAAAGTTAGTATTAAAGAGTGAGGGTGTATACTTGAGAAAGCATTTCTCAAAAAACTCTGTTTCTCAAAAAATATAGCCTTTTGAATGAAAAACATGAAAAATCTTCAGTCATTTCAATTTACCATTTTGTGGAACACCATATAGAGATGGTCAAACTAGACATATATATATATTTTTTTTTAATTTCAGATTTATTATAACCACTATTTTAAACTAGTACTGTTCTGTTACAAAATATATATTTCATCACATCATGTTATCCATCACACTCTTACTTGTATCTTTTGAGCTCGGTGCTTATATAAGGTTTGTTTGGCATACTGCTTTTTGTTTTTTTTTCCTGCAGATCTTAGCTGAGTCTTTTCCTACATTTCCACAGAAAAGCTTTAATCATAACTAACCAACTGGATTGCCCTTCTGAACAAACCATTTGGCAAAGTGAGATGTTCATCACAATCTGATCTAATATATTAGTATGAATTCAAATATTTTAATAAATACATCTGTAGTACATTATATAAATATAAACAAGATGACAACTGAAAATGCAATTCCCTTAGCATGGTATATGATCTTTTAAATGCTGTAATCTATATCCTAAAACATTCCAAAGGAACGTACAATTTATTGAAAAGCCATAGGTCTACTACTCAAAATGCACCAAGATTCATCCCGGCTTTCAACTCAACAGGCATTTCTTGGATTGAAACAGGACTTTGTATGGCAGAGTATCTTTATTCAGACAGACATTTTGTGGAGTGTAGAGCTTTGACTCAAAGGACAAAAAAAAGACCATCAACTACGTGTCAGGAATACAAGTAGTAAACTTCTATGTACACATATAAGCATACACATGAATGTATGCTGCAGAAACTACATACAGCATTATGAGAGAAACTAACATAACCTGGAAATGTTATTAATACTCCTAGACAAAAATGACCCATCTGGGTTCCTTGCAAATTCCAGAACACAAATGTAAAGTAGACAGTCCATGCTTGGTTCAGTACACACGAGGACATGATTCATTACGTTCCATAGGTCTGGATATTCCACTCTTTAGATCTCAAGTCTACCTGTACGTCTGTCTGTCCTGTACACAAGATGCATGTTTTTCAAAAACACATTGTTAAGTCAGCAGGATGCCTGTGCACACAGCTTTACAGTTATATTAATCTTGTCTAAGCTCAAATGCTGTTGACTAAAATCTAAATCTGACTGAAGGCATAGGTCACCTCTTTAAATCTAAACCTTACTAAACTGTCCCTGTTCTTAAGAGAGGCTGGCTACAGATATTGTAGCAACTTCTAAAAGCTTTTACATCTTCCCACTCCAGCATCCCATTAAATGAATTTCAAAGCCTCAAGGACTATAGTAGCTTGGGCTGGTTTGTATTTAACCCTTTCATTAATTATACATTTTGTCTCATGCATTCTCTCATCCCTCAATTGTGTTAGATGGAAGAAAACAAGTCCAAGTGTAAATCCATTTGTCAAGCGTTAATATGAAAAATAAGTTCTGAAGACTTCAATAAGTTGCAATTTCCTAAAATTTCCAAAGGTTAAAAACATGATTTTTTTTTTCCATTGCTGCATTTGGAGATAGGCAAAAGGCTTTTCTGCTTGTTTTTAGCATTTTTATACCATTCCACCAACTTTTAGAAAGCCTCCACTAGAACCATCTCTGTAGTTCTGATAATATGCACGCTGAGAAAGCAAGGTGAAGTGGTATGGAAATAGTACTGTGGGAAAGGCTGAAACAGAAACAACAGAGAGCAAGAGCCATTTTTTTTTTAATACAGTGTTTATATAAATTCATATATTGAACATGTGTTTGTGTAGGTAGTAGGATAGTCTATAAAATTAACCAGCTTTTTACTGATGTTATGACTGAACATAGCTATTACAAGAGGCACTGAAGTGGTATCAAATAATGCTTTAGCAAATTTGATAGAGAAACACCACACATATAAATGCAATGAAAAAGAACCAGAAATCACTGCAGATAGATTTTTCAGGTCTCCAGCATCAAGACAAACTATATATGAAATGAATCTTTAGAAGCTGTCAGTCACGCCAAACATTTCTTTGTAAGCACCCCATTAACTTTCAACATATGCTGTCAGTGCAAGTGCTGCAGAGCAGCATCAGTGAAGGGCTCAATACTGTGCTATGGTTCTGGGTTAAATGGCTGTTAAGTGGATGTTATTAATAGAGCGTTCATTTTGTTTATTACTACTGCCATATCAATTATATCACCTGAATGTCACAACGAGCATGGCAAGCCAAGCTTTTCTAATCTGAACACATCCTGAATCTGCCCCATTTTAGAGCTTCAACAATATGAATAAAATGTGCTATGCTAACCCTCTTTTTTCCCCCCACATAAATATATTCACTCCACAAGTTTCCAGGTGATAAGGCTTTTTACTGACAGGTGAAATTCCTACACCTTTACCACCAGCCACAAAGAGCATTTTAAATCCTACAGCTATTAGAGCCTTTCCCAGGGGTGGAATACTGACCAAATATGAACACCTGGAAAGATTTGTGGCAATTGCTTCAAAAAAAGGAAAATCCAGCCCAAATGCAGCTAATGTACTGACAGTGTTACAGACAGTGCTAAAAGAACAGGAGACAGTTTCATAAGATGTGAACAAATGAAAAGTGCCTTCAATCACAACCAAACACATCTTGTCAGAGTTAAGTGGCACAACACCCTCATTTAGTCATAGCTGTAACTCTGTTATCTGGGGTAATGCTTGCAGAGAGCATAGCTCGGCTCCTTTCAGCACATCAGAAACTTACTGCCGGGCTGACAACGACTTAAGGGAGGGATCTCCTGATGGGAACACAATGAGCTTGATCTTAAATGAAAGTGCAGGAAAGGTCTCCTTCTACTCTAGGGCCTTCAAAATCAGCGAAGACATTTCCTAAGCACAATGGGTGGAAATCCTCCCCAGTGCTTCTCCTCAGTATCTTGGCCCAGATCTCCCCTCCCTGGAGCAGCCACCACTAAGCACTGCTTCCTCCCCACGTGTTCCTTCCTTTAAGTGACAATGACTCGCTTATCAGCGGTCCAGGTTATACGCACCAAACTCCCTCCTCTCTAGTAAAGGTAGAAAAGATGCAATATTCTGCTGCTATATTGCTGCCATGGGACAGGACCACAGCCCTGCTGCAGCCCTTCCTGCACTGCCAGCACACCCTGGTGCTTTTTTTTACAAGGGCTTTAGAAAAGCATTTCTGTGGATGCCTTTTCACATATTTTACAAGGGAAAGCAAGAAAGGAAGCATTCCTTTTGGGGTTCCCCTCCTAATGTTTTTCTACTTAGAAGAAATGACTTAGCTCAAATTACTGCAGTGACCTTACACAGCTTTGGGCACGGGGTGGTAAACGTGTTTTAACTAAAATGAAGCATGTCCCCAAACCTTCTCATTTTCAAGGAAGACATGAAATGAGATTACAAACAAATTTCCTATGAGCTTTTTTTTTTAATACTTCTGTTCTAGAACATAATACTGAACAGTGACTGTTAAGCATAACAGCAAGATCACTGTGAATCAAAGCAATGGCACACTCAAAATGATAAAATCTTACCTTACATGGTCTTATCTTATAGTTTCAAAATCTAGCTCAAGGATATTAAAACACTTAAAGCTGGCTTTTGCACTTAGAAACATTGCTTGATAAGTTGATACTAGTTGGTAAATGAGGTGGGAACATAGTGTTGTAACTCTGATTTATCTGTCAGCTCTAGTAAAAACCCTTACATGTGATTGGCATCACTGATTTCATGGAGAGGAATATCCATGTCTTTGTGACTCCCACTGTTGCCTCATAAGAGAAAAATACAAGTTAAATCAGAGTAGCAGTGGAATAACTGGGAAAGAAATATTTGATTTATTACAGTTAAACAAAACAACTAATAACTTGAAAAGAACCTATCATTTAGGTTTTGATTGGGTATCAGCTTCTCAAGATAATGTAGAGAAGTGTGAGGAGAGCATACAGAGAGTGAGACCAGGAGCAACACGTCTGAAAGCAAACCAACTACCCTCTAGCTTTTGTTATTGTACTTCCTAAAGAATAATGTTCAAAACCTAAATAAGGTAAGCCTTGCACATTCGACTTCTGAAAAGATTATCTGGGACACTCTCATAAAAATACTTACAAATATCCAATTCCTTACTGATTCAGATTAAAAATCCAAGATCTTCAGGAAATTAAGTTGCAGGCTAGTTTTTCCTCAGTGCAATACCTGTCAGTGTTGTTGAGGGTTTAAGTTTGAAAATGTGCAATTAGGAAACTAAATGCCTGTCTGCATATAAGAACATAAGTCATGATAAATCAGTACAGAAAAAGCCACACATCTCCTAAATATATGTGTGTGTGTGTGTGTGTGTGTGTTTCTGCTTCTAAAAAGAAAATAAATTCAAATACCCCACAGGAGATTCTATAGTGATTAAAACCTGCCAACCAACCGAGCTACATAAGTTAATTAGCAGTGAAGAAGCCTCAAGTCTACTGCAGTTTTAGGCACTATTCTTCTGTCTTAAATTTAGACAACTCAGGTTATTTAAACTTCATATGTATTTATATAAGAAGAAGATTTACACAGTGTGCATCAAAGACAAAGATTAAAGCCGGAATGATTGCCATTTCTTTCTTTCTTTACCATATTTCTTATGCTTCCTTAGTTACAAGACAATGCTCACATCAGATTGTTAGAGACTGTGTAATCACTGCTGTATCAAATGCAAATGCCCATGAAAAGGAAATTCACTTCTTCTAAATTCACATAAAAGATCTGGTAGAGTTAAATAACTCCACCATAACCACATTTAAAAGGAATGCTGAAATTTGTTTTGTGATTTTTGTGTTTCAAACTCCTTGAAGTTCTTTGCGCCATTCTAAAGCTACTTTCTGAAAACAGTTGGTATTACAGATTTTCCCCTAAAAACCACCAAGCCAAACTGTAAATAAATTTCTGATATTAATTTATTAGTTGCTCTGTAGTGATGGTTGTGAACAGCACATTTCATCCACTTAAAATATAATGATGAGGAGAAAAACAACTTTTCTGTATATAGATCAGTGACAATACTGGAAATAAATTTCTATTAATGCTAGTTGAATTTTTAAATTATTTTACCATTGTATTTATGAGCATCTGTGTTTATTTTCTCTGAATAGTCTATTTACTGGCAGTATTTCTAAATGAATGAAGTTACTGGCAGTGCAACTCACGTAAACAGAAATCACTGCTGGAAAGCATTTATACCAGCCTTGAATCAGCAAGGAGCCTTTCCAGTGGAAGAAAATAATAAATGCAAAGAAATGTGATGGAAGATAATAAAATAACAACTCCTATGCCAGCACAGGACCCGGGCCTTGCAGCTGAGACAGAACATTCAGCCAGTTTTCCTGTAGCCAATTTCCACAATTGTTTGTTAATGAGCTGATGAAATAATTTGACAATTTTTCTGTGGAGTACATTTAGGAAAAATGTCAATCTGTGACAGTTCATGGACATGAAAAACAGACAAAATCAGTCAAATACTTAGTACCAAATTACAAGCAAAGCATGAACTTAGATGAGCACTTGAAACAGTCAGTGTGCACAAATGAGTAACAAAAAATGATTGCAGAAATGCACTGTCTGTGCTTTGTGCTAGTTAAGTGAACCAAACAGCTTCTCTGAACAAATCCTTTGGCCAACTGCTAAGCAAAAACTCTATATTTTTTGCAGGTTTCCCCTCTCCCCTAAAATTTCTCAACACCTGATGTTGAAGTGCTGACACAAACCCTGCTTTTCTTAATAAAATGTGATTTCTCTATCAAACTGCAATCAGTGAAATAAGCTACGCTTTATTACTCATGTTACTCAAACAGCACACGGGAAGAACATAATTCTAATTTCACAGGAATTATTAAACTCTTTTTGCAGGTCTTCCTTTTGCCTATGCACAATATTGACTTCTCCTTTATTCCTGTCAAATTCATGTCAAATGGTATCTCATTTATTTCTTTATTCATGTCAAATGGCATCTCAGCGGTGTAACATCTCATACTTGTGCATAAGGTTGGGTTTTTTTGGTTGTTATAAGTTCATGGGTGGCAGAGCCATGTTTAAAAATCTAAGAGAGGACCAACATTTGTTATTTTGGTAACCTAATCAGGATAACAGCAAGCTCACATATATAGATTATTAAACCTGTGGAGGTTCTGACTGCACACTTGTTTTATGGCTTTTTAACAAGGAAGTTTGATGCCGTTATCTTCAACTGCTGTTGATTTATTTTAATGAATGATCTAAAGCTGGTGATTTCTAGGACTCTTCCATAATATCTATAGTTTTAATTAGGTTAGTCTTGCATTCCTCATGGAGTGCTACGAAAATTAAATTTTTGAAAAGCAGAGAGAGGTAGTTAGGGAAGCACAGAGTATGATAGAAAGTATAGCAAACGTGGAGATGTCTTTTCTCAAGGCTTGCCTGAGAAGCTGAATCCCAGAGAGGGGCCTCTATATGAGAAAGTGCCATGTCTTCTGCCCTGAGAGAATTAGAGATTTCACTGTGGTTCTCCACAAAAGGAAATGATTGCGCATTTGGAAAACCTGCCTGTAATGGGCATTTCCTTCATGTCAGTGAGATTAGAGCAAAGTAAACAGTCTGCTACCCCATTAGAGGTCATTAATGTCAACTGTACAGCAACAATACTACATCGTAAATGAGACAACTTCACAGCAGAATATTTTTTTTTATAAATCAGATCAAATGATATTGCTTGGAAATAACATGCCTTCATCTCCAGCAAATTCTCCCTCAATCTGAAACTGAAGCAGTGACTTTAAGTACCAGCTGATATGGAATTATACCTTGATTTTATTATACTAAGTGACCAGTTAGACATAAAGTAGGTAGTAGCACAAATGAGCTAATAGCAAAAATATTTTACTCATATTTTGTGTTCTTGAAGTACTGTGCAACACTGCAGACCAAAATCTTTACTAGCCGTACAGCAAAAACTCATTAACAACTGCAGTAAAGCCGACCTGCAAAAGTTCATAGAACTAAGAAGATGTAAAGGTGGGATTGCTATGAAGATGATAACTTCATTAAAATCTTACAGAAAAACATAACTTTTTTTCCCCCCCGAAATGCCACTTTAATTACCAAAAACCACAAATTGCCTACAAGTTAAGCAAGAGGGCACCACAAATACCAACCCCCTTATTTTGAAAATAGCAGCTGTGTACATTTCTGTCCTTTGCCATGGACTGTATTCAAGAATAAACATCCAGTAGAGACTTAAAGCAACGAAGACAAAATACTTCCTGAGAAAGTGAAAATGATGTTACAGACTGAGATCTTCAGGGGAAGGAAGGCATTGATTAATTTTGACACAACATAATTTTCCAAATCTGTAGAGCACAGATATAATTTTGGAACTGCAATGTGGAAATACTGTACATTGAGCTAAGAGATTACACGATTTAGTCTTTGTAAGAATCTGTAATATCACTATAATTTGTCTTTAGAACAGCATCGTCTTTTCTCCCCTGTCTTAACACTGGTTGGTCTCCTAGTGAATTCAAAAAGGTAGATCTTCACCTTTATCTAGGCAGCAGAGAAAAAAGTTGATTTAAATACAGGAAAACAGAAAGAAAAAAGGACCTAACATAACCAAACAGTGCAAGTCAAAAGCTTTGCACAAGCTAAGTACATTATGGGCAATACTACAAACAAACCACAAGAGTACAAGAGTTGTACCATGATACATCACAGAAAAGGAATGAGGGACCAGATAGACCTATAGAAAAGCCAGCAAAGGGAGGAAATTGATTTTTAAAAACTCTGATGTATAATAACAAGCCCACAATAGCTGGAATCAGCAAATTGACAGAGGAGCAGCGCAAGTGCTTCATGGTGGCTACTGCAATTCTTTCCCATCCATGGATTAACTTGAAGAAAAAAAAACAAAACAGTTTTCTTAAGTGTTAACTGGGATAGACCGCAGGGCAGCATTTTAACAATTGAAATTCCTCCAAAATTCTATGCTTAAAATTAAAACGCACTGGAAACAAATTGCAAACCCTCTGCAACCATACTCTCAAACCACTCATTTCATTAAGAAAATAAATAAATTGCATATCCATAGTCAGTGACTTATGAATTTGAGATGACACATACACTAACTACAGCTCCAGACGGTCTAAGTGGGTCACACAGTCAAAGCTGTCTCTATCTGAATTCAGGTTGGCCACTTCAGCTCATTTTCAAAATTATTCAGCTCAGAACTCAACATGATGAGATTGATTCCGCTTTCTCCTGAGTTAAGAACAATGATTACATGTGGATTGCACTACTTACATATTGTAGTTGGACAGAACAAAGGGGGTTTGGACATGAGGCTCTGGGGCAACCTCACTGCAGCCTTCCAATACTTGAAGGGAGCATATAAACAGGAGGGGGAACAGCTGTTTATGAGGGTGGATAGCAATAGGACAAGGGGGAATGGTTTTAAAGTGAGACAGGGGAGGTTTAGGTTGGATATTAGGAGGAAGTTTTTCACCCAGAGGGTGGTGAGGCACTGGAACAGGTTGCCCAAGGAGGTTGTGGATGCCCCATCCCTGGAGGCATTCAAGGCCAGGCTGGATGTGGCTCTGGGCAGCCTGGTCTGCTGGTTGGCAACTCTGCCCATAGCAGGGGGTTGGAACTGGATGATCATTGTGGTCCATTCTGTGATTCTATGATTTAATTTCTCCCACTGCCAAAAATAAGTACGGCAAAAACATGCGACCAGACATTTTGTATTGAATAAATAATGTGTTCATCAATTTTCATTTTCTCATGTACATCTTCCATATTTCCATATTTTCCATGTTACAAACACAAATCTTCATTAAACTAAAACTTCATATAGATCAATTTATAGTAAACACTGACCATTTTACAAGTCAAGAAATTACCCTTTCTTTATCTACTGTATTTAGCATCATACGCTTTTACAGTATATATTTTCTTGTATAAACACTTGTTCAATAGGAAAAGCAATGAACAATTAATGCTTGACTATTACTTTGAGTTTCTCCAGTATTCCCTGTCATAATATTTTCAGGCAACTGTATCCTTTACAAGATTGATTTCCCATGGAATTTTCACTATACCTCAGTTTCCAAACAATAAAACCTAACACTTTGTCTCCGACAGATTAGCAATCAAAGTGTAATTTCATGCAGTTTCATTTCGACAGATGAAATAGAGTCATTCCTATCAGAATAAATAATGCAGTGAATTTCTTTGAAGATCACAGAAACGTAGCAATGCACAGCTGGAAGGGAAAGGTGAATAGATGATCTAAGCTAACTGCTGCTTTGAATTAGTAACCTTGCAGACAACACCAAATCCATTTTATCAAAATTTTCAGGAAAACTATTTCATAATCTCCTAAGGAGACAGGCCTACAGTTTATTTCTTAACATAGAAAACCTGCATTCTTCATTTTTCATCAAAATCTCATTTGCTGCAATTAAGTAACATGGCATTTGCCTTGCCCTATAGTGAGAGTGCCACTCTACTTATGACAAGATTTTTCAGATTTTTCCAAGGGCTCTTTTCTCTAAACTCAGCCAAACCAGATCTTCAAAGCCTCCCTCACAAATCACATTTTTTAAGTCTATCATTTTTCTGCAGTTCCCTGGACTCTTCTATTTCTCTGCATTTCCCTTTTATGCCTGCAATCACATCAGCCTCACCACCTGCACACCCTGCAAGGGACCACAGGCAGATATTGCTCCTCATACTAAAAATGTGGTGCTGGTGCCATCCCATCCAGACACACTGCTGCCATTCCTCCACGCCATCACATTTTTTGCTCACATTTAGCTTATCATCCACTCCCATTCTGTTTTCTGCCATACTGCTCTATAGCCAATTGCTGCATTTCTGCACTAGTGACACTGAATCTTAGTGCAGTACTTTACTGCAATCTTAAATTTTGTTGCATTTGGCTCAGACCATCTTCACTGTTTGCCAAGCTCTGCTCCCTAATGTGCAAGTGGAGCTCTCTCAGCTTGGTCATGGCAGGCATCATCTAACCTCAGTCATCTTATCAAAGACACTGAGGAGTATAAAGAGATCTGAAAATACATTAACCCTCTCTGGGAAACCAGAAAAAAAAAATCATATGCTCATTAATGAGTTCGACAGATAGATATCTCTAAGTACTCTACAGCTAACTCATTTCTTAGCAAGTTTGTGGATGCCATTGCTCTTCAAATACAGATCACTATCCTAAAAGGAATTATAAGCCTCTTTCCACCCAGTTCCAATGCCATTTATTTGAAGTAAATATACAAAGTGGAGCTCATGAAGCAGTGCTTTCAGAGAAGGTTAAACTTGGATATAATGTTTACCAGCCTGTACACCATTACCTCATCCACTGCAACGTAATATGAAACAGTCAAAATTATAGCAGAAATCAAAGGCACAAATTCATCTCCTTTTCACTGTTATCCTGTCAGTGTAGAAAATTAAACAATCTTAACTTACTTGTACAATATACGACATGATTAATCTCCCATTGACAGCATGTCCATACACACAACCAGATGGCAGAGGGTTGTTTGTGGTGGCAGGGCAGAACCTGGCAGCCAGGGCCATTACTACACCTACCAGAAGCCAGGGGCCGCTCCCTAGGGACTGGGACAGGCCAGGACATCAGCCCATAGGTGGGCCTGGCTCAGCACAGTGCCAGCAGCTGTGGAAGGGGCTGAAATAAGGTCCTGGGCAATGAGCAGCGTGCAGAGTGAGGGGTGAAAGCCTGCAAACCTGCAGGCTACTGGCATCAGCAACTGAATGCCGAAACTCACTCTCATTTCAAGAATAGCAGCTATAAAGGATGCTGAAGATGGAGACTTATTTGAAAAGTAGGAAAATGTATAAATAAATCATGGTATATTTGTACCCCATTTGACTGGGATCCCACCCATTTTCACCACCTCAAGAAAATTCATTAATATTTCAGCAATATTGTTGTAGTTAGTTCTTTATACGGTTCACTAAGAACTCAGGAACTTTCTATTTGCTAACACTAGTGATTATTTTCATTTCTTACTATTTCAAAATTATCATCCAAATTGCTGTCTCTCTTGTACACGTCTTGATTACCGTTCTGCAATTAGGCTTAATCTTTTTTTTGTAAATAAAATGAAGTCATAATACACTTCAACTTCAGTGAAAGACCACAGCGAGTGGTAAAGGCAGACCCAAATCCGGATTTATGAGAGTTTCAGAACGGGTCCAAAGGAGGACCACTAAGTTGATCAGAAGGCTGGAGCACCTCTCCTATGAAGAAAAGTTGAGGAAACAGGGCCAGAGAGACCTCACTGTGGCCTTGCAGTACTTGAAGCAAGTGTATTAACAGGAGGGGGAATGGCTGTTTATGAGGGTGGATAGCAATAGGACAAGGGGGAATGGTTTTAAAGTGAGACAAGGGAGGTTTAGTTTGGATATTAGGAGGAAGTTTTTCACCCAGAGGGTGGTGAGGCACTGGAACAGGTTGCCCAAGGAGGTTGTGGATGCCCCATCCCTGGAGGCATTCAAGGCCAGGCTGGATGTGGCTCTGGGCAGCCTGGTCTGCTGTTTGGCGACCCTGCCCATAGCAGGGGGTTGGAACTGGATGAGCATTGTGGTCCTTTGTGAACCCAGGCCCTTCTGTGATTCTGTGAACACTCTGAAAAATTCCTACTTTAGAACAAGATGTTTATACTTAATGTTTGCAAAAAAAAGTGTAATTACTCAACACAAGGAGACTGTGTACACACAAATTATAAACTATGACAGTATAGGAGGACAAAATTGAATTATTTTGGCTGAAATGTGCTGCTAGCAGAGGTGGCAAATTTATTTATCCAGCAAACGTAGATATTTCCCTGTCTGCTGTCTATTCAGAAAAATCGAGACAGAGATTTGGATGTATAGTAATAGAGCAGAAATACAGTCTTACCTCCATGTCAGTCCGAGATTTAAACAGCTACATCTTCAGTCTGAGCTTCCCCTATAAAACAGTAATTAAGGCAAAACAAATATTTTAAAACATTTACAGAAGAGCAATAAAGGCTGGAATCAGAGTCTGAGCTTCAGCATGTTCACAAAGTCTACTGGACTGCTGCAGTTGAACCATACATTTTTATTCCACCCATGCTTCTTACTAGAGCTGTCAGATCCTAGTTTTGGTGTATTAAATATAGCATTATGAGAAGGTTTGTGCACTATGCTGTGCTATTTATTTTTCTCTGTGATCCTTTCTTCTCAATTGTGTACTCATCATTGCCATTTAAGATATAATCTAAATTCAGCATGCCTGTAGCATGGAGTATTTGCTTCCCCATATTCAGTTTAGTATTTAGCTCTTAAAGAATTCTACAGCATTATCTCATTTTGAGATATTAGCAGATCCTTCTATCTTATCTACATAGTAAATTTTATTTAGACTTTCTTGCCTTATTCAGAGTTCGAATTTCTGCATCTGTCAGTGAAGCACTAGTTGATGCAACATGAACAGCCAACCTCCATAAAATTGGTTTTGTTTCTACTATGTACATTAAAGGTTTCAAGAGTTGCTGTTTGTCAATTCACAGCCAGTCTCCTAACAGTGCATCTATATCCACTGTATAAAAAAAAAAAAAAAAAAAGCATCTAGACAGTTGATAATTTCTTAAACAGTCATCTTGATATAGAGTTAAGTTTCTTTTTTTTTACTGTAGTAACCAAAGTAAAAGATGTTTTGTGTCTTTCTTTGTCATCACCTACTGACATTTTAGTGCCTTTTCCTGTATCAGAATTTTGGCATCATTCTTAACAACTGGAAAAAGTTTTCTTTGAATAAACTTCTCACCTTGTGCAAAATACTCTTCCACATTGCTGTCTTTAGTTTCAACTCTACCTATTCTATTATTTCTTAATTAGAACACTTACAGAAGCTATTTTTCACATCTGAGTTCCAAAGCACTTCAGAAAAGTGTATTAATAAAAAGATAGTGTAAATGTATTGCAAAGAAAGCACATAAAAATTACCATAAGGCAAGTTTAGCTCTTCTAAGCTCCTAAATACCCAAACAAGTGACTCTATAAATTTAGGTGGAAATAAAAAATCATTTTGAAAATTACTTCCAAGCTTGAAAATCCTAACAATCAAGTTACATTCATGCCAGTCTTCACTTTCCTAGATTAGCGAGTCATAAAAATCATAGAATGGCTTGGGTTGAAAAGAAACACAGTGATCATCTAGTTTCAAACCCCCTGCTATATGCAGGGTCGCCAACCAGCAGACCAGGCTGCCCAGAGCCACATCCAGCCTGGCCTTGAATGCCTCCAGGGATGGGGCATCCACAACCTCCTTGGGCAAAGTCTACTTTGCTTGTTTTCAAACCATTAAAAATCTGCAGCTCCAGAAGCCAGGACAAAAAAAAAAAAAAAAGTGAATAAAAACACAGAAGCTTGACTTAGATCAGATCCATTACCAACAGATAAGGGATCGCTCACTTATGAGAAAACCTCACATCACTTCAAGGGCGACAGGATTTGAAGAATTATGCCTGCTTAATTGCCACAGAAGCTACATCCCAGCTTTCACTTAATCAAATGCCTCCTGAGCAGGGAATGTTAATGTTAGAAACTGAGATAAACTGAAGTTATCAGACTCTGACACTGCCCATCCCCTTGCACCCCTCTCTGCATTTTCATGCACAACCATTGCTCTGCTCCACAGCTAGCACAAGCATTTGTGTAGTTGCTTTGTAAATTCAAAGGTTAGTTTTTGTCTAACCTTTGCATGTGGGTTTTTCTCCGTGGTGTTTTTGTTTGACTTTGCTTGGTTTTGCCATCATCACTTCATTTAAAAACCTCTTGGTAGCATAAACTGAAGCTCAAAAGATATGATCAAACCCTGACTGATTCTGAAGGTTATGAAAGTAATGAGGATGATGAGCAAGATACCAAGATAAAATAATGTGCAAAGGCACCCCTTAATCATTGCTATGCATGAGTTCTATTTGACAGACACTATATACTGTAATGCAGTTACGCTATAAAAAGCTTCTAGCGGGTATGATATCCCAGAGACCACCGTTTCTGAAAGCACAGACTTGTGGATAAGTCAAAAACTAATTAACACTTCCTTGAGGAGTTCAAAGAAATCCTACAAGCAAGACAAGCTCTCTCAGCCCACTGACGGAGCCAAGCAGAACACAACATGGCTTAAGGCAGAAGAAGCTGAAAGAGTAATATATTTTGCCTTATGCAATGCAATGCGTGTTTCCCACCCTAGTTGTAGTTCACTGCCATGAGTGGAAAGTAATCGTGTCACTTCAGTATACAACAGAAGGCAGCAGAAAACTCGATACTTTGCATAGCTAATGGAACAGATTGCTCTAAATCAGAAATGAGTTCTTTGCAATTCATCTGTTAAACTTGTCCCCGAGAAGTATTTTGCTTTTGGAAAACCAAAAACAAAGAAAGCAGAAATTTAACTGCCACAGAACACTTGCTTCTAAAAGTAGCTTCTATTGCTAGATATTTCTGGGCTTCAATAACCAAACCGAAATTTAGTATGAACAAATGGAGAAAGCAAATTCTAATTAGGGAAAAGAATTAAGCTGCTCTTTTGTTTTGCACTATCAGAGTCATTCACCTGGGCAAGGTGAATGGATGCAGAGAAATAATCTCAAGTTCCACCAGGGGAAGTTTAAATTGAACACAGTGAAGAATTTCTTCACGGAGAGGTTGATAAAGCAATGAAACTGGCTGCCCAGGGCAACAGTGGAGCCCTCAACCCTCAGATATTCAAGAGACTTGTGAATGAGGCACTGAAGGACATGGTCCAGTGATGGGACTCAGAAGGTCAAACTGATGGCTGGACTTGATGATTTTGTAGGCCTTTTCCACCTGAGATGATTCTATGATTCTAAGGCCCATACCACACTCATAAATGGGAAAAGGAAGGTCTGTAATATCCAACCTTGGGTATCCTTGGGTACTGCTGGAGGGTAGCACAGTTCAAACAGTGTATACAACAAATTAGTAAGAAAGCAGAAAGAAAAAGAGACAGAGTATTGGTTTGTGATTTAAAAAAAAAACAACAAAAAAAAACAACAACAGCATCAAGACTAGCTAAACAAAAGGGAACAAAACATAGTTTGATTTATTTAACATGCTACAATATCAGCACCACTGTTGTTCAGTAATATCATTATGAAACAGAGATGAAAGATTTCCAAGAAAGAATGAAGTTGAAATACTAAGCTCTGGAATGAATGGACTGACAATGTAGACAGAGTGCACCAGAGACTGTAAAGTCAACACCTTCACTTTTACTCAGCTAAGCACATACACTACATTTACTGTCACATCTTAAGGCATCACCACATCCCCATAAATGCATCAAATGAAGTTATAGTCACTTTAGCTTATCTGTGAACTCTAAACCAAGAACTTGCAAGTGCTTCCCTTGCTGGTTTGGCTCTCACTACCCAGTGAAAACACTGAAGCATGTTACTATCTGGGAATTTGAGTTCATCTGTCTTCCCACCAGCAAGAACCTATTCTAAGAGGTCCTGGCCATGACTCATTTCTCAAGCGTACAAAATGGGCCAGTTTGAGCTAAAAGCTGGTGCATCCTGTTCTTGATTACATAAATAAAGGGGTCAATTTAAGTCCCATTTTTTTTTCTTTCCTTAAAGTGATTGCTGTACTACTGCAAGATGCCAAAATGACAGCCTCATTAGATAAGCTTCACCATTAATCACTGGGTGGAAACACTTGAGCACAAAAGTCAGCAGAGCACATTGCAGGAGCATCCGTAGTGTAGTTCTCTTCTTACTGTTCTGCCAGTGTGTCTGAGCCAGCAGTGATTCCCCAAGCAACCGCCTTCCTTACTTTGTCTTCTTAGCTGATATTCCAAAGCATTTTAGCCAGTTGTTTTGCTTTGTCTCCCCAGAGACCAAAAGCTATTTCTATAATGTAAATATCTGGCACGCAGCCCTAAAATGATAATCCATTTCACATCAGCTCATCAGGTAACAGCCAAATGTAGTCATTTCATTTTCCATTGAAATCTTCATTGCACACCTACTTTCAGCTCTTCGACTGATTTCATGTCAGCTTTTCTAGGGTAGCGTTCCAAATTAGCTTGCAATCAGTAATAAATACATAAACCAAACTTTTAACAATGTTCATGTTATTAAAATGGGCTGGTGATGGGAAGAGAAAATTGTTGATTTATTCAAATTTCATGGATTTCTCCATAACAAATTACCATTGAAATTTCAACTTGCTTTTTAGCATTCCAAATGACAGAAGTTTTAAGAGCTACTGAAGGCTTTCTGAGAGCTCAGAAAGCAGTCTGATAACAGACAGGAGATCTACTACTACTTGGAATGCAAAATAACATTAAACTGCAATCATCCTCTGAAGAAAATATATGAGGCATAATGGTAAATCACAATCCATGACAAATTTGTAACTGATGAGCAGTTCCAGACCAACAGCCTTAAGCTTACAAATTCTTTCTGCTCACAAAATTCAATGAGACAAATAGAAATGGAAAACAACAAAAGCTGCAAACATGAAAAATGGGAACAAACACACAATTGAAGTCATTTGAGTGTTCATGTCTTTTACTGCCTCCTCTGAACAGGCTGCCTGGAAAACTCAAGAGATAACAGTAATGACAAATCAAAGTTGAGAAGCCCAAAAATCAACAGCATTTACCTGGCTGGACCTGATAGTTGCCCTAGAAGAAAAAACTCTGCTTTCCCTCAATAGGGAAATACGTCCCAGTCTTTAGCCAGATAATAGCAAAGACACTAATTTCTTAGAAGACTAATTTCTTAGCAAAGACACTAATTTCTTAGAAGAAAAACTTATGGCAATTAGACATAAGTCATGTCAAAACTCCCATGCCCCACCTCCACATTGCTTCCAGCAAAGCACGCAACAGTGCTGTGCCTGCTTGCTTCTCCCTCTTGCCAAACAATAGCTGTATTTCAATGATGCTTTATAAATATGTTCTTGGACTTTCAGCCCTTCAAATGAAATGCCTTACATATGTGTACAATTTGCCACGAGTATTGTCAAGGAAACGCGAGCTCAAAGTGAAATGCAGCAGTTGCTAAGAAACATTACAGCAGGAAGGAGATGGGGAGGATCAGCAACTTGTTTACTGACAGATATTTATATTTAAGGCATTCATTATTGCTATTTAGGGTATTTTGCATTTCAGACTAACTTATGTGTTCTTAACAACTAATTCTAATTTAATTTTCTTCAGAAAAGAAACGAACTGCATCTTAATGTTGCTGAAACAATTTCTCCAAGCTATAAAACCATAAAAAGAATTTAAACCCTGTACTTGTGTAGAGAAAACAGAATTGATGGGCTTGGACTATTTGGTGTCAGACAGGACTCTGCCATAGCTCATCATGACCCCAAACAGCTGACTGACCTGCAGGAATCTGTTTCCACTCCTCACTGGCTCCAGCAGATACCGTATCAAGCCTTCTGAAACAGAGGGATGTTTTCCAAATAAACAGGTTTTGATTACTTTCAAGAAGGGGAATTATTTGCATAGCTGCTTGAACAAAGCACCTGGAGGAGATTCCTGAAACTTCTGCAAGCAATAAGCAACACAAGAATGAGACAGATGGCATTATGTAAGCTACTCAGGTCAATAAGAGCATGTTCTCAGAGCACAAACGATAATCCTCTGAATGTTTGGCAAAATAGAAAGCATTTCCTCAATGCAACTGAGACAAATGAATAAATGAGACAAGTACAGAATCATAGAATAATCCTTAGGGTTGGAAGGGAGCTTTAATGGCCATCTAGTCCAACTCTCGCCTGCAAGGAACAGGTAACCCTAAAGCTCCATCAGGTTTTTCAGAGCCCTGTCCAGCCTTTCCTTGAGCATCTATCACTGCTTTTCCCTCCCCCCCCCCCCCCCCCCAAGACAGCATTCAGCAGCTTAATACTTTCCATTTCATCACTGATTTCACTTTCTAAGGCAGTAAAATTCCCAGTTTGTACCACATGAAAAATAGGTTTCATAAGATGGCTATCCTCACAAAGGAGACCTATCCTGTACTTAATGAGCCAGAGAATACTTGGAAAAGACTGCAGTAATTAAAGAGTAAATAACACACTTAAAAAAAAAAAAAGCTATAAAAGCTATTCAGCTATAAAAGCAACATCAAAATGGAAGCTCTCAATTTATTAACATTTGACACCGCCTATCTAATAATGTTCAGGTTAAATACAGCCCTCATGCATAGGAACAAATGGAAAAAAAAGGCTGCACTATATTGGCTCTAACAGAAGTCAGCAGCAGAGTTGACCAGAGACTGCTGAAATTTTTGCTAAGTTACTCCTGTCATAAAGCTCCACAGAAACAATTTCAACAACCTTCCGTTCCAACTAGAGGAGAGGGGGACTGAAAAAGAAAATCAACGGGAAGGATTTTGGTAAGATGAAATTTCTTTCTATGGAGTTCATTTTTAGACTGCAATTTGTATCAAAAAAAGCTAACCAAAACTCAACTTAAAACAAGTCTTTTTAATTTAATGAAAAATAGAGTATTTTGGGTACAAAGGCAGCTATAGCTGCTGTCATTCTTTCATGGACTAAAAATACTCTTCGCTGGATTCACGTGCAGCCCCAAATGGGTTGGAATTGCATAAGGAACACTGGATTAGCACATGCACAACAAACATGTTTTTTGCTGCTTTCTCCACTTCTGTCCCTGGCAAAAAAGGGAAGGTTTCATACATCATGCGCATCCCATGGCCCCACTGCAGCCACCGGCTGAGCCACCACACCCCAAAAAACTACTCTGAAGGACACCATGCAGCACCTGCCTAGCAAAATCACCACTCCCTACATTTAACAAACTCATCTTCCACAAGCTGTGAAGCCCTCCATTTATTTCTGTCTGGGAAATCCCTGCAAAATGTGATGCCATCTGTCCTCTTGGTGCCTAATGGAAGTCAGCTACAAAGTACACTAATGTAACCAAGAAATGACCACTGGAATGCTTTGTAGGAGAAGCTCAGCATTTGATTATGAATTTTTTATCATAAATAGCTAAGATAAAAAGAAAGCAATGTACAAAGACTGTAAGACAAATAACACAAACAGGGAAAGAAAAGAACAGTGTAAGAATTTGTACTTGGAGATTGCTTTATATTTTACTAACCAACAGTATTGTTGATCACCTTCCTAGCACAGAAATTGTCCATTAGTAAACATGCAGAGAACCATTGTGAAAAACTCACCTTGTCAAGTTCAGATTTTGATGTCATCATATTGAGAAAATTGTCATGAACCCAATTACCATCGCATTCCATGCCATTTTCAACAGTAAATTAAAAAGTAAAAAAAAAAAATACAGATTTTCAATCATCCACTTTTTATAGGTTTGATGCTTCATCATTTTACTGTGATTGCCTCGGTATAGAAATTTTACAGTGAAAAGGTTGCTTTTGATATTACTGATCATAAGAAAGTGAATATGAATAACAGGTTCCTGAATAGCAAGGGAAGAATTCATTATATCTGTTGGGGACAGATAAGCGTTCATGAACAGATTCCTAAAGTGCAGATGAGTTCCAACAGAATCTGATCTGTCAATCACCCCAGCAGCTTGGGGAGACGAGTCTGCTAAATGGACATGTTATCTTCCAGGTAACCAATTAAAAAACCTAAGTGCTCTTAATCTGACTCCACTAGAGTTCACAGAATTACATCAAGATGACATTTTGAAAGCCCTATGAAAAAAAAATATATATAGTATGATATTACGACACAGAAATTAAAATGCTAATGGTCCTTACTCAAGAAATAAATTGGCATATCATCTAAAAAATATGTTCTGTTTTCAACTAATTGAAGTTTCTACACCAGAGCATAAGACCAACTTGTTTTATCAAATACTTAGACAAGTATGTGCATTCTAGAGTCCTTCCTAAATTAATTGCGCATAATGATTTGCTAATAACAGGAACACTTAAGTACTTTCGTCATCCTTTGCCTTCTTGGGAAACCTATATAAATCTTTGGGATTTCAGAGCCTAAATGTGCTAAGGAGGTCAGAATATTCTAGAGACTGCCATTTTCCACTGCAACATGCCTTAAATAAGCACGATTTGGAAGAGTTCTGAAAGCCTTGATTTTAATAATAAAAAACTGCACTGGGAAACAATGCACACTCACCGTTATCTGAAATCGGAGCACTGAATGTGTTTATAGGCTTATTAGAGACAGAAGACAAGAAATATTTTACATACAGGTATAAAATTAAGTTTAATGTGGAAGTGACTGAAATCATAAGACACACGTTACGGATCTGCTGATGCCCAACAACACACAGACATGAGAGCACATCCCTCCCATGTGGGATTATCTTTGTATCACTTAGCAAAAAGGAATCTATCAAGATAATTGGTACATTAGCTGTTATCTTTCTCAAAACTCTTTCAAAAGTAGGAGCCCTTCAGTATCCAGTTTTATCTTCCAGCAACTTTCCGGTATTGTATTTATTGATAAGAGCTACATGATGCCAATACATTACCACATTGCTCTCCTAGCGATCAACTGTCATTCTCTCATTATCTTTCTCATTAAGTCTCTTCAAGCAAAATTATGTCAGGCTTCTTAAACTTGTGTAGGCCAGGATGATCATAATGTCTGTCACTGATCTTGTCTTTCAGGCTTTATTAGTCAGACATTTCATCTGTTGTCCAAGGCTTTGGCTAGTCACTATTCTTTCATTATGTGTTGGCTATGATGTGTAGCTATGGAGAATGATTAATGTGGCTATTTTTCAAGAGGGTCTTTAGATAATACACATGTAAATTCTTAGTTCAGTAGTACATGATGCGTATATCTGCAGGATAAACTAGCAGCTCAGAAGGATGGATTGCTACATAAAGCAATATGCTTTTTTTGGACACCTGTTTAGCGATTCCAATTATTGCTGCACGCTGTGTAAATACACTGTTACCAAAACCATAACATAATTGGAGAAGATATACAGGTACCCTTCTCAGAAAAATAAGCAACTCCTTAGCAAGATCTGAACAAACACGAAACATAAAGTCTTCTTTAAACAGACTAGGCTGAAGTCCTAAAGCACTCACATACATACATAAAATTGTTTTTATTCAAGGAGCAATCCCTTGCATGTTTGGTTCCTTAAACCACATTTCAGGGGCAGCAAGGGAAGGAAACATTCACAGAGCAGCTGCAGGGGAACAATCAGCGGAAGCAGCCGTGGGTGTCAGCCCCATGGGATGCCCCCTTTGTTGTCACATCTGCTGAGGGGTTGAGGGATGTAAGGAACAGAGTCTCTGAAAGCAAAGGCAAGCCACGTGTTCCTCACACATCACTTGTTTCTTACAGATGTAGGAGCACAGTAGCCCAGCCCAGCCATTGCCTAAGCAATGTCATTCTAAGCCCCTACCAGGTCAAGGACATGTTTTCCCCTGAACCATTTACTGATGTTGCCTCTGTGTGCAGCTAAACACACACTTAAACAATCTCCAAGAAGTTATTCTGCATTTTGCAGACTGTTGCCATGGCTATTCATCACTGCTTTCGTACACATTTTTGTGATATCCTTTGAGCAAACCCTGGGGCTGAGCTGAAGCTAGGTAAGGCAGATAGCTGCTTGATGATGCTTTCACAGAGTTCACTTCACAGTACCAACATTCAAGCAAAAAAAGCAACTCTCCACATATTTCAGCAGCTGATGGTTTCTCAAACCCTAACTTTATTCTTGATGGAAGCACAAATTATAGTGCAAAAGCAAAACATTTTCAATGTAAGAGCAAGCAAAGCCACAGAAATCACTGAAGAGTAAAAATGGATTCCTTTTGCAAAGGAAAGGCAAACACTTAGAATCCATCAGATTGTCTTGTGTTATTCCATTAGAAAGCTGATGAAGTTTGAAGCTGTGCGGAGGCAGAGCTAGTTCTGACAGAAACATGCTGACTAAGAAAAATCTCCTTCTATATTTAAAAATTGCAGCAGATGGTGCTAGCAGTAGGATGCTGTGCTGAGTTGTTATGACTGCGAGCACTCCATCTATCACTGAAAGTCTCAAAAAAGCCTCACCCTAAATGCAGGTCTCAGCCCAAACTCTGCAAAATGCTCCAAGTTCAAGTGTGGTTTCTTGGGTATCGAGTACCTCTGGGTCACCCTTCTTTAGAAAAGCTTAAAAATTACATTCTTACGGCACACAAAAACTTAAAATGACTTCAAAATAGCCAGGACCCAGTATTCACTGAGCAAAAATGTCCCACTCATAGCACAAAGCCCATTGCTTTCAGAGATCAAAGGTATTTCTGCACGGCATGACAGTGCTACTCAAAGCTGTAAGCATGCCCGAATGAGCACAGGGGTGTGAGACAGAGCCCAGCATCCAGGGGAGGCTGTTGAAGGAGCCAATGGACATGTGAGAGCTGCATCTTCAGTCTCATACAGAGCCACGAGGCTCAGAGGTTTGGGGCCTTAACCCAGCATGGGAGTGCATGAGCACAAGTGTGCAGCCACACCAGCAAGCAGAATAACACTTGAGTAGGCTCTGCGACCCAGCCTCCCCCCCGGTGAAGCATAGGGCAGCTCACAGCCTCTGTGCCCACACCACAGACAACAGCACAGCTCTGTCCCACCTCACAGCCCTCCCACACACCCCAAGGATCCAGGCTCTCCATGCTTGAAGGTGAGAGCTTGTTCACACCCACGTCAAAGCCATAAACCCCCATCACGTAGTTACCCCTCCTGGTCACCTCTGCTCCGTAGCAGCATGAACAATCATCTGAACAGAATGAGCCAAAGCAGTGGAGAACTCCCCTCCCTGCATTCTGCAAAACCCACGGTGTTTTTATGAGTTATTAAGCACACAGCCCTGCTGAGTGATGATTTTGGAGCTACAAAGGTATTCACTGCAGGAATTTTTTATTCTTCCTCATGCTTGCCATGGCAACCGGGATTTTGAAGTAGTTCAGAGCAAGACAGCGCCACACAGTATCTAAAATAACATTCATAGTACATCTGACTTGTTTCTTTTTCCTATAATGAGTTCAGTATTTGAGCTTTTTTAGAAAAACTGTCCCAAAAATCCCCAACCTCTAAAGCAATATTCTCTTCTGTCTGCTCCAACAAAAGGATGTGGTTATAATCTACGTTGACGGAATTGGAGGTCCAGAATTCTCATAAATGCAAAGGCTGCAGAACAGGACTCAGCTTTTCTCCTTAAAGTTACAAGGCACCTGAGAGAACTGGCAAAAATACCAGAAAAAAAGAATCTGTCATTTAGAGGCAAATCTACTGGGGATCCTTAACAGTGTGTTCATTTAGGGATTTTTTTCTTTCTTTCTTTGGTTGGTGGTTTTTTTGTTTGTTGGTTGGTAGGTTTTTTTTGTTTTAGCAGCTGATTTCTCTCCTCAGTTGTTTGAGAGCAGAGATCTACTGGGGAAAGATGACACACCACAATACTCTGTGGAGGGAGGGAACTGACAGCTGGAGGACTCTTTAACAAAAGTAGGGATGAAGTCTGTAGCATTTACCTCGTACCAATCACAACAAACCAGAAGTTCCCTCATTCTTAATGTAACTGATATTATGACTGTTGCATTAAGAATTTAGTATACCTGTTGGGATTAGACCAAAAAAAAAATAAATATCAGTAGACATGCAGTGCTAATGATGAACACATCCACTTAGAAACTATTCTGAAAAAAAGTGTTGTCCAAATCACAACTGATCTCTATGTTAAGAGGCTCCTCCTTCAGCAGGCACTTCTGTTGGCATCCCAGTTGAGAAAACAAATCTGTATCTGTAATTCTTATTTGAACCAAATTTGCTTGCCTTACAGATAAAGCGTTTGGGCAGTGCTTTCAATACTTAGCTATATTAACCCTTCTCTCCATTGCTACTGTATGCTTCCCTTCATCTCCTTTCATTCCCATAATACAGACCACAGAGAAAGGAAGACTGAAATTTTTTTCCCCATTTCAGAAAGTGCGAACCACCAATAGACTCTTAGTGATCAGAAGACTAAAGAACAAGATAGGGCCTATTTCCACTCCCAAAGTTATTCCAGTATTTTAAGATGAATAATAGCAGTGCAACGGAAATAAAACTCTCAAAAACTGCCTGCAAATAAGCTTCCTGAGCAGGACAGCAGAAAATTAGGGAAAGGATACTTGTCTCAGTTATTAATAAATGTAATTTCCAAGAGTGAAAAATAATGAATACTTCCACTAATGAGCACTTCCCAAACACTTTAACACTAGCATTGATTCTATTATTCATTTCCTGTAAAGCTGCAGTTATCAAGTCTCATACAAATTAAAACTAGAGTGAAGAACAAATAGGCCACTTCTATACCAATCATGAACAGATTTGTTAGCTACCAACAGTTAGTATATTATCTTACACACAGAAGTGAAATGGGTGGGGAGTAGCAGATGAAAAACACCACACCACACACACACAAAAAACAACAAAACCATCAGACAGTATTGAAAACAAATTTTTTTGCACATTGATCTTATGAGACAAAACACTATGTGCCAAAACCAAAACTGAATGTTATCCTACTGGACCAAATTTTGGAAAAGAGTCAAAACCAAATCATCTGATAATTGTGTTACTGCCCACTGTATAACAAAAGCAGTTTTGCCATCCAGTATCTTCTTTCATTATTCTAATGAACATTAATTATTGTCTGTTACTGCAGTAAGTTCATTTACTTCCCCAATGTGCTTTTTTCTTTTCTTTTTTTTTTTCCCTTAACATGCTGTATTAGTAATCCATAACGCAAAATAAGAAAGAACAGTATTTCCATGGCAATACAAATCATCTATAGCAACTATCTCCTATAATCTTTCCCCAACACCTACAATCGATGGAGCTGTGCTGAAAATAATTTATTATACTACAGTACAATGAGCACAACCACAATAGAGACTTCAGTACTTCTCTTATTGATGTAGAGATGCTTGGTTTTATAAGAGCATTTAGGTCATAACATGTCTAAAGCAATCAGAAGCTCTTTAATTAAAAGCAGTTCCAAACAACACTGGCACAATTTTCCTGGGACAAACTCAACAATGGACTCTTAATGAAGTCACAAGGAGCAAAGGACTGCATCTTGACAGATACTTGCTCTCAAGTCTTACGCTCGTATGATAATGCAAAAATGATCATGTTGTAAAGTCAGTTAAATTGCTGTTTGTTTGTTTTGAAATCACAGTAGGTGTGAAACACAGGCATATGGTAGGACACGCACTACAACTTCAAACTTTTCAGCCTTAACGCCAAAATATCAGCTGCAGTTAGAAACACACACCCTGCCCCCTGTCTCCAAGGCAAAATCCACAAGCATCTTCCACAACCAAAGTGCAAACAAAGAGTTTAAGTTCAATTATGAAGCTGTTGCTCTTGAACCGACAGTTGATCTTCACTGTACAAGAAAGACAGGATGATTGACATAAACCTGAAGATATTTTGACACAGCAAACTGATTCTTTTATTTCTACTCCTCACTGATAATTACCCCACTCTCAATTTGATCCAGCTAAGAAGGAACACAAAAGCCCTTTATAAACTTGAGCATGCAGCACCGATCAAAGGAATTCAACTTTCTTTTCCAGGCTAAAATTATTTTCTTTGCTTAGAAAGGAAAGCAGCATTGATCTGCTACTTTCCTTCTCTACATGATAACAGCAACTCAGCTTCCTTGTCAGCAATGGACATGATTGATTTCAAGCCTGGTACTCATTTAATGACAACACTGTTGGCCTAATAGAGAGAAGGCTGGATGATCGCTTATGTGCAAGCAACAGTTAAACCTAAGGAAATAAATGATTTTGTCATCTCAACCTGGAACAGCATTGTATCCTCCTTGAAAAATGAGCAGTTAATGGACAGAGTGCCTCAAGAAAGGGTTGTTACTGCTCTGGTGTTAACCAGAGCAGAATCTAAATTGCACAGACTGAAATTAAAATTCTGCCCCACTCTAAATAACAGCTTCTAAAAAAGAAAAGTCTGATCCAAAAGCAAACTTGAGTGATTTGTCACTGAAGTGCTGCATTAAATATTGACATTGCTGCTGAAGTGACCTGCTGCCTAATGGATACTCCAGGAATGCCAACACATTGAAAACTGGCTCAGTCCTGCTGCTAATTATTATTTCCAGCTCCACAGCATCATTCAGGAGCAGTCACAGCTCTAAATGAATCTCAGAGGATTTTTAAGGGAAATAATGCATTACTGCTTTCTTCTCCTTCCTTTAAGTGAACTTCTTTCCAATGGCAGCCCTCAACAGACTGCCAGCAGCTGCCGGAAAAGAAAGTTTCCAACTCCTTTTGCATTCATGTGCTCTCACACCCATGTTTGCTGAGGCACAGAGATGTAGAGCAGTAATATAATTTCAGCTCATTTTTACATGACAGTAAAGTAATCTTGGAGTACAGCGGGTAATTTTTTCAGGGTCTTAATTGAGAGCTTCTTCCAAAAGTCTCTGGAAGTAAAAGAGTAGAAAGGAGGAACTCATGGCAGAGGAAGGAAGTTCCATGTGGCAGAAGCAGGAACATATTTGGAGATTTGAAGATGACCCCAACTTTCCTCCCTCAAAGCAGAGTTTAAGGCTCTCAAACCCCCAAGAATCCTAATGGTTCTTTTCCACACAAGACACCTTTTATACCATTAACACTCTCTCTTCCCCTACAGTAACATCCAGGCCTAACTATAAATACTGGAGTTCAGCAAGAAACAAATCCTCAGCAGATAAATCAGATGACTCTGTAGCACATAACAGCCCAAAGCAAGAACCTCTCAAAGAATGGCTCAAGGGTCATCAAGTTCCAACCGCCCTGCCTCAGGCAGGGTTGTCAACCACTAGATCAAGACCTAGATCAGGGTGTTCAGAGTCCCATCCAACCAGACCTTGAACACCTCCAGGGATGGGGCATCTGGAAAAACTGGACAACCTGTTCCAACACCTCACTGCTCAATCAGTGATAAGCTTCCCCTTGACATCTAAATCTTCACTCCTTTAGTTTCAAGTCATTCACCCTAGTCCTGTCACTATCTAACCATGTAAAAAGTTGACTTCCCTTCTGTTTATGAACTCCCTTTAAATATTAGAAGGCTGCAATAAGATTTCCCCACATCCTTCTCTTCTCCAGACTCAACAAGCCCAGCTTCTTCATCCTGTCTTCACAGGAGAGGTGCTCCAGCCCTCCTTTCATTTTTGTGGGCCCTCTCTGGACCCTCTCCAAAACCTTGACTCTTTTTCTGCCATGCATGCCCCAAACCTAGATGCAGTACTGCAGATAGGGCCTCACGAGGGCAGAGTAGAAAGGGACAATCACCTCTCCCTGCTGGCCACTCCTCTTCTGATGTATAGCCCAGGAGACCATTGGCATTCTGGGCTGCAAGCACGCACTGCTGGCCCATGTAAAGCTTTTAATCTGCCAGGACCTGTAAGTCTTTCTCAGCAGACTACTCTCAAGGAGTTCTTCTCCCAGACCGTATACATATCTGGGATTACCCTGATCCAAGTGCAAAGCCTTGTACTTTGCTTTGTTGTGCCTCATTAGGTTCATGTGGGCACACATTTTGAGTCGCTCAAGGTCCCTTTGGATGGCATCCCTTCCTTCTGCTACATCAACCGCAACACTCAGCTAGGTGTCATTAGCAAATTTGCTGAGGGTGCACACAATCCCACCATCTATGTCATAGATAAAGATGTTAAAGACTACTGGTCCCGAGACAGAGCCCTGGGGGACACCACTCATCACCTGAAATCAGAGTTTTGATTCACAAATTGATCACAACCCTCTGGCTCTGACCTTCCAACCAATTCCTTATCCACCTACTAGTCTACCCTTCAAATCCATCACTCTATGTCAGAGATAAAGATGTGGTCCGGGACCATGACAAAGGCCTTGTACAAGTCCAGGATGAGGACTTCTCTCAGTTGCCTTCCCTTTGGCCAGCAATGCTGTTACTCCAAAATAAATTGCTTCTCCAGAACATCACAGAGACAAATGAGAGTCACCTTCCTCCTACCTACAAGCAACTATTTGTGGAAACTCCTTCCCGTTACCAGCCATTGCAGAAATTCCAGTATGTTAACATACCTCACTAAAGAAATTTAAGGAAATAAGCTCATAATATGACATAGAATTTATAGCACTTTAGCCTGACAATTAAGGAAACCAAGACTGTTAAAGAAGCTCTTTCTATAGGAGTTTTTGTAACATCTTGATATTGGAAGTCTCTATGTTTAATTGCTGGGAAAAAAATGCTGCAACAGTGAGGACACTTATTGTGCATTTATTTTTCAGCACACAATCCCAAACAATAAAAACATTAAACAAACTGCAACATTTTCAAAGATAAAGATGCAACCAAAAAAATCTCCTCCCCTGAAAAATGTGAGGAATTTGCATTGAAGTCTCCCCACATTACATGTGCTTCAGTGACATCTCTCATTCCAAAGCAATCTAAAGTTGTTGGGGGAGGGGGAAGAAGAGAGGAGGGAGAAGATGGATGACTAATTATAGTGACTGAAATAATATACAGTAACAAGGATCTACTTTCTTGATCACTTATACATGCAAACATACCTGAATCAAAGATACATGCACATATTTCAGGATCTTACACAGTAATTTTTCTGCAGCATAGGTCACAGTTCCCTGACTTCTTATTCTTTGCCATTCAATTTAACTGGGAAATCTGGAAGAAATTACTACTGAGCAAAAATGGAACATCTATTTTGCATGTTACAAAGAAAGAAAAGAAGGCATGTAAGATTTCAGTCAAAAGACTGTGTTAGGGAAAAAGTTAAGGCTGTCGAATGATTTTAATAATCATTGCACACAGAAGTACTCCGAAGTTAGGGAAAGCTGTGATTAAAGAGGTCTATATAATTCTGACTTCACCCTCTGGAGTGTTGTGATCCAACCTTCCTACCCTATAACTGCCTGCTGGTCCCTGCATGCACAGCTGGCAGCACTGGGCAAACCAGTCATCAGTTCACTGTTTGGTTCAGTCCCTGTTCTACGGACTCTTTTAAATGCCTCCTGTCTCAGTCGGTGGCTTCAAAGCCCCCCCCCCCCCACCCAAAAAACACTGTTTGGCTTCAAAAAGCAAATGCTTGAGAAACCGATAGAGATGCAGCAGCTAACTTAGAAGCATGCAGGGGTTCTACTCGGCACATTTTCCTGTTCAGTGTTTTATTACAAAAACTGTTGAGTGACTCTGTGAAAAAGCTTAAAGATATGTAAAAGCTTTCTAAATGAAGGTAAAAATCTCTTTGAAAAACACTGAACTGCCTTCTGACATCTTCCCGTGCTTTTCTCTAAGCAGAAATGTGCAATGTACTTCAGATTTCCTAACACCTCAGAACAGCTACAAAAATAGCTTCTTCATGCATTCATTAACTGCTGACAGAAGGAAAGCTCAATTGTTCAAGTGAATAATATTGGGGGGAAAAAAAAAAGAGTGAAATGATTCTTACCCGATTCTGAATTTCTTGTTGAGAAAACGTTTGGGCAGGACACGCTTACAAACTCAGACTGTTGCTATTAATTCATTTTAAACAAGGAAGGGACTCAACCTTTATAGCCCAGAGACTACTTCGGCCAGGCCATTCAGCTGCTCTGGCTACTTGAAATCAGTGAGCTTCTCCTTGCTTAGTAGACATCAAAATACTTGAACTTCCACATTCATTTCTTACTGTTTTTGAACCCTGGGAAAGCAGACTGCTTTTGTCCTCACCAGGGTTTCTCTCATCTTGGACAATTCCTCCACAAATGCCACCTTTGCTCCTATGGCTGACTTGACACACAGCCTAATGCATTTCTCCAGCATGCACTGGCTACTGAAAATAAAACGCAGACAAGCCAAGACAGCAAAGATAGCTGTAATTAGCCACAAAAGAATTTAAAATAAATAGTCTGGAGAGAAATCTAGTCCCTCAGGTTAGAACAGTTCTTTGGAGACCTCAGGCTGATCCTAGAATTATCCTGAAGTCAGCACAATTTACATGTTTCTTTTCTTTGTTTATTGTAATCACTGAATTGCTTTAAAAATATTTAGATTCCGGGAGCTCCGAGGAAATATGTTTACATAGCTGAAATTGTGAAAGGATAGGGAGTTTGCTGGTGTACAGTGATCCAAGAGGTTTTATCCCTTGAGCAGGAAATACTAGAATCCTAATCAAGACAAATTATGTTACTGTCTGTCTACATGAGTAAAACAGGATATTTCCCAAACAAACAGCATAACACCAAGTCACTTGCTGATACACAGGGCCATATAACACTTGGATAAGTGGGTATTTCAAGAGAAAGGAATCAACGAAACTAAAAAAATTAAGACCAATTTTCACCATGAGTGAAGCAGCAAAATCAGTCAAATGGTTTCTAATGGAATACACTCATGTTAGCAATAGCTAATAAACCTCCAAGCAAGATTTTTAAAACCTATTAGCCCCTTTTCTGTAATTCCAGCAACACAGGAATTGTGTACATTGGAAAACAGGAAGGAGAACAGGGAAAAAAAGATACCTGCTTGACACTCTTGCTATTAAGAACATGTTTCAATAAGGACAGCACTAGGCCAGACATGCTTGGACAGAAACTGAGATAAAGGAGTTATGTTGTTAAACAAATATGAAGTAGCTTAAATGGATCATCTCTTTAAGTGATAACAGATAGTTGCTTCTAGATCTCTATAAACTTTGCCATACCTGCCTAATTTTCTAACATAGGAACCAGGTTTGGTCACCTATGGAACAAACTCGTAACCTTTCAAATTGTGTTGAGGCAACTAGCAATGTATCTTACAGCACAAAGGCTTAGTTTCACCTATGGTGGAATGAGTTCCTTGCACACACAGCATCTTAACCCACACTAAGCTCTAAGCAACTCCACTGATGTCACATTCATGAGCACTTTTGACAAGAAAAGCAACAGTAAGACAGATTTATTAGCTTAAAACGAACTGCATCACTGTTATTTGAAAGTAGCTCCCCTTGGTAGACTGGCATGTACAACTATTCCATCTTTAATGCTCAAATTTTCCTAGGGAAAGGAAAAGCTCGAGAGTATAAGGCTTCAAAAATTCTGGAAAAAACTCTGATAACTCCACACAGATATCAGGACGTGCACACTTCAAAGATATCCAAAGAGGAAAATATTTTCTGCGGTCTGACACATTTTTGTGAAAGCCACGTTTTTTAAAAGTCTCCAAATGTTTCTGTTGCAAACCAGAAGTTGCTTAACCAATCATTAGGACTAAAGACTCACAGGGCAATTCAATTTTATATATATATATATTTTTTTTTTAAACTTGCCCCCAACCCTGAAGTTAAAAACAATGAATGAATATAACCATTGCTCCAGAAACAAGCAAACCGTCTGTATAAACAACAGAGCACTTGAAAAGCTCTGACCACAAATTACTTTGTAGAACACAGGGAAACCTAGGGTATCTGTGCCCCATGGGCTGTCTTAACAGTCTTGGTTGCTGTTTGGGGGATGGTTATTGCCATGGAGTCATAAAGCTGATGGCTTCCATAGAAAAAAATGAAACAGTCACTACACAAACGCTACGAAAATGTTGACGGTGGTCAAAAGAAAAACTAACATAGAAGCAATGTGATTCAGAATCTGCTCAGAAGACTTGGAGAAGTTAGAAAGACCTGAAGATGTTATAGATATTATAATTCTTAAAGGATTGGCTGAAGTGGTTACTGAGATAAGTGCATTTGGGATGCAAGGAGTGCAAAGTGAATCCACTGGATTAAAGAGAATGTAGCATTCATTTTTAAAATGTGGAGGACAAGCACATTGTGCAGATTTGGCAGCCTACACAGCAACACTTGTGAAAAAATATCATGGTTGAGTCCATTATGTAATACTGCACAGAAACGAAAAGCTGTTCTGATAGAAAATGAAAGGAATATCTTATGCTGCATGAAAGACAGGAGAGGCAATGATGCCTTTCTTTTTGATATGTTCAAATCAAGAGGGATTCTGGGCTCAAGCTAGACTTTGGAAAGTAAAGAGACAACTTGCAGCACCCAGAACACAGAAGCAGAAGTGAAAAAAGTGTTTTGGGAAATACAACTGGATTGTGTAAAAAGCACCAAACCTCCTCTTCCAATGAGTAAAATACTTCCATGAAGCCAACAGCATTAATTGTTCTCAATGACCCTGTAACATTAGGGGTTTGTAAGGGCAGGAAAATGGAAGCTATAAAGGAAGAATCACTATATTTGCAGCACAGAATATCAATATCAAATATATGAAGCTATTGACTTGTTCCTACCAACTCATTTGCTCAGAGCATGCATTCACATGGAATCATAGAATTGCTCAGGTTGGAAAAAAACTTAAACATCACCAAGTCCAACTGCAATACACTGCCCTAATTCTAACAGCCCTCTGCTAAACCATGTCCCTGAGCACCACAAAATCTTGATCAGAGTGCAAACTTTGAAGAATGCAGGACTGAACTCACCACTGGGCATCAGAAAAGGAAAAGAGGCGTGAGGAATAGGCAGAGGCTCCTTGCAGCAGGAGCCCCTAGTAACATGAGAACGTTCAGCAATCTTCCTCGGGACAGCATTATTTTCATATTTGAAAATGGTTCCAAATAATGTCCACCAAAAAACACAGAGACAAATCTGTTTTCTTCCCAAATCTGATCTGGTGCTGCAGTAAGTAATCCCTTGGGATTAAGGAAGTCCTCCTTTCATTTAATCTATTTCTAGATGCAGGAGAGAAATGACTTACAAGAATACATTATAGTATTTAAGGCGCAGCGTTAGCTGAGGTTGTTTGGGAGAGAGTAATGAGACTTAAGTCCTAACAAGACTTGGGTGTAACATGGAGGCCTACAAGTGATTTTCAGTTGGTTTCTTTTCTTCTGACAACTAATTAACCCACATAATGGAAATTACATCTGAAATAAGACGATCAGTCAGCAACTACGGTTAGCAGTAGTTCCCTCTCTGTATGTTTTCAATTTCACTCCTCACCTTGAACAGAAACCAATTCAGCTTAAGATTTTAAACCAAAGAAGAGCTAGTTTATTAGCTTAATCCAGCTCAGAGAAAAAATTAGCTTTCTTCCAAATTCCCAATTATCTGCAAGTACAGAAATATCAGCAGATGCCAAATGGGCTGCATTTAAGTTGCTGGTTTCCCAGCAGGCACGTTTCCTAAGGACTGACTCATGCTATGCAGCATTTCAGAGCCATAACAATCAAATCCCATTATAATTAATACACTGCCAGGATTTCTTTGTGCCATTAGCTAGCCATTTCATCCAAAGCACTGCCTGGATTTCCACAGACCTCAGTGTCTTCCTAACTTCTTTAAAGATTTGGGCAATTGGAGAAGCAGAGCACTTGCTCCTGGCTCCACACCCTGCACACAAGTTTTACCTGCACACATTGCAGGCAGCTCTCCCATCTGTGCCTGGTATCAAATATGAAGTATCAAATACTGTGTTTATTTGTACTTATTGCACTGTGAAAGCAGCTATTTTTAATCAGGTCAATGCAAACAAAGTTCCTGTGAGCACCTGTTTACGTTCAGCTTTACTTGCACAAACAGTATGAGATACAATGCTTATTTCAAACCTTTCCATCTTTCATTTCTTTCCAAAAGAACAAGCTATATGACAGAAAACAAGAGAACCCTGCCACACAGTCAGTAATTTCATGTAGATGTTCAGCTGACAGTTATGCTTTTGAGATTTATTCATTCCCCATTATTTCTCATGTCCAGTTACTGCTTTGTGTGCAAACTGTAGGGTATGCTCTCTGCTTCATCACTGCCAGGTGGTTCTGGAGTTCAATGAATGAACCCATGAGGTTTCCAGACAAAGCACTGGTGTGGAGAATAACAGGGAAGACTCTGTTCTATACCTTTTATTTACTGTGGAGGGCCCTTCACACAGAAGTGAAATGTTTGGTGGAGATAAAGTATTTACTAGTCTATAGCTAAATACGTGTGATTAGAAAATGCATTTATAAAGGAATTAGACAAAAGATGTGGAGGTACAAACACTGTTAATGCTTTACAGCAGCAAGGTTGTAGCAAGCTACATAAGGTAATGACTTACCAGGCTAAAACTATATACGGAACAGCACTTGGTTGGACCAGCACTTTGTGTTTTCAGTATGTACTCACACAACTTGGCAAAACACGACTACTTCAAGTTGTAAACCTACTTAAAACAATTGGCAGGATCATCCCAGTGTGCTGGCTCTAGAAGTCCGGACAAAAGGGGGTTAAACTACCACACCATCATTGTGCAGCACGTTTTACGGCTCCCTTCACAGGGCTTAATATTAAAACCACATATTTTTGTTTATGGGAAATTCATAATTAATAAAACCCAAGCATGTTGTTTTCAGTCATGGACCATTTACAGACTACATTTCATCAGCTCTGTAAAAAATCCTTTTAAATGCGCTTGTGGAATGCCTTTGTGAAGCATCAAACACCAAAAATGGCTGTGACGTTTCTCATCAGAGTTTACTTCACATCAACTACAAATTGTCATTCAAGCCAGCACATAAAATGATCCTAAGTGGTTGTTATCTCTCTCAATAGAAGCAGAATATAACAAATATTCTTGCACTTTCCTCTCTTTTGCACCTGTGGCCTTCCCAAAGCTGATAAGAATAATTTTCTGTTGTATTTCAAAGTAAATTATAACCCATATGGGAAGGGACCAGCTGATGGCTCTAGTGAGTAAAGTAGCCCATTTAGCCAACAGACAGACAAGGCACAGACATCCCAAGACCACTTTGCCCTTACACACCCTGCCCTCCTGCTGGGTATCACCTCTAAGCTGGCAAGGGCTGTCCTGCTCAGTTACTCCTTGGCCTCTATGCCAAGGCTGGGAACAAAGCTCTTCTCCTGGGTGCTATGACAGGGACACCTTCCTACAATCATCCGACCAGACCCATTATCCTTCAACTCAGACTGCCCAGGTAGAACAAACTCATAGAAGTGTAAGCTGGATAACAAACAGGCTTTTCAACCCAGAGAGTAAAACCACCTCACTACTCAACATCTACTTTTGGGCAAAAAGGCAGCCAGACAGTCTTGGTTTTTGAAAACAGTTGTATGAATTTGAATCAATCTACTTCTCTTTGCTTCTATTAATTTGCTGAGTTATAATGTCTAATTTATCAGTCTGAGTTGCAGGAAAAACGTGCTTCATGCTACAGCCAACTCTGCTAGGCAGCCAAAAAAATTCAACTTCAGTTAACAGCAAAGTCAGATATTTCACTTTCATAAGTGTCCAAGTAAAATATCTTTGCAGTGACAGTTAGCAAGTGAGAAATGGAGCTATAAAAGCAAATCAGTAATGCACCAGGATTATTACACATATCTATGAAATGCACTGGTGTAACTAGGAACAGCTGGACAAAAATATTGAGGATAAATAACTGAATGGAACATAAATAAAGAACAGGGATTATCAATATTCATTACCTATGTTTTCATACTGCAGTCTTACTGCACCAGAAGTCACATCAAGATTTATGTGTATAGAGACTGTATCAAATGCCTGGGAAAGTTAGGGACCTGGAATCCATCACTAAATCCTTTTTCTAATTTTTTTTAATTTTTACTCTTCCAACCATTAGCAAAACAGCTGAACTCAAGTGACAAGGAGTAAAGGAGTTGTTTCACGCTGGAAACCATAGTTCACAGGAGGTGAATACATGCAGCAACCCCAAGAAAAGCAACTCTCCCAAGCCCCTCCAGAGCCTCCATTCCCCATTCTCCTAGCCTTGTGTTTTGGCACTTCCTATCGATTCCCAGCACTGAGCACATTTTTCAGCCAACCATTTCAGTACAGTGTCAGTAGGAAGCTAACCAAACAATCCAAAAGCAAACAGCTTTCTCACAGCATTTTGTAACAACAGAAGGTCTCAAATGTTGTGCAGAAGTCCCAAATCAGACATCTCAGTCTGCAACCACCACAGGCTATATGCTCTGTGGTTCACCCATTCCCTGAAGGGCTGGTGGGCAGCAAGCAGGGCCAGAGCCACAGCCTTGTAAACACTTTTCGGAAAGGCAACAAGGATGGAACGGTTGGCCATGTGGGATCAACCCCTGCTGCCCACCCACACAACATACGCCCAAAGAGAGGTGGAAAAAACATGCACTTACTTTCCCAAATAGCAGTAACCCAGGGCTGGTCAGATGTAAAGGCTTTCCTTCATTACCCAGAATAGAAACTGTATTTTAAAAAAAAAAAAGGCAGATTTCACCAATTTAATTCCCCGAGACAGCTATCAAGAGCAACTTAAAGCATCTTCAGCAAGGTTTACCATTCATTATTCATTACAAGATATCAAAATATGCATGGTAGCAACACCTTCTAAAGAAAAAAAATACACTGTCAGAACAAAGTGAGCACTTTTCCTTGACACATTGCAAGCCAAAAGAATGTGTTGATTTTGTTGGCTTATTTCCTACTTGTTTTGTGTTTTTAAGATATCCTAACATAACACACAGAAGAGCAAAACAAGGTGATCAAGTTAGTATTCTATATGCCAAATGCACAAAGAATCTATTTTGGGTTGGAAGACAAGGGACAACGAGCAATAGCCATTCAGCTAACATCTACCATTCTGGATGATCAGTTACAAGATGTAATTCTACAACATGGTGGAAAATGCAATGATAAAAGCAGGGAGGCAAAGCCTTTGGCTGCAGAAAATGAGGACAAACCCAAATACAGTACTGTGCATATAGGGGGGAAAAAAAAAAAAAAAAAAGGAAAGGAAAAAAAAGCTACTTACTTTTGGAAACCCTCAGGTAGGAAGAGATCTCCAGCAAAACACCCTCACCTCCACTGCCACTTAAATGAGGTCTGGGAAGGGGTGTATTCTGGCCCCAGACCTTCTGGTGACTCAGATACATTGTATGCACCTGAGCTCCCCTGGGTTGGCCCTGCCCTCCCACCAGATGCTCCATCAATGTTTCAAGCAGTGACAGCATTCCCACTACCCAAGGGCAGACAGGAATAATAAAGGCATAAGCATTTCTTTAATTCAAACATGTTAAGAGACATCTCAAACTCTGGATGCAGAATTTTTTTCTCCCTATCATTTCTTTATCCTCTGCATTGCCACACGTGGTGGAGTAGAAGATTTCATGTATTTGACATCATACTTCCAAGATAGAAATCTTACAGAGACCACTCCAGCACCGCATTGTGATGCTCCTCAAAAGGCAGCAATATTAGCTTCAAACACTCTGCTAATCTTTCCACTCTCCCCAGCCTGTGCTGCTGCCATGTTTCTCTCCAGAGACCAGTGCATCTCCGTTGGAAAAACCAACAGGCAACAACCCACCAACGGGTATTTCCAGGGCTTGAGCTGTGGGTACTTCTCAAGGACTGATTTACTGCTAAATACTTGTGCAATCGGTGTTAGGCTCACTTCAAGCTATATTTCTGAGTGACTAAGAAAATCTAAACTGTGGTTGATATCGTATCCTACTCTTTTCTGCCCCTACATCGTGATCACCACCAGCATTTCACAAGTAAAAACACCAAGGTACATTTAGTTAATCCAAATGAGATTACTGAAAACTCTACGCAGATTTTTTTAGTAATGAACATATATGTAGGTAGTATATATGCATACATAGACACAAATCAATATCCATACAACTTTAACAGAGCTAGCAAGTCTCTTTACACCAAGTTACCACCCACAAACATGGACCTTCTTCCTTCAGGCACCTAGCCAACCTCACTTGAATAGAAAAGGATGGGAACAAGATAATACATGCTGGTGGTGTTTGAATGAAACTATTACTTCATTGTTAGCAGGAGTGTTATTTTGAATTTTTATCTTGCTGCAAACAATAGCAGAATATTCAAAAAAGGCAAAGAATCTTGCACATTTTTCTCGACTCAGCAATGACAGACTGTAACAGTGCTTCTTATTCAAAGACCTAAACTTGCAGATCCCAGAGTTCAGTTATCACAGTACCCTTATTATCAGTAAAGATAAACCAGCTGTCTGCATATAAGCTCAGATAAATCTAGTATCCCAGTCCAGAGCAATATGTTTTTAAAGCCAATGGATGCCAATGCTCTAGATGAGACTGTAAATGGAAACCTAAGCAAGATAATTTATGTATTTACGTCATCTCCTGTTGTCTGATATACAAACCATTTCATCAAGACTTCTTCCTTCTTATTTCTTCAGTACATTATTTACCACTAAAAAGCATCAAAATTACCAAGAGTAACAAAGAAAAATAGTATTATGCATCTGTATACAAAAAAAAAAAAAGAAAGCACTCATGGAAAGGCAGATCAAGCAGTTAGTCTAAAAATAAATTTAAAAACCTGACTATAAGCTTTTATACTTTTTATACTATACTTTTATACTTTTATCTTTAAATATCATCATTACTACATCACAGAGAGAGTAAATTTTACAAGCGGTATATCAAACTAAAAATTCCTAACTCTCAAATCAACTCTTATAAAACAAAATATAAAGGCCATTTCCTCCATGAAAAGCTTTAAAATAAATGAAGTTATGTTGGATTGCAAATGTCTCCATACAAAGAATGCTTCTTTTCTAAGATGAGAAAAAAAAAGAAAAGAAAGGGAGACATTTAACTGTATAATTACAAAAAAATTGTATCACAAGGAGAAGTAAATCTAGCTCTGAACATATGGAAAATTACACTTGGAATTGATTAAACATGAAATAAAGCAATACTCCAAAAGGTTGGGGTGCAAATTCATAATCTCTCAAAGATGACAGTTTATTTACCACACCAGGCACAGTAGTTCTGCCAGCTTCTGCAGGCTGCCTCCCACCTTGCCACCCATAACCACACTGAGGAATAATGCACAGTGGTATTTCTGGGTCCTAGCAGGCTTATCATTATTTTCAGAATACTTTGATTAATAATCCTTTTTTTTTTTTTTTTTTTTTCTATTAACACTGAAAAATGAATTAGAACTCTAAGAAGCTTTCTCTGCTCTCTAGAAATTGGAATGATGTTATACAATCTCAGCAAAACAAGTCATAATGTGTCTGTTATTAACGATTCTGGTCATTGCTCCTGTACAGAAAAACACAGCAACAGAACAAAGATTGTCTGTGTTTAGATCACACAAGCGGGTCAAGGATTGCCCATTTGTGGTAGGCTGATGGCATTCCGGTGATCTTTAGTCCACAACAATCCTATTAAATTTGTGACCTTTATTGGGATTTGCTCATGAGACATCTGATGAAGTTTCTCTTGATATCAACAGCAATCTTGCTACTGACTTCAAAAGGGGATCCAAATCCAGACTCAAGAGATGAAAGCTTAGAGTAAGCCGCTCATTTTTCTAAGTCAGATGCTCTGTCATTGTGCTTCAATATGCAGCATAAATGGCTTCCCCTCTGGAAATGAGAGACCACGTCTCCTTGGCTGACAGTGACGCCTTACAATAAACTTCCTGAACGAGGCACAGGCTTCTTCACAGCTGCTATGTGAAGTCCTAGGAAGAAAGTTGGTAGCTGCCATCTACAAATTCAATCCTATTACAGAGTTGACACTAAAAGATTAAAATGAATTCTTTCCACAAACATAACACAAGCAATTCACATCCAGAGAATACCTTATTTCAATGTCTTGACTGGAACTAATGCAGCCAGAGGATCATCTATCATAACCTAGCCCTGAGATGAAATGACATGGAGATTTTGAAGGGCGTGAGGTGGATGGATATAGACTGCGGGTGAGAGGTAGAGCAGGCAAGAACAGAATCTGTCCGTTCGTGAAACAGGAGACCACAAATGGATAACAGAGATTCAAAGGGTTTTGCTCTTTCAAGTGCCATCAGTTGAATTTGTGATAACGCTCACGAGAAATGGAACAGATTTGCTGGAAGCACTAATGATGAATACAGAACATCCTTACAACTTCTGAGAAATCTGCTTAATGCTAAGCTTGTTGATTTCAAGGAAATGACAAAAATAATTTAAATGTTTTCATACATTTTTGTAGAGACCTGCAAAACCATGTCAACCATGTGTGCTTTATGCAACTATGCAACTATGGAAGAAAGCCTATCCCCTGGATTTTGACACTTCAGTTACATTTTTTTTCTCTCTCTTTTTTTTTTTTTTTTTTTTTTTTTTGTGCCCCATCAGGTCTGGGAAATGCAAAAGGGTCAGTGTAGTTGTTGCTGATTTTTGACCATTTTTGGTCAAAGATACTCAGACATTTTTGAGAACCAGCTGCTAAGGTGGATTGAAGGCATGCTTCTCTTAGGAGCTGTTGAAAGGGCTGAACTGTCTTTGAACAGGGCAGCTTAGCACAGCAGTAAGTATGCTTGTCAGTGCAGAAATAACAAAAGTTTTCCTGGAAGCTAGCTGTATTGTACAAAGGATTTGTTGTTACTGAATTTTGTGTGCAAAAATCACAGGCTTAGCGTAACAGTGTTGTGTGTGATGTAAAGCTGAAAAATTGTTGTAAAAAAAAAAAAAATAGTTGTAAACATCTGATGTTTTCTCAAGCCAATTAATCTTCTAATAGCTTCAGTATTCAGAAGCTCATGAGAATAGATACCTAATTAGTTTTCCAGTATTCCATTTGTGCCAATTCCGTAACGTTCTGTTTTGTAACTGGCACAGAGCATAGATGGGGAGATGCAACATTTCTGTAGAAAGATAAATGCAATATTTTAGAAGGTGGACACAAGGACTCACCGTGTCACATGCAATGATGCTATCTGAAATGCTCAGACAGACCCAGGAAGAAAATCAATTTGTAAGTTCTTACAGCACAAAAAGTGATGAGAAATAGCCAGTGCGAACTTGTCAACAACAGATCATGTCAAAGCAATCTAATTTCCTTCCTTGACAGGATAACCAGCCCAGTGACTAGCAGAGAGCAGCTGGAGTGACAAATCTTAACTAGTTTAAAGCTGTTTGGTCTGTCAGAGAGAAATTCTTTAATAGAGCCAAAGAAAGCTTCCTCCACAGGGAAGCACCATAAGGGGAATGAAAAATCAGATGGATATCCCTAATGGAGTCATGGCAGCCAGTGCTTGGAGCCCATGTTAGACATGTTAGTGTTGGAGCCCATGGGACTGTATGAATCTGTGCTATATGCTGCCCAGTGCATTCAGTGCATTCAGATGATTAACACCATCAGTAATGGTATAAATTCCACATGAGAGTCTTGGGAATGTTACCAGAGTGGGTGGAGATGTACTCAGGAAGACAGTATTGAAATTCAAAGTGTTCTTAACAAACTTAAAAATAACGGGACAAAATTCAAATTAGGCATGTGGATGACGAGTCTGGAGCACAGCTAGCAAACATACTGACACAACCAGAGGGACTTGGTGAGCAGGGGTGTAGTGGGTCATAATATGAGCCCATAATGTGACTCAGCGTGACTGCTAAAAATAAAACCTAAAAAAATAAAAAAATAAACTTCTTTCAGTGGTGAGCAAGAGAAATGAAAAATACTAGAAGACTCCTGCAAGCACACACTGCAATTGTTTTGACACACAAATCAGAGAGGAGAAATTACGACAGTAATCCATCACTCCTTCATTAAAACTTTTCAATAGCTATTGCTGAAATACGCAGCACAAATATTGAGGCACCTCATCTGTGGTTGATCCTAAGTGATATCTCAGGTCTCTTCCAGGCCTTGTCTTAATGATGCTTTTTCTAATAAGCAAAGCAAATCCCTTCACTGAAATTCTTCATTGCATAAAATAGATGTAAACGTGGAAAGGTTTACCCAACAGACTTGGGAAGAAAAACAACTTAATGAGATAATCTGTGCTATTCATAATCAAAATGAAAAACTATTTAATCTGCAAGCAGCTGAAAATAAATTATCTAACATTCTAGTCCAGAGAAGCATACACCATGGAAAGATAACACAGAAAAAAATCACAGGAGAGCTTCTATCATTGATAATGAGAGAAAAGAAAAAAAAAAAAAAAAAAAAAAAGAGGAAAGAATTCTGATACTAATTCAGCTTTAATATCCAGTAACCAAGGGAAATATCCTTTCTCAGTTACTGAAAAAAAATAAAAATAAAAAGAATACATGTATCAGACTTCCAAGATAGCTAAAATGAATTAAGTATCACATAACAATGATAAGAAAGGCCTTAATACTCAAAAAAGTATTTCAAATATTTTAGCATCCTGGCACCGATCCCAGTAGCTGGGTCTGCATCAGACTTGTTAAACACAGGCTAATCATGTCTTCCATAGGAGACCATATCAACTGTCCATAAGAAATTGAAACTCACTGTTATAGGGGCTATGATTATTTATTTATTTCTTTCAATGAAGTCTCCTTTGAGTTCTTTGCAAGCGGAGGTGATTGAAATTACTTCATTTGTACAAATGATACATAAGCTCTACTAAAAATCTGTGTGCCAAAGGGTCCTCCCACTTGTATCTGCCAAAGCATCCGGAAAGGCCAAGTGAGACAGTATTGCTCTGGGTGTGATACTAGCAAATGAGCTGAACGACTCACAGGAAGGGATGCTGTTGGAACTGGATTCCTTACCTGTCTCTGTCATCAGCTCGGGATAACACCTGACACAAATAGCTAAGCAGAGAACCACTGCCTTCTTTGGGAATTAAAGTTATTGATATCAGCCATGTTTTTGGACTCCACATTCTATGAAGAAGGAAAAGTACTAAATAACCGTTATTCTGAAGTGCAAAGAATACAGTACTACAAGAGCATTCCTGAAACTTGGCACCCTACTTTAAGTACCTCATTCAACATCTAGCCTGCAAACCAAGTTGCTGCAAAATAATCTAATGATGTCCAACTCCCCTAGTACAGACCATCTATGGATGCTAAAGTAGGCTGAAAATAGATGAGGTAGTAATCACAAATGGTTAACACTGACTGCAGAAATAAGAGGGTTCACACAAAGCTATTATTTTGGCATGCAAAAAATAGGTGACTGCACACAAAAAGAATTTGTCATTCAAACTGCAGCCCTGTGGCAGGTAAGACCATGAGACATGGCACCTATCTCACTTATCTACACATTACCTTGGATAGCACTGAGCCTAATTTTCAGCTAATAAAAAATTATAATGAAATTTAACATACTTAGTTCAGCTGAGAATCACAAATTCTCATCTCCTTGGAACCAAAAATTAAAATAAAATGCCATTTCTAACAGCCACTTTGAAATTTACTCTTCTTACACCTTGCACTAAGATACACATGAGCCCCTGACAATTTCTAGGGACGGCAGCAATCTCCAGTGCTACCTTACATACATGGCACATCAGCTTATGTATTAAGAAGTGAGTTGGGTAATGCATTTTTGGTAGCCAGATCATTCTGGACACTGAAATAAGTTAGTCGGATTAAATCAAGATCAGGTACTGCCAGGTTGTGGCTGACTCTTCTGCACAAAGACAGCAGGGTAGGAAGGAGTAGGAAGGAGAGCCTCATCCCTGTGTTGCTGCTGGGAAACCACCACTGGGCTACCACTGCTCTGCACATCTAGCTGCTGCCTCCCACACTGGCGTTGCCAGGGAAACATGGAACTAAGTGAAAACAAAACAAAACAAACAAACAAAAAAACCTAAAACCAAAACAGCACAGAGGAAAACAAAGACAAGCCAAACCAAAAAACCTGAGAAGACATTACCTTGCGCTATGGGAAATCCCAAAAGCACATAACCACTAACCGGGTGCTGGTGGCTGCTGCACTAAGAGATTGCTGCAACAGTGTGTAGTAGTACTAACAGGACACTTTTCCAAGAAATAAATGCTGACATGTGAGAAAGGCTCAACGGCCATCAGCATCAAATCACAAGCTACCCTGTCTCCCGCTGGTTATGAGAAAAGGAGGGCAAAGAGATGTGGAATTGCTTGAAGGAGAGGAAATATGTGGGGCACAGTTTCCTATTCTCTCTGCTTTTTCTCTCTGCTTGATGTTTCACACCCAAAGCACTGGAGTACAGCCAAATACTCACTGTTAAAAATAAATAAACGAAGAACAGCTGTAATGTGGGATACTTAAGACATCCAAAGAAGGAGATGCATTCTGGGCTTAAGGCAAAGGAAAATCTCTCCTTACCATGACGATTTGCCCTGAGCAGAGCATTCTTCTCTCAGAAACAGGATTGCAAGCAAACCCTTCAAAAAAGAAGACACCCCTATCATCTGCATTTGGTTTGTTTTGACGTAGGTGCTTGTGCACAAGCAAGTGAAAGCAATTTCTTTTAAACAACGGTCTCCACTCAGTTTTCAGTCAGCAAAAACTGTCTTTATTATAAATTTTACTCCCTCTTAGAACAACTCACAGATTTGGAAGCCTCTCTACACAGTGCCCAGCCCGAAGACAAGAAGACAGAGCTTCTGGCTCAGGCTTCCCTACAGACTTTCTGCAGTGATGTGGAACGGTGACCAAGCAGTGTTAGGGTTCTTTTGGTCCCATTTGTCACAAAGCTTAACTTTGTTGAAGTCACTTTTCAAAAGATCAGCCTTTTACATCCACCAGGAAAACAACATGTCACTGAGAACAACAACAACATCGTCATTCATTCTGGAAGCAGAGGTCACCGCCTGCTGGCCCTCGGCCCAGATCCCAAATTGCCAGTGCTTATTTGGTAAGTTTGTATTACCAGCAGGGCAATATTTTATTAGTAGGCTATTTCAGACTCTGCCAGGCTTTTCGCAGCTAAACAACATGTGCCAAGCCCAGGCTTTTCTTAACTTCCCTTTCACTTCAGTCCAGTGAAGCATCCTGGCTGCAACACCAGCCTCCCTTTTTTCCAGAAGTATTCTAGCATCCTCTTTCATACTGCCTTTTTTCTTGGAATGAAGCCTCAACCTGTTCACCTTCTTCCACACTATCACTTTCAGGCACCTTCTGTATTAATTCCTGTGTTGTATCTATAGGAATAATTTTGCCAGCAAAGAGTTTGGAAATGCTGAAGAAATCATTTGGTGCTTTCCAGGCTGGATTTTTCTCAGCTGAGCTGCTGGGTTTTTCCTTTCAGAAATAGCCATAGTTGGTTTTTTTCCACAGCTTCTGCTTTGGTCACGTGAAGTGACTGCCAGAAGACCCACTCTCTTCTGTGGATCCTCATTCTGCTCTGAAGGACATAAAAAGGCTATGCCCAGAGGGAATAGCTGAGTGCAAGAGGTCATATACTGATTACTCCCACTGAATGGACATACCAGCAGAACTCCCCAGAAATAAAACAAAAATGTCCACTACATTTTGACACAGCTTTTCATCTTTAATTTCAGTAATAGACAAAAGATAGTTCGTCATTAATGCAAAGATAAAGTAATTCACGAGTGATTGCATTTGGTTTTAGAGGCAAATAATCTTCCACTGTGATACAAGTATACATATTTGTGTTAAGAAAAATGATCAAAAATGGAGATAGTGCCTCCTGAAAATTTGTTTGTCCTGAAAATTTGCCTCGCTCAAAACTTGCAAACGTTGAGTCCATGCCAAGCAATCCTTTTCACCAAGGAAATCCCCAGTAATAGCTCATTTCCTGAAGAGTGCAGCAGTTCTGCAGCCAGAAGCTCCCCTTCTGATTTGCAAACAGGAATCCCTTTAAAAACAAAGAGCGGTAGACTCAATACAAGGAATTTAACTTCCATATTCAGGATCATAAGACTTCTACATGATGAAACACAGGAACATAGGTATAACACAGCCCTGCTAATTACATGCACTGTTCCACTTTTCAGTACTGAAATCCAAATGTTTGCTAGGACACGAAAATGAAACTGTAATTAATAAATGAAGAAAATATATGTTCCATCCTCCAATTCTCCAAGAATTTTTCAGAAAAATAAGAAATAAAAATCCATGTCTATATAGCTGCAGATAGTGAATCAGAGGGAAAGAAGCTGACACACAGCCATATTCATCCATCTTATTCCACAAGGGTGTTCGGAAACTGGACTTGATGCAACTTATTTCCTCAGACAATGCGAAGATTACATTTAGTCAGATTTATTGCACCAGGATATCTATGTCTAACTGCCAGCGTGTCTCACTGCATGTTCTGCAATTATTACGGTTAATTAAACATTGTACTTCTTAGAAATGAACAAATTCTGCAACACTTGAAGAGGGGTCCACAGCCTTTGCAGCAAACTTTTGCCATCAGTGACACACAGCTGTTCTGTGTTCAGATGGCCAAAACTTTTATTGCCACCCTGAGAGCTCTCCAGATGTTGCATCCATATAGCTGGCATCTGTAGTGCGGCACCACCTGGCCTAACCCTGATGGGCCCTGGCAGAGATGGGACCATGCAAGTTAGGACCTAATATTTACATCTTCATTTTACATGGCAAAATTCTGAAAAGTATTCTTGTTGTGACGATGCCACAATAAGACGTGTGATATGAAAACATGTCTTCAACAAGCTGCATAAAATCTACGGGAATTTCTTAGTCTGCGGTGACTGTTAGTAACAACAAAATAAAAGAGCTCACACTGAAGCCATATGGAAGAGGAGACTTTTGGTCTCTCTCTGTCCGTGTTTGTAAAAACTGAGCATGTAACCAAACAGGATGAAACAGGGGCTGGACTAAAAACTACTTCTAGCATGAAACAAGAGCTAGAGAAATCACACGCTTCCACTTCCTGAGCTAGGCTTTATCCTATAAGCAATGCAGGTAAAGAGAAATTCATCTCCATTTTACAGGAAAGGCTACGATGGTAGCAGTGACAGTCCATGTTTTCCTAGTGCAACACCAGGTTTATTGTTTTTTCGAAGTCTGACTGACAGCCAAATTTAGTTCCAATCCAATTGTCATGATGATTAGGATTAACAGGGATTTTCTTTCAGAAACTACTCTTTCTCAAACTCTCTCTGAAATGACAAGTTCCATCGAGGAATCAAAGGTAATCTTCAGAAAGCCACAAATCAGACATCATGTGATGATATCACGGGTCTTATTTTAGAGTGCTTCTGCTTTCCTACTTTAAATAAAGCTGAAAGGGAACACAGTTTGATTCACAATATATAAGAAATTGTTCCAGTAAGATGACAAGCATTATTCAAAATAATTCAAAAAATAAATCGTTTGAAATAAAAAATAGAAGATTTCCTGCATACTGAATACATATCATGACTGTCCCTTTCACTTTAAATTTTACAAGTCCAAGCTGACTTTAAAAATAAGATACAAGTTTCAACAAGAATAATGCTTTGTGCAAGTACAGTTCAACCTTTACAACCCTCTTTCTAGAGTGACAGCAGATCAGTAGGATACAGCAACCACCACCTTCTCCAGGCTACGGTGTTATCTGTCATTTGTACAATAGCACACGGCCATTGTGAACACAACCACTCCATCACAGAGAAGGCTATGAACTTTGAAAGTCTTCCCCAGCAGCAGCCAGCTGACAGAAAAGGTCTGTGCAGTATTTACCACATCCACTCCATCCCTCTTCCTGCTGAACTTCCAAGAAACCAACTCTGATAACTTCCTGCCCATCAAACAGTACAACTTTTGCTATTCAGCAGTTCACAGTCCTCAACTCACTGGAAACTCACTGTTCTACTATTAGATATGGAGGTTAGTGGCCCTGCCTGCAGAAGGAGGGTAGGAGCTTGATGTTCCTTGAGACCCCTTTCAACCTAAGCCATTCTATGGTTCTACGAAACACAAAATTATTCAACTCCATGGACTTTTCATCCTTTCCTGAAGTTTTATTTGCCTTCCTATTTCTAACTACTGAATCTATAGCACTGAGGAATCTTTGTAACAAACCAGCACTGTGTAGGAGGTGACACCAGGATAACTTTCAGCATCATAATGAAGTACAAGTCAAAATATAGACGCTATGTAGTTATAAAAAATGCAATGAAATCTATATTCATATGGCATTGTGCCCTAACATTGCTCAAAGATAACGCGCTATCAAAACTAAACTGCAACAGTAACATTCTGACCTGAACTCTATTGGCAAACACACAAAGTCAATCTTCACACATGAAAAAAAAATGATTCTTCTAAAGCCAGGCATATCCAACGGCAAAAAAAAAAATGTTTCTCTGTGTTCCCACAGAGAAGTATTAATCACTACCTGCCTACTGAAGACACCTCTTTTGTTCAACATGAGTCTAACAGCTTTCTTGGGAGGTATACAATTCTAATTTTAAGCTTGCAGCATACATGGGTCTTTTTTGTCAGGAAAAAAACCCACATCTGTTTGCTCTCAGCATTGAAGAGCACAGGTGAATTTATAGACTCTATTTGGGGAATTGTTTTTTACATTATTGTAATATCTCAGGAAGGGAGTTGCAGAAGAGCCACTGGTATTGTGTTCTCTGATACTAAGTATTATCTTCAGTTCTTCAAAAACATCCCCCAAAATTCAGCAGTTCCCTTGGGATTTTATTTGCTTTTGTTTTCCCCCAAGCCAAGTATATTCAAGTAAGTGGAAGGATGGTGAAAAACAAAACAAACAAAGAAAAAAAACAACAAAAAAAGCACGAGAACTTTTCACTCCCACAGAAGTTTCCCACTTCTCTAAAAACATGCATATCGCTGTGTTTTTACACTTGTTAGAGGTTCCACTACATCACATTTTGAAGGGGACGGGGGTTTCCGCATTCTCTGAGTGCTGGTATATTGCAGTGTCTGTGCTAGCAGGAAGCTTTCCTCTTCACCAAAAAGGAAACCAGCTGCCTTTGCTGTTTTTTTCTTAAGTCACAGCCTTATTTAACTCTTTATTAGACCCAGCTTCCATCAAAACTGAGCTCGTTCAGTGTTTTCAAGGGCAATGCGTGCTTGCAAGAGGTAGGATGAGCAATGACAGAGCAAGTACTGGTGGCGTCAATGCACATGCCCAACTCATAATGCAGCAACCACAACAGGTCAGTTCTCACTAGCTGAAGGTCAGGGCCAACTCGGCTCTAGAATTGCTTGTGGATCTTATGTAGGCTATGGTATTAAAAGGTTTTATCTGATTCTCAAGTGAGTTGCAGTAGGTCCTGCTTGAGATTCTTCAGTGTCATCCTCAGCAGGAAGAGCCTCCCCTCGGTGAAAGTCAGTATGAGTGGCATTAGAGCACTTGGGTTTTCCAAGCAAAAAGTCTTTACAAGGAAGCTACATAAACATAGCTGGCTTCTGAGAAAGCTTACTTACTGCTAACACAACCTAAATACAAATGTGTGCTCTTACTGCGTTAGGTTCTGATGGCTTTTGCTGACACAGGCTTGCCAGAACATCAGTGAATTATTTATATGGAAGTCATCTTCATCCTCAAAGTCATTAGAGAAGCTCTCCTGAGTCAGGAACATAGTTATTGATTTACTTTTATTTTCCTGCCTTAAAGTTCTACCAAAAAACAAAATCACATTTTCACTTTGCTTCCAGGCAAAATCTGCAGCTGTTAGCATGGAATTGAAGCAGCATTTCTTCACTCATCTTGCTAACAAGGCAAACCCTTGGATCATGCTAAAGAACAATGTACAATGTACATCCAATCCAAAATTGCATTTCTCATTTTTCTTCCTCATTTTGTACCTTTCCTTACATTTGGATAATAAAAATCAAGGGAATCATATTTTGCTTGGAAAGCAGACAGAAATGTTGGTTTAAATTTACCAAAAGAAAGACCACAAGAGGCCAAAGAGTTTCTTAAAAGTTGGTTTAAGCAAACAGAAAACAAAGCTAATTGGTGACAATGAACCACTGTGGAAAAATCAGACCTGAAGTGGCTAGTATGTGAAGATTTGGTCCTCAGATTTTTATGGCCACGGACTTGCCATCACAGCATAAATTCCCTACATTAATTCCAGAGAACACATACAAGCTACTGGAGTAAGGAATAACTGTATAACCACAGGCATTTTGTAGGCACAACAGAGATATGCTGAAAGCAGTCCTCAAGCTCCCTTATCAGTGGTTGCAGCTAAAGGCATGCTCTTCCTAGCTATGCTTTCTTTAGAAGGGAAACCTACATTTACAGTCACAGGAATTCAGTACTCATCAGTTACTTGAATCAGGAGAGGACAAAAGAAAAAATATCTCCAAATAAAAAGAAAAAAATGTGAGGTTATTTTGACACAAAAGTAAATTAAGATTTTTTTTCCCCTCCTTTTGTCATGCCTCTCTTAAAAGGCAAACTATTTTAAGTTCCTTATGTCCTGGGCTGCACTGAAAAAGGGCTGGCCAGCAGGGAGGCCAAGGAGGTTGTGGATGCCCCATCCCTGGAGGCAGTCAAGGCCAGGCTGGATGTGGCTCTGGGCAGCCTGGTCTGCTGGTTGGGGACCCTGCACATAGTAGGGGGTTGGAACTAGATGGTCATTGTGGCCCTTTCCAACCCAGGCCATTCTGTGATTCTATGATTCATTAACAAGAATAAAATAAAAAGTGAAATGCCTTGAAACCACAAACACCAGCACCCAACTCAGAATCACAATTTAAGTTCACCTCAGTAACACAGCAACATTGAAGAAAACCCAGAGTCCTACTAAAAAGCAATGAGAGTCTGTTCCAAAGCTGATCTGCAGTAAATTATCTCTATAGTTATTATAACCATATTTCAGGTAGGTACCGACAAAATGGTTGCCAGTTTCTTTATATATTTATTTTTACGTCACGTTTAAGATGGCTTAGTAGAAATACGTAGTTAATGATTTATCCATCATTCTGATGAGATATGATTGTGCTGTCAGTTCCCTTTGTGCTGCCATTGTACTCCTCAAGAAAAAGAGGTTTGTAATTCTTCTATCATGGTAACTGCACTAAGGAATAAAATCATAAATTCCAAAGCTTTTGTTAAACACTTTTCAGCATGTACTTTAATAATCAGTCAATTTAGCAATATGAATTATATTGATATTATTCTAGGTATTACTTCTCAGTGGCTGTTACAAGGCTTGAGGGTTTTATTTTATTAGGGTGGTGGCATTTGTTTGCTTGTATTAAAAATTTTGCTTTTATCCCCTTTTTGATATACTGGAATTTGTGCTATTTCCTCATTCTTACAATCTTCATCTCTTTTAAAACTATGCATGTCAAATCTTATTCTGATTCTATAATGCATTTTCAGTGGCAAATAACAGTCTGTTCTGAATTGTAACCCATTGCATCCCTCCTTTTAAGGGGAAGAAGGCAAGACACATGACAAAAATCACAGAGTGAAATAGCTGGAAGTCCACCCACTGGGAAAGGCTGGATGGCAGAACCACTGTGCAATGCTGCTGTAAAGAAATGCAAAGTAAGTATAATTTTACTTACGATTCTTACAGAAAAGTTTATTTCTTATTTGAAAGCACTGATGCAGACTAATTTCTAGTTAGAGATTTATATTGCTCCCAAGTCACACTGGCCATTCTTGTACTTGAATAAAAATCAGTGTCAGTGTTAAACGACAGCAATCAGGTGCAGAAAGAAACTGGGACTGATCCAAAGCCTGGCTGTGGGTTGGGAAATGCAGGCTCATGACAGTGAGCAGCAGCAGTGGCTCACTGTACAGTGCCGCGTTGCTGGTATTTGCTCCCAGCACCTTTCTAATCCACCCCAAAGTTTAGATGAAGAGACTCATTAGGGACTCATTAGATCACCCCTAAACACACACCTATTGCTGGGAGAAGTCCAACATTTCCTTTCCTGTGCTGTTGCTTGTCTTGGATACCATCCGTTTGCACAAAGTATGTCATTCTCTGTTAATGATGACACCTTTGTGTCTTCTTCCTCATTTCCTATGGCCATCTTCTAGTTTTCCTGTTCTCCTCATTTCTACGTAGTTATTTCTGTATCATTATACAAAATCTGAAGCAAAAGGTAAATAGTAATTTTGTTTAAAATGACATGCCAACTTCATCAAGTACAAATTAACATCACCTACACAGAAAATTCCTTTTGCTATTTTCTGATTTACCTCTGTTTGCAATAATTAATACAGGAGACATGTGGATATAGATAATTCATTCTTGACTATGTCTAGATTCTATGACTTATCTTTATTATTTTATTTGCTAAGGATAAGCATGATACTGTGTGGGAAGTCCATTCAGGTTTGTAATCAGAACATTTAGCATTGTTTCTTTATGATTTAACTGATCTTCTGAAAGTGCACAGCGTACTGTGGATATTGTTGTGAAAAACTGAAGTATAAAGAAAGGTCACTTTAAAAGTGATTAAAAAAAAGGAAAAGAAAATCGAACACATTTAAGTCCAGATTATTGCCTCCTAGCTGTCAGTTTTCCATAGAAAATATTGTAGTTGCCAGGTACTTTTGTATCTCTATCCCAAAAGAAAATCCAGCTGAAACATCAAGAGAAATGCTGCTCTTAAGTCATACCAAACCAAACCAAAAGAGATTTTAGCAGTGATGATACAAAGCAGCAAGCCAAAGAGAAATTCCTTCCCCAGAATCACTTCCTCTCTTTCACATCATCTGTACACTGCCCTGTCTGGCATGTGAGTTCCTATAAGTCTATATATAGGGTAAGCAGCAGAACAGCCCTGGTTTCACTGCAGTTTAATAAAGCCTGAGGCAGGATGGAAGTTCCCAGAGCCACCTGACACCTACGTAGTGGAAGACTGGGGCAGTCAGAATTTCCTCTTGGGTGCTGCCACCCCTATCACTTTCTGTTTCTGGGTGTATAACTGTAATGGAAACCACAGCACTTGCCACAGGCCCCAGCAGACGCTGTTGCCTGAACACAGTGAAGCAGCAGAAAGTAGGAACAGCCCCAGGTTACCGGCAGTGAGAAGACATGCTGTTAGAAACCCCGGTAAGTCCTGCGCAGCGAGAACTTCTGGGTGCGAGGCACTGCTGCTGTAGGCAGGGAGTTCTGTGGCATGCAGGCAGCAATTTTATAATGTGCTACAGAGGAGGTGCATTTTAAATTGTGATGCAGGTGAATGCACTGTGTATTGCATCATACTTAGATCATATGTGATCATAGAATGGTTTGGATTGGAAGGGATCTTAAACAAGCTGACAACATCTACAAGGATTTCACCGGAACAGGCTGTGAGCGCCCCATCCATCCCTGGAGGCGTTTGAGACCAGGTTGGATGGGGCCCTGGGCAGCCTGGTCTAGTATTAAGTGGGGAGGTTGGTAGCCCTGCCTGTGGTTGGGGCTTTGGAGGTTGATGATCCTTGAGGTCCCTTTCAAATGAAGCCATTCTGTGACTCTATGATTCTATGGTAGTAGCTTTATGCAATGTGGTTGTGGAGAAATATAATCAATGTTTGATATTTCATATTACCGTGGTGCATATTTTGTAACTCTCAGTGTGGAGTACCAGAAAAGACAGAAACAGTGATCTGAGCAAATACCCAGCATGTGCAAAGTGTCAGCAGTGTGCAGGCAGGGCTAAAGTGATGCAGTATGCACCAAAGTTACGTATTTTGCCTCCCACATTTCATTCTGAGTCCCTGTTTTTGCCCAGTATAATTAATTAAATGAAAAACCATACCAGTGCTGACATTTCCTCAGTGAAAGAGCATTTGAATTGCAACAGAGTCATCCTTCTGTTGGGTTATACAACCCAGCGAAGAATGTTCTCTTTACAGTCAAAAAGTAGCATGTTTTGCATCAATAAAAGCAAAACCAAGTAGGTACTAAGAGCTCTTATTTTCGGATCCATGACATTTAACTTCTCCACAAAGCAGGGGTGTTTTCAGTGCAACTGCTGCTGGATCATAAGTGCTATCCTAGTGCTTTACTAGGAGAGGGGCATTTCTGCTGCATCCAACACGGTCCCACACTGTTGATCAGTTTGGAGAATTTAAGCTCTAAGTGGATTGGTAGGGACCTGCTGCACATAAGCCCTGCAATCCCTTGAGAAACGACTTTCAAATTAACTAATAAGATATTGTACCGCTTGCAGCTTATTAGAGAGAAACAGTTAGCTGCTGTGCCTGGGAATTAAGAGCTGGATTTAGCTGTCGTGTCCATAATTCTTAGTGCATTGGTTATGTAAAGGAGTAGGTGAGAGGAGGGTTCAATTTCATATCAAGGAGAGTAAAAAGGCTCTACAGCAAACATAATTGCAGGATTAGTAAAAAGCATAAGGCAGCTTTGCTCTGCTATTTACACGTCAAGGCGATTTATGGAAATCCTCACACAGAAAACTTCAATAATTGAAAATGAGATTCAGAAACAGCTTACTCTTCAGTTAAAGGACAAGTTATGTTGGTTTTTTGTTTTTTTTTTTAATGTTAAAATATAACATATAGAGAAGAATAATAAATTTTCATGACATACTTTAAATGTAATCTCACCGAGGAAAAGAATAAGATATTAGAGGTTCTTGACCAACAGTAATACCTACTATGATAGTAATATTTCTGCCAAGCTCTGCATATCCAAACTACAGTCCACATGTTCACAGAATTTCTAAGCATGAGATCATTTTGACACTAACTGCCATTCATCCCATGGCGGAAAGTTAAGTGCAGAGAGACAAAGCAAACAAACACCTTGAGAATAACGTGGTACAGGTATCATCTAGTATGTGGACAACACTACTTTAGACAATACATGAGAGGTGTCAAAACACAAAGGGTCTGGATGAATCAAGCAAATGGAGAAACTAGGCTGATTAGAACTGGGAGCACAAACTGTCAGATTTGATAATGCTATGTAAAACCCTTAGCATGGAGGGTGAGGGTATCATCTCCTCAGAGAGGCTGTGGATGCCCCGTCCATCCCTGGAGGTGTTCAAGGCCAGGTTGGGTGGGGCCCTGGGCAGCCTGGTCTGGTATTAAGTGGGGAGGTTGGTGGTTCTGCCTGCAGCTTGGGGTTGGAGCTGATCCTTGAGGTCCCTTTCAAACGAAGCCATTGTGTGGTTCTATGAAAATGATCTTTAGCAAAGCCATAATCTCAACTAGAATGGCACAAGGTTTTGACAAGTGCACACCAAAAAAAACACACTGCTAAAGACCACCAAGGTAGCAAAGAGAAGAAACCAGAGTGCTAAAGTTATGAAAGATTGGAGGAACAAGTAATCCAATTGTATTTTAAAGCAAAAAAAATAATTGTAATATTTCAGAATAAAATACAAAGAACCAAAGTGAAAGTGCTTTACCTGGAATACATACAAAGTGAATGAGTGCTGCTTTCTAATTGGTGAAATCAATTTCAGAACCTTTCTACTGAAACAGAAAAAGCAGCCATCTCTTTTAAGACAGATGACGTGTTAGATGGGCTGAAAAATTAATATATAAATATTTCATGGTAAATTAAGGGTTATTTTAATAACTGCTCAATGTTTGAAGTATGAGTAAGGACCTTTCATTTCAACCGTTAGCTGCAGTGTTAACACAGGTAGATTGCCCTTTGTCACACAGCCATCCTTGCACAAGCCCTTGCACCACCTTTCTCTCCCCTCCTAAGGAGGCAGAGATCAACCTCACTGTCACATCCCATTAGGAGCGAGCTGATAAAATGTGCTGGGATTCAAGGTGACACAGCTGCTTTCATTACATTTGTCACAATATTGATTAGATTAGGTCTGAAGCCCATCTTTGGCCTGCTACTGACCCATCACATCTCCAGGGAAATTCTGCAGAGCGGGACACAGAATTGGAAATGACAACAGCAACAGAGGTGTTTGAGATAGCTCATGGGACTGACTGGGGTGTGACAAGTGTTGATTTTTACAAACTGTGCATCCTAATCCATTAATCCCAAATCAGACTAACTAAATATCACATCACCAACTAGTAAGCTTTTGGGAGCTTAACAGCATCAAAATAATGCATCAAATATTTTTACTCTGTTCTCTAGAGTAAATACGAACAATGCAAAGTCCTCAGCTCATTTTGCCCAGCAAAATTTCAAAAATCAAATAAGAAGTTGGCAGAATCAATCTCTGTGGAACTTTATATCAACTGCCTTCTGCAGTATGTTCCATTCTAGGTATTAGGCTGCTCACAGCCTAGGTGATGATGTTTCATCTCAGAGAATGGTGCAGCTGAGCCATGCAGCCCTCAGTTAACCACAGTAGCACACAGCTCAAAGCCCCTGTACCTGTCCTTATGTTTCAACAGGCTTTACTTGCTGCCATTAAACAATGCCAGCGTAATACCTGTCCTTTCATTGATGCAGCCTTTGTATTTGACAGATTTGACTGTTCAGCAGGCACAAAGGACTGCTCTGAATTGCTAAATATGCTCTGTATTTTACACAGCATGGACACTGGGGAGTTCTTCCTTTTTTAAGCATAAAAACATTTTTTTCCCTCTTTCATACAGAGGTTACCCCTATAAATACCATCAGCACATGCAGCTGAACTACAAGGAACCTTAGCAATAAGGTCAACAAATGTCATTCTTTTTCCCCACGCCTATACCTCCCACACATAACACCCACAACTCTGACAGCACCACAACGATGCTTTGATTTTTCTTTTCTTTGCCTCCTCCTCCTCCTCATCTTCACACTGCTGTACAAAATACCACTGCAAAACAATCAGCGCCCTGTAAGTAAAAAATAAGCATTCCCATTTGCTGGAGGAAAATAGTAGAATATTGGTCAGGCTTGGGAACAGTGACTGAGGCCAGCCAACATGCAGCCACCAGCAAAGCACCACCATCCAGCTTCCATGCAGACTTCCATTAAGGTTCATAATAGCCCTCACATGTGCAAACCATAGTTTTCAGATTTGAGAACGTGAAGAAAACAACTTCTGAGAACTGCCTGATGACAAGGAGCCAGTTTTCTATGCTTCGGCAGATGAAAATTCTGCAGGGAGGTTTCTGCTACAATTAAGAGTTTCCTTGGAGGAACGTCTCTCAAAGAAATACACTAACAATGTTTGACCTCTTTGGGGTCAAACAACATTCCCCGATTATACCAAACATGTCCCACTTACGTCTTTACTCACCCTATTAACGTAATACAGCAGCTGAGGTCCTACAAGTTAGAAGTTAGGCAAAAGAAAAAAGCAACCATTGACCAAAGATATAATCTGACACAGAGGCAACAAGGATAATTGCTGACAAGTTTTAAAGGACTTTAATACTTTCAAGCCAAAAAATATTGCACTACTTGTTGTGTCCTGCTTCCTCTTTCCTACTTCATTCTCTTTCCTGCATCTGCAGCTTTTCCCATCTCATCCATCTCTCCCGCTGTCCCCACCAGCACATACAGGCTCTCTCTGTCTAACCTGGATTTGTTGCCTTGTTCTCAATTCCATTCTTTTCCCAGCAGCTGTTGGCCTCCTCACTGCAACTGCTGGGTCTGATTGCATGGAGCAGGGTTTGTTCTCATTCCCTGCCCACCTGTGTGCTGATCTGTGTGCACAGGCCAGCCACGAGCCACAGTGGGATCCTTCACAGACCAGCACTTCTACCAGCTGTGGTGATCTATCACCCAGGACTGAGAAACACCAGCAAAGAGATCCAGAACTCAGCTGGCTGTGTGCTGCAACCATTTGCAGTTTACAAACTTCAGAGGGAAGCCAGAAAAAAAAAAATAATAATTAAGAGGATGGAAATGCAAAAACAACGCCATGCTTCTGACTTGGAACCAGCCTGTTGGTGCTGGGGTGCTTGGCTCTCCCCAGTGCCCATTTCTGTCAGTTCAAGGTGTAAACTCACACCCTGCCCACGCCCCTCCTTCACCTGCACAGTTTGCAGTCAAGTTTGAGGAGTGCAGAAGAGCACATATAAAGTAGTGCAGAGGAAACCACTGCTTTGAAAGTGCTGACATTTTGGAGGATGGAAGGGGCTTGAAATCTCCAGAACTCCAGCCTTATAAACACTAAAAAAATTCCCTGAAACAGAAAAGAAAAAAAAAAAAAGTGCACGTCTCTTTATTTAAAAATTCATATATTTAAGTCCCTTAAGGAAGGAAATAGATTAGGAAACTGACAGTGAAAAATACCACATTTCAAATTCTTAAAATGAGTTAAAATCCTTTTTTAAGAAGGAGATGCAGGCCTTAAAATTAAATAAAAGCAATTCACAAGACACAAACCCAATATAATTTAGCCACTGGAGGGTGAGAATTTAGGAAAACATGGTCTAGGAAGAGTCTGGCCAAAATTTTATTTGCTTTCAGAGATTGTAAATGTTCATCATCACAAACAGGCACCCCACCACAGCAAGCAACAGAATGAACACCACTCATTTTTTTGCAAGTAGTGGATTGCCTTACAACAAAAAGCAACTTTAAACTGGTAACCAAAGTCTTTGGTAGCAGATGCAATCATAGAGTCATAGAATGTCCTGGGTTGAAAAGGACCACAATGATCATCTGGTTTCAGCCCCCTGCTATGTGCAAGGTCACCAACCAGCAGACCAGGCTGCCCAGAGCCACATCCAGCCTGGCCTTGAATGCCTCCAGGGATGGGGCATCCATAACCTCCTTGGGCAACCTGTTCCAGTGCCTCACCACCCTCTATGTGAAAAACTTCCTCCTAATATCCAAACTAAACCTCCCCTGTCTTAGTTTAAAACCATTCCCCCTTGTCTTATTACTTTCCCTCCTCATAAAATAATTTTCCCTCCAGTTTATATGCTCCTTACAAATAATGGAAGGCCAGTACCCAATGGCTTTGTTTGATATGTTTATTTACTGCACCTCTCTAGCAGTTCAGCAGCCTGCTAGGCTCTGTTCAATGAAGGCCTCTCCCCAGAGCATTGCTGCTTGGTGAGGAAACGCCAAGTAGGTGGGCCAAGCCCCACAGCCCAAGAGGTTTCTGAGGTGTCATGTTTGTTGAGCAGTAACTGAAGCTCTAAATCCTCCTTTCCTCATCTAAGTCTCCCTTAGAATCACAGAACGGCTTGGGTTGGAAGGGACCTCAAAGATCATCAAGCTCCAGCCCCCTGCTATTGCAGGCAGGGCTGCCAACCTCCCCATTTAATACTAGACCAGTATTCCCCTTAAGCCCTTTCAGAAAGGAGTTGTTAGCAGTGTAAGAAGCTTCCATGGTGTGGTTCTGAGTCAGACATTGGAAGGTGCCAGGAAGATGCAATGTCTGTCTGCCATGGTTAATTTCTGAAGAGGTCTGCCTTCTGCAGGCTTTCCTTTCCTTCCATACACTCAAAGACTGCCCAACTTCTTCATGTACTTTTTTCCCGTCTCAGTTGTGATTAAAGTGGGAAGATGCTGCTTTTGTAAAGAGATCTATTTATATAAAGAGATTATTATTTATTTGTTTAGGCTACACAAATTAAATTTTATGTTCTTATTCAAAGCAGAGACTCTTTACTCCTGGGTATCATCAGTCTACAGAAAATGCCATGGTGCCTGATATAATTCCTGAGCTGCTAATCACACTACTTTTTTTGCAAGAGGCAAAGTTGCTTACAGCCTGTTCTTTAAACTTCAGCTATTCATTTACTGCTCATCCTTACTCCTCCCTGAAGACCTTCAGAGATGAAGTGTGTGAGGAGACTCCAGTTCCCCCTCTTATTTAAGTATGCAAATACTGTTCTCAGTTTTTTTGGTGCTGTGTTTGTTTGTTTGTTTTGTGGCAAAAGCAAGATCAAAAGATATGGCAGAAAGTAATAGAAAATGACATGTCACAGAATCATAGAATGTCTTGGGTTGGAAGGGACTTTAAGGATCATGAAGCTCCAATCCCCCACCATATGCAGGGTCACCAACCTCCCCATTTAATACCAGACCAGGATGCCCAGGGCCCCATCCAACCTGGCCTTCCAGGGATGGACAGGGCATCCACAGCCTCTCTGGGCAGCTGTTCCAGCACCTCACCACTCTCGCAGTAAAGAACTTCCCCCTGACATCCAACCTAAATCTTCCCTCCCTCAACTTCAAACCATTTCCCCTTGTCCTGCTGTTATCTACCCTTTCAAAGAGTTGATTCCCCTCCTGTTTGTAGGCTCCTTTTAGGTCCTGAAAGGCTACAATGAGGTCACCCCACAGCCTTCTTTTCCCCAGGCTGAACTCACTGAAAATCCAAACTAGATTCTGGATATAAATTGGAAAGTTTCAGTACAGCCAGCTAATACATACATGTGAGTCAGCACTATCTCTACAGACATGATCAGCATATAGATAAGCAGTGCTACCCAAGATGCATTATGGCTGGTTGAGGTTATTGTAAAGAAATCCAGTTGGTTTTCAACCCAGGCCATTCTGCTATTCTACAACTGGGCCACTGTCAGGTACCTTGCAATGCACCTGTGCATTGCTGCACTGGAAAGATTGCCACTCCTTGTCTGACAACACATGGCTTAAGACATATAATTCCTGACGTGGTTGAGTGGTAAGATCACAATAATACTTATGGTAGAGAATTAGTGCAAAAAGAATCAGCTAATAAACACTGCTGCCCCCCCCAAGCCAAGCAGCCATAATGACTCATTGAAATATTAAACGCTAGGCTAATGAAGTTTTCACTAAACCAGAGCTAAGTTTCAGAATGCTTTAGCTGGTAAAGTAGATCAGACAACAACAGTTGTTGTGTTAGAGCTTGGCATTTGGATTTTCAGGGTTCATTCTAACCCCTGTAAAATCAAAATGAAACTCCTTGGGTGTGAACTGAATCAAGGGCTTACGTCAAAAGGCTGAGCGGAAACCACTGAGCCTGAGACCCAAAACCAGTGCTTGGACCTGTGCTGTGCACTCACCTGGCAAGCCTGACACAGACGTTAATTTTCCCGGTCTATAATTCCTAGTCCAACTAAATTATCCTAAATGTTCACACTGCAATCAACGGGGTAGGGAAAGGAGAAAATCTGAAGGAGCATCTCCTAATGAGCCAATAAAGACCAGAAAGTGAAGGATCTACTTGTGCAAGAGCAGAGAAATAACCATGAACATTCAGTTTTCAAGAGATGAAGGAGAGAAAGGAAAATGGGGTAGAAATTTATGGCAAATGCAAACTGTGTGGTCCAGGCAGCTTCATAGAGTGCTGAAACGTTTCCAAGGTGGGCAGATTGCTCTCCCATTAACACAAGGGCCTTACGATGGACCCACTGAGCTCCATGTGAGTGGGAGCTATTCAGTGCTCTGCTTTGATTGAAAGCAGGAGGCTGTGACTTGGAGGCTCCCAGTTGCTCTTCTTTTAGTAAAGGCACAGGGAAGGGGAGGGAGGGGAATGGAGCAGTGGGAGGAGGAAATGGGCAGCAGAATACACGGGTGGCTGGGACACTTGCCATGAGCATACAGGAATGCTCCTCAAAGCAATCAGGAATGCAAGTGGATTATTAGGTAGCTCAATTTTGAGGACTGCAATGCCAGATCGCTGTTTCTGTTAAACATTACAATGATATGACAGAAAGGAAAAGAAAGGCAAGAAATACATTTGAAATAAATTCCCACCTGTGACAGAGGCTCATGGTATTTACTCACTTGTGAGCTGCAGCAGACCAACAAGTCCCCTAAGCTTTGACACTTACTTTGAAAGGACAGAACCTTGAATTGTGCATTCAAATAACTTGGGCATAATTGTCTGTAGTGAAATAAAAAAGCCTTAAATTGTATGAAATATCATTGTAATTACCATACCAGCAGTATATTTCCTTTGTAACACAACATGTAAAATACCAAATTTTAAAGACCCGATTGATGCCTTTACAAGATATAAAATTATTAGTGGTTGAATTAATATTCAAAGCTTTCAAAAGCTATGCAGTTACAGCAAATGCTTTGAACTCATTCCCTTGTAGCCAAATGTTCTGAAGCAAGAAGTCTTGCTATTGCAGTGTTCGGACAAATCCTTAATGGGAACTTCTGGGGAAGGGTTATTTTCTTCCCCAAAGACAAACTGTAGATTAGTTTATCCTACAGCAACATTTCAGACCACTTCTCAGACCAGAGTTCACTGTACCAACTGAGGATGCAATTTGATTTGCATTCACAAAACTTCCAAATAAAGGCAAACAGATAACTACTGCAGCTCTGTGGCCAAGAGGATGCTTGCGTGCTCAGGATCAAGCCCAAAGTTTGATAAAACTTAGGATGGCACATAATTTACACAAATGAAAACAGTAGCACAAAAAAAAAAAAAAAAAAAAAAAAAGAAGAATTACATCTATCATCTTCAAAAGTGTACTTGAGAGCAGTTGAGGATAATTAAACATCTCTCCCTTTCTAACCACTTCAGTGCTTCAAAAATCAACTGCAAAAGATCTCTTTTGACGCAAAGTAAGAAATCAAAGTGCTACATAGAATAGATAAACCTACCTAATTAATAACTAAGAGATAAGATATATTTATAAAACAAGGAATTAAATTTCCAGTTGTAGCTACAAGTCCTACCTGCGTCTATGGATGTCTTAATCCAGTTTTAACTATTTTGCTAGTTTTTATCTGGTTGGTGACACACTGGAACAGGTTGCCCAAGGAGGTTGTGGATGCCCCATCCCTGGAGGCATTCAAGGCCAGGCTGGATGTGGCTCTGGGCATCCTGGGCTGGTGTTTGGCGACCCTGCACATAGCAGGGGGCTGAAACCAGATAAGTACTGTGGTTGTTTTCAACTCAGATCATTCTATGATTCTATGATTTTCATACACTGCACGTCTTAGTAAGCACATGCTAGTGAGAGGCTGTTCACAGAGCAGTGGATATGTGGAAGTGCTGCTGACTCCTGGATGACAGACTTGCAGCACCAGGAGGGGTAGTCAGGTAACACTGGCAATCTGCCTTTCCCTGGGGCTTTATGGTCCTCATGAGTCCCTTCCAAACTGGCATATTCCATGATTCAGATTAGTTCTGTTGCTTAAAATGAGTTTTCTACCAAGATCCAGATACATTGCAAACACGATAACCTAGGTCACCTCTCCAATTATATCATTATGATTCATTTTTGAAGGAAGAATGAGGAATGTCCCTATATCACTAGCAAAAACCATTTCCTCATTCTTTAAAATGTGCATACATACACCACAAGAACAATGCTGATTGCTGACTTGAGGTTCTTTGATGTGTGAACACATAAAGCAATTGGAGACATTCCAATTATCTCCAGTTCAAAGTTAGGCCAAAATTAGAAGCAGTTATGAATAATGTATCAGGTTTTAGTAGAAACAGTAATGCTGAGTAAAATAAAGATGAAAGTTTAGCTTACCTGTGAGAATGCAAAATAGGTAAGTAACACTGCTTCCTTAAACAGATATGTTTGGAGTCCCACATCCTCAGTAGTTCAATTAACAAAACATATGTCAAAACAGAGTTCGGTGACAGATTGTAAATCGCTTTCAAGCATGTACCTGATGTTTTCAAGGTAGTATGAGAAGCTTAACTTTCCTATGAAACTTCCTCTAACTCTTTCATACAGACCACTTCTTGTAAAAAGTGTGTCAGAGCCATTATCATTTGCCATGGCGGGCTACAAGTTGGTTCCAAGTCAAAATGCATCCCAGGTGGCTCCTTATCCAGCACCACCACGCACTGAGCCAGATCCTCAAAGGAAGCTAAACAGACTCTCTCCATTAATTTAAACAGGCCGACCAATATCCTGAAAAATCTAGCTTTTCAATTAAGGCATAAACTATTTCTGGGTAGAAAGGCTTCTGCTTGCGTAAGCTATTCTTGCTTGGATGCCTGTATTAGATTACCAGGTAAATGTCCCAGTAAGCATTCCAGCACTGTCTTTTATTACTGCAATTCTACTTTCCTTTGTGGATTTTGTGAAAAAGATTGGATCGCCGAAGCTGATCACAATATTGCAGAGTGCAAGAATGGGAGGACACACATACTTCTGCTGTGTCCTCAAAGGAACTTGGTTTTCCACTGTCTACCCCAATGTCTCATGTTCTCTATAATTGTGAGCAACTTGACAAAGCCTTTCTGGTAAGGCAATGGCTGGCACTTGGGCACTGTTAGCACTGAGAAGTAACACCCTTGACAAGGACAACTGGCAACAGGCAAGAGACGATCGTAGAATCACGGAATCATAGAATGGCCTGGTTTGAAAATGAACACAATGATCATCAAGTTTCAACTCCCCCTGCTATGTGAAGGGTCACCAACCACCAGACCAGGCTGCCCAGAGTCACAAAGATCTTTTCCTTGTTTACATACAAAGTTATGTGTGCCATTCTTTTCTTCTTAGCCTTTGCTAAAATCCTACGTTGCTTTCCTTCACTGAGTTCAGTTTATGCTTGTTGGTGTTTTGCAAACCATAAAGATGAAGTGACTGTATAAAACAACCTCATATTCCCTAGATTTCAGCAGAAGTAAATATGTTTTAGCAACAATAAAAATTGTATCAGTCAATAGACTCACTGGGAACTACAAAACAGTAAAGCACGCATTTCAATAAACAAATTCATAGTACATCTGGTACAGAAGCTAGTTAATGTACTAGTTATCATGAAATATCATCTACTGAAGCATGACATGCTAGGGCAATTCTAGGCTTTCATTTACTTTAGAAAAAAGCTACAAATATAAACCATTAGCGTACAGTGCTTTTCATCTTTTGCCTCAAAATTACCACTCAATCTCCTAGAATCAAATGGTTCTACTTGAGCAAACCATTCTTTGCTTCAGTGTTAGATGTTAGAGGCAGGAAGTGTCTGACTTTGTGTACCAAGAGCATATGGCAATCCCCCTATATCACCAATTGTTACACCAGTGGAACACAGCAGATCGAATGAGAAACATGGAAGTCAGGACAATATCATTTATCTCCTTTTCTAGTAGATAACTCTCCTAGCTATGTGTTGAGGGACATGGTTTAGTGGGAGCTATTGGGAATAGGTGAACGGTTGGACTGGATGATCTTTTAGGTCTTTTCCAATCTTGGTGATTCTATGATTCTATGATTCTATAAAGCGCTTATATCTATAAAACATGCTGAATTCACAAAACAATGCAGTTTTGCATCTCACGGATTAAAATTTAGGCTTGACTTCATTGGTGAATTTGAAAAGATAGTTATTCAATAATTCAACTTCATGCAAACCAGGCTGTGTTTGTGACTCCAGGATTAGGCTGCCTGATATCCTTTCAGTTAAATCTATAGCACAAGTAATTCCCATTGTGATGCCTTGTCAATTTGAGATTTCTAGCTCATCTTTGCCATGTATAAATCCCTGTGGAGGCAGCTAGTGAAAAAAGAGCAAACAATAACGTGCTCATAAAACGCTCAATATCCTTTTACACAAGAAAAAAAGTCTGATTTTCAATGTTATCAATTACCACTGTAACACAGATAAGTCATTACTATTAAATAGCTGCATTTGAAGGCAAGGCATACGGAAATCAATTTCCTGCATATAGATTTTACAGAAATATAAGAGTACTGCCTAATCAAAATTCCCTTTAACTGGGAAAGTAAAAGGCTGTCCAGGAAATCTGCAATAGCACAGGAAGCATAGGAAAGTTTTATTTTTATGCCACCAGCTCATATCTCGCTCAGACAGCAAGCAGCTGTGAAACAATTCATATGGCACACCAGCAAAGGGAAAGGGAAAATCCATTTCATTCTTCCTATCCAAAGTAATTTAAAACTAATTTTTGGCTATGCATTTTAAAAATTATGCAACGTCTACTATATATTAGTGAGAGTTTAAGATAACATTTCATATTGCACATAGAGGGATACCAGGTTGTTTATGGAAGGAAAATTAAATAACTAGAATGAGCGTATTCTCCTGAACTAGTGGAGGTCACTTTTCCAGATTTGGTCTCCTCAGTCAAGTGACAACATTTTTAAAAGCAAAAAAACCCCACCATAAATTTAAAAATTCAATTTAAAACATCCCCAAAGCCGAGCTAAGACACACCTAGTTCTACAACAGACTCTACTCAATGTGTGTACAGCTCTTGCAGACCAAACAGCTGAGGAGGAACATCAGAGAGCATGAGAAAGAATGTGCTTCCTCTCAGAAAACAACATCAGCTTTAAGTTTCCCACACGTTCATGCCTGGGGAATCCCCTTTGAAGTTGCTTGCTGAGGTGACAGCTCTTTGTCACCATTGGAGTAAGGTAAACAGCAACAGTAAGGGTGAGACTCGGCAAATCAGAACTCTGGGCTCTTGAATGTACTCTCTCTGTTTTACACTTTGATCATCCTTATTCTGATGGGGCTGGAGAATAGAAATCATAGCTTTCAAATAAAATTAAAATAGGTTCCCTAATGATCTTCAGTATTGACAGAACAAACTTGAAAAAGGCAAAGGAATGAGGGAGAATTTCGATACCTACAACCCTACCCACATCAAAATAAACAAGTGTTCCATCTCAGCCAAAGAGAAAACAAAGCAAAAATATGATCTTCTCTTTACTACGGGGGTGGTGAGGTGCTAGAACAGCTGCCCAGAGAGGCTGTGGATGCCTTGTCCCTGGAGGTGTTCAAGGCCAGGTTGAATAGGGCCCTTGGCAGCCTGGTTTAGCATTAGATATGGAGGTTGTCAGCCCTGCCTGCAGCAGCAGGGTTGGAGCTTGCTTGATGATACTTGAGGTCCCTTCCAACCTAAGCCATTCTGTGATATCATTCTATGATCACAAAATACACATATGTAAATATATATATATATTACTTTCAATGCATGTGTAGTAGGGAGCTATTCATTTGCAGATCAGTCCTCAGCTGCTTCTGGCACAAAAACTGACCACACAGGGTCATCATATATAGCATTTCATGTTATAAGTTTATTTTTGGATAGTCTGGGTTGTGTCCTACAATACGTAAGACAAGATAAATACACAGGTGTTTGGTACAATATCCCTTATCCTGTATTACTTGGCATCAAATCAATATACATTTGTTTATTCGATTTGCTTGAGATAAAACGGGGCAAGTCCTTTCCACATGCCTCCAACTATACTGAAACTCAACATTGCTCATAATCTAAAGGTCACATGCATTTCTAAGCAGTGCTGGAGAGTCAGACAAGCATTTGCCAGCTCTCCTTGGTCATCAAAATGGTTTCATAAAAATAAGTTCATTTTTGAATGCTTAAAATGTTGATGACAAGTTTCTGAAATTAATTCATATTTAGCTTCATTTTCTCAATATTTTTATATTTTATTCAAAATATTACTACAGCGCATGCTTTGAGGTTCCTCATTAGGTTCTGCTCCAAAGTCGTCAGAACAAAACCAACAGCTGTTAACTGTAAACAGCTGTTAGCCTGTAAACAGAATAGATTTTTAGCTTGCTCTAAAATCTCCTTCATAATTGCTGACCTTCTTGTCAGTATCAGGAAGAAGGAATCCCAGCAGTAGATGTGCATGGGAACTGAGTTACTCGTGGTAATTCAGGTAAGACAGATACATCATGTGTTCAATGGAATGTTGCTTGCAGCTGTACCTTTATACAAACAAGTGAATTACTGCAAATTATCTCATCGCTCCAGAATTTCTCACCATCAAATCTAAAATAAGACATGTAAAACCAGACAGAGACTGAAAAAAAAAATAACAAATATACATATACATTAACACAACTGAGCACACTAACAGTGTTGCTGTAACAGGTTCTGCCAAAGCAAACAGAAGATTGACTTTCCAGACTGACAATTTTGATCAGCTAATTGTGATGTTAAAAATAAACTTCTTTTTTTGTTAAGCTATTTTCTAAAAAAAAAAAAAAAAAAAAAAAAAAAAAGGCTACCCACGTGCATTGACAAAAATACCATATCAAGAAGATTGACATCAGCAGACATGCAGATTTTTCTTCCCCTGGGCACCAAAATGCTGATGTATGTACATGCTCCCTTCTTGGCATAATTGATTTTCACTTTCTGCATGGTGGCATATTCTTGGAATAGCTGGTACAGTAGCAAGCAGCAATATGCAAGCCAAGGGCAAACCAGCTAGAATTAGGCCAGGGCTGCTTCATGTTGAACCCAAGCTTGAACCCAATTTAAAACTGACTATGAATTGCTTTTATAAATTCAGTTTTAGAAGAATCTAAGAAAACTAATAAAAAGAGTGCACGTTACATTAACATACTGTTCTTCCACATTGTGTCAAAATCAGATCGAACCACTCACGAATGCTAAAAAACAGCCTGTATGTGCTTCTTGTATCTTTTCTTGGAAAACGAGGCATTAGACATGCTGAGCAGCCTCCCACATCTCCAGAAAACGCACAGCACAAATAGGGATGGAACAAATCTACAACTGTAGCAGAAGCAGCTGTTCAGCTACACCCTGGCTGCCTAAAGTGGCATTTATGCATGACATGTTTTAGCAGCCCTTCAAGTAGAGCTGGCTAAGCCAACTATGTTTTTCCAAGATCTTTGTCTGCCACTCACTCTTTGACTAGCTGTTAGTACGCACTTACATGACCTGAGGTTTGGGGATTGGAACTTGATGATCTTTGAGGTCCCTTCCAACCTCAGCCATTCTATGGCTCTATGATTATCATCCCTTTTCATCTATACTCGTGCACCTGTCAAGGGGTGTACTGTTTTTCATTGTTCTTGTTTGTTTCTTAAACAAACTTGATTCATCCCCACCACTAGGCACACAGAGACACCCACCATACATCACAGTGACGTCTCCCAACTGAATGCAACTCAAATCTAAGTTAGCAGGCAGGGTAATTCTTATGAAGAACAGAATTCTAAGAACAAAATACACACGAAAATCAGGAACCAAGCTTGCTGCTAGCAAGCTTCTTTAGACAACCATGCCAAAATAGCAACTAGCATCTCAGCTGCTATTACCAGCCATATCGGTATCACAGTGAAAGCGTGCTGTATTATGTTAAGCTCGCTGTATTGGCAGAGGCACAAAAAGCTGGGAATAAGCACATGCCCTCTCTAAATCCTGGGGAATAGCTTTCATCTCAATCCAAGAGTGAGAACTGAGCATCAGTGACACAGGTACTCTCAGTGATGTGTCACGCAGCCGACCTCGTGCCAAGGAAAGTTTGTTCAACATGTAGGTGAGTGACTTTTACAACTAGCTTTCTATCTCAGTTACTACAGAAAGCATACAGCAGTGAAAGACATCTCAAGTTGTTCCTATTTTTGGCTTGGTTTGCTCTGAAAATTACTGGATGTCTTGGGGTAGAGCTGGTCAAGACCTATTCAAGAAAACAATTCAAAAGAAGGAAAATGCCATTTCCAACTACAAACTTCATTGGCTCTGACAAAACTATTGTGTGGAAAGATTCATTGTGTCTCAGGTCAGAGAGGTATGGTTGATAATAACCACAGACTGATGGTTACAGCACTCAACGCCACTTCAAGTTCCAAGCTTACAAAGCCTGGCTCAGTTCAGAACCGTGATTAGAAGCTCGTCTCCCACTCCCATCTGCTGCCAAGTTATTAATGTGCCATCAAGTTATTCTGCAGCATGATTCTCTGAAACTGATGACTGTTCAAATGTGCCTAAAAATTACTTGAGAACAAATTTCAAATCTTAAAATATGTATGCAGCAAGGAAACCTGGAACATCTGTGCAGCCCTCCAAATAAGACTAAAAATCTATTGTGCTGTAAAGATGTTTGGTGGAGGCTTTGAAGCTTTACCTGCATTCTGCTTCTTAAGTTCTTATAAATACTCCATGCAAAAGCCCCATCTGACACCACTGTTATTACTGCTTGTGCAGTTTGAAGGCATTTCCTAGACAAATGCCATATTTCAGATGCAGGTATAGTGTTTAGTCAAAAGCCAAGACCATTGGTAAATAAAACCCACAAACATAACCCGTGTTGCATATTTAATTCACCACTTTTTCCCATGTTCTAAATGCCAGTATTAGGCAACATACATCAAAGCGTTCTAAAATGTAATAGCCAAGAATATACTGCTATAGCTATGCCTGTAATGAGTATATCTAAATGGTTTCCAAAATCATAGCGTTATGTAAGTATAACGTACTGTTGGAACAGAATGTAATGTGAAAATCCAGAGCCTTTCAATATCCTGCCCACTCCCAAGGTTGTGTAGATTCCCGGACAGCAGTTCAGACTCAGAGTAACAAACCAGGTTTGAGTTAAAGTCAAATGTGCTTCAGAAGACAAAGACAGAGGCTTTGTCCCATTTTCATATTTAAACAACTCTGTGAAGAATGCCATGCACAGTTAAGCCCACTTTCCTTCTTGCCTCCTTGGTTTCTGTCCCTCTTTGCTTCCTTCACTGCAGACGCTGGGGCTTTAAATCGTATCAACACACTCTGTTACATAAAGCCAAATCATAATAACAACTAGATCTGTGTGGAAGGTGACCAACAAGTGCGTAGCTTGACAATAGTAACTACAAAGACATCATTTCTGAGAGAATCTCTTTGTACTTCAAGTTAGAGCCTCAGATCAGTATTAATGATATCCAAAGTTACTTGCATTTCTTAAGTACACCTGTGTTTAAGATGCACACACAGGTATATTTGAGTAAGTTTTCAAAATAATGTTTTCTAAGACCACTGAAAACAAGAAAGAGAGAGGAAAAAAAAACAAACCAGGATGGAACAGATTTTTGCTAAGGCACAGTGGGATTAGACAGCTTGGACAGCAAGTCTGCAGCAGGAACAGAACCCAAATACTGAAAAAAAAACAATCCAGTTCAGTAGATAATAGAAAATGCTGTGCAATTTATGCTGACGTTAGCTGGTATGAGGCTGAAGCAAGTGGCAGGATTGAGACAGGCAAGCATTAGTGCTGCTGACTCACTCTGCAGCAAGAGATTCCCTGATCGGCCTCATTGAACCAGCACAGCCTTGCCTCAAGTTGTTTTTCCAGCAAGTTACAGAACAAGTACAAACTGCACCGATTAAACTTGCTCTAGGGTCCACCCACCAATAACATGAGGCAATGCCTAATGAAAACATCTTCAAAATGCAAGCAATTTGTTGAGGAACAGAGCTTACATAACTACAGAAAACAATTAAACCTTGGAGAGTTTCTGTATCCCCAGATGTCAACATTTAGAATACAGCTAGCTAAGAGCCACTCTTCACACTTAACAGAAAAAGAAATGGAAGCAAAATGGTAAAATGATTCGCTTACTGCATGCTACCTGAGCTGAATATGGGAAAAGAGGAATCAGAACGGCCTGGGTTGGAAAGGACCACAATGATCATCTGGTTTCAACCCCCCAGCTATGTGCAGGGTCACCAACCAGCAGACCAGGCTGCCCAGAGCCACATCCAGCCTGGCCTTGAATGCCTCCAGGGATGGAGCAATTAGGTAGCAGTTCCTCACAGCCCGGGTTGGGCACCCTCCCAATGCGTGTTCCTGCCCGCACCGGCACTGCCATCCGAGGGCTTCTCCCACGTTAATCACTATGGAAACCAGCGAAGCCTTCTACAGTCAGCCGGACCCGTCGGATAAACACCGATAATAAGCAACACGAAACGAACGAATGCCTGGAGACCATGGGACAAACTCTAAATCATCCCGAATCAAGCAAACGAAACAGCAGGATGGGAAAAACGCGTTTACGGGAGAAAAGAGAAAGCTGCGAAACGGAAAGCCCCGGCTACTCCCGAGATGCAGGGCGGGTGGGCGTGCGGCGGGGGCCGGCAATCCGCCCGCAGAGCCGCCGAGCGGCTGCGCTTGGGTAACGCGAAGCGACTGTGAGAGCGAGAGGAACCAGCCCGGCGATTAATAGGGAGGGCTCGGAGCCGTCTGTCAGCACGGCGCTAATAACCGGGCTGTAAACGAGCGGGCGGGAGAGCTCTTTCCTCCTGCCAAGCCGTCGGGACCGGGTGCTTCTTCCTCACGGAAAGCGCCGTGAAGAACGGGCGTTCGGGGAACGGGCGCTTTGAGAACGACCTCGGCGGGACGCCTCCCGCCGCACGGACGGACGCGCTCACACAGCCGCCCCCGCTCTGCCGACGGCTCCGTTTGAACGGGCCACGCTCGCTCTTCAGCCAACGGGCGCCGCGCTGGGCGCTGACGTCACGGGCGGCGGGAGCGGGGCGCTGTGCTGCCGGCCGGCCCGCGCCCGGCACTCGCGTATGTGCGCGGCGCCCAGGAAGATGAGGGTAAGCGCGGCGGGGCGGCGGCAGGTGCCGGTGTTGGGGAGCGGGCAGCCGGCGGGGTAGGAGCGGCTGGCGGAAGCGGCGCTCCCAGCAGAGGGGCGCGCCCGTTGTAAACAGCGGGGAGCACCGTGAGCGGGGGGAGGTAGAAGCCCCGTCCGATAAAGGGCTTCAGCACGGTCGGCGCCTCGAGGAGCGTCTCGCTGAGGGGTTTGAGACGGCAGTCGGCTTGCCTTACACCCCGAGTAGGAGCTGGCGCGGGGACCGCCGCGGTCCTTACGAGGGAAAAAATGCGTCTGTAGATGGGTGAGGAGTGCTGCTGCGGAGGCTCGGGGCTGCGGCACGTTCCTGCGCACTGCAAGCCTAAGGGAGAGCTGCGGGGTACCGAGCATCCTCAGCACCTGCCGGGGCTGAATCGGCAGCTCTCATTTCTTTCGTGTTTCGCTTGTTGACAAGTTGAAGGCACGCAGCCCCGCTGCTCAGCATCGTGGTGCTGCTCCGGGACGAAACAGCGCTGCCCCAGCAGCACGGATGCCCGCCCCGAGCTCTGCCCGTGAAGCCGCAAAACCCAGCCTAGCGTACGAGCACAGCCTCATCCCTTTCGTCTACATCGGTGCTTTTCCCAATGTGACGGTGCCGGCTTAGTTTCATACAGGGCGAGAGAGAGTCCAGCAGCTCCCCCTGCCCCCTTCTCGCTTCACCTTCGCAGCAGCGTGGGGGGAACAGCCGTGATACGACACATAATGGCTCTTTCCATCTTTCCATACAGTGGCTGCACGTTTTGTTGGGCCATCTGGGTATATTGAGCTTGTAGTCAGCTTAAAACCAACCCCAAAGCCCACAGTTTATTTGCCGTTGGTAACTACAGGATACAGATATAACTTGCGGCCAAGCAGAGGGAGGTGGAAACCCCAAGGCTTTGTGTGGTTTTAGTGTTGCGACAGCAGGTTTGTTTCCTAAGCAAAAATCTCCAAAGAGACTGTTATTAGAGCTGTATGTTACAGCCAGTCCATATTACAGCACGCAGTGCCACGCAGCTCACAGTGTGAGGAAAGGTGCAGCCCTGCTGCTGCAAGTGATATCCATGTGCAGCGGAAGATGCCCTTCTGCAAAGACATCCAGCTACAGAAATGGGGAAAGATTTATTATCGTGAGTCAGGTGTTTTGCCCACAGATGACCTCAAAGAAGTAGGAAGAGAGATGCTGTATCACAGTTGTTTTCTCAGTAAGGCAGAGTCCAGAAAACATTTTGCGTTTTCATCCCTGTTTTATGCATAAGGAGCCAAGGGAAAACAGGAGAGAAAAGGAAAATTGAGCACAGCGAGGAGAATTTTTACAGTTTCTGCATCTACAAGCCCTAGTGTTGTAGTTTCATGAGCATTTCAAACCCAAAATGCAACTCAATTATGTGCGACTGTATGGACTCAGAACACAGCTCTCATGTCCAGGGTGCATTGAAGTCAAGTATATAATTGTGTGTAATGTATGCCTCTGTAAAACCCATGCAGTAAACATACTCAAAACAACCTTGTCTTTTTCTTTTTTCCTTTTGCCACTTCCACAGGAAACTATGCCCCAGACGCCAATATTTTCCAGCATGCTTGGCTCCAGCTGTAGTGGACAAGTGCAGCCTGATACAGAGAGATGCGTGGACCCTGTTTATCAGGATGGGAACATTGTTTCTGGATCATTGGAGGCCTTGATAGAGCGCCTGGTACCCACCATGGACTATTATCCAGATGTAAGTAGGCACTGAAAGGTTTGTTTTCTTCCTGTAGTTTTCCTAAGATAGCGCCAATCTGAATCCTAAACACAAGAAATTCTATCTCCATCCAAATCATGATTAAGATGTAGATTAAAGAAGCATTTCTTTTGCTTGTAATACTCATTCACTAAATATCCCTACTCAATAGGGATGCTCCTTTCTGCCTTTTAATAAGAACACCTGTTAGAGAGATAAAGCCATGTGAACCCAAATGGGTGCCCTGAGAGCCAATTAAAAGCAGCATTAGCCACAATTTTCAGTCCCTCTAAGCTGCTTTACCTCTAATGCAGCCAAGATTAACGTCTAACCATCTCCTACCTAGGGAAGTGGACCAATTCTTTCAGCTGAAACCAGCTCTAGGGATTTTGTTTTGTTTTGTTTTGCCCTTAATTTCCTATGCATCTCCTAGTTAGATCATCAGGAAAAAAAAAATAATAATACAACACATTGATTGTAATTAAAATGCTGTCTCTCTCAGTACATTTCTGTGAGCAAGTGCTGTAATAACACTTTTGAGCCTAGAAATGATTTGGCAATGATTAGATGTCCTCACTGCAGTCCCCCGAAGTAAATGTTGCTGGTAATTCTAGGGCATGATGTAAGATTCTGAATGAGTGATACTACTGAGTGATCACGCTATCACTTAAAATGTCCCTTTGTATCCATCGATGAAAGACATTATTTAAACAAACTGCCAAAAATCAGATTATATAGCGTATATTCCATCCGACCTGTGAGAAAGCAGCATGACAGAAACAACCCAACTCATTCTAGGACTGACAGAGTGACAGGAGTCTGCAGTCAGTGTTGACTGCTATGTAGAACTTAACTGTGGCAGAGCAGGCCATGCTAGCCTGTACCTCATGGAACGTTTCTCCATCTCATCAGCACAGAACTTACTCACTGTGCTTTAACACTGGTCACAATAAAACCTACTTAAGCTCTCACATACACACCACCCAGTTTCCAATCACTATACACAGTAAATACACTCCCCTTCCACATGAGACCCCCCACGAGTTCAGTGGTATAAGCAGCAGAATTTCAAGCAATTATTAGTGAGAGATAAAAACAGGAGAAAATCAGGGTGTCTTAATGTTCTGGTTCAATCCTAAAGCTCTCATTTAATTATGCTTATGTACAATTGCACTAACTTCAATAGATGCTAAGTACCAAATGCTCTGTAAGGCACAGAGGAATGTCCGTACTTAGGCATTCCACTTGACTTTCCCTCCACCCCCAAGTACATGGGGTAGAAAGAAGGCAGAGCTCAAAGAGAAACACAAAATTCAGTATATCAGTTAAACAGCTTTAGACTGCCAAAGGCAAACGTTCCAAGGAATCAGCTCCAGCTCCTTTTATTTAATACTAGTTAATGTAGTTACTTGCTGCTTGGATTTCTGGAATATCACTAAGTTTTTTAAGTAGCTGTTAATGTACATCCCTTATTGTAACATAGAATCTATATATAACACTACTAGTCTGAAAATGGTTCCATAAAGCTAGCGTTACTTAAGGGATCTGTGAGTTATTTTGGAATGTTGTTGGTTTCCATGGTGCTCTCACATAACCTGTGCAAGGGAACATCACAGTCCATGTGAGCACAGAGCCCATCAGGAGGCTGCAGTTCAAATGGACAGCAAACTGACAGCTGAGTGATACAGCAGAAGCAATCGAGGGAATTCCTGGGACAGGGAGCTGGAAAATGGTATTAAACCAAATTCATCTCCTATATAGCAGGACACATTCTTTTAGATAAGTCATATCACCCAATTTAGTTAAAAGAATTAATTTGGCAGCAAGTGGATGAATAAGCTTTGAATGACAGAGATGGAACTGTATTTGAGTCATTTCCAAATGCAAGCTTTGGATTTCAATTCAGATTTCTGTTTATACTTAATTTCTTGCCCATTTCTATTTTTAGGGAAGTTAGAGCGGTAGCCATTTAGTGTCGAGGTGCTGTCAGTAGGGGGACTAATACCTTTTGCTCAAGAGGAAGGTGTAAGCACCTCCCAGCTTCGTGTCTCTGGCTGCACACGCACAAAAGGATAGCAAGGCACCAGCAGTTAAGTTCCATCAAGAGAAGATATTCGGTGTGTTAGCAGAGGTTACCTTTAGTTTCAGGGAAACACATTTACAAATTACTGTACTGCTGCAAATTTCCAGATTAATACAGCTGAAAGCAATGCTTAGAAGGCACACAAAGCTGAAGATTGTAGTCACCTTCCAGATGGAAAAAAAGGGGGTGGAGGAGAAAGCAAAACAGTATCTTTCTGTTCTCGTTACAGAGCAAAACAAAAATGTATTTGCCATGTTGACAGGACAAGAGACAGACAAGAAAGGACAGGAAAGATAAGGACCTACATTTGTATACTGCTCTTTTGAGGTTTGTTTGTGTAGAGGGACTTGCTCAGCTCACAGGAAAATGTATACTTGTGAGACAGAGGAGTTCGAGAGGTTAGGAATGGAATGTATCAGTCTGCAACTCTTGTGCCCAAGCAAAAAACATTTTAAGAAAATATTTCACAAACATAAGACTGAGCAATGAGTGCACAAAGGGATTTTTTTCTTTTTTTTCCTTCCCCAGACAACAGCAGTACATTCTTGGGTCAGAGAGTAACAATTCCTCCTTTAGTCTTGCGTGCTTGCCTTTTTTTAAATATAATTCAGCTCATCTCTTAGCAACAACTTTAGGCACTAAAGGAATCCGCCTTCTTTTTCTCTTGTAAAGCACAAGACCCTTTTTGTGGCAGCTAAGTTGTTCTAAATGCAGAAAGGAATTTTTTTTTGCCTTTTCTCTCAAATACCTGTCACTTTTACGGGGTAAGCAGAGCTTAACTTTCAGTCTCACAGCTTATGGAAGCATTTTTAATCAGTCTTTGTCAAAGCTGCCTGCTTCTTAGCTAAATTGCCTTCTCCAAACCGTCTTCACATGCGAGGGACTGCCTGTGAGAAGAGTGTGGGTCTTTACACTGTTGTAACACCTTGCTAATATATGAGGGCTGCTCTGAAAGTAATGCCTTCTATTTTATTATCTTGATCCACAATGCCAGAAGCAGATGTTGGTGGTATGGCAGTAGAGGCTGAACCTTCCCCTCAATATTCCATTACGTTTTGTTGCTGTGTGACAGATGGCAGCAGAGGGGCATTGACAGAAGAGTGTCTGACATGGAAGCGCATGTGAAGCAAAGGTGTGTAGGTGTGTTGTTAAATCCCTCTGCATGGAAAAAATGGCATCTGGTGACATTCACTGATGCTTGCTGAACATATGTCTCTATCAAATTGTGTTATTGAGTTCTTCATATCTGTTGTAGCTTCCATGGAAATAAATAAGAGGCATTACTTATGGAACGGCCTACAGTGGAGTACAGGTGTAACAAGTAACAGAAATCCATGATCTAGAGAAGACATCTGACATTCGTATGGAGTATTTGCTGTCCGTTACAACCATATTCCTAACAACTGTGACCTGCTGCTAAGCTGCAATGCATGGCTCAGTTCAGCTTCAATTTTCCTTATTGGACAGGAAGTGGTTATTAGCAGAGAGGCAGAGATGAGGCTCAGCCCTGCTCTAGGACATATTTAACTCATTTCTTACTTGCTGTTAACCAGCATAGGCAACACTAGTATCAAAAAAGAAGAAGAAAAGCAAGCTGAGGAATAAGAGCAGATCCTCATGAATTGTAAACCAGTGTGCCTTAATTGACCATAGAAGAACAATTTCGTTTGCCAACAAACTGAGCCCAGTCCCAGCAATGTGACTTGAAAAGTGGAGTGAAAGTACAGCAGATGGGTTCCAGAAATATGATAATTTGTTTCTAAAACTTAGCAGTTCAGCGTGGTCTGGAAAAATACTGCACATGTCCAGTGCAGATGCCATGGATTAAGAGAGAAAGCAAGCCTTGAACGGAAAGCTGTGCTTTTATGGCCACGTATCTTCGCATGTCTTTCCAATTCAGCACTTTTTTGGACGTCATGCACAGCACTATCAGAGACCAAAGAGAAGTATAGGTCATCTAGGTTGCTCTCTTCTTACAGTACAAAAACAGGGGAATGTACTCTGAGCAGGGCTTTCTTGCAGTTACTCTGAACAAACACTATGCCACATCAAACAGGCTCCCACCAAGAAGACCAACACTAGAATTAGTACAACAAGCAAAATTATATCTTTCCTTAAAAAAAAAAAAATCCAGTTTATCAGAGCTAAGGTCACTGACAGGGCAGGGCAGCTTGCATTTCTGTTTCTCGCCACTTCAATGTACGGGCATCTTTCTGTCAGGGTTCCACACTCCCAAGTACACATGAACATGGGGAAGAGATGAAAGTACACAAGTCCATAATTGTTTTTTCACCTCTTTCTTCCTTAAATGGAAAATAGGGTAAAAGCTATGAAGAGCTGCTTCATGTTTCCAGAACAGACATTTTCACACAACAGCTGCTGTATCCAACAGCTAAATTCCTTTCCCAGATAGGCCAGACTCACAGTTCCAAGTTCAGGGATGCACTGATAGAAACAAGCACAGAAATTGGCTAAAAAGAAGTCAAGATAACCAGGTACAGATTATTCCCCCAAAACCAACACTGTTCTCTCTCATATTTTAATTCCCAATGTGGGTTGTATCAGTTGAAGGATCATTCTCACATACATCAGCATAAAAGGTTCTGATACGTTGATAAGTGTCTTGTTTTGTGAATCATTTTAGCTCTTCAGCCTGATGTTCAAATCAGAACGCATATTTTAAACGCCTCTGCTGTATCACAGTCTGTTTCTTCATTAGCTTCCTCCACAAGTTTGGGACAGAGCTAGATTTTCCAGAGATGTGTGCTTAATCTATTACACACTTCATGCACTCACACATTCTCAACACATTGATTTCTAGTTAACTTCATTTATTTCAAAAACAACAACAACAAAAAAAACACTCTTTTTTCCCCTCCCTTCTGATATTTGGCATATTTTAGTGTTAGATTTATGCTGTAGGTACTTGAGAAGTTGAAATATTTTTCTTTAATAGCAATTCCTTGTAGTTAAAGAGAAACCCCATAGTCTTTTCTGGAGTCCGAGATATCACGGTTTATCTATAAGTGTGCTATAGAGACTACAAGCAGCAAAATTCAGTTGTTAATAGCACAGGTGCTATGTTTTAGACATCTGGCCTAAGTTTCCCTGCCTAATCCAAGGTAGTTCACTGACTGTTGGCACACCTGGCTGCGGTCTGCCAAGTCACACTTCTAATATACCATGTGCAGATGGCAAAGCAACAGCACGCTTTGCAAATGTAACATAGGGTAAATGAAATCTGTAGTCAAGGAGATGCCCTACAATTTCCCAACTACAGATTTTGTCAGAAAGCCTCAATAGGAAGACAGAAGTCCTTATTGAGATGCTACTATTGTTACTCTAGCAATTACATCCAATACAGAAGACAAGTCTGAAACACTGAAGCAAGATCAGGACGTGAAGGCATTTGTTCTCACATCAACATGACTGCACAGAGTATCATTTGGAATATAACACATTACAGCTTTTAAAATGGAAATAGGCTATTTCTAATGAGAAATAATAACTGTTGACACTTCCTAGCACTATTCATGCTGAAGAGAGTCTGAAACAGGCCCCATACCGATTAAGTCACGCCTAAAACTGAATTATTGTCATACGGCCTCAATCTAAGGTACAGATTGTGTCAATGATTGTGGGAAAAAAGGAAAAAAACCATACATTAAAAATTATATCTGTGGTTTGGAACACACAGAAGGCAGTTTTCTGTTGCTTGAAGGAGGGCAATCACTTCCGAAGAAATCAAGAAATAACAGTATTTGTGTGACATAAACATCCTACATTGGATGCATTTCATTTGTCTTTTTGGTGAGTGATAACTAGTTAGGCATATTACATTTGGAATTCTGAAAACAACAGCAGCACTCTTAAAGTCTACTGTGTAGAAGAAATGCAGAGCTAGAAAACACCACGACATCTCTGAAAGAGGGAAAAATTACTCAAAGTTTAATGACAGAAAGCTGCATTCCTGTTTTATAGACTAGTTTTTGTTACAAGTCTCCAGGGAAGACAGATGATTCTCAGTGGTTACTCAAACTTGCTTTTTCCCCTCTCTGCTCCCACAGAGGACTTACATCTTCACTTTCCTGTTGAGCTCCCGAGTCTTCATTCACCCACATGAGCTCCTGGCTAAAGTGGGACAGATCTGCATTAAACAGAAGCAGCAGCTGGAAGCCGGGACTGAGGCAGAAAAGGTAAATAAGCCACTGCAGCTGGCAGTGCTAGTGGCATTTATTTCCCACCCTTTTCATTGTAAAGCTAGATAGATTGATAAAGAATAAATTGAAATCGTCATCAGCACTTATTGCTGAATATACTTTTATTTGGGTCTTCCTCCTTGAAGCTCTATTGCTTCTCTGAGAACTACTAATGTAGGTTGTGTAGTAGCTCAGATTGGAAATAATGCAACTTTGCTCCAGCATGCAGCACTGACCTGCAGCTTAAAGCAATGTGTATCTGCCACAGACCTGCCCAGCAAGCTGTTTGGGCTTTTGCCAAGCAAGGTCTGTCTGGAATCTTATTGCAGTCACCCCTGTCACGTTCTCAGAGTTGAGAGCTCTGCTGTAGGTGCATAAAACCTGTTTTTGATGGAGCGTTACAAGTCAGCGTGATGGTAAATAAGGAAATTTCATCTGATGAAAATTAAGGGATGCAGTACTTAAAATAGTAGCCTATGCTTGCACATCTGATTACACAGCTTTACCACAACTGATTAAACCCAACTGGGTGAGTTTATGATATGCACTGATATCCATTTAAGTCTCCCCATATGGAGAAAGTGCACTGAAGGACCTGACTAAAGATGAAGTACCAGAATAGTCCCAGCTGGGATGCAAATATAAGTGGCAGAAACAAGGATGAAATCAGCAAATACTTAAAGATCTGAACTGTTCAAATCCTGTGCTTATTTTAGATCCATTCTTCTATTATGAGAAATAATAAGCTCACATTCCTGATTCTCAGCACATCGATAGTCCCATTTCTTTTTCTCCTTGTAGCAGCAAGACTCCAAGTAGGGAGCATGAAAAGTAGCCCTTGAAGTTTGGCAACAGAGTTTTTGACATCAGTACTGACCTAAGGGCTTCTTTCTTACTTACTATTCCTGTTCTGCAGTCTCATGTTATATCACAACATTCCTCCACAGGATTAAAAAAACCAACACAAACCACTTCATGCAGATTGACTTTTATGCAGGTCGGTTACCTCATCCACTCATTAAGCAGCTGTGTAGCTATGTTGGTTATGGGGTCAGGGAGGACAGATGCAAGAACTATCATTCTGCATTCAGAATAGTTCCCATCACCACCCCCAACTGGCTCACAACTTACCACCCCAAACCTGGTACACTGTAAATGGCAGTGTTTCCTCAGCTCTGCCTAACTAAACAGCAGAGGTAGGAACTTGCAAGAGATTCTGGGACCATCTGAAACTAGGGGTAAAGCTATCTACAGAAAAGTGAAGACAATTGACAGCTGTCTGTAGTTAGTATCAAAATATATCATCTGCAATACTTGGATTTAAAAATAAAGGATTACAAGATGCAACTCTTCTGTGAATGATAATACACTTAAAAGTTTTAAAACCAAACAGAAGCTGGGCAATAAGTCATAGAATTATAGAACGGCCTGTGTTGAAAAGGACCACAATGACCATCCAGTTTCAAACCCCTGCTATGTGCAGGGTCGCCAACCAGCAGACCAGGCTGCCCAGAGCCACATCCAACCTGGCCTTGAATGCCTCCAGGGATGGGGCATCCACAACCTCCTTGGGCAACCTGTTCCAGTGCCTCACCACCCTCTGGGTGAAAATCTTCTTCCTAAGATCTAACCTAAACCTCTCCTGTCTCAATTTAAAACCATTCCCCCTTGTCCTATCACTATCCACCCTCGTAAACAGCCGTTCCCCCTCCTGTTTATAGGCTCCCTTCAAGTACTGGAAGGCCACAATGAGGTCTCCCCAGAGCCTTCTCTTCTCCAAGCTAAACAAGCTCAGTTCCCTCACAGGAAAGGTGCTCCAGCCCTCTGATAACTTAAAGTAGTGTGATTGTGGCTATTCAGCAAATGTATTAAGAAACATCATGGCTTCCACACTGACACGAAATAGCATTACATTCTAACAACAGGATGTGAAATAGAGCTGCTCATATTGCAAAACATCCACAATGTCAGACGTTCTGCTGGCAGTTTGGAAACAGCCCTACAGAAGAGCCAACAGCAAGGTGACGATAAAACACAAGGTTTGGAAGGCTGCCTTAATTTACATGCCTTTCTAGGTGCTTTTCCTGTTATGCCCTTGATTCCTTTCTACCCTCTTAGTATGAACTCTAGTCTTTTCCTGCTTACTAAACACAACATGATTGGAAAACACTACGTAAGATTTCTGACATCCCAATCAAATCACTCCTTTGCAGACCTCCATAGCAAGCACCTGTATGCTTTACAGGAAATTAAAAGCTCCTAGCATTTGCAAACATTTGTTTTTAAACAAATACAAGATCATTTTACATGCAGCATGGAAATTCTCAGCTCCAAGCCATTCTACTTATTCACTGTCATAACTCACTGGAGTATCATCAGCTACCAGCACCTTCTAATTAAGTGGCTCCAAAGCAGGAAATGGCTGGCAGAAGTAGTTAAAGCAGCTCTGATCATGTCTGATAAGAGGTTTGCATAAACAAACTAAGACAAGAAGCTGGCTGACTTGTTGCCCGGGTAGTGTGTGAGCTGGAGAAGTGGCCACGAGCCAGGTTTTGAGGTTAGGAACCACAGTGCTGATCATTTGTTTTTGACATCATTTGCTAACAGAGAAGTCCAGAAGAAAAACAGCTGAGAGAAAAGCAGATTAAAAAGAAAAATGGGATATCTTGGAGCCCTTCTGGACAAACATAAAAACAAAGGGTTTCACAGTTTAAGATATCAATTATCATACACTTGACACTATAGCTACGCTCAAGTTAAATTTCATCCCTTCACATCAAGCTGAACTCTCTAGAAATATGTTAGAAATTAGAGGGACTCAAACAAGATGGTCACAGAGAACAAAAACCCTTGTACAGTATTACTTGATGACCAAAGTACTTAACAAAGGTATATTTCTTCTCAAAACAGTACTTCTGGGAGAAGTATTCCCCTAGATTTCAGAGAACTCAGGCCTTGCTGGGAAAGGCTGACATCTGGAGCACACAGCAATAGAAGCTGTAAGTTTATTGCAAGCATGACAAAAAGGAAAACACACCGTTGCCCACGTATCTGTGATTTCTATCTAGGTTACCACAGATTGCAGGTGGCAAGCCTGTCACGCTGCTTTGGGCTTCATTAGAATGCACCTGAAACTGAAATCTCATGTTTTGCTGAGCTACTGGCTTTAGTGTTGCATTCAAAGTACATCTTTCCCTGAGCATTAATAGCATCAGATAAAACAATGAGCCTTTTACACCTGTAATCCCAAAGAGAAAAACTGCTTGCTGTTGTCCTGCAAAGGATGCCTAGCTATCTGCTGCAAAGAAAGCAAATCACAGTGACTGCTGAGCATTGCTATGTGCAATAGGAAGTCAGTGTTCACACAGAGCTGCTCACATCATAGCCAGAGGATTTGGGGATCTTTGTTCCCCCATCCTCCCATATTCAATTCCAAAAGGTAATAAATAATAATACCATCAAAAGGAATTTTGAAGCAGCTTTTGATGGTCAGTGCAGTAAGCATGTACCTCCTCTGTTAGCTCTGATGGAATGGAAGCACACTGGCTAGCTAATTAGTTATATCACAACAGAATTATTCATTCTTTTAATAATTATAGGCTCCACACATCCTCTAGTGAACAAGCATAACTTGTATTTTCCTCAAGGCAGATGACAATGGGAGTTTAGTGGACTGACAGCTGTAATACAGAGCTCAGACTCTGTCTGGAAAGATGTTGAAGTTGGGTCCCAAAGCAGCAGCACTCACAGAAACCAAACTTTCAGATCTGATCGATGATGTTTTCGGTCAGGAAGCTCCATCAGTTCTTGTAAAACATTATCTATTGGTCTTAAAAGGCGATTCACTGATTTCTTGTAGCTACGCACACATGCCAAAATCACCTTCTGTAACCCCTAAGTTGCTGATGAGGAATGCAACAAGGACAATATATTGCAGATAAGGAGAAGGAACTGCTGTGTAATGGAACATCAGTTTACGCAAGCAGGGAGGTAAACAGATGAAAGCTTCCCCATTTTCCCCTCAGTGTATCACAAGTTGGGTGGAAAATAAATATAACTTAAATTAAGTTTTGATTCTTTTTATTCTTTAAGTCTTCTTAGCACACTCCCCCAGTTTTGCAAGAGCGCTCCTTCAGTTGGAAAGAGCAGCCTCAGTAAATCTATACTATTTGCATTACTGGCATCCAATTCAGGTCTAACTGATGGAAAGCTTTAGAATATTCACAAGTAACAGAAGAACTTAAAAAATGGCTGTCCTTTCCTGTTCTGTCATTGATATATTTTTGAGTAACAGTCAATACTGATTTTCAAAGTCCATTTTTATTTGAATGTCGTGGAGAGAACACAGACCCACCTTTCCTACTGTTTTGATACACAGATTCATATGGAGGGTCTGATAAATTCTGTAGAACAGAAGTGTCTTTATGAACCTCTCTCACAAGCTATACCTGGTACATGCTGCATTAGGTATGCATTTGAAATGAAACATGAAGGTACCGCTGCCCCAGATGGCAGAAATCAAACTCAAGTCCCATTGGCTTTAATCAAATAAGATACTTAAACTATCCTGTCATCTTCCTGGCTCTATACAATTAACCTTGAAAATATCTTCAAAGCACTTGCTAAGAGACACGACCAAGCTATCCTGAGTGGGGGCTAAATCATATTGTTCAGAAGTATGGTTCAAGTTCAGTGTGTTCTTTTTTCTCCCTTTCATTTGCCACGAGTGCAAAGCATTTTCAAGCTTGTCTAAATTTATGTAAGCCTTCATCAGGTTCTGCTGTCAGAAAGGTCTATGGTCAGTAATTAACTCCGTATTTCTTTCTAGGCAAAGCTGAAGTCCTTCGCTGCCAAAATCATCCAGCTCCTGAAGGAATGGACTGAAACTTTCCCCTACGATTTCCAAGATGAAAAATCCATGAAGGAGTTGAAGGAGATTGCTCACAGGATCACCCAGTGTGATGAGGTAGGGATGGAGGGGCAGGAGAAAAAACGTTAAGTTGGAAAACAGTATTTGTGTCCACCTTCACAGGTGATTCATTGTGGCACAAACTGTTGGTCCTATGCACAGGGTTTTCTGAATGGACTACAGCAGCAGCTACTAGGCTGCCCTGTAGCTGCAGGACAAAGGCTGAGTAATTAAGTTAATGGTCCATTAGCAAGAACTATGTATAATCACCAAGTGTAAGAGACAAAACTCACAGCAATATGAAAAAAGATGCAGAAGGAGAAAGAACAGTGATGCTAATGGCACGATGTAGTTAACTTGCATACTGAATTACATGCCATCCTTTGTGCTTTGCTACTGCTCTGCGTTCAAGTCCCACAGAAACATCAACTAGTTTGTAGAAGCATAGAATGGCCTGGGTTGGAAGAGACCTTAAAGATTATGTAGTTCCAACCCTCTGCCATGGGCAGGCACCAGATCAGGGTGTCCAGAGCGCCAGCCTAGCATTGAACACCTCCAGGGATGGGGCAACCAAAACTTTGCCAAGCAACCTCTTCCAGCACCTCACCGCCTGAGATAGGTCAGTGTCCTCCAGCTCAAAAAGATACTTATGAGGGACTTCTAGGGTGCCACGCACAGTATTTTCACAAAGGATGTTCTTTGAGCTATGCTAGCCAGCCAGTCATTAATCCGACCAGGTCTGAGTTTACAGTCTAGGGAGGGGGGAGGATGGGGAAACAAAAGCACCCTTGAACTCCCAAGAAGGGCAAGGGAATCATCTGTAATGTGTTTGTGTGAACATGAAGGGTTACTTTGCAGAAATTTCTCCTTCTTTTGAAGGCCAAAACTTCAAGATACTTTTGAGAACAATTAGCAGGAAATGGGAAGACAATTGTACTGTAAGCTGTTTTTGTTGATCCAAGCACAGAGAAAATGAAGAGCAACAGGTTTTTCAGCACTGTGTGAATCAGTGGTAGGGCAGTGACAGGCGTTACCAGGTTGCCAAAAGGAAATATGTCAGTTGTGTTGCATCAGCAAAATTGTTTACTTGGCTGCTGCTAAATGTCACTGCCTTAGTAAGAGAAAAGCAGATAGGATTATACTATGCCTTCTATTCCCTTGTAAACAGGACAGAGAGGTGTACCTTGGCAGACATGCAACTGTGAGAGGGAACTTGGCAAAACAGTGATTGTTGAGCATGTATATCTTGGTATTTTATTCATCCACCATTTTAAACTAGAAAAACATTGTGACCTTTCCTTCTTTTCCCCTTTCCTCTCACCTGTATGTATGAATAAATTCTCACTCAGGAGAAAACACCTCAGAATGGCTCAGCATGCTGATGTCTGAAGCTCCTGGGATGATGTTCATTAATTACAGCATCATATTATTTACCCCCTTCACAAAGCTGCAAGTTCATCAGGAAAGAGCTGTGCGCTTCTGTCTTCTAGGAGACAGAACATGATACTGACAAAATAAAAGCAGCTCTTGCTCTCAGTATTTGTTGCTTCTTTCCTGTTCTAAGAAAAGAGCCATACTGTGCTTCAGCAAGGAATTACGGTAACGATTCAGATTTCTTTTTTAAGTTACAATATTGAAGTTTTTCTAATCCCTGTAGAGCACTATTCTCACATAGATGATAGCAGAATCAAACAAGAACTGACACACAGCAGTCACACTCATCCTCATAATACAAGACTGTGTATCAGGCACAGGACTGTTGGAACACAGACACGGACAAGTTATTTTCAACACATTGACACTGGAAATTAAACGCCATGTTACACCTGCTCAGACCAGCTGAAACTTTCAGCTTTATTTTCTGAAGTTATAAGAAAATTTAGGGTAAGACCAGAAAAAGAAGAAAACAGCCAAAACTCTCTAAGAGCTCTGGTCTAAATGTTAAGGTATGACAAATTCCCAGTAGCTTAAGTAACCCATAGTTTTTAACATCACTGCAGTTTCTGCATACGTTTACACCCAGTATATATCTGAATTTCACCTGCCTTCAGATTTGATTCCCTACAATCCAAAGCCAGAAAGTTTTTCTCCTCACAGAGGCATGGCAAGTCAGGCACAGCAGCTGAGGTCAAGTGATTTCAACAGAAAGCTCAGTATAGGGGAGAGCAGAATTAGCTCTCTATTTTAGTCCCCCTACCATGTTCCCTCGGCATTTCTAAGCACTTGTAGCACAATATCCAAAATGGCTCCAGCCAGCTGCTGTTTAGTGGTAATCCAGTTGCTCATCAAGATGAGCTACACTGCTTCCAGCTTTTCATTTTATTCCACTTGGGAGTTGGATTATTGCCTTGTAAAGCAACATTCTGACACTATTATTGCTTAATTATAGCATGCAATATACAAGTATTTGGTAGTCATCTTCTCTCACATCTGCTACATAATTTCCATTATCACTGCACATTAGTGGCTTTCTGAACCATCACAGTCATTGCAGCTCTTTCTAGTGCATCCAGTTGACTGGCAGAAAGCAGTACAGCGTATTGTAAGCTAAGATCTCAACCTGTGGCTAATTTCAAGAGAAATAATTTGCACAAAAGCAGGAGAACAACAGCATAATGGAAAGGAAAAGGACTGTTAACAATTAGTTTTTCCAGCAACAGAGAGTGCAAGGTTAGAGAACTCAAGTCATTTGAAGAGGCAAAAGGAGGGACAGAAGAGTATAAATGCAATTAAGGTTAGCTCCTTGGGGTTGACTTCAGAAGGAAATGTCTGTAGGACACAAAGAGCCCGCTGCGAAAATAATTCAGTGGTTTTAGCTATCAAACAAAACCAAACCTGACTGGGTGGGTTATATATTTTTTGCTGTACCAATCTAAGGGTTGGATCTATAAGGACATAAAACCTGCACAGAGCATTTTAAATTATCAAAGAACACGGATATGCCTAGATCAGTGGAGGGTTTAATTTTTCAAATCCACACTGGGGATATTTTAGGGCTATATTTCTGGATGTGATATGCATTCCCTGGATTCTACACTTGCCAAGTAGACTTGATCATCAGGGAGTCTGATCAGAATGGGAAGGCTTTTCATTTAAATCCTAGAACGGCCTGAGTTGAAAAGGACCACAATGACCATCTGGTTCCAACCCCCTGCTGTGTGCAGGGTCGCCAGCCAGCAGACCAGGCTGCCCAGAGCCACATCCAGCCTGGCCTTGAATGCCTCCAGGGATGGGGCATCCACAACCTCCTTGGGCAACCTGTTCCAGTGCCTCACCACCCTCTGCGTGAAAACTTCCTCCTAATATCTAACCTAAGCCTCCCCTGTCTCAGTTTAAAACCATTCCCCCTTGTCCTATCACTATCCACCCTCATAAACAGTCAATCCCCCTCCTGTTTATATCCTTCCTAAGCATATAAATGTATGCAAAAATTATATGGTATAAGAAGTTGTGTCTGGCTTTCTTATAGGAAAATGGCACGGTGAAAAAGATCATTAGCCAGATGACACAGAACCTCCTGATGGCTCTCTCTGCACGGAGCCAATACCAGGAAATCAAAGAGAAATTCCGGCAACCTGCTACGGACAAAGGCACCATCCTCAAAACCAAGCCACAGTCTACTCAAAAGGACATTCTGAGTGTGTGCTGTGACCCTCTGATCTTGGCACAACAGCTAACCCATATTGAACTGGTGAGACATAAGTTTGCGAGAGTTATTTTGTTTTCCATTTATTAAATATTTATCTACTCGCTGTATTTTGCTGCAGGGTTCAGTGATAGCCCCTAATGCGTTCATTAAATAATATACCAAGTGATGAATGAGAACATCTAGATAACTTCCATATAAACACTTGGTATTTATGAGTAAAGAAAGCTTAAAGAATATTAAAGTTATAAAACTGCCTAATAACTTAGGTCTTATTGGTGAACTGAACTCTGTCTGCCTGTACAATGACAATCTCTAATCTTTCTGACTCAGGAACGGGTGAGCAACATTTACCCAGAGGATCTGATGCAGATTGTCAGCCACATGGACTCTCTGGATAATCACAAGGTACACAAAGGGGTACAGGGAAAAACAGAAGTAAAGACTGATCAGGATTCCTGTATGCTTTGTGCATGAAGGGTTTTCATTTCCTAACCTTCTTTAAGCTCGTGCCTTAAACAAAATCCAATAAGATTTTGAATAAGACAAAGCAATATCCCTTGGTATACCAACCTCATCACAATGAAGATTAATAAATACATGGTCTTTTCTCTTGCAGTGCCGAGGCGATGTTACCAAAACCTACAATTTGGAGGCCTATGACAACTGGTTCAACTGTCTTAGCATGCTGGTGGCCACTGAGATTTGCAGGGTAGGTACGAGCAGAAGATAAGATTGAAAAATAATCTTGTCCTTAAGCACAAGTGGTAGGTAGTGGTCTAAAAGAGATTTAAACAGAAGCAATGTAATTAAAGATAATTGCATCATTCAAGCATTAAATTATTTGCATGCTTTTGTTTAAGAGCAGAAGATTAAGAGTTCACAGCTATATTTGCCCTTGCAAGTGTTCTCCAGTTTTGGGTAGCTCCCATAGTAACAGACACGTAGCAAGATGAAAGTTGCATGGAGTTTGAGTTGGAAGTTTAAAATTGTTATGTATTTATTTTCAAATGCATGCATGAATTTCTATGATAGGCATCTATACAGAATATAAGGGGAAAAGAATATCAAGACGTGGCCATTATTCCTCTTCACATCCAGGCTACACACCCTGTTCTTAAGTCTGTCTGCTGCTGCCTCTTTAGGTTTAAGCATTTTGACATAGATTCTTCTGATAGCAGCTTGATGTGCCCCTTTCCCAGAAATGGGAAGCAGCTGAGAGGTGTCCGGCTTGTTCATACAAGTTCACTAGGACATGGAACTGAATTACACTCTTCCACAACTGGGCAAATAATTGGTAATGGCCTCACATACTATTTTAATAAAAAAAAACATCTTCATAAAATATCCTCAGGCCTACATACTCAGATTGCTTAACTAGATAAAGCCTTGAAGCCTCTCTTCAATCAGCTTGTAGTAACGCCTTCAACCAAAAATGCCAACCAAAATTCAGACCACCCCTTCCCTCTTAACAGATCTTGATTTTTTCCAGGTTGTAAAGAAAAAACAGCGTACAAGAATGGTGGAATTTTTCATTGATGTGGCAAGAGAGTGCTTCAACATTGGAAACTTCAACTCAATGATGGCTATTATCTGTAAGTAACCTGAACACAGATGACAAAAGGCACCACATTTTGCAACCAACTGTCAGGACCACGCTTATACTTGCCTTAAGCTGGCTGACCACACCACACCAGCCCTTCTACAGGCACAGTACGCATCAGTGACAGAGGAATGCTTGTGTGTGGTGGTAGGGTGTTACCTACATCTTCTGTTTGTCAAGCTGAACTGCCTTCCAAAGTATAAGCAAGGTGCTGCCATAAAAGTATGTATTAACCCTATGTTCCTTCAACTCAGTTGCTTGTTTTGTGTCTTTTCTCCCCATTTAGCTGGCATGAACTTGAGTCCTGTGGCACGGCTAAAGAAAACTTGGTCCAAGGTCAAAACTGCCAAATTCGACGTGTTAGAGGTATGTGTAAAGGTCAGACTTGATTTAGAAATCCGTTAGATAGTAATTTCACAGTGATGGTCTGGATTAAATCAAGTCAGAGATCACAGAGGCTCACAGATCTGTGACCTCTGTCAATGGTCACCTGTATATAAACATCAGGGAGAGCGTTTCCTGAATTCCAAAACTCTTGCTTAACTGCAAAAAAAGAGTTAATGTTTGTTTTCTGTAGGCTATCATATTTTCTGCAGGCTACCTATCATATCTTTACCCCCCCAGCATCAAAGTACCTTACATTCTTCATGCAAGTGAATGCTTTTTCGCATCCCATAAAACTGATTAGATTACTCCATCTAGTGGCCTGAATCTGACTGAAAACTAAATTTAATTGCAATCGTTAGATTAATGACAGCAAGTCGAAATAATTATCTCTTCTTACCCCCCAGTAGTCATTTATTTCTTTTCATCTTCGTGTTAGCAATGGAATGAAAGCACAGAGTAAAGCTATTGTGTAACCCTCCTTTCAAACTAGACAAGAATTAGGAAACAAAACTTCTGAATCCAGGGAAATTCCTTACAGAGAGAGTGGTGAGGTGCTGGAACAGCTGCCCAGAGAGGCTGTGGATGCCCCGTCCATCCCTGGAGGTGTTCAAGTCCAGGTTGAATGGGGCCCTGGGCAGCCTGGTCTAGCATTAAATGTGGAGCTTGGTGGCCCTGCATGTGGCAGGGGGGCTGGAGATTCATGATCCTTGAGGTCCCTTCCAACCCTGGCCATCCTGTGATTTCTGTGATAATCCAGACCTGATTACAACATAAGGTACTCTTATTTTATAAGCTTAAAAGGTACCCAGTGAAATCATACAGCATGTACTCCAATAATATCAGGGTTTTTTTTGTTGTTGTGTTTTTTTTTTTTTTTTTTTTAATAATATTTAAGTCATTTTTGTGACACGACTGCCTTTCCCCCCATAAAAACAGCATCACATGGATCCATCCAGCAACTTCTGCAATTACCGCACGGCCCTGCAAGGAGCAGCACAGCGATCTCAGACTGCCAACAGCAATCGAGAGAAAATAGTCATCCCAGTTTTCAACCTGTTTATCAAAGATATCTACTTCCTGCACAAAATACACACAAACCGCTTACCCAATGGGCAGATAAACTTCAAGGTAGGGTTTGTTTTTTTGTAAGATCTATAATGCTTAGGCAAACACTGTGCATTACGGTTTTCAAGTGTCAGATGTTTAAGCATTGCTGTCAACTAGACTAAATGATACCACCATCCAGGGGAAGTGATATTAAGGTCTCAATACCAAGTTTCTGTGAAAGACCAGTGATCGCAGTTGCTATGTTTGTATTCTGTGTCCAGCAGAACCACACACAATTGCATGTGTAGAAGAGAATCCACAGGACTGCTGGCATTTAATTGCCTTCAGCTAAGAGGTAGGGTTTTAAAACAGAGTTAAAGAGAGGTTAACTTCTGTTAGTTATGAAATGAAAAAAGCACACTGCAAACCATGAACTGCATGAATACAGAAGGAGGTGAAATCATATTTGTAACAAAAGAACTGATAGATGAAGATGGATAAGAAAAATAAGAATTTTGAAGCCAAGACTCAAATGTTAAAAAGTTAATCAATTAAAAACTGAACTTAAATAATCTTATCTTTGCCAACTGAGAAGGGAGATGTCTTCAAGGACGGTTACACCTGTGCAAGTTTTAAAATTTAAAAAATGCAAAGGCAAATACAAGAAAATTGTTTGGAACAGTAAACATTTGTCACTCCGCAGCTGTGCTCCTGGAATACGTTCAGAACCCCAAACTCTGAAAGCTGTGTAAAGGCCACAGTAGAGAGAAATTTCTTCTTCTTAAAAATGTAATAGGAAAGAATAACAAGGAAAGAGGTGGAATAAAGGATAGTAAGAGCAGAAACGTGAATGAGAATGAGACAGAGGCTCTGAAGTTACAGAGAGGAATCAGTATTTGAAGGAAAAGTGATTGTAAAGTTTTTTAAATTACCTCATGCAGAAATTCTGGGAAATATCAAGACAGATTCATGATTTCCTGACATGGAAGCAGGTCGAGTGTCCTTTTGAAAAGGACAAGAAGATCCAGAGTTATCTACTCACTGCACCCATTTACAGTGAAGAAGGTAAAAACCCTTACTGAACATTATATCGTCTTCCTATTTAAAGTACAGAGTGAACAGTTAGCAGACAAGAACAATATTTCATAAGTATGTATTAGCAGTTCCACATTGGCTCCTGATAGGAGTAAACCTCACTAGTAAAGTCTTAAATTACAACTGTTATATTATTTTATATTGGTTTCTTTTAAAGAATCCAATTGTTCTTTTCTTATTTACCAGCTCTGTTTATTGCATCTTTTGAAAGTGAAGGTCCAGAAAACCACATGGAAAAAGACAGCTGGAAAACACTCAGGTAAGAAGCTTCCTCAGCATGAGATTTTTACAGACACACATACATACTTGTGAACTCTTCATAAGCACTGTCGCACATTCAACTCAGCTTTATCTGCAGCCTGAGAACATCAAAAAACAGGTACAAAAGAGTGAGCTTTTTTGGAAAAAAAAAAAAAAAGTGAAAAGAAACTTCTTTGAAAAAGTGAAAAGATTCCCGCCTGCTTGCATGTCCATCCAGTAAATAATTCCATTTTGGCCTAAATGTACTTCATTTCTTTCAAAATTCAGATCCGATTAAAAAAAAATATAGAATTCTGATAAAACTTCTCTAGTCAACTCAGGCTCCAAGAGCACTGCTTGAGACCATGAGAGAACATACTCAGTTCAGGCTATCAGACATAGTCCTAGAGTCTGTATTTGAGTCTCTATTGTACTGCAAGCAATAGTTGAAAACGAGGAGGGAACTTATGTCACTTGCCTGAGCACATTCTGAAGGCTACAAAGGTTATATCTTTATTTCAAGTCAGTATTATTTTGGAATTTAGAGAGATAAACTAATTTGTAATTGTTGAAAAATCAACCCTTTCATATAATCCTAGAATGTCCTGGGTTGAAAAGGACCACAATGATCATCCAGTTCCAACCCCCTGCTATGTGCACGGTCACCAACCGGCAGACCAGGCTGCCCTTTTCGTATCACTCCTCCCCCATAAACAGCCTTTGAAGAAAGGCTTCCAGTTATGGAAGAAAGACAGGTCCATTGCCAACCTTTACCAAAACTGTAAGGACTATCACAATACAAAGCTTTATTTCTATTACTTCTTTCTCTAGGACTACTCTGCTTAACAGGGCCTGAGATTTTTGGATCTGATCTGCAGACTTCAAAGCACACAGAATGAATGTGTTTTTACAACCTGAAAGACTTGGACTGAGTTAAGATGACCTCACTGGTTGAGGTCTGTTTTGTATATACAGTACCTTTTATGAAACAAAATGTGGTAAATATTTCACATGTCAACCTTAAGGCACTTAAGTGAAGGGTTTTGTTTTTTTATTTAAGAAAAAAAAAAAAAGGGCAGGGCCCTGTTCTCAGAGATGAAGCGTATCATGGGAGGTGGGATCCCTGGGGAGACCTTATTCTATCAGCATCCAAATTTTTATTTTTTATTACTTCCACCAAAACAAACAAAAGTTAAAACACACATCTCAGCTAGAGCCGGTGTTAAATACTCCATTGGACCAATAGCCTACACAACACTCTGTGTGTCTACCTGTGGTTTCATTCCAATCGGCGAGAGCGATCGTACATACGAGTGTTTGTAGAGTCAAGGCCTTAGACATCTGCAGTAAGCCTGTTCCTCTCCTACATCAGAAAATAGTGCCTTACAAGGTACTGACATTGTGTAGTGTACCTTCTATTACGCTGGATTGGAAGCAAGGAAAATAAAAATATGGATGTCTCAAAACCAGCCACAACGTACTTTTTAATTAAAATGAAGAATATGACACGTGAGGTAGAGTATACCTGCCTGTGACATTGATGGTGCAGCAAACGTATTTTTGTTACACGATTTAAAGAGAAGACGGGGTAACTACTGAGGGTTGTGTGTCTGTGTGTGCGTATGTGTGTGCATGTGTGACTTCGCACACGTCTTCTGGGAACTATCCTTCAAATTCTGATTGTCAGAATAGTTTGTGTTTTCCTTTCCAAAATCAGGGATTTTATTTTATTTTTTTTTAAGAGAATGATGTCTAACCTAGATAATCTCTGCAAAACAGGTTCAATATGTATTTCTGCCAACAGTTTACAGAAAAAAAAATAATCATGCACAAATAAAGGAGAGGGAAGTTAACTCAGATGTCCAGCTAAGGCTGAAATTGCCAAAGAGGGTCAAGAGCTCATCTCTACTGACTTGGGCATTTAAACCCCTTGGTTCCTTCAAAAATGCTAGTCTGGACTTCAAGACCAAAGCAAAGACTGACTTACATCATCAACTTGTTCTAGTGTTTTGCAAGCCATGACAGTCTGGGGCAGGACCCACTGAAATCTATAGGAAAACAATATAAGGAACTAATCAAGCCTTTGGATCTACATCAAGGTTAGAGATGATCTATAAACTCATTGATAGCTAGAAGTAATGCCCATCATGTCCAACTTCTCCTTTTCACCCTAAGTTTATACCTATTTATCTATCCAGATGAGCATGAGAAGCTTAAGACTAAGCTATCCATTTCAGAAAAAATGTTACATATTTCAATATTTTTTTTTCCCCTTCTCCCCAAACGTCAAGTTAAGAAAAAAAGAAAATAGGCTCAGATTGAAAACTACTTTGCTTTGTGAATTATTACCTGTGAATATCTACTACCCTTTCCAGTAACTGTTCTCTTAAGGCATGAGGGCCAGGTATTCTTAAACGAAGACTGAGCTGGGCTGTTGTATTAGAATTTTTCTTTCTTCACAAGCCCTTTAAAGTGCTGTGGTTACAGACTTCTGTCATAGATCACAGAGGATCTCTGCACCACTTCAGTTAAAAGTGGTCCATTTTGAGTAGTATCCTATTCTGTTCTGTGTTGAAGCAGGTACAAGACTTGCTGGAGCGAGGGTCAAGTTTATTCCAGTCCAGTTGCCTCTTCTTGCTGAGTGCCTACAGCCTTGAGCAGTGCCACTGTTTCACGTAGCATCAGCACACACTTAACAGAAAATGTTTGCTGTGTTGGCCCTGCAGTACAGTGAAATATTCAAGAGCCTTTCCCCTCTCTCCCTATTCTCCCTCCTGCCCCCTGCTAAATACTTAAAATGGCAACAGTGAGTTACAACAGTGGGATAATAGCAGAGAGAAATTAACATTTTGCTATTCCCATAGCATTGGGATCAAAGAGGAAGAAAAGCAAGTTATGCCTTGAAGAAGTAGGAAAAAGTAGAACTGTTGCCAGGAACAGCCCAGAAAAGGAGAAGGGATAATTCTTATGATCTGCTGCTATTTTTCCTGTGCTGAAGTACTGACCTTCAGTCCTGGACTAGAGTAAGAATATTTATACTGTATTATTACAGTGTTTTGCACTTTCAGAGATGTTCTAGCTAGTAACATTGTTGGACACTATAAAAGGGATTGTATATCAGCTTTGTTTATGTAATTGAGATTTAAAAGGGATGCTTAAAATTTAAGAAAAAATATATATTTGAAATGCAATTTTAGAACACTTCCTGTAAATGTATTAAAAAAAAAAAAAAGCTTTCACATGAATGTGCACTTCACTGGTCAATCAGTCCTAGTATATACTTGAAATCAATGCAGTATCCACATTGGTTCCTTTTTCTTTTTCTTCCCTCAGTTTGATACATTCCTTAAATACTGTGTTTTGCTATTCTGAGCTGAAATGCTAAATATAAAGCTGTACCATAAAGCAGGATATTCTGTGTTTGACTGGATGTGCTTGCATTAATAAAAAAGAGTTGCTTCAACAAGACCCAACTTTTTCTGTGGCTGTTTTTCCACTTGTAAACCGACACAACAAACCAGTGTGTGAACATGGTGAACCAACTGTGGAAGATAACATCATTGCAAAGAACTTTTTTTTTTTTACTGCAATTTAAATCCTGACTTATTAAGCCCTGATCTGCGAGGGAAATCCAGCCTTCCTAATGCTTCGCCACAGTCCTACCACACTACCTCCTATCTCAAGGATATAAGCCTTAAAAAAATTGCTTGACCTCACAATTGAAGGAGCTCTGGAGATCCCCTAAGCATTTTCCATCTGTTTAAAAAACACTGTGGAAATTGTTTTGGTAACCAGACATCCACAGCTGACAGACTGACAGAGTAGAACAGCACTACTTTCAGTCATCGTGGCTCATTAGAAAAGATAATGTTTACCAATACTCAGAGGATCAAGCAGACAGGATTCTCGATGACCAGTTCACACTCTTAATTCGCCTATTACAGCCTTGAAAACTCATTTCCAGCTACTTCCCATCCAGTCATAGAACTGCTCAGGTTGGAAAAGATTTTAAAGATCATCAAGTCCAACCCCAACTTAACCATACTACTCTAACAACCCTCAGCACCACATCAAACGGTTTTTAAACACACACAGGGATGGTGACTCAACCACCTGCCTGGGGAGCCTATTTCAGTGCTTAACAACCCTTTCCGTAAAACTTTTTGGGATATCATTGGGATAAGTTAGCTATTTACACAGGCATAGGAGGAAACAATAAAAGGCTTTCCAGGCGCTTTACTTCCATTAGAGAAACAACACAACTACAATAAGCAGCAACTGATTGCCAGCAAGATGTTTCTAGCGATAGTAGCAGCAACCTCATTTATCAAGTTAATAGTTCAAAGCCAAGCTAAAAAAAACAGCTTTCTTTCAGCAAATAATTCTCAGGCAGCGAAATTCAGCTGATAACAGATACTCAAACATATTCAAACATACTTGGGGGATATAAAACATAATTTTTCTGAGAATAGTAAGAAACAGATCTTTTTCAGTCTGCAGTGTAATGAAGTTCACCAGGGCCACTCCAGCCTCCCATCTAATTGGAAAAGCCTGAAAACAATGTATGGAAAATGTTTTGCCTTACAGCTCTCTGCAGCCATCATATAAGCCTGTGTGGACAATGAGAGAATTAAAAAGTCAGAAACACTTATCCTAAACTAGTACAACTGTAGAGGAAATCCCCAGACCAGTGAGCATGCAAGTATTAACAACTGCTACTTCCAAGTTCTCCCTTCAATGCCTGTCCCTTGAAAGGCAGAGATAACTGGGCACGCTTTGAAGTCTCAGCACATCTCCAACAGATGCTCAGTGATCCTGCAGAACATTTCTATTCCACTGCTTCCCCAACAGCATCATCTCTTAGCACTACACGCACAGGTATACCCCAAGGTGAGTATGAAATAAAGGTACTTTCTGGATCAGTTTGGCAGTGCATTTGAAGCACAGTTATCTCCAACACCTCGCTTGGAACGCAAAAGGATTTAAGTAGTCCTGAAATTTCTCATGCCACCACTTTTAAGGCTCCTTGACACCACTTTCAGCTTCTGTGCAGAAAACAGACACGTTTAGCAGCTGCAAAACACCTTTAAGGTTTTGGCATGTTTCCATAAGGAAATATAATCCAGGTACATGTCATGCAGGAAGTGCTTACACAGCCTGAGATGTGTCCTGCCTTCTCCTCAGATGTGATAAGAAATTCAAACCAGCAGAAAACGCGACATGAAATTCAGAATAACAAGCCAGTAACTGTACTGCTTCCAACCCAATAGAATACACTACTTGTGGCATTAGGCTTCTAACAAATAACAAAGGGCACTTTGGCTGTAGAAAGCAGTATTTGTTGATTCCAGTATATGATTACTTGAAACTATCAGTACTAACTACAAAAAAAAAAAAAAAAAACCACAAATCCAAGCCAATAAAGCAGGATGTAAAGGAGGTCTCTTTGCAAGTAACCTGATGTTTTTAATTTTGCCTAACAAATTAAGATACTTGCTTTAATTAATTTGAAAATCAATACTGACAAACATCAAAGTAGTTGATAACATCTGGCATGTGAGCATCCTGAGGCCTCTCCTGAATCCAGGGTGTGTTAAATAGGAAAGAGTTGCTTTCCATCAACATCCAACACTGAAAGTTCCCTTTTAATATTTAAACAATATCCCTGTTTATATTCAATTTCAAGGTGGCATTATTGCTAATATCCCCCAAACTAGGAATCCAAGGGTATACCAGCACTGTAAACCAATCCAAATGAGAAAAGGAAATGTCTCTCACATAGAAACATCAACCAAACCAATAACAGAAACAACCCACTGAGACATCAGCTTCAGACTTACATTAGGGATGATAAGTGGACTGCAGTTGAAACCCAGATTACTGGAAATTGAGCTCTGCCAACTTGTCTACTGCAAATGCATTCATTCCTTTAACTCTTCTGCTTGCATGCAGTTGTGAGTCACATATTTGATAGAAACCTTTTTACATTTATAGCACTCAAAATACTGAAAATACTGAACTATTCATGTCTAAAGTCTTAAGTACTCAGTGCTAAACAATTAGTCCCAGTTTGAGAAGTCTCTCCTAAAATGCTTTTTAAGCATAAAATTCAAACAAATCAACAATACAAATCAATAATAATAATCAATAACTCACACTTTTCCCTGCATTTCTCAATTCCCCTCTCAGAAATTCCACAGCATCCACAGAGAACTTCACAAGAACTCAGCAGCCAAGAAGCCTACTCCAAAGAGATTTAGAAACCAGAAGAACAACCAAACCAAACCAATTACACAGCAACTCCAAGTGATTGTAGACCACAATAGCACACAGCTGTTCCTGATAACTGCCTGGCAAGGACAGGTGCTGCCCACATGCACTGAGGAGCCTAAGCTCCATCTGTGCCTGACCTCCTCTTCAGAATTTACCTGAGCACAAAGTAACCCCAGTGATTTTATTTTTTTCCTTCAAGTTATCCCTTCAATTGGGAGAAAACGAAGCCTACAAATGAAGGTGGGGACAAACCAGCCAGGTCACCGAGAACACCAAGTTAAACATTTTCTTCCCAGCGAAGACAAACATGCTTTACTTACCACAGAGCACAGCTACACTCCCCAAACAGGGCTGTGTGTTAAGGCAATCCTGTGCCATCAGACTCAAACATGGAATAACTCTGTTTAACAGTCTTAATTTCAGAAGTACGGTTTGCTTTACAGTAACAGCCTACAGATCTCAGCTACAAACCCAGCACAAACCCTCCACAGAAGCACCCCAGTCTCCCTATTCTAACCAGGACCATTCCCATCCTTAACTTCAAACTCAAAGCAATCCATCCCAGTAGAACAAGCAAAGGCTTACCTTACTTTAACACAAGACATAGACCACATTGTCCAGAAGAAACCTCCTCTACTAGCTTCAGACTCCTACTGAGATCAGGCAGTTACCGCACGCAGCCCTAATTAAGCACACAGCTGCCATCGTTAAAGCAATCACCACAGCTGTGGCAAGGACCACCCCTCACGGCAGGGTTTTCAAGCAGCTATTTTCTAATCTACCAATCTAACCATGGAAAAGGCCACTACATTCATAAATGCAATACACCAGCATGCAGCAAGGCCTGAACTGAGAAGAAAAGCCTGACTTCATTTTGTACAACATCTAACATGAAAGTGTATCACGCTAATCTCAGTTGGACATCCCTAATCACGAACACTTCCCCCTCCTTCCACAGATGTTAGTTTCTTGGAAATATGACAATTAATGCATATAACATGCAACGGCTGGAAAAGCCAACAAACATTACTTCTCATTTCTATGAAGCATGTTCGTATTTAAACAAATGTTACTATATTTACAGCTCTGATGCTAAAACACAATGACTCCTCCAGGAAAACACAGCTGGCTTTCCACACGTGCAGCTTAGAAATGGGAACCAGTGTGTCACATAAACAGCACCTGCAACGGCACAGGGCTGGCACCAAACCACACACCACGGCTTCCCTGTGCTTGTGACAAATGGAATCAGCCTCGCTTGTTCTGCTTTGCTCCTCAGACTCCCTGCAGCACTGCCTGAGGCACTCGGCCCTGGCTGCTGAAGGATTTCTGCTTTTGTGCAGGATTGGGCTAATGGTCGTGGGACCTCATTATCCACACTGAGGCTTATGATAATCAAGGTGCTGAGCTTGCTCTGTAGAAGGAAGATCACCTGAGGCTTACCTTCACTGTTAAAGCAAAGGTTGCCTGAAACAAGGGTCCCCCAGAGCAGGCTGAGGAAACAGCAGTGCAGCAAGCAGCTTCTTATCAATAGAGATGAGAATTGCAGGCTAGCAGTGTTAAACCACCCCACTCACATCACACCTCACCCACATCATATGCAGCAGACTCAGATCACAGCCCTGAGCCAATGCCTGGCCTGGCTAATTGCAGAGGGTGTTTGTGGCCAGAATGGGCAGCTGAGCCTAACCTGGTAGTACTGCAACACTCCCTGCTACCAGCACAGCCTGCTCACAGCTACATCCTAAGGGAGAGGACGTGGAGGTGAGCAGAGCTGGGGCACGGCTGGGCAAAGGGATGAAAATGCTCCTGTAGCACTACAGCTGCTGCACTTCATATGCTCAAAATGGAACTGCTAAACCCTGTATAACATTATCTCCTAAGTCTTGTAGTAGAGTCAGGAGGCTGAGGCTTAACCCTTAACTAACGTTTTCCAGCCTTTTAACCAAATGCAGGTGTAGAGCAACATGCAGAGAGACTTTGTGCTTGAAACATGGTTAATTTCCTCCCTTTTGTGGATGAGGTTAGGAAACACCTTTGAAAAGTCACAATTTCATTGGGAAAGAACAACTCTCTCTCAGCTGCAAGCTGAATGTAAACAATGCTCTTGTATCACAGACTGGTGTGTGCAGAAAGCAGCCAGTTCACCATGCTCAGGTCAGTGAACACAGTCTGGAATTCACTTGGTAATGAAGGGATGTTCTACCACTTCTTTCATTACAGAACAGAACCAGTGCTGCACAGACACCAGTTATAGGCAATTGTCTTCAACTTCTGCTCTTTGTTGTGAACCACACATTGCTGAAAGAGTTTACTGTATTTCAGTGTGAAACATGACGACAAATACAGGAATAATTAGAAAAAACAGTGGACTAAAGCCCTATTTCAAAGCCAGTAAATAGCAGAAAGTAGTTTTGTACACCCTTGGAGTTCCTGTCCTGCTCACAGCATCCTAGCATTTGGCTTTTCCTAGCACTCATCACTACTCCTCCTCACAGTAGCTCAGTGGCTCCAACTCTCAGTGGCTCCTGTGTTTCTGAAGAGCCAAGATAGAAGCTGGTGAAAAGCCATCATCTTTGTGGCAGAGAAGCAGAAAAAACTACAGGAGCTGCATAAAAAGGGAAATAAATGGGATGGGTCAACAAGAAAGACGATAACTAGGGATAGATGAAAAACAAACAAAAACCTTGTGAAGGAAGAAAAAAACAGGGTAACATAATGCAGCACTGAGTGATCAAGTAGTAAGTCATCCAAAGTTTCAGGATATATTTATAACACACAATTATTTATGTTACTAAGGAGTTGCTCTCCAGATTTGCACATATACCTGCCAGATATTTGGCAATGACTTAGCTCTGTGTTAACTGCACACGTGTATAACTCACATATCACTATCATCCACAGCCAGACAGAAGATGCTTGACCTATTAGTCAAGTGACTACGCTTCACTGCGAAATCTGAGCCCTGAAATGGCCTCTGCCTATACCCTTTCTCAAGACTAAGGTAGAGAAGGAAGAAAAAGTTAAGCACTTCCCAAGAACGTGTAGCCAGCAGGCTTCTGGGGAAAAAGTCGAAAGGAATGGTGAAAAGCAGGAGAGCAGACCCAGGGAAGCAGCAGGCACTTTAGGACTTTCGGATGCTACACATCTGAGTAACTTCTGTTTACTGTGTTGCTGCAGAATCAGACTCCCTGCAACTTGTAAGTCTTAACCTTTTCCCTTTCTGTTTTGGTATACTAGGGATACAAAAAAAAAAGCATCTCATCCTCTTCTGGAGAATCCAGAAATGATTTTGTTAAAATAAACAAAACCATCTATGCAATACTCAATCAATTGATTCTCTTCAGTGAAGCCCTTGCTCACAGAAAACCACTGCAGTGTATTTTGGAAAGAATATCCATTAAATCACTGAGGTACAATCTTAATTTGGATTGTTTTATTTATTGTAAGTCAAGGCCCTATTCAAGCCCTAGAGCAGAATTCAAAAACTCTTGAGAATAAAATAAAGACCAACTGTAGGATCTCATGAAAAGCTGGTAGTTAATTCATCATTTTGAATTTAATTCCACTAATAAAGAAAAAAAATAGTAAGTGATAAATCATTAGGGAACGTGAGGTGCAGATGATTAGTAACGACTCCCTCCCTGGAAGAGCAAATTTTAAATCTTATGAGCTTTTAATTTAAGTAACTGATTTAATTTCTGCTATCGTAGTTATTAATAAGCTACCCTAAGAACTGTAAAACACCACTGAAATAAAACATTTTCCTGCTGTGCATGTTCTACACTGTGAGCAGGAAGATCATCACCTTACAGAAGAGCAGGCATTAGCAGACCATGAGATGTGTGTACCAAATCCAGTACCACTCAGTAGCAAAAAGAACCTGAGAAGACTCCATGCTGAAAATTACTCCTGCTGCTACCCTTGTACCGTAAGTACCTCGCACTGACTTGCCACAGCATACATCCCATCCTAGCATCTCTGGCTTCTGTAACTAAGCATGAGAGTGCTCTTTGTGAGCTAATACACCGTAGCACATCTTCACACCAACAGTTACTGAACAGAGCAGAAGTAATGATGTCGAAGAGACAGGAAAAAGTGCAGGCTGAAAGGTCTCCAGGAAGTTCACAAATCCTCAGTCATTTGGACACTACTTATGTCTACATCCAGCTTTGCCGTAAGCCATTACTAACAGTTCTTCCTTTCCCATTTCAACCATTTAGATTAAGTACAATCACTCAGATCTGGCTATCAGTATCAATACTCTGCAGTGGGCAAAACAGAAAAACTCAGCTGGATGCTGATTATAGAATCGTTGCTGATCAGCAGCAATGCTTAACACCTCCATACAACCTCAGTATTCATGCCACGTGAGAGGCATTTTTGATGCTTACTTTTGTGACAGGAGAGCTAGGACAGCAGTAGCAGCCCAAGTTTTAAGGGCCAGAGTCTCAACAGAAGTTCCCATATACATCTTCCTAAAACTCACATGTCAATACTTGATCCTTTCCTTACTGCCATCTTATTTTGTTAGGACCCACCACCAGATTATCTTGAAGTACAACAGCTTCTACTTTAAATTTAAGTTTCATATCTTGTCTGATACATGCTCATTTGAGATGCAAAAATGAGCTCATTGAACTTCTCAATAAACATACTATTACTTGAATTTGGCGCATCATCTACCAGGGAAGATATTATTGCAAAACACCTTATTTCAAATAAACAGCTTAAAACCATTTCTAAAATGCAGATATTCCGTTTATTATACAGAGAATATCAACTGCAAGAAGCCTTGCAATGTGTTCTCTTCACTCTAAGTACAATACAGTACACTGTTCTCCACAATAAGTTACATAAAGGCAAATGTTATGTACATAAAAAAAGGATCAGTGCCCAGAACTGTTTGCACAGCATCTGCTATTCAGAAACATAATCCATTTAGATCTTTAATTGTTTTCAGAATTCTTAGAGCAAACTGAATTCAGTCAAATTCATTAACAGAACTTAAACACCTGGTTTGAGAAAGGTTTTCACCTAATTTCTAAACTGAGACCAAGCAAATGGCTTAACCACTGAATTAGCATTCTCAGCACTAATTTTGAAAAGAAATATATTGAAAAATGAGGCATGCCATATAGTAGCATATAAGACAACATGGAAAAAAGTGAGCTCCCTGTGTTTAAACTGATTATACATCCCAGAATACCTGAAGGGGAAGCAGTAAAGTAGTAGCGCCATTGTACAAGAACACAGATGAGGCATAATTCTGTTCATGCATGCTTGACCCCTTCCATTTCCTCCAAAAAAATCCAAACAAACAAACTAAAGAGAAAACAACTCCCTCCCTCACCTTCAATTGAAAAAGAATAAGGCTATGTGGGATAATCAGCAGAACAGGAAGTATCCTGTGAAACAGCACTTGCTTTTCCAGTCTGAGTAATAGCTTAAGAGTATATGATTGCCTTCTGAAAACATGTCAGGAAAATGCCAGAGCGAAGAGAAAGAAAGGGACAACATTGACGTAACAGCAAATAGGTCTCTAATAAATACACATGTCAATGAAATGATGGTTCCTCAGCTTGAAGGCTGAAATGAGGAAGCAAGGCCGCTGAATAAGGAATGGAGCAAAAAAAAAAAAAAAATCTTTAAAATACACATTTCATAGCATAGCTTGGTTAACAGAAGGGATTTTATGATGCATTAACTACTGTGGGAAACGACTAGAGCCAGAAACGCATGACTGGAGCCTTCCCAACTTCTTTGATCCATCATCAAGATAAGGTGGTGGTGTCTTCAGCAATGTGAAATTCCATTAAACACCAGAATTCCACTTTAAAAGGCTTGCGTTTCCATGCCCTTTCACGTGGAGTATTTTGTGTTCAACAACGTGAACACTGGTTAATACAGCAAATGCAGTATGCTGGTATTGCTGTCAAATCAACAACTGGAACAGTTAGCAGACCAATTAGCATACGCTGTGTATCTTTTTTACTGAGATTCCTTTTCACACCTCTCGTTTCTACAATGGAGTGTAAGTATAATATCCTTCCAAGGACACAGCGCAGCGAGCCATACAGACTGAAAATACTCAGATAACACAAAAGATTTAATTTAATTCTTAAAATAACACAAACGTTAGAACCAAAATGTACCATGTGGTGAAGTGTTGAGTAGTATGTTCCACACATTTCTCCAGTCGATACTGAAGATGCTTTCTTTGAACTACATACACTTTCCAATTTCTTATTTGAGGTGCTTGAACTTGCAAGATATGCGGGAAATAGTATCAGTCAAACAATTGCTCAGAAAACAAATACAAGAACCAGAAAAACCCTAAACTCTTCTTCACTGAAAAAGAGAGGCACTGCATTTTTAAGCTGAATTAAGGCTGTAAAACGATGCTGGTTCATTCGAAGTCATCGGTTTCACCCTGTCTCAGGGCTCCAATTAACCCACTGCTTCGCTGTTAGTCCTGTAAGCCTGCTTACGGAGGTGAGTCTCAATCTCCTCCCTGAAGACCAGCATCCCAAGGTGCGAGTGAGAGGCTTCGTTCATGGCTTTGGACTGGATACACATGCGATACTGCTCTGGAGTGAGTTCATCTGCACAATGTTTCTCATGCCAGAGGTGAAAGAGACCAGGGACCGGTGTCCTGATCACAATAAGGTCACCATGCAAGTACTTTCTGTAAAGGTGAACATCCTCACCGCCCCAACCTTTCACTTCCAAGTCAAAACCCCCTAAAAAAACAGTATCAGAAAACGTTATACACACAAACTGTTCCCAAGGTAAAAAGAGCAACACTCCCCACATAACGTATTATGCAATCTTATGTGACATGCCAGACATTCTGGAGCAATTAACTACAACCACTCCATGCCAAATTGAGAGCTGAAAGCTTCAAACATACAACATCCTTTGTGGTGGTATTGCCCAGGACATAGATCATGCACTGCTGGCTTCAGAGAGCCCCTTCCAAGAGAGCACCCAAATCACATTAACCATGACACCCATGTGACAGCTGCAGAAAATCGTAGGCAAACCATGCTGGACATGCTTTTTTTGTTATTTTTAGCAATCATAACGGATTTCAGCAGCTGGAAATTGAGGCAGTCATGCATCATAGCAAAAGCCCTCTCTAAAAAAGCCAGCAATTACTCCACAGGTCACAACACAGAATGTTTGTTTTAAAAAAGCAATCTACTCCACCTTTTCAACATTTCTCTTGCCTTTCCAGGACCACAGTGAAAACCAGCTCACACTTGCATACAAATCATCTAAACTCATCAAGTCTTCATTAAATTTATACACAGTGTGCCTGTTCTCAGAGATTAGCCTGCATGCAAATCATCATACAGCCAATAGGTCTGTATCATTATACCTCCTAGCAGATTATCAAGAGCCTTCCAAATTTAATCATATCAGGCTGTTCTCAGTTTTAATAGAGTGCCACAAGAGGGTGCCAAAGCACATCTGTAAAGTCTTGAATATTTAACTAATCAAGCTTATTTAAAAGAAAGAATTTCAATATTTTTCTGCTATAGGTTAACTTGAGATGTGTTTCTTAAACTGTGATTTTGATTCAGACAGACATGCAGTACAAAAAAGTGTGAGTTGAGTGAAACACTATTGATAATAACAAATATTGCAGCTCCCTGCACACAAGTCATATGGAACAGAAAATCTAGAAACATCTGATTTCTGTCTAGCTTGAGAGTCAGTAGATTGGAATGCTGGATTTGGGAAAGATTGCATTAATTTCCTGCAGTTAGATAAGAACAGAGAATCAGCTTTTGAACACCTCCCCCCATTTTTTCTTACCAACAGTTAGGAAGTCTGTCCGGTATTGACAAGTCATCCCAAAGCCAAAGTCTCGCCAGAAACCAGAATCCTTCTTGTGTACCTACAATTTTAACACAACAGCCTTCTGAAATGCAACATACACCAAAGGATATACGCTACACCTGGTTTAGCAGAACCCAAATTCTTCTGATTGTTTGTTCGCTGCAGGATACAGCATGTCATGCTTCTAGTACTTCTGTCTTATCACATACTGAGCACCTGACTTTTCTCATTACTTAACCTCTTCCCATGCAATTCCAAGCACTTATTCCCTTGCAGTTGTCACTTGTACTTCTCAGTGTTAGCACACCTGTTTTCTATGCATCTAGTCAGACCAAGCAGTAAATTTTTGATAGCCCATAACCAAACCGTCTGTTCCTGGGACTGCAATTCCTGTTCAGTTTCTAATGCTAGATTTATCCCTTCAGATAAGACAACTAAGATTACTGAATTCAGTTACCATAAAGTTTTGGATTGGAATAAGCAAATAAAACAGCTTTCAAGCAAGAAATGCACTTTCAGCTGCGACTACCTGAGGCCAAAAACTTTCCTTCTACTTTCTGAAGGCTTCCAGAAAACACTTACCTTCCCAGAACACTGAGGAGGACTAATTACATTCAGTAAAGATGTGTTGCTCTTCACTTTCCCTCTTTGAATTTTTTTTTTAAACCTCTGAAGTCCCAGCTGCTAAACCCCATTTCCTCTTGTGTATCCTCTTTAAATAGATTAAGCACAGACATTTTCTACAGCCATTCCACTGTTAGGCAACAAAGATTCAGACAACACTTGTACACATTATTCTTAAATCTATTCTACCGATTATTTGTGAGCTTTGTGTATTATTTACACTATAAGTTCTCTAGAAATAAGGTTTCGCATACCAAAAGCAAGATGAAATTAGTGGTATAACATCCAATGATTCCGGCAGAATTGGATAACAACAGAAAAGAAACAACTTGTAGTGAATATAGCTTCACACAGCATGAGAAGAAGCCACTGACACCTTTCCTACCTTGAATTACACGGCACACTTCCTGACACTGCAGTTAAGAAGCAAGAGAAGCTTATAAAGCAGTATTTATCATTTCCTCCTTTCAGTTAAGCTATCTGCTGGAGCACAGGAGGAAAGTTACTGCCATGTTATGCTCCCACCCCCTGCAGTATTGACTTTCAAACCCAGTAATAAGAAGCAGGTCAAGAGCTACCAACTTCACTTGATTAATTATACATTTAAGATTTAAATAGAACTCCAAGCTCAATTAAGAATGAGTTTTGTACTGTTTGATAAGCTTATCTTCCAAAATGCTTTGCCCATAATGGAGAACAATGCTGATACATATACTCTGCTCAAAGTTACAAGATATTCCAAACAGACCATTAGGCTCCATTTAATTCTGTTTTAATACAAAGTACAATTGATCCCATTCAGAATAAATCATGCTACTTACCAACTGTTGTTCCACAGGGGGTGGTATATCTTGGTTAGCATAGACAATAGCAGGATTATAGAGGCTGAATACCACAGGATAAAAAACCTTTTTTCCTAAAAGTCAAAAGGTAACTGTTACTCACTGTGAGCACCCTTTCTGAAGGCAGGAAGAAACAGGAAAAGTAGTTATTATCCACCACATGAAAACAAATATAACTAAGGTCAAACTGCTAGGATTTTCCATTCAGGAAGTCTGGCATCTTGTGAGCAAGAGGCAGAGGGGTTGGCTAAGGAAAACATGTACACATCTATACTTAGATGCACATCTTTATGTACAACTATATATAGTCTCCACATGACGACAGTGCATGTATACATCAACACATCGGAAGACAGTAAAAAAATCCCTGCAACAATGGTTAATGGTAAATCTACAAAAGCACTGAAGCCCAAATCACATTGTAACATCTGCGAAGACGCAAGGTCATAAAATGCAGGGTATGCAAATAAAGGCACATATTTCCAGGATGCTCTTTGTAAGAACATAAACATTTTGTATATCTTGATTACACTATGACAGCAGTTCTGTGCTTTTTCCAGAAGCCTGATAAAGTTCTTCACAAATCTCTTGCTAAGCCAGTCATCTAAAGGTTAACAGTGACAGCCCACGGGAATTTTCAGAACCCTGGTTTGAGTATTAGCTCTGAATGTGGACAAAATGTTTTCAGATCTCACTTGAAGCAGAGATGACAAACCGTCAGCACAAATTGGTAAACAGTCCTTCAAAATCCCTTCCATGAGAAAGCTCACGAGGCATTCCCAAGTTTTTCCAATTACAAATACAACTCAGTTAATGAAGTACAGAAACAGGAGGGAAAGAACAATTAGAACTTAAGCATCTGCCTTAGAGCAGTCTGTTGTCTGTGAATTATGTGAAAAAGATACCAGTTCACTCCAAACTGACATTTGGAGAAAGTTTTCTGGCCACAAGAAATCTGGAACAAGGTTAAGTATTAAGAAACAAAACCAATATTTGACATGAGAAGGCCTTAACTAACATGCTTCTTAACTCAAGAAAGCTTTATCTATCTTTGTAAAAGCTTGTAGAATAAGTCTCTAAGTCGGGTAAAGCGGTCAGAAGAATTCAGAACTTAGGAGGCAAATGCAGAGCCCTAGCTCAGTTCCTGCAAGGAGCATGTTATTTGGCTCTACTGTAAAACACTCACGATGTGTCTCAGCAATACAACTGAAAGCATGAGAAAAGCTTGTTTGAAACTTTAGTTCAACAACAAAAAAAAAAAATCACTTTCCACAATAAGCCCTGCACTGCATTTTGTCACAAGTTTACATGCAGTTTGATTGCTAAAACAATTGTCCAGCTTTCTTTTAGATTGCCAAATCTTGAAAGAATGTGAAAACTGCTCACATTGTACAAAAAAGTACAATGCGTTCTGAAGACAAGCTACCCTAAGGCAAAAGCTATTTCTCAGTCTAAATACGCACCGAATCATAAGGGTTGGGAGGAACCTCTGAAGACCATTGAGGGCAACCCGCCCTGCTAAAGCGGGTTCCCTGCATGAGGTCACACAGGAAGGAAGGTGTCCAGATGGCACTTGAGTATCTCCAGAGAAGGAGATGCTACAACCTCTGTGGGCAGCCTGTTCCAGTTCTCCATTACCCTCAATGTAAAGAAGTTCTCCCTCAAATATTGTTTTCTCTTTTGTGCATAGAATATTTTTCATTTTCCTAGGTGCAGTATTATTAAGGTCCATCATTCAAGTTTGTCTTTTGCGCATGCAATTCAGATCAGTCAAAGCTAACCAAGACAAAGGAACTTACCAGGCTCAGCATTTAAGCGACAACTGTTGAGGAACTCAGCTGTGAAGTAAACATCAACATCACAGAAGAACATCAGGACCTCGCCCTTTTCCCAGGCTCTGGCACCCATGTCCAGTCCCCGGCCACGGTTAAATTCCTCATTCAAAGAGACGAGCGTGTAATTGTGGAAGTTAGTTTCTCTAGAAGGAAAATAAAGCCAAACCCAAAATTAATCCTTATGTGGGTCAGAAGGGCCTATTTATACTTTTTGAGCATTTCACAGTAACGCCGCTCCGGAAGCTGTTTTAAAAACCTAATTATATCATCAGGATGAGAAAAAAATATCAGTTCCATGTAGCTGTGTGTTTCAAGTAGCAGACTGCACACTGTGCAACAAGTCTTATTCTGTAACTTCACAACAATCATTCAAACAGATTTAAAAGGCCTTCTGGTAACTGATACTACTTCAAATTCATAAGGCAACAGCTCTGTCTGTTCCTCTAATATCCTCACCAAGTCTGAGAGAAGGACAAAGCCTCCCACCAAACTCGTGACAAAAAGTTATCTATATACCAATGCCACCATGACCCAGTCAATTGGCTTTTCATTGCTTTTTCAAGACCAGTAGTGTGCATGCTTAAGCTCTTCGTATGAGAGCAAAGGAATAGCAGTGAGGGGTTGGAAATACATCTGAGGAACAAATGCTTTCAGGCAAAGCGTGTGTCTGATTCAGAGGAAAATTCCTGAAGAGAAGAGAGTGAAAACACTCAAACAGTAACACTATGGAAAAGATATCAGGTAATGACCTGCTTTGTGAGTTTGCCACTCAGAGCCTGACTGGTTGTTGTCAGAGGAACAGCAAGTCTCATAGGGAACACAGCAGGTGATAGAAAGTGCCCCAGAAACAGAAGCTGCCAGCACTCCACAGGCTGTGTGTCACGCAGGCTTTATGGAAGTAAGACAGAAGCATTCCTTGCTTCCTAAAAAATTTCCATGCATGCCAGATCGACTGACCATGACATTTTAAGCCAGTAACAATGCTGTCTATGCCCATTCTAAGTTCACAAACTTTATGGGCTCATAACATTTGTCATGGGCTCAGAACAAAGAAGAGCAGCTCAGGCAAGAGCAGGGGCTCCTTAGTTAGACATTACAGACACTACTAACCAACCCAAAGGTGAGGCAGGTCTGTTATTTCACTGATTTTACTTACTCTTGGAACCAAACAAAAAAAAAGTCAACGTATAGCAATTTTATAATACAGCTATTTCCTCTGATAGTCATAACAAAATACTTCATTTAGAGTTGTTTTACAGCAAAGGAAAAGGGACTCACTACATATTACCTGGAGGACTGAGAGCAAAGCTCAACTCCTAAGAGTCTGCAGCTGACCAGCCTCCCTTGACTACTGACGCCAATCATTCTTCTTTCTTGTCATTAAATAAAAACCCATTTTCCAATGAAACAACTACCCAGACAGAGTTCACTTCAAAAAAAGCTTTAATTCTTATGAGTCTGTTGTTATGACTGAATATTCACAGCAAGACTCAGCCCTGTAGTTTTTCAGACTGAGTGAAACTTCAAAGCCACTGCTGCTAGTCTTGATTTGTTAAACTTGATTTTTAGTAGTCTTCAGGAGAATTTTGCAACTTAAGCTGTAAAATGTCAACTGAAATGAAGTTATTTTCCTATTAGCCTGTAACTGACAGCACACTTCTTCTTTGTATTGTTACCATCTTAAACTAAAAGATTTGACGTGTTCGTATTGACACACTTACCTAGATACAGACTCTAGAATGGTTTTTACTTCTGATAGACCATCTTGTCCAAAATACACCACTGTGAGGTGGACACGCTTATCCTGATGAATGCACACATCCCTAGAAGCAGGAAGATAAGCTGATGTTAATTACAGCTTGCCCTGTTACATATGTCTCAGATGCTTTAGAACTATTGTGTTTAGATATATTACCAGATGTATGTATTCTGGTCAGACTGAAGAAAGAATTTTTCCCATGTCTTCCCCCATTTTTATGTTTGAACCAGAAAGATCCAATACACAGGAGCTCAAAAGTTGATGTAAACACAAAGATGTTCAATAACACATGTGCCCAGGCTCACAACAGCCCTGTCATACACTCCAAGAATGTATGCTTGTCAATTTCTCAATTCCTTTTGGAAAGAACATTTTCTCCATACAACAGGATCAATTAAACATCCCCAGGCAGCTGCATGCAATGTTGGAATCATTCGTTTTGTCACAAATCTATCAGAATAGAAATTCATTCTGAAAATACTTGAAGTCAGCAACATAGCTCACTACATAATCTCATGCACCCACCTGAAGTTTTGCATAAACTGTGCAAATGCTTCAGTTCTTCCAGCAAGAGGGACAATAATGTTAATGACTGATCTAGAAATATCAACAGTCTCACTCTTCACTTTCATGAGGGGTCCAAACGGTCGGAACAACGTGACATGTCTGTATTCCATGCCATCCATCTTCTTATAGAACAGCTCATATTGTGTCCCTTTATCTCTTTCTGTACGATAGTAACCTGAAGAGTAAGTCACACAAGTAATTTTTAAAGTCAAAGATCCCAGCAATGGTATTTGCTAAAACACTTTTCTCCTGAGAACTAAAAAAAAAAGTGTAAAGTAAAGCTGTTAAGTGTTTTGCTTTTTTTTTTTTTTTTTCAAACAACAACAAACCAGCACAAGTCAAGCTCAATCTCCTACCTTCTTATAACAGATCTCAAAAACAATCACAAATTATCTCCAGCTCCCTCTGCTTCTTACAGACCAAACTAAGTTGGATGGTCCCAAAAACTTCTCAAACATAATTAGAGTTGGGTCTTCCCAACCAAAAAGGAATTCAGCTATTTGCTACCAAAAAAGAAGGCTGAAATCCAATGTTGCCTGTTCTCTAACTGTCTTCCCCTGTCTTCCCTTGAGCTAGCCCCATAGCAATAGCTGACATCATCTGGCCAGCAATAACACAACAAAACTATGAGCAGCGCAAACGACAGTAAGTTGCTTGCAAAAGCCTGTTAAATCTAAAATGTCCTATCAAAAAAAGTCATGTAATAAATGCTGGAATGCTATAAAATTTTCACTGCTGACCATTAGTTACTGTTTTCTATCCCATTAATTAGAACAGCACTGCTTTACCATATCCATGGTTTTCTAGGGGCATGGACAAAAGTTTCCTATAAAGCTAACAGCACTATTTGATAAAACAATACAAGTCCTCTGTAACTAGGATTACTTAGTTTGAGATTTTTAGTTACTTATTTTACTTTAAGACCCCTCATGCACATTGGAGAATTTACCCCACTCAGAACTCAGTATTTCAGTTAGCTGACTGCATTCATTTAAGGAACATCATCTTGGCCACACCAAACAGCCTCTCCAATTCTAAGCCTTGGAAAAGGATCAGAAGACTTGGCTGTGCTCTGCATAGCTAATCCTGTACTGGTACTAGCTTAGAGCAAGCTCAGATAAAGAAGAAATGACAGTTTCTCCTACTTACTTGGCCAAAGCACTTTCCCTAAGCCTCCTCCCATGACACCCTACTTTCCCTCTCCCATTTTCCTTCTTTTTGTGCCTGTTTTATAGCTGCCCAACACATTTTCAAGACAAACAAACCTGCATTACTTCCTTTGTGAACACAGAGCTATATGAAAGAGGCATATTTTAATGCTTAGTTTGAAACAGTTGTGCTTGTCCTAAGTGGAAGTAACAACCAGTTACCAGCAGAGAAAAACATCCCTCTGCTGACTAAGTAAGCACTGGACCTTGCAAAGAGCTTCTTGGCTACAGGAGCAGCTGATGCACCAGTGTTTTCACATACTCTCTCATGATATGCAGCACAGACATTATACTAGCACTCCTGTACATACTAGAATTCAATACTGAATATTATACTCCTTTTCTCTGGCATCCAATAGCTACATGAAGATGAAAATTATGCTAAAATGGGTAAGTGAAGTTGCTAAAATGCACAGCTGTCAATACCTCATGTTTAATCAAAGGATCAACCTACATCACAGTCTAACAAAGTACAACCGAGGTCTGGTACATGGCAAAATAAAAAGATATATAATGAAATAATTTTATAGAGTTACAGCAGTATTTTACAAACCCAGTTTTGTACATAGTCTTGTCAGCACTCGATTGTTGGAATACAGAATTCCAAACTTTTGGATCTCCACATCTTATCCATTCTTCCATAACTGTTTTTAATAGCAAGTACATCCTTCCAGAGTTACTCCCCTTGCTAAGAGTGAACCTCCTTGGGTAATCTACTAATTTGAAGACCTTTATGACTTTAAAGCTTCCATGCACAGAAAGCAAAATTGAGAACAGGCAAAAAGAACCAACATGTATTCTACTGCTTATTACGTTCAGTGTAACATCCAGGAGTCACTGCTGTAATAAAAAGCTATCTCACCTTCCAACTAGCATATTCTAGCTGCCATCCAGGATAGAACTCTAAAGGGAGAGAATTAAAAAGCAGCTGAAGTAATTTAATAGTTGTTACTCCTGGTCCAAGAAGATTTACTCGCTTTGTGGAGTTCTGTTTCTCAGCAAACAAACTGGATCTTAAGGATACTGGGAATTCAAGTGCTATCAAAGCCAAAAGCTTTTCATGCATTGCTTTGAATGCCTTTTTTTTTTTTTTCTTCCAGTTATCAAGAAAGCAACTAAAAGGTTTGGTATATGGAATTTAGTAAGTGTTTTTTTCATGGTCCAATTATTTGTCGAAGCTCTCAGGACACCAGCCAATTTCTGGTCTTAGGTTATACTAAAGGGGTCATTTGGATGACAAACAGCTCAGGATGGCAAAGATTCCCAAAGAGCTTCAATCTCTGATGGGGAATATTCCCTCAGGTTTCAGACCTAAAGAGCTTCTGGACTTGGCCTTGTTCCAGCTGGCAAAACAGAAGCAAGTCCAAACAGCACTCACATTCTGGTAGCCACTCAGTAGCAAGACCATTATTAGACACTAGCAAAGCGCTAATTAACCTGTGCATAAGGCAGAACCTCTATTTTCCAAGAACTACTTTTGAATGGCTATTGAAAAAAACATCTCTCTACCTAAAGCATTCCATAGAAACTAAGCTGGTTAATGCAGAGTGCATTAGAAAGGGCAGTAGAAGGCCTGATGTTCATGAAGGCTCGCAGAGTTTCTCATCACTATTCAAGATTTAAATACCACAGACTTCTGAAGAAACTGCATGGATAACTGATACTATGTTCTTCCTCTCTTACTCATCTCCTCTTCTCAGTATTATACATAGATCAAGTTTCCTAATTTTAAATCAACTACTATCCTAGAAATCCCACATCAGCAATTACATTCACTATTTGTAGTTCCACATACTTTCATTTGTGGAAATACAGTATGTGAAATGTAAACTAAAGCCCCTCCAGGAGTGTTTATCACACAAAGGGAATCATGTACTTTTAGGCCAGATCTTTTTCCGCTAATACAAGAATTCTACCAATGCAAAAAGGGTAAAAACAAAAATAAAGCTCCACAGATGCAAGAAATTTGCTATTCTACTTTTCAAAAGAAGTCAGCTGAGTTTCAAGCATTCTGTAGCTTTCAGGAAGTACCTTTGAAGTTGCAATGAATTCATTCTTTTTTTTATTATTATTTATTATTATTATTTATTTTAAAGTTGATGTTATTATTCTAAGCCTGCCAACAGTCAGTATGGTTGTAGTAACTTGGCCTAAGCACAGACAAGAAAATACAGCAACAGGGAAGTTACCATCTTTGTTGTAAAACGCAATTCCAATTTAAGTGAATCCTGAAATAGGATAAGAACAAAATCTGGAATATTCTTATAAACAGTGATACTCCATTGAGTGCGCCTCAAAGAGTATGCAAGTGAAGAAAAACAGCTATGTACACAGTGCCAATGATGATATACTGTTAGGCAAGACTGTCTATTACAAGATGAGCATCCTAGACATGTTTACACAGCCACCAAATTTTATAAGGATTAAGTACTATACCTCAAAGTGCATCCCAGAAGAGGTTATACAGCTCAAATTTCAATAGTGGATATGTCCAGGAAAGAAGCTGAAATAATTCCCAGAATCAAATTCTTACCTACGCATCGTAAGACTGTTGAGATGGAAATTTCCATTTGCTAGGAGAAACATGCCTGTTCTAGCTTAGCTTATGCTTGGGGCAGAATTTTGTGGGTAAACTCATAGAATCATAGAATGGCCTGGATTGAAAAGGACCACAATGCTAATTTGGTTTCAACCCCCCTGCCATATGCAGGGTCACCAACCACCAGACTAGGCTGCCCAGGGCCACATCCAGCCTGGATGTAAGTTTCTCTTGACAGGCGTGTTAGTTTTGAGCAAAAACTTCTGTAATTTACAATATATATATAAAAAAAAGTAAACCAGTATCTATATTAAAATGTGATGGCTAGGAATTAGCTACTACACTATCATGTTTCCTGCCCCAGAACAATAAGTAAAATCCACACATTTAGCCTCCTGCTGCAACCTGCCTAATTCTAGTCTTAGTCCTGAATCCCTTATTTAAAAACACAGTGAGTAACTGGAAAAAAGACAACATTAATGATGAACCATGTGCTTAAACTAAAGCCAGCACAAGCAAACTGTTTCTCTAAATGAACAATCCTAATTCAGTAAATAATGCTGTTTGGATATTTACCGGAACAAAGATGTCTATTTCAGTACACGCAGAACCTGCAATGAAATTTGAACCAAATAGTTTATTATAGCTTAAGGGAGCAGAGTTTTTCCAAAATGGAAGGCATCAACTTTCTACCAGGACTTGCATCAAGACATTGACAATTGAGCTAACACAAGTGCCCCAGTCAAAGAGCTACAGTGTGAGAGATCTGGGGGACCCACTAACAGCTGTGTCTATTTCTTAACTTGAAGTTTTGAAACAACAACAGAAAACAGTTAATGAGCTTTTTTGTTTGTTTGTGTGTTTTGCTCGGTATCTAAATTAACCAGTTGCTTTTTCCACACACACACAAACACCCACACATCTCACAGCTTCTACCTGAAGGACAATACAGTGGTATACATCACTATAGTGAGCTGTTAACACATGTGCATAAGCTATAGCACAAAAATACATCATTTAAGTACAGGAACTGTCAAAAACATATGCAGTAACCTATGCTTGAAAAAAACTGCCTTTAGAACAAAAAGAAATGAGTTTAGTTTCCAAAAACAATTATAAATACACTGGTGCAAACAGAAGTAGAGGTATGAAGTACGATTCTAAGGTCCTAGGACCTTCTTCCACGGGCATCTGCAGCCACTGAAGTTCATATTCACTTGTGTCAGTATATCTACTTCAGTATAGATAAAAAATCCCCTAGAACATAAGCAATATGTGAAACAAAGAAAAAAGGCAGTTGTACACTTGGAAATAAAACAATAAGACATGGCAAGAATGACAATCTCCAGATAATACAGTTTTAAGTGAAAACCCTAATAAGGGCCTAATGCTGCACTGGCTATATTATACTGACACAATGAACTGGATCCTATATCCAGGCTTGCCTTCCTGAAAGAAGAGTCTTGCATTAAACTTTCAACTTTTTTTCATCTTTTTGAGCTACAAAGCAATTACATCACATCTTTGATTGATACAACTGATTATTTCAAGGCCAACTGTACCCTTTTCCAACATGTTCGCTTAATAGTACAGACATCAGTACTGCTGAGAACCAAAATCCTTTCAATAGTAATGCTCTCGTTTATAGCACGGTCCAAATTTTTTTCTTTTACAGAAGCATGAACTGTATTTAGTACACTAAATACAAAAATGCAAGTACTAAGGCCGTTACTGATAATAATCTTCACCAGCATTACGTTGTACCTTGAAAGCCAAGCTTTACAGGAATTTTAGGTAATGCATTTTTTAGCATGCCAGTAAGTGTTGAAAGTATAAAGGTTGTATTTGTAACTATAATATGCTCTGTAATTAAATTTACAGGTGCTGAAAGAAGAGATGAGAACAACTAAACTGAAACACTCACATTAACAGTTCCATGTTCCCATTTAATCTACTGCATGCTCTTCCTCATTAAACCCAGCTCAAGGTTGCACATCTTAACAGACCTCATAACTAGTAAACAGTGAAGAAGCTCTTCAGGTGACATGACCAAAACATATCAGTCTACTAACAACTCTCCTCAGTATGAGCATGCCAACTCCATGAGTCAGAAGCCTGACTATTAACTGAAGGTGGTGTAGAAACAAGTGAAGAAAATGCCCTGCACCTTCACAGCCAAACAGCTTAACTATGCTGGAAAAGGAATCAGTTTTTCCCTCTCAATGCAACCAGTTTCTCTAGAGATCTTTTAATTATTTCAAAACAATTACCAGTTGCAACAAAGATGCTTACATCAGTTACAAATGCCTCAATATTTTAAGCAGTTACAGCTTTCCCTGTACACTTCCTGTGGAATCCGTTTGGAAATGGATAGCTTACTTCCTATTTGGAACACAACACAACAAAGCAGTAGTACTCTGTAGGAAATACAAGTTCTTACTGTTTAATTACTGTTCAAGGCCATAACTGAGTAGGTAAAAAACCCTTAAAAAAAAAACACATGAAATGCCTGTGGTGACATTAAATTAACTGGCTGGAAAGCATCTAATGACATACCTTCTACAAAGTCGTTTTCGCTATACAGCTGTCTCTCTCCTACTCCGTCATCATCATCTTCTTCATCTGGATTATTGATAACTTCCAGGCCAGCCTCAATAACTTCCACCAATTCATCTCGTTTATCCTTTCTAACAGGTTTCTCTTCCGGATGCCGAGTGAGCCCCATCTCCAGCTGGAACACTTTCATGGACGTAAAGCTTTCAAAAGGAACGACGCCGTATTCACTTGGCAGCTTCGCTCCCACACTCACTTCAGCTTTGTCGATCTGGGAATGAAGGAACTCTAGGAGATCATTCGATGCTTGTTCTTTGGTGCCCTGGTAGTTCATACCATTGACCTTGGGGCTCTTTTTATCCTGCAGAGTTTTCAATTTATCACTCATTTCCTGAAGCTCTTGCTTTAACTGGGCGATCTGACGTTTCAGACTAGTAGCTCTGTTTTGATAATGCTCTTCTTGTTCCTGCAAGAGAGCCTGATAGTACTCTTTACCCATGTTTTCACCCATAACGCCAGGTAAAGACCCATTACTATCTGTTTGTGGGGCACACTCAAGCAAATACATGAGCAAGACTAAACTGAATAGAAAAGCAATGCCCACTAACAGCCAACGAGTCCTGGCTTGAATTACTAAGCCTCTTCTGGGCATTCTCATCTTATCTCTGTCTCCAAACAAAAAAGACAACTTAACTGCTCATGCCTTCTGGGGAACATCACCCCAGAGTTCAATTATTATGAACTGGAAGAAATTATGACCTTAAGTGCTCCTACAAGGTCTGATGATGTAGCACATGACCAATTTTCAATCTTTTCCCTAATCAGGTGTCATAGCAGAGCCATAAATCAGAGGTTCTTACATCATCCATGACCATCAACGGTACATTGGGCTGAACCCATACAACTAGGTTAAGATTTCTTATCCCAGACAAAAAAAACTGCTAACGGGGAACAAGAAGGAAGACAGCAGCCAGCAGTCATACTTCCATTTCATAACAGAAGTGGTTAATTTTTAACCCTCTTGAAATTCAGTGAGGAAAGTCTGCATAAGACATTTTATAAGCTTGGAATCTACAGCATTTCATTTTCCCACTGTGAAAGAAGTCTACAGGTTAGTAATGGTAATTGCCATTGGCTAGTCTGACATTTTCCTTTGGCACGTCAGTATTTTATTCTTCTCTTTCCTCTCCTTGGAATCTGTGGTTTGAGTCAGCAAAATAATGACAGAACCTAAAACTGAAAAAAAAACGCATATTAGAACAACAAAGCATTCATTATCATTTCAAATACACATGAACAAAATTATAACACACAGATGCAAGGAATTGCAGCAGGAAGAGGCAGGAAAATAGGTAAACCAAAACATAATTTCTTTCCATTGCATCACCCAGTTATTCCCTGTTCATATCACTCTCTTCCAGAAAATGTGCTAGCTAAAACAGTATTCTCATCGAGTTATCACTCCTCCACTCCTTTTTTTTCCTCCTGTGGGAAGGAAAAAACAAGAGAAAACATGCCCTTCCTACTCATCTAAAAAACCCAAGAGCTATTTTGAAGCAGCAGCAGCAATTTGTATTTCCATTCGCTTTTACTTAAGTAAATATCTTTTAGGCAGTAATTATTCATTCATGAATAAAGTATTGAGGACTTAAATACCAAAGTTCACAAAACCATCATTCCAGATTAAGGCAAACTCAACAGAATTTAGACTACAAATGTGGATTCCTAAGTGAAGAAAGAGAGCTTCAGACACTTAGTTCACTACCATTTCTACCATTCAGTTTAGATAGACAGAGCAAAGAGGCGCTGACACTTGGAAACCACCATCCCCTTAGAGCTAAGCAAGGAAAGACCCACAAAAAGGTCAGTCACACAACAGGAGGATACCAAAAACGACAGTGAACAAAACAGTTCATGGGCCTACTTCAGTGGAAGCATAAACAGGAGAGACAACAGAAGGATACAGCAGAAATAAAGCCCAATCTATGTGCTACGACTTCCTAAGGCAAATAAAATACTTGCTTAAAACTTGCTGGTAAAAAGTAGGCAAAGCTGATTACAACTTATCCAAGCAATCCATTTGCCCTGCATGCATTCTGACTGCATTGTGTAACTGGAGCTTCAGTGTAACTTCAACATGCTCATGAAATAAAAATTGCACACAATATTCTTTAGACATGGGTTGAGCAGACTGCTATCTGTCAGTGCCATCAATCCCCACATCTGTCTTTCTACCATTCTTGAACATAAAAATAAAGCTGTTGCCACGACGTGCTTCATCTGTTTATTATACTATGGATTGTATCCCTGCAACGTATGCAAGGCACATATGAGTCCTTGCAATATTCCTCCCTTCTCAGCCAGCTTCCAGCACCTGGATAATGCTTCAGTGAACACCAGGTATTGCGTGTCATGATATTAAGCAACATCATTTGCAAGCAAAGCCCTAAAAATTCAATATATGATTTATATCACCAACATTGGTGGTTACCTTCCTCGCATTTCCAGGCACATCATACACAAAATCTTGCAGGAGCTTCACGCCTGTAGCCATTCAGATGAAGCCTACAGGACTGCTTGAAACCATTACAATACTGCTAGTACAAGAATCCCTGCCTATGATCCAGTTTAAATTAGATTGTTTACATAGACATCTTGCAAACAGCAGCAAGCAATAGTTACATGAAACTGGAGCTTTCTGTACTCATGTCTAAATAAGTCAGAAGTTAGTCACTCCCTACTGAATGCATGTTACAGCACCAGATGCGTCTTCCGACTGAAAACCATGGTCCAGATGTGGTGAGTCAAAGCAGAAGAGAGAAAAGCCTACAGGCTAGAACTAGTTAACAGAAGTGATGCAATAACATCCCAAACATTCTTTAACACCGAATTGCCTGTATGGTGTTTTTACACACTTCCTCCTGCATTCTAGTTCTGTTAGAAAGTAAGAGGTGAAGCCACAATTACTAATATGAGGAGTCATATAATACTTTAAATCCACATACATGCTAGACTGCAGCAAGGCCATACCACACATAGCTGAGACAACTTAGATCAGTCAAGGCCTACTGAAGAAGTGGTCAAACTGTCTGGTTTGAGTAAAATGTGGACAAATGCAGTTTCAGCGATTTTTACTGCGTAGCCTTATTACTGCTGTCAAGAACAGCACTTTTAGCACCACTGCATACACAAACACAGCTATTTTATCCATAGCAATCAGCTTTTCAAATTACTGAGATGCTTTCGGCACTAGGAACATGACAGGAAACAAGGCTAAGTGTTACAGCCCTGCAGAACACAAACAGCACTTTGCACCTGTGCACATTTTTTACAGCATTGTTTAAGAAAAATGAAAGCAGATTGCAGAAACCAGGGACTAATATTTTTAGTGAAGAGATGGCATTAATTGATACAGACTGCCACTGTACAGCTTAGTGATGGGCAGTGCAGGCAGCTGCAAACCACTGCCGGATTTGGCTCGTCACAACCTCTAGCTTCAAATCATTTAAGTCATGAAGCCTCCTATCCCATGGGCTGTTTTTAAGCAATACTTCAGTCTTGAAGGCAAGGCATTAGCATGAGGCCTTTAATCTGTTCTCTGACCTGCCTTGTGTTCAACTCTGGTGAGTCATTAGGTTTCTTTAGGTCTCATTTCTTTCTTAGAAAGAGGTGAAAACAGACTGCCTGATGTGGTGTCAGGAGGACAAAGTGCACTAGGAGATAAAGACTCCATCAGACAACAGCAAGCAGTCATGGAAAAACAGTTCTGTTCTTAATTAGTTTCTTCACTGTGGCCAAATGTACATCGTTATGGTGGACTATGAGAAGTCAGCATGCCAACAGACACTAGCCATTTCCACTGCATCATCACTGCAATAACAGAAGATTAGAAGGAATTGCAAATTTTTGAGCCTTGTCTACTGGGACTAGAGATGTGTTTTAGGGAGCACTACCTTCAGGGGGACTTTGAGCAGAGAAACAAGAAATCCCTTTCTGCCAGTACAGAAAGTACGTGTGTTGGACCACAGAGACCTCACTGATGCTTTCCGTTCTAGACTCTAATTATACCTCATTAGTTGAAACCCTTTTCTAGCAAAATAGTGACAATTTTATTAAGACAGCCTTTTGCACAGAGATAGATCTTGACACTGACAATTTTAGAGCAATGCTGTAAACAACAGGTGTTTTTCCCACTACCACTTCCCTTGGTCATGAGAATGCAAGGAACGTTTATGCAACTGGTTATGTTCAATATTGAGATTTTAAATGGCATCTGAAGATGTAAGTTAGTTTGTTACAATGGGGACTGAACCCACCTAGACATGTTTGTATTTTTTCAGTGTCATTTCTGCAAAGAGAGAATCAAATGAGTCAGATTTGTGCCTCAAAGGGCTTGAATTTTTTCTCATTTATTACATTTAAGTGTGCTGCCTGCTGAAAAGCTCCCAAAACCTAAGAGTTCCAGTAACACTTGAACAGTACCATAAGGCACCATCCATTTTTCTCTATCCTCTCTTTTCCACATTTGAGATAGAAGAAGCTTGAAGATGCCCTAGAGAATAATTTAATCAGAGGCCTGCCAATGAGCTGCCCTCACTAATATAATCATTTACACAAGCTTGCGAATGAGATGCCCTTGCTCATAAGTTGTGGTGCTTGCGAATTCCTTCCCACTCTATCTGTACTCTCTCACTAAATAAGGTTTTAGTTACTAAAGTCTACAGACAACTTAAACTCAGAAGCATTGGATTAATGCAGGCCTAACAAAGGGGAGAACGCACATTAAACTTCTTTACAGAAAGGGCTGTTAAGCACTGGAATAGGCTCCCCAGAGTGGTTGCTGAGTCAACATCCTTGGACATGTTCAAAACTGTTTGGATGTGGTGCTCAGGGACATGTGTTACCAGAGGGCTTTAGAGTTGGGTAGCATGGTTAGGGTGAGGTTGGACTTAATTATCTTGAAGGTCTTTTCCAACCCGAGCAATTCTATGATTCTGTGATTAGGTCGACAATGAAGTCTGTAACCTCAGAGTACTGCAGTCAATGGGGAAAGCAGGAAAGGACAGTTACCAGGCAGTTAAGATGAACAAGAATCTGCAGATTCTGATATTTTGAGACACCCCACAGGGGGATCTCCCAGTGCACTCTCCCTTTATTTGAAAAAATTAAGCCAGAAGCCTCTCCTCTGTCTCTTCTGGGCATCAAGAGAATTGAGCGAGTCTATTAGAGCAAAATTTTCCCAACATATTTACAACCCATATTTGCTAACATGTTAGGCCTGGCACAACACAATCTTAAGAATCACATAAATTACTCCCAAACTGCAGAAGATTATTACAAGATAAAGAAAGTTGTGAAACAAGCCTATAAATGAGCAAATGCAAGTGACATCTTCAATATCACACCAGAAAAGCTAATTCAGTGTAATGTGGTTCATCCTAAAATTCATAAAGAAAAAGGTTTCCTGGCACGAGGGTTGGAGACTCATGATCCTGGAGGTCCCTTCCAACCCAGGCCATTCTGTAATGCTGTGGAAAAGTACTCATGCAATAGTTCCCATGATCAGTATTCCATTGTTTGAAGATCAAATTTTAATTGCAGATGCTGATATTTTGCTACATTTCAATTTTTCAAAACAAAAATATTTGCAGTGAGACCTCTGAGGCTTATACAACGCTGACAAAGATCTGCTACTTTTCCAGAATCAACTGATTGTTATTCTTCCTACATTTCTCAGGCCTTATGTATATTCAACTATGGAAATGTTTGTTCCTTACCAAAGAGCTTGCTGATTCTCCGCACACAAGAAAATAGATCAGCATGGTAAAAGAAAATGCTTTTAAATTTGTTTTTATTGTATTAGTGCTCAGTTTGGGTACCTCATCGTAGAGGATGCAGATTTCCCCTTATTTCTAAAGAGAGGAAACATTCATGCTCAGAGTGTAATGAAACAGCTCACTGCTTTAACTTCATGCTGGTGTGCACAGACATTCCTCATTTTACCATGTTCTGCATCAGACATGCCCCTTCCATTCAACATGCCATAGATGGACATAGTTTAACTAACTATGAAATTCCATCTGATTTTCTTTTTTTATTTTTATTTTTTATTTGTAATTGCACCCACAATTCCACAGAGATTAGCCATCTTAAACCCCTCCACACACACACACACACACACACACACACACACACACACACACACACACACACACACACACACACCCCCACACTTCCTTGGCAAGATGTATAATGAAAGCTTGAGATCCAACACCATCCCTTGAATATCTCCTTGTATTCTGTCCTCAGTGAAAGCCTCCCGGTACTGCTTGGGAATGCTGCACCAGCAGTCATTTTCTTGCTTGTTGAAACCAATGCAAAAAGCTCATCATCACTGTTGTCAGATACGCTTTGCGTAAAACCCTAGGATCAAAAACCTCAAACCAAATCTTTAGTATGCAGAAATGCATACTGTGTTCTTGAGCAGCCCACAGAGCTACAGCCACAGGACAGTCAAATGAAGCTGTTCCAAGGCTGTATTGCACAGTTCTAAGCAAATGAGCATCAAAGTCATTTTTTTTCCTGCTGTTGGAAACGTTAGTAGAAAGGGAAAAGCAAAGAAACCACCCAAGAGGAGTTAGGGGGCAGAGCGTTCTCAGAAAAGTGAGAACTAATCTTTAATCTGGTTCTCACCCTCACACTGGGCTAACCGTAACCAACATGTTATTATCCCAGCTGGGACAGATCTGCTTTCAGCTACAGCTCTGCTCCAGACTGCCTGCACACACACACTCATTCACTCCACTGGACAGGAAAAGCTGGACACAACTATCCACTTACAGGAAGATTTACAATCAAACAGGCCAGCAGGAAAGTGAAAAATCGCAACCACTTCACATCCTTAGGCCAAATACTGAAGAATTTGAAAGCTGGGTGCATCACAACTACGCCCATTTACATCACAGCCTCTTCCACTGGGCAGAAACTTTTTTCTTCCCCCCCCCCCCCCCCCAAGTCCAGTGCCCAATACAGTATTACAACCCACTACATCAGGCCTCAAGTTTTGCTGCTCACATTATCTGATAAGTATTCAAGAACTTCTTTCTTCCAGTAAGCTCTTAGAATTATCTAAGTTGCCTATTTGCCTCTTAGCTAATCATCCCAGCGTTCCCACAGGAAGTCACATTTCCATGGCACGCTCAGATGGATCATACCACACAGGAGACAACTTGTAAGAGCACACAACAGCACTACTGAAACAGAACATAACAGTTCCTGCAGAAGGGTGTTTTTCACAGATGATGGACTTCTGGTTTGCATCTGCAATTTAACTCAAGCACCCCTCCTATGAAGAAAGGTTGAGGAAACTGGGCTTGTTTAGCTTAGAGAAAGCTGCGGGGAGACCTCATAGTGGCTTTCCAGTACACGAAGGAAGCGTATAAACAGGAGGGGGAACAGCTTTTTATGAGGGTGGATAGTGACAGGACAAGCGGGAATGGTTTTAAACTGAGACAGAAGAGGCTTACGTTGGATATTAGGTGGAAGTTTTTCCCACACAGAGGGTGGTGAGGCACTGGAACAGGTTGCCCAAGGAGGTTGTGGATGCCCCATCCCTGGAGGCATTCAAGGCCAGGTTGGATGTGGCTCTGGGCAGCCTGGTCTTTTGGCTGGCGACCCTGCACATAGCAGGGGGTTTGAAACTGGATGGTCATTGTGGTCCTTTTCAACCCAGGCCATTCTATGATTTTATGATCCTCAATTCTTATAAACTTCTCAGCTCCACTTGGCTGACCAACATATCAAGTGGCTGCATGCAGCCCATCAGCCACACCACAGATTCCTAGCCGTAACATGCATCACCTTCATGTTGCAATAGCAAGTCTCACTGGGCAGCTCAGCTAACAACATGAGATAATGCTTTGCATCACTCCTATTCACTCACATGTGTTTTTGGTCTCTCCTGCATTTCTTTGTTGGCAGCTCCCGCTGGCAAGCACTGACACAGCCAGCCTCCCACCTGGGCAGGGGAAGAATGACAACTGCACACTGATCACCAAAGAGGATTTAGCTTCATTTTTAATTGAAGAGGTGGAAGAAACCCAACACCCACACAGAAGCTATAGCATAAATTATGAAAAGCCTGTGATGAATTATCAAGTGCTCAACCGTATCAGCAATAGCTTGGTTTGTAGAAGGAAGCAAGTTGTTTGTCCTGGTATCTACTGTTCCTACATAAACTTGAGCACACAGTTAAAAAGAAAGAACAAGGTCATTCACATTATTTACTTTTATACTTAATTCAAAGTAAACAGTGGACTTATGAACAGGACCCAACTGTTTGCTTCAGTGGAAGTCAGAGCAAGCCTATCTATCCTGAAACTTCTGAATGGAAATGAAATCTAGGCACGCAAACGGCTATACCTTAACTGAGTTGTTCATCATCCTCATGGTTGAAAGTGTCCAGAAATAAAATCACCTAGTTGCTTAACTATTTTCAATAGAGACAGACATCTTCCTGGCAAGAAACCACTGACCTAAAGTACCCTGCCTAAGACTAGCTTAAGGGGTTTGTTTAGGTATTAGATTATCCAACAGGTATCCTGAAGCAACCACTCGCTTCAGCTTCCATAACAAATAAGTTCCTTATTTTATACAGCTTTTTCTTAAATTAGTATTATTTAATTTGTGTGCTTGTGTGTTACTATGGGTACTATTTCCCTTTTTAAATATAAAGACATAAAAAAACCCCTCCAAAATAGAGAAGCAAGTCGCCTTCCTCCCATTGCAAAGGAATTTAAGGAAACAGCACTATGCAACTTCACCTATTCTGCCCACCTTACACAGTGTCAGGGTTTAGCCTAGAAACGGGAACAGAAGTACAAGTTGCTATCTTCACACAAGTATCAGCAAAGCATTCCTGCCATCCTTAGCCTTAAGGAGATTACACGGAGCCATTACTCTACCAGCTGAAGTGTGCCACTCTTCAAAGCCAATACTTCAGAGGAGTGCACGCAACACTGCGCAACCAATCAAGAATGAAGGGCCAGCTGCATTACCAGGGAGTATTGATCAAGACTAAGCTTTTATACTAACTTCAGCTTGCCTTACAAGAAGGCAGTTGTCTCTGTTAAGAGTGTACACAGCAAAACCTTCACGCTCCTTTCAGTATGATAAAGCAACGGCTGCTACAAGTATAAATAGAACTCTCAGCTTTCAGCAGTCTTCAAAACAAGGTAACACTGTAAAAGATTTTTTTGTGCGTGCAGGAAAATAGCCTATTTTAAAGGGAAAAAAAGCAATTACCATGAATAAAAAAGCCATTATATGAATAACCTTAAATGGAACAGAAAAACACACTTATTCTGAACATCTCCTAAGTCCCCAGTTATACGTATCTCCGTACAAGTATGTTGCAGCAAATACTATAGAACCCCAGAAGATAACTACACTTGATTACATAAGTATTTGCATAGCATAACTACATTTTCACAGATGCAGTTTTCTATGTATTAAAAAATAAAAAGAAAACCACAGAATGACTGGAATTGGTTGCGGGAATGTAGCAGGAAAGAAACAGTCAAAAAAGGTGTGTTTTCTGGAAACAATTTTACCCAAGTGTACCCATCTAACTATGCTCACCATATTAAGTTTTCTTCTATTGTCTCATTTCTTATTTATCAAGATGTAAGTGTAAGGAAATCTAATATTGTATATATTCCAGTTTATGTAACCACCTGTGCTATTTCTAAAGGAGAGTTATCCAATGAGTTCATACACAGAACCATAGGAATAGCCCTCACCGCGGAAGGTAAAGAGAGACATCATATACTCTGAGCCTCTCAAAGATATAACATGTAGTTATTATGAACAGTTTTGGTTTTAAATCTGCCAAACAAAACTGGAAAGGAAAATCTTCAGTCAGGGTTTTCTGCCTGACAGTTGCACAGTTAATTAGCGAGCATTTAAGAAACACACTGGAACAGATTGCCCAAGGAGGTTGTGGATGCCCCAACTCTGGAGGCATTCGAGTCCAGGCTGGATGTGGCTCTGGGCAGCCTGGTCTGCTGGTTGGCGACCCTGCACATAGCAGGGGTTTGAAACTGGATGGTCATTGTGGTCCTTCTCAATCCAGGCCATTCTATGATGCTATGAAATGGTAGACTCAATCCTAGGGACAAAATGGATTTTTCCCCTCTTCAATAGTTCCTCCACAGTACAGACATTTGGTGTTCTCACAGAGGTACAAATCCAAGTTACAATGCACCCGCAGCAGCACAAGCAAAGACAGTGAAAAGTTAAATTCTCATGTGCACCTACGTATCACTTAAAAACACTACTAATTATTAACAGCCCTGGAAGCAGAAACATAAAGACACTGATTTAAATTTCATTGTAACAGTTTCACTGGAGAACTGTGACTTCTAAAACAACTAAAACCTGCTCAAAATACAATTTGATACTGGAATTCTGAAAGGAAAAAATTCATTCAACAGTTTAGTTCCATTTCTGTTTTTTTGAGTTTGTTTTTGTTTTTTAAATGCAGCTAAATTGAGTTCATCTGTAGTATCAAAACTGGGATCACTTGGATATTCCTCAGCCCACAGAAGTCCGACAGGAGGAAGAACACAACCCACAAGTACTTTGAGAAGAGCTAACAGTTACAGTGGTAGCTAAGGCTCCATTTCCAGCATAAGTCAGGCATGAATATGTCACCAGAAATGAAAGCTGAAAGCCAAATGATTGAGAAACATCTGGTGCATTCCAGAAGCACAGCCAGATGCACTTATATCATCTATCATATTTCATTTTGACATTATAACTGAGGGGAAAGTTACAGAAGAGCTGAAGGAGAGAAGCTAGCAGCCAGTCAGAGCTATTTATCTTGATATTCTCTCCAAAATGCCTTGCATTGGAAAAACACATCAGTACAAAAAAGAAAAAAAAAAACAAAAACCAAAAACCAGAAGCTTCTCTCACACTTGACGTTACCCTGGCTCCATCTCTTCTTTATTTTTTTCACGTCCCTGAAGACAGCCTTTTGGACACAAGGGCCACCTATCCTCCTCCTCTTCAGGCAGAGCTCAATACTGAATGGAGCACAGGCACAAGAGTTGGTCAGTACCCTGCTTCTCCCTTCCTTCCCCTAGCAGAGACTGCGATTGTTTTTGCTCCTCAGCAGGGAAAGCTAACTTGTTACTACAGACACCACAAAGTGTTTATTCAAGGTGCAATCTGACACGTGGTACTACTGGCAATAACCATTACGCTATTTTAACACTTAATTCCTCCCCTGGTCCTTTCAGACAACACCTTAAACCCTTACCCCTTTCCTCTTTTTCACCTAGCAAGGTACAACTGAAAGGCTCAGCTACTTGCACAATTCAGGAGCGGTACCCAAAAGGTTAAAAGAATTATCCCTAAGTTATTAAAAATTACCTCAAGAAACAGGGCTCAGCAGAGCAACCAGCAGAACAGTGCTTCAGATGCTCAGCCCCACAGCAAGCAGGCAGTAGGCCTGGCACAGCATGGGCTCTGTCCCCAGCACGTCCTTCTGCTTTGTGAACCACTAATCTGCTCTCCAGAAGCCTTCTGTGTAAGGGAAGCTCTCAGATCACAGGGCAGGAGTGCTGAGTTGCTACCACTCTGCAGGCTCAGCATCCATAGGTAGGAGCTCTCTGCTGCCCGCAGGGCTGTGACATGTACTAGCTCTGCGGGGGAAACCTCTCTGGGACTGAAGTGCTACCACAGCTCATCTGGGAGCTGCTGCCCAGCCACTCCTCTGGGACAGCAATCACCTCACAGAAGTGATGGAATTACCCCTCTACGTAACTCAAGAGACCCTAATGATGCTCACAATTTGCTTTCTGTGTTCTAAGAGCACACCTCAAAGCATGCCTTCGCTTACCTCAAACCCTCAGCTTTGATGCAACTCCAGTAACCCAGTGCCCCACTGCCTCACTGCTGCAGCAGGGAAACCCCAGCCCAGCAGAACTGCCCTCACCTATTCCTTCTGTTTCTTTGGTGACCATGCACATGCAAACTCCAGAGACTTCAGCAGGGAGGAGCAGAAAACCTGCCCTTGCTACAGCTAGCTCTCAGGTATTAACCAAGACAGCACACCCCCAAACAAGGCTCCAAACACCTACCCTATTGCTTACAGCATCCCTGCACAGCAGCACCTCAGCCTCTACTTAGGCTCACACAGATTTCTGCAGATAGACACCAGCAAATTGGAAACAGTCCTGCTCCTAAACCTGGTACCTGATTAATTACTGGGATCCCTCCTCCTTGCAAGATCACCTGGGGCAGTCACCCTTATTGCTAAACCATAACTTACAGACAACAAACTAACAAAGCTCCCTACAACCCTCTCAAGGAGCCCTACAACTCTGTTAATTTATTTAAGTGCTGATCTGTTGTCTTACTTAAAAAGAAAACAAAACAAAACAACAACATGATTAATAATGTAGCCACATTAACATCAGTTTGAAGCTGATGTTCATCTGCCACCAAAGCTAAACACAAGCCAGTATCTATGTAGGGATAAAATATAACAAACCTGCTTAGCAACTCTACTTGCAAACATTTCATTCCTGCAAGCAAAGCATTTCTAGAGTTACCTGAAGCTCCTGGCAGTTCTGCATTGCACTGTTTCACCTTTGTACAATGCCAAATGCTGCCCAGCTCAGTGAAAGGCCTCCATCTGCAACGCACATGGCAAGATCCATCTCCAAACAATTCATTAGCTCTGAAAGCATTTCAGCTCTGTTCTACAACTTGAACATCCATTTCATTTAAAAGCAGCTCCCTGCACTAAATCAGAAGAACAAGAAAATAATTATCAATTTTTGGGAGAAGTTCCAAGCGCCTGCCAGTCCTCTCGAGCTTCAGTCCAACCACCCCTGCAGCCAAACACTGCACCAGCTCTGCATGCTGCCTTTTCTTCAGTGACCTACTGCAAACTTACTCAGAAATGCAGAAATCGTTCCCACTCCATCTACTGAAATAACCAATTGGTAAAGTGAATTGTTTCTTGCTGTAGCAGAGAAGTTAGTGGGCACCTTAACTGCAGGCACTTAAATGTACACTGACCCCAGAAACTTACTGGAGAGCTGCCCAAGCAGAAACTCCACCAGAAAGCCCAGCACCACAAAGGAAATGGATCCTCTCACAGACACTGCTTCACCAGTGAACTAATACTGTTTAACACGAAGGAGAAAGGAAGGGAAAGAAAGACTGAGAACCAGATGAGCCCTTCAGCACCCACCCACATGACCAGCAAAGGAAGGAGGTAAGATGAGAATAGAAGCAGAGCTGCCCTTTGTCACCACCAGCACACTGCCACAACACAAACCCACAGCACAGCCCTGAGATGCTGAGCAGACAGCAAGGAGGCAGAACCAAGCAAGCATCCTACCATTTTCCCTTAAGCACTCCTTAAGCACTTGATTTTTGAGCTACCTCCAGCCTCCACTGGCCAACCAGTTATTCCTACCTTATTCTTGGCACAACCGGTTCAGAACACACAAGATCTAAGATACCCAAGAACTATTAAGCTACCTGATCTGTCTGCGCTTTTTACTGAATACAAGAAACCAGCAGACCTACTTGAAGGCAGCTAAAACAAACTTAAACAGCAGCAGAGATGCACCTAAAAAGGCCTCACACAGCGTTCTGTGCCAATTCCTTTGCACCTAAGGACACTCATAACAAAGAGCTGCAATTCGCTGTTATTGTCTCTACCTCTATTTTCTTTTTTTCCTTTTAATTTTTTAATAGGTTTACTAAAAAAAAAAAAAAAAAAAATCAGTACATTTAAGTCAGTTTATACTTGCAGACTTTTCTAATAAACAAGAGCATTCATGACAGTGCTAGGAACTCTTAAGTCACCATTCAGAATGAAACTGCTCTGGCAAACAGAGGTGCAGTCCTGCAAACTGCTCTTTTGAGCTGCAGGAATAATTCAGGTGTGATGGCATAGCTCCACTACCTTACACAAGCATTACAATGCCTTTTGAACACTTACAATTTACACTAGTTATGATTTTGCCTATTTACGGCACCAAGCAAAAACCAAATGCTCTCCAAACATTTTCTCTCTGCCATGATCTTTGAAGGCTTATTAATAACAGAGAGGGCCACAATCTTGCAGGAAGGCAGAGGACAGAAAAGCTAACTGAAAGCGAAACACCGACCAGTTCCAAAAGCACCCAAGCCCTTATCCCAAACCTGAGCACCAGCCCACCTCCACAGCCCTGCTTCAGCACTATTTAGTGAGAAAATGTTGCAAGTCTCCAAGATTGCTTCATAACGACAGAGAGTTAAGAAAAACATTGTGCAATTAGGTGATTAAAAAAAAAAAGCATTTTATTTCCATCCCCTTCCTCACTGAAGCTTGGTTATTTTTTAAAAATAACCTCATACCATTTTGGCGTTGCAGCTTACAGAGGACACCTGAATGCTGTTACAGCCTGGGAAGCAGCACCTTGGTGCAGGAACAGAAATGTCACACCAACTATCAGGGGGTTTCCTGGCAGCAGAGCAGCTCACTGTCTGACTGTTTGCCTTCCGACATTCCCCACTCACTTGGGAAGAAACACAGCCCAGGGCTGCAATTCAAAAGCAAGGAATTTAAGTACAGGAATAACATCTCGATGCAACTTCTACCATGATGCAGCAGCCTTAATGATGGGCTCGGGTTTCCTGTTTACTCATTTTTTCTATTAAAAAAATAATGCCCGAGAAGGATACTGAAACAGTCATGTGGTGAAGGAGGGAAAGAACTATTCAAGCTCCACAGATCTTAATCACACACAAAAGTTTCTGTGTTAACTCCAGCAACAAGTAAGCCAAACAACTCCTGTTTGCGCCTGTCCCACAATGAGAAAGTACTGTGCTCCTCTATGAGCTGCGGGTAAGGACAGAGCAACATCCAGCACAGCTCTCATGGTGCAGACCAACACAGGAGGGGCTCCGTACCCACTTGGGGCTGTGAGGAACCCACAGCCACCAGCACCTGCCACAGGGCTCGACTGACAGCTGCTGGGAACAGCTTCAAGCTGCCGTTCTGACAGTACCCAAGAATTTCTGTCTAGCTAATAAGCAAAGGGAGGCCTGAAGTTTTTTTTCACTGCACTGAATAACAACTTCGAGCTACTGCACTCCGGGAAGGAGGAAAGTGGTGGGCCCTGGAACTTAACAACCTAAGGGGAACCAAAAGAAAAATGATACTGCTGCGTGACCTCAGCTGGAGGCACACACTGTGCACTGAGATAGCTGTGCTCTCATACCTTCTCCACTCAAACCAGGGCTGGGCACCACAGCAGCTCAGGGGAGCAAGGAACCAAGCCAAGCAAACAAACGACAGCCATCACAAAGAAAAAGAAAATCCCCACGTCGCACATCACACAACAGCCGCGGCTTGAAGTTGAACCTCCCGTGCGCTTTGAGAGCTGCCTCGCCTTTCGCTCTGTATCCCTGCCATCAACGAGCAGGTTTCGGGATTAGTACGGCAGTAACGACAGTGCAACGTTGTTTTCTATTATGCAGCAGCCCCAGGTCGGCAGAGGAGCCCCAGCAGGGCAGCAGGCTCGCACACCTCGCACCGCGTGGGTACGGGTAATGCAGCCGGCAGGGCAGCCACACGGCCACGAGGAGGAAGAGACACGGATTTGATCGCGGAGATAAAGCGAAGATAGAGTCCAATGAGGTCTCCAAGGCCCCCAACGCGAGAAAGATTAGGAGGAGCCCCGATAACAACGATGCGATCCGATATCGCCCGCAGCCCCGCAGCGAGCGGGCGGGCGGCAGGGCGGAAACGGGAGACAGCAGCCCACAGAATGCGCGGACACGAAGAGGAACGAAGCGCGGGGCGGCCGTACTCACCAGCGGGCCCCACCGCCGCCGCGCATCCGCCGCACTTCCTGTGCGCTAGGAAATGAACGGGCGGAGCGGCTCCCGGCCGCCCTTAAAGAAGCCCGGCCCTTCTGCCCGCCTCCGGGGCGGGACCGGCCGCCGCCGCGTTATGGGGGCGCCCTCGCTGTGGCCTCGCGCGTCCCTCCGGCGGAGCGGCGGTGCTGGCGGTGCGAGCGGCGCGAGCGGCGTGGCCGCCATTGTGCTCGCGTCGCTCACGGAAGGCGGTTGGCCGTGACCAGCAGTCCGCCGGGCGCTGTTCTGTCCTTGGAGCCGGTCACGAGGCTGAGCACTTAAAGCTGAGCATCTGTTACTTACTGGTTGGTGGTTGGTACCAGCTAGTGATTTTTGGCTTTTATTTTTCTTTTCTTGGTATTTATTTTAAGCATGTGCGTGGGCAGGAGGGGAAGAAACAATAAGAAATAAAGAGAGGACCCTAAGGCCAGGCTGGATGTGGCTCTGGGCAGCCTGGGCTGGTGGTTGGCAATCCTGCACATAGCAGGGGGTTGAAACCAGGTGGTCATTGTGGTCCTTTTCAACCCAGGCCATTGTATGATTCTATGACCCAACCTGGGGAAGTGATGCCAAAGTGAAGAAGTAATGCAAATGAGACGAAAGGGGAAAGAACAACAACAACAAAAAAAGAAACAAAAATGAAAGAATTCCTTCAATAGCACGTGGTTTTGTTCTTCATCCTCCTGAGATGAAATGTGTACGTGGAAGAAGAGAAACGGCCAGTTATTTTGCCTGAAGTTTCAGCGCTTTATTTGCCAGACAATAGTCATGAGTTTGCCTTGACACAGAGCTCTTTGTCAGGCACCACAGCTCAGTGCTGCCCGTGGCAAAGTTCCAACAACGATCCCATGCGAGGCTGCTCTCTATGCTTGCTGTAATTGTCAATTATTTACAACTTTTGATCGGTGCAATCAGAAGTTTAACCGTCTCTGTTTATTTTTTTTTTTTTTCCTTTACCCTTAAAAATACTTCTTTAACTTCTTTACAGGAAGGGTACAGGAAGCGTTGTTAAGCACTGGAATAGGCTCCCCAGGGTGGTGGTTGAGTCACCATCCCTGGATGTGTTTAAAAACCGTTTGGTTGTGGTGCTCCAGGGATGTGATTTAGCAGAGGGTTGTTTGAGGTACGGTGGTATGGTTGGGTTGTGGTTGGACCCGATGATCTCGAAGGTCTTTTCCAACCTGAGCGACTCTATGATTCTATGATCCTGCCTGGACTGAGGGTTGCTAACATCTATGTCAGGTACTGCTATTGATGCTGCAGTGTGAGCCTTAACTAAGCAACCTAAAGCTTAGTGCTCCTTATTTGAGCATACTCCCTAAGGAGAAAGGGCATTATTACTGTTTTATTGTTAATATGGGGCACCTCTGGTGATGATTAAAGGTACTCTAAAGATCTTTGTATTTTACTTTTCCACTTAAGAGGTCATAAATCATCCATCTCTCAAGTTATGATGGGTTTAATGCATGTGTAAAATTCCTTTGTACCGACACACTGAAGCAGCTTAGTATTTGGTGATCCTCCTATGTTTACTGTTCCATTTATTTTGTGTTTGTTTGACATTTTGATTTTGTAAAGCTCAGGCTTTTGGCATCTACGTCTTTGAGTGCTGAAGGACTGCATATGTTCGAATAGTGCTTTGGCATCAACTAAAGGCTGAGTTTTTTAGTACCATGAGGAGGTTGCCCAAGGATGCTGTGGATGCCCCATTCCTGGAGGCATTCAGGGCCAGGCTGGATGTGGCTCTGGGCAGCCTGGGCTGGTGTTTGGCAACCCTGCACATAGCAGGGGGGTTGAAACCAGATGATCATTGTGGGTTGGAATTCTATTCTATGATTCTATGATTCTACAATATAGTGTATCAAATTTTGCCCCCACATCTATAAAATTTACATGACATTTGGTATGTGGACTGCAGCAGATTGTTTTTTGCTGCTGCTTTAGGTTGCTGAATTACTTCCTTTTAGAAAGTAAAACAAACAGAGTTTGTTCAGACTTGCCAAACTATCAGTCATGGAATGGCACTGAGCTCTGTAATGGTAGAAAACAAATTCCAAACCCAGTACTATATGAGAAGAACAGGTTTTTGGTTTGTGCTGCAGCTGAGCAGGAATGAATGGGAATTCCAAACAGTTGTGCTCAGAGCCCAAACTCTGCTGAAGGGAGCAAGCAATGTGCCGCAGATGTAGCTGATCATTTTCCTGGCCATACGGCCTTATTTTTTGCTGGCAGACACACAGGTCGTATGCCCAGGCTGCCACTGCTCATTTGCAGCTTGCAAAATACCGCATCAGAACAACCCATAGCAGCATGCACGGAACCTGGTAGCACTGAAATTTTATGTTGATTTGGTTTATTTATGAAGATTCCAAGACACCTTTACTGTATAGCTTCTTTTCACTGACACCAAGAAGGGCTTTAGGCATTCTTCTAAAAAAGGACAATTTTGTCACACGTATAATGGCTACAAAGCAGCTCTGAAACAAAGCCCAAGCAGCTGTATTCTGTACCAAGAATGGGAAATAGATTAGAAGGGCTTTGACTGGAAGACATAACACTCAATATTCCAGGACTGCGGAATAGTAACCCATTAAAAGTATCAAGTAATATATTTAAAATCCTTCCTATTAAAGTAAAATTCTTTTTAAAATGCAGAGTTCACTGTCTAGGATGCAAAGTTAGTTCATTCTATATATGAGGCAATATCAGTACGTTTAGAATAAAACAGGGTACATGAAAATAAGGTTTAAGTCATACATTCTTTGATGTGTACCCCTTGTCTTGGGAGATAACCATGTCAATTACCAAGATTTGGTTGGTTATATGGGGTTATACAGAGGGTGGTGAGGCACTGGAATAGGTTGCCCAAGGAGGTTGTGGATGTTGTGGATCCCCCATCCCTGCAGGCATCAAGGCCAGGCTGGATGTGGCTCTGGGCAGCCTGGTCTGCTGGTTGGTGACCCTGCACATAGCAGGGGGTTGGAACCAGATGAGCATTGTGGTCCTTTTCAACCCAGGCCATCCTAAGGTTGGGTTCCTTTTTGCACTTAAGAATCTCATGCCCCAAATCTAAGAGAAAAGTGTTAAGTGTCTACATTAAATATACTATCTTCACTGGAAAGAGGGAATTGTTTGGGCTTTCTTCATCTGAGATGATTCGTGTTTTATTCAGAATATCCAGTATATCAGTCTTTAATATGCTTTACTTAATAATCTATTGTACCCACTGTTCCTGTCTGGCAGATAAAAAGAAAAACAACACAGCCTTCCATAAAAAAGAACACCAGAACTCTGGAGAGGTACTGTATAGAGATGATCATCCATGTTGACAAATCAGTAGACAGCTAATACGGAGGACTTGTTCACTTCTTTGTACAACAGATGAATCAGAAACAAAGAAACCTCTCATCTGCTCAGCTGTCCGTACCATGCTGGCTCATTTTTAACAATATCTATCTACTCCAGTCTTTTTTTTTTTCTTGGCAGGCGTTAGCTTCAGGCTTGTCTATGGCTGCTCACAAAGGTTTTCTCTTGAGCTAATGTATGAAATGCTATGTTTGTTTCTTTTCTTACTGGTACCACTCATTGTTGCATGATTATCTTTAAAATGTTTTAAAATGCAATATTTTGGGTACTTGTAAGCTACTCCTTCATTAGATAGAATCGTCCACTCGTCTCAGCCTTGATGAATGAGGAAAACCTGCTGAGTGCTGGGAGAAAAGCAATACTGTCATGCACATCCTGTTGTAACATGGATTACAGGTTCCATATGCAAAGTGCAATACTATACCTTCTCCCTCTAGTCCTGTGATCCATGCTCAGACCATTTATGATGAGTCTTCATTGTATTTTTGAATCCTTTTACAGCAAAAAAGATAATACGTGCTATTCATATCAGTGCATTACAAGGTCTGATACTGCTGTAAGCAGCCTTCTGTTATGCGTTGCCTAATTTGTACATGGCTGTTGTTTGAAATGGTAACTTTTACAGTTAATCTCTGATTTAAGGCCTAGCTTTTCAGAACGCTTCTTTCAAATTTCAGAATTTGAAACGGACACTCCGTTAAACAACTCAAAGTGATTCAATAACCATTATTGCTATATGGTTAAAAAGTTGCCTTTCATAACAACTCGCTCAGTTTGGCTACTTACTTTATTACTGTATGTGTAAAAAGGGTGAGAAAGATATTTCACCATAAATACTAAATATTTAGTTAAAATATTCTCAGCAGTGCTTTGAAAAAAAATGTCCACAGCACCTGTTTCTGCTCAGTATTTTGCAAACTGTCACAATTCATTTAACAAATAATCCTGGAAAAACACCACCAGGTGAGATTCCAAGAGTAATTTTTTATTTGTATGTATTTATTTAGTTTATTTTACTAAATAATTATGTTATAATCAATATAAACTTGATACATTTCTATTTGCTATGTCTGGGCCAGGCTACTGCTGAGAAAGTCTCCCTGCAGAGAAAAACCAGTTAAGTGGTTGAATGGTTTCCTGTCTCAAGGCTAGAATCTCTCTCTCAATTATTTATACCCTGTAGCAGAAAGAATGATTCTTGTTTTCCACTGTCACATCAATCACTGACACTCCTGGGCAAAAAAAAGTCTTGGCAAAGAATGAACTATGCTTGCATCTTGCTGGCAGTTTCTTGAAGCTGCATACACATTAAAAAAAAGTGTGTGTATATATATATATATATGTATATGTATATATATATACATACATACACACACATGCTGTGTGTGATGTTTATGTATAACATTTACATATGTATATCTCTTTTGCAGCTGAGCATCTGGTTTGTAACTCTGAAGCTCACATAGAATGGCCTGGGTTGAAAAGGACCACAATGCTCATCTGGTTCCAACCCCCTGGTATGTGCAGGGTCGCCAACACAGCAGACCAGGCTGCCCAGAGCCACATCCAGCCTGGCCTTGAATGCCTCCAGGGATGGGGCATCCACAACCTCCTTGGGCAACCTGTTCCAATCCATCTCTGATGCAGAAGGTTTCTTTTGGCATTTCAAAACCTTCCTTTTGTTGATGGGAATTTGTTAAAATTAAAAACCCAAACGTTTCTGGCTAGTGGTAATTGCCCTTTTGGTGTCACAGGAGCAGATGGGTGAGCTGCGGGAACTGCCAAGGGCTTCCTATAGCTGTAGCTTCCTGTGGGAGGAGATGTTGGCTGCAACCCCACAGAAGTTAGGAGAGTTTTCTGTTTTCCTGATAACATCACAGTTCTGAATGTATACAAGCACCAGTGCTGCTCACCAACAATACTATGTGAACGAAGTACTAACCCTATCTCGCCATCAGAAAGTACCTGTAATTCATTTCCTTGCTCACCGGGACCTCTGTACCATCTCCAGATACAAACAGTGGTTTACTTCATGGAACAATTCAAGAGAAGCTTCATTGTTTGCTGAAACTTAAACTGAAAAGTAAACAATATTTAATATGTTCCAACAACCAGTGTATTTCAGTCCCTACAATCCCACCACTTCTTCTCTAAGAAATCAGTTGGATATCAGGGGGAAGTTCTTTACTATGAGAGTGGTGAGGTGCTGGAACAGCTGCCCAGAGAGGCTGTGGGTGCCCTGTGCCTGGAGGTGTTCAAGGCCAGGTTGGATGGGGCTCTGGGCAGCCTGGTCTGGTATTAAATGGGGAGGTTGGTGGCCCTGCCTGTGGCAGAGGGGTTGGAGGTTCGTGATCCTTGAGGTCCTTTCCAACACGGGCAATTCTATGGTTCTATGAAAGAAGGTCAGATTACTTTTGTTACACTGTGTGCTTTCTACTTATTCTTCCCCGCCAGCCCTGAGCCAGTAATGTCTTCTGGCAGGTCCTGCTGTGCCTCTGTGCCTGCCTTCTGTCCTCTGCCCAGCCAGAGGCTTGTCAGCTTGTGCTTAGAGTTGGGGAACCCAGCCTGCACAGTGTGAGTTAAAGGCTCCCTCTCTTCGCACCATCTCAGATCTTTCCACCCCTGCAGTCTTCAGTATATGGAAGCCTCTCCTGTGGGCAAGTTCTTGTTCCTCTCCAAAAAAGGAAGTAGTGCAGTGACTGCAGAAAGGAAAAAGGGAGAGACCACACACAAGTGTTCTCTGAAGCCATCTGTTGACCCCTTGTCCAAGAAGTGTAGTGCTAATATGGTAGATCGTAATTTCACAACTACTTTTGGCACCAGTGTTGTGAAAAACTTTAAATCACGTCCCTGCAGTGTTCAATAATGAATCATTCTGCACATGTAATTCTGAAATTAGGGCTCTAGCTGTGATTATGTACATTTTCTACTGTCCTCCACTTACAGATTTTGAAATACGTGATAACTCCATGCCAGTCCAAAGGATGTGTTTTCCAGCAGGGCGGCTCTATTTTTCTTTTTGAGAAATGCAAACACATTGCTGAAGATAGGAAATAATCATATCTTAATAACAATCTCTTGCAGAGAGGATGAGAAAATGACACTTTTTTCCCAGCCCGCACACATCTCTAACTTTATGCTTCATTTGTATGTCACCTTGGAAATAGTGACTCTTAAATCGTTCATACCATTTCCTATTGGCCTGTAGTGCCAATTTGCTAGCAAAGCATTGGAATGTTTAAATACAGCAAGTATTTATTAATAATTTATTTATAAATGATTCCACTAACTTCAGGGGAGTACTTAGTTTATGAAGTCAAATGCCGCAGAATTGAACAGCTGGCCACTTAGGTTTTCTAATTAATATTTTAGATACTTCTGTACAACTTCAGAATATGATAGTGTTCTTTTTATCAGAATGGAAAGTCAATTCATTCATCTTAGAGGAGCATGTTCATGCCATAAGGATGCTCAGAAGTCTGGAGCACCTCTCCTATGAAGAAGGGCTGAGGGAGATGGGCTCATTCAGCCTGAAGGCTCTGGGGAACCTCACTGCAGCCTTCCAGTACTTGAAGGGAGCTTATAAACAGGAGAGGAACCAACTTTTTATATGGGCAGATAGTGATAGGACAAGGGCAGTGGCTTTAATCTGAAAAAGAGGAGATTGAGCTTAGCCATGAGGAGGAAATTCTTCACTCAGAGAGCAGTGAGACACTGGCACAGCTCCCCAGAGAGGCTGTGGGTGCCCGGAGGCGTTCAGGGCCAGGTTGTTGGGCACCTGCTCTGGTGGGAGGTGCCCTTACCCATGGTGTGAGAGCTGGGAACAGAAGATCTTCCAGGCCTGCTCCATCCCACACCATTTTGTGGTTCTGTCATCCTGAACAATCAGTGCCTTGTTTATGGGGCTTGCTGCCTATTCATACCTAAGAAGTGATGCTGCTAAAATTCGTATTTGTGTCTACTTTATTATAAAACTGTAGGTGTAGCTGCAGTAAAGAGATACAGGGCTTTCAGATGGACTGAATTTAGAAGTGGAATTTCAAAATTATTAGCAATTTTGTTTGTGCTGGGTTTTTTTTGTTTGTTTTTTGGGTTTTGGTTTTTTTTTTTTTTCTGTGTACTCTGGAAAAGTGTAGAATTGAACACTAGGACAATTTCCTTGTGCTTACTGAAAGGGCACATGAGATTCACCCTTTTCCCCACCTGCCCCAACTCAAAGCACAGGCTGGGTGAACCACGTCAGTTCAGCTGGTCTTTAGAAAAAGCTGGCAGAAATTTTTAGAAATATTCCCTCTAACCTGTATTTTAGATGAGTCATTTGTTCCCTTTGAGTTCACACTGCTCAGGGAAGCCAAGTACCTGAGTATTTCTGGCACTGATGGCATTATCATCTGCACATCACTTTTTTCCCCATGTGGGAAGTATATTTACTTAATTGGGAACCAAAACAAAATCCTCACCTTTCTGTCTTGCAGAAATACAATACAAATAGGAAACACTTCAAGGGAAACATTTGCAAAAAACTTGTGTACAGATAAGACATAAGAATCCATCAAATTATTTCATGTTACAAATACTTGAAAGTAGTAATTATTTCTTGACAACATTTAAGTCAAAATTATTTGGACTGGGGAATACTTGTTCAGAATCATGTAGTAAGCTGCACTTAGTGGAGATATTTATGTCTCACAACTATGACCTGTGTATTTTATGTGTGGAATTTATGTCTACTTTTAGTGAAACTTTTCACAGGAATTAATGGTTCAAACAACTGTGTCTTACGCTAGAGCTCAAAATTAGACACCACTTTCTGTATCCACTGTTACTTCTTAATTATCTCACTCACCTACTGTAGAGCAAAGTAGCTTCACATGTCCCAGCTGAATACCATTTTGCTGGAGATAGCTGATAAATACAAGTTCTTAATTAATTAAAAAAACAAACAAGCAAACAAAAAAAACTCTTAGTTGCTTAGGCTAATAAAGAATTCCCATTTCCAGGCATAAAAAAATGTGAAAAGCACCAGACAAAACAAAAAGTTATCAGAAACGCCACTTTTTTTTCTTCTTCCCCACAGATCTCTCATAGAAAAACAAAGAAGCCCATATAATGGGCTTAACGTTCAGTGCCATTTATACTAAAAGTATCTGTGCTGACAGTGTTCTGAGTGGTGCTGTGCCAGGGAAAATCACCATTATACCATAACTGAACCCCCTGTGTATATATAAGCTACACCTCCTGGCAGTGCATGAGTGCACAAGCCCACTAACTGGCAGTATGAAGAGAAAGTCACTCTGCTTAACGCTTGTCCAAAGTCAGGGCAGAATATGACACCTAAAAGTGGAGTTGTTTAAATTCTTGCACAGCACTTTATATCACAGTTTTTGCAAGATAAAAATCTGTGTTAGGGTTTTGGCAGTCTGACTCTTGTTTCTGAAATCACAGACTTTAATGGAAACATAAAGTTTGTACACAAAACAACATCTGGAAACAGCTAAATTGGAGCAAGCTTTGGTAGAATTGGATTATTTAGAATAATCATCACAGCGTTAACAACGAGTCACTCGGGATTCACATCCCAACATTTGTAGCAAAACAAAAGTTATCTTTAACCATATCAGATTACAAATAAAGACAAAAATAGTGCTGATCATTTACTCTTCCACATAGAACACATGACCCATAGTCAGACCAGTCTCCTAAATATCAAGTCAGTGTTGTAGGCACACGTTTTTATATTTCACCTCAACAAATCCAGATGACATTTTCTTGGTATGGGTTCATTAACAGCAGAGTAATAGACCACTTTTACTGTGCAAGTGTTGCTCACTCATAACTTTTGAGATAATTGGTTTACTTGGAGCTATGTCACGGCAGTGTTCTGTGCATGGCAGTGTATCCAATTCTGAGCTGAGAGGAGGACTCCAACCCACTGAACATGACTGCAAACAAAATCTCTTTACTTTAATTCAGACTAAAAATTCCTATACAGTCCAAATGGAACTCGTAAAAGGAACTGTGATTGTACAAGGTCATACGTTTTAACATTAGTAAGATGTATATGATGGAAAATAAATCGTGTCAGATGCACACTCTTGATTGCCATCGGCCTATACAGCATATCTTGTATTAAACTTATCTCCATTGTGCTAAAGGTAAGAGCAATTAAGACTAATAAAACAAACTCTCTTCTCATTAAGACAAGACAATACATTTTACAAGACTTCAAATGTTCAATCTCAAGTGCTCTACTGAGTTACTTAATGTTTGCTTCTAAACCAAGATACAGGCTTCATTAGTGCCAACATCACTGTAACCCTTCTCATCTGATAGCAAGATCAGTAGCTTGGGAGCGTATTTCCCCCCCCCCCCTTCCATATATTTGTGCTTCCTACTTAGATCAAGTGGTCGTATGCAAACAGCCACTATAAAAGTAGCAGTTCAAGTACATTTTCCCATCCAATAAGGTTGTAAAACAGGATGGTTAATCTAAAAAACTGTGAGAATGAAGTGCAGAGCCATTTGCAGTAAGAAGTTGGCAAATGGAACCCTATGCGAAGTGGCAATCTAAAAAGAAGTACTGGAACTACAACTCTTATCCAGCTTGATATGCTTTCTGAAAGGGGAAATCACCAATTATAGCTTTCATCATTAATAACACACTTTAAAAACTACCAATAAAAGTTTGCCAATCTAAAGGTTGTTGACTGTACAAAGAACGAGCCAATGGACTTTCCATTCTTTGCATGTTTGTTCCCCTCATGAGTCCATTACCTTTCACAAAGAAAATTTTAGCTATCAAACTTGTCCACAAATTTTGCCGCTGAGTGTGAAACCATCCAGTTAGCATAAACACTATCATTTGCATATCTTGAAAACACAGAGTTAGTGCCATCGAATCTTGTGAGTGGAACGGGACTCTCCTCAGGCCAGTTCGGGTATGACATGCCTAAAAATGAAAACAGATAATTTTTTCTGCACTGAAGAACCATAACTTCATGTGCAGACAGTAAGGCCCTTGGCAAAACTCCCTTCAATATTTTAAGCCAGTCCACTGGATTTTGTCCCAAATCAATTCGTGTAAATGATGTTTCAAAATCCCTGAAGCATAAATTCAGATGTAGACAAAATCCTGAAAAAAATAAAGTGCTTTCTTGATAAAAAAAAAAAGGTGCGCATGCACACGTGCATAGTAAAAGCTAATAATTTTTCTTCTGATAAGACTCCAGCTTTTCCATAAATTTCTTTTTTAGTGATCGTGTAGCAATATATTGCTTTGCCAGAGAAAGTTCTTGCTGTACAGGAAGTGCTCCGAGAATTGATAAACCTATTTGGGACAGGATCCAAAGTTCATTCCAATGATAGATTATTTCCACTTACTTAAACAGTTACCTTTCCTTTGGCTTGAATGAGATTTTGGAGACACTCTCATCCCCTCAGCAGGGATCTCCTGCTTAATTTTAGAAAATCCCAGGAGCACAACTTTGTCAAGTCCAACAAAGTCCTGAGCACTCGTCTTGATTCAGCGTTTAAGCATGTATTTCAAGAATGTCATTATTTGCACTGAGTCCAGTAATGCTCCTCAGGTGAGGCACAAGGGACCACCACATTGGAAACAGAGTGCTTAGCACCGTGTTGACCCCGCCGTGCAAGGAGACACCTACACCAGGGTCGAGATTGGCAAAAACAGAAATCTGCTTGTTGCTTGTTATGCATTCAGCATCTGCCATCAATCTCAGTGGCAGATTTTTCTGTTAACTGCGTTCTTTTTACAATCTGGCCACTGAGTGAATGTCCCAAAGTGAACGTGAGCTGGGGGAAACCTATTAAAGAAAATTACAGCTGGGGTATGCATTCATAATAGGCCCAAAGCCAGGCATATATGGTAAGTTTTAAGCTTTTCAAAAGTCATACCGCTTGAAGAATGATTTTAAAAAATCTATAATGTGAGTATATGTCTAAAAACATGTAGAATATTTAATCAGGAGACAAAATGTAGGAGTTTTGGCAAGAACCATTTTTACTGTCCATCTCACCATCACAATATGAAAGCATATGTTCTTTTTAAAAACACTTGCTACATCCTTCAATCATAATTTAGTACCAACATTTGCATAATAAACCAAAGGACGTGAAAACAGCTGAGTTCTTTCAAAATGCCCATTATCAATTCACTTTTCAAAGGACTTTACATGTTGAGTTAGTCTGTATATAATAATTATATACAGCATTTGTACCTTCTGTATATAGTACTCTGATTTCTATGACACATTAAATAGACATTGCAGCTTACGGATCCAGAATGCGTTAACAGCAGCTGAAATTTAGAAATCCATCTTGATAAAGTAAAAAACACTGCAGATGGGTTTTATCATTTAGCTGTGACAAAAAGTGATATAAAAAAAAGTCTATTGCTTAAATCAGAGGTGCAGAATCTAACATACTTGAAATGTTCTTAGTTCCCTCCCAAACAGGATAGTTGAATTAGATACTCATCAGCATTTTATATTTCCCCTGAGAATACTTCCCTGATCTTTATATTTTATTGTATGATATCTAGTCATTTTACTTATTTTCACATCCTTTTAAAAATATTTTAAACACAGCTGCAAAATGACTAAAGGATGATCCTGATGCAAACTTTGACATTTACCAAAAGAAAAACAAACAAACAAACAAACAAAAAAGCCCAAAAGAAGCTTCCAAGCAAATTTTGATTGGCTTCGTTCAGACAAGAAACACTGTAATGGGGTTACAGAGTCTGACAACAGTGCAGAAGAGAAATCTTTTTTTTTTTTTTTTTTTTTTTTTGTGTTGCTAGAATCTAGTAAATGCATGTGAAATTCTACCATAGAGTTTGTTTTCAATCCATGTGGAAGGAAGGGTTCGAGGGAGGGGAGCATTATTACAGTCCACGAGAGGTGTCTCCTCTTCTGAGAGCCCATCATCATAAAGCAAGGAATCAGAAGGGGTGGAAGCCGCAAGATCTAAGTAGTCCTAAGAAATGAACGCATAAAAAGCTGGGTTAAAGTAAATGGCAGTCTTGTTGCTCGGGTGTAAAGGCTACACATGCACCTCTGATAGTACTCCTACACCAGGCTAGGCTCTCCTTTTCTGCAAGTATGGCACCTTTATGTATTTCCCTTACTTAATTCAGCTCAACAGTAGCAGAACCAATAAGCCTATGGGCTGCTATGCATTATATATGTCTGTGTCCTATTCACATACATGCTAGAAAGAGAGGTACTCAGGTAACCTTATCATTTTACAAAACCTATTACATGATTACACAGAAAATTAGAGCTGTGTAAGTATTGCCAAATAAAGCTTTCGCTGCTCTAAAAGCAATTATTTAGATTAACCAGAAAACTTTACTGGTTTATACCCATGCCTCTGAACATACAACAAATACACTTTTTCCTTTCAAAACTTTTTTTTTCCTTTGAAAATTTACTGAATATTAACTTTAAAAAGATAAAGCTATCCAAATTTGTAAATTGATTTTGTTTTATATTTTTCTCCATTTGCAAGGGCAAGAGAAAAATGACTAAATTTTTTTCTAGCTCTGTTTTGGATTGGCTTTGCTTTTAATTATGCTGAACAAGCCAGGAAATTTGCCAGCCTATACAGTCCAGCTTTGTCATTAGACATGGAGATCATAAGGTTGAAGTTACCAAAGCCATTCTATGAGGTAGAACTACTTTCAAAAGTCTGGATGCATTTGAAAGAAATTAGGCATTTAAATGCTTTAAAACTTGCTGAAGAGTAATTATTAGTATTAAGAAAAAAGCAGATCATTAATTCTGTACATTCGAACTTAGATGATCAGAAAAGGTTACAGAACCTCATGCTTGCTCACACTTACCCTACTCTTCACCATCATTTTCTCTAGCTCCTTGCTGATCTCAGCAAATGTTGGTCTTTTATCTGGTTCTTGCTTCCAGCAGCGCAGCATCAGGTTGTACCTGTGATCCGCCACAAAATGAAAAAAAATTATTTGTAAGTGGGTCAGGATTCTGCTCAAATCATTTAAATACAGCTCTAACATGGAGGCTACTCAATTTACATCAATCTCTTTATGTTGTGTTTTCTGTTGAATATTCTCTTGAATTAACAACTGACATCACAAGAATGGGCTTCTATTTTCGTGAGCATTTATGAATTTAAAAGACCTTCTCAGAGGACTATCTCACATGTAGGCAGCATGGCAGACTGCAAATTAATTTTGCTTACATATGACTTGGAAGACATTTGTATATAATCTCAAAATATGGAAAAGAGCTTTTATGTCAAAAAGCTGAATTTCACTGCCAATGCACTGCCGTGGAAGGGAAGAGGTGGTTTAGCTGTACACAGAAGGCTGAGACTGTCCTCACAGAAACAAATTCTCCAAAACGTTTATCTTCTTCACTTGTTTAAAAACTTTGTCCATAAACTTTGCTTCAAGGTGAAGCCTTTAGGATATACCATACCTAAGACTACTGGTACAAATTAACACTCTTTTGATGGCTTCTATTATTGTTATTTTGCCATCTATTTTTATTCTAGGCTTCAGAACCGTAACTCTCCAATCTGCCATTCCTGTTTTCAAGGCTAAGCAATCTAGTTAGAAAACTGTTCAAACTGAGGAAGTAATCGGCTATAAGAGCTACAGTAAGCTCTTGAAGAACACTCTGTTTTTTCCCTCATTCATGATCTTTCTCTTACTTGACGACTCTTACTTGGATAAGGCAGAGAATGCATTTTAAGAAAATGATTCCTCAAAGGGCTCTAAAAGATTGTCAGAAAAAATTCTGAGTAAACCCCAAATATCTAAACTAGTCAGAAAACCACGGCTTGAATAGAAAAAAAAACTTCAGACATGGTCAGCTTGCCTAACCTAAGCAGCATCAATGTTGTAATATATATTGGAGAAAAGAGGTCTTATTCCCTGCTGAGATGGGACAAATAAACAAAAAATACTTGTTGGAGGATATTTGCAAGTGAAACTTGTAAACTTATTCTGCCCCTAATTTAGCAACCCTTAATAGTTTTTCACCATGTACAGTATACAGACAAAAACGATAATTATTATACTGTATTTTCTTAGCCCAGATGTGACCAAAGCATCCTTCATATTAAAAATAAGTCCAGGGAAACACCATAGTGATTACAGGCTGTTAATTGTCTAAAAAGTCCTAAGCCTGACCAGCAAGCCAAACATAAAATCATGTCTCATTTCCAAATGCTGTGGAAGAAGCTGGAAGAGTAGATATTTCACACTGAGTGTTTTAATAAATAAACAGATAACAGCACAAATTGTCTCCAAACAGAAAAGGAATTACGCTGGGCTAACCAAGTCACAGAAAATGTATGTCTTCAAGGGTAAAGATTCCGGGGTGTCTTTTCTCCTGTGTAATGCCAAGACAATTAGTAAAAACAGGACAATAGCAACTGTGGACAGAACATCCATGTTTTTGCAAAAATGTACCAAAACCAAACCCATTTTATTCAGTGTTTCAGCTATCCATGAAATTCTCATTCTCACTCCAAGCTTGAATATTCAAATGTATTTGCTAAGAATACTCAAATTGTTTTCATTGACTGGCAAAATGTGTTATTCAGTAGCCCACAAATATTTTGGATGTAGCTGCAGGCATTTGGCTGGTAATTCTTCTCCTGTGTTTTACTGTTCATTTCAGTACATTCTTTTGAGTAGTACTTATTTTGATTCTACTTCTGAGACAGACAGAAAAATATTTCTGTGGTATTTATTCAAATTTTTTATTTACTTATTCAGAAGTATTATTTATTTTATTTACTTTTTCAACTCCAGGAATGTTTTCTGAAACTAATCAAATCAAAAACTACTTACATTTCTTCACTGCAGTTTTCTGGTCTCTCCATTCTATAGCCTGTTTTTAGGAGGTTAAAGAGTCTTTCAGGAGCAATACCTGGGTAAGGATTGCCTCCCAAAGTTACAATCTCCCAGAGCAGAACTCCGAACGACCACCTGGAAAAGAAAAAAACAAGCAGTAATAAATTTCAAGAGCCTGGTTTGGCTCTCACCAATAAATATCTTTTGAGTGTTCTGAGAACCCAAGACATTGGGTCTGTGCACTGCTTCTGGAGGTGCCTCTATTTCCATTGCCTATGCCCCAATTAAAACTTGTAGTCTCCATCAAATATAACTGTCTAAATTTACCATTTACCAAGGGACTGGTTTGGCATCGTAAATAGGAGGCTGTATTTCTCTATATGCATAACGTGGTTATTTCAGTCACGAGCTGCACCTTTGATGTCAGCTGCTCTGTGAGATCATGAAAGCAAATGAAATAATCTATCATGAAAATATCAAATGGCTAAAATACAATATAACACAGAACAGAAAACAGAGGAAGCTCTTTTCTGAAATGAACAGAAAGAATGGTGAATTTTTTATCCTGCTTTATAGATGACCTCAAAGGCAAAAAAAAAAAAAGATATTTTTGCAGCGAGTTGAGAATATTTAGATTAAATTAGTCCACCTTGGAGGACAAGGCAAGAAAAGAGAGGCAGAAATATCTTGTCTTCCTTTACTGGAAGCTTATTCCAGTTGCAAAAAAAAAAAAAAAAAAAAGCTACAGATTGCTGGAATCTGCTTGACCAAGAGAACTTGCCAAAACTTGGATGTTCTAAATGAAGGATGCCAGCCAAAAGCGTCTCTCACTTCAAAAGGATACTCAATGGGATGCGCCTGGAAGCAAAATTACATACAGTTGATGACAAATATTTGCTTTTGTCCTCTCACTGTTGGGTAATTTTTGTGCTAGCTCCACTTTTAAAAAGATTTTATGAAGGGTTACAGGCCTAATTCCAAGCCTAAGGGAAATGTAGCAGCACAACTCAACCCTTTCCAACTGCTGTCCAGCTCTTCTGCTCTGACATGTCAGAGAAAAACAGTGACCCAAAAGTATGGTAATAATACTATCAAAATGAGGGGGGAAGTCAAATGACCTGTTTTACACAGTCCTAAATGCTGTGCAGCAGCTTTTTTCCCTGATGCCATTAATTGAATTCATTTTTAATCGCCCTGCACATTCTTGAAAGCTAATGAATATTCATAACATTTTGATATATTTTATTAATTCACTGCCTCACGCCCTTGTTAAAGTCGATTCTGCTCTGCCTTCAGGTTGTAATACTGCACATTATTAACTCAAATAAACTTGGTAGTCTGGCAGATTTTTCAAGTCCACCTCTTCTGCTAAAGTGAAATTATTCAGGATGTGAAAGGAGGGATCAGATGAGCAATTTCTTCATTAACTCAAGTTGTTTAGTAAATGGGCTCGCTAGAATAAAACACAACAAAATTCTGCAATGTTTTCAAGTTGTTATACAAACTAAGTAGTGTGGGAAGAAAAATGGGAGACTAAAAATATTCCCTTTCTAATGATGAATAAAAATAATGATCGGAAAAGAAAAAATTAATGTGAACAGGCAGACAGCAAACTAGCTCTCCAATGATGTCACTGACCTCTGAATGAAAAAGAGATTTTGTAAATGCTGGCAAGTGATACTGTTATTAAGTACAGCTAACCACTGACTGCACAGAAAGGCTTTAGAAGGGGGAAACTGGAAAACAGAAGTATAGAGCGTGAGAAAAAAACAGCACACTGGAATGGCTGCTGACTATATTAATACATGGTCAACTAAAATATAATTGCATCACCACAAACAGTAAGGAGTATTTCCATAGAGCGTGATTCTCTAACACTAAAAGTAGCCTACAGGAAGGGGCTGGACCTGTGAGATCTTCCAGCTCAACCTTTTTGTGGTTCTGCACGATTCCGTGAACAGCAGTGGATCAATCAGCAATTCACAAAGAGGCAGATACGTGGCAACACCAACCGTTCTGCCCCTAAAGCTGCTCTGCAGAGTGTAATATTAATTTAAATATATACATATGCTATGACTTTTTTTAATTTTAAAAATTCTCTGGGAAAACTCATTGTAGAGAAACAGGTTAGCATAACAGATAATATGAGCAGGAAAAAAAACCAAAACAAAACAAGAAAAACCTTTAGACAGGCCTAATTCAAAGTGACATTCTCCCAAGGGTTGCACCTACGTTTTTCTTTTCTTAATCCAAATGAAAAAAAAAAAAAAAAGAAATACTTGGCAAATTCATTTTGTAGGGAATTTTCCAGTTGAGCAAAATACTTTATTTCACTTAAACTTTTATGAGCTGCGGAGAAATGAGTAAAAGGTGAATAAAAAGTAAATATTGAAAGGTTCCTATTTGCAGATACCGCTGTCATCCAAGTGGTTTCCTCCACAGTGAAATGTCATTGAGATCAGAATGTTTTATACTGTTTGAGTTCAATGAAAATAGTGCATTAGTCAAGATTGTCTTTCAAGGGGTGTTTGGAAGATATCCAAAATGCTACCTGGCAGAATATCAGGAGCAACTACTGCTGCTTTTGCAATCCCTTGGAGACTTTTTCTCCTAAATAAGTAACACTTTGTTTTACAGTGTCTGCCTGCAGTCTGGTCACAACCACTATTCATCCCAGGGAGAAAGAATATGAAAGGATGTGATTCTAAGTTAAATGTGTACAAACACTCCTCTGTTAGGCTGTTTCCTCATCAGACAGTGAGAACAGCCTAGCTGTGGTAGTTCTGCAGCCTTGCCATCAGCAGTGAGGAAGGAGCACATCTTCAGGAATTTAGTTTCCCCAGTGATGCAAATGAGCTTGCCTCTTGGCACTGGAACCAGACTGCTCTCCTGAAGTGTAAGCTGGCTGCCATTAAAATTAATTGGAATTATGTCACTGATTTGAATAGGAGTGAAGTCAGATTTAACACCTCTCCCTATTGACCCTGTATCTGCTGGTTGCTGTTAAATACAAGCGATGAATGAGAACTGGGCATGGTGGGTTCAACTGTTGTCATTGACAACTAAGATCAGTAATTTTTGTCTACATCTTCAAAGCCAATCATCTCACCCGCACAGCTGCAACCCCTGCTGAATATGGCAGGAATTAAACACCTAAGTAACTTTTATAATTTTTCCTCAGATTTAATTAAATGGCAAAAATACAAAATAAAACATATCAATGACAGCATGTGGGGCCATGCAGGCTGCGTTCTGTCTCTGTTTAAGCATTAAGAGCTTTGACTACCATGTACATTATTGTTACTTCCTCCCCTATCTCCTTAAACAAATGCATGAACTATAAAGAATCACAGAATTTACACTTACACGTCACTTTGTGTTGTATAGATATGATCAAATAGGGATTCTATGGCCATCCATTTAACAGGTATCCGACCCTAAAAAAAAATACATATATACATATATATATTACTGGTCAGAGATTCATGCTTCTAAGTGGAACACCAACATATTAACTACTTTTTTCAAACCTGTAACAGATATTCTATTCATGCTCTAAACATTTCCAAGGGACAGAATGATTTAGCATTACGTAAGAAAATGTGAAGAGAATAACTGTAAGAATTTTGTAAAATCACTGAATTTCATCCTTCACGCAACGCTTAACGCACTGTTAAGCTCTGTAGTGATGAGCATCTCTGAAGCAAAGAGAAAATAGGCTTTCATTACATGACCATCCCAAGAAATAAACTGCATCTATTTAAAATACCAAGCAACCAGTCCATAGAACACATGCATCAGAACAGCTAACTGCATGTGGCAAAGCCCTTTCTATGCATGATCACATCTTCAAAAGGTCATTTTCATTACAATTTATTTTGACTTAAGGAAACATTCGCACAAACAGCACTGTTAACTGAAAAAGAAAAAAAAGCCAACCACATACCAGGAAAAGCTAAATATAAAATGTGCAGTATTTACAGAAGTATTTTCATTATATGATACAACTTTCACATGCAAAAATTTCTGTTGGCAACTCTTCCATATTGAGTCATAGCGGGAACAGAACCAACACTACTGATCTTATAAACAGTCAGTAGAAAGCAGCTTTAGCAATTTAACATCACAGTCTGGCCTCGGTGTGACATGTAAATGCTGTTCTGCTGATGTCAATGGCAGTATGCAAACATGAAAAAAGCAAGATTTGGATTGCTGTATTTGACAATATTTTCATTTTTAAAATTTTTTTAAGAATAAACAATGGCAAGTTTTAATTAATCATCTTCATCTCAAAACTATCAATCCCAACTTTTTGTTTGTTTGTTTGTTTTTTCAGAAGCAATGATGGGATTCAACAAGAGGACTTCATCATGTTTCCAACAAATTTCTTTTCCAAAGTCTTACAGTGGATTTCCAACAAATTCGTCTACCAAAATCCTACAGGGGCAGCAGTATGATGATATGATTAGATGATACGATGATGTGGTGGATGCTCTGTTCCTGGAGGCATTCCAGGTCAGGCTGCACAGGACTCTGAGCATCTTGACTGAGATATGGGTGCCCCTGTTCACTGGAGTGGAGTTGGACTAGATGGCCTCTAAGGGTCCTTTCCAACTCAAACAGTTCTGTGATACTATGCTATATGGTATGCTGAATGCTGCTGTGTGCACTGCAAGCAGACAGAACTGTATCTAGACACTTGATCATCATTTGCAATGGCAGGCAAAATAAAACTGCTTTAAATAATCTTTGACAGGAAGCATTAGCAGATTCCATAGTCTGTGACCTACCATGCTGATTTAGATTTGGTATCTTTCATATGTATAAAAGAATTTCTAGCAGGAGTTTTGCTTCAAGTCATCCATATAAATGTGATAATTCCCAAAAATAAGACTTAGTAGAAATTGAATGTAGTTTTTAAAACCGTGGCTTTGGTTTGAGTTTCTTTGTTCATATTTTTACTTAGGAAGAGGGAGAAAAAATGGCAGATTTGTTAATTTCTTCTTTTCAAGCAGTGTGATGAGGAACTGGATAAATGAGAAGGCCCACCTCATTTAAAAATGGGCTGTGCTCTATCTGCAAATAGGTTAATGAGCACATCTCCTGCAATGTAAAAGGGTGGCATTGTTTTACATTTGCTGACACAGACTACTTTTATGTGTCCTGCCCATGTAAAATCTCTAGCAGTAGGAAAAAGAAATGATTGCTTACAGAGCATTTGGCAGGAAAAAGGGAAGGGAAAGGGAGGGGAGGGGACCACAAAAACCCAGCAGATTCCATCCTAATATTTATGTACTGGCTTGCAACTTTTCACAGGATGACAGAATCCTTGGGGTTAGCAGGGACCTCCCTCTGGTGGTCACCTAGTCCAATCCCTATGCCCAGAGCAGGGCATGCTATAGCAGGCTTCTTGAGAACATTTCCAGTTAGGTTTTGAATATGCCCGGGGACTGTGACTCCCTGGGCAGCCTGTTCCACTGCTTCATCATTGTCAGACTTTTTTTTTTTTAAATTTAAATTGAAATAGAATTTCTGTTATTTCAACTTATGCTTGTTGTCTCTTATCCTTGTCAGTGGTCACCTCTGAGAGCATGGCTCTGTCTTATTTCCTGCCTCCTACCAGTATTTGTACACGTCAGAAAGATCCCTCTAAGCCCTCTTTTCTCCAGGCTGAACAGTTCCAGCTTTGGCAGCGTTTCTTGGCACGTCAGATCAAAACCTTAAATATCATAATGGCTCTTTTGTTTACAGCAACTAACTTTTACAAATTAGAAACCAATTCTTTTTGTCGGTGGGTGAGGAACTAAAAAAGCATATTTACAAATGAGAATGAAGAAATGGATGAAGTAATAGTGACTTGAGTACAGTACACTGTTACTGTCCCACTAGTTAAGCTAATCTTTTTGCCTTATCTTCAATTTATATCTTCTATTAGAGAATTAGTTAATTATTGTCATTATTCATAAAATTAGCTGTTATCTTCTTCTTCTCTTTACTATGAGAGTGGTGAGGTACTGGAACAGGCTGACAGAGAGGCTGTGGATGTCCCATCCCTGGAGGTGTTCAAGGCCAGGTTGGATGGGGCCCTGGGCAGCCTGGTCTGGTATTAAACGGGGAGGTTGGTGGCCCTGCCTGTGGCAGAGGGGTTGGAGATTCATGATCCTTGAGGTCCCTTCCAACCCGGGCCATTCTGTGATTCTGTGTGATTTTTCTCTGCTCAAGTCCTGCAGTTTAAATCCCTTCGCTTGATCAGGCAATAATTCTCACTACTGCCATTAATGTGCACTGTACCTTGCTCCTCTTGACATACGAATCTTCTTCATATACATCACGGGATAGGCCAAAATCAGAGATCTTCATTTTGCGCCCTTCGGCCACCAGAACATTCCTGGCTGCTAAGTCACGATGGACAAGCTTTTGAAAGAAAACGAACAGCGGTGTTTATACTTCTGAAGGAACATACTGACACATCCGTCTGTCACAAGGACACGCTCACATCACTATCACACAGCTCTACCTTCATTTCTGCCAGGTACTGCATTCCTCGTGATATCTGCCATGCAAATGATATCAGATCTCCCATTGTTAAAGCTCTCTCATCGGGGTTATCCAAATAACTCGAATTCCTGTTGCCATCACTACCCACGTAGCTTGGTCCCACTTTTCGACTTTCCCTGAGAAAACTGCGCAAGGAGCCATATTTAGCATATTCCACAATTAAATAGAGCGGGCCTGGAACAGACACACACACTGGTAAGTTAGCACTTAATCACAGAACCATAGAATCATAGAGTCGCTCAGGTTGGAAAAGACCTCAAAAGTCATTGAGTCCAACCACAACCCAACCATACCACCCTACCTCGAACAACCCTCTGCTAAATCACGTCCCTGAGCACCACATCCAAACAGTTTTTAAACACATCCAGGGATGGTGACTCAACCACCTCCCTGGGAGCCTGTTCTGGTGCTTCAGAAGGTCGTCTTTTTTTTTTCCCTTTCCAGAAAGGCCTCGTCTAATCAACACATTATTTTTAACAGTCAGAGGATCCAGACACCTCTGTGCTCAACATAAAAGGCACTGAATGAGCCATGAAATATTTCTAGCTTATATTCTCTATGAGCAAATTTCAGCTTAAATCGAGCCATAATTCAGGCAGTAACCTATTCCCTCATCTGGATAATTTGAGGTTGAATAAAGACAACCTTCATAAAAATCACATCTGTGAAACAGCCTAACTTAGAAAAACTCATAAAAATAAATGGATAAATAAATAAAAAGCAAAATTCTTTTCTGTAGTGCATGATGCTGAGCTCACAAAGCTAATTCCAACGTTGTATCTAAGGAGCCTTTTCAGAGTGCTTAAAAACAGTCTGACATTTCAATCCATTAGTTTCTCCTCCCTGTTACCCACATGAATAATATCCACTCCGAGTTTTAATGCTAAAGACATTTGCCTGCTCTATCAAAACCCTCCCACTCCATACACCAATGAATTAGCTTGATATTGTTTAAAACTCTGTGACTCAGTAACAGTTCACTTCCTTAGGGATGAAAAGATGCATTGTACTGGAAAGAAAAAAAAAATCCTGCCCTGCTGGTTCATTACCTTGCTAAGACTCAGAGAGGACTCAATCCTGAATTATATTCTCTGTCTATAAATAATAGTGCCATTTGCAACAGGGCAAAAAAGGCAGGCCTTAGCCTGAAGTTGCCACATATGTACTATAATTTTAGGCTGCAAAAATCACAAAGTCTTTAAGGGAGAAGAATCACAATTAGAGACACAAAATGAGGAGAACTGCTTTGCAAATTCATTTAATGTGAACAGAAATTATTCAGACCAATTCCTATGCTCAGCAATGAAAATGGGAAGTTATAATAAATAGATACGAAAATTTCCTCCCTCTTAAAATATACTTTGCAATGACTGTGGCTTTTAACAAATCTATCTTAAGAGGGAGACGAGTTTTGTGAAACAACAGGAAAACTCAGATGTCAGTCTAACCATCAAGCTGTATTTTAACAGAGGGATCTGTAGTTAATAAAAGGAGATGTCACTCTCTGAACTCAGGCATCAAAGTAGTTACAGAGTAAATAACAGTAACTATAATGAAAGCTCCATTAGACTTTAAGAAATAATCCATTTTTGAAAAGCTGTACTGAGCATCAATGTAATAGGAAAATACAGACTGTTAGGAAGACAACTGGTAGTGCAGTTGTTGACTTCAATATATAGCTTCAGATTCAAAATGAATACTGAAGTTTTCATTCAAATAATGAGCTTCTAATATTTACCATCTTGACTGCAGGCTCCGTAAAGTTTGATGACGTGAGGATGGTTCACCTGTTTCAAAAGGTTGAACTCTGAAAGCAGATCTCGCAGCTCGCTCTGGGAAGCATTTTCTGCAACAGATGTCCAAAAACATAGCTGTGTTTAGGAAAGCATTATCCAGAAGTTCTCTACATACCACCTGAAGCATAAGCTTCGGGTTTTTTTCCAGCCATTTCTCCTAGAAATACTAGGAATTTAGAAAATTCATTGTCCTGCAGTTGTTCATATCAGAACCAGGTGAATAGGACACTGCTGTGCTCACTGGGTGACATGCAGTCATCACCCCCTTCCATCCAATACAAATGACTATATCAAGAGAAGGTCATCCCAAAGTCAGGATCAGTGTCTTCAACGTCTTGCAGATGCACCAAAAGTATTACAAATGAAAGCAAATTTATAGAGTGAATCAGAGCAAATGAAGATTCAGAAGAATACGAAAGCCAAAATTTTGTGCTGACTGAACAAAAGACTTGCTCAATTATCTTCCCTATAATATACAACCCTTATCTTTCTAAACAGATTTTCTGATGGAATAAAATTCTACCTATCAGCTGGCTTACATTTGCAGCATATATCCAGATTTTGGAGTTCAGAAGCTAAATACATGGCTCAGATTGATTTTAGAGGAAATCATGTATGCAGATGTTGCTGATGTCAATGGCAGTAGTGCGACAACATGCATGCTTTCTTAGCCTTTCAAGGCTAAGAATTCTTCATACAGTCTTCGAACACTGAGTTTTGAAGGAATATTATTCATAAAGACACCATAGGTCAGTGATTTCCTTTTGTCTGCCTCATCTTTAATGCCGTTGTCATACGGAATCTCCCTGTATCACTCTTACAGAGTGTCATTATTGGGCAGCTTACAGTCACGTACTCACACTTACTTAATGTTAATAAAAACCAAAGTCAGTTTCTGTTCTTTGTCAACAAAGTGTATTTTTTACCATAGAGTCATTAAGTACAAAAGAACCCGTTTACATATCCATTTCAAATGTGTGCTAATAGTTCTCTCCAGTTACCATTTTTGATTCTGTTTTTCTGTATGTCAGTATCAGCCTGCTACATATTGTCTGTATGCAGATAAGATTCTCTATATAAATTGTCTGCATACAATTATATATATACATATATATATATATATACATACACAGTCATATCACAGAACCACAGAACTGTCTGAGTTGGAATGGACCTTGCAAGGTCATCTAGTCCAACTCCCCTGCAATGAACAGGGTTACCTACAGCTACATCAAGTTGCTCAGAGTACTCTCCAGCCTTACCCCAAATGACTCCAGGGCTGAGAGAGCACCTCCACTCATACTTCTAAGCACCTTAGTCAGGGACTGTTAGTATTTGATAGCTGCTCACTACTGTTAAGGAGTACAAAACCTACTCATTTATCTAAACCAAAACTGAATGATATGAACTTAATGTCTATGAAAATATTTGGTTTGTCTAGTCTTGTGTAACATGCAAGAAAAGACTGAATTTCTCTGGGGCCCTTGTTTGCCTGTCTTCTGAAGAACAACCTTCTAGAGCGCACAAATTGCGATAATTAGCTCTGAAGCTCTGTGCCACTTGTTTTTAGCAAATAGCAAATGACATCTATTTGCTTGTTGGTTGGCATTATCCACTTGAATTTTATCTTGATGAGGACTTTCGTATCATACAGGATTCATATGCACAAAGTGGTAGAAATGGCCTGAAAAAAATCTTCCTCTGTTCCTTTTAACCTCCATCCATAGGTCCAAGACTCAGCTAATTCTTACAGTTCCCCTTTCCCTGCCCAGAGCATTGCACAAAGTTCACAAAGTAGGGAAAGTCCTACCCTAACCACACAGATCAGAAAAGAGACATATTTTATTCAGTTAGCAGGAGGTCTTCTCTACTAACTTACTGATTAAAGATCAAACACAGAGTCCCTAATGCTAGGCTGAAAAACCCTCTGCATATGAGGATAAAGCTAATTCTGTTGTACATAACAGGGAAAGGATGGACGATGTTGGCCTGATCCAAAATAACCATTCTTTATCCCTGGCGGTATTTTATAGAGTGCTTGGGACTAATGCAATCTTTCTTACACTTGACTGAAGTTAAAACAATAAAAAATAAATATTTCCAGCAATGCCAAATGTTCTCTGCAACAAAGTAGGAAAACGAAATTTCAAGTGACTATGTGCAAAGTAATTTACATTACAAAGGGATTCATTAGAGCCTGAAGCATTACTGTAAATGTCAGATCATTTTATTTAAATAAGGTGCTTAAAATAAAGGGCTACTCTTTCCTACTGTCAGTTCTGCACTTATAGCTAGGGAAAGCTGAATGTTAAATCATCTGCAAGTAAAAGCAACATTTTTACCACTATGTCTTGGAATCTTAACTCAGTCCCACGTTGCTGATGACAATGCGTTAGGAAACCTGTGATACTCAATGCACAAATGAGTATGAAATGAAATAACGCCTAAGAAAAACTGTGTATTAGAAGAATACACAAATTGTTACCTGAACACTGCAGGAGCTGCTTGACTGGTCTTCAATTCTGAAAAGACTTAGATCTATATTTTATATATATGATCTATCTCCTCTGAACCTCCTGGAAAGTAGGAAATGCTTCATAATGCATTTACTCCTTTGGTAAAATGATGGAATATGCAGCATCTTTGCTCTCAAGCAGTAGCAGATGGATTTTTTAAAAAAGACTTGTATGTATATTCAGCTTGAGCTAGCTGCCCAGCTAAAGGCATTGTCTCGTATCCATAAGCCTTTCTGAAGGTTCTTGTTTTCCATCTTTGTCCCCCATATTCCTAGGTGCCTGCTGTATAGGGACTATATGCATTTATATGTTTTAGTACACCAAACTACAGAAAAGGACACAGCTTTAATATCCATTTCAGCCCTTTGTCTCTGATGAATAAACGACAAGGGAACAAGTTTAAGCATTTCTATTGACCTCCTTCACTATCATTTCTTATCTGGCAATGCTGTCATTAGAAAACAGGCCTAGGGGTGGCAAAAGCTGTGGTTTACATGCCATGGATTCAGCTTCTACCTGGAAAGCACAGTAATACTGGAGACTTCCCACTTCAGAGACCAAACAAACAAAACATATTCTTCATGTTTTTCTTTCAATGCAATTTCTTTTTTTCATATGGGATAGAAATAGGTATATGTGGGGCTGAAAACTACTACAAAGAGACAGAGACGAGAGCTCGGTGTCTCACATTATTATCTCACCATAACCTAGGCATACATTTTTTCCAAGCTTTAAAGTTTTATGAAGACATCAAAGAAAGCACTAGGCTATTAAATCTGGGTATGGAGATTCACCTAGTAGGTGAAAAGTAGATCAGAAAGTAGACAGAATTCTCAAATAGAAAAGTAAGTAACTTAATAGGCCTGTTATTTCTCTTGCCAGGATTGTAATGTGATGTATTTTGAAAACTCTGCTGAAGAAAACTACATAGAGGTAAAAAGAAAATCAGAAAGCATTAGCAAACCCTTGCAATATTTCTAGTAATGCAAAACAAAATTAAATGCATTTGCTCCGTTAAGACAGAGAGCCCTTGAATATCATGAATTAAAACTGATTGTGGATATCAACTTATTTGGATCAGTGTGATGCTAGATCCCCTAAGGTCAGAAATCTGTCAGAATAAACACCTTCTGGAAGAAATGGAGGCTATGGCACCAGTTGTTTGTAGCTGACCTTTTACTCTCATAGTAGCCCATTTTAAAATCAATGCGGAGACTGCAACAATTTTCCACTAATTTCAGAAGCAGGGGGGAAAGTACCTTTTAGCATTTTCACTGCCACAGTAGTATAGCCAGCTCTCCCCTTGAGCCTGAAAGCTGTCGCCTTGACAACCTTTCCAAATTCTCCTTCTCCAAGAGTCTTGCCTAGAACCAGGTTCTTCCGAGGGAATTCCCACTTTGGATCTTCCTGCAGGAAAGAAAAGGAACACTATAAGAATGGATCAAAACAGGAGCGACTAGGGGCACTGGAATGTTCAACAGGAAATGTTTCTTCAGGAGTAGGTGTGCTTTGGTGTACAATTTTGGTTAGTCTTTGTTATTTAATGAGTGCGTTGCTCTGAAAACTTCTGAACCTCTAAACATTTTGCAAGTGTTTTACCATTATCTTGAAATTACATCCTTCAAAAAGCCTGTGGACAATAGATTATTTTTAAAAGGCTTGAAAAGTGGTTACAAATGAAACAAAGTGATGACGAATAAATGCTTGCTTTCAGAATAACTTTGAATAAGTGATCGTACACTTCAGAGAGAAGTTAATCAATTTTACTTGCAGAATAAGGCAGAATAAAGTTGGTTAGACACAACAGTCCTCCTCTTAGGAAATGAGTATTACTGAGCTTTAAATTTGCAAAATGGTGACAGATGTACACACCAGATTAGACATTAAACAGAGTACAAAGGCTGTGAAGACCTCAGCACAAACCTCCAAACTGATCTGATGTTTTCACATATCATATAATATGGCAGTGTTTCTCTGCTGCATTAGTGCGTGAAAATGCACCAGCTGAAAGTGATTTACCAACACAGAAGAAGCCAGAGTAAAGATAAGACAGTTTGACTGGATAAAGATTCTTAAAGTGTGGGTAAGATACCCATGCCAACTGATACCTACAGAATATAGGTATATATGAATATAAGATCATCAAAACCAGATCTCAACCTTTTTTCTTTTTTCTCCCTAATTTTATCCTTGCTGTGACACTGTGCTCATCACAGAGATTACAAACCCACTGATTACTAGCTTACATTTAGATTATTTTAACAATGTTATGTTAAATGTAACAATGTAAACAATTATATTACTTTAATAATGTCAGATTACATTTATTTCAAACAGTGGCTCAAGTTGTAACTAAAGATACGTTATAACAACACATAACAAAAACGGGGCTGTACTTTCCTTCTGCAGTAAATTATTATGGTTTATTCAGTTACCACCTTCAGTTCCATTCACGTGCTCATCACCTCTGTTTCAGTTATCTAAGTTCGATGTTTCTCTTAGCAGACTGCATTTCCATTTCTGCACATATAAGCACCCTTCTTTGTGGACAAGGCAGATACGGGTGTAAAATGAAATCTGGCTTACCGGTATCTTAAAGGTGTCTACAGACACCTGGTTCTCCATGGAGTCTAAAGAAGGTCGACGGACATTACTAGAAGAATAACTGATGGGATACGATTGGGCTGGGCGCCGGAATGTCATTTCTGCAGAGGCAATAGGTGGTTTTGGAGAATTCTTGTGGTAGCGATGGATGAAATAGGAAGAAAGCAGCACAGAGATGATGAAGGACAACAGCACTGCCCCTGCTATCACAGTCTTGCACACTTCATCACAAAATTGCTCTGTGGACCAAGAACAATGTGTTAGAACTTTGCTTGCTGTTTCCAAGTTTCGATTTGGCAGATGAAGTGGCACGCACAGGTACAACAGAAAAAGAACTCAAAATCATTTTAAAAGTTGGAGGAAAATCTGATAGGCTTTTCTCAAAGAAGTTTGAAAATATACCCATTGCACCTATCATTTTTTAAATTATTATTATTATTACTTTGGATACCAGTAGGGAATTCAATGCTTAACTGTTTGTGTAAAACGTCAGGATAGCTAGCTTGATCCCATATTCCTTGTCTTTGTAGACGCAGCTATTGTTAAGACTCTTCTTAACAGTCAGACCCAGCCTGCCATATACTGATCTTCTGACTGTACTCAGATGCCTGTAGGCACGTGACTGGATTTTGCTTGTGGACAATAGTTTACATTAGAACAATTCAATGAAATAAGATCACCTTCAAATGTGAATTTTAATTCATTATTATGTGATTTGTTGGACATAAGAAAATACTTATCTTCATCTTTCCAGACTTTAAAGAAGGAGACTGAATATTTCTGCTTTGTATTTAACAAGATATTTTTTGTGAAAATACGCTTATGCTGCAAGTTTATATGCAATATGCATTATTTCCTCCACATGCACTTGATCTTTTCCAGAAGCACTTTTGTCTTTCTTTGCAGGTAGGATTTCTTTAAGCCTAAGTGCCCTAAACATCACTCCTACGGAGTTGTTTCACACAGGAACTGAGAGATGCAGCATGCCGTCCTTACATTGCTTTTCACCAGGAGACTCTGACCTCAGATGCACAGATAACTTAGTAATGTTGTCTGCAAGCTGTACCTCTAAAACTACTGGGAACAGCAAATCATTTTCTGCAACTGGGAAAGGAATAAATGTGAAGATAAGGCCCCAAGATTTATGCTTCCTGTTTTATTTTAATGCCTATAGAAAATTTATTTATTGAGGCATATTCTTTCTAGTTTAGTTACATAAATGCTAATAAGAAACATAAAATAATTTGCAATAATAAAACCAATTTTAAAATAACAGCATTTAATCCTCATTAATCTGTTCTGAGGAACTGTAAAGAGCTTTTACATTTAAACAAAGGATGATGTTTAAGTGATCCACTCCTCCTCCTCACACAATGGGTGTTGGCTATCTGACATTTTGAAGCTGAGATTTTCAGAAGCGATTAGGAGGCTGGAATTACTTGAGAGTAATAGAAGTCATTATTCTAATTCTCCTAGGTGTCTTTGCAAATACCAGGTGAGTCTTACTGAAATGCAAATACTGCTGGAGAGCAAAAGATGGCCAACCTGTTCTTTATGGATAAAAAAAGAATCTTTAGTGAAGCTCTGAAGTAACCTCCCCCCTCTGGAGGTTTTCGGTCTCCATGCAGAAGTCAAAGTGCCACTTCTGAATGGATTTTATACTACCAGTTTCTTAATAACAATATTGCTCAAAAGGGTATTATAAAGAACCAGATATACTAATGCTTATTAATAAGTCCAGAAGTTTAGACTGTTGCATATATACAGATTGGAGATAAAAAAAAGAGGGAAAGAATAATATGGGCAAGAGCAGGTGACGACTTACCCTTGATATCATCTTTCTCACAGTAACAGTTCTGTCTCGGGAAGCAGTAACAAATCCCATGTCCTGACTTAATTCCAAGATTTCCAGTGCCTTTCCCATGACCACCAATAATATTTCCATCTAATCAAAGACAGAAACAAGATTCTCACATGACATTAAATTAAAAATAAATAATTTTTAAAAATAGCTCAAGGTTTTCCACAGATTCATCCTAGTATGCATCTGTAAACTGACAATGCAGCACAGGGCAGTGATAACGACAGGGATTTCTGAGCATTGGAGTAGATCAAAAATGCTGAAATTTCTCAGGTCCTGAAATGAGAGGATATTGGGCTGCTCGAATCTCACCTGATTAGCTGTTATTCCCATTATGGAAGACTCTGGATTAAAATGTTTGTATAATAAAAATAAAATAATTATGTTTGCATTGTGTAGTTGAAATGCATTCCTAATTTCACATACACCATAAAACATAATGTATAATCCCATTATTTCGTGCCAAACTTCCACCTCAAATGATCGTTTCATGGCTGTTCAGACTTCATTTCTTCATAAAGCATCACAGTTCTGTATCAGAGATGTCTTTTACATTTCCGAATTCTCCCTAGAATATTTTCTCTAGCCTATTTCTTTCAGTTTCTCTCTACCACGATCTTAGGTATTTTTTCATGCCCGAGTTGCTGCACAGCCCAGTGGTAAAGTTTAGTCAGCAGTCTACAGCTTTGAGTTTTGTTCCTGGTTCTGATGCCAATTTCACCTGACTTTGGGAAATTCAGCACACTGTTCTGCATGTTGTTTGTTCCATTATCAAATGGAGATAACGATACCTACTTACGTCTGTAAAACACTGTCATTCAGAAAGATCATCTAAACCCTAAAGGGATTCTAAAGGTGAATAAGATATATTCAGTAGTTGTATTATTCCAAAACATTTTCCTCCTGCCCACCTAATTTGATATCAGAATGAATGACTCTTTCATTTATATTTTTTTGAATGTTTAACAGAAATCGAGGAGGAAGACATTTTTGCCGAAAGGGAAGCAAACATCCTTCCTTATCTAATGTGAAAACAACTTGTATCCAAGCAAAACAGACAGATTTTGGTCATCTTTCCAAGAAGGGCACGCCTACTAAATTATACCCAGCACAGTGTGCTAATTTGGGGTATGACTGAGTCACTGCTGAGTCACAAAACTTGTTGTTCAGAGCACTGTGGTGTTCCCAAAAATTCCAGTTTATGCCCTCACCAGTCAACTTCATTTATTATGATAATGAAATAAAGTTTCCATTAGCCTCAGAAAAATCAGAGGACCTGGAAAAAGGGGGAAGCAGAGGATGAGCAGGTCCTATCCAAACTGTTCTTGAGCAAGGGATTTGAAGACATTTTTTTTTTTGTTTTAACGCAGCAGGGAAAGAATGAATGTTTCAACCCACACTGAAAACATGGAGCTTCCTATATGTATTCCAGTGAGCCATAAATGTGTTTTTCACCAATTCAGTGCTGGTAGGGAAATTCCAAGAATTATCAGTGTTATTTTGAATTGAGTAGTATTTTATTTACTCCTGTTTCAAATCATCAGTTGTTTCCACTGCTCTGTGGTGGGAAAGAACTTTCCCTGCTTCATGACCGTTTGGAAAAAGGAAAAACAGTAATTCTATCCCAAGCCATGTAGAAACTCCAGAAATTCAAAAACTGAGAATACTAGTTGTCAGACACAACCAAAGGCAGAAACAGATTGCTGCTGAAAACAAAGGAAGGTAGAAGCCAAAAGACGTTATTTTCTTCCAGTATCAAAAAGCCAAAGTTCAGAGAAACCTACAAAGATAAGCTGTTTCGTGCAGCTGCCCCTGAAACAGTTACAGCAAGGACGTGTGTTGTTCAGAATGCAGTTAGGTTGCCTTTATTTGATGGGCACAGTTCTGGCTGTTTCAGCTGAGTGCCCCGAATGTAATATTCATAGCGTTAGAGTGTGTGAAAAAGCAACGTTGGGAATCAAGCACATAGCCATTATAATGTCAGATGAATTATAAAAACAAGTATTTTAGCAACTGCATGTACTTAAAGAATATCCTTGATCTTAATGCATCAGGGGCTTTTCTATTTATTACTTACCATTTCCAAAGAAATGTTCTCTGCCAGTAAAAGCTGATATAATGGCATTCCTGTACCTCTGAGCTCCCAAAACACTCTCATTTCTTCCTCTGTAAGTATATTGGTTTTGGGCACCATCCCAGGTTCTGAATTGTACCAAATCCCATATAAAATTTTCCAATTCAGACATTAAAGAAGCATATACAACATCTTGAAAGCTTCCCTTGCTTGCCTGCTTCTATTATCCAATAAGCCAGTATTTCTTTCAGGCTTCTGTCAAGCAAAGCATTTGATGCTATAAATGTTGCATACTGTATGTCTTAGCACTACAGACCCTTGCACAGATATTTCCACTTTTAGAATGACAACTGATTTCTGTTACTACAAAAAAAAAAAAAGTAATTCTTTTCAGATGATTAATTACTTGCATTCACTTCAACCATTTCTGCCACATTAAAGATTGGGTTTTATGCACTCTAATGTAATAATGTGATAAAAGTAATTTAAAATACACAATCACCTTTTTTTTTTTTTTTCATGTGAGAAAGACCAAGCTGATTATTAATTGATTTTCATAGAGTAACTTAGGTTCTAGACTATGATAAAACATCAGTTCCTCAAAGGCTTCTTTTTAGAATGTAAATTTAGAGTGTACAATTCCATAGCCAAGAACCATTAAGATAGCTATGTCTTTATCCATCAATTAGATACCAGATCCTGTATAAAAAGATGCAATTAAAAGCAATCATCTCGTAATAGATTTAAATTGCAATACAGTCAAATGTTTTGCTAGCCTTCGTATCTTCAGGGTGACTTGAGAACGTGAAGCTATGGGCAGCAATGAGAGTGAGTGAAATGAAGACAGATGCACTGAAGAAAAAACATTTCAATTCTCCCTTCCCAAATGCTGTTCATGTGAACCTCTGCACGTACCTTAAAAATAGAGAGGGAATAATTTTGATGGTTTCTAGTCAAATAAGGCCAAGTGCATTTCTGAAAGTGACCCTTTCAGAGCACATCTGGTTTCAAACTGGAATTTATTTCTACTTATTTAAATGGTAGTGAAAATAGGCAGGATTTTTATTTCTGTGTGCCAAAGTTTGGAAATATGGTGTTAACTTGCATAATATTAGTATTTATTCAAGTAAATACCTCCACTGAAAAAAACACCACTTGCAAATTAAGAGGGGGAGCAGAGCGATGAGAAGGAAACCCAACCTTGCTCTGACAGCCAAAAGGTGTTAGCTGACTGGCTTCAAAATAACAAAATGAGTCCCCATAAACTTGACACTGTTGTATGATTCATATACAGATATAATAATGCAGAAATAAATATGCGCAGCATATAAAAGTATCCGATGTTAAGAAAGCAGAACTTAATGAACAGTGAATTGTGACACAGAAAAGCCAAGCCTAAAGCATTTCCATACTTGTGCAGTCCTGGGGGCAAATAGCTGGATCTTTGCTCTCCACGATATCACAGGTGCCATCTGGACAAGTCTTGATACTTGGGGTGCATGTGGAATAGTTTGTGGTGATTCCTATTAACAGAAAAACAGACAACTGCATAAACACTACAAACACATCTTTCAAATTCAACTGATGGTTGCAGAGCTTTAAATTGTCCATTCCTGTTAAACTGATACAAATCCAATCTGTAGTCTAGCACCTTGTGTTACAAGTATCATGTTCAACCCACCAAAAAGAAGAGCAAGGACCATTCCAAACGAACATCGTTTTCCTTCCTACAAAGAATGAATGTTCCATTTGGGTATTATGTTTTATGGGGGATTTTCGTTTGCTTGTTTATTTTAACCACAGCTTCTGGGTAACTCACTATGCCATGTTGTCCATCTAGAATAAATCAGTTTATATCCATGGAAGTCAAAAGCACAGTTACAGCTAAAGAAGAATTTGACTTCATACAAGAGATACAAACCTTTTCCACTCCCCTGTCTCCACTGGCATCTTCCTGTTAGCGCTCCCAGGCCACCACACTCTTCACATTCAGCAAGGTGCTTACTCATAGCACAGGAGTCAGGGCAGTCCTCTTCTTTTTTAAAAACTGTTGGGAAGAGGGCTTGCTGTCAAATCAGTACAAGGAAAATGAATACACAAGCAAGTTAGATCAAATCATAAGGGAAATTCCTTTCTTCGGGGCAGATAGGAAGAAAGGAAAGATGAGGAAAGAGAGGAGAGAGTGAACACTGACCTGATCAATTAGTTCATGTAACACTTAAAAATCCAGGTGTTACTCTTTTATGAAATTAAACAGTAAGATCATGATAGCATGGTCATTGCTTGATGGCACACAGTCAGTGCCCAAGACAGTAAAAATATGCACCTTGGTTACAGGAAAATGGGGACTGTAAGTGCTTAAAGCTTCATGAAAAACTTTCATCTAAGTGAAAATGTTTTATACTGGGGAATAATAAGCAGGAGCCCAAGAGCAATGCTTTCTAATGTGTGATTTCAAGACAGCACAAGAAGTCCTCTGCAGGCCTTTTTTTCCCTCTCCCTTAAATCATTCACTCTGGCTATAGGAGTTACGATATGAAACAAGGGAAATGCAGACATTATCAGGTAGTTTTTTAAGTTTCTGCACAAAGTGAATTATTATTATTTCAATACATTGAAATATTTTCAATGTAACCATCTTCTGCTGCAGCTGTCACAAAATGTTTCAAACACACTCTGCCTTAGTGACCTTTTCATTAAATTTAAGTCAGTGAAATTGCTACACGAATGTTAAGCAAAATTTAAAAATATATATATCAAAATGGTAGGGGAAAGTAGGGAGAGAGACAAATAAATCCAGTTAGATCAGAGAATTGTGACTTCATACGATGATGAGCATTAGGAATCACATACGATACACCACTTTACATGCACTAGTTCTTGGACAAATATCTGTTACAGTTGGGTCTGAATCAGAACACCTAATAAAAACAAATTTTGCAATCTTTATCTTGTTGCTCAGGCTCAGGTACTTACCAGTTCCTTCTAATACAACAGTGAGGAGGGTTTTGGTGTGTTTCCTGCTCTGCTTGTCTGTAGCTTGAACAGTGTATTGTATTTCTTTGCATTCGGGTCTAAGTAGCACAGAGGAATCATTCACATAAACGCTTCCATATTTGTCTTCTCGGCCTTGAAGTATGCCAACAGCATAGCAGCTTACATTGGGGGACAGCAACTTGTAGGTGATGTTCACACCACGGAATTTCATACAGTTTTCGATGCAGACTTTTCCTATCTAGGCTCAAACAACAACAAAGTAGTCGTAGACAACAGAAACAAATCCAAACATCAAAAATATTCTGTGCTTTACAAAAATCCCTAAAAGAAAATGAAGAATACTTCATCGTGTGCAGTTCAGCATTTAATTTGTTTTTATACGTTTTGATATTTTAAAATCAATGCAGTACCTGAATCACAGAATCATCTATTTTTGGGGAAAAGACCACCAAGTTCATCAAGTCCAACAGTAAACTTGACCTACTGAATCCTCTCAGTAAAACATCTTCCTTAGTGCTGCCTCCACACATCTCTTAAATACCTCCAGAGATGGGGACTCCACCACTTCCCTGGGCAGCCTGTTTAACCACCCTCCCTTCTTTTTGATGGCCAATCTAAACTTTCTCTAGTGCAACCTAGGTTTCATTGCATCCAGTAGTTTAACACCTGAGAACAGAGACTGACAACTTCTTCTCAGCAGTCTTTCAGGCAGTTCTAAAGAGACTTGACATCTCTCCTCAGCCTCCTCCAGACTAAACAGCCCCAGTTCCCTCAGTCACTCCCTGTTAAGTCTTGTCTCCTAGAACTCTTCACCAGCTTCACTGCTCATCCCTGCACTTGGTTGAGCAGCAGCTTGTACTGAGGGGCCCAAAACTGAACGCAGCACTTGAGGTGCAGTCTCATCAATGCTGTAGAGAAAAGTAAAATCACTTCCCTAGTCCTATTGGCCATCTATTCCTGATTCAGGCCAAGAAATACACCCGTCCAAGCCATGAGCAGCAAGAGTCTCCAAGAGAATACTGTGTGAAACAGCACTGAACACCTCATCTACTGAGCTAATCCTTCAAATGCAATTTATTCAAGTCCTTCAAAAGTGATTCATTCTCAGTAAGAAAGAGGGGTAAAGGATTACCCATTGTCTTTTGTGTAGCAAAACAAAAGCCTTGGCCAAGAGACCTAATGACATTTGGTGCCTGCCGCTGGTGGTAGGCAGTGTTCAGTGATAACATAACCTTGTGATTTGGGAAAGTCTGGGTTCAGTCCCTGTTCCGCCCCAGGCTGATCTGTGAGAAAAGCTCATATTTCCTTGAGAAAGCAAACACTTCAGTGTGAACAAAGCTGAGAGTCTTCTCAAATAAGACAGAAATAGAAAATGCTAATGTGCAGGTTTTGTAATACTACAGTCAAAAGTTTCTGGCCAGCAGAGTTTTATGAAAGCCTTAAAAGGAAGAAGAACCTCACTGTTTCCCCTTTGAATTTTTTTAAACATATTCATCTAAAAATGAAAATATGTGGATTTGCCATATTTGATTTTCTGCCTGCCAGAATATGTATGCTAAAGCAGTCTTCAGTCCCAAACAATTCATCTAAGAAGCAATGGAATGTAAAACCCTGTCTCCGGTCCAGCTCACTTTGGTTTTTCCATTTACTACAGTGGGATTCGGATCAGATCCGGACAAATCAGCTTTCCTTGCAGGAAAAACCACAATGCGAAGGATGGGGTATTATTTAAGAGGACCTTGTGATGAATTCTTTTCAAAGGCTTTGGTTAAGATATGTTTTCAAGTACCACTACAGCTGGTAAAAAAGCTTATGTCTACATCTTGGCTTTAGTATTGCTATTAAAGAATGTAAAAAACTATTTCTTTTTTTTTTTACTAATACATTTTCCTATGAAACTGGACTATTTAAAGTCAGAGAGGATGCTCTTGTAATCCTAGAAGGATAACTGTCATAGAACAATCCTCTTTAATGTCATGTTCCCATTCATACTACTGACTGGTCACTTGGCACCATGTGTTGGGTTTTGTTTTTTCTCTTTAGCGGCAGTGACGGTAGCACACAAAGACTATTAAAGGAATCACAAGCTGGGCTGTTTCTGGTAGTTCGCTTCCATGCTGTCTCCTCCCTGCATCATGCTGGGACTGGCAGAAAGAAAAAGGCAAGACTGAAGCTGTTCATAAAATTTGTCTAGACACAGCGTCTAGACAGGACCCATCCAGGACCACATCATCTTAGTTTTGATGTTGCATTGCAATTGGCAATGTGTATTTCAACTGCTGCTGTGATGCTTTCGTGATGCAGCAGTGATGTACCATGGTATTAATCCTTATATTGACCACACTAAAACTGTCTTTTCTTGCTATCTGTCACCATTTCTTTGTACTGGCACCCTCTTTTGATCAGAGACCACATAAAGATGGGGGTACCGAAGAGCAGAATGTCCTTACTGTAGAGCACAGACCAGTATTGCTTTCTTTCTATCACTTCAGGAGAAGCAAAAAATACCCTAGTCAACAATTTTCTATGCCAAATATGGGCTTAGCCTTCTTGCCATCTTGTTCCATTAGGGAAAGCTCAAGCTTATAACCTTACCCTGCCTTGCAGGTTCTGGATCCCAAATGCAGCAGGGCTTCGTCCCATAGAAAGAAAGTAGACACAGACAACTCATCTTTTTTATGAGGAAGGTAGAAAATAGCCTGATAATCAGGGCTACCATTAAAATACAGTGGAGGTATCTACAAAGACGCATTTTGTAAGACACCCAATTAGTTAATTAGAGCAGAAATATAGCAAAATTATAGCAAAAATAGCAGAAATATCATTAGCAGAAATAGGAACAGAAAAATCCATCTTTTGAGCTTCAGAATTTAATAAAGTCTGGATAATGATAATGTTCCTCTTCACTGAATTCCAGGGACATTTCGACATATAAGCTCTTTAAAAATCTCACCCTATATTATTCATCATTTATCTCAGTAAATGTCAATAGGGCTTTAAGTTCTTTGATAAGTTAAATGCCAGTGGGCAAGCCAGTACCATCAGGCCATGCTTCTGTTATTCAATTCATTTAGCTGCTGAGATAGACAAATGGCATCAGCCCAGCAGTTAATCATTTCTTCACGCTCTTGTGTTTTCCTTAGGGCAGGAGACAGTTCAGCCTTCATATTGATTTGGCTCAGTACTTTTCCTCATTGCTCTGGCACATCGTGGCTAATTATGCAGACAACTTGAATAATGTGAAGTGCTGGGGACTAAACTGCTTATGTTGACTTGTGCTCCAAACCTGACCACACTGGAAGTTCAAATATGGTCTCAGAAATACGTAGAAGATAGTTTAGCTGATCAGATAAATCATCTCCAGAGCCAGGATGTGTTCTGAATTTTGATGGTCTAGAATCAGAACAAAACCTCTTTATGAATTTACATTTAGGCAACACGAAAAGAGATCTCTTCCCACAGACTTGGAGTTCATGTGACGAATGATTTTTCCCTGCTACTACTGCCACCCAGTGAAACTGCACCATTACTGAAATGTGCTATTGCTCCCAGAAACCCTAACATTCTTTTTCAAATGTATGACTATACCAAGAAAACACAAAAAATTATAGCTTTCCCATGCTCATTTGTTTTAGTTATGCCATTCTGGAACTAACGAACTATATACTATCAGACTTTAAATGCACACATCAGACAATTCAGAGCATGCGCAGATACAGATGGTTTAACCAAATTTAGTTTGGACGATAGAGAATGAATTCAGTAATTCTTAATAATATTGTAAACCTCTACATGTACATAATGTCTGATTGCACACAAAAACAAGAAATCAATTAATTTTTATAGATTGATGCTAACCTAATAGGTTTCCCCACTTTTTACAGTTACAGTCATATTGAAACATACATGGAAATACGTCCTAGCATTTTTAGATGCTAAGGGTTAGACTATGACTACCTTAAGCATCTTCATAATTATTTCTTCTAGGATGAAAACCACTGATTTCATGCCATCTCTAGGCAATATCTTTGGACACTACTGAGAATAAATCATTCACAACCAAGTGCTACCAAAAATACCCCAAATTTAACAGTAGAAGTATTGTGACAGTTCAAAAAGCACAGAATATGCTCTCAAGCTGCTAACAGACCACGGAGTTTAAAGTTGCAGTAAGGAAGGAATCACTAAATACCCTATAGCAGTCATTTTCCTAAGAAGCCTGCTATGTGAACGCACTTGGAATCTTTTCTTTTAGGCTGTGCTGTGCAGTCTAGGGGTAAAATGCCCCATGACCAAGCAACAACATTTTCACTGGTCTCTCAAAAGCTATCAGATCATAATGCATTCCATCAGATTAAATATATAAACATGAATTATACTCAGCTTTCCTTTCTTTTCACAACCAGTCAGAGTCTTAAAGATGAATAAAACTGAATTCTTCCTTAGAAGACTCCTAATGAACTAAACCAGTTCTCTGTACTTGGGATAATCATGTTTTAGTTTCAGTCCTTCTCTCTGTGCAAACACACTAGAAGCATTACAGCTTTATTTAGTTATGAGAGGCGCTTTTCAGCAGCTCCCTCAAAATGGCCCCTCATTGATGTTTTTAATAATCACTTTCATAACACTACCTGTATTGAACTGCTTCCTTATTAATGTACATGTTCCACAGCAATTACATTGCAATTTTCTCATGATTAATGTCAACCTGTTAGAAGGTGTTTCTGGAAGGCAATATTAATAGCAATGGTGGTGATTAAACTAAATTGAGGGTTAAATTAGGAAACACATTAATTACGAACTACCCATTATGGAGAGAAAAGATATTAACATACTGGAAAATGTAGAGCTGGGGCTCCAATAGGTAAGGCAAACATTTTTTTGCTGTTGATATTTTTCCAGTTATTTCTGCATAAGCCAGTAATGGTTGCAAGTTCCTCTGAATATAATACACACTTCTATTTCTGCTTATTAATGTTTCCACAGATAGTTTCTATTCTGCTATTATGCCATGCAAGAGCTATGGTCCAGTCTACCCGATATCCACCATGTCAATATCCAGCAGCAGCCAAACTGATGTCACGTTTTTCATTGATTCTACTTAAAATAGCTACAGTCAATGCTTTAACCACATGCCATTGGGAGAACACGTTTATGTGCCAACTCTGGAAGAATTCCTGAAAGCTTTATGTAAGGAAAAAAAGAAAAAAAAAAAGTAGAAATAAGCTCAAGCGTTCCACAGAGGGAGATAGAAATGAGCATGTAATTGCTAAAAATAAACAATTAGGAGTGAAATAGCTACGATTATGCCAGTATAGCCAAATCAACGAGGAAGAAACAAGAAGCAGTTTTGAAATACTCCTATTTCATATCTCATATGCAGTTTCAGACTGTACCTTGAAACACAGACAGCTAAACTTCATGTGCATATGAATTAGAGTCAGAATCAAGAAACAGAATTTAGATTACCTACATTTCACTCCCATGCTCTATATACTGGCTCGGTTTCTAACAGAGTGGAGGTATAATTAACCCAGATCTTACTTGTGCAAAACGTTGAGCGTTTCGGTTTACTGTGAAGCGATAAGTTGTGTTTGGAAACTGAATGCTGACAGGAAGTATGGAGACATTGAAATGAAGCATCACTGATCTTTCTGGACCATTAAATTCTGTGTCGTTCACCAGAACATCCAACTGGAAGGAACGATGCTCTGTGACTGAAATACTTTTATTCAGTACCAGTTCTGCAAGAGAAAAGATCAGTCTGTTACAGACCCACATTATCTCAGAATGTGTTTTTTGATGTTGTACTTCCTTCCCCAAATTAAAAACATCAAAGCTATTGCTAATAGGAAACAAAAGCAGGTAGAAATATGCTACTATGGATTTATGCTCTGTGTTACTCAAGAGGTTTGAAGATGTATGATGAGGTGATCTTCCCTTCAGACCCTGCTGAAAAGCCTATGATCACAACCTCTTGCTTCTCTGTACTATGAACTTTGTCCTATATTTTCTCTATCACAGAGATGCATCATTTTTTTTCAGCACAGGTTTAAAGCTCGCTGTTTTGCTTAACTTAAAATCCCTCAGCTTTCTTTGGCTTAATATTTACAAAATGCTTGGAAGAGTTAAAATAGCAGTTGTCAAGTAACTTTTTTATTCAAAGAAAGAGATCTTACTGTATTCATGTTGAGTTCCCCTCACTTGGCTGCCATTTGGGCTAAAGTGGATTTCTTCAAAAATGTGCTCCACCCGAAATGTTTCATTTATCCATGGATCGTCAGTAATTATTGTTCCTGTGTATTTCTTTCTGCTGCTTTCAAGGGGATAAATGGGTGTGGTGTCTGCATCATACACAGTTAGCGTTGCAAGGACAGTTCCCTGGAAGGAAATCAGAAATGACATGCTGAATGATCTTGAAGTTTTCTTCCTTTGACATACATTTAGGAGATTAAAATTGGTCATATAAAACCTTACAACTTTCACTCAGGTTCATTCTTACATTCAAATCCATTTTAAGCTTCAGGATACCACTATTTCTAACTTTTATGTCGTTCTTCTTCCAGGAAATACATAGAAACATTTTATTACAGCAGGTTAGTATTCGTAGCTACTTCCAGAGCTCAAGGAGGGACACCATATCTGGTCTCAGTGTTCGTTTTTTGGATACAGCAATCTCCACTTAATCCAGTTCAAAGATAGGCTTTTGGGTGAATTAGTGAGGAGCACTAATTCAAGCTTCAAGATGCACTGTTTCCAGCTCGTGCAACTAGGAGTACTCAATCCATTTGCTCTTTTTTTTTTTTTTTAATTAACTAATGAAGCACCTTTCCAAACAAATATTTTAGGATGCAGAGAATGGCAACCTTCCTGGTAAAAAAAAAAAAAAAAAAAAAAAAAAACCACAAACACAACCAACCAACAGTCAACAAACAAATAACTGTAAGTGACACCTTGGCAATCTTCTTTTCAACTAGATTTTGCTTTGATCATTACAGCTAGGGAGGGAGAGAGTATCAGGTAATGCAAGGGCTCTGGCTTGTGCATCAACTCCAGTACTTCACCGCTCCTAGTCCTATAAGCATGTTGCAATAAAATTGATGAGAACATGTGCTACAGACATCAGTCCCAGAGAATCCTTAACTGCTTATGTAGAGGTGAAAAAGTGTTGGATGGCTCAAAAGAAAGACAGCAGACACCAAGGTAATGGTGAAAAATACATTGCCATATAATTATTTTAGTCTGCATCTAAAATACAATTTATTATTTTTATAATTTATTATTTTTATAATTATTATATTATTATTATATGCCAAACATTTGAGGTAGGAAGTGAGTGCACATATACATCTATGTGTATAAATAAATTTCAAGAATAGTATATCATATTTAATTTAATATTTAATCAATGTCATTCTACAGTACTACTTACAGAGCAGACAAATAATACATGCAATTAAAAGACAAGGAAATAAAGTCACACTCATCAAACTTAGTACCTGAAATGACAGAAATGGCATTAGTTGTCTGTCTTCTGTTTAATCTACTAGACTGTATTTTCTACCTGGACATCAAATCCACATAGCTTTTAATACTTTTATTAGCAATTCTGTTGCTCAAGGCTTATTTAGTTAATAGAAAACATTGAAAGTTTCTGAACATGTTTTTTTTCCACTGCAAATTGACAGTGAAAAGTATATTCTGAACACTTTTTGGGCATATAATTTCAGAGATACTATACTACTTTCTAAAACAGTTTAATGATAATTTCCCTTTTTCTCATCCAGAGAGAAGTGATACTCACAAATCTTAAAGTTCTCAAAAGCAAACAGGAGTTGCTTTATGACCAGACAAACGTCATACATTCATGGGCATCTTGTAAGTGCTTGTTCTAGTCTGGAGGTGGCAGCAAAATCCTAAAATCAATCCTTTCTCTTTCAAACTTAACTATGAGCAAAACATACTCTGAATGGAAATCTGACTGCAAAACAAGGCTGCTGTTATGGATTAAAAATCCTCTCATGAAATATGCATCATTTAGGCCCATAAGGAAGTTTCTTATATATACCACTGCCCAATTAGGTAGGAAGAGCCAAAGAGCCCACTTGCACACTTCTCTACTGAAGCAGTGGGTATACATGTGCAGGAGGCATTCAGGAAGACATTCAGGGGTTCAGACTTCATGAACGATCACCTTGGCACAGTTAAGAATAAATAGGAGGAGGGCATTAAAGCAACATCCTTGATGTTAGTGACCCTCCCTACAATCACTGTGCTCCTGATTTCAGGGACCAAATAAAGGAGAACATTACCTCTTTTCTGTTGAACTCCACGACAGCATCTGCAGTGTCAGTGCCGTTGGGAAGGAAGGGAGGAGAGTCATCTTCATCTAACACATTGATGAGGAAGGGCACCTCAACCTCCATTTCCCTGAAGCCTTCTCTCACGGTGCATTTGGCGATCAGCTCGTATCTCTCTCTCTCCTCTCGATCTAGGCGCTGTGTTACACTCACACTGGTGCTGTTCTCATTGTACCGAAAAGGCAGGCCTTCAGCTGGAAAACATGGCCACAATGTAAATAGGGACAATCACTTCCCATTACAGAATTCTGATACTTTTCTTCTTTAATATTCTTTTGCAATAACTCCATTTACACATCAGGACCACCTAACAAAAGGCAGAGCAGGAAGTGAAATAGAAAAACAAGTTGTGGAGCTGTATTAGGGTAGGCAGAAAACGTGGAAGTTCCTGCTGTCTAGATGAAGCACAATTTAAAGCTCAGAATATCCACAATCTTCTCTTCCCAGGTACAAACTTCTAAAACTTCCTTTCCCTTAGGAAGGAGACAGTCCTCCTTCCCATCCTTTCTGTATAATTCAAAGGCAAAATATTCAGGTTCAGATCACATTTGAAAGGGAATTTCCTTCAGACAATCAATCTAGAGGATCTACTACAGGAGAGATCTTAACAGTGCAGTTGTTTGCACCTATTTCTGGGTCCCAAGTGAATCAGTTCCAGTTTTACCTGCCAACAGTTTGTAGGTAATGCTGAGATTCTGACACAGATGATGAACTGAGGGTAGCTGGAGCTGATGAAATGTACCAGGAGGTTTATTCTCCTTGATGTGAAATGAGAGATCCATTTCTGTGAAGCAAAGCTGCCTTGCTGTCATTGAACTGCAAGCCGGTGCAGTAGCATTGATCAAAGAGAGGACAACTGTGGTACGAGTAGCAGAGTCACATTCCTTCTCTTGGAAAGGGTGGGACGAGAGGAAGACATACAGCATCACCTTTGATAATGGCATCCAGTTTCCTACAGCTTCAGAAAGAACACACCAGACAAAATGTTTTATGGAAAACAACCTATTTCTCATACACTTTTGTCTCTAGTTCATTATTTCACAAACACCTGCATAGTTCTGTTAGATAACAACAATTCTTGAATATATCATTTGCTGGTTGGAAGACCTTAAATCTTAAACCTAGAAATCCCAGAAAGCTAAAAACTCATAGGTGTCATACCACAAGTTTTAAGTTACAGAACCTCACTAAATGATACCAATGTTTTGCATGTAAGACACTAGCATATACAAGTCACTGCTAGCAATCAGCTTTTTGACTGTTTTTTTGTTTTTGTAGTTTTAAGGGACTAGAGCATAGTAGAGTTGCAGTGGGGAGAAAGAGAACAAAGTAGTAACAAATAGACCCAAAACTTTTGTCATTAAAATCACAGCATTGTGACAGTTTACCAGTTGAAGGTGTGGGCTGAATTGTTTGGAGCACAATCTGCTTCATCATTCTGAAATATAAAGAGCTGGCCAAAAGATAACAGAGACATTTAAATCAACTTGTGGCATCTGCTAATACACCCTCAAGACTCAATTATTTTGATTAGCAGCATTTGACTACAGACAAAATGATAGCATCTCTGTGACAGATCTAATTCACTTGGAAAGGCTCTATAGGTCACTGCGATATGAGAAAAACAAGAAGCCCCAAGACTTTCAAGTCGTGGATAGCTGCTCTTCCCTTGCCCAGTTACAAATGGGAATCTGATATTTATGAGCATCAAAAATGCAGAGAATAAGGATGAGATACTAAGCAGTAAACACATGAAGCAGTAAGTGCCTGAAATTGAACATTTAAACATCAGGGCACCTCAGTCAAAGAGTAGTGCTGTAGTGCTGATATATGGCCCTCCAACTCATCACTTACTACAGGCTCACCAACAGCAGCATTTTTGCAACTGATCACAGCAGTATGCCATTAGCATCTCATCCATTTCCTTCTCCATCATCAAATGATAATTTCCTCATGGATCAAAATCACCAAGACCACTTTATTGATGGAGATAACTCATTTCAGTAGCTGAAAAGTAAGCTTCCTTAACAAAGCTAGATCTCTTTGAGAGAGGTACACAACCGCTTCTTCCAAGAACCACTGGTGTTACTTGCAAATCCGTATGAATCCACATTGCCAGAGTTTGAGGCCTGTTTATGTGAGAGTTTGAAGTAATCTAACTGCATCTGTGTAGTCACAAAGCACCCAACATTGACACTGCGCAATTGGCTCAGTTTGCATCAGTAGATGAATAAACTGCAAATCTCAATGTCATAGTGAGAGTAATTGAATCTGTCTCAGATTAACATTTGCTTCAGCATGCATCTCCTTGTATCTGCTGCAGGTTTTGTTGGGTCTGGTTCTTCATTTTAAAATAGTAGGTGTTGGGTGTTTGTTTTTTTTTCCCAAATTCAGTGCTTATGCAGATGGACAAATCTCATGATCTGAAGATACTCTAAGAACAGAAATTTCCACTAGAAAAGCTTCTTGTACTTACACAGCATGTTGAAGTCTTCTCTATCTAGGCTCTTGCTGAGGTAGAGAAGTCCCATTTTTTCTCTGATTTGAAACCAGTGATTTTCATGGGATCTTGCTCGAGAAATGATGAGATTCTGGCACAGATGAAAGTGGGCTGATTCCCCATGGGAATCCCTCAAGGCGTGGATGCGCAGGAGCGGCGTACCTGCTGGTTGGTCAATGTAGACATTCTCTGAGTACTCCTTTCTGGGAAAGTACAGACCAAAGGAAGCTGCAAAAGAAGGCACACAGCAGGAGAGTTCATCCCAGTTCAAAAAATTTTTGCACTGACATTTTCTTAAGAGACGCACTTCCAAAGAACTGAAGGCTTCATTTTGTAAGGATTAAGGAAGCAATAAAAGTGATGAGAAAAATGCAGATCCTCATCTAGCATAAATCAGTATAGTTTTGCTGCTCTCAAGCCAGGGACATAGCCACCAAAGACCTGGCCCATAGTTTATGCTGAAGTTGCACAATCATCTATTTTTTGAAAGTAAAACTGCTCTGCTATAAGCATGGCCCAGTTCAAGCTGAACACTTAACAAACCTCTGCTTGCCAGGTTTTACTGAAGTCCACACCTGAAGCTCTCAGGTCTTCTTCCTTTATTTCACAGATAACATTCAGACAGGGGAAAAGTTTTTGATGAAATCACACCGTTTAGAAATGAAAATGTTTTTTGCTGACAGAAAACAGAAATTTATCAGTTTTCTCAAACTTATCCTTGAATCATAAAACCTTCCTTACGTAGAACTTTCTGAGCAAGACAACATAATACTTTCTGAACAGAAAATGGGAGTTGTTTAAAGAAAACTTATATGAAAGTAATAGAAATGATGTAAATACCAGAGTGAAAAGCTCAGAACTGACTTATTTGAAGAGGTGAAGGAAATAGACAGCTATTTTTAAAACAGTGAATAGAACTGACTGGTTCTTCTCCAGTTTTTTTCCTCTATCACATTATAGGCATTTGCATTTAGTAGGTCTCAGCTGAACCTTGACGTCTGTTTTTTTGCAGACAATCGCATTTCACCCAATACTTTGCAGTGACCTTTCTGCCCTTTTCCTATGCCTCCCTTCCAACTCCTTGCGAAGTTGATCACAGTAGAAAGGCTGATACACATGGAGATAACAGCCATTAAAAAATAAGCATGAAAATCATGGTGTAAAAAGATCGATTGAGTTGTCAGGAATACTGAGTAGCCTGACAGAGCTCTGGATTGCAAAATGGCCATTAAACAGAACGACGCCTCCAAATTTACAAAAGTGCTTTTCATTTGAAGATAAGTAAGGTTTGGGTAGGATTTTTAGAATCATGAGAGTCAGGCCAACATCTGTATCCGCTGCAGCTGGCTGAAAGAGACTAACATCTTGTTTGGGTGTGCAGGCAAACTGATGTTAGAATGAATTGCAAAGACATCCCACATGTAATGTATGTGAACAGTGATACTGGCATGCACCAAAGTACTGTCACACTGTCCTCCACACTGTCCTCCATCTGCACTGACAGCCTGTGGTTGCTCCTATGCAACAGAACACTTGCAGAGCATTTTGCAGAGTTTTTTTTACTGTATAATCTGATTTGATAAGGAGTAAGACATATAAAAGACTCATACATCTGCTGAACAAATAATTTCCATATGATACAAACACAGGACTATTTTAGCTAAAAGCAAGTCAAGTAGAAATGAAACTGATGGTAGCACAGCAATAACAATGTGGATATAAAGCCAAAACATCTTCAAAATACCACAGGATGTGTCGTTCATTTTACATTATTATTAGACTCTTACACTATTTTACTGAATGGAGAGGATTACAAACAAACTGTAAATGAGAGACCTCTTATTTCCTTTGGAAACACCACAGAAACTACTGTACCTTGCAGTGCTTCATGACATCATTAGTATCCCTGGATGCAATTACATCCATGTGATTTACAGGACCCCATTACTTGTTCTACAAATGCTTTGCAGTACATGAATAAAGTAGTAAAACAATGCAATAGGTGAATTTGCTCCAGAGTAATTAATTCAAAAGCAAGCCAATGAAATCCTTTCTCAGAGTTCTAGAAAAGCAATTTAAGCAGTGGCTCCTGAAGCCCCTTATTGAGAAGAAAACAACTACTTCTGACTCTGGCCCCATTACCACCTTTTAGCATTAGACTCCTGAGCACTCTTAATGCATCTCAAATCTTTTTGCAGCCCTGCTACCTGCCTCTTTTTGGAACTGCAGGAAAGGATGGGGAATCCACACCACACCACCAGGATTCCTAACAAACAGGTCCATTAATGAAAGGTATAAGGTGATATCCAAAGGGAAGACCCAGCCCCAATGCAAATGATTTCCTTCAGGTATTTTCTATAAGATTGCAATTCTAGAATTGTAAAAACTTCCTCACGAGAAATTCAGAAATTCATGGTTATTCATTGCTCAATGAAAATAAATTAATAAATAAATAGATTGAACTCAGTGACGTGTGCAAGTGAGGTTTATACAACAGGATGGAGGAATATTTATTTATTTCTAAGACTGAGGTGAACAGCTCTAATGTGAGGAAGGATGAAGGGGACACATCCTGTGGCTTTAGTGGATATTAAACATTTTTATGTTTCACTCAGAAAACAAGTACTTCAAATCAAAACTCTTTACAGCAATGCAGAAAGTTAGATGGTTTTAAGAAAATAGAAAGATAAATTTGACTTAGCCATGTTATTGCAACAAGATTCATCCCATGCTGCTGATGTTGAAATTACTGGGATTTTGTAAAGTGCTTTGTGTCACTCTTTAATCTCATTTCAAGCACTGGAAGGGATGAGAAGTATGCAACAGACTGCCCAAGTAGAAACCACACTCTGCATGTCAATCTTTGGAGTGTGATTTTGAAGGAGACCTTTGAAGTAGAAACGTAGCACCCACTTCTCTGAATCATGTTCATTCCTTTAAGTCCTAGTAAGTTAAAACCAGATTCAATAAACTTGCCATCTGGCAGGTACACTGCAGGAAGAAGAGATTCTAATCCTGGTCAAAGTGCCTTATGTCCTGACAAAAATCAATTTCCAAGAATTTGTGCAAGATTCCTATGGAAACCAGATGGAGCTTTTATTGAATATGCCACTTAAATAAGGGGTAGCTCCGATGGTTACAGTCAAAACTGATGGTTCAAGTGCTTTTGGTTAGGAGTTAGAAGCAGAGAAACATTTCAAGTCATAACCTCAAAATCCATCATCAGAACCTTTTGCTCTGTGGCATACTTGAGTACATTACTGTGGATAGGAGAGATGAAGAGACAGAGAGAGAGAGGGAATTATTGGAATATTTTGGCATCTCTGAAGTTTTTTATTATTATTATTATTTTAAAGAGAATGCTTCACCTCGCCTCGATTCTGCAATCAGCGCAGAAAACACTGCAAACTCTGATGGATGAGCAATATAACATGATAATAGCGTATCAGTAACATGCAGATTGGAAAAGTGATCACGCTGAAGCGGATGTAATGCTACTGACTAATAGCTCCTACAGGAAATAGATACAGTCAGGACAGCATTTTTCCAGCTCAAGGAGAGAAAGCAGATAAAAATGAGAGTGGAGAAATGAGATTATACATAGTCTGAAGCCTTGATGTAAACAGCTTTTGAAAGAAGGCAATTTTTCAGCTGGCTTTTTTTTCTTTCTTTTTTTTTTTTTTCAAACGCGAATTAAGAGGTGAATGATGCATTTTTTGAAACAAATTGATGTTTTGAAAAAAACTTGTTGTAGAAAGTTTGCATGTTTTTTATTTTTTATGCTTGCCACTGAATACTTCGGTAGCATAGGTGGACTACTCTTGGTGGAAACTATGAAAACAGAGTGAAAACTGAGTATAGCAATATTACCTATGTTCTTACTATCAACTGTGAGGCAGAAAACATAATTTGGCTTTTCAGTCACTAAGTGAAGTGGCATCAAACTTTTTATTACTAAACTGGAGAAGTTCAGCATGAAAATCTGTCTCCCAGGACATCTGCAGCTTTCAGGGTAAGACTTTGAATAGCATGAGTTGAAGTGAATTATCCTAGGCCCAAAGATTGCTCTGGGAAAGAATATGCTTAGACAACTGCAAAAGCATCCCAAGTGCACATGGATCATCTGCAGAGTCTCAGTGTGGCTACTGCTCAGGGCCAGAAGGCAACTCACAGCATCCTAATCAAAGAGACGCTGATGCTGTATGGTGATGCTCCAACCTCATGGCTAAAGCCACAGGGAGAGTGAAAGCTGCACACTGGCTCAAAATCAAGGCCTGAATTTGAGGCAGAGGGTTTAGCTAAATAAGCAGGTGTTTTAAACAGCTCATAGTGAAACTTCAGAGCATAAATGGCTGCTATTTTGTTAAAGTTACACCTTGCAACTAATCAAAAGCCCCGTCTTAATTTAAAAAGTTCAAATGACTGAAATGTAGCATCTCCAAAGTTGCTCAGGGTTTAATTAGTCACATCATCAGAAAAATGACCTCAGTGCTACGTTCTGCATTCCTTTCACCATTCATGTTATATGACACACTTCTTTTCCCCTGTATGAGAACCTCCACAGTCTCATGATGTCTGCTGGATTAGCAAGCATTTAAAACACTAACACTAGTTTGCATTAAAAAAAAAAAGAAGAAGAAGAAGAAGAAGAAGAGGAGGAGCTTAAGAAAAAAAAACCAGCAAACTGAAAATGGAATGATGGTTGTTTTTCATTCAGCATGTAACAGATACCTGTACAACCCACATGTGGCCAAGTTTGTCGAGCTCCCTGCAGCACCTGGGAGGATAACATGGTAACTTCTTAAAAACGGAGCAGACCTCTCAAAATCCCACATCAAAAATTGGCATGCAAAGAAAAGGTGCATGTTTTCAATGCAATGATAGCCCTGTCATTCTAGCATATAGGAGATAATGATATAACAGATGAACACAGGACTCAGCTGCTAATAATCCTCCATTTGTTGCACAGCATCAGATTTCAACGAGCAATTATCTGGCAAGGTTAGTTTTGTGTTTCTGAAATAATTATCTTTACTTTTGATGAGAAGCCATTATGTTCCATTACTAGTATTAATATACCCAATGTTCGATTCATCACAGATCAAGAGCAGCAATGCACTTGTGTATTTCAAATTAAAGGATTCATCCACTTAATGTCCTCCTAGCCCCTACGGAACTAAGTAGTAAACTCACCCTTATTAACCCAAAAGTCAATCATTTAGAAAAAACACTGACACTAAATGGAAAGAGTAGCATGAAACGGCATAGCTAGAAATAACGCTGGGGGCTGAATATCCTTCGAGATATTCAAGATTATGTCTGCCACTTAACACAGGCTGCTCCATCTCACAAGAATAGATGTGCTTCTGCCAGCATCAAAATGAGTGACTCTTCAGTCAGAGATGGTTTGGCATTGAGAACAATCTCCACCTCACGTAGGGAATGGCTCCAACCTTTCCTTCGGCTCAGCAGCAAGATTTTAAATTCATAACTACACTATCCATCATTGCACTGAGACTCATTTAAAAGGTAATCATGGGAGAAGAACTATTTCCAATAGAGCAAGCTGCACATCTCCAGAGATAACTGCTCAAAGAACTAGTGTTCACCAGGGCAAAACATAATACAGAGCAAAGCAGCCTGCAAACACCTCTGAAAAGGAGCAGCCAGCAAGCCCTGCTACCATCTACAGATTATGCTGGAGTGCCTTAGTTAGCTGGGGTAAGTCTCAGTGTCAGAAACTGGAGTATGTGGGGAAGAGCCTGGTGCACTTATCACTGCTTGCTGGCTGTCCCCGGGGCCAGCAGGAACATGAAACCTATGGCAGAAACCCAGGCTGCTGCAGTCCCTTCTGTACACCTTGGCAGCCAGGCACAGAGTGGGCAGCCCTGTTGAGTGGGCAGCCACCTCTCAAAGCTGATTTTTGCACAGATTACTACAGGATTCACCTGGTTTTATGCAGAGAAGCCCAGTTAAACTCTGTCCTCACTGCACCGAGTTGGTCTGGTATTAAATGGGGAGGTTGGTGGCCCTGCTTGTGGCAGGGGGGTTGGAGATTCATGATCCTTGAGGTCCCTTCCAGCCTGGGCCATTCCATGATTCTGTACGGGCTTGGACAGCAGCATCACTGACCTGAGTATAAATCACAGCACATCTGAGAGTCACCAGAATCACAACAGAAGAGCTGACAAACACCAAATTAACTAGCAAGCCATTACTGCAGTTCAGCAGCATGGCGTTATTTATTTTTAGGTATGTTATTTCAAGCTGATAATTACAGGAATTGTAACAGATGTGATGCGATACAGCAAACATAAGAAACTGTTTTAAACCAAAAATGTAATGAATTCCTGTTTTGTAAAGCTGCTCCTCTGGATCCTAGGTTAGAGTGCACTGATCACCGCAGAGCTTCACGTCCAACATTCTGAAAGTATACTCAGGTTTTACGGAGCCTGGTAATTGCTGTTTCACCTGATGTACGCATTTACTTGTAGCACCACTGCTAGAGAATGACAGAATGAATTCCAATGGCAGCAGCACCAGAGGAATACACGTGTTAAATAGAATATGATACTTCCAGAGGGAACAGGTCCTTGCAAAGTGATGGCAAGCAGAAACAATGGCTAGAAAAATTCCAGACCTGATAAACTGGTCTGCTTTAAGTTAATTGCCTCTCTTGTGATTTTCCTCACCACGTTCCCATGCTCATATTGAAAACAAGCCTGGATTTTGATTGGAAACATACAAATTTTTAGATACAAATATGTGATAGAAAAGCTTAGCTGACCACCTGTATTAACACACCAATCTCGAAAATGAGAGTTCCACAAGACATTAATAAGACAAATCTGCCAAAGCCAAGAGATGTATTAGATTAAAATAATGTTTTCTTAAGGTGTCAGGCATTTTGACCATAAATTTCAAAAGCTCAAGTCCAAAGTCAGATCCCTAAATTTGTAAAAAAATAAAGTACTTCAATTGGATTTGCGAGAATTGTCAAGGTTTTGATTTTAGCCTCAAGTCACAACTGGCAAATACGCATCTTCCAGAAAATGGGAAAACAACTTCCAATAGTCTACAGATTTCCTGAGGTCAAGCTGAGGTCAAACCTGTGCCTACATCTTCTCCTGAGGGCCCATACTTCTAGGTCTATTTTAGATGCACACTTTTGAACCAAAAATGCTAGAAGCTTCCTTTCTCTTGCTTCTTTACAGTTTTGTTACTTTTCATCAAGACAGCAAGATCTTGATGGTTCACTGATCTCAACGCCAGCGTTACTGAAACATACACCATTCTTCATAGAAATCAACGAGCACAGAAAGCTTCTTTGCAAAACTGCAGGGGTTTCTGCAAATTCTTTAAATCCTGATTCTTACATTCCTCATTTTTTATTTGATTAAATAATAATTCATTCTGAAGCATGGCTTAATTGCTTGAGAGTAACTGGATATAATTTGACTCAGTATGTGTACAGAGCTGAAACGTAAGATGGAAAATCTGACTGGCAACATGTAACATTAATAAGTGGTTGATAGAATTTATTTCCATTAAGGTCAAATTTCAGGTGTTTACAAGGCAGTAAAATAAAAAAAGATGATGATGTTTCATTTCTATACCAGTGTGTTTCACTTCTGTACAGGCCCAAAATATGTTGTCACATGTAAGTGAACACCCAGTGATCTGTATTTTGGTTTGGCAACTAATCCTGAGTTCAAGAACACTGACAAAAACATCTCAAAGAGATCCTGTGTTAAATGCTGCAAAATGTGAGGCTTTGAGTTTGCTTACAGCAGGTGACAAGCAAAAATTTTCACTTCAATACCCATGAAGGTAGAGTTTATAGGCATGTGCACACGTATGTATCAAGATGAAAATAAGATCCTAAATATTTGTATATTTGCATATTTCTCTACTGAGATTGGTATAAGTACCTCCTTATCACTGGAAACACCTTGTACAATGCTATGTACTCACTATGCATTGGAACAGTTCATAACATATTCTCTCCAAAGCAGCAGGAAGCAGTTAGGGCTGGGGGCCAAGCAAGCCCCACTGAAGATTTACAAATAAGAGATCTGAGAAGTAATCACAAGTTCTTCATTTTACCATGTATATGGTCATTTCTGTTCTGTTGTACATAGGTTTATAGAAAGGAGCCATGGTTATCGAGAAGAAAGGAAAAACCAAAAATCTAAGTGTTACAATGCTGTTTTTATAGCACTTTCAGCTCCACTGCAGAGAGACTCTACAAGCACTGGTCCACCATTTTTTCTAGCTCTGATTTTTCTTTCGCTTTCACTAGTTTCAGTGCACCCTGACAACTCAACATGTTCCATGTTTCTTCATGCTGCTCATGTTCCTTGCAAGTGGAAATATTCCGCATCGCATAGCAAGAGATGCCAAGATAACAAGGTGAGTCAGTCTGCTGTTTTGTTTTCAATTGTCAAAACAGCAACGGATTTCCTATTACCCTCCATGTGCACTCTGTATGTGAGTTCCAAGATGTATTTATATACGACATATGTGCAGAGGTTGTGATGCATGAGAAGATAGAGAAGCAGAGAAATGCTCTGTGCTAAAACTGGTACACAAGTTGTAAATCTCAATCCATAAAATCCTCAATTAATAATGTAGTGACGTACAAGTGCTCTAAACTCCTGTTATATTTCAATTAGCTTTCTCATATATTTACTCCAGAAATGCTGAGCTCATGCACAGGATAAACATTATAGCATTCAGTTGAAGAACAAAGTGCTGAAAACAAAATGCGTTTAAAACTTGGAAAAAAGAAAAAAAATAAACTACAAGACAATCTTATCCACAGAAATCACTCAGCATACTTGATAAGGTGAAAAGATCCTTGAAGGTAAGAACAAATAAGCTTAAATTAATTACCCTAGTCAAGATAGCATCAGTATACAAATGCATTTCCTGCATTAAGATTAAGATTTTGATCGCCATACTCCTTCCTTAATATAGAAGTACTAAATTTTCACAATCCCAAGTCACAAAAATGAACTAACAAAAAAAAAAAAAAAAAGGCTGTTGATTTATCACAAGGATTTCTACATGCACAAACTCCTGAGCTGCATTACCACTTTATCTCAAGTTTCCCCATTTCCTTTCCTCCAGCTGCACTCGATTTTGTATCATCAAAATGAACGTGAGCCTTCCAGTCAATTATAAATAGATGGAGCCAAGGCATCAGGGATCATTTTCTGACATTTCAATGCAATCTGGATGCTAATGACCACAAACACTTCCATCTATTTCCTACCCTAAGCATCTTCATAGGGCAAGTATAGTCAAGTAAAATATGTAACAAGGTTTCTCACAGATAGCTTTTTCCACTCATCATCACTCCACAGAGGCAATTAACAAAATGGTAACCGCCGACCAAATGTTATCAGTATGACCTTTGAATAAGCACACAGGGTCTAATTCTTCCAAAGGGGATCAGCAATAGTGGCTTCCCTACATGAGCCATGGTGAAAGGGGTTTGAATTTCAGGAAACAGGTGCATGTGACTGTTTCTTATTTTCTGAAAGGTAAATGACTTGAACTTGGTCGATTTTCACTTTGGATTCTCCACTACTGCACTGGAAAATCTATTTTCTATATTTAGCTCAGATGTTTAAAAACTATTCTATTACTCCTTTTGCAGCGACAAGGGAAGTAGCTCAGCCTGAATTGTGTTTTATCCATATCTGATATCACTATCTTCCCTAATTTTCTCCAATTCATGCAGTTCATGAAAGAAAGTGACAGCAGTATCATTACCTCCTTAGAGTGGGAGGCAATCAATGAAAACTTTTGCTGCTGGTGGTTGAAAATTTGCCAGAAAAACGCTAATGACACAAACGTGCCTCTCTCACAGGAAAGTGCTCTATTATTAAGAGCTGCTATTCTCTTCCCAAACACTCAAGGGAGCTATGAGCCTGCGATTCAATTTTTCAATCCAGGAACTGAAATATCGTTGCGACTGTTACCTTTATTTATTTATTTGAAGTTTTATCATGAATTAAGAGGCCATTTCGATTTATACTACCATGTTTTAGGTGTTCTATAAAACCAAATGTGGGAGGTAAGATGTTGTCAATTTGCTACTTTTCATTTTCAATGTATAGTATTTTCTTCAAAGAAATACAGATACATGCTTCAAATTAAAGAACACGAGAAGATCAAAAATGATGTTACAACACATCTGCACTTGACTGTTAATTTTTTCCAAGTGCATTACAGATTTGCTTTTACAACAGCTTCATAAAAAAAACGTATTACACTCACCACCATTAAAAACAACAGCAAAAACCCTATCCCAGATGTGAACATCACTGCTTAATAAAACAGAGCTTTTCCTTTGAGGACTTTTAATCATGAGCACGCAGTAGCTATTATGCTCTTGTCTTAAAGCATAAATGCTGTCAGCAAAATGGCAAAAAAATTGTATTGACAAGGCTTGGAAACAGCCTGACATAACACTGGTGATACACACTTGACACTGATGGGTTTTTAAGACAGCACATTTCAACTAGCTTCAAGAAATGAATTACGTTGCGTTTCTGACAAGTTACAGGAATGAACTAAAGAGAAGTCTAAAAAAAATGATATTCAGCTGTAGAAGGAACTGCCTCTCATTTTCAAATCCACAGTACATTTGCATGTCCTGGTATTCAGCTCACTCTCAGAGAGTAGTAAACCTGGAGTATCAGGGGTCTTTACTAGAGTTCACAAAAGCATTATTTTCCTTAAAGGAAACTTTGGGGTCCTTTTCTGCTGAGTGTTGCAAACAACCACAGGTTGCCAAACAATCAGAAATCAAAACTTCCTCCCTTAGTTACTAAGAACTGGTTTTGCTTATTTCATAGGTATCTCAATGCCTTTTTTCACCGCAAGTTTTTACTACAAAGCAAAATTCTTGCCCCATGCTTATATCCTCCGCTGCTGAAACAAGAAAATACATGTAATAACCTTCGATGTAAGTTTCACTACCAAAAAAGAGGCCTCATTTCTATTGGGAAACTTCTGATCGCATACTATCTTCAATCATTAGCAATGTGTACTATATATAGGTCTGAACTGAGGCCACGGTTGCAGTGAGGCACACGGATGACCCTGGATGTTGACATTTATTGTGAACTACGTGTAAGACTACCAGAATAGCCATTCTGATCACACGTTTTCAATGTATAAGCAAAGTGCAAGTGACAGTCCCAGAGCTGAAGAAAGTACTACAGTAGTTCAGTGACCAGCCTCCGGGCAATCCCACGAAACAGAATTTTTTTGCACAAAGTTTAAAAATATAGATTTTTTTTTCCCCTCAGCTGCTGAAATCAATGCTCTTTTTTTTTCCCCCCGCTCTTTAACAAGCTGAAAACATGTCGGGTGGCATCTCACAAAGAAATACTCAAATCTTGTTTCAGCACAGTATCCCCATGCACATTTTATCAAGGCATTTTGATTTTTCAACTCCTTTGCAAAGGTGCTTGCTGAACCATTTCATCCAGAGCTTACATTTTTAATTTAAGTGTCAGCACAAGACCTCATTTCCTCTTCCCCTCTTTTCCCTGTCAAGGCAATAATATTCACAGGATAAAAGACTATAATGCATTATGAAAATAGAAGTTCAGATTTCAAGTGAATGCTACAGACATATAAAATCAAAAGTGCAGAAGGCTTAGTCTCTCTGCTCAAAAATGCTACCTGTGCCTTAAAAGAAAGGGCACAAACACCTGGCTATGAACAAAGCAAACATCATGGCTAAAACACAAGTGAATTAACTTTTCCAAGAACACTTTCATGAAACAGTTTCCCTGCAGCAAAAGTGAATAGCAGGCTGGCTTGATGCTTTTCTTCTGAATAAGCATGCAGTTGTAGAAGCTTAATGGAGTTTAAGTGTGAGTAAGTAAGAGTACGCTTTCTCATTGTTGGTAACTGTTGCATTTCAATAAGAGATCATAACATTTTTAACTCTGGGATTTCTGTCAATACTGCAGCTACCAATAAAATTTTTGCAACTGGGCCTACTCTTCCTTTCATGAATGTTCTTTGCTGACAGGTTCAGGACTCAACACTGAAGTCAAACTTTCATTGAATTTGTGAAGTCAGCGTGACAGAAAGAAACAAAATGGGAAAAATACAACTACTGGGATTCTTATGCTACAGTAGGTTAAAAAAATACAGCAGTAGGAAATTTCAGGTGAAAATCTCTATTTGAAGATTCTTTTTTTTAAAAAAAGAGAAAAAAGATGAAAGGAAGGAGGAAATGCAATATGGTCTCTGCAATGTAATGAAGTAAATGAAATGTTACCTGTAACTTTGTAATCAAAACTTGAGCTGAATTCCACAGATGATTCTTGTGGAAAGGAAAAAAAAGTAACCCAGACCTTATTGAAATGTCTGCCTTTGGAATACAACTCAGTGCAAATCCACTTGATTTCTGCTACAAAGGAACTATCTGTGAAGCCCTCATGACATTCTGGTTCATATCCTCTTGATTTACTCTGTGCAGGTCTACCTGCAAGTATGTCAGCACATCAGTTCCATTTAATTTTGCTAGTATAGCAGTCTATTGCGAGAAGCAATTTAAATGAAGGCTACCTGATCTGCTGTAGAGGTGTCCTCTCCTCTAACTATCATCTTGAGTGAAAACATCACACAACATGTTTACACTATCTGAAAGGTAAAATATGAAGAGCACTGGAAGCACTCCTCTGCCTGTAGCACCATTTCCTATCATGCAAACAGAAATATATACAGAAACAAAATACATTTACTGACTGCGTGGCCTTCCATATGCATTGCATGCTTTCTTATAAAACTGGGTGCTTCTGAAGGAAAAAAAATAGTGGCCATCAAATGCTTAGTTACATGGATTATAGTCAGCAGTGAACTGAGAATGAAAATCTGGGTAACAGTACGTAGGGGTAAGCACAGGAGCCAACACTTCTGACTAATTTTCAAGCTCAACATATCGTTCATCTTTCTAGAATAAGGGCACCTTGAAAAACCACAGACTGACAACTACATCTCATTTTAGGGTGTGTGGAGCACTCAAAAGTTTCCTTAAATAATTCAAGCTTTAAGAAGCATGTGTTTTTCATCAGTAGTCTTGGCTCTTAGACTGGAAATAGTTTGAGAAGCTGGGCGGAAAGCACACGTTAACTGACCGGGCGATAACACAGTAGGCACTGCTGTGCCAGACATGTCCAAGTTTCACTAAGGAGCATCTGGGCATAGGGCACTTCAGCTCTCCTCCTTGGAGATCACAAGTTAAATGTGCATGCTTGAGTTCATCTGCATAAACAGCACTGAGACTGGACCTAAGCACAGTCTTGGATCAACTGACATTGCACGCATGCCTTACAGATTTTAATACAGTTACTGTCCTCATTCAAAACTGCTGAGGTCAAGAACCCTACTGAATTCAGCAGGTTTGAGATTCAAAGCAACACCATGCAACTACTGACAGACAGGGTAACAATAAATTTTGACATGTCTGCAAAATTTGTGGTCAGGAGTGTGGATGACATCTGAGGAGAAAAGGACAAACTGTTGGGGACTGCTGCATAGAATTGTGGAGTCAGAAAGAATGAGAAAGTGTGACATTTTAACAACTAAGGAGCTCCTACTCCCTGGGTAATGAAATACATTGTTTTAAACTTATTTGACTAGAATTTAGGTTCAAAACGGTATTTGAACTATTAGCGCTATTCTAAGACGCTTTTTGTGATTCTCTGCAGCTGTAAACCAGTAGTTTTTAAAGTTAGGTAATATTCCCTCTTAAACCAAAATTAATGTAGCAAATTGATTATCATTCCTCAGTGATCCCTGTCCATTTGAATGAACACTACCAAAAAGCCCAGTGGAGTCAGTCAGTCTACATACCATTAAAAATACTGTAAGGACTTTCTGGACCTACTCAACTCAGCAGCCTTCAGCTGACCTGATTTTGCTAAAATACCACTTTTAACAAAGACCACAATGTTCTGACTCCCAAAATGAGAATGTCTAGTATATATGCTATATATTATTTTGTATTGTACTTTATATATTTGATTGGCAAACCTCAGAAAGGATCTTGTATGTTGCTGCAGTGATGATCAACAATGTAATTTTAAAATTAGATTTATTCATTATGGGTTTAATTCACTTTTCTCTGAATAAAGCCAAACTAAATCAACTTATACAGCCGCGTGAGCAAAATATAACTCTCTTCTGGAGCAAAAGAGAGAGAGTAGAGTTGTACAGCAGACCTCCGTGGTCATAAAGCCATGGTCCAGAATAGCATGGACGACTTCCATGGCTATACGGCTCAGATCCAGAATGAAATGACTGGCTCACCTGCAGACTATTTCTCTGTTTCTTCATCACTGCCTCAGCTTTTGCAGATTAGATTATTTTTGAGATATTTTGTCCATTTTTCAAGCCTTCCTAGTTATATATATATTTTTTTGCTTTAGAAGAAAATTGAGATGGCACGAACAGATGCCTAGATGCCACTTATTCAGAAAACGTTCTCCTATGTGATGGATTTTTCAAAAAACAGGCTCTGTTACTTAAGATAATCTCTTTTATGTTAAGCCCAAAAGAATGCTAGCCAAAAGACATTTTACTCACACAAGAGACATTTACAGTCAAAATATCATTTCCTAGATGTTACTTTTGATTAAAGAAAGTTTAAAAAGTTACATTCTGGTAGAGACCCTTACTAGAAATGTGTTGCTTTATGAAATGAGAACTGTCAGCCAAAGATACAGCCCTGTGCTGAAAGATTAAAACTAGCAACTTTTTCATGCAGCTATGGATTTGCTATAGACACACGCAAACACACATATAAAATCCACACTTAAGCATGCAATACAAAAAGAACTACATAGTTCTTAATGTAGTCAGAAACATTTTTAAAATTGCTTCTTTAAACTGCTGTTCTGTCTTCTGGAGCAATTGAGATTAAGTCTGTCTCTTCAAGCATGTAGAATACCCTGTTTTCTAAAACAATTAATTTCCCCTGGAAAGTTAATAAGCAGCTAACTAACACTCCTCAGCACATCAGTCGTTATAGGGACCAATGGAAACAAAGCACGGGAGAGATTAATAATTCTCATATTCCTGTTCTGATTTAAACAATTTACATCTCAACACAAAGATGGTTCATATTGGTTACCCACAGATTAGAGCGTGTAGCACGCGAACGTGCTTATCCACGATCACGAGTTCACATCTGGCAAATCAAACAAAAGTACTACAAATACAGACAGACTTTGAACCCTGATCTTTTAGCTGCAGCTAGGAAGCATTCAGCACAACTGATGAGATGCTGTTGTGTAGGCAGGATACTCATTTTATGTGTACGGGTTTTATGCACAGATACATTACTGCAACCAGTGGACTTAACAAAATCTTATTTTGTTTTTCCAGTGTTAACTTTCTGAAAGCCTTTTTTCTTTTTCCATTTTCACTCCTCTTCTAACCTCCTATGCAGTTTTATTTCCTAAGTTTTCTTGAATAGTCACAAGGGCTTCCAATGAACAACAGATAAAAGTGAGTACAACTGAACTGTCTCCTAAAATAATCCACCAGAATGAATTGTCCAGTCCTAGAAACATGGCTCTTGTAGCTAAATATAAGCAAGTGAGGGATGCCCTGAAGTGAAGAAAGTTGCTCCTACCCCCTCTGACAAGCCTGTGCTTCAGGGCTCTGGGACCTCTGTGCCCCACACCTTTGTCTTTACTGGCAATACCAGCTGTAGCTGCTCTCACCCAGAATTCACCTCCCCACCACTTGAGGTGTGCCAATGTGCTGCAGGACCACACTCTGGCTGAAGGTCTCAGCTGGGTTTGAATCACCTCTGCCCAGAGAAAAGTTGCAGAGAAGGACAGCCCTGCAGTCCCTAGTCCTGAACGAGGCAATCTAGTGCAAGGAGCTGCCACAGGAACAGAGATGGCAAGCCTAGGTGAATTTGACAATCAATAGATCCACTGACCCATTTGAGTCCTGCAGCAGATGAAATCCCTGCGGTGGGAATGGCTGCTCATCCTCTCTCTCTCTGACAGTGTTTGCCAGCCAAGGTTAGGAAAAATTAATTGTTCCTTCAAGCCTACTGCTTTCACTCAGTCTACGACAATAAACCAAAACATCATGAGTTTAAAATGGCCATGGTTTGAAGGGATATAAAAAACATATATGCCAAGGTCTTTTAGTAAGGACTACATGCAATGTCTGATATTACCGTATTGCCATATTACTTGCCATATTACTGTATTCCCTCTTCCAAGATAATGCCAACAGTATCTCAAGCACAGTTTGGATCAATAGCATGTATTCTTATGTTTTTAAGATTCCCCAGAAAACTGAAGAAAGAAACAGAGCAAAACCCCTACGAAAGACCTAATGGCTCTTGCATTTTGACTTGACTTTATTCTGGGTTTGGGATGATAAACTTTCTCACACATTTGATTGATGAAACTAGCTTAACTTGACTAATCACTTTGCCTCCTAGCAGTTCCTTCCTGCTTATATCCAAGGAAACAGTCAATTAGGACTATAATTAATTCTTCCTCTCATGATGGGGTAAATTTGGAAGGTTGTGACCACATGAATGCACGCAGTGCAGCTGGTTAATCTGCAACCCCGAGCCCCATGCTCCTAATAAGCAAACTACAGCTCTTATACTTCAAACAATAGGCAAAACCCCCAAATCCTCTACAGGCTGTTTGGATATCTACAAAACAGCACATACAGAAAATACAGCATTTAATCGGACAGTTACAGCAAAAAGCTATGAATGTCTTTTATGCCAAAGATACATTAATGGATAACTCAAAAGAAACCATTAGAAACTCCAAGACAGAACAACACTGGAGGCCAGTAAACAACTGGGTGCACTCTACTAGAGAAACAGGGTGAAAAGTTTTAGCACAAAGATAAAAATTGAAAGCCTTATCCTACATATAATGCAGATTCTCCATCATGAGAAGTTGTAACAATCTGAACTAGTTGTTCTAAAATCATCATCACCACAACAACAGACTTTGAGAAACAAATTGATCCACAGAATCTGGAGCCACAGGCAGTTCAGAAGTCAGGCTACAAGGCTACCACCTGTCTTCTGACCTAAAAGCAGGAGCGCTCAGCAGGTACCTAAGGAAGAATTCGGAGAATATTTTAGCAGTTTGACTGCATTCATAACTTCCAGTGCTTTATCTGCATTGCAGGAGTTTCTAGGAGATGTCAATCTGATTACATTTACTCTGCAAAAATGTGGAGACCACTTCTTCCAAGCTGTCGTGACGTTGAAAATTCTCCAGTTATTTTTGTGAAGTAGTTTTCAAAAACAGGTTCTAAGAATCTAAAAAAATGTTCTGGCCAGTCACACCACAGGAAATTTATACTACTTCAAATGTTTTAATGCATTTTTACATTAAGCATGATTTGCTGAATAAAACTGGTAAAGGTGAGAGACACAGGCAGGTTAGCAAGTGTTGGGAATACACTTGTCAAGCTGCTTTGGGGGGGTTTCTTTCGAGTAAGCAGAGAGGTGATGCGGAGTTCCATAAACACAAATTTGCCTTGAGAGTAACAGATCTGGGTCAGAAATCAGACTGAGAGGTTTGGTTTCCTGCCCAGATCAGCTGCAGAGCAATTTCATGACATTACCGCAGTTCAAGAGAGAGACATGACAAAACTTTAACCCCTGTTTTACATCAGACATATATATATGTATAAAATAAAAAGGACTGCATTTACACACCATTTGATTTGGGTCTGTACTTTACTCCTTGGAATATTCCAAATGGAAACAGCAGTATCAACATAATCCAAGTCAGCTTTACCTCCGGGCACTCAATTCCTCCTGCCTCCTTCTTCTAAAAGGAAAAATTGCTAACAAACATGCTCAGTAACACACTGGTTCCATATCGCTCATCATTATTTACATGGAAACACCAAATGGGTACTTAAAATAATGATAATAGTGAGTTGGTAATTTGATCACAGATTCCAGATGATTTCCAATGCTTAAGGCATTAACCACAATAAAGTTTGATTTATTATTACATTTTCTCTATTTATTCTCCCATGAACGGAATAAAACCTGTGTCACCAAGGAGCAGCTAAGTAAGACAACAATAACATTTTATTACCCTCCATATGTATAAACACGTGCACTCAGAAAAGCACTGGATACACTTTTAATTAAAATCCAAAATATTTATTTTCAATCAAGTAATATTTTAAATAACCACTTGGAAAAAAAAAAAAAAAAGAAAAGAAAAAAAAAATCAAGTCAACTTCACGCCAAGTTTTTTTCAAATAACCAAACAGATGTCCCAATGAAATTTGCCATTATTCTTTCCAGGAGGAGAGCAGCCATGATTTTTCCAATAACTTTAACAGAGCTCGTTCCAATTCTGCTTTCCTGGACAAGGTACTAGGAAAATATTGGAAATCACTTTCCTGAACATTTCTTATGAGGAAAATGCCATTAAATCAGCCTTCACTGATACCGCAAGAACACATTGAGAGGGCAAGCACCACGACCTCTGTGCCACTCGATGATACAGGAGGTGCACTGGAGACCTTCTAGTATCAAACTAAGCACCTTAGGAAATGAATATATCCTGCTAGCACATTGCTGATACAGATGTAAGCTGGGAGCCTAAGAACCGAGCCCAGATTTTATCAAAGCCTGCCTCCTGTCAGGAAGCCATGCAAACGAGAAGTCCAAGGCACTGATCACTGTTCCAAGCCATTGATCTAAGAGACGACTTCAATAGCTTGGGAAGCACAGCCTGAATTGGGACCTCTAACAAAGGCTTGGAAAAACACCCACTTGTAGTGCCCTCCTGGATCTCTCAGTGCTGCTGGCTAGATCATTTCAGTTTCCCTATTGTGACAAACACTGCCAGCTAGTTGGAAAAAAAAGAGGCAAATCTGAGCTTAAACATCCTCACCCAAGAATTCCCTCTAAATATCCAGCACGCCACTTCTTCTCTTAAATAAGGAACACTTATTTAAAGATGGCCATAAGACTTCTGAAAAATATGTTTCCCCTCTGGGTCTGGCACAAGTACCAGCAGGGTACTGCCATTCTTAACGGCCAACATACTCTCTCACAGTCCTCACCCAAATCTCCCAGTCCGCATTTTCTCCTGCTCAAACCCCAGCACCGTTATGTGATCAAATCATTTTCATGCCAATTGGCTGATTTCTCTTACGCTTTAACAGCAGATGAACATTACAAAAATAAGTAGTTGTGTTTGTTTATGCAGTTGTATTTGTTAGGTACCATAAACAGAGTTGTAAAATCCCCAGCATATTTTTGTCAGTGCCTTTCACAGAATTTATGCTCAATTCTTAACATCAGAAGAAGAAAAAGCATTTTGAACACGGGGATGATAAATATTTACTTGTCCAATCAGACGAGCATAGAACAGTTTGAATGTACAGTTCTACAACAGCTATGATCTGTTCAAAAATGAAGTAGGTTTCTACCTTGCAAAAGGCTTTAATTTAATACTGAGTACAGATTACACAGCATGGTTTCCACACGGATTACTCTCCTGAGTTTGTAAAAAAACAAACAAACAAACAAAAACAAAACAAAAAAAAACAAAACCATAAAGCAGAATTTCCTCATTACAGAATCTCTTTGCTTGTAGCACTAAAAAGTCTCACCGTGTTCTACTGTATTTGGTCCCACTTCCACCTTTAATTTTCAAGAATCTTATCCCCAGTGTGTAACTGGAAAACTGGGACAGAGAAAGGCCAAAGAGCATATCTAAATGGGTTTTCTTAGAAAAAATATGTTCAGCAGGTAAAATCTCTAACACAGATGTGTCTGCAGTACAGACATAATCCATCAACAAACCGTGCCTTTAAGAGCATAATTTCCTTTGCAAAGAGGAGCTGGAGGCAGTAAGGTGGTTATGATCCAAATACAAAGTTCCTCCCTAAGAGTGCTTTGCATTGACAGTCCTAATGCTCTGCGTACCAGAGGGCCTAGGGGACTTAACCAAAACCATACACCCTGTTTTGTCACAAGCACCTCATTTAACTGATGTCTAATAAATAATAGATTAAAGCCATGACAGTAATATCATCTCTTCTCTTACTGAGACTCTTGTAAAATTGTACAAAAAGATCATTTTTTGCAAAAAAAAAACAGAACAAAAGAACCCAACATCTCCTTATAAAAGCAGATAAAAAGGGAAATAACAATCAAGACACTGGAGCAGAACTCTGCTTGTATGATAGCTGCTAATGGTCAGGGTAGATGCTAATGTGAGCACCCCATGAGAGGAAGGCTCTTGCACAGTGCAGGCACTGTCTGGGCTCTGCAGGGTGCTGTGGGATCCATGGCTCCTCTGGGTTAACTGATGGGAGACCAGGCTGCAACAGCGGGTGCCAGGGACAAGGACAAGAGGGCAAACTGCACAGCTCTCTGCTGCGTGGGGTACCATCAGCTGCTGGCTTAAATTCCATGGATTAAAGCAGTGCAACAGCATTATTAATGAAGTAGTTTCGAGTTGGTCTCTCAGGTGTTCCTGAGAGCTCCAAGTTTTTTTGGTACATTTCCACCAAAATAAGAAGGGTCAGATAGGAAATGATCACCACAAACATCAGCAGCTGCTGAGCATAGATGGTACTGATACGGAGACAGCTGGGTACACATTTCTGCGGTCATTTCCTTGATGAATAGAGCACACTGTTGCACATAGAAATGGCATTGTGAGTCTCTCGGAAAAAGCTATAGGTTCAATCTTGATTTGGATGACTAAGACGTGTTTTTGAGACAGAACGACTCCAAAACCTGTCAATCTTCTCCCACTGGCATTCCACGCCTAGGAAAGCGATGGTGTTCAACCAGCAGCTCTTCAAACCTATAAGACACGCATCTGACTGTGCAGAAGGTCACAACTGACAGGTCACTTAAGTGCACAGAGAACAGAGGTTTTAAAAAGAGGATCTATTCAGCCAACGAGGTCCTTGCTCCAGCAGAAGCCAGAATAACACGTCCCAGGCCCTCTGGGAAAATTGAGCTAAGTGCTCTGGGCAGGCAGCACAGGACAGTTGGCAAAACATCATATGAGTGAAAGAGGAAATCTCCTCAAAGGCTAAAAGGCAAAGGGGCAAAATGTGAGCTTGCTGGAGCCTGCTCCTAAAATGTCATTATTGAAGGGGAAGTTAATGAGTCTTTCCCTCATGTACAGGATGTGTTCTCCCCCCATAAGCTATCATTTAAAGAATCAACTACTACTAACTAAGCATGCTATTAGCTGTTGATATTTAATAATGCAGGAACAGAAGCTACAGCCCTGGCCTTGCCAGGCCTCTTGATTAAGGGCAGCACTGTAACTAACAGTGCCTTTGGCACTTTGACAATTCCAGGAGGTTACTGCAAATTTCTGACAGGATATGCACGTCAGTGTTTCACTGAATCACTAACCAACCGTTCTGGATTAAAAAAAAAATAATAATAAATCCTATGGTTTTACACATATAGCAGCAAGGTCACAAGGCATTGCTCCTGACCTTCAGTATTGCTCTTGACAGTCAAATTTGTCCATTGTATCAGCAAAATGAATATTCAGCCCTAGATGGTGGCCAGTCAAAAACTGCTCAAGAAAGATCAATAACCCAGCACTCCTTGTGAGCAACTGCCAACAACCACAAAGTTGATGAAGAGAAGCTCAGAGGTGCCTCTAAACTAAAACAATCTAAGTCAGTAAAAAGAAAGTTCTCAAAGCAAGGACACAGAGTACTTGAAAATGCCACGTTCTGAATAGTATAATCAGTTGTGGAGGTCTCAAGCCTCCGAAAACAAAACAAAAACATGCACAACCCTGCAAATTTCCAAATAAGCAATGGAAATGTTGAAAGATGGCACCTACCTTAACCAACTAAAAGCTTTAAAAGGTTGTAAAAACATGAGGGCAGAGATGCAAGAAAATGTATGAGCAAGTGCAAAAGCAAGACTGAAGCATACAAAAATCATTTTTCCAAGCTTTCTCCTAGTGAAACAAATTAGACCATGGAACATCCTCATTGCTTTGGACAGGGTGAACCAAGTTGGAGAGAATGCTGGAAATGCATGCTGCAGGGAAACTCTGAAATCAGATGCTTTCAAAGGTCCTTTCCATCTTTAACACTTCATATTCCCATATTATTCAACAACTAGCAGGTTGAAAGCATTATGCAATGATACAGTGTCCACGTTTCCACTAAAACACGGATGGGATATTTGTCACCGCAAAGCTGCTTCTAACAGGCAAGCTACAGCAGCTCACAGAAACAAGATAAACCGGGCAGATGTCAGAGCTCTCCCACTGAGTGCTTTAGTCTGGGCACTCAGTTTAGCAACACGAAGATGTTTATGCTGGCTGCAAGAGGACTTCAAATGGCTTGTCTACAGAAATTACTTTAGAGGAATATTATACATGACATCATCCAACTACATTAAGTCAGTTCAATTACTGCTAATCAACTTAGAATATATCTGTGCAGTTATTTTTAGAGGTTTTACTGAGGTTTATTAGGAGAACATATTCTAGCACACCCTTTATTAAGATGCCATGATATTCAACTATTTTGAAATAGGACAATTTGATTTGGTACGCCTTTTGTGCAACACTGACATTTCACAACATTTTTATCCTTTCTTACTCTGTGGGATTAGTTTCTTCTGAGGACAAATGTCCACTGATCAACAATGAAAACACAATGGTTGCAGAGAATTTAATTAGGGAATAGACTACAGATTGCCACGTCTAACTCTCCAGGAATTTGTTTCTCCCTTCTCACTTGAAACTCAAAGAAAACATTGAAAATCCTGACAGGATTGGACAATAACATATGGTGTGCAAAGCACAATAAGGTTCTCAAGGAACATAGTGGCTTAGACCACTGTACATTTTGGACGTTGGATGCTACTGGGATACCGAACTGCCTGTTTGTTTCACTGAGCATGAGTTCAAGTCTCCTTTTGCGACCTATTGTAGGCAGAGCAGCTCCATGGTCTGGTGCGAGGCACGAAACCCCATCTTCATGCCCTGCCAAGGCCGGAGATACCAAGCTCTTTTCTCACAGTCAGTGTGCTGTACTGCATGCCAGTCTGCAGCTGCACATGGGCCCTGTGCAACCCTGCAGGCACTGCTCTGAGTGCAGCTGTGCACACAGCCTTGGCAATACAGACCCAGTGCTATTTGCTACTGTGCAAAAGATACTTAGCATCATCAAATCGCAGGCAGTGTATCATACAAACACTGAATTAAAAAACAAACTCTTTTTTTCTCATTATTATGGGAGCAGGAAAGAGAAAACTGCTTCCAGACTCTTTAGTTGCCTCTTGTTCTCTTTACAATAATTAAGAGTCATCTTCTGCTTACCTATTCCACATGGATTTTGTCATACCTCTCACATCATAATAAATCTGGAATGAATCCATACATAAAATGTTAAGCCAACATCAGCGAAGATAAGTTAAAGCAAATAATAAAAAAAAGGAAAATAAAAAAGAGGCTCACCCACTCTCTACCTCCACACTGCTCTAAGGTTAGCTCTTATTACTCGATCAACATTTTTTAAGGGCCTGTTTTGCTCTCTGTACACATGTTACTCCCATTACTGTCAGTGGAAATTATGTATGCACATCAGTAGCAAACCAGACCACAGGATATTTAGTTCTCTAAGGTACCTATGTCCCTGTTACAGTCATGTTTCAGGAGAAAAGCCAACAAATGTATTTGGAATTCTGCCTTTAAACAAACACTATGTAACAATAGACACAAGTATACCCTGATTCTTCCAAATGGAAGTAATACCCAAGAGAGTCCTACTTAAAACCATGAAAGTGCAAATTGACAACATTTATCTTCTTCCACCATTCCCACAATGTTTCACAGTCTCATATAATAAAAGTGATAAGAAGCATCATTAAAAAGGAACAAAGACATGATTTTTCACCGAGCTTTAAACTGAAATGGTTAAACATTTACAACAATGCTTGAAAACAGCCAACAAGAAAACGGCGATATTTGTTTACTGGAACTAAGAGTCATCATTATGTTCAGTACTTTTCCATTCACAGACCACAAAGAGCTTTTACAATATTGGATCTCTATCTCCATGCAACAGAGGAAGAAACTAAGAGTGAAATGGAAGAGATTTGGCCAACAACTGAGATGAAAGCATGATTCCTAACTCCTCATCTAGTATTTGCTCCACCGTAAGCACTTCTTGACTAGCCAGTATGATGCCATCTCAACAGCCAGGATCCTGAGAGGTCACATATGTTATTGATTTACACATCAGGAATCCCAGTGCAAAAATCTCCTAATGCATTACTTTGCCAATAGTCTATTCTTTTAACTTCGTGTTATTTTCCACTGTGTGAAGGAGTCTCCTCATCTACCCTCAAACACCCAATGATTGTATTTATCTCTGTATGCCAAGGAGAAAGCACTTGATTTCCAGAAAAAGCACACATTTCTGACACATCAGTGTTTTCTCTAAACCACATTTAATATTTTCTTCATTAAGAAATTCCATCTAATCATGATCATGGGGAATACGAACTACCGTGTCTTTGGGCACAGGCACCTGTCCTGCCAGCTTGCCTACCACATAACTATAAAAGAAATCAGGGTTTCTGAAACTCTGTATTTCCTCAGTGAACTTACTGTGCTCTATGTACCAAATGAAGATCTGACAAGGTCTCAAAAACCAACACAAAAGGTGAGACTGAATTTAATGAGAATTCTGCAGCTGAAATCTACAAAGCTTGATCCTACCCAAAGTGATTTCACTTCTAACACGAGGGGAAAATTCGTAATAGATCTTAAGCTCCCTTTGAACACCCCTGTTTGAAAAAACAGAACCATATTAGCAGTGTTTTAGAAGTCACAAACACTAGTCTAGACATTACAGCTACAGCCTCCTTTAATCTTCTCTGACTCATACATATCTGCATGCACAAGGATGTGTTGTCCACATGGTTTTCTTGGTAATTCAAATATGTCAAAGATCCTGGTCTGAAAATTGCTGTATTAAAATCCAGTGAACTAGGTTTACTTGTAGAAGTGATTAACTGAAGAATCTGAGATCTTACTACCTTGGATAAGAAATAAATATCAGTCAGCAAGATGTAAACCGTAAAAGCTGTCACTAAAAAATGCCTGAGCCATACAAGTCAGAAGGATATAAGTATATTATCTGGAAAAAGAGGAACTGTACATCTTTGCCACAAAAATATTCCTACCATTTGTTTTATTAAAAAGCTATAAACTTTTCAGACAATAGCTTACCTCGTAAAAAGTATCCTTCCTTTATTTATCCTAAAATGGATGAAATTCTGAAAATGTACATATTTGAGAATTTAATTTCTATTTACTTATTTATTAAAGAGGGTGAGTCATAAAGATTGGTCCAACCCTCGGAAGGCAGCAGTTTGTCATAACGTTTGGACATAGCTTGAACATTTTTGGTGTATGGCTATCTTACTTCCTACCACATTTTTTTAAAGAAAAAAAAAAATGTTTTGCTGTTTGGTTTTTTGTTTTTTGTTTTTTTTGTTCCCCGTAATCATTTAATACTCTGGAAGGGAAGAGAACTGCTTGACTCTCAAGCACAATTTTGAATTTGAAAGTAAAATTAATTTAGTAAAACTTGCTTGTACTGTACGTCCATCATAAGATTAATTTTATCAAGCACTCTATGGATTAGCTTGCAAGAAACAATTTAAAAAAATAAAACCAGACTTATTGGCATATCATACTGTTTTCTGCAAGGCATTTGTTAACAGTATAGCTGTACTGTGATCATTATTTTCATATAATTATTTTGATTGTAAATCTTCTTATATCTTCAGGTATTTTTTTCTTTAACTGCATCTTTGCTAAATCTCTTTTGCATGTGGTAGCATAGGAGAAAGACCACTTTAATAAGGCAACTCGTATTCTGTTTTACAATGACTGTGGAGGGATGGCGTAGAATATTTGCTTTTTTTTTTTTGACAGAGCTGGTGGAGAGATGTATAGCATGTTAAAATGCATGTGGGTATTCTAACACCCACAAGTTATCACATTTCCCACTTTTTCACAGTAAAAATGATGCAAAACAATGATTAACAGAGTTTTTGATACATGGATGCAGTAGTTTTCTAATAAATCAAACAGCCTGCTGAAGAAAGGTATCTTAAGTTGCATTGTTCCCAGGAAATTAAAAATGATTCATGCTACATGATACATATCAAGAGTTGTGGGTAATTATAATCATTGCCTAGCAAAAGCAATCTACTTCATAATTTTTTATGGCGTTCGTGACTGTCATGTCTAAATGCTGCCTAAGTAAATTACTTCTGTACTCAAAGATTTAAGAGTGGCTGTAAACGAAGAATCTGGACTCTGCACCTACTTTCAAACAGAGCTTCTCAGAACAGGTAGCTCTCCTCCAACGTTGTCTTTGACAACATTGTGTTTTGTTTTGTAAGGTTCTTCTTGTTTTGTGCACACGCAGGGACTCAGCCGCTCATCATATACCTTGCCCTCCAGATCACCATCTTAGTATCCCTCACTTGGATGCTCCCTGACAACCTTATATCCTTCTTATACTGATGGTACCCAAACCCACACCCAATGCTTGAGGGGAGGCTTCTCAGTGCACAGCAGAGCAGCACTGTTCCTTCCCTCGCCTCACAGCAGTGCTGGGCCTGGGGGCATTCCAGAGCACAGCCAGCTTTGTGCTGCCAAGGCATGCTACTAAATCACTTCACTTGCAGTCAGTCAGAACCTCTAAGTCCTTTTCTGCAGGGCTGTTCTCCAGTTTCTAATCCTCCAGTCTGTACAAGGGTTGCCTCATTCTAGGTGCAGAGTCTGGCACCTTTTCTTATAAAACTTCCAACGCTGGTGACTGCCCAGCCCCCTGATTTGTAAAGATCTCTCTGCAAGGCCTCTCTGCCCTCCACAGAGTCAACTGCTCCTCCTAATCATCTGCAAACTCACTTAGTATACATTTGGGTCTTGTATTCAGATTATTTTTTTTTTTAACAAGATCATTTTTTAAGAGAACCGGCCCTAAATGGAGCCTTGGGGAACCCTGCAGTGGCTGGCCACCATCCTGATGCAATCCCATTTACTGTACCTTCCCGAGCCCAACCTGTCAGCCAGCTGTTTTTTCTGAAGCAAATAATGACAACAGCAACAATCTAGCTGTCAGGCAAAACAAGTAGCTTTTGTGCATCAGAACCAAACACGAGTGATGAACAAGGAAGTATAGATGGAACTGTCATATGAAGAGAGCTAGATGCAGCTTCTTTCTCAGTGAAATTTCCCCTCTGAAATATCTTCTATGGCTTACTAGTACGTGACATTTTCCTTTTTCTTTTGCTTCAGCTGTCTTTGAAAAGAAAATAAAACAAAAAGCAAACACAGGTGTTTACCTAAGGATCAATTCACCTGCTGCTGTGCTGCTCCACCTGTTCCAGTCACCTCACTACCCAGCCCAGCCTCACAGCCGAGATGACTCATCTTTGCATGAGTACATTTTTCAATCATGCATTTTCAGGTGCTTGTCTGTGCAAAAGGAGAAGGAAGGATAAAAAAAACTTCCCTTAATATCACATCACTTGCCTATTTTGCATCCCCCTTTTGCCTTCCTTGGAGCACAAAAATGCACAGTGGCTGAATCCTTCAGGATTCTGAATGCCAGGCTAATGTGCAATACACCCCTTTGTAATGAAAGGCATCATAATTCAAGGGCATCTGCATCATCCTTGCCCAGATAACAATTTACTGAGGCAGCGAAAAGGAAAGAGCTTTCAAAGTTTGTTGCAAAATTTCAAATCTGTGTTTGAATGGAGCTGATGGATTTCCAGAAGCAGAGTGGAGTGATCTGCTTTGAATTAGCCATTATCTTTTACATCCTTCCATGTTTCCTGTCATCACAAAAGAAGATGAGTTACCCTTTAACTTACTGTAGAATAATCTCTGACTACCAGCAAAAGGGTAGTTAATGCTACTGGCAAGGATGATTTAGGGGACTATTTCAAAGCTCAGTTAACTATAAAAACAGAAGTCTAAAACAGCCTCATTCATTCTATGTATTGAGTGCGAGGAAAGCAGAGCTTAATACCACAACTGTTTGGGAGATGTGACAGCATGACAAGAAACGGTAGTTTCTTTTCTCACCACTTTCTCAAATGTATCCAGCTTTGCTGACAGAAATAGGCATTAATCAGCAGTTGCTAAAATATGATACTTAAAGTATGACATCAGTGCCCAGAACTGTCCTGGACCAGATCTGGCCAGCCTAAATGTACAAAGAGGAAATCCCTACCTTACAGATTAATCAGACTAATCCTTACTTTACAGATTTCTAATCTAAACAAACCAAGTAACCTGACAGCTGCAGGCAGACAGACCAGACAAACCTTTAGTATTCTGAAGAGTGCTTGATTCTAAATTTGAGCATCATCTTAAACCTATTTAAACCTGCTTTGACTTTTTTCTTCCTGAATGGTTTGTTATTCATATACACTTAATAGTCCAACAATCTACAGTATGTAAAACTGGTCAGCCAAAATTTTATTACGGAATTTCATCACCTACAACAGAGGATCCCAGCATTTTGTATGACTACACCTCCCATAATTCTCACCGTTTCTTTCAGAACAACATGCATGTTTATCATTCATATTTAATTGCAAACACCACTGAAATAGTTTTTTAAAAGGACTTCAAGGAGTTTTGCTGTGGTTCATAGATCATCTGCTATGTGAAGAACATATTTCAAGAGCGAGTGAGCAAAACATAACACATTTTCCCTGGACATTCAGCTGTCAGGGGCACAACACAGAAACACCATTATCAAGAGAAAGAACCACTCCACAGGCAGTAAAACCAAATAGAACTTAAACATATTTGGTTGTGTAGCTGACAACAAGTTGACCCTTAATTTTAGAATTTGAAAATGCAAAGTACTTGAAATGAATCTGATTCTCTTGTAGCATCTTCAAAATAATAGGCATGCTAATTCAGTGAGGGAGAATCTTGAAAACATTCGATAAGGTGAATTTCTAGTAGACTCACCTCAGGCTGAAAACTTCCATTTCATATATTATCATATAACACCTTGTTATTAAATAAACAACAAAATACATTTGGATTAAAGAGTCATTACAAAATTTCTGCATCTTACTCCACTGTTTGGATTGCTGGTGATAATTTGTCTAGGGCTTGAAGAACCTTTTAAATATTCGCCTAAGTCTGGTAGCAATTGTGATGGCCATCACTGTCCATTTTTTTGCCATAGAAACAAAATGGATGAATTCTTTACCAAAGAAGCTCCACTGAAATAATCAGCAATGAGAGAGTTAACAAGGTCCTAACTAAAACAAAATTCTCATTGAGATAAATCGGAAAATCCACACTTTCACAGCTTTTATTCAGAAGTATTTTGCAAACTCTTGACGTCACCAAATTCAGTATTGAATTACTGATGTCAGAAAAGTTACTGTAACAGAAGAAATGATTTTAGTCTCAGTGTACATGTTCTCCAGAAGTAAACACCACATCTTGAAAACAAAAACAAATCTTTATTATCGATAGTAGCAATTTCACTCTTGTCTCAAGTATTTTAACATTTGCAGGCCAGCTGATGTCTAGAGAAGTCTATCTTTGTTAATTGATGCTAGTAAAGACTATGACCTCATTAAATCCACTGGTGAACTACTGTATGAAAATTTTGCCCATTCAGCTTTTTACAGTACTTTGTGCATTGGCAGTTTCCTCATTTCACTTCAACAGAAATCTGTTTCCCCAGTTAAGTAGATCTGATATCAACAACAGAAGAGTAGCAAACATTTTAACATTAACTTAGTTGGAATTTCCTTAGATGCAAAACTTCTATGCAGAAACGTAGTTGTAAAACCTGAAATAATTCTACTTTTTTTTTTTTTTTAGTAGTTTTTTCAATTTATTCTGCCACTGATAACTTTTTTTCCCTTCTAAATCATCACTGCATTTTTCCTGGATGTTGGTAAATCTAATCCCTAGATGTTGGTAAATCTAAACTACATATAAACTTCTGACAAACAATAGTTACAGGAACAAAAAACTTCAGAGTTGTTAGTGGCTTAGACTATCTGTTCAATGATAAATGGATGTATCTGTATCCATTAGCTACCGATAGCTAGGGAAAATCATAATTAAAGTTGCCAAAGGGATATGTCTGTCCTGAGAAGGAAAAGACAAGCTGTTCTGTGACTTCCAGACAATCCTGTGAGAATAATGCTCCTTCCTATCTTCTGAGTTACTGAAAAAGAGTTAAAGCTAAAGGCTTTCATTCTATTGCAAGAGGTGCTCACAGAGCATTTAAAAGCTGGATGTGAGGGGAAAAAAAATGAAAGAACAAAAACTCCAACCAACATCTTTCCCAGACAAAGATCACACATCTCAAAGTCAAAGATGCTGTGTCTTTTTATCAGAATGTTTGGAAGGATAATCACATTGTCCAGTGCGATTTCACTTTCAATAGCAGTTCCACACATTTGTGGGATTCTGTCCAAATGCAAGAAAAGTTGACAAGCTAAATTTTCTGCTTTAAATGAAGACAAACTAGGATTGAATTCAGTCCTTGGAAAGGACGAATAATAGACTATTTCTTCTTCATAGTGACTTCCTGCCTCTATCTTGTGTTCAGAATAGGATACAACATAATGTTTTGCCGTGCTGGCACAGAGAGGGTAAATGAAAATCTCCTCAGAATGGGATTATAGGATTATAGGATTGTACCATTTTTCCCCATGGTTTTATTATGTAAAACACCGTATCAGTGCCTTCCACGAGACCAGCACTGCCAACCAACAGCAGCTAAGTAGCTCACGCCCCAAACTCCATTTTAAATTACACACATTTAAACAACTTAATTTGAGAATTCTGTGGAATTGCAATGACTGTACTGCTACAGTGAAAGATACTAACCATGAAACTTAACCAACAGCAAAAGAAATACAGTGTGCAGTTATTCAAAGATTAAAATCTGGCGAGGATTTTACCTGTACTGATAAAAAGGAAAATTGCAGAAGAATTCTCAGAAGTCAAAGACAAATAAACAGTCTCAGAAATTGCAAATTAGGAATTAGGAAGGAAAGTACTGGTGGTAGAGTTAAAATCTAAGCACTGAGTTTCCATAGTTGTGCAATCCTTACATTCTCATTTACTCATAAAAACTGCTTACCAAACCATAAATCCTGTTTAACTCGTAAGAAAACAGATCCTCAAATCCCATGCCTATTGCAACAGGTTTTACCCTTGCAAAGCATTTCTCTTGCAGAAGAAAAAAGCACTGTCTCTGTTTTTCTGGGTGACAAGGTTAGACCATGTGTATGCAGAATTTTTTCAAGGCCCTAACCGGAAATGCTCAGTGCCAGTGTGCAATCCTCCACTTGCTGTCCAGGACTGGAGAATGCCGAATGTGGTGTTATAATTTGATTTTTAAAAAGACAAAGACCACTACATATCAATTATATCCCCAGGGATATTCTTGAAGATCCTGGAAACCAGAAACTCTAGAAGCTCAGCTCAACATCAAAGTCATCTAGCTCCTGTCTATTCAGCTGTTGGTGATTAACAATATTAAATATTTTGATACTGACTCTCCAGTTGCACCATAAACAGACTCAAGTTATCACAATCTATTAAAGAGTCCTGATTGATCAAACAACAGGCATTAACTAACTTCATACATAAAAAGACTATAACTGTCCTATTTCTTACATCCTAAGCATAAAGCCATAACAAGTCAGAACTTTCCTCCAGAGGTCATCTAACCCAGCCAAGCTAAGTCAAATATACACAGCTGACCTCAACGGATTGCTGTCTTACTTGTTCTTAAGATGCTCCCAGTGACAGAGATTAGACAGTGAACGCAGCCTTTGGGAATAAATACTGCCAGTCATTTCTATCTTTTAGCAAAATTCTTATTTCCTGAATTTCTTGTTTTCTTTTAGTTTTTGTTTTACTTATTTTTTTGCATTCAAAGCAGCATGAAAGCCACAGTGTTGCCAAAATTCAAAACTGGATACTGCCAGCTATCACCAGGTAATTATGTCACTGTTCTAGATGGGATTTTAGTGCAACCTACCTATGGTAATTCTTCCATTACCATTAACATCACCAAGGATTAGTAGGGGAAGAAAAAAAATACATCTCATTGCAATTTTTAGCAATGGAACATGTTATAATATAAGGAAAAGTCCCTGTTACCAGTCTCTTCAGTATGTTGATGAATGTGATTACTATATTCAGGCTACCCCGAGTCTGGACTTACCAATATAAATACTTTACATACATTTCATTATTGTCTCTTACAAGTTGCATAATGGACAAATACATTATTAAAAGCTAAGGTACAGACTTGTATAGCTTATAATCTGCTTTCTAACTGTCAGGTAGTTCGAATGTCTATGTCACGATACAAAGATTCCCTGTGCAAATGGAATGGATGGAATTTTTCAGTAGAGTGAAACAAAATTCCCACCTAGCTGCATGATCCAAGCAGTCAAGATTTAACAAATTTGGTGAAAAACTGTCAAAATTCCTATCAAAATGGAGCCCATGGCAGTGGGGCAGGGAAGGGGCTCTAAAAGAACAACAACAATAACAGGCCGGAGCAAATTCTTCAATACTAGAAGAAGAAGAAAAGATGTCTAAGTTTTCTTGTTGTTGTTTTATGAGTTTTTACCAGTGGTCTACTGCATCCCCTTAAGATCATCCTACTTGTTGAAGTGGCAGAAACCAAGCTTTAAATGATTATTATTTTTTTTTTAAAGGTGATTTCTTCAGTACAAAACAATCTGGAAAACGTGATAGTATAAACACTTCTACTATCCAAAAAAGTCCTAAGCAAAGCAATTTAGGACAATTCCTCTGCTGTTCACTAAGGCAAAAGTTTAGCAAAGCAATAAAACTGTTTATATTGCTTTCTCATTCAGAGTGTGTCAGCATTGCTAAATTGAAACGTGCTATAAAACTTATATTAGAGCTGTATTGTTCCCCCTCATCACTTTAAAAATCTATGTTTAAAGCCAGAATTCAAACACTCATAATGCTTTTTTTTCTTAATTGGGATGAATCATTGTACAGAAATCATCACCCTCAGTCCTTTATATTTCAACATCCACAGACTCAACTGGAGAAAGCCTTTACCCTGAATGGCTCAAAAGCAGCAAAAGAAATCTCAACCTCTATTTGTTTTTGTATTTCTTTCCAAAGACAGTGCGTCCAAACTAGCAGGATTCTTTCTATGCTATGCAATAAAGGAAGTTAGAGAGGTTACATTTAATTACAGTATATTACTAATACAGGAATAAAACCTCTGTTTTGGATCATGAAAGTTGTCAATCGAGGCACACACTGAGAGAAGGTAAAAAAGAAAAGTTTGGCATCTAAACACACCACTACGTTTTTAACGTTCATATCTGAGCAATTCAGTTGAGAGCATACAAACTCATTCTCAAATGCTTTGCTCATCTAGGGAAAGCCTAAGCACACGCCTAAGTACCTTGCTAAAACTGGTCCTAACACCTCAGAGATGAGAGAAGGCTAAGTTAAAGGGCTTTACAAAACAACATCCCTAATAGCACAAGGTACCAAAGAAGCACTTTGTGGCTTTCATTAGTAATGAGCATCGAATGTTTCCTCCAAAGTCCTGTAAGATCTTCCCAGATAGTACAGTTCAATTTCACATGACAGAATCAAAACAGGCAGTGTCCTTTACACAAATCTGTGCATGCTCCCCTAACTCCCTATTTGTTTGTTGTTGTTTTGTTGTTCTCTGAACAAGAACAACAAATACTTTGCCAAGTAAAATCAATCACAAGTTTAAACCCTTTCCTGATGGAAGTTTTTGTATGTCCGCCTTCCCCCGTTCCTGGTATTTAGATTTCATGAACAGCATCCTTCTGTCTTACATCCTTGCAGACTACAAAGCAATGGCAATGTAATTTAGAAATTACAGCATCTGTTTTTATTTTTTGTAAAAGAAAGCTTGATAACAGTGCCAGAGCATATACACGTTTCAAGCCTTCTCCTGCTTTCAGATGGTTGTCACGTATTAATCATTCTATACTGGGTATTCCCATTCAAACATACATCATTCATTTCACACAAATTCATCTATTTAAAGCTAAGCATGAATGTTATAGGCTGAATTTCTATGAGTCTACATTTTCTTCATGTTTCATTTTATCTGTATTAACCTGAATGTTCCTCCACCCACTTCTGTGCCAAGCAGCAGGAACAGGTAAGCAGCATCTTCCTCCCAAACGCACAGCAGCGGTACAGAAAATAGCTGAGCTACTTTCAACCTCAGAGATGATTTTTGAAGAAAACAACAATCAAGGATAGAGATGATAATGTACAGAATCAAGTCCTTTCTCACTCACATTTTGTAAACCACCCATACTGTTAGAATCATAGAATGGCCTGGGTTGAAAAGGACCCCAATGATCATTTAGTTTCAACCCCCCTGCTACATGCAGGGTCTCCAATTAGTAGACCCAATCACTCTTACATCTTCATTTCTCTTTGCACAGAAATACTTCTCAGTTCTCACTTTTAGATAATAGCCTATGGAAGACCACCTCACAACAGCAACAAAGTTTTTAAAAAATACCAAAACCAATCAGTATACAGGTGTTTGGTTTTTTTTTAAGGGAGTCAGAGAAGTGCTCTACAACATTCTTGTCAGCCACCTCTTCATATAGGGGTGGCACCTGCAATTATGCACATACTCTTCAGAAAAACAAAGAAAATTCTTTGTGTCTCTAAGAAACTGAAATGTAAGTCACATATCCAAAACAGCTTTAGGATAGCACTGACAGGACTAATGGATGTCTGCTCTTGTTTAGTGGGAAAAGTAGTCTTCAAGGGGCTCCGGAGCTATTTGTAATTCTGGACTGCTATATGAGTTCTGCCATTTTGCACGTAAAGAGAACAGATAATCAAATTGCCTTTAGAAGAAAACTTAGTGTCTCTGAATTAGGAGAAAAACTAGGCTTAATCCTATTATCTAAGAGCGAAATTTGTCTCACTAAGAAGAAAGTCATAATGGACACTAAAAAAACACCCATTACAGCAACACAAGCAACTCTGCTATGTCAGTTAAATATAATGTTTAATTAGTTTTCTAAATGCATATACTGAAAACCCATTAGACAACCATAAGGAGTAATATATCCATTTTCTTTTTACAATCACCTGATTTAGTCAGCCAGATTCCTAAAGCAATTCAGTCATACTACCGTTTTGGCACTGTTATCCCAGTAAAGCTTTTAATTCCCCTTTTTGATTGCGATCACTACCATTTTCCCTTACGCTTTGAAGCACCGATGATCATTTTCAGTTCAGCTGATTAACATCTTTTTGGCTAAAATCAGGTCTGATAATTGCTTTTTCCAGAAATCTGACAATATCCACCTATTTTTTTGAAGTGTTCTGTAAGAACCAGTTCTGAGCCCTCCATATGTGAGGGGAAAAGGCAAAACATCCGAAGCAGATGGCTGTAGATATCTTTAAATGGTGCTTTTGCAACATCTGAGCTCAAAAAGAAGCAATGTCCCTCTGGCTATTCACACCTCAGATCACTTACTATTTTACCTTCTATTAACTAAAGTTTCCTACAGCTACTCCAGTACTGTTTTTCCCTACTGTATGTGCCATCACTCAAGCTTTCTTTCAAGTATTCCAGTGTATTTCCTCCACTTTGTGCCAGCCCCATTACATCATGAGGTTACGTTATACATGCTCGATTGTACATACAATGTGCAGAAAAGGTTCTTATTGATGGTAGCTTTCTGTAAACGAGAAAACTAAGAGAGTGAGACAGAGAACAAATCTGTATTACAGCTGTTAACTGAACTTGAGCTCTGATCTAAGCAAGCTAAAATGCAAACCTCAAATTTATCCTACTCCTATGCTCATTGCTTTATTTATCCTCGCATTGCTTCAGTTGTTTACTTTCCAAAATATAATAGAGAGTTTTAAATAACAAAGTTCATCTGGAGAATAAACAAGTCGAAGGCCTTTTTGAATGCTGCGGTGAATTGTAATGCTCTCCTGCCAAAACAAAGTATGAAGCAGGAACTAAGAGCAGCTGTTGACTGCACTGTGGACATACTAATGCTGAAGCAACCTGCTCTCAACACACACTTGTGTTCGCTTCAGGGAATCACTATCTAGGTTAGTTTTGCAGCATTACAAATACAAGCGTACGGACCCAATAAGCAGCGTTGGGCAGTTTGTTGCATTTCAAAAATGTGAGACAATTCCAGTCAATCATCAGTTGGTAACAACACTCATTTCTGCCAGAAGAGTTAAGGGTGCCAATGCACAAACAGAGCAGACCTGCTTTTCTCAGCGGACAAACTCCAAGCCTTCACACAAAAGAGCTCACACTGGAAAACACCGAGGTCTCATGAAATGGATTTTTCCCAAACCACGGCACATTGCTCTTTGCCAGTTCACATGGCGAAGGAGACAGCAGCACAGGAGGAGTGGGAACTATGAATTCCTTTGAATTGATTTATTTCATCTGTCATTATACACCCTTTAAATATGCTTTGTGCATCAAACCGTAAAGTTGACGGGTGAGGTACAGGGCAGAGAGCTACTAACCATTTGGTTTCCCCAAAATAAGCTACTTCCATTCAAGTATTGAAAGCACCAGAATTTGTGCTCCCCTTCAAACTAGCCAAAGCAGCAGTGCCAGGAATGCAAGCACAACAACAAATAAATAAATCCTCTCCCTCCTGCCAGGGCCCAAAAGGGAAGGGAGGAGGAAACAGAGAGTGAACAAAATACATGTTTTCTCACCAGTCCAGTCTGCTGTTTCAGAAAAAGAAGAAAAAAAAAATTAGCAGACTGTAACACAACACAGATGGAAAGCAGAATGTTGGCATACTACTGAATGTACATCTAGTATTCAGGTGCTGAAGCAGCACTGCCATGCAAGCTGACTGCTTATGGTAATACTACAAGAAATCTTCTCTGTTAATCAAAGCTTAATGAACATGGGTTTTAGCATTACAATTCTAGCCTGCTATAATCTTCATATCAATTTCCTTTATGCTGTCTTTATGTTAGTAACAAAACCCACAAATGAAGCAAAAGACCAAGATTGAAACAGAATGACTGGCAGAACTGATCAAGCTGATGTTGAATGCTGTCCTACAACACATAGTGAGAAGAAAGGCAAAGGCGGGTGCTTGAGGGAAGGAGGCACAGCAAAAATAGCAATGGGAGGTAGGGAAATAAATGCATCACAAAGTCCTATTGTCATGATTTTAACACACATTCCCGACAACAAACAACCAACCCAGAATATTACTATTTCTCTACTCACTGAGTAGACTCACTGACAATCACTGACAGGTGATAGGATGAGGGGAAACGGCCTCAAATAGCCAGGGGAGGTTTAGGTTGGAACACTTCTTTACAGAAAGGGCTGCTAAGAACTGGAATAGGCTCCCCACGGAGGTGGTTGAGTCACCATCCCTGCATGTGTTTAAAAACTGTTTGGATGTGGTGCTCAGGGACGTCATTTAGCAGTATGGGTAAATGTTAAGGTAGTATAGTTGGTTGTGGTTGGACTTGATGATCTTGAAGGTCTTCTCAAACCTGAGCGATTCAATTCTACGATTTATGAAATGGAAAAAGCAGCAGGTAATGGACTTCAGTGAGAACAGGAAGATAAAGGATCTGGGCATAGCAATATATTGAGTGGAGAGATTCAGCCTAGAGGCAGCCCAGGTTTGCCAGAGCACTGGGACGAAGCAGCCATCAGCTCCATGCAAGCAAAGCAGCAGTGTCACTGCTGTATGGGCACCTGTGGCCCATGAGGGGAAGCACTGGCACCAGCAGCCCACTCTTACCTGTATGCCTGTGCAAGAGCTAAATTTGGGGACAGAGGAAAATAATAAGGCAGGAAAGAAGCACTGTCCTCTCAGCGTTGTTCAAAGAGAATAGCGAGGGTTGACATTTCCTTCTAACTCCTATGCCCTCTCCAAACAAAACAATTAAGATCTAACAAAATTCCTCTTGCTTTTCTCATCAGATACAAGCACAGAATCATAGAATTGCTCAGAATAGACCTTAAAGATCATCAAGTCCAACTGCAGCCTAACCACACTTCCCTAACTCTAACAACCCTCCAAACTGACTCCTTTCCATATTTCCCTACGGACAGGAATATCATCTAAAGAAAACATAATTAATATCACATATCATCCAACTAGATCACAGTCAAAATAACAACCATGCAAACAAATGTACGTCTGTCTTTAGCCTGGTCCTCAACTCAGTGGCCTGTGCTTCACTAGATGGTCTGATTAGCACTGCTTTGGTCTGAGGAGAGGTGCAGAGCTGTTCACAATGGTGTTTTTTTCCTAGGGAAAGCATCCTTTTTCTATCATGAAATACAAATATTACACAAAATATCTAGAGTTGGGAGAGAAGAATGTCAATATTTGCACAGTTGGTTTCTAAAGCCTGTCCTTGATCTGAACACATAAGTTGAGCCAGGACTTGTAGTAAATCGTAACCAGTCAAAATAAAACATTAACAGTAACCCTAGCAGCATGGAGCTGCACTGTAAGAGCTGATTCCACACTGTGCTTAAATGAATACCAGAACAAATACATTCATCAGTAGTTCCATACCACAGTCAATAAAACTTTTCAATACCCTGTATTCAAGAGCACTATTGTTCAAGTAGCATCTCTGTTATTTCCACTTAGAAACATGTTTCTGCTTCAAACTAAAAAAAACACGCATAGCGTAATGCTTACAAACCCTATTTACTGAAAACAGTGCACCTCCCAGAAAATATTTCCTTTAATAACAAGAATTACTTTCCAGATGAGACAATTCTATGTCTTTCCCACAGGCCACTTCTGAAAAATCCATGTGGTTACTCTGTAATGCAAATCTGCATTTCTTTTAATTGATAACGCTGAAACAACAGTAGTCTTAACTAGAGAAGAGACATTATTTTATTTCCCCTATTTCTTGGCTGCCTCACTTTATTATCAGTGCCTGCAGGAGACTCCCACATGGCTTCTGGTGCAGAAGCAGCAAGGCTGCATCCTTTCTGCCTCGAAACAAATGGTCCTGTGCACTTTTTGGTCTGCCAAAGAACCAGATCCCATCCATTCAACCAACAGCATGTTCACCAGATTGACTAATCCAGCTCACCGGTTAAAATACAGTCTTGTCCACACTTGAGAAATCTTTGTGCCATCTATGAGCATAAGTCTTAAGGACCACTGCAGTTAAAGGTTTTCCAAAATGCAACAGGTTAGATAAACCAAAGATGTACCAAGGGAGGCTGAGTGCAAGAGCATCACCATATATTGAGTGGGAATCCTCACGTATGTGTCCAACCCACTACTTTTATGGTTTTATTGCCCTCTTTCTTGTTTTTAACATGGGAATAAAACATATTAAAAAATAAAAGCTTTGCTACTTAGACAAATTAACTACATCATATATTTCATATGCAGCCCCAAACAACTCACAGAATCGCACAATGGCCAGGGTTGTAAGGGACCTCAAGGATCATCAATCTCCTACCCCCCGCCACAGGCAGGGCCACCAACCTCCACAGCTCAGGCAAGCCAGACAGTTGGACACCCATGCACGTATGATGAGGTCTAATACAGTTGAGAGACTTCTTCACAATGTCCAGAGAGAGAATGACATCTACAGGTATCAGTGCAGACTCTCTGAATTTCCCCTAGGACGGAGCCCGCTGAAGTTTCACTGATGCATTCCTCGTCCCACTGGCATCACACACAATCTTTGTTTCTAAAATGGCACTCTTTTTTTCTTCTTGCTCATTTTGCTAATATTCCCAAGACATAGCAACTCACCTTACTCACCCAGCTATGGACTGAGTGTTTATTCCATAAATCAGAATAAATATCATTCATCTCAACTTAAAACAGTCGTTCACCAGCAACAGACACCCAGACAGTAACGCTAGACTCCTTGAACTAACTATGAATGCCATTATGCTGAATCGTGATCCTAAACACATGTAACTTTTTTTTTTTCCTGTGTTTTTGGTAAAAATTAAGGAGAATCAGGTATGAAACTCCACCAGTCAAAGCTGAGAGAGTAAACAAGTATTTGTGATTGTGCAAGCACAAGCAAATGGTATTTCAAGAAAATCAACTTGGCAGTCTATCCAACTCAAATTAACTCCTCTAATACTCCTCCAAGGTATGGACAAATCCAAGAGTTAACAATTTATGGTTATATTTAACAACAACAGGTTTCTGGCTGAACCAATATCCATCTGCTTAGTTCTGACACTGAAGGAACAGATTAGTTAGACAGCTCCCCTCCCATCCATAGTTTACTACATGTAAAATCAAACAGCAATCTAATTAAAGGGACACACTGAAGAAATAAAGGAAAAGAGAAAGACAACAAGAGAAAGCAGCTCAGAAGGGAGGTCTAAGCATCTGTTAGGTTCAGTACATACAGTGTTACGGGGCACCACATTAGGAACAGGAAATAAATTCATCTGTCCAGCTTACAGTGAAATCACTAGAAATCTTTTCCAAGCAAACACATGTGTGCTATACTGATTAAAGAAACCAAACCCCTCAGACTGAAGATCTGAGGTAAACTAGATTTCTCTTAATTCTGCCACAAACATTAAAGAAAATGGATTTGCCATAAATATAAAAGTAAAGCAGTATGATAGATGATCCAATAGCAATCCAAGTCTGGCTGATTCTTCCTGACAGTGAAATGACTGTGAACACAATCCACTCTATTTACTTATTTATTTTTAATGAGTATTTAGACATCGCATTTTCTACCTATTTTATTTGCAGGCAACCCAGGTTTAAATCCCAGTGAGTATTTACAAAGATCAGAAGACCACAAGAATAATGGAATAATGAGGAAAAAGACTAAGGGCAACCTGAACTATTTCCTCACAGTGGAGGAAAAAAAAAAAGATAAAAAATAGAGGCATTGCAATCAATCTTTGACTCACATAAAGCAGTTTAAGCTGCTGTGAACTACTATAATTAATTAGAAATAACAAGAAGGTGCACATCATTATACATTTCAGAAAATCCCAAGTACAAAAATCTCATTGCACCTGACTGCTGGTCTCATTCACACTTTCCCTTTTCAGAAGCACATTTGTGGTGTGCAGGGCTGCACTGCATTCTCTGTAGCAAACAACTTGGATTTATGTATGTAAACATCAGAAACGCATTGGCAAACATCACCATATGGAGGAAACAGAGATATAATGCATTTTCTGTTTGCTTTAGAAAGTTCACATCTGTGGGTAGCATCATCTAAGTTACAAGCCAATAACTTTCCATGTTCTGGTCATTCTCGCTTATCAATCCAAACCCAATTTGACGGTGCATAAAGCTCCGGGAGAAGGGCAACAGAGAAGGAATCACCTCTGAAAAACTTACACAGGAACATACTTGAATATTCTTCCCTTTCACATCATAAATTTAAAGAACAAGGAAACTCACATCTGTTCTAACTTAGAGATCGGTCTTAAAAAGCAGAGAAAAAGCGGTGGGTTTATTCCCATCTCATTTAGATTCGGGGAAAGGTTTCCGGAGCCGGCCCGAACAGCCGGTGGCACCGCTCCCGAAGGCGGGCATCCCGCCCGGTACTCACCGCCGCACAGCAGCAGGAGGCCGGCCGCCCCCCGCACCGAGCGCATCTTCCTGGGCCACCGGCGCTCCGGGCAGCAGCGTGCTCTCAAGCGGGCCGGCCCATACTCGAGGCGGGACGAGCCGAGCCGGGATGCGGACAGGGATGCCGTGAGCCGGCTCCTTCCCTCGCTCCTCCCGGACCCGACCCCGGAGACAGGAGGAAGCTCCCCGTCCCCTCAGCGGCGCGCCGGGGCTCTGCAAGGAGAAGCCGAAGTGAGAAGCGAAGCCGCGCCGCGCCGCACCACGCCCGCCGCCGAGCCCCCCGCGCTGCCCGGCCCGGCACCGCCCGGCCCCCGGCCCCTCCTCCGCTCCCGCGAGGCTGCCGGGCCGCCCCCGCCCCGCCCCGCCCGAGGAGCCCCCGCGGAGGGGACCCCGCCCCGAGCATCCCCGCGGGCGGCGGCGAGGTGCGGGGCGGGACGGGGCCGACGCGACGGAGAGCCGGACCGCTTTCCCCGGCCGCCCCCCGGAGGCGGCTGCGAAGGAAGAAGACCCGCGAGCCGCGCAAACACACCAGGTGCGAGACAAAGCGGGGACAGGCGCTGCGGCACCAGGATGGATACGAGTGGCCGCCTTCTCTCCCCCCCCCCCCTCCCTCCAAACACATTAAACGCCTTGAATAATTAATCCTTGGGAGAGGAGGCAATTTTTGCTTGCTGTTAGGAGGATGCTGAGCGAGATGAGCTCCACCTGGCAGGCAACCAAAGTAACCCGGAATGCAAGCATCCCGCTTAGCGGCCAAACGCCGCTTTTTAAACCGCAAGCGGGAAGAAAAAAAAACACACATATATATCAAAGCAAGGCAAACAAAACCACCGTTCAACAACAGGTCGGCTTGCTGAGAAACGCGGCCGGAAAGCCGCTGCTCGCCAACGGCGGGCGGAGCGCTCGGTGCGCCGCGCCTGGACGCCGCACAGCCCCGGGACGGGCGCACACGGCTCCTGCCTGCCCACAGGGCCCCGCCGGGAGCAACTCCCAAAGCCCCTTGGTTAAAGCCGGCCCTACGCATCATCACTCCGCCCCGGGCGCTCCAACCTGCCGTGAAGATTTTTTCTTCTCCCCCGCCCCAAGCTGATGCCTCGCCACGGCCGCGCTGCTGGGAGATCCGGACGACAGCATTCAAGCACCGAGCGGCAGCTACCGCTCTGCTCGTTTCCAGCCCTCACACTTTGAAACGCCCTAGAACGAGCAAAGATGTGCACACGGCCAATGACACTGAACGTAAACTGTAATTTCACCCCGCAAGAACTGCTCTAGATTAACTACAAATCAAACGGGAAATTCTTCCTAGCCTAGTTAAGACTTCAGTTAAAATGCACAACACACCATCAAGCAAAATGTAAGAAACTGCCCTATAGAACTGGTAAAAGAAAGAAACCTATTTTTGCTTTCCTGTGCCTCCACCAAGCATCCCCGTGTTCCCCTATGGGAAAAGAGTAACTCAAGTGCGAGCACACGGCAGGGAAAGAATGACTTTGAGATGAGTACCATTGAGTGCCATGCATTCATTGCGTTTGGAGCTGCCTGATGGACAGCATGCATGTAGCTTTTGCACACTTACACACGTGCAGAAGTGTCTGTGGGGCTTTCACAGCCATCTGATAGAGGAACCCAAGCATTTTTGGGATGCCTCCGTAAGCGAAGGGGAAGGCAAAGAAAGCAATATATAAAACATTAACATTAAATCAATGCTTCGAGGAGAAACGTCTTACGTTTAGTTGAGCTTTATCTTAAATCATATTTAAAAGCTAGCACTGTATACAAATCAATATTGATGCCATCTAAAATACACCACTATCATCTGCACTGATAAATGCCAGTTTCCAGCCAGGACAAAGTGACTTCTTGGAAGAATTTCAAGGACTTCCAATCTCTTCTGGCATCTCAGCGACTGAAGCCAAAGCTGTACTCCTGTGCCAACTTCAGGCTCTGCTCCAGTGCATTAAAACCGGTTTGAGATGCCATCGTGTTCGTCATACAAGGAGCAGAAGTAAGGTCACCGGAATCATTTTTTCATTTGATTTCCAGGCTTTTAAGTTAAGCAGATTTATACGTTTTCTAGGGTTCGTAGCTTACGCAGAGCACACATGGGAAAAATTTGCCAACTTGGATGAGAAAGGGATTAGATATTGATGTCTTCAGCATCCCAGCCAGCATGGCCATCGCTCCAGCACTAAGGCAGTCATGTCCTGGACTGAGCATTGTGCTTTATGCTCTTCAATACGCCACAAGCTTTCACGAAGGAAAAAGTGACAGTGCATTGAGGAAGTGCAGTTTGGGCTGAAAATACAAAAGAATCAAACTGTAGAGTCTTTTGAAACCACGCAACAAAAATGGAGGAATTTTTCGCCCAAAATTCAAATACCCATGTATCATATATCATTTCCATGAAACGCTTTCTGGCCAGCCCTGTTTCCACAGCCATAAAAAGGCCCAACACGGACTGTGAAGCATCTGTCCTTGAGTTTAACAGAGAAGCACAAGCCTATGCCAGCACCTCTTCCAACAGTGAGCTTCTGCTCAGATGTACATAAAATGCACATTTGTGTCATTCACCTGTTTTGTTGCCTAAAGGCCTCCTGAAAACTGAAATCAAAACCAGCGTTGGTAAATGGGAAATAAAAAGCCAGGTGTCCTTAACTCTCCAGACAAGCTCAAGCTCTATAATGGTATCTCCTATCACTCCCAGCAAAAATACACTGGAAATAAATTGACACTTTCCTGCAGGCTGGTGCAATTGTGAAACTATAGCTCATAGTCATTTATTTCTGCTTTGCTTTGAGTCATTCATTTGGCACAGCAGATCAAGCTATTAAATTATTGTATTTTTTTTCTTCTGTAAAGGCACCCTGAGATGTCTTGATATGATAATGCTTCCTGAAACCAATGCTAACTGATAACCATTTCTAAGTTTCATCAGAAGCCTGGACTCATACTCAGGTAGCACCAAGACGGGACACTTGAGGACTGTTTCACCTTTCCACGCTTTCCATACAGTCACAAATGAACACCAAAATATTTTCTTAGATGAAGCTACTCCTAGTAGAACATTGTGATTGACATCTTATTTCTGATCATTCGAAACTTAAACAAACTATTTTCCCCACAATTTGAACTTGGTTGTTGTGGAGTCTCAAAGATGGAACTGCTGTTGATAACAGCTTTACTTTGGGACCAAATTGTCAAGCTGTATATAAGATGGCACTGGACAGTTATTCTTCCTGAGGCAGATCTAATGGTAAACAGAGAGATCCTGACAATCACAAAAGATTTAGCTGTATGAAATACTTAATTCAAGTTGTTTACATGTTTTTCCACAACCCATGGGCTTCATTTTCTTATCGCTCTGTCTACTCTCTTCTTCCCCACTTAATACATAAAGCTGACAGTTCAACTGCCCAGCAGTCCACGCTACCTACTTGATTTTTGTCTATCTGAGGTCACTGAAGGAGCTAAGAGCAGAATGTTTTCCTGCAGTGCTCACTCAGACATGCTACGAAATGGTCAGAAAGCATTACCACCAGGAGAAAGCAGCAAACCCAAGCTGACAGATTCTCCATCATGACATCTGGGAAACACAACCAAGAAGATACTCCCTTCAAGAGGAAGTGAAGTTTTCTTCTGCAGAAATAATGTCACCAGCTGTCCTGATCACAAATTTAGCCAACATTCCACCTCATCCAACACACCAATTTCATGGCAAAGCAGGATTCTTGTGGAAGCACTAACAAAGGACTGAAGGAAGCAGAGATACGTGTGATGGAAAGCACGCTAGCAGATCAGGAGCCTGGGATTAACTAGGAAGAACCAAAATAGCACAGAGAACTGACTAAAGTACCATTCTTGTGAGCTGGCCACATCATGAAATAGTAAATCACAGCCATGAGATTCTTGGGCAAGACAGAACCTGTTGTCTGATGCCAACAGAAATCAGTGATAAAATTCTTGTCACATCACTGATCTACCTGAAACTTTCATCTGCTTAACTGTACTGCTGCAGATTAGGTTTAAATGCTCGAGTATTTCCATGCAAAGGCGAAACAAATTCCTCCCATACATGGCAACAACAGGTATTTTCATATATCATTTCCATCAAGAAGCTGATGTTCTCTTGCACCTGCCCTGTTACTTTAGCCCTGCAAATGGACAGAATTGACAGTATATCAGCTTTTGTTCCATTGTTCTATCAACTAAGAAACCCTAGTGAACAAATTAACACTTAACAGCTGTACTTATGCACAAGTTACAAATCACAATTCAAATCCCAATCTGATTTTTTTATACTCCCAGAATCATAGAATGGCCAGGGTTAGAAGGGATCTCAAGGATCATGAATCTCCCAACCCCCCTGCCACAGGCAGGGCCACCAGCCTCCACATTTGATACCAGACCAGGCTGCCCAGGGCCCCATCCAACCTGGCCTTGAACACTTCCAGGGATGGACAGGGCATCCACAGCCTCTCTGGGCAGCTGCTCCAGCACCTGACCACTCTCATAGTAAAGAACTTCCCCCTGACATCCAACTTAAATCTTCCTTCCCTCAACTTAAAACCATCTCCCCTTGTCTTGCTGTTATCTACCCTGTCATTGAGTTGACTCCCTTCCTGTTTATAGGCTCCCTACTACTGCAGACCAACAGGATTACAGAAGAGAGATTACAGCTGGCTGTCAACCTCTGGCAGTGACAATGCACACTGTTCCATGCAACAGAGCCTGCAACATTGCAAGGATGATGTGCACAGTGCATGGCAGCCAGCATGGCTATGCCACAGCTGCCATTCCATCGCCACAGGAATACCCCCCAGCTACTATCTAGAAGAGCAACATGGCTGATGACTCACGATTATCTCATTTGCAACAGCTCTTTTTGCTTGGAACCACACTATAACATCATCCCTATAGTCATAACCCACAAGCACCTTGGCATCGAGGCTCAACATTCATTGCATTACTCAAGAGGCATTAAATTCCTTACGGTATTGACAGACATTAGTATGATAAATCTCTACACACCAGTAGGAGCCACAAAGTTCTTCTGAACTTTGAAGACCAGATTTTTCTAGTTTTTAAACAAATACTTTGAATCTGTCTGGAAATACGCACAAGAACATACACATCAGAATTTAAATAGCAGGGGGTAGATGCTTTTCCAGAAGTTACAGTGCAACTAGTTGGAAAAATATATTGCAACTGGCGGCTGATAAATTAAAACCAGCTAACAAAACATAAAACAACTCAGACTCTTCTCCGTGTCCATTTCCAGAAAATAATGAACTGCTATAATCATAATGATAAAAAGTGGTTTTTTTTCATCCTTGTTTCTTAGAATTTGGTGCCACCTGAGAATGCAAAACCTCTGTTGCCTACTTATTCATAAAGAAATACACCCCAGGTAATGGCCAAAGCAAGCCTGTTCTCACTGCCTAGCAAATACAGCCCTGGTGAGGCACTGGAGAGAGGTCAAAAATGTTAGAGGATGATTCTGCTCAACACAGACTCACAGATCACATTTTACACCTCAGCCTGAAGTATTTGTATGACCCTATCAGACACTCCATCAACAATCCTAGCAAAAATAGTGACAGCCAGATCAAGCTGTGATGCTTCCTAAATGCCCACTAAATATTTGTTAATCTCAGCTTCTGTTTTGTTTCTTCCTTGAAAAATACATAGTGAATTTGAAAAGATGGTCACAGCATGCTCTAGAGGATTCAAGCCTTGAAATCAAATGGAAGGAGTTTCAATCATAATTATTTTTAAAATAATCAATAACATAGAGAAACCTACTCAAAATATACACATGCCTGAAGTTCAATATGAAATGTAATTAAATTAGGGTAGGGGAAAAAAACTAAAAACAACAACACATATCTTGAGCAGTACAAAATTTGAACTGCTCTAGGTTAAGCAACAAAGCTCTGGAATCTTTTCAGCTTTACCTTTTCCACAGTTTCATTGGGAAAAGGTTTCAATCTCCTTGCACAAACATTGCTGCATGCAGGAACTAGAGGAGGCTTGCCAGCTGCAGCTCAGAGTAGATTCACTACACACTGCAGTGCCCACCTGCAGTCACAAATGAGTTTCTGCCAGAGTCTTTCGGTCCTAGTTCAGTACCATGGGGAGATCCAGGAGGTTGGAAAAGCATGGCAGCAGCTGGCTTACCATCCTGCATGGGCTCCCTTACAGGTTGCATCCAAACAAAATCCACAGCAAAGCTTATGCAGAGCCCAGGGCTAAGAGTGTTGATGTTCTCATTGGAGCAATGCCTCCATTGTCATCCCAAGTCAAGCTTCTCTTCTGTCCTGTTTACCATCTGAGAGAGCTGAGGAACTGAACTGCAGTGACCTATCCTACAGACTACTATTTGACCTCTCCAGCGTGTAAAGTAACTATGACTTCTTGCATCACAGGGCATTTGTCCACTACATCGCATACACAAATCAGGCATGAACTCACAAATCATTCTGTCTTCCACAAAAGAAAGCATTTGCAGCAGAAGTGTTAGACCCTGCTACCTTTACACATGATCCATCCCCAGAAGAAAAAGAAAAGCGCTTCTTCTATATCTATTTCTTTGTAGCTCAACTTTATGGTAACAGCAGGCAATGGCCCCAGTTGATATTAACTTCCATAGGTTCAGCATGGAACTATGACTACCTATGTTTTGAGGGATTTGCCCTTGTTTTGTGGGAAGCAGAAATTGGATAGTTTTCAGTCTCCTAAAGCATCAAATCAAATTCTGCTGGGGAAGACTCAACAAAATAGTGACCATTTTTTCAGTTAGGAATATAAGTATGAAGGCATGCTAAGTTAATGAAGAGAAGATCACATTCAATGGAATAACAATTAATTTAATCACTATAGGAATTAGTGTAAAAGTATCAGACTCAGGACTTACAAGGGACTTCACCTCTAAGTTAACCTGTATTGGGTTAAATGATCTACATAATCTGATTTACTTTCTAAACCATACATTACAAAATTGTAATCATTAGAAACCAAGAAATACGATCCAAAGCTAATTCAAGAGATCTGCATGAATACTAAAATGTGTCTTTAAATATATGGTATCGTGGCCATAAAAGAAAGCACTCAGTCAGGTCACATCTTCATTCATACCACAGTTTATAGAAGCACATTTGCCCCTATGTCCTATCAATCTAACAGAATGTATTTGCCTATTACACATGCATGCAGTTTCTACATTTAAATAAAATTAGGTTTAAAATGAAATCAAGATCTCACCTGTGAGGAAATATGAGAATGAAGATTGCCCATACATTTTTCATTTCATGATCAGCAACATGTATCTTAATTCGAGTCCCAGAAGTCAGTGTCAGGAGTGGTGGTGGAACTGGTAACTTTCTGGCATCCAACCCAAAGATTTAATCTCCATCGTTTGGCTAATATAATACTCCTCTTTGTTTTTCCTGTGCATGGAGTACAGAGTACTGTAAATGCAAGAATACAGAACTGCGTATTATCTGACATTACTCTGCACAAGGGGAGTAAGCTCAGACTGAAAAGGTAAATTTTGAGTGCCTGATGATGATCTTTAAGGTCTTTTCCAACCTGAGCGATTCTGTTATTCTATTCTATGATTCTGTTCTCCATAAATACAAATTTTTCCAATACATCATTTCCTAAAAACATTTTTAAAAACAAAATTTAAGAATTGCACCATATGGAGTCACAATGAATGCGGCTTAAAGTTACCACAAAAGTTTAAACCACTGAAACCAATCATTCCAAGGGAAAATTGCAGCCTACGTGGATACAATATATTATAATTATACTAGATGCCAAGCGTAGTAGTGTAATCTGTTTATCCTTAAACAAACAATCAACTTCCCCCCACACGCACATAAAGAAAGCCATGATTAATGCTTTCCCTATGGAACTCGATCATAGTTTGAGCTTAAAAAGAGCTAGAAAGTTATCAAAATGATTACGGTCAATAAGTGAGAAATGGATGTTAAGTCATGGCCAGTCCAATAGAGATTCACCCCAGGACGTGAGATTCCTGACCCATTGCCACCCTACATAGCCTTCAGGCTTTGCAGAATAGAAAACACATCTTTTTTTTTCTAGAGTGACAAGCCAAAACACTTTACTTACTGAATTTTTCTGCTTTCAGATAGAATATTTCTAAGTGAAATTATACCTATCTTCATGCACTTACAGAAATAACGTAAAAACTTGTAAGTTCATTGCAGTATTCCTTTGTGCCCTGACTTCCCTGAACTTCAAGAGAAGGAATCAGAACACAGGGGAGAAAGTAAAGAGGAAGTTTAAATGCCTAAAGCAGATAACCAGAAGTAGGTTACTGTCCTACTTTTAATGTGTGCATATTAGAAGATGACATTCATGTATGTCTTCCACTACGGATAGCTGGGCAGCTTCTCTTTTAAGTTAGAAACAGACTTTAAGTAGCTGAACTGACTGCGCTACCTGTTTGTTGTAGAGCACCCCGTATTTTAAGTGGGAGAAATTTATCTCCCTTGCAATTTCTCTCAAACACACACATGAAGGAGACAGTTTTTTGTTTCCAATTCACGACTATGTGGTAGCTCACAGTAATTCAAGACAGCTGTTTCAGTGTTGTTAGCAGGTACGGCAACATTTAAATATAACTAAGAGCTCAGTAAATACAAACAAGCAGGCTATATTTGATGAAAGGCAATGGTTGTGGAACAGACACTGCACTCATTAATTGGAAGACATAATTTTAGACTGCTGGCTTTTGTCTCTTAGAATCTGGCAAATGGAATTTGTGAGATATGATCTGAAGTTATGTTTTCTTCCATTCCACTTAGTACACTGGAACATTATTCAGTTAGCACCTGAGAGAGGCTGGTTTGACTGATCCAGGTAAACAGAAAGCAGGTAAATCAAGTGATTTATCAACTTATAATCAGCATTTTTCAGCTCCAATATTTTTAGTTAAACCAGACCTTTTCAGCTCTCCTACAATACATCTCATGGTAAGCAGGCACAGCTGGTCTCTGCACCAATAAATCAAATGTTGAAGGAGTAACAAAATATACACAGCTAAGGCAGAGAGAGGACAAAAGATTGTGATTGAAAGAGAAACCGTGCAGTGAACCCAAGAAGTCAATTTAGGGAGTCTTGACATATTTCAGGAATAAATGCCTAGGAAGTGCTCCCACGGGGAAGGCAGTTTTGTCTTAATTTTTGTGTATGTGTGTATGTTGGTACCTCAGCAAATGCTTTACATCAGGCATCACTGAATGAAAAGGTTGTCTGATGTACAGAAGAGCTGTCATCCTGCAACTTGTGATGGTTGAGGCTCTGTAAGAAGTGGAATCCTAGAGCAGAGAGTTGTGGGGATGCTGGCATACAGCTTGTGCTGACTTCTGCAGAGAGGAAATGCAGCCTCACTTTATACAGGCAGGCTGGTTGAAGTTGTGGTATTGCCACAGAAGCAATGGAAACTCAGAAGGAATCCCAGTTTAATACAGTTTGACACCCTATATGTTTGTAAGTACTTACGTACTATTTTGGAGGGAATTTTAATTGCACTCTGCTGATCGCAAACCCAGCTTTATTGGGAAAGTTTTTGATATAATCCTCTAAGAAGCTAAATGGGAGACCACGATTTGCACTCTTAACACAGCACTTCTTGACGAGGTTCCACAGATAACAGGATAGGAGATTAAGCAGCTTGTACTGAAGAAACATGTTAGACACTAAACTGGCAGACCTCAATACACACCATCTATGAGGCCAGTGGGTAATATTGCCAGAGCTTCCAAAAGAAAGGGCCAAACACTCTTTAACTGTGTTAACTGCTCTAAAGAAACACTGATTGTCACGTGCTGACGTTTTGTTCAACACAAAACTGAGAACATGAATGCCTGCTCTGCCAGAAGTCATTCCCAAGTCAGTGGGAGTTGAACAAGTTACAATGAACTGCAAATGATAAAAGCCACCAGCAGAAAACAACTGGAGCCATGATATTAGAGCAGAAAGTTGGAGAATCACATTATTGATGAGCTTTTCTGTCAGAATCTTTTAAAGCAAACAAAATATCAGCAAAACCAAAAACACTATCCAGAATCATATTGTAGAGGACTGATTGCCTTAGATATGTGACATCTTAGACTTCAAGGTTTAGACATCACCTGATGATGTCCCACAGATCCTGCATTGGATTGGTTTTAGCTTAGGAGTATTGCTCCAGAATATGAATCAGACTATTTGCTGGATGTCTTTATACAGCCAAGGTTATTTTGCTTTATGTCTTCATTGTGAATCTGACCCATCCTTTCTGAATACATTCTGAAATGCCATTGTGCTGGGTCAGCAACATCTGTCCCTTTAAACTTCCTGTGATTGCCTGTGAGTCACAACAACAGAGAATAGTTTTCCCTCCAACGAATACTTGAAATAACAGACTGCAAATAAGTTTTTATTGATTATTGCCATAAAAAACTGCAGTGACTTCATAAAGATGATTCAGACTTTAGACAGATGACTTAATGTTGCTACAGAATTCTGCATGAACAGGAATTCAAAATATCTCCTTCTATGCAATCACACTAAAAAATTATGCTCCAAACTTTTCCAGTTTTGAGCACTGAAGTACTCTTTCTGGTTGTTCACCTCTTCTTGTACTCTTCTAGACAATTTTTCATTCTGCTGTATGCATCTTCTGCTAACTGTTCAAGCGCTTCTCTGAAGACTGTAATAGAGACACAAAGCTTCTAAGGCTAACATGAGTCACACTGAGATGACCTGAGGGATATGCATCAGCAGCATAGTGGAGTGATGATTCCATCCATCAGGACACCCCTAGGCAGGATAAACTCTGTCTTTATCAAAGTCCTGCCCAACAGCTCAGTACCAATGTAGAATGAAACATCGGGACTGACTTGAGGCTTAGCTGTACATAATCCACACGCATAAGTCACCTGGTGAAGTTGAGATACCAGGGCCAAACTGTCTCCTAGGTTTCAGACTTCTGGTTCTTATTGAATTCTGGTGGCAGTGGCCCAGAGCCTGCTGACAGAGCCCGCAAGAATGGCCTTTTCACTCTGAGCTGCTCAGCAAGCCTGGGAAAGCTGACTTACTGCTGCCTCTGACCTACTACAAATAGACAAGCAGCTCACATATGGCTCACATCAGCCTACGATCTATATAGTCAGAATCTAAAGCTAGCCCCAGGTGTGAAAACCTGTGCCATTTGGGACAGGAATGATGATGGAGTTTAAAGGCAATGGGAATAGAATCAGGCAATTTATTTCCCAAGCAGAATATTTCACCTGGTCAAATGTTTATTCCCTAAGCATTATTTCGCTAAAAATCACATAATAATGTTTTAAGTGTACATTACCAGCTGTCTTCCTGTAGACTGGACATGCCTGCTCTAAAGCATGGATCCGGCATGGATGATTTTCCCTTCCATATATTATCTTCTTCACAGCTTTTGCATGAGGCTGCTCTAAAGCCTAGCAAACATTCGTAGCTGGAAATATTACGTGCACCAAGTAATTATGGTGATACTCGTCATTGTTGAAAGCAGATCATTCATTAGCTACCCAAAATAGCTGAATGGCACAAGAAACCACAGCCAACAGTAGCAGAGAAGCCACCAGGTAGTAAAGGAAAGAGCTGTGGTGCCTCAACAAAGATGGAAACTTTCCCATTTACACAGTTACTGTTGCAAAAACTTCACTACTTCCAATTTAAATGCCAAGAATACAGCAAACACATTACAACCACTCAAACAACGTATTTTGTTTATACTGCTACTATGCAATAAAGTCTATAATTTATCTAATACAAATACAATACTTCTCATGAAAGTAATTCACAAGCATGGCAAATGTAATGTTCCACTAAAATAGTTCAGTTGGAAGGGACCTAAAAGGTCATTGAATGTGTCTGCCTGAACATTAACCGCACCCTCTCTATTCTCACAAATATATTGCTCACTTGGAATCAGTAAAAAACAAATCATTTACTATCAGAGACCACAAAGGTGGATGGTGAAATAAAGTTAGCTGCCCAGAGCTGGTAGCATAGCTGGGAATGTGGTTCAGAGTCCACATCTACAGACCTGTTAATTGTATTTGGCAGGCAGGAAGAGGCAAAATGTCACCAAAGTTAGGGTAGAGCCCCAAGTAAGCATTATTGCATATGTTCTCTGTCCATTCTGTGTTTTAGCATCTTCACAAAGCACCCACAGACTGACATACTGGATGACAGGCTGCTTCATCTTAAATCAGCTTGATGTTGTCTCCATATGCTTCTATCCCTTGAAAATCACTAAGATGTAACTGATTTTGATCCTGCTGAGGCTGGTCAGATTGCTAGGCCTGTGGACGGACTGGTGAGCATCTGAGGGGGACTTCAGTCACATTACTGTTTTGATGTTCTTGGTCACCAGTCTAATCAAATGCATATGCCTCATGAAGCAACCAAGCACGCCTGGATGTTTTCTGAATCGAGAGCCATGATCGCTGATAGTCACTGGACATAAAATAAAAAGCATTCAACGATAGAACAGTATAAGCTACTGAGATGAAGAAAAATCAAATCTAACCCTGGAGGAACTGCTTGGCTTATTTGATTAACTTATGCTCTGTTTTATTTAAGGTTCACACTTAAAAACCTTGCATACAAAGGTGTTGCAACCCTTTGTGCAGTGCAGCGCAGTTCATTTTCCCTGGAAGGAAAATGAACTTACTTTGAGACTTCACAGCTTATTTTCTAAGTATGCATTTACATAGTTAATAGCAACTCAGCTGGTTCATGCAAGATGGGCTGTTTCTCTTTCACTTATTTTCAGGCAGTCTTCAAACTCTTTCCTGGGATAGATATAACATATTTGCCACCGCACATATACTACCAGGAGGTATAATTACATACACGTGTGGACAATCAGGAAATTATGAGCCAAATCCATGTCATCACTCATTTACTCTGGTGGGTCCTTCTAGCTGCAGCAACACCTGTCTCAGATTTACGATGAGCAAATCCACATCCACACCACTACCCCCAGTAACACTTTGTCTATTCAAAGAATAGAGAATGGATGCATATGTATACATGTGTGAGAGCCTAGGTGCTATCTAAGAAAACTGTATTTAAGTGTTAGATTTATTAGTTAGTACATACATTAGGTATTTACGGGTGGTGATGCAATCAGCTTTACTACAGAGAATAACAAAAATGTTATAATATTAATTTCTATCCCTTTCTTTACAAAAAGGTGGCAAATGGCAGTAGATTTCAACAAACATGTGACCGATTGCAAAGTGCTTCACAGAACCTCCAAATAACCGTAAGGCTAACACTGATTACCAGTATCCTTGATTTTTTTTTTTCTGGACAGATATCAGTGTTCCTTCTCCCAGTATTCTTTCATTCCCTCAGAAACAATAAAAACCCTCTGCATTTTGGTTAAAGCATTTAGTTCAAATGAAAAATCATCTCTGTAATAAAGCAAGCGTTACCCAGATTTAAAAAGAAAAAAAAAATCAATCAGCCAGGATTTTTATTAGTTAATCCTGTAACTAATTAAAACTATTGATTGATAACAGACAACACTGCAACAAAGTTATCTCACTCCTAACCCAGCAAAACGATCTTCCTGCTGCACATGTAGATAGTATGCGATGACCTGCTTGCAGATAAGTCTCTAACTGCTGACCAATCTATTTTCACTTAGTGGTAGTATTTCCCCAGCTCAGCAGTTCTGACAGATCACAGCTTTGAGTCTGAGACATTTGTGAACCATCTCTTTGTTAGTCACAAATAGCAAAGTGCATATCGATAAATCACACCCTTTGTCTCCTTCTTTTCCCTCCCCCACACAGTTGCTGCTTTTTCTTGTCAGACCAATCCAGCCTGAGACCTCCTGAATCATCTCTATTAACCTGTGAGAAATTCTAAAGAACAGATTCCATGTAATAGAAAGTGACCTCAAATAATTAACATTTTTGAAGAGGTTTTTACCTGAATTTTATCCAAGATACGTAAATCATCATTCATCTTTTCTCTTCCTGGCAGTGCACTTAGACATAGCAAGTCTTAAAATGATGACATCACCATCCCGTGATCCTTCATTATAAGTAATTAAAGCAGTAATATGCCTCTTCTCGTGCACTAGTCATCAAGGAGACTTACTCATATGAATTCTCAGGCACGGTGCACCTGAGGTGAATCGAGAGAGCACAGGACTCAATGTTTTTGGTGAACTGCTGGTAGTTTTGTGTGAATTTATTGCTGCTGAGAGAGCAGCGCGTGTTAACATGCAGGGAGACTAAATTTTGCCATTAATCCACGAGACAGGCACTGCAGAGGTAGTGTTAGTTTCTCTGTTCACGTACGTTGCTAAGGCCTTGACGAGGAAGAAAGGAAGGAAGGAAGGATTTAGTTTAGTCTGTGCCTCTCCACATTTTGGCCTCTCTCATAAACACACTGGCAAAGCTATCAGCACTAACATCTGGATTGTATGTTCAGTGACAGGGACTGTACCCAACAGGAACTATGTTAGACTCTCAAGTACCTTTTTGCAAAGACTAATGATGATGGAAACTTTCTTACCCTGCTCCAACAAGCTTTGGTGAAAATCAGTAAGCTAGAACGTGGCTACTCAACAGAATACCAGTCCAGTGGTTTAGTCATTACTGGTTTTTTAATCTGTCACTGCAGGTTGCATTAGAGGACTGGCTACTCACAACGTGATTCTCTAAAGAAACACTTTCATCTCTTTTTTTTATCTCAACTTTTATGTTGAGACACACCTGCCCCACTCCTGGCTTTATCTCTTAAGCCTACACCCTCCTGCCTCCATACATTCTTACAACAGTCCTGCACCACACCTATGTCAAAAACTGGCCAAACATCAGAGCTGAGAGCACAGCTTAGAAAGGACAAGTCTCACCAAAATTAAATGTCAGTTAAACTTTACTTTGAATCACTAAGCATCAATCTTCATTTTAACCTTCTCTGCTGCAGGGCAGTGCAAACAGAGACAAATCTGAGCTTTAGGGAGGATCCAGCAGTAGGGATCGTGGTTCTGAACAGCCATATTTGACAAGGTCCATGGTACATTTTAAGGAAAACCTGTTCCACCTGAAAACTATAAGGGGGAGGAGAAGGGGAAGCAGAAGCAATTCCATATGGTGAAACTTGATGAGATTTATACTGACTTTCTCTTGTTGGTCTTTTTAGAAGTGTCCCATATAACATCTCCTTCCACGCACATTCTTCTACGAAGGTTACCTGGTTTATCCCCTGTTCCAGAGAAGGATCACTCACCATTGTCATTCCTAGCTGATATTTGTCTATTCCTTAAAAACAAGTACAGAAATTCCAGAGCTCAAATAGGATTTCTGTTCCAGTGCTTCGTATCTTTAAATTTGAAGGATAGAAAATGTTAGTTAATCTTTTTCCTTGTATCAAATTTTCCCTGCTGCAATCTAAGTCCATTTTGCTTTAGCAACTGTATTCCCACCTATCCACAATGGGAAAACAGTGTAGTTTCCCCTCTCCCATCCTTCAACACTCAGAAGTTCTGTTGTTATTTTGATGTTAATTTGCAGATGTGCAAACCAGAAATATATATATCTACATATTACTACAGAGTTTTAAAAAAAGAGAAATAACTTCTATAAAAATACAATCAAGCAAATAAAATTGTTGGATAGCTTTTGTTTTAAATCAACAGCAACAAAAAAATCCTCCATAAGAATATCATTGGAGTAATACTGACCTGGAGAGGAAGTAATAGCAAGATCAAATTTAGGATTCAAGATGCATTAAGTGAGAGATAGCCAGTCGTTACTAGGCACTCATCAGTCTCATCATCCAGTATTCAGAAAAGAATATTTCCATAGATAGCTGCATTCCACCACTACCTGAAAGAAAAAGTTGGCTGAACGTTTTGCTATTAATGATCAAAAAGAGACATGATTGTTTTTCTGCTTTGAAAAAGAATCTTTTTATACTTCTATCGTTATAATCTCTTAATTAATTCAATGCAATGAGTGGCTTAATTAGCTAGTTCTTCCATTTATTTAATTAATTTACCAAGTACCTGTTTTCCTTAAAAAGTTTCTAGACTATAAAGGCCTTAAAGCACGGTCATATCTGCAAGATTAATACATATAATGCATATCCAAGCATGTTCTGGAGCTTATAGATAATATTTAGAAAATATATATTTCTAATTATAGTTCAAATCCATTTCCTACCTGTTTGAAGAACATTAATAAAAACAGGGTTTATATTTCTTTGTTTGAACGAACATTCAGTTACAATTCCGGTTTATTTGTTCAGACTGCTGACATTTCCATGGTCTTTTATTAAAGACCTGATTAACCTGCAGAAGGAGCACAATGTTTGTACAGAGCTTATGTTCTCTAAGCCCACTTCACACCCACATATTGCCTTCTGTTATGGGAACACTGGTAATGTCAGCATCCAGCATCATATGGCAGCCTCTTCAGAGCCCTGACCCCTTTGTCAATACAGCATAATTTATAACACCAAGAACCAGAATGTGAGCAGCTGAGCATTCACCTGAGCCTCTGGTCAGTGGCAGTGCAACCAGTAGGTTCTGAGCACGCACAAAATCTTTTGGCTGTGCAGCTAACACCTTTTCCCACACTCATCCGCTGCGCTGGGATCCAGTGTCTGTCACAATTACCATTCTCACAGTAGGCTTATTTCTAGACCAAATACAATAACTGAAGCCCTCTGCCCATCATGTCTGAGATGTGCTGAGGATAACACTCCCTTTCCAGAGCTAATCACTGCTTCCCTTTGTTACATGTCAAAGTGAAAGCACTGTCTGCTGGGATGCACAGGCAAGGAAAATGCAACTAAGGACACTTAGCTAGTGAATTGTTGAAGTAAGCTGTCAGAAAGATATTACATCAAATCAAAAACCTGTTGGTGCTCAAGACATCTAATGAAATCCAATACTTTGCAAACTCTGTGTACCTTTTCTTGTTATCTGATGATTACAAGATTTAGAAACACAGTATTTAATCACCAGATCAGCAATTTTATCTAAGTCAGATGATCAACAGTAAGAGATCCTAAATTCAGAGTGGATTTATTAACGTTATGCAATACCACAGAGTCCACACTTCAAATGCAGGATTGGTACCAAGTTACAAAATGCAAGAGATGACCCTACTGAAGATTCTATGAAGTATTTTAAGACCTGGTGAAGCTAAAGGGAAACAATAGCAGGGAGACACAACAGAGAGAGAGTACTCAGAATTACCTTATCACTAAGCCAAAGTTAATTGCAAGTCTGAACTGATTAAGCTTTCTCTAAACAACACCTTAACTTAGCAATCTATTTTGCACAGGCTAAATCACACACATCAATGCTAATTTAAAGAAAGCAGTCAAGACTTTTATTTTCTTGGGCTGGCTGCAAACTGCCTTTCACTTGTGTATGATGTTTACGTTATTTCCCAAATTTGTATTTTCTAGGAAAATGAAGCTGGAAACGTATCACTTGATCATAGAACCATTTCAGTTGGAAGGGACCTTCAAAGGTCAACTCCCTTAAGTCCAACTCCCCTGCAATGAACAGGGGCATCTATAGCTCAATCAGGTGCTCAGAGCTCCACCCAAACTGACTCTGAATGTTTTCAGGGACATGACACCCACTAAACCCCAAGCAACCTGCTCCATTCCCAGTGAATACATACATCTAAAGGCATTTCAAAAGCTGGATCCAACATCTCGAAGTATAAAATACCCCCCCTCTCCCCCCCAAAAAAAAAATTGGTAAAAATTTCACACTGTGTTTTTTTTTTAAACACCATCTTGGAAAATGCTAGACCTAAGATACATCAGATATTAAACCACAGCTAAACTTGACCTCAGCCAAAGGGCATTTGCCTGTCTTCAGTTTTGAGTAACATCTATATCAGATTGGCACTCATAGACCATACAGTGACCTTTCTAAAATTCGTTTTTAATGTTTGGTTTTATGGGAGCAAGTATAAACTGCAGCCCAGATGCTGCCTTTAAAGGAGTGCCTTTGTAACACAAAAGAGAAGATGGGAGGAAGGACCTTGTGAGGCCATACTTGTAACTCAAAAGAAAAGAGGGTGTCTATATTACTTTAAAAAGCTTAAAAATCCCTCAATGATTAAAAAAAAAAAAAAAAAAAAAAAAAAAAAAAGGGGGGGCTAGCTATCTTCACAGATAATTACCTTAAAAAAAAACCAACAACAACAAACCAGCTGGATATAAGCTATGGCATGACGGTATGTTGAGTACTTGTGAATCTGGGAATAAAAATGGAAGGGTTCACACAATTTGATAGAATTCATTACTGAAAAGGTTTTTGTTTTTATTAAAGAATGATGTTCTTCCAGTCCTTGCTGACAACACTGAAAATTACAGAAATAGCAGAGCAGCTATCATAGATTTCTTGAACAGGGCAGGATATTTTGTGGCACTATGAAAAGGCTTTTCTTCCCAGCTGGTTTTAAATGATACCAAATATAAAAACCTTTGGACTTTAATCATCCCGGCAAAGGAGAGAAGGGTCAGGAGAGTTTAATATCTGAGTCTTTATCTGGATGCTCTCTGTTCTACTGATGCAGGAAAACGTCTGTTTCAATCTAGCAACTTTTCCATTTCTAAATTCTGCTCTCAGAGCAACAAAACAACAGCATTCCTCGGCTCAATCATGAAACGAGGCTTTAAGAAATGCAATAGCAAACCTTGAAGGGTGAATATTAAAGCTACCTTCTTCTCTGTACAGCCAGAGTTGCAGTCAAACACGTATGAGTTCTGCTGACAGTGCCTTCATGCTGGCTCTGAGGGACAGCAAGTGAAATAACATTAAGAAATATCTGTAGGCTTGTCATGTGCTAATATCCTTTTGATAACGCGAACTGTTAATCCTAACCCAGGTAAAGAGAAGAAAAGAAATTGGGTTCTTATCTTAAAGAGTCCACATTGGCCAGATGAACATTTCAAGGTCATCCAATATTGCTATAAACAAAACAAACCTATTGGCTCTATTATATTGCTAAAATCCCATTTGACCGGCAACATTTTCACCAAACACAAGCAATTTATTTTTGTTTTAAGCTTTAATTAACTATTATAGATTGAAGTGAAATAATTAATAACTTTAAAGTACACTGACCCAGAGAGCCAATACCTCAATCAGGTGAAGCCTGGGGAAAGGGAATGCATGAAATGAAATAAAATCATTCTGTCCTCTCAATCTCACCCAGTAAATCAAATAAAAGAATTTCTATATTAATTGGCAGTGAGTCTATGTCTAGTCTGACTGCTGACACAGTTATCCATAGTAATAAAAAACATTTCTGTGGGAAGGGAAAGTGCAGTCTGAATGTTAATAAAGCCTTCATTTTATGTTCTGATTGATTCGTAACAATCAAGCAGCAATGTCCCTGCCTCTATTGCCTATCTCAGTGAAATCACAGAAATCAAGTAATTTATGGATTGATAATTCATACAAGTGACTCTGAGCAGGGAATTCCATTTTGGAGATGGTTCTGGAAAAACATGATGATAATTATGGGATAATTACTGCAGGACAAGTTTTGAATTCTGAGCATTTTTTCCATTCCACATTGTGTACTTCTATCACAAATTAACTTTGTTTAGCTACTACAGAAGGCTCTTTGGTGCAACCTGGACAGGAAAATCATTTGCCCTCTGTCTTAATAAATTTGAAGTGTTCAGACCTCTTTTTTAAAGAATTTAGAGATAGTATTTTCTGAGTCTCCTCTAAACAAGCCCACAAAACCTCAGTCGAGTAATTAATTACCTAAACCTCTCCCACTACTGCCTTACTTTGTTGTTACAATAACGGTGTGCCCAGACCATGTGTTAGGGTTGCATTTCACTAAAAAACTTATTGCATTCACCTTTTAAGAAAGTTTAAGATATTTGCATTTCTATTTTCCAAAACAGTTCACTAAATGTGGGTACGTGAATTCCACTATTAAGAGCAGCACTTAAAAAATCTTCTGATACTAAACATCTTATTTTCAGTATTTTCTTCACACACTGAATGTGAGTGATTGCTTCTCACAAAGTCCTTCATATGTCTGTTAAAGGCCTCAAAGGTCATTTCCATTCTTATTAATATGGAATAAAAAGAGCTCAATACTGTTCCTAAGTCACACTAGTGTTTCTTGTTCCATTATTTGAGTCATTGCTTCCATATAAGAAAGATTTCCAAATGTTGAAGCCTACTAGGTAAAACAAATCAATGAAAATTTGATGATTTTTCTCCTCTACAGAAAGAAGTAGCTGTTCAAAATATAATCGTATCTGACAGAGGTTTGCATGGTAGTTTTGGAAGGAGGAGCTGAGCATACAAAGATTGAAAATTTCATTTTCTAGTCAAAAGGCAACTTTCAAAAGAGTTGCTTTTATACCTTGCAACAATGACAATCAAGCATTTTGGATGTTCCCAGGAATTAAATAACACTGTAAATACAGACAATATGACAAAAAAATTGAAAAGAAAAAAACTGTGGAAATAGCAACGTGAAAGGATGATATGCAGTGACATGCAAAGAAATTCCCATATCTTTTCTTGGTATGGCCAAGAGATGAAAGGGTTAGCTTGACTAACAAGAAGACCTATACAGGAAAAGAAGAACTAGAAGGGAAGCAACCTTTATTTTAAAGGATGAGGAAACTGATAGATTAATTAAATCTATGTGTGTCTTAACAAAAATTATTTCAGGCAATCAGACTTTCAAATATTTTGCCTGCCCTCTCTTTTTGGGCTAAGCATCAACAGTACACTGTTGTGTACTTTGAGTATTGAATTATGACCTTCTGCAGAAGCACTCGATTGGGCATCACAGCTACACAAATTACATACAAAATGATATTCCTGAACAACTAATGTATACTAATATACAACTAATCCAAGTTTTTCCTAGAGGTTGCAGAGAAAATTTACGATTAAACAAAAATGAGGAGTGATTTATCCCTGACTTCCTTTGGTAATACGCACCCTATTTTTTAAGTTCTTCATGTTAATAAGCACTCAAAATAGGTCTGAAAATCCTTAGGTCTATTTGGAATGAGTATTATAGAATATCAGATGAGGAGCAGGACTTTATTCACACAGCAGTCATTTTTCAGTAAACCAAGCTGTTCTGGGAACAAGCTTAGGGTTCTCACTGCTGAGTAACTCCTGCATAATTCCTTTACTTCAGCAGCAAAGTAATGATTTAGTTTCAACATCCTCCTTGAGATAAATGAAAGGCTGGCTGCTCTACTAGTTTTTCAAATCAACATCACATAACATTAGTCTCTGTAGGATAGAAAAGAAACAAATCACTGCAGTCACAGAAGGCAGAGACATGACAGACAAAAAACAAGCCAAAACAGTCTGATTGATAGCAGAGAATATTGATAAACCATCACGATGCAGAACAAACACTTAGATCTACTTTTCCCACTTCTGGAGGAAAAAGTGTATGAGACAGCCATTAAGTACATTAGCAATACCTTGATACTTTGGCATTAACAAGATTAGTAAAATTGAAGGACCTGGATCTTCAAGAGGCTGTACTACAGCACTGCTACAGTTAAATAAATAAGGCTGTGTTGTCTTTACGTTTGTTTGCTAAAGAGCTGTAGCTGAACCTGAAGCTGAACCCTTTAGATGTAAGAGGAGATATGTTTAAGTGTTAACTTGACTCATTAACAAAAAACAGTAAAGCTTTCTTATGTGTGAGGTAAGCATAAGTGCCAGAATTTGGGCAGCTAGCTGAGAACAGCAAATTTGAGGTTGCTTGTCAGCAAATACAATGGAAGTTAGACATATTCCATGCTAACAGGAAACAGGGAGATCATAAACGTAAATATTCATCCAACACTTTAGAAGATGTGCTCAAAATCTTTCAATATCCTCAAGAAGAAATACTGAATTCAAATTTCCTAAATAAAAGTGTATAACGTGTAAAACTTTTTTGCAGAAAGTAAAAAAAAAGAAGTTTTACCGTTTGGGTATTTATTTCAACTATACCAACTCCTCATCAAGCCCATCATTTTATAGACACAGAACAGAAGTTTCAACCAATTCAATCTCTGAATGCATCCAGCAAAGTCAGAGGGGCAACATGAATATCTTGATTCTTATTGATGTCTATGCAAGACTGATGAGCTTGATTTAGAAGTATCACAGTCTTAGAATAATTTCTGAAAAGGTGCCTGAAATTCTGGCTGGGGCTTTTTGTAATCCTGTCATTACCTTTAAAGATCTTATGCTGAACCGTTTGGAACAGCAACAAAACATTTGGGGTTCAGGCTTGTGTAATAAATGCACACTGCACAACACACATATTTCAGGCAATATTTAGAGTGCTTCAATGCAGAGTCAAGTCTGTAGCACTCTGAGCTGTGGGGATGAGATGACTGATAAATCTGCCAAGGTGCATCCTTGGATCTCATATTATGCTTTTTACAGAAACATGACATTTTGTAATAGGATACCTTGAAAAAAAAGTTTTACATGACAGTAGTCTAAAATACAGCTTCCATTCTTTCCGCTCAGTCTAATCAAAAGCAAATTTTACTAAAAGAACTACAGCACTGCTTAACTAAGTTGTCTGCTACAGTTAAGTTTCTACAAAAACTCTCCCGTAACAGAAAAAAAGTTAGATTTTCCATTTTATGACAGCATGCTTATTAGAAATTAATTAGAAAATTTCAGAACTCTGAATGGCTGCACTTATTTTCCCCAATGTTTATTATAGATTTCTTTTAAAAAGATTTTCTTTTTCCTCTGGACATGACCAAATCGTAAAATCCTGCAACTTTTAGGTAGTCAGTTACATGAAAAGAGATATTAAACTAATCTGAGCATTAAAATAAAACTAATTGAGATTGCTTAGGCCTTAATTATATGCCACATCTTAACTTCTTTAGTTTTCAACTCCAGAACTTCCTGTTATATAAATTAAATTTTGGTATTGGAAACAGTGGCTGACCTCTCTAATTTTGACAGTGAAGAGTGATGGAGCATGAGATTTATTCATATTTTATAAAGCAGTAGGAACATGCGGGGACAAGGACATAAATGGTTATTTTACTAATGAGTCAGAGAATGTTCAGTTCCTGGACCATACTTTTTGTGGGCAGCTTTAACAATAAAATAGAGGATTTCCCAAGAACTTCAAAGGATTCTGTCTTCCAAGCATAGCTAGCACTTTAACAGAAACATTTGCCTCATACACCTTGGTGCCACTCTACTTGGGAAGTCTGAAGGCTAGATCATTGCTGCTACTCCATTTAAGGAAGCTGAAAAAACAACTAGACATCCAATGAATTATTTTCTTGGGGCATAAGAAGTAGATACTTAAAATTTCTACACCTCACCACATCCTTCCTTTAGGATGACCAATAACTTATTCATGCCTTCACTACTTGTAAGTGTAGTGCAGCTATTCAGGACATGTGCCAATACAGCATACACTTAAGATGCACAAAACACATAGAATCTTTTGTCTAGAGATATTATTTATTTATCACATGGAAAATTACCTCCTTGTATCCAGACTTACTTAAGTTTTCTTGTTCTCTTGATACACGCGATGGAATTTTTGTGCTTACAGTAGTTTGTATATAATAACATCACATTAATTCCATACCTTGTTCCCTGAAACTGTTAATGCTGGGATTTCATTTGTAAGGATTTGAGCATGGTAAATAACTAAAGCAAGTTCTCTGCAACATGCATTAACACCTTTCACTGCTTCATTTATCAGAAGCATTTGCCTCTTCTCTCTCCACATCACTTCTATTTCAGTTTATTGTTCTACAAGTCGCACTGATGTTTTAAAGTAAAGCTTAAACTTAGCAAAACTGTTCATCTACATAGTACAGTACTTAAACTAGCTGACTATTGATTTTTAAAGTCGTTATGCTTTCTTTTCATATTTTTTATTAAACACGAAATGCAAAGAAAGAAGATAATACATAGACAAATATACCATTTTGGGACAAAAGTCTTAAAACTAGTTAGCTTTCAATTCAGAGAAATGTATTGCCTTATTTTTAATGTAGAATATGAAATAAATTCAAGTCTTAAATGAAATTCACCTTGTTCGTTAAAGAAAAGAATTCAGTAGGACACTGTGAATTAATATGCCAGTGTCTAATCAATAACACATAAAAATAGTTGTTTTTTTTCCCAATGTGTAACAACTTCAAACAGTACAGTATTTACTTGAATTACGGACTTAAGAATTTTAAAAGACATATGTTAGAAATATTCAATTATGAAGAGAGAGAGCAATATTTTTAGAAAGACATTCCTAAGCAAGCCATTTAAGATATATTACACAAAGGTGTCCAGAGTCTTGACATATATCTTGAGCATGGATGATATGTCTGCAGGAATGCTTGTAGTTTCATGTCAATTTTTCAAATTCTAGTCATCAGTTTAATAATTCCCCCATTTTTAAAAGGTATCAACTGGTTTGGCCTTCAGAGTCCTGTCATTTTATTTAAAAGTTAATTTTAAAAAATGCCAGCATGACTCTTAGCAGGCAGAAATCTTTGGAATTATTTTTTCTGTACTGTTCATCTCAATACTGAGCTAAAAGAAAAGAACAGTCAAACAGGTCAACTCCAGCCTTTCTCAATTCTGTTACTTCCATAAGAGAGCATTTCTACAATAGTCACATTAACCCATTCTCTTCTTTCACTTTTCAGAAGCTTACTACTGATTTGATATCCTAGGGTGTATTCATTACTTTCTGGTAGACTAGGCACCTTTTGGCGTTGTAAAACATGCTATTTTCAATAACTTTCTCAAAGTTTTTTAAGTTGGCCAGTGTTTGTGTTGGCAGACTAACTGCCAAAATTCTAGTAATCAATAATACAAGATAACTTGCTCTGTCTCAAGAAGATGAGTGAAAAACATTACTATTGTTATTTTCACTATCAGCAGGCAAAATTCAGGTCCTTATTCCATCAACTGCATGATTTCACTGCAGTCGCTTTGTCTTATGCATAGTTACTCGGTTTTCATCCATGCTTTTAAAAAAGAATGGTGCAAATTGTTTGTAATGAAATCCAATCTTGCTGACAGGTTTTATGAAACTTACATTTGGGTCCTTTAAAAACTTTCTCCATTATCCAAGGCTGAGTGAGTGTGAGTAGATTTATGACTGCAAGTGGAAATGATGCTGAACTCAGAGGTTTCGTATCATTTAATGTGAAACGAGGCAAATCTTAGCAATTTTGGATTACTTTCATTTTGTACATTTGCAAAAGTTCAAACACGAAATTCAAAGAAAGGACAGAGAAAATAAAATGGACCAAAAGAGTGCATGAATCTCTGGAAGCAAATGGTACTTCACCTTTCTGGAAAAACAACTGCAAGGATTCACAAGACTGGAGTACTTAAGAATCACCAATGCTACGTGGTTTGCAACTTTCACAGCACTTCTTTTTGTTAAGACAGTATTTCTGCTCACGCACTCCTGGTCATCAGGTTCAAATGACCAAGGCAGTCACTGCATCTTTCTGAGGCCAACGTAATACACAGACTCTTTTCATTTAAGCGCAGAGTGCTTATGGTGGAAAGGTATTATGTACTATTATTGGTGCAGAGCATTGAAACTGTATTTTCTCAGGTGGTTCCTTCACCACTGATAAATAATCAGCCGTAGAACTAAACTACATGAAATGTAGTAAATGTAGTAAATGCCAGGATGGGATCATGAAAGGCAGGTCCTGCTTGACCAATCATATCTTCTTCTATGACTGGGTGACCTGCCTCATGGATGAAGCTGTTGACATTGTCTACCTAGGCTTTAGCAAAGCCTTTGACACTGTCTCCTATGGCATTCACTTGAAGAAGGTGGCAGCCCATGGCCTGGACAGGTACACTCTTTGCTAGGTAAAAACCTGTCTAGATGGCCTGGTCCAGAGAGTAGCGGTGAATGGAATTAAATCCAGCTAGCAACTGGTCCTAAGTCCTGTTTAATATCTTTACTGATGACCGGGATGAAGGAACTGAGTGTACCTCCAGTGTGCATGGAAATGTGGATACAGAAACCAAATGCTCTGAGTTTGACAGGAGATAATGATTTTTTGTTATATTTTTTGCAATATTGAGAGAATCCATATGAAACTCAGGCTTCTGGTTCAGAAGCATTTCATTTTCCCTTTCTAGGCATACCAAGGACTGATCAGAAGTGATGTGGATAGTGCTCATTCTCAACATTATCATTAACAGCAGGAAGAAAAACAAAACAATATAGTAAAACTAGGCAGACAGAATGGTAAAGTCAACCCTGGAAGTATTTTAATAGATATTGAATTTTATATAGATATAGAATTTTTGGTTACACATAACGTTTCCTACTGCATTTCTCACTATCAAGACATGCATGATGCAGCTAGACTGCCTTAAAACTAACAAAAATCTTTGGATTTGAATACACTTACCAGAGATTTCAGCAAGAATGAACTCTTGACTTTGTATGCAGTCAGCTAGGGTAGCTGAGATAATCCCCTCAGGGAGAAGAACCAAGGAATGGGTCCATGACAAGAAACACCTAGTGTAGAAATAACAGAAAAGAAAGAGTGAGGGAAGAAGGAAGCGATCAGCAACCATATCAGGCTTCAAATGCTGTTATTGATTGGGTAATCAAGAGGTGCATTGCTCAATAACAACAGCAATTAACCTATGCAACAATGACAGGGAAACAACTTGAATTGTAGATACGGTTCTTTTGCAACATGAGAGTTCAAAAAACTTCTTTTTCCTTTTATTTTTTCAAAATTTTATTAGCCCAGATAAATATATATATATACTGATTTAGGAAGCAAATACAACTTTACAGTTGTACAAATAAACATATTTGACAGTGGTTATCAGGTAAAAAATGGTTTATAAATATGTATTATTATTTAAAAATATATGCACAATCGGTTTTCAGCTTATGATTCCATTCTGCTGAACAGCCTATTCACTTATCCCTCTCATCTCTGTCTTTTGCCTGTTGTGGAACCAATAGACTTCTGAATGAGTATCCCAATCACATTCCTAACTTCTAATTTAGCCAGGTCACTTCTGAAGTTAAGATACAGTCCCCATAACTTTTTTTTCAGTCTTCTTTTTTTCCAGATTGTGGTAATGTAACCCATTAAATTACTGGTATTTTCTTCAGTTTTACTTTTTGAACGTTGTTTGGAAATCTGGAGTCACAGCCATAATTCCAACACTGTGGAAACAAGCTTAGTTTCTGCATATTTCCCCTTTGTACTGATTTTATCTAATATTGTGAAATAAGGGCAGCTGTCAATATAGAATATTTGAGCTTTTGAGATGAAGAATATATGCTTTTAACAGAGTTTTTATTTTACAGTTCAGCTACTAATGGGACATCTTTTTTTCTGTGGTCTCACTATGCAGAAATAAGCTATGTTCTTAGTAAATAATCGGTTTTATAAAAATGCAACAACTAAATACAGTTGAGAAGATCAAACATTTTTCAGGACTGTTAAAATCAGCAAGAGAAGTGAAAATGAAACACAAAGTATTTCCACCAACATAAAGCATCACCATCCTCCCCATCCCCCCAGAAAAGCTCAGACCCTTTTACTTACACCTTGTAAAAATTTAGCCCTTTTCTGACTTCTTACATTCTCTCCTACACTGAAAACAATTGTTTTTATTTCCTCATAAATGCCAGTCACTAACATCTTAAGGTTCATAACGAAGCACGATCAGTAATGCAAAATAAGTGTTATACATGTGGATATTTCAGATTAACTTAGTCAAACTGTGCTCTATCTTCTTCTGGGGTTAACTGAAGCACAACCTCTGCCCCCAGTTAAAGCTAACGCTAGAGAACATTAAGAGAAAAAAAGCGTGACTACCTCTGCATCTTAAAAATCAGGAGTAGTACTCAACAAAGAAGCAAAATGAAACCTGTTAGTTGGAGCTTCTGTTCTCTTAACTATCTGACATGAAGCTCTGCAGTAGAGGAATAATTACTTCCTATGCCTACCTACAGCTCCTATGAAAAAAAGGCCTTAGTTTTACTATATCTGATTGTACAGCAGAGTAATACAAATTTGCTATTATTGTTAAAGCCATCACTAGGAAAGAGTCCCTCATTTTACAATCAGTATGACATCAATTGAGAAGACAAGTGTGGATTTGTATTGCTCTTGATTTTACCTACTACACCCATAGCCTCACCCACTGTTCCACAGAAACAAAACATAAGAGGTGGTTCTATGCTGTTTCAAGATCTTATTCATGAAGGATGTTCAGGAATCATATTCTGAAAGGTGTTAACACCCCAAGTAATGGTCTAACCACAGATGAACCCACATGCGTACACGAAATAATGTACAGATTCAAAAGTCACTAGGGACTCATCAGCCTGATAGATAATTTTTTGGTGGAAAGAACATATGGCTGTTTTAACGCTTGCACCGTAACACAAGATTGAAGTTGCCAGTTCTACCCCATGGCAGCACTGTTACCCAGCAGATTTAGGTCCAGTCAGCTCTTTCAGACTCTGTCATGGCTGCAGCTCGAAAAGAACAAGGGAGGACACAGTGAGGCAAAGGGTACTTAAAATAAATCTTGGCTGGTGCGGTGGCTGAGGAAAGAGTTACACCACTTTATCACATATCCTTTGTACAATGTTAAATCTAAATTAATTAAATAAATCAGTTGATGAAATCACCCTATAAATGTGACAGCACATCATAATTCACTGCAGCTGCAGGAGCAGGGAGCAGATGGAAGACGCTGGATTTTTCTCTGAGCTGAAGTGCCATTTTGCTGGTCCCATTCTATTTCTTTTAAGATTACTATGAGTGCATGCGTACAAAGGGCCTGATTCTGCAGCTGCTCCTTGCACAATACTTCACTGTCAGGAAGATTTCCATGAAAACAAAGCAGCTGTAGAGCTGCACCTTTCACGTTTCTTTCTCTAATAGGAGGAAAACCCTGGCCTGTGCAACACCAGTCAAACTGAGGACAAAAGTTGGCTTTAATTGTAATCCAGCAACAAGTGGACGATCATCCCTGTTGTCCTCTTCTCATATACTGTACATTAAGTGGTTCTTTTCCCAGCATTCATCTCCTGAAGTTGAAGCTTTCATGCAAGCAATCTGATTTAGGCATCACAGGCAGTGCACCAAACAAAACTACCTGCTGCAGGCTAGCTAGGACTGGAAGTTATTAACTCAACTTTATGTAATGCAAAGTGAACAAGAAAGAAGGGAAAATACTGCCTCAGCCAGGAGCCTGCACAAGTGGATCAACTGCATGTGGAGCTGCATGCTGCTTCCAGCCTGCTGGAAACTGCCAGAGCTTCCTTGTTCTGCACTTTTATTCTTTATGTAAAGACAGAGCAATATGGGAGACCAGCATGGTCTTATTGTATGGTCAACATTGATCACTATTGGAATTGTTTGTATATTTCAAGGGTTCCCAGACACCATTTCAATAGAATAGGGTCAGGACAGACCTGGAGAATTGCCATGACGTTGCACATCATCAGCAACTGTACTTTTAAACTTGATTTTGAAAGTCTTCTGTATGTCATTATACCTGCCGCTCATTAGCTTATAATTCTTTCTTCTTCTAATCATGTAGTTAATCATATTTGAAAGCTTATATTTATAAAGCTACTCTATAAGCACTTAAAAGACCAAGAGTGAGCATTAATCTATGCTAACGTTACAATCTCAGAACTGTAAACCACAGATGCAGAACATTTGCTTTTGTATTAATTTTCATATCTCAAACAAATACTAGATACTTAAAGCATTTTATATTAGAAGCTTAACAGTTATATTATTCCTCTAATCCTGATAGTTAACAGCCTATTTGTGAAGATCAGGTTCAAAAAGTAATAGTACATTTCAAAGAGTGAAACTGCTTACCAAAACATCTGTTATCTAGTCTAGATAAAAGACTTTAACAATTGTTTCTACAACATAATCCCTAACTTTATCAGTTACAGGAAAATGCAGCACAATTTTTCTTTTTCCGTCTTTTTTTTTTTCTTCTTTTTATGGAGTTAGGGACAGAAATAAGTTCTTAATTATATCATTAACCTGAAAACATGAAGGGCATATAACTGAAATGGCTGATGCTGGCTTGTTGAAATGCTACTCTTCCATGTTCTGAGAATGGCTACAATAGTTTCGAAATCAAACCTTTGGGAGGGGATACAACTGAAAGGGAAGAGAACAGATGTTCTGTAATTAGAGAGTGAACAGAAACAACTGTTTCCAACATTTCTCTATTTCAGCCAGCAATCTGCAGATGAGAAAGCAAAACATGAACAGACGAAAAAGCGACACATTTGGGTTAAAAACAAAATAATAAATGCAAAACGAAGGGGTTCTCTTAGCCTCCTAAACTTAAGGCTGAGATCACATCACTGGTATAGATTGCATTAAATCACAGTTAGGAATAGCTAAGCCAGTACTGATTCTCTTATTCAAAAAAGCTGCAGTATCATGAACACAATTAAGGTTCTTAAGCAAACCAAGAAATCTTCCTCATTTGGGTGAGTACTGTATGATATGCCAACAAGGCACACATTTTCAAAATAATGCAATGTTACTTGCTGACCTAAATGTCAAGCCATTCCCAAACACGGGTTTGTGAGCTCAGAAGAAAATATAAACAATAATTTAAAAAAATAACAAAATCATAATTTTTAGTTAAAAAAAAAAAAAAAAAAAAAAAAAAAAAAAAAAAAGCAAAAATAAATCTGTTTCAGTGATAGAGGAGTTCAAGTATGCAAATTTAAGTAGAAGTTAAGACTAGTCCACAGAAAGCACCAGTGAAAGAGCAGGAAGATTTGGATTTGCCTGCTGGGTTATATTAGCCTCTAATTTACTTAGCTGTTGGTAATAGCTGTTGTGCAGTGCAAGAGGAAGACAAGGTTTTTTACCCTCAGTAATCCTTAGCTGGTTGCTAGTTTTCCCATAGAAGTTGAGTTTGTTTTCTACACAAACTGCTTTGTAAGAAGTTGACCTTAGCTCAAAACAGCTGTTCAGAACATCTGAAACAAACACCACAGATAAGGTTACTCCAGGAGAACATCTGTGTATCACACCTATATCACAGGGCCCACAGTGGCAAAAGTTTGCTAAGGCACATTTTATCTCATCTCTCAAGAAAAGAGAGACTAAAGCCTGATAGTTCTTCATAGGAAATACGTTCTTAAGCAGAAGGAAAAGCTGCTTCCACCCAGCAACCAGCTCAGTGATCAATCTCACCTACAATGACTTTACTTATCAAGAGTCTTAAAACAAGAAGGTTAATATTAGCTACCACATACATGGTATTAGCTACACAATAAATGGTATTTTTATAGGCTAAGTATAAATACTTCAGTGTTCAAGTGCAGTATTTACTGTTATGACTGCTGTGAGTCAAGAGAGTCTTATAGACTCACAAGATTGTTTTATCCAAGAGCCATAGTTGATTCAAGATACCATCTTTCCCTCCCAACCTTTCACTTGCTTATGCTGTCACTGTGATACACAACCATGGAGCATGCAGTCTTTATTTCACAACAGTACTGAAAAAATACTGAACTGATAAATCCCATATATGACTTGAATTCCAGAGATGTTCTACTCTACTGTTGAAAAAGCTTTATAAGTAGACTTCCTTCATAATCATATTGATTCATATTGATTTCACATTTTTAAATACCCAGTCACAAATTAAGCAAAGAATTTTGCACCTGATTTGTGACCATCTTAGAATGATTAGCAGTTAGAAATACCTCTATCAGCCCACTTACATAAACTTTATGCTTTACACAATACAGAGTGAACACTTCCTCATCCACCATTGCTAGAAATGTTAAGTATCTCATTAACATTGCACACATCTACTCACCATTATGACAGAAAAACAACCATGATCATATTTACAGCAAGAGTCACAGCTGTGGGTGTCCCTTACAAAATGAAATTAGTTTTGATTTTGTGTCACGACAGTGTTCACTAATGACATGTACTCTAAAAGGGTGAGATCAGACAATGGTGGCAAATCCATGAATCACTGCAACAACAGAAAATGAGTAGCTTAGGGAGGATCCACATGCCTCTCTCCTCTATCTGACTTCTCATACATACTGACTCTCTACAACCTTCAAGGAAGAATCCCAGGGGATATAAGAATGGTACAGTAAGTACATATATTAGAACATCAGCAAGGACTCAATAGGCTCTGTTGACCAGAATGATAGATATGCTACCCACATGTATAATATGATAAAACCTAATAAAGGCAACAAAACCCACACGTGTTCCTGCACCTTCTCAGTTTCTGAACACACGCTAGAAAAAATCCGATCAGAAATCAGTTAGCTCTGAGAAAGCCCTTAGCTGAAACTGCAACACTATTTAGAAATGCTATATTTTGGAGCAACAATTTCAACACTTTCTGAGAAGCTTACATCTGAAAATGAAGTTATTTTAGTTGTAAGACCCTTGAGGCAAGGGTCAGCTTTGCTTTGCATCTGCAGAATGTCAGACAAATTCTTGGGAAACAAAGTAGTAATAAAAATTACTATGATTTCTTATTTTCTCATGCAAAACTGGAGCAATATGGAATCCAGGCAAATTTACTTACCTATATGACACTGCAAGAACCCAAACTACATAGTTTATCAAGACCATAAGCTCTTTGAAAGTACTTAATTCCCAAACCTGTGTAAAAGCTTACTGGCCCTACAAGTCTGATCTGCTGCCTTATTAATCAGTTTCACTCTTCACAGAAAGTATTTCATTTTTATTGTGCATCATCTTGTTTTTAAACACTAAAAATATAGTAAAACTATTTTGTTTTCCTTGAGACACGGGCACCTCTAAATAGCAGTTAAGCTTAATTAATACATTATTGCTCTGAAAAGGAACAAAAATGCTGCAAGTATACTAACGTCTTGGGTAGATGATGTAGTACAAACCATAATCCACCAAACTGTAAAGCAATTTAAAACTCAAAAATGCAGCCAGGTATCATTTCCTCCTCCATCAGCAGAAGAGTCTGCAACATTACAGTCTCTCAATAGCTAATATTCACTTCCATTGTCAACGAGTCAAAAAGGCTCATGTGAAAGGTAATTGCTAGTGCTCAGTAGGGGTGGAGGGACTAAACAAGAAGGCAGTTGTGCTGAAAGTTTATGCCCAGCTACCTTATTTCTGATCATATATTCTTCTGCAAATGAGGCAGAAAAAATTCCTTTCAGAGGGTGAGAAACTAATTCAAGCAGGAAAGCTGCAGGCTCCAGCAAACTTTTCAGAGGTGCTAGAAGTCTCTGGTAGGAAATACAGCTCTCACTGAAGTAATAACCCTTTCACAAGAGGGAAAAATTACTTAAGAGAAATTTACAGCAGTGTCTGGGATATTTTGCATATTTGCTTATCAGAAATAATCCCATTAAAGTAAGCTGATGTTTTAAGCAAAATATAAAAGTAAACGGGAAGAGCATTAGACTTCTCTGCAGGTTCTAGTTCCACATTCATTTCTCTTGGTGACAGTGCATATTAAGAAGGTCGTGGCACACTTTCTTGTCTGCCAACTGCTTATTTTTACCAGATGCAATTATAACACAAAATATCTCTTAGCGCTGGCTGAAAAGCATTTATGTAAAACACTACATACGAAAGCATTCTCACACATAAAGCTACACAACATGGCAGAGAAGCTGGTTTAGTCAAGTGATTTCAGAAGAGTAAAAACAATCTTTACCATTTCAAATAATTTTCAAAAGCAAAATAGTCCCCTCCCCAAAAACACACATGAAGCTTTTCTATTGATCAATAGCTCAGGGTACTTTTTGGAAGACAATTTGAAATACTTGTCTAGCTTCCAATGACAGGCTGCATTTTCAATTTCACACGTTATGTGAGCTTGTGGGTCAATGGCTCAGAAATTGTCCTGTTCGCTGTAGCAAATTGTGCCCCCCAGTCTTGTTCTGCTATGTCTGGGCAGGCACCCAACAACCATCTTGCCAGTTCCACAACAGATGTTTATTCCAGGGATGTTGATAGTTTCTGAAGAAAAAGCCAAATTAAGAGCATTTGGTAGTAACCATCTTGACCAAAACTGCAGGAGCAACTCCTCACTTCTCCTCTGAGGCATGGAACACTTTCCTTCTATTCCAAGGGAGATCCTTCTCTAGGGAAAATTACAGCTTCTTCCTGTTTTGGGAGATACAACCAGAGGTACACACTGTCTAAAACTTCCTTCAGAACCTGCACAGTTCCTTATAAAAGCACACCATGTGTGCAAATTTTGTCCTTTTTTTTCTGCTGATGTGACATTTGCCAGCTTGCAAAGCAGCAGCAAGATTGATTTTAGTTTCGTGTTTAATGGCCAGGACACAAGTGGCACCTGCACACCGTGGCACAGAACTCCCCTGGTGCTGACCTTTGACCAAGGCACTCGTGGCTATAGATGGATCTCAGCATCCTCCTGTTTTGTGGAACTGATTATTTGATGATTACTATGGAAATACAGGACACTAGCAGAATTATAACATAATAAAGCACAAGCCAGATTTTCCTAAATACAAGAGTTGCTTGTAGAAATATCATTTCCAGTCACCAACTGTATAGCCATACGAACCAAATAACAACACAGAAAAAATAGTCATACAAAAATATGGAAAATTATATTTGTGTTTCTGGTAGTTTTGTTTTTAAATGTTTTCTCCCCAGATTATTGCCAGTTCGGTCTCTCCCCTCTTCATGGCTGCAGCTTTTATTTGTCTCAGGCAGAGTACTAGCTAGGTACCAAACAATCAGTGTTGATTAAGCTTATAAAAATTGAATTCTTCATCTTCTAATCAATATTTTTGTTGAATTGCAATATTATAAATTTTCTCAGCCATTTACTTTATTCCCCTTCCCACACGAAGTAGCCCTTATCCAACCAGCAGTTAGGAATGTAACCTATTCATACATTAAAATGATTTATTACCCAAGTCCCCTGTGTGCTGTTTTCTGTAATAGATGTTTAAGTACCGTATGCTGTACGCACACACAAAAGCACATGAATGGATAAATCACTGACATCTTTTTGAGGTTCATCTCATGGAAACTGCGCATACTCCATAATGTTCTCCTCCCCCTTACACTGATCTTTAATTAACCTGAGACAAAAATGAACATGTAAATCTTTAAGTTGCTTTCTTTCTAAATAAAGATGCTCTTAAAATCACCTCAACATCAGTACAGAGAAAAATGCTTCTTGTTACATAAATCAGAAATCTCACAGCTCTCCTCTATTGTGAAAGTCATCTGGCATCGTATCAACAGAGTAAAATGGTTCCAATTGTTTTTAACGATGTTTAAATCAGAATTAAAAGGCCAAGGCTAGGGTATGCTCATACCCATTCACATTGCATGTCTACAAATGAAGAAAATTCTCTAAAATACGCATGCCACTGCAATTGTTATCACAGGCCTCCTTAATGAACATTGGCAGCACTTAGAATAGGAAATGTGAGCACCAGACCGTAGAAGCTGTTACTGCAAGGAATGTTTTATATTACTAAAGAAGTATTTCTACTTGAGAACTTTACAAACTCTTTAAAACACTAGGAAGGGAGGAGGGCAGGGGAAGGAGAGGGGGGCACTAAGAAATGAGGGAGAGGCACAGAATCAGATACACTTAACATATTCCAAAAAGTATTTACACACTTGACTGTGTCTACTTTCAGTCTGCCAGACTTCAAAGTTTGCCAAGCTTGTTATGTCCTCAGATGAACTCATCAAATAATTATGTCTCAGATTAAGATTTCTGGGTGCAAAAACTTCTGTTTCTCCTTCCATCTCCTCTATTAACTATGCTGTGATCATTGGGTTATTATTGAGATGGGATCTATAATGGAGCCTAATGGAATTCCACAGGGAAATTCACTGAAATCTTCTGCAAAAGGACAGCTCACTTCTTATATATATATATATATCAGCTAGGTGGCTATCAGACAAACCCTGGAGAAACAAAGATACTTACAGAACGAAAGGAAACTACTAGGGAATGGGAAACTGGTGATTTGCATCCATTTGCATTAGCAGTTTACAAGAGTGAAAAGGAGGCAGGAGAAACCATGGCAGAGAGCATTGGTTCTCAGTCTCTATGTTGTTATTTGAAACTTCAGTGACAGGTAGTTCAAGTTGTTAAAAAATGAGAGACTTCTTTCCTGAGATGCTATTTAGGATGTATAGCTCACATAAATAAATGACAAACTATCTCAATGCAGTAGGTGAGCCATTATCAACTCTGATACATAACTACTGCAAACCTTTTTGGAGTGTGATTGGTTCTTACTCATTTGTTAAGAAACATATTATTAATCAAGATAGAGCAGAAAGATTGGAGACAAATAACACATGTATAATTACCCTACACTGAACTGGAATGCTACAGTTAAAAACTGTATTTGATGTAGCCTAATTAGAAATATTGATTAAAATGAAGCCAGCTCACTGGAAGCATGATGATAATAGGCTAATAATAACAATTGATTTTGCTTTGATAAATGAACCAAACTGTGAGCTGAAGGTACTTAGATTTTGACCTATTTATGGCTCACATCCCCTTTCCTCCTTTGTTACGTTCAGTTTCTGAGATTTGTTCTGAATATTATTAGAAAGATAAATCTAGAAAAAACCATATAATTCACAGAAGGATGTGACAGCAACCGCTCCTATGATGGACCATTCTGAAATACAGAAATCTTGGTTTCCTCCCCTCACCCCACTCCAGCTTTACCAAATTACATGTAGTGTGTGAGCAGCAGTAATAGTAATTAAAAATAATGAGGTCTGCTAGGTCTGCTAATTCTATTATCTTTATAGCATCAGGCTTCAAGCAACTCACCAGCAAAACAGTGCAGATGAGAAATCTCTTCAGAAGGCTCAGTGTTTGTTTACAATGCAACAGGATAATCTTTCCAGCCTAAAATAAAGAAATAAATAAACTAGAAAACAAAACCAGAAGCAGATAAAGTAAATGGAATTCAGGGAAGAAAAAAAAAAAAAAAAAAAAAAAAAAGAGAGAGAGAAAAAAGAGAAAAAAAACCCAAAGGTTAATTGGTGGATAACAAGCATAAAACTGTTTCATTGTTTTTCCTCCCTACAAAAAATTGAGGACAACTAAATAAGGCACTGTAACTTTTTTTTTTCAATTATTTAAATTTCTCTGCAAATCCTATTTCCTCATGGAGTAAAATAAAAAGTGGAACTTTGTACATGCTGCATTTGTGTACTCGTTTAACTTGCAGTGTAAAAGCCACAGTTTTTAGAAACCCTCTGCTACTTCCAGCTTCAACAGAACTGACACTACTCTAACTTGTGATGTCCTCAAACTCGAACTGAGGTGTAGGTTTAAAATAGGACTATAATACAGTTGATCCTTTCTCTGCCCTAAACTATTAAACAAAGCATTTTATTTTATTTTATTTCTGCTACATTCCAAGGCCATCTCTGATCACTGGCTTCTTACGGAGCTCAATTGCAGATATTTTTTTGGCAGTGCACTAACGCTTACTTCCTGCATTACCAATGGAATAGCAGAATTTCAATTCCTAGGCTTAACATTTGCTTAACATTTTTCAGAAGATGATCAAACATTGTGCAGTTTTCCTGGCATAAGAGGCAATCATACCCATAGCCTCCTGGAAAACTATGAGCAGGCACCCACTGACTCCAGAAGAGACTTGTTGAGCACAACATGTGCGTACAGTGCTTCACAAGCTCTCAAGTAATTGAGCCAGGGGAGGTTTAGGTTAGATATGAGGAGTAAGTTCTTCCCAGAGGGTGGTGAGGCACTGGAACAGGTTGCCCAAGGAGGCTGTGGATGCCCCATCCCTGAAGGCATTCAAGGCCAGGTTGGATGTGGCTCTGGGCAGCCTGGTCTGCTGGTTGGTGACCTGCAAATAGCAGGGGGTTGTAATCGATGAGCACTCTGGTCCTTTTCAACCCAGGCCATTCTGTAACTCATTCTATGTAATGCCTTCATCCACTGTGATTGCCGCACATTTTCTATGTTAGAGCTGAAATGTGCACATGGAAACCAAACATCACTATTTACAACCATTTCCCAAAAACCTGATCCTTTTGCACAGACTTCAGAAGGTAACCCAGGCCAGTAAGCACTGCAGTAGCAGATATGGCTTGCAAATTAAGGGTGGAGAATAAAATTCAGTAAGTCAATAAATTGACTAAATTCATAAATTCTCTGAGAACAGAAATGCAAAAAGATAATTTTCTTAAGTAAGTTTTCATATTAACTGGAACACTGCAGAAAATAATGTTAGTGAAACTAGATGCCATTTAATTTTTCTATTTAAGTTGCAAACATGAAACAAAAGATACATCACTCAAATGTCGTTGGAATGTTTCAACCAGATACAGCTCTGTCCACTCCACGACACACTTAAGGATATATTTCATGTTTTGGATACAAACTTTAACAATAAGGGTTTTATGGATTTAATCTTTAAAATTTAAGTCTAAGGTTTTTTGTTTGTTTTTTACAACAAGGACAGATTATACCTAAAAAGCACCTTAACAGAAAAAAAAAAATATATATATATATAGGGAATATAGGAATACATATGTATTGTTTTTCTGGGACACGCTTGCACTCCTGGATCAGTAGGACAGATAGCTAAATTCAATATAAGACTGCTTTAATAAGAAATTACTAAAAATGAAATATTCCTATCTATACCATTTACAACATAGCAAAAATACAGTAAAAGAACTAAGCAATACGATAAAAATTGTAAGTTCTGCATGAGAAAGAGAAACCCACACACCTATCTATTCAGTACCCACACACACACACAAAAAAAACACACGTTAGCCTTGAGCCCAGAATTATATATTTTTTTACCATTTTCCTTTGTTTCTTTCTAGATTGCTACTACTCTTTCAGTCTACATACCTTATCATCATATTTCCAACATTTTTATAAAACCATCATATTGTATAACACAGCATTTTTGTACACACACTATGCACATATTCATTTTGGAAAACACATCTGCCTGAGTTATACTGCTGTGAGGCTGTGAATTCCTCACTGTGAAAAGCCACACAAGCTTCACATCAAAACCAAAGGTCAGAGGCCAACAACAGAACTGAGTGCACTGAAAAATATCTCATAATGTATCTATTTCTATTAAATCCATACAAAAAATCTTAAAGTTCAGCGCATCTGAAAGCAAGAAACTGATACGGTAAATCCTACTGAGATCTCTGCATCTCAAGCTTGAAATAGATGCAGCCAAGGGGGACCTGCAGGAGATGCTTAGCAGCACCATTCAGGTCAGGTAAACCCAGTATCATGAGACACTTCCAGTTGCCTGAATTTTGACTCTGTGCTCCAGAAGTCCAAAATGCTACTGCAGAATCCTACAGTTCCTTCTACCTCATATTCCTTTTATCAATATGAACATTATGTAAGGCAACTGTTGCTCTTACACAGCATATTCACATGGTTTTAGAGCATCTTCACATGATTCTCTATACATTCTTAAAAAAAAAGAGGACTTGGTTTTCATCTGTTTGGATAAATCAGGCTGGTCTTCTCCCTCACATGCAGAAGTTCATCTCACATACCTTAAAAGGACCGTATGAGATACGGTCATAGATACTACCATAGAAGCAAAGAATCAAAATGGCTTAGCTTAGAAAGTATCTTAAAGATCATCTAGTTCCAACCCCCTGCTATGGGCTGGTTGCCACCCACCAGCTCAAGCTGCACAGAATCCCATCGAGCCTGGCCTTGAACACCTCCATGTACGGGACAGACACAGCTTCTCTGGGCAGCCTGTGCCAATGCCACACTGCCCTCTGAGTAAACAATTTATTCTTAACATATAATCTAAATCTCTCCTTTTTTAGTTAAATGACATTCCCCCTCGTCCTGTTGCTATCAGACCGCGTAAAAAGTTGGTCCCTCTCCTATCTGCAAGCTCTCTTCAAGTACTGGAAAGCTACAATGAGGTCTCCCTGAAGCCTTCCCTTCTCTAATCAAAACAGGCCCATCTCCCTCATCCTTTCTTCATAAGTGAAGTGCTCCAGTCCTCTGAGCATCTTCATGGCCTTCCTCTGGACCCACCTGATGTTCTTTTTGATTTGGGGTCCCCAGGCCTAGATACAGCAGGGACAAATAGCAAAGATCAAAGCATTGGCAAGCACAGAAAAAGAATGCTCACAGATTTTAATGAAAGTTGTAAAGGGACTAAATTCAAACTGTCTATGTCCTGTTTTAGCAGTGTTTCTTTAGTTAATCCTCTTTTATTTATTTCATTTTTCATGTCTCCAACCTTTTCTAATTGCTGTGGATTGGAGAAGATCATTCCATGGATCGAACGGAATGGAAAGCATAGAAATAACATGTAAAATGTCACAGACAATTACACTGGTTAGCATTAGTTAGGCTCGAAAGTGAAGCTGACAGAAATTGAAGGAAATATGAAACTGCTTTTTAACCCAATGCTAAAGCATTTTCATGTGGAATCATAGGGCATGCACTCAGGAAAACGTACTAAAAACTAAGCAATACATTCCAAATAGACACAACTCATCCTTGCTTCCTTTCAGGGACTCGCAATGGAGCTCTGCAACTCCTAGAGGAAAAAATAAGTCATTACGGCTATTAACTCCCAACAGATGGAAAAAAAAAAAGAAAAAAAAAAAAAAAAATTAAAAAATCAATGGAATAAAAACCAAACCAAAACAAAACAAAAAAATAGAGAAAGCAATAGACTTAGTAGAAACTAAGGATTTATGCAACAGAAGAAATCCATCTTACCAGTATGCGAGAAGAGAATGGGCAGAGGTTTGACTCCAGTGAAATGGATCATATACCCACCCTCATTAGGAACTTCCACAGCAACCATCTACATCATCATTACTTCAATTAAATGCACATTAACAGAACGGAGGCTAAAGGCTTTCAAGAAATACGAACAAAATTACATCTTACAGGACTCACCAACATGATTTGTTTGTAACACAAGTTTTAAAGTTATCATTAGCAAATTAATTATAAAATCATCGAATGTCACTACAAGCTGCCATGTAAAGTATGGTCTTACCCTCTTTTTCTAGTTCTTTTCTTCTATCTTGGGTTGACACAGTTGACCATGCTACTGTAACATAACTGAAAACAAGTAAAAATGCTTCTCAGGGTGCATCAGGTCCCTTGTTCTAGTTCAGGGCATAATCACACAGACACGTTAGCACAAAGGAGGAACAGCAAGCAGCTTTTCAACAGCACTACAGAAGCATGTGAAATTGAGCTGGCTCTATCCTTGACTTGTGTACCTGATCTTCTCAGAATCTACAGTTTGAAAACCAACAGTGTTAAATAGGTTCTGCTGCACAAATCCTCTTCTCCAACACACATGCACCAACTATGTAACCTAAAGCTCTCTGAAAATCTAATAAGACAGTGACTATCATCCCTAACAGCAGAAACTGGTAGATAGGTAACTAACCCACAGAGCACAACTGAAGAGGGAAGTAAAAACATACTTACAAAAATTTCTGGAAGAATTAAAGAGTGAAAAGATTGGGAGCCATGAACAATTAATGCATTTTTCAATTGTGCCTTGATAAAAGTTCTCTTCCTCCAAGTTGTGTACTTATGTTCCAGATAGAAATAGATTAAATTAATTAAGTTCCAATTTTTTTTTTTTTTATTGCCCGTGCAGATATGGTAACCACAAATCTTAAGTGTAAAAGTAGAGGGGCTTTGACAATGAACTACCCAGGTAACGGACTGTATATCGTCTCATTTTTATATGCACTAATTAATTGCAGCTTTTTTCTTAAGCAGAAGAGAAAGGAAATAATCTTCCAACCAGTCGCTACTTCTCATAAGCTCCTGAGTTAAACTGCGGACAATCTCATTCCTCCATTATCAGTTCCACAAAGCTAGAATTCATCACTTTGGTACAGAGAGTTTCAGCTTCGCAAATAGACTTCTATTGTAATTACTTGCTGGCTCTTGTAAGTGGAAAATTTAATTTGCTGAAGTTACAATGCCAGAACTGGTCATTCTTCTAAAAGTAGCTGTATGAATCCTTCAGAAATAGGCTCAGAAGTATGTGAAGTTACAGGAGTCTTACTGAAAACAGTGATGCAAATGAGCATCCAGACTGAAAGTCTTCTCCCCAGCATTTTTCAAAGGTATTTAGTTGGGATCCTTTTAGGATCATCAGGAGGCATTCATACAATTGAAAATAAATCCAAGTCCCATTGACAGGTGTTTCCTATTGGCTCCATGACTAGGAATATACTTCCTCTGAACATGTGCCTAAAAGGCTTTTATTTGACACTAAGGAGGTTGGAATTGGCTTCTTTACACATGATGAGCACATCTGTATACTGTGTTTTGATATTCGTCCAGTAGAACTGAATCTGAATTTGTTATATTTGAAATAACTCTTCCACTGAGAAAATGAAGCTGGCAAAGCATTTGGAACACAAGCCTTAGGAGGAGTGGCTGAGGGAAGTGGAGGTACTTAGTCTGGAGAAGAGGAGGTACAGGAGAAACATTACTGCTCTCTACAGTTACCCGAAGGGAGATTGTAGCAAGGTAGAGGTGGACACTTTTTCCTGGGGACAACAAGTAGCAGCTGTAAGTTGTGCCAAACAAAGTTCAGGTTGGATATTGGGAAAAAAAATCTCAAAAAAGTCATGACGTATTGGAACAGGCTGCCCTGGGACATGGTAGAGTCAACACTTAGAGGTTTTCAAGAAATGTGTAAATGTCAAACCAAGTCACATAGTTCAGTGGGCATGGTGGGAATGGGTTGATGGTTGGACTAGATGATCTTAGTGGTCTTTTCCAACTTTAATGATTCCATGATCCTATGAAAAGCAGATGGTGGAGCTGGCCTTCCTAAAATCAGAGCAGTGTCTGCCATAAAATATGTTGAATTTGTCTTGTCTTCATACTGCTATGACCTAAACGAATCCAATTGGCAAGAATAGTACTGCAAAATACATTTGCTATAGCACTTGCTAAAAAAAGCTTCCTCAGGCTGAACATTACAATGTCTTCAATATAAACATGGAAATTGTACATCTGAAAACCTGTACTAGTGTTCTTGACTAAAACATGCTTTCCAGATTATACAGAATTTCACAAAGCTCAAAGCCTGGAAAAACAGTAGAATAACAATGATATTATTGCTTAGCATACTACCAGAGCAGAACTGTGAAGATGAGAGCACTGAAAAATTGCCTTTAGAAGCAAAAAGAAATGCAACTATCGGGAGTGGTGAGTACACACAGCTGATGTGACCAGTCTGGTCTGGCTTGGAATCATGCGAATCCTGATACCACAGCTATTTTCTCCTCTCTCCCACTCCTTCCTGCTTTTCCCTTTTGCCATCATTGGCATGCACAAAGCCACGCCACAAAGTGGGTTCAGAGAAGTGCTTCTGCTGAAAATCAACTGAGAAGGGGAAACAGAGACAATGAGGGTCAACAGGAGCAGCTTGCAATTAGATTGGCTTGAACTAATCTTGAACTGATACTCTTGCTGTTCAAATAGGCTATCCCTCTTTCTATCTATCAGGATGTCCACGGAGTCAGCTACCCCATTTAATTGCATAGGCACAGCTAAAAGCTATGAAAGAGAGAGGAAGGAGATAGCCTTGTCTGAAACTTTATAATGCAACCTGGTGCACTGTAGACATAATAAAATTATTTGCTATGCCAGTCCACACATTAGAACAGCAGCTGCCTAGTGCATAACTATGAAATTAGTCTGTAAATGAAAAGCAGGAATAAAGGGAAGCCAAATGGAAAAATACTTCCTGACCCAGCTAAAGAAAACCATTTACAACAGTTTCCCAGCACACAGAAAGAAGAAAGGGTGCATGCAAGGCACTTAGATACAGAATCTGAACTTCAGTATAGTCAGCAAACAGATATCTGAAAGGATGCTTCAAAGACACTTATCTATTAAAGATAAAGTAGACTGTTCTTTGACTGTGTAGTTTCATGAAGGAAAATATTCTAGATCTAAAATTTGGCCTAAGAGAGCAGGAAACTGATAATGTATTGATAGCAATATTTATGTAAAATTATCTGCATTTCTATACCATCTTTTATCTACTGCTTCCCAAGTTCTCTAACAAATGGTGTGCAACTGTTGTGAACCAAAGCAAATTCTCCAAAGTCAGTCAGGAGACTATTTTATCAAGTCAATCCATCCCTGAGATACAGCATGAAATTATATCATTTTATAGGCAGAGAGATCAGCAGATATTCCCAGTCTTGCAGCAAACAGAAGACAGACTAAGATGTCATATCTTACCCAGTGAAATAAAACCACAAGTTTGGTATTTGATTTGCCTCATGTTCTTTCACCACAGTAGACTGAATCCAAGCAAGTTTAAATTATCTGAATCTCAATTAACTTAATGGATCTGTAGCAACTTACTGCCATGAATGATCTGCCCTAACTATTCTGATGCCCATTCAGCTAAAACTAGCAGTATTCAGTTCTAATTTACTCATAGTTCCCCCTCAAAACAAAGTTTTATCCTTTTGCCCATAGCTGTGGGACTGTGTTAAACAAAAGTAAGTACCTTCCTTCTTAATCTTGTCATCACTAACTAATTAAAAACCTGTTTCCATTTTCCTTGGAAAAATGCAAGTTTTGGCAGATTCATCCCAGTTCCCAATATATGTTCATTCAGTTATGTTATGCGCTTTTGATAGATAGTGCTCTGCATAGGAGAGGAACGAGAGATGTAATATTTTCTGTAGATGAACATGGAGAGAACTGAGTGTGTAATTTGCACTGTGCTGCCTGCAGTCTACAAGAAAAGTGCTGCAATATAAAAATTCTGTGCTTGACTACTGATTGTTTTTTTTTGTTTGTTTGTATGTTTCCAGCATGCCTACCAATTCAAATATGCTGATTGAAATAAATACAGGGACCACATATGGTCTGTTGACCTACTGGTTCTCCCAGATGTTGCAACATCCAGTAACTATCCAGTCCAGTAACTATCAATGGACATTTTCTCAAAGTATGGATGGTTTCTCAAAGTCATATTTTTTCACAGCAGGGGTAGACATGGAAACCAGTTCCCTGGAACTTCCAGTCTGTGCCCCAAGCTTTTGAGGGCTGCACATTTTTACAGAGATCCGGACCTAAAAAGGAACACCATATATAGCAGAACTGGTGATCTCTGCTTTAGAGAAGGATACACCCGTGGCCCAGCTCTCCCCCAACTCTAAACCCAGGTTCTAAATTTATCAGGATTATTAACTGCTTAATTTCATGCGGTATGCAGGGCTCAAGTCTTGGCCCTCCTTGTAGACAGACTTGTACCTAGAGCGCTAGCCCTTAAATACAGGCAAAGTATGATTTTTAAATTTGTCTGTAATAGTTATGTGCAATAAGTATCACTTTGTAACAAAAACTGATTTAACAGGTTATTTTGATTTTCTTGTTAGAAAAAGATTCAAGTCATATTTGTGCGGTCAAATTGGTAGTGAATAGTGAATGTTGTCAACATGTTTAAAAACAAATTAAGAAGCCAGTAATAAAAAAAAAGTAAATTGAGTCATGCAAAAATAAAAAATAAAAAAAAAAAATCTTGTATATAGATATTTTCATGTTAGACATTCGCTCCTTGACTGCTTGAGATGCCTGCCTGTCTGAAAATCTGAATGTTTGCTGACTACATCTATGGAGAAGCAGGAAACACTCCTATGTGTTTCACACCAATGGAATGAAAAGGGAAGAAAATGAGTTCTATAAGCTCTTTTGCAGATTGCATAACATAGAGCTTCTACAGTTTCTTCTACAGCTAACAAATTTAATCAACACCCTGTCACCACTTTACCGTCTGAGAAGGTTTCTGAGATTTAAAGAGTTCAAACTGAAAGTGCAAGTGGACCAAAATGGACACGGGGATATTCAAGACTTTTACAAAACAAAATACTACAGGAAGCAGGCAGAAAATGAACTCAAACTTAACTGAGAATATGGTGCTCCTTGGATAGAAAGTAATATGAAAGCATTATATTTGGCCAACTGAAAATTAGGCAAGTAGAAGCATTATATAAGTAAATGAGTTAAATATATGGTCTAAAAGAAAAAGGAAAGATATAAATTATTTCTTCAAGTTAAATTCCTTCTCAGTTTCTAAGATACCTCTGAAAACGAATAGACTACACGAAAAATAGCAATTCTGTCCACCAAAACCAGATAAATAAGTCCATGCCTCTTTGTGCATGGTCATAATGGCTTAGCAAGCCAAATTACAGTCCTCTTTCTCAAGACATCTTTTCACAAGTCAGCAATGTTTTACTTCTCTTGATTAATTAATTCAACATTTCATCTTTTCTCGTAAGCTGTCTAAATACATCAGATTTTTGCAGTTTTGATTCATAACAATAATGGATTCTTGTTATTTTTCTTCAGAGATGAAACACAATATAACAAAATATAAGATCCTATTCTATATATCTATGATATCTTAGAAAATGTCATTCCAACATTTTCTGCCAATAAATTTTTACTGCAGTACAACTGTTCACGTTTGTTCAACAGGCACAGAATTAATTTTTCCTAGAATTTATAATGTTAACAAGAAGTGATTGTTGAAATAAATTGGAAGAAAGAGAAAAAGCACGGTAAGGATTATTTAAATAGGATGGGAATAGTTAAAAATGAATAAAACAGACAATTTATAAGGAAATAAATTAAGAAACATGGTCAGATTTTACTTCTTGTTAATCTTTAAGAGATAACTTATTTGACTTCCAGCAACACGTCAGAATCCAGTTACAGTCAGACATGTTATAAACTGTAAGCAAAGGGCCAGTCATCTATAGCCAGAGTGTTCAGAGTAAGCAGAAGAAAATGGATGTGGAAAGACTAAGAATTGGCTTCAAGGCACTTCAGTGCTTTCATGCTTTCTAGAAGAGATAATTACACAGTAAGAATAATTGATTGTTTTGGTTGATGTTGCTGGATCAAACATTGTGGTACTTGGCTAATTTTTATTCAGCTGAGCTGCCAACTGACGGTATGGTAGTCATTCAGCATCATTCCAGTTTTGGACCAGGGTTTTCATTACTAAATTTCTGTTTGGATAGCCTCAGAAGTGGATAGAGTGTCAGCATGCTAAGGTTTCTTTTGGAAAGCTCTTTATACACATTTATGGGAGTGTGACTTCAAGCAGAATATTATTCAGTGTTACACCAAGCATGATTAAAATGTATGATTAAGAACACTGATATTTTTTCCCCCTTTAAACAAAAATAAGACATAGCAACCAGGCAGAAATACAGTGTCATTTACGTTTGCCTGGCACATAGCAGCTTGGCGTTGCCGCTCCCTTCCTGTCATGGTGGGCACAAGCTGCTCCAGCTTGTGAATTGGACTCATCGGAAGGTGAAAGTCAAAACTGTCCATCAGTGGAAGTGTCTTGGCAGTTGTGCTGCAGCAGGAACCAAAACAGCCATTAGCCAGTGGTTAAAAGGCATTTTAATGTGAGGGTGGTGAATGATACTTTTCAGCCTGCTTCCCCTTTCTCTTTATAGCTCTCCTCATCTCCCACAGTAAGAAACAAGAGACAAAAGACAAAAAAGTAACTTATAGCACATGGTGGCTGACATCCCATCATGGACTCTAAATTAGGACTTCAAAATGGTGCTTCTGATTTTCCAGTGTAAAACACTACAAAAGTACAACAGGGAAAGACTAAGGTCTGAAAAAATGCCAACCTAAGGAGGGACATTTTCCCTTCTGAGTAGCTCAAATTTTTAGGTCTTTTCTGTCTCTTCTTTGCTTTTTTTACCATTAAGATAATAATTCTAAGAGAGAGTCCTGTTACGATTATATTAGCAGCAAAGCACACAAAGGTAGGTGATAAAGACAGCTTTGTGTGAAACTGAAATGCAAAACTAGTGAGCACTGAGTCTTCAGACACAGATGTAAACTAAGCAAGAAATGTAGGAGCAGGCCCAGCTCGGATGGCTAGGAAATAACGTAAATTGCAGGGATAAGGCTCTTGCTCTCCCATCTTCAACAACTTCGGAATTTAGAAAACTTTAAAAACTGTAAAACTATGGCCCCAGAACCACAAACATAGGCTATGTTTTTCAACTGCATTTTTCAAATATGACATACAGCATAACAAATCACACGTATTTCTTCCTAATGTCAGCTAAATATGAAAATGTTCTTTAAAGTAAAGTGAAGGAGGGACACAAGATGAACACAATGACACAGATGCATATTGCACATAGACTTCATCTTCCAAGGCTCCAGATGACTATATTTTTAATGGAAAGCTTAATACCCTCTTAAAAGCTTTCGACAGGACTTTATGAATGTGAACATTACAGATGAAATGAAAACAGAGCAATTCTCAATGACTTGCAGGCCAGTCAAAAATCAGTCAGCGGTGAAATAAGCAGACAACGAGGATATCTTATGAGAAAACTTCACAGATGAACTATTGAGTCACTCAGAACAGGCCTGGACCACGAACAGGAAACTAAGGATTAACCCAAGGAAACAAAGCAGAGGAACGCAAGCTGCATCTACATTGGTGGAAATCTTAAACACCCCTCTGACTAAAACTTTGCACATATGTTTACACCCATAACAGATTTCAAAACAAATTCTCCTTTGGGTTATGAAAATGCTGGGAAGATAATACACAATCACCCTTTCTTCCTACTGGAGCAGCAAAATCAGTAGCAGTGACTCAATCAGTTTAAAATCACACTCAATGCCACCACTTCCACCTACACAACCAGAGGCACATATTTTTCAACAACTGCAACTGAAAATGAAAATACTTATTTGGAGAAATTCTCTCTTAATCTGATCACCACAGTAATTAAAAATTGAATTTAATTTTTAAATAAATTAAAACTACGTATGCAATCAAAACATTCACAAATTGATTAAGTTATTAGTAACCAGTCATTTAAATCAAGCCAGTTGTTGCAGAAACAGTTCATAATGACAATTAATTAATAGCTTACTGAATATTTATTGTGAAAAGCAACTTACATTCAAAACAGGAAAGAAATAGACATACAAAATTAGGAAGAAAATAGTAAATCCAAACTTTTGTTAAAAAAAAAAAAATCAAGCTTCGTGTTCTGGATGAGGTTTTAAAGATCCAATTTGACACAATACTTCAAAATGTATTTTTTAGTTATATCTGGATATTGTTCTGATTATTCAATCTTGCAATCCCATGCTTCCTATTTTTCTCATATTAGACAAGGAAAACATTTCCTACTCACAGGTTTTAAGAAAAGTCATTTTGGTTCCTCAAAAGCAAGACAGAGAGGAAAAAGTCTTAAAAAGAACACTTGGGAGCTAACTCACCTCTTGGTTGAGCTGATGCTGTAAGCACAGGAACATCTTCCTTATAAAGTCTGAAAGTGTCCCTGGAAAAAAATTGGCCAGTGCTGACAAACTTTAATGGTAAGTTATAACTGCCTACCCTCAGTTATATGACTGCACCAGCACAGTGTTTGGTAAAAGTAATAAAAGAAAAGTATGACTTAATAAGTTGTTTAAGAGTTTTTAAAAATAATAAAAATAGGGCAGGTCCCAATCTGGATCTATTGATAACACAGTATGCATTTTGGAAACTCTAATCAGACTACTTGTTTTTCCAAATGGAGCAGAAACACATTAATCAATCACATCCAGTCCAATACAGAAATATTCTTTCCAGTGCTCTCCACTGAAATTAATACTAGTGCTATTAATGAGCATGAACATTACATACAAGCATCTGGATTAGGGTGTAAAGTTAGTCTTAAAAGCATGTGCCTGGTCTCTTATCAGTGACTTGCAGAGGGCAGTTGGTGGTTAATGCCTCATCTCCTGATGAGAACTCAGGGTGAGCAGAATCAGAGTCACTGCAATACAGCTTATCATTAAACCATCATGCTCGTATCTCAGTTTACAAAACGCATTTCTTTTTCCATACACAGACAAATTTATAGTACTCATGGAAACTTTTCAGCATACGAATGTTAGAAAACAGTCACGATAATTCAAGGTGCATAAAATATTTTCCAAAAATTAATCCACTTTGAAGAGATAACATTAAAAAGAGTTGTAGGAGAAGAAAGAGACTAGCACCATTAAGCTCTGTTTAAATTTTCTTTAAAGTTAATTTGTTCAAATAACCTTGTACTAAGTGTTCTACTGCTTGAAAACTTAAATGACTGAAGCATTAGAAAGAAACTCGAAGCCTTAAATAAGGATGTGATACTTAACCAACAAGACATGACACACAAATAACTCCTGAACCATTAATGAATGTCTCAGGTGCATTGTAGGGCACAGGGCCAAAGGTCTAGATTGTCTTATCTTTCTCATAAAATGGGAATTATGAAAAATATGGGAAGAGGGCATCAGGGAAGAGTCATGCTCCTGCATTTCCAAAGGGATGTCATAGATGAAATACAGATCACAGTTGAGAGCTCTACTTTTGGCCGAAGTCTAATTAATTTCTTAATAAAATTAAGACATGAAATGTAGTTGCATTTTGGTTTAGGTTTAAATTGGAAAGTTTATCTTCCATCAGTCACTAAATTCATTTATAACCTGGTATGCAACCTGGCACAGGGATTTAAGAGCCTTCCACATTCACTTATTTACCATCAACCCAGATAGTAACCAAAACTATTGGAACAAATATCTAGGGGGGCTCAAAGCTGACAAATTTTGACAAAGCTACACTGGGAACAATTGTTTAAAATAACAAGAAAAGAGAAGGCAACAATCATCAACAGGAGAACTTTCTTGCATTCTGTGAAGCATTTTGGTGGCTCTGGGCAGCCTGGTCCAGTGGTTGGTGACCCTGCAGATAGCAGGGGGTTGAAACTAGATGATTATTGTGGTCCTTTTCAATCCAGGCCATTCTGTGATTCTATGAATCTATATATAGTCACCATCACCATTGCATATACAATAGCCACCTCCATCACTGGGTTGTGTATCCTGGTCTTGTGCTTCTATTTTCCACTGGGACCTTTGTTTTCTTCCCCTTTGCAGACACACTACCCACAAGGACCACTTACAAAGGCAAGGTGCTTGCAACATCATTACAGCATTTTGCAGCCTGTTACAGTCAAAATCTAAAAAGATTTTACAAGCTATCCCTCAACTGTTTAAGTCTTCAGGCAGACTAATTCAACATACACATTATTTTCGTGGTACAATTCAAAAGTAAGTGCAAAACAAAAGGATATTATTCAGCTTATATTTGAGCAACATCTGCCATCTCAAAATCTATATTACCAGGGAGAGTTTTATTTAACACTATGTAATCATTAGGATTATTACTTTGACTTCTTTTTTTTTTTTTTTTTATTTAGCAATATTGTAAAAGAACTAACATGTAGGAACTTCTACCCATGATGGAATTCTTTCACCCAGAGAGTGGTGAGGCACTGGAACAGGTTGCCCAAGGAAGTGGATGCTCCATCCCTGCAGGTATTCAAGGCCAGGCTGGATGTGGCTCTGGGCAGCCTGGTCTGCTGGTTGGCGACCCTGCACACAGCAGGGGATTGGAACCAGATGAGCATTGTGGTCCTTTTCAACCCAGGCCATTCTATTATTCTGTGAATCTGTTATTCAGGCTGCGAACATGTTTACTGCTTTTTTACCTGACAGCAATAACATGGAATTTCTTGTAAGCGATTTGCTCCTCCACGTTGGGTGGCAGTAAAGAATTAAAAAAAAAAAAAAAAAAAATAGTATAAGTAACAGATTTTTTTCTACATTTATTTTTAATTTCAACAACAACAAACTACCCAAAGGATATCAATCTGACACTTACATCTTTATACTGTTGGGAGGCAGTGATGGGAATTGTCCAGCTTGTTTTTTAGCTGTGATTTTCCAGTACCTTAACATTATGACTCCTGTTTGTTGTCTATCTGATACAGATCAACGTGGAAGTACTTAGTTCTGAAAAACAACTAACCTTCACAGGCACAATTTGCCTCAGTCCTCAGCCAGTTCTAAAGGCAACCTACAAACACTTTTTCTAACAGATGTGACAGAGGGTAGAGGTGAATAACCTTTGTTCTATTCTCCGTAGATGGAAAGCATTGTATCAGAAAACATGCTCTTATCAGCTTAGCTAAAGCACACCTTCCAAGGAACTGTATTTCCTTGAAAGAAATTGAAGCAACAGCCTATTACTGACCAGTAGCTTAGTTGTACATAAAATAGTATAGAGTACCTTATAAAATCATTACATAAAAACGCCTGTTTACCACACCGTACACTTATGAAATAAATATTTATTTGTAAAAAGTTCTAAACAAACATTTGCCAGTCTTTCTAGCAAACAGTGAAAAACTGATAATAGTGTCTGGATGTGAAAACTTCCCAGCAAATTACACAGCCAAAGTCTGTGGGGATTTCAAGTGCATGCTATCGTGTCACATAGCAGCTGGACGGCAGAGAGCACTGCTGAAAGGCCACTGACAACACAAGGCACACTGGGGAGAAGGTTTTTTTCTGGCTTGCTTTCTAATCCCCTTTCCCACAGCTGACAGCCCTGACACTTTGTACAAGTCTGAAAATTAAGTGGAATTATAAAATAAGTGAGTAAGAATCTCAAAGCGTAATGGATTCTGAGCACAAGAACAAGTCAACTGGCAACTAGACTTTGAGCAAGGGACTCCTAAAAACTTGTTTTCCAAATGTGATTTTTCTAACAACTGGCATCTCTCTTGTCAGAATTTTCGGAGATCACAAGAGATTTTTTGAATCATTATTGTTACTCATGTCATCTGCTCAACAGGTTAAGTCTTAAAATGCTTGAAAGCCAAAAGAACACTTTTTTTTCCTCTAAGTCCCAACTCAATACATTTTAGAATTACTCTAATGAAGGCTGAATTTCCCAATATAAATATAAAAAAAATATATAAAAAAAAAAATTGCACCCACCATTCATGGGATTAAAAGTAATGCATTTTTTTCAGAGTCTCTTAAAAGAAAAAACATCTGAAAACAAGCTGAAACAGACAAGTGGGCCCATAAGGAAGGTTTGCTGGCCAGCATTCTGCCAGGACTAAGACTCCAAGTGTTTTGGAATAAAAGCATTTTCACAAATAGACTAAAAGTTGTTCTGCAGGTACCAGAGGGCAGTGGAAAGGGGTTGCTGGCTAATAAACCATAGAAAGGTAGACATGAAGAAGACACATCAGGTTCATATCCAATGATGGGATGGTTGGATAGGGCTCCCTACGGTACGTTTTCCTCAGTCTCTTTTAATTGCCTCAACTGGGCTCCTATCTCTTTCCTTGATTCATTTCCCCAGTCTGATAACTTTTCCTGGCAGGAAAATTCCCCTGATGTTCAGCCTGAATTTCTCCTTTCTCAGTGACAGTACAGCACTTCTTGTCTATCTGCAAGAAGAGAAATTTTGTTGCTGTTGCTGCTCACCCTTCACAAATACATAATCAAAGTTATGTCTCTGACTCTCTTTTGTCTCGACAGAGTTTAAATGTATGAATCCCATAGGTCAAACCTGAGGATTTCAGTCCTATTTTTTTCTTTGCAGATTGTGAAGTTGCACTGTATTTTCCAGTATTGAAAGTCCCATAAGAGGGGGGAGAGGAATGTTCTTAATTTTTCATTTGCCAACTACTTTTTCTTTACCATCTCGTGTAATGTCTTCAGATCAGTTGCTTATATAATAGTGCATTGAGGACATTAATATTTTTAAGTGATAAGAATTAACACCTGCAAAAAACATTTTTGTTTGAAATGACTAATTTATGTAGAATGCACAAAGGACCTGTTAATCATAGTAATTGGGTATAGACGCAAAAATAATTATGAAATCTATCAAGTTTGTCTGATTTTCATCTTCCTTTTTTTTCTTTCTTATACAGATTTATAGCTCACAAGCTCTAAGAAACTGATGAATAAACTCCTGACTTTTTAAACTTTCTTAAAAAGCCAAAGACTGAAAATAATAACAACAAAATTGTTCCTATTTTATTGTAGATACCCCGCTTTTGTATTGTTCTCTCTCACATATCCAGTGACAGTCAAGACAAAGGAACTATTAGGAGGGAGGGAAAAAAAACAAAAACCTTAACAGAAACAGTATGCATTTATTGTTGCTCAGTAACAGCCACACAGAAGACCAATAGATAAAAAGTTGGAATAAGTCTGAACCAGCTGGAAAAAGAAGGGATCTTTTCTCAGCAGGCCAGGTGCACTGCAGGCTGTGGGCTTGTCTTTTATTAGTACTATTTATTTATTATTAATGCTGTAAACAGGATGCTTAACTAATAATATCATTTAGTATGACCCTTCATGATTTTCTTCTTCCAAATCCTTACCTTATTTCCCACTAGACTTATAGTATTAAATATCAATTTCATACTGTATGTAGGACTATGAGAGGAAAAAAAGAATATGCATCAATGCAGTCACCTAAAATTGAAGGTTATCATTTACCTGCCATGAAAACCAAGTTGACTGTATCTAAAACACGAGGGTCAAAAGGTTCTTCAGTATTAGACAGTTCCCACAGCAGAGAAAAAAAGCAGATTGCTTGCATTAAGCCAACACAATGATGCACTTGCAGAGGAAATGCAAAACAATGACAACAAAAGAGAGAGCTGAGCCAAGCTTACAAAAGAAATTTGTTTACAAGTTTACGATGAAGAGGATTAAATGGAAGCTGAAGAACTCTTTCTGTTAGGTCACTGCCTGGACATATGCTTTCCTTGGCTCTTCACTCCTCTTTCTCCGTTATAAATCCTATTAATGTAGTGGGACACAAATGTACATTTAATTTACATTTAGCTAACATTAACTTTCTGCTTAGTTGGAAGTATTCATACAGTAGATAGAAAAGATCATACGCAAGCATCTGAACAGTCTGCAGTGCTCTTACCTTCTGCACTTTGCACTCTCTCTATGCACACACAAAACACATTTAAATATCAACCTTTTACATTTAATGATCTCAGTTTTGAAGAGCTTGTGTAATTACAAATGCCAACCTGCTAGAGCAGTAGGTAGAACCAATTTCAATAATTAGGCTTCGGTGAATTTCAACTGAACTGGTAAAAATGCTACAACCACCATCTAAATACACAACCACCATGCACATACGCAATCTTATGTGTATTCTGAATGTATCGTGGGGAAAAAAAAAAACTAAAATAACAGATATTAAAAATGTAAAGCTTTAACGTAATATTGGGAGAAGAGATAATGTTATTATTTTATATATATATATAAATACACACACACACACACATATATATATATATCAGAGAAGCGTCTGAAGAGCAAAACAGGGGCCAGAAACTTTGTTCAACCATGTCTATAGTACTAAATCTGATCTAGCTCCCTAATTTTCCCCTTTTTCTAACAGTATATTGACTAATATCCATCAGTGAATAAATTTACAAGGCTGGTGAGACATTCTGAAAGGCACAGATCATTCATTCTAGATCATTCTTTTCTTCTAGTCCTGTGCTATTAGAAGTGTCAGTAAACAGCTGAAAGCTACCGTTCATTACTTTTCACTTTGAAGCGTACAATGGAAACTAAAGCATCCTCCAAAGCCCAATGTACTTTCATAGACTTGTATTCATTTGACATTATGCTTCTTTTGAATTACATTTTCACATTCATAAATATCACAGAAGATTGCTGAAGAAATAATGTATGTGTAGTGGGCTGCAAGCCTTGAACAAAGCAGACCTTCTTTCCCCATCATCATTATTCACCAGGCATGGCAGAATAAAGGTCTGAGAGGATCAAAGAGCAGAGCAGCAGCAGTGTCTACTAATAATTGACGGTGTAAGCAACATCACTAATCAAGGCCAAAGTATAGGACATTGTAAAGGGCAGACATTGGGTTTTCTGGCTCAGCCAGGATCATTCTAGTCATCTAGCAAAATGAAAGAGTCCTTCAAATATCAGAAAAGTTTTAGGTAACACAAATGAGAGTGATGTAGCAGTAGAAAAATGAAAAATAAAACTCAAAATGAAGCACTTTCAGCTTCTATAGTGTAATGACATTTTCCAGACCCTCTCATTACAGAATAGATAACTCATTTCAGGTAAAAAATAAAAGTACCTTGGGAAAATTTACACTGCTGATCACATGGTAGATTTTATATTTCTTGATGATTTTTGGTTTGTTTGTTTGACAAAGGGGATGTTAGTATGCAGGAAGAAGATTAATTAAATACACTGATGCTGTCCTTGATATTCAAAGAAAATCATATAATTGTAGGAGTGAGAAGGGACCTTTGGAGAACATCTAATCCCAACCGCCTGTCAAATGAAGTAGGTTCCCTAGAATAAGTTGTACAGGAAAGTATCCAGGCAGGTTTTTAACATCTAACAAAAGAGAAACTCTCTGGGCAGCATATTCCAGTGCTCAGTCACCCTGAAAGTGAATATTTTTTTGCTCAACTTCATTTGGAACTTTCTGGGCTCCAGTTTGTGCCCACTCCCCTTTGTCCTCTTGCTGGACACCACTGACAACACCCTGGTCCCATCCAGCATTGACAAGGTCCTTTCCTGTTCTTTTCTTCTCCAGGCCGAACAGTCCCAGGTCTCTCAACTACCATCATAATGGAGATCCTCCAGTCCTCTAAACATATTTGTAGCCTTCTGCTGGACTCTCTCCAGTAGTTCCCTGTCTTATCTGGAATGTTAAGAAAGGCTGTGTAAGAGCCTTGCTGAAGCCAAGGTACACAACATCCACTGCTCTCCCCTCATCTACCCAGCCTGTTGTGGTATCATAGAAGGCTACAGGTTTAGTCAAGCATTGTTTCCTCCTGGTGAATCTCTATTGACTGTGCCTGATAACCTTCTTTTCTTCCACTTACTTAGTTAAGATGTTCAGAATATATTATTCCATCACTTTCCCAGGGATGGAGGGAGGGTGACTGGCCTGCAGCTCCCTGGCTCCTGCTTCTTGCCCTTTTTGAAGACCTGGCTGACACTGGCTTTCCTCCAGTCTTCAGGCACCTCTCCTGTTCTCCTCAACCTTTCACAGTTTACAGAGAGCCACTGCCTCCAGAGTTAGTTCTCATAACTACTAAATACTTGTAGACATATTTCAAGCATTTTGCTACACCAGCTATGGTGGGATGTTGTACTGCTCTGAAATACACTTCACAGGATTTTCACCTGACCAGACTAAAATATTCCAAGTCTCAGTTTAAGCCATATTCCACTATTTAATCATTTTGTCCAACTCCAAAGATAATGTAACTTGCAAATATTCTCAAGTCTTCACGCTGTCATGCTTCACAGCCAGGAAGAGTAGACTGAGAACAAGTTTTTGATGTCCTGATCGCCCTGCAGCCATTGTTGGAAACCATGCTACCTTCTCAACACCTGGCTCAGATCAATTATCTATAACAACAGCAGAAACACACTGGTCTGCTAGCAGGGAGAAGTTTTAAAACATCAAGATCTGTCTTACAATTAAATATTTACAATGATAAATGAAGTATCATAATGAACACTTAGCATTCAGATAGAAAATGACTAAGAAAACCACTTTTGTCCATTTGTGGTTATCTGAAGGAAGGTCAGCTTTATCTTTAGTGTAAGGTAAAACCCATTTTTGATCTAATTCATTATCCATTGACAAAGAGGTTGCAGCAGGAATAAATGTGACCCATTTCCTTTAGAAACCCTCAAACTCCTTCTTTTTTTTCCAGAGTACAACAGAATACCCTACCATACTGCAAAATGAAAGCACTACCAGTACTATTTTACTGATAAGGAATCTATTCCAAATGAAAGAAATGTCACAAAAGTACATGTTTCTCAGGGGAAACATCATAGCCCTAGCAACACAAACACTGTGCTTCTATTTCTTCAGTGGGGGCTGTGAAATGGTTTGATTCCTTTTCTTATAATTCCAGGGCTAAAATAGTCATTGATCAACACTGATTGTAGCAGTTAACACAATATCCCTAATTTACTTGGCTGTCAGGGCTTAGTCACATAAATTGCTTGTATTCTGTTTCTCAGTCAGTAAAGTGTGTGTGTGTGTATATATATATATATATATATATATATAAAGGAGATGGTATCCACTACTACTTCACGTGAACGTAACTGATTATATAATATATATACATTTGATTGCTGTTTTTTTCATAGTAGCATCTGGCATATTTGGTAAGGGAGCTAAGGAGATTTACAGTACAAGTAGTGTATTTCTCAGACTATACAGCAAACCAAGTCACTCCCTGTAATGTTCACAGTCAGATAATCCCTGATATAATCAGTTACCTTTCATGTAAAGTAGTGGAAGATACCATCTCCTCTGCAACCCACTGTTCTCCCACACAACTGACGTATTTTCCATCGTCTCTTGATATCCCAGGTAACTTCCATGCAAATCAGACACAATTAATTTCAGCTTCCAGGTTCCGTCTCTCAACATATTTTGTCACAAGAGCATACTGATGTTACACTGGGAAAAAAATTAAACCGAATTAGCAGTTTTGCATGCCATTCATGGTTACTGCTTAATGCAATATATTACCCTTGTGCAATACCCAGCCTGATGATAAAAGAAAAAAAAAAAAAAAAAAAAAAAAAAAAGTCCTTTGTTTTGTTATGTTTGATCTTCCACTCAATCTGAATTTAATTTAAAAGTATAATAAGCCAACAGAAAATATTTTTCCCTAATTGAGATGTACCATCTGCTGCAGTAATCAGCAAAACACATCTGAACTCATTTGGATGTTAGATGCACTGTTTTTGTACAACTGACAACAGGAAATATGATCCTAATTAGAATACACAGTAATTTTTGTCCCAGCAATATTTGTTTTACACATGCACTCAACTAGGAGTTGTGACTGATAAAACTGGTCTGCTCTTCCCAACTATCCCAACTACGTTTCACTGGTATTGCATCTTCAGAGAGTCTAAAATAGAAATTTAAGATGCTGGTCATTGAAAGAATGAATTTAAGCAGATTCCAGATGAGGAACTACCTAAAAATTATTTATTCACAATTTTCACACAGGATACCTGTGCAGGTAGCTGACGTGAAGCTCCATCTTCCTTGCTTGTAAAATAACTGATATTTCCAAATGAGTTTGCTAACTCCACATGCTGAACCACAGTTAGTTCAGAGGTGTGGTTTAAAGGTCCAAGTTAAATTTAGTTCAGATTCACCTATCAGTATTGATCAAGGCTTGAGACTCTTTTGATCCATGTAGAGCATACAACTTCTTCCAGCTGCAAATGCCTTAATTTGAGTGCTGGAAATGCATTAATTGTAACAGGAAATATTTTCAGAACTTCTATTTGAGATAGAGATGGCTTCTTTACCGGAGAATCGTTTGCTAAGCTTAAGGCAAACTGGCTGACAGCGTAACAGTAAGAAGAATAATTTTAAGATGTCTTCCCTTGTAGAAGGGATTGACGTGCCATATATCCACGACATTTTGCCTGACTCTACTTGTTTATCCCTTATAAAACAAGACATAGAAATATTTTAACCTCACACAAATGGAATTTTCACTTTGCTGCCTGAACGAACTCTATGTGAAGCAAGTAAAGTATTTAAAGTATTTTTCTTATAAAATTAGCAGTCACCAGGAATCAAGACAATCAATAGGCATTTTCAGTTTTCTAAGGCAGTAACAAAGCTTGTGGGCTTTAAGGACTATTTTTTGGGGAAAGTAGAAGTTTTAGCTCAACCAAATCATACATTTATTAGAATTAGTTTGAAGGCAAGGTTCTTATATTAAGTGTACTTTTATTTTATATTTGATTATTCCAAATATACGCTGAAATAGCTTTTTGTTTTGTACAGTTACTTTTCATATCCTTGATATGAAAGTTGGACCACAGATTGACTCTATTTCAAGTGATGGAAATATGGATGAAAATCATATCTACATAATGACCAAAGTTACACAAATTTTCTATGACAGGAGATAATCAAGTGAAAGATACAAATATATGAAATAACTTCCTTCCTCTTATCTTCCAGAATCTGCAAATAAAATAGAACTTCGGATCTCAGGTCCCCTATGATATCAATGCCCTTATTTTCTACCAAAGACAAGCTTTCTTTTATAAATTACATGATCCTACTTACATCAAGACTTGTCATTACTGTTTAATTTTTGTTCTAATTGAGAGATTCACATGGTAAAAATAAAAGACTCTTAAGGAAGAAGACAGTATAAGGTGATTTCAAGAGGTATTCAAAGGCTCATCTGATCTGGTAACATCTCAGGAGTGTAACTCTCAGTACTGTGTTTTTAATCCTCTATGTTCTCAAAACATAATGGAAATGATTCTATTTTAGATGTAACAGGAGAATGAAAAGAAAAGCTGTTAGATAGTGGCACAGCTCAAGACAGAATTGAGATGTCCACCTTTTACTTCTTATTTCTAAGTACTTATGCTTAGTCTTGCGTTCTGTAATCTATCACTCAGGTAACATATATGTGTTTTCTAAATATATATTTAAAAGTTATAGCCATGGTTACTAGAATGACAGCGTCTTCTAGAAACCAGCATTGTTGACTTTATTTCACTGGCGAAAACTTCAAAAATGCATACTGGACATTATTCTGTCAAATTTTAACTATAGAAAGAAAAATGTTAAGAGAATACCTTATTAATGTTTACATGTGCTCTTACATGCCATAATGCGAGTACAAACTTCAAGAGACAAACTCAGGAAGAACAGAAATCTAATCTCAAAGCTAGCAAAATCCCCCGAAAAAACAGTTCTAGACTCACTTGGTCTATGTGACTTTCAATAATGGTTGTTAGCTGAATTATGTATTAACACCTTCTACTTTCCGCTTATTAACTTTTATTTAAAAGTAACTAATAAGCAGATTACAAATCTGCTGTATTTGCAACATGTTGAGCTTCAAGCTGCCTCCCCAGAGAATCCCTGGATGCAAAATATACAGAAGCCATTGTCACCAACACATAGGTGAATGTTAGCCTTGTTTTCAATATTTCAGAGTCCTAACTTGGGCCTGTTAGTGAGAAGACAGAGTGTTTTATTATTTGAAAAGCTTCTTGCTGTGATTTATGGCCTTGTATTAGCCTCCTCATCATGAGATACTGGACAATCATACTGAGTCACGGACAGTCTAAGGTGGGAAATACACACAGCATTCATCTTCTCTTGCTATCTAGGACACCTCTTTTCATCTATTGTTTTTGTCCTTTGGCATATCATTTCCTTGTAATCAATTTAAATTGAAAACTTTAATGACCTACCCAGTGTGTTACAGTCTCCTTTCATCTGCTCTGGGAGGAATTTTCTGGAAGGAAATTAAAAACCCCAAACCTTTTAGAATTTGCAGCATTTTCTCTATAAAACGTCATACAGATACCATAATACCAAATCTCATCAGTAATTATCAGAGGGACTTAGCTAATTACAACAAATCCAAAATACTTTGTGTAAGTGCTTCTCCATTTCAACTTACAGAAATGCTTTATCTGCTATTAAAGAGACATGAGAGTGATATTAAAGAAAAATATTATGTCTTTAACAACAACAATCAAAACTGGAAAAAGTTCTAGAAAATCAAGAGGAAAGGTTTCTAAAAGCATAACTTCAGAGAGAAACACTCTCCTTTGGTACAACAAGATTCTAAAGAGCAGGTACATGTCTAACAATAGTTGCCAATTGGTGGTTTGTGTTTTTGTGAGTTGTTTTGTGGTTTTAATAAAACAGAAACAAAGACCACGAAACAACTCACAGCCAATCACCAAACAATTGTGAAGCAAAAAGTAACGATCTTCAGAAGTTGTCTTGACTCATTATTAGGATCAGGTATCAGTACAAAAGCATTCCTTCACTAGGTTGTAAAATTTCCACATTAAAAAGCATGAATCAATGATGGGCTAAGTAATTCAGGTAGAAAAAAACGGGAAGCATGAATGAGATCAATACATTCATATAATAAAAATGTAATTTAATCCAAGCAGTGTACAGTAAAAATGGAGGGAAAATAGTTGCACAGACCTACCCATTCTATCTGCATACACTCTGAATACACTCCTCTCATTAAAGAGTTTAAGAGTTCACTGAACAGAAACTATTGCAAGGCAGGAAAATACAGTAATCTGCAGAAAATATTTACTTCCAGCAAGGAAGCAGAAAAAAAAAGGAATAAAAATTATTTGAGAAGTTATCTAAGGGAAAACAAAAGTAAAATGGAAAAAAATCCCCATTGGAAATAAAGGATTTCTTGAATCTGAAGCCAGGCAACAAGAGCATTGGCATCTTTGTCTATCAAAGGAAAGGCCAATATTATGATGTTATCTAAACTAACAAACAACTAAACAAAAAATAAACACAGAATGAAACCAGATACTGACATTTTAAATCACTACACCGCAATGCAACTGTATACCTTACATAGGGTCTCCTGAAGATCATTCAAAATGATAAACCAAAACTTCATATAGCACTTACTAATTGATCTTTACAATTGTCTATTAGAAGGATGTTTTAACTGAGGACATGTACAGTATGATTGAACTGCAGTAGCAAAGTCACAGCAATGAAAACTCAGGGAGATAAAGTAGTATTGGAGTACAGATGTATTAAGAAGTTAGAGAGGTTTTTTATAAACTTTGGAAATAAAATAGAGTATGGTTTTCCTTTGTGGCACATAGATGGACACAGGTTCACATATTTCCTACTTACCTTTGTAGTGCAAGAGGCATTTCACAGAATCACTGAGGTTGGAAGGGACCTTAAGAGATCACTGAGTCCAACCCCCTGCTAAAGCAGGTACCCTACAATAGGTCACACAGGCAGGAATCCAGACAGGTCTTGAATCTCCATAAAAGGAGACACTCAAAACCTCTCTGGGCAGCCTGTCCCAGTGCTCCATCGCCCTTACAATAAAGAAGTTCTGTATGTTAGTATAGAACTCCCTATGTTCAGGTTTTAGGCCTACTCGTCCTATCGCTGCACATCACCAAAAAGATCCTGGCTTCACCCATTTGCCTTCCACCTCCCTTTGGATATTTATAAACATTCATCAGATCCCCCCCCCTCAGCCTTCCCTTTCCCAGGCTGAACAGACCCAGGTTACTCAGCCTTTTCTCATGGAGAAGATGCTCCAGGCCCTCCATCATCTTCGTGGCCCTCTGCTGGACTCCTAGGAGATCCCTGTCTTTTTTGAACTGGGGAGCACATAACTAGATACAGTGGCCAAAATGTGTCCTCATCAGGGCAGGGTAGAGAGGAAGGATGACCTCACGCAACCTGGTGGTCACGCTCTTTTTAATGCACTCCAGGATATCACTGGCCTTTTCTTGGCCACCAAGGCACACTGCCGGCTCATGGCCAACCCTCAGGTCCTTCCCTGCAGAGCTTCTCTCCAGGAGGTCATCCCCTGACCTGTACTGATGCATGTGGTTATTCCTTCCCAGGTGCAGGACCCTACACTTGCTCTTGTTTCACTGGGAACCCTGCTGTACCCCTTTATGCTTAGAGTATAACAGGCAAAAATCTGGTCCTTACGTATTTATTTATTTTTTAATTTAAAAGTACTACCATCAAAGCACAGTTTTCTCAATCAATCACATTCTTTCTCTCCTCCTATTCCCAGTTAAATAAATGAAAGCATTACAGAAAGAGTCTCCAAATCAATTCCCTTATAATGAAAATATTCCCCCTCAGTGGCAGGAAGGCTGTTGTCATGTGGACATCCTGCTATTAGCCAGCCACCAGATAGCTCCACTAAATTGCCTTCCCTTATATTCATCAACATTTTTTTCAGTCTACACCTCAGTAGCTTTCCTATATAGTGAATACTTAAAGAAATAAGCCATTTTAACAATGACTTAAAAAAAAGTCTTGAGCAACTGTAAACTTATTAACTCTACATGGGACTTAATTTTCGGTTTCCACTCTGATTTCAGAGCACAGGAATAAAATAATAGGAGTTCAAGGGCATCTTACTCAAAGAAAATAGATACTTAGGACCCGAGCCAACTATGAATAGGATTTAGGCTTCTGTGTTCTTTATACTTAGTTTTGTCACTTAGACTGAGATGACACGATTCATGGAGCAAACATTCACCTTCCAGCTGCATTGAGAAACAAGCACATAAAGTTGTCAAAATTACTTCAGAGACCAAAAAAGGCTAAACCAAGAGAGCACTGAATTTTAACCAGGTGATTGATAAGGCTTCTAAATGGCATTGTTATTCTGGGTTATGACACAGATGTAATAAATGGCTCAGTGAAAATGATTAAACCAGAAATAATTGTCAGCAATGCTGTGAAGACATTATTTTGGAAAACAAAGCTAACGCTACTAATCCTTTTAGTCATTTTGAGACTGCTATTTTTCCTCAGCCAAAAGGTGCCATGTAAATCGTGCTGTTATAGATCTTCTTAGGTCACCATAAATTTCTCTGCAGGCAGAGACAGATAAGATTACTTTTGAGATATGCTCTTCTATTCATGGTAAATCACTCCCACTGAAGTCTCAGATACAGAAATAGCCTTCCTCTTGTCCTCTGTGTTAACCCTTTGAACTTATTTAAAATATCTTTACATCAAGAAGCCTTAAGATGCCTGTCCTAGTGAAATCACATGGTTAGAGAGTAGGGCAGTTTCAGAGTAGCAAGGGTGAAAAGCTCTGCTGAAACAAATCACAGACCTGTGCTGACAAACGTGGTTGTGAATACAAGTGAAAAATCTGTCTAGGCTTTCAACTGAAATATATTTGAAAAATAAATAAGTAAATAATAGATTTCAAACATTGTGATGCTTCTTTTTATTTCAGTTACCATTAAAATCCTGTTGCTGGGCTTATATTTTATATTTATTATATTTTTATATTTATTATATTTTGGTTTTATTTATATATTATATATATATTATATTATATATATTATATAATATATATATATATAATAATATATATATATATTTTGGTTTATATTTATTTATATTTTGGTTTAAATATGAAATAGTTTCATTCCTGCTCAAAAGAAATATATTATCAGCTGATAAGTGACCAACAAAAAGAAAGCCTATGTATTCTGTTATGCAAGTAACACACCTGAAGTACTCAGGTGCCAGCAGAATGAACAGAAAGCTTTTGGAGCAGCTGTGACCAGGAGGGACGACATACCCCACGTGGAGCCCAGCAGCTGCCAATCAGATCAAACACAGCAGACATTAGCAGAGAAACTCAGTTAGAAATGTCCATTTGGGCACTTCAGAAAGTCTTCACATGCACATCAATATTTAAAGCCTTTTCTTCTTTCATGCGAATCAGCAGGAAAATCTGTTTTAACCAGACTACAGACAGTCTGAGAAAGAAGCAATTAAAATCTGTTATCCACATCCTATCACTTTCACTTCAGGGATTTCTTTTCTCCCTGCTCTCCACAAAACTAATGACAGTACAAGTTTTTTCCTTCATCAGTTAGCATAGCAGGGGTCAAAAAGCAGCCCATCAGTTGCCAGTGTTAGGGCTGAAGTCGGGATGCAGTTACAGGTATGGACTGGGAATGAAGTGAAATGATCCCACGCTCGGGCAGATTCCAATCTGCACATTCAGACACACAGCACAGCACTCAAAACTTACAGGAGAAGCAGAAGGATAGCCAAATTAAAAAGTGTCTTCATGTGGATGTCAGACACACAGATGTCACTGCCATAGCCCAGAGCACTGCTGACGCAGTTCTGTACCCAAAAGCCATGGCTGCTCAAGCAAAGGGCTGTTCTAGCACAAATTGGGAACAGGCAAGAGAACTTAAGGTGAGCCCATATAAGACATTTTCCTGCTTAATGCTCAGCAGAGCTAGCTGAAATCCTCCAACCAATAATATGCCAACAGCTGAGCACTTTGAACCTCTCCAGTACAACCAACTTTCAATGAACCAATAGCAAATATCTGAAGGAATTTTAGTTAACATTTGCAGCCTTCTTCATCCTAATACAGTAACTGCCATGCTCAAGAAAAAAAAATATATAGCTTATTGATCCAACTACTTTGAGACGTAACAGATTATTAACGGGAGCCAGTAAGAAATATTATCCCTTGGTGCACTGCAGTGTAATTAGGGATATTAATCAATTCCACGTGATTTCTTGCACAGATTCTTGTCTTTGCTATTAAAAATAGTTTAAGATCCAAAAGGATAAGGAATAGTGTAGCGAATATAGGAATAAATCCTGTGTATAATAGTAAGGAAAAATATAACCGTTGATTAGCAGATATTGGTAAGTTCAATTAGTTCATTTTCTTTTTAAAACATTCTCTTTCTTTAAGAGATAAACTGTCAGCACTGCAAATAGCAATGGTTAAAAAAATAAGAAGACAAAGCATTGTGCTGGCCAACAGCTTTTCTACAGATGAACATAAGTTGCCAGAAAGTTTGTTGGTTTTTTTTCTTTATCAAATTGCACATCTAAACAGTAACTAACATAATGCAGAAATCAAAGGCAAAAAGGGCATGCCCTATCCCAAAAGATTGTCTCCTTGGAAAAATAAACAAAAAAAAAAAAAAAAAAAAGAAAAGTAAAAAAAGAAAAAGAAAAAAGCAGAGTCTTCAGATTCTGGAAGAGGTTCCCCAGTGAAGCAAAATGGACAGACATGATTTTCTGGCACAGCTTTGTTTCCGTTCCCAAACTTTACAGAAAGTTTCTTAGCATCTCTCCTCAAATTCTTACTGCTTTTCACTTCCCATCTGCAAATAGGCACCTTCTCATAAATTTTTTTTGTGTAAGAGCTATCATCATCTTCAAACCATTTTTGCAGACTTTTCAGAGCATGCAATGTTACACACAACAAAGAGAACCTAAAGATTCATCAACAGAGTTCATACCCTTAAGTGTTAGGCTTCATCCAGCCCGTATTGTCCACATTGAGTCGAAGTATTCCCATCAGTACATTACTGCCATTTATTCTTAATGAACTCCTAAGGTTTTGTTGTGCAAGCATAAAGGGGACGAAGATGGACGAGGACTATCTTTGAGAGCATTCTGCTTTCTAGTTTTTCCTCCATACAGAGAAATCTATGTGCATAAAGCACAGGGCAATCACATTAAGGATATCTGACTAGCCAAGAAATAATACATAAAATAAATAACCAAGACTTCCCATATTCTTTTCAGTGTGGCTTTTTCCTCAAGCATTTACACATCCATTAAAACATCCTGTTCAGATTTCATCAGGAACATCAAGCACTAAATGAGGTTTCTGAGTGAAAAGACACGACAGGATTTTGGTACAAAAGAACATAAAGCGCCACCATCATTTGCATCTCATTTTGCTGTTCCTATTTAAGGTAACATAATTCAGATGCAACTGATAACCTTGGAACAGGAGCAGGAAGCCCCAGCTTCTCTGCATGCGATCTATGAGAAGGTGACACTTCATCTCCATCATCCCCTGCCAGGACTTCTCAAGTAGTGCAAGGACTGCACGTTGCCCACAGTCAGCACCAGTTGGCTTCCTCTTGTACGGACAGCCCATGAGTAGATCTCTGCAGCACAGGATCAAAGGTGCATGAACGATATGCAGTTAGCAGTATTGATTACGTGCATATTTTATCTTATCTTGCCCACTCAGTGAAGAAACACGGGGAGAAGTATTCCTTTATAAGCAAGATCTCAAAACAGCCTGCTTGAAATGAATCAGGAAATGAAGAAAAAAAATATCTCCTAAGATTTGAACAAATTTAAGGTTCTTTTCCACGAACATAATTCAGATCACACCTTAACTTTCATATCTTTTGTTAGGCAAAGGAGAAGACTTCTGCAGAAAAGGCCTCTAGCTTGACACAAGCCTTTACTACAGCTCCACAGTCCTCTAGCTTGCTAGATGGCCTGATAACTTCAGATAGAATTTAGCAACATCCCACCTCGCTGAGTTTTTATGGCTCTCTATTATTCCAAGGATCAATAAGATTTATTTAATGTAGTCATCTGTCTGAAATTGAGATGCTATATCATAGCAGACAACTTTTCTGTACAAAGTGAAGATGAATTTCTCCAGGGGTTCCCTTTTACTGTAAATATATAGTAGGACTAGTTAGCCCCACAGTTCACACAGTTCGTACGCGACAGCAACTGGATTTAGAAAGAAATACAGTGAAAATTTATACAATATTTTCCTGTAGATCTGTCAGCAACTTAGGTTTGGAAAATGAAGTCATTTTAATTAAAATTATCAGCAAGCATGGCTCGGGGCATTGATTCAGTATTTTATATGTTCTTCAAAACAAGTAAACAAGCCATTCAGGTAAATCACAGCATGCAACAACTAACTCCCATTACATCAGGAGATTTCTGCTACAGTGTGTTAGGATGTTATTACATTCAAATTCATTTGGGGAGCATAAAACCTAACGTTGTCCCTGTTGCTTACAGGCAAGAAGGAAAGGTCTAACAGCGAGATACGCTTTTTCCAGTTTGTCAAATTCATTTTAACCAAGTGCAGGAACCCAAGATGAACATGTGCAAAAAGTCTTGTGCCATACCAATGCTGCAGCCTTTAAGACAACATTCGGCATTCTTGTCTCACTTCTGAATTTCCCCTTTCACTAGCAGGATTTCTCCAGCAATTCTCAGTAGAATTTATATTCATAGTCCTGACTTTCCTTTAAGTCAACACTGGAATACTTGGCTGTTTGGCACTTAACTGGTAGAATAACACTACTGTAACTAAGCATGCTGTCATTCGTCAGGGGATCAGCACTTTGTTGTGCCAAAGTATTCTAAATTACTAAATTCACCCTGATTTTCCCCAGTGGCAGCTAATGCCTATATATCAGCTATTGGCCAGCTGGCAGCTTACTCAAAGGAGAAAGCCTTTTCCAGGACACGTTAATAGTACAGAGGACTGTAGAAGCAGTGAATTGCTGGGGAAAATTGAGTGCATACAAATCTGTTGCAATATTTACACAAGTAAGTGTCATACAGCAAACTGCACAATAGAGTAACCTAGTAGGCCAAGTCCATGGAGACTAAACACACCAGCTGTGAATTCCATCCATCACAGTACTGCATCCCTGGAAAGTGCTACTTCCTTAATTTTCCAAAGCAGCCCTAATTCAGGCTCCATTGTAGATGATGTATGCTAGTATCTGAACATTAGAGACAAGCGTTGGAATAGCACTACAAGCTACTACCATTTGTCTGGTTATGCCAGACAACACTTTGATTTCCACACAACATTTAGTTAAACAGCTTTCCAAGTTGAGCATCAAAGCTTAGACAGGAAATGGTGTGTTTGATTCCTGGTGGGTTAGATTATTCTGTTAGGTTTATGAAGGACGCCACAGTCCTTCCTCTGTTTTTCAAAACTGCATTCCAAATTGAAAAACACAGAAGAAAATATGTTTAACCTAAAAATTCACCTTCACTACTTGATAAAATTACGTTAGCAAATTTAACAGAAACATCTAACAAAATGCACAGATCGGAGTATTTACAGTTATTTGTTTTGCCTCTGATAACTGACACACATTCTTATTTCTTAAAAGAAATTATCTAGAAATAAACGTGTTTTTTTTTGTCAAACGTGTAACTGCAATTCATCAAAATCTAAACACGGTTTTCATAAGAGCCCAGAAGCAGCTATTCTGGAAACCAGTGAAAGAGTTATATCTGATCTATGCATATTTTGCTTACCTTCTTTACATGCAGTGCAGAAATATAAGCAAGACCAATGACTTTCCTCATTCCAGCACTTCTTCTACTCATCTATGAGCAGTGTAATTAACTGCAAGGAAAAAAAAAGAAAATCAGCTGGTCTTTGGAAGTTTCTGATATCCCTGACTCCTACAGTCTAAATTGGAACATGTGAAACAATCCAATCTAAAACTCCCAGGTACAAGACTGCTAAAAGAGCATGGAATCCTACAAAAGTCGTTCAGAGAGAGATTGGAGGTGCAGATTAACTGAGTCACAAAATACACATGCACTGCTTTGGAACTCCATTTCATGTGCTGCACCATGTCAAATAGATGATTCAAGGGATCACACCACACAGGGCAAGAGGTAAAGCAAGGGGAAATGCTCAGCTTTAGCTACTCTTCTCATTCCCACCTCCTTACAGTGTACTTGTCACAACATTTTCTTTATGTTCCTTGAATACAATTAATTTGTGTAACTTTACTCTCAAATAATCAGCATTTTTTGAACCTACCTGTGCATCGTTTACCTTATCACTAACTGAAGAGATTGTACTTTCTTCCTCTGGACATGTGTCTAACTGCTCATCTCCCATAAATGAATACCTAAAACAACAGATGCAAGCTGTCACTTTCCATATATATTCATAGCTGCTTTCAGGCTGATCTGCCTCAAGACCCATCCATAAAATTACTATCATGGTAAGGAAAAGAGGTGCAAAACCTTACAGTGAAGTGTATCTGCTGGTTGTCTGCAAAGCATACAGCATGTTGCCTGTTTCACAAAGCCACATGTCCCACGTCTACTGACAAATGCTCACTCCGGGACTTCCTCTTGCTTCCTTAGATGTGGTAGCAGGGTGTAGAAAACCTCTAAAAATGTAGAGATGAGCAGCTCTCTTGAGATTTACTGTAATTGAGCTTTCAGCAAAAATGTATTCAGTCATCACCTACAGGCCCCCGACACAAGTCTAAACCACATTTGTCTGCAATTACAGAGCCCAGTGCTAAGGTTTCATAAACCACAGTAAAACCAAGGTTCTCAAGTATCAGTGGAGGAGAATCAAAGCACTGATCTTAGTACTAATAGCGTCTCTGAAAATTCCCCTTCACTTTCTTTGATAATAAAATCATGGTGGAGTTTACAGAATTCTGATATCAAGCACTTTTTCTGGTTAGATTCATCCATAACACATTTCCAAAAGAGGATCAAGAGTCCACAGCAGGAGAAAAAACTTGGTGTGAGAAATAAAAATAGGAATTAATTCAATGCTGCTCTCGGGTCACTGTGCGGTAGGGTAGGTGCCCTTCTCAGCTGTGCCCAATTGCCATTGGAGGAAACCGGCATTGCTAGCTCATGTAGTTGAAGACTTGCTCTCCCTCAGAACTATCTCAAACCTCTCTCCAAGGAATACCTAACAAAGCAAAATTTTTGAGAATTCCTATCAGTCTTTTTCAGATACAACCAAGCACATCTTACCCGAGTCATGTATTTTCAATTCCTCTCCTCTCTGTAAAAAAGAGGTTTGTGTTGGCTGAACAACAGAAACTCAGCAAAACAGCAAATAAGAAAATGATTCGCTAGATAAATGAAAGCCAACATTAGCAGTAGTATATATTCATTTCTGAAAACAGTTTCAATGCCTGAAGGCTTTGCCGTGGGCGCAGCAGAAATGATACACCGTAATTGTTGTTTCTGAAAGTCCCCAGATCTCATTATTGGCACTAAAAGTATCACAGTAGTTTACTAAACTGAATTAGTGAGCTATTCTTGCTGGAAGCAGCAAAGTGCTAATAGCTTGTTGTTACAATATTCTACACACAAAACCCAGGGCTTTCACAGACTGACTAGCTACGTTGCTGGTTAATACTGACCACTGTGCAATACTGCAGTTTTCAAAGGCAAACACTGATTACTATTTGCCTAAAAGCAAGCCTAACAAAATTTAGGATTTTAGTTAAGTTATAGGTATTACGTACGTGGTTAAACCTTTCCAGTCCGTTAAAAAATCAGTATTGATCACTCTCTACCAAGCAGCAGTATCTCAGCCTCAATAGAAGCAGTTTTAAGTTACTGGCAAAAGACAAACCAAAATCAGAGTTTCTTAAAATGCAAAAAGGCACGTTGTCTTCTCAAGCATTCCTATGATGCCAAAATCCTGCTGTTCTGTACTCCACAATGGTGAGATTCCTGTGCCCAAAGGAAGCATAGTTGATTTGACCTAAGAGAAGAAACACAAAATTATAGTCCTGATATATAAGCATGAGGAAAAAAATGTCTACTCAAGCATATTTAATGCATGTTTTCAAAGCAACAGTGAAGTAGTATTTGATTCCTCAATAAAAACTACTTTCCTTCATAATTGGCCTTTGCAAACTGCACAGAAATGAAGTAAAAATTCCTTTTTTTACGGGTTTCATTTTTCTCAGCTCAATAGATACTATCTTTAATCTTTTCTAAAAATACTTCTAAATACAAAACTACACTTTGATTTTGAAATTATTATTTCAGGTGGATACACAGAAATGAAGTTGATTTTACTGAATCATCCCCACAGCAAAAAGTAATAACTAACTAGAGGTCAGAAGGATGTCTTTTCGTACAAGTAACCTTGTTTGAGACATTAGTTTTATCTGGTTTGCTCACACTAAAACCAAGATATTCCCATTCAACCCTCAAAATGGGTGTTGAATTTATTTAAATAATCAAGTCAAGTGAATTAAATAAAATGAACTTTAAGAAATCAAAATATATCCAACAAAAATAGGCTGTGGTAATATTTTCAACAAATTCAATTCACACCTCCTTTGGACAGACTAAGGTTTAAACAGGCAATGTAAAAAATTCTCTTCCATACCACTTCATCTCATTTCTGTTCATATTCCACTTAATGATTAGCACTGTCATTTACAAGATCAACTTGGGAAATTCAGTCACATCAAACACCTTCTTTTCAGAAACTTCAAGTTATCAACTTAACTAAAACAAACACGAAGCCACAACAATTCAAAAAACTGAAATTAAAACATCTAAAAACAAGCCATAGACTTTACTTAAGGTTATAATGGCTTTGTGATCAGTCTCACTTCACTTCTCCCATCATGGGTGAACACATGGATTTGTCTGTGACTCAGGCCACACAAGACACAATGTTCAGAGCAGTCAATGCCAGCAAAGAAGGCTTCCCCGAGCACCAATATCCCTCACATCCATGTACGCGTTGGTTGGACTTCAGTAACTTCACTTTGGAAACATGGAAAAAAAAACAGAATCACTGGAATCTTTTAGATGAAAAATGACATCGTGATATCATAGAATGGTTTGGGTTGGAAGGGATCTCAAGGATCATCAAAGCTCCAATTCCAGAGCCCCTACTTTCACTGTTTCTGTAATACTGCTGATATAGCCCTAATGCTAGAACAGATGTATTACTATTTGCCTTTGTTAGAAATTCTGTTATTAGTTCACTACTTAAATGCTGGATTTACAGCAATTGAAATCTGCTTAATAGCTGACAACTACTTTGGCTGCTTTTTTGTGATTACTTTTACTTGTTTAAATTTGCATTGCTCTTTTCTCAGCTTGCAGAAATATTTGTCTGCTTTATCTGTTGGCACAAACTATTTCTTCCCCAGAGATGAATGAATGAGTATGAAAGGGATACTTATGAAGAACAAACATTAAATTTTGCCCAGAGCTTATGGTTTAGTCTTGTATGATCAGCTGTGTGTCCAGAGTGCTGAACATGCAGGATAGAGTGCATCAAAATAAATGCTAAAGGAAACAGAGAAGTTATTTATCCTCTCCATTATCGGAGAGAAGAAGAAAAGAGAGAAAATAGAGAGAAACAAACAGCTTGGAAACCGCATCACTGAACACTCAGTGATGGATTTTCTATGAAGGACTCAGCTGGGGCTTCCTGCATGGAAGTGACTTTCTGATTCTTGCAGCTGCAGTGTGTCATCCTTCTACCCTTACAGATGTTGTGATGGTTATAGCAAGCAAATACAATCCAACTATCAAACATTGTGTCACTCTCAAGTCTGGTCCTGATGGACGTTATTTCCTCCTCGAGCAGCCAAAAAGCACATTCCACTGACACTAGCAGCCACTGAGGAGATAAGTAAGTATTTCCTGGCAAGTGTTTCCAGTTACCTGTAAGCGATGCTTTGGAGAGAGAACAACGCAAGCAGGTTGGAATGCCATGTACAAATGTGGCATAATGGTTCCACAGAGCCTTACAGACTCCGTGCCAAATGTAAATAGGCCTGTATTCCAGCCTCAGCAAGCCCAGAAATGTTCAAATCCCAGCAGAAGAAACCTCCCTGGACCACCCCGCATTAAAGGCAGTGGTACAGCAGACTGATCAGTGGCCAGAATTACAAATGTGGAAGCAATTGCTCTTGCTAAAGAGCTGTGTCCCAGCCTGGAAACGTGAAAAGTAATGGCAACATGAACTTTGCAGCACCAGCACAGCTGGGGATGTCTCTGTGCACATAGCCTTCTGTGACAGCATGACAGTTCTGTGACTTCTGTGACAGTTCACTGCTCTGATGTAAAGGGGCCTTGGACTTTTCCTTAGGGCTGTTCAACTCAACCTTCGTAGTTATCTCTTCTCCATCCTGAATTCAGAACCCAACTGAATCACTCTCATTTACAGCATAATTGACTGTCACAAGGCACTCTCAAGTGCCCAGAACTCCTACAGTAGTACATACCAACACAGTGGTACTAAGGTTGTCATCATTAGTGCAACCTATCGGGCTGGTACCACAGCCAGCTGCTGGCTGAACTTAGCTCAAGCACATTACGTAGGACCAGCACTGCTACATGGCACATCTGGTTTTAGCTAGCCTTGCTTCGTACTAACTGCAGACAAGGCTCCATGAACAGAACAGATATTAGAAACAGAGAGGCAGACTCAGTGGTGCTGTCTTCCAACTCTTGTTTTTACTCCCTAGGGTCTTTACAAATAAAGATAACAACTAATATTTAACTCATGAATAACCCTCTGTAGATGGCTTGGTACCTGCCAATTTACATAGAAATCACACACAGAAATAGACCTGGGCTATCAGACAAAATACCTAAAAGGCATAGGGCATAATATAGACAAGACAGGTCTGAAAAATATGAGCTAATCACGCAAAAAAACCTTGCACTAGTTAAAATTTGATGGCACAGCAAATGATACAGATACACATATGTCCTGCTCAGGAAATAAGAACCAGAAGTTGGGCTCTTCTGTTGTTATGTCCCTGTGATGCTAAAATTGCACTATGGATCCAAACAGAATTTGCTCCCAATCTTGTGTCATGCCATCCTACATAATTTGCTACTAATAGCTAACATGAAGCGAATGTGGCAGATTGTGTTCCAAGCAACACGGTTATCCATCCACCTGAATTAACTTACGTGACTGCCATCAGCATATGCAATTTCATCAGCTAAGAATAAAGACAGGAACTTTCAGTGCAATGCTACAGGGCATCGGCTGATCATGGGTTGGTGTCAAGAAAGAACATACCCTCCTTCTACACTATTATACAATTACAGGATTTTTATCTTCATTTGAAGCGTCTGGTATAAATCAGCACTGTGGGCAGGATACAAGATTAGATGGGTCATTGGGTCTTTCCTGATACAGCAAATAATTTGCTCCGCATCAAGCAAAGCATAGGTTGTTTTTTTTCTCCCCCAATTCCAGTAACTCCATTCAACAATTTCAATTTCCCTTGAATTGTTTCTGTGCAGCCTCCTCATTGTGTCAATCACCAAGCAGAAGCTAATCATCCAAAAATGTCTTTTCCACTTCCCCATCTACTAAACAGTACTCAGGCAAAGAGATTAAAAAGCTAAACTCAGCAACTTGTTCTGACTCTCCTCATCTCATTCTAGTCACCAAGGGGTAATTCCTTTTGCTTCAAATATAAAGAAACATTTATAATGGAGTTTATTTAGACCTTCCTGCTTAAAGTAAGCAAGTTTTTAATCTATCACATACATTCCTGTAATGTAGGTTTGATGTTAATGGGTTGTAAAGTGGGTAATAATTTTCTAACTGACCTCTTCAATCAGATTAGATCATATTATTGACCATGCTGTTTGTTTTATAACCACAATCATATTGTGGAAGAACATCTCTTGCAAGTAGCACATTTGTAAGTGCCCATTAAAGCAAAGGATGACAAGTTTGCATGTTTGGCACTTTTTTAATATTTCTTTTTACCTTGCTGGCAGTATTCCCATCAACATCCTAAAGCTATCCATTTATATGTCTCTGGGTTCCCACTGCTTAAGGTTTTTTTTGCTTTGAAAAGATGATGTGCTATGAAAGCTACAAAGTCCAAAACATGCAAACACGTTGAATTTTAAAAGCAAGTACTAGGCATTCTTTCATTTTTGGTCACTGCAATTTCTTCTTAAGAGTAAACACTGGACACTGTTTCATAGCGATACTTAGAAGGAATTAGTCAAACAAATATTTGGAAGAACATGACTATTCTTGTGCTCCTTTCAGCCCCCACAGTATCTGTCTGCATTAACACATTGTAAGTCTGATGACAAAAAGGCTCCTTCAAACATCACATATGACTCATTTGCTTGTGCATTCAGTTGCTGCGTTTAGCAGGGATTTTTTGAGGTCTTTAACTGGAGTGATAACTCATGGTCTGGCACAAGACTGGGACTGAAACTGATCCAGTACATCCCTGAGCCCCCATGGGTGAAGTCAGCTGAAGAATGTTTCACATCCCAAGTTTTGCAGAAAGTGGTTACACTTTCCTTTTTCATAGTTCATCAGACAAATGATACAAGTACAACATATAAATCAGAAAAAGAGCAATGGAGAGAAGCAGACAAACAGTCTGGGAAATGCCTTTGCTGCTAGAGGAAACAGAGCATCAATTTCTGTCATCAGGCCCTGCAGTCTGGCTGTGGCAAAAACGCTTTTCTCATAATTTGTCAATTATTCCTTTTTTAAAATGAGGTAATATCTTCCCTCACATGCAGTTTTGTCCATCAAATTTTTCAAGTAAAGGTTTATAATCATTTGCTGTTCAACATAATAGGTCTTAACTGTAGGTATTAGAAATGAAAATAAAGATTTCAGCCTCACGACATGAGGATCCCAGCTAAAACAGATGCAGTATCTATGATGGGCAAATAAGGGAAAAGAAATCTTGTCTTCCATTTTCAGTTTATTACACTTCACTGAGTCTCCAAATTGTGTTTCGGAGGTGCGATTCAAATGATAAACACAGCAAAGTAAAAGCAAATGCCAGAATGCAGTAGTGGTGTCAGCTACACATTATTCTTTTCTAGCTGTTACTTCTAGTAATGAACCGAGATGTTTTCCTTCAGTTCAATGAATATAAATACACAGAAATTCTCTCTGTCCTCGCTTTCTTCTGACAATGATTTCTACAGTGGGTTTGCTATGAAATGACCGATGCTGAGTTCTTAGCTTTTTATTACAAATGTCTTCTTTCTATATCATATAAGGATTTACCACAGTTGGAGTAACTTTTTCAGGACTGTCAACACAGAATAAGATTCAAACTCCTGCTAAATCTGTTAGTAAATCCTTATGGAATTTTAATGCAAAGTAACTTGGGTAATCTTTACCCTGCAGTAACTTCTTCATTAGCCTGAGCTCTTATGCACCTAAATTACCCAATGTAATTTGGATTTATAGAACGCATTTCTTCACTATGTACCAGAGATTACAGTGTTCACAGGAAGACATCAATTAAGTGTTAAACTGAACAACTGGAATGCAGCCCAACAACTGCTTATTGCTGTCAGTTTATTTAAATTAGGCTGCAACATGTTGATTTTTTTTTTTTAAAGAAATGCAAACAAGATGTGAAATGTAGACAGAAGTTCCAAAAGCATTAATTTCTAGCAGAAATATCTGACAAACTGTCCTATACAAGAAAGACAGGGAGCTGTTGGAGAGGGTCCAGAGGAGAGCCACGAAGATGATCAGGGGACTGGAGCACCTCCCCTATGAAGACAGGCTGAGGAAGCTAGGCTTGTTCAGCCTGGAGAAAAGAAGGCTGCGGGGTGACCTCATTGCAGCCTTTCAGAACCTAAAGGGAGCCTACAAACAGGAGGGGAATCCACTCTTTGAAAGGGTAGATAACAGCTGGATAAGGGGAAATGGTTTGAAGTTGAGGGAGGGAAGATTTAGGTTGAATGTCAGGGGGAAGTTCTTCACAGATTGAGTGGTGAGGTGCTGGAACAGCTGCCCAGAGACGCTGTGGAAGCCCTGTCCATCCCTGGAGGTGTTCAAGGCCAGGTTGGATGGGGCCCTGGGCAGCCTGGTCTGGTATTAAATGTGGAGGTTGGTGGTCCTGCCTGAGGCAGAGGGGTTGGAGCTTGATGATCCTTGAGGTCCCTTCCACCCCAAGCCATTATACGATTTTGTGATATTCAAGTCACCTTCTTTCTAGGAGCAATACTGCTATGTTATCACCATGCTGCACTGAAGTGACCCATTGCTCTAGGGTGACAATACCATTTTCACTGCTAGGATCAGGTGCAGCAATTTTTGGGGGTACTCAGAGTCCACATTATAACTTGCCATCCTTCACCATTGTTTTATTTAAGCGTTAAGTTAATGATAGGTTAAAATAAACAAAAAAGCAAAGCAAACTTTTCCTCCCCACAAAAAATCAATTATGTTCTGCTTGAGAGCAGCTGATGCTCACACTCTGCTAGACCGTCACAGCAGGAATAAAAAGGCTCAAGTCTATGCTGAAGAGTTGATTCGAGAAGATCCCTGTCTTGGTATACGACAAAACATATTAACTATAAATGTCAGAAATAGTAAAGCCTCCATTTGAAGAAAATTTACTATGATTTGATGCTAAAGAAACATTAGCCTGTAGATTCAAGCACCACTCGAATACTGAAACTTTTCTGTGTTATATACTGTAAAGCTGCTTTGAATCTCTGTTTGAAGCTATTTTGCTCTACAAAATATATGCTTAACCTAACTTTTGATAGTAATTTTACTTTTTTTTTTCCCTCCAAAACTACAGATTACAAAAGCATTACCACACATTGAGATTCCATGGGTTTTCCACCTATTTCCTAAGACCTAATGCTGTAGTGTTGCACAAGAGCTTCTTTCTTCTCACTCTTTTCCCACTCTTCCAAGATCGGAATACCCAGACCAGATATTTCAAAACTTTCCAAATGGCTTCCATAGTCCAATTTTACCAGTCAAAAACCACTCATGAAAATAGCAGAATTAACCCACAGATGTGGTTTTCCAAAATTAAAATATATATGTAATTAAAGTGTATGTTATGAATGTGGTGGTTTATAATCAGAATGAATTGATTTTAAGAGTCTGTAGCACAGCAAGAAGCAATTATTGTACTTAGCATCTGACTTAGTCATTGAACCAACAGCTCTTTACCAGGAATTGGAGTTCTATGTTGCAGAGACTTTTGGTGATGGTAACTTGATCTTAAAAGCCTCTCTTTAGCTCTCCCAGGTCAATACTTTCCTGTGAAAAGAAAAGATCAGCAAAACTGGGTGGTTACAAACCTCGCTCAAATGTAAAGAAAAAAACCTTCACAGACAACATACCAAGACTATAAAATTGGAGAATGAACTCTAGCTAAATAAAGTAATGGTCCTCCAGTGGAAAGACAAAACACAATTAGAATTCACATACTTATTTCAAGATCAATATTCTCCTACTGATTTGCTGAGGAGGCTTTTATGAAATTTAAGCACAGTTCACTTTTAAATACTCTTACCGCCAAAGGATATGGTAAGCCGTATTAATTTCTTTCCTTTAAGCAATTCGGCAATCTAATTATTGATTTATAAAAGTGCTTTGGAAAAAAAGGAAGGAAGATGGAATCTATATTTTACCATTCTACAGCATGTGTTGAAAAGCTCAGTAACTCACACCATCACAGTTAACAAAGATCGTGACACTTGGAGATGTACTGGAAAGGAATCAAAACCAAATACGAATTATTTTCCCCTCAAATTGAATATATACACAGATAGTTATCAAGGCTCACCAAGACAGCATCTAGAGCTAAATGCACTTCTGAGGTTAAGTCCATCTTGCCAGTGTAATCTGTGCACCATACGGGTGGAGGTGCAAATCTGGAAACTGAAGCGAGAGGAGGGCAATAGCTTGAGTGTTAAGTGATAGCAGTGTAATTGCAGTTAGCAATGGAAGGATAAAGAATGAAACTGCCCTGTTACCATGCAGATGAAAATCTGTGTCTTTACATGATGTTGCCCAGTATTTTCCAGTCCTATTTACAGTATGGGTCTCCAAAACAGAACTTTCTACATGATTGTCTAGAGTGAATTTTCTTAGGGACAAGGATTGAGACTCAGACTGAGTACAGTGTGTAAGTTGTACAAGCTCGTGCTTGTGAACAAATAACCAGAAGAGACTTAGATTCATACAAACAGACAACTTATGCAGAAAGGATGAAAATCCTCTAGAATATTCATAGCAATCCTTTAGAATATTTGTTAACATTCAGTTCTGAAGGATGGCCTGACTCCTTGGAAAGCATCTAAGGATACTAACTGTAATGTCATTAAAAGATGTAAGGAGATAACTAGAAATACACTCCTTTCAGATCACCTTATTCCCTTCTGAAAGAGAGTAACAGACAAATAGGTATTTTTTAAAAGAAAAATATCTGATTTTTTTCCTTGCCATCTGTTAATTATTGAATTATCGAGCATCTGTGGCTAATGAATATCTTCTAAGTTTCTCTTAACACTATGCATAAAGACAAAAATCAGGAATCACCACAAACTAATTATACTTTGCTACCTTGTGCTATTTCTTCCCAACTTGTTCTAAGAGATAAATTGAAGAAATCATACCATTTTCTTTTTTATTCTTTTAAGCGTATCCAAGGCAGGCTGTTTTATTAGCTTGTCTACAACATTCATACTAAGTTGCTTTAACCTAGAATGGACACATCTTCACTTTCTAAAGTAAATACCATTCCTTCAACCTCAAAGAAGACCCTAAGCAAAAAGGAAGAGAAACGAAAACAACAGTAAGAAAACGTCTTTTCAGAAATTTTCAGCATGAGCAATATAGATAGCACTTCAATTCCTGAAGCATACATTTACTTGAGATTTTTGCATCAAGAATGGAGACTTATTAAATCTAAATCTTTAACTAGAACTCTGCAAATCCCAGGGGAAAAAAAAAAAACAATTGAGAGGCTGGGATAGCATCAAGTGAAACTTCCAGAGATATTTACTCTGACCTTCTACTCTTCCAGAAATGCATGGCTTTGTTCCCAGCACACGCAGCACACTGAATTGTGTGGACCAACATGTGATAAACTCGTGTCATAAGAAATGAAATTAAAAAAAGAAAAAGTGAAAGCACCATAAAGAAATGCTTGGAATACTTGAAGCCAGTGCTTTGTGTCAAATCTAAGGTTGCCAACACTTTTGAAAAGAGACATGAGCATTGAAGTTTCCCTGAGAATAACAGATTTTCACACCAGATTAATTCTGAAAATAAACATGAAATGATTCATTTTTTGAAGTCTGCCAGGAAAAAGGCAGAGAAAACTTGTTTTCTATTAATGATTTACATTATTAGCACATCTACAGTATCCAAACATCAAGTTAACTAACACATAAAACATGAAAAAATGTTGTAGTAATACCTAATAATTCAGCAAAAGAATGACATATATACATATTTAGACAATCGTGACAATTACATGTTCATCCCATCATTAGCTATCAAAAATTGGTAATTATAATTTGATACAGTGTGCAAACTTAACACTCTGTGCGTGATTGAACCCTTTATGACCTATTGCATTCTGTATGGGTGAACATACTCATTCCTTCTGACAGATGCTGTCACTGAGGATACTGCCTTGATGTAGGTGTCTTTTGTTCTATTTGAGTGGGTCCCTGTCAATCCTCCAAAAACTGAATGGGATCAAAGAATCCCAAGTTCATCACCAATGCTAGGAAAGTGTATGGTTTTGTGTGGGGTTTTTTTGTTTTTGTTTTTTGTTTTTTAATAAAACACTGCTGTGTACTCTGGACTCTTTTCTCTATTCCACAATTTTTTTTAGCAAGTTTTGATGAAAAAGAAATAATTTATGACCATTTCTCCCATTACTCACAGAGGTTAAGTCCTCTGGGAATAGGCAGATGCCCCACAGTTGCAGTAATGGGTGGGCTGGAGCAGAGTCTGATGCTAGAGAGCCTCTCCTGTATTATGCAAGAAAAAAAGAGTGCTCCTCTCCTGTCTGACTGGCAGGTTCTGGGCTCCAGATCCCTGCAGCTTCCTTGCATTACAGCAGCAAGAAAGCAAATAATGCCTAACCTTTGCTGGTAGATAGGTGCATAAACAAAACCCCAGATCTCAATAAGCAGCAGCATTCTGAAAGGAGAGATAACAGTAGTTGCGGAAATTGATAATTTTGCAGGTTTTATTTAGGAAGGAGGCACCATCCACAGCTTAGTTTTAATCTGCTTTAGAGAAAAACTCCATTGCTTTTGGCATCTGATAAATACAAAAAGGAGACTGAAGAGATTAATTAGTTTTAGTTTACTGAATGCCCTTCATTATTATTGTTGGAAAAATGCACTTAGGCAGCTAATAAGGAAAGTATTTTAACTCTAATGGACATAAACATTGTATTAGGTTTTGGCATCAGAAAATGGAAGCAGAGTTGTCGTAAGGCTGGCTGACATATTAAATACTATCTTCTATTCTTCCACATTATAAATGTTAATTGAACAACAGAAGACATCAATATACCAGGGAAGTTCTTCTCAAGTATTAGCAACTTTCCCTGGTGACCCAACAATACTGGATAGGTGAACAGCTGCTCAGGAGTGCAACCATTATGAATTTTATCCCACTTAATAGCAGATGCAGGAAATTGAAGGTTATATTACAGATCAATACACAGGCTAAGGGAACCTGACAAGCACTGGTTAGAATCTGAAGAATAGATGGCATTAATTAATTCACTGAGTTGTTGAAAAAAAAAAAACTTTTTTTTTTTGCAACTGAGGCAGACTAGAAATGCTCTGCTCTGAAATACAATATTGATTAATGAGAAAAGCAGCCTCAGTTATAAGTATGCCTTCACTGTAAGGCTTGTAAATTCTATTTAAGCCACTTAAAGAATTCTTGGCTATTTTCTTTTGATCCTCAGACTTCCAAGTGGCAAAGTAGTACTGAGTTGTAGTGAATGAATTTCCTATTTTAATAATAATCAGTCTTTTTTGAAAACTATATTTCACTTACGCATGCATGCCATATATATAGCACTGCTAATTATCTTCATATATTTCCATTGCCCTAACTCTGAAACTCTAACCTTGAACGTCAACAGCACTTGAGAAATTAGTTACAAGTCCTACGTATGCTTGGAGTTTTTAAAACTCATCACCTAAGAATTACACAGCAGAAGTCCAGCACACTAAAAAAGCATTAGGAGACAGCTTTGGCCTCTGGATGAGCTCATGCACTATAGGTATGTAAACAGTTATTTCTGTAACAGGGATTAGCAGGCATTAACTACAGAGTACTGCACAAAGGATGCTAAAATAGTCTCATGCAACAGTTCATTATCATGGTCCATTAATGAAAGCATGTATTGAGTCTAAAAGTGAAAGCTGCTTTGAGGGGAAAAGTTATAACACAGGATGACTAGGAAGACTGGAATACCTTTATGAGGGGCAGCTGCTGCATGGCTGGTTAATGGTAAACTCTGTGCAGGCAAACTACTGGGTCCCCTACCACAAAATAAAAGTTGCAATCAAGAGGTAGGAAAAAAAAAAGAGGGCAAAAAAGGATGATTAGCACACCAGCCATGGTCACCTCCCGTGAGAATGTGCCACAAGTACAATATCAAAATTTGCAGCTGTAAGGCCGTGGGAGCAACAGAATGAGAACAACAGAAAAATGGTGTCTTTTTGTCACATGTTGGGGTGCTGAGGTCAGTGCTTTGGGAGGACACAAAAAGGGGAATGTTGAACTGTTTAGAATATACATGTAAGAAAATTCACATCACCACCACTTACCTTAAAAGAACATGTATAAATATCTCCTCATTCCTCAGTATTTACCTTAATAAATTAAGTCTTACCTTCTAGTTCACTGAATGTGTCTGCTGCTTGTTCCTACAGCACTACTCATCCTTGCCTCCAGACCTTCCCACAGGTCAGGGCAATCTTCTGCAAAACTAGTTTCTAGCTATCAGAAGGCACCACTGTCAGGAGTAACTCAGGAAGACTGCTCTGTATCTCTGCACTTAATGCTCAGGTGTAAAAACATACCCCAAAATACTATGACCTGGGGAGGAGAGGAAAGGAAGGAGGCTCACTCATTAAGCTTGTTCTCAATGAAAGCTGTCCCTTAAGCCATTACTTAATTGCCTTCCAAAATGAACAAGAACCAATTTTGCCTTCAGTGAACAGAGATAATACCACTTGTTCCAGCAGATAAGCAGCCTCTCTACCTGATCAAACCAGTCAAAAATCAGGGCCTCCAGCCTTAAAGCTTAATGACAAGACATAAACCGGCAAAGGAAAAATAGCATGAGTCATTCTGACTTGATCTTTATGAAATGGTGGGGGAATTCTCTGTATGCATTATCAAAGACAGAACTAAATATGGACAACACCATTAATGCCTTGCCATTCACCAGTACAATGCCATTCTGAGAAAAGCCGCAGAAATTGTGTACGTACACCTCATACTGAAATAGGGACACGAAATCATTAGCTGCTTGCTAGACACCCTTTGCACTCAGCTTATTGGATCTTACATTTTTCCTATCTTGCAGCAGAGGCTAATAGGCACATCTACATCAGCTTGTTTTCTGCATCTCAGTGCTCCAGCGTAAGCAGCCAGGATTCCTTGATTCCCTTCTCCTGAACTTCAGAGCTAGGCAAAACCTTTCCGGATCAGTGCTTCCACTTTCCCTCTCCAAACACACCAGGGCAGGATACAAAGCGAGCAGGACAGAGCATCCTCAACACTTATTCACATATCTGACATCCATTCACTCACACTGACACCTATTCACAGTCTGAAAAGAACATTTCCACCGTGTCTTCTCCTTCAGGACTACCACTACTCACAACTGTCTATAATTTGCTGACAAAGCCTGGTGCATTTCCTCCTCACTGAGACTGTTTTATCCTGTTGTCTCTGTTTCTACTCTGTTCTCACATTCTGTGCAGCATTTCCCCTAAAAACAGATGTTCTAGCTGTTCCACAGACTATTTACTCTTCTGTCTGCTATGTGACTCTTTAGTCTCCAAGTTACTCATCTCCTGCACATCCTCCTCTGTCTCACACTCCCATAGTTGTCATGGATTCTTAAAGGTAACTGATAATAAAGTATCTTGTGGGACTATCAATGTGGACTTGTTTTTGTTATTTTGATGTATGAAGAAGAATTTCTCCTGCTCATCATTACTTTCAGAAATAGCATGCATACATAAAGGAAAAAAAAAAAGCCCTCAGAATAAAGGGGGAGCAGGTACCTGCTTAAGTGAAAGACTGGATCAAGAATGAAGAGACGAATGCTTACACTTCAAGTACTCCTACTAGAGCAGAATCACTCACAGCTGAACCTCACACATACTTAAAAATATAATTTAAAACAAGAAATAAAGCACAGAAGTGATAGGCGAGGTGTGATTTGCGATTGATTATTATTTTAAACTCCAGAAGTAATTCTGCTCTATTGATCTTCTCTATCTGAGCAGCTGGAAATTGGTTTCAGCACTATCTCTTGGGGATGAGCAGCAGGGTGACCATCCAATTAAACCTCAAGGATAGTATTCCCAAAAGCCTGGCATGTTAATATCCTATTAGTGTTAAGCAACAGATACCACATCTGCAAGATGCCATACAACAGTCCTTCCATAACTATAAGTTTCCTGTAATTTTGGCCAGGTTTTCCAGACTTGCCTTTGATTTTATCAGAAGCCATCTGGTAATTGTCTTCTCAAGTTGCGTTTTTATTTAGATTGCGGGGGTTTTAATGTTATTATTACTGCCAGTAGCCCGTATGACTCACAGTCACCCTAATGAAAGAATACTCATGGAATCACAGAACTGTACGGGTTGGAAGGGATCTCCAGAGATCATTGAGCCCAACACCCCTGCAAAGCAGGCCCCCTACAGCAGGCTACACACATAGGCATCCAGGCAAGTCTTGAATATCTCAGAGAAGGAGAATCCACAACCTCCCCGGGCAGCAGCCTGTTCTGTCACTCTCACTGAACATATGAATATGAACAAGTTCCTTTGCATATTGGTGTGGAACTTCCTACGCTCAAATTTCTGCTGTTTCTCCTTGTCCTGTCCTCACAGACTGTTGAAAAGAGGTTGGCCATGTCTCTTTGACTCCCATTCTTCAGATAATTTATCAGCATCAATAAGATCACCTCCGAGTCCCCTGTTCTCAAGGCTGAACTGGTCCAGGTGTGAAGTGGCTGACACTTTTAAGAATCTCTATGTAGCTTTACCAACTGTTTTAAGTAGTGTCAACTATCTTCTTTTTTGGAGCTCCAGACTCATGTCTACTACTTGTTCTTTGGTGTCCTTTCTAAAAAATTTAGTAAAGATAGTATCTCCCAGTGTACTAGCGTATGAATTTGTTCTTGAAACCAGATAATTCCAGTACAACAGCATTAACTACAATCTTGATGGGTGTGCCAGTGGGAAATGCATTCATGTGAAATAATCACCAGTGGAACCTACATATTTCTGCCTTGTCCTCAACACGTTACAAGCTATCATTTATTATTCCCCCACCAAGTGGCTAATTCTCCAGGTGGTCAGAAACAAACTTCCCCAGCAGAACAAACTCCCTTGACGTACTGAGCGACTATGCAACTATTCCCAAAAGCTGGTGAGCCAGAAACGGATGCAACTCCCTACATAATATTATAGATTCCGGCACAGTGCTCTTTTAAATCTGCAAAACAGCACAGTTTAAAGTAAGCAGTTTAGATACAGTGAACTCTGGGAAGGTGACAGTAGTATACAATTTACCTTCTTTTTATGTATATTTTAGGTTGCAGTTGGACTCGATGATCTTTAAGGTCTCTTCCAACCTGAGCAATTCTATGATCCTGCATGTAATCATTTGGGTCTGGCTTTCCATGAGATTCGAGTCAGTCTGATTGTGCTCAGTTTGTGACTATGTTGTTACCAACATTCTGTAATTTAAGTACAAATTTAGAGTGACTAACTGAATCCATAAACCAACTACATACATTAAACACAATTCTCACAGCGTGTGTTTGTATGATGCTACAGATGTCACAGTGATAAACATGATAAGATGAAAAGCTATGTCATTAATGTATTTTTCATCTTCTGCTTGTCTGCTTTTAGCCCTCTCTGTTTCCCACAGGACCCTTAACTATTTCACACTATTAAGCAACTTAAAACAGATGCACACTTGAAAGAATAACTATCAGAGTCCCAGAACTGCATTTTCTCCATCTGCTCCTGAAAGTAGCTTCCTTCACCTCATATCCCTAACAGATGAAATTATATCGTGGATCACTAATATGGTTTTGCCAGCCTATTGGTTAGTTAGACACCAGATTTTAAGCCACAGAAATGTAAGTTCACCACTTTTACATAGAGAAAAGACTTATCTTCCCATAATTTTGCTTTTAAATTAGAAAAATACCAGAATAATTGGATCAGTAAATAGGGACAATTTCTATGTAGACATAAGCTAGAGTTTGTTCCCATGCAATTTCATGCAAGCCTCACATATTCAGAGTAACAAATTGCAGGAAAATAAACTGTTTAAGCTAGTCATTTCTAAATACATATTTCTTTCCTCTCCAATGCATATATACAGTACCTTGCACCATAGCATTCTGTAGCATGTTACTGAACCCTCTAGTTATAATTTGCTCGTGCCCAGTTGCACCATGAGGCAATGAAGCATACATCAAATCTTCAAGATCATTCTGTAATCCCCAGTATAAATTATCATTGTTTCATCTATTTCAAATTTTAGTACAGGATAATTTGACTACTGTTTCAATTACTAGAAGGAAAAAGCTGTGGAGAAAAAGACATTAAACAGTAGTGATTTTTAATGGGAATTAATAAGAAGTCCAAGTTGGAATCTTGAAGTCTGGTGAGCCTCTCATGCACAGCTAACTTAAATACTGTAGAAAAAAAGATTAGAAAGGAGAGAAATCCTTGCATGTCTCTCTGGGTACACACAGAGATAGTTACAAACTAGATGTTTGAGGGAATATGACATCCTTCTCTTTTCCTTAAGCATTTTTGCACTCTTCTTACTTCCAGAGGAAAAAAAAAAAACCATCAGAAAACAACGCAGTACTGTCAACAGGGCATAGCAATAGAACTAAATAAACTTGTAAATTGGTCTTCAGCTTAGAGGCTACCAAAGGTCTCCATATTGCTCACATCTCTGGTGTTCCTCAACTGCTTTGGACAAAACAAATCAGGTTCTTCCTTTTGTTCTGTTCTTATACTTTCTACCTTCTACTTTTTCTAAGCCAGTTTCCAAGTGCTGCACATTTTTTGTGCTGTCTTTTGGAAATGTGCTTCGTATTTTCAGTTCCTACTCCAAAGAGAGTGTAGAGATGCTTTTGCTTTATGTGCTGGTCTGCACTTTGCAAAACTACTACAGAGCAGCTTCATTCCTTCAAGAAGGACAACATCCTACTGATTGCTGGATTACAGGATTGCTCTTACTCACTTGGCTGGGACCTACTAAATATAGTGCCTCTGATCTAGTAACTTCACACAGACAAATGAGGTTTCACCTACACGCATTGTCAGTGAATGCACCCACCTTTTAGCAATAAATCTCAGTCCTCAGCTCCACTTCTCCTAGGCACCCTCCCAGGTCTGGAGATTTTGGAACTACAGACTTGCTTTTGCTCACCTTATTTCCTTCTGCTTGATACCACCGTGTTAAAATAAAATAAAATGAAATGAAATAATCTGTACTGCCTTCAATGAGCCTCCTGGTATCAGTCCTTATGAAAGAAGTCCAAGCCCACATTTCTAACTTGGAACAAGACTATAAAAAAGTAACTTTGGCTGCTGACCTACCTGTTAGAGGAAGGAGGGATATCTGCCTGCAAACACCTAATTTCACAGACTGCTCCATAAACTGGGCTGGAGTCAGAGCTTCCATTGGCAGAGCCAGTGCTTGTTTTCCAAACTAAGATACTTACAGGACCAATTATCTTAGCAAAGAATAGATGAAATATATCACGGAACACAAGAGATTATTTGCATAGCTGCAAATCATGTTATTATAACTTTTACCAATGAACTGTGTTTTTTAAATAAAGAATTCCTGTTCTCAAAAGAGGCAAAAGCATGTACAGATGGCTTAATCCACTGTTGTGTTTTTTTTTAACCAACATGAAGAAAAGGCATCTGTGGGTGAATCAAAGCTGCCAAATATTAATATTCTGCTTTGCTTTGCAAAAATACATATGTTGTAGAGCCATAACTTATAAAGTGCAACAGCATAGAATACTTTCTACAGGAATACCACCTACACGTTCTTCAGCTCAGCAGTTTAACAGGAAATGACAAGGTTTCTACAGGCCAAACAATAACACACTTTTACAGACTCCGAGGTGAATTTCAGCTGATCCTAGCTTTAAAGGCAAACTGAAATCCAGATATACTGTTTAAAACAAAAGATTAAAGGATATAACTAAAACTAAATGCCCCCAAACCTGAATTAATTACATATCAAGCGTTCTAACCACCTAACATTTTGAAATGGTCTTCATTCATTAAATAGGACCATTCAACAAAGGCTGTCAATCTGGCTTTTAAGAAATAAGAATTATATTCCTAACTGCACAGAACATTGCAGATCAATCGTTATCATTTTTCTTAATAAGGTAAAAGACATTCCCTGCAACAATAGAGCGTAAGCACACAACAATTTGTTTCAGCAGGTATGTTGCAATTTTCAATAGCTCAAGATTAAACCATGCACTAAAAGTTCTTCTGCAGTCTTATTGATTTAAACTGAAATTGCTCATTTAATCACTGATCACTGTAGCTGTAGTCACCAAATTCAGATTTTTTGTACTTTACTCTATTTTTTGAGATTGTCTTCCCTTTCAAAGAAAATGAGTGGTCTCTCTCTTCTTCAAATACATTTAACATTTTCATTTAGAAGTCCACTTTGCCAGAGTTTGTTCTCGTTTTCTCCTTTAATTCCCAGGGGACATGTCATTATAGATGTGATAAATAAGACGTAAGAATAAATATTTGCACCCCTTGAAATCTTTCTATCCTAACACTTGCATATAGAAAAGTGATTTATTAAGTATCTAATGAGATTAAAAAACTATTGTTCATGTTCTTAAACTTCAAATGAAAAGTAATACATGTCAGAGGAGCAGGTCCTCAGAATAAAATTTGATTGGAAACACAGATCAAGGCGGGTAGAGAAGATGGCACAGACTTCCTCAGTGATGTATGTAGACTGTAGCACATGTAGGAGGTGGGGCTGAAGTATTAGGGCCAAGTTGCACAGGTTGAGTAGTTGGAGTTCTCCAGAGTTATCACAAGCTTGGACATCAGACTCAGGAAGCCATGTCATGCAGGGCTTCCCCCCCCCACTTTGTTTTGTGAGCACAACAGCCTGAAGGTTCATGTTCTAAACTCAGTATGGCATAAATGCCATAAGAACAAGCAGGGCCAGAGGAAACTAAAGCCACCATATAGAACTGCAGCTTCAGGTTTTGTTCCCTTGGGAACTGCAGGAGTATGTATATCTGCCCTTTGTCTGGTGCTGCTTATATGCTCTACTGACCAGCATAGACATCTGGCCTGCATCTTTTATAATGTAAACTTATGAGAGAGAGAACAAGATCAGCATCCATTCTTCCCACTTCCTGTATCTGGTTGCCTTTTATCTGCTTCTGTAATTGCACATACACATGCCTTGCCTTTACATGCCTTCCCACCTCTCTGACCCTTGTCCAATTCCATCACCACGCATAACAGAACCTGCTCTTCTTGCAGGACTGATGCTCACAACATGAAAGTCCTATTTGTATTTCCTTCTCCTCATTTGCCAGAGATTAACTTCTCCTAGGCTGCTTTCATCTTCCCTTTCTGTTCTCTAGAAAGGTGTTGGAGTGTGCTGTAAGACAGAAAAGTGAACACTGCATTACGAAATTTAGATTGAGGGCTCTTTATTTTAGTCTCACAATCTATGATGTAGCTTTGTTATTCATGTTTGTTTTAACTTCCTAAATGTCAACATAAACTTTGTATTTTTACAGTGATGCTTTCCAATAATATTTCTTATTATCCATATCTACATATCTATGTATCTACCTATATATATATTTGGACTGAGGATATGGGAATGAGTGGGAATGCCACCATCTTCACAGCATTGTACTCTGATACAGTGCCCTTTCACAAGCCAGGTATCTTAGACTGTTTTGGTTAGCAAGCATCTACCAGGGGGTTCAATTATTTCAAGTGCTTGTTGACTTAGGAGTTGTCGACTGAGGGTCTAAACTTATATGTTCTCATAAATTCTTTTACACAATCATCACTTTTGTTTCTTCTTTTTCAACATATAAAGGTGTGTAAGACATGGTCAATAAATTTATATGCAACTTCTTACAGCATAATTTGTGGTCTCACTCTACTAAAAGGTTTTCAACAAAACTTCTTTCCTTTTTTGCCAACTCTTATCTTTCCCAATTTAAGAGAAAGGCTAAATGTAAAAACTGAGAACTGAGAGTTATTCGAGTTTTCATGGCTCAGCCTCTTATTTTTCAAATTCTATGTGTTCTAGGAACTCTGTAAACTTGGAATAAAATTTTTTTGCAGCAATGATTTTAAAAACAAAAAGAAATAATTTTTATCATTTATTTCATTGTATGTAATACTACGTCATAAATTGCACAGATTATCAAGTTTATTTCCCCAACATGTGTACTAATAAAGGAATAAATGGAAAGCAAACCAGCTATCTGATTAAATCATGATATTTCAGATGCCTTTCCTTTCTTAAAGCTAAGTGCTACTTGTTCTGCCACTTCACTATTCTTCATTGTCTTGGTATTCTGGGTACACCGCACATGCGTGCCAAAGAAAGGTAAACACCAAGCTATACAAGGAAGTCCTCAAATGTGCCCTTAGCTCCACATAGGTGATTGCACATGCTTCAGTATACCTTTCTGCCAGTAGTTTGCACTGTCACGTTGTACAATTAGATTCTATTTATTTTCTTCTCATCTTTAAAAGCCTAAACGCTAGAGATGGATCAAGTCAGAAGTGCACAGACTAAAGCTCACCCTTTCTGTCTTCTCAATAAAAACAGTAATCTCTCTGGACTCCATTCCTGCATATTTTCCAACATGGAAAGAACATATTAAACATCTGATTTTACCTTCCTCTTCCTAGGGAAAAAAAAAATTTACAAGGAGTATAATCTAAATGTTTCTTAAAAGATCCCATCAAATCCATGCGCATTCCTTTGACAAGCATCAAATCAGGGCTCCCAATTAAGCTCTCTTCAGAACTTCAACACTTCTCTTAGAACATTACCCAAAATTCCATCGAGTCCATGACTATTAGGAACCTTAAGCAAGAGCAGGAGATAAAAAGCGTTTTTCATGGTTTTTGTCTAAAAACATAATTCAAGATACTTTATAATACATGATCTAATTCTTAACTCTTGGCTGATTCAATATAGATTGGTGATAAGATTCCATCAAACACATTACCTTAAGTCCCAGTAGAATAGCCGTTGCCATTTCCAGATTATATCACAAGTTATTATACATACATTGCTGCATTAATGAACTTCAGTAAGTATGACGTCAGAAGGTTTTAGAGTACAGACTGGAAGATTTTGACACAAAATTGTACCAGAAGACAAACTGTGAAGATTAAACTTTAAGTATGGAAGAGACTTTTTGGATACATTTTGCTAATATCACATTTTAATCCCTTAACATCATCATAGCCCGGCAATTTAAAAAAGCTTTAGGCCCTCCACTTGCTGCCTACATACACCCAGTTGCAATTATGTCCATTAGTTGCCTTGGCAACGGAGGCAGAGGTTAAGTCATTTTCTAGAAGAGGCCCAGTGCAAATTATGGCATTATACCAACTTATTGCCAATCGTTTTAATTAAAACATTTCTCTTTCAACTCTGCTAACAGCAGAGATCAGTAAACAGGGCAGATCAAATTACTGATATTTAAATGTCCCTGCCTTTGGAAAGGGTTACTGTAGCTTAATTACTGTTGGGCAGGACTGATGAAGCAAGAGCAAGGAACTGAATCATTCAGGTATGGATGAACACATGAAAAACACGGTACTATAATTCTAAATGTGTGCAATGCCAAATGAAACTGATATTATTTCCAAGAAGTTATCATCGTGTTATGGCAACATCCATGATAATGCCAAGCAGAACAATTTCTTCCTTCATGTTCTTCTGCCTTTTTTTCCCTCCTCCTTCCATGAAGCCGTGAAGGGGCAGAAGATACGCTCCCATATTTGCCTCCATGACTGTAGAAACTGAATTTTGCTATTTCCAAGAAATGTGCAGAGTCATGTACTTAGGGAGCAAGGGAATACCTTTTATATGAAAAGCTGGAGGAAAGATTTTAAAGAGTAATATCGTGTATGCAGTATAAGTCAAGAAACAGGGAAATGAGCAAGGAGACTCTGGGACCAACTCCCAGGACAGGGAAAAAGCAGAAAGCTCTGAAGTTTAGTAAACAGAACTTTGGTCAAATTGCTCTGGCTTTGTTACCATGCTCCCATGAGGCTTTTACCTCTAATTAACAGAAGTTATTCTTATGGCAGAAAACCCTATCTTTGCCTTCTGGCAAACGTAAGTTGCCTTTTCAAGGCTTGTCCAAGTCCCTCTGATTGATCTAGTGTACAAACATACTTTTCCCACCGCTAACCAGATGGCATTTAGGATTTTTTTTTTTAATTGTTAAATAAATATGTAACCAGCCTTCATCCATGTCGAACTGCTACAACTCTCAGTCAAGGTAGGCAAATCAGTAAGGGAGAAAAAACCCTTCTGACGACAAACAGGGAGGATTCCTTTCGGATAGTGACTCAAGCTTGGTTTTCTTCATGGTAATATAGGTGGATTTGTCTGCAAGGCCAAGCAAGAGCGGAAACTCTGTTGAGCACTTTTACTGGAGTGATTTACAATCTGTCCTTGACACAGTCAAACAATACCTCTTTCACTTGTGAAGATAAATAGCCACATTTTTAAAGCTTACTCTGATCCTTACATGAATTCTGGAAGATGAAAACATGACTTTACGACTGCTTGTTTTTCTGCAATCCCCACCTTTCACACAGCACTAGATTCTTCCCCCTGAGCAAAAAGGTGTCTCTGTAAAACTGAGCAGAAAAAATAAAAATCAAGGTGAAAACATATAGTTCTCTCTAGTAAGTTGTCCTTTCCAAGGTGAAAACTTCAGAGACTTTCATGGTCTACATAAATGCTATTATATTGGATAAAAAGACATTTTTCTTGCTCTTGGCAGCGAGCATGCTGCAACAGGAGTTACATAGACAGATAGCTTTCTTCTAGCTTCTGAGCGGACCACTTATTCTTTCCAACCATCACTCTTAGAGGTCTATATTTTTATCATCCAAACACAGCTATAAAGCTATCACCAATCTATCACAAACAGGTACTTTTGCTTAGTGGGGGAATAAAATTCTGAATACGTAACAGTCATTCACTCATGCTCTGCCAAATTTCAGAATATAATCCCTGCACTGCTCTTTCGTTACACATCAGATTTTGGTGAATCAAATGAAGAGGGATTAAATCAGAGAAAGAAAATATCCATTAAGGAAAAGCCCTTATTCTTCAGCTCATTGCAAAAGCTGGCGTGAATAATTAACCAAAGAGGAATCACAAAAAGACATGCATATATCTAAAATACATAAACCTATGTAAAGATCTCAGACTATACCTATATTTGGCCTAATTTGGTTTTTTAGGGTTATCTTTTTTAATGTTATTTGTGAAATTTACATCTATCTAGAAAAACTGAATACATAATTAAAATCTCTCATCTAAAAAGCCTGAAAATAAAATAATAATGACTGAGTTTTACTTTTTGTATTCTTTTTTTTCCACAGTGATTAGTAACTGAAGAAATTATTTTCTAGAATGAAGTATCAGCTTGTCTCCAGCCCTGCAATAGACAAATCAAAATTTCTTGGTACCAGACCCACTTAACTTCCAGCCTATATTGTTTTGCCAAACCAAGACCTTACATCCAGCAGTGGAAACCTCTCTGCAAACACTCAGTAAGTTATGTAACCATGTATGCCTACTCTGTTTAAATGTAATTCAGCAGGCAAGCAGGATATTTTGTCCATCCAGTCCAAAGTTCCTAAATGGTTCTTCTATTCCAAGCTCATTAATATATTTTGATGAGTCAAATTCTGCTTTAGTGAGTTTTTTAAGACACTGGTTTGATTGATAGCAAGGTTTGAAGAAATTACAGGAAAACAATCAAGTGCAGACTGATAAGGAAGAGTTCAAATTGAATTTCATCACTAAAAAGATGCTCTTAAGACTACTACATGCTGCTTCAGACTGCATTTGATATTTGAACTCACTCAGAGCAAATACGTATTGCTGAAGAATTCTACTTTTTACTGACTGATTAAAATTTAGCCTATTTTAAGAAAAGATGTGGAAGTATGAAATAATCTATTGCATTCAGCACTGTGAAATAAAACGGGGATAAACCATATTAACTAAGAGCATGTCCTTTCAAAACAGTAGTTTATTATGTGCCTAAATTTACCAACATTACAGTATCTCAAACATGACAGTTGCTTGGAAAAGTTTATTTTATGAATTAGCTAAGCGATTCTCAAAAGTCAAAATGGATGGGTGCCTGTTTCATTAAAGCAAGGCAAAGCATTTAGTAGTGAAAACTGGAGAGAGAAAAAGAAGATAAAGTAAAAACAACCTCCTCCCACATTCCTGGAACTGATATTCGAAGGGGGAAAGAGGCTTTCTGTAAGTTAGCCTTATTATACACTGCTCATCACTAGCTATCTTGTCCAATACAAGGACTTCATTTATACAGATACAGATATGTATTTACGGGCATACACACATGGGTGTTGCTTCATTACATCAAGAATTTGACCGCAATGCCTTAGCTTTGGGCCAAGTTTCCATCGTTCGAGGAAGAACTCGTGAAATATTGCAACAGAGTGTAGGTCAATAGAATAAGAATAAGGAGCATCTATTTTTTAAGTAATATTGCAATAAAAGAATAGATGCCTTCACAGAAAGCAGTAACTTTGCAAACAGTCTTATGAATTTTTTAGTTCTCTAATGTTTTTTTTCTCATAAATAATGCTGAATTTCAACTTCAGCTACTAAAAGGTCTGCCTTCTACTCTCTGATGTCTATTCTCTGACATTGTCTCTCTTTCAGCAACATGATATACACTGTAAGGTCAGAGACCTTCTTTTCATCATAGCCATTTCTCTCTTGGTCAGGATACCTAACCTATGAACTAGCTTGATATAATGATTTCATTTTTGTGTTGGACTTCTATATAATTATATTTTACTATCTTCATTCTAATTGGGAAACAAGTAATTTTATCTGTTTGTACTTGGTTTCTTGCTTTTAACTTTTCTTATAAAGAGCCCGAAACTCAGTAAAGCAACACAGAATATTTCATTCAAATAAATATGTGTCGGATACAATATTTAAGTAATAATGATAATAATAAAATAATAATTAAAAAAAAAAAAACAGGCTGTGCAGATAGTTTGGTCCCAGGTTCTGCACTCAAACAAGCTCACCGCAATGAGGTAAGGTCAACAGAGATGCTACCAGGGAGATGTCTGTGTGAACTTGCATGCACAAACAAAGGTCAGTCCCCCTACGGCAAGCTGGAATGGACTCTTTAACAGCTGCATTTGTCAGTTGTTTGATAAGCAAGATTCCAAGTCAGATGTGAATGAGATCAGTCAGAGACATCAATCTGAATTTTCCTTCTTCCATTTATGAAACAGACAATCCTGTGTCAGGATTCAAACCACCTGTTTGTCTTAGTAGCGCAATGCTTATTTTCAGTCAAGACCAATAAAATACGTTCTGACAAACCAGTATTTTCTGAAGAATTCACCATTCACAACCAGGAAAATGGAATTGTGAGCAATCATAGCATACAGAAGACTTGTAGAGATTTAAGTCAAACTGTAGGGAAAAAACGCATAGAAATAAAACACCAAAGAATGACAAAGTGAATGAAACTGGTAATAGGAATCCCTGGAGTTCCACCTAAAGAATTAAGATCCAAATCATGTTTTCATCAATCCTGAGTTCCTGAATGAACCTATTAGAATAAGGAAATAAACCCACTCAAGCACTAATTATGAAGGCAATTCAGACTCCTAATGACGGTATTACAAAAACACAAAACAAATGGGAAAGCAGCAGCTTAAATTACTCCATCAGTGCAGACCTATATACTGCTGTGAACTATCACATCTTTGAGGCAATGCTCTTTGCACAGATTCTTCCATGCATTGATAAAGAGTACCTCACGTCAGCCTAAAGGGGAAAAAAAACAAAAAACAAAACAAAACAAAAAAACATGCAGGTTACCAGACACACCAGTTATTTAGAGAACTAAAAATCAATCCGCTATCACGGATTCTAGATAGATTAACAATTCCTATGTGTTTTGTAAATTTTCAGTAGGCAAAGAAAGGAACAATCCCTATCCCTAGGAAATGTCCTGGGCACTAATGCTCTTCTCCCACTCTCAACCACACGCTGTGTAAAAACAGGCATGTAAACAAGAATCAAGTCATACGTGAGAGGTGCAGAGTAGGCAGCTGCCCAAACATCAGAAGGCCAAGCAGTTGGATACCAAAGTTCACTTCTCTCAGAGAGTAAATCTGAGCTCCTTGTTGACTAGCTATGAATTGATTGGTACTTGTTGCATTTTTTTTCTCCCCACAAGGAAAATAAAGACATCTGCTGCAAATACTAATGGACCACCTGCCCACAAGAAATTATAGTGAGCCGTACAACAAACAATATGAGAAACCATCCTGAATATCACTGAGAATCTCCACAACACAAATCCTTTCAGATCTTGATCAAGTACAAGAATGAGCCATTCATTTACAGTTTCTGCCCTGAATACCTGCATACATCTATTGCTTATTTCTCTTTACTGCACCTTTGGGAGCAATGACTGCTAATTGAAATGCCCTTCCCCCTTTGTAACAGTCAGCAGCAGCTTTGATTACTGTATTCCAATAAATAATACAGCTGTATTAATTCAGACAGAGCAATTAACACACAGGCCAGAAAATTTTACTGTGTCACTTTTACTGTATACTATCTATCAGGTTTTTTTCTATGGAAATACCATCTCCCATCAAATGCCAAATAAATTCAGCTACTGTTCAATATTTTCAACAATCATTTGTCCCATTAGAAAGCATGTGGCAACATCTTTCAGACTATTCCATTTATTCTCTCTGCCCTGAACGTAATCTGGAACACACTACATCCTTTGAGGTGCCTTTTGTTTTTATAAGGAACAAATACTGATCTTTTGGATCAGATACAGAAAAATGAAATTGTCTTCTTAGGTCTATGTTTTACCTTGCTTTTGTTTTGGTTCACTACAGGTGTCACCATCATAGAAAGAAAAGAAAATTTTCTTCCCACAGAAATTAACATTCTAACAAAGTAATGCCAAAAATTGACCAGTTTTGGAACAAAGAGCTTGAGGGGTATGGGGGGAGGGGAGAAGAAAAGCTATCTGCAAAGCACCATAGTACTTATTTAACTTCACCTTGCCTTCTGCCAAAGATTTTGCACCATTTCTCAGAAATTTCATTTTCAAGGAGCACAAAAATTATTCATTTGGTAACAGACTCACTGCAGCAAAAACCGAAGGGATGCCGGAGTAGGTTTGTTCACTGTTTTGAAGTTTCCCAGAACAAAGCAAATTCTGAAAACTCTTTATGGTTCTTAAACACAGCGTATAACAGATGTGTGAGCATGCTTTTCTGTTCTTTTAATCAGTCAATGTGTAAGATACCTTATTATCTATTTTTATATGCTTTCAAGAGGTTAAAGAGAATTCTTTGTACCTGCATTTCTCTTGACACAAAGGTTTTACAGTTCATTACTTGGACAGTTTCTTGTCAGCTTCTGGTATATTCCAAAGAGTCAGTGCTGCTAGCTTAATTCAGACAGACATAGAGCTGTTGTAAGGGTAGATGGTGCAGAGAAATGCAAGTCGTACTTCACTCGTAAGGACATCTCATGCTTACAAACACTGCATTCTCTGTAGGTCTATAATGGAGAGAACACTTACTGTCACCTATTTTTCCTGTCCATTTGAATTCTAACTTAATGGCTTTGAGAACAATTATTTCTCTAGCTTTTGTTAACGCATAAAAAAGAAATCAACACTTACAGAAATATTCTGAGGACGCTTGAAAGGGGTTGTGAATGAAATGCTTCAGAATGATTCCTTGTTTGAGAGAAGCTCATTACCTGTTTTGTTACTTTTCAGTTTGAAGTAAATCATCAGTCTCTTGTTTTGTATTATCAAATAAATGCAGAAAGTTAGTTAAGTTATTAAACAGAATCAGAAGGAAGTAATTGTGGTTTCATACTTCAGAGACCTGAGCAAACTGCTAGTTATCCCCTTCAATAGATCACATGACTGTAAAGGACTTGAAGTATTACACGCAGTAAAGGCAATGCAGGAACCAGGCAGCATTTTATTGCATGAATCTGCTAGAAATTAGTTTCCTATCTTTCATTTGAAGAAAAGTCAACTTGTAAAGAAGACTGATGGGAAGTAAGAGATACCAATCATGATGTAAGATCCTGACTTCTTTCCATGTGCTGTGACTGCACACTACAAATTGTCCTGTTCACTGAAAGCAAATTATAGTTCACAGTGGCTTAAGAAGATGCTAGAAGCTTAACAGAAGAATAACTGAAATTACCAGGTACACTGCCTTTTCCCTTGCCTTTTCTCTTATTCCTTAAATCTTTCTTAACCTCTTCTCTGTGCCACCTAGCTAGATATCTGCTTTCCCCCTGCAGAGCCTCTGTGCTGCACTCCCACAGATGGCAGCTGTGAAATGAAGCAAAGCTGCTGAGTGCAGTTACACAGTCTTCCTCAAGGAGCCCACAGATGATCGCTGTGTTAAGGAACACAGAAGCGATAGTTTCTGTGACATAAAAGCTGCTTCCTGGAAGCTTTACACCTGCCGTAGAAAATGACTTCAGGGAACAAAGGAACTGCTACCTTACATCTTGGTAAGATCAGGCATAAACAAAAGTAGGTGTCTGTCCCACTGCTTGAGAAATGAGTGCAGTCTGCTTGCACAAGTCAGTCACTCTCACAACTGCATCGTCCTACCACCTGATGGGCCTTGGGAAGAAACAAAAGGGAAAACCTAGAGGCAGTCATAGAATCATAGAATGGCCTGGATTGAAAAGGACCACAATGACCATCAGTTCCAACCGCCTGCTGTGCTTCCCCCTTGTCCTATCACTATCTAGCCTTCTCCAGGCTTTGTGTGTTTCTTTGACTAAATCATGTTGTTTTAAAGCTCTTAGCTTTCAATGAAAAGGAAACCGCTATTCCTACAGTTATGGCTCCTGTTTGTTTACTGTCCTTTATTTTCTCTTTAATTACAATACAGTGTCTACCTTTGATATCAGTTATTTTTATTGTTGGTTTTGTAGAGAAATTCAAGGTAATGAACACATAATGCAGTGTAAAATTAAGGTTACTGTGGTGCTTTATGCTGCTCATCAGATTCTTCTGGTAATATTTAAGTCTGGTGTCATCTGTGTTTTGAAGATTAATTTGTTTGGTTTAATTTTTACAGCCCTTAGCTACTGTTTCTTCATCCCTTGATGCGCCAAGGTGGTTGTGCTCTTTATTTATGTGAATAGTCTGTCATGACGGGAACTTAAACAAAGTCATTTTCACATCAAAACTTGGAGTGTTTACTTGGATTTTATACAAGAGCCTATATGATAATGAGTGGATTATATAGCCTAGGCTCAGAGTGTATCCAACATTGTATAAGAAGATAGTTTTGTTGGTGTAGCATGCAAGAGTGTAGGTAGTGCTAACAAGGGGAATAGTCTGGATCTGATCCAGTACGTGATAGAATCAAAAAACCCTAATTTTGAAGATCTGAAGAAATTCTCTCCATTGCTCACAGTGGGGGAAAAAAGGGGAGTTAGCACAACTCTCTTTTTAGTCCCTTTTTAAGGGATTCCAGAGAACTTGAGTGGTTTACTGTGCTCTGTGTGTGTTGGCTTTCTCTCATCCTGCTTGTCAATTGTTTCCAGTGTGTGTTCAGCAGTTATCTCCGAGTGCCTTTTATTTAAGCTGAGTCAATGAATGAGTTGTCATCATGTGGCATTTTAACAGAAAAAGCTTGAAGTTTATCTGGTGGATTTAGAAAAGGAAAGAAGGTTCGTGTTCTGCAGTTGGACTTGGAAATTTGCTTTGGGTGAGTTTCCTGCTGTGGTCCTACCAGCTGCCTTGTGCCGTCTGCTGCAGCCCGTGGAGCTGAGCCACCCCAGTGAGCATCCTCTACTGGGAAATGGCTTGAGTCAGCAGAGAGTGGCTAAATACTCCAAGGAAGAACACTGACCTCAGCTGAAACAGAGGAGAGTAGTTGCACAAGTGGATCAGAAGTGTGGGCAGTGCTGATAAACTGTAGTTGGCAATCTCCTCAATAGCCATGGCTGCAGATGAAAGAGAAAGCTGGATTTGTGCACTTCGCTTCTCGCTGATATACTGTTACCCTCGGCTGTAGAGGAAAGGACTTCTACGTAGTTTAGAGACAGCTTTTTAAAATCCTAGAAGTTACCAAAGTGCAGTTCAGGTCTTTCATAAGAGCTGTTCTCTAATTTTACTGCCCAAGGAGCTGTGTCTCTAGTTCTTGGCTTACTAGGAATGCAACATGCTCTTGCCAGCTCCTGTTCCTGGTAGCTTCCGTGTGCTCTCAGGCTTTGGGCTTGGAAGTGCGAACATAGAGTTTAGCAGAAACTCCCCTCACTTTTAAAACAACTGCAAGCTTTTCATACCTGAATATCTCCTATCAATGCTTTTATACTCTGCATATGAGCATTTGCTTATATCTAAAACACAGGCTAACTGGGTGCCCACGGAGAAACACAAACAATTGACCCTGGAGATGGAATGGGAAAACTAACTGGGAACTCCCTGTGGGACTGCTCTTCTCCTTGAGAAGCAGCCCTGCAGAGGAGGACTTGGGGGTCCTGGTGAACGAGAAGCTGGACATGAGCCAGCAGTGTGTGCCTGCAGCCAGGGGCCAACTGTGCTCTGGGCTGCACTAAAAAAGGAGTGGCCAGCAGGAAGAGGGAGGTGATTGTCCCCCTCTACTCAGCTGTTGTGAGGCCTCATCTGCAGCACTGCGTCCAGGCCTGGGGCCCCCAGCACAGGAAGGACATGGAGCTCTTGGAGCGGGTCCAGAGGAGGGCACTGAGATGAGCAGAGGGCTGGAGCACCTCTCCTATGAGGAAAGGTTGAGAGAACTGAGCTTGTTTAGCTTGGAGAAGAGAAGGCTCTGGGGAGACCTCATTGTGGCCTTTCAGTACTTGAAGGGAGCGTGTAAACAGGAGGGGGAACGGCTGTTTACGAGGGTGGATAGTGATAGGACAAGGGGGAATGGTTTTAAACTGAGACAGGAGAGGTTTAGGGTTGGATATTAGGAGGAAGTTTTTCACGCAGAGGGTGGTGAGGCACTGGAACAGGTTGCCCAAGGAGGTTGTGGATGCCCCATCCCTGGAGGCATTCAAGGCCAGGCTGGATGTGGCTCTGGGCAGCCTGGTCTGCTGGTTGGCAACCCTGCACACAGCAGGGGGTCAAAACCAGATGGCCATTCTATGATTCTACGTTAAGTCATTTTGAAGTTCTGAGTATACTGTAAGAAAATACTTAAAATATCAGCTATGTCTGACAACTGAACTTATATCCTGATTCAGCTGAGCATCTGGAGTATGAGAGCTACTGTTTACTACAAAAAGCCACAAAGTCCCTCATGTCATCCCTCTGACTGGTTCTCTCATCTGTTCAGAGAACACCCACAATGACTGAGGCTTCATAGCCCAGAGCTTAATTATCACCACCTTCAAAACACTTCTCCTAAACTTTAACACAAATTTTCTTCGATAATTGATGTCCAATTTACATCAAATTAAATACTTAGTACTCCCTTCATTTTCTGTCCTATTCACCACCAATAAGGAGAAGAATAATTTTTATGACATTTCTACATACCTGAAAACTACTATCCTGTTCCTCCCTAACCTAATGACTGATAACGCACTCTTTATTAACAGGATTCCTCTTTACACTACTGCTATTCCCCAGTTTTTCACAAGGCTGCAATTTCTTGAAATGGTGGAACATGAGAACGTAGTTCTCAGCTGATAGTGTACCAATGCCAACCAGAGCAAGACTGCATCCTGTGTCATAGAGATTAACCATCTGTTAATAAATCCCTGTTCAGGGTTTACCATCTTCATGACCAGCATGACATAGCTGTTTTGTGTTCAATTTCTGATCTGCTAAAAACCTAAATCATTTTGTGCAGAAACTGTTACTTAGTCTGTTTATGGCTGCTTTTTGGTAATTACTCACTTGGATGTTAGCAATTTCCCCATCAGATCAATTCTGATGAATATGCCTATTAACTGGAAGGACCTGAAGTTTTTAAGATACACATGGCACAACTTAAAACAGAGCTCCTGGCAGCTCACACTCAGCAGGTAACACTGAATGGCCCAACTCACCTTTTATTTCCAATAGCACTACCTCTGTTTCACTGCAGAATGACAAACATATGCTTTTGTTACGTGGAAAAGAGGTACAAGGAAAGTATACAGCACAGACATTACCTTCTCAATCGCACTGAGCCTTTAGAAGCTAAGATGTCAATGATGAGCAGCAGAACTCTAACTCAAGAACACGCTATACCTCATCTAGTGCTTATAGGAAGTTCCAGCTGGTTATGGTGATAAGATTTCTATTCACCTCCAAGCCCAGCATTAGACAGTCTTCAGAACATGCAAAGATTTTGCACTGTGGTAGTAATTTTGCAGAAGAACATCAACGTAGGATAATGAATTTCTCTTCTCAGCGATGTGTGGTAATAGGGCAAGGGGAAACGGCCACAAGCTGAAGCATAGGAAGTCCTGCACAAATAGTAAGGGTGACGGAGCCCTGGAACAGGCTGCCCAGAGAGGTTGTGGGGTCTCCTGTAGAGATGTTCAAGACCTGCCTGGACACCTATCTGTGGGACCTGGTCTAGGGAACCTACTCTGGCAGAGGGGTTGGACTTGCACATCTCTATATGTCCTTTCCAGTCCCTACAATTCTGTGTTTCTGCAAAAAAAGATATACTACAATTGGTTTATGTATTGCAAATCCAAATATTCAGGATCAAACCTCAATCTCAGATAGCCTGCTCTTATTGCATTACTTTATAATGTATTACTTGACTGCATTTAGTAAGATTCCAACAATTTTAGAATATCAGAAACAGATAAAATCAATTTTATTGTGATGAATTGAGCATGGCAGCTCAATTCATTCCCAGCTGAGTGAAGAAATTAACAGTCCTCCTGAAAAAAGTGAGATAGCCATTAAGTAACTGCTCAACACCGAGAAAGGACAGATACAGAGAACAGAAACGAAGAACCACAAAAAGGACAAGAAATAAAACAAAATGTTCATGTGGCAATATTCCAGAAAAAGCACCAAAACTCATGAGATAATGTTTCACCAATCTTTTCTCCCACAGAACAACTAGCAACCTCAAATCAAAGCTGTTACAACTTTTGTCAGTACAGCAGTATTAAGAAATGAAACACATCATAATCAACCTCGTTGCTCTTAGTATTATTAGCAGAAGGAACACACACACCATAAAACATTGTTTAAAAGGCAGAATAAATAGCATCCAGAAGTGTTTTGTTTTGGTTTGGTTTTAATTTGTAATCAGCCTTGACAAGCTCTGGGCTGACTTCACTGATATACTGACCCTTCCCACAGGCAAAACGTCCCTTTGCCACAACTGATCTTTGCTGGACACCCCTGTCACAGTGCAACTCCATTTGAAACAGTTGAAAAGGTCAAAGACTGTCTTCTCCGGTTTCCTACTAAATTTGAGTAAATTCATGTCTAGGCATCCAAAGTATTACCATTTGCTACAAGCTCTTTGCATGTGCATTGTGCTCTCTCTTTCTTCCCCACCTCCATCCACCACTTTTGGAAAGCAAATTTGGCTTAAAGGAATGATTATGCAACTGTTGCTTAAAGGCATGACGCCTGCACTTTATACAGCTGTGCGTGCATTGCAGCTAACAACTAAGAGCAAAATCAGAGAGAGGCTTTTCTGTCCACCCTGAGTCATCTTTCACCCAGTCATGACATCCAGAACAATTGTGAACACAGCCTCCAGGCTTCATTTCACCAGCCTGGGCCATCGGAGCCACTGCAATGTGAACTTATTTCCAGGAGTTAGATCAGTAGCTTGGCACCTACAGAAATGCAAGACGGTAGAGATCCACTCTTTCAAATCTCTCTCCTTCAGTTAACTGACTGTCTTTCACAGCTGCAGTGCTTCACTAGTACACTCCCTGGGCTCCAAAAGCCAAGGCAGCCACCATTTATTTACTGGTGCTTCCAGTCACTAAGAGGAAGCATCTATTGATAAGGCTATAAGACTAACCTAGTCATTAAGTATTTATTTCATAGTTGCAGTATATTATCCACACAAACAAACTGCAAACTGAAAACTACATGTAAAGCTACATAGGTTGCTCTGAAAGAAATGCCTCCTATTTATTTCCATGGAAATTACAACAAATATAAGAGCACAAGAGCACTATTTGATAGACTACATTCTCAGATACAACACTCTTTTTCAACAGTCAACAACACTAGCTAGGCATTTTTCACCAGCAATGAACAAAGGTCTGCATGCTGTGCTCATAAACACCTGCACCAGCAGAGCCCTGTAAGCATTCAGCATGTATTGATGAATGTCAATGGGTGCTATCTATCATGCACAGAGGAATTCAGTTCCACACCTTTGCTTCATACACTCCCGTGTCAAACACATTCTGTCAGACTGCCCCTCTGCTGCCATCTGTCACACAGCAACAAAATATAACGAGATATCAGTAGGAAGGTTCAGTCTGTACTGCCATACCACCAACACCCACCTCTGATGTGGGCAAGATCATAAAACAGGAGACATTACTTTCAGAAAAGCTCTCATAATTGGAATAGCGAGATTACAGTATGGGAAATGATAAGAACAACACCTATTTTCTCAAGTACCTAATCCACTAAGGACAAAAATGCCAACAAGTTGGTGGGCTTTCAAGTCAGATTTGCCATCACAGGACCTGTTTTGCTGCAGAAGCAGCAGCAAAACTACTTTTGATTTAAATGCAGACATAAACAACTGCGTGGACAAAAGGAACTTTTGATCAGCATAACACAAACTGTTGAAAGAGGTGATTATTCTGTTCTTAATCATCGTTTTCTCATTTTTATCTTACACAAATGTTATGAAGTATATTTTGCAAAAAGGAACACGCTCATTTAAGAGATCTTCATCTGTACATCCTGGAATTACATCAACAGCAACAATAATAACATTAATAATAATTTCCAAGTAGAGAAATTAAATTAGATAATCATCTCCAACTCCCTCTGATCCTGATTAGAACTGAACAAATGCTATTTTCCAGTGTTCGATTCAGTAAAGTACAGTCTGAACTATTTTTAAAAGGTATCAAAACTCCCAAGACGCTAAGCAACTTATTTTCATGTTCTGGGAGCCCTGAGAAGATAGCAAGTGCATGGAATTTATAGTTGAACACAAAGAGGTTAAAGTATTCTTCTCTTCCAACTTCTCCTCCCAAAAATCCAGTCACACTCCGCTGCCCAGGTTTAACCCAGTTCTCACAGTTGTCAGTGGAAGGACACTTGGCTATTTCTCGTGGCCATTTTTACATCTCTTTCATTGAAAGTGATGTACAAAGATAACAATATCAAAAGAGTTAACTTAGTTGAATACAGTGCTCCTCCCACCAAATATGATGGAGCAGAGTACATTTGAAAAAAAAATACATATATATTCATTCCTTAAGATGGTAACTCAATCAGCAGAGCTCCCATTGGAGAGATCTTCAAGGAGCTGGCTCCTCTGATTTTCAGTGTACCATCTCACAAGTACATACCAGCAGCTTAACTAAATGCAGGCAAGCCTCACAATTATCTGCTGTCATCAGTGGAAGCAAAGCGTAATACAGCAGTGATAACAAAAGAGAGTATATTGTTTTCATCATTTCTGGTGGAGATACCACGCAGAATTTGTACTTCATTATTGCATTATTGCTCCATGGCAACACAGAGAGGGGTTTGGCCAGAGTACAGATTTTGTGTCCAGGTCTAGAACAGTCAGTGTTATCTGTGCACAGAACTCCCTTCTCAAATCTGTGGTTTAGGTTTTACTTTAAATAAATAGCCTCACCTCCATGAAAACGCTACGCAGAGAAGAAAGAAAAAATTAAATGTGTGCAGACAAAGGAGACGTAAAAGTGAAAATCTTTTCAGTATGGATCCTGTTTTCCATCCCTGAGTGGAAAAAGAACAGCAAAATCTTTCCCATGAGCTTCACTTGCTTTCTCTTCGTAATGCTTAAAAATCATTTCATTTATTTTTCCCAAAGTTTTTGAAGGAACAATCAGATAAGATATTTGTTTTTTTGACACACACAGAAAGGGCCCAGTCCCAGAGCTGGCCCCAGTGCTATTGCAATACAGACTCAGTACAGAATTACACTTATGAATAAAAGTTACTGATATCTTGCAATTTCCTGCTGTCACAAAATGATGAAGCTCCTCTTAAAATGATGGTTCTGCTCCAGTGGATATATTCTATCTGTGGCACATAGAATATATAATCTAACTTGCTGCATACACATGTGACACAAAGACTTAGGCCAACACAGAAAATTTAACTGGCAACTTCCAGACTTGCACATCTGTCCCATTTCAGACTGAACTTAGAGCCAAGCAGCTGAAAGTTAACACAGTGTGTATCCTCTGCAGATTTACACAAAGTAGGCTTACCAATCATTCAACAGGATCCCACAGAAATTGCCTTTTACTACTAAAAGTGTGTTTATCTGATCTGCAGCCTTGCTTTCACACCTGAAAATAAATTAAAACACAGTTGTGAAAAATAAGTTTTCAGCAAATTCCAGTCTGGGTCCAAACTCTACATCATAGACCACTACAACACAGTCCTTTCAGATGGCTCTCATCTTTCAAATATTTTTCTGTACTCGATTCTCCCTTTGAAACTTTGAAAAGGAGAACAAGATTTAGATTTATATTCTACAGAAAATTTAAGTATTGTAAGAGGTTTTATCTTTCTTTAAAAAGTTATTCCCTTCCCATAATCATGAAAGCAAAGCAAATAGAATCACGTATGATCAACTGCAGGCTTCTTTATGTATTACAATTCAAAAACAAACGAACAAACTGAAAGACATATTATTTGTAGGTGCCTGTAGTGCTGTAGGTGATGCAAGGTTCAACACGTGCTGGCTGACAACGGGTTTCCAAAGAGTTAACGTATTGCAGCCAGAGTCCTCTCTGCCAGTGATTGCTTTTCTGTTTAGTTCTATAAATGAAATTTATTAAAACCATTACATGCACAGTGATGCCACAATATCCAGAGCAAAGTTACTAAATCTAAAAGAGCTTTTATTTAATCAGGAGATAGCTAACAGATGTAATACTGGGGGATGAGGCGGAACCTGGTTTTACATTCAGCCCCTGACAACATGTTTTTATCACTTTCAATAATGCGTATTCCATATTTTCCTGAATATATTGCTTTGCATAAAAAGTGGTCATTCCTAAGAACGTCCAATTTACTACACCTCAACTTTCTGCTCATGCGCCCAACAGGAAGTAAATTTTTTTCTTGTCTTCTCAAAACCTACCCCAGTCACTTTTTAACGAGCATCTCTATCTCCCCATCCATCTTGTCTGCACAAAGAAGGGATAACCCGCAGCTGAATTACAGAAAGCCTATTCTCCCAGTGGGATCCAAGATAAGATAGACTGCATTAACCCTAAGATTCATTTCTCAGCTAGGAATTCTCCCTAACTCTTGTAAGAAGATCACAGGAAACAGGCTGGGTAATGGTAGGAGATCTATTGAGTGCACTTTCATCACCAGCTTTCATGAGGAGAGAAACATTAATAAGGTCACAGAAGCCTTTAGTGCTTGGGTGGCTAGAAGACACTTCTCTAAGTTAGCTGGCTTTCAACCTTGATATACAACGCAAGGTAGGCCGGAACTATCCACACATCTGGGATACTTTGTCCACACAGAACAGGGTTCAGGTGAAAATTCTAAGATGTGTCAGTTCCACTGATCCTCTCCATAGAGTTTGCTAAGACTCCTTAAAAAGTTACTTTAAACATAAGATTTAATTCTACTAATTGTTAGCAATTGCTGTTTTCAAGGCATGATTATCTGCACGTTTGTAAATGTTGTTTACAAGCATGAGCATTCTTGCCAATCATCTAGCACAGGTTTGTCCTTTAAATCATAAAAGGCAGCTAAACATTTTGCACCATGGTATCAGTGCCCGAATATTCCTGTATGTTTTCCAGGTACTGAAAAATGAAAACAAGTCTTAACTTGCAACAAAGGGGCTTCAAAAAAGTACTTTGTGTCTGCATGAGTTGTAGTGAAGCACAGAGGAAGATGGGTACATTGCAGCTTAATGTAAAACCCACGTTTGAGAAAACTGTCTCCTGCTTCTCTCTCTTGCACCCTGCAAATAAATATCCCTGTATGCGAACACGTGCTACAAACTTCTCCTCCCCCTATAGCCTCCAAGCCAAACACATTGCACAATCTATTGATTTCCCTGGCCCAACCTAACACACTCTCCCTGCATTTCACCTTTCAATGAGGACATCAAATTGCAATGACATGAAACTTTTCACTTACGTTTTTCTGTTTCCAGCAGCTTGGTGAAATCTCAGAACAGATGGAAAGCATTTTGAGAAAAGGTCTCCATTTTGAAAGCAAATAGAGGGTGAAATAATTTCCTCATTATTGTCTGCTTTTCAGTCATAATTAGCCACTGTCTTCAGACAGTCAAGTCAGTTCTATGACATCCATTTGAGCATTTATTCCCCATAAGCCTGGATGCTAAGATACTCAAGAAAGCAGGCTTTTCATTTTACTAATTTAGAAGGTAATAATTGAAAATACAGTTTATGTAAAAAGAAACTGTACCATTTTGATACAGCAAATAACTGAAAAAGGAATTTGAGTTCTGCTTTGTCAATGCTACTTGCACCTGACTTTCATAGCTACTGACATGATGACGTTGAGAAATGAGGTTTAGTTGTTCTGAGCTATCTTTTCTCTTATCCCCTCCAAGAGGTACAGGCTGAGTGATGAGACTGGATTTTTACTTAGCTAACTCAACCAACTGCATGCCACACCTACACGACCACCTTCCCCTTCAGATCAGTCTCAAGTATATAGAATCGTAGAGTGGCTTAGGTTGGAAGGCACCCTCAAATGACCCAGTTACAACTGCCTCCTGCTGTGGGTTTAGTTGCCACCCACTGGTTCAGGCTGCCTAGGATCCCATTCAGCCTGGCCTTCATTAGATAATTCATTTTATTTGCTCATCTGTTTGAGTATACGACAAAGCAGGTTAAATGAGCTCAAGTATAAATCTAATCATTGTAATTCTTCATGTCTTTACATCTTCTTTGCAGCTGTCTTTTGTACAAAATCAATAGCACAGCTGATTTAGTGCCCTCTAGGACAGTTTCAGAAAAATTCTTCTACAGTTAATGTAGATGCAATTTTTCTCTGTTCTACTTCTGGCTGAGAACACAGGAAAGGTGCAATGTCAGGACAAATCCTCTGATTCTCAGTCACGGGCTGACCTCCATAAACTCAACATGAATTAGAGCAACCGCTCTGAGCTGCATGATCTGCAATGGCCTCTGCACAGAGGGAGCTTAGCTTCTCCACAACACATTCCTGCTGAGGGAGGGTACGTCTGCAGGGCTGGATCCTGTTCTCCGCCTCAAGGCTTCTCCCACTGCTGACTATTTAGTGGGCACTGTCCTTACAGACAGCATAGTCTACATACCTAATACTACAGTGCAGTTTTTAGCAGCACAATACTAGCAAGCAGGAACTGTGTAGTGAATAGGAAGAGTTCCCAAAAATCATAGCATTTGTTATCTCCAAAGTGATCATGCAAGTCACAGGTTTTAGCTTCTAAGAAAGTTAAAAAAAAATAATAAAGTCTGCTAGTTTTGTTCCTCACAAAGAATAAAACAATTTTCTAGTGATTTGCCTTTTTATAACTTGCATATGCTTTTAAATCCAGGTGACCCTCCTCCTATTTACCTGTATACTTCAATAAACAGAAAATACATGATATCCTGTACTTTAATGGCAATCAGTTCACATCATCCTAGAAAGACTTTCTTACCTTCAGAAAGTTTCTTTATAAAATTCCTTTTGCTCATGGCTAAATGCTACCAGAGTATTAGAAGACAAATAATATTGTATGCATGCTATTAATGGGAAGTTATGTTTTTATTTGAAAAATATTTGTAATAAATGTGACAGAAAAGGCACCAATGAGGAGGAAAAGTGCACAAAACTCTTTCCCTTCTCTCAAGAATGTTGGTTTGAAAGTAGTCCAAAACATGATGTGCAAGCAGACACTAATAAAACACATCATGTTCTCACCATGCAGTCTGACACTCTGTACTTGGCAGCATCTGCCTAGCAATGGACAAGAAATAACCTACTGCAGAGGCTGAATGACCACTAACTCATTCAGCAAATTTACTTCCTTCATATATATGTTGAAGTTACTGGCAGAAATGTCTGCGCTTGAAATATTTACCTAACCAAGTATGGGTATTATTTGTGTATTTTCTACATATTGCAAGAGGAAACGTTCTCTCCCACAAAAGTTCATCTGTTACCAACTCCTAAATATTCTGCATTTTTTTGCAGCAATATACACTGATAACACCTTCTTTACTAAGTAGCTCACAGCTAAAGTAAAGCTCTCATTTTGTTTACTGCTTATTATGTAAAATCCCGTACTCTAAAGATTTTGGCTTCTCTGAATACTATGAATTATTGCAAGCACAGCTTTCAGTGCAGTAGTGAGCTGCCATTTAAGTGTGTAGGTACTTCGAAAGCGAAAGAAATGACTAAGTATAAACAGTCATAAAAGAACTTATCCAGCAAAATAGAAATACTCTCCACTTGTAGTTCTGAAACTGCCAGGCTCCATAAATAGCATGAATTAAGTTGGGATGGTAGCTGAGACCTCCCAGCTACTGAAGGGAAGGGGAACTAGCAAAATCATACATTTCAACTATTAGTAGTCTAAATCTTATGTTTTCCTAAGTATACTAAAGGCAATATGTTTTTTAAAACTGCCCTGAAAATTACTGGGACTCAAAGAGGGAATTTTTTGAAAGAGATCTAACAGTTTACTTTTTGGGAAGATTAAGAGCTAAAGCTTAGCAAACTGCATCTGTCTTGCCAGACCTTCCTACTGCGCATCCATTCTCCAGAAGTCCCTCTAGTTAATTAACTTATCCCTGGTCTGTAGAACCTTCAGTGGATGCAAGCAGGCCATAGCAACATACAGTGCTAGAGCAGGTGATGATTTTGTTCCTCTCCTTCCATAAATCCCATAGTAATTCATATCTCTTCCCTTTACATTATACTGAAAATAACGTCTTTCATTGGTCTGCATCTTTAACTTGGTCAAGAGCACTGAGATGAGAGCACAATAACATGAGAGAAGAATGAATCACAACACCTACTTACCTAATCTGCAACTCATCTAGCAAATCCAGTGAAAATTTATATCTCCTGTAAACCACCAGGTTTTTGCTAAATCCAGAAAGTTAACTCCATACTCTAAATTTTCATATGATGAAGTTATCATAATTCTTCATCTCCCCACTGGTTAGTTCAAGCTGACAGGTATGCACATCCTTGTATTCATTTAATTACCCACTGTTGCTTTAGGCTGTCGTTTCCAAGAAGGGTTGAGTGAACTGGGCTTGTTTAGCTTGGAGAGAGCTCTGGGGAGACCTCATTGTGGCCTTCCAGTACTTGAAGGAAGCATAAAAAACAAGAGGAGGAATGGCTGTCTACAAGGGTGGATAGTGATAGGACAAGGGGGAATGGTTTTAAACTGAGACAGAGGAGGTTTAGGTGAGATATTAGGAGGAAGTTTTTCACGCAGAGGGTGGTGAGGCACTGGAACAGGTTGCCCAAGGAGGCTGTGGATGCCCCATCCCTGGAGGCATTCAAGGCCAGGCTGGATGTGGCTCTGGGCAGCCTGGTCTGCTGGTTGGCGACCCTGCACACAGCAGGGGGTCAAAACCAGATGAGCGTTGTGGTCCTTTTCAACCCAGGCCATTCTATGATTCTATGAGTCCAACTTCTCTGTTGTGTGGGCTGATTCTGTGCTCTGCACACAGGGAGTTGAATACAGATAGGACTCATCACTCTAAGACCTGACCAGCAATTGGCAAGTCCAACACCTGAAAACCGAGTTACAAATGGGACACTGGCTGTTCCAGTGATATTGTGGATTTAACACATCGCAGTGTGCTGGATTACTGCTCACAGAATTGTAAACATTGATACTAATGATTTTTATGTCATTTCACCATTAGCAACACTGCACCAATAATTACTATCCATCCTTTAAAGGGAAAGACAAGCAAAGAATGAACCACACAGATCTGCAAACTATTGATGCTTAGCTAGTTGCTATGTCTAGCATATGCTCCGAGAGCTAACTCCACACAGCTCCCCTTTGCATAGTAGATTTTTGAGAAGTGCTGTCAGAGGGAAGAGGGAAAAAGCTCATCTTCCTTGCCTCAGCCAGTCCTTTTGTTCTGAGGGTTTTGACACAGATAAGGACTTTACTAGCTCTACTGGGAATTAAACAAATTGACTCTAATAGGGTTTAATGTATAATGATTAGCTCATTTATAAAAGAGTCTACCCAATCCTCAATTATTCAGATATGGGTCAAGATCAAGGGAGTACATCAAAACAAATCCTGCACCTGTAGAAGAATTCAGATGTTAATTAAAAGGGAAACAGATCGATGGACTCTAACCCTATACAGAGATAAAGGAAGAAACATTAGAATTGAGGAGAGTCAGTACACCACCCCCTCCACATAACACTATTTCAGGTATTATCAGCTACTTGTATTGTCTTGCAGCTTTTTTTCTTTATCAAGCTGCGTTAAATGGAAATGTGGACCAAGGTCCATGATTCAAAACTTGACACAGGTGGATGACATTTGGCCCACATGAAAACGTTAATAATACACAGTTGAGGTACAAATTGATAAATGCATCTTACACAGAAACACTGAAAGAAAATTAATCATGGCACATGTTGCATGATGTGTCATTAGGCTGAGACTCGCTTGCAATGCTAAAATTGAGATTGAATCCACATGAAATCGCTCTAAAAATCAGCTTTGTGTTACTCTTTTGCACTCAGCGTTAGTTAAAGCGGAGTTAAAAAATAATAGAAGTGTAGGAACATAAATGTCAAACTGAAGAAGTTTAAATTGAAAGGAGATCAACAGTAACAATACTAAAGCTCTGATCACATTTCATTACGGGATGACTAAAAAAATTAGCAGCTGTTCCTTCTATATAAACTGCATTTCCTTCCCTTCAGATACTTGTTTTGATTTGGGGAGGGCCAGACTTTCTTCAGCCCTGAAGTCTGAATAGTCTTTTAAAAGTAGATGAATAAATCTGATTCTGTTGCCTGATACTCTTCAAAATGTCTTCGAAAATGAAATAAACTGTTGAAATGTATAAAGTTCTATGTAACTTAACATTCTGAGCTCTAACTGAGGACCCAGGTTATATTCTGGATGAAGGCTGGGGCAGAAAAGCAACAAAAGCCTAGAGCACAGCACCACAAGCAGCTGTTTCAGCAGCTACTACCAGGGCTTCCCATGCCAAACAGCTGCATCATCCTTCACAAGGACATCACAGCCCAGCTCAGCATACAGCAGGAGTTTCTCAACTGAAAAGCACATGAAACCTTGAGCCTTTCAGCGAGACTAAGATGTTATGCAGGAAAAAAGAATAAACAATTTCGGGTTTTCTTGTTGTTTTTGTTTGCTTTTAAAAGGAGGTGCTGAAGCCTCTCCTGTATTTAATTCCTTCATTTCACAATGGAGATTCATCTTATACAGCAATAATAACAACAGAAAGTTTTTCCCCTGAGGCTGAAAACTACCTGTAAGATTCAGATCCACTTGGAAATGCTGCAACTTGGTACAGCACGGCCAAAGCAGCTCCTCAGCTCACCACCCAACCCTGGATTGCTGCCTAATTCCACTTAGATTTAGAATTACTATTTAGTACTATAAAATATATAGTAATATAAAATAAGTTAAAAAAATTTACATTCGCCATCACAATACGAAAGAATATCTGAAGGTGCAAAATATGTGCTTTTGAAAAAATTATATTGAAGTTGCCTGCAACTAGCAAATGCACTCTCCGTTTTCTGATGGATTCATAACATTCACAGAAAACAAAACTGCATTTTGATCTTTCCTACAGATGTGCAAAGGATTTTGTCTAATCATGCTGGAATATCAGTTAGCATAAGAAAATAAATATATTGCTGAAATAAGGTAGGTTTAAGAGTCAGAAAACTATCCTATTAGCAGCATACACTGCATCTCCCAAATAATGGGAACATTAAGACGCCTTTGTGCCATGTCCTCAGTTATACAAAGGCCATTTGTTGCAGTTCAGCAACAAAAGAGGGGTGCTGGGCAGAACAGAGCAGAACAAAAGTTAGAAAATGCCCCTCTGTATTGCTAACTTCTGAGCCTGGTTTCATAACAAAACAAATGTTCACAGTGATTTACAATTCCAAAACTAAGGAGAAATAAGGACAGTGATTTCTTGGTGGTTTGGGGAGTTTTGCTTTTGTTTTATACATTATATAAATAAAACACTCAATTTACATAATTGCATATATAGTACATGCAGAGAAACACAGTTGTGGTTATTCTTAGTATTTGGCTCATTACAGGTTAGGCAGGTGGGTAACCGAAGCTGAATTAATTAAGGTGATGAAGCACATGGGTGGTATGAGAAGGCACGGCTCCTAGCTCAGGTCAGTAAGTGATATCTGCTATCCCACACACATGCACACCCTAAGACCAGCTGATTGTCTCGCCACACGTAAAACCCAACTGGGATTTCTGAGAACCACAGAAACGGGAAGCTAAACAATGTCAGGAAATTATCTTTTTCTCTAGCCATACATCAAAGAAAAGCACAGCTTTTCAAGCAATGCTTTCCACAGGGCAGTTTCTCACTTGAGTAAACATTTGCCCGGATACTGGGGTGCTACTTGAACTGTGATCTATCTCAGATGCAGTACTTCAGTAATGACAAACCCTATGCATTCTGAAGCGAAACAGAATGCTACACACATCTCTGAAAATCCAATTAAGTCTCAGTGAGGCACTAGACTTTCCTAAATCACGTTTTTCTCCTTCATATTTTACAATAGGAGATCATTGTTCCTGTCGAGAGCAGACTTGCATCTCCATCGACCCAGCAGGCCTGCAGAAGAAACCTAAATTGCCTCATAACCAGCTCATGACCTCAGTGCCTTTTAATTATGTGGGTTTCCCTGTAGCCTTTAGTTAACGTAGACATGTGGGGTGAGAAAGAGGGAGTCTACAGCCCGCACAGAAGAAATGCAGTCAGGCCTGTTTATTTGAACATACAGACCTTGCATCTCACTTCTGAAATATGTGAGCCCTGTATAAATTTAATAGCATTCATTTTCAATCCGCATCACTGCTGTTGCTAGCCAGGAACAGCTTCATTACATGGCCAGGGTTGTGAGTGCAGTACCCTGCACACGTACCTAGGCATATTTGAGCCTAAGGTAAATCGTGCATCAGCAGCAGGGGAAGAAATATCTGCAAGGAAAATATTTGGGGAACTAACTCACACTGAGCACTACAGTGCTACAGCAACACCAGGATGCTCTCAGCAGGATCAAATAACACTCCAGGCTTCGGGAGAGCAGTTAAAGCCTCTCTGACTACAACAGAATGGACTGCAGTCAGAGGTGTTGGTATTTCTTTCAGCCTTAAATTCAGACTGGACTACTTTCAGAGGAGTCCATCAAGGGATAACTAAGTGGAAACGAGTACTGTACTCAAGTTAGAATTCTTAGCAGCTTAACATTCACAATATGCAAATTTTTATCTTACTAAATTGGTTATGCATATGGCAAATTTCAGCCCTATTTTCCCATTATCTAGACATCTTATTGTGTATTTATTTCTTTTGTTCAAAAGCTGTTGCTTATTTTTTCTCTTCATTTGTAAAGTAACAAAGAAGCGCACATCAAATTAACGTTTTCCCTTTCTGCAGCATGATTCCTTTATATCATCACTTCAGACAAATTTCTCACTGTTTAATGACTATCCCATTTTAATGTCCCTGATGTATACTTCATTCCTCTGGGAATCTTAAAGCAGAAAATTGAGAACATGAACTTTCCTTTCAAGCTGCCCTTATCAGCATTCTTCAAAAACATGCCTACAAGAAACCAAATTAGTCTACCAATATCTCTACATAACTGCCTTAAAACCAGGTTCGCATCGAAGAGGAAAACTTCCCACAAGTACCTCCTGTTTGTCTTCTTGCAAAGAGTTAAGTCTTACACTATTGCAGTCACAGTTTGCAATGCTGTCCTGTTGTATCTCTATTTTAATAAATATTATGTACGTAGTATTAGTAAGCAGCAATGCAAAAGCTGATGCATTTTTTTCACCTTATGCCCTAGCAAAAGGCATCCATGATTCCCACCAAAACCACTCAAACACTTCTAGGTCATACGTTTCTCACTTCCTCACTGCTGGGAGTGACTTAAAGTTCCCCTGCTGGGTTTCCCTGGCTGAAAGATGCTCTGCTAACCACGGACACACAGCCCCCTCTGCCAGCAACTGCTAGAAACTCTCCCTACGTTTCAAAACATTTCTTTTAATTGTAAAATTCAAAGCAACCTATTTTTAATAACCATTTTTGAAGTCACTTCTCTCAAATCTGTCACAGATATCTCTTTCTGCCCTAAAGTTTTAAAAGATTTTAATTACATCTGTTCCAAAAGCTGTGGCAACGGCTATACTAGAAATATACTCACAGGATTTCAGTACTTTGTACAACTCAAGATGGCTATCATAGAGCATCAGTGGTGAAAGGATTCCAAATGCAGGCATAATATTTAAACAAAGCTGCAGACACATCAATAATGGAAATCTGGTGAATCACTTACTCCTGACTCACAGGAATGCTGAATCCAGTATCTCTATTAGTTTCCTGACAACACGGATTGCTTATAGGCAAGACTGATATCACCACCTATTATTAAGATTGCTCACTATTTCCTATTTTGTAACCCCTGGTTTCTGTCTTTTCATACCTTTACCATCTGAAATGGATGTAGTATAAAGTTTTCCACCTGAAAAATTTTTAAGAATTCATTACTTCCAGGACTGAGGTTAATGACAAACAAAACATTTTTGCCCATCTTTTCAAGGAACTAGAATTCTTACTGAAAATTCTTTCAGTGTTCTCTTATTCCACAGGAGCTTGAATGCTGGAAAAACAGAATTCATACACTGCGTGAGGTAGTTTAAGACCTCTACTAACAGATAATGTTGTCCCAGTTGGCTGCATTCTTAACTCACAAAAGATCCTGACTTAATTGGTTAAAATGGCAAGGCCAATGGCAGAGCCAACCAGCAGTAAACTCCAAGGTTATTTTCTGCTGGGATGTCTCATCCTCCCGATTGCACTGCCTGGCATTTCATTCAGCAAAAGCCATTAGTAAAAAAAAAATTAAAAAAATCTAGAATTAAGATTTGAGATTTATTTTCCAGTATCATCTGTTTCCAGATACACTTTCAGGTCACAGTCACACAGTGCTACCCACACATTCTGGTTAATTAGGTATGGATACAGAATGGGAATACAGAGCCCATTGCTTGGAGACACTTCAGCACAGCCACAAGTCTTTCAAACACACAGAGCTGCAGCTCGAGATCAGTGAGCACAGACTTCAGGTTTCACAGCTAGCTTTATAAGATCAGCTTAACCTTTGATCCACATGCTATCACACAGGTAAAGACAGAAGCAAAGAGCTAGCTATACATCTTTTTTCATTATATTATCAAAAAACATATAGAATAGCAAAGAGCAGAGACAGACCTGTATGTTATGATGCGGTGCTGGCCAGTTGGAAGGGTACCATAAAAGCAGCTATGCAGTTGTGGGGTTTTTTTGTAAGTTTGTTTTTGTTTTTAAGACAATTATAAAGGTTAGTCTTCTTAAAACAGCCTGTATTACCACCTCTTGTGGAATCCACATACCCAGACAACAGAATAAACAGGCTTCCCTTGCTACATTTCAGATGTAGTTGCTAACTGAAACCAGCAGGACTTCCCAGTTGCAGTTGCCATTTCAGGTAACATTTGCACCTGATGTTTGTAGAGAGGTGAGCTAAGTGTTTCTGTGTTGACAACACTTTAAGTGCTGACAGAGAAAGAGAAAAGCTCTTACCTGCTTCTCATACCCTGAGCACTCTCACTCAGTTACGCAGTATTTCTTTCTAGCCTGTGGCCTACCTTTCTCATAATGGTAAAAGCATCCAAGAAGTAGAACTACCCATCTCTAAGCTGAAAACTTTAGATCAAGTAGTTCTTCCAGCCCAGGATTTTTACGTTTGGTAGTTTCAACTCCAACAAGGAATCACAGCACCAAGAGAGCAGCCTGAGCAACGTTCTAATCCTACACTGAAAATCTCTAGGCTGTACAAGGATTGTCCATCTCAAAACCAGACAGCAGCCTGCTGTTATCCTCAGGTGAAATTGCTTTTAAAACATGTGCATTCATAGAATCTACTGCTAGCACGCCAATCTCATCAAGACAGATTTGCAACTCAAGCATGCATGTGAACTAAGAAATAGTTCTTGACAGAAACACTAGAGAACACAGAAGCGTTGAGGTCTAATACATACACAGAATCAAAACAAAACAAGAGGGTAACTGCTGGAAAAGACAGTCAAATACCATAGCATCATGCTCCATCAGTGACAATCATCTCCAAAGAAAGCTACAGCACAGAAAAAGGGTTGGACAGTTCAGATTTCTTTTTTTAACTGCAGCATTCTGCTTCTAAGAGTCATGAAAATAGACCAAAGTAAAATAATTAGATGGGAAGTCAGCACAGTCTCAAACAACAGACTTCATGGTGGATAGTACATGACTTCAAAGGCAGCAAGCAAGAAAAACAGGGGTGCAAAGGCACGTGGAGCACTTTCAACAGTGGAAAGATCAGCCTGCTGTTCACATTCAGGACACTCATCAGGTCACTTTTGCAGTGCAGTTGTCCTGCACTGGCCTGTTGCTTATGCTGGAGTCATTCAGTTGTGAGAGCATCGTGCTGCTCCTGCTGCAGCCTTTCACTGTTGCCAGCTCCTGAATTACTGGAAAATTACTCAGCTAAACAGCATGAGGGTAAAGGAGAGAATCCCAGAATTTCCCCCGTTACAGATGAGAAGGAATACTTCACTGTTATCTGTACAGAAAAAAATTAAACTCACGTTACTTCATTTATGTACCATAGTTTTTAAGTAGCTCTTAGGTTATGAAAAGAATGTTAAAACAGCATGAAATGGCTGGATATGGTTACATGTGAACTCAAGAAAGTTTGCACTAAATAGTTTCATTACTAAGTTAGACTTCATTGCTTGCAGTATTTTTTCCTCTATCTTGTTTCATTCTATGAAGAAACTCAGGTTTCATTATTCCCCAAAGATTTTGGAAAATAGCTGTGAAAAGTTAATTTAGGGAATGAAATCAATGCCTCAGTCATTATCGCGTGAACATAGTTCTGGTAACGAATGCTCACAGCAGAGTTTGAATCTCAGACTGAAATGTGCCAAACATTGAACTCTGTAAGTCAGCTTGAGTTTGTTTCTAACCATCTGTACTGATACGTAACTTCATGGGAGAAGCAGTTTTCCTAAGAATGCACAACCCTACGCAGGTTCTACCAGCCTGAGATTTCAGCCAAATGATTCCCTTTTTAGGAAGCATTCACAATTTTTTTTTCCCAGCATTTCTACTATACGATATTCTAGCATCTCTGCTATATTACCACAAAACATCCCTAAGTGGTTCTGTACCTTTCATGACTTTTTATATGCTCATTTTTAAATCTCAACTGTATAGCAAACAAAACCAAACTCAAAAGATATGACAAAGATTTATCTTCTAAATGTGCCCACAGAAATGTCACTGAGTCTTCTAAGAAGTCATTCAGGTACCTCTTCCAGTAGCTGATATTTTGCCAGGTCTCAATCCTTATCTGTCAGAAGAAGAACATGCTAATGTTTGCAAACTGACAAAAATTCATAGGATGCTATAGGCTAAAAAGCATTCCTTAAAAGGACTTCAGTATTTCTAATAGCAGTACCCCCAAAAAATTCAACGGAGGTTAGAATCTTTCTAGAAGGTACTGAATGTAAATAATAAAGGCAGTTTCTAGCAAAGAAATTGCAATCAAGATGTTCAGATGCTACAGAGGAAAACAAAGGTGGATGAGAAACAAGGCAGAATGAAAAATAAAACATCTGAAGTCGGATCAAGATATCTTTGGTCAATGACTTTTCTCATGAGCCATTTTTGGGAAGTTATTAAGTGTCTTATCCCAGCAACAGTACCCAGAGCCTCTCAAGTAAATATATAGCATAAAAGCATTCTCAGTTGTAGCAACCCTGGTTAAGATGCATTTTGGAACACAACAGGTCTGTAAAAAAGAATAGAATATGATAGAAAACTTATGTTGAGTCAGAGAATTCTGAGTTCTTCTTTTATACTACTTTCTTTTACATCTTTATCATATCACATGTACATGCTACAGAGTTTTTTTTTTTTAATCATCTAAGAACATTAAAAAAAGAAAAAAAAACAGCAGGAGGTCCAGATAGTCTTATCACAGGTCACATTCAGGATAGGACAGCAAACATTAAGTAGTTTCTAAAAGAAGTCTAGAAAGACCATTTATGGCACAAGTCAATGAAGTTATAAGGAAACTTCTCAAGGCTTCCATGCAACGTGCAGCTCAGGGAAGCTTTCCACAATCTCTCATAAAACCTGACAAAGTCCTAGGGATGGGTTGGAAATTCAGTCAGGACCCCTGGAGTGGCATCAAAGGACGAACAGTAATGTTGCCGTAGAAGTCTACAGAGAGCATGAAGTAGAGCTTCAAAGTCAGCATACTTTGAAGTATAACTCCTGTCAGTACAATATGGCCCTATACCTTTTATATACATAGGAAGTTTACATATTAATGTTCACATGATGGTAAATCGGAGGACTGCTTCATTAGATTTGAAGGAGCACTTCTCCTCAGGCAAGGCCTCTGGTTTGACTCAGATTGAATTACAAAGCTAAACAGAACAGGAAGGATCTGTGCTCCTAATTCTGTTTGATAGATCTCTTTGTCATTTTCAGATGCCAGATTGAAGATAGCCGCCTCTTCCTTGGCAAAGAACAGCACTTTTAAGCTCCAGGCTATCAGAGAGAGCAAGCCTACAGTACGTGCACAGACTGACGGTTGCATTAAGATGTTTCCTGCCACTTTTAAAAAACTTATGGCAACCTGCTCATTATTAGCCTTCCATAGCTGCCAGTAGTTCAATTGAGGGAGATGAAGTAGAAGTCACAGCTGAGGGTGCTCTGGGCACAGCACAGTAACCACGTACCTCTGCAGATGTGCTGTCTGGGGAAGTTGTCCTATGGGAATGGGAGCGCAGTTGAATGGCGATTGCACAGATTGATTGGAAAAAGTCTTCAGGAAATTAGTTCTTTTTTCTCCCGCTCTTTCTGAATCTGTAGGGATTTAAAAGCACGTCATCTTCATAAGAGTTTTGTGTCTAGTTATGGTTACTGAAATCCTTTATCCTAATTTGCTGTACAATTCCCAAATTACTGATTAAGAAGAAATAGACAAAATGTGAAGGCACATCTGGGAACATTTGGAGGCCGTTAGCAGAATAAATTCATGGCTTACGTTCTGTTATCCATATTGAGTGTTTGAAGGCAGCTTTCGCTTTCTGCAATTTAGCAGGTGCAGGCTGAATGGACTTAAAACATACTTAAGTCAATATACAAGTGTCCACATGCAAAAATATATCAGCTTAAATAAATGTAATACCATTCTCACTATGGAACTACCGTACCTTGGACCTGCAGCTAAAAGCTCATAAGTTCTGTCCCCTGCATCACACTTTCAAATGCACTAAGCAACGTAACAGTTGGAATATAAACACAGGTACAAGGTTTCAGGAGTTCTCAAGGACTCAGCAACCAAATGCTGTTCTGGTAGTAAGAAACAGATCCCCAGTGCTCAGACATGTCTGATCCACTATGGCTCTGACACAGGGCTTTTCCCAAAAGAGCTTGTACACACTGAAAAGAGAAATAGTACACTTCCCAGGCACTCTAGAGGAAATGCCAGTATTATTTCAATAGGACAGCATACATACAGAATCTAAAAAAAATGATTAAAATAATGACACCTAGTACTTACTGAGCATTTATTCCACAGAGCTCAAAACACTTAGGGATCACATCTCAAACTTCAATAGACAGAAGAACAGAAGCAGTCTGCCCAGGACAAAGACAAGTCAAGTTAGAGTCCCCTTGTTCCGTTTTCTAGCCTTTATTCTTGACAAAACTTGTATTCACTATGTCTTAACAAGGCCCTAATTTTTCCATAGATGTTAATTCCTTAAGACAATTATCCTATAAAACAGATGACCCAGGAAAACAACTGCAAAAAATTAACTTTAAATAAACAGCTCCTTTTCACAATGGTTCAAGTTGAAGAACTCACACCAAAACATCTGCAGCTGCTGCTGAAAGCTCCTTTGCTTGTTTATTTCAGGCTGGCCAGACTGTTAACTGGCAATCAGGTTAGGAATTTGCAGCTGGGGGGCAGAACAAAGAAGGGACGAAAATCATGCTGATTTGTAATAAATCGTTGTCACCTGGAATTATTTCAGGGCAGCTGGAACACACAAGTGCTCCAGATTCTTTCTGGAGATAAGGTTCTATCCCTGAAAACAGACAGACATGAGGGAGCAGGTATGAAGTGGGGTACGTGAGCTATAAAGAGAAAAAGGTCATACTTTTTTCCACACTTATCCCACTTTTCCCAAATCCTCACTATTACAATACTTTTTCAGAAGGTTGCTCTAAATTATTCATTGCCAATATCTTCCCTTGCCCCAAGATTGCTTGGCTGAACACATTCATTATCTAAGCTGATACCACAACTCAACCTGAGGCTTTTAAAAAAATAATAATTATATATGCCTCCTGAGGTTTCCCTTACTTTAGAACTGATTATTTTTCAGCTGTTTTTAATTATTTTTAATGAGCAGTCTGAGAAGACTCAGTAAGCAGAATCTCTCCATCTGGGCCAATCACAAGTCTGAATTTTATCTTGGTACAAAAATGTTAAAATAAACATAATTAAAATGTTTATTTGTTCCGAAGGGACACATAATAAACAATACAAAGAACATCCACAAAGTGGTATAAATAATAGGAATAAACAATCATGGATTAGTAATGCAAATGTGGAATTTCCATATTCACACCAGCACAGGGCTGAAATAGTAGCAGAGTCTCATGCCCATGGTGGTGGTAGCCACCAGTCTGCAAGGTGCATGCACAGCAAGACAAGACTGAAGCACCAGGGAGCAAGACTGGCAAGGTGACCTCCAAAGAAAGAAAGAGATGAGCTTGTGCTCTGCAGAGTAGCTTGGTTTAATGTCTTCTATGTCTTCTTAATACCTCTTTTTACCTGAATCACTCATTTGAGGAGGAGGTTGTTTGGGTTGTTTTTAGTTGCTTCTTTTCTTTTCTACTTTTTTTTTTTGTAAGGTACAATGAATGTGTTGCAAAACAAAATAGTATTTGGAATTTGACCTTCGCCTTCTCTAAATCTTTTGGTCATTTCAAATGAAGTTAGCTGTATAATCTGGAAAAAAAACTGATCTGAATGAACCGGTCTTGTCCTGCCCTAATCTGTTTGTGGCGATTTCAACTCTTTCAAAAGAAAACAAACTAACTCTAAGGTCAATCAACTACAAGATCCTGAGGCTTTGATAGTGATCTGAGATTTGTGAGACAGTGCATCAAAAATAAGCCCCAAGTTCCAGCCTTACAGATAGCCAAATCTGTTTAAGAGCCATAGTATTGCTAACTTTTTTCTTAGAGGTGTATTTTTCTTATAGTTTATCCAGATCTTTTCTGTCATCCGGCTGACCATGTGGCCACTCGCAATGTTTCTAGCACAAAAGAGGGAAAACACAGACATATGTGAGGTAAAGCGGAAAGTAAAACATGCTTAGTTTTCAGGGAAATACCTATTTATACATTTTTAAGCATTGCTTTGATTCAAAATTTGTGTGGGAAAGTTTTTACTTATTTATTTTCCTGAGAGATCCTGACAACATGCACAAACAAAAAGCATAAGGCAGTAATATTTCAGAGATCACAGCTAAACTCAGTGTCTGCTGATGAAGCATAGGACACAGGTCACTAGGCAAGAGCAGGAATGGGCACAAGGTCAAAGAAAACAATTATGTTTCTATGCTCACCACTTATTCAGAGCACACTTGTCTAAAAAAAAGGTAAGTAATTCCTAAATCTACTGTCAGAAATACAGCTCATTTATACTCAAGTGAATCCAGTTTTTAATAGCAGAACATGGATTATTTTTGTGCTGTAAAAGGTCTACAGCTGCAGCTGAGGGACCACGGTTCTAAACAAGATTGACTTCTGGAGTAACAAATATGGCAAACAAACTCTTGTGCTAATGCATGCAGCACATGGGCAAGGACTAGATTAAGTCCATTGCATTGCTGTTATCGTTTGAGTACTGCTAGATGTTTACAGCATTCCTACAAAACCCTATGCATAGTGAAATAGCTTGTACCTTATTAAGTCTACCACCTCGTTCCTTCACCTGCAGGAAATTTTCTTGCCACAACAGTGATACCTCAGTTACTTAATTCCCCTTACTGGCAATTTATACAGGGACACAAACAGAACTCTGCTTTTATGTTTTTTTCCATTCAGTGTCATTGCTAGATTTAAAACTGACCACTTCTGCATTAGGGAAGGCCATTTATTCACAGCTGAAAAGTAGACAGAAATCCATGTAGTGACTTGCGGTCTTTTATTCAGACATCAGTGCAAGCAAACCAGACAAGATGTACTCCCTGGAAAATAAAAGCTACAAAGTAGCATAGGAAATCTATTCGTCTGTAATTAGTAGCCATTTCCTTTAATGAATGGCTCCTGTTTAAACTTGACTCCAACTTTTATGACTGCAGTTTCTGGGAGCCTTGTTATAAAGAGAAGGGTGGATTCTTCTACACCAAAGATTTTTCTCTTATGGCAGGATTTCAATGTGATACACAATGCGCATCACCGTTTTTTGGTCATATTCTCCATCATTGCTTTTCCAAACAAAATAGTAAAAGATTTTTAATCCTGTTTTGCAAAAGACTCAGGAACTGCTCTGAATGGACTTTGAGGAGTTTAATCACTTAGTGTCTAAATGGGAATTCACAAGCTATAATATTTTCAATAATTTCTTTATCTGTTCTGCAAAGAGATTCACTGAGTATTACAATGGAAAAGTAAAAACCTTGCCACAAGTTTTTTGTTTGTTTGTTTGTTTTTAACATGCTACTGCACTAGGATTTGACATGTCTGCCTTTCTCATCTAATAAGGAAAGGGACGTTTAGAGTATTCATAACTGAAATGGAGAAAGCAAATTGCAGCTTCTGCTGTGCTTTGGTATTTGCAAGCAGTAACTGGAAACTCTTGTGTTTTTGCCATGAAAGATAATTATTATGTTTTACCTCAAATGTGTCTGCACAACACATCAGTGACAGCAATGGCCTTCAAGATGCACACACAAGCAAACATTTCACTCTAACAAATTGCTGCTCTGAGAAAGCTGATCATCCTCTCCAACTAGTGGTACACAAGCAACAAAATGCAATGTCCTATGAGAAGGAAGTTACCACTGGAGTACAGAAGTCTAACTGGTCAAAAAGTTACCTTTGTCTCTATTTTTATTTTTCAACTCAGTCCCTGGGACACGTTCTGTGTTTTGCCTGTTGCTTATATTACTAGTATTGAAGAGTTCAGGAGAGGAATTAGAAAACCAACTCCATGTATTAAATGGAAGATATTAATTCAACTAAGTGTAAGTGAAGCTATGCTTGCCAGGAGGAGGAAGACAAATCCTGTGCATTCAGATGCCACTAGACAATGTTCTGCCAAGACTCCCTAAAAAGATATTATGTTAAAAGCACTGCATCTTCCTTCCCCCTTGAGTCACTTCTGTCCCAAGGACACCTTCCAAGCAGTAGCTTTATACTTGTTAACCCCTTCACAGATGCCACATGTTAAGCAGGAGAAAGAAATACCTGATTACAGGATATGGTGTGCCCTTGATTTCTAAACAGTGCTTTTGCTGTATGAGTTTCACTGCAAAACATAAACAAATCTGGGTTTACAATAAATGCCATCTCAAAATCTCTGTAGTTCACCCATTTCTTCACACTGATGTTAGATCACAATCAATATACCAGACTTCCTGAGATAGTCAAAACTTATCTGATACCAGAAATTTACAAATGATACTTATTACATTTCTTAAATAACAGAATGAATCAAAATTCTTGACCATTCTGCAACTGGATTTGAATTTCATGCATTTTGTACAGTTCCCAAACAAAGCTAATGGATATTGCTGTGACTCACATTAGCAATCACACCACATTAAAAAAAAAAAAAAAAAAATGTCCTTCAAGATTAAGTTAGTGAGCTAGAGGGCATATTGCATTCTCAGTAAACTCAATTCCTTCTTCTCTTGATAAATGCTATCACTCTCTTTATTTCAGTTTTACATCATTATACTCACCTGATTGACTGAAGCCCATTTAAAACCAGATCATAACTGCGATCCATTTTTCTTGCAGAACAGTGAGAACAAATATGACGAATTAAATTCAGACCACATCATACTTTACAAATTACCTAAACACTCACATCCTGTTGTTCTCATTAACACTTTCTCCTTTTCTATCCGAGCAGTACTTTTATGAAAAGTGACTTAACACAAATCAGAAGTACAGTAGACCCAAATGTGTCCAAAATGCACAATATATTACATCTCATTCTTAATATAACTTATTTTGGTATTACCAGGCATGCCCACTGCTGAGCAGTATCGGAAATACATGAAAACTAACTATGAAGTCCTTCACCTGAGTCAAGGCAGTCACAAGCACAAACACAAGCAGGGCAGAGAACAGACTGAGGCAACCCTAAGGAGAAGGACTGGGGGGTGTTGATTGATGAGAAGCTCTACAAGAGCCAGCAGTGTGCATTTGCAACCGAGAAAGCCAACTACAACCTGGGTTGCATCAAAAGAGGGTTGGCAGCAAAACAAGGGAAATGATTTCTGCTACACTCTCCAGGTCCTACCTGGAAATACTGCATCCAGTCCTGGGGCCAGCTACACAAAAAAGATGTGGAACTGTTGGGGCAGGTCTAGAGGAGGGCCATATCGATGCTCAGAGGGCTGGAGCACTTCTCCTATGAGGAAAGGTTGAGGGAGTTGGGCTTGTTCAGCGTGGAGGAGGGGAGGCTCCAGGGAGAACTCACTGTGGCTTTCTAATAGCTAAAGGGGGCCTATGAGAAAGCTGGAGTGAGATGTTTTACAGGGACACGTAGTGATAAGACAACAGGAAATGTTTTTAAACTAAAAGATTTATATCAGAAATAGTAAGGAAATTCTTCACTATGAGGGTGGTGAGGCACTGGCACAGGATGCCCAAGGAAGCCCCATTCCTGGATATGTTCAAGACCAGAGTGGTCAGGGCCATGGGCAGCCTGATCTACCAGGAAGCATCCCTGCCCATGGCAGGGATGAAACTAGAGGATCTTTAAGGCTGCTCTACATCAAACCATTCTGTGAATTTGTGCTTCTGTTCTGGGTCTAACTGAGCATATTGGATTTTTCATCTTATCTTTAACACTGATTTAGTGAAAATAGGCTCATATCTTAAAAACTCCGCATATAAATATACAGAATTATGTGAACAATGCCTTGAAAACAATCAATTTCAAACTCAGAATCAGGAGGAATTTAGATTGGGAAAGGCCCCAGTCAAGATCTGAGTATTTCAATTGGTAGAGAATAATGGAGACCTATTCCAGTACCTGACTACGTCTCATGCAATTTTTGTTTTTTTTCTTTAGCATCCTAGGATTTTCCCTACTTGATGTCTATGTCCATTCCCCCTTTCCTGGCTCCATCCTGACCCCTTAGTCCCACTGTGTGCCTCCATCCCTGCTGGCCCGCGCTGCTCCCCAGTAGAGCCCAACAGGGCTATCCTCAATGCCTGCAGGACTCAACCCAGCTTCCTGTACTGCAGGAATGAGTGTGCTTTTTTTTGTAGTCAGCCTGCACTGTCAGCACCTTACTCAGTTACAGACATTTTTACGTATTAATCTTGCAGGAAAAAAGAGGAATATATCTGGCACTGGCCCAGAAGTTCAAGCTCATATCAGCTTTTAGATCTAAACTATCTCAACAAGGCCAGGCTGGATGTGGCTCTGGGCAGCCTGGTCTGGTGGTTGGAAACCTTGCACACAGCAGGGGGTTGAAACTAGATGATCTTTGAGGTCTTTTTCAACCCAGGCCGTTCTATGATTCATGATTCTATGATAAATCACGTCTGTAACGACAACTTCTAACAAGATTTAAATCATAAAACTGGAGTCCTTAAGTTATCTCATAAGCATATATATATTTTTTAAAAACAAGCTTAGAACAAACAAATGGGCCACAACCAGAAGCATACCAAAAATTAGACCAGCAAATGTTTTCAGGCCTCTGAGAAAACTTTTTAATAAAAACTCAATTACTGAAATTATATATTCTAATAAAAGACTTGTTTATCATTGTTGTTTCCTTAGAGCTCAGACCTGACGTTCTCTCTTAACTACCTTTCTACTTCCTGTTTCACTGTGCCACAAGAGGCTGGAGGGAGATCAGAAGCTATCAGTCAAAAACCAATCAACTCCTGCAGAGAAGTCCTGCCTGCTAACTGTAGCACTTCATTTAGCTCCACTAGCTCTCAACTGAAAAAAATAAAAATGAAACTGCATCAGCACTGTCTGCCCACTGCAGCCATCTCAAACCGTGCCATGCCGCCACTGTAGAAGGCAGAGAACATGGGCTGTCCCACCACAGGAGCCATCTCCCCATGCCATTAGAGCCACTTAGCATAACAAGCCCTACACAAACAAATTATCTAACAGAACAGCTCAACCAAAAAAAAAAAAAAAAAAGTTGCATCTTGTACAATCCACTGTTCTAATGTTTCAGTAATGTGGAAAGCGAATAAAAATTTAGCAAAAGCAGATCTAGACTCTTTAAGTAAATAGCATTTATTATGAAAGATAATGTCACAGTGCAGAACTCGGCCTTTGCAACCATGTCAAGATGTCAAGTCTTTCTTAGTTCCAGTGTGTGATAACAAGGGAAGTGCTAAACACCTGACAGCATCACCAGAACATGAATGTGCATTTTGTACAACAGCAATTCTTATGAACTTCTCCAGCAAAAAAGGAGGAAGTCACAGCTTTCCATATGGGCCACTTAATCTGAATCAAGCCTTAAAGCACGCACTGCTGAAACTCAACTCGATAGCTAAAACAGCTGCTCTCCAGCTTTTAACAACAGTTACTGAAGTCAGTCATACTGTGCAATTTGTCAGCACCCACACAGCACCTCAATGGAGATCACAGCTCTACCCATGCTTGCAGAAACTCTTCTCACCATGCTCTCTAACCAGCCCTAAGGGCTTGCAAAGGGCAGCAAAGCAAATGGAATAACCCAGGTTCATAATGAACAGCTCATGAGAGGAAGAAAACTGGATAAGGTACAGGAGAAAGGGATTTTTGCTTTTGTGCTTGGAAAAAAATGTTAGGGAATTGATGTCCTTGTGATGTCAGCCAAGACCATCTCAGCAAAAATGAGTTAGAGAACACTCAAGGTATTGACAGCCCTAAAAAAGAAACCTGCAGCTCTGCTTTAAAGTACACGAACTGAGAGCACTCCCTGCTTAAACATCATTTTGGTTTAAAAACAGGGGATACGTAGAAGTAGTGCTGTAGTATTTCCAAATTGAAAAGCTAAAGCACTGTTTTGAGGATTAATTTAAACACTTGAAAATTAAAACAGTATAAAATATTTAGAGTGTAACTACTTAACTTGAAACAGATATCCTACCAGTTTACATTACACCATGCATTTTAAATTCTTTTCTGTCAACAAAACATTATTTTATTGAATTCAGTGTCCAAAGAGCCAATTGAAAGTGCTTCTTTTCTCGGGTGATGATGCACTGGAACAGGTTGCCCAAGGATGCCCCATCCCTGGAGGCATTCAAGGCCAGGCTGGATGTGGCTCTGGGCAGCCTGGTCTGCTGGTTGGTGATCCTGCACATAGTAGGGGGTTGGAACCGGATGGTCATTGTGGTCCTTCTCAACCCAGGCCATGCTATGATTCTATGATTCTGCATATAAGGCAGAGCAACTTGTAGTAAACACAGCTAAAAATGTTGGTTGGACAAGAATCTGTGTCCTCCTTCTGTCCCCTACCATTCAACAGCATTTTTGAACCTCCTACACCCTTGGACCATTTCTCATAAACATTTCACCAAAACCATAAAATACACCTTAATTTTAGGTGTCATTTGAAATATAATCTGGTTATCTAAATATAAAACAGAATAGCAGAAAAGGGGGAAGCATTGAGCACCCTCAGATTTGATACTTCTTTTGCTCTACAGAATGGAAGTAAGGCCTGGGTCTATAAACTATCCTCCAGATGATGCTCTTAGTCAAGGGCAATTTTTCTTTAATTTCAACAAGAAATAGCCTAGAGCTGAAGAAAATTAGAAATTATAGACCTGATATAGATAAAATTATCTGGCAGATGTTGCGTGCAAAATTATAACAGATTACCACAGAGGTACCCAGTGGCCTTCAAATCCTTGCATTTATTAAAACATTATGAAGAGATAAGAACTGCAGTCAAAGCTTTGGAAATTCAATTTACAGACAGCAAACATTCAGTTGTTTGGGTCTCTTCAACGTGCTTCCCACTCCTATTTGAAACGAAAGGAAACAACATGTAAAAATGTAGGGTCTGATTCTCAGATGCAGAAAGCTCTGCAGCAGCCAAATAAACCACACTGACATACGTGGCCAGCAAACACATTTCTCACGTGGAAAGCACGTTTCTTTCTGTATGGTTTCATTATTAAGAAGCTATAAGGTAACGTGTTCTGAGCTATCCTAACAGAATGAAATTCAGCCCTGCTTTACTTTACCAGAATGAAGATGGGATGTGTTATGAACTGAAAAATAAACTGAAAAAAAAAGAAAAAAAAAAAAATCAGAGTGTAGTTCATAAATGTTCAGCTAATAAAAATACAGAACAGAGACAACTCTTTCACTGCTCTCTTCACCACACACACAGCTAGTAAGGACATCTCAAGTGAAAATTTGTGTGCTCCATCACTCAAAGCAGAAAATCCTGATTTGCCACTGAGGCTGCCGGGTGGTGTTCAGCCATATGGCAGGCAGCTGGGGAGGAGAACAGCTTAAGCCATTACTGCTGAATTCACTAACCCATCTGACAGTCCTGTGTTTTCAAAACGTAAAACATGGGAGATAATTCTCTCTTTCCTTGTCTGGATTATAAATACTTCACGGCAGCTTTTATCTCCAGTGTCTCTCTCCGAGAAATCTGCCCACGTAGTAGAATAAGGCCTGCTACACTACTCAGGGCTTCGGAGTATCAAACTATTGCTATTGGGATGAGATTCTAGAAATCTTCCCCATTTCAGGTGAGAAACATGGTCTCCATCTAGACTGATCACAGGCAGTCACCAAACAGGCATGCGCTGAACTTAGATCTCAATTCAGGAAATAAAACCAAGCATGTACGAAGTAATAACTAATGGAAAAAACAGATGAGAACTTCCAGAGTCTATTCAATCCAAGCTAGGACTAGACCAGGCCCTTATTACTGTACACAGTTTCCCTGCTACCTGTCCTGCTTCTGTTCATTTGTCACCATTGAAACCACGTGGCACCAGTCATTGCTGTGTCCATCTGCTGCAGCAGCTATAAAACAATAAGCCCTGCTTTCACAGAATCACAGAATTACAGAATTGTAGGGGTTTGAAGGGACCTCTAGAGATCATCGAGACCAATCCCCCTGTGAAAGCCTGTACTGGTGCATGCAATTATTCCTCCCTAGGCGTAAGACTCTACACTTGCTTTTGTTGAACCTCATCCGGTTTCTTACTGTCCAGGTCTCGCTGAATGGCAGCACGGCCTTCAGGTATGTCAGCCAATCCTCCCAACTTCGTATCATCAGCAAACTTGCTGAAGGTGGCCACTATCCCCTCATCAAGGTCATTGATGAAGATGAAGAACAAGACCGGACCAAGCACCGACCCCTGGGGGACACCACTGGTGACAGGTCTCCAGCCAGACTCTGCACCAGCAACGACAAACCTCTGCGCTCTGCCAGTCAGCCAGTTTTCAACCCACCTCACTGTCCGCTCATCTATCCCGTGCTTCCTCAGTTTTTTTATAAGGATGTTGTGGGAGACAGTATCAAATGCCTTGCTGAAATCAAGGTAGACTACATCTACCTCTCTCCCCCCATCCACCCAGCATGTGACAGCATCATAGAAGGCCACCAGGTTGGTTGAGCACGACCTCCCTTTCGTGAACACATGCTGACTACTCCTGATAACCTCCTTTTCTCCCAGTGTTCTGGAGATGGCATCCAGCACCAGCTGTTCCATCGCCTTTCCAGGGACAGAGGTGAGGCTGACAGGCCTATAATTACCCGGGTCTTCCTTCTTGCCCTTTTTGAAGACCGGAGTGACATTGGCTATCTTCCAGCCTTCAGGCACCTCTCCCGTCTTCCAAGACCTCTCAAAGATGATGGAGAGTGGTTCGGCAGTGACCTCCGCCAGCTCCCTCAGCACACATGGATGCACCCCATCAAGTCCCATGGACTTGTGGACCTTAGTACTGCCTAGGCACTCACACACCACCTCTTTCCTGACTAAAGGGAAGTCTCCCATTCCCCAGACCCTCTCACTAACCTCCAGGGTGTGGGAAACCTGAAGGAGAGCCTTTTCACTGAAGATGGAAGTAAAGAAGGCATTCAGTTTCTCTGCCTTCTCAGCATCCCCCGTTACCAGAAACCCCCCCCCCCCCCCCACTTAGTAAGGGACCCACATTCTCTCTAGTTTTCCTTTTGCTGTTAACATACTTAAAAAAGCCTTTTTTATTATCCTTTATCACTTCAGCCAGATTCAATTCCAGGAGGGCTTTAGCCTTCCTCATTGCATCCCTGCAGGCCCTGACAACATTCCTATATTCTTCCCAAGTGATCAGACCCTTTTTCCACATTTCATGGACCTTCTTCTTTCCTTTGAGCTTGCACATGAGCTCCTTGCTCATCTGCCACCTTTTCCCGATTTCTTGCTTCTGACAACACCTCTAGAGAGGGAGGCCAAAAACACAGAATGACAGAACGGCTCAGGTTGGAAGGGACCTCAAGGATCATGAATCTCCAGCCCCCCCGCCACACACAGGGCCACCAGCCTCCCCATTTAATACCAGCCCAGGCTGCCCAGGGTCCCATCCAGACTGGCCTTGAACACCTCCAGGAACGGGGTATCCACAGCCACTCTGGGCAGCCTGTTCCAGTACCTCACCACTCTCTCTGTAAAGAACTTCCCCCTGACATCCAAACACCACAAAAGAGCCCCTGAGCAATTCAGTCACTGAAAGCTAGGAGTTACTGTGATGGAAATATTGTTGGGGGCTGGGAGTGCACCCAGCTTATAGATGCCTGTATTTGTTTTTGCAAGGTTCTCCTCCAAGAACTAAACACCAGCTAGCCCCATGTCTCCCTGTCAAGTTGATTTTATTAGCTCATTTTATCTCTGTGGCAGGGGGGGAAGGAGGGGAGACAGGCTGGGTGTGATGAATAGCTGCGGCCATACCCTACCTGGCCACCCTGGCGCCCACCCAGGCATGCATCCTGATGGCAATCAGCTACCAGACTCACATGGTATTTGACAAAGGATGGGTCAAGATCCTCCCCATCTGCTAGCAGGAAAAGCCTTCTGTCTGCTTGTAGCAATACTGCAGAGTTAAATTCGCTGCTGAAAAAATGCATTAAAATAATATGCATGGTTTACAGGTTTCATTGTTATTGTATTTATATGATGAAGGAAGAAAAAGAAGCACTTGTATTAGAATAAATGGTAGCTCTCTTCAACGCAGCACAATTCAGCATATATACTTGAGACAGTATTCTTTATCATCACCAACATATTCAAATTCTCTCCTAGAAGCTAGCCACCCAAGCCTGTCCTTAGCTGCCTAAATACTGAGCTCCCCATTGACTTCTTCATAGAATCATAGAATCACAAGGTTGGAAACTACCTACAAGATCATCTAGTCTGTCTCCTCATCACCAGTGCCACCACTAGCACTAAACCATATGCAGCACGTCATCCAGACGCCTTTTGAACATTGCCAGGGATGGCGACTCAACCACCTCTCTGGGCAGGGCATTCCAGTGCCTGACCACTCTCTGAGAGAAAAAGTTCTTCCTTATGTCTAAACAGAACCAATGGGGAACATTTTTTTCAGATGATACCTCTGGCCTTAACACCTACTACTTGGCTCCATTTGACATACACAGCTGCTGCTGCTAAACTCAGACATGGAGGTATTTCTGTTCTCAATGAAGAAATTACAGGAACTCAACAGGAACACAGGGGGTTACTAACATATTAAGCGAAAACCCTTACAGCCTCTAAAGACATGAGGAAAAAAAAATAGAGCAGTGATAAGTGATTTCTTTAAGACCAAATAATATGTGGCTTTGGATCTTCTAACCTGAATATCCAGAGAAATGCAAGAAGGTTATCAACTGGAGCAATAAACCTCCTCCCTAATGGCAAATGCACTGAAGCACTTGACTAAATCTTCAAGATGCACAGATGGCATATTTTCATCAATCCACATAACCTGTCACTTCAATAAATTTTAAAAGAACAAAATCTACACACCTAGCTTAAGTATGTTACAGCAGTATATTCATCTTGTTCAGAATGGGAACCGCATGCTTCCAGGCTGCTTTGCTTCCCCTCCCTCGAGAATTCAAAACTTTTGCTACTCTCCCTTTATAGGCTTCACCATTCTTCAATTTCAACAGAAAGTCATTCATTACAGTAATCATTTATTTCTAAGGATTTCTGTTTCTCCAACATTTCTCAGTAGATGAGGCCTGCTCACGCTTTCCTCCCTCTGACCATGTTGCGAGGCAGCAAACACCAACAGTGATCGCTTCGAAAGATCTCACTAAATAAATTATCATCTCATTTTTTCTTGACCTGAGCCCAACGCTGCTATTTCACTTTCATAGTTTTATGAGTGCTTTGGACGTGGTTCATCTACATCATGAGGGCCTCGTTTTCTTCCTTCTCCAGGAAGCCACATGCAACAAATTTCTGTCTTCACAGTCCAAAGGCAAAGCTCAGCTGCAGTTTCACTGCTAGCAAGATCAGCCAACGTGCTGAATGTCTGTTCATCAACTGTATCATGCACAGCACAACCATAGCCGCATGCAAAGGCAAAGCTAAAAATCTCATTGAGTGCCTCAACCAGGCAATGGGCAGATGGAGCAGAACCTGGGCGCCAAGCTGGCTTCACACTGCTGGGTGGTCGTTAGCCTGAGCCCCAACCCTTGCAGCCTCAGCAAGCAAATCTAATAAAAGCTGGGGTTAACATTGAGCAACTAATTGTAGAGATGCTTCCAGAAGTTACACGTTGAAATACAACTATATTCCAAGATTTGTGTGCTTATATATGGTTGAGCAATGAAGATGGTGTTCCAGTAGGAGCCCCCAGTCCAGCAAGCAGAACAACTTATCTCCAGCATAGAATGCAGCACACCTGCAAAGCAACCCAGTGAATCTTTTTTGCCTTTTACAAATTACTAGACAGTTAAGAGCCACAAATATATTCTAGCAAAATCCACAGTGAGAGATAGCATAGCAGTGAATTTCCTTGTTGTTTGCTACCAACTGTCACGCTGTTCAGCTCAGTGAGAAGTGGCACATTTTAAGTGAAGATCTTGAACACAGAGTTCCTCAAACTGGGCTATTCTTTCTTTTGTTTATGTTGTTAAAGCTGAAGAAAATCCCTGGGTTTTACTAACAGAAACTGCAATTCACCACCAGATTGCTGTGGTCTTGAATGAAAAGCCAGTGGCTCCTTGGCTTCTGCCCTTTTCCATGCAGCAGGACACAGACAACAGCATGTTCTGAGGGCTACCACAATCCCTCCCATCCGTGCTCAGGAGCTAAGTAGGAATGCTTTATACACATTCTGTGCTTTGTAGGTGTTTGCACTTGCCTTGGGCACTGAATGCACAAAGCCAGTAAAACATGCAAGAGCAGACTTCAGGAAGCTTCAATAGGCAGGAAAGAACCACAAGAAAATAGGTTGAATAGATCTTGTCAATTCAAATTATTAACACCAGAAATTAGTTCTGTTATGCATTTAGAGTTTATATACAATCCATAAATCTTCCCCTAATTACCAAAATCTCACTAAAAGATAAAGTCTTAGTATACAAATTTTCCTCCTAATACTTTCAGATATAATAAAAACCTAAGGCCCATTTTGTGCATCATAAATCATACATGCCACTATACAAACATCCTCATGATTTTACCGTATTCAGCATAGCAATTTCTGTGTTTAGGGAAAGAAAATAACCATTTATCAAATTATGAACTGATGTAACACAATTTCATATCCTGTGTGCAGAAAATAAAGGAACCAAGCATTAGTCCCCTAACTTTTTGTATTGCCAAAACAGAATGACAAAAGAAGAAGAAAAAATCCTTGGCACCCTTTGATCTTCTCCTTGCACTTCCTCTCCTGAAGTGCAAATTAGCACTTCATCATACACAATTAGGTTTCACTCTGCACCAGCCAGAGTTGCAAGTAGCAAACAGATTATTGCTGCAAAATTCTGTGTGCTCCTCTGTCATTTCTTCATTTCAGAGGAAAGGAGAAAGCAGATCAATTTCGATCAAGTATGATTTATGAGAAGTGCAGATTCTTTTAAGTGAAAAATCCAAAAAGATCATTTTCTAAGGTTTGGAAAGTAGCCAAGGTTGTCATCATCATCTATTCTGGTTCTAAAATATAAAATAAAAAAAACCCTCCACTATGCAATTCCAATAACTAAACAAAGTAGTTAGCCAGAGCATCCTTCAAGAATCTAATTAATATTTTTACTGCCCTGTTAGGCTCCTCCTGGTGGATTTGCACAATAAGACAGGACCACTTCTGGCTGCCCACTTCGGCTGCTTCTCTTGCATCGGATTTGACAGTCAGGTTCAACAGAAAGCTGATCTGACAACTACCAGGCCACCAAAAAGAACTAACAGCTGCTTCAACACCAGAGCTGGTGAAGCAGAATGCAGGACTACACTCAACTTCAGCAAAAGGTATTTAGCACAGCAGTCCAGCTGATCTCTACTCTCAGTGGGAAACTTAAATTACAACATGGATGTACAGCTGTCAAATTTGACATGAGAAGGAGAACAGGAAACTGTAACAGCAAAAAACCACTATTCATTATAAGGCCACAGTTATACCAGATATGAACAGAAGACTGCCTTCTGAGATTTACGTCTGCCCAGCACTACAGAGATTCATAAACCCAGCCTTGACCAGTTCTTCGGTGGCAGCAACAAGAGATTTCTGAAACAGTGCTTACGAATGTGAGTTTACTGAAGAGCAAAACTGTAGCCATCTGTTCTACCAAACCATTCCCTTATTTTATTTTCATTTGATTAATAATAGGACTATGTTCTTAAACTAGGTGCTTATAGTTGTTGCCAACTGTTTTGAGAAGCTGTAATTCTCCTTCCTCATGCTCTGCACAAGATGTGACATTTTATGACCACCAAGGTAGCCAATCACACCCAGCTAGTTGGACAGTAATGCAGTTTTCATGTCATTTAAACTCCCTTTTGCTGAACTCAGATGGGAATAAATCTACAACATGAGATAAGGCAGCAAGAGCCTGGATAATACTTGGGATGGATCCCAGACCTCAGCTGCCGCAGTGAAAATATGCAACCAAACACTTTCAGATGGAAATAACTGCATCTTCAGATCTACTAAAATATGGAAAGGAAATATTGACAGCTCCTACACTTTAGTTTTAAAAAGGAAGTCCTGGATGACTTCTTTTTTTTCCACCCCAGATAGTTTCTGATAGTTTATTTCAAGAATTCAGTTACATTCAAGTAAAAGTGAATTGGGGAAAATGAAGTGTTCATATGCATCTTCGTTCAAGATCACATCTTTTTCAATGCTTGTCCTGATCCAGCACAGGATTTTAGATGAGGGGATTCAGGAAAATGATCAAATCAAATAGAAATCCAATCAGATTTAAATAGAAAGTTTGCCACTCCTTCTCAGGGCATTTTTTACCAGATGAAAAGAGGTTCCTAATTCCTAATTTACCAGATGAAAAGAGGTTCCTTTCAACTGAAGCTCACGCACTCTCTCCTTCTGGAGCGCTTTGGATTTGTATTGATTTCCAGGGTCTCAGGGGAGAATTGCAGGTTAGAATGCCATCACAGGTAGCCAAGCATTCAGCAAACAGCAAATTATGCTGCATCCCAGCCAAAGCAAGGAACTGAGGCAGCTCATGTGACATGGGGATATATACAGCCTTTGTTGACAACAATGCTGCCCACGTTATACTCACTTTGTAACTGATAAATTCATGTCCAAACATAATACTCATCTCAGACTTGCACTTATACTCTGCTATTGAGAAATCATAGGAAGGTCTTGCTGCTTTTTAAGTGGTTATTTACACATATTCTATCCATACAGAGCAGACCACAGTCACTACAAACAGGAATTTTGTCTCCAAACAGGATGTTTGAAGCATGTTACTCATTGCAGTCAAAAAGTTCAAGTAAGAAAAGCCTCAGGAAGCTCATAAGGTCTAACGTAAGGTAGTTTGGAAAAGAGCAGAAAATAAATTCAGGGCTGGCCCACATCCAGCTGCCAAAACTGAGCAGAGAACACCAGCTCTCTTGCCCTTCCAAGCACCTTGCTGGTTGCTGCATTAATTTAACACCAAGGGGAGAGAATTAACATCAGACTGGTAGTTCTTCTTTATTTAATGAAAATCAAGAATCACATTAAGCAATGTTATAAATATTCACAGAATGGAAAATGCCATGACATTATGCTGCTCTAACATCTTCGTGGCACACTTCAGTCCAGGTAACTGCAAATACCAGACTATGCGTTTCACAGCATCCATTTGGGAATGTTCACATCCAAGAGATGTTCAGTAAAACTGGAAGTAACAGGAAGCATTTACCTCAATATTTTAAATAACTTCTGAGACATCACTGACCATAAGCACCAGCTGTCAAAATAAAATTAGCAGCTTCCTCATTTTCTCCTTTAATTGTTTTATGCAAGCTTTTTGCGTTTATAATTCTCAGTTCCCCATAATGTTTGCTTCTGTAGCAAAGAAAGCTGTCCCAAGGTCTTCAGTTCATTAATTTAGACTAATATGCCCCAGATAAACTTCTGAATACGCATTTGCGGAATACATAGACTTTAAAAAGATCAAAATGCATACAAATTAATCCCTCTTCTCCTTTGGACTATCTATATAGCCAAAATATTTTATGTTCCCCTCTCGTGTATTTCCTAATACACTCTTGTGTGTTTCCTAATATTCCATCATCTATCTTGTCCCAGTGGAGCACAGATGTTTTGTTAAGATGTACTGCAAACACAACAAAATACTGTGAACCAGTAAGTCAGCTTCAGAAGAACATGCAGATCGTACATAATAAAACCTGTTGCAGGTAACATCTAATCATAGTTTTTACCCTCTACAGGCAGGTAACACATGCACTGTGCTTCCATGGAAAGTATGCACTATCAGCATAGAAACATCCAGAACTTTTCCACTTGCTCTCCTTGCCTCACTCTCTGCAAATCGGAATTTCTAATAAAAATGCAGATGTGCTTTCCCTACAAGACTTTCAGGAGTGTCTCTATATCAATTAGAATTCACATTATCATTTCAAGAAATGATTTACAGCCCTGGCTGCATTTTGTACTATCTCTTGGAGAGCTGACATTCAGACCTTTTATCCCTCTGTCAACTGAAATTTGTCTGCTGGTGAAGTTACCGGAAAAGATGACTCAACATTAATTTCAATTACAGCAGAGTGAAAAGTCCATTCATAAATATTGCCTCTGACAGATTTCACTTCTGCCTCTTGAAACTGACCTTGCTTAACCGGTACACATGCAGCAGTCCAAAGAAAAAGTGCAACTTCCACCTTCTTCCAAACAGAAAATATTTGGAAGAAAGTGGATATCGACAGCTACAAAATTCATTCTACTCCACACTAACATATAGGGCAGAATGGTGTAAAGAACAAGATAAATACTACTCAGATGATATTTGTAAAAGATACTTCTAAGTCCATCAATGCAGAAAAGGCATCCACTTCTTTAGAAAGCAAAAATGACCTCAGATATGGTTTCTATCACTGTGATTTGGTTTTCAGCTTCACCCAGAGTACCCGAGCTGTAAGAAAGGGTTTTGATGCCAGCTATGAATCAATTCTCTACAGAGTTTCAGTGCTGCTGTCCTTAGTTTCTGTCCAAATTGTTCACTGATAGCTCACTGCTGGCAAGCTGGCTTCAAAAATAAATATCATATATTTGCTAATTTAATTAAAAACTGAGCACAAAATGTTCTCATAGGGCTTTAGGAAATCAAAAGTAATAGAGTTTAAGGACAACATACTGCTGAACTAATTGCAAAGTGATCTACAAAAAAAAACTCTTTTTCTTCTATTTTGTTTATAAAAATCCATTTCCCAAGCCTCAAAGTTTCAGTCTGGTGATATTTTCTGTTGAAATATTTCCTCAGTGTCAGTAGTCACTAAAACAATTACCCACATTGCCAGAGCACATGTCAACGAACAGAGGTAAATTCTGCTGTGGTTCAGGCTCCCTCTTGCCTCAGAATAGGAGTTCTCTCAGGAGGGGGTTAAGCCCCACTACTGCAAATAGGCTGGAGCAGAACATATATTTTGTCTCCAATGGTGCAGAACAGCTGCTCACCGAAAATACTCAAGAAACCTGACAATATCAACACATGCAAAACAATTTAAGTCATAAGATATAATTTTTTTTCCTGTAAACACAGATTATTTTTAATGTAATTCCTTGCTGATTTCCCAGGTATTCTTTTTTTTTCCCAATTTTAGATCTGTTATATATCATGTTCTAAATCCATTATGTATTCCAGTTTTTGTAGGAAGCACAGCTACCAACATCCTTGACAGATATCTCTATCCCATTTTCACGCTCTTTGACTCTAATAGGCTTTCTGCCAGCCAGCAGCCGTACCACAAGAAGTGACTTCTTACCATGAAATATCTTGATTGGCTTCAGATAATTCAATGAGAGAATATAAAAGTCTCTTTGAACAAGTCAGCCACTGCAATGTAAATATCTCAATAAATGAATCTATGGAGGATTTTCCTTTGGTATCTTTGAGGGGAACCTCCTCAGCAATGTATTTTGGAAACATTGATTGCTGAGCCACAGTGTTTTCTTCCAAGTGACATTTAATGATGCAACTGAAGTTTTTATTTGGTTGCACCTCTGATGAAGAGGAAGGAGAAAAAACGAAAAAATTAAGTCATTTCAACAGTATGATTTCCTCTCTTCTTTTGATAGATTTCTGATAGAGGCGCATGCCTCTCAAGGGCAAATCCAAATGCCTTCATTATTACACAGGTCTTGAAAAAAACTGCACAACTGTTCAACTTAAATTTCCAGCCAGTGAGAACAGAAAATGGAGCACTACTATTCAAAGCCTTGCTGAAGTTTACCAGCATTCAGTCCTATTCAGGAATTTACCCAACAAAGAAAACCTTGCATCTGACAAAAGAGACATCTCACAGATGTTAGTAAATTGATTAACTATACAGTTGCAGTGTAATAGCCCCATACATGTGATTGGGGAATTGTAACTTGCAGCTCGTCAGCTGTTTATTGATTAGAAAAACAGATTGCTGTTCTCTGTGTTGTAATATAATATTTTAATTACTGCCATATACAGCATCTGACCTTCAACCCATTAGAATAATATTAATCCACGATGTCCGAGTCCTCTTCCTCAGTTCCCAAAAGCCAATTTATTAAAGATGCTTAGTCAGCCATGCCTCCAGAGTCCTTTCTCTGAAGTCTTACCGAGTCCTCCCATATCAAATCGAGATAAAAACAAGTTCATAAGCAGCAAGGTAGTTGAATGCTTTTTGTTTCACAGTTCTTGTACAAAGTTACAGAAAAGAGAAGGGAACGTCTACAGTAAAAAGTATTTTGAAGCCAGTTACACTCAAATCTCTGGGTAATGCCTACTGTGTTTTCTACAGACACCTACTTAGAACCTGAAAACACTGCTTATTCTACACTATCTGAGGTCCATTGCTGCAGGAATTGAAAGTGATTGTTCTGGTAGATTTCAACAGTTACTATCAATTCTACCCTCTAAAAACTCTGCAGGAGGAAGGAGATGGAATTTGCTTGTTTCAACATTTTCACTTCTCTCAGGATTGTTTCTCAAGACAGTCTGTGTAACAACTGGGGTGGTGAGACCTGGCAAAAGATGTTCTCACATGGAAAGCAATAGATCTGATACCTCTCTAGTGAAGCTGTCCGTGTCCTGAGATGTTAGTTGTATAAATACAGATGACTCAGAACAATCTCAGCCACAGGATTAGGAATTAGATTGCATTATGAACGCTGCATGATAACTGATTCTATACAATATATATTTCTCTAATGAATATAAATATAATGAATAATGGAAACAGAAGGGATACTACTCAGATTCCAAAGAAACAAGTGCGAGAAATAAACATTTACTGTGAGTAATCCTTCTGTTTAAGGAAGTAAAGAAGTCAAGTACAGGCATACGTCCAAAGACAGCACATCCTCTTTTCAGCATTGTGAAGACATGGCAAGCTGAGCTCCCAGAACTTATTCTATAAACAAATACCTAAATAAATAAACTAATTCATATTACTCAAAGAAGAAAGGATAAGGTTGAATAAGGCATCTATGTGTGGCAATGGTTTCCAGTGTTACAGCCTATTTAAAATGCTATGTGAAACATGAAAAAGTGCCTATCAGAATTGCAGAACAGTAGAGAAGAATATAGAAAAAAAATAACAAAAAATAACAAAACTTAACTGAGAAAGTTACATATTGTTGTGTTGCACCAGTAGTTCAGCAAGTACTTATCTGAAATTCTGTATAGTTACTTATATTCTAATATCCAAAACAAAGAGCAGATTTTATTTATTTTACAGTTGTGTGTATGATGCGTATTCTGTGTATGAATAAGTCATAAAACCCTAAGGCTGATTTAAGAGGAGGAATCTGAAAAGTGTCTCAACCACGCACAAGCATTTATTCCAAAATTCTCTTCCTCAACTTTGAGTGAACTGTAACAGTCCATTTTCCTACCAGCAAAGTAAAGTTTAAGCTAACGCTGATCTGAGAAAGGTCTCAAGTGGGACATTTGTCTCAATGTGCTCTGTCCCCCATCCACCATTAGTCCTTAAAATATTCCCCATGTTGAAGGATATTCTTCAGCTTTCTAACTGAGCAGCCAGACAGTTTTGCCTTAAGGCACTGTAAATGAGACTTCAACCTGTGCTTTTTACCAATATTGCTTTATTGCATACTCGGATTCCCACCACCTCACCTCTTGTGTCCTGCTTATGTAATCCTTTCTTCACAACAATACTCCTTGTTCCTACCTTTTCCAATACAACAGCACTTCGGCCTAAAACTGTAATTTTCTATGAGCTATGTAACTTGCACGTGATTGTAATATTAGGCTAAATGGCAAATTTATCCCCCAATATAATAAATATTTATTACATATCAAATACAACAGCATTCCCAAACACAATCAGAAAACATGAGAAAACTAAAGAGAAGCAAAGGAAACCAGGGAACACCTGGTTCACATTCTTCAAATCAAGGAAGATAAGCACAGGGCTTATAGCTGTTCTGCCCCAGGTACCAGCCTTCACTAAATTTGCCAAACTTCCTCAACAGCTAATAAATAAATAAATAGGTTATTACAACATTTTTATAACCCCCCAGTTCACTTCTGCACCAACAACTCGTTTATTTTTCTCTTTATTATAAGAGAGAAAAAACAAAATTGCCTCCCTGGACACAAAATATTCAACATCAGAAACAAACAAGACAGCATTCAGGTTCACTTACACTCCACTCTTCACTACCTCTGGACTGCAGGGAACATTTCACCCCAACCTTATAGTTCCCTGGATCACCAGAACTTTACATCATCCCCCATTATCAACTAGTCAAATCCACCATGCTGCCAGGACTTCTAATGGAGAAGCGGGCACTTATTGTGAGATTTCAACCAAGAAAAAGCACCCAAGCAAGACTTCTCATGAAATGAAGTTTATGTTCAATTAAAACTAATAACACATCCTCAAAGTCATCAAGGAGATCAACGGTGTCAGAGCATCACAGCAACGTAAATAATACTAAATAAAGATACACTACAGCAGAGGGTGAAGTGCCACTCCAGATGCATCAAATATCTCAGGTGCTAGACATCCTATACAAGCTGGCTTACATCTTGTTTACTGAAGTTGCTTGTGTGATAATTAAGTGATTGAATAAACAAGGTGCCCCCAGCTTTTGGTAATGCTAAGCACAAAATGTCCTGTTTGAAGAGAAAGGTTAGAATATTTTTCCCATTATTCTGAAGATCCTTCTTTGTGGCATTTAGTTGAATTTCACGCCTGTTTATCTCCTCAACGTGCCAAAACATGCTGTTTCTCACAGACCTATCTGCAACATCAGCTGATATTGATAGGATGCTTGGCTACAGGTATTGACATTAGTTACACTGCACTGGTGGGCTTCCAGCCTGGGGAACTGACTGACCCTACAACTCAACTCCAGCTGTCATTCTGTCTTCCAACTCAGAATCAAAGACCTCTTCTGTTCCTATTTTACAACACTGGTCATATCTTCGTTGCTTCAAAAATCTACAGCTCGCTTAATGCCACTGTGCATAATCTCATTTACCCTTATCTCCTCACTAAATACTTATTATAATAGAGATGCTTGTAGTTTGGGACTGAGAAAAAAGTGCCCTGAAAAAAACAGAGTTATCCTCACTTATCCCTTAAGATTATCTTTAATCATACCAGTTAAGGATTCTGTGTTGCAAGATCTTGAATTAAAGCCATGGACCCACGGGTACAGAAGTCAGAAAGTGGGCAATGCTCAATGACCATGGATGAGAACAGTTTAAGAAGCATAGCAAGGCTGTTATATAACCTATTAATTCAATGGCTTTACAGCATTTTCTGCTCTACTGAGTGCAAATGAAAGGAAAAATTCCCTATTCAAAGCCTATAAAACTTACAATCCCTAAAAAGGGCCAGCAGAATCTATTCTGGGAGTTACTGTTCACGTAAGTTACTTTCTTGCTGAAAATACTAACTGGAATGAGAACTGAGGAACAATTCTGTTCTTGCTGGAATAAAACTCCACAATGACAAATTTCCATCCACCTTCTTTGTAAATTCCGCTCACTACAAAATGGAACTCGCAGACAGACGAGTCAGCTTTTGTCACTTAGACTGTTTTCAGGCTGGACTTCAGCACATGTGATGTGTTCCAAGTACATGGACTTGGTGTCTGTCTCCATAGAAGATTTAGAAGTAATGTCAGTAACACTTGTACTTCAAATGAAGGAAAAGAGCTTGGAACAAATACAAATGGAAACAAAACTAAGGATTCTGAACTCCAAATGCTGTACACGGATGATCACTAAATCTTTCATCTTTAGCATAAGGAATCACCTGGCACCTGAGAACTCTGCACAACAATAACAAAACATAACAGTTAGTGTCAGGGACAACTGTACAGTGGGAGCAGGCTTATTTAACAATTGCAACTATGAACAAAGAATACATTTAATTGGACATGATTTATTCATACGCATTCTTCTCCAGGCATATGTATCTGCAGATGAAAGCCCTTAACAAAAAAATTAAGAATAAAATTCCAGTTCTGGTCATTTAAAATACACGTCATAATGAAATCTTAACATGAAATATAGAGTTGACAATAGAATAATTACTTAAGAAACAAATACAACTCACAGAACATCAATGTCGAATGACTTTATAATTAGCCAATAAACTTGAGGGAAAAGGGAACATTTGTGAAGATACCAGTGAATCTGCCCATGAACACACATCTATGGTTTATATAAGATAGATATTATATTTATATAATATATATTTATATATAAAATATAAATATCCTTTAAAATATGGATTTACTTATATAATAATAAAATCAATACTAATATATATTAATATATAAAATAATATATAATATAAATATATATTATATATAGTATATATAAATTATATAATATAATATGATATAATATTATATAATATATAAATATAATATTTTACATATTACATTAGATATTATATAATATAATTATATATAATATAATTATATTTATAATATATTTATAATATAGTTATAGATATAATATAAATATAATTATATGTATATATAAGTAAATCCATATTTTGCACTTGATCAGAACAAAACAATAAAAATGTCTTATAGCTCCAGGTGCAAGAATACCAATTGAAATCAAGGTTAGGAAGCTCATACTATAAAACAGTAGTAAACTCATCGCTTGATAATATTACATCAAGAAAAGTCACTAATAGAAAGGCACCTCAGCATTAGTGACAATCTCCATACCCTCGCGAGTGAGATAACTGCCATAAGAATTACTTTTTTTTCCCCAGTCTTGGTACACCTTAAGACACCTGAGCAACAAGCAGGTTGTTCTTGTGTTAGTCACTGAAGTTTCAGGACTACAGCTGAGCTTTCTGGAGCATTATGGACCACTTCTTGGTCCAACAGGACTGGACTCCTCTGTCTTACAGCAGTTACATCCCACGTGGATGATGTGGGATCTTCTACAGCTAAGAGAAAAGCACTCAAGGCTTGACTCCACTTCCAGCACCATCAGAGAGCATTAGCACATCTCACATATTCAGCATTCTCAGAAGTTTTGTCTTCTCTTTCTGCATAGCTGGTTAAAGAGATGGCCCAGAGAATCAATTGTCACGCACTTATTTTTTCCCAAGGCAGCTGTATTCCAGTATCAAAGTAAACATACACAGAATGCTGACAGTCCTATATTGACTTTGGTTGGAAAAGCACTTGCCACGGTAGATAAAAAGTATTGACTGCAAAACTGTATCTATCTGTTGCATGCTCTACAGGTCACCAATTCATCCAAGAGAAATCATTCAAACTGGAGCCAAATGCTAGCTCACAGTGCCAGCAGGACACCAGCACATGTGTACAGTTGGGCAGGCTGACTGCACATGTTGTGCACATGTTTTATTTTTCTGCATATGCAGCAGGAAAGAACACAGTAACATAAGACAATGGCAGTAAGCTCCTATTTACCAACTTGTTGGCCCTCATAATTCTTTATATAGAGACATTGGTTTTCCAGGTGTGTAAGGCAGGGTGACAGCTGTCCCTCCTGCACTGTCCAAGGTGAGTTTCCCCTGTCTCTTCAACATGATTTAAATAACTTTAGAGCAGTACTGCAGCACAGAAGCAACAGTGCCACATATCACAGCAAATGTTTATATTTGCACCTGCTAAGCTAAGCTAGTAAAATGCTTCACATTTCCCAGAGCAGAGTTGGCAGGTCCCATCACATGAGCAGAGAGCTCCTCTCAGTGACTGAGCACATCTGATGTGACAGGAATATCTCCTAAGGTTGCCCTGAAAATCTTCTCAGCGCTCAGAAAGATATACGTACACACCTATAATGCACACATACATGGATTAAACATTCCCAGGACCAAGAAAGCAAAAAAGAAACACCACAAGAAATAAACACCGGAGTAACTCAGGCTGCTGAGCTCACGTTTTTATATGTGTTCTGCTGTCAGAGCTCTAGTTAGCTCACAAAACCATCTTGCACCCATTGCCAAGAGTGCTATGAACTTTTTTTTCTGTTTCAAATGAAAGCAAAAATTCTGCTGATTGATTCCTGCAATCAGAATATGAAAAGAAATACACCAGCAGCTGGAAATTCAAAGAAACGTGCCTTTAGAAGCTTTTTTTATTTAACATATCTTCACGTTGAAAGAGTTTAATGGCATAGCTGAATGAGCAAGAAAACTTCTTCAGTTGCTTTTAATTCAACTATCACAATTAGTCTGATCAGGTAACATGTAAGCATACTTGTTAAAGAAGCATGCTTCTTTATTTCAAGAAGAAATTGCCAACACGTTCCCTTACACCATCAGCTGAAGCTCTTCTATTTTTTTCAGACTGCAGTGAAATGGCACACAGATGACAGCATTCAATTAAGTTCAGAATTAATGTAGCATGAAAGCACGGTCTTACTGAGAAGGCTGAATGAAATTGAACAGCTGGATTGCAGGTATTTTCACCATATTTTACTGCAAATGATCACTCATTTTTTCCTGCCATGGAACAGGTCAGAAGAATGAGAATCTACACAGAAGACCCTTGGAAAACAAGCGGGTGCTCTGAAATGCTTAACATATTAATTCATCTCTAATTCTTACTATTTGCCAATAACAGAGTTCACTTGTTTGCCTCAATTGCTGTCAAATTTCTTTTTCCCAAGAGTACTTTTTCATTTTACACCCAACTCTCTGGGTTCCTGGAGAACACTGCAATTTGCTACTGGATCATAGTTTACATAAATTCAGCTCTTTTGATTAATTCCTTATACTGCACAATAAGCCTTACTGTAACTTGCTGCCTATCTGTACCTGCTTATGACCAGATTTTCAAATGTACAGCCTCACACAGCCATCTTCTCAAAAAACTAGTGGACTGGATTCCTAAGTCCTCTCTCGTGACACCTGAACATGGTGGGCAGGAAATATGCATATAATGAAATCAGAACAAGACTAAAAAAAAAAAAAAAAAAATTAAAAATAGAGGCAAAAATCAAAAATCTGTTCACTTTTATTTACTTTCAGTCTACTTAAATATACCTAGAAGAAGCTTATATTTTTCAGTCATTCATTATGAACCACTGAATGCATTAATATATTATTATAAAACTAGACATTGAAATATTATTGAATATTGAGAAATACTTCAGCTACTAAAAGTCTTCTGAAAAATCTGAAATTTTTAAAGAAGTTACTCTTTTCTTGTGATAAGTTTCAGGTCTAATGTCTATTGCATTTCGTAAAAGAACTTCATGCTCCATTCTATTTTTTTTCCAGTCATCAACTAGCTGTCCTCACTAGTTGTCTGGCATTTCTACAATTACAGCTGTAGATTTCATAGCTGCTATTCTCCTACATACACCTAAGGAGTAAACAGAATAACTGGAACATCAACATGAACAACACTCAGTTATCCTTGTTTCAAATGCTCATACAAGAACACTGCAGACTTTGTTGGTTAACACACTACAGTCTACAGAACAAAGGACAAACCTGCAACCTCACCCCACACTGTGCTCTGTACAGTCAGTAGAGCATGCTCGCTGTTCAAAAGCATAGACAGTTTTCTCACCTTCCTAAGAAATGAAGTATAATCTTCTCAAGGCTCCTTTCAAGCAGAGTGCTCTTTGCCTTCTTTTGCTTAGCATCCTTTGTTTCTTAAATTACTGGGCTGTTAGGCATCTGAGATCAGCTCTTCCAGAGTGCATTTACACTTTGAATTTCAGGTGGGAAAAAGTAAGGGAACCTCTTGTGCTGGGGCCTGTATCATCTCTTTCTTTTGTCCTTTTGAGTAAAAGCTAAATCAGTCACACAAAAATGAAGTATTAACGTTTAAGATCTCATTTGAAATCTTTCGAACAGGAACTTGTTATTTTCACTAAAGTTCTGAAGAGGCAATGTAACTCAAAGTTTGCGTGGTGAATTAGAGACTGACAGGTTAAAATAATTGAAAAGGAGCTCGAGTTCTCTTGTTAGTGGTGTGCTGCAGGGAAAAATCCCATGCTGCAGCCTCGTGTTGAACCACTGAACAGAGACCCAATATTTACTATCAATCAACATTACAAGCATTTAATAAAAAGTTTTCATAATGGAAAGGTTGATGGAGCTGAGATGGATCGTTTCCATTAACCATCTCCTCTCCACAACCTACAAATCCATCATCAGAAGCAGCAATTTTCTCTTCTTGTAAATTTTAGTTTGCTTCAAGGAAAAGCTTCTCCAGCACAAACAGCCTCATTTTCTTACTACTTCACTAAGGTACAAGAAGCATATTTGGAACAAACAACTGTTGTATTTCCTGTTCAACAGAGGAATCATGTAGGAGAGGGGTGAGAGGTGGGCAAAAGAGCGCAGGGTAGAACACTCAAGTCAGAGAAGACAACAAGGATGCCCAATACATTTTAAACTATGTAAGCCTGTCAAACACAGGACTTCTATTCCCATGAAAACCCTTTTTTGCAGGAGAATTCAGCCCTGGATTGTAAGCCTATCAAAGCAGTATTGGCAGGACTCCTCATCATTATATAGCTGCCTGTTTTCTGAGTTAGGTCTATCTTCGATTTACAAATCAAAAATGAAATTGAATCATACAACTGTATTTGTCACTTTGTAGGAGTCCTTTAAGCTTAGGTGAGCACATGGAGAAAGACAAGAAAGCTTCAAAGCAATGTAATGTGCAAGACAGACTGGAAACATCAAGAACCACCACCTTCCAACATTCAATGCAGACTGGTTACATCAGGTCAGGACTGTAGTATTTCACACAGCTAACCACATCTGGAATTATACACCTCATGGTATATGAGTATGTATGTGTTCATGGCACAATATCCAGGAATTAACATTTTCTTCCTCACATTCTTCCAGAATGTAAGGAAGGGTAGCTAGAATACAAGGACACAATGCAGGGAAAAAAAAAAAAAAAAAACACAGAGTAAGAAGAAAAGGTCATATAAGAACTGCGACAGAAAGTCCAATAGAAAGCAAAAGCTTGCACACTGATGAGTCTAACTGTGCACCAGTTAGCCTGTCTGCATTACAAATGAATTGCTTGTCTAAGATATCAAGATCATAGAAGTTTTTGAATTATTGTCATCATATATTTTCTCAGTTTTTGGCAAGAGAAAAACAACCTTTGAAGGACTCTCAGAGACGTTATTCAAATGGCTGATACTGTCCATTCTTGGCTGTAGTTCAAGCAATGACTTTAGAAAGGATTTTTAAAAACATGTCTGGCATTAAGATGAATAATTAAAAGGTTAAAAAAAACACATTCTGAATAGTGCAATATCACATCATTAATACTAATATCTGAAAAGAAACTAACATAAGATTGTACCTTAGCTAAATTTCTGTAATTTACTATTTTCTGGTAAAAAAACATCATCCTTGAAGTATCCTTAGTGAAATGAATGAACTACACAGACATCACTTCGGCTCTGTCTTTATTTATTCTCCCCAGCGTACAAATCTAGAAGGAAATTGAAGTAGTTCAGTAATATTTACTATTGTTATAGAAGAAAATAAAGAGGGAGGATGGTATTTCAACATGTCAATTCTCAGAATAGACTATATTTTCCATTAAATGTGTTATTACATGTTGAAAAACAAAACCAATAAGCCTTACAGTATTTATGAGAACCAGTGAAGTGAAACAGGCTATAAAAAGGAAGGAAAACCACCATTCCAATTATCGGTCCGGTAAGTTTAAGTGTAAAGGAAAGAAGTTATAATTAATTTGAAGTGTTGTTAGCAATGACAAAAGACTGCTAAAGAAGTTCACTGACACATTTATCTTTGCTGTGTACAAGTACTGTTTACTTCTACAAAACACCCAAAATTATATTGTGAACTATTGAAAATGACTGCTTTAGATAGTTGCATTAACTACCTAATACAGGTCAATATGCCTAAAGAAGGAGGAGAAAAAAAAGTGATAATAGACACAATATCAGTACTTGCTTGCAACTCTAGCAATTAGATCAGTTTTGCACGTACCACAGCCATTACATGGTGCTCTGGGACATGCTGATGGCTTACCACCTGACCTTCAGCCTAATCTAATTCATGTCCTAAGGCCTATTCTGATACTGCATCATCTTTATAATTAGAATAATTATGTCTGTACTTCAAAGCTACTAAGAATGGTTAAAAAAAAAAAAAAAAAAAAAAACCACAAAGCTGAGGTATCGCTTGCATTGCTCTTTCCTATCCTTTGAGGTCAAAGACCACAAGGCAGAAGATACAACCATCTATATGGAGGTTTCCCCTCCAATAGCCTCTACAGCACATTTTCTACAGCTGTTTAATGAGCGTAAGTAGATGAACTCAGTCTCAGGATAGTTACACACACACTTTCTGTAACAGGGTGTTTGCAAAGCTAACAGCCAGCAGGGAGCTGAAGGAAAAAAAAGCAAGGCTGTAAGAAGCTGCTTCTAGTTCTCTAGTGACAGATGGGAAATACTCTAACTCCTTTCTGTATATTTCTGCTTATTGTTTTTTATTGGAGCAGTTACAGCTGTGTCCTAAGAATTATGGTTCTCATTCTAAAGCAGGTAAAAGAAATACTTTATCCTAATAATGCCTGGCTATTCATCCTGACATTAATCAAAGCTTTCTACTGCACTGGTGCTCCTTTAAACAAAGCAAAGCTTTACTGGTGAAGAAGGATATATTCATACACAAGCTGTGACTTTCCAAAGGAGACAACTCACATCAAAAGATGAAGGGGAGTGGCAGGTGCAACACAGCTGAAAATAAGTAATCCAGAATGGCTGTCCCTTAAAAATATTTTTGTTTGACATAATTACACGTGTGTGGGAAGAGTGGGGTGAATCTATCATGATTCTCCCCAGAGTGGTTCCAAGTCATGTACTATTAAATGCAGCCAGTTACAGCATCTCTTAGAAACAAAACAAAAACAAAAGTTTCTACAATTTCCTCAGCTTTGCTTTGTTACACAGTACATCTATTCCAGGTCAAGAATAGGCCAACATGTTCCCAAATACTGCATGTCCTCAGCTTCAAAATATGATCCTTTCTTAGGATTCTAATCTAAAAGATCTCTGGCAGCCAGGAATCCCTAAAGATGAAAAATTAAAAAACACCACTAGTTTTTTCTACACTAAGCATGAAGGTTTTTTTGTTTTCGTTTTTGTTTTTTTTTTTAAATCACAAGTTTCCCATCTTCTATCACCATATGGTCAACTTCTCCAATGCATGCTAATTAAGACTACATCCTAATTAGATCTATGTCCTTATCAGTGACCAGAAGTCACACTAATGTGTTGTTTACCAAGACAGCCCTTTCTAGTTCATTTCCAGAAGAAACTCAGTGCTAAGGCTTGAAGCTACGTATTCTATCATCTCTTGATTTTCTTCCTTTTTTTGTTCAATAGTCTGAAAGAGAAACCAGACAACTCAGAGTCAAGTGAAATCTGGCTTTCTGACAGTTTAACACACTCAAGGTGGGATTAGATGTAGTGCAGTAGAACACAAATGATGCCTAGAGATTTCTTCTTTTGAAGGTACTCCCCATTTTTCCCCAAGCATATGAAAAATTTCCACTTTGAGAAAACTAAAACATCCAAACCTACTCTTAAGGTAGCATATGCTTCCTGCTTGCTCATTGCTGTGACTTTCGGTTTCACCCATTAGGCTGATGACTGGAAAGAGACAGAAGATGGATGCAGATAGAACAAGCAAGGAGTATAATAGGTGCACACACTTGAGTCTACCATTCATTTAAATCTAGCAGCATCTAAAATGCTAATGCAATTGGAGTTAAATCCAAGCAGGAGGAGCAGCTGTGTGCTTACTAAAGCAAAAACAAACGAAATCAGATGATCATTCCTGGGCAGGCACTTGACCATTCAGACCAGGTTTTCTAGTTTTAATGTGGTGCTCCTGCAACAAACCACAAGTTTTAACCTAGCTCTGAAGCATTACCCACACACCTCAGAGTACCAGCAAATCCACAGCAAAGACACATCCTTCAGCTTTCTACAGGTGGTTTTCAGTTCTATAAGAAACCCACACTTATCTTAGCATATACTGCTTTACATCAGCATAAGTAATCAGGGAAGGAAATGAGATGATGGAAATGAACAGTGCTAACAGAGTGAAGTTAGGACTGCTTTTACAGAGCTCCCTGTGCCACGATGCAATCCACCTTACAAGGGACATTAACCAGTTAGCAGAACATCTCCCTTGCCAGTGCCATGATTTTCTTATGGGAGAGATATGGCTCATAGGCAAAAACACAAGGTTTTTGGTGGTGTTTTTTTTTTTTCCCCCCCCCTTTGGCAAAAACAATATATAGAAGTACAGTTTTCACAGAATCACAGAAAGGCCTAGAAAGGACCTCAAGAATCATGAATCTCCAACCCCTCTGCCATAGACAGGGCCACCAACCTCCCCATTTAATACCAGATCAGGCTGCCCAGGGCCCCATCCAACCTGGCCTTGAACACCTCCAGGGATGGACGGGGCATCCACAGCGTCTCTGGGCAGCTGTTCCAGCACCTCACCCCTCTCATAGTAAAGAGCTTCCTCCTGACATTCTACCTAAATCTTCCCTCCTTCAACTTAAAACCATTTCCCCTTGCCCTGCTTTCACTAAATTTAAGAACATTAATATTATCACTACTGTTAGAGTTTATTAGCAAAGGTTTCTATTTAAAACTGTCATAAATCACAGGGAACAGGATACTGTCTCTTAGTATGGACACAAATTTGTTTACTTCAACATTCCATTTTATGCTTGTCATGGAAATAATCTTTTTTTCCCCTCAAACTTATAAGGTTTTTGTTATGCTCCCTGACCGTTGTCTAATTTCATAAGTGCTATAAACAGTATTTATATACTTTAAATGAACTACGTTTTCAACTGCAATATTTAATCTCCCCTGATATCATGAAGATACACTGCTGTTTGAATGTAGCAGTACATCTTAGATACAGAAAAGGTCATGAAATGATCAATACATGCCTTGTCCTTTAGAAGTAATAGAAAAGATTCCCTTAGAAAAAAAGCAGAATCACGAGGAATAAAAGTGGTAATTAATAGAAGGCAGATGGAACGCCTTGAACTTTCAAGGTTGGATCCTCTGCAGCTTAAGAAGAGATAACATGCATCAGAGACTCTTAATAACACCAAGTGCAGATGTAAGTGGAGCTGGCCAACTAAGAACAGCAAAGGAGGAGGTGTGAGCTGCACGTTTTCTTTTCAGAGAGCTGGGCAAGAATACAATCAGTTTATTAAGCAGAACTGCTTCCTCCCAATGCCCCAACCCATGCTCTTTTTGAAGTACTGTCGCCATTCCTGTTCTACTTTCTAAACACTGACCACATCTCACACTCAGTGAAGATTTTACTCAATAGCTAATTGAAAGGATCCAGGTCAGAAATACAATTTTAAGTTGTGCAGCAAGTCACCAGTTGGCCCAAAGCCTATTCTAATGACACACTACTCTCCTGCAACTTCAGTTTTAATTTAATCTAGACAGGCACAACAAGGAGGCCAGCTTTCCCTATTGCACTGAAGACCTTGCTAAGACTTGCCTTTATTAGACAACATTCTAAAACTATTTGCTTCCTTCACTCAGGCATGAACATTTTACCTGAATATGTTTATCACAACATCCTTCTTGCTTAGATGCGACCATCAGAAAATGTGAGTACTTCCAAACCACATTTTTCTTTTTGTGTATAGAAAACTGAGGCACAAAATAAATCATGCCCAAGATCCATGAGGGATTTACATACTGAAAGCTGGAGTTACATGATTTTAAGAACCTAAGCCAAATTTATAATCTCCAAAACCCACGTTTCCTGTGTAAATTCCTCTGATGTGCTAGTTTCCAGCATCTGAAAATTCCCTATCTGCCTAAAGCTCAGCTTCTGCATGTTCATGCTGGGCAGTTGAGGAAGGGTAAGAAATTCTGAACTTGGCTTCTGTGTCTCGTTAATGCACATAAAACAAAGAACTTCTGCACAACTCATCTAGAGGGTAGTGTACCAAATATTTTCGTAGTACACTGAACAAATTCAGCTCCATAATAAAAGCAAGCTTCAGCTATCAATGTCAACCCCACTGATACACATAACTCATTCTTTGAAAGGATACCTCAGCAACCAGACTGCTTACCCACGATAGAAAAAGCTCTTATCCCAAACATTTCATATTTTAAACTGAACAGTTATCACCATAATGGCAGATTTCTTCTTACAGCACGTGACTTTTCGCACATTTATTTTCCATTCCCTCCATTTGCATCCTCAAACTCCCACCTGAATCCTTAGAAAACAGACCAGCTTTAGCAGGAGAGATGATAATCCCTCCACACAAAACAGCCTCGTAGGACACAGCTCCAGTGCAGCCAGAGGCTGAGGCCCCAACAAGGGAAGGGCAATGCAACTAACCTGCATACTGTCAAGGTATCTAGTCACTGCTATCTCACAAAAGGAAGCCATCAAATAGTTTAGTGCTTCGTTTAAAATAAATCCCTACAGCATTGCAACAGGATTCCCAATTACAAAATCCATATGGGTTGGGCAGCTTCTGGAACAGAATCTCAGCAGACGTGGTGCTTACTGCATATTTATGCAGCCTATCTGCCTTACTAACACCCTTTACAGATGAGGTCAAAAGACACCCTTTTCCATCTGTTGGATTTTGTGCATCTTGCTGAGAAACCAAGGTCTCTTTACTAAGTTCACATGGAAAGGTTAGGACTATAGATATACCTGCTAGGAAAAGAATGGTCAGAGCAGTGTGGTGTTCTAACTCCTTCTCTTACTGGTTCTTGATAATTTTGTACACTGTCACAGAGGTGCCTGGGACTGTGGCACACAAACCTGCACCCAATGCAAGTGCAGACAAAACCCTTTCCTAGTCTTCTCACTCTTATTCTACGCATAAATTCTAGTTGATGTATTTTTCCCCATCTTTCAGATCTGGATATTCAAGCTTATTCACCAGCTTTTTGAAACTCTAGGTAGGGATTAAAATCCCTCCCACTCTAACAGCAGAGCAAGCCCAAGAGTGTCTCACGACGCTGAACGTGTACAAGTCCATGGGGCTGGATGATCCCAGGCTCCTGAAGGAATTGGCTGATGTGTTTGCCAAGCCACTCTCCATCATATTTGAAAACTCATGGCTGTCAGGCAAAGTTCCATGTGATTGGAAAAAGGAAAATATCACTCTCATTTCAAAGAAAAGAGAAAGGAGGAAATACAGAACTACAAGCTGATGAGCCTCATCTCTGCGCATGGGAAGAGGATGGAGGAGATCCTCCTGGAAGATGTGCTAAAGCATGAGCAAGACAAAGAGGTGATTTGAGACAGTCAGCATGGCTTCACAAAGGGCAGATACTGCCTGACAAATCTTGTGACCTTTTATGCTGCAATGATAGTATTGATGGACAAACAAAGGGCAAATGTAATCTACTTGAACTTACACCAGGCCTTATCTCTAAAAGGGAGAAATGTGCATTTGAAGGCTGAAACATTCTGTAAATACAGCATAGGCTGGGTGATTGCAGCCAGAGGGCTGCAGTGAGCAGCTCAAAGTCAAGGTGGAAACTGGTCACAAGTGGCACCCCCCCAAGGCACTTCAACATCTTAATAAGTGACACAGACAGGGGGATTGAGTGCATCCTCATCAAGTTCACTGAGGACAGTAAGCTGAGTAGTGTAGTTCATACTGTACAAAAAAGGGATGCCATCTAAAAACGTCCTGGACAGACTTGAAAAGTGGGTTCACATGAGTCTAATGAGGTTCACTTGAACAAAGCCAAGTGCCGCATTTGGGTCAAAGCGATACTAGGTGTGTGTACAGGCTGGGAGAGGAACTTATTGAGCACGACTCTGCAGAGAAGGGCTTGGGAGAGTCCTGGTGGGTGAAAAGTTTGACAGCAGCCAGCAGCATGTGCTTACAGCCCAGAAGGCCAACTGTATCTGGGGCTGCATCAAAAAAGAGGTGGCCAGCAGGAAGGAGATGATTGTAGATGATTGTTCCCCTCTACTCGGATTTCATGAGGTCTCATCTGGAGGAGTGTGTCCAGGGCAAGCCTGGAGCCCCAAGCACAAGAAAAGTATGAAGTTGCTGGAACAGGTTGAAAATACGATACGATGATGGAGCACATTTCTTATGAAGAAGGGCTGAGAGAACTGGGCTTGCTCAGCCTAGAGAAAAGAAGGCTCCAGGCAGACCTCACTGTTGTCTTTCAGGTTAAAGGGAGTTTATAAAGAAGTAAGAGATGGACTTACTACACAGCCTGATAGCGATAGGACAAGAGGAAATGATTTCAAACTCAAAGAGAGAAGGTTTAGGCTATATGTCAGGAAATTATTCACTGAGAGGGTGGTGAGGCACTGGAACAGGCTGCCCAGAAAAGTTGTGGATACTCCATCCCTGGAGGCTTACAAAGCCAAGTTGAATGAAGCCTCAGGCAACGTCATCTAATAGGTGGCAAAGCTGCTTATGGCAGGGACATTGGAAATAGATGATCATCTTCAAGGTCCCTTTCAAACTAAGCCATTCTATGATTCTTTGATTTCTGGCATTTCTTCAGCATAATATTGTTATACTCCTTTTTGGATAGGAGTTTTCCTGCTTTTTGTTTAATTATTATTAACTTTTCCATTTGGTTGATGTCATTTTATGTTTTGTCCCAGTATCGTGTGTACAGATGAACTGTGTTACATAACTGTCATCATCTGGAGGCAATTTCAGTGTCTGGTTACACATCTGCAGTACTTCAGAAGCTGGAGCCTAAAGCCAAGCTTGTGAAGGTGGCAAACACTCATGATCCTAGCTCTGCACCTTTCAAGAGTGCCAAGGACTTCTGTCTTTTAAATGTTTCCAAAACAAGGTTACCGCCAATGCGTTTTCTATAACTGATTGTTGTTACTTACGGGTTTTTTTTTTGTGGCTCATGACATTTAAATAACTCAATAGTAGGGAATTTTCCACAGGGTGTCACTCATTCTACCACTACCAAGTGACCAATTGTCAGCATGCAGCAAAGTTTACTTAAGCTGTCACCTAGAATATATGCACTTCTCCATTTGAAGCACCACTATCTTACAACACAGGCAAGCAATATGATATAAATACACCTGCAAATAAGGAACAGCCTGCCTTTACTACATTACATCCATTGTTTCACTTCCCATACTCCATGTTTTTTTTATTATTATTATTATTTAAATTACTTTGGCAGTACAACTTTATGTTATCTTGTAGTACAACTAAAATACATGTCATTTTTCTTTCCAAGACCCTTTTGGAAAGCATTATACAACTACTTTTGCCCTTTCTCTTAGAATTCACAGTCCTGAATTGTTTGTGGTTTTCTTTTTTCATTACTACAGGCTTAAGGTCTTGTTGCTCAATTTAAAGCCAGAGATATTTGAAATAAATTTTGATGGGGCTGCCCTGAGAGGCTGTGGATGCCCCATCCCTGGAGGTGTTCAAGGCCAGGTTGGATGGGGGCCTGGGCAGCCTGGTCTGGTACTAAATGAGGAGGTTGGTGGCCCTGTAAGTGGCAGGCGGGTTGGAGATTCATGATCCTTGAGGTCCCTTCCAACCTGGGCCATTCTGTGATTCTGTGAGAAGGGAAAATGAGACAATTCTCATTTATGTTGTACTTCTACTCCAGGAGTGCAATTGTCCCAAATATGGGTTGGTTTTCAGCCTCTTCCTAATATTTATTACATCAAATCATAAATGAACAGTTAGATAGTACTGAAGAAGAGTATTTTAACTGATCATTTCACCACAGTTCTCTAAATCAAGCATCCAGTAAAGACTAACAGGAGAAGTTCAAGAGAGAAGCAACTTCTAGTGAGCAAATAGCCCCTTCATTCATGTTTAGCAATTCAAAGGAAATTGGTAGAATTTAAATTAAGCAAAACGTTGATTTTTATTTTTTTTTTTTTTACTTCCATTCTGTCCTAGTCTTGGTCACAATTCAATGCACCTTAAAACACATTCTGAGGCAATGAAAAGCACAAACAATTGTCCTTTTCCTGTTCCCCTCTGCAGCACAAGAAGAAAAGGAGAAGATCAATAACCACAGCACACATCTTTTCTGAGCGCTCTGCTCAATGTGGGCAACCTCTTGCACATGCTCTGCTGGGCTGGGGTTCTCCTCCAGAGCCAGGCTTGGGGCTTCCACCTGCACAGAAAAGCACAGTACCATTACTCTGGCAGGTGACCTCTCTAAGACAGACCAATAACAGGTTGGTCCCAACGTCTACATCCAAGCCTCAGTTTCTTCACGTTAGATGGGTAACCATCTCAGCATAAATAAAACAGGTAAAACTGGGCAATTATTTAATTTATTCCTAAGCCTGTTTAAATACCTTTTACTAAAGTACTTTTCTCTTCTAAAACCCAGGCTGTGATGTTTGGAAATCATTAACACCATTTCAGAGAGTAAAGACATCAGATTCAGCAGTTCCCACAGAGGCTGACTTTCCCTAAATCTGCTTTTTGCCTCCCCAGTCATTCAGCAGTTTTTCTATTTGCCTTGCTTACACAAGTGCCCTTGAAATAACATATGAATTTACTATAGAAATTCAACTGCTCACACTGACTATGACTGCAAGTGAGCACACTGTGACCTTGAAATATCTCAGCAATTTAGAAAATAAGTGTTCCTAATTCTCTAAATGATGAAAAGAAACATTTGATCAAAATACGTTTACCAGTGCAACTTGTTCACGTAAAGGTATGTCTTTGCTGAAAACTACGTTGCATAGCAAACTTCTCGTCTGTCATGCAAAGCCTGAGCCTAAAAAACTCATGTGTTACTGCACTTCACAGAGAAACATTCACCTACATAGGAATGATCCTAAGTGTACAAATGAGCTTGTCTTGTACTCAGAGCAAGTTTATGCTGTTAAGCTATCACATCTGGTCAATATTTAATTTAGAGCAGCAGACAGCGTGGAGCAGGCTGATTGTTTGCTCAATGGTTGGAGGCAAATTATGTGCAAAAGAGCACAGCACAACCACGGTGAGAAGAAAAAATACAAATATCAGCTCTTTAAAAGCAGATAGTTTCATTTCTTGCTTGCCTGACTGAATAAATAAGGAAAAAAATAAATCAATACCTGCAAAGATAAGTGACCAAACAGCAGTGTGCCACCTTGGCTTGAAAAAAAATATATCTCCAGTTACGCTAAACTTGTTTTCCAACTGTCAACTGTTGATCTCAAGGAAATAGAGAAGCTGAAGAGTAATTCTGGGCTACATTGTTTATCAGTAGTTTTCAAAAATAAAACTCAGTTCTCCATGCAGTCAGCGAATTAATAAGTCAATAAATCAGAAGGGATGTTCCTGGTAATCCATACAGAATAATGAGCAAGGCCGAGAGTACAGCCAGTACCAATATGTCCAGGGCTCTTTGCAAAGGGCAACAAATACATCAGCTGTTATTTTAGATTTAAAATAACTAACAGCCAGAAATAGATAGCAAAATGGGTTTTGAGACATTCTATCAATATTTCTTGAAAATATCATTGCAGCCATATTTTGTTGTTTGTGGCTTGGGTATTTTTGTTTTCTTGGGTTTTTTTTTTGTTTGTTTGTTTTGTTTTGTTTTTTTTTTTCCTCTTCATTTGTCATTCATTACTTATAACCTTGTTGCCTACCCATTCACCTTTTCCCCAAGATGCCATCCTTAATCTCTATTGACAAGCATTTTTCCTAGGCTCTCTCTCTTTCTCCATTCCTTCTGAGACCCAAAAGCAGCCTGCATATTGCCTAAAGATTACCAGCTTCTAGTTAATTAGTTCTGTTACAAAAGACTCCAAAGGAAACAGCTAAGTGGGAGAGTACACGCAGACTAATTCCGATACTTCAAATCGGCCCACAAAAGGGACCTAGAACAACAAAAGCCCAGATATTTCAACTTAAGTAATCTTTCATCTCCCATTTTCTTCTATTACATATTTTACAACTCAAATTTGTAGGGTTTAATGTGTCCCCCCAAGCACAAGACAACTTTACTTAAGCATCCAATTTGTCTGCCATTCATCAATGCCCTCCATGTGAACCTTATGGCATCACAGAGACATTTCTATCCCCTGCATTCACAGTGCTGGAGTCTCCTGAGCCAACAAACTGTCAAATTAGTGCCAACTCATGACAGCTTTATGATATGTAATCTTGTTCACCAGCAAATGGTCTGAGACCCCCTGCTTGCTACTGCTGTCAAACAAGAAATGCTTTATCTATCTCTCTGATAAATTTATATTTTGAAAGCAAATTCCAGCTGGGAAAGTAGTGGTTTTGCCTCACAAATACCTTGCATAAGTAAATTTAGCAGCTTTCTCTTTGTGTTACTTTAAAAAAAAAAAAAAAAGCTTTCAGGATCTTAACGTGAAAGAGATACATTACAGAATGGTAAAACGGATTAGATTAATTGCAAGTCTGTGTTGTTCTGCTGCTCCAAAATACACATGTAGCCAATAGCAAATCCTAACACTTCTACATTCTATCATGATGGACACAGCACTAAAAATATTTTGCCTGATCTCCACGGACCATAAAGGCCACGTATCAAAAGTGGATGTGCAGATAAAGCCAGTTTCTCCAAATGTATTCAGAAATAGGAGAACTTCAACTGATAGAAAAACAGTTCTTAAGCTTTCAAGAATATAACTGGGTGACAGAATACCAGAAATTAGACAAGTACCCTTCTACTCTCATTTCCTCTATACAGTGCATCATCTGAGCTGAGGAAACAGCCTTTCCTCTACATTCATTTAAATAACATTATTCTAGTCATTGTAATATGAAACAATACATATAACAACTCAGCTAGCAGATCGGTATCCTGAAAATTTCAGCTTTTACATCCCTCTCTGTACAAGTCATATGATATTAGCTGCCTGCATTTGTTGCCTAACCAGCAGCAGAATTAACCCCAAGCAGCAGCCAAAAGAGGAAAAAAAATGAGCGTGCGAGAAAAGCTTAAAAGCAAGACTGCTATTTTCAGTCTGTGTCATTTATTATTCAGCAGGCACAAAGGCTGCAATTCTGCAAAGTTCCCACACAGAGTACCCTAGCACAGTCAGTGGAAACACTAAGAATTACAGGAACAAGCCCTGTAAACAGGATCTGAAAATTAAAAACAAAACCCAGGAGGGACAAAAATGTAACATTATGAAAACATCAGAGATGCTTTACATTTAAAAAGACTACCAATACAGGCTACCCTTTATACAAGTCCAGGTATTGCACCTGTGGTAAAAAAAAAAAGACTCTGATTCTTTTCTACTGAATGCTTCTCTGCCCTACACAACACTGGAAAACAATAATACTTTTTCTTAAGAAAATATTTCAGCAGGTGCAACAGCACATACCTAGAATTCGCCAACAGGTTTTATCAAATTTAGTGCTCCCAAGTCTGATACCTCCAAATTACTCACATGAGAGACTGCCTGGACAATTAACAGAGAAACTTTCTCAATCATCCCATTAATCTCTATTAGTACTGGCAGACATTATGAGGCCATGTGAACCTGGCTGTCCAAATATACCTGATCCCTGCCTGCACGGCTGTCTGATGCTCAGCACCTCACCCCACACCCACAGCATAGCAGAGCCAAGTCCACTGGAGACATTTCTCTGCAATGCACTCAGGGTTTAGTTCATACATGGACAAAAAAATTTCCCAAGCCTGAATGCCTCCCACTTGATGCTACCTGTGGATGCTGGTGGCCTCTGCTGATGCTCACCACCAGGAATTGGCAGCGGCAGCAAGGCAGAAACACTGCTGAATACACATTTCTCATCAGAAATAACAACCAACTGTTCTGAAGCTTTAACATCAAAAATGACAGCGGATATTGTCCCTCTTTACTCTACCCTTGTGAGATCTCATCTGCAATACTGTGTCCAGGTCTGGAGCCCCCAATACAAGAAAGACAGGGAGCTGTTGGAGACGGTCCAGAGGAGAGCCACAAAGATGATAAGGGGACTGGAGCACCTCCCCTATGAAGACAGGCTGAGGGAGTTGGGCTTGTTTAGCCTGGAGAAAAGAAGGTTGCAGGGTGACCTCACTGCAGCCTTTCAGGACCTAAAGGGAGCCTACAAACAGGAGGGGAGTCAACTCCTTGAAAGGGTAGATAACAGCTGGATAAGGGAAAATGGTTTTAAATTGAAGGAGGGAAGGTTTAGGTTGGATGTCAGAGGGAAGTTCTTCACAGATTGAGTGGTGAGGTGCTGGAACAGCTGCCCAGAGAGGCTGTGGATGCCTTGTCCATCCCTGGAGGTGATGGATAAGATAACTGAAGTTGAACTGGAAAAGCAGTACATACAAGATTTATTGTTCCCGATGGAACCCCTCTCCTCCCCCCTTCCCCCCTCCCCCCCCCCCCTCCCCCCCCTAAAAACAGTACTTTCAAACACTGTTAGTAATGAAACCCAACAATTAATGGAAGTACTTCCTGGAAATGCCAATACCAATATGACAAATCTTCAAAAATTGTTTGTCCACTGGAGTTTCAATTGCAAAAGCAGCTGGCAGACACCAGCTAAAGTGAGGTAGTGTGAAGATACCACCTCATGAACTGCTTACAAATCTTTAATGTAGTCCTTTATGTTAGCGTTTCCCATATTCATATACAAATGAATCATCATCATAGAATCACAGAATGGCCAGGGTTGAAAAGGACCACAGTGATCGTCTGGTTCCAACCCCCTGCTATGTGCAGGGTCACCAACCAGCAGACCAGGCTGCCTAGGGCCACACCCAACCTGGCCTTGACTGCCTCCAGGGATGGGGCATCCACAACCTCCTTAGGCAAATGCTTGAATTATGAAAAAAGAATACTGTTTCCCATGTAGTTATCCATATTAATGTGAGTTCAAATGATTTGAATTCACTTTCCTAAGTAAAAAGCGAAATTAATTTGAGTTCAACGCGACAGTCAGCTTGCCACCTTACAAGAGCCATAATTAAGATGCCTGCATCTGGGAGCTCTGCATATAGAGCCACCTGCCCACCAGCAGCCAAGACACATTACTTGGTCTTTCCTGTCACAACTCAGCAACTCAGCTTTCCCATTACCTGACATCTAATGAAAAACAAAGATGAAACGACCTTTCAACTCACAAGTTAACAAGTTGGAATTGCTGCTCCCTTCACACACAGACAGCTGGAGACTTGAGAAAACATGAGCTACAGCTGCATTTCAGTAACACAAAGCATAACAATAAGCAGGAAGTTCTTCAGGGTTTTTTGTTAGCCTTCATTGCAGAAGAAAAGCCTTAAGTTGTAGGCCAGTTAAATCCCTGTTGTTACTTCCTCTATATCACCACACAGGAAGCCACCTCTAAAAGACAAGGGAATGCAAGGGAGGAACATGAGTTTCTTGACACGGTAAATGGAATCTTAGCCTTCCTCTGGAGATGCACCCATTCAGCTGCACCACCTCCCCAAAACAGTTATCAAGGCTCAGGGTATTGCAGTGTGTTTGATATGCAGTACAATATAAGTTTATACATACTCAAGTACGCTTAGAAGGCACTTAATCATTGTGGCCCAAGATCCTTCAATGAAGGCTATAAAGATGCATAAAACATCACTATTTGACCACAGACTCTAGCAGCAAACATCTCCATAGTGTAAAGCTAAGCTTGAACCTTTCTGGGTTTGATCTTTGTTGAGAAACCTGCATTTACAGTCCGGGAAAAACCTCAACCTTTAGCATGACCTACCATTCTAAACAGCAACATTAACAACAGTCACTGTCAACCACCACGTAAGGCCTAACAAAAAAAGAATTGATTGTTTTTGCAGATTTGAAGAAAATTTCTCTGTAAATCCTTCAGATCTCAGGGTCTGCCACAGAAAAGAAGTAAAGAACAAAAGGATTTTTTTTTTTTTTTTAATAGAGAAAAAGAAGGAAAGGGAGGGAAGTGTGAGCTGGAGATTACAGAGCATTTGGTCTTTTGTGCCACCTGAGAAATGCTCCTGAGAGCTATCTGTATTTATCACAATTGCCAGACTTGATTAAACTTCAGTGTATGTGCTCCAGCTCCTGAGAGCAGGTAGATTGCTTTCATGCAGAAATCAGTTCTGCAGGGAAATCAGATCAATAAAGCCCTCAAAAATGTGCCACAGTTACTTGCTAATTTTCCATTGCTTACCACTCAATAAATGAGCATTAGCCAGCCTGCCTTCCCTTGATCAGGCATGTAGTTAACATTCCCTAGAAGAAGTAATCTTCTCTGCTGCACCAGGCATGCCTTTCTCCAGGGGATCAGAAAGAGCCAGTGCTCCAGGCACCACTTCACTTAGAGTTCTATTTGCATTTGGATGTCAGATAAAGCAAGATGTTAAAACAATACTTCTAAATAAAGGAAAGCATGATTCCCATTCATTCTCCCTTTCATGGAAAAATATTAATTCTCACCACCATGCTAATGCTTCACATGGGTTTTCAAAAAGCAGTGTTCAGTATTAATAACAGATGCTCCATTCAACTAATCCTTCACATATCCTGTCATTTGTTTTGGCTTTCAAGCTCACTGCGCTTAATGGATTCTTTTTTTCCAAATAAAGCACATCATCCCTGATGCCATATCACTGCAATAGATACAAGTGTCTCTTCTGTTCTTCCTCCCCCTTATGCTCACATTGTTCTGATGCACATACCTGAAACTATTTACCATGACACGTTAAAAATAACACACCAAAAACCCTTACCTGAACAAGATATTGTACCTACAGGTGAACAAAGAATGAGTTAAAGAACGTAAGTATGGTTTTATAACTGAGACACTGAATGAACTTTCTTGAGACTCTATAGCTGGGCACCCAGACAGGTTTCTCTTGCAACCTCATTTAAGTTCATACTCCTTCAGCTACTGCTTTATCTGCAAAACAAGATGAATGACACTGTCCATATGTTTATTTTATTTTGAGCAATTTTGAGGCTTAGAGTGTTCTGCAATTTCTGATGATCAATACTTAATCTCAGAAGACAGACTGATAAGCATCTCTAAAACATTTCAAGGAAGAAAAGCAGAAAACGACTCTTGCAAGCGTTCTTGATTTTGTTCATGGCATGATGCTAGCTCCTTGACACAATTAGTCAGCAAGAACTAAAAAATGATGACAGACAATTCACTCCCCTCCAAAAAATTGCAGCCAGGATGATTTTTCTCCTTTTCACTGACAAACCTGTGATATATTTACATACATATCACTAAAGATACACAGAAACAAATAAAACAAGCAAAACCTAGCAATAACTTACCTTGGCAGCCTACATAAAACTGTCCATTTAAAGGAGTATCTTTTGTAAGGACAACGTGCCATTCTGTTTCACTAAAAAACAACCTTGTCTACATTGAGTTCTTAAAACATAGATCTGTAAAATGTCCTGAAACAATCCTATCCTTGTTCATACATAGGATATATGCATATAGAGAGAAATAAGCATTTAAATCCCAGAGCAGAACCTCACATTCACTATGCAAAAACCCTGTAGAATTTGATCATTCCTGTCTTTAAAAAGATGGTTGAAGTACAAGTAGGATGCACAGGAAATCTTCTGCCCATCATCAGGAGTTAGAGTCTATGTGACAATATAACATTTCCTACATGCATGTTCTTTACCTTATCGATTTCTTTTATTAACATTGTTCTGAGAAGGCAGCATATGATCCTCATGTCTTACTGCCATCAGCAATAAACAGACACTTTTGTAGCATCACACACATAGAAGCATGCATGCAAAGGCTCAACAGGTATTGCTCTGGTATCGTTCCTGTTTAACTCCAGCTCAACATGTGCACTGAGAATAGGCTACTTAAATCTCATGCTTGAAATTAAGCATCCTTCATCTAGGCCATTTAAAGAACTATAAAATGGAATCAGTTTGTATAATATCACAGAATCATAGAATGGTTTGGATTGGAAGGGACCTTTAAGATCATCTTGCTCCATCCCCATACTATAGGCAAGGACAACTCCAAGACCACGTTGCTCACAGCCCCATTGAATCTATCATGTCCTGTGACCTCTGTTACGCCTTTAAAATTTGGTTATGAGACTTGAAATTGTGGTTTTAAAATAACTGTTGCTGGCTACAGCAGGAAAAAAAAAGCCATGAGTATCACCTGCAGTTGAATGCCACTCTCTATGTGTTTTACAGTCTTCATTAGAGGCTCCTGGAAAATAGAGGCTTTTTGGTTTTGATAGTTACCCCTAGTCTTTCAGATCACTAACTTCTGACAATTGGCACTACATAATTTGGAATGCCTTGACTAGGAGGAGCAGTAAAACATACAAACACCCGTGGCTCCAGCTCAGTCTCACTTCTAGGGTACCCACAGCTTTTCTCTTCCAATATCTCTCCCATTCTGCAGATCTCTGAGGTAGGTGAGACAAAGTTTGAGACAAAGCACACTAATAAAGAGAGACGGCTGTGACTGCCAAGTTTCCTGTTCCTGTGAGCGCTGGCATTGCTCCTGGAACAGGGAAGAACAGTCTGTTAAAGCGCTATTGTCTCCAATAGCTCAAACATCTGCAGGAATAATGAAGGGATTTATTCTCCTTTCCCTTTCCTTTCTTGCACTTCTTGGCCTCTTTTAGCTACAAGCACTTGTGATGTCTGTGTACAGGCTACAACAGCAATATTGACTTAAATCTGGCAGCAGAGAGCTTTACTTATTTATTTAGCTTTAACTCATAACACTGAGCTTCTGTAGCAGCTTTTCAAAGCATTAGACTGAGAAATCATACAATAGAATGCATAAACATCTTCAAAAAAAATACAATTACATCATCCTAAAAAGGGCATCAACACAGATTTTATTAGTAGCAACTGGCCTTTTCTCCTTGTTGAAAGTAAAGCTTTAGAGCAATTCACAGAACATAAGGCCCAAGTCTCCTCTCTTGAAATGGTTCAAGAGGATCTGGGATCAAGCTGAGTATATAAACTTATCTAATGCTACTTTTCATTACAAATTTTGAAAATGTTTGTCTTCTGTACAGTGTATAGCAAATATTACACAAGAAGGAAGTCTTAAATATTTTTATAACACATATGCTGAAAGAACTCCAGTAGTCGCAATTCTCCTCAAAAATAAATTTGCAAAGCATTTAAAGCCTGGACACAAATTAAACTGGAACTGATATTATCTGAAGTGAGCTGCCAATATAATCAAGTTTGTCACCAAATCGTATGTCAGCTCATGTTCTTAACATCCTGGGCCATAATGAAGTATGTTTGTCCTCTTCTGAAGGTACACACATTTCTATTTCTCAGTCATAAGCTTTAAAGATAGTAGGTAAAAGTTGGAACAACTTGTGAGAAGATTCATTAGCCCTCACTTTGGACTAAGTAGATCAAGAATTGATACTACCTACCTTTTAAAAGATCCCACACTATAAGCTCAATGAAGAAATCACAGGGTCATTGAGTTCCATAACAGATCATGCAACATCTACCCAGGCTAGCCTCAAAATCTATTGTAAAGTAACTAAAAAACTGCAATTTTTCCATTCTCTAGTTCTATTTAAAAGTTTAGTTGGCTTAGGGCATCCTCTCTGTTACAGCAAATCAAGTTTTCATTTCAGGAAACTTTTAACACACATTAACTGCAGCAATCTGACTTTGGAACAGAAGTGTATAGTGTGCACATCCTGGCTATATTAGACACACCTTCCAAGCTGAGATGTAAGAGTTCACTTCCCTTCTCATTTCTCAGGTCAAAAAGTGCTAAACGTACTTCAAAAGACAGTGCATGCTCTCAGCTGGATAAGTTCTTTCGGCATTGAGGGAATTGGAGTCCCAAAGGAGGCTCCTTTCTTCTAATAAAAGAAGAATTTTTGGCTGCTGAGGGTGGCAAGGCTGTGGGAGATTTTTAATGAACTCAAGTAGTCATAGTGTGAATTAATAGCTGTGTCACTGGACCTGGAGTCAGAAGAGATATACTCTATTTCTGGCTTTCTGACCTCAGACAGATAGGCTTTACTTAATTATTACTGCACCACAAGTAATCGGTAGCTGCAAGACACTGGAATGCAATACTTGCATAGTACTGTTAGCCATTTTATATCTCTCCCAGTTCAGTAGTGAAACTGACAGAAGTTTTCTCAGCTCCTCTGAAAAGGCAAAGTAGAAAGGAAGGACAACACCAGGACCTGGATTCCCAAGGTGTCCCATGTTTGCACAGTCAGGAACATGCAGACACCATGTGAGAAATAAATCCAAAAAGCAGGATTCCCCTGGTCATAGTGACCAAGCCAGGCATAGCATGCAGACCAACCTATCCCCAGACATTTCACTTCTCACTGGGTTGTTTAACTGTTTACAACCTGGTGGCATCATTGCTGATGCCTGTTAACTTCTTTTACTTCTTTTAGTTTAATCCTGCAGATAGCTCAATGACAACAATTAACTTCTATCTCCTTCACTTCAGTCCTTTAAGATGGCCTGAGGTGTCTCCTACATCCTTCTAAAGATCAATTCCAGATAAAAAAAAAAAAAAAAAAATCCAATGGTCAGTAGAGCAGAATCTCATTATTTGAAGACTGGGGGAAGGAAGAGGGAGTAACACTAGAAATCATGAAGCAACTTAAAACTAAGTCCAATATATGAAGCTACAGAATTCTCTGGAACTTCCCTGATCACGATGAAAGGCATATTTAAAGAACTGAGTGAAAGGTAACACTGTATATGCAGCGGGTCATACCTTGCCTCCCAAAAGCAATACAGATGACTTGTATTTTGGAAGAGAATTGACAGGAGACTATCAATCACTTTGCAATGGGTTAAAAAAAGAGAAGCTAAAAGTCCCAAATCCTAATAAAACTCAGAGACATTCCACTAAGTCTTCCCTTCTGGTTTTGCCAAGTCTTCCCCCAGCAGGTATTAACCCCAACAATCAGTTTCTGCATTGTGTTGAAGCTGCATAAGATCTCAGTGCACCCTGAGCTCTCATCCTGCACTCTAACCAATGATGTTTTTGGTTCTTACGTCAATATTTTCTCTAGCTCAGGTTGATGTTTGTTATCTTGTCTTTCCTCATAAATGAAATTAATGCTGCAGTAAGAACAAACCATCCAAGTTCTATTATCAGTTTCGAAACATAAGCTCAAAAAAAAAAATCTTCAGGTGTCTTGGAAAGGAAAATATCCCAGCTATGCACTTTAGAAAATGTGTCATTTTTATAACCTGCCTATAATTACAGAATTACAGTATCTGACATCTTTTGCTCAGAAACTTGCTCCTTAGTACTAGGATGCTTTATCCTCATTTGTAGCATACAGAAAAAAAAGGCTGGAGAAGTCAATGAGCAAGTTCCTATACTACCATGAAAACAGACTGTGTAGATATTTACAGATATTTACAACATCTTTCAGTCATGGAGAATTCAATTGAACAAGAGTTCTGCCCTATCAATCTCCAAGTTGGTAGGCAGGATTCTCACTGCTGTCAGCAATAGCCTGGCAGAGGGTTGGAGGCCCAGTCTAATAACAAGTAGAACAGTGCTGCCTGGTCACTGCATATATACTCAACCATCAGCCAGCCTAACACTCGCACTTGAAGGGTAGCGGGGAACAGGCATTCATGATTTCAGCTCTTTATGACAAATGAAAAATGGAAACAAGTCAACAAGACTCTCCCTTTTCTCAATACAGAAAGGAGAAAAGATGTTATCTGGAGCAGCATGTTTGCCTTGCCATACAGCTCATTCCCCCCCCCCCCCCCCCCCTCCCCCCAGAGAACAGTTTAAAAAACTGGGATTACTTTAAAACCTTAACAGTGACTTAACTGCTGAAAAACACTGGCTTTCTCACCCTTGCAGCCCTCCTCCCTGCACTCCAGGAATTCTCTGAGGACAGCAGAGGATGAACCAGGCAAGCTATCACAGACCCCCCCATCACCCCCTGCTCGAGATGCTTGGTAGTGACAGCCCTGAAACACAGGAGCCCTTTCTCCTGACGGCCCAAGCAGTACTGCTAACAGCCAAATCAGCAACGTGGTGGCAGCTGCTGTCTCCAAATCTCATGCGACTGATGAACCAGAAGACCTGGCAAAGCCTTAGAGATACAGACCCCTAGGCATGGACAATATTTCCTGCACAGAGCTTCCTTTTGGTTCTTATTTGATGCTTGTGACATAAAATTTCGTACAGTGCACAGAAAAAAAGACCTGGGAAAACAGAGTTCAGAAGATAACAAAGAAAAAAATAGCAGGAAATAAAGTGCAAACAGTTAAAAATCTGCATATCCTGAACAAAATAAATTGAATTATCTCTGTTTTTAATTACACTGTGTGGTTTTAAAGGAACAAAGCTGTGTTCTTTACTTTGGCACTAACTATTCACAAGAGTGTTGCATATATGAACGGTACGGGAGATACAAGAAATATTTTCCCCAAACGAGACCAAATGGATAAAGTCATCAAACAAATCATTTGAAGACAGCAGTCATCTGAATGAATACTTGGAGCAGCACAATTAAAAGCCCTCAAAGGGACCAGTGACCTGCATGCCCTGTAACAAGGGCAGCTGCTGTACAAAACTGGCTGCTTTCTGCACCCCAACCCTCTCCCATGCACCCTGCATCCGGGCTCACTTCATAGGGGACATCACTCCCCAGGTGCCCTTCTGCCTTTCAGTATTCCTTTTCAGTCTTGACAGCAATTTATTTCTTTAAGTTCACTCCAAAGCATAAGGTTGTCTTTGCAATTCAACTCAGCATCTCAACTTCAGGAAGAGGTTGGCAACCTAAGACTTCCTGACACATTTTTATTTCTTTCCATTGACATTTAACTGTTACAAATGAACACCTTTAAAAGAAATGAGAGATCAACAACATGACTGAATATCGAACATAATCCCTAAAATCAAGTCCCATAACAAGCCATTTATTTTAGCTTTACCACATCTGTTGATGACAAATTTAGCAATGGAAGTAGTTTTGGGAACAAACAGAGTTTAGCACAATCTACACACAGACAAAAATAATTAAGTAATAGAAAAGACACAATCAATCTCTCAAGTTCTTCTCAAGAAATGTGTGAAGTTGCCCAACTCTTTTAGCCCGTTGCACCAAAACAGCTCTCCCACTTAGGTGCCCTGGGCTAACAGAATCAAAGAATGGCCTGGGTTGAAAAGGACCACAGTCATCCAGTTCCAACCCCCTGCTATGTGCAGGGTGGCCAACCAACAGACCAGGCTGCCCAGAGCCACATCCAACCTGGCCTTGAATGCCTCCAGGGATGGGGCATCCACAACCTCCTTGGGCAACCTGTTCCAGTGCCTCACCACCCTCTGCGTGAAAAACTTCCTCCTAATATCTAACCTAAACCTCCCATCTCAATTTAAAACCATTCCCCCTTGATATTCTGCATTATTCCCAGACCCATAGAGCAGAGCAGAAATTCAGTAAAGCCTGAAACATGCAGAAACAAATCTCACCAACACCCAAATTATAAATCTGCATCGAGAACAAAGAGTGTTGAAGTTAAAACAGATGCTTTTAAACAGGTATCATTTTAAAGAAATGTTAGCACACCTCCTTTACTCAGGTGAATATAAGAGATGCTCTTTCAATCATAGCGTGACCAGACTTTGCAGTACCAATCATTTCATCAATGCCCACATCTGAAGTAACAGGCATTTCTCAAACTATGTGATGAAAACACCTCTCTCTCTGCACTAAATGGGTGGCTTGCTCTTAAGTCCCTGACCCCACCTCTTTCATGGCTCTGCTCTCATACCTCTCACCCAGTCTGCAGCAAGACACACAAATATTCATAAGTAAATGTGGTTGCAAGTCACAACGTGCTGCTTCACAAGTACTGTACTGTCTCTCACCATGTAGGGCTGAACATCAAGAAGCTGCCAGATGAGTTTTGTGGTCCAAACACTGAAAACATAGCTGTTATGATTAAACCTTAAAACTTTCTCTGAAGGAGGGCTTCAGGCTGACAGTGAGCCTCCAGGCCAGCTATTTCTTTCCAAATGTCATTTCCCAAGAGGCAGCTGATGAATGTGCCTGCTGGTCTGTTTCTCAACTCAGATTTATTATATTTCTGAGAGAATAAATCTTAATATCTATGAAAAAAATCGATGTGAACTTATTACAAATGCATAGTTTATAAACCTATTTTTAGAAGTTAGTTGAAGCATCATGTTTCCACATCTTTACCTTAAACAAGAGATCAGGCTTCATTCCTGCCCCCAGTGTACAAGCAAGAGGCATCACCACCATGTGATGCTGCTCAGGATCACCAAAGTTCCAGCATGGGGAAAGAGGATGAGGAAGACCACCAAGGCCTCTGTCTGCCCTGATAGCCTAGGTCGTCAAGCTACCTCCTCATGTTTCCCATCTCTGAGCACAGTTACCAGTCCTACATCCATGTGACATCAAACAAGTGTCCCTTTGCCATCTGAATGCAATGATTCCCTTCAGCTGAGCCAAATGGAATGACTTGTGCACCACAAGTTAGTCTGGAGCTGCATTATATCTGTAGAACAAGCCTCCAATAGGAAAAAAAATAGTGAGGGTGGGAAAGAAAGAAGCCACAAACTTGTCTCTTCAGAAATACTCGTCCTTGACTTTCGTAATGCACTTACCAAATCAAAAGGCTGAGGGAAACAAAATAAAGAAAAAAGGGAACCTCGTTGCCATTCTGGACAATATAATTGTACAAACAGTGCAGACCATTTCCTGAAGTTGCAATACCACACTCTTCGGGGAAAAAAAAATCTGTAGGATGCACTGCAAGTATGCTCAGCCTCTAAGGAAGCTTAGGTTAAAGAGCCCTCTACTGAAACCTATGCTCTCTCACAGATTTGCTATACTTCCCGACTTCTTTCTCCTTCACATCTCAGAACAGCTGTATTGATTATTCAAGCCACAGCACTATGACCTCCCTCTACAGCAAATAGAGTCAAATCCCAGAGATAGTCACAAGTTTTATCTAAAACACTTTTTCTTTTGACAGTAATGGTGCTTGCTAAGCCTGAACTCCTAACCACCCAGTATAATCAGAAAAGAGTCTTCAAGATCTGCATTTATCTAATCTAAGTTTAGAAATTTACATGCACCAAGATATTCTTCATGCAGAAAAGAACATACAGTTGTTCTTCCCAAAATCTGACAATGCATTTAACTGCAAGCACAAAATGCTGGCTAGTTCTTTCAAATAGTATTTTCCTGGTTTGCCTACAAGTATTCAAAAACATTGCATCTTGTAAAAATCAATCCTTTTCCTACTAATAAACAGAGGTGTGCATCACCTGTAGTGTTTGTTTGTTTAAACATCTTCCAGCACAATTTCCCCTCTGAATTAGCTAAGTTTGTCCTAAGCAAAATCACTTTACTGCTATGGAGTGCAACCGCGAGGAAGGCTCCATATGTTACAGAAGATCAATTAACATAATTTTCAGTACAAAGCAGTGTAAACAGATGAAAAAGTATAACAAGTGGAAATCGGATCAGAACTGGAAAAGTAAATTGTACACAAACTTTACACTGAGAGCAACCAAAGAATCAAACGTATGCTTACATGACGCAGCGAAGGATAAGAGGACAAAAGAATGAATTGGGTGGACATGAAAAATTGAGGGAAAGACAAATTCGGAACTGATGTCAGGGCACACACTTTAATTGCGGAACTGCATGCCAGACATTAAGACAGAGCCAGGGTCATTCAGAGACCAATCAAAGGGCATTTGGGGGACATGAGCACTGGGGCACAGCAACTTCGTGCAGACAAGTCTTACCAGCCTTTTCTTACTCGTGCCACTGCTGTGTCATTCAAAATAGCACAGATAGCACGGGCTGTGCTGCTCCTTCAGGGAACAAAAATTAAAACCAAAGGAAGTTAATAGCCATACCATCAAGGCTGTCAATCGCAAACAAGAAAAACTACAGGCATTCAAAATAAACTGCCCCTTCAGAGCAGAGGTCACTTTGTCAATATCAATCTTCTCATTTCAATGCACATTAAGAGCTATTGCAGTATCCCCTTTTATCCTATGACTGCGAGTTGACCTTAGTGACATTAGTGAATACAATATGGTCATTTAAGGATGTGGTAATTATTGGTAACTGCACTAACTAAGTTAGTAGCACACAAGACACCATTGCTTTGGTTTGTACTGCCACCTGGTCTTTGAGATATTTGTTTTTATTTCATATCCCCCTATTCAAACTACATTCACACTAATTATTTTCCATTTGACTCTCATGACAACTTACACAAGGAAAAGATTATTTTACCCTTCAGAAGAAAAATATTTTCCTTCACAAATTTTATTTATAAGACATCATATAATACAAACACAAGCACCTTTACTCTTCCAGCCAAACATCTTTTTCAGAATCATGTTTAAAAACAAAACAAAGAAAACCTGTTCAAGCAGGAAACAAACTCACTGTGGCTGTGTGTTGCTTTGCCTGATCTTCTCAATCATGAAAAGTCGTTTGTGAAAGGGAATATTGTGTAGGTACTTCTACCTTTACCACAGCATCATAACCTTCTTTGCTGTCTCACATTTGCTCCTCGTATCAGGACACATATGAATCAAAAGACTTTCATCAAAACACAATGTGCAAACAAATAACCACAGGTGGGTCAAAACACAGAGCTCCTGTCATAAGTGCCACAGTCATTTGACAACATGCACCCTGAGGCCTCCAGCACTCACCAGCTCACAAGAAGCCAACCCTCTAAATTGCAGCACCCTTTCACCAGGCTGCAGTCTGCTTCCAGTGTAAATCAAAGCTCCAAGACTTAAAATTAGGAAGGGCAGGTACTTTAGGGGTGTGTCCATGCATTTATGTCTACAGCTGCTCTTCTCTTGCATGACTTCCAAGCAGCCACAGGCTAGCCAGTCCAAAAGTTGGCCTTGCTGGGAGGATACCCGTCAACCTGGACATGCATTCCAGATGCTATGCCACTGCTAAACACAAGTAACAGCACTTCCTTATCCATCAGCTCCCCTTCGAAATCAGTTTTGCTGATTTACTGGCCAGGACACATGATGTGATCACCACAGAGATGAATTTTTGTTAAAAGAAAAGGAAAAAAAAAAAAAAAAAAAAAAAAAAATCAATAATGACTTGGGCTGGCAAAGGACCTTGGAATTGATTTGGAGACAACATGCTGGACTTAGGCCCAAGGAAAAGATCCTGGCCAAACAGAGTCTAATGCTTTTAGAGTTCATTTAAAGATGACCCCAAATTAAATTTCCAATTGTAGGAGCCTAATTCACTCTAGATTGTTTAGCAATACCACTAAGAAAAAAAGTCCCAACATGAGTATCCTTCAGAGGTTTTGCAGCTCAGCTTAATAAATTTTTAATCAGACCTTGTGTATTCTTCTACACTTGTTCATTTTGGTTGCTGTAAGTTGTCACATTCTGTTAAGCCCAAAGATCAATAAGGAGGCAAGCTTCTCTGACAGCTTGCAAACACTCCTGTTTTCTTCACGCCGTTTCTATTCAGTGCTTCTTTCTTCATAGATTCACCCACATTTTTAAAGCTATCTATTTTCCCCCTAAACAGCTACAGAAACAGTGTTGCCACCTTTTTAAACTAAGTACCTAAAAACATCTCATTTTATTTTGCTGTGTCTCCAGCAAAACCTGAGGTAGCTTTAAAGGCTGCCACACACTCAGACTGCAGCAGTTCCATCACATCTGATTCATCTGCAGCACAGACTTAACCTGCAGACTGTGCCAGAGGCATTTGCTTCTGCAACTGTGTGAGAAGTGAGTATTAACCACATACTGACAACCCATGGAAAGGTCACTGAGCCAGGCCCGACTGTGAAGTGCCATTATATACATTGAGGAAAAGATCTGGAACACTAGAAAGGCAGAGGTGAGCACCAGTTAAATTCTGACACGGCTCAGAATATTTCAGCAATCCTATCTAGGCCTGACTGGTACCTCTGCACAATTCCCAATACAAAGCCCTCATGTTTAACAAAAGTGTCACACTGTAAATATAAGGGTGATGGAGCAAGGGAGAAAAAAAAAAAAAAAAAAAAAAAAAAAAAAAAAAAAAAAAAAGGAAATAAAGGTGAAAAGGACTTTCCTTCTGTGCTATACTCACTTCGACTGTAACTTCAGCTGTGTCTTGACAAACAAGTGATGCCAGATATTCACACTATCATGCATTTGGCAGAATATATTTAAATCAATACAAAATACAGATCTGATTTCAAATTAGCAAGATCACCAATGAATTATACAACAACAATGATAGCAAGTCTTTGCTGGCACCAGGCTTCAGCGTGCCACCTGGCATTCCAGATTGCACTGATCCCAGCCTGTGCAGATCCTCACCACCTGGTGCATTGCAAAATGCTTTTCCTGCAATACTGCAAGCCTTTCTGAGCAGCCCTCTTGGAGGGAGAGCCCTTCTGTTTCCAAGGTCACCCACATTTCCACATAACAGCCTTGCAGAAAGACTGTCTGGCCAGATCTGACCTTTTTTTGCACCTCAGCATTGCAAGATCTGTACAGTGTTCTAGCCTGTCAACCATTGACTCCCATATCATACTCATCCCTGTGATCAGGAATGATTTTTCCTATTCATTCTGCTTGTTGACAACTAATATAGTCCTCCTGGATGTGATCCACAGTGAACATTCTCACTCATAATCATCATACACATCCCTGCATCAATGTCACTACTTCTGTGCTACTGTAACTTCACTTCCTACAGCACTGAGCATCATTTCTCCCCAGGAAAAAAAAAATGAAATACGTCCTTTTTCAACAGACAAATAACTCTTAAGGACTCATCTCATTTTCTCCTTTCTTCAGTCAGCTGGCACAACAGCTTACCCGCTTCCAGGTCACAGCTCAGGGGGACACAAAAACTTCCTGAGACTATGCCCATTACACACCTTAGGACATTCTGTTGTTCACAGAGTTCAGAATACCTCACGCAACAACCTGAGTAACAAACTCCAGTTCTTCAGCATGTACGGGGGGGGGGGGGGGGGGGGGGGGGGAAAAAAAAAAAAAAAGAAAAGCCATCCCAGAAACTACGCACGGGAAGTCATGTTGCTGTGTTAAGCTACAGGCCATTTTGTAACCCCAAACAACAACAAATGACCAACTGCCTAGCAGAAGAGGTCAGATGCCCGACCTACGCTGATGCCTTACCAACGCTGAGGTCCAGACCAGCTTCCCTTCAGAAATGCCCTTATAGCAGAGACAAGTCACTGCTATTGCTGCAGGCAGGCAGCTGTGCATTGTCATTTATCTTCTTAAAAGCTAACAGCACAAAGCTCCAGGGCTAAGGAACAGAGAAAAACAGAAGCTACAAGCCCCAGCCAGGGCCCCTCAGGGAGGCCCACAGGGGCACAGCACGCAGTATCCAGCACTCCAGCCCTCACCAACAGCCTAGGGCACTTAGCAGCTGGGCCCCACGCTGGCACGCAAGGTTCAGACCTTGCAAAGAGGGCAAAAAAGACACAGTCCCTTAATTCTGCACCTCCAAGTAGCAGGACTAATGCAAAATTCACAGCCAAAACATGCTTAATTTAGAAAACCTTTTTCTTCAACTAGCCACCAGTGCTAAACAGTTGATAAAACCAAATAAACCTTTCCACTCACCAAATTTCATCGTGTCCTTCAAGTCCAGCAGGTTTTCCCTTATACACTCACCCATCAAACAGGGCAGCAGCTGGAAGCAGAGCAACTGAAATACCTGCAAAACAAGGTGTAGCAGATCAGTTATCACTCAGCTTAATCAGGCACCTGTGTCTCACCTCTAAGCCCATAAAGACCTACTAAAGTTTCCTGGGTCTTGCTAGCGTGACAGGTGTGGAGCGTTAAGGGACTCAAATGCAGAGTCTCCTTGTGCAAAACAGGAAAAAAAGGCACGTAAAACAGCATTGTAGTTTTAGTTGTACGTTAAAACAAATTTGCAAGCCAAAAAAGCCATACGCAGCATGGCGTAAAACCTGCCAAAATTAAGTGAAATTGTTGTGATTAAACAAACAGCAACAACCCATGTACTTTAATTGATAGTTTAAAAATATAAGTAATTAGTGCTTTGTGTTACAGACCTATAGCATTCTAAATCCACTACCAGGAATGGTAGATCATGTTGTCATGCCACTGCTTTATTTCTCACCACGACAGAGATATTTTATGATCTCTGTTATTAGAATCACTTAGAGACTTCTTAAGCTAACACAAGTGAAAAATGTTGAGACTCTCAGAGCGCAAGTAGAATAAAAATGCAAAATATATTAACTTTCCAGTCAGCTATGTGTGGAAGGAAAATAGGATGCTAAGCACGCTAATTGCTTCACTGCTTTTGGCAAATTATCCATTACAAAAGCCAACTAGTAGCATGACAAAAGTAAGTGAATGTTAGAGGGTGTCACAGAGGTGCAAGAATTCCCTACCTTTAACAGTGCTAGTTTATGCTCGTAGGTTTATGGAAAATTAGCTGTACTTTTCTAAAGATGATCAACACCTCATAGTAGAAATTAAACCCTGAACTCCCAAACATTGATATCTCTGCCATTTCATAATAACAAACTTTAAGTGAGGTAAACTAATACTTTTCTATATTCATTAGGAAAAAAACAACCTGCTTCCAATCTACTGGAACAGTACTTTCAGAGGCGAAAGTCCACTTATCCTTGCCTCTCATAATATATGCTCATTTGCTTCAATGAGGACATTAAAATTCAAGAGCAGGCAGATCTGCTTCACCTCTCCAATTTACCAGAGAGGCTGCTTTGGAGCTGCAGCTGAAACCCCAATAGCAGAGACCATCCTCAGCGGAGCACTCTGTAGTTGTGCACCCAGCATACAAGCCAGGCCGAAGCTTGGATGCGTGTTCAATGTCGGTGAGGAGAAGGAGCAAGGAAGGCTTTCAGAGAGTGCATTACAGGTGTGAATGGAGCGAGATACATCCTTTTGCAACACAGTCCCAGACAAGTCACTTCTGGGCTAGGGGAGTAGGATGTTGGGGTGAGTTCTGCTTTACCCAATTAGTCAAAGTTAAATGAAGAGCACATTTCCCTAACGAGACCTTCTTCCCTCTATAACTGTATGATGAATTAGGCTTAGCATCTATTTCAGTTCGCTACTTGAGATGATTAAAGTGGTGTCTTTCAGTTTTCCAGGAGCAAAAGATTGGATCACAATTGTTCTTACTTGTAAAGCCGTCTGAGACTAATGGGCATCGCTCCATCTGAGAGACAAAAATCTGCCCTTCCAGCTGAGACCATAACCCCCAAGTATTGATCAAACATCCACCTCCCTTCTACATAATAGAATTTCCCGGTGAGCTAATTGTTTTCACTTCTTTCATCTCTGTAAATGAGGTCAATGGCAAGGGCAAAGAAGAGCTTTGAGTGTTATTGGCTTCAAAGCAAGAGAAGATAGACCTTCCAGATTTTGGAGCATCCTGTACAAAGTATATAAACCACTATGGGACTTTCCAAGCATTCTACCCATAGCACTGCATCTGCTTAGGACAAGGCTTGCCCTCACTGCCTGAGGATTTATGCTTTCTCCATCTGTCGTTATGATGTGACAGTGCCACTTATGGGTCAGTGATGGCCTTAATTCATGCTGTCCTTCCAACAGCGACCAGTTATCATCCACAGCATATCAGTGCCTCAGCTTTGTTATTATCTATTTGCCTGCAGAGATGGAGCCAAACAGAACCACCTGCCCTGTACTCCTGTGCTGTACAGGCACAAGCAAGGTGAGAGGGAGCTGTAATGATGCAAACAGATCTGTGTACATTGATAAATATCAGCATGAAAGTACAGAAAGGAACAAGATTAAAACACATTCCTCATGAAAAAAAGTGGGTCCTTTGGCATTCTCTCCCAAAGCAGCTATAATTCTCTAAGGTCTAGCCCTTAGCCCTCCTTACATTTCACCTCCCAGTGCAGCCACACGTCCTAAATCAAGCCTTTCTTCCCCCTGTGTAATACTGCAGTTTCCCCTGCTGAGCTTGAGTGAGGAGTTAATTGTTTTTCCACCCCTACAATCAGAAGACTGCAGGTGCCTGTTGGAAGCCATCATTCCTAATTCTTAATTGTTTTGCCCCACTTGAATAACTACGATATAAAATATTTTTTTATAAGGCACTAATGGCTCCTAGAGGATTTTGGGGGTCTTTTTAAGGGGAAAGGCAGCCAGGTCTAGTGGTTGGCTACCCTATCCATGGCAGGGGGGTTGAAGCAAGATGATCTTTGTGGTCCTTTTCAACCCAGACCATTCTATGATTCTACGATTATGAGTGCAGGTCATCTATAAGAAACTAAAGGTCTCTTCTGTTATCTCTTTTCTTTCCTTTAATGGAAGGAAACAGCATAACCAATTGCACTGAGCTAAGCTGTGCAGCCATATTTTAATATTTCATTGTCTTCAGTCTCTTGTGTGTCCTCGTTTGTTTGCTTTTTTTCCTTCTTCTCCTGTACAAAATGTACCCTGTTTGTCAAAACCCAGTGGCAGAAATTGCTTTGCACAGGATGTGCACTGCTTGCAGGTGATTTCCAGCACACAGGAGAGCTAAAGGAGCCAATATCACCGTCAGGAACACAACAGTACCCAGACCCAAGCTACTTTCATCAGGATTCAAGAATATGTTTACTCAGAACCAATATTTCATAGTAACTCGCTTCTAAAACTTACAGTTGTTGAGACATACCTGGTTGCTTTGCTTCTCTGTTTGCTTCCAGCTGCTAGCATTCAGGCAACACTACACTACTGCCTACTTTTTCATCATACTGCATGACAGACTTACAGCATTCTAACAGTTAGAATATTCTACATGTGCTTTTACATGAGTTCTGGCCCTGCCAGACACAAAACCTGAACACTGGCTGCAAGTGGTAAAGCCTCTGCCCAAACCACGGGGGCTACAGCACTCTCCCTTAGGGGCCCTCAGGTTTATGTTGATTCATAACACCCCAAGCAGGGGGTCAGAGCCAGGCTGAAGCTCTGCTACGTGCCTTTGTCAGGTCAGCTCTGGCCTGCCCCTGCTCCCCTCAGCCTGCCAGGACAGCAGTGCCAGCCCCACCTCTACAGGGCAGCTGGGCTCCCAGCTGCAGGCGCTACCAAATGGCCAGGAGCTGGGAACTTCTATTCATTCCCAACCTGAGCAAGACAAAACTCGGTACTGAAAGTCTCAGCAGCTTGCTGTTCCTCCCTAAACACTAAGGATAAAGCTGGGGGAATCAGCTTTGCTTTCTGAAAAGTTGCATTTTAAGCCAAGCTCTGATTCTGTGGCCTTTGCAAAGACCACATCTCAAGAGGCAGAGGAGACTTGCAGACTTTGCTGCTCTCAAAACACACTCCATACCCCGTCCTCAGGGACTGCTCCCCCATCTTAACCAAAGGCAACAAACAAGCCAGGCCAATAGCAGCACAGCTTCCGGTATTTGTAAATGGATTATGCAAAATGGAATTGTTATGGGAATCTTCCTAACATGTTCACATATGTTTTCACCACTTTGTTGCCAGAAAGGACACCTTATAGAATATAAAACTACCCCAAAAGCATATGCAGCTCAGCTCTGGGAGTAATTTTTGAAGGGCTGTTGTTTCCTGGATGTGAGCAAAGGTTATTTTTTATTTTGAACAGATATAATCTAGACAGATGGAGCATCATAGGGGGAGGACTGAACTCATGATCTGTTTGTTTCCTGAAGAGCTTTTTTGTAATGAACTTTGTTTAAAAAAAAAAAGAGAAAGTTTTGTAAATCCAAATGAATTAAATTGCTTTATACAGCACTGGAATTAACAACTTATTGACAAATAGATGTTCTATTAATTACTTAAACTTCAAGTACTTGAAACAGATAAACAAGCAAAAAAAAAATTGGACAATACACTTTTTAAATGCATGCATTCCAGTAAGCTGAAAATTAATTCTCTTCCCCCAAAAAACATGTTTTTAATTTAAATCACAAAAGCAATCCCGTCAAAGTCAAGTTTTTCATATTTTCAGGAATAAAGATCTCAATCTTTCTTTTCAAGCTCTGACCAGTGCCAGATCACGGAATCATCTATCGAGATCCTCAATAATTCATCTCTTTCCCTACGCTGATTACTGTCTGAGATGAACAATGTGTCCTAGAAGCTATTTCATGATCTGAAGACCTCTGAACCCCTAGCAGACTGCAATTTAGTAAGAATTTCAACCTCTCTTGTTGATTTCTGAGACAGCATATACAAAATACTATGAAGACATGATAAATCTTTGCAGAAAATAATTCCAATACTGCAGAAATTCAAACTGAAAACCTCATGCAAGTATACAGTATACTTGTACATGAGTTCAGTTTTGAGTTAGCCATTATTTACCTTGCTGTGCTTACAATCAGGCTATAGTTTTCTCCTGCATGAAAAATATTGGGAAATCTTTGTACCCATCTCTATCTTTCCATTAGCATTTGCCAAATTAGTTTCACAAACTGCAACCTGGAACAGAGAATTGATCCTGTATTAGAGAGAGGGGATGCAGGTACTTCTAACTTCAGACTCCACTGATGAAGGGAAAAATAAGCAATATTAACTTGGGATTACTTTCCAAATGTCCATGTCCTTAAGCAACAGTCTGAAACCTGAGGAAACCAGGCATTTGGCAACTGAAATTCAAAGCTGAAGAACCAGCCTGTCCAGACTGAATCTTCACAGATGACCTGTCTTGTGTTCACTAAGTTATCTTACTGCCAAGTAAGTTCTCTGTTCAACAGTTTTATAGTGAAGAAATTCAGGAACCTCCAAAACAAGAAAAAACAACCCAGGGGAAAGGGAAAAAAATAGCAAAGAAAATAGATCCAAATATGCCCATAAATGGAGGGAAAGACTGTGGATATCTCCTTATCTGAGTTTGATACAGTCAGCATAGAAATGCTTTATCCATTATGATATAAGCAACCCAGCATTTTTAGAACTAAGAGCAAACGTAGAAGCAAATATCTTCGGACTAAAGAGAATTAATTTAAATCTATTTCCTCTGTTTCTATCATTCAGGCAACTGCTTAATACATTGATCTTCCATGCACTTCCATTTTCTCCACCAGTACATCTCTTATAATTGGAATGAGCTGCTCTATTAAGCTTCTTAATAGATTCTACGTTCTCAAAACCCAATAACTTCAGGACAATACACTAAAATAGACAACAAATTAAGCTCGGTGTTTGTGAATGCGAGGCTCCATCAACAGCGACCTTCAAAGCTCCAGCACGTTTAAAATGGTTTAAAATTGGTTGCAGAGAAACCAGTGTCTAATATGTCTGATTGCGTTAGTTTGTGTCAGTGCTACGGAGCTCTGAAGCTTTTTGAAAGCAGCTTGTTTTTGGCAAAGAACAAGTTACTGTCCTGATATGAAGAAGCAATGGACACGTGGCGACGTTCACAAAATGACTCAGAGCTGTGGGCCTCAGATGTGTGAAAAACAGGACCTCCATTTGCAGCTACATCACCCAGTGTGGACACAGCCCGGTTTGAGCAGTGAAGTCACAGCTGGCCATGGCTTTGTACACGCAAGTAACATCAAGCCATTGTATGCAGAACAGAAGTGCTTTGACAGTCTAACGTAGTTATTTTAATTATTTCAATTGAATCTAATAACTATGCCACAGTACCTCATTAATTAACTTAGTTTGAAATACAATGTGAGTGGGGCTTTTATTTTTAAGTCATTACAAACCTGTAATTTCATTTTAAAATAGTAAACGATATAAAATGAATCTCTCAAAGCTAGTCAGCTCTGGAATGATTCCTACCTCCTTCCATAAGGCCAGCTACATGCACACGTATTTTAACCACCTCTTCAGCCAGTCACAGACAAGTTTTTCAGCGTGAGTGAAGAATAAGATGACCCTTTAATGTGTGTGGGTGAGCCTCAAAAGCAGAGGGAGCAACCAGAGCCTGGGGATGGGGACACCCAGACACCCAACAAACTGCTGAGGTGGGTATTCATCAGCCATCCCCACAACAGGCAGCTGCTAGGGCAGGACATGGAGCCTCATCTGCTCCAGTATGAGTTACCTATTTCATCTTGAAAACAGACTGAAGACTAAAAGATTGAGGCAGAATCAGGCTTAACAGTTGAAAAAATGAGTCCACGTTAGCCAATCCACAATGAGAAACATTCATCTCAGGCTTCCAAGGAATGGTGTTATTCAGAAAGCCATCCTCTAGACAAGCTGCAGCGTTGGCCTAACCATGCTGTAGCTTTAAAGGTCGCTGTTGATGGAACCTCATATTCACAAACTCATAAACTAACCATTTGCACACACAGCCCTGTATATAGGAAGCCCCATCACCCTCTTACACCTTACCCCTTCTTAATTACTCAAAACTGACCATTAGCATCACCTCCTACATAAAAATATCCCAGGATTCGGTTCATTTTGCATTACCCCACCCAAAAAACCTGTGTGATGCTTTCTACTGGATTATTATTATTTTTCTTAATAACATGGAAATCGCTGTACAAAAGGCTGTTTTTGCTATGGTACATAGCACTTAATCACAAGCAAGACTGCTAATTAGCTGCACTTCCTGCAGTGCTGACTGAGTTTATCTGAGATAAGCATAGTTCAGCTCCTCTTTCTGCCACCTGCCAGCGATGCTCTCTGATAACATGGGCTGTCTTGCTGTACTCCACCAGCTGTCCAGTAGTGGTAAATATAGGGGGTTTTTTTCATCTTTTTCCTTACAGGTAGACAGTCAGACAAATACAGCAATGACTGTAATCTATATGTTGTACACCACTTCCCTCATACCACAACAGAGGATTTATAGTGACCTTCTCCAGAGCACTGTAAATCATGGCCCAGGTACAATCAGCAAATGTACTGGACCCTGGCCAAGCTCTCTATCACCATAAAACCTAGGCAGTTCTGGGCCTCCTCAAGTCCAACGCAGGGACAGAATGCTGTGATGCTTACTAAACCTGTTTTCTGCTATAAATTTCCCAAAAATTGGCTCTGTAAGAAACGCAAATGTCTTGCAAACTTTTTTAGCAGAGCCACTTCCACTGCAGCAGAACTTTGCAGATGGAAGAGAAGTGCCCTTGCTCAGTATGCAGCCTTAAGGACAGCTGCTCACTCAATAAATACTTCTCCTGGTAGGAAGGTGCCCTATTTTTTGTTTGTTTGTTTTTAAACCTTAATACAGGAAGTTTAAATGGCTATAGCCAACACTTTTCCATACAGACACCAACAAAAGCCTTGAAAACTGCTCACCGCCTGCAGACCCCCCAGCAAACCAAAAGTCAGCCAATGTCCATTAATTTCTATTTGCCATAATAGGGCTGGACTCTGTAAATTGTTGCAGGCCAGCAGTGGGCACATGCTGGTGGGGCACACCAGCTATCCTGCATCTGAGCTTGGTGTCACAAAGACATGGAAAGAGGTGGGATCAAGGAGAAACACAAGTGACCCAACCTAGCACAGTATGACAGAACTGGAAACGACACTGCAGAGCAAAACAACAAAGTCATAGGGGGCCACCCTGTTCTACAACAACAAAAGAGCAGCAGTTGTTTATCCACCAGGAGATCATCTGCAGTATCACAGAATAAACCATGCTCTCATATTCACAAGACCTCAGGTGAACCTTGCAGATAAAAACAAAATATACCAGAGAACTAATATGAGGCTGGTTTCAGCCAAGTATCACATAGGCAAAAATGGATGTATTAGAACGTGAATATTAGGAGTACACAGAACATTATGAAATTAATTAAGGTAATCCTGAATGCTAAATGTTGGCATCAAAATCTACAAACTTACTCAACAGAAAGCTTTTGTATGAGGGAACCCATGGGGAATCTCCCATCAGAGATAGGAAATACTACCACAATGCAATAAAAATGAATTTTGGTTTAATGATAAAGAATGAACTCATTTAGGAAAGAGACCAAGAAATTACTGATTTTTATCTGAGCTGTTTCCTGTTTGAAGTATTGAACAGACATTTTACAGTAACCATCTGATGCCATGTATGGCCTAACAAAAAAATCCCACTACAAAAAATGATTGTTCCAAGCTTCCAAGACTTCAACCGTCAGTTGAAGTCAACTGAAACTATGTCTCTTCTACCTCTTCCCTCCTCACATCTTCAGAAAGTCTAACAACAATCCACCAAACGAAGACATGGAAAGACATTCCTCAAAGAAGAAAGGAACACTGTTTGTGCCCACTTACAGTAGTTGCCAGCATTCAGGAAGTATCTAACACTGCTTAGCCAGAAATTGCACTGAGCCTCATGCCTTTTACTAGCAGACTTGCTAAGGGCAAAACTTAGGCAATGGCCAACACAGAAACACATTCAGAAACACTCATCCACATGAGTTCATCCTTTCACATAAATCCACTAGAACTGTGACGAAACACTTACAAACAAAGAATATTCAGAAACTTAGAAATAAAATACTTTATTGGCTGGACAAATACGCAGTAAGGGTAGAAATATACTGATAGTCCTCCAGAATATCATATAGAAAAATCACAATTTATAGTTCACTGCCTTATTTATATACATTTCCAAATGTATTCCATAGCTTGAAAAAGGTTACATTCGCATTTTTCCTCTCCTGGAAGTACATTCAGTGTAGTCTAATGGTTTTTTGTTGTTGTTGTTCCAAAAGAAAATTGCACAGCCATCCTATTTTCTCATTTGCCCCAAAATCTGATACAATTTTACACACTCTTGGCTCCCTCGCTAGATCCTTTCAAGCTTGACTTCTGCCTCTTTTTCTCCCTTTGTCCCAGTATTCGATAAATTTTCTTCTTAGCCTCCTTTTGTCTCTTTAATTTCTGTTCCTCCTCCTTCTGCTTAACTTTGACATACTCTTTAATCTGCTGCCGATGTTTTACTTTGGCTTTCTTTATCTTGTAATTATTCACTGTACTCAAAGCATTGAGAAGAGCCGATATCTAGAACAGAAAGCAAGAAAATCAACATACAGACAGTTGAGTTTTGTAGCAAGAAACAGTTTAAGCTCAGCAGGCAGCTGTATGCTGAATCAGAGATTCAGGGCAAATTGCTAACATTTTTTATACTTGTTCCCCAGTTTCTAAAATGGTATAATTATCTATCTTGTTGGGAAGTTAATTCAAATACTGAACTCTGATTTTGATTTGACACTATTTAGAAAACTCTGCTTAATTGATTAATTCTCTAGTACTCCTACGCTGAAGTTGTAAGCATGCTGCAATCCTCCATTTTCAAAGTAGAGAATTCACTTCAAATCTCTCCTATAACATACAGCAATGACATGGCAAATAAAAGACTGCAGCTGTCAACTTAAATTGCCCTACTGTGAGAAGACTATATCCATTCGAAATGCTTTGAAGGCACTGTGACAAGGACAGAAGTTGTACCAGGTGACCTACTAGTTTAATAAATACATGCTATCTACTCAGAGCCATTTCCATACATGTGCCACATGCTGAACAGAAACAAAACAAACTGCAGGACAACTTTTCACTAGAAGCAGGTATGCCTTTAGCACTAGTAGTGACATGCTAAAAACAATAGTTAGAAATGGTCTAAACAACACACTTTCCAGTAGGGAATCCTCATTTCAGGGTAAGTGATAATTACCTTCTTTTCATGAGGCTCCCTGATAACAGCTGGTCTCCACTGATCTTTTGGAGTCTTGCCCTTCTTCTCAAGATTCTTAGGCTTGTTCTTAAATGGCAGCGCTTTCTGCAGTGCTTTAGGAATGTGCAGCTTATTGAAATGCCTTTTCTCCCTCACAATAGGCTAAAAGAATGGATACAGAACATGCATAAAAGTCATGACCTTAGAAAGCTTTCATCTGATTTCTCCCCTACTGGGGGGGAGAGAGGAGGGGGAAGATTGCCCACATTCTTGCACCTGTAAAATGAAAACTGTACATGAAAACGTCACCCCTACTTTACTATTCAGACTACTTTAAAAACTCTCACTGATACACAACATTTGCTTTCCAGTGATTCAGTCCTCTCACATGCCAGGAAAGACTGTATACCTGTGGATAAAAATGCCAAATTATTAATATTAAAATATAAAATGAATGTGTGTTTACCCTGCTCTGTTTGCACAGGTCTTAGGCCACAGGGCCAATGAGACTGTGATCACTGCTTAAAAAAAAAAAAAAAAGCGTAAAAGAAGAAGTCATATATCAAATATACCTTATAGAGGGAATCTTTATTTTGTTTCAGTTTGATGCCTCGCTCATGCCTCAGCTGGCCTGTCGTTCTCATTCCCTTCCAACTGTCTTTCTCACCTGCTGGCTTCAGCAATGATGTTACAGGGTTATAAAATCTGGGGATAGACACAGGATACCAAGTCCTCACAAAGACAATGTCTGAAAGAAAAGAAAGATATCACTTGGCTCTCACAATACAGTTCATCACAACCACACTACACAAATACTGAATAGAAATAGACAACTAGCATGTAGATCATGTACTAGTATTGTGTTTGATGTATCCACCAGATCTGTTCAACTTCAGGCAAAGGCAATGTAACTATCTGCACCACTTGGTTCTGTAAAATCTAAAGCAGCCACAAAGATAATATAGTCCTGAAGAACAGCCACATTAATACTACTCTATCAGCTCTTCCTATTAAAGACTTGGACAGGGGTTCACATTTAAGTATCTGTGCCTATACTACAACCAATAAAAGACAATTTGTCTATTGTTTGCATATTTTTAATAAAAGATTTAAACCGTTCTTGTTTTGCACTATCCATAATTTTACTTTGTTTAGGAAAATAAATGTCAAATTAGCTCAGATAAACACTAACTCATGTTCTCGGCATCACAGTGACACTCCATAAACATAGCAGAACACTAACCCATATTCCTAGCATCATTTTCCCCAAACATTAGAGGAAAAGAACCTATGTAGAGTTACAATGCTACTCTCTGGACTTCTCGGAAGAAAATGTTTTCCTAGCACTTGTATCATTAAAAGCAATTCATTTTCACATTCATGCAGAGAAGCAAAACATTGGAAAACACTCAGGGAAATACATCTCCAGGACAAGCCTTTTCATCTGTGCACTGTATGACTTCCAAGTATAACTGAAAGAAATTCAACATGAAGGCGCTTCTTTTTTTATTATTTCGTTCTGCATCTCAGCAGATTTCACGCTCTTTGAAATCACACCTCAATTATCAGATTCCAGAGACTAAGATGCTGCTTTTCAGTAAGTAAGTAGGATGAAAGTCGTGTGATAACAGCCCCTTATCAATCTCAGGAAAGTGCAACTCACCGCTCATCAGCAACTTGTCTTCAAACGTTGCCCTAAAAGCACCTGCTGGAGCTCGGAGGGCTTTTTTAATCTGTCCTCGGATGCCGCTCACAGTACGAATTGCCGCACCTTCAAATTTAGCCACTTCCAACTGAGAGTTAAACATTCCCTGAAAACATGAATTACCCAGCATTAGTCAAGATGCTGAGTTGATTTGTGTGATGTATGGCAGCCACAAAAACACAGTAATCCCCTGATTAACAAATACCAAGGACAGAGTACTGTCTTTATATTACAAGTGCTGACCACATCAAAAACCTACTTGACTGACTTTAAGTTACTTGAAGTAATCATAGAATGGCCTGGATTGAAAAGCACCACAATGACCATCTGGTTTCAACCCCCTGCTATGTGCAGGGTCGCCAACCAGCAGACCAGGCTGCCCAGAGCCACATCCAGCCTGGCCTTGAATGCCTCCAGGGATGGGGCATCCACAACCTACTTGGGCAACCTGTTCCAGTGCCTCATCGCCATCAGAGTGAAAAACTTCCTCCTAATATCCAACCTGAACCTCCTCTGTCTCAGTTTAAGACCATTCCTCCTTGTCCTATCAATATCCACTCTCATAAACAGCCGTTCCGCCTCCTGTTTATAAATTCCCTTGAAGTACTGGAAGGCCACAACAAGGTCTCCCCACAGCCTTCTCTTTTCCAAACTCAAGAAGCCCCATTCCCTCAACTAATCTACTTTTTGAGTCATATATCAGCTTATTTGCATTCAAAAATACACATTTAGAACTCAAACTATTTGAGAGAATTTCCAAAATCCAGTTCTCTTTTAAAGTCATTTGCTGGATAACTGCATACCTTAAAAACAAGTAAGCTGCTCCATTCTTAAGCCACAAGGAAATCCAGACACATTGTGCATTTCACACAAATACTTTGATGTTTGGCTGTTAGAATCAGTGCTTAGCTGCTTCCTGCCCCTAATGCAGAACAACCTAATCTCTTCCTCAGAGTCCAACTAAGGACAGCTGGAGGATCTGTGAAAATTAACTTCTGCAACACTTTTTGGAGCAAACTGTTCCGTAACCATAATTGTAAAGTTATAAAGCACTGCTAGCAATAATATTTCATCCCACAGCTGAAATTCAGTAGGGTCAAACTGATTGGATGACAGTAGGGCTAAGTTCACATTTTTTCAGAATTGTCTTGCACTATGAGATGCTAACTAATGGGTTTGAGGAAGAAAATAAAATTAACTTTTAAGAACAAAATTAAAATGACACTGAGTGTGAGCAAGGAGACTATTTCAGAATTCTTGTCTGGTTAACAATAATAATTTACATTCATTGGATAGCACCTTAAGAAACACTAAGCAGTGATCATGGAGAACTGCCTCAGGAAGATGCAAGTATTCTCACGTTGCATCTCTTCCTAGCATTGCTGCATAGCTTTGCAGCACATACATACATACATACATACATACCTTAATAAAAGAAGTGTTCTTAAAAATTTTGAATGGGAAGCCAGTTAGCTTTAATTTCTTCACAACAGTTATGGACTTATCTAAATCAAGCACAACTCCTGTGGCAGCTATCCGGAAATCAGGCTGAAACAGAGCAAAAATACATTAATGAACCATATTTACCAAAGAGCTATCCATCATACATTTACCAAATAGCAAAGAAACCATTTTACTGATACAAATACAGTTTTTTAGAGCTTAAGTTCTGAATTTCTAACCTTTATAGGAGTACTGCAGCATGAAAAATACAAACTGACTTTGCACAGACAAGTTAAGGTTCTACTGATGGAACATCCCTACCACTCACTAATGAGATTTTCAGAGCTGCCATTCTAATTAACTTGGAGGCAATTTAGATGTCCTTGTTATCTACCTTGCTGTATTCTCTTTATGAAACAGAACATTACTAAAAGTCTCAAAGGAGAAGAGCTGTGCACTGCAGTAAGTCAAATTAAGTTGTGGATGCATGATGAGAACAACCTAATAGTTTTAACAAGGATGAGACTGTGGAAAGGATGGGTTCTAACAACGTAGAGATTCCCACATTGAGGACAAAGTTTTTCCATCAGGAATATTAGAATCTCATCACATAAAAAGGTTTCAGAAATAATCTAAATACGGACGTACCTAAAAAAAAAGTAAGTATAAACCTTTCCATGGAAAATAGTAATGCAGTCATGATTGTCATTTTCAATGTAGCAGGGGAAAAGAAAAGTTCTGATCTAGTTTCATCTCTCATCACAATACATCTCTCAGAAGATGAAGTCCATCTGATTTTACAGGTCCTTCAGTATCACTGATTTACCACATATAACCTTCCTCCTCAGATCTATGTGTTACGTACACAGAAGACCTTTGGAAAACAGTAATTAACTTTTATTGTAACAAACTTACTGTTGTGCCACTGACAGACTGGACCGCCAAAAATCCTGTTCCCTGAGGAGTGATGGGCCCTAAGGAAAATTCAAGAATTATGAAGGGCCTCACTACATGTAACAGCTTCTACTTAAAAGTTTAGAAAGCTGAGAAATTGTCGGTGTACAATATCAATGACTGAAACCAGAGAAAGGTTAAATGCAGCACTCAGCCCAGTACTCACATAAATAGCCCTACTGAAGTTGTGGCAATTATTTGCACGTTCATTTATTATCGTGCACAAAAGCATTTGCAGGGTTGAGCCCATATGCACACAAGTACTTGCCTTCTCTATAGACAAAGCCAGAGACAGTTTCTTCTTGGTATGATACAACCAAGCACAACATTCATCATTTGATTAAAAGTCAAATAATTCACCCACCCTTCTCTATTAGCAACTGCCTGTTTTACCATACTACTTTTTATTTTATATTCCACAGGGAACACAGCTTTTAAAAAATTTATCATCCTCAAAGCTTCCAGCTGTGTTCCCTGCCATATCCCATGAAGCTTGAGTATTTGATAACCATGAAGTGATTCAGGATAATAACTCCAGAATTCCCTCACCCCAGAAAGTTGCCCCACAATGCATATGCTGTGGTGTGTACTTCAGTAGCCTGTGACGCCCATTGTGATCTTCAATGTAGAACATTGGAATAGTCTGAAATCGCCTCCACCCTAAGGAGAGGATTAAAGGATCACGTGTCTTAAGTATCTTCTTGTACCATCGGTGCTTCTTCAGGCGCAACTAATTAGAAGAGAAGATTAACAATGCTCTAACAGGATAATAGCATCAATTTCGAAATTCAAGCCTTAATTTTCAAGAGTGATTCAAAGCAACTTCCACCTACACTACAATGTTCTTACTCAAAAAGCTTTATTCAGAATCACTGAACACTAGGTTGACTACAGCAGTATTTCACTGTCCAAAACCACATCTGTATGTAAATAGTTTAAAAAAAAAACAAATCAAATATAAACTAATAACTTTCCTCTTGCCACCTATCTGTAGAACATAAACCTCGGAGTACAACTCATGCTTGCAAACTAATGATCACAGTACCACTGTACAGTAGTCCTCAGACATCTCTGCAGAACAACATTATGGACATGAAATAACAATCACGTGTTTTTCTTCCAGTTATCCAGCTAAGTCTTTAAAAATCCAGTATCTGTTAACATAAAGTTAATTGTATCAAAAGCAATTCCACTGTTCAAGAGATAAAGAGGAGCACTTTTCTCTGGTTATCGTATTCTTAATAAGGAGAAAATGAAGAGCAACTCCAGACACGCTGAAGCACAGACGTATTGAAATCAAGTGCACTCACAGCTTTTGCTACATACCTGTACATATCCAACATTTCCTTCACTGTTGCCTAAACCACCCAGGATAATGGGATAATGGGGGTCAAAATTCAGGACAAATTCACATGGGATGTTCTCAATCTCTATTCGAACGTACATCCCAGGCCGAAAGCCCTCATACTGCACTCTGGTCTCATCATCTTGGTCTTCAAATTCAGTTTTATTAAGCTATGCAACAAGGAGAAAGTCAAGGAGAAAGCCATCAAGTTTTACAAAAATCAAGTATTAACAACTTGTTCGTGAGGTGCCAGTTCTATTTAAAACATGCTAAGATTTATATAAATCTTTTGAGAAAGATCCAATAGGTTTTGTGACTCTCTATTCAGAGTGAGATCTCTGCCACCATGAAATTCTTCCAATTTGAAATCCCAAGAGGGGTTGTTAGTCTGCATGAAAGACAGTGCCCGAAAGAACTAAATAAGTGAGTCACTTCTGATATATCTTTCAGAGGGGTGACTTTGGATTTTAAAGACACATATGTCAAAAGAACATTTCTGATTTAGGAACCCAATTACTTTTTAAAGTTAACATCCTGATCTTTAGGTATCACTGTGAGGAGATTGGGCTTCTATCTTACTCAGCAGCTTAAAAATATTTCTGTGTCCTCAAATACTCTGTATCCTCAAAAGGGTCTTTTAAAACTCTTCTGTAGCATATAAATGCAGATATGTAAATATTTAACAAGATATCCTTATGAATAAGATAAGCTTTACTCTTTACATTCCTACTCTATCTTCTTATGTTCAGCTACCTGTGATGCACTGTGTCATGTTTAAGCAAACATCTCGTTTTTCAAGGTATTGAGATGTGGAACAAATCTTGTGGTCCAAGCTTACTTTTCAAGAAGTGTTTACACATCCCCAGTTTAAGATACTCGCCCTTCCATCCTGCTGCTGGGGCACAGCTGACTGCTGGCATGTGTTTCTGTAACTGACTGCTAGTGAAACAACTGTAAGTCACCTCATAATCTTTTACTGCAACGTACTTGTTCACATTTTAAGTGTTCTCAGTGAGCCTACCAGTATGCCACAGTTATAACAGAGGTTAATACAAGAAGGTAGCAATGAATTTAATAACAATTTGGGACAAGGTTTGTCTTAAGAGCACACAGTGAAATTACTAGTAGCATAAGGCAGTATTATTTCAAGCCAGCCAAAGAAATAAGTAATTTTTAAGTTTAGAGGCCTGGAACAAAATCAGCATCCAGAATTTTAGATGCAGTTATGCTGAAGACTCCTACTGAACACATACAAGAATGATAATCAATTATTTTTCCTCAAAATAACTATACAGTCTGGGGAAGAGATCACCACACAGAGCTTAATCCTCCATTTTTAACAGTGCAAAAGCCACCGCAAAAATAATACCAAGAAAATGTGATACAAGTTAATATGAGAAGGATTTTCCCCTTCTTCCACGCAGAAGGATGTCTTGATGTCTTCCAGAGAGGAGATCAGGACTCCTCTCTCGTGTTTTATTGTTTTCCTTTTTTAAACCCTTCCAAACTAGTCTAGCAGTAAATGATAAAATCACTAACAACTTCTGAATAGGTCAAGACATATCACGTAAGCTTTACCTCCTCAGTGAATTATATTATCATAAACTGATGTCAATTTAAACCAAGCTTTCAGTTGTTGTGTTTCTCAAGCATGTCTCCAGAAAAGACCTTTAGGCAAACACTGTTGGGTATTTCTGAAGACACGCAGTCAGATAAAATGATAAATTAACAGCTTGTACCTGGGCTTGTTTATGCATTTCTTCTTTAAGATCATCAAAGTATGTGGCATCCCCTTCATCATACTCTGCATCAAACATCTCTTTCAGCTTCCGTTTCTTGTCCAGGCGCTCCTTTTTTGCTTCCTCCTCCTCAGCTTCTGCTTTGGACTTATTTCCATCATTCTCTTCTTCGTTTTCAGACTGAACAGTGATAATTTCACAAATATATGTAATAGTGTTCACTGAAAATCAGCCATTCTGATTAACATTCTCAATATGTATCATTACGGAATATTTTGTCACGATTCAAGTGATCAGACACTTAGTCATTTTTATCTAAAATGGGAATATTTCTTAAGTCATTCATAGAAAAAGATGCTACTTCAATAATAACCACAACATTCCACAATCTAATCGTATTCCTTTTCATGAAATACACTTCTTGACTTCACATTTGTTTTTTATGTCAGGGAACAGATCCTAAGATTGGCCTACTATTCTACACCTAAAACAGGCACACGAAGTTAAAAAGAAAATGAAGTAATTAACCTTGAGTAATACTGCACTGCAAGGCAGAGGCTAGAAAGGTCTAAGTTTGTTCATAAACTGTTTAAACACTTCCCAAATGACACTGTTACTCCAATTCTGTAACCAAATGTAAAACGTAAAAAAGAGTTGAAGACTATAGCTCTGTTCTTAGAAGATATCCAAGTCATGGTTATGAAGTGCTTCCATCAACCTCTTGTACAGACACGAGGAATCTAAGTTTCCACTGCTCACTGTGTTAACACAGAGCTCTATCATCCTCCATATCAGATGACATGGTATGAACAGTTACAATCACACTTGGTTTTAACATATTTTACTTCTAACTCCAGATCCTGACATCCACAGTTTAATAATGAGGTGCACTGTCTTGCCTTATTAATTTTAAACAACATCTGAATTTGAGACAAAATATATATGCTACTCCAGATACTTACAGGTTCCAAAGTCATATACCTTACCTTCCTTACTCCTACTGATTTCGTATCAAATCACAGAAATGAAATTTATGACATGAGATGCCTATCTCTCGATCAGAAATACATACGTGCTACTCCAGAACAAAGGCAGAGGTCATACCTCATCTCCTTCAGTAGCAGGCCTTCCTTTGTGCACAACACCTGTTTCAAGATCTTCAAAATCTCCATACAACTCTTCTGCAACAAAACATCTGACAGTTACTATTTTGTTATTCTCATTTTCAGTATTGTGTATTTCTTAGTACTACTTTATAGATTAGTTTCAGCCCACACTTATTTCCTTTCTATCAGTTTTATACGTCTGTTGTCTTCTCTATATTCTCAGTTGAAGTTCACTGGATCCCTCTTTTCCCTTTCAATATCTCAACTTGATGATTTTGAATATGCAAATAAAACATACTCAAATCACTCCAAATGACCACACACATTGCCTCACAAAATTAAGTTAAGGAAGAACATTCCTATTGTGTTAAGATGAATGGTACAAGGCATCATCAGAGCAACTGAGCTTCATCATTCAAAAAAAAAAAAAATCTGATTAAAAATTTAAATATAGCAAAACCTTTTTAAAGTTAAAAAAAAAAGCTTAAATAAATCTATCAAACCTCAATCAATTTATACAAAAGACACAGCCACATTATTCAAATTTTCTCATTTTTCCCAGACATGTCTAAAAACATACACAAAATACACTCCAAAAGATCTCACTTTGTAGCCAAATGCAAATGACCAGTTTGTCTTTCCATAAAAAAAATCATTTCTGCTCATCTCTACCCACACCACTGAAAAGAATGAAATACATATACGTGTAAATAGAACACCTATAGGAAGCAATTCTTTACTTTGAGGGTGGTGAAATACTGGAAACGGTTGCCCAGAAAGGAATGTGAATGCTTCCAGGAATGGGGCATCCAAGGCCAGGCTTAATGGGGTTGTGAGCAACCTGGCCTAGTGAGAGGTGTCCCTGCCTATAGCAGGGGGTGGGAACTACATGATCTTAAAGGTCCTTTCCAACCCAAACCATTCTATGATTCTATGTCTAAGTAGATGAATTAATATATACAGTGCAAAGTTGACACAATCAGGCACGAATCATTTCCTAATTTAACTTACATATCCTATATTTCAGAGAGCAAATTTTAAAAATATTCTACTTCCATGTTTCTTACAGCAACATTTAAATGCTTTAACAACTGTGTAACATTGTGTAACATTGCAGTATTTTACAGTTGGAAAACAACTGTACAAGTATTAGCTAGTGCAGGACATTCTGAACACATAACTGTGGAGTAATTCCTAAAACCCCTGAATCCATTATCTTCCCCTTAAAGAGTCTTACACATACCATCTTCTTCCAACAACTTTGCTGCATCTTTATCTTCTTCCCACTTTCCAGTAACAAAGCAATCTCTAATGCTGCTCATAACCTGCAAAATAAAGTGTTGTGGACTTGTACAGTTAAAGCTTCTCATCAACACAAGCATTCCGTTATTCACTCCCCACTCCTCAACCATCTTCCAAACTGAGGTATAATTTGACACTTGCACACACAGATCTAAGTCAAGGTACCACTACCAAAACTACATAATTCCTCAGCCACAAGCAGGAATGAGAAGCCACCTCAAACCTTGCCCAAATGTCATTACACTAATGAAGCCTCTATGTAGAGATTTGCACTCATGCTTTCTACTTCTGTATAAGCAGAAAATTACAATCCACTAGACAGTTGAGAGGTGAGCATTCAACAGACTTATTCTAACTTCCCACTGAACCCTTTGGCTACTAAATATTTCTCTTGACCTTGAGTAGCACAAGATGTAACAAAGACTGTAGCTTACATAGGTCTGTTTCAGTGACACTTCTCCATAATACCTTAGTAGTGCTTTTGAAAATACAGTCAGGACATAACAAGTATAGGATTTGCAAATTCAACTATCTGACTGAATTACCTCTTCTAAGTCCCAGTCTTGAGGCTTTTCCACCAGAAATTTAGAGCAGTCAAGACCATTAGCCTTCTGTTTGGCTTCTTTATCTGGACGGCTGACGTGGAACAGACCTCCAAGTTCATCACCTGCATCCTCACTTTCATTGTCTTCATCCTCGATGGCTAAATGAAACCAACTGTGATTATTTCCCCACAATACATGAACTACATTTGTCAACAACCCCTCTCCTGCCTTATGTTTCACAATATCTGTAGTAGAAGCAGCCAAAAAAATACTATATCCTACCAGTTTCAGTTGTGCAGCCATTCCACACTGAAACATGCAATTTAATACAAAACTCTATACAGTCCTTTGAACAACCTGCAGTCCAGTTCCTACTCGCCCACCTGGAATTATCTCAAAAAACATTGCCAGTAAGCAAACAGTGCTTATTAAATACCATAAGTAGATACAACACTGGACTACCTCGTAAATCAAGAACACTGGACTTGAGAATCTACTACTGAATCTTTCCACTCCTGCACTGTGAAAGTTCAATAGAAGACAAATACTCATTGTATTCTATGTAGGTTCTGCATGATGAGGTTTGTACATTCAGATAAATAATGGAAAAGCTGCAAATTAAATAGCACAAATTACAAAAAGAAAATAATCTTATCTTTCTTCTAAGCCAGAGTATTTTTTTTCCTCAACGAACACCTTGGATGTGATAATGCACAGACATGATAACACTGAGACACATCTAAAAGAATATTACAGTCATTGTGAGAAAGAAATTAATGAAAACAGAAAAAAAAAAAAAAAAAATAGTATTTCACAAAAAACATAAATTACCAAAATTGATTTATGCAAATACTATTTTAATACAATAGTACAATTATAAAAGTGAGCAAAATTCAGGTATTTGAGGGAAAACAGTTACACCATACAACAGGTAACAGTAGTATCCCAAACAAGCTCAGGATATATATATATTTTTGGGGGGGGAAAACTAACAACTGCCTTTATTACAAAAGGAAGTGAGTATTGGCAATTAGGAAACTGAATTAACTCTCCTCAAGACTCTCACTGAAAGAGCTCAAAGTTTCAGACTTACAAACTTGCTATTAGCTAAAAACCCACCATAAATTAAGACATTACGAATGTGTACCTGTTCCATACACAAGCTTACGAAGATTTGGGGTTGCCTGCTGCTGTCTTAGAAAGGCCTGAGCTGCTTTCTGTGTGAGGTCTTCTTTCCATTTAAGTGCACCTGAAAGGGGAAAAATTAGCATCCATCTTCAAAAAAGAGCAAAACTCAGGAACTACTTAATCCATTCAAATAAGAACATGACCTCAATACACATTTGATCAGTTTTTTATACTCCATATACACATAGAAACTAATTGTGGCTAACAAGCTGGAGCTCTGATTTTTTTTTCCCTTAACAAATCCTAACTTGAGAAGGATGAAAGTGTAAGAGATTATGAGCAATGATAATAGATTTTAATATTTTCAAATGTGGAATTATACATTCCCTTGCTGCTCAAAGAATCACAGAATGGCGAAAGCTGAAGCTCTGGAAGTTAACTTCTCCAGCTGTGCTGCTCAAGCAAGGTCACCAACAGCGGGTTGCCTATGACAGCATTCAGGCACTTCAAATGTCTCCAAGGATGGCAATTCCAATGCTTCTTATGAGCAACTTAATCAAATGCTCGGTCAATAATTAAAAAATTTTAGTCATGTTCCTCCAAGAATGGTTTGCTCTAAGTGAAATAATGTACCTTGAATTCTGTTACACACAGATCCATAAAGATTATAACTAAATTTGGTGCAGAAATGCCAAAGTTTATAAAATGAATCATCTCCATTTTCTAGCAAGGAAACCTGAAATCTGTATACTGCACTACAAATGAAAGGCTTAAAAGTAAATAATACCAGGTTTCCAAAGGTGAAGTTTGCCACCCAACAATTACACAACATTACACAACTCAAATACATATAATATTTGCTCATTATACTATCCTTTAACAATTAACAATGAATTTAATGCAAAATGGACATACAAAAAATTACAACATTTACAGTCTACCTGCAGTGTCAGCAGAAAAATCTGTTTTTTCTTCATATTCCTCTTCTTCTCTCAGCAGATTTTCAACCTCATCATCTTCAGGTTCAGCTTGCCTCATCCTATCAGCTTTCTTTGGCTGAAATCCTGTCCTATCTGATACTTCAGCTTCTAATTCATCACGTGATTTTTCTTCATCATCTCCCTCACTGAGGGATTCAACCTCAGACTCCGATGCCTCTTCTGCTGTGCAATTTCCCGAATCTGTTGTGAGCAAGGATTTTTTTTTCAGACCGCGAACCAAGAGTTGAGATCTGGTGTCTTTATCTTCATTCGCTAGTTCATTTTGCTCAGGTTCCACAATGCCTTCGCTGCCGGCTTCAAATTCACTACCCGAGCTCTCATTTCCATATGTCCTTTCTTCTTCATCATCATCATCTTCCTCTGTCTCGTTTTCTTCAGAGGCAGTTTTTCCCTCTTCTTCAGAACTCATCTCAAGATCATCCTCACTATCAGCAAATGCTGGCAGTTCACTCACAGTTTCTTCTTGAGCCACCTCCGTTTTCAGACGTTTGGCACTCCCAGGAGCCATCTCTGCCTCCAAAAGCTCTTCATCACTTTCTTCCTCTTCATCATCACCATCACTTCCATCCTCAGACATGGCTTCTTCTTGCTCATCTTCCTCATCACTAACTGCATCATCATCTTCTTTCTTTTCTTCTTCATCAAATAATGCTTTCCGACGTACTCTTCCAGTCTTCAAATCAATCTGCCTCTCTTCTTTTGGCATCACAATCCTGTTTTTCCAAAGATCATGTTTGAGGGAAGACAGTGAAGTGCAAAGAAATATTAGCAAAACAATTTGTTTTCACGTCAGTAATTTAAAACATTTTTGTGGAAGGAACATCAAAAGTTATGAAAACACTAATTATGGTTATTCATAATTATGAAATTATGGAAAACACTAAAAAGGTAACAGACTTCATGAAGTAAGAAAAGCCTTTTAGTTCAATTCACTGCAAATTGTAGATGCAAATAACTCCATGAAATTTCTTCATTTGCTGTGGTATGGAAATAGGTTAAATGATGCATTTCACTGAGGATTATAACTGCCATTCTCTACAACTCTGAAAAGAAACGTTCCACTTAAAGCTGAATCATCCAGGAAATTCTGGGTGGTAGAACTATACTGCTTCTAAAGCATTCTTAATACATAATTTGAGCTAAGAACAATTGGTATACTGGCTTGAGTAGTCTAACAAAATGAACTAAGCAACAAGCCACTCTGCTAACTGTACATAACTGAGAAACTGTCCTAAATTAGAACCTAAAATCAGACACTTAGAATTGCTCAAACATTGCTCAGAATTCAAAACTTACTCTTGTCCCACATCTTCTGAACCTAATGGTCTAGAGTCCATGAAGAGAGAAACCTTGCTTGACGCCATCTTAGTATCTATGGCTGAGTGAGTGGAGATGAGGCTCTGAACCAGCTCATGATTTGGTCTCACTTCCTCCTGAAAAGCCAAAGTTTTTTACATTTCAATTAAGGTGAATAAACAAACATCCAACGAACAGTTAATAAAACCAGTAATCCGACAAAAAAAATGGAAATATGTATTTGTAAAAATGATCATCATCATCATTATTCTTTCCTGCAACTGCCCTACCCTGCAAAATAAGAACGATAATATTCTAGCACCAGAAGCTTATATAAGTCTTAACAAACAAAACTTCTGAAATTAACTACTTATTAACTCATTCTTCAAATGCTTTGCACAGAGTTTTACAGAGAAGCCATCTGAGAAGAAAAAAGAAATTAATACAAAGGGATTATTTTTCAGAAGCTTATTATTAAATACTTTTACTAGAGGTGAAAAGTACATTTTTTAAGATACAAGAATTGAAATCAATAACATAGCTCTTTTACCTCTTCATTTTCATGAGCATGGCTTCCTCCAAGGTCAATATAAACAGCATCCTTATCATATACAATACCCCCAACTCCTGAGAGAGGGGCATAGATTAGTTTTTCTTTCTCACTTAAAGAACGCTTCTTCTGCTGCTCAGGTAGCGCACAGGGGTCTGGTAGGAAACTCACATCACTCACAGTGAAGTCCCCTACACCTAGGGAGACAGGCAAGGGGACAAACCAGGTTTTCATTGAGTTTGAATTCTAAAATGCGTGCAATTCATCATGAAGAGAGTAAAGAAAAAAAAAACCAAAACGTTGTAGTATTCAGCAATTCATCACCTCTGTATCAAACATCTGTTTCTGCTGTTAAAGCAACGAACTTAGAGAACACTCGAGTTCACCAACACACAGCTCTAGGCTTGCCTGACTGCATTTAATGAGGGGAACTATTAACTCACTTTTCTGAATAGGTCTGTGTATTTAATATTAAAATCGTTGAAATTAAGCTTTTAAATCGTGTGTCTAAAATACTGAATTTATACAAGGAGTATGAAAAATTTTACGTAAGTCAAATTTACGTGTCACTATTACAGCTGGTGTGTTTTACACTTCAAGCACCTCATAAAGTGAAACATCACTGAAGATCTTCAGATGCTGTGTTTAACACTGCAAGAAAACTGCAGAATTGAAAAGCACAGCTATTTACAACTATATGCTTTTACAGAAACATGTATTACAAGAAAACATTTCCAAAAGCTTAACATGATTTTGAAAAGGTGAAAAACCTATTTTACAATTCACTGTTTAAAGATACAAATCAAACCGCTATTAAAATACCAACAGCAACACAGATCAGCACAAACACAAGTTTTAGGTATACGATAACTTACCTGGCATATGAATTTGGCTTTTGTTTTTCAGATATGCTCCTCTTAAGTAGCCATAAAGTGATATCTTCCTGTCACATTTGGGATTGGTTCGTATATCTTCTGGGTTTGTCAAGTCTTCCATTCTACCAAACATTAAAAAAAAAAAAAAAAAGTCAGATCATCTAACAGCCCTAATAAAAAAGAATTTATAGGAACACAACCACAGCAGCACTGAGTCACGCTCTGCAGGCTCTAAAAATCAAAACAGTCAATAATACGAAACAGCTGTATATTAAAACTTGTTGAACACAGATGTACGTACCTCCAGAAGATTAACCAACATTTCATGAAATACGTACCTCTGTCTTAACACTTCAATTATTTATATGCTATGCACACTGAACACTCCTCAAATCAATTTTGTCATCAGGGTGATAACAGGTTACCACAATACAGCTGAAAGATGCATTCCCTTCGGACATGCAATACCATCTTTTCTTTAATAATGTGAGTAAGCAACACAAGAACTACCAGAGGGAAGGGAAGAAAGAAGGACTGGCAATCAGATGGAAATCCCTTCCACATCCACCTTCTGTACTGCACAAAGAAGGGGACACAAACAACCAGCCATGGAGAATCACAGAATGACCACAGTGCTCATCTGGTTCCAATCCCCTGCTGAGTGCAGGGTCGCCAACCAGCAGACCAGGCTGCCCAGAGCCACATCCAGCCTGGCCTTGAATGCCTTCAGGGATGGGGCATCCACAACCTCCTTGGGCAACTTGTTCCAGTGCCTCACCACCCTCTGCGTGAAAAACTTCCTCCTAATACCCAAACCTTCCCTGTCTCAGTTTAAAACCATTCCCCCTTGTCCTATCACTATCCACCCTCATAAACAGCCGTTCCCCCTCCTGTTTATAGGCTCCCTTCAAGTACTGGAAGGCCACAATGAGGTCTCCCCAGAGCCTTCTCTTCTCCAAGCTAAACAAGCCCAGTTCCCTCAACCTTTCCTCATAGGAGAGGTGCTCCAGCCCTCTGCTCATCTCAGTGCCCTCCTCTGGACCCGCTCCAAGAGCTCCACGTCCTTCCTGTACTGAGGGCCCCAGGCCTGGACACAGCGCTGCAGATGAGGCCTCACAAGAGCTGAGTAGAGGGGGACAATCACCTCCCTCCCTGCTGGCCACCCCTTTTTTAATGCAGCCCAGAGTACAGTTGGCCTTCTGGGCTGCAAGCGCACACTGCTGGCTCATGTCCAGGTTCTCATCCACCCCCAAGTCCTCCTCTGCAGGGCTGCTCTCAAGAGGCTCTTTGGCCAGTCTGTATGTACCTGGGATTGCCATGGCTCAACTGCAACACCTTGCACTTAGCCTTGTTGAACCTTGTTATGCTCTCATGGGCCCACATCTGCAACCTGTCTGGAGGTGGCCTACATTCTGTAACAAGTATAGTAACCTAAAACAATGTTACTGAAAGACTACCATTATTTTTGTTCTTTCTCTCTATGTTTTGTGTTCACAGATGCTCAGCTATTTCTAGCTTTTTAAACACTAAGCATGTTTTCTATGTTGATATTGAGGAACAGAGAGCCACATACCTGTCTGCAAGGACATATGGGTGAGTCGTTTGCCAAGTAAGCGGTCGGAATTTCATAACAGAGATGAAACGTCCCAGATTGTGAATTTCCTGCTTTTGATATTCTCCATGAACCATCCCAGACAGATAAAACAGCTTAGCACCCTGAATATATCAAAAGACATTAAAATATTAAACATCAATGCAATACTTGCAAAACTAGAAAAACCTAACACAATTCTATTACATAAATCATAATTGTAAACTGCAATTTACAACTGATTCCTGAATAGCACACTTCAACATGAAAACACTCCCCTAAATCTTAGTGCAATTCAAGGTCAGAAAATCTGTTGTAAAGATTTAATTTGTCTCCATAACCCATGTAACAGATCTCTTTACTAGTATCACACGTTTACTAGTGAGGCATGCTCAGACAGAGATACAAGCATTTTAACAAAGACTGCATTATATGATATAATAACAAAATTGTCTATTGATAGTAATACTCAAAAGATTTTATGAATGCAATAAATATTTAAGTATTGCCATAGACTTTATTAACATACTACAATGCAAAATATGCAGAAAATAAATGTGGGATGCCATACCGGATATACTTCAGTCCAGAATCTGTGCTTTAACCTCTTCTTTGTCTTCTTTAATTGTTTGTTATTCTTGAATGTATCCAGGTGGGTAAGAACTCCCATAATTTTGGGAAAGCCATGTACCTGACAAATGTTCAGAAATTCAAACGTTTCCATCTCAAATCCAAAGCTGGCATCAATGAGCATCAGAACCTGAGAACACAATATCTAAGTTAAGTCTTTAAAGTCACAAGCTTCTCAGAAACCAAAAACAATGAAAAGTTGAGCACCCTCCAATATTAGCAGGATCATTTTGTGTAATTTGTCACACTCTCTGTTTGTTCATCTGACTAAAATTCACTGACAAAGGAAAACGGCATGAAAGTTGAAATAAAACTCTGCTGGGTCCTCAGTGATGAAGAACTTAAAATGCACGGCAACTGATCACAAAGATCTGTGAATAATGATGTAAACTCAGCCTCCTAACAGTAAAACCAAACAGATTCTTGGCATCACTCAGTGCATTTGGAATCTTCAACATCATCTACATACCAACAGAATTTAGTACTTTTAATACATCTTACTTCCTTGAGAAGGAAGCATGCAGGTAGGACAGGATCCTGGACTACTGCATGCATTTTAGTTTAGGTGGCTCTGGGCAGCCTGATCTGTTGCACACAGCAGGGGCTCGAAACCAGATGGTCCCTGAGGCCCTTTTCAACCCAGGCCATTCTACGATTCTATGATTAACATTCAGCTAAGGGTCCCAAGCCCAAATCAACCATGAACATTCTATTCTAAATCCACACACAAAGTACAATTGCTAATAGTTTCATGGATTGTGTATTAGACTCTCAAGACAAAAAAGACTTCATAAACAAAAAGTTTAAATTTAAAACAGAGACCACATTTCACTGAAATCAATCCTATTACTACCTTCAAGGACAGAAACAGCCAAGTATATCAAACAAAACCAACTCATATTTCCACTTTATGCACTAATTGAAAACTTACTGAGGTGAATACCATTTTCAGATTTTACACAGTTTGACAAAATCCTCATTTCAATATTTTGCCCTGTTATAAAGCCTTATGCTAATAGTTTACCAGTTCTGTTCACAATAAAGCTGTGTAATTTCCCTTCATCCTCTCAAACCATCCCACACCCAAATCCCATCTTCCCACCCCCACCAGTCAAGGAAGCTCCTTGAGGTTGTTAGAGAATATTAGGTTCATTGTAGGAATTGGACATGTTATTTTGGAAGCCCAAGACAGCATTGCCTCGGACAGCAATGACCAGAGAAAAGAGACTACTTATGCAGTCTACTTCTAGGACTTCCAGGAAAAAGTACTTTCAACATAAATTAGAGTAGAAATCATATGCTATTTGTAACTTACCAGATCAGCAACTTTAGCCAGGTCAATCATTGTATTAACATCGCATCCACATTCAATAATAGTCAGCCTGCGTTTCTTACCTGAAAACAAAAGTAAGGAGCAGAAATTCAAAGAGGAAGCAAAGGAATTCACTGATTTCCTTCCAGGTTATACTGCTGCAGTCTAGCAAGTGGACTGCCAACTACGTGCAATTGTACAAGTACTTGTTTTCAAATGCTTGCAATTCTCTGAAATGTTAACCTTTCCATTTAAAATTACCAGGCTGAGCACCTGGTTTCCAAGAAGTTGTTCTGCCTTTTCCAAAAACAACCTAACAACCAAAGACACACTGTATTTTGAAGGAAACCTCTGCATTACTTCTATCTTTTGTATCCCAGAATTAATTTCCAAGGACTTCATTTTACTACTTACTTTTTCTCCTCTTCAGACAAAACCCTCTGCTGCAGCTTCCCAAAAAACACAACAGTTTAAAAACACCAAATAGATATTAAGAGATTTCTTAACATGCATCTGAATTAGAACAAAGTACCCACTGTTCAGTTTAACTAACCTGAGCTCATTAACAACATACCACTCAACAAGGACACCTTTGAGTGAAAGTTACTATATTTTTTTTCTCCTTCATATTATCAGCTGCAAAGTTCAATTCCTAAGTTTCAGTAGACCAAATAGAAAATACAATTTAGCACATTTTTCCCATCCCATTTTTTCCTTTTCCATATTTGTGAATCATTCCTGACAAAAAGCAGATTTATTAGTTTAAACCTCTCAAGAGTTTACCAATACCAGACACAACTGTCTGGATCCAAGCAAGATTTTCCCTTACAATTTTTTTTTTAAATGCTGTGGGTTGGGCTCCTCAATGATCCAAATGGCAGTATGCAAGAAAAGTAAAAAGGCTATGGCCAAGTGGAAGTTGGGACTGAAAACATAACAAAGAAAGGAACAAGTTTAAAAGAACAAAAGCCCAAATTTAATCTCACCTGAAACGATAGTAACAGGGCCCCGGATTTCAACTAATTTTTGTCTTGTGAAGTTCTTAATGAGACATTTTATTAAGGTGCTCTTCCCAACCTTGGGAGGGCCAACTACAACCACCACCACTGGAGGAGGCTCCAAAGGAGTACGGTCAACCACAGGAATGTGATGTTTTTTAGTCTTCAAATCCTGAGTTCTGAGAAGAAATTTAAAATGAACACAAGAAGAAATTAAAAAGCAGTAAGTGCTCTTTTAGAATATTTTCAGCATCTGCAAACATTCAGACACGAAAGCTCACCAAGTGCCTGGTTACTACAATGAACAAGGAACTCTGACCAAGCCGAAGGAACTCTACAGACTTTTTTTTTTTCCAAGTAAACTTAGCATACCTGCACCAGGTAACACATATGCAGGATGCACCACACCACCAACACACGCACAAATTACAACACAGCCTTGCAAATGATGAAAGCTCTATGAGCCTCTTTATGAAAATTACACTACGTATATTTATGTGCAAAACAATAAGGAAACACCAGATGGAATCACAGAGGGGCTTGGGTTGGGAAAGACCTTAAAGCCCACCAGTTTCAACCCCCTACCGTGGGTGGATTGCCACCCACAAGAGCAGGAAGAAGAGCCCCATCCAGCCTTCCCTTGACTGCTTCCAGGGATGGGGCACCCACAGCTCCAGGCAGCTGTGCCAGGGCTTCATAGAATCACAGAACGGCCGGGTTGGAGAGGACCTTAAGGATCATAAATCTCCAACCCCCCACCACAGGCAGGGCCACCAACCTCCACATTTAATACCAGACTAGGCTGCCCAGGGCCCCATCCAACCTGGCCTTGAACACCTCTAGGGATGGGGCATCCACTGCCTCTCTGGGCAGCTGTTCCAGCACCTCACCACTTTCTGAAACCTGTTTGGCCAACGGACTGCATGCTCTCTACCTAATTCCTGCTGCTCACCTATGGAACGTTCTGGCCATCCGCACGGCAGACTGCACTGTGAAGGCTTTGGGGTTTCTTTTCCGAGCATCCTCCTCCTCTCCAATTCCCAGATCATTGAGATGCCTTTTCCTTTTTTTCTCTGCTTTCGGTCCGCTGTGCTTGGCACGGTGCTTCTTCTTCTCCTTTTCCTCCATCTTACTCCTTCAACAGCCGCTTACAGTCAGCGTAGCATGGAAGGCTTCCCTGTGACCGCACACAACAGGCAGAGGACACAAGGCAGTGAGCTCGGGTGGCACACGTGTAACACCGCCCGGCAAGGCAGCCCTGTACTGCGGAGCGGGTCTCGCACCGCGCTGCCCCGGCCCAGCACCCACAGCACCAACCTGCACGCCGCGTGGGCCAGCAACGCTTTGCGGCCTCCCCCGGAAACAAGCGGCCGCACCCGGCGTTCCGGCGCTCCGGAGTTCCGGGGGACGCGCTGCGGCGGAGCGCTTTGGCCGGCACACCGCTGCCTCCCGCCTGCAGTGCCCTGTTTCTTCAGGGGTCTTTTTTCCTCACCTCGTGTTCATAGAGAGGTGAGACTATCCGTGCTCACAGTGCCCGTAGCACTGGAACAGGTTGCCCAAGGAGGTTGTGGATGCCCCCCCCGGAGGCATTCAAGGCCAGGCTGGATGTGGCTCTGGGCAGCCTGGTCTGCTGGTTGGCAACCCTGCATATAGCAGGGGGTTGGAACCAGATGAACATTGTGGTCCTTTTCATTAATAAAATAATGGTCCGTGTTTAAGTTTCATTTTATTATATTTATTTCATTCTCCATAAAAGCAGTGTACATGTTAGAATCTAGGTATATGTAATATACATATACCTATACATATATGTATACCTTCCTTTGGTAAAATGAAATTAGCTTGTTTGGAGTGTTTGTTTGTTTTTACTTAAATCAGCACAATTCCTTTAAAATATTAGCAAACAATTTGAAAAAAAAAATTATACAACAGGAAATCACAAAAAGAAAACCTTCTAAAAGGCCATAAATCTGGACGTTTTTAAATGAAAATACTATACAGTAAATACCTAAAAAGACACCAGGAGTGTCCTTTATCAGGAGCACACCTAAAACACAAACACACCAAGTGAGCCAGCCTGCCGCCACCGAGGCTGCATTTCCCATGCTCAGACCAGCTTGCATTCATGCTTTCTCCACTAGAGGCTCTAAATGTAACGCCAGTTTTCTACATGCTTCTTACGTTAAAGAAAGTGAATTCACACCCAAATACAAGCAAAATCTTGTGCAGTAAGACTACAAAACCAATTCCACAGTCCCAAGCCTCCTGGTAGAATCCAATGCAGTCTGAGCAGCAGAAGACAAAGTCTTTGGTACTGAGGCACAGAGGTATCCGAGGTACTGAGGTATCTGTCTGTAAACACAGGTTAATATGAAGCTACTGAAAGCCAAATGTTCACAGGAATGCTGGTTGGTGACAATCCCAGCAGGACAGGAGAGGGACAGGCAACACATCTTCCACAGGTTACTCTCTTGTGCACCTCCCTGGCTTTCCTCATCTTCCTTTCCCTTCCAGACCGAGCATGAAGCTCACAGCAAGCGCTCCATCCTTCCACCTGCAAAACCTCTAACCACTTTGGGACAACACTGCCAATCGAACAAAGTAAAAGATGATTTTTCCATCAAGCAGCCTTGCTGTCATGGTTTCACGTGTGACCCAAATGACAGGCTGAATTCTGGCCACCCAAAGCAAAAAGGTAACTTTGAGGCCCACCCTGCTCCCCATTTTGCTCAAATAGCGAGTCTAAACCATTCCCCAAAATTTCATTTCTCATACCCAGCCAGTGAGGGTCATAGTCACTCACTGTCCCCAGCAGCTGCTGTCCGTACAATGGGTCCGGAGCAGCACATGCCCCCTGGTACCTCCCTTCATATTTTGCAGGTACTGCAGGAGGGCTTGCCTCGCTAGCTGCAAAATGAGGAGAGCTGTGCCTCATCTGCTTCAGCTCAAGCATAGACTCCCCCTCGCCACAGCTCGGAATGGAACTGTTACTAAACGGAGAGGAGTTAGGTTTGGTATATGAGTAGGTCTCATCGACCAGACCTTGGTCAGCATTTAAGTAGCTTAAGACAGGCTTGCTATATGTGTTCTCTTTAGCTGCTAGATATAGGTAATCTTCTGTACATGGCTGCAAGACATCTGCATAGTAGTTTTCAGGGAACGATTTCTTCAGGTACGGGTAGTCCTGCACTTGCTGCACAGGGAGAGAGTGCTGAGGGGCACTGCCTACGGTTCCCGCACCGAACTGCTCCCCTTTTCCCATATAGTCCAGGCCGAAGTGAGACGGGGTCTGAGCGGGGACTCCACAGCTCCTCCAATGACTATCGAGCCTCGCGTACTGCGGCCCCGACCAGGGCAGCGGCTGGCCGGAGCAGCACTGGTTGCCCCCCGGCTGTAGGGCTCGCTCGGTGCCGATGCCCCCGCCGCAGTGCCCGCGCTCCTCCTTGGTGGCCGCCGCCTGGAGGGGTTGCACGCCTTCGCTCTTCTTGCGGTTCAGCTGCCTGGCCCTCCTGTTCTGAAACCAGACCTGCGACAAGAAGCAGAGTTAAACACGACGTTCCCGCCGCCCGTCAAGGCACTTTGACTCGGTCCCGCCAAAACGCGCCGACAGCCCAAAACACGCTCGCGGGGCTGCGGCCGGCCGCCGCTCTTACCTGGATTCTGGACTCGGGGATGTCGGTGAGGCCGGAGAGCTGCTCGCGCAGGGCGATGCCAGGGTACGGCTGCTTTTCGAAGGTGCGCACCAGCAGCTCCAGCTGCGCCTTGCTGAACGACGTGCGCTTCCTCCGGCCGCCCTCCCGCGGGGCGGCGCGGCGCGGCGGGGCATCGCCTGCCGGGATGCTGCGGGGCTCCATCAGGGCTGCGACGGCCGCGGCCGCTCCTCGCCTTATGAGCCCTCCGCCCGGCTCTCGGCGACCCCCACCCGCCCGGGCCTGCCCCGCCGATAGGGCCGGGTGACTCACGGCTGTCTCCCACACCTCCATTGTCATCCCATCACCAAAATACACACGGGGAGGTCTCGCCCCGCCGGAGGAGCCAAGGCGTCTCACGGCGAAGCGCCCGCCGCCGCCGCCAACCCACCCAGCGATTTTCTAATTCAAATGGAGGGTCAATAATTTAATGAGGGCAGCTCTTTAGTCCACTTGGGCCTTCTGAAAAGCCGCCTCTGCTCTCGGGCAGGCCGGCACCAACGATGGAAACAGAAGGATTCCTCTGGGCGCTGGGATGCTTCCAGGCTAAGGAATACAGGTGTCTCATGTCACCTATATGTCCACATCACCCCTTCTCGAGAAGGGAAACCATTCTGCACGTTACTGAGCAGGTTACAGGTCCTATTCAAAGTAGTGGGAGATTTCACAGAATCACAGAATTGTAGGGGTTGGAAGGGACCTCCAGAGATCGAGTCCAACCCCCCTGCCAAAGCAGGTTCCCTACAGTAGGTCGCACAGGTAGGCATCCAGGCAGGTCTTGAACATCTCCAGAGAAGGAGACTCCACCACCTCCCTGGGCAGCCTGTTCCAGTGCTCCGTCACCTCACTGTAAAGAAGTTCTTGCGCATGTTTGTGCGGAACTTCCTATGCTGCAGTTTCCAGCCATTTCCCCTTGTCCTGTCTCCACTCACCACTGAAAAGAGTCCAGTCTCGCCATTCTGCCCCCCACACCTTAGATATTTATAGACCTGGATCAGGTCCCCTCTCAGTCTCCTTTTCTCAAGGCTGAACAAGGCTGAACAATTTCTCCTTGACTTTAGTGGGATGAGCAAAACGCTGGTGCCTTGTCCAGATACTGCACCAAAACCCACTGCTAAACACTGAAGCCGCCCCCAGCTTCTACCACAGAATCACAGAACGGCCCAGGTTAGAAGGGACCTCAAGGATCTTGAAGCTCCAATCCCCACAACATGCATGGCCACCAACCTCCACATTTAATACCAGACCAGGCTGCCCAGGGCCCCATCCAACCTGGCCTTGAACACCTCCAGGGATGAACAGGGCATCCACAGCCTCTCTGGGCAGCTGTTCCAGCACCTCACCACTCTCATAGTAAAGAACTTCCCCCTGACCTCCAACCTAAATCTTCCCTCCCTCAACTTCAAACCATTTCCCCTTGTCCTGCTGTTATCTACCCTTTCAAAGAGTTGGCTCCCTCCTGTTTGTAGGCTCCCTTTAGGTCCTGAAAGGCTGCAGTGAGGTCACCCCGCAGCTTCTTTTCTCCAGGCTGAACAAGCCCATCTCCCTCAGCCTGTCTTCATAGGGGAGCTGCTCCAGCCCCCTGATCACCTTTCATCTGATCATTTTTCTTCTCCAGACAGCTCTACTGACTGAGTCATGTACAGAACAAGAAAGCTCTGTGTTTCAGTCCAAGGTGAGATTGTGACCAATTAATTCAAAAGTACTCATTCAAAAGGCAGGCCAGGAATATTCTTTTATGGAACCAGGAGTGACATAACAACTTACAGGGAGCAATGGCTGCAATGCCAAAAGGGATTAGATGTTAAAACATGATTAGAAGAGCAAGAAATCAATTAGTTAATGTAATAATTTGTCAGATTAGGCCATTAGAAGCTATTACTGAAGGTGTTCAAGAACAGCATCATCATTACTTCATGTGTCTTTTGTCTTAGCACATCTCTAGTCATTTTCAGCCTTGGAACCTGTTCCATCTTACTGTGAAACTTAAGGGTCCAAGAACAAAGTCTGCACACTATATTACATATCTGCATTCTACAGGGACCACTGTGTCTGTGATCCAAGCAGACACTTCTGGATTGAGCAGGGCAAGGGTTTTAATGTTCCACATTCCAACACTGAAATTCACAATAAAAAGAAACGCTGTCGCAGACAGGCATGACTGCCAGCCCCCATGAGTCTGCTATTCCTGAGGCTGCATTTTTTCAGGAGCTCTGCCCCATAAGGCAAGGTAAATGCTGTCAGAAGCTGCTTTGCAGTAATATCAGTAAAAACATTAAAGAATTTAAATTTAGAAACATTTGAATTTAAAAGCATTTAAATAGTATATTCCAACAGAAATGCATATGATGGCAGTGAGAATTTCAGAAGGATGACAGCAGCATGTAGTCCAGAATATCAGGGAGCAACAGCCTAAACTATTTCTCACTATTCTTTCCCATTCTTCTACCTCATCACTCTTGTCAGCCCTTGCTATCACAGCTCAGATACATCCCACAAAAATTCTTTTCTCCCTCAGAGTTTCAGGATGGTTCAGAGATTTTCCTTTCCATTTGTGCAATACAATTTGTGTACAGCCAAGCATTTTCACATAGGAGAAAGGCAAAGAGCAGACAGGTAGCAAATAGTTAATCAGTTCTAGCTACATTGGATCTGTGCTGCTAAGCTTTAATTTGCTTATATTATTCAGATACATATTTAAGGAAGAGTTGATTAAGGTTCAGACACAATAAGCAAATTTACAGAGCTTAATGGCACAGTTTTGTCAATGATCTTCTCCACAGCAAATCCAGCTTTAGCTACTCCTAATTGTCATCACACAGGATGCAATTCTGTTTGCATTTAAGCCCACAAATGACTTCACACATAGACCTGCACATGCCAGCTCCAACTGGCATATGGTACTAGAAAATTAGCCAATTCACAGAGCTGCTCCTTCCAAAAAGTGATTGTTTGCTGGCCAGGTTAGTTTGTGGCCAGCTTATTTCAGACACCAACATGAGATGAGGGATGCATAGGCACAGAGATAAAGAAGTGTTGGGGAGCCCTCATTCAAATTGACCCAAGAAAGCACAAAATTGCATATGGCCTTTCCATCTCTGCATCTTTAATACTACTATCCATGGAGTCCACAACAAACTGGGTCCAGGAAACCCATCAGAAGGTTACAAAGAGAGCTAATTCGTTCAGTCTGGCCACAGCGAAAGTGATACCCTGAGGAAAGCTAGAAAAAGAAAAAAAATTAAAAAGCTGTCATTTTTTTTTTCCTGTGCAATTTTCCAATTTTCATGGCAGAAAAAAAATATGAAAAGATGATGTCATGGGGATGACTGCAACATAAAACCGACCCTGCAGGCAGCCCTTAATACTGGTCCCAGAGGGAGAGGAAAACCCCCCCAGCACGCACACACGCCTTACAGACACAGCCTGCTCAGAAGAGATAAGGAAGGAGTCAGCAGAGGAGAAGCTCTGGGGCTTGCAGCGACTTGCACTGCTTGCTAATAGCGAGTGTCCATCACTGCTGGCTAGGTCAAATAGACAGGCTTTTGTTAACATCCTCTGGCTATGGAGAGAGTAGTTCACACTTCCTGGAGTTATTGTTTCAGGCATTCTGCCAGGCAGCCTCTTTACACCCTTCATTTCGAGAGATTTTCTTTGCAATGCTAATTGATAGAGACTTAGATTGTGAGTTTGTTTTTAAGTGAGATTCCAGGAAACAAGATGGCAATCTTGTCCTCCCCCTCCTCTGCTGCTCTTCTGCTGAGGCATTTGGACTTGGCCTAACCTAAGCCAACTTCTGCTACAGCAGCAGCTTGGTCGCACCTAGATCCAGGCACTGATCTGCCCTTGCTGACTGTGTTCCCTCAGCTGCTGTGCATCAGTTATAATCTAAGCCATCCTATGAGTCTATGTGTGGGAGAAATGTGAAGAAGAAAAACAAAACAAAACAAATCAAAACAGAAATACTGAAAGCAGTTTAACAAAAAATATCTCTTCATATCACAGGTTGTCTTCAGGTTCCCACCAAAATCCATGGAATTTTGCTGCGGATTTCAGTAAGGTCCAAAAGCGTAAACTTTCTTTGTCTTTCTTCTGCCACTGTCCCTTCAAGTCAGGGGCATGATGTAAGTGCATCTACAGAAGAATCAAAATTACATATGCTGAAAACGCAGGAAGAAAAAAAAAAATGGAAAAAAAAATGTAATGGACATTTAGGAGAGGCAGCAGAGTTATTGTTAGAAAAGGACTAGCCACAACGCTCGTTAAAATGGCTTTGAAAAAGGTTTGCATCTATCTTAGTCCAAATCAGGGCATCGCGAGCTCCTCTCCTCTCCTCTCCCTCCCAAGCAGCCCCAGTGTTAGGATATGCAAAGAACCACGGTAGCATGGATGGGATGCCAAATCACCCAGTGCTGCATGGCTCTGCCACCAGGCGCCTGCCTGGGGAGTCTGTGCTCAAGTACAGACCTCTAGAAATCCCTACATCAAACATTTTCTAGGGCAGCGCAGTGTTATTGATGTTTAACCAGATCTTTCATCCTGATGGAGGCAAGATCAATTTCACTAGTTGGTCTTCAGACATTAACACCTCATAAAAAGAATGTTCATGCTCCCTTATCTACAGTGCATCTTTAATTATCTTCTGGTACACCTTTTGCAGCCCATTACTTACAAGTCAACACCACTTTAATTATGGGCTTGGCAGTAAAAGACAGCCCTTACATCACTGAAATAAAAACACTACAAAACAACCCTGGAGAATAACAGAGATGTCATGTCCAAATGCTGTGGAATTCAGCAGAATAACATGAATTCTCTTCTACAAAGATTTCCCTCTGTGCTATACTGTCATAGAAAACATGCCTAGGAACATCCCAAGGAACACAAGCAGCCAGGAAATGCTTGTTTTCTTGCCTGCTCTGCAGGGTGCAGTGTGCTCACAGTGGCATCTCTTGTTTTGTGCACTTCCACAACGGACCAAGGCAGACAGGGTGGAGACACATTTTGCACCTCAAGCAAAAAAAGGTGAAATCATACAAAGAATCATAGAATCAGTAAGGTTGGAAAAGACCTCTAAGATCATCTAGTCCAGCGGCCCACCTACCACCAATACTGCCCTCCAAAGCAGGTTCCTTAGTACCACATGTACATGATTCTCAAAAACCTCCAGGAATGACGACTCCCCCATCTCCTTGGGCAGCCTATTCCAGTGTGACTACTCTTTCACAGAAGTTTTCCCTAATATTCAACCTGAGCCTCCCTTGGCACAACTTGAGGCCACTGCCTTTTGTCCTATCACTGACCCCCACCTCACCACAATCCCCTTTCAGGGAGTTTTGGGATAACACTTCCTTTGCAAGAGGCATTTGTTCCCCATGCAGTTCAGAACCACCTCTAAAGAGAGCTGTCACCTGCAACATGGAGCTCTTCCCTATAGCAAACGCCTTACACCAGAGTCTTGTTCTAATCTCTCTTCCTACCTCAAATGAGCATTGTTTCTAACAGCTGAAGTGCAGGAAAACAATGCTGCTGAGAACAACATGAAGTATTAAGGCTTGCTCTGACACAGTTCTCATTCAAATGGATAGGTTTCAAGGTGAAAAAGCATTAGTTTCAAGGCTTTAGAATAATCTCACAGTTCAGTTTTTCTTATATTCCACTCTTAAAATAGTTCACAGGGTGGACTGTATCTGAGATCTAGGGTCACCCTTCAGAAACCAAATACGTGTCTAGCCTGACATTTAACTTTTCAGCAGCAGCCAGAAATGGATACTTGGCTGGGGATTGCAGGTACACATAACCAGCACACTCAGCTATATAATGGTACTTTTACCCCGTACTTCGTCATTTTCATCCCACAGATCAACTACGTGTTATATGAAATAACACTTCCATTTGCTCTTAATGTGTTACCCACTAGAATCGTTTGGTGTCTGCTGCCTCCCTTACAAGAACTTGGAAAGCCACACACTGTTTCCCGTGGTTGCAGCCCACTATTTCATCAACTCCCAGCACTTTCTCCCTTCATCACTCACTTTTCCACACTGAAAAATCCCACCTCACTCACTGTAGGTGATCATCATTACTCACCCCATACCTTTGTTCATTCATATTGTCCTTTTGTTTAAGGTACAGATAAATCATGGTGTTTTAAGTATTAAGATTTAAACATCTTTTTTTTTCCTCCATTGCTTTTCCAGTAACCAGTAACTCTTAACATTTGTGGGGATTTTGTTGTTTGTTTTGGTTTGGTTTTTTACTATTACTGATAGCATTCTCACTGCTCAGCAGCACAGGATTCCTACTTGTAAGAAGCCAAGTGCTTAAATCATCACAAACCTCGTTCTTCTTTGATTGGAAAAACCTCACAGTAACCTCTGCAGTTGCAAATGAATTCACTAAAATGCTGCCTTGAAAAACAATAAAAAAAATTGTGCATAATATCCTCCCAAATCCAAACCAGTCCTCCAGAGCGCTGCCAGGCACAGGTCCATCTGGCAGGCCCTCACTTGCCCCAGCACCACCCAGATAAGTACCATTTCATTTAAATGCAGAAGTATTTGCACCCATCAGGGTCAGGTTCACAGTCTGTATTACTTTACTGCAATCTCTTCCCTCATACTCCTGATCGTCTCCATCCCTGTCTCCTTCCCCTTTGCAAGGGAGGCTCCAGCAGGCTCCTCACCATCCATGTAACCAGCAGATGCCTTGAGACTGATCTGCTCCAGAAGCACTCGTGGACTCACTGCATTTGAAGAGGGTCAGAACTCTGAACTGCAGATGTTTTGGGACAGGGACTATATCTTTTTCTGTGTGTGTGTGTTGACAGAATACAAGCACACCCACACGAAGCTATAGGAATACTACATCGTAGCCTGCCAAGCTTGATTATGATAACTAGTCACCTAAAGACGAGTGAATGTGGCCTTAAGGCTAGTCTGCTGGGCCTGGAGACAAGCTGTCTGCAGTCTTCTCCTCCCTGCTCAAGGAACTATCATCTAAGTTCCCTTGTCAGCCCTATTTCTTCTCATCTCCCAAACACCATCCCCACCCATGCGGATGTCCTGAAGCATGCTTCCCACCCACCTCACCCATATGCTCACCCATATGCTAGTGACCCCAGACCTCTGCTAGATCTGTGTTGGATTCTTGTACTGCAGCCAGTTTTTCCCTCACAAGATTCTTATTTCAGGCACAAAGAAAAAAAAAAATCTAGCTATAAAACAGTCAATTGACATGATGTTTTCATTAACTGAGAAACACGTTAAAAATGCATTAGCTGGGCCCAGCTGACCCTCAAGAGTAACACACAAGTTGGAAAACTTGCCTTTTCCCCAACACTGCACGCCCTCGTTTACCACCATGCACATGAAGAACTTGGCAAACAAAGGCTGTGGGTTTCAAAGTTGGAAATAGAAACAAGAAGACAGGAATTCCTCAGGAAAGGAAGAAGCAGCAATACCAGGTACCAACTAGTCTGTATAAAAAATAATCACTGTCATCAGGTGGTTAAGGGACAGAACAAGGCACCAGAATGCTGATGGTTCGTTGGAGATTTACTGCTTTGTCGTGTTTTAGTAGCTCAGTGTGTAATACTGCAGGATGTTGGCGTGCGCTCACAGCCCACTTTTTGAATAGTTTAAACTGGCCATGTTCTTCCAACATAAACAACTTGAGGAGGGCTTCCTGGTCACATATCATTTATCCTGGCGAGGTAGGTTCAGTATTATTAGTCTCTCAGAAGGGTGTAAAATGCTCTTTTTGTTCATACACTTTTAGAAATTCCCGACAAATACTTCATTATAAACCTAACCTAAAGGAATCCCATCAAATGCTTGTAAGATAAATTCCAACTTCATAAACTGAGTTTTCAAATGGATGCCACTTGTTAATACTCCACATTTTAAAGCTACGTCACATAACAAAAGAAATCCATCAGAACGGTCTGCAAAATATTTTTGTAGGAATAAAGTTATTGACTTCCAACAGACACCAACAGAAGCAACTATAGATCTGTAAAATGCACACTTGTAATCAACACTGATGCTATTTTGGCAACGTGCATTTCAAACTGGTGAGCTTCTGCTGGCTGTTTAGAAAGGCTTATTAATGCAATGTTGGCTGAAGCACGTCATGATAAAGAAATCTGTTTCTTTTTAATAACACTGTGAAAGCACACAGGATGGGCACACAGAACTCAACGTCAATTGATCTCTAAAATGCACAAACCAAATACAACACTCTGCAGCTTAAAAGTAATACTCAGTTCTTAATCTCTGCAAAGACTAAAGAAGGAGGCTGGGGCCTTTACAGCCGGCAATTTCCAAGACTTGCATTATGCTCCTGATTATATTCAAAATACAACAGAAGAGACCTAGATTTATCAAGCACACACAGAATAGGGATACGTCAGGGAGATGTGTAATTACTTGCAAGACACAAAGAATCACAACCAGCAGAAGTACTGCACCTCACAGTTTCTCCTTATGCACTTCTCATTACTCTTTAAAAGTTATTTTTAAGTATGTGCATGTGGTACAAATGTTGGCCATTATCTGTGAAACTACCAGGCTTGTCAAACAGCAGCAGGCAATATTTTAAAGACCGTATATTTCCTTAGATTCTTTAGTCCTAGAACTTACAGTGACATAATGTTCAATACTCCACTAGAAATTAAAAATGACAGAGGAGCAAAGTCGTACGTTAACTGGTTAAATTAGCAATCAGACATTGCTTCCAGTAGCTTCATTACAGCACTGTATCTTATATTGATAGTTTCATCTCCTTAGGTAACTTCCGCTGACTGCATCCCATCTTTTTTATTCAAGCTTCAAAACCATTTTAAAGCTGGAGTAACTTCCTAAAAGGAGCCCAATACCATAATCCTCACTAATACAGCAAGCAGCTGTTTACACAGTCACATCCCTGACTTCAGTGGGATGACTCATGCAATAAATGTTGGTCTGGATTAGAGTAACCACCACCACCACCACCACCCCCCTTTCTTTTCCTTTTTCTTTTTCTTCCTTTTGGGAAGAATTTTAAAAGACACAGAAGAGCCAACATGTCTCTATCTACTCTCCTCCGGCATCTACCAGAACACAAAACAAAAGAGGCAGACTACCTGGCAAATACCCTTTGTACTTCCCGATGAAAGTGAGATAGTCAATATCTCTAAGTTAGAGATAGCAAATGTTTCTAAACTGGGGGATGGGGGAGAACGACAAGTTTTCTCCAGTATTAGATACAACAAAAACGCCAACATTTGAAAATCTAAGAAAGTGATATGCTGTTATAAACAACGTGTGAAATGAGCCAGATATGTCTTAGGCATTAGTAAGAAAGAATGCACTACTCCATTTTATTGTTTTCAGCAGAACTGCCCCATTTCAGCTACATAACCAGTCACTGTGGAGATGTCAGGACCCTCCAGGCATAATTTCAGCAGTGAAAAAAAACAAAACTCACAGCATTACTTAAAAAAAGTAGTATCTCTGTTTTTGAGATATACAGGACAATCATTCTGCCATCATTCTCATGCTTCAGTTAGCAGCCATCCTGTGCAAGTGAAAGAGAAAAGTTTTTATACAACTATGAGAGAGCACACTTCTTTCCCCCTAACTTGTTTTTAAGACTGTGCTTTCTCTCTTTTTTATGGCCTTAACTACTACGAAATAGTGGTCTTTCCAACCTTAATGATTCTATAATCGTTCTGTGATCATTCGATGATCAGGGGACTGAAGCACCTTTCCTATGAAGACAGGCTGAGGGAGATGGGCTTGTTCAGCCTGGAGAAAAGAAGGCTGTGGGGTGACCTCACTGCAGCCTTTCAGGACCTAAAGGGAGCCTACAAACAGGAGGGGAGTCAACTCTTTGAAAGGGTAGATAACAGCAGGACAAGGGGAAATGGTTTGAAGTTGAGGGAGGGAAGGTTTAGGTTGGATGACAGGAGGAAGTTCTTTACTATGAGAGTGGTGAGGTGCTGGAACAGCTGCCCAGAGAGGCTGTGGATGCCCTGTTCATCCCTGGAGGTGTTCAAGGCCAGGTTGGATGGGGCCCTGGGCAGCCTGGTCTGGTATTAAATGTGGAGGTTGGTGGCCGTGCATGTTGTGGGGATTGGAGCTTCAAGATCCTTGAGGTCCCTTCTAACCTGGGCCACCCTGTGATTCTGATTCTATGAAAACAGTCCCAGTGAGCAATCTATGTAGCCTGACACAGAGTAAAGCCATACTGCTCATCACTGAATACTTATAGAGCCCCATCATTGCTGATTGTTAGTTACCGGCATATGCATGTGCTCCAGCACAGGAAGCTGTTTTGATGCATCACACAAACACATGTTACAAAGAGTGCACTAACTGTGTGAGGTGAGTGAGCTGCATGATGCTGAGCTGCCAGATCTCATTCCATCACTGTGTAACATGGGTTAGAGGAAGCACTAGCAATCTCAAAAGTCAGGGCTGGTGAAGCAAAACAGGCAGAAACAACTTTGTTTCCTCTGACCTTGGCAAAGTGAGTTGGTTCATCATTTTTCCTCACTTCACATAGTGCTGTTTTCAGCCACACTTCCTAATTCAGATCATCAGTACTTGAGGGGGGCATATAAACAGGAGGGGGAATGGATGTTTATGAATGTGGATAGTGATAAGACAAGGGAATGGTTTTAAACCAGACAGGGGAGGTTTAGGTTTGATATTAGGAGGAAGTTTCTCACCCAGAGGGTGGTGAGGCACTGGAACAGGTTGCCCAAGGAGGTTGTGGATGCCCCATCCCTGGAGGCATTCAAGGCCAGGCTGGATGTGGCTCTGGGCAGCCTGGTCTGCTGGTTGGCGACCCTGCACATAGCAGGGGTTTGAAACCAGATGATCATTGTGGTCCTTTTCAACCCAGGTCATTCTGTGATTCTATGCTTGCCAGTAAAGGTAATTCACTGACAATTAACACTTCCAGCACTGGGACAGTAGCTAAATACGAAAGCATACATAGAAATCTTTGCCCAAAATATGATAGAATAAAACTCAGCCAGACTGCAAAAGCCAGCTGCCCTAGAGTTAGCCGTCTGGCACATTCTAGCAAATGCTACAAAACAGTGATAAAGACTTATGAGATAATCTGTCTTTTGCCTTCAAAATCTGTCTCCAAAATAAAGAGGAAACGGTGTGTAAAAAGCCAGGCAGGAGTTGTTAAAACACTTGATTTAATATACAGCATAGATCCCAGCGTGCTTTATCATAACATGGCTTGGGTTGAAAAGGACCACAACGATCACCTAGTTTCAACCCTCCTGCTACGTGCAGGGTCGCCAACTACCAGACCAGGCCACTGGAAACCGCGGGCACACTGGAAGTGAGCCGAAGTCCATCCCGCTCACCTGGGCCGTGTCTCAGAGGTGCCGGCACCTGCCCGCGCCGCCCGCTGCGCTGCTTCCCCCCGGCACCACGACCCGCAGCAGCCCGGTCTCGCCGCCAGGGGGCGCCGCGTGCTCAGCGGCCGGCGTGAAGAGGCTGGGCTGCAGGAAATGACGGGGGCCGCGGTCGCTCCGCCCCCTCGCTGCACTGTTTACCTGCGGCGGCGGCTAGCGGCCCAGCGCTGGACGGCAGGATGACGGGTGCAGAGCGGGTGCGCGATGGCAGCTGCCACTTCCAGCGCTCGCGGCTCATCTGGATGATCGGCATCATCTTCGGCATGATCCTGCTGGGCGTAAGTGCTGGGCGTAAGGGCGGCGGGCTCGCGAGCACTGCGATTGGGATTGAGGTGACGGGAGGGGGGCGGCCATCCCAGCCATCGTCGACCCGCGTGGGTCTGACTGCTGTCGGAGATGCAGCCGTGGCGCGGGGGGCAGGCGAGACAGCGGCCCTCGAGGACCTTAACGTTAGTAATACTGTTTTTGTCTCCGCAGTGGGTATCGCTGTCACCTTCAACCATCCCTTACAGCTATTTGGGACTGTTTGGTAACTTCCTTCGTTATTTAGCGGACAACTACCACAAGTGGGTGTGCTATGGGTGAGTGCCATCTGGCTGCCTGCTCCTCTCTGGCTGTCCGTAACCTAGCTGTTAAGTACACTTGGAGCTCTGCTGCCGGGCTCAGCGCAGCTCAGGGTGCGGGACAAGAAGTACTGCAGGAGATGAGGCAGGCTGAGGCCAGGCTGGAAGGATGAGAACTCAGCTTACAATTTGGCATCTCTGCTGGTATCCTGAGAAAGGAAAGCATACAGATAATACTTTCAGAGACAGTTACTGGTCCCTATTTAAACTTACGCTTGCTGTTATTTTGCCAGTTTGTTGCTCAAGTAGTCTAATCCTTTGATCTTAAGAACTGGAAAACATTTCTCTGTAGCCCAGCACTTTTCTATGCTGTCTCCTTACGGGAATCCTCAGCCTGCCTTATTTATTTCACTGTATTTCATGTAGTCTTTGCTTAAAGCTTCCTGTGCTTTAGCAAGGTACTGAACTGATCCTAATTGGATGTCCTTTTTATGAAAACTTTCAAGACAGGTTTAAATAATTCTCACGTTCTATATTCTCTATCTGTACACACAGTTGAACTATACCTGTACGCATAGAACTATACCCTTAAAAGCTTCCCTAACGCTACAGGATCACTAAAATTACTTCTGTAGGTAAAAGAATAGGTTTTGCATATTTAATTAAACCGCTGCATTCAGTCAGCTTAACCAAGTACTGAAACTTGTGGAAACATGCAGTGGGTACTCAAAATGGCAAGTTCAGGTGTACTGTATGAGTTTGCATTATACTTTCTAGCTTTCTGGGCTCTAGGTTCTTCTAAGACAGTGCTTTTTTTCCCCACATCTAAGATAAGCAGTGCCTTCCTTTCTAGCTTAAGGTGTAGCGACATTGCTGTGCTTACAGTTTGACACCCTTTGCATAATAGATCTTAGAACAGTCTTCACTCTGATGTAAAACAAAAATAAAATGCATTTTCTTTTTATTAGGTTCTACGTATCCTGGTTGATTCACATCGTAGAAGCCTTGTATGGTATAAAATTATGCCAGTAAGTTATCTCCCCCCTACTTCTTATCTCAGATTTTCTGGAAAGGATTTCTGGTACAAGTGACACTTAAGTTACAAACTGATTTTGGTGGTTGTTAGGAGTAATATTAGTTCTGAGGGTGCTGGTCAAGTTCATGCTGGAGTGTTCCTTTGCTGTCATCCACAGGAGGTTACTGCTGTACTGGATAGCAAAAATTAGGAGATGGCAGCTTGGGAAACTGGCAGCAAGGTCTGCCAAAGCTCATCTGGCTGCAACCAAACACAATGTTCTGTACAATTGTTTGTTTGTTTTTTGACAATTACCCTTTGTGTAATAGGCAGGTTCTTATTCATTGTTGGTTCAGGTGCTGGGTAACAGCACCTCAGATAGCAGGGGGGAAAATAGGTAGGTGTTTAATCAGGTCTTACCTCATCAGAATTTTGCCTCCTGTTGAAATAGATTGCATCTGTATTGTGAAAATAGACTTGGATATCTCCATTCGGGATTACTTAAGATCTAGTTATATATGCAGGTCTGTGAAATAGAATACTCACTAATCAGATTCTAATGCCAACCAAGTCTTAAGTTAGGATAACAAATCATTTGGGAGTTCTTCTATTCCTTTTAATGTTGTTTCTAATTCAGAAGAATTAGAAATGCTCCTATTTTGCATTGATTCTTCCCACTCCACAGAGATGTCAGATTAATTTGCCATTGTGAGAATTACTTTTTCAACTTACTTTAATTAAGGCCCTATCTGTCTCTAGCTTCTCAGATAACATCTCTTGGAAGCAAAGCAATTTTGTTCCATTGATAGCTATTTCAAGTGGCTCTCAACCATATTTTCTGCCTTCAGAACGATATCTAATGATTAACTATTTACTGAACTCCAGTTGTAAGCTTTAACTTTCAATTAAACCTTTAACTCCGGTTCTGCTGAAAGCTTTTACATATATTGGCTTAAGGTTACGTTAAGAGTGAGGCAATTTCATTACTATTGAGCATACCAAGTGGATGTATTGCAAACAAATAATTAAGTTTCTGCAGATCAATGTTAAAGGCCATAGGAAAGCATGGATTGTGTGCCTATCTTCTGTTGAGGCAGACTTCTGTACGTAACTAAATAGTACTTTCCTATTAGCACTAAACACTGTTTAATGATGAAAGAGGTAGTAACATCTACACATGAACATCACAAAGGAGACATGAGGAAGAACTGGAGAGAAAGGAGGTATAAATTAATTAATTATTAGTGGTGCTTTCACTGAGTTTTGCTCTGTGTTTCTTCATACAGTCTCTTCAAGTAAGTTTGCTTTATATATAAAAAGGTAAAGTTCTTGAAACCTAGTTTTTCAGTGTCTGGACTCATTTGGAAACACTGCATTTGGGATTATAAAAGTTTTCCCACAGCTGGTAAGAAGAAATCTAAGAACAACAACAAAAAAACAACCAACAAGTGCTGTGTTAATCAGTACTAACTACACATTCATTTTCTGTGTAGACACAACAGATGAATGCTTGCAGCAAAAGTCAGTAGAGGGAGCTCCCTTCTAAAATTGACAAGTTTAAGTATGCTTATGCTTGACATAATTCTCTAGAAACATGATAACAGTTGTTTCAGCTTTCATGTTTTTGCTTCTCTCAAAGTATTTCCCAACAATACTAAATTGCAAGAGGTGGTGTGACATTCCTGAGCAAGACAATTATCTTTACTAAGATGAATGTGATTCAGTTTTTGGGAGGTAAAAAGTGTGACAGTATTGGTACTGTGGGCTGAAGTTACTATTGCTTCACATCCCTAGTGTATGTAGTGGAGCATGTCAGCTTGCAGACCGGTTCTTTATAGCATTACTAGACCTCTTCCTGTAACAAACAAAAGATTTGCATATGCTGATTTAAAACTAATTGGCTTAAATCAGGTCAAGCATCTTGAGCCCCCTCTGCTTTCTTTTTCTAGCCACAAATTCAGGCAGCAGTGCTCTGCCATCCTGTACTGCACAGTCACACCTGAGCAATTGTCAAGCCACTTTGCCTTGCTAATGTACAGACTACCTCCAGAGTCTGTAGTCAGCAAGAAGGTACTCACAGACTTGTGGTGAAGAGCAAAGGTAGATTTGTTTTAAGCTTGTCTTACTTATTGATCCTTGAATTATGTAAGCTTATCACATGACACAGCACAGACTGAAGTTGCAGGTTATGTATTACTGAGGAAGTTGTATGCACAAAACCTCTGTAAGTTTCTGTTGACAGCTTATAATCCACTAAAATCCTAAGAACTAGTGCTGTCTTGTAGGAAATAAGTTTCAGTTGGAAACAAGTCTGAGATTAAATGTTCTAAACAAGTCTTAAGTATCAAGGTTAGGTAGAAGTACCTTTTTAATTATCGCAGTGTAGTCTGCGAGACTAAGCTTTTTGATACATCTTATGCTTTTGTTAATGTTACAGATCTAAAGGCATCACTGACCCAGCAGTTCAGTTCCACTGGTTCATTCAGACACTTCTATTTGGGTATGCTTCCTTCGGTCTCCTGGTGTCTTACAAGCCTCCAGTCAAGAAATACTACTAGAAGCCTGTGACAGAAGTCTCCTCTCACATACTTCATCCTTATTTTTCAGAAAACAACCTCACATGTTTAGAAGCTGTAATTAGCTAAGTTACATTCCTACTACATGATGCAGTGCCCTTCTACCAAAGTAACACTCTCTTGCTAAAGAAGAAACTCAGCTATAATTCAAAAGGCACTGTGGATGGTTTGGTAGAAATTCAGCCTGTCAGTCTTGGCACTGCCTAAGTTTCATTCTGTTACGCAAGAGCCAAAGGTTGCAGCCTTGCACTGTTTGAGATAGATTGTATACTCCAGTTGTCATTGGTGAGAAAAGGACCTGACAGTACTTAGTAGTGGTTCATAGGTGACCTTTCCACGGGGAGAATTTTTCTTCTACAACAGAAATTGTTATTTATGGCCACAAAGCAACTTGCACCTGTTTTGTGGCAGGATCTAAGTTGTTTCTACAGTTCTTCTACAGGACTTTTTACTAGCTTTTTCTATGTTAGAGCCTAGTCTGTGTTATTTGTTTTGTCAACTTACTTTCTTTAACAAAGGACAGACTTCTTTATTGCTGCAGGCACATTAAAAAGACCAAGTCCTTTAAAAGACTGAGTTCAGGTTGAGGTGCAGCGATGAGCTGGGATACATAAAGAACTTAAACTTGGTTTAATACAGGTACCTTAAGTTTCATGCAGCACATCCTCATCTTTCAAATGTAGATTTTCATCTCTGAGTTAGTGCAGTATATGCTATAGAGCATAGAGAGAATCCTGTAGCTTTTTTGAGAACTAATTTATTATCCAAGAATAAAAGCACAACATTCCAAAAGCGAAGTCTTGTAGGCTGTCACATGAAAAGCATAACAAGTCAGCACTCATCCCATCTGCCAGATGTTCAGTTTCTGAAATGTTTGGTTTGTAGACCACATTAAGCATCCCTCAGAGTATTTTCTTTATGTCTAATTGATCCTTTTAATCTGATAATCTGTTTTACATCTCTCAGTATTTAACCAGAATTAACTTCTCTCTTATTTAAACCACTTTCAGAAACAATTACTATTTAAAATATTTGTCATTTGGGGAGAGGTTTTTACCACATCACCCATGATGCTACTGTTCTAGTAAAAAGAAGAGAACACAGGCTTTGCTCAAAAGAAAAGCTTCTTGAGTCAGTAATGAGCAAGCATTTACCTAGTGTAGCATGTATGGACTATGCTGTGCTATAAGATGTCTGATACAGAAGTCTTACTAAGTACAGGTACTTGAGGTTTTTGCTTTTTAGCTAGAACTAAGAGCATAGAGAAATGAAGAGCTTTAAATGGTGGAGTGGCTTTTTTTCCTTTTTTTTTTTTTTTTTTGACCAATGCCCAACTGATACCACTAACAGTTTTTAGGAAAGTAGAAAGTACGTTTAGTGGTTAGAAAACCACAGGAATAAAGAACCTGGGCTAGGTTTCCCTGTGTAACTCTGTATCTTACTGTGATCCTTTAATAAAGATTGAAAAAAAAATAATAATAATGTAGATTTTCTTTTTATTTTATCCTGGAAATAGATGTATTAAGTAAATTTCATTTAACTAGTCATTATCTTTACACTACTATAAATACTTGGAACACACAGCATCAGCTTTTTCTTAACTGGTTTGTCTTTGTTTCCCACTATTCACTTTCCATCTAAAGTAAAGCTACCAAGTCAGGACTAGTCTGTTACCTTGCCCTGCCAGCTGCAGCCTGCAGAGCAAGCACTTGTGTTGCCAGCTGTCAGATCCTTTCAGGTGGGTTCAGGAATTTCAAGCAATGGCTTCTTTGAGCAGTTAGCAGCCTACTTTGGACTCCACTCAATTAGAAGAGCTTCCTTTTAGAGTTAAAGCAGGAAAACGTTTCTCAGTGCAAGACAAGCTATAAAATAGGCAGTCAATAGACAGCTGCCTTAATTGCAAGCTATTTCCAAGCTGGAACAAATTTTTAGCAAAACAACAGCATCAGCTGATGACCAGAGAGAAGCATTTCTCCAGGCTATCCTGATGAAGTATCACTCTTGATCATCTAGAATAGTTTTTTCCACTGCAATCAAAATACTCTCTATTAAAAAAAAAAAAAAAAAAAGTGGGGAAAGCAAAGAAAACTATGAAATCTATCCTTATTTTCTTAACAGCAGCACAGAGTTCAGACTGCCACATCTGCAGTCAACACATCCAGCCCTCCAGACTTGCAGATGTTAGTGCTTTGCTGTAGAGTCTCAAAAAGTGTTACTTCCTACCAAAAGGAAAACCATATGAAGCTTACAGAAAGGCTTTTACAGTTAAAGAGCATCACTAAAAATAAAAGGGTAAACCACCAAGAAAGCTAAGCTAACATTATGAAAGGTTTTCAGGATGGCTATTTCTGCCAAGCAGACAGATAATACTGCTGAATAGAAATAAATGGAGTTGAACCATCCATTTCAAATTGAAACCATAAGGAAAAAAATCCCCCTATGAAAACCAGCGTGTGAAGATATGTATATTTATGCTAGTAATATGAAGAAAGAAAGAAATAGAAGTACCTGCTTTGTAGGCATTTGCTAAAATGAGTTATTTATTTTACTTGCATATTAAAAAAAAAAAATCATACAAATAGTAACTACCATCACTTCTAACAATGGTCTTACGCTGGGTTTGCTTAGTAACTTAAGCTCAGAATGCAATTCCAAGAAACTACCCAGATTCTTTTTTCGTCTTCAAAGCATCATTCATGGAAGCGGGTGGACATGAGTGCAATATACTTGTTGAAACAGAGTCACCTCTGGGTCAGTATACTTAAGAAATCACTGCTCAGAATCTCATTCTGTTGATGAGTCTGGGTCAGGAACTGCAACATGAGCACAGGGGACCAGCTCAGAAACTTTCTTAAATCCAAATAGAAGACAATGAGATGCTTCCTATTTGTTTACAAGAACTTTTTCTCAAGTCTTTGGGGTCATAGGTCATTTTTGCAAGGAAGTTATGAAAAGAAGCCTCAAAATCATATCATGTTGTCTTGGTTTGCTTCTCTTTCACTCTAACCTAGATTCTTCTAAAGACAATGGGAGGGAACTTTGTAAATCACTAAGTGGTTGGTCGTTAAACGTATTTAATTTGCCTAGGAATGGATAGCTGGTTTCCCAAATGGCAACGTAGCCCTGTTGCAACTGGGGAAGCAGCCTGTTGTAGAGTCTGCAGGAAGTTTGTCTGCTATGATCAGGGTCTTCAAAGTGTTGCCATCTGCTGCCTGTGGGCACTGTGGTGTGCTCTGGAGAGGAAGGGGTGGCAGACAACAGACATACAGAAGATTTTAAAAGTGCACTGTTCTAGAAAGCATTAACTCACTGATTGTAAGGCTTTCATACTTTCAAGATTCTAAAAGAAAGAACTAATACAGAGATGTTTTCATGAAAGAGAAATCAAGTTATACATTCCTTCTGTATACCTCATATGTAAATAATGAGAAGGGAACATCCATTCATGCTTCTTGATTACACTACTGTTGTAAACATCAGGTTTTTCTTTGTGCATAAGTAACTCAGCTTATTTCAAGACTCAGTGAAATACTTTGGCACATGCCGTAAGCCCACACATTCAGTTCACCTTGTCAGTAGGGTGTTTGTTCAGACCGGTGTCTGTATGAACTAATCAAGAGACCATCATGGTGTGTTTTAATAAAGGGGTGAAAAAAAAGGCCCTCAGCATTTCCTTCATTGTCGGCCATCAGCCTGGCAGGTCCCCTACAACACCAAACATAATTGCAGCATGTGAATGACTGCAGGCAAGGAAGAGAGAGGGGAAAGAAATACGGCTTCATCTTTTATCGGAGTTCTTACAGACTTCTCTTTAAGAAAAAACTCTTAGGTGCCTCTTGAGGAAATAGGCAGAGACATCAACTTACTGACTCGAAAAGCAACACAGGTTAAAATCTTAAAGACACTCCAGGCATCCTAAGGACCAGACATCATAAGAAAAACAGAACAGGAAAACTAACACTCACCTCCACAACTTCCAGGAGCTCAAAAGATTTAAAATGTTCACAGTAGCCAACAAACAAACAAACAAACAAAAAAGAAAGAAAAAAGAAAACACACACCACCAGAACTCTCTTTTTCTTCCTATGGGCAGGGCAAGCCCCTCATATCGTTTCTGTGGATGCACTCAGGTGTGCTTGATTCACCTCTGCCCTGCCCTCAGGTCTTTTTTAAAGAGACATGGGCGAGTTGGGCTTTGGGATCTTATTATTTATGCACAATACTGAATTACTTCAAAACATTCATATTTTGTTAGGATGCTTCCAATCACTGGCTACATTTTTTAGTGCCATCATCTGACTGAAGAGAAATGCATCAGCCCAGGAATGTGTGATAGTCAGCAGAATTTGCCCTCCACTGGTATAAAAAAGTTAGGAGCATATGAAAGATAAGGTCAGTAGTAGAATAAATCCTGCAAACTTCAATATCCCATACATGGCAACTCATTTACAGTTAAACTCATGGCAAAGAAGGTGACTGAAGAATCCAAGGCCATCAAATAAATGACTGACAGTAATTTAAGCCCAATCCAGGAGCCTCCAGGAGCTTCATGTTTTGTTTTCTGATCACTAAAGCACATGCTTACCTTTGGATCTAGCAAAAGTTTGATGCAGCATGTCAAATACACTTACTGCATTTTGGAATGAGAAGGTGGAACGTGTCCCCAGATCTTCCAAAAGTAGGTTGAATGCAAGGGACAGCTTGTGAGGATGCATGGGATAATGGTTCCTGATGCTCTGTGAACATTACTGGCAAAGTTTTACATGTTGATGCAGAGCTAAGATGTCTTGGCTTAGGAAAGTAGGAATCCATGTGAGAAGAGATATTTCCAAGAGAAGATAAACCTTGTTTGCTTCAGTTCTTGGAAGAAGTTCTGCTGTGGCCGGAACAAATCCTGCATCACAGAGCTGCTCCCAGCATTAAGCAGCTTAGCTCCAACAGAATTAACCAGGTCAAGGCATTCCCCTCCATTGGAAATAAGAACACGCATTCTATCTAGTAGAATTTGCTACGTTCTACAACAGAAGGCCTGCTTTAGTTAAGTTTGCAATATTTATGAGAGTACGTCTAAAACCTGATTCACCTAAGAAACCAGATGGACCTGCGTAACAGCAGTACAGAATGGTATCATTATTTTAAGGAGATTTATACTGAAGAATATGTTACAATTTATGGTGATACCTAATACTAAAACAAACAAACAAACTGTGTCTGTCATATGTGACATATCAAATAACTTACAGATAATGCTTTCAATTTTTTTTTCCAAAGCAGAGTTTTGAGAACATGCAGCAATTCTCAGTTTTTGTTGTTGAATCTCTTACCTCACTCATCCCATTAAGTGAATATTGTCTAAATGCAGTTATCTCTGATTAAAAATGAAATCACTAATATTCTGAGTTTCTAGAAAAGTAAAATCCAGGATAATGCATGACAACAAACCAAGAATTCAGACAGCAAAAGCTGTCAGCCACTGTTGAGACCTTTGGTTATAAAGTCTGAATTTGTTCTCGTATAGATACCTAAAACACCCTCATAATTTTCTGAGAGGTTTCCCAAAGGAGATGAAAGGGTAATTTGACCCTCATTTCTAGTGTTTTTACCTCCCCAAGTCTGCTCTTTGGTGAAGCGATCCATCACCTGCTTCAGTGATAACAACAGTATGCAATATATATTCTGTCATCGTGTGTTTCTATACAGATTTCTTAAATTCTTGTGATTGGAAACAAGGAGTAGTGTCCCTCTCACAGGCTGTAATTTACAGAACACATTCTGGTGGCCAAACAAGAGCTCAAAGAAAACAGAATCATAGAATGGCCTGGGCTGAAAAGGACCATAATGGAGTATCAATAATTCCTTAGTTACATGTACAAGTCAACGTGGTCCTTCCAAAAACACACCAAAGCAGTGAACTTCTTTTATTTATCCATCAGCCTCTGCCCCATTTCCACTCCTTTATGAGCCACAATAAAGAAGGACAAATAATTTGTAATTCCTTAGACACGAGCAGAAAGGTGGTCGTTGTACACACACTTGGAGAAAGGCATTCCAATGAATTTCTCTTACATCTCTTGCCATCCCGTTATGTTACCGTATCAGTAGGTCTTCATCTCCAGCAATGAAAACAGTATTTAGGTCAATGTGTTCTTTCTTAATTGCATTAGCCACTTGCCTAAGACTTGGGCTTCCTTCGCTCCCTAAGCTGCCTTTCCTTAGTAATGTGTGGTCTTTAAATATATTTCACTCTTAACGTTGCACTTAATCTGTCAGGTGAGAAGGGTCAAGTCTGCTTTAGGCAGAATAAAGTGATAAGTGGGATTCTAATTAGAAAACTCAAAAGAGTGGAGAGACCCCTTCTTACAATAAATCGTTCCCATCTTATGGCTAGCTTTTACACTCCAAAAGCAGGGGTGAGAACTTGTTTTCTGCACATGTGGTCTAATTATATTCAGAATTTTTTCTGTTTTCATTTTTTAAAACTTTTGCAACATGTTCTGAAACCTTATAAATAAGGAAAAAGTACAATATTGGCTTTTATCTTTCAAGAGTTTCTTTATATTGCACTTTATTAGCACAGTATTTTTCCATGATAGCAGAGCTCTTATGCAAACTTAAATACATTCACACTCCCACACACTTATGTCCTCCCTGAAGCAGATTCAGCTTCTGGCTTGGAAATAGAAAAGATGGTACTAGTGATATAGGAGAACCCAGCAGAAGGAGCTACATTGCTTTAATAGTGGCATCAGTATCCAAAAACCCAATGGTCTACATTCAAATATCAAGAAAAATGCTTTCTCCTGTTTATTCACTGGATGCCATAGGATTCTAGGTTCTATTAAAAAAACAGTGAGCCAGCTGAGAATTCCAACACTAGCAGAAACTATTAAATGGCCTTTAGCTAAGCTAAAGTTCCAAGTTAAACTTCATTTCCAAGGACACGTGCTACATTTTGAGCAGGAAATAAATATCCTGAAGCTATTTGCTAAGTGTTCAGCCCCGAAAGGTACTATCTGTTCTGAATGCCTCAAGATTAGTGCTCCACAAAATACTTGTCCTGGGGCCTCAGCCCCATCTGTGCTCTGCTCGTCATCGCTCTGTCCACGCGGCTGTGGGGTAGCGTTCCAGCAGCGCGTTCCGCAGCTGGGCTGTGTGGATCTTGTCTCTGGTCTCCACGGTGCAGGTGACCTGGAAAAGGAATTAGGAGCATTCCTGATGGCATGGCAGCATTCTCAGACAAAGGCGTTTCCAGCTAAGTCCTAAAATGCACTTGGGAAAGCAAAATGATCAGTTTGACATAGAAACTCTGGACTTTACATTCCCTATCTATGCGTGTGAGAAAACTGACATTATAGAAACTCTGGGACTCAAGTTCTCATCTATTATTTCAAAACCTTTCAGTAGTCTAACTCTGTTGTCTTCCAAGTTAGAAGAAGAAAGGCTGATCCTCTGCTGGCTCCCAGGCAAATAGTTTTGTACTCTTGGTCTCCCTAAGGCCTCCATTAACAACTTCTCCATTCCCTGGAGCAGGTATCTGATGCTGGTGCTGCCTCCTCCACTTCTGATGCTTGCTTCCCTTATTGCGACATTTCTGGGCAACATTTGTTCCAGCACCTTTGTTTTTCACACCTCTTATATTCTCCTAATCTTCTCTCATGAACTTATTCCCAAATTATCCATCCCTGCAGCATTTTGGCTGCTTTCCTCTAATCACACATCTTGTTACTGTTTCATAGAATCATAGAATGGCCTGGGTTGAAAAGGACCACAATGATCACCTGGTTCCAACCCCCTGCTATGTGCAGGGTCGCCAACCAGCAGACCAGGCTGCCCAGAGCCACATCCAGCCTGGCCTTGAATGCCTCCAGGGATGGGGCATCCACAACCTCCTTGGGCAACCTGTTCCTGTGCCTCACCACCCTCTGATTTAATTCTGATTTTCTTTGCTTGCTCACTGAGTCACTTCTAGTTCACTGTTGCTCTGCCATTAAGTCAAACTAAACTCAGGTAAACTAGAACTTGAACTCCTACAATTCTGTGATTCTGTGTGATTCTGTGATTCTGTGATTGATAGGTCCCTTTTCTTCTCTTTCCTCCACACTGACAGTCCTGTCACACAACCTCTGAAAACAGTAACTTCAATGCCATTGTTTTCAATTCTTCTTTGGCCCTTTTGATATCTTTTTCTACACGCTCGCTTTCCTATTGCATCAGTCTAAAATATAAAACAGGCGAGGCATCAACATGAAGGTGCAGAATGAGCATCCCAGGTGAATAACTCAAGCCACCTCTAACCCTGTTGCCATTATCACTGATGCCAGAATTGCCACATGGAAAAAGACCTCAGAATAATGGAAACCTAGCAAGGAGGGGATGCAGGATGAGTTGCAGTGTGACAACAGCAAGGCCAATCTACAGAGAACAGGAGCAGCACTAGTCATGGTAGCTTCAAGGCAGACTCTTAGAGGCAGATGCCACATATAATCTTCCTGTCACAACTGTATCCTTTACAAAAGCAATAAGGCAACACATAAAATTGTCTCAACTCACATGTGTTTATGACAACACTTCTAAATAGGAAATTCGTGAATTCATGTTTCCTGGAATGAGTTTAAAATAACAATCAATAAACCATTAGGAGGACTATTGATAGAGAAACAGCTGTGAGCTCAGCTAATTGGGAAATTCAGTCTAAAAGATCTAGCATGAAATAAACCATAGTGTTTCTGTAATTCTTTGCTTCTTTTTCTGAACATAGTTCTATTCTTTTGTGTGCGTGTGTGTGATTCTTTGGAACAAAACTGATGCTAATTTCTCTCTCCACTGAAAAAAGTGGGATTTCATCCAAAGAAAAGGACAATCACTGAGGACAGGATTAATAATGTGGGAAGAGGAGAGAACACTATGACTTGAACAAGGATCTAAAGGATATCTTGGCACTGAAGTTCCAACATTATCCACTCCATGTTTCACATAGAATTCCTAAAGCTTTGCAACCATATCTTTAAGAACACTGTAAATAATAATAATAATAAAAACAACCTCCTATCTCAGCCATCCTGCTTGTTTTGTCCTGAGCAAATCAACTGTTGTGCTAGGAACCACTATGAACTTGTGAGGTTTGGCTCTGATTATTTTACAGAAGACAGTTGCTCTGCCCTGGGAAAAACATGAGAAAAATGTTGACCGATCATGTTAATTCTCCTCCTCTCTGTCTTATTTTCTGCTAGTGACTGAAATCAAAACGAGTTGGAAAGACTGGAACCAGACTTGTTATAAATATTTTGGATAAATAATGTCTTTTTGTTCTGTTTATGAACAGCATCCAACAAATGGTAATGGCTATCAAAGTTGATGTAGTCTATTGTAAATGTAAGACCACTACCAAACAACTCCAGGTATTCATCTGACCTTTTACACATGCCTAATAAAGGAAGAGAGGACATCTGTTCACAACAGAAGCAAAGAGCTGATCACTTTATAACAGCTACAGAGCTAAGCAACAAGGAAGGTAAGTATGTGGAGTATGGGAATTTGCTTTTCCCGTGTGGATTATGCCAATTTACACTGGAATTTTATATTCACAGAGCTCCTTGCTCATCACTTCACCTGGGAAGGATAATTTACATGAATGCCCAACAGGGCAATCCTCATACTCATGGGTAGGTGTGAGAGGAATCCTCTCATTATTCTAGGGTATGTACTAACCTAGGTGCTGCTAGGAGTTTACCAGCCTACTGATGAGCTATGAGTAAGTGCTGCAAAATGTATTTAATCTACTGCCTGATGTTTCTTATACTGCAGGCAAGATAATCCACAACAACTAAGGAAAACTTGTTTGAACTACTGTAACTTGAAATCCATTTCATAAATGTAAGTAGCAGACATAGGCTTTTGATCCAGCAGAGCTCTCAGTGACTGCAGGACCATACTTGTGTAGGAACTTTCTTTTATGTATTAAAAAGAATAACCCAGTTCATTTTATGGATTTCTCTCCTAGCAGATTGCACTTCTGCTGAACTAAAAAATAAAAAGGCTGTTAAAAGTAAAGACTTAACCATCTAGATGGATACTTTACTGCAATTAGAGTTCTACTCTGTGGCAAGTAATGTAAAGATTGATTCCAGCCTAAGGATTTAGCTAGCCTGGTTTTTCTTACAGAAATCCTACAAATAATGGAAGACAGAGGGGTCTTCACTGACTATTGCAGTCTTGTGTGTTTAATTTAACAATTAGAGAAGATAATTAAAAATAATTGAGGTGGTGAGCCAAAGAGGAGGAAAAGGTAAAGACTGATCAATAGTTATTACTCTGCACAACACCAAGCATATCCAAAAATTAAAATATAAATTAATTTGAATTAATTCTATCACAAATACAGTAAAGTTTGTAACTTTGCAGGAGGAGGGAATTTGTGAAATTCTGCTCTGCGTAACTGAACTCCCAGTCCTTCATGTGGGCATGTGGCCACTCTGCCTTGTAGATCAGATTTTCCACGATGTTCAAAATTATTTTGGGGTGCCCATCAACTCCCGAATGCCTGATATCTGCATGTTGTGTGTGGAGGTAGAGTAGCCACAGTGAGACAACACTGTGGAATAGAGGAAATGTGAGCAGCATTGTTGACTGTTGGTGAGGGTGAACAGTGATAGGACAAGGAGGAATGGTTTTAAACTGAGGCAGGGGAGGTTTAGGTTGGATGTAAAGAAGGAAGTTTTTCACTCTGATGGTGGTGAGGCACTGGAACAGGTTGCACAAGGAGGTTGTGGATGCCCCATCCCTGGAGGCATTCAAGGCCAGGCTGGATGTGGCTCTGGGCAGCCTGGTCTGCTGGTTGGTGACCCTGCACACAGCAGGGGGTTGGAACCAGATGGTCATTGTGGCCCTTTTCAACCCAGGCCATTCTGTGATTCTATGCTGAGTCAAATTATGTGGGTTTGGTGCATTTCTGTGCTCAAGTCAAAGATAGACCACAGCCAGCTAAAGCAATTCTTCATGTTCCTGACTTACTGACTTCATATTCCATTGCTTTAATTCTAGAAAGGATATTCACATTACTCTAAGGTGGCAGTCCTGGGCAATTCATGTAATATATTATTCATGCTACACCATTCTTAGTGAAAATGCGAATTGTTTGTAGGCAAATCACTGGAGCTGCAAATGATAACTTCACTTACTTACATTGGTTTCAGTTCTATATAACAAATAAAGCTATTTCTATTATTTCTATTAAGATCATCAAAAACTGAGTAATTTTCTGAATTATTCAATGAACTCCTACTGGAGATGACTGCACACTGAAAGTGCACATTGAAAGTGCACCCTGCACTTCTATTTATGAAGTAATCATCAGCTGCCAGTAGCTTCTTCTTGGTGCAACGTAAGGCTTGAGAAAGCATAACAGCTGGGGTGAGCAACTTGAGCCCTTACCTTTGTCATACACTTGTGCTCAGGCCTGCTAGCACTAGCATCAACAAGTCGTCTCAGCATTAAACAAGCCGGATAATAGTCAAGCAGTCAAGCACTCTTGGCTTCCTCAGACTGAGTTTCTAATTTTTAAAATCACAGTAAGATATTCTCTAACGCATTGTGCTGTGGAATGCCATTAAACAAAATGGCTGTATACTTCTGGAGGGCCTTAGAGGAAACTTACTGTCTGACTTGCCCAAGGTCATGCAGGAAATGCTCTATGGCATCCTTCTCATAGCTGAATAGCAGCGTGCTCGGCTACACTCTCTCAAAAGGCCAATAACATGGAATATGTTGGCATCTAGGGACTCCAATCCAACGTGCTCTACTCTGCTCTTTTACAAAATGCAGGTTGGCCTAAAGGGATTTACTCAAATTGATCTGAACAGACCAAAATAATTAAATGACTTCTAGCCTGAGGGGAATAAACTATGCATACAGCAGATATTACACTGCACAAACTGAGCCAGGAAATGGAGCACCACTGGGAAAATGTGTAATGTTATCATAAAGAAAAAACAACATTTGAGTTATGAATTCATATATTGTTGCAGTCAGAGGAAGATGTGATGGATGTTCTTTTTATGACTGGTCTCTTCCGAGTTATTTAAAACCAGAGCTGGGAAGAGGCCAGACAATCCCATAACTTCAAGCAGGCCTGGGGGCAGAGGGAAAACTGCACTGCTCCACGGTGGCTGCTTCTCTGCAAGGCTGCTGGAGCACCTCACAACCTGGCAGGCTCTTGCTGCTCCATTCCAGAAGTTCTCCTGCACACATGCTGGTCACAGTGGTGAGGAGAAGACTTTCCTAGAAACGTGATGAGCTTAACACATTTTTGTTTTTTTTTTCAGATGAGTTGCCTGAGCTCAAATATGAGACACTCATTAAGCAAGTCAACTGGTAATCTATAGCAGAGCCTTGCATGGTTTCATAACAAAAATGTATCTCACCTTACCAAGTCACTTATAAATTTTGCTCATTGACTCCTAAGTTAGTGATAATATGAGATGTTACAGCTATGAAGTGGTTTACAGATGGAAGCATTTAAACAATGTATTTTCCCACACTGGATGTGAGAGATATTACTAATAAAGATTGGTTTAACAAAGGCAAGCTGTGATTTCCTTTCCTTCCAACAACTGGGTAAACCATTAAATCTCTACTTCCAGTTAGCTGGTGATGTTAGATGACTTTATTCCTTAGCTCTCATCTGTGTTAGTGCTTCCATATTCTTGGCCATCTAAATTGCTTCAATAGTTGTAAAAGCCTACAGAATTTATTTGTAGATTTGCTGAGAGCTTCTTGTCTGTTTCAATGTTGGGATCTTGGAAGCCATTTTCTATCTGCTCAGGTAAATTAGGGTATAGTCCTCTGCAGGACAGAAATCTAGCGTAAGACACAGGCTAAGAAAATATCAAATAGGGATGGAAAGAGTCTGTATCCAAAAGAAAATCCCATGGTCTTCCAAGGAATGCAACCTGCCAATCTCATTGCTCACAGCACTTCGTTAAGCATTGGCTGAACTCTGGTGTGACCATAAATCAGACATGGAAAGATTTGTTTCTCCTTGTTTCATCTTCCTCTCCTTCTTCTTTTTTTATTTTAAAAATTTTTTTTAATATCTCTTATTTTTGCTAGTGGAATATTCCAAAAGCAAAAAAAAAATGTAGTTTGAACACAAAGCTTCCTTTTAGAAAGTCGTGACTACTTCAAGCACGGATCCTCCCACAGCCCGCACCAGGTGAATAAACACCCACCCATCAAGGCATATTTCCAGAAACATCCCTGAGTTTGAAGCCAAGTTTCCTTCCTTTGGAAATGAAGGGATCAACCCGTAAGGATGACTGCACACAGAGATGACAATCCAGACAGGATTGATTTAGTGTTTCACGTAAGCCACTGCACTTCTGCACTGCTCTGTCAAACACAATCTATATCCACAGTTGAAGGTGTGTATTAAAGGTAGAGTAGATTTAACTATTAAGCCTTTCTTATTAATAGCACTAGTCCAACACACAATGATTTTCATTTCTGATCCAGATTTAAATGCACATTTAAATGCACACTTAATTTTATTTTTCTTTTTAATTATTTATACTGACCAAAATGGTTCAAAATTCGGTGTGGGTCTGCTTTAGAAGCCAGTGCTCAAAAAGCATTGCTGGTACAGGGCTTTGGTTCTTACAAGCAATAAAAGAAACAAGCAAAACTTCCCCTACATGAGTTAGCTTTACTATGAAAATATGTGCATTCTTCTATTTCAGCTTAGAGCAAATGCATTTAAATGGTTAAAGGTAGATTAAATATTCCATCTTTCCCAATCACACTCGTTTTAGTTTTCCAATAAAAGCTCTGCCATTCATTAGGTCTCACCAGACAGAACTACCTGCACAGCCATGGAGCTCTATATATCTGGATGAGTACTTTGTACTTCATATCTCATTACCCAATAGCCTCCCCCAGACTGGTTAAGAGCCATCACGCAAATCCAAAATCCAATTAAATTATTCAGGGACATGAGTTCCTCCCTCTAACGTTCTTGCAATACCGCACCATCAGATGCTTGAAGTGGAAAGTCAGTGAAAACACACCATGTTTGAAATGCAGACAAAAACACTGCATTTTTTCATTTCTCATTTCTCATTCACAGACTGTATTTACTGCGAATTCTGATAAAAGCAGAAAGGAGTCAGAGGGATTTTTCTACCCCATGCAATGTCACATTACACCAACCAGGGATCTGGTCTATCTTAGTGGCACAACACAAAATAATGCAGAGTTAGCCTCAGACACTTCAGAAAACTGGTAATAGCTTCATTGAAGTCCTTCACTACAATCATCTATTCTTTGTTTTTCTATATTCCTTTGTCAACCTACTCCTTTTATCTGTGAGTGGATCTTATTTATTCAGTTTATTCTTTACATCCATAGCTGAAAATACTGAGCAGGTTTTGACACTCAGATGAATTCATATCCAATGCAGGACTCATCACATCCTTCCTCTAGCTGGGAAATTTGATTATTTTAGATTTAAAAGTGAAAATGGAAGAATTTTCTTACCAAATAGCATTACTGAATTCCATTATAAGCCAGTTTAGCAAAGTTTCCAAACTTCCACCCATGATTTCACAAACTAAGTCAGATTAGCCTTGGTTGGCAGCATGAAACCAGTGGAACCACACCTTTGGTTGGTTTGCTCAACCAGTTGAAATAAGAGATATGTCATGAGGTGAACAATCCTTTCAAGAGATGTCATTAATTGATAACACCTCCTCCCCATTATCATATCAAATACTCAGCAAATACTCCATTCTGTGCTCTTTGAGGTTAAGGTAAAAAACTGATGCCCTGGTTGAAAACATGGATTCCTTAAGGGTAAGGGTGCTCTCCACGTTGCTGCATGGCAAGCTGATCTTTGGTAATTACAGCCAGACTACACAGCTGGCTCTTCCTGTTCTAGATGTGTGCTGCAGCTTGCTCATCACTTCCGGCACAAAACTATTTAAGTAATGAAGGTTTGCATTGAGTATTTCACTGGCTGTGTTGCAATAGCAGGTAAAACAGGTCTGGTAGTACGTGTGTGTATGCTGAGCGTTTGGTGAGGCAAGATGCTGTATAATGCAGGTGACATTATCAATTACACTGCTCTGAAAATCACTGTGCACACTCTATTGGACTCCTCTGGTATCTAGATATCAGAATAAATAGGGGGATGTCAGCACTGTGAGAGGGCCTGAAGTTGCACATCATCTTACCTCAACACTGAAGAGCTCCGATGTCACAAATGTGCGTTCTTGTCTGATATCCAAAACTCTAGATGAAATAAGGGATAAAACAAGTGATAAATTACAGATTACAGCAAACTTTTGTTATTATAAAATTATTTTTGTGTTTGGACAGCAACTATCTTTGCAGTTTTCTGTGTTAGGCACTTGTTCCATGCTCCAGAGGTTATTTTACATAGGAATAAAAATAAAGAAAAAATACTTTTTCTGAAATGTAACACAGAAAACACAGATTAATTAGTAACCTATACTCTTGCCTCCAGAGTACATTTACAAACACGACCAAGTCTTTATTCACCTTTGTGCTCCATTTCACTGTTATCAGTCTGATTTACCTTGCTTCTTCCCGAGCCAAAACTTCCAGTAGCTTTGAAACATCTGCTGGGCAGTCAGAAATCACCAGGGAAAATCTGCACACTCTGCTCTCAAGGGTCAGGGCACGAGCAATGCATTGCTGCAGCAAATGTAAATCCACATTTCCACTGCAAATAGCAATTGCCACTCTGAAAGAGGAGAGAAAATAGGATTCTCTATTTCTCTTTTCTCTGCAAATGAGTCAGAAATCACAGACACTGAATTCAATGTCAGCTGAGCATCTGCGGGGACCACTCTTTCATAAACATATACTGCATTTCAGAGGGGCTCAGCCCTCTGTGTCAGCTGTGCACAGGGTACAGGACCCTATGGAGCCATACTGTCTGAAACCACTCTTGTTTCACATTGTCACTGTTGATTTATTTTTGTTAGCACTAATTAGATGGACAATTCTAGATCTATTTCAAATTTAAAAAATGCAACAGCACTTTCACTTGCAAAGGGAGTCTCAGATTCTTAACAGTTAGATGTCATGCATGGTCTATGCTTTCTGTAAGCATTAATTAAATTCATCTCAAACTTGCAAAATGAATACAGAAATGTTTGAAGGGCAAGTGAAGAGCCACATGGTTAGTCCCTGATAACCTGCAGAGCCAGTCCTGTGCACTTTCCCTCTTATTTCAGCTGTGCTGAATTGAACTTTGTTGTCAGACCCTGTAAGCCTGTTCTGGGAAACTGCCTCAGTGGTATTTCAACATATCATGCCGTGCAATGGAAATTTTATCTTGTCTTGAGTGCACGTACATTTAAATACACTGCAGACTATACCCTGAGCTGGGGCTCAAGCTGCTTAAGTCCTAAGTGCTGAAGCCCAGATGTAAGCAAGGAGTTTTATTTAATGCTGAGCACAAGGGTAATCCCAGTGACTGTCTGGGCAGGAGTTCCTGGGGCTGGAAGGCAGGTGTCACCCAGTGACTACAGATGACAGCCTGGCTTGCTTACTCTCATGGCAAAGACCCACTGCAAACCATTGACTTCCATAGGTGGGATGAGAAAAGGCAGCTGGTTGACAAGCCAACTGGGGCTGTGCACAACTGCCTTTTTCGCCATCATTTGAGATTATAGGAAAGTGATTTGTCTGGTGTCCAGACTGACATCTGTCTTGTTCAGCACAGTCTTATGACACATGAATGGTATTTTCAGCCTGAAGTGATGTCATGGACGAGAGCATTGACAGCTCAAGGCAGAAATGATCACTCCTCCATTTCCCATCATAACAGCACTCCGCCCCACAGCTCCTTATGAAGCCCTGTTTGCAATAACTGCTGTACCTTTTACCCTTCAACTCAGGCAGCTTCCCAGCGACCAGTGCTGCAAGCCCAATGGCCCCTTCTGCATCAACTGTGGCTCGCTCGTACTCCAGCAATCTCAGCATTGAAATGAGGACATCCTCCTCGCTGAGGGCCAGAAAGTGGTGTTAAAATGAAACAAAACAAAACAGATAAAACAAATAGCAACCAGTAAATGAAGACAGTACATTTATGTATCAAGGGATTCCTTTAGCCCTGCTGAGAACATAATAATCTCACTGTGGTGTTAAATTAAGCTGTGTTGCTGGGAATGAATGGCGAGTCTTATTATTTAACTATGATTGTTTTTATTATTATTATTAACAATAAATAAATAAATAATAATTATTGTCTATACAATTAATATAAATACATAAAAATAAATATAGAAATAATAATTATTAAATGACAGGGAGATATATATATATTTTTTTTACTTGACCCATTATGCTAACTGTATCCTATTAGGTAAATGCAGTCTTCAAATTTGGCATCTCAGCAAAGACTGGGAAGACTTCTGCCAAAGGCTTCTTTCAGTTGGTGTAAAATGCAACAAGAACACAGAGGGTTTTCACCCAGAGGGTGGTGAGGCACTGGAACAGGTTGCCCAAGGAGGCTGTGGATGCCCCATCCCTGGAGGCATTCAAGGCCAGGCTGGATGTGGCTCTGGGCACATAGCAGGGGGGTTGAAACTGGATGATCATTGTGGTCCTTCTCAACACAGGCCATTCTGTGATTCTATGAAGAACAAGTTCTATACCCAGAGCAGAAGAGGTTATTAGTAACAAGCAAAGAGTTTTGGCCAAAGGGGTCAGATACATGAAATCAGGCTCACTATCTCTGGTGTCAGCAACAGCATATTTGTCATATGCGGTGATGCTCCCATAGTATTATTTATTTCACTCTTTTTCTTCACCTACCTCACAGCAACAACCTTATCCACAAGTTTCCCAGTCAGCTGCAAAGAGTTGCTGCCAAAGCAAAGTCCACTCACATCTGCAAATTTTAAAATACAAAAGTATGAGGCTGGCTGCTCTAGAAAAGTTTAACATATTTTAGAATCCAGACATTGTTTTATTTCCTTGATGAGCACAGCACATTGCTATTCTGAGATCTCAGGTTGCTTGATATTTATATTTGACAGACATCTCTCAGGAAGATTTTGCCATTTGGGTCCTTGTTATGAAAACCTCCTCAGTGCACAGTGAGTCCTCCATCAGAGAAGAACCACTCAGAGCAGCACTGGGTTTGCAGCCACATTAGGATAGCCTGCAAAGGAGCATAAAGAGAGGCAGAATTTCCCGAGTTATGTGATTTGTTTATAAAACCCCCATTTAACCTACAGCTTCGGGGGATTTTAACATCAGGTAAACAGGATATGCTTAATTTGCTTAAGACCTGAGTGTTTCTTATGCAAATTATATGGAAGCAACTGAATTGTTTATAAACACTGTTATTCTGAAAGCAGCTCTGCTAGTCTAAATACTTAAGCACCAGATTTTTCTGGCATTTTTTATAAATTAGTCTTTTACACGAGAGCTTCCCCATTGTCTTCACTGGCTCAGACATTGTGTGTGAGCACAGCGGTCAGATAAATACTCTCATATTTGTGAAGTGTTCCCCAAACATTTCGGGTACTGCAAAAAAGAAAGAGTACTGCACCTCAGAGAGGTGTGTCAGAAGCTGCTTTTACAACATGAACTGAATTCTAACACTTCAGAAAAGTTTTTTTTTAATTATATTTAAATTGATTTAGTTGGAAAAGACCATGAAGAGGTGGGTGAAATCTATTATAGCCTTTATTTCACATCCAAAAGAAGAACCCATTTTCTCACCTCCATAAAAGTGATGGTTGTTGCAAGCCTGGTCTTCAGCTGGGTGGCCAGCCTTCAGGGACTGCTGCAATACAGGAAAGCTTTCAGATTCAACCCCCTGGGGAAGGCAAACAACAGCATTGTTTAGTGTTGAAGTTATGACAGAAGTCGCTGTCAAAGTCAACTCCAAAAAATCTACACCACATTTCTTCTTAGAATCAGCACTAACGCAACTTGAAATTCACTCATATTCTAAATGTGCATTCACTTTTCTATGCAGTTTAAATTTAAGAAGGGATGGGGAATATTTTTAGAACAAATTTCCATAGAAATTTCAGAGTGAACTGAAAATGAGTACAAAAGGCAAAAAGCTTTTCATCTTCCTAAGCGTATTGTTTTTCAAAAAGTACAAAAGACGCAGATGATGATAATGTGAAATCCAATCTCATTGCTACGCATGGGATGATGCATGGATACTGAGGAGTATCCATTTTGTGATTAGTAAAAGCTCCTCATTTGTTTTATCCTACCTTTTTATCTCATTCCTCATCACTTTTGAAGCAGAACTATGTTTGAAAAGAATGTATTGAAAAGCCTGATGATTAAATTACTGTCACCTTCTACAAATGGAGATTCCATTAATCTACAATGTCAAATACATCCATAAATTACAGCAGAACTTCCGAGACGTAAGTCCACAGCACTGTCATAATCAGGACAGCAATGCTACATTATGGATCTTTAGAATCATAGAATGGCCTGGGTTCAAAAGGACCACAATGATCATCTAGTTTCAACCCCCTGCTGTATGCAGGGTTGCCAATCACCAGACCAGGCTGCCCAGAGCTTGGCTTTGAATGCCTCCAGGGATGGGGCATCCACAGCCTCCTTGGGCAACCTGTTCCAGTGCTTTACCACCCTATGAGTGAAAAACTTCCTCCTTCCTCCTTTACATCCCTCTTGAGCACTTTGAACTGTGGTATCCTAAGGGTCCAACTTTTCCAGTAAGAAATCAATCCAAAACACAGAACTGGATTCCATGTGCTTTGGAAGAACCTTCTTAAATATCTTAAATCCAGCCAGAAGGCAGGTGGCTGCAAGGCTCTCAGGCCCATCTTGCAGGGAAAGACCATGGCCACAGGTAGTACCCATCCCCAGCACAGGCAGTCCATGCCAGCAGATCACTATATTCCAGTGCTTTTGGAAATAAAAATCTGTGGCAAAAGTTATCAAAATGCAACTCTTGCTAGGTGAGAGCAAACTTACAATGACAGAAATACGTGGGTTGAGGTGTTTTAGTGCAGCAGCTGAGCCTGCCAGCAAGCCACAGTGGCCTCCTGCAGGCAAAATCACTGCGTCCAGCTTGGGCACCTGCTCGTACATCTCTAGCCCCATGGTGCCAAGGCCCGACAGGTACACAGCACTGTCCTCCCTGTGGAAAAGAAAGGCACAGATCAGCAGGGCTGTAGGAAAAGCATATGAGTAAATGCACAGTGAAGCCAGGAGTTGATGTGGTTGTAACACGCTTGGTGAAGAGTGATGTTCTCTACCAGATGAATATGTTGTGCCATTGACAAACAGGGAGGAGCAAAATCAAAATGCGAGAAAAAAAATTATGACAAAAGAAAACCCTACAAAAAGCAGAGGTACAAGTGCTGTAGGTATAGTCAGGTCAGCAAGTGCCTCAAGTCACCTGAATCTCTGCATTTGGGCCTAATAGGGGTGCTAGTTATCACATAGGAGTGGGTCCTACAATTAAAGCAGTAAACAGCAATCAGTGAGAATGTGCAGAACGGTTTGACCATGGGTAGGCCTTCCAAATAGCATTTAGGCTGAAGAGCCCATTGCTCTGTTATCAACACCAGGGATTTGCAGAGCTGGTAAGGAGACAAACCATTTTTGTATTGTCACCATTTCTTAAGTTCTATGAATTCTGAATGTTCTGAATGTCAAAACTAAAAGCAAAGTCTGAAAAGAAGTTCTTTTTCTCTTATAAGTAGAAGTGCACATCCATTATAGTTAGGAATTTTTATGAAATTTAAGCAGGTTTTTTGTTGTTGTTTTTTTTTGCAAATACCAGACTGCTCCGGAATTGTGTCTTTTCACAGACCAGGGCCAGTATCTGATGCTTTCACATTGCTTTGGAATACCTAATGAAAAGATAAGCAAAGGATTTCTCTGCCAAAACTCTCACTAGCAAAACACTTTCACACAACGGTAATTTAATGAGCAGAACGAGGACAAACAGAGTCAAAACACTGAAGAAATGTCCACTGTGCAGTCATATGATTTACTTGGATCTGTTTCTAAAAAGATGTTTTAGATTTTATTTAGATGTTGGCAATGCTGAAAATGTAGGATAAGACAGACAGAGTCAAGAAGTTACAGAGGAACCAGTAACTAAACTCTTGAATTTATTGTGTTTATCAAAATACTTAGGGAGCTCTCTTCCTCTTTTCTATACATAACAAAATTTTTGTAAATATTATTGCCTCCTGATTTATTTACTTATTTTCTGGAGTCTTATTCACAAATAAGATTCAGAAGTTAGTTGTCCCTGCAATTCTGGGGACTTGCAAAGATGAATTAAAATGTGGAATACTCAACTTATGAACAGAACTGCTCTGACTAAAAATTGTTTCCAAAGGAGAGTGCTCTGTACATAAAGGTTGATTAGACTTGAGAGTTTTAGATAAACACGGGTTTTTTACTAGTATCTAATTAGAATGCCAGTTCACTAATTAGCCTTAAGTTTCTTGTAATAAATGGGTGATTTTATTTGCACTGTGATTGATAATTTTCTCTTTCAGTATCATATTGGAGGAAGGGCAATGAAGAGGAGCAGATAATTTTAAAGATTGTATATTCAAACATGTATTTATGAGTGACAGGTAGAAATCTGGCCCTTTGCCTTCTGAAACACACAACATATCAACAATCAAAATGGGCTGCCAGGCTGCAGGTTGACAATGAAATTCTGACTTGGCAGTTAGCAGGCTCTAGTTCTGATGAAGGGCTCCAAAGCTACCTGCTGCCCTCCTTAGAGAGGTAGACTACCCAAACCAGAAGGGAACTAGGATGTCTGATTGGTATTTGGATAAGGAATCACATGAGAAAAAATTGGACTCCCAAGGAAGGAAGGTGCGTAATTCATTGTGGCACCCTGATATCTCACAAATCAATCATTCTGACATCATCCCAAAGTTACACTGTGATTTAGTGGCAATCTTCAGATTATATTTATCATAAGGTCCTGACTGACCACCTATAGAAACTGGAAATCCTGTGTTACCTGAGCAGCAATTACGTAGACTTCATGACCGAATTCCACCTTGGAAAATCACATTTCCTTCCTGGAATTTTACAGGAAGTTACAACTGGATGAAAAATTCCCTCTCCTAATTCAACAGCTGCACGCTCATTTTCATAACACTGCATTTTAATTGCACTCAAGAAATGGGACGCACTGACATGGACACACCCAACTACAGGACGTTACGTGCACAGGTGAGACTTAAGAGAGGCATGTAATGCCTGTTTCAGAAAGGAAAGAAGGAGTTGCTGGTTAAGGAGATCAGAGAATCCACAAAGACACTTTTCTTTATCCCAGCAGTACTGCAACAAGCCTGATCAATAAATACATTTCATCTCTTGGATCTCATCTGCCTACCCTAGTAGAGGACAGAGTCCTGGATCGTTGCAGTTGTTTTCAGTATTCACTTCTTACTTACATATTTTTTTTCTCTCCTATATTCAGTGAGCAATAAATAAAGAAAACAAACCCACCGGCTTTCATTGTGTGAGAATGCTTTTAGTATGTGGAAAAGCATTACTGTGATTTTTTAGGTATCGAAGGATAGTGTTGCTGAGGATTCTGGGCAACTAGAATTAAAATAAAATAAAATTCCATTTCAGAAGTTCCTTTCTAAAGCAGGATGGCTAGTCTTTTATGAGTGGCTTTGGCAAATGGTGGTGAATATATGGCAGAAACACTGAAGATGACTTCTATCCATACATTCACTTGCCTCTCTGGGAAAATGCTCCCAGCCTATACCTAACAAAATGTGGCTCACAACTCCAAGCTTTTTTACATTGTCGCTATCTTTCAAGGTTGCTTTTTTTTTTATTTTTCCTTCAGATTGTGAAAAAACTCATATGTGAAGAGAAACATTTTAATTAAACGTAGTGATAAATTGGATATCTACTTCTTACTACTTGAAGCAGAATAAATCAGTGTTTTGACATTATCAATGATAATGTCATTTAGAACTCATCAATGCCAGATGATTTACACATACTGTCCCTAGAGCTTCACGTGCCCAGAAAATATTGCCCTTACATAACACAAATAATTATTTGGGTAGGAGGTGAAGATTAAACATGAAATTATAATACAACAATTATTTATTATGTGCAAATGCAATAGCTGATGCAAGCCAACTTGGAGCGAATGCACTGATTGAAAAACATCTGTCAGAAATTTGGAAATCACAAGATTATGGAAAGCTATGGTTTCTCAAAAAGAACATGACTGGTTTTAAAATTCAGTGGAGTCTAGGGTACCTTCCTTGCAAGTCTCAGTCTGAGGAAAGGCTGAGCCCATGGCAACAGCTGATGCGCACCAACCAGCCCTGCGGCCTCCAGCTGCTAGCAGAGCTCCCTGTGCAGCTGTAGAGTACAGTTTTTAATATTGCTTCCCTAGTGAACCAGTTAGGAAAGAATTAAGGACTCTTTATATCTTGTTCATTCTGAAATCCTCTTTCCAAGCAATATCACCCATTATCACTGTGTTTGTGGCAGTAGGGCTAACAGCCCAAGGGATCAGGCTCTTACTTCAGCAAGAGCTGTATCAACTCACAGTGGTGGATAAAGCCTTGCAGCCTACACAGAGGCAGCAATGGCCTGGGTGTGAGACTGCAACTTAGTGCATCAGAGGGAGCTGTGTCATGATAGCGATCCACCCCTCTGCCCTTTCAGTGATCTTACTTCAAAAAAGCTTGGAAGAAAGAAAACTGAAGGCAAAGGCAGAAGAGACCGCAAAGAGAAAAGGAAGAAAAGGAACACTGAACCAGTCCTAAATAATTCTACCTCTTGCTCTAATTGTATTTTTATTAGACCTGGCTTATTCCATGAGCTCAAATAGCTCACAAACTCCATTTTATAATTAACTACTTCAACTTTCAGTCATCCTTAGCTACTTTAAATACGTGTGTGAAGTAGCCTCCTAATGAGCTTCCTTCAAGGAAAAAACAAATTTGACAAGTCACACAAGATATTTTGCAGCATTAATCTCTTGCTCTATCCTACACTTCCAAACCCTTTGTGTTTAAGGTTAACTTTAACCCACCTTGATCCTGAGAAAGAGACCAAAAACAGACCGAACCTCAGTGCATACTGACATGTTTCATAAAGATTTAACATATACCTGTAATTTTATATAAATATAAATATATATATATATGTACACACACACACACACACAAGATATATTCATCCCATGAAGTTCCTGATCAGGAAGTTTCCTTAACTTTGGGAAAATGGGAAGCGCCTCATTTTGGATTCCATTCCAAAGTGTTACAGAAAGATTTACTGTTTGCACCTTAGAAAATAAAAGTACCTCAGTTACAGGAGCCTTTTGATGATATATGAGCAAATGTTCAGTTAATGACAACTAATCAAACCACTTGTTTTTACTTTAGTGCTATGGTCTTTCTAAACAATCTGACTTCCCACTTACTCTTCCAGGTAGAGATAACCATTTTCCTGTGCCAGCCTTCTTGCATGCATCTGGGAGTCCTTAGCTGTAGTGCCATAGGATATAACCATGGCACCGTACTCACGGCACATTTTCACTCTGGCAGGGGAAGTGCTGGTTGACATGATGACAAAAACTGGGATACGAAGCTCTGAGGCATGGTAAGCAACAGCCATGGAAAAGTTCCCATCTGAAGCCACAATCACTCCCTTCCTTTGCTGATCCTAAAAACACAGAAAAGTTTAATGCACATTATGCAGTATCACAAATTTGTCTCATATAATTCTTGATCAGCCTAGTGGTCCGACATTTTTCTATTAGGAAGTTCTCTTTTCCTCTGCTGTCTAATGATCTTAGGGTATTATGAAACAGTACACATATCTGAGGTGATTTTTAGACACAGAACTAAGACAGCATAAGATCAGTCCCTGTTCCTGGATTGAGATCCTTTTCCTCATCCACTGTCACTTTCATCGTCACTTCAAATTTGGTGGTTTCATGTATCAGAACACATACACATATAAGCAATCCCATCTAAACATCACAGGAAAACAGAAGGTTACACTTTGCCAATTATTCTTTCAAACATTTTAAGTATTCACCACTGGATTGGCCATGCATAAGTACAACATGTTACATTGAGGCATTTTTCCCCCAGAGGGTGGTGAGGCACTGGAACAGGTTGCCCAAGGAGGTTGTGGATGCCCCATTCCTGGAGGCATTCAAGGCCAGGCTGGATGTGGCTCTGGGCAGCCTGGTCTGCTGGTTGGCGACCCTGCACACAGCAGGGGGTTGGAACCAGATGGTCATTGTGGTCCTTTTCAATGCTGGCCGTTCTGTGATTCTATGATTTGCAGACCTATCTATGCTGTTTAACACAGTGGTTCAAAAGTCAAGAAGCACCACAGGTAAAGTCTAATTGTGTTTGATTGCTGTGAAACAGAACAAATTATTTATTTTTATACTTGACATTTTGTTATACCTGAGGCAGTGATGTCAGAAGATAAAGCACACCTCTCTCCTTCACAGATCCCGTGTACTGGAGGAACTCTTTCTTTAGGTAGAGGTCAACTCCATACAGCTTGGATAGCCTGGAGTACTGGACAACAGAAACATGATTATTGTGGTGATGGACCTAAAATTAAGAAAAACCTGCCCCATTCAGGCTGGCATATGAATGCTGTGCAGGATCCCCAAAAAGTACATTTACAAAATCCTGTGCTAGGAGCTCCCACTTGCTGCTCCCTGTGAAAATCAGGCTGCAGAACTTAAGGAAATTGCTTCAGAAACTAAGAGGATAGCAGTTCCTAACCTAAACACCCTAAATTATAGAGACTGCTTAAACAAAACAGGAGAGCACTGGACATGAAATGCTCCTTTACTGGACTTTCACATACCTCCCCACTGCTACTCGTTCTGTTTTTTAGAGCATCTTGGATTCTACAGTAAGGAGAAAGGATTTGAGGAGTTGAATCCTGTGACTTTGTGTAGTTGCTGCCTCCTACATTTTAAAATGAACATTAGTCACAGAAGTGGTATACTTCAGGTATGTCTTTTTTTAAGTATTGATTGTCAACATTTTAACTCTTCAAGTTTTCTTTTTCTGCTTTTTTTAACTGAGGCTTTTTTACATGGCATAAATACAACAGCTATTTCTAGCAATGGAGGCGTCCATCTATACTCACCTGTAGCAACCCAATGTGTGAGAGTCAATGTCCCACCCTCTAACTTTTCCCTTTTGTAACCTTGCCCTTATCTAGGGACCACGGATACCAAGTCTGAGGATACCAAGTCAGCACAGTGCAGCCTCTGCTTGGCATCCATAAAGCCAACACAAAACAACACAAAAGTTCCTACATCAGGGCCCAAATCAATGTCCAATTCAATTCTCAGTCCTTGTTTCCCTTTACTTAATACCTCTGTAACATCTGTCATGAGCATGCATCATGCTATGTCTCAGCTTCAGGCAGATTGCTGACTGAAGGAGGATGCTTCACTCATGGTACTGCCTGGAGTTTAGGAACCAGGATGCAAAGTATTTGTCTGTTCAGTTAATCGAGTAAGTTTTAGTCAAACTTGCTTCTTTATGCAAATGAAAGCTCTGAAAGCGGCTCTTACCTCCCACTCCGGAATTCCATTTAAGCTATTTAAGTTAAGGGGCAGAGCTGCCTGAGAGCAACTGTGAATAGGCCCAAGAGAACTTCACTGCCTGTGAGTAGGAGCACTGTCAATGTATGAGGAGCTCCATATCACACAGATGCCTCTGCAGGGACAGAAGATGGGCACTGTGGTTCACACTCCTTTTCTCACACTGTGTGTAGAGCAGGAGCCATGCTTAGGGAGCAGTTAGGGAGTTAGGACTGAGGTACAGATCCCAGTACTTGGGAGTTGTTTGTCAGATCCATCCAAGCAGGGGGTGCAAATGAATCCTGCTGTGGGCATGTGGCCAAGACTACCCTTATTCTGGGAACAGAGCCAAACAAAAAAAAACAACAAAAAAAACCTACTGAAAATCATTATGATACCTCTGGATCAGGCACAATCAGTGCTGTGCACTGCAGACCCAACTGACCTGCACCCACAGACTGCCAGTCCCAGATAGGGGCTCACGCATCACGTTCCCTTTTCCATGCAGTCCAGAAAGACAACTGACAGCTGGTGAGGCCAGTGGTGTGCCCAGGAAGACATCTCTGCAGAGTGACTTGGGGCTGCTCTGCTCAGCTGCCACTTAGCAAAGACTCCTTTCCCACAGCAAGAAAAAAAGGAGATCAGCCAATCAGTGCCTACAGCCGCCTTCCTGAGGAGCTCCCAATAGCAGAAAGACATCTTGAATCCAATAGCTGAAGTCTGCACTGAAGAAATGGTGCAACTGCACCTCTCTTACGTTTGAACAGATGCTTCTGCATCTACAATGAGAGCGTTCCCATGTGTGTGTTTCTCAATGCCCTTGTTTTGTTGAAGAAGCATGTGGCAGAACCACCTGGTCACAGTACAGAGCCAGGCTTCCCAGGCTTCCCAGGCCAGGAAGCAATATCTGATCCTTCACACTTCCCAGATGCGTGGGCTGGTTCCAAAAAAGACCCCCTCACATGACTCCTTACTCTGACACTAACACAGGGACTCCCTGTAGCAAGAGTTTTTCACCAGGAGCATAATACCACATTGCATTAAGTCAGTGCCTAATGTGGTTTATCCTTTGTTTACAGGTCACTGCAATCTTCGAGGATTACACTTTGCAGTTAGCACAAACAGGTAAGTAGAAAATGATTACTGACAGTTCACAACAACTAATATGAACTCAGGCCATCTCACACAAATCCATCTGCTACAGTGAACGCTCTTCATTCATTTCTGACCAACTTCCATTAAAAAAATAAAAGCACTATTAAGAGAGCTTAAAGACATAAGAATCCCCTACCATGCAAGGGGTTTTCTGAACACCGGATTGGATTTTGAAAGCTGCTGCACTAATGTCTTCAAATCGAATCAGTTTGTTGTGGCTGGACAGGCTGGTCCTGCTGCTTGACTGAGGGAGGAGGGAAAGGGCATCCCCAAGTAACTCCTCATTACGGCTGACTATCTTCATTTCCCACGTCTTCACGTCCCCATTGAGGTAATCCTCCTCAACGAAATCTTTCAGTCTTTCGGGGTTGATTGGTGGTGGCCTCTGCCCAATGTGTCCATTTCTTATTGGCCCATCCTTACAAAGGCGAAGATCACAAAGTGCTGGACCATCTTGTTTCTTTATTTTACTGTCATCCCTGGAAACAAATAGGAAAGCTTAGATGATTAAAGGCTTGAATTTAGCATTTAAGTTACTCTTAAATCAATTGCACGTCTCAGTTGCTCTTTGCAAGCTTCAGACTAAATTATTAACATCTTCTTAACTATCTTGTAGATGGATTGAAAGCTACTGTGACCAGCCAGTTTTTACTAAAGGCACAGATGACTTGACAGGCAGACAAATTGTGTCATAACCAATTAAATAGGAAAAATATCATGCACGCTGTCTGGACAGGCAGAAAATACTTGCTCTGTGGAAAAGAGCTGATAGTGTGCCTGGCCTGTGGATATAACTGTGCAAATAGTATGAGTCTCTCTACATAAAGTAGAAGGAGAAGAATCTCTTGGAAGAGATTATTTTCTAAAAAATCAGCATGGTAAAATATGTCAGAGATAGACCATAGGCCAAAGACAAAAAACATTCACCAGCTTTGCAAAGTAATTTCAATTTAAGCTATGCAGTCATTCATCAGCAGAATAGGTCAAAGCAAATGTCATCCTAATTCTAGAGCAGCAATGTGCATTGTAATAAGTTCGTAAAAGAATTTCAAAAATATTAAGAAACAGCTGCTTTTTGAGCAACTGCCCTACTTTTAACAGTCCATTTTCTGTGTGGTTCCATAAGCTATGCTTGAAGCTCTGCTTCCTATTACACCTCCAGTTGTCCCATTGAGGAGTTCCCGTAACAATATGAGCAGCGCAAGGGGTTCTTTTTAGTGGGAACTATTAGTGATAGGTGGATGGTTGGACTGGATGATCTTGGAGGTCTTTTCCAACCTTGGTGTTTCCGTGATTCCGATTCTGTAATATTTGAATCAAGTACTATACTGGTGGCATCAGTCATTCTTAAATCTTCTCTCTCCAAAATGTCTTGTATCAGTGCCTATTTTCTAAAACATACAAACAAATAGATAATTGATACAATTTTAATTTATGTTGACATTCATGATTTACGACATTGTCCCAAGAGGTATCTTAAAGCTGATACATCCAAAGAGCAGACATTATGTTTTCAAATTAAATAGTGTATCAAGTAGATCTGTTCTACACTTTGCTGCTCATTTCTTCTCGTTTGGGGTTAAAGAGTTGGAACATTTAGTAAGGATGTTTGAGTTGCTGTGTTAGGCCTCGTGCACGTTAGTGAACTTAATGCAGATATGAGAATCAGATCAAACTGGCAAACTTGTCATGGCACAGCCCACAGATCTGGAAACCAAATGGGACTATTGCATAAACAACAACTGCTGTGATGTAAGGGACCACACCTCTGCTAGGAGCTCATCTCTGCCATCCGCAACGCCCCCAAAGAAGTAAAACCCTTTTCTACACAGTAGCAGATTACCACTCCAAAAAGAATAGAACATATTTATCTTATCTCTAGTTCTCTAATCATGTTATCTAAAGTGTTTAGCAAGCATTAGCAATGAATGATATTATGCTGGGTTTAAGCATAGAGTGAAATACAAACATAAAATATAACAAGCAAAAACCTATGATTTTTTCTAGGTTATTTTTTTTACTGATTGGAATTTGAAACAGGAAATACATTCTCATTTGCTCCCAGTGCCTGCTGCAATGAACTACAAAAGGTCTGTTAAAAAGGTAGGCAAAAGTCCATTGATAAATCAGGGTTCTGCTAGAAAGTACAAATTACAGGGTAACATCCCCCCATTCTAGTGCCATCAAATGGTTTCCCATCAGTCAATATAATAAAAAAAAATTAATTTCTGGCCCTATTCTGAGATTTTCCTTTTTTTTTTTTTTTTTTCTTTTTTTTTTTCTTTTTGGCAGAATAAAGGAGAATTTTGCAGCAGAGCTCTTGTGAGCATCTGCCAAGGTCCCTAATGAAGACAATATCTTATAACCATTAAAAAAAAGTCAAATGTTAAAAATGCATAATCTTTTCAAGCTTGAGATAGTTTTAAAGCACATCTGAAACATTAACATCTCAGCATGTCATATGGAAACAATCATCTGTTTGCGTCTGAAAGGTCAGCAGCCTCGTTAACAAAGGAACTTCATCATCCTATTTTATATACTATTTTCTTTGGATTAATATTTTTTCTCCTTCTATGTCTATATTTTTCAGTTACATTGGTGAATGACATTTCCCCCATTGAACCCATCTGGGTGAACACATGTGCTTTCAAACCTACAAGGGAAGCAGCTGTTTTAGTTATGACAATTGATCACAAACAAGCAACTAATACTCCTGTTGGGTTAGATATATCTATCTCCTCCAGCACAGCCCAAGAACTTTGCACAAGCCACCTGTATTCATTTCCTTCACAAGAGCAGCCAACATCAGCAGTGAGACATGCAGACACCAACCTATGCCTTCCCATGCACAGCCAGAACACAGCTCCTTGTCCAGAGGTCATGCCCAACAGATGAAAGTGCAGAGCCAATGTAAATACAAACCCTGGCGCTAGAAAACATCGCTCCTTTCCAATGAATTGCTTTTCCTTTTTTGGAGTTTGTTTAGGAAAGTTTTCACAAGAAAGTCTGTTTGTCTCCAGCATAAAGCAAATATTCAGCTGGAAAGTTTTGTGACACGGTTATAGAACATGCCATTTTACCTTTAAAGTGATTAGTAAAAGTAAACATGGAAAAAAATCCAACAATTTATAAACCTACTTTTTCAAGAACAGCTGCTCAGCATAACTGCAAAAAACAAAAGAGAAGATCCATATGCAGACATTCCACAAATCATTAAGGGACTGGAAAAATTATCACATTTATCAACAGACAGCTTTAAATAGTTTAAAGTCTCAAAGCCAATACAAAAACAATCTGTGCCAAAATGTACTCCTACAAGGATAAAACACAACGACCCAGAATGGAGCTCTGCTTCTAGGCTGCCGTCTTGAATGCGCTGATATTTTCTCATCAAGTCACACAGCACTGGGGAAACAAGTTTGGAAAAATAGTAATATTCATACAACAATGAGTTATTAAAAGCAACAGAAATAATGTTTAGAAGATATATGGAAGTCGGTCTAACCATGACAGTTACATGCATTGTTCAAAAAGCTATCTATGGCCCAGGAAGATCCTGAGCACTTGTTTGGCAGATTCCACAAGACAAAATGAGAGAAAGTGCCATTTTTGAGCATCTTATTCTTGTCTCCAGACTGTCATTATGGTCACCACTACAAAGAATATACAGCCAGATGGCCTCTTGCTTGGACCCAGTGGTTGGCATTTTGATATCTGGCCCACCTGCAGCAGCGTTGGCATGTTTAGCACCATGTGTCACGACAGTGCATTTGTAGGCAGAAAATAACATCCTCACTGAAAACTCAGTGATTTCCACAGCAGTTTTTGTCACCTGCATTCACGATACAGACTCACTGTGAGGAGAGGCTGACAGCACAGCAGAAGTTTTAGCATCCTTAAAGCTCTACGCCGTGAGAAGAATTTCAAACTCCAGTACATCAGTCAGACTGATGCAGCACAGCGCAAAGAGGCTGCTGCTAAGCCTGAGTGCCACATCAATCCATCCCACTGAATTGGGATAGACCTGCAACCCAACATAGCAGCATGTGCAGACAGACGTACATATATGTACATGTAATCTATACATGGATTTCTTTTTTATTTCATTCTTTTTAATGCTATTGTGGGGAAGAGGTTTCCTCTGTGTTCATATCCATACACTACCATCATCTTCACACTCCACTCTCCCCCACCTCTTTCTTCTCTGCCTCAGACCTCCACATCGCTCTGAAACACTCCTGATTTATTGCCATCCCTTTCTTCAGTACCTCTTAAACCTTCCTGTTCCACCTCAACACATTTTGGCAATATAATCCCTGTGAGCTGTCCTGCTTTTGCAAAATCCTCATTGACACTCCCAGTACATTTGTTTGCATGTCTACGAGTTTTTCGTTTTTTCTCCAAACACAACCAAATGCTGCAATAGCAGCTGTTCTTAAGTCACAGAATCATAGAAACATAGAATGGCCTGAGTTGAAAAAGGCCTCAAAGATTACCTAGTTTCAACCCCCCTGCAGCAGCCTACTCAAGTTGGTCTTGAAAAAGATGATGAAAATGATGATTCATTTCTTGATGAAAAAGATAGAAGAATAAAAAATTGCTTTAGATAGCTAAATGTCATACAAAGGTTACCAAATCACGCAGAACTCACTAATATCCTTCCCTAAACAGAAATACAAAATCAGTGAATAGGAACTCACCTTTGATGACAGAAAGTGGGGCATAGACAGACAGTGTGACTCGCCTAAGACTCCCGCAGGAAGTTCATAGCAGGGCTACTTATTAGAGTGTCTTAAAGATGAGGAGATCATGGCTTAGCTCCTAGCCTGCATGACATCAATGCTAGAGGATGTATGCACATGTGGCCATCCGCCACGGACAGGTACAAAACAACCGAGCCTTGAAACCAAGCTCACTGCAGGCACTGATAACTCCACTTGCCCTGTGCAGCAGTTTGACAAAATTATGTGGTTTTACAGTGAGTTCAAAGGAAGCTGACACTCATACAGGGAATAACCAAGCCTCATTATTACCATTTAAAAAATGTACCTTCAGTTTTAGCAATTCAGAGAAACTGCAGCTGGAGCCCAGCAATGTATCTGCATTCACTGATGAATTCATCCCCATCTTTCTGTACTTATTACTATAATGTCTTTGCTTGTTACTGGCACTAGCAAGTAGGCACCAACTGCAAAAAAGATAATGTGAGAAAAAATAACCTGAAAGCAAGAGGAACTCAGAAGGTCACCCTCCTGGTTACCTCTGCTCCAACAGCTCCCAAGTGTCCCTCGTACAGACTCTTCTGAGCACCTTGCAGAGAACTCTCATGTTGTGAAGGTCAGATGGTCAGCACAGAACCCTGCACGCAGCTTGACAGTTAAAACTCTTACAGAAGTTGACTCTTCCTCTTGAAGCTAAATCTATTCTGCATTCAGACGTTCTCTTGTGATTAACGCATTTCATAATTCACCCTTATACTACAGAAGGGATGACATAAACATAATGAGAGGAAAATAACAGTTCTGTGATCAAGTGACTGGTTGAAGATTCTCAGTTCACTGCAGATATGCTGTGTGACTTTGGGCAAGCCATTCTTCAGGTGTGAGAGTGGGAACTTCTCATCCCTTTTGGTGTATTTTCTCTCAAGCTGTCTGTTCTATAGGGGCTTAGGTTTCTTGGAAAAATATGCTTTTAACTTATGCAACAATTTGTAGAAAGTGGGACATTATCACAGAAATCATAGAATGGCCCAGGTTGGAAAGGACCTCAAGGATCATGAATCTCCAACCCCCCTGCCACATGCCGGGCCACCAACCTCCACATTTAATACCAGACCAGGCTGCTCAGGGCCCCATCCAGCCTGGTCTTGAACACCTCCAGGGATGAACAGGGCATCCACAGCCTCTCTGGGCAGCCTGTTCCATTGCCCCTTTTTATCCATCATCTGGGAACATCACATCTTACTAGCAATGTCCAGATAATAAAGCAGGGGGAGGAAACTAGGGAAAAGATTATGAGTGAGTTTGTGCCAGCACAGCTGTGTCACAGAGGTGCAGCCCAATGGTCAGTGCCATGCAGTGGCTCTGGACACTTCCTAAATTCCCCCCCTTGGCTGAACACAGCAATACAAACAGATTATAAGCTCCGGAACAAAGGTAGGTACTTAACGTCTATCACAGCAGAATGCTATATGACCTGTCCCAAGGTAAATTTTGGGCAATCGATAGGCCTGCCTGAGATTTTCCTAATACATGCTCACAGAGAAGTCACAGATCTGAGCATCAGCTTCAAGTACTCACAGCTCCACTGCTTCCAGTGGATGACTCCAGGAGCACCTCACAGCCACAGAACCCCAGGAGACATTGGAAAATTACCAACAATCTTTTTTTTTTTTCTTTTAAGAAAGGAAAATAGAAATCATTACCTATATAGCACAGCGACTAAATAAACAACGAGGCGAAGCAAAACTCCAACTATGACACAGTAAGGAGGCAGGAGGGGTCCAGGGGAGGTCATGTCCACAAGTCTGGCCCTGGGTGGACCCAAAGGGCTGACCAAGGCCCCCGCAAGAAAAAAGGAGCTCTAGTTCTAAGTCAGACAGCAATACTCTCCAACCTTTGCCAGAAAGGATCGTAGTCTTCATCTTCCCTGTAGCGGTCCCTGGGAGTTCTGTTTTTTAACACCCTGGAGTAGATCAACTGTGCTGCAAAATTCATTGTAATTCCGGGTGCAGAGCACAGCAGAAGGGACACACTTGCCTGCGGGCACCACCAGCCCTGCACTGCCTGGGTGGGAAGAGCAGGTGACTTGTTGGGAGCAGCAATCCAGTGGGAATGGGGGAGGGGAAGTGACTTTGAGAGACGGTTGCTGCTATTTAAAGAGATTATTTCAGGGGCCAACCTGTCCTTGTCAATTTGAGTCAGGGCCTGGATTATGTGGGGTGACATTCTGTTAGCAGGACACTTGAAGCTTTACTTATTTACCGCTGAGCTGCAGAGCATGATCTGGGCTTACTGCAGGGCCCACGATTTAACACCATGCACTAGGGTCGACACAAGTAGCAAGGAAGGCCCAGCTTCTTCTTGTGGTGCTTGAGTCACGTGCGGAGACCCTTTAGGGCAGCACCAGGGGACACAGGCTTTTGTGACTAAGGAAAGAAGAGGCTGGCCACTTCCTTTGGGTCTTCATTTGGGCCAGCTCATGCAGATGGACAGAAGGGAAAAGATCATCTGGAGTAAAGACTCAAGTCACTTATACAAATCTATTCTTCATTACCCTATGGGGATGTTACCAAAGGTGGTGAGGGATTTCCAAACGCGAGATGGATGTCTAATGGGATGGGGATGGGAGTCCTTCTGCAGTTCTCCTCCTCTGGAATATAGCCCCTTGTGCACAGCCTGCTTGGGGACTGGCCAGGCATCATTTCTCAGGTGTTGGGGTCCCTCAGTACCCTCCCTGCTTTCTGCTTATAGCATAGAAAACTTTAATGTCTAAGATAAAGAGCTAGCATATTGTAATCTAACCCAAGTTGCGACCTCACCCCCTCTACAGAATACGCTGACCAGTATAATGAACTGCTTTATAGGGAAGAGCCATTATAAATGATTTAACAGTCTTCTAGGAGCTCTAGGAAGCTCTGAGCCATGTTGCTGGAGACTTCCATACCTGGGTATGGCAGACAGGTCCATACTTTTTGGATTGCAATACAGAAAAAGCTCTAGATTCACCACTTCTTCCTGAGTCTCTCATCTTCAAAGCTTTTGCCCTTTGCTTTCCAGTGGTGGATGTGTAATCCGTGGAGCTGCTTGTGGTGCACATGGCCATAACCCTGCAGCGTGCTACTGCCAGAGGCAAGGAGACAAAAGGGCAGTCAGCTCTAAGACTCAAGTTTGGGATGGCTTCATTGGTGCCTTGAAAAGCAAAGAGAGAAGGTGGGTGGAATTGCCACTTCACTCAAAGCACATCTGAAGTGAAATGGTGGAGAGGAAAAGGAACATATAACAGTAAAAACTGCAATACTTAGCTTTAGGATGGCTGGGAGTCCTGACTGATGTATTAGAAGATCCTCCTACCAGCAAACTACACAGATGAAACACAGATTTTGAAGAAGCTGAGTAGGGAGACACTGAAGATCTGTATTCATGTGATAAACATTAACATCAGAAGCTCCAAGTATGGCCCTCCCTAGCATTTATGGCTGCAAGGAGGCATCATTTTTCTTCTGCCTTTTTCCCTCTTGCTCAGTAATACATTTGCAGGTGGGTACACGTTACCTTCTTCATGTCCTGCTTAAGGCAAGCCCCTACCCCAGCCATGTCACAAAAGTGCATTACATATCTTTACATAATTCCATACAGGAAGGGCATACTTCCCTTCCTGTTCTTGCACAGGTGGACTCATGCAGTGAGGAACACAACAACTTGCATAAAATCAAAAAAAGGGTCAAGTCCAACATTGTATGTTAGTATGTTAGAACTTCTTCAAGGGAACCACAAGAGAGTTGCTATTCTGCATACATACTGCTCAAGTATTTTTTGCTGGAGAATGATGAACACAAAATACACGTGAACAAAACTTACCACAAAACCTGAACAGAAGCTTATTTTACCATTTTTAACAACTAGAAGAATGGAGTCAGAAAGAGCAAAATATCACATTTATAGAGTAAGAAGTAATAAATAAACCCATACACTAACTAATCCTTGAGACCACACAAATTCATCTCCCTGCCAAATGAGGCCCAGATCCGTGATTGGCATTTGCAAACCAAGCAAGAATGGTGAAGGTACTTTAAGGACAATCTGGTCAATCAGTTGGGGAAACAATGCACCAAGGATTTTTCAGGATAGAAGTACATGAAGCACTGAATCAGCATCCTTCAAAAATACTACCAAACAAGCAGCTCATCAGGGGAAAAGGGTACATGGAAACTTCTGCTGTGGATTTAGGTCCACGTCAAACATCCTCTCAAAATCCTTACCTAAGCATGTGCTGGAAATGCTGACTGTGCATCGTGGTAATTGCTGTAAGTTAACTATGACCATTTTCTGAGCTGCTTATTTCCTTAATGAGAGATAAACGGTTAAATACACTATTATTAGATGCGTCTTCTCATTCTTGCCTGTCAAACTTCATTGTCCTTACGGGATCCTTAAGCTTTGTCTGCCACTTTACGTACTTACCTTCATTATCTTTGTGCACGGAGATGATGGCTGTAGATACCGGTCTCACTTTCCCTTTCTCAAACAGCTGGGTTTTGTCACCCTGAACAGACACTGCATTCTGGGCATCTCTGTGCTTTCTCTAAGCACGATGCTTCTTTTTGTTGTTTAAAAACTTTCAATACCTCAACAGCCTTTATCTAGAAATTTAATCTGGTTTTCTTCTTTCTAATATATTTCACTAAGAAATTCCTACTGATTTAATTTGTCTTCACCAATGCAATTATTATCAGGCATTGCCATACCTACTGCTGCCTAAAACCCAGACCTCTCCAGCAGAAGGCAATACCTCTGTCAGTGACATTATTCAGAAGGAGGATGTCTCACATCACAACACCAATGGTTCAGTATGCCTTGGAATTGACACTGAAGACCTCCCAAATCAGATTCACTGCTTGATTTTGCAATTTTTTTTTCCTGTTTATTAAAAATTTAAGTTAAATTAAAATGTGAAATTTCATTCATTTATATCAAAGAAAACATTTTTAAATTAAACTTTTCTTAGCAACAGCCAAGATCTTAAATCCTAAGATCTATAAAATGAAAAATAATCCCTGAATCTTCATAAGAAGTTTTTTTGGACTTCCTTAAAGAATCCCAGTCTTTAATCAAATGAAGTAAGAATTACCCTCAGCTGTAACACCACTACCTCCTGGGTGAGGGCAATAGCATGGAGGATGGTTTCTTTCCAGTGTATCGCTGAGCACTGTGCACAACACAAGTGAAATATTTGGTTACTTCTTCGAAAATTGCTGTAGAAATATTTTTTCATGAGGCTTTTCATAAAGAGAGAGAAACATCTGTCTGTCTACATCTTAATATTCTTTGGGTCTTTTTATACAGAATTTGATCTTAACTTCTAAAGCACCAGCAAACAGCGAAAGGCAAACACTCAGTAAAGAATTGTAAGCAGAAATCAGGCAAAAGACAAACCTCAGGCATTAATGTATTGTTGGAAAGGAGATGCCTAATTCTTGAGACTAATTTCTACTGAATTTTGAAGATTCTAGTCCATAGCTCTCTGCACCCTGAAGAGCTGAAATTTACCCTTGTATATATATATAAGCAGATTCAGTATTTATTTTTTCTTTTTGTTTCTTCAACAGAATGCAGAGAATCTGTCTAATTTTATAGTAAGAGGGGAAGAAAAGTAGGTTGTCCAAGATGGAGAGTTTACTAATTTTGTGCTCCTGTATCATATATCCTATATCCTGTACAAATATAGCTGAAGGGTGATGTTTCTGCAAAGCTCACAAACACATGTCTAAAGGCATGTGTAGCAAAGGATCACCTCAAGTACAGATTTTACACTTTTTGCTTCAAAGCTTAAGAGATGTGAACCAAAGCAACCGATGGTTCAGCAACAGTTACAAAAATGATGGGCTTTTTTTATTTCATTGCCTTTTTCAGACTGCAGCTGATAACCGTGGATGCTAACAGTGAAAGTCATGGCAATAGGATGTCACACAGCCTCCTTCCCACTGCCACCAAGAGCATTCAGTCACTGGGAGAAAATTCTACCTTTTATGTGCCATGCTGATTAATACATCTACGTCACAAAGCACATTGATCAATGTTTATCATGATATGGCTTTGAACTAGTTGGCCAGGAAGGCATTGTGTCTGCTTGGTGATTTCCAGGAAGGTGCTATACCCCCACAGCCATTTCCCTGATCTACTTATCTGTAAATATCTTCTTCTGAGCATCTCTGGATCAGCTATCTGCATGTGGCTGTTGCCCATTGCACTTGAAACATCCAGGATGACCTTGTTTCATTTTGGTTTTGCACTTCACTGGCAGAAGTCGCCTCTGTCATATCATCTTTTAACGTCTGATCCTGCTAACCTTTGATACATAACCTTAGTCTTAACTCAGTTTGAAAAACACAAATGCCTCTTATCTACTGGAATGAAATGGTTTACTTTCATTGTATTTGTTCATCTCTAATAGGACCAAGATGATCACTACCTGCAGACTGAAACACATGAAAAATGGGCAGATGTCTAAGGAATGGCCCAGTAACCGTTCAGGTTTAGAAGTATTGATCAGAAGGCTAACCAAAGAATTAACAAAGTATCTGCCCTAGGCAGTGACTTTTCCGCCTTTTGCATTGATGGTAGAAGATTTGACTTGAGCTACAGACTATTTGGCCACTTTGGAAATGGAAAACAGTGCCTCGTTCCCTTGAAACCAGAAAGAATTCAGTTTAGAGAGCACAAGGAGAAATAGCTATTAGCACTGTAAATAAAGACTTCATTGAATTACAGGACTCGAAAAATAGTCTTGCAGGGTTAGCCAAGCTTTTCCCCCCACAGAAATAAAATCAGTAACATTTCCAACCTCAGTGGGTGGGACACGATAGTCTGTCCAAGGGGAGAGCTCATTGCAGAACTTGTCAGATACAGAAGGAAAAAGGGTGGAGACAGTCTACGCTCACGCCAAAAAGAAACACGAAAAAGTTGTTCAGAGTAGCAACACAAAACAGAAATGACAATTTATGATTATGCAGTGCGTTGGTGCAACTGGAACATGGTGATAAACCACTGTGAATATCAGTGTGGAAATACAGGAAGTCCAGAAAAAGAATTTCCAATAGTAATAATGAAAAGGAATAGGTGACGTTTTCTTCTTCAGCGTATAATTTCACTTCCTTCTCAATTTCTGCATAAGTCAATACTAATTAACAGTCCAGATTTTCATCTTCCAGCTTTTATTTTTCAAACAGCAAATGAGCTATACTATTTTACATTACTGCTTATTATCTTCAGGCAATTTAGAAGAGACTAAGGTAGACCAAAATCAATGGAAACAGATCTAGCTTTCTCAGGGTATATTTTATAGGGGCTGAGAGAATGGACAGGTGTCAACTCAAGGAACACGTTTGTAGTGTGCGAGTCTAAAGAATAGTCCGGGTGATTATCTGGTCACATTACTGGAAGAGGCACCAGCTGAAAACACACACCGTGAGCCCTGAAGTGAGGTACCAGTTTGCCCATGCAGAGCACAGGCATGGCAAACAGTGGAACACGTTCTACCATTTCAGAGGGCAGTAAAATAGAACAGCAGCACCATATAACTTGAAAGCTTTACTTTAGTCACTAGTTGCATGTACGGTCACAGAAATCACCAAGCATTTAAAAGACAAGTGATGTGACCTGAAACAAAGTTATTTGATTACAGAATTACTCAAACAGGTTCAAATCTACCACAGTCTATAGCTACCTGCTGTACAATGCTTTCAAAGGCTCAAAAGGCCTTCAAAAGTTTTTGGCACATTGGACATGCAACTGCAGTAAAGAACACATGCTTCTGCCAAGGCAATAAACGTTTCACTACTGTGCTGCTCATGGGATGGGTTGAACTCCTTTGCCTCCTGGTTAGCATAAGTAATCCCAAGGTCAAGTACATAACAGCCTAGAGCCAGCTCCTTTAGCCCAGACTCTCATTGATCGAAATCCTCTTCCCTCTCCTCCCGCTGTGTCTGATTAAATCACTAAGCTCTAGGTTGCAGCTCACGCTGTGCTCAAAATCAGCTCATCCAGCCCACAACTCAGCTTCGTTGAGTACAACTGTGGGAAGATCAAAAGAAATCAAAAGCTGAACAGAAGATGGGAGCAGAAAGATTGAGTGGAGCAGCTCCTGGAGCAGCAGGAGATAACCTGGACAGACACCTGTCAGGCAGTGGGACAAGCAGGGCTCTGCCACTGCATGCTGCCTCACTGCCGCTGGGCAGCATGCTCAGCTCCTTCCTGCCCTCTGTCCCATCCTGGCCCCATTCTTTCCTGCTCTCAGCATAGCACCTCCTCACCCATGTGAGCAAACCACTTTCTGCTCCCTAGACCAGTGTCAGCTCTTCTCAATTCAAACCACCTGTCTTATCAGCTTCTTGTCATTTACCTCCCTGACGATCAAGTCTATAGAGAACAGATTGCTTTGGAATTTTTTATAGAGTCCTGATGACTCTCATGACTCCTCTGTCCTCACTTCCGGTGCTTCTTACTCTGTAAACACATGCAACAAACCCTCCCTTCCCTTCTCATGTATTTTATCCACTAATCTGCTGCTTCCTCTCTTTTCTCAGCATTAATTAGAAGAAGCTTAAGGCAGTTGCTGCTATAGATGGTGAAGAGCAATACCCAAGCAGGAAAAGCCAGAAAGCACTTACATAAAAGTAAAAAATCATAGAATGGCCTGGGTTGAAAAGGGCCACAATGACCATCTGGTTCCAACCCCCTGCTATGTGCAGGGTCACCAGTCAGCAGACCAGGCTGCCCAGAGCCACATCCAGCCTGGCCTTGAATGCCTCCAGGGATGGGGCATCCACAACCTCCTTGGGCAACCTGTTCCAGTGCCTCACCACCCTCTGGGTGAAAAACTTCCTCTTAAAAAGGCAGAGATGAGTATGGGAACTAAGAAATAACACTTCTGTTACTCTTCTAGTGAGTTCTGGTGGTGGGTATGAATTAAATAAGGTTGTTTAGCTGGAGTAGGTTACTTAAAAGCAAAACTATACATTATATTACATCCAGACAGTGCACTGCTGCAGATATTTTAATAGATCTGCATTCAACTGATCTCTCGAAGCAAGATAGGCTGTCCCAAAATCTGGCATTAGAAGCAGCATCAGTGCTATGCTTGTTTTCTGGAAGGACTGAGCTTCAGGTGATAATTCTTGTCCTTAATTTTGTCCTTAGCACTAACCAGAATAGCCATGCAGATGCAGCAAACCAGTAACAGGTGTAACCATTATTGCCCTCCCCCAAAAACATACGGAACTGATCACCCTTCAAGGATTTCATTAGAAAAATATTCAAAACAAAGGGTGAAAGACAGGAATCCAGAGTTCACATCTGTTTTCCACAAGCATGAGTTAATGCCCTGACTCTACAGCTTGCGGTGAATGCTAATCTTGTTAATCTATTTGTCCATAGTCTCACAAGGTTTTTCATTCCCTGGATGAGCATTTAACAGAAATTGTTTTGTGGGCACCTCTCTTGCTGTTCATGATTACAAAGTTTCCCTCTGGCAACAAATTCTCTTGATAATAGCAACATTATGTAAGTATTCACATTGTCTCCTAACGATGCTTAGCAGCTGGAATTAAAGAGGCAAGATGCTGGCTCCATGCAGTAATAGCTCACTGTACAAATACTTGCTGAACAGAATCCACCAGACAGCAAGACAGAAAAAAAATCATACCATTTTCTTACTCATTCTCTGCCTTGGAGAAAGTGTCGGAAGCATGCCTGAAGAAAAATCACTATTAAAGATGGGACAAGGTCTACTAACATCCTGCTACAGTATCCTATTTCCTAACCCACATTCATTTCAAAAGGACCCTTAACTTGGGATTTGTGCTACATCAGCAGCAAAGTAATACACGTACTATAAATCTCCAGGGGAGTGACAGTAAAGAGATTAGCTTGACCTCTCTCTGGCAAATCATACTTTCTTTAGAATCTATCCATGATCTTCCAGTAATTAAGGCAGGAACAAGAACAGGCTGACTGTTGATCTGAAACGGATTTATTCCCAGCTGTTTCTGTTTCATTAAACATCTGTACCTCACAGCTAGCTCATATGGTAAATACTGCCTGTATTCAAGGGCTTCACATGTACGGCTGATGAGCTCTCTAATGGAGAAAGGTACGCAGACATTAAGTAACGCAGACTTCTGTTTCACTGCTGTTTCTCATGACCTGTGCTCAGCAAGGTGCTAGTCAACAGATGAATAGCTTCTAAGATATTAATTGCTCCTTCACAGAGTGAAAATGTTGATTCAGTTTCAAGCCATTATTTCCTTTAATTAGTGTGGTGTGCAACACTGGCCTGCTAAAGTCACTAGCTGAGTCATTCCAATTTGAGAACAATCAAGTACTTCCCCCATTAGTGTTATTTTCTAGAGTGTTATTTGCTGTGGACTCAGGGAGTTATTTCACATTTTTTTAATGTGACTCAAATGGGTGGATGCAAGCAAAAGGATGCAGTTTTCTATAATTAAAAAAAAAAGCAGTGTGCATTACCAGAGCCCCATATGTGCGACATAAAGTTAGGAGTCAAGGGTCCATTTCAGATTCACTAATTTAGCTGAGTATACAGCTAAATCAGCTTGGTCAGGATGAAGTTGTATTTTCTCTAGAAAGAGCAGGCATGTTACATAGCTTGTTCCATAGGTGCTCCTGCAGCACAGTTGGGCTTATTAACATCTGTGAGATCTGTGAAATGAAAGGATCAAACGGCTGGTTAAAAACACAAAACTAACAGTAAGACACCACTCACCAACACCCCATGCAACCCACCTCCAGTCTTGTGATTCAAATTTCTCGTGGATGATTGCTCAGGAAGCTGGAGTCACAGATGCATGACAGCCTAAACCCATCAGCTGCTTACCTAATGCTGGCAAAGAGAACCCAGCTTAGCATGCTGGCAACAAGATGACACAAAGGAACTGCCTCAAGAGAGAAGCTGACTCACTGCTGGCCTTAGGCACAGTACAAAATGTATTGTTTTGGAGAAGGCTGGACCAGAGTGCTCTATTCCATGACACACGTTTGTTAACCTTCTCCAAGGGTACAACTGGAGCTGATCTCATCAGCACCTCGTATACTGCATGGTTTTGGTTTTTTTTTTTGGTTTTTTTTTTTTTTTTTTAATGGAACCAAAGTCTGGGCCTTTATGACAATGACAAGAGAACATTGCACTCTTTGATGTTCCTTGAAGGTAGTAACCACTAATTCAAGTTATTATCTAACAGATTGAAGAGAGACTGCGCTGGGAGAGAAGGCAGCAGCCCACAAGACCTGCAGCACCAACACAGGCTGCTCCCATGAGCAACAGAGCAACAGAGATGAGGAGGCTCAGGGCATTCTACTGGGGATGTGGAGCTGAGTTACCACAATTGAAAGCTGTAAGCGGCCATGTCTGTTTCATTCTGGTGATATCACCACGCCAAGATACCTTCCATTTGCTCATCAAATGATACACTCATTCCAAAGCTAATGCCTGCTTCCGCTGGAAGCAGCTGACAACTCTGCATACCTCTTCTTTGGAAATCAGTCTCTCCAGGCAATAAGCTCTGCTTCCACACACATTCAATTATTGCTTTAACTCAGCAGTCAAGAACTGAGTTAATTAAGAGGGTGAAAATAATTCACCTTCTCTAGAAGAATCATGAGCCAAGCCTCATTTTACATAAAGGATTCAGCAGCCTCCAGGTGCGGCCTGAAAACTTCAGGTCACAAGCAGCTGGCAGCTAATAGATAAACACATGGGGAATCTCCAGACTCTGGTGGGTAAATGCCTTTTCCCAAGGGAACATCCACAGTATTTCATTGTCCCTCTGTGCTAAATCCAGGATAGAGATCATTCTCTTCCATTTTCTTCTCTGCATGTAAGGCTCTTTCCTTTCCCTACACAAATGGGTCTTTGACTGTATTTTTGCTCCTAGAAATAATCTCCTAGAAATAATTTTCTCTCTGTTTCATTTACAGTCATGAGGGACTGCAATTCAACCTTTGCCAAGGTTGCCATACTCCTCCACCAGTCCATGCTGCAGGATTTCATGCTCAAGAATGATATTATCTTCCTTCTCATGGCACACACATCCTCTGCTGACACATGGCCTTTGTTTATTCTGTTCCTCCTCTCTATGCACTCAGTTGTATCTCTATGACCTACTCTCTTGCTTTGCCAAGCCTTTGGTTCATCCAAGAAAGCGATACAGAAAGGCTGTAAGAAAACAAAAAAAGCAAAATAACACAAAAAACCCCAACACTCCCAAAATAGACTCAAACCTTGTGTTTGCTCTCCCTTTCGCCAGATTGCCTGCTGGCAGAAATTCCCATCCCTGTTCACTGGTATGCTTTCTTTGGCTGCTGGTGTCTTGGGAACATCTCAACAGCTGGATTTTGTGCAAACCTATATTCATATGATCTCATTATATTCTCATATATGGACATTTCCAAGATGAATGTGCTGGAGAATGCTTTCTCTGATGGTAATCAGTGACTGAATAACTTTCCAGAAGACAAATAGGTTTATACATATCACATACTCTCCACTATACCCAGATCTTCTGCCTTGCACTGAACAATCTACTTTGCAGTTTAATGATTTCTGACATGCATCTCAAATATGTCATAATTTACAACGCTGATAAAGACTTGTTCATTTCCAACTTCATTCTGAGCGCTTACCAGCAACAGTAATCAACTTAGGTAGCCATCCAAGATCACCAAAATGGTTTAGACAAGTAGCCCTACTGAAAACCAAAATCTTATTTGGCCTAGGTGATTTTTTTTGGCTGTATTTCCCTCATGCAGAATGATCTTCTCTCCCTATAGAAATAACCTCCGGAGTACCAAACTAGAGAAAAACCTCACTGTTTTGTTTACTTCTCTGTGGGTATGAGATCTCACTATAGTCAAACATAACACTGTTCAACAAGTAAGAAGGAACTGCCTTGAGAGAATGTAGCAGTTTCATGAATCTGAGATGAAGTCATTCAGAATCTCCAGGAAACGTGCAGTAAGGGGCTGAGTGACCTCCCCAGTGGTGGTCCACAGCAGCAGTTTTAATATATTTTTACAGCTTTTCTGGTGTAGAGGAAAAAAGCAATGCAATGAATGTTCATTGCTTTTTAATAGTATATTGTAGAGTACAGCAGAAAACATGCAAAAAAGCATCCACCAACTGGCTCCCTTAGAAAGAGAACACGAGGGAGATTCTGCTTGAGAAAGGCACTTAGTGTAAGGACAAAGGTCCAGGACAAGCATACTCAGGAAAAAGAAACCAACTATTCTTAAGTCTTATCCTGCTCCTGAGACTTCTCTCTCCTAAGCAGCACAGGGCTCTCACTCCTGCAGGTCAACATCCTGGTTGTAAAGAACTCACCAGCACAGCACTCGCATGTCCTCAGTCTGTTGGCTTTGCTTCTACTTCCCCCGTAGCCTCAGCACAGACAACCTCTCATTTCAGCAGTCATAGCCTTCATACAGCATGTACAGCCTTAGTTGTACAAGAGCTTTGCAGTGCATTCCTAACTTGCTCTGTAATAACTACTCCTTGATAAAAACACAAGAATTTGTATGAATTTTTTTTTTTCTTTTTTTAAACTCAGGCAACACAAAATGCTTAGCAAACATTTTTTTATTGTTGTTTCTTGAGCTGGGTAAAAGGATTATTAATTTTCCTTCAAAGGTAGGAAACGAAAGACCTGCAAGCTGGAAGGAACGTGACAAAGGTTGTGCCAGGAACCTGCAGCAGGCTCAGGGCTGGAGGCCTACCTCCTCATGTTCTACATGGACACGTACCCAATTGACACCCATCAGCTCTCAAGATAAGTATTTAACTCAAGCACGCAGTCAGAATGCCATTAGCAGAGCTATTTTTACGCATGGTGTTATCACATTTAACTTATTTCTAACACCTTTCGAACTGGGAAGAGCTCAGAGGAGCCTTTGTTGCTTTCCAAAGGCAAGGCACCACCGACACAAGGCTGCTGCACTCAGTCCAGCAGAATTTCTGCCCTCCCAGAAGACATTTTTCTGCAGTCTTAAAAACAAATAACATGAGAACCCTGTTTTTGCACAACTCTAATGATACCGTGTTTTCCACTGTTCCTGCTTTCCACACCCTAGACATAATCCTACAGGGAAAGAAACATCCCGCACCCCTCTCCTCTCTCCTCTTTTTCTTGCCCCCCTTGCTGTACTTAGAGCATTCGGAGTTTTCCAGCACATTCCAGTTGTAGGCTGCATAAATAAATACAGGGTAAAAACTTTGGGGAGCTTGGAGCTCTGCCAGCTTGCCTGGATAACTGGACTTTTTGTGGAGCTGGAAGGGTGTTTTTTAAAGGGAGGAAAAAAAAAAAAAAAAAAAAAAAAAAAAAAAAGCACAGCTCCAGAATCTTGGCTCAGCCTGGGCATATTTCCTCCTAGCTCTGGCTAAACCTCAGCACTGCTGGACGGACAGACAGAGCAGTCTATGCACAGCCTGGGAGGGAGCCTGCCGTGCACTGCACAGGACTACAGGGAGCGTGGGACCATGCTGTTCATTTGGGTGCTAGTGTTTGCTGGAGTCCTGCAGGAACACGAGCTCTTTGGTGAGTGACTCCAAGCATGAAAAGCAGAAACTACAGCATGGTCTACAACTTTGCATGGGGGCAGGCGGGGGAGATAAAGAATTGCTTCTTTATGGGCTTTATATGAAGGCGTCACAGGTTTGTGTCTGCTTCAGAGGAGAATCTCTAGTTCTGTGCTATTGAATCTGTCCTAGAGGCACACTGCTTTCTTAGAGATCTTACTGTACTCATGGGAGCAAGGAAATACACGATCAGTATATTTCCAGAAGCTGACATGTGCTGCAGCCAGCTCCCTGCAACTCCATCATTACTGCACTGGAGCAGTAACAACACATACACGAATCCTCCCAGTTCAAGGTGAATGCAGATTCTCTTTACTCAAAACCTGCTTTTTAGATATGCTGTTAACAGTACTGCATTTTTGTCTCTTCTGCTTTGGATTACTTTTTGAAATTCCTGAGGCTCGCAATTCCTTCTTCAAATACTTTGAGAGGAAGAAGCAGAAACACACAACAGCTGATAGACTGGCATCTAAGTTCTACTTTAATTAAGAGCAGGGCTGGCACTAACCTAACCTGTAGTAGTAGCTCAGCTGATGGTATAACTGAGAGCTATTCTGTTCAGCTAGTCTCAGGATTTATAGTCCCCATGCTACCGCAAACCTGGCTCCACAGCCTGTTTGTATTATGTTTTGTTTCTGCTAGCTGAGGCCCAGCATCATTCTCCCTCTGCTCCGGCTGCTTGACAACACACAGTGTTTGTATTTCGTGGCAGGGCAGTGAATTTCCATTATATTCAAAACATTTTCCAAAAAACTGTTTTGTCCCCTTTGCCCCCAAATCCCACACGCTCTTTCTTGCCATCTCCCTCCCACACAACTGGCTTTACACTGTTTATCTGTGACAAATTATCAGTTCTAGCAAGGGCACTCTGACTAGTTTTCTCCCCATTAGTACTGTAGGAAAACTTTTTGTTTATTTGCTCCCTATGTATATTATCTATAAGGAAAAAGGAAACGAAGAACCTCAATCTCAGAACAGCTCTTGCCACAGGGAGGCAGCAAGAAATAATTTTTTGTAAGGAGAGAATTCCTGGTCCATACTGGCTGGTTTCTTCAAGTCAAGCTGAGGAAGGGCTTGAGTTTGTGCCTGTCACAGCCAGATGCACATCTTGGCTGACTGAAAGACTGTAGAAAAGTCATTCCTACTCTCCCTTTTCTACCTTTGAGATGAGGAACACAACTCCTAATTTTCTTACAGATCCTTCCCCTGACCACTCCACGCCCATGATTCATCGATTGGTTATCCCTGTTTTGTTTGACAACAGTTCCTCTTAAAAATGGTTCGGGGTTGGACGAGTAGAGCGTATGTTTTTATTCAGCCATTAACAGGAACAGTTTCATGTTCACAGGGTCAGCTTTCAAGCAGCTCAAGGTGAGAGGTTAGTGTGGGTGCCCAGTTGGATTCATTACAAGCTCCCACCTGATGTCTGCAGCTTTTCATTCCTTGCTGCTACTGCTGCGTTACTTTGCGAGATGGTGCTGCTGCTAGAGTAGCGTTCAATATAGCCACGTGCACTGGGCCATTCAATACCTGCCCCATTTAAACATATTGACATTCCCACAAAAAGCTCTGGGCAAATTGTTCTGAGGGTGCAACATCCCAGCAGCACAGTTTCTCCTATGCGTTTATGCATGGCAGAGAGGTGACCTGGAATACGCAGGTAAACAATTATCAGGCAATTGGGTAAGCAGGCTGGGCCCATGACATGCTCCAGTTAGATGAGCATATCCAAATACTGAGCTACTGAGGAGAGAGCAACAAGGGAGCCTGAGTGGAACCACTGCTGCTCAGTACAGCACTTTGTGGTTCAGCTGCTTTTAACTGCAAGAGAAAGCAAATCATGTTTAAGGGAATGCTTTTACCCCTCATTCACCTAACACAGAATGACTTCTCAGAATTCTTAGGATCTTCCGATACACACATGCTATACCTAAGGCAGTGTAGACTCACGAGCTCTTGGTGTGAATGGGAATAAAGGTGATATTTAGCAATCAGAGGCAGGGTACTGTTTAGAAACTGAAGGGGGAAAAATAGAACAACCAAACTTTCAAAACTGCTTATTTTTGCATGAAATCAACTACTTGCATTCTCATAAAGCAGTATTTTGCTCCCGGAAGACTGAACTCCAAACAGGTGTAATTAAATCCACAGTAAAACTCATAAGAGGTACCATCTGAAACCAGCCTGAGTCATAATTTTCTACTAATAAGCCAACAGTAGTTTCAACTACACCCCACATAATAGGTATTTCCTTCTCTTATAGAAGCCTACAGCCTGTCCCATTTCAAGGGAGGTCTTTGCAAACACTCATCTCTGAACTCCAACAAGGATGAATGAAAGTTTGTACCCAGATGTAGGGGTGCTTCTTAAGAACGAGACACCTGAAATAGGGATTTTGCATAGGAGCGAGCACATTTAACCCATTTGTAAAACCTCTATGTTATTGAGTTACCTGGAGTTGTAACCTCTGTGGGTAAAGCAAATGCCATTCTCAAACTGCTGGAAAGTCAGGGGTCTGGAAATACAGGACTCTGCTGTTCTCCTGCATCAGTTGTACTTATAAATTCATCTGATCTGTCCTGAGTGAGGCAGTTGTGGGTCACTCCATGAATACATGGGATGTAGTGTGCGTGTATTTATCATGTCACTTCCTGAGTGGTTACAGTACACACAAATTGTCTGCCAGAGGAAAGCACATCTTCAGTCAAGTTCCTACAATTTTTTCACTATTAGGAAAAAACTGTAAAGATTGTCTTTCCTGTACTACTGTATTTCTTTCTACAGGCAGAACTTACTCACATGCAAGCTACACAGAGTTGACTCGTAAGTCACAGACTCACCTCACACCCTGCTCCCCGTGATTGTAGCTCCTGTTACCAAACACAGCCCAAAAGCCACATCCTCACAACTCCTTATCCCCAGATACCAGTGGTCATCTCCAAATTCATGAGTGACATCAAATACTCACCTCTCTGACCTCCTCCATTCTCAAAACCAGATTAAGCTCATCCATTCTACATAACTTACATACTTCAGATATGCCATTACATACTTCCTCCCCTTTCTGAAACGGCTCATTCTCTTCTGCATACACAAGTATCTCTTTTATAGCTGCTAGCTATAATTATCCTAACTCTTCACCTTAGTTTCAAAACCAAATACATACACATACAGAAATAAATATATCACAAAGGGAAACATGAGTTTGGAGCTCAAAACATTAGAATATCCTCTTCTAATTTGCAGAATGAATAAGATCTACTTACCTGCAAGCTACATAGCCCATACTTCTCTTCCCTCTGAGTTTTCGTAGCCATTTTCCATTGCAAAAGCAAGCATGAGACAAAGTTCCTTGGCTGCTTGCTCAATAAGATCAGCACGTTGGAAATATATTTCAAAACAAGAGAGGAACATCTTTTTCTTATCTTCCTTCCTTTATATAAACATATACAAAACTCAGGTGGGTGTAAATCCAAAGGAGATTGGAGGGTTGACATAACTGGCAACTAAGGTTGTTTTTAAGAACAACCTCACCAAACTAAACATGACTAGCAATCTTGGCTTAAGATGGACCTAGGTCTGAAAGCATTAATATGAGTATTACTGATAATACTGATAGACTTTTCTGTTCTCACTTGCAAAAGCAGTTGAATTTAACTTGCAAACTGCAATTTCTTGAACTAACACTTTGAAGTCACCTTACGTGCTTTAACATTGAGTCCAACAGTATATTTAGATAATAAACAATTTAAGCAGTGATTGGCAAATGCCTTTGGACATCCATCATGCTATTCTCAAATGAGCTGGGAAGGGGTCACCAAAAGGACTCAAATCATAGTTTTTTTTTTCTGTTGCAGCACAAACCCATCACTGTAAGTTTTGTTTTCTCAGTAGGACCTATCACATCACTTCTTGCTATATACTACAGGAATAAAACGGTACTGATAAACCTAAGGTAATACAAACAGTAGCATATCTCCTTCAAAAGCTATAGATGTTCCCTTTTATCATCTGTCAGATGATTTCAGGCTTTATGAGCCATCTGGTTGCTTTTTCAGTCTCAATTGTCTTTCATTTGGCCTGTGGTCTGCTTTGCTTTACCTCATGATCCCTGCTGAGCACAACATGAACTCTCAGTCAATTCTCACAACCACAATGGTTACAGAACGATGCAAAAAAAGTCTTTTTAATCAACTTTAAAACCAATGTTTTAAACATTATGGTCACTTAGCTCAATCTTTTTTGTAACACAGCCCAAAGAACCCAACCCAGTATTTTCTACAGCTTGACTCGTGATGTATCCTTGCGAATTACCCTTATAAAGAATACAAGCAATACAGATGGTACTTTCAGTTACTGACTTGATTCATTGACCTAAAAAATATGTGTGTTTTAACCTGAATTATTGTGTTCCAGCTTGCAATTCTGTGATGCTTTAATTTAAAACAATTTTTCTCCTATCAGATGCCTTTGTGACACAGGTATGTGGACAACAGTTTGCTTATATGTGCAACTAATGGGACCAGACTGAGGGGACTAGAAATGCTATGTTGTGAACTTTTATTGGTAAAGTGTAAGTTAACATTACCCTCTGACTTCTGACACCAACTTCACTATGAGGTGCACATTTACTTACGTCTACGTATTATATGTGCACACACTAGGTATATATCTATATAGATTAATATACTTTTTAAAAGCTGTTGAGCAATTATATACTCACTTTTATACTTAGTGTGAGAGCAGATGTATGTATATACATATAGAATTCAGATACTGACACGTCAAGATCATGTGAACAAGTTCACACATAGAAGAGGCAATGACACAACCACTGTACTTCCTTAAACCCAACAGCAAGCTTCTCATTTATGAGAGGGTCCTGCTTAAACTTCTCACATAGAAGCACTTCTTGTGTCTGCTGGCATCCTTAAATCTCAAATTTTGTTTCTCTGCTCCTTCTGCTGGTTTCTAACAGTACCACAGCACAGGGCAGTAGATCCACACTGCTTTTATGGTACTAACAACCTGACATGGAAGACAAAATGTACAAGACAAGTCAGAATTTCTAGATGATAGGCAAAGTAAAGAAATTAGGAGTTTAACCCTTGCCCTTATAAAAGTATGGGTCAGCCTAGTGACTCAGATATCTGTCATATTTATGCACAGGGAACTGGATGTGTTCTGTGAACAGCCCATCCCAGAGATGAAGGCTGTGGGCTAACAAAATAACCAGGTGTCCAGCAGCCAAAGCCTCAAGCCCGAGCTCTGCTAATTGCAGAATGCAAGCAATTACAGTGACCAAAGCACTGTCTGCCTGATCCATTGTCCTTTCCCACTAGTGTCCCATTCTAGTATGGTGGTGAAGGGCACCACAAGCATGAGAGCATCTGTGCTGTAGTGAGAAAGCTGCTAACCAGGCACAGAGACACAGGCCCTGCCTGACAGCATTTCTTCTGGGTCACAGAATCCAGGCTGTGAAACCTGGGAACTAAAACCATTTTGCTTTTTAAAACAGACTCTCTCCTAACTCTTGTCACTTACTAACAAGAGTTATCAGATGTTTTATGAGACACTTAGTGGTTCTAGGCCTATAAAGCTGGGTGAGACAGTTCCTCCCCCTCCAACAAGCCCACTGCAGTCTATAAATTAGCAGTGCATCTGCACTGCAAGAAAGCTGTCTGATTCTGCATCAAAAAAAGCACCAACCACCCCAAAGAACAGAATGCTACTGAGACCTGCAATTCACAATAGCTTCTACCTTTAGCTGTGCACACCTATGCAAGGCAGTATTAAGACAGTCATTCTTATACCTCCCCTACCTATCTGTGTACTCCCACTTACAGTGGCAGTCAGCTCAGGCAAAAATAATGTGGCTTGTGCAGAGAAGAAACATATTTAACACAAAAGAGATAAGTAATGACTGAAGTGGCATTTGGAGCAGGACCTCATCACATCACATTTGTTTGAAGGGTTCCTTAGAGGATTTAAGCTCCTGCATCAGGAAAAAATTGAGAGGAGCCTCTGCAGAGCACCAGCAGCTGTGTCCACTGTGGCATTACACAGATTGGGAAGGTCACAGTCTCTAGATTGGTTACTTCTGCTACTCCAAAGGCAGAACTCAGTCTTCTATGGACCAGCGTGATACAAGATGCACAATCAGAGGAAGAGAAGTGGCCAATACTGACTTGAACTAGCATTAGCTCTCCTGCATTTCCCATTTCTAGGAAATGCACAAAACTAAACAGGCCTGGCACGTAGCCTATGGCTGGCCAAAACTCCACCAACAAACACTTACGACAGGTGCTGGCTCTCACCCAAGGGAGGCCCACAGCCTTCCAACTCCACCTCGTGACTCAAGGTTGTCCCTGTGACACGATGGGCAGCAGTTCAGCATTCTGCTGAATCACACGTGACACAGAGAGCTGGTAACACTGGAAAGGTGGAAATTCTATTAATATATGACAGTTACTACCCTATTGTTGGAGCAGAAAAGGTTTGTAGAGAAAGACTGGCCATTGCTTTGTAGCCTCCATTTCTGATACAAAAATTCAGCATTTCCACATTGCTCTAGCTGTGATAAAAAACAAAACAAAACAAAACATGTAAATAAGCCGAATTTTTGGGAGCATGGTTCAACCTGACTACTAAATTAGAGAGTAACAACATTCCCAAAATACCAACAACGAATTAACAACGACCGTGAAGCAGCTGTCTTCTACATAGCTGCCATATTTCCAGTCTTGCTAAGTACCAAACGGGCAGAATAAATCTTTAGGATCCTGTCCTCACAGCACCACCTCGTGGTGAACGTACAAGAACCCAAGCCCCAGCAAAGCCTACAACTCAAACGCATTCAAACATACTGTCTAAAACTGTGCTAAAGCAATTTTTAAATAATACCACATCTAGTACATTAGGTCACGTTTTATTCCTCTCCACCTTCCTGCCTCAAGGATTCCATTCCAGCTCACAGCACATTTCTGATACTATTGAACTGCTACAATCCTAACAAGTTTATACCACGTAACACCAAAATTCATGGCACAGACTTGACACGAAGCACTGCACCAGGTTCAAATCACTGCTCTCACACAACTCTATTGGAAACAGCCATGGTTGCTCCTCCTATGCCTTCAAGCACACATTATAACACAAGCTCACATCATGCTCTGGTTTTCTCCATCACAACCAAACAGTAACACAACAAATTAGTGCTGCTTTCTCATTATTACAGCCTCTGAAGGTCTTAAATATATCAGATATGCTTATTCTTATTTGAAGTTAAGTCTATCAATTTAGCAGTTTTTAAGTAGTTACTGCTCTACATACACACATTAAAACCCAAAAGTTACTGTGCAAAAGTCATGGAAAATTAATTGGCTCCACTCAAGCACCAGATAACAGCAGACACTGCTCTTACACGGGGTACAGCCAGAAGAATGAGATGGCCAGAGAGCTCATGTGTACTGAGAGGTAACCGTAGGTAACTGACAGAGATGAGTGATTTTGTATATAATACTATCATGAGTAACTTGGCCAACAAAGGCACTGGCTGTGCACATTTTCCCCATTTCTCTTCCCATTGCAAAATTAGATGTTTATGCACAAGTTAGTGGCACAATGGAATTACCAGCTTGCATCCATTCAGGGTTTAAGGAGACAAACTCAGCTGCTCTTCAAAGCTTTACCATGCTAGTTGCTTCTGATGAGAGTCCAAGATGAACTGATAAAGGTTGCCCAAGGAGGTTGTGGATGCCCCATCCCTGGAGGCATTCAAGGCCAGGCTGGATGTGGCTCTGGGCAGCCTGGTCTGCTGGTTGGCGACCCTGCACACAGCAGGGGGTTGGACCCAGATGGTCGTTGTGGTCTTTTTCAACCCAGGCCATTCTACGATAAGATTCTATTAAGGCAGATCTTTCCAATGCTTAGGTTTTATACTTGTAGAGACAGATGTGAGCTGGAGTATACAATAACGTTGCCCTACATAGAAAAAACAGGCTTCGTGAAATAAACACAAATAAATAGCCAATCAGAAGAAAACAGCTTGTTCCAAACAACTTGGACAATCTGTACGCTGCCAGAAAACATTCACAACAGTTGGGTATATCTGTATTTAACTGAGTTATTTCCACCTAGGACAAGATATGCTCTGTTTAATAAAGAATACTCTTGAGCACGCCAAATACAATTCCAGAAGTCAGAAAGGTAAATGTTATTACCAGAAAGCTCCTGCTAATTTAACTGCGGCTGCTTTTCCCAGCTGCTGCAGATCCTACCAGTCTGTTACCTGGAAGTTTGGGAAGCTGGTGCCACGAACACGATACAATGCATGAACGCTTAGACATTATTGAAGAGGTAAGAGCTGCAGCATTGGTTCCAGGAATACACTAAACCTCTTGGCTAAAGAAAATGCTGTAATATAAATGCTGTATTTTAAGTCTTGCCAAACACAATTCTAATACTTGTGCCACTAGAGGCCAGTATAACTGGAAAAACACATTGAATTGCAATGAACAACAAAATCAGCTGTTAGTAGCATGGGACAGCAAGACATCTCTTGAACTAAGATATTTGGTACACAATTCCTTCCATTTGACTCCGACTGCCCCCCTCTACATTTGTTATCCTTTTTTTCCTCCATTAGAAGGTAATAAAAACTGTGGAGCATCTAGAATCAGAAGTCAAATCACTCCTCAGTATCATCAGTGAGACAACATCAGACCTCCCCATTGCCGCAGGAACCCCACTGATAGACATTTTTGATGGTAAGTATCTAGTGGGATATAAGCTAAGCCAACAAGAATGTTGCATGTGCTACTCCAAATGCCATCCTCTTTCCACATTAGATGAGAAATAACTAATTCACTCAATTCAGTGCAGTGAAGGCTTCAGTTCAAACACAGGGTTCAGTTTTGGACAGTGCCACAACCAGCACTAAAGAGAGGGGAACAAAGTTAAGTGAACAAACCAGGCATGGAGCTAGATATAGGAGATACAAAGAAAGGCTCATCAACTGGGGATATTAACATAGTCCAATTGAGTTTGAAATGGCCCATCTGAGTAAGGCTGCTGCAAAGTCAAAAGCTCCACTTCCTCACCACTGCAAAAGTGGATAAAACAAGAACTAATGCAGCAAAAGACTCAAATAAAAGACAATACATAACTTAGATCCAAGAACAATGAACCTCTGCAATGATATGTCTGTAGTTTCCCCAGCAATGAAATGCTAGACAGCACTCTGTTCTCTTGAGTCTCTGCCTATCAGTAGTTCATTTAAAAGAGACACTGTTGGTAGAGAGTATACCTCTTGTAGAAAGCCATGAGCAACACCCAGCCACTGTTATGGAGTCAGTTTTGTCATTTTTTGTTACTGCTGTATGTACATATACTCACATACTGTAGTGCACTTCAGTGATATGATGTGGGCTGAAAGTAGACAGCAGTACAATGTATGTTTTAGTTCTTCTTGCAGTTAGCTGTACAGAAACAGTCACCATAACTGCTCGAGAAACTAACATTTAAATCGATGTCCACAACTCTGTAAGGGGCAGTTAACAGGTGTTAATTAACCTACATCCCTGCAATGATCATTTAAGAAAGTATCCCAGTGAAGAGTTACAGTAAATTGAAAATGGAAATCCCAAGTTAACCACTGTCTATTTGCAACACAACTACAGTAAGTAATGCTCAAATTTCAAGAATTGCAGAGCTCTAGCACCTTCCTTCTGTGCTTTGATGAATCAAATAGAGAATTCTCCTCTTTGTGAAGTTATCAAGTTTTAAATCATGCTTATCCAGAAAAATTGATCCTGACCTCATAACCAAGAATAACTACATCACATCTTCTTTATACAGATGCCAGCTGAGCACAGCGGAGACTGAAGACAGCTGAATGTAACAGGACGGCTGTTATGAACAGTTGCAAATTTGTTCATTTAAAAAGCTCCCTGGTGTTTCCAGAACTTGAGCAGAGATCTACACTCCTGAAAGTACTTTTCATTTTGTGTTCTTTTGCTTTTCAATAAAAAGTTATTGGCTTTTAGATATCATTTCAAAGGTCTGTATTTTACATCTTTCAGTGGCCACACCTAATCAAAAGTGCATTTCAAGTACAGCATTCTCAGTAAGAAAATAAGATCAGACAGGGTGCTGGACCAACGACAGCTAAGAAACCTCTCATAATTCAAAAAGACCTTCCTTCCCTGGCAATGAACTTAGTCCTTGCTATGAGTGCAAATTGTGGAAGACACACTTTCAGCTGCAATTTCCTCTTGAGATAATTAGATTGTCTGACAAAAACAGACGTATGGCGTGGTCTAGCTTTGGTCACATTGCTGTCACTGACTGAAGTAAGAATCCTTGTTCCATATCCATGTCAAAACTTGTAGATAGGTTGCATGGCCTGCTAGATTTTTCCACTAGGTTTACACTCTTCAGCCTGCCTGGCTGTGATGACAACACAACTTGAGGTTAATTCCAAAAATCTATTTTCTGATTTCATGGAGGAGGAAAAAGAAATACCTTTAAGACAACAGCATCATTAAAACATGCAAAGGAATACAGATGGGGAAACTGTAAGGTTTCAAAAAGAAAAAGCATATATTTTAAAAGAAGATAAATGTTTTAAGTCCCTATCTATTTACCTGTTTATCCCACATAAGCATTCTTCCCCGCTAATTAATTGTACTGTTCCATTTTTTCCAAATCTGATAATGGTTTTAAACTTACATTCAAAACATCTGAGTCCCTCTATGACAAACATAGAGCAACACAACTTCTAGGTAAAAAAGACCTACCTGGCCTTTACAGAAAGGTGTGTGTGCAGCAAACAGAAAAATGTGCACATTCTTGATTAATAAGCAATCCTTTTTAACTGACCTATCTCTATGCTTCTTCAACTTAGGTGTTTTTTGGGTGCTTTTTTTTTTTTGAACATTTTTACATTTTCATTTTGAGAACAGCAAAGATGACATCAACATGAACAACAAAAAGCAGAGTTTTCTAAGAGTTAGAAGATAGGCAGCTTTAATGTTATAATCTTTTCCTAGACATATTTAGATATTTAAGGCACAATCTAAAACCTGAAAGACGTTAACTGAAGAACTTCTACTCATATCAACATTATTATAGCCTTGTGACAGCTGCCCTGATGAAAAAGCAATGTGGAACACAACTTAGAAACATGCAGCCAAGTACAGAAAGCAGAACTCAACAAAACTTCTTTAAAACAGTCTCAGTTGGACACAAAAATGCGAGGTGTAAGTATGAAACCACCTCTGCTTACAATAGATATAAAACCAGCAATAAAGTGGCACGTGATATTTGTACAAAATAAAGCCTTAAACCATACAACTACAATTTTCACTCCAGAAAACAATCATGTTATTTCCGATGATTAAAGTAAGCTGAAAAATAAACTCTCATTCTTGAACTGTAGAAGGTAACAAAGAATCCTAAGCAGATGGTACATAAGCTTGATTTCTGTGTTTTTTTCTTTTTTTTAATCTAGCAATTCGCTTTAAGAGAGACAGCTCATAACATATTTACTTTTGGGGAAAAAGATGCTTTAAAGCAACACCATGGAAATAGTAGCTGCATTTTCTTCTTTTCTCCTCTCTGTTTTTTTTTTTTTTTTTTTTTAAATGAAAGCCCAATGTTCCTTTTAGTCATTTCCTCCACACAACTTGAGTAGGATTTTCCGGTAGTCTCCTGAAGTATCACCCTGGAAATAAACCCAGAAAAAGAAGAGTTGAAGGCTTGCATCCTACTTTTTTGGGGACGTGGGAGTTGGAAGGGGAAGGAAGAAAGAACGTTGTCTTAAATGCCAAGCTACTAACTAAAGGAAAGGAAGACAGGGCTGAAAGAAAGCAGGTGTTCACTTCTTACTGAAAACAACAATGCAACAGCAAAATCTGCTCTTTCCTTTATGGAATGGAAAACATCAATAAGGGAATATATTTCTTTAGGTAATTGAATTTGGTATACAGGGTCAATTGCACATTCTGGAAAAGTTCAGCAAAAACCTTCAGTGAAAAGTTGTCTTTCGGCCAACAAAAGAAAGAAACTACAGAAACAGCAATACAGATTGCTGAACTCCTTTTCCCTGGACTCAGCATGGATTTTTTTCCAAGGAGCAGCAAAGGAAAGTTTACTCTTTGTTATATTTGAATGTTCAAAGTGATGCCCTGGCATTAAGAAATCAATCTCACACCTCAGTCAAACAGCATCTGTTTGATTTGAGGGCCGCAAAAACCACAATGAATGTACATGCAAAGGTGTGGAAAAGATTTCATGAACAGCAGCAAACAGGAGGAGAAATAGCTGTTTACAAGGGTGGAAGGGTGGATAGTGATAGAACAAGGAGGAATGGCTTTAAACTGAGACAGGGGAGGTTTAGGTGAGATACTGGGAGGAAGTTTTTCCACACAGAGGGTGGTGAGGCACTGGAACAGGTTGCCCACGGAGGTTGTGGATGCCCCATCCCTGGAGGCATTCAAGGCCAGGCTGGATGTGGCTCTGGGCAGCCTGGTCTGCTGGTCGGCGACCCTGCACACAGCAGGGGGTTGGAACCAGATGATCATTGTGGTCCTTTTCAACCCAGGCCATTCCATGATGATATGATCACCATTCAGCTAGCTCTGCTAGATAAATGTCACCTGGTGCTTTTATGACTAAAAAGCATTCCCTGGGAGCTGCTCATTAACTGGACTTGGTTGATGAGGTTTGTCAACCCTTTTCAAAAGGCAGTTTCAGTTAGTGTATTACCCCTGAAAACCATTTTCTGGATAAAAATCTCTAGTGACAAAGAGATGCTTCAAGAATCAGAATAAACCCTACACAAAGTACAATCCGCAAAATATAAAGCACTTTATTCATGTGCTGAAGGAACTGCTGTGCGCTTATGGACAACGACAGAAGAATTAAGGAGTTACTTTAAAACTTTTTTCAACTCTACTTCCTTTTACTGCCTCTACAGAAGAGGCAGGGTTTACACCTATGGCCACAATTAGTGAAATGATCAAGTTCTGCCGAGTAAATGGGAATTATCTGTTCCTATTCCTGATGTGCAAAATTTCATGTAATACTGTGAGAAGTGCCATATTCATCTAAGAGTTATTGATTTGTAAAAAGCTTCTGCTAGTTGAACCTTGGTGACATGGCCAAAAAGACAATATAGCTGCTGACAGAATAGCCAAGATTTGCTGGTGCACAAAGTATCCCCCACTATCTTTCTGGGTTTCCTTGTGAGCGCCACTAAGCTGCATCTCCATGTGAAAAACCAGAAGAATGCACAGGAACTTAACAGATTTGGCACCTTCATTACATGGTGAATGAAGCTTCCTAAGTCCCCACAGGCATCCTCAGGCAAATGAATTGGGCAAACTAGTGCTCTAAGACTTACAGTGATATCTGAATAGAGGGATTTGCCGTACATCCGCTTGTATTCTGCACGTATGTCCAGAAGGTCAACCTCACTGCGTGACACCATGATTCGAATCAGAGTTCTGTCCTTTGTTCCTGCTCCCTGAAATAAACAATGTCATACATGAATCATGTGTGGAAACTGTGGATGATACAGCATGAATCAAGAGATCACCACCTCACCAAATGCCAGCACTTTACTAGCAAAACCTCACTGCTTTCACTAAGCTTAGCAGGAATGTAGCATATACATTAATAAATTAAACGTACTGGTAGTGCACTTCAGGTAACCCTCCATACTTAAACCCTATCAACAAGTCCTACACATGTAAGTTGTTTTATTAAGGAAAGAAGTCTCCATAATAAAACAAGAAATCAGTGGCATAGTTACATACACTTTGCTAAGTGGATCAAGTAAGGCAGGTTTTTCCAGCCTTCCATCATACTAAATTTTAAGTCTTGTGTTCATGGAAAAAACTCATACTTCCAGCTCATTAGTTATCTTTTAATTAGTACCATTAAATCTGTACAAGGTGGTTGAAATATTCACTCCAATGAACAGTAAAATCATTTAAAAACATATGCTACGTTTATGCACCTTGACATAGGCACTTACCTTCATAGCATTCCTCAGCCTCTCAGCAAAGAAAGCTGGTGTGTTCTTGAGGCATTTAACTGCAAAAAGAAACAGTATAACTGAAGTCATGTATTCCTACCCAAATGAAATCTCACCATCTTTTTTCAAGCTCAGTCCTATGTTTCAATTTCACAGACAATACAATGCAGTTTCCATCCCTTCAGTTAGTCACTGAAACAAGTTTGTACCCTTTTACCTCTAGCAACCAAACTGCTACCTCTGAAAGCAAAGTAGGTTATGGTGAGGGGATAGGAGGCTCGAAGGAGAACCGAGTTAAGTGTTCCTAGCCTTTCCTGGATTTACAAAATTCCAGGCCTTCCATCTGCAAGGCATGGCAAATTCAAGACCTACTCTAAGTTGGGATGAGTTGCCCTACAATAGGAAGCCACCTATGATAGGAACTGCACCCTTGACTCACAGCTAGATATCCATTTCTTTAGCCACTAAGTTCACAAGGATTCTTGAAAAATCCTTGAAGTGCTTATTTACAAGTGATCATTTTTATTGTTCATTAGAAATCTTAAAGAACAAAACCCAATTCAAATTATTTTTATATTAATCTGTTCATCGCTCCCTAGAACTACGATCTTTACACTGATCCTATGTTGGGTAAATAACCATGCAATCTGTGGCAAACTGAACAGAAAACAAACCATAACCAGCTTCTATTTGACAGCACAAGAAGTATCAAAGCAAGACAGAACAAAAGGGATAAACCTAAATACATATTTCACAGCAACACACATTCTATGTAGGAAAAAAGTACTTGTCTGAACAGGAAAATGTAGATGAGAGAGAACACAGTTTAACACACAGTTGTCAGATACATACAACATTTCACAAAGAAATGACAAGTGAAATGCATGTTGCTTGATTGTTGTTAAAGCAACACAATCACACTAAAATGTTGGAAGATGACATTGTAAATTACCAGCTGTACAATCCAGAAAGCTTTAAGAAAAGCAAAATTGAACATTTTCAATTAGAAAACCTTTTTTTTCCTGGAAAACAAGATTAAAAGAACAAATGATGCCAGATACACATAGACATGTATATATATATATATCTATATATACATACACACACCCCTAAATAAAACAGAAGCTTATTCAACAAAGTTATTTAGTGGATATTAATGAAAGTCTATCCTCTAACGGTTGTTGACTTATTTGAAAGTTACAGTCCTAATTCTCCATCTGCATCCAGAAGAAAGATCTGCTACTTGACTGCAAAGGTTCATGAGATCAACTGATTAACTCTGACAGTCAAGTTTCGTTACTGAGCTGGTCTTCTGCAAACAAACAATACTTCAAGTTAGGTTTTCTAACATGAATACTTATTGATATGATAGATTCAGAACCCTGGAAAAGGTCTGCAAATGTAACTCATCAGAGCTAGGCTCAGTCTGGGTCTTAAAAAACACCCATGCCATTAAAAAAAAGGGGCTACTGTGTCAAGTAAAGTAAGATAAATGGTTATATAGTTCACATATGCTTAAGACAGAAGTGAAAGAGTTAAGCTCTACAAAATCATCTTTATTTTGCAAGATACTGTTAGAAGCTTCCATGAAAGAAAAGCACAGCTTTGTTGCAGTTCAGCCAAATGTTTTCCTCTTATCTTACTCCTAGTGATAAATACCCTTATTTATTTCAATAGGAGTAGAACAAGCTGTGTTTTGTTGCTGTAGTTTGTTTGTTTCTCATTTCCTCATAGGTACATCCCTTTCCTTATCACTACCATAACTAAAAAAAAACAAAAACAAAAAAAAAAAAACCAACAAAAAAAGCAAATTTAAAGAAGCACAAATAGTTAACACAGTAAATACAAAATAATACACAGAAAATAAATGCAAATGTAAAGAAGCATCTTCATCTACGAGACAGAGACAAAACAAAAGAAAAAGAGCTGTGTGACTTTGTTTAGAATAAACCACCCTAAATAGAACTGCTGCACAAGGTCTCAAGAGCTTGTCATAGCCCTTAGTGGAAACCAATGACTGGCTACCTTACAAAGGATAGAGGGGCAATCTGAGGTAGAGCTTTGCCCTTCATAAGTACCAGAAACACTTACAAACAAAGATGCAAAGGAAACAGAGGAACCATATTTAAGTTTTCTTTCTAATAAAAACAAGTTAGAAGTAAATAATTTTAATGCATTTTCCTTTATTTCCAAAGCTGTCTCAGATATTCCATTCTCACAGTGGCTGGTAGAACATTTAATCACTTAAAATGAAGTTAATAATTCTCTCTCCCCATTTTAACATTGAAAATTTAGCACGTGAGATTTAAATTCAGCAGCTTGCCCAAAGCAGAAGCCTCATCAGCCATTGAGGAGAATTAAGGCCTGCTTTCCACAGATGGCACATACCTACTGCCAGCATGCCTTTTTCCAGGTCTCCAGACATTTCACGACAGATGCTTTTTTCTATGTCCCTGTTACACATCCTCTGGTACTCACTGAAAACTGTCAAGAGAAGAAAGGTTCCAGGAATCAGTCTCACAAAGAGATGGCACTGGTGCATGGTGTACTGCTTTACTGTGAAAGCAATTCTCAACTTGGTACTTCAGCACGCTCATAGAAGTTCTGAAATCTCGAAGATCATTTTAAACATTTTGTTCCATTTAAACATCACTGTGCTCCTCCTAGCTTGTCTAGTTCTGTGCTTATTTTTGAAGGGCTATAGCAAGATATCCCTGTAAGGGGAAGAGTTGAATTTCTCCTAGGAAAGCTTTGTGTATCAGTAAAACTAAGAAAACACTCAGCTGCACTCACCACTCCAGATTAAGCTAACATACCAGCAAGACAAAGGGGAAGAAGGACTGCCAAGTGTCTTGCATACACAAAAGGATGCAAAAATCGAACTAATTCTAATTTCCCAATCCTTTTATCAGAGTAAAATTTGAACAAATATGACCTCTACCAGCTCTGACATTTAAGAGAGATGATCATAATGCACAGCTCCTGCATACCCTTTTCTTCAACAGAATTCACCTCGCTTTCCCCTGAGTTATCATTACTCCCATTTTACTGATGGCAAAACACAGGCAGAGGGCAGTGTTGTACATTTCTATCATTACAAACAACAGAATCAATGTAATGTTTATGCAGAGGTCTGGGTACCCTTACCTGCTCTGAGGTGGGCCCTGCTTCTCGCACACAGAATGGCATTGAATTTGGATTCATCAGTTCCTAGACGATTCTCACCAGCTGCATATAGCTCCTAAACTCAGAAGAGAACGCACACATTATCAATCAGAAAAGCCATCAGGATGAAAAAATGAGTTACAAATCGCTTTCCTTACAGCCTCTTTTCCTTTACAAAAATTTCTTGGTTTAAGAACCACTGGAAAACAGGATCAGGCAATAAATAGTAACTAATCCCAAAACTGTTGTTTAAAACATATGAGCTCTGAATTACCCAAGGAAAAAAAATAAAACATTTTAAAAGTAGCTGAAAATTACTCTTCCTAGGAGCACCTGAGTCGACCTTTATTTCTGTACCTCTAGGCATGTTTTGGGACACTCGTATCTCTTACAGCAAACCGTGTTGAAAGCTAACTGCATTACTATTTGTGTGACAGTATATTCCTGAAACGATCCATGGCTTTGTTTGCTGTGTGGTGAAACAGAACACACAAAAAGTAACAGGTGCAAAAGTTATTAGGTTCAACTGCCCTACTTGATGCAAAAAGACAGAGCTCCTGAAATGACTAGCAGCAGCACAACGGAACGACACACCAACCTTGGAAAAGCAGGAGATTTAAAAAGCAAAGCAAATCCAACCAATCAAACTGGAAGTGGGGCTTCATTCCCTAGAGCCTCCTCTCTGAAATGGAGCCACAAGGCTTTAATGCTGTTACAAACCTTCATAACCCTTCCACCTACTGAAACACAAGCACTACTACAGAAAAAGTCACAGCATATCCAAAACTAAGAGACCACATGTCAGTATAATGAACTGACCATACTTACAAATGATGAAGATTTCTTACTGACCTGTACATCTTTTTGGACAAGAGACATGTCAACATTTGTACTTTCATCTCTGTTTCCCTGGAAGAATTTGAAGATACAGAAGTTTTGCTGGTGGGTTTTTTTTTTTTTTAAAAAAAAGCAAAAACAAACAACAACAGACATTACACACTGCATGGAAGTACCTGAGCAAGTGAAATTAAAAGCCTCTGAAAGTGTCCAGATGTGTCACTTCTTATTGCATCCTCCAGTGTTTTCTTAAATTCTGTAAGGGAGACACAACGATGAGTAGTCACACACCTCTGCTCATTTTCCAAATTAATGTCAGTCAATGAAAAAAAAGTAACGAATCTAACCTGCTTTATAGACCCTGTTGAGTTCCTGAATATGCTCATTACCGCGAGAAGCTAAGATTTCAATGAGACAATTTTCATCTGTGCCAATGCCCTAAAAAAAGAAAAAAAAAAAAAAACAAACCCAAAGCAAAAAAACCTCACAACAGCAAACTGTAAGAGAAAACACTTTTCTACCAGCTAATATGGAAATAATGTAAAAAAGAATTAAGGAAGAATACACATATAGAGAGAATAAATACAATTCAGAGTGGTACACTGACACAGAAAAACCAAAAGCTTGTAGTTTGAATTTTGCATGCAACACATTTCCAAGACACAGAATGGTCAGCATTGGCTAAGAGTACACTTTACAGGTGGAGAAACGTACACAAAACCAAAAGGTACATCCTGCTCCAAATCTTAATTAAATTAGGTTTTAGAACTATTTTTGAGTGCTGAGCATAAAGTCACTGGAAATTCTGAGCTGAGAAGTGCTGTCAGCTCCACACTGGCTGAGAAGAGTGTTACCACAGTGGCTTACTCAAGACTATGCAATAAATCAAGTGCAAAGTTCAACGGAACTGTGCCTCTGACATTTTTTCCATTTATTAATAAATCTTTCTACAACGCAAGCCTATTAAATGCTCTTTTCATTAGTTATTTATCTAACAATTAATAAGAACTCTCAGTTTTACTATCCTAAACCTCCAAGAAACGGAGTGAGGAGTGGGCTGAATATCTGAATGGAGAGTATACCTAAATACAGAGCATTAAAATTACTGCCACAAATTTGATCAGCTCAAATATTCCCCTCAATATATTCCCTCAAATATTCCCAAATATGAAGCTGTTTATCCTACACATACCTTTACAGCTTCCTTGATTTCATAAGCATCAAACATGATGGGTGTCTTCATCATTGCTAAGATTGTCTTCTCAAAGTTACCTGATAGTTCAGATTTGAGATCCTTGATCAAATCCTAAAGAGAATTAAAAATAGGTGATGAATATAAACAAATTCTGGACTTCAATTAAAAGTCCTTACGCGCAAGCATCAGTAATGTATCACCAAAGTAAAGTTCCTCTACTTAACAATATTAAACAGGAAAAACTAACGTACATATTATATAATTAAGGTCAAATTAAATAGATTGTACTGAAGGGCCGAAGTACCTAAGAGACAAACTGCTCTACATAACTCATCAGAAATACTGCACTGAAATCAAGAGTAGATAAGAAGGCTACAGACTTATGAATCATCTTCCACTTAAGCAACCTCTCATCTTCTTTCCCAACATTAAGTCTCCTAATTTTCAATTAAGTCATGCAGCTGATACAACAGAGGGAAGGGATGCCATCCAAAGGGACCTTGACATGCTTAACATAATCATGTTCAACAAGACCAAGTGCAAGATGTCCAGAGACTGGGAGAAGAATTCATTGAGAGTAGCCCTGTAGAGAAGGACTTGGGAATCCTGATGGACAAAAAGCTGGACACAAGACTGTAATGCGTACTTGCAGCCTGGAACGCCACAGGTATTCTGAGCTGCACCAAAAGAAGAGTGGCCAGCAAGGAGAGGGAGGTGATTGTCCCCCTCTGCTCTGCCCTTGTGAGGCCCCATCTGGAGTAGTGTGTCCAGCCCTGGGGCCCCCAGTACAAGAAAGACATGCAGGTGTTGCATAGGTCCAGATATGGGCCATGAAGATATTCAGACGGATGGAGTACTCCTCCAGTAAAGGATGGCAGAGGGAGCTGGGTCTGTTCAACCTGGAGAACAGAAAGCTCCACGTAGAACCCCTTGTTGTCTTCTAGTACTTGAAGGGAGCTTATAAAAGGAAGGAAGACTGACTCATAGTGATAGGACAAAGAAATGGTTTTAATTAAATAAAAAGATTTAGATTACATGTGAAGAAGCAATTTTTCACTGAGAGACTGGTGAGGCTCTAGAACATGCTGCCCACAGAGATTGTGGATCCCCCATCCTTGGAGACATCCAACACCAGACTGGATGGGGGCCTGGGCAACCTGGTCTAGTGCCTGATTTAGTGGCTGACAACCCTGCCTGCCGCACGGAGTCAAGGGTTGGAACTGCATGATCTCTAAGGTCCCTTCTACCTAGGCCCTTATTCTTCTTCTCTCGTGATGTATTTACCTTTCCATAAGCTGTCTTGAAGGAAAGCATGATCTGCTGTCGCTGCTTGTTTGAGCGACTTCCAAGGCAATCTATAATAGCCTGCTCATCGGTTCCTGTAAGTGCACACAAACACCACAGAATGAGATGCCTGTCACATGAGGATTCAGCTTTTGGTTTCCATTAGACTCCACTTCTGCCAAGCCCAACACACATGCTTCTAACTCATCTGCTGTATCTCCTCTTGCATATCACCATAGAACACCCAAGTCTTGTCAAAACCAATCAAAAATACACTGAGAATATAACAAAAACCAGAAAGAAAACCAACCAAAAACAACACCCCACAAGAACTAGCAAATGCCAAATTCACCATGTTGTTTTCATCTACATTCACTGCCATTAATTCCTCTGATTACCAAGTACAAGAGTGTGTGAACCAGCCTACACAATAACCATGTTAACAACAGTGTAAGGCAGTATTGAACCAAAGCTGCAATTCTACTTGAGTTAAATATCAAATCCACAGACTGCTCACCCAATCCCTTCATGGCCTTCCTCAAGACTTCTGCATCCTTCATAGGGTCAAATCCTGATGCATCAGTGATTGTGCCTCTGTTTCCATACTAAAATCATAAAAGTTTAACTGTATATTAGTATTAATAGGAATAAAACTACTTTTTCATTAAGAAGCAGACAACATAACCTTAAATGTTTGTTTCTATACCTGTATTATGCTAAAATGCACACTCAATTAAGGTTTGATTAAACTGTATATATAAATGTAAATACTTTGTTTGAAAAACAAAATTAATTGAATTTTAATTTATGTCTCACATTTCTTCTCTGATAACGCAGTATAATAGCATATATTTGAAGTCATAGATGCCTACATTGCTTCTATCTCCTGCTTTGTTCAAAATTCTCCTTGTGACTCCCTTTTCATTTTTAGACACACAAAGAAAAATGTAGAAAAACACATGCGGTCACATTTCAAAACCAAAGCACTGAATGCTCTTACTGCTCCAGGAGAGACTGCAGGCCCTGTAGGTCCTGGATAAGATGGATTCACAGCCGGGACTGGTGGATAACTTGGCATGGGCTGCTGCCCTGGGTAAGGTGCTGGTGGTTGTCCAGGTAATCCCATAGGCTGCTGATCAGGAGGCAGTGTGGGCTGGCCTGGTACGTTTCCTCCAGGTGGAGGATACCCCCCATAAGAGGGCTGCTGTCCTGATGGAGGCTGTCCAAAGCCACCTGGAGGTACTGGTGGATAACCCCCCGGTACTGAAGGATATATGCCTTGTGGTACATTTGACCCTCCAAACGTCCCTGCCATATTGGATGCCTGCAATGACAGCCAACAAATGAAGAAAGAAAGTGTACAATTAGCTCAATTTCAATAGCATTATTAACACAATGTGTTCACCTCCCCACGCCCTCCCCAGAAACACAAAGCCATTTCTTCTCTGCATGGCCATGTTAACATGACTACGGCATTATTCACATGGAAGTATTTACTGCAAGCAAACCCTGGGTGTTTAACAGGAGAAATGCATGCATTAGTAGTTTAAAGCAGCAAGAGTTAAGACTGCATTAGGAAGGACATCTGCATAAATTGCCATGTTGATATTGTTTGTGGAGTTAATTAACATCTTTCCCTTATAAAAAAGACCAGAAGAATTGACATTTGATGACTGCAATGTTCACAGAAACCAATCGCTGAGGATATTGCTATGAGCACTGTAGGTAATTTTGTTGCTCATTCCGACAGCTGAACTCATTTAATTGCTACCTAAGTTATTGATGACGCAAACTTCTTAGCATGCTGTGTTTTATAGCACATTTCTGGAGCCTAAATAGTTAGAAATACAAATCATTTACACCCTAAGCGAAAAAAAAAAAAAAAAGTCACAGAAAATGTCTGCATTTCTTCAGTCAGTGTAAAGGGTTTTACTGCCAGTTGTTAAATATTACCAGAGCTGATCCTATGCTTTCTTCATAGATGAATCACTTGCCTCAATTACAGAACCTTGCTCCTTTTTTCAACTGGGAAAAAAGCAGGTAATAAGCTAAACCTGAGCTGTGTTTGCCAATATGAATGTATTAACAATGGACAGTCAGTATTAATCACATGTGCCCCTGCTCCTCTGCATGGCAAAGTCAAGTTTTATGTCCTTGGCTTTTGAAGTCAGGCTCTTCAGTCAAACTTTATCGACAGATTCTGCCTTTCTAACACAAGGAATACTTTGTGGTAATTATTTACTTCAAGAGATGTTACTTAATGATCAGCATTTAAACAAAGGTTAGACAAAGGCACAAAATAAACCTGCTGTAGATTTGTCTACAGTACCAGAACCACAACTTTGCACTTAAAGAAGTCAAGATACATAGAAAGCAAGCAGACTCACCATTCCAGCCATGTAGCCTGGGTTGAACTGATTGGCATAGCCAGCCATATTTTCTAGACCAATAGGAGGTGGATTTGAAGGTGGATAGGCAGCACCACCCCAAGGACTGCCACCTGCAATCAAACACAGCTGTACTGAAACAAGACACTGCACCTTTTAAAGCCTCTTTATCAGCCTAGATAAAACAACATCAACTCCCATCTGAATTTAGCAAGAAACCACAGAAAGCTTCCATGCCCAGAAAGCCCTACAGACTCATGCGTCATTTATTCCACCTTTCCACTTGTGAGGACCACTGGTCACTTAACAGTTAAAATTCATCTGACTGACTTACCTGGGGGTGGTGGTGGTGGATATCCACCTGCTGGGGGATAGCCTGGGTAACTCATTGCAAAGACCTGAAAAGCAGATGTGATACAGTCATTTTCTGCAGCACTTTGCTAATTATACCACATGAAATTAATAGGCACTACGTTTGCAGTAGCCAGTCAATAAAAACTGGATAAAAACCAGATAAGTTGAAGAGGCTTTTTTGGGGAAAGCACTTCCCACTTCCTTTTTTGGACCAGTAAATATATTCAGATATTTAACCAGCTATACAGTCAGATCTTACTCATTTCAGTTAATATTTACTCCTCATTTTGTCTATTATGTTGTTAAGGATGCATCACTCACAAACATGTTACTGCATTACTGAAGCATCACCAAGTTAGCAACCTACACATAACAGTTCTGTTATCAAAAGTAGAAACATCAATTGACAACCAAGCTGCACTTTGGAATGACTAATTTTATGAGAGGCGTGGAGGAAGAGATTGAGGAGGAGATTGAGATGGAGACATCTGCAGAAGCACAAGAGTATGAAGCTGAAAGGACACACTTCATGCTGACAGCATTGTCATAGAGGGCGTACCAAAAGGAAATCACTGAAACTAACTGGATCTCTACAAGTTGATAGCACTTCTGTCAGAACATGCAGAAATGTACGAGGCCATTACTGTCCAAAATAGAGGTGGAGTGTTAAGAAGTGCCACTGCTTGGTGACTGGCTCTGCATCAGTCAGTGCATGGTCAGTAACTGCACTGTGCATCACTTGTTTAGTCTATTCCTTTATACTTATTAGCCTCCTCCTTTGATCAAATTAAAAGGTTTCTTCTTCTCTTTCCCACTAGATATAAGTATCTGTATTTCAAACACCTCCCACCACACCGAGTACAGGCTATGGTACATGCCACACAAGTGTATAATCAGGAATTAAGTTTGCTACAAAACTGGACATTAAAGCACACATTTTTGCTCCTTGGGGGCAGCTGTCAGAACTACCATCATCCCAGCAAAACCCTGCCAGAAATTTGTACAGATACTGAGTTAAGGCTATCCTGAAATCCTATCTTATGAATGGTGGTTTCACGCTCAAAAGAAGAGGGGGGAATTGTGATGAATAAAGCTCATGGGCAGAGACAAAGGCAGGAAGGTCCCTCACCAGTTACCATCACAGGCAAATCAGACTCAGCATACAGAGTTTAATAATTCATTGCCTACATCTAACAGATGAGAGCAGTAAGAAACTAAAAAGCTACTTGAACCCACCTTCCTCCTATCCATCCTCTTGTACATTGTGCCCCTAAGTAGTGCAGGGGGATGGGGGCTGCAGTCAGTCCCTAATGCTGTCTCCACTGCTCCTCCATGCTCACTCTGCCCCTGCTCCACATGGGGTCTTTCCCTAAGCTCACCCCACGTGGGCTTACCAAAGATTACAGCTATTAAGGCACTGTTCCAACACGGCTTCATACCATGGGTCCATCCACCTGGAGTAGGCACAGCACAGCGCCCCACAGGCACCAGTGCCCCCAGGTCACGGCTAGCAAAAAGCTCTGTATCCTTGCTATGTTATTAATTTACTCGGTGTAATAAAATCTGACCTATTCAAGGACATAGCAGGCCGAGATTCTGCTGCCTTTTCCCCCCAGCAGCTCCTGAACTAAGCAGAGCAGGCAGGTGCCTCTTTTCTGACTACACAAACCTCTGAAGCACACAAACACCACGAAAGACAAAGAAGAAAACAAACAATCCTAAACACTTAACAAAGGTGTTCCACTTTAATGCCTAGTCCAATGCATTTCCACTGCTTATAAGGTGATGTAACTTGCCGTAATGAGAAAAAAGAGTGTAAACATAGACATGGTAGTAAAATAATAATAAGCAAAAAGTTACTACTCATATCACTAAAAAACAAACAAAAACAAGCAACCAAAACAAAACCACAACCCAAAACTAAAAGGCACACAGCCAAGTCAGATCCCTAAAAGCATACTTATTAGTCACAATATCTGTACCTTGGACATCCCAATTACTGCAGCATTGAACCCTCCCCCCCCCCCCCCCCCACACACACTTTATGAGTAATCATGGGGGATTGCTTGCCTGGTTTTACACATCATGTATACATACAATAATGATAACAAGATGCTTTTCAATACAGCCCTAGGTAAAATTTAAACACAGGAAGGCTTTCTTTTTGTGGTGAAGGGCAGAGAAGAATGGGAGCTTTTTGTCCTAGAAGGGTTGCTTGCATGCTTTTAATCCTATGTGGAATGTTCCCTTCTGATAAAAAAAATAATAAATAATGAAAAGAGTCTTTCAGCAATTAAAGCTGAGGTTGACGACTAATGGCAAACTTCATTAGCAATCTGAAAAAAATGTTGCTATATATAAAGAAGTTCCACTTGCTTCTTTTGAATGCTTGTACTCATCCAAGCCTTTTCACAGGGAATTTCTTCCACATTGGTTCAATTCCAGGCAAACCAGATTCACAAACACAGCAACTTCTCATGCTCAGAAACCTCCACCATCACCACTTCATCAAGCCCTGTTGGCCATTTCTCTAACTCAGCAAATATTTACCCTTCTACATTCAATCCCTCAACCACTCCCACAACCTCATCTCTTTCTCATCTTCCAAGCCCATCTCCCCAACTTTTATTCTGGTACATCTTCATAAAGCTGTAAGAGGGACACTTGCTTGCTGACAATAAGGCCACAGAGGAGAGGATACAGGAGTCCACCACCCTGATATACAAATACTGTGTGGGAGGATACAGGAACACTGAGGTCTGTGTTTGCTCAGCCATAAAAGCAGCAGTGCGTGAGAGGGGAAAAAAAAAAGCAAACAGAAACAGGGAGTGCCCTGAATTAAATATAGAACAGACACAGCTAAGGTCCTCTCCTCAGCCTCAGTGCTCACCCTTGAGGTAACTCCTAAAAGCTTGAAAAGACAACCCTGCACTTTGTTTAGTGGCTGCTGTTCAGTATTTAGCCTCCAACAATACCACATTCCAATAATCTGAAGGCAAAAATTATGAAAATATCACAACCTTTGTCTGTTCCAAGTTTTTAATCATGACTGCTTTCCAGGGAACACTAAATCAAGTTAACTCCTTGGCCTTCTCCTCTTCCAGGTGAATTGCTAGGATGCAGTAATAAAAGGCTGCCTAAAGCTATACATTACACAACTCCTCTCTGCAGAAAGCAGAGCCTGCTCCAAGACTGCTGATTTCACCAGAGATCAGAACAGCATTTGTCTCCTTACAGTATGCTGCAGATTTTCATCACAGCTCAGCTGTGCTCTTGCAAGACAAGGACAAGTCGCAGTCAGCATCATATCAGCTACCTGCTATTGTACCAGTCTAAGCAAGATTTATTTTTGACTTACTTAGCCCAATGCAGCATAGAAGTTGCTCTCTCCTTTACCAGGTATAACATTCTACACCCTGTGAAACAAAGAGCCCTGCAATTGGTTTTCTTTAAAGCCTTCTGCCTGTGACTCCTTGACTAGCCTTCATAAGCTGTTAAAACAAATGAGATTAACAGCATCTGTTCCCCTTCCAACAACAGTCGATGTAGCTGAGTTCACATCAGCCAAAACTCAAGGAAAGGAAAAAACAGAAAAATGAGAAGCGTATAACTGACAAACATACTCAAGACAACAAAGCCCAAAGAAACTGACAAAGCTGTACAGGCTCTTGAGGTCCAGGTGATAGTTTTGTCTTGAGGTCACAGCAATGATAGTTTCAGGACGTCAGCTTTATTCTGGCCTCCTCTGTCCTAAATCAAGTTCTTCATTCTGTAGCACTTCCTTCCAATGCTCTCTCTGCAGGACTTACCATGCAGTGAGTCCAATCATGTACAAAATAAAGAATGAGGTTCTATTACAGAGTCATCATCTGCCATATAAAATCACTTGTTGCAAGAACTGCCAGCCTATAAATAGCCCAAATGATGTTCTCAGCTGACTAATGCCTCAAGGATTTATATCAATCTATTTTAAGTTCTGCCATAAAAGACAAATTTCTGCATCCTCTGTGAAAAGCAGAACAGGTAAACAGTAATAATCCATTTCACAAAGCACCCTCTGTGGGGAATCCTACACAACTGAAGTGAGTGCAGCACTCAGTACACCATAGAAATTACCAGAAAAACATCCAGCTGCTCATCTCCTGCCACCCATCTGCAACCAGCTGCTGTAGTGGACAGACCCTGCTACAGCAGCCTGCTGCTCCATGCTCATAGCCTTCAAGGCAACAGGAACTGAAGTTTTCCATTTTGCCTTCTGCCAACGCTTCCTACATGTACCTCTGCCCAGACTGCAAATGAAGCCAAACAACAACACAGAGTTCTAAAGGGGATAACTCCATAAAGAGAAGGATGCTTATCAGAGCTACAGGAACCTTTGTTAACAGCGGCACAGACAGGAGTCCTGTGCTGCATACCAAGTGTCCATGCAATGCCCCAGGCTGCTGGCTGTAGGACTCCACAGTGGGAAAGCAGAAAAGTACAAGTTGGCAAACGCATCGTGTTTTTCTCAAAGGTGACCACTGTTACACTTTCTAGGCATTCAAAACTTACAGCTGTCCAGAAATGCTGGGAAACTCCCCATTCAGTGTAATAAACCAGAAAGGTGAGTATTTCACAACAGCCATAGAAGTGAAGTTAAAGAAAGCAAGACCATGGTCATCAAGTCTGTGTGGAATCAGCCAACTTAAGCACTTACAGCTTCATAACATACATTTATCCCAGCTAACAGAAAACTATTTTCAAACCACGGCCCGAGGCAAACAGTAAGGAGTTACATGGAGTACAGGTGCCCTGTTTATACAACATAACCCATTTCCCAAGCATAAAGTTGCTCTCTCCAGTAATAACAAAAAAGGGGTATTGGCACTGTCTTCTTCAGGCAACTTAAGCATCCAAGTTCAAGGAACTTGCCAGAGCTAAGTTAGATCTCCAGCATCCTTTTTTAACCACTACATTTGCCAATGGCTTTATGAAAGTGGATTAGGGAACTAACTTAATCACTGTGAACATCTCTTCATGCAGATATTGGCTGAATATACAAACAATCGTATATCAGATATACTTAAATGCTGTAAGAACTAGCATCAACTGAGGCCTTGTGAGAATCTCAAGCTAATTTGGATTTTTAACATGGCATTAATTTTGTTGGCCATTTTTAAGGCTCTCAGAAGCTGGGACCCAAATGTCTGTAGAGGTCCACCCCCCCCACCGTGGGCCAGAGCCTAGTTCCACCAAAAGCCAAGACAAAGTCTGAACAGAGCTACAGAGCGGCAGCACTTTCCAAGTATGCTCAAAAGAGTTCACTGTGCAACAGAGGAACAAGGCTTGCTCAAATAGCCAATGCACAAAGACCAGGAAGCAATGCCTGGGCAGGCCTCCTGTCTGCTTCTTCGTTCTTAGAAAAGATGCTGGTAATGATTAGACAGCACAAAGACATTGCTCCATAGTATGGGCAGCCACGTAGAGGGGATTTTTTGTTTCTGAAAATAGATTGAAAGGATTGTGTTCCTATGATGCAATGATTAGCACCGGCCCAGGCTCACATCTGGGACAGGTGAGCAGTACAGGTTCAGCTTCACACACTTCACACAAACCAGCTCATAAGCACAGGCAGGACAGACTGCCTGCTTAGCACAAGCACTTCATAGAAGTGCCTTTTGAAACCATCTCAGCATGTCTCCACTCTGTCCCACTCAATATTTGTCCCAAATTCCTACCTATATCTACCTTCCTATATCTACAAGATCTTGTAGCTAATTGATAAAACCTAGAGCAAACTGCAAGCAACAACAGAACAGGTACAATGAAAATATTTGGTTTACTTATCTACTACCCACAGGAGGAACCGCATTACGTTCTCACCACCCAGGGAGCTGCCTGAGGGAAGTTCCACAGGATCTGCAGACACAGTACCATCTGTGTTGCATAGGGTGAGGACAAAACATTCCTATCCTGACAGCCCCCACTTGCCTCTGAGCACCCTGGGGACATCAAATTTGTACCTTCTCCCCATCTAAATTTGGATCTTTCAAATGGACTGTACAAACAAAGCTGCTGTCCAATGAGTAGCAGTAAGAAAGGGACCACCTCTGCTTTGCCACACAGCAACAGCGATCCTCTGACTTCAGCATAAAAAAAAAACAGAAGGCCACATGTTTACAAAACATTCTTTTGCTGCCTTCTACAAAAGCAACCCAAAGAAAGTTTCCACATCCAGCTGACCAGCCTCCTTCCCACCCCCTCCTTGAGCTCATACCGTACAAACCAAAGTTTGTATATCCAACAAGAATCTACATTACAAAGGGCAATATAATTGTAAGCACTAAAAACAAACACCAAAGAAACATCATTGATCCTGGTACCTAGCTGCATACTTCACTCAAGGTAAACCTTTAACTACGATTTGAAGCTGTCATACACATTTCACACACATTTCTATGGGTGACTGCACTGACCCTTGGCAAAATACAAGTGAAAGTATCGATTTATTCAAAGCCCTGCTATTCCTGTCACCATCACTAAAGCATCCACTTTCACCTTACTTCCTTACCCTTATCACACAGCACCAGCTCTGATCAATGCAGTGTTACTGCACAGACCCTCTGGACACTACACCTTGTGCTAAAGGTCTAGTAAGCACCATCAGTTGTAGGCTTTGAAGCAGAGCAGCTCCTCAACTCGTCTTTATCTTACTGAGCATAGTACATATTTTGAGCTTCCTAATATTACAGTCTAATATATATAAGTATATATATATATATATATATATTTAGGCATCAAGTTGACTATACTGGCAATACAGCACTATCCAATATCTTCTTTTTGAGCAGAGATACGCTTCTGCTCTGTCTCACAGACGATTAAGTGGTAACAGGAGTTTAACAGCTTCCGTTCTAACACTAAGAACACACAGGGCCAGAAAAAGGGAAGTGCGTTGCAAGCAGCCTGCGGGAAGCTGGCTTAAAAAAAAAAAGAAAAAAAGTAAAATAAAGCACATAACAACAGTTCTCACAAGTGCCACCTTAGCTTCCTCCTCACCACGCACAACAAAACCAGAAGCTCAGTACGCACCGAGGGGACACGTAAAGCACACAAGCGCGACTGCGAGAACGAAACCAGCAGCCAGGCAGCGGCCGGCGCTTAGCGCCCCGTGCGCACCGTCACCCCCCGACCCCGTCTCACACGGACGCTCCCCCCCCCCCCGCTGCCCCCAGCCCGCGACCGCTCCTACCGCGTTCCGCTGCCGCTCGGTCGCGCTGCGAGGCGGTGACAGAGCACGGCGGGAGGCGGCACCGTGACAGCTCCGCCCGCCCGCCCCGCAGCCGAGGCCGGGCGGGGCTCCTTCAGTTCCGAGCCGCGGCCATTCTTGCGGCGCGCCGCTCCGACCGCCCAGCGTGGGGTGTGCGGGGGTACAGCTACAGAGCTGCCAGCACGTCTTCCAGCCTTCATTTCAGGAGGGCTAGCACGGGTTGTTTATGACGTGAAACGCTCACTGGGGAACCCCGGCAGCTTCTGACTCGAGAACAAGGTCGTGAGATCCAGCAAACAGGCGTAACGAAAAGCTGCTTCCAGTGGAAAGTCTGCTTCATAGAAACCGCCCGGCTCCACCCGTCACACAGCACGCACGTCCCCTCCCGGCGGGCCGTGTGACCGAGAGGCTGCCAGACCCAGCGGAGTAAGCCGATCTCCCCTCGTCCTGGGCACAAGGAGAAGCTGGCTGCTTCGGAGAGGAATTGCTCAGGCATTTGTGACAGTAAACACGCCTATCTCAGCACCCACAGCACGCTGTAACAGGCTCACCCGCTTCACTCTAAAGACTGTCAGCGTTCACTCGCCTTAGAAAATGGTGAAAGACAGTTACACAATCAGAAATTTGACTAGCTACTCAAATATACTCTTCACCCGTACACTGACTCAAAATTGGGAACACCACAGACTTTACAGGCCAGCTCTTAAACCTTCTAAGATCCCTTCCTATTACCAGCCCTTCACCTGCTTTGGAAAGCATCACAGAACAGAACTGTAGAATTGCTCAGGTTGGGAAAGACCTTCAAGTTAATCATGCCCAACTACAAGCTAACCACGCTACCCTATCATGCATACTGCTTCTTCCTAGCCAGTCTCCAATGGCAGCATGACAACTTCCACTTCATGGTGGGGGTAGACTGCTGTGCTTTTTGCCAGAGAACATCTACAAAACAGCCCCACCCAAAGCACAGTGTTTCCCATCTGTATGAAAATGCCACCAAACACTTCCAGGAAAGGTGGGAGAGAAAAAAAAAAAAAAAGACTGCCTTGTATATAACATACACTTCCTTCAGTAAAATTCTATGAGAGGTTTTGAGATGCAAGATTTCTCACACTGACCTTTACTAGTACAAGCAGTACCAGATAAACCCTTCAGTACAAGTGTTTCTGGTTTTCTCCTACATGCATTCTTTAAAGATGACTGAATCACTCACATGGAAGCATTTAGAGAGACAAAACAAAGTAAAAAGAAAAAAATAGAAGGCCTAGCATTTAGCAATTATTATTTTTTTTTTTTTTTTTCCCAAGATACTCATCAAGATAACATTTTCCACTGAATCACAGTGTTCTACAACTTCAGCAGGGCATAAACTTTTTTGCATCTCAGATTTTTATGCACAGGGTCTTGGAACCTCCTTTTTGAGCCTGGATTCCCTCAGATGCACATCCATTTGATTTAGAACTCATCTTGATGGACGTGTTCAATCTTCTTAAAGCCTGTGTCCTGGTTTTGTGGATGGGAACTGCAGTCAAAGCATTTCCATCTCTCTTAGGCTGTAGAACTGGCCAAGGAAGGAAAGCAGGCTGATCAGAAGACCTGAGAAATCACCTGAGTTTTTCTTTGATAGCTCCATTTCTTCAGTCTATCAACTAGAATGGCAGTCAAAACTGAGCTCTCGTGCCTCGCCTCCCCACCCAAAAGGGGACAGGTTAACAAAACTCATGTTAAAGCTAACAAGCCATTTTGACTGAAATGCATTACAAGGAGTAGCTAACTCCCAACAGATGAGAACACAAGGACATCTACACAGGGTCATTCCTTCAAGAGGAACTTGGAAAAATCATTTCTACAGTTTCAGTCCTTTTATTTTCTGTTGTCAAAAAGCCCTCTGAGCATCACGCCTAGGCTAGGAGGGATATATAAGACAACTTGTACTACCGCAACCAGTCCTGTATTTATTCTGGAACTGGCTGTGCTTGTGTTAAAATTGATTGCAGTATTCCATGGATTTTAAGTACAGTTCAGGTTAAGGCTCGCTTCTATGAATCCCTCTATTTATCCTGCTTCTGTGGCTCTACATCTTTGATGCTACATTCATAAACAGAAAACTGAGCTAGCTACAGCAGCGTATGGAATATTTTTTCTGACAAGGAAACCATTGTGTGGAAACCTCCCTAGCTGCCATTTTCAGACAGGGAATGAGGCATTTGCTTAACATTTCATTTCTGGAAACTTTTCCACAGCAATGATAGCCTCAGTTCAGGCTCTTTGGGAACTTTGGCTGCAGCACGCTCTTCTTCCTGCCAGAGCTTTAATGGGCAGCAAATGTACCTGTCAACAAAAAGAAAAGATACCATAGCACACATTATATCAATAAAAAACTAAGTTGCATAACACCATCTTTAAAGGAACACTTTGTAAAACCAGATGGTTATACTTACATGACACACATCAGAGCTATCTAGTATATTGGAAGCCATTTGTGAATTTGTAAAGGGCATAAAATACTAATATGTCATTCTCTTGTATTCCACACAAGCATGAAGATCTAGCTCCAGTAACTTACTCTGTAATTCCTCAGCCCACTGTTTCTTCCTTTAAATTCTACTTCGCCCTTCATAGGCGATTGGCTCAAACGATTGACAAAGTTGTGCCATGAATTCCTACCAGGAGTCTCTACATTTCTGACTTTTTTTGTATCACAAGCACATTAAGGAAGCTTACCAGTGAAATAATTATTTCTTCATCGTTTGACTGACTGTTTATCTGAAGCAGAACATAACTGCAGCAGTTTTATCTAAGAGCTTGCAACTAAAAAAGTATGCAGAAACATGACAAATAGCATACGTGCTCATACAGAACTTTTATGTCTGGACTTCAGTCATCTCAGAAGGAAACCTAAACTTCAATATCTAAACTAGTATTTAGATAAGATAGAGCTCTCACATACCGCGCACCACTTGAACAGTCTTACCTTTGCTCATATTAGCACTCTGTATTAGGATTTCAAACAAGATGTCTATGGCTAACAGCGTCACAACCAGTGTAAGACAGCAGGAAATGGGGCCTACAATCCTTGGTATCAGGGTAGGTGAGATTTTTTCATATTATCTCAAGTGCAGTCATACTTCATTATGACACTGTTATGATATTGAATATGTAGCAGTTAAAATTGCCAAGTCATTGAAGGAGAACTCACGAAAATCACAACAGTGTCTCCTGCAAACACTGCATTTCCCAACTGCTTCTAACAAATTTGAACTCCAACTTCATATCTTCCCAAGCAGATTTGTGCCATACCAGCACACAAATCAGGATGGAGTGATGGAAACTACTATGTTAACAGCTGTACAGCATCCTCACCCTTGGTTCCAACAGATGCTGTCTTCTTCCTATTTCCATTTCTCAGCACTGTATTTCCATCACCAAAATAATCCATTGGTGAAAATACTAATATTAGATACAAGAGTTTGCAAACTAAAAGCAAGCAGAAACCACAACATAAGATCTCTGCAAGTTTTTTTGTTTGTTGTTGTTTTGAAATTGTCTGTGTCAGGCAGCATAGGAACTTAGAACCAGCCAGCCCATGATATTATTTGGGGGAGTGCCAGCTTGGAACTTGAGAGCTCCAGGTTGCCCCACTGGCTTCCTTTGTGAGCTTGTTGAAGACCAAGTCCTTGGAAAATGTATATATGTTTAGCCTACATGGATTTTAGACCTAAAGTATTATTTTAGATCTCTTCCTTAAGAGAGGTATTTCACAGATGTTCAGAGCTTCTTCAAGGTTCTCTTAGTTAATGGAGATTCTGGAAAGACAGGCTCTCAAATACTTTCACTGTTTTTTAGCCAAGAGAAACATATGCATCTGAACCAAGGAATAAGCATTTTTATTCTTCATTCTCCTAGGCATTCCTTGGTTTTAAACTTACCTTTTCTACACGCAGTTGCTAAAGCATGCAGCCTGTTACTCTTTATTTAATATTTCCCTCCCTTACAGCTGGGCCTTCAGATGAACCTCAACTCCACAAAACAACATCACACACATTTATTCCTTTTCTCCTGCTCAGTCTCCTGCAAGTGCTTTTTGGGCATTAGCACCTTAGGTTTGATAATGTTTAAGAGGCACTGTTATCTCTAGTCTGTTATACTCCTGAAAAAAAATTACTGCTTAAAAAATCAATTTCTTGGAGCCAAGCTCAGATAAAATCATTTCTAGTCTATCTTCATTTTCTCAACATATTAACATCAGCAATGTTTAATGACTTATTAGAGACCCTGGTCTGAAATACAGGTGATTTAGTATGTAGCATGACTTGATATAAGGTAAGGAATTCAACATCATAGCCGTCCAAAAACTGAACCAGAATTTGCAAGGGAATGTATGGACTCCAAGTTACCAAAGGGCGTCTACCATAGATCCATGTAGGTCTTCAGCATGCAGAATTGTTGCTGAAACTATTTTCTAGTGCATATTTTTCTTTTCCCTAAAATAATCATGCCCTGAGCTTTGATCTCTGGGACTATCACCTTATTCTTAAGTTAATTCTATCCTAATTCATTATGATAAAAGCTAATTCTGCATCCAGGCAATGCAAGTTATGGATTTCTACATGTGCATTTATACATTAAGTATTAGCTTTCACAGGAAGCAGAATGAAGTCTTGAAAAAACTAGATTCCCCAAGGAATAACAGATTACTATACATGTCATTAAACTTGTAAAGCATTACAATTAGACAGCTGTGTTTTACTGCTTGGTACACATAACCTGGCTTGCTTAGCTGGGCTGATACCTTGCAATGCACTTCCAGAGAGATCAGTAGTTCAGCCATCTGCAGTTGAGATTTTTCTCCTGATAGCTGCTCAGTAACCTCCCATTACTGCTTTTTATGCCTCTTGCTTATATGTTCTACTTAGGACTGCATCTTCTGCAAAATTCAAGTCAGAACTCCAATGAACATTTAATTCAGAGTAGCTCCAAGTAATAGAGTTGGATAACTGGAGGAGTTCACGCCACCCCTGCATGCACACCCCACCTACACCTGCACAGCTTAAGCTCCCAGTATGGGAAAACAAAGATATTTGCTGGTATAATTAAGCATTTCTAAACGTAATTGAATAGGGAGACTGTGAAACCCACCCAGGCAAGTTCTAGATCAGCCATTCATCCCCTACTGTTGGCTGAGGCAAGTTACATTAACACATTGTACTCTTGATTATTATGACTTTACAGCCCCACAAAGTTTCTGGATGGAAATTAACATAAAGACAGATACCCACCTTTTTTCCACAGTCCCCAGGAAATGAAAAATGAAGCAACTCGAGCAGTCTGACACTCAGCAACATCGAGAGTAATCAAATAAGGCCAATAGTTGAGCAGAGGACTTCTTCCTTTTGGAAAAAAGGAAAAGAAAGGCTCTCTGGTAAATACACAGCAAGTTGAAACAACTTACCCAACTATTACACAATATTTCAACAGCACATTTCAAAACATTGCCTTCACATCTTCAATTGAAGGATATGTTCCTGGCAATAAAATTTCTGCGAAGTCAAACAAGAGCTAAGTCTTTCTAGGTCTCCCTGCAATCCATTATAGGCTACACATGGCACTGTATTTGTACTAAGCTGCCAGAGGTTAGCTGCAATGCTTATAACATCTGAGATCCCCTATAGGCTGTATTAGACTCATGCTATTTACTACTGACCCTCAATTTACTTAAATGGATGAGTATTGCAGTGCCTTTCCTGTTACTTACATGCTACCGATTTCTTTGAGATCTGTCATAATGAAACACAGAATAAAAAGCAAATAAAATGCTTGCATTCTGACTTGCATTTTGACTGACATAACATAAGCTGTTACAAGTACCTACCCCAGTGACATCAAAAACTTGACCATCTTCACAGACACCACGCTCCAAAATTCCAGAGGCCTAAAAGAAAAAAGATTCATATCTTTAACCTACAGGAAGAAAGTTGATGTTTCATGAAGTCATACCAGTGACATTTTATCCTCTTAACTGACTCTCATTTCCACATGGTCTAAGAAATAGTTTAGGAAACAACTCTTTTATCCCCTGAATCCTACTGAAATAATCAAGGGCCAAATAATAAAACTACTTCAGCTGCACTGTGTATTGGTGTATATTGCACAGAAAAACAAGAATTAGTTGATTTTCAAAACGAGTCAGGAAAATTAAGTAACTAATACATTTGACACGCACACCACTGCGATTTTACAAACAGAGTAACTGAAGGATGAATTAAGCTAAGAACTAGCATTTGTGTCCTCATGTGTCCTCATCACATAGCTCACAATATATGCATGAGAACACTGTTAGACTGTGGCAAGACAATAAAATATTATTCTTCTCTTCTACAATGGATGAAGAAATAAATCAATTTACTTAATTTCTCAGGAGACCTGCAATGAACCACAGTCAACTGTTGCCTGTTTTGAGTATTTCTATCCAGAGGCTTTATTGAAGAACTTTCTGGAGGTACTTGTAAAATCTCTATCAACTTCAATACATAGCATCAAGCTTCTCTCCATGCACCCAGAAAGCCATTTACACAGCCATTGAAATCTACGCAAGCTAATTCATTTTATCCACTTACTCTTGACAGTTTTGCCTTCCTTGAATAGTAACCACACCAGATCTGAGTATTACAAAAAAATAATTCTATACAAAACTTAAATATACATCATTTTTTTCATCACCAAGCTTAAAGTAAAATTATACACACTAGAATAAAAAAAACATACTTCCCACACCTTCCCACTTGCTGACTATCTTCAGTCCAGTGTAACCTGCCTGACAGTTTCTGCATTTTACCAGCATTTGAAAATATAGGAAATAGCACAAAGGAAATTTAATCCTTCTGTGGAAATGAAACAGGACATTGTGCTGAGGATTCAATTCCATCTGAGACACTGAGATTCAAATATTTGAGGGGAGGGGGAAGTTGATATTTAATTTATAGACAAAATAATTGCTGCTACATTTTTACTGCACCAACCTCCATCAGCATAGTGTGGGATTCATAAAACCCAACTGGAAACCTGAGTCAAATTATCCAAACAAGAGTACTGTGACAGCTTACTTCCTTCTGTTCATAAGTGCTGGAAGACAGCACCATTCTTTTAAATCTGGATCTCTTTGGTGGCTCCCTTCACAATCATGACAGATAGTAACACATTGATGGAAGTTCAGCACAATGAATCAGCAGGCTTAGTGGCCATATAAAACAATGTAAGAGCCTGTATTAATTGCTGTTTAGATGCTTAACAAGAACACAATGTAGAGGCTTCTTTCCTTTAAGTATTCAATAGCTTCAGGAGGGGTGGCTGGCTTACCTTCACCACCAAAGATGTCAAGAAAGGCATTTTTAACATATTAAAAGCATTTAAGAGCACACCAAGGAGTGGACTGAGAACCCTGCACATCTACACAGTCCCCTTTTATGTGCAGCATTGAAGTAAGGGCTTGAGAAATTTCTAACAAGGACTTCTAGTCTAAGACAGCAGGGAATTCATATAGATTCCATCAATTTTGCTTGCTAGTCCATATTATGACATTTAATCCTTAAGTAATTGCATCTGCTGAACTGAGCCATTTTTACGAGAGCTCTGAACAAGGATAAAATACACTGCAGTTAAAATTGGAAGCTCAGAAGCTAAGGGATGTAAATCTCTAGCACATTACCAGGATTTTAATTGCTTCACAAACATTCAAAACTATCAACTAGCCTTGAAGACAGATCTTCCAGACCTGTATTTGGCTTTCACATATTAAAATACCTTTCGTATTCTGAATATTGCGAAGAAGCACATGCATTCCATCTTCAGAAGGCACAGGAGAGCACAAAGGAAGAATCACAACACTTCTGAACTCAGGTAAGGCACGTGACCTGCTCTAAGCCATGGAATAATTTATGCTGCTTTACCCTAGGAGAAAACAGAATGCCTCCTCAAGTCTGTCGGCCCTCAGATGTCACTGTTCATCTGTGAATCACAGAACGGCCAGGGCTGGAAGGGACCTCAAGGCTCATGAATCTCCAACCCCCCCGCCACATGCAGGACCACCAACCGCCACATTTAATACCAGACCAGGCTGCCCAGAGCACCATCTAACCTGGCCTTGGACATCTCCAGAGATGGAGTATACACTCATAACTTCTTGGAAATAATCAGAATAAATGCTTAGCAGGCAATGTTTTGATAACACCCCGATTATTACACGCTTTTCTCTTCTTCCTGCTCTCATCCTAGATAAATGCATACATACACAAACACACAGATTTCTATTTCTGAGCACATAGTGCCATCTATATTCTCAAGGTATTTTCACAGTCTCTGCATGAAAACAATTGCTGTGCCTATCCTACAAGCTGAAAGCATTTAAATGCATTCTTTATCGCTGAGGGCCTCCAATAACACATACAAAAGGATTTCCTAAAACAACAGCTGATTAGGACTATTTAGCTCTATGGGTTGCAAATTTGAGAATCTTTCAATAGTCTTGAATGCCACAAAGCATTAGGCAGCCTCCTTGACATTAAGGTTTTTAAAGACACATCAGAGCAGACACCAACTGAAGCATTTTATGTTTTTAACCAACCGCTGTTTGTTTTTCTTTTTTTTTTTTTTTTTCTTTCCTGTAAGCTCTGTAATCATTAAAGCCATTTAAAAATACAGGAACCATGCAGAGATTCAAAGAAGGCCCTCTGTAGAACCTATGCCCATACCTGATAGGAAAAGAGTTGTGAAGGTCAACTCGGCTTCAGATAATTTGACCAGAAATGGATGTAAGGATGGACTTGTCTCCCACAGAAGCTGACAAAATGTGCGACCCTCTGACTTTGTGTTTCACTGGACAACAAGTTCCCCAAATCAAAACAGGTTCCAGGAGGTGAAATCAATCACTTTTATTTGGGCAGTCCTCCATTAACACTATGTATTATTGAAAACAGCAATGATAGACATGGGGCATGATGAAAGCAGTGTCCAAATACCTGTTGCTTTCCTAAGACCTGTAGTTTGCACAGGAGATTACCCCCCCACTGCAGCTAAATAACTGGATTTATGAGACAGGTACAAGGACACCCTAAACACAGATTTTTCACTGTGGAATTGCTGTTACAGTGATGGAAGAAAAATATTAGTATCATAAAAGAAATGCCTTTCCCTTCTGTCCTGGGTGGGTGTACACAAGCACATGAGGACAGGTGAGCTGTAAATTGACTGAGTTGTAAATACAAAGATGTGTTGACATAGGCTTCTCCAAAAGTAACGCCTCCTATTTATTTCCAAAGAAACTACAACAGGTACAAAGAGCACAATGTCACTGTTTCATAAAGGAAATTCTCAGCTACAGACCACCATTTTTTCTAAAACAGTCACCACATTTGCTATGCATTTTTACCAGTGAGAAACAAGAGCCTAACCTTGTAAATACCTACAGCAGCAGAGAACCCAGTGTTTCATAGCAGCTACATACAATGGCATTGTTGCTAGGAAAGCCTTGTCCACACAGTCCATCTATCATCAGCACAAACAATTGGAAGTCAGAAGGCACCAAATCCAGACTACATGGTGAGTGCAACAGGACAGTCCAGCCAAGACTGGAAACATGCTGTATCCAGGCTGGATGTGGCTCTGGGCTGCTTGGTCTTGTGGCTGGTGACACCATACATGGCAGGGAGGTTGAAACTAAATGGTCACTGTGGTCCTTTTCAACCCCGGCCATCTATGATTCTGTGTTCCACAGACATCAAACCCAAATCCAACCCAAGTATTAATCTGGTTTGCAATTCTACTTCCAGTTTTCTAAGCCACCAGATTAATATACCACAACATGAATTCAGCAATGAGAAAAAGCTAGTTAGATCATACTGTGCAACACCCCGAAAACGCAAAACTGCTCTATGCAGCAAATATGCAAGTTCTTAGTTCTGAATTAGAAAAGGGAAAGATTTAATACCAATCTACTACTACAAAAAAAAATACTGCAACTTCATTAAGAATCGATTCCTGACACCCCATCTAAGTTTCCTTTCACTCAATTTCATCTACTCTGCCCATCTCCTTAGACCTTCAATTACATTTAGGTCCTGCTTTTTGACTGGCAATTACATCAAGCAAATAGCTTTTATCATGTTCTCCCTTATTAGATGAAATAATAGAATAATTAAGATCACTGATTTCTGTACTTGTTTTTGCCAATTATTTTTTAAGCATACATGGGCCTATGCTGAGTACTTCACTTCAAAACTGCAAGTGGAAATTTCCTCATTACAATAATGGAGACCAAGTTGTGAATTTAACATTAACATCCCTTGACTTCAATGGGAAACAATATTTCCCAGGTCAGCATTAAACTTCTCCATGGCCAAACAGCATTAAGAACTCAAAACTATATTGATGTCACCTTTTAATTTCTCAAGATGGTAGATACATTCAGTCCAGCCCACGCAATGTTATCTGATCTTCCTTCCTTCATGTTACTAATTATTTTTTTTCCATTAAAAATCACTCTTTAGGCTTGTATACCAAGATCAGGCTAATAGGCATGCAGTCACCCAATCCCCATTTCATCTAAGTAAAAATGTTGCTAACAACTATGAACACAGACTATATTTTCATACTTAGAAGTTTTTTTCCAAGTACCTTTTAATTTTACAAGTAAAATATGGATCTCATTATGAATACAGTGTCACATTAGCATATGTTTACAGTGACCATGTAAATCACATTTATAACAACCTTTTCACCACAACCACTGCTGGTTGCTAACCATTCCTTGAAATGGTAGTTGGATCATAAACATGTCTTAGATGATAAACACCCAAATCTTATTACTCATCTCAGTCTTTCCTTATAGAAGCTTGGCTGAATGAATATGTTTTATTTCCTCACAGCAGAAATATTTTCCCCTGGAGCTGTTCATAAGGCGTGGCCACACCATTAACTTGCTGTTACAAAGAACCATCAGCCTGTCACTGTCCCTGTGGTGAGGTATTCTCCCTTTTGTATCTTCAAGCTAAAGGTTAACTCAAATCTGTATCAAAGATTTCATTACTAACCCTCCATTCACAATCATTTGACCACTGCGGGGTGAAGCAGCTCAAATGCAATCCTTCAGGTAGGGTATGTCTAACTCCTTGCAAAGATTTCATCTCACAATTGGACGCCCCAATCCAAGACAGTAACAGAGTTCCATAATGATCAAATCTTTCATCTGTCCTTTATAAAAGAACTTGTCCTTGGTCTTAAATCTAAACACTGCTTGAGAGTTTTTTCTTTTTCTTTTTTCTTATGATATTATTCAGTTTAAGTGGAAAGAAAGCTCTATAATGGCACGTTACTGAAGCTTAGAATAAACTGACCAGAAAGAACAGCAGAAGAACAGCATGATGAAAGGCAACAACACAAAAGCCTAAATACTATGAAAAAAATGCAGTTCAGTTTACAGACATAACAGTAGCATGGATGATCACTTAAATCTTAAGTTAAATCAGCAAACTAAGGAGGAGGAATGGCAGATTCTAAAACACCATTACAAAACAAGGGGGAGTGCTTCCAAGCTCAAAGAGAAGAAGATTAGATGAAATGTCAGGGGGAAGTTCTTTACAGAGAGAGTGGTGAGATGCTGGAACAGCTGCACAGAGAGGCTGTGGATGCCCCGTCCACCCCTGGAGGTGCTCAAGGCCAGGTTGGATGGGGCCCTGGGCAGCCTGGTTTACTATTAGATGTGGAGGTTGGTGGTTCTGCCTGCAGCACGTGGGGGATGGAACTTGATGATCCTCAGGTTCGCTTCGAACCCAAGCCATTCTACAGTTTTATGACAGACCTTTTATGACAGAATGTAGCTCCATGCTTTGCACTTACCTATTTGCCACTGCCATGTTCTGATGACTTCCTGTTAACTGCCTGATAAAACCAGCAGTGGTCTCACTGGCCAGCTTCCATTAAGATGTTCACATCAAGTACAAGAACTTATTTAAGTTCAAACAGGCAAAATTGTGAGAAAGATCAGATAAATCAAGACAGAAACCTAACATGGTGATGTGAAAAATTTGACAAAGATCACAGAAAGCTTAAAGCAATACATTAAGTAACTAGTTGACTCAAGACATTCAGTGCAAAGGTGAATGTAAACACTGGACTATCAATTGTGATATTGATAGTCCAATAAAATAAAGTGAAAACAAATAAAGTGAAAACCAGTTAATTTTTTGAAATGCTGAAATGGAATGAAAAGTACTGCAATATTAACAGGGTGGCAAAGTCTTTGGCTACAGCATATGAGAGCAAGCCAAATTGTAACAGTCTTGTATACAGAAGCAAAAGAAAAGACCTGCTTACCTTCAGAAAGCCCAAAATAAGCAGGAAACTCCAGCAAAACTTCCTCACCTTCCCCTGTCAACCCTTAAGTGAGGTCTGGAAGGGGTAGGTCCTGGCTCCAGCCCTTCTGGCCACTCAACTGGATTGTATGCACCTGGGCTCTTCTGGGTTGGCCCTGCCTTCCCCCCAGGTGCTCCATCACTGCTTCAGACCCTCACTTAGCATTTCCACTACAGTTTTTATGTCAAGTAACTGTATGATATGCTAGACCAATATCAGATGTGCTACATGACGTCTTGGATAGCTTTGGAAACCATGGAAGCCTCTAGCATCATTAACACTCCCTGCAACACAAGCAGACAGTTTATGGAAGCAAGATGACAGATGCTAAAGGAAAGCAGTCAGTAAACAAAGGGAGAAAGGGACCTCAATGTCTTAACATCATTCTCAAGCCAGAAAAATGCACACATGGACTCATAGTCCAGGATTAGCAGCAGCTGTGACCAATGAAAACTTTATCTTCACTATGGATGATAAAGATCTCAAACATCACTGCTTCAGACCATGTGACATTCAACTGCAAAATCCAGCATGCTCACCCACAGCAGAGTGCATTTAAATCAATGTATTGATTACCTGGTATGCAAGTGAAGCCTAGCAACTTGTTGTACAATTTTGCTTAAAACCACATAAAGGAGACCTTAGAGAATCCCCAGTAAGCTCTGGTTTTTGGCCAACATCACAGACACAGAATTAGTTCACACTGTGTGTGAAACATCTGACTTCCAGTTAGTAAAGCTCTTCTGTTCTGTTGTTAGGATCCTCAGCTTCTTACCTGCAGCACGCAAAGGAACGCCAGGTCAGTTCAGCCCTTATTATTACTCACATTAATTTCTTCAGAAACACCAAAGGAAGGCAGTCATCATGTGTGACCATCTGATAGAGAAAATAAACGTATTGAAAACAATGCATAAACATGTAATATGAATGCAATCCCAATGGGGAAAAAATATGTTTCAAGCTGTGCCTTGTGAGGCAGTCACTGAGATGAGCGTGCCTTTCTGAGCATGCCTAATGAAGTCTCTGCTTTTAAGTCAGGTCATTCGTCAAATCCCACAGATGAACCCAAGTAAACTAGTAGATTTAAAACCAGGCATGGACATAAGCACTCTAAAGCAAAGGATGATCTTTTTACATACATTGTGGTGTCCAGCAGAGATGCACTGAGACAGGGAAACATTAAAAACAATCAAAGCCCAACTGGAATACGCCAGTAAGGTTCTCATCTTGGTACATTTCTGACTTATTTTTCTGCTTTAGTTTAAAAGGTCAGGTCGTTCAATCAAAGCTGTGACAACAGCAATAACCAGCCTTGTGGTAATGGACTAGCTATTAGTTTGCTGACTGATTTCACTGAGCATTTTTGCCTCACTGTGCCACTGAGCCTTGCCTGAGACTGATTCGGACAGGGCTACTTCCACATCGTGTCCTTGGGCCCAGAGCTCCAGTATAATAGCAGTAGAATTTAGGCACCTACGGCTGCAGAAACACAGAAGATTTCACTGTGGATTCAAGATCAGGCACACATTTAAATCCCTTTCTTGTTTTAAGATATGAATACATATTTGTGGGATTCACTTCTTCTCTGAACTCAGTTGCCTACGTAACTCAGAAATGGTTCTTTTTTCTTTTCCTGTAAGTTCAAGGATACAAAATGCATTTTCTTGGCAAGTTTAACTTCGGATCTCTCTCCTGCATACACAGATTCTTCTCTAAAGAAATGAATACCTCTTCAGCAGGTCAGAACAAAACCCAAGCCCCTCTTTGGATTCCAAATCCAGAAGTATTTGATTCTGTGATTCTGGGTCTTCCCATTTTGAGCGCTCCTTGTTCACACTCATTTCATTCATTCATGTGTGCAGTCTCCACGTTCTTGATTTGTACTGGAGCATGTTACAAGAAATTCCTCATTTACAATACAAACAAATAACCACAACCCAGCCCAACAACAAATAGAAACAATTTGCAAAATCCACCATAGTACAGATTAATTCATTAGTACAATTTAGCATTCAGTGTAAATTGTGTCAGGCTCTTGAATTTCAGTGGAAGGAAGAATAGAAAAGACTTCCAGAAATCCAATGAATCCAGCAGATCTGCCTTCTTGCTCTCTATGCATTTTCTTTCCTATTTATCTGGTTAAAAGTAAGTCTTCATATCCAGATTTGATGATTGCTTTCTAGGTGAAAGCAATTCTAGGTCACATTTTCCCTAAACAACGAAACCCAGCTGTTCAGACTGAGCTCACACACAGCTACTGATGGCACACTACCAATGCGCAGTCACAACAGAACCCAAAAAATGCTCCATTGTGAAAATGCTTTGACTCCAAGAACTTCCAACAGTTCTACAGAACTGTGCTACAGAAGTTATGCACACCTTCAAAGAAAAAAGCAGCTCCAGCAATCTGGTTGTACTTCTGCTTTTATTTTAAATAAATTCAAAAAATATAGCAATATTCACATATTTTATCAGATTACTCATCATCAAATACTTCTAAGTAGTAAAAAACAAAATATTCTTGTATCAATTATCAAAAGTTCTTACAATGCAGCATTTCTACATTTGAAAAAGCATTCAAATATCCGATGAACATCGAATCAGCATTCCCAAATCCACACAAGAGAACAGTGTCTCTCCAGCATGGTATTCCTCTGTCTCCCCAAATGCAGCAGCATTTTCCAGATATTGGCAGCACTTTGCCATGGGTAAAGGATATTTTAGAAATACAGCAAATCGGAATGTCAGCTTTAAAGACACATTTTGTCTTCAATCACATCCCTTTGCAGTTCTCTGAAAACATAACTGGAGAACTCCTAGTCCTGTCAAAGACAGGATTTCCAGGTAGACAGCATTTCCAGGTAAATTCACTTTATGTCTTTAAAGCCACACAAAGTACGTGTATAAAATGCTTTAAATTCAAATCTCATCTCTTCTTCCAAATGCTGCTACTCTTTCTGTGTCTCTTTTCCCAATCAGTCACGTCTTCTGAATTAAGAAGAATATTCTTTTTCTTCTTATTCTGCTGCATCCTCACTAGAACCAACACGATCTGTATTTTCAGGTAAATACACCCCCATGCTCTGTAAAATGTTAGAGGTGGGTCCTGCCAGTCCAGCTTGAGCACTGTAAGATTCAAGCAGGTTAGTTACTAGGTTCATATCCACATCAACTGGTGTCAACTCAGCATCCTCCTCTTCAGAATCCAGGCCAGCATTTTGAGATGTAGTTGATTTAGCAGAATATGCCTGTAGTAAGCACAAGGAAAAAGTTTCATCAAGACAAATCGTATACAAAAAAGAAAAAATAAAAAGAGAGAAAAAAAGAAAACAATTCTGTCACCAACAAAGTTCAGTATGTTCTAATCTGCCTTGAGAGAGAGGAATGTGGTCACCAAATACTCATGCCAGTTAGAAATCATCACTTTCCATTATGCAGATGATGTTCCAAGAGAAAGACACAGAGGGTTAGTGAGTCTTGGCTCAGTTTCCTACAGGAGCGACCCACAATCGAAACACAAGAAGTCAAACTGCAGCTTGCAAGGACATGAAACCAAGTCTTGGCATCAACGTGCACGTTAAACCCGAGTTATGTTTTGGTTTCAAAAAAACACAGTGGTGCACCTGCAGCACGTTTTGCCTGCACACAGGATTGTTGTTTTTAGTAATCAGCACATGGCTAGAGGACAAACACTGCTGATAACATTGCTCAGGATGACTTCTTTTAGCATATTTCTTCTTTCATAACAAATCTCTCAAAACGATTATGCCACAAACTAATATTCAAGGCACACTTACCCCTTTCTTTTGAGTGGTAAAACTTTTCCCAACATTGGTTTGTGCCAGTTCACGGTCCATTTCATCCATATATGACTTAAGACTGCCTATAAGTTCCTTAGGTGATACCTCCTCGTCTTCCCTTTGATATTCGGCATCTAGGTCATCATCATCCTCATCTGAGAAGTTAAACTCCTCCTCTTCATCCAGATCATCAGAATCCAGCTCTTCTGAGTCTGCCCCTGTGTGTTTTCATGTAAGCACAGACAGCAAGGAAATCAGCACAGTGCACATGGATCACCAGAAAACCCAGGGACACTAAATAAGCATGAGAAATTCCGACCAAAAAAGCAAGCAGTCTCACCCAAAATTCTGTCTAACGCTTTTGTAAAAGAATCTACATCAAAGGTAACGTTGGTTTCATCAGATGACCTGAAATAAAAAGTGTTTTCAATAAGCAAAGCTCCTTTGCTTGCACAAGCCTAACACAGACAAGGACTGGGTGCCACACTGCTAAACGAAACAAAACAAGCCACAAAGCTAAGTAGCAGCTCTGGAAGATAAAGCATCCTCCACCACTTTTACCTGCACCAGAGCATGAGTGGTCACAGAGCCAGTTTAGAATCTATTCACTACTAATACAGATGTTTGCTTCAGGCCTCTACTAAAGAGAATACTTCCCAAATTTGAAAGATCACAGAATCACTGAGAGTGCTGTAAGTGAATGAAATCACATTCCACACTCGACTCCAAAAAATACCAGTACCATGGCATTTCTGCTCCTTTGTGCGTTGAGACTTTGGACACAAAAGCCTTCATACTTTCAGCAACTGCTTCCAAGTCATATTTCTGCTCTTCTTCATTTGTGGAACGGTGGGATTCACCTGTTGCCTCCTTCAGCATCAGATCCAGAGCATCAGGAGAAATCTCCAGCCAACTGTCATCTAGAAGAATTTAGGACATTTTTCCTATTTGAGCCCCAGCCTGTTAGCCCACAAGTCCCAATCTAGATGGCTGAGAGCACTGTTAGCATTTTGTAGCTCACTTCATTTGCACAATTAAGTTTTCAAGATGATACTTGATAACACAAGGTGCAAAGCAGGCGAGGAGCTGAGATAAACAGAAAACATTTTGTTTTAGTGCTTAAAAAATCATCCAGAAATACAGATGTGACCCATACTGAACACTGGCAACAGCTACAAGTCAGAAAGTATTAGAACAAAATTTATGCTGGTTTCATATAGGCCATTATAACGGACCATATACTGGTTAAGCTTTGCACTGTCAGTACTGGAATTGGTTTCATGACATAATCAAAGCTTTCTGTCTGGTGGACAGCTGACACAAAGTACTTGACCTGGTGTGTGTGTGTATGGTGCTCCTGACCTACTGCTATCAAATCAGAAACTGGATTGCATGTCTTGCAAATTAACAACATCAGACTCTGTGGTTTATATAAATGAACTGGTTTTGCCAATCTGAAATGACTGCCCGTGAGTAACAACTCTAACAGCCACAGGACACAACAGAAGCAGGCAAAGAGATCGTACAGTTGTCCCTCCCTCACCACAAATAACTGTTTGTGATTGGAATCCACCCCCCATCACCCTGCTCACCATCCTCTGCAGGAAGACAACTTGCTTCTCTCTCAAACTCTTTCACATCAAATGTTGTTGTCTGTAGCAGTGTCAAGATTTCATCGCCGGGACTCATTTCAACAGAGCTAAAAGGAAAAAATTTACTGCAATGGATTTTTATTTGCATTGCCATGCTAATGGCACCTGACACTCCATACACATTTCCAGTGAAATTCCACATTATTCCTTCCATGCAAATAAGTAAAAAGATAACCAAAGTGTGGGGAACTACAAGCATACTGCACAGACAGTACTAGCCACAGTAAGACAGAGTTAATTAGTGACATTCCTTGTTGTTGTCTCCAAAGCTCATTTCTCTTCTACTTCCTTTGTTCTTAGTGCTTATTTTGTCTTGGTAAATGTTCAGATAGGCAGACCCTAACAATGCATACAGGAACTTCAAGCAACTAAAAGATATTTTGAACACGTAAATCCTCAGATATTTTTCAATGATTTGTTTTTTTGGGATTGGATCTTATGGAGATATTCATAGCCAGCTGTCCCATTGAGTAAAGGAGACAGATTACTTCTTATTTGCTATTCACTGAGATTGAATCATAGAATGGCCAGGATTGAAAGGGACCATAACAACCATCTGGTTCCAACCCCCTGCTGTGTGCAGGGTCGCCAACCAGCAGACCAGGCTGCCCAGAGCCACATCCAGCCTGGCCTTGAATGCCTGCAGGGATGGGGCATCCACAGCCTCCTTGGGCAACCTGTTCCAGTGCCTCACCACCCTCTGTGTGAAAAACTTCCTCCTAATATCTAACCTAAACCTCCCCTGTCTCAATTTAAAATCATTCCCCCTTGTCCTGTCATGATCTCCATAGCCAACCAACCAAGTGAATAACACTTTTTAGCCACCTCTTAACCCACTTGAAATAGCTTAATACTTTACAAAACCAAGATAAATAGTTACTCAAGCAATAACTTTTACTAACTGAGAGCATACTAGGGGAATTAATACTCACATGCCAGAGCCACAGCACCAATATTAAATGCACAAAGGAAAACGGCTTCAGACTTTTTTGAGAAAGTCTTAAAAACCAAACCAAACACACAAACTTAGTTGCAATGCTTGCAGGTGCTATGTATTCACCAAATATACACAGTTCTTACCTTTCTGGCTTGTTAACAGATTGCTGGAAGTAATGTTCTGCCATACGCAACAGTTCCAAGTACTTTGCAGAGCCTTCCATTTCTCCCTGTTTAATCCAGCACACAAGCAGGAATGTAAGCAATTCTCCCTCCACTTGCTTTTCACAGCCAGGTTTCAAAATGACAACTTCAAATAATTACTCAAATCCATTTTAATTTCCAAAAATAAATAGATTAATTTAGAAGGGGGACAAACCACACATGCCTCCTTTGAAAATATTCATGGATTTTCCATGGGTGGAAGCATTAGATTTCATGCCCTGCTAGAAATACTTACACAAGTTCAAGAGCTAAAAGATGTGCTGTTTTTTTTTTTTTTTCTTCTGGATCATGTAAAATATACACACAGACACAACACTTCACCTTAAAATAATCTTTTTCCTTCAGGCTGCGGAGGTACCTCTCCCACAGGGGACCCCTGAACTCATTTCTCTTCACATCTGGAGACACTTTACTGCATTTGGAGCACAAAATTTCAAAGCCATGAGCCTGTAAATAAGAGATGCAACAAGAAGATATTCTCAAGATGTGACAAATTTAAGCACGGCTCTAAATGACTGCATCAACAACTCCTTATCACTGAGCACTCAATTCTGCCACTTAGGAAAGAGAAAGCAAAGCTGATCGTGAGATCAAAATGGTTTATTACTGCTGGAGGAAGAGAGATTGCAACTTCCAGAGCAAGATACTGCAGTCTGACATACAAAGTTTGTCTACAGGGAAAGCTGCTGAAAAGCAAACTATAAGAGAGATCTATAACTCACCAACTCCTGCTCGCATAAGCACCAATACTTCAACTGTATTTATATTCTGTGCTGACCTGCAAAGCTGTACAGTTCAGACAAAAATGCTGCACTGAGGCACAAACCTCAGGACAGGCAATTTCAGAAGAGAAAACTTGCTCTCAGATGTGGCTGTATTTCTGCTTGGAGCAGAGACCCAAGGGCACACTGAGCCTTCTGTACTTCCAAAAGACAAATCCCACCCTGTTCCCATCTCAGCTTTTGCCTGTGTTTGCTCTGTGCTGCAAGTTCTACATGTTTCATGCCAAATTTGAGGTGCAGGACAGCACCACCTGTTGTACCAGCCTTGAGGCTTCAATCCTGGTTAAAATGGTTTCTAGAGGTGGAAGCACAGGAGTGCTCTATTCTGTAAGTAGTCCCCCACAGTACTGCATTTACAAAAAAGTCGCTGCCTGTTTGCTCACACTTCTTTGTGCAAGCAGGCCACCTGCAGGCAAAGAGTCACTTCTGAGATCAAACACCAAACAGAACAGTCTGAGTACAAAATCCATACAAAGTAATTACCAGCTTCATGCCCAGCTCGTGGGCTTTGTACTGTGGGTGGGATGGAGGGGGCAGCGTGTATCCACTGCGCCTGTCTGGGGCAAACTTCTGCTGCACGAGCTGTGCATACAAGCACTTGGTGAATGTAACCTGAAAAGGCCAAAGCAAGAGAAAAACACTCATTGTGGTATAACTGTGCTCTGCATGGGCATCAACTTTCCCGTAATTCCATTCAAATTTGGTTTTGAAGCATCAATATTACTGACCTTATCTGAGATAGTATTTTAGATATACATATATATATTTGCCTAAGATCACAGAATCACGGAATGTCCTGGGTTGAAAAGGACCACAGTGATCATCTGGTTCCAACCCCCTGCTACGTGCAGGGTCACCAACCAGCAGACCAGGCTGCACAGAGCCACATCCAGCCTGGCCTTGAATGCCTGCAGGGATGGGGCATCCACAGCCTCCTTGGGCAACCTGTTCCAGTGCCTCACCACCCTCTGTGTGAAAATTCCCCCCCACCCTCTGAGTGAAGATGGGTCACTTTTCAGATTTCACAAAGAATACTCCAAGTTCCCAGCACCTCTAAACAAACATGAACTTAAATTAGAGGGGTCACTTACCACAGTCATCACTCGCTCCTCGGGAGGGAAGGTGTGAAAAGAGCGACATGCCCTCAGGTCGGTGGGATCCCGCAGGTAGAAGGCCTCGACTGCTGCAGCCACCAACGATGGGCGCTGCTTCAGCACTGCCACGATGCCTGCTGGGAGGTAGCAGTGTGCTCGGTGATAAGAGGCCTGGATTTTCTCAGGATATCTGTGTTCACACAATTGTAACGCTGTGTTCAGTGCACTGCAAGCCTCAAACGCTCCTTTTTAACTATTGCTGTCATCTACATCAGAGTATTAAAGAAGGACGGGAAGGAAGGTGATTCCTGCCATAGGTAGGGGTAGCATCCCAGCAGTGAACCACCACCAGAGTCCCCACATAACACAACAGCTCACAGGACAGAGGTCCCCCAGTTGCACAATGCCCCAGGAAAACTTCTAGCTAAAAGAGAACCAGCTCTACTGCAGCTAACAAGAAAATGACTGAATACAATGAAATTCCCCAGACAGCCCAGAATCAGCACTCTCTGTCACAGAACACCAAATAAACCACACACATACCCATCGATACGTTTATACACAGCTCTTCGAATGGGTTCTGCAGCCAGGAACTTCTCCGAATGGGCAGATAACAATGCCAATGCTTCTGAGATGGTGAGGCTTTCAGCAGGCAGCTCCTCCCACTGCTGCTCTTCTGTCTCTGACAGCGGAATGATGTGCAGCTCTCCCTTGTAAAAGAACACCTGGCAAACAGTAACATTTTCATCAGGTGGGAAAAGCACAGTCACACAAGCAAGGCAAGGTTTTGTTTTGTTTTGTACATCAGATAGCTACAGAATGGCTTAGGTTGGAAGGGACCTCAAAGCCTGTAAGTTCCAACTCCCTGCTGTGGACTGGCTGCCTCCCCAGCAGCTCAGGCTGCCCAGAGGCCCATCAACAGAATCATAGAATGGCCTGGGTTGAAAAGGACTACAATCACCATTTAGTTCCAACCCCCTGCTATGTGCAGGGTCACCAACCAGCAGACCAGGCTGCCCAGAGCCACATCCAGCCTAGCCTTGAATGCCTGCAGGGATGGGGCATCCACAACCTCCTTGGGCAACCTGTTCCAGTGCCTCACCACCCTCTGTGTGAACAATTACCTCCTAAAATCTAACCTAAACCTCCCCTGTCTCAGTTTAAGATCATTCCCCCTTGTCCTATCACTATCTACCCTCGTACACAGCCGTTCCCCTTCCTGTTTACGAACTCCCTTCAAATATTGGAAGGCCATAATAAGGTCTTCCCAGAATTTCCAGGTTTGGCCAAATGTTTCCTTTACACCAGACAACACTGAAAGCTTCCCTTCAGCTGGAGATGTGCCTGAGAAGAAGCCTCCAGCAGACCCAAGGCTGCAGGCTGCAAACTCCCACATGTGAGCACTGAAGGACGCAGCAAAAAGAAGCGCAGTTTTCAGCAGCCAGAGTTGTGAGAGGGATCGAAAGTGGTGCCCAACACGCTCACCCTGTTCTTGCTGTTCTCAGGACTCAGCCACTTTGGGAGGAAATCGGCTGCCTCGATCAGCAGGAACTCCCCATCGTTGTCATCGATCCTGCTCAAGGAAAAGCCAGTTTTGTACACAGCGCAAGGCAGGGAGCTGCTGAAGGCACCCACTGGGTGCAGCCCGGCACTGTGGGATAAGGCAGGACCCCACCTGGCCACCAGCTCCGGGAAAGCGCGGCTGATCTCCCGCACGAGGTACACGATGAACCACTCGTCCTCCACGTTGTCCCCGAACAACGTGGTGCCGCCGATGTGCTCCGGAGTGTCTCCTGCCGGAACAGAATCGCACATCTGTTCCTGGTAGGGAAAGTCCTTCAGTTTGCCCATCCCATCCCATCCCATCCTGAAAGGTGAGAAGGACCCCATAAGCGAAAGTTAAAAGGCAAGAAGGCTTCACAGTGACTGAGAATAAGGGGGGTGAAGGAGAATAGTTAGAGATTGTTTACAGAAGCAAGAATGTAGAGCTTGTTAGAAAATAAGGGAAGGCAGACCACTGGGTCTGGGATAGCAAGGGGGATGAAGGCCATAAAGATAAGCGTTTGAGAACAGCCTGAGGACATTTGGCAGGGAGGTGATTAGATGTCCACAGGGCAAGAAGAAACTGGTATGGGGGGATGCTCCCCGAAAGGTCTGAAGCCTTCATGAGGAAAACAACAAATCCCATGACCCACTATGCAGGCGCAAGAGGGGTGGGTCTGCATGTGAATGAGCTCTCGGGCATGTAATGAATATGTATCTGAATTCCAGGAAAACTACTGATTATTGTTTTGTTATTATTGTTTGGCCTATATCTGTAGTATGGCCTAAATCTGTAGTATTTTCCAGACGGTGAGCAAGTTAGGAGGAATGATCCCCCTTGCACCCGGTATCTGTGCAGCATTGATTAAAACATAACTGCTGTTATAACTGCTTTGTGGTTATAGAGTTTGATTCCGCATGTCAATCCCATCCCACTGCACCCTATCCCATCCCACCCCATGCCATGCCACGCCATGCCACGCCGTCCCATCCCACCCTACCCTACCCCACCCCACCCCACCCCACCCCATCCCATCCCATCCCACCCCATCCCATCCCTTCCCACCCCATCCCATTCCACCCCACGCCACCCCATTCCCGTCCCGCTCACCGCACGGCGGCACGTATCTCAGCCGGAAGCGCTGTCGCTGCCAGATGTAAGCGGCCAGCAGCGGCGCCAGGCGCACTGCGATGCCGTCGGCGCAGCGCCGCAGCCGCTCCTCGCCTCCCGCCCCCGGCACGGCGAACAGGCGGTAGCGCACGGCGTCCTCGGCCGGCGCGGCCTTCCCGCGGTTCTGCATCGCGCCGTGCGGTGCCGCGCACGGCGCTCCGCTCCCCGGGGCGCCGTGATGGCGGCGGGCCGTTCGGCGCGGCGCTAAGCGGCGCCCGGGAGGGCGGAGGATGATCTCGCGATACGCCAGGAAAGCGGTGCCCGCCGGCGCTCTGCAGCCGTGAGTGGCCGCCGCCGCTCGGGACGCGGGTGGGGCCGGGACGGGAGGGAGGCGCGGGGCCTGGGGTGCTTTCCCGTCTCTCTGCGGCCGCGCTCAGGGCTAGAAAATGCCAGCTCCGGCTGGAGGCCGCTCTCGTCCCGTTGGAGCGTGAGGCCCCGCGGGGCACGGCTGTGTCACGGCCGTGTATGGCTGTGTTACGGCCGCTCTCGGGGCTCAGCCCCTCGCTGCGGGGTTTGGCCTTACGGGATGATGCTGGTTTCCAAACCGAGGCCTCTAATGCTGAGCCCAGCCTGGAGTTTGTACTGGTATCTTAATTCGAACGTGAATGAGGCTAACAGGAATAAATGAGTTCGGAAAAAAAAAAACCAAGAATAAATGAGTTCAGAAAAAACCCAGAAGTTCTGTTATGCAAGCTGGGGCATTCCTCAAAAACCAGAACGCACATACAGCTTGGGAGCGACGCGGCTGCTCCCCGCAGTAACGTCAGGCTCTGCTCTTGCTTGCAGACAAGGGCTGACGCAGCACGCCGTGCGGCACCACCCGCTGCCAGAACCCAGCCCTGTCACAGCTGCCTCTGAGAGATGCCCAGGGACTGCCAGGTACGTGGCACTGCAGAAGGCAGATCTCGCTCTGGAGACCAGGCCGGGTTGGATGGGGCTCTGGGTAGCCTGGTCTGGTATTAAATGGGGAGGTTGGCGGCCTTGCCTGTGACAGGGGGGTTGGAGATTCATGATCTTGAGGTCCCTTCCAGCCTGGGCCATTCTGTGATTCTGTGTGAGACCATGGGAAAAGCCATCAGCTTTGTGTTGAGTTGTACTGATGGCAGTCATGCGGTCGGTAGCTTGGGCTTCACTGCAGAATGGCATCATTTCAGAACACAGCCTCTGTATCTGCTTTTCTGTGACTGTTGTTGGCTTGTGTTTTGTTCCCTCTCCCCCCCGCAACATGTGCGTTTCAGTGCATCTGGAATCTCAAAGGAATCAGATTACCCTTCTGTTACTTCAGCTGACGATGGGAATTCATGGTCTGCTAGTCCAAGTTACGCAGGCACCTCCACTGAGGACAGCTCTATCTTCTCTTGGGGCTATGATGTGAGTAGAACATCATCACCCCAAACAAACCTACCACTGTGAGTCAGAAGATGTTTGAAATACTATTGTAAACACATTGCAAGATAAAGGGGAGAACTGGCTCAAATCATGATGTTGGGGATAGAAAAAACATCCTGTTGGCCTTTTCCCCATCTTTACATTATATCAAAACACAGTAGGCTTATTGCATTTCTGGTCTAAAACTTTGGAAATACAAATCCCTTAATGTGTAAAAATACTACAACATAGTAAATGCTGTTGTTGTTTTGGAGTCCAGAACAGGAGTGGATGACTTTCAGATACGTGGTGTGAGTTTATTGGACTGCACTTTGTTGAAAATATGTTACTAAAATGCAGTAAGCTTCTCCATCACTTCTTCTTTGTTTCTTTTTTCCTGTTTACCAAAACCAAGTGTGTTACTGCTTTCAGTGGAGTGAAAATGGAAACTGATTAGATTTAAAATACCCAAGAACTAGCCTAATTTTTTAGCTGTATGAGAACTTGTTATCTCACAATGTGAGAAGGTCACTTTCCTGGTCTTTCAGACCAGACTCATGTTGGGCACTGCAAACAAGACACGTTCCATTAAAATATGTTCCACAAAAATATTGCTTTGAATTGTCATTCCTGTTGTGGTTTATTTTACATAAATCACTGTCATTATGTTTATATAATAATGCAGGCACTTCAAAACATTTTAACAGCTTTTCTTTTGTAAGCCTAAGTCCTACCATGAGTCCTAACAGCAGCCTGCATCATCTCCAGGGAACAGATTATTTAAATATAATGTCTTTCCATGCAAAAGATTGTTTAAATTAGTCCTGCTAAGCTTTCAACAAACAGATGATCTTTTACAACTGAAAAAAATAAGTTTTAAATGATCTTTGAATGCTTTTTACTAGGTATTTGATGGATGGCTTTCCTTTCTAGGAATTTGATAAAGCTGCCACGCAACAAGTTCAAAACATGTTCAGGCAACTCGATGAGCTCCTCTATGAACAAAAAGAAAATGTCCACGTTGAGGGACTGCAGGAGGAATGCCAACAGTGGACATCCAACTTTCCTCATCTCAGGTATTTCATTAACAGATTAATGTCAATAGCAACACAGTTACAAAGGGTAGGAATGGTAACAGTTGCTTTTAAAACAACTGCAGGGTGGTTTTATGCAATTATTTAGCAAATAAAGAGATGACTCTGTTGGTCTGCCTGCTGTTGTCATTAAAAAACATGCTGCTGGTGGAGTGGAAGCAGGAACGCGTTACCTGGAGGCCTACAAAGAAGCTGTTCCAGCAGCCAAGGATGGGTTAGGAAAGCTAAAACCCAGACAGCATGAAATCTAGACAGGGTCATAAAAGGGAACAAGAAGAAGTTCTACAGGTGTATCAGTGATAAAAGGAAGGCTGGGGAGGATGTGGGCCCTCTCTGGAAGGAAAATGGAGACCTTGTCACAAGAGATATGGAGGAAGCTGAAGTGTTCAATGACTTCTTTGCCTCAGTCTTCACCAGCGTGGGCTCTAGCTGCATTGCCCAGGCAGCAGAAAGCAAAGGTGAGAACTTAGAGAAGGTAGATCTGCCTGCTGTACCTGAAGATCAGGCTCAAGACCATCTAAAGAACGTGAAGGAGCACAAACCTGACGAGATCCATCCACAAGTTCTGAGGGCACTCCATCATATCCATCATCACTGGAACAGGCTGCCCAGGGAGGTGGTGGAGTCTCCTTCTCTGGAGATGTTCAAGACCTGCCTGGATGCCTACCTGTGCGACCTGCTGTAGGGAACCTGCTTTGGCAGGGGGGTTGGACTCAATGATCTCTGGAAGTCCCTTCCAACCCCTACAATTCTGTGGCTGTGATTCTGTGATATTTGAAATGTCATGGCAGTCTGGTGTTCCTGATGATTGGAAATGAGGAAACAGCCCCCATTTTTTCCCCCAAGGGAAAAAAAGAAGACCCAGGGATCTGCAGGCCAGTCAGTCTCACCTCTGTGCCTGGCAAGATCATGGAGCAGATCCTCCTGAAGGGCCTACTATGGCAGGTGGAAAATAAAGATCAGGTGATTGGCGGTAACCAACATGGCTTCACCAAAGGCAAGTCATGCCTGACACACTTGGTGACCTTTCATGATGGAATTACAGTGTGAGTGGGTAAAGGTAGACATCATCTGCCTGGACTTGTGCAAAGTGTTTCACACTGTCCCACATGACATCCTGGTTGCCAAACTGGAGAAAAAAACGGATTTGATGGATGGAGCACTCACTGGATAAGGAACTGTCTGGATGGTCACACTCACAGAGTATCAATATCACAGAGTGGTCAATGGCTCAGTGTCCAAGTGGAGACTGGTGATGAGTGGCATTCTTTAGGGATTGGTGCTGGGAGTGGTGTTTAACATCTTTGTCAGTGACATAAGCAATGGGATCAAATGTACTCTCAGAATGTTTGCAGACGACACCAAGCTCCCTTCCAACCCAAACCATTTGATGATTATGATTCTATGGTCTCACATTTGATTCCTTGCCTGAGGTTTAGTGCTATTTGCAACTGATTTAGTTTCAACATAGCAAAATTTTCTTAGAAAAGATATATAGTATAGTTAAAATCCAGCTTAAAAATAATTTAAGAAATCCTCCCTAGCTCCACCAGTCCTTACTGCTTGAATGTTTTAAATCTTCATTACATGTACACAAACAGTTTTGTCTGTATTCAAGTCTTAGAATTAGCAGTGCCTGACAAAAATCAACAATATTTTTCTTAATGGATTTACCTGACACAAAGCACTGTATAGTAGGGTAAACAACTAATACCATGCTTAACTATTACTAAGAAAATAGCATAGCTTCCCAATAGAATTTTTAAGATTTGCTTTTGCATGTTCTAATATTCTTCCATAATCCCACTTGGAACACTTTTTGATTTATTTATCCTCTGCTTTTGCCCTGGCAGGGTTGTGGGGAAGCAGATAGTGATCCCCAAAGATGAAGGGTATGAATGGTATTCAAGTTCACCTTCTGCAAGTTTAGGTTCATCAGATGTAAGTCCATCACAGGAAGAAGGCTCTAATGAGTAAGTACCAACAGTTGGTCCAGACTGTACCAGGGTGGGAAGGTGATTTTTCCTTCAGTGGACTGCAGTAGTTGGCTTCTTAAACAGTGAGCAATATATGGAGTTATTGTTTAGCTTTTTGGTTAGGCTGAGTTTTGAACATAGCATGTTATTTTGTTGTTGTTGTTTCTTTCTTTTTCATTTTTAACCAAAGAAAACTCCATTCACAATAGCAAGGGCATCCAGCTGTCCTTGCTGCTCTCTACAGTAAGCCAATCAGTAAGTAGAAATACTCTTGCTACTGCTGATTTCTAAAGGACATATAGATATTGTGGCTGGTTTTATTGTTAGTCATTTATTAACTGGACACAAATTGACTGGCTCCCTAATATCTGATCTTACCTACAGTGTTGTTCCTCAGCTAACTCAGTGCTGCTATTGGAAGTGGAATAACAACTTCTTTTTCTTTCTGCTTTCTGAAAACTGTCACCTGTTCAGATTTAGTGTTTTTGGCAAGAAGGTGCCTCTTTCTGTGTCTCCTGTTCTCAAGAAGGCCGACCGTTCCAAGTCTCCGACCTGGTGTTCTCCAGACAGCGAAGAAGAAGATGGAGTAATTGTCTCTGAAGGCATAATGGAGGAATATTTAGCTTTTGACTGCAGAGATGTGTAAGTCTTGAGCATTAAGATAGTACCAGCATCCCACTATTTGTCTTCTTAAGATACAGGTATATTTGGTTTTGCTATTGATTGATTTTTAAAATGCTTTTTCCTCTAAAGAATTTTCAAAAGCTTGGGCTTGGTGGGGCATTGGAAATATTTCTTTATCCATCTTTTGTAATGATGTATTTTGCTCTATTTTTCTGAATTTAAGTAATTTCTCACAATAGCTCTTTTTGTTTGTGGCTTATATGAAGTCAATTGTGCTGTGACTAAGATCCTGCTACACACTGGTGTATTTAAGACTTATTTAAATGCTATGCATCTGTTGCACTAAGTCAAATTCATAGTTGTTTGTTATACACTAGCAGAGTGCTTTTCTGCTTTGTACTGCAGTGTACAGACAAACACCTTGGATAGAATTGTGCCTTCCCAGGTTTTTAGTGGTAAGTTAACAATCAGTGCTTGCTTATAAATAGAACCACTATTTTTATCTTAAGAACAAGGGATTGAGAGTGGCATAAAGAGGATTCCTTTTGTCTCTTTGCTTTATTCAACTGAACAGTATGAACATATGGCCTGGCTAAGAGCTCTGGGTGATAATGTCATTTACTGTCTGTTTCATTGGTTTTAATAAATGAAGCCCCTTAGTTGCCTGGACCACAAGATTCAAGTCAGTAGGTGGCACGCTTTGACCAGGTCAAAGATACTGTTGCAGCTAACAATATTGCTGCATCTGTGAAATAGTGGTAAAATAGAGGTTATTTTATTTTTTCCAGCATTTTTAGCTTTTTGATGGTAAGTACTCATTCAGGGAACAGATCCAAAAGCCTTAACAACTGTGCTCACATCAGTATTTTTTTCTCCCTTTTACAAAAGGTATTTTAGCAGATGAACACACACTTTTTGAAGCAATCATCTCACATTCCTTCCACTCAACAATGCAGTGAAGAAGTATTACCGTAACTCTAATTTATTTCTAAATGCAACTTTGATCTCTGTTATTAAAGAGTAGCATATATAATTTATAGTGATTCTGTATGGGGGAACTAAGGCGTGCAGTTGAGAAGGTGATTGTCTCGTTCATTTCACATTTCAGTCAACAGTAAATTCTGGAAGGAATACAAATTCATGTACCCAAGCACTGGAAAAAGATTGCTTCTTTCAGTGTTGGACTAAATCATTTGATATTGCTATTTATCACACTGTCAGCTCTTGGAAAACAGTACTGTGTGATACTGTGTGATGGTGGATGCCCCATCCCTGGAGACATTCAAGGTCAGGCTGGATGAGGCTCTGAGCTCTGATGGAGTTGTGGGTGCCCCTGCTCATTGCAGAGGAGTTGGAAGAGATGACTATTAAAAGTCACTTGCAACTGCTGCCTTGACTTGTTTCAGATTAGTAGAACATAGGGCAGAAGTGAAACAAAAATGCAGGAGACAAAGAATGTGTGTTTGTGATACATCTAATGCCCCTGTTTTTACAGGGAGGAGGAAATGCATGAGGGGAAAATTGGACTCTGCTCTGCTAGACGAAAATTGGGGTTTCCGCCTATCTCTCCATATTCCTGCATGAAGGATTCTGTGCTCACATTTGTGTTTGATGATGTGTGGAGTGAAGTGCTAGGCTGCATGGAAGAACTCATCAGCAGACACTGGGAAGTGTCAGCCTCTGGTAAGGATGGCAGTTAGACTGAAGATTCAGAGGGGGTTTTAGTTACTGAGTTCTGCAAGGATGCAATGAGAGATGCATTTGGGAATAATCTCTTCAGGGCTGAAAAAAGTTATTTGCTAACAGTGTAAGATGTGCCTTTAAAAGATTTAACAGAGCTTCACGTTTAAGATGATTCTCGTAGTACTGTGCACAAATAAGAGTGTCAGTAATCTGTACTGACAGGGATTCTCTCTTGCTTTATGAAGATGATGAGAAAAATATCATAAAAGTAGAAGCAATCCGAGCAGATTCTGGGAGCCCCCAGCAGTTTGATCCTCTGCCAGTGCTATTACCTCGTGTGCCACAAACTAAAATGCCCTCAGTAACATCAAATCTGGTAAGTACTTCTAGCCAGCTGGTTTGTGAAGGGTTGAGTCGCTACAAAACTACAGAAGTGAAGATTCAAAAGTGTCAGAAACTCTTCAGCTGCATGACTAGTGTGGATTGTGTATGGATGCTGACTGTCCTTGCTAACCGCTGAAGTCCTGTGCAATCCTCAGCTGCAAGTTTTCTTACTTTTCTCCTTAATATTAAAATCGACTGTTTTACATGTGTATTGGATGCCTCGTGGTGACTGCTCATTAATGATGCAGCTCTTTCCACATTTAGCAGCTTTGGAACTAAATTGTAAGATGCAGGATTGTGTGTGAGATCCCACTCTCACTAGCCTATTTGTAAATAGCTGATGAGGGAAGAGAGAATAAGTCTTGGTGAATTTGTACAACAGTTGTTTTTTTTTCCCCCCAGACTCTGAATTTGACTGCTTTAGATTATATTCTCCTAGAGTGGTGAGCACCAAGCGTTATCTCTGTTCATTCCATTTTAATTCAACTCTTTTATTTCTTTTTACTTCTCCTTTATTTCTACCCCCTGCATCTTCCTCACATTCCTGTTACTGTATGTGTAGTGCCCAAAACCCAGATGTGGCCGCAAAACCAAAAAGAGGAGAAAACCACCTCAAGTATGTATGCTGGAGAGATTTAAGCTCTTTTCTTTTCTGTTTGCTGTTGTTACGGTGGGAAGAATGTCATGTTTTTCAAGATCAATCTGTATTCCAGGAGAGGAGTGTCCAGGTCTGTCCTTGACATAAAGTAAATGCCAACATACACTGGAAAAAATAGTTGTGTACAACTCCCAGTTACAGCCGCTGTTGTAAGATCATGTTGTGCAAACAAGAGGCTCAGTTAGGAATTACTAAAGGTCACATAGCAGCATCTGAAATTGTCTAAGCACTACCATTTGCAAGAAGAATGAAATGCTATCTTAGATGGAGGAAATTGTATAAATGAGGATATATGTATATGGATTTCTTGGATGAAATAGGTTTCTTTCCTTCAAAGGATTTAGAGAGGACAAAACGTATAAATATGGGTGCATGTCATTGCCAAACAGTAATTTTTTTTTTTTTTTTTTTTTAATTCATCTTTTAGGTAAATCAAGGGTCAAACAGTGGGTCTCAACGTAACCTAAATGGCTTGATAGTGATACACGGGATCCACTTACAGCAAAGGAATCTGCCTGTAATGGAGAAAACACTGTAAGGGCTATAGATTCTGTCTGTTTTAAAGCAGAGCACTCTCACAGTGAAAGGGTTCAATCCAAAACAGTACGAGATAATTTTCTACCCCAGTGAAATTAATTCTCATTTATTTTCTTGCTTGTTTGTGTATTATCCCTTATCAAATGTTATACTTCTAGTGTGGTCTTTATATTTAATTACTGCTGATGTGCCCTCTAGTGAATGGCACGAGGGTGGACAGTGACAGGACAAGGGGGAATGGTTGTAAACTGAGACAGGGAAGGTTCAGGTTGGATATTAGGAGGAAGTTTTTCACCCAGAGGGTGGTGAGGCACTGGAACAGGTTGCCCAAGGAGGCTGTGGATGCCCCATCCCTGCAGGCATTCAAGGCCAGGCTGGATGTGGCTCTGGGCAGCCTGGTCTGCTGGTTGGCGACCCTGCACATAGCAGGGGGTTGGAACCAGATGATCATTGTGGTCCTTTCCAACCCAGGCCATTCTATGATTCTGTAATGTTGTGAAAAGAGCTGAAGCTCAGAGTGAGATGCAGACCCACTCTGCATTTGCTCACTTCCTAGAAATGGACTTCTGTTACATCTAGGCAAAGGCTATGAGAACTGCTGGTTGCAGTGTTTTTAAATATATGCCATGGAGAATTACAACTTTCATGCTGACATGTTCAATCAAAAAGTTAATAGTTCAGTAAATACATATATGTGTGTGTATGTGCATATGCACTTTATAAATAGGCTTGTTTCTTTCTTAATTATTATCGTTTTCTAATTTCAAAGTATGGTACTGAGAACCAGAAAAAGACCCCAGATCACCTCTACGTTACTAACATCACACACAGATGAATAATGCAGTGACAAGGTGGTTATCAGTCACGGCAAAATTATCTCCTTTTGTTCTGTGATTCTTTTCTTAGGGACCTGGATGACAAACGCTCAGGCTCCAGTTCCATCCGCTCAAACAAAGCACGGCCAAATTGTCCTCCTCTGGAGCTCAGCACATCAACTCTGTCTCACAACTCCAAGAGGCGAAACCCACCACCACGTACCCTGCATCCCATCGGCACCAGTCAGTCCCGCACCGCGACCCCGCGCTCTGTGGACGATGTCTTCAGGGGAACCCGATTGTATGTTTCCAAACCAGTTTCTCATGGCAAATTACCACAACTAGAGAACCCATCTTACACAAGGAGCATTCAGTTGAATTGAAAGAATGTGAATTTTTTCATTTAAGAAAAAATGGATAGTATTTTTTTATACTTATCAAGAGAAGTTGTTAGTTTACTGTCTTACAATCTGTGATTCAATGAATTGTGTTACGCAGTTTTGAATGAAAATTATATCCTCCAGTCTGTCTGATCCAAGCAGAGCAGATAGCACTCTCTCTCTTGACAACAGCTTTCTTATTCTATAGCTTATTTTCAAGATAAACTTTAAAAAAGCACAGCTTGTAATGGTAACTTACTTTTGCTGTTCTTGCTCAGGCTAGATGGACGGAGTGTTCATCTTGGGTAACCTGTTAATAGCATGAAAAGAACTAAATGACTCTGACTGACCTGGGTGAACCTTCACTTGTGTTCAGAAGACTTTTTTGTTTGGCATAATGGTCTGAGTTTAGTCTCTTACAGGGACTGTGGGTATAGAAAAATAACACAGGCTTTACAGAACTTGTAGAATACACAAGCTTTACAAACTAATCTCATTTCCTTCTAGTTTATAAACTATCATAATTTCCTTCTAGTTTATCAGTTTACCTATAATCTCATCTTGTCTGTTACATTAATGGACAGGAACAAGTGTCTAAACAGTACAAGTTATGCTTCTACGTTCGTTCAGTCTGTCATAAACATTTCTGTCCCTTTTCCTTACACTTCCATCCATTTAGCAGTTCTTACCATCTCCCCTTCATACTAGCAAATGTGCTTAAATGCATGTAGAAAGCATGAGGAAATTCTTTTTTAAAATGCTAACTGTGGTTTGAAGCTTTTCTAATACATTTTTACAGAACAGCCTTCCTTCAGTCAGTGTGCATAGAACTATGGCCTCCTGATCATAGAATGGCCTGAGTTGAAAAGGAACACAATGATCATCCAGTTCCAAACCCTGCTATGTGCAGGGTTGCCAACCAGCAGACCAGGCTGCCCAGAGCCACATCCAGCCTGGCCTTGAATGCCTCCAGGGATGGGGCATCCACAACCTCCTTGGGCAACCTGTGCCAGTGCCTCACCACCCTCTGGGTGAAAAACTTCCTCCTAATATCCAACCTAAACCTCCCCTGTCTCAGTTTAAAACCATTCCCCCTTGTCCTAAATTAAAACAAAACAAAACAAAAAACAACCTAGATTATTTCCATCACTTCTCAAATGGAAAACGCACAGTAATACACAGATAACTTTCAGGTGAAAGGAGTCTAGCTATAAAGACTTTATAATATGGATGGTGTCTGCTTTCTAGAACTTTGTGCAGCAGTGGTCCATAGAGACACCTTTATATAGCTTTCATTCCGCAGTACCAGCCACACAACACGCCCCTTCAAACTGTGCTACATGATGTGCAGTTCATCCACCACCTGGTCTGTGTACACTCCCACCACCAGAGTATTCATTCTGAGACTTGCTTTTACCCGCAAGCTGAATATTAAACACCCTAACAAGTAGAAAGTCTTAAAGAGTTTTCTGCCAAACTTCACCTCACTTTTTGAAGTCAGTCTCCACAGTTAGCCCTAAAGCCAGCATTTCACAGCAGATGTTCTGCACCCATTGCTCTTATTTAACATTGTTAGCTTACACAATGCCAAACAAACTTACAATACTGTATGTCTACACACTGTCAAAGCATACCAACTCTGTTTTCCTGTCCTTCCCTGTGCCTTGCAGCCTGACTGCACACGAGCAGCTGACCTCACCCTCCCCACTGCTGCTAAACCGAAATCACCTCCTACCACCGATTGGTAGCACTGATGTGGCAGAACACACGAGCACGGCAGGATCGCAGAGGCAAACGGTAACAGGCAGAACCATTTGATTTTCCTACTGGACATGCTAAAATTGTAGTTAGTGCTGATGAAATTACCAAGCACAGGAGTTGCAGTTGGTTTATCTTGTGACAGCTGCTGAAATAGATGCGCTAAAATTCTGCACGATTTTTGACCAACAGCATCATCCAGAGTTGAATGCTGCAAGTCCAATAAGTGCCAAAATTTTCTTCCTCCCAGAAAGAAGGTGTGGAATGTTTTGTCTTGGAAAACTAGCTTTAATTCTTAGGGTAATTAAATTCAATGTACTGCTGCAATAAGGAAAAGTAATAATGCTATTATTCTTTAATGCAGAAATCTCGAGGAAACTCAAGTCGAGCTCACAGCGTAACAACACACGAAGATACTCACCAGCACCTACACGAGAGGCTCTTCTTTCCTGATCATTTCTCCAGGACTAAAACAACCAGCATATTCTTGGTAAAGCATATGATACCAACTCATCCTCTGTTACTGACTAGAGGGCTTTGACAGTTATCACAGATAGTGATTGGCCATCTGGTTTGTTAGTTTCCGTGTAAACTTCAACATCCTTGGCTCTCCAGATGCCAACGGACAAACTTTCTAAAAACCCATTTTGAAAGAGAACAATTTTCAGAAGTGTTAAGAACCCCTCTAAATTGTCCCACAGTCTATCAGGGTGTAAGAAGAGTATTTTCTTCTCCTGAAATTGATCTAACTCTCCTTAAACATGTAAAATCTCTACTTAGAACATCACAGCATCTTGCAAATTTGCTCTTTTAGGAAATAAGTACAATCAAGTTGTTTTTAGGTGCTTTATAGTCTTGATGTTAGCCTTTTTTTTCTTGCAAACATAAAGATCTTGAACTGTCTTTTCAGCCAGATCCACAGCATCGCCGTTCTTGCACTGTTATTGATTATGGCAATCATGCTTGGACAAGCAGAGCATCAACAGGTTCAGGTAAGCTCATCAGGAAATCAAGGGAGAAGAAGGCTTTTCACCAGTGTGTTTTGGGGCCCTCAATTGAGTTATGAGGATTTCTCACATAAGAAGAGTATGTATAGTAAAAAGATGGAATTAAAGCTGCAAAAGATAACAGCAGCTGCAAAGGATAAGGGGTAGCAAGCGTTTAAGTGCTGATGAGGAGACTGCAGGGGACTTCTAGCTTGTTTAACAGCTGAATGACCTACATTAATATTAATAGAGATGTATAAGAGGCAGCCAGAGTTTTATTTAATAAAAGTACTAAATTGAAATAACTTCTTTTTAATTGAAGAAAGGAGGATTTCCAATTAATGCAGGATTGAGTTCCTCCTCCTTTCTCCCCTCCAGCCAGCATATTTAAATAGGAGTTTTATGACTGTTGTGTTGACAGAAAAAAAATTGAAATTACAAAAGCTTTGTAGACATAAATGATGTATAGACAGAAGATCAAGAAGCAGAATAGATCCCAGCAATGAAGTGGTCCTACCTTTCACCCCTTCGAGAAGGACAGTCATATCTAAAACTTAAGGTTCCAGCTGATGACATGGTTTGATAACTGATTACTTTCCTCTTAAGAAGGCCTCAGGCTGAAAGAAACAGCAAATTACCTTGAAAGTTACATGAAATAGTTTTCAAGTTACTGATGAACTGACTGACAGCTGGAATAAGAAGCAAGAAAACCCCACCATCTTAGTATTAAGCGAAAGGAGCTGCATTTAAGTACTTAGCTTCAGTAACTTCTAAAAGTCTTAATGTTGTCTGCAATGTCTTTCTCAGGTCTGCAGCCACACGGTTCTGTGAAAGGCCAAAGTCGAAGTGGATCAGTCACAAAAAACAAACAGGGCTTCTAACGTGTCATGAGAAGCAGCCACCTCCAGAAAAGTCATGGGCGACCTCTCAGCAACGTCAGGGCTGTTTACAGAGAGTCTTCAAGCACCCTTCCTTACGAACAATCTTATTTTTATACAGTCAAAGAAGCAACTGCCAAAGATTAGGAGGGATATACTTGCACATTCCATTTCCTACCAATACAAAAGGCTATCCTCCAATGCCTACAAAACCTAGCAAGTACTTTAAATCACTGCTGTTTTCTATTAATTATTACTGTTTTGTGACTGGTTCATGTTACAGGCTTGTACTGCAGGACCTGCTGATTTTTCCATCAGCTCTACAAAAGGTTAATCACACATTCCGTAGCAGTAGTTTTGAAAATTACTTTTAAAGCTCTATTTATACACTTAAAGCAATATTATACTATCAAAAGGAAGCTTTGTATATGATACTGCTTCTACAACTCTGTAGAAGTTTCTGTAGTAGTTGCAGCAGATGTTAACACAGTTGTGTAAAAATAAGGTAGCAAAACAGATGAAGGGAACTGACAGCTTTAAGGGTAGCATACCACTGAACCCTCCTGTGTTATATGCTTACATATAAACCTCCTTCTGTGTCTGAAGAAAGTTTAAGGGACAAAAAGGACTCTTACTACAAGCAGTTCCAGAGAATATTCCAAGGAAGTATGTTGTCTTCCTGGCAAGATGTTTTATGTAGTTTCACAGAACAGGTCAGTCTCATTTCCCAAAAACAAAAACCAAACAATGGCACAAGAAACTCGCACTGCAATTCTGTAGGTATTTCTACACTCCATCCTGAAGGTCCCCACACACATCGTGTGGGAGACGTGGTGGAGGGACCAGCTTAGCTGCTCTTGTGGCTCCCAGTGAAATGAAAACACAGAATACAGACTTTTCAACATAAATGATTAGTTGAAGGTCTTGCTCCCAAGCAGTAAGCAACAGATGACTAGCAAGTGTAAAGACAAGCTGAAGATAACAACATTCCTGCATTTTCCTGCAAGAAAACAGTTGATCCTTTATAATTCCATTTAAAAACATTTTTTATAAGTTTCCTTACTCTTAGTATTTTCCAAGTTACAATTCAGAATGGAAACAACTTGTCAGGATTTTTTAATGAAGTGGCTCCTGTACTTTCCACTGTAAGCTATGCAATCTACTAAGTGTTAGCAGTACCTACACAACAACTAATGATTTTTGAACTAGACTGAAGTTCTGCTGATCAAAGCATGCAGTTGATTCAAGCATGCTCTGATCAAAAAGAATGGAAAACAAAGCAAAGCAGAAATGTACAAATGGAAGGTTAACTCCTTCCTTTGCATTTCCAGAGGAAAAAGCAGCTTTGGACTCAATCAACATCTCTTTAAGGTAGAATAGAGATAAGTGGATGCCTAAAAGCAGCCAGTGATCACTAAACTGTTTAAAAACACAGTTTCTCTAATGGTTAAGACTAGCAGAACGCCGTGCAGTGTATCATTTAGTTATCTCAAGCAGCCTGGAGATAAGCATCCTCTTTAAACCAGTGCCATTCCTCAGGGACCAACACAGTACTTACGAGTACAAAACTACACAAACTTGAACAGGCTTTTCTAGAACCATAACGCAGTATTTTGTAGCCGAGGGGAGGAAACAAGGCATTAAAAAAAATGAAAGCCATCTGGTCATAAGGTAACTTTTGATTTCTATACAAATGGTTGAGAGATTTGTCTATACTGTTTGATACCTGTTTTGTATAGCAAGAGTTATGTTCAAGTCCCGTGTGTTAACCAACACAGTGACCTACTGAACTCTTTCTGAATCAGGATAACTGTTCAAAGCAGCTAAAAGGGAACTCATTTCCCATTCTACCTCTGGCTTCCCCTTAGGAAGCTCTAGTGAATAGTTGCTGAATTCTATCACGGAAGTGGTAGGGACCTTCAACTCACAAGTAGGTGTTAGTCATGTGGCCTTTGAAGAATGAGCCATAAATAAAGCCAGCCTCATTTCTTTCAGCTACAGCAAGTTACCCTTCAAATTCATACCCTGAATATACACTACATAAAGCAGTTTTAAAAGAGAAGAAATAAAAAAAAAAAAAACCAAGTTATGTATACTTACACATATTAGAAGAGCAATTCTGAAATAACAGAGCTGTTGACAAACACGGAGCACACTAAAGCAGGAGTCAGAAGTAATCCCTATCATCCTATAGCAGGAGTGTGATGCCACTAAAATAAGTGTGTTGCTAGGCTTTGAAAGTCCTCGTCATGGGACATCACCAATCCTAGACACACACAGAGTCAGTGTTCTGTTGGTTTATTAGTTTATTGCATCACATCAGCACGTTAGAAGGTGTTAGGAGATTTACTGCCAAGTCACTCACCTACTTGCTGCAGTCTCATTTTCTTAGGGCAACTGCTTACACGCCACTGTGAAAGATCAGTTTATAAATAATAAGTGGTCCTTTTGTGTAACTCCATAACACCAGCACATTTACCAGTGCAAATGTCTTCTCAGCTGCTAAAAAAGTATGCAGTATTTACTTCAATAAAAATAAGTACCAACATGATCAGTGTGTTTTGAATGATTAGATAACATAGAGGACGTGGGGAAGAAAGATACCACAAAGTTCTGCAAAATCATTTATTAAATCTTCTGTTCTCGTAAGTTTTTATAAAACCCATGGAATCTCTGAAAAATACCCGTGGTGCAGAGATCTCTAAAAACTGCACGAGATTGGTTAGAAAAGTGAACAACATAAGGATAAGGTTTCTAACTCAAAAGCCACAGGAACAAGTGGCAAAGACTCAGGTGCAGGACCACATTCTTTCACCATCAGTAGTACTGATAGTCCTGAGCGTGAATCAGCACAGGTTGAATAAACGGGCAGCCATCCCAGGCTCCTTACTTGACACAATCCCAGGCGTCTCAGCACTTCCTTACCATAACAAAACTACTAAACTAGAATTCGTTTGACCTTAACTAAAAACCACCCAAAAGATTTTAAACAGTAGCACTAGAATGCTTTGTCTTTCTTGTTTGCAATGCGCCATGCTCCTCAGTCACATCAAGTCGATGCACACACGCTCTCAAACTCCTCAATCCATGTGTTCCCAACTGAAAAGATACCTGACACTTCAGCATACACAGTCCTTTATTTCTTTCCTTTCTTGGCTGCAGTCTTCTTTCCTCCCTTTTTAGCGTTACTCCCGTATTTTGCTTCCATTTGGGCCAAAAAGTCATCCATCTGCTTTTTTCGGTCTTTATTTCTGCTCTGGAGGAGGAAAAACAAAACAAAACCAACTTTTCTTACTGCTCAATATGGAACATTCTAGTGAAGTTAGGTAGCTGATTCTAACTCTGGAATATATTCAGTAGGGAATACAAGCTACAGAAGGTAGAGTTCTGAAAAGTCAAAGCCTACCTTCTACTCCTAGACTCCATACTTCTGTGAAGAATTGAGACAGAGGTGAAGAGGGGCATTGAAAATTCACAACATACAGCTATGAAAACAACCAATTTATTGTTTAGACCCAAAACTCTAATACAATCTGAGGAATCATTTAATTTCAACATCCCATTTTAAGCCCACCGGACATTAAGAAAGGCAAGATTGATAAACAGAACCTAGATAGGCTATTTTCTCCCTCACTGCCCAAAACACAAAAGCAGAATACTAAGACAGATCAAGTTTTACATTCTTGTGGAATCTCTCAGAAAGAAATAAGCATTAACACTTCCTGTCCAACCACCTAAAACTAGAAAAGTTAAAGAGTTGAAATGTGTATGAAGTAAAAATGAACATATTATAACAACTCATTTAAAAAAGATACAGGTAATAAAATCTATACTCTGAATGTTAACTAAGTAGAGAAGCTGCTTTGGCAGGGGAGTTGGTCTCGACGACCTCTAGAGGTCCCTTCCAACCCCTACGACTCTGTGATTCTGTGATTCCCTACCATCAGGATGCTTTTACGGAAGAAGAGCTGCAAAGATCCTACATGTAAAGATGCTCAGGGATAACACAATTTGAAGTGAGGAACAATTATCTTCAATGGATGCTTAAGGCCTTACTTGAATCAGTGCTTTCAAGTCATCTTCTCCATCACCGAGGCCCAGTTCTTTTCTGCTCTCTTCTGCCTCCTTAGCTTCTTTTTCAGCCTGAAGTAGCAAATTAGCCTTTAGAAAAGTATTTTGCATGCATCCACATCTTAAAATAGTTACTAAACACTTAACTTTTGCATTGATACACTAAGAGCCACAATGAAATGCAGTTTCCAAGTCTGGCCACCAATGAATAATCACAGAGAGACAGTTTGGTAGAGTGGGGTAGCTCCTTGCAGTTTGGCAGTGCTGAACATCACCTGATGTCCATTCCCATCCTTGTTCCCTGTACCCACGCTTTTTTTTTTTTGTCCTAGCAGCCATTCTATTTTCTTTGAGTTAAAGGTGACTGTTACGTGCAGGGCACAAAGCGTCAAAATCAAACAAAAACAGAACAAAACACAAGTTGGAAAGAATTTAGCCCAGGCTGTTATTTTACAGTCGTCAATAAGCATGTAAATTATATATTTCCCCCACGTACTGTAGCTTTGTAACTGAATGAAGGGACATTCTGAGCTGTAATAAGTTACTGTGGATAATACTGAAATAGAAGAAAGAAGGTACAAGCAGCAGCAGCCTGTTACTACTTGAACCCTCGCAACCATTTGACTGGAATTGGTGTAAGCAATAGTTATGGAGAGAGGAGGGAGGTGGAAAATAAAGGCGATGAAGTGTGGAAGAGGAAGGTACCAAGCAAGTCTGCAACCCTGTGGCAAATATACATCCTAAGCTTCCACCAACGGAGATGAGAAGCTCATTGTGCACACACAGCTTTCTTTTGGTCTCTGGTTGGTACCTACCCGCCTCTTTCTTGCCATCATTTTCTGCTTGGACTCTTTCACAAAAGCTTTGTAGGATGGGAGTTCTCCAGCATCAATGGCTCTTTTTATGATCTTCCTCACTCTTGGCTCATCCGTGTAGTCTACACACAGCACTGACTCCATTATTCTGTCCATGTCACCCTCAAAATCCATGTAAGCCGATTTAATATCCGCTAGCTCTTGCTCTGAATCTTTGTAGTTCTTCTCAAAGTCTTGAATATCTTTGACGGTGATCTGAAGCCAAGAGAGCACACCACACGAGTTAGGCCGTTCGTTCTCAAGACGAAGGGAGGGCAGCAAAAAGCGGGCAGCAAAAAGCAGGCAGCGTGCCAGCCCGCAGCACAGCGGCGCTCACCTTCTTGAAGAGCAGCCTCCAGTATTCCTGCCAGTCCCGCTCGGCCCGCAGCGCCTCGCCCTCCTCGTCCACCGTGCCCTGCTCGTCGTACACGGCGCGCTGTTCCGCATCGCTCAGCACAGCGTAGGCTTTGCCCAGGATCTGTGGGGCCGGTCGGTCAGTTAGTCGGTCCGTCAGTCTGTCTGCCTGTCTCTCTGTCGGTCAGTCAGCCGCCCGCCCGCTCGCACTCACCTGGAAGCGCCGCGTCGCCTCCTCCTTGGCTTCGGGCTCGGCCCGGTCGGGGTGGACGCGGAGCGAGGCGCGGTGATAGGCGCGGCGGATCTCCTCAGGCGAGGCCTCCCGGCGGACGCCCAGCGCGCCGTACAGGTCGGCGGCACCGAAGGCGGCCTGGCAGTCCTGAAGCAGCCCCATCCCGCCCGCAGCCCGCCAACCGCCCCGCGGCACGGCGCATGCGCGAGGTGGGGCACGCGGGAAGCACCGCCTCCCCACCCTCACCGAGGCGCTGCTCAAGCGGCTGCTCCGCCGAGTAACTCGGAGCGGTACCCGCCTCTTCCTCAGGGAAACCTGGAGCGGCTCTGCGTATACAAAATACGCGCGGCGACTCGTAATTAGCTCCCGACGTGAAACCCCCCAAACCAATCCCTCGAAATTGCCTCCCTGCTAAAATATACGGATTCTCCACAATTCTCCACTAAAGCAGCAAGAGGTCCTAGAAAAAATAAATAAAGCAGCAGCCCTTCACAGTATTGGTGTTCGTAGCATATAAAGCCAACGTGCACACGTTCCCTTTCTCCCTGAAGGTGACTTCACACCAACGTGAAAGCAGAAGGGTCGGTGTTCCAGCAGAGAAAAGCACTCCAATGGAGATACATTCGTACAAAATTCATATGGTCTTTAATGAAACACAAGGTAAGTGGTATACACAGACCGATACATACAAAAAGACAAACCAGAAGTTAGCATGTGGCATTCCCTGCGCCTTGAAATGTTTGCCTTCTCTATCACTACCACGGAGGGAATAAAACACAGCAGCGTATCGCAGGTTTCAGCTCCTAGTTACAGAATTCAAATGGTAACATAGTAGAATATTCTTGCTTTCATAAAAAAAAAAAAAATCTCTTACAAAAGCTAGCTGGTATCTACCATTGTAGGAGAGCTCTGCTGATGTCAGTGAGTCCACCATTCACAGCCTGATTAACTGATTCTCGCTGCACAGCTCAGGTTACACCTGCCATGATTAAGTCAGTTCCAAGAGACACCAAATTCTCTTTCCCCATCACTTCCCTTTCCAATCTCTCCAGCGGCCCCCAGTGAGTTTGCCAAACTTCAGCCCTAGCCCTGACTGCAGCATTAGCACAGCAGGATAGAGACATTACATACATAACCGTTTTATTCTTCAGATTTTTTCAACTTCAGTTTTGCCAGACTTTCACGCAGCGAAGCTTTGGAGCCTTCCTGGGCAGTGTCAGTCTTCTTTTTTGGCCGCTGTTCTCTGGAACGTATCAAATCTTCACGTCCAAGTTCAAGCATTTTTGCTTCCCATGATTTCATTTCATTTTGATACCGAACCTTATCATCTTGAGCAAGCTGCAGGTATGGCTGAAAGAAAAGCACATTTCTACAGTCATCTAAGGGGCTGTATCTGGGTAAGTGCCATGCCACATCCTCCCCTTTGACAGAAAGGGAACTACAAAACCTGTGCAGTACTCATCCCAGGTGTCCATTTTTAACCTCCAGCAAACTGAAAAAACTTCCAACTTGAACAAAACCACAAAATGCTAACAATGAACAATAATCACTCCCAAAGAAGAAGCTAATTCAGTATTGTTACTAACAACTAAGGCATCTTATTTGTGTGCTGGTCTGAGACAGCAGGCTTCTGTAAAGAACACAAATAGGTATTTCTGCACAAGTTGGTTATTTCTACAGAAGGAATATGAACTTCACACATATTCTCAGTACACATTCAAAACACTCTGGAAAAAAGGCATTCAAGAGAAAGGACAGAAAGGTCCTCACAAGAAAGACATAGTGGCCCTGGAACGTGTTTAGACAAGGGCAATGTAACTGTGAAGGGTCTGGAGCACATTTCTTATAGGGAGCAGCTGAGGGAGCTGGGGTGGTTCAGGCTGGAGAACAGGAGGCACAGGGGAAGCCTTATCGCTCTCTACAACTGCCTGAAAGGAGGTGGTGATGAGGTGGGGGTCTGCTCCCAAATACCAGCAATAGGACAAGAGGTTACAGCCTCAAGTTGTGTCAGGGGAAGTTCTGGTTGGGTATTAAGAAGAGTGGTGAGGTATTAGAACAGGCTGCTCGGGGAGATGGGGGAATCACTGTCCCTGGAAGTTTTGAAGAAAAGGATAGAAGTGGCCATGAGGAACACAGGATAGTGGGCATGGTGGGCTGACAACTGAACTAGATGGTCTTTGGAGTCTTTTCCAACTTTAGTAATTCTATGAAAACTTGAAAAAATATGAAGATTTAATATCAGAATAGCATTCCTCCCTTTCCAAATAATGATCTGCAAATTCGTACTTAAATACACTTTCAAAAGCTGGCAGAAAAGTATCCAAGATAAAATTAAAAAATTATGTGCAAAATTGCTTTTACTGTGCATAAATAAAGGCCACAGACATACCTGCTTTTGAGAACTGGATAGATTTTTCCATGTTTCAAATAACTGCTTCAGCTTTGCCTGCGGGACATTGAACACACAATACATGAACATTATTTTAATGCCAGACATCATAGAGGGTTACAGCTGAAAGCCAGGTGTAAAACAGTGTAAAAAAGCAAGTCAAGTCATGAAGGCTTATTACCCCACACTTCTGATATAGGTAAATAATTGAAGACGTGGTTTGACAGCTTGCTGGGCGTCATTTTAGACACTTCTACAATGATACCGGCATACATAGTTGAAGTTAGTAAGGGTGCAGCAAAAGCAGGCATACCTAACAGATTAAGTAACTTTAGTTAACACGGCTACTTCTGATCCTTCCTATTGGCTTAATTTCAAACAAAGCCACACAAGAATTAATCACATCCAAGGAAATTCTGCATCACTTCAGAAGTACTGAGCTACATGCTTGTCAAACTGGACCTCAGCTGACTGGAGATACCTGTCTTGTAAACAGAAAGCTGAGCAACACAATTATTTCTACCATCCGGATTTAACTGCTGTGAAAGATATCAACATCCTCATTAAACTGGCATTAATTAACACAGAAAAGTGTTTCTGCAAACAAACTCCATCTTTCCACGGTAAAACTGGTAGCAGACCACTGTAACCATCTGATTAACTCATGTCATGTATTTCTAGGTCAAAGCAAAGTAGAACTGCATGCATGAAATGTTTGGCTCTGATGTGTAAAGTACAGGAAGAATTTTAAACCTCTACCTCCACACAGGAGTTTATACAGGATGTGCCAGATCACCACAGTGGTATATTAAAATAAAATAATAAAAAAAAAACCTCCAACAAAACCCACAAAATACCCATGTTAGTTCAGAGCACTACTTCGAAAGCAACAGAATCCAAGACACACTGCATAGTTATTGCACTCACCATATTTTTTTATGACAGCTATCGCTACTATACCTAAGTACTATTCAAATAAACCCTTCTTAGCTTACTTACCGTAGGTGAAAGTCCTTTGCTCTGCTGAAAGTTTTCTGATACAAAAATGTTGAAGCCACTTCGAGGTCTTTTAGGTTTTCCAAGCACAGTCAATTCCTTCAAAAACAATAAAAGCTATTCAATCCATCCAAAAAACCTTTTTCCACAAAACTTCCCATCAGTGTTCATATTTCAACCAAAAGGTATATACAGACTGATTCTTCAGCTAAGTCTGGTTCTGGAAACCCAAGACTGTTATTAAATTCTACTCTGCAAGAAAGTAATGATAGTAAGGTTTTTTTTTTAATTGTTTTCATACAGTTTTGTTTATGGTGCGAAATACTGTATGCTTGCAGAGAAAAGAGCAGGTGGGTAACTTTGTGGGAGGCAGGACTGAACAGAATGAGCAAATCCCCAGGGAAAAAAAAAGGTAATTTCTGCAATGAGAATCCTTTGTATACAGGGAAGTCAAAGACAAAGCACTTACTGCTGTTTTTTTTTCCTCCAGCCTTAACATGTTCTCATGGCAGCCCAAGGTTCTGTAGGTTACCTGAAAACACTTACTCTCTTCATCCTGAAGGATCTTCTTTTTGCCAGCCGTTTTCTCCTTTCTTCTTTCAAAGCTGCAACCTGGGCTGGAGTTAGCTGTGCTTTGTATGCAGCCAACTGCTCTTCGTATTTTTGCCAGTCTGTCTTCCTTGCTTCCTCGTAAACCTACAGTACAACTACCAGCCTTAACAACATACTTTCATTCAGCTAAGCACAGTGCCTTGCATCCTCAAATCCATGCACTTGAACATCAAAAGCCAACACTTCTAACCTACTAGTTTAGTTCAGACTACTGCACGACATAAGTTTGCAGACTGCCGTATCACATTTAGGTCTGAGTAGCAGAACAAATTCAAAAGAATGGATTTAAAAGCTGGATGCACCCCATTAATTACCTTAGTTAATCTGATGACACAGCATCTGACATCAGGCAAATCAGATGCAGCTCAATGAAATAGTAATCTCCCACAGATGGAGGGAAAGCTGAAGCTCAGTTGAAGTAATGCCTTTTCACCCATGGCAACACACAAGTGCTTTGGTCCCCAAATGCACTCTCACTGCCACCAGCACTGAGCACAGCAGCATCATAAAATCATGGCCTTGTTATCAGAGCACCAAGCTCTGGACCAGCACCATCTCTCTCTCCATTTCTGACACACAAAGGAGAAGACAAACCTTGTAGTAATAGCCACAAGTTCAGAAAGGATGTCAGCACTCAGCTGCTCACGACAAAGGAACTCACTGCTAACAGGAATCACGGCAAAACACTAAGTTGCTATAATTGGCACTTACAGCAGCGAACAGCAGCTGAGTTTGTGGAGACGTTTCACATCATTATTTGAAACTCTCAGTGCAACTTAACGACCTCTAACAAGAAATAAGGTAAGCAGAGAAGACCGAAAGGCAGTTGCGTCAAGAAGCCAGGTCTGCGATAACACGTAAGCAGCCAAAGGCTGGGTCGCACACCGATGAGCACTGACCTGCTTCTGCGAGGCCGGCAGCTCCCTCCATACACCGGCCAGCTTCTTTACCAGCTCCAAGGTGTTCAGATCTGCGCGTCAGAGAGCAGAAAGGAAACCGCTGTATTTTCAGCTAGCTTGCCTCGAGGAAAAGCTGCCACCAGCACCTTTCTCCCGCACAATTTCCGTACGCCCGTCGCTCGCCGCCTTACCTGGGTTCTGCTGGCGGAAGGCGGGCTGGTTGTCCCTCAGGAAGCGGAAATAGGCGCTGAGGGGCCGCTTCGGGCGCTCGGCCGAGCTCATGGCCCGACACCGGCCCGCCTCCGCCGCGCGTCCAACGCCGCAGCCCCTGCGCGCAACACCAACAGTCAGCACCGAGGGGAGACCCGATCCAGCCCGCCCCTCCGTCCCCAGCCCCATCCCCCCGCACCTGAGCAGCCGCCGCGCTCCGTCAGCGAGGCCCACAGCCCGGCCCAGCAGCGCCAGCGCCGCCGCCATGCCGCAGCCCGCCCGCCGCCGCGGGGCACCACGGGATGGCGGCGGCCGCACCGCCCAGCAGTGTCTACGCGAGGGGAGGGGCCGCCTCGCGCCGCGCCAAGGTGACCCCGCGGGGCGGGAGCTGCTCTGCGCTCGGAGCGGCGCTCCGCCTCGCGGAAGGAACGAGCTCTAAGAAAGTGACGCCAGTTGGCTTCTGCCCGCACGGAGAGCTCGGAGCGCTCCTTTCATAGCAACGCGAAACATTCCATCCGTTTGCAATCCGAAGTGAACAGCGCTATTTTCAGAGCTCGTTTCAGAGTTGGTTGATACAGCGCAGATGTAACACCAGCACGACAGCTGCTTATGCGGACACAGCTGAAAGCCTACACGCGCGCAGGCAGGACTCTGCCGGCAGAACCACAGCTCCCACGTGAAAGCTGCCACCCAGCATTCATCACTGTGAAATACGCTTCCATCATCTGAGCTTGTTTATTTTGTCAGCTGCCTCGAGTCACTTCTAGTTTCAGCTGCAAGGTACAGAAGAAAACTAAGCCTGTTTCTACAGCTGATGTTTGTGAGCAATCTACAATAGGAAAGGAGTTGTTCTTTCATCTATTTAACCAGACATCCCTCTCCAACACCACTGGCTTTATACAATCTGTGGCAATTCAAGCAATAATCAATGGATAAGCAAGCTTCAACTGTGAGATGAGCACTGTAACATTTGGACATTGCAAATATACCCTGTTAACTGGCACACTGAATTTCAAATATTGTGGTATTTGCTCCATAAGGATGCATGTAAAACAAGTCAACTTCTTAGTATCCTACAGAAAGGAGCAGGTACACCACACTAAGCAAATTAGGCTGAACCTGCATGGAAGTTAATTGCAACACAGGTCTAAGGAATTTCTGACAGAGGGTTTGATTTTTTCTGTTGACAGTAAACACACTTCAAATTCTCGTGTTCTAACATGAGAAAAGATTTTGAGGACAGGCATTGAAAAAGACAAACAACAGCCAGCAGAGATAGTAGAAAATTCATTTTATTTATATGGAAAAGGCTACATTTAGATCTGTAAAAGGTCTGAGTGTTATGTTGCCCACATGTCAAAAATCAGTCGTGAAACGCAACAAAAAGGTTACATATTTCTCTACCTAGCAGTGCAATTAGTTCACATTGCAATAAAATTAAGTCAAGTATGCAACAGAATCAAACCCAAGTGTTTCTCCATAATCAGCATACAAAGAATTACAGTGCAAAGATCATTTTAGGTTTTAAGAAATCTGCAGTCAGTCTTTAGAGCATCCCAGTGGGCAGGATATCCCAATTACTTTCATTACTAGCAGTTGTATCTTGTCAATACTGTGCACGAGAGTCAGTCTAAAATGAAATGACTTACACCGTAAATAAAATATATTTAGTCTATACAATTAAAAACAAATTATATAAGTGAACTAGCAAAATGAAATCCAAACACACTTATGAAACAGACAATATATCTTAAAGACACACATACAGTATTCATCACTTAAAAACAGCTACTTTTCTCCAGCAAAAATAATTTGGCTGCTTTACAACTGCAATAAGGATCTTGTAGTCTGAAGATGCAGATGTCCAACTCTTAAAAACCATAATAAATGTCTTCTGCAAAGCATACAAAGAGGATAAATATTCTCGTCACAGTCCAAAGGTTATTTTTGGAACTTTTCCCCTGCTCCAGAAACACACTTACATGGGTGGAAAAATAAAATATTCAAGGGGCACAATGGTAGGTTGAAACAGTAAACTGTGCTCCATTTCCTTCTAAGTTTGAAAAAACTAGAATTTACAGTACTCTGTGGTATATGAAAAAGTCTTCACAAGTTTACATTGCATATTTCTGAGTCCATTCCCTTGCGTGTCTGTTGTATCTGTATGTGCAGAAAGAAGGCATGACAGTGAGTGAAGAGCTGTTAGTGAGACATGGACAAAGTCTCAAGGGCCATTTTACTTCATGCAGATACCACTGAACTTTTCACTTAACATTCACTTGATGTTAACATTTCTAAGAGCAAAGCAGCACACAAAGGCTATGTTTGGTTTTCAAGGCTAGCTATCAAAGCTAAGTCTAAGTAGCTTAGACTCAAACTCAAAACTAATCTCACAGGTTTGCACTGAAAAACCCATCTTTGTGCATACTCAACTTGTATTTCACAACTGGTTCCCTTACTTGTACGTTAAGTGGAATCCCAAATGTGTATGCCATTAGCAGACTGACAAAGTTCACACATTTGGGTAGAATTCAATATAATTAATGGAATAATTAATGGAAAGGGTGGGGATGGAAGGCACCATGATTATTACCATTATTCTCCATTCTGTACTTTCATCTGTTCAGCACTTGAAGACCCCAGAGCAAAAGCTTACACTGATTCATAACATCCCAATTCTAAGTCAGTTGTGGTCCACAAGCATGTAGCACTTCAGTTACCTGCTGCCCATGTTACCCTCCCGAGATCAGAAACTTCCTTTATGTTCTACAGTGTTCCAGAAAGTAAGGAGAGGTTCTTTCTCTCCACAAGGTGTTGTAGAATATGACAACAATCCTTATCACAAAGTAAAGCAAAGCACTATTCTGTCCCACATTTATAAAACTGTGTCCAAAACATAAGTTCACTGTTCATACCTGGACATCATACTACATGCATAGGATTCATACCTATAAGACTGCAGTAACAAGTACTTCCTAGATGGAAAACTAATCTTTTCATGTGATAAAAAATAAATGACCCTAACATTATGATGGTTTTATGCAAATAGGAACAAAATAATATCTAATAGTTGCATATGCCTACAGGTTCCTGCTTGTCATTTTACTAATAGATTTTTTTCAATATTTCAATATCCAATACTCTACTATAGATATCTATATAGAGATTTCTCAAGGAAGTTGGACAGGTTGCATAGCCAAAATCCAAGCTACCATCTGTAAGTACCACACAAATATGTCTGTGTTATACTCACTTTTCCTTGTCTGACTTGTAGATCTGTGCAATATCCGGTACTAAAGGATCATCTGGATTAGGATCACAAAGCAAGGAGCATATGGACAATAAAACTAAATAGAAGAGACAAAAGTTAGTTCACTTGGTTTCTATAATCCTTTATATATTCCAGTACACAAAGTGAAGAAAGGAAGATTGGAAAGCAAATGCACGAATATCAAGATTTCTGACAGCAGTTCTGCTCAGGAATATTTACACAGCATCATTTCTCTAGGTCTAACACACTATCTGATAACAGCCCAGAGAACTCACAATCTACACACCTGTACTTTTTGTAGTCATTTTTTCCCCATGTTTTATAGCCTATCAACACAGAACATACTACAGATGACTGAGAAACAAAATGTTTTTCCAAGAAAGCCCTTCTAGCTGCAATTAACATTATCATTAATATTAGGCTATCATGCAAATCCTTCTCCACTTCTGTGCTGACCATTGTTTTCCTTCAATGAACATTTCACTTATTTGATACATGCCCGACTTTCATTTGGGGAAATACTCTATTACTCACTCATGGTTCCATTTCAATTCCTGCTACTGCACCAGAGACACTTGATTTTTCTAATACTTTCCACACAAGAACATCAGGTCATTTCTTTTTAGCACTCTGTGTAAAATTATTAAGAGCACGGCTAAGAATTTTGGAGGTGGCTGAGAAAAACAGTGATAGCAGCCACACTTGAAGAAGCTTTTGATGTGACACAAAAAGCCTACAAAAAAGGCTATAGCCTCAACGTTCCAAAAAAAATCCAGAGTATCAGCTTGAGGAAATTCAACAACAAGATAGAATATAGCTCTGACCGATGACTGAGAGAACAGCTACATCTTAAAATTCATCTTAGAGAAATGCAAATCAGACCAATTTAGTGCCTGTTAAAATACGCTGTGATTAAGATCTCTGCCTACACAAGTACATTCGAGCAACCAAAAGCCACCTTGAAAACTCAATAAGCAATCAAAGAGGCTCCTCCACATAGCAGTATCTAGTCATGCCCATTTACATTCAAATTTGTTTGGTTTTACAGCTCTGTTCACAGATTTCTCCTTCCTTCTGCATGCTCAGTCAGTTTACATGCTGTAAAAGAGAAGCTGCACTTCAGGCTAATTGCACTTGATCTCACTCAACTTGCTTCAGAACATTTCCTTGTTATGTACATAATGCGTGATACCATCTGACACTCCAAACAGATACTGGTTCATAACAAGGATTCCAATAGACTTAGCCCCTTCTGTAACAGGCAGGATAGATGAGCTCCCATCGGCCCCCAGGACAGCGCAGCAACACAGGGAAAAAAACACTAGTGTGTGCAATGACATAAATCCATTAGCACATCTGTGAGCTTACCTTTAGATACAGTCAGAGCTGGTGACCATTGTGACCTCAGGATATCAAGACAAATACTCCCATTACTGTTTATGTTTGGATGGTATATTTTTGTTGTAAAAGCAATCTGAAATTAAACAAAGTAAAATTTGAAGCTAACATCAAAATGTTTATTACATTTGGAATCCTTGACACTCTCTTCAGTTCCAGACATCTTAGATCTTCCATATGCAACACAACCTGTTGTGAAGTCGTGCACTTTATCATTCAGTTTTAGGATTCAGTCCTATCTGTTCATCCATTGTACATGTACTCTCCCCTTATCTTTCTGGTTTTTACTTAGAGAAGTGAGCCCCAAACGGCAAGGACATAGATACAAAGCTCTGACCTAAGAACTGCTTCAGTTTGCAGAGAAAGCACTTACCTTTGGGGGTTTGAAAGGATAGTCTGTTGGAAAGTGCACTGTGAGGAAGAACACTCCCCCTTGATACGCGCTATCAGGCTGGAAAAAAACAAAAGAAAAGCCATTAATACATTTCAGCTATTTTGGAGCTTCTCTTCAGATGGCAGAGAACCTCCCAAAGCAATGAATATCGCAGTCAACTTTTTTATCCCCAGTACACAGTCCATACTGAGGATGCTGAACGTTCCCATTGGAAAGCAAAGCTACAGCAGAGTCAGCCATGGCTACTACTGCAGTAGCCCAATGCCGCTACTGAGTGCTGCCCTTTTCACGGAGGCTAAAGGAGGGAGCAGCGTTCGACCGCTGGAGCTACAAAACCGCCGGTCCATCAGCTCCAAACCAGCTCTCTCCTCACTGCCTGGGCTGCAAGGCGCTGCTGGAGCTCAGCTCCACGACACTGAGGGGAACACAAAGATCACAGCAGGTCTTCTACATCCCGCCTCCGTGCAACGCCACAGCCGCTCTGCTATACTCAGGATCTTCCTCCATCATTAAGCTACAAATATACTCACCTCGAGAAGTGGTTTCTCTTTGCAGATGCAAAGAGTAGGATTTTCCAACATAATTCAGTTGATCATGATGACATCAGGGAGTTTTAAAACACACAACATCTTTGTGACCTGCACAAATCTGTGAACATGCATTTTGTTAGAGAACATGTGCACAGGTTTAAGGCCAGGCTGCACACAGTTAATAGATAGAAATAACTTTGTTGCAGTCATCTGTTGAAGAGACTTTTCATTCTTATTTTCTAGAAAAGTTGGGAAAAGAAGTCTCACTGCTAAATGACAAAGAGCTGTGCTTCAAGTTCAAATTAAGGGAAGAAGAATACCTGAAAATCTCTTATTGCTTGAGAAGTTCAAAACGGCAAGAGAGGAATCCAGCCTCAGCAAAGCTGAGGGAGAAGTTTGTGGTTTGTCTTATGGGAACAAATGCAGGCTTTTTTTTTTTTTTTTGAATATCATGTTCACACCTTAGAAGTCAACAGAAATTGCAGTTCTAGAGATGAATAGAAGATGTAAAAACAACAATGGTCGCTATGAAAGTCTCCTTATGCATTCAAAATGCAGAGTGTCATAATGGAAGGCAACCTATATATAGTACTGTTAAGAAGCCAGCATGAAGTAACATCAGAAGAGACTGTCACTGTACCTAAAATTAGGTTTGAAGTGGCTGCTTGCATGCATACTAAGTTCATTTGTCAAAGTTAAATTAAGCTAATATCAGACAAGATTCACACTCTTAGTAGGTAAGGTATATAAAATGGATGATGCCAATAGACAGAAGAAGTCACACACATCATATGTGAGTTCTCAAATAAGTTTTGGTCCTGTGCTTCTCTCAGCCCCTCAGAAGACATGCAGGACAGATGCGCACCCCTCTTTCCTTACATTATTGAGACAAAGGATAACATGCTGATAAATGTGGCTGAGAAAGGCTGCTCATTCTTATTCTAAGCTACAGAAATGTGAGGAACTTGAAACCAAGACAATATTTTCCACTACAGGACATGAAAAGTAAATTGTGATCTAAAAACTATAGAAAGAATAATAATTTTAGTTGGAATTTAAACACTAGTATTTCCCTTAATGGGGTCATTCAGGACAGATATACAAATACTGGCGACAAAGCTTTTTTTTTAACCCTATGTTCTTGGATATTGTTTGCTGCTCTGCCATTCACCTTTCAGTAGTGCAAGTAGGTCAAGAGCAGAATGACTGGGTATGTGAAGGAGTGTGGTTGTAAAAGAACAATGGCAAAAGCATTACTATCTATAGAAAAGCTTTTCATGATCACCAGAGCTCCTGCTGTGTCATCACAACAGATTCCAGCCTGCCACTGACAAAACACCCACTGATCTTCCACTGCTTCAGAACAACTGTGATGAAAATGCAGAAATAGCCCCAAATGAGTCACAATTTCACTTTTCTCCACCACTGCATCTCACTGGTTTAAGTCCTGTCTCAATTTCCCAGCTCTCAATCAGAACCAGAAGCTTTTTCCTCCAAAATTACTGCATCCATAAGAAAAATACCAGGAATACCAGCTTCTTGCCATTGTATTTGTAAACACCCTCTCAGGTCATGTTTTCATTCATTCTTCTTGCTCACAGCCTTGCTCATTTTTCTTTAGAACTTCTGTTCTTAAGCTATGTTACCCTTTCTTGGGTCATTAATCGTAAATCACATCATTCAGAGGTTTCCTTTGGGTTGAGCGACATCTTTCTCACACAAACACCAGAAGTACTCACAGTCTCTGGCCTCGGGTTCCCAAAAACCACCCTGTTTTGCCAGAGCCACATCACACTGCCTAGATTCTAAAAGTCCCCAGATCAACAACACCAATCTTGTTTACAGTTATCAACTTAAGAGTTTGGATTATGTTAACTATTTCTCCTTTCAGAGAATATCTTTCTATTTCTATAATGTTTCTATGTCTATATCTTTCACAATTGAAATGATCTTTGAAAAGATCTTTCAACTAACTCAAGCATTGCAGTTGACTGATTAAGCATCCCTAATTTCAGGCAGAAGATAGACTTTTTTGACCAGTTAAAAGAAGAGTAGTACCAGACTACCAAAACCAACAAAGTAAACCCCAAATCGTCAGCCAGCACACAGTACAGCTGAATTTGACTGCCACATTAACAGAAACCCAAATGAAAACTTCCACCATGTAAATGAAAACAAGTCTGCTTTTTAAGGGGGAATGAGTTATTATACTTACAGGTCCCATAATAGTGGCTTGCCAATGAAACACTGCAAGTCAAAAAGATAAAATAATGAGAGCTTTTCTAAGCTTTTTCTTAAGTGAAATAAGGTGAGCCATGGCAATGTCCCAGGAGGAGCTTACAGTCATCTCCAACAGGTCCAGCAGAACAGTGGGCTGGGGGGTCTCGCTGCAGGTCACTCAGTTCCTGTAAGAAACACAAGATATACAAGATATATAAGGTATATTTAATACCTTAAAGCATTAAAGCGTTGCAACCAAGCTCATAATAGGTGTGGATCTACAGAAGCATTGATGGAAAGAAAGAAATGGATTTCTCTGTAAAATCAGTGCTCAATATAGAAATCCAACTGTTCCTTTAGCTTTTGATCTGACAAAATAGTCATGTATTCACCTCATCCGTGCACATTCACTGAGTAAAACCAGCTCATAAAGTGACTGCAGAGTGCCTATCAAGTATGAAAGGATGCTAAGTGAACTAGAGAAACAACAGAAATAGGAGCTATACACCTTAATGTACCTTGATGCAATTACCTACGTGCTTCATTTCCAAGTGGCTAACATAAAATCCTGAAGGAAGCTGGAATTTCAGAAGTGCTCAGAGCAGCTTTGCTACATCAGCTGACTTTCATTTCTACACAAGCTCACACTGCCTTATGTAATTTAGAATTTTTATTTAATCATACAGAAGCAGCTCAATTTTTCATCTAAGTCACCTTTACCAAATGTAAAATAGGTCAGGCATTAATACAGCTCATTCTCCTCGTTTAACTCAATATATTACTTTTGATATCTGAAGTTTTACTACACTAAGAACAAGCTACACACTCCAACTCCAAGCTGCTAGGAACTGCTCTGCTGCAAGTTTAACAGTCCTATTTAAATACTTGCATTGCAATAAGCTAAAAAGATGAACGCTAAATTACTGTTCTTAAGTCACCCAACCAATAACCAAGACCATACATATTTAAACCAGTAACAAACATGAGCAAGTCTGAAAATGCCCCCCTCAAGTTTATTTGAAGGAATAACAGGAAGCATTTCCATCTCCCAAAAAATCATTCAAGAACACTATTGCAAAATGAAAATCAAGGCTTAAAGAGGCACCAAGGTGACATCAAGTAAAACCAGTGTATGCACTATGCTCAGATCTCCTGCACAAGGTGAAGGGTCAAAACTGGACTGCAACTGCTGGGATATATTTATAATTTTACAACATCCAGTGAATGACTCACAGTGCCCTTCTCCAGACAGCTCAAACACCAAGGACAAGGCGCCCAGCGCCACAACTCGGGCACACTTCTGACAGCTAACTTCTGGCCCCACATAGACAGACATGCAGTGTACTGAGCCTCTTCAGTGCCAGCACGAAGTTACAGCTTTGCTAAGTCACTCCTTCAACTACATGATTGAAAACAGAGTTCTTTGCTGCAGTGACACAGCTCAGGCTAGCTAGGGTGAACTGCCAGCTCCCAGCTTCATTGCTAGGGTGGAAACCCTAAGCTGTACCCAAAGCAGCACCCAGCCTAGGCTCAGCCTAAGAGACGAGAGCAGAATCCTGTCCAAGTGCAGCTGCCTTTTTATCTGCGGATTCAAATGTCATGAAGGAGCAGTACACAGAAAAGTAACCAAGTCACTGCCTGCACAAGAAGTCAACCAGTCTCAAATTTCCAGGCATCACGAGACTCCATGAACAGCTCCTGCCACTGCTCCAGCTTGCAACACAAGGTCCAACAAGAGAAGACTGAGTTAATATGCAAAAAGCGAGAACAAGGAAGTTATCTGCACAAGACAAGTGGCCAAAAGGGACAAGAGAAAAGCTAAAAATCGCATCTTAAAGCAATTATATCTGACTGCTTAAGGCAACAATGGGGAAAAAGGGTTCAATTCAACATCTCTAAAATACATGCACACATTTCCTCGTGCGTGTGCCCCACCACCACAGCTGCCAGGCAGGCACCTCATCTTGGAGCCACAAGTCTACAACACCACTTCTATTTGTTGGATGCTTTCATTAAGACCTTCACACATCCCAAAAATCACACTAGTTCCTTCATTCACATCAACACTCGTACTTCCAAACTGCTAGGAACTAGAAAGGTGTATGCTTCCAGCTTCTTCAGGCTGAAGACACTGATAGTTGTCCACAATAAAAACATGTTTTTAATTACAGCTTGACGAGACCTAGGTCAATGCAATCCTGTTACTTCCCAACTGGGAGGAAGAAAATCTCTCTTCAACCTAACATGTTAAGCACAAGCCATGTTCAGACACGAAGAAAGATTTTATACCTTAAAAAAACAACAACAACAAAAAAAAAACCAACCAAACAGCCAGTCCAAACTCACGCCACATTCTCCATTCGAGAAATGACAAACTGACACTAATGTGCTTTAGGAATACAAATGTGATCAAACTTACTAAATTAAACTTGACAGCATAGCAGTTTGAGACTTTGCATAAAGCAGCTCAGATCAAGTAGAGATGAGAGTCAAAGAACTATTCTGTGCTGTACTGTTAATTATGCTGCTGAAGCTTTGCATTCCAATCAAATCATCTGGAGAGCTGTACAACTTGGGTAGGCTTCAAGCTTTCATACACTTTCTGAAATGCTGGGGAGAGAAATTCTGACTGCCTCCTTGCAAGTCAGAGCAATTCACCAGTGTCCAGAGCTGAACTCCAGAACAGCTGTGATGGCTCCATAGAATCATGAGATGCTTCATGATTTACATAAACTCTGGTTCAAGACTTGGATGTATGCATGCTAAAAACAGGAGCTGTAACTCATAGCTTTACAGATCCCACTTTTATAAGGCAAACTCAACACCATGAATTACAGCACACAACACAGCAACATCTTCTGTGTGAGTACACAAAAGCAACACAATTTCAGCAGTGAGTGTCCATTAAAACCAGCACACCGTGCTTTATCCCAGTAGAGCCATAATCAACTTGGATAGAGAAGACAACTAAGCTGAGAACACTGCTGGCAATAAGTCTTCTAATCCTCTCAAGCACTGAAAAAATTACCAAGCAGAATAAAATATCGCTAATTCTATGCCACAAACTGGCTGCAATTAGCAAGTGCAACAAACTATTTCTCCTGTTCCAAACTATAGAACCTGAAAGTAAGCAGGATCCAGCACCGGGGCTGCTAATGAGGGAACAGCAGCACAATGATAGAGATGTTAACCATCAGCTACTGAAGAGGGACGCAGCAAAGCCTCCAAATGAACATCTTTTATTCATCACACCACACACACTGTAGTAGATCTGCGGACAAGGTGAGACAAAAAATTGTAAGTCAAGTTGAACTGACGTAAAACTACATTAAATTGTAAAAGGTGGAAGTACATCTGAATGTACAGACAAGGGCTCACTGCTGAAGTGTATTACAGAATGCACTTCAGAATTGTAAAGCTGGTGAAGACAGCAGCTGCTCAAGCAGTTGTGTGCCTCATTAAATACAGTTAGATATTGACTCCTCCAAACCCACTGGAATGAGATTGGAAAAGATACTTTGACAACAGGGAGATGGACATATTAAGCACAGTACTTATGGATACTCAGGAAGCAGGGGTACTAATAAGAGAGTCCTAAAAATATGCCTCATTTTTACTGCTAAACAAGCCTGCAGGCTATCAGGAGACAGAAATAGACTGTGAGCAGCATCACCAAAAGCTATTTTAATTCTTTAAGCTACATGAAACCACATCCAGAGCCTTTTCCCACACCATTATTTAAAACAGAGGTTTTTCAGTTTCTCAACTATGTTCCTCATCTCTTGCATAAAATGCACTGTACTTCCTACTAAGAGCATACATCCACCTCTGCTCCTGTATTAATAGTGATTGGAATTATCTGAAGAAAAGCAACTAAAGCCCAGATTGTACACAAGTTAAAGGAGTCTCTTTTCTTTCTAAGTTCAGTGAACACAAAACAAATATTTAATCACAACATCCTTCAAGCTTCGTTCCAGTAACAAAGGAGTTAACCTATTTTTACACACTGTGTAAGGCAAAATCTATTCTCTGATGTCACAAGTGATGTTTTGGAAGCAAATAGAAACATTTCATATTAAGGATTCAAAAGTTTTCTTAGTGTGTTTATTACCACCCAAAGAAAGCACGCAGCTCAACAGTTCGTGGGCAGAACCCAAGTTAGTTTCAACATAAAGATGTAAGCTGGCATGTCCTGTCCATCTATGCATACGAAACACATACTGAAACAAACAGACTTTCAGTTAAACAGCATATCTGAACATTGGAACGCCTCCATTCTTACTGAGTGGCAGGAGAAAAACAATCAAGCACTATGCTGACAAGATGAAAAACAACAGCTATTTTCAAACCAGTCTTCAAATGTGTCAGAGGAGATGTTGCTGCTTTCAAAATCTCTAACTGAAGAAGCCCAATTTTTTTAATGCTGGTAACAAGAGCAAGTGAATACAGGTTTTGTAAGCAGTTCACAATTTGATTAAGCACAGGGAAAAAAAAAAATCAGCTTTTCATTAATAGCAGAGGGGCATCCAGAGTTACAGGACATAGGATGAAAACCATCCCACCAGCTGTAACACAGAACTGACAGGATAACAAACTCACAACTAGGTAAGTAAAGAGAGAACTCAGAGCAGGAATCATGAGAAATGCTTCCATACAGGTCCAATAACAGAGCTGACCTATACAACTTACATAACCCAGCAGTCTGAATGATCTCCTCCTTGGCACAAAAATGGCATTGTATCCATTTTGCAGAGGCAGTAACCATAAGGACTCATTTGAAAAATATCCCTCCCAACTAAAACCTACAGTGTTGGTTTTCTTTTACATAATTGCTAACATCCACCAAGCAGCGGGTTGTTCTTTCACAGCCTTCCATTATCGCTGTACAGCCCTCAAGTCCACAGGGGTCCTTTACGGAGTCCCTCAAAGCAGACCAGTGAAAGAAGGCACAAAACAACACAGGCCACAGCAGCAGTACTGTTTAAATATCAGTCCCAAATCCCAGTCAGTCCCCGGTGTGCAAAGCAAGGACAGATACTTGTGCCCTGCAGTTGTGCTTCCTCCATAGGCACTATCATTCTGACAAGGCAAACTACCACACTGCCAACACTCAGGCTTGCACCCAAAGCCTCTCAGCTGTGTTAAAGCACAGTTATGAACCACCCTCAAACTACCCAACCTTGGTTAAGGAGATTATATGTCTGGACTAAAAAGTTCCCAAGCAGTATCACTGTGCTGACAGCACTTAGTACTCAACAGAGTTCCCCCATGAACCAGCAGGAACCAGCAAACTGTCATACAAATACATTTAATCTAGTATGAGTTTTTCCCAGTTCCACCATTTTTAGGACTGCTCTATGTGCAGCAGTGACATGAAGATACTTGATCTTTTCTATCTTTTTTCTCCTCACTACAACTTTCCATTGGAAACAATCCTATTTCTTTGCCACTTTACTTTTCCACAGCAAGTGACTTCTTACAAAACTGCTCTGGAGTCAGGCTGCTGGCAAATTAGTTCAGCACTGGCTTTTATTTTTCCTGGAATAATAGCAGACTGGGATGAAGAGTCATTGAGAAGTAACCCAGAAGTAGTCGTTCCTGCAGCAAACTAGAAGCAAGAAGCAGCTAGGTTTGGATCTAAGCTCAACTCTTTCAGTAGCTCCTTCTCCAGTACCACTCCACATTTCAGATGAAAGCAATTGCATAACCAGGAAATCTTACACAACCTTGAAGTCAGCACTTCTTCACTTTCAAAGAACAGAAAAGCAATGCAGAAAGACTAAAAGTACATGAAACGCTCTCTCCCAAGGATAAATTTTACAGCTGTTGAATACAGAGCTTGTAAACATCACACTAAAGAAAGTTGTGGCTTTCCAGTACAAATGGAGGTGATTAAAGCAGACAGAAAATCTACACAGGCAAAGTGTAAGAAAAATACAGCAAATAACCCCACGGTATGAAGGTCTCATTTGGAAGATTTGCTTTGTCTGCTCATCCTGACAGAACAAAAATAAGCAGGTATTCAGAACAATCCCCCTTTCTAAAGACATAACTAGAGAAGTTCTTGAAGAAAAAGTGAGAAAATAAAAAGCTGAGAAAACGCCAAGCATTCCCAAGTCACACAGGGGCACAACAGAGCTTACTGCTAGGAAAAAAAAACCAGTCATTGACACCTTCGTTGCTCCGAAAGTAACACCTCCTATTAATTCCACAGAAACTACTACAGACACAAGAAGCACAAAGACGCTATTTGATAGAGCACGTTCTCAGCTACGAAACACTGTTTTTTTCCACACGCTCACCCACCAGCTTTGTACCTCAAGCAGCGATGACCAGCAGGCTGCGTGCTGTGCTCCTGTACACCCGCACAGCCGCACCGTGCTCTCACGCCGCTGGGCTCAATAAAAGTTCAGCAAGCATCGCTGAACGCCAACGGGTGCCATTTTATCCGCATGGAAAAACTCAGAGACACACCTTCGCCTCACAAGCCTTCCCCTGACTGACCCCCATGTCGTAAGGCCGCCCCTCTGCTGCCATCTGTCGCGATACAACGGCATATCGGTAGGAGCCCTGTGGCCGCAATATCCCTCCCCCCTCCGCCCACTCCCCTCAGAGCACGAAGAGGGGCCGCGGCGCTCCGACAAACCCAGCCCACCCCTCCACCCAGAGACAACCACATAATCGCCCTTCCAGCAGCAGCACAGCTCGGCAGCCTCCCTCAGCCCCGCTCACTTTCTGTATCCGTTTCAGCGCCATGGGAGCGCAAGGCGACAGCAGCGAGGAACGCGGCGGGGGGCGGGGCGGGCAGCTAACGGCATCCGCACGCACCGACGGAACGGGAAATAACAGCGCGGGGAGGGGCGCCGGGCTCTTTGTGTCCGCTTTTCGCGGGGCACGCTGGGTAGCGTGGGCGGTGAACAGAACGACTGCACGGCGACCGCTGCCCCCTTGCGGCCTGGAGGTGTTCGCCTCCGCTGCCCGCTCATCAGCCTTGACGCCTGCGGATTCCGCGAGCCCTCATCGCTCCTCCCCTCGCGCCTTTCAGGGCGTAAAGCATTCAAAAGGGGCGGGGCGCGGCGCATGCGCGCTGCGGAACTGCGTGCGTCCTCTGCGGAGCGGGAGCGATGGGGCTGGGGCAGAATGGCGCCGTGCGGGGTGGGTACGGGTGCGCGCGGGGCTGAGGGGCTGCGCGGGAGAGAAGGGGGTGGCGCCCCGCCCGTTAGAGCTCAGCCGACAAAATGGCGGCGGGGTCCCCTGGGGGTTTGACTGTAAGGAGAGGGGTCCGCGGGTCCGAGGGGTGGCGCGGGGGCTCCGTGAACGACCGTCGTGTTTGTGGGAGCAGGGTGTGGCTCTGAGGGTTCGTGGGTATCAATTCGTGTGGCTTCTGTGCGTCGGTGAAGGAGCAGCGGCCTGCTCTGCGCTGCGGGATGTGCTGGGAGCGGCGGGCGGGGCTCCGCCTGGTGGCTGAGGCGCGGGCTGCCGCCTAACGGCGCGGGGCGGCGGGCGGTTAGCGGTGCGTGTGGGGAGTAGTGCCGCCGGGTGCCTCCTGTCCTGCGTGGCACAGCTCTGCTACTAAGCTCTGCTTACGAAGAGAATGAACTTTAGAAGATTTCTGTATCTCGTTCTGTCCTAGTGAGACGCTTAGCAAAGTTGCCTGTCCCCTTTCCCAAGTCTTACAGGGCTGCTTTCATAATACAGGCGTTTGACTGGTTGCGTTTAGGTGTTACATCCAGACCCTTGTGCTTCAGTATGGTGAGCTGCCCTTGGAAAGCAGCGAGAGCTGACAGATGCTTTTGATTCCTTATCCTAGATCCAATGCAGTAGTGTCTCTTGCTCCGGTGAGACCTTCTGGCTTGGTATCTGTCGAATGCAGTATGGGCTTTGGGGGGTAAAAGAGAAATTCCCAGCGGAAGACTGTTCTAGTTTTCTTAAGCTGTGTAAATGTGCTAAAACTTAAATTCCTGTCTCATGTTTTTGTCTATGGAGTCAACTGGACTCTTTTTATACATGTCAGGAACACACATGCGCACAGAAATGGTGGATAAAAAGGAGGAGAAAAAAAAAAAAAGCAGATGCTGTTAGGGTAGCCAGAACTGTTAGGCCAAAGTCCAGGATGCTGGCATGAGGCCACAAAAAGTAGGGAAGGTCCTTGTAGAAAAGGAAACAATAACAATTGAGCAAAACCTCAGAGTTATCAGAGATTCCAAGAGGGGAAAAAAGTGCAGGTGGGAGGTAGTGGTGGTTTTAATGGCGATTGTCTTTCATAGAGCCAGGACCTAACATGGTTAAATTTGTGCCATTAAATATAATTCTTCTGGATCCATGTTCTTTTCCATACCACCACAGCAGACTTTTAATCTAAGCTCATTTTTTTCTTACCCTTGTGGAGTGCTAGTAAATTAAATAATTTCCCCATTGCCAAACACCTATTAAGCTCTTTTGGTTGCAGCATGCATTATATAAAAAATTTACGCAGTACCTGTACTCTGGAGGGGTCTGTTTGGGTTGCTGATGCCATGTGTTTGTCTTTATTGACCTTCTTAGAACTGAAACAATAAACAGGTTTTTTTGGCTTATAGTTTAGTGTGTTGAGCTTGGAAACACTGTACTTTCTAGTGTTGATATCAAGGGTTGATGAAGAAAAAGTTAAAAACCAACCAACCAAAAACCAAACAAACAATCCACCCACTTTAATCCTCGCTGTTATACAGAAGGGACTGAGGTGAGAGAACGCTCTGGTCAGTGGAAAAGAGCAGATTAACTCAATGTGTGTCAAAATAAAAAATGCTGTGTTTTGCCTGGAGAACAGAAAGATCTCTTTGAATGTTAGAGGTGTTGTCTTGAGCATGGAGACATTCGCTGTTGGGAGGAGTTTTAATAGAATATTGTGGTCAGCAAACTGAGTCTTTTTTCTTCTTTTTGTTCTAGTTGAATGGATTGCTGCAGTCTCTTTAGCTGCTGGAGCAGCTGCTGTTGGGTATCTAGCTTACAAAAAATTTATCTCTAAAGACAAATGCTGTAAGGCAATGGTGAATCTCCATATCCAGAAGGATAACCCCAAGGTAGTTCATGCATTTGATATGGAAGATCTGGGAGACAAGGCTGTGTACTGTCGTTGCTGGAGATCTAAGAAGGTAAGAGAAACATGCACATCAATAGCATTGGGAAACTTATTCATTTTTCAGTAAAACCATTTTACTGCTTCATTTAGCAGAAACTAGCTTCTTTTCACATTGGCTCACATTCTGCAGTGAGATGTAGAAATAATTCAGTCCTTGAAGCTGTGTAGATTTATGGAGAGCAAAACCTTCAGATCAGCACTAATAGTGAAAACAGTGTTTCCGTGGCTGTGAAGAAGCAGTTTCACTGAAGAGTACAGCTACTCTTCAGACTAATGAATCATAAATATCAGATATTATTTTGCCACTGAAGTTTATCCAAAATTCTTGGTCTTTCGGTAGATGAAGGAGAACCCAGGAACCATAGCCTGAGGGCCAGGTTGGATGGGGCCCTGGGCAGCCTGGTCTAATATTAAATGGGGCTGTTGGTGGCCCTGCATGTGGTGACGGGGTTGGAGGTTAATGATCCTTGAGGTCCCTTCCAACCCTGGCCATTCTGTGTGATTCTGTGAAGCTGGAAGCTTACTTTGTCAGTCAGAAGATGTCTTGCTACTAGTTTGCATAGGGAAAAGCAAGGCATTAAGAAGTCTCTTAGTATACCAGAGCTGGTGTCAAATGGTTGCTTGACATGCTTGAGCTCACCACTAAATCACATGGATGGGGAGAATACAGAATTGGTTTGGAAAGAGCCTTGCTTGTGCACATGGTGCTGTCCTGCATTTATTGCTGTGTGCAATGCCTTTTGCCACATTAATGAGTACAGCAGCAGGTTTGTTTCCAGTGGTGGTGGAGGTAATCCAAAAGCAAATCCAGAAGTTTTTGAGGAATCTAAACGGATGGACTTAAAGCATTTGTCTTTGCAACCCATAGTTTTGTGGTTAATCTTACAGAATAGCCAGGGAAACCATGCTAGCACACTTAGAAAATTAAGTGTCTGACCTAGATTTGGGTTTGTCCAATTTGGTTGCATATGAAGATGCCTCAGTTGCTTAACATCAGTGTTAAGCATGATACCTAACCTTTCAGAAATGCTGTTGAGATCAGCTTTAAATCTGAGTTAGATGAGAGACCTTTGATGCTATTGAGATCGACTTAATACATGGATAGTGCTAGTTCTGGGTTCTGTAATGAGAGAAAGTGGAGTGAGTAGTCTGTTTACAACTAGCACGCATTTAAAAGCTGTTTTGAAGTCGAGGTGCTAATGTGTGGGTTAAATCTCAACTGAGAGCCAGAAGTAGAAGCTGCTCTGAATGCTACAGCTTCAGAAAAGAGAAAGGTGGAGAAAAAAAGCTGTGCTAACTATTTGCAATTGGTAGTATCTGAACTGGAGTTCAGTACTTGTGTGTATAATCAATGGATATCAAGATGTTACAATCACAATATAAACAAGAGAGTTAGGTGAAGTGGACTATGATAACAAAAGAGAATAAATGGAAGGCTTACCCTTATCCTGGGCTCACCGCAAAACACCAGAAGGAGGGATCTCCAGACAAGATCCTTCCCCACTGGTAGCCAGCTCTTAAATAGGCCTAGGAGCCTAGCTCCACCCCTTCTGGCAGCACAGCTGAATTGCCTTCACCTGTGCTCCTCTGGCTGGCTCATGGCTCGCCTCAGGTGATCAATCAGAGGTTCAGGCCGTGACTCAGCAGTTCCCATACATTGTGATAAAAGAAATTGTAACTTGATGCATGGTATTTATACTTAACTGTCTCCTCCTCTAGAAAATAGAAGGGATGTCTGGATGTAGGGTTTGTGTTGCAGCTCTTGCCGTTATTCTAGCTATTGTCTGATACTGTCTTTTTTTGTGTGAAATCAGAATCTGATTGAGTGTATTTTGCCATGCATTGAAGGGTGTTGTAGCTCAGGAACATACTGCCCTGCAGAGGCTGCTGTAATCTCATGCTAAAAGGAAGTAAATGAGGGATATGATATAACGAGTCTGTTCTTAGAATATGCATTATTTGACTGTGTAAGCTTGTCTCAGCAGACTAAGCCTGATCTGAGGCACGAGTCTGTTAATGGAACCTGTAGCATTATGCACCACAGGTTATTTCAGTTGCTGATGGTGTGTGTGCACTCCAGCTGGCTTTGTACTGGGAAGAAACAGTTGGACTGCATGAGGAGAGTGTTTTTGGGAAGCTTAAAAAAAGGAAGTTAATCCTCAGTTGTGTGGGTTTTCTTACTTGATCCTTTGTGGGGAGCATTTATTTATTGGAAACATGGTACCTTCAGATAAGTCTGCTTTGGGTTCTAGTAGCCTATCAAAGTGGGTGGTAGGTGGCTTTTTTTAAATGGCCCTTTCTTATTCGGCATTGTGCTTTGCAGGGGCTTCATAGCATTGCTTTTGGACTTTTATGCAAAAGTCCTCTGTTAAAAAGTATTGGTATAGAGGCAAGAGTTTTGTCTTAAAACCAGACAGCAATTCATCTACAGTTAGAACATCTGTTTTCTTCTGCTTTTTTTAATTGAGGAGAGGGGGATGGGCATCTTAATTGGTAATTGTAATTGGTACTTGGTAATTATCTGCAATCTGTGTGTCTTCCAGAGCACTGTTAGTCCGCAGGCTGCAGGCTGAGAGCTGCTGCAGAGCGTCGGAAGAAACAAACTTGTTTGGTGTCAAGGGAAATAAACTGAGCTGTCCAGACCACTGCACAATTCCCTCAGGGCTTGAGCTCTGATCGCTGTTGCTAGCCTGCTGTATCTTAAACAAGGATAAACATGCTGCGTTAGGCCCAGCTTCAGTCTTGAAGATGACCAAGTAGATGCCCTAAAAAAAAATATGCAGTGTTCTCTGTGTTGTATGCAGCTTGCTTTTTTGTGCCTGGTGTTCCATCCTCTGGGAGCTAGTGGCTTGGAGATCAGCTGGCACAGAGGATGCAAAGCTGTCAAAGTTGGTAGCTGTTGAAGACACTTTGATGCTAGCTAACGACTATGAATTCTACCATCTTTGTCACCTGCAGATTTCAAGTGACATTGCTGCAGCTGGACCGTGGGCCTGTCTTTTTGGGGCGTGTGAGATGTGTGTTCTGTAAGCTGAGTAGGTGCTTCTGCAAAGGCAGATAGACTGTGGTGCTGTATGGAGAAACAGCTGGCCCAGGAACATTTGGGTGAGAAGCTGATGAATATCCTATGAATTAGGGTATAATTTCTGCCAAGTGTCTGTCAGTACCTACTCAATGAGTCACTAATAACTGATTTGACAATGAAGTTCCTGTGTGAATTGGCCTATGTGATCTCCAAAATCTGGGGGTTCTTAATTTAGAAAATTCACCTGCCATTTATAGCATGGCTTTTGACATTTTGTAACTGTGGTAAAACAAAACTTTCACCACTCCCTCTGCTTCCACCCTATCCTGCAGGCCTTTATTTTTAGTACTGAGAATGTTTCTTTCTCACTAGTATGTTGTCTTAGGGATATTGCTTTTATGCGATACTTGGAAGGCTCTTAAGCATGGGTGATTTGGCATCAATTTTAATCAAGGACTTTGACTGGGCAATGAATATTGGGATCACCAGAATGTCAGAGTTGGTTTGGTGGTTAGTGTGAGGGAATATTGGTGTTCTAAGGGCAAGAGCTTAATAATGCCCAACTTGGATTCCAATTATTCCAAAGCAAACACGATAGAAACTGAATACAAATACGGGTGTGATGTATGTGATTGTATCTAGAACTTCCTCTGCAGAAAGGGCACAGCCCTGAAGACATATCCTTGAGAAGTGGTGGGGTCTGATCTAACTCTCTTTCCTTCACAGAATATCCTTTGGCTCTTGCATATGAAAAGAGCTGTCCAGGAGCAGAGTTGTTTTAAGCAGTCCAGGACCTGGGCAGTTACAGCTGGTTAAAGGAGTCCCTCTGGGTCTTGGTCTGACCAGGCAGTTCCAGTTTTGTTGATGGAACAAACATTTCTTTGAATTACTTCCTCAGTATTACCCTCATAAGCCCCTGATGAGTAACCATGTCAGCAGGAAGTGTGTTTTATTTCCATTGTCAGGTCAAAATCCTGATGTAGAATCCAGCTCTTGCAAATGGACATTTGTGCTGGTGAGAGAAGCTGGCTACGTCAGATGAAGCAAAGAAGGCCTGCCACTCTAGCTAGTCTGGTGGCAGGACTAATCTGTCATTGTCTCCCTTAAGTAAGAGATGAGGTGGGAAGCTGTCCTTTTACTTGAGAAAATTGAGTGGGGAAAAAAGCTTAGGATCTAGTTCTTTTTCTTTTCCTCTCCCCACTTAACTTCTGTAACTGCACTCAGTTCTGGCTGTGGCTCAGGAAAATAGAGTGTCGGGCAATGTTGGGAGCAAGTAACTTCACGTAGTCTGAGTTAACCTTCAACTGTAACCTGCATTTTCACTTTGCTGACCTGAGGCTGGAATACCAAATGCAGTGGAGTCGAGTTGCTTTGTTTTTTGACAAGCTTCTTGTCCACTCTGAGCTCACATGGGCAGAACTAAGTGTACAGCCAAAATTCAGGGTCACCTGAAATGCCAGTGCGAAAGTTCAAGTCTACAATCGCAGCAGATTTAATGAGAAGACGTTCCATTGAACTTTCAGTGTAGGTTCCTAATTCTGACTGTACTTTATATGCACTTAATGTGTGTCTCTTCTTTCTCTTCCAGTTCCCGCTGTGTGATGGCTCTCACACACAGCACAACGACGAAACTGGCGACAACGTTGGGCCTCTGATCATCAAGAGGAAGGAGGCGTAGGCTGGACAGTAGAAGTTGCAAAATGAATGTCTGACAAATCCTCTGCTTGCTTGTAATTGGGGGAGAAACCACAAATTCTTTGTCGTGTCACTGAAGAATTTCCCATGTAGTTTATACATCAGGCATGTTTATTATTTCTGGGGCTTGTCTTGTTTTAATCACTACAGTGCATAATTTACTGAATAGTCATAGTTGGGATTTTTTGTCCTGTAATGTGTGTGTACCCTCTCATTGAATATGAAGCTAAACTGACGCACAGAATGTATGAGGCCATTCAGCAGAAGTCATATTCAGAAGGTAGATCTTGTTTCTGAGAGCTTTGCAAGTTATATGGCTGGATAGAGTTCCGCAGTAGCAAGAAATCGTGGTGCCAAAATGCAGCTTAACTTGTAATTATGCTGCATTTTCTGCAGATGCCACATTTGGCCTATTACACTACAGTTTTGTGTGGGCTCTGTAAAAGAACACATTTAAAATTGCTAATTAGGAACAGACATTGTAAAATACTTATAGCACGATGGGGCTGAGGGACAACTTTGCCTTTGATTTTACAGCAGTGTTGAAACTTGACCCTATTACCATGTGGTATCATGAATGTATTACCAGAACTGCAGACCTGTATTGAGAGCAGGATTAGGAAGATCATCTCTGTGAGAGCTTTCTCAATAAACAAGTGGAAGGATATGAAGTGCTCAGAGTGATGGGTGAGGGGTTGCAGGGTTGTTTTTACTGCTAGAAAGCCTTAGTTTCCTTTGCAGTCTCTGACAGTGGAGCTCACTTCCCCAGGCCACAGGACGGGGAGGCTATGCTGATTTATTCCAGAAGCTGAAAGAATAAGTAAAACCCCACCCACTTCTTCATTGCTCTGGCTGGTTCCAGATGATGCTTCCTGCTGTTGCACAGAGAGCAGGCACACCTTTCCTTATTAAGTGGCCTTAGGCTCTACGTGTCTTAAATGGCTCCTGCCTTCCTGGGCTCACTGCTCTTGTGGATCAGCTATTTTTACCCAAAGGAACAAACTTGGACAGGCTTTGGTGACAGGTAGAAACATGGAGAAAAGGAAGGATGAGAAGGAGGATCACGTCCTCCTTTTGTATGGCATTTCTCTGCCTTATTTAACAGTTGCATTAATGGCCACATCTCCTTAATTAGCTTTAGATTTATCAACATACAAATGGCTACAAAGCAAAACCCAAAGAGTGTGATGGCGGAGGGCAGTTCTGTATTAAACCTGGTCTGCAAGCATAATTGCAGCTTGTGTAAGATTGAGCTCTTAAAACAGAGAGAAAGGCTACCTCAAAACTAGAGAAAATGTCTTCTCAAGAAGTTGAAATCTTAACCGTAAAGATTCTTCCAGATAATTGGGGCTATAGGAATTGTATTTTTGTTAAGGTCATGTTTGCTACAACTGGTTAAGACAAAAAGAAATAAAATCATTTCCTTATCCTCAGTGTGAGAATTTCTGAGGCTGAGGTCTTAGCTGAGCACTTTGAACTTTGGCAGAAGGCAGAGAAAGCAGAGTAGGTAGGCAGCACAGACCTAAAGGAAGGAGGGTTTGCATGTATACTTGAGTGGAGTCAACTACTGTCTGAGAGACCTGCTCTTGTAAGAAATTGCAGTCAAATATATTTAGTCTCATCTTTCTCTCCCTGAATTGTAAAGGTACCTGTTTTGTTGTTTTTTTTTTTTTAACTTGCCCAAGTACTGATACATATGGAAAATTGTTTTAATCTCAAATTATCAAATATATTTGGTTTATCCAAAACCAAGTTCTCTCTGTATTACTAGAATGTGGCACTGGATATTTCTGTATTTTTTTCATATACACACATTTGAGCTCATCTTGATCTCAAGGTAATGTTTGAGTTCTCATAGGTGTGCTGTTTGTTCCGAGGAAGATTTGTGCTGTAAGTAGTGCTGTAATCCAGTGCTGCTGTAATCATAAACCTGTGTCTGGGTTGGGTTTTCCTTCTGAGACTTCCTGTTAGCAGTAAAGCCTGGCTTCTTTGGAAGGAATGAAAGTTCACCGAAAACTGCATTTGTGTTTTAAGATACAAAGTCCTGAAATCTCTCATGGATCTTCTGATTCATAAGACTGTTTCCTGCTGTTGGACAGGAAAACACTTTGTGGTGCTTGAGCATCAGGAAAGTGGGCTCCGTGAGAAGCTCTTTTTCCTGCAAGGAGAAGATGCAGAAGCAGAATCTTTGTTGATTTACATCCTGGTGAGTTTGTTTTGGAGAAGCGTCACATTGAAAAATGTTGACATCAAATGTTTATGGTTTATTTTGATGCACATACAGTTTTCTGTACTGTACCTGAAAGTTGTGCTACTTGTATATGTGAGCTGTTAGAACACAATAATGAAAAGAGAAGCCTGAATTTGAGTAAATAAAATTGCCAGTAGTCTTGAAGAGCACCAGAAAGTACTACTTTTTTTTTTTTGCCTTCCTAGCAGAGTAGGTTATAATCTCATGATAGACTGAGTGCTTGGCTGATCCAGTGTTCTCTGAAATCAGTGCTTTCCTTAACAAAACTTGAGAATATTGTTGGTTACGCCTTCACCAAGATTAAACCATCAAGCAATTGCTCTGCAAATGTGCATCTTCACATCACATGGCAACTCTTATTTGAAAATATGGTCACAGTCTTTCACAGTTAGAAATAGCAAAGAACTCGTCTAAGAGTAAAAGCGTATTTCTACTCCACATCATTATTTTCCAATATGTTTATTAGAAAGGTAAACAAATCCAAGAATTGATTTTTGTAGCCGTTAATTCTGACTTATCAAAATAGTGTGATGGCCGAATACTGAAGTGTTTTTAGAATCAGAATTCTTGAAGAGAAGGCAGCTACAGGTTATGAGGTACTTCCTGCACATTGTAATTCGAGCACCATGAAGCTCGGTGGATTTCAGAGGCCAGCATTGCAATGACACTCTGCTCCGCTAGGAGGAGCCGAACGCTGTGCAATTGGTGGGGCTTGGCGTTGGCAATGCTGCTCTGCAGGTGAAAACCTGGGAGCTACCTTAGTGATTCGGACCTCTTTCTGGTGGTGATGGGGCAGCCAGCAGCAGAAATAGGGGTCTGTGAGATTGATTTTCACTCAGTTATGTAGCAGTTGCACTGGGATTTTCCTTAAGTGTAATACAGCTGGTGAAGGCGTTGAAATGTCCATCAGTGCTGCATCACCACTTGCTCCAAAAACGGAACATTTTATAACAGCGGGAAGGATAACAGGATAGATGTGAAACTAAACACTGGCATTGCAAAGTAACTGTGTCAGTTGGCTTTTCCCATTCTGAACACACACATCTCTTAACTTATTTGGCTTTTCTTTCAACTCCTGGAGCAACAGACAATAAATTAAAATGAAAGCAGTGTATTGCATTTCACTATGCTTCTTATTAGAGTGAAACATAAACTACAGAAGTGCCTCTTTTTTAGCTTTGGTGACGGAGTGGTTTTGTTAGCCAAGAACTTGCTCTTGGAGCTCAAGGAGTTACATGTCTTAAGCAGACATCTGTTAGTTACTGTGTTTTCTCCTCTTGAACTGTTTGTGAAATCTTAACTTTTCTCAAATAGTTTTCTATAGCTGGCAAGTGTAACCATACATAGATAAAACACTGTGATTGCAGCTGGCGCTCCTGCTCTAGACAATGGCCAGAGCAGGCTTACACTTCAGTAATGATTAAATCTCTGGTTGCTCTTTTCCAACAGCGTGGTCATGATCTTTCAATCCCTTCTTGGCTCCAGCGTTTGTGCAGGTTAAATGACTTTGTAAGGGTTGAAATCTGTTGACAAACCAAAGGAGCAAAATACTGTTTAATAGAAGAGGGTTTTTTTGTTTTTTTTTTAAATGCAGGTTGGCAGTGGGTGTAGTCAATAAAGATGTGTTCAGTTTTACTGCAGATGGAAGCAATGTAACTAGCCTCTAGGGAAAGACATAGATGCACTTGAATTAAACTTCTTGGCATGTTAGTCATCTTAAATCCAGTACTGAGGTTATCCTAAAGCATGAGGATGCGACTGGTAAAATGCCATCATGCATTTGTAAAACCTGAGCAAGAGCCTGATAGAGATACAAGGCTGTACTTGTGAAGTATTTGTTTAGAAAGGCAAAAGGGGTAATCTTTAGCTACCTGTAATCCATGAGATCAGGAGATAGTGCTAAAGACATGAGTTAATGCCACTATTTCAGAAGGAAGTGGAACTTGTTGCCCCAGGATGTCTATGTTACATCTCTTTCATTGCTGTTTTATGGGGTTGGAGGCAGCAAAAACATGTTTCACCAATTCAGGCTCATCACAAATCATGGTTTAATTCTAACATCTGCACTGATTAATCAAGGGTGTGTTCCCATTTCCTGTGAGAGACCAAGTGCACAAGCTGGACTTGGTACTTGGCACGCCAAGGCGATACAAAGCAGCCAAATGATGCCTTTTGTCTTTCTCAGCACTCTTTCTGATGTTGCCCAACACTTTGTTGGCTTTTTTTGCCTGTTGACCCACGCTCAGCTGATGATCTCAGACTGCTGTCAACAGTGACTTCAGGATCTCTTCCGTGGGCTGTGACAGCTACTTCCAGGTTCAGCATCAAGGAGCTTTGGTTTGGATTACTTTCCCATGCATGTGTTATCTTACATTGATCCACAGGGAAGTTCTTCTGCCAACAGCAGAAGGTTGTCAAACAATTAACAAATGTCTAACTTTGAGGAAGGAAGAAACTATTGAAATGAGCTCTGTGAGTCCTCGTCTGCAGCTATATGAGGTTATGTTAGAAAACCTGTTGATTTCTAGCACAAAACAGATTTCTCAGAATCCAAAGCTGTGGCTCAGTTTGTAAAAAAGATGATCCAGAAAATGCACAAATGTGGCAAATTAATGTCAAAGTGGTTTTTGAAGTGTTCTGTATTATCTCTGGAGAGTGTAGGCTGTTGTATGACAACACTGCTCTGTTTTCAAACTGCAAAACCCCAGGCATACCTGGTTGCTAGGGTGGAGAGGTTGCATTAGTCACGACCAAGTGAAATATTTATGAGAGAGGCTCCTATTGCGGGACTTGATGCCGAAGTGAAGAGTCGATAGCTAGGAAAGAAAATGGGGTAGTGCAATGAGTTTTGGAGTTACCACAGACAAGGACAATTGAGATTTCAGAACAGAAAAGAGCATAGAAGTACTATAAATTCACCAAAGGATTAAAAACCCTAATATATTTTAAGAGGGTGTGCTTTGCTGTGAAAGAGAGATGAAATTCATTGCGGCTACAACTTCCACGCTGGTGCAGCAATGTCTACATTTTGAGCAGGCTGGGCCCCCTCCTGCTGACAGAAGCACTGCCACAGATCCTCTCATCTGTCTACAAGTGTTGCTTTCACAGATGGACATTTTTTATCAGGAGCACACGTTCACTCAGTCCTTGTCATCTCTGTTGCAATCTGTTTGGCTGCCAGAAGCTATGCAAGCTGCAGCCGCATGCTGCAGGAAGTGGCTCTGCGGGCAGCAGGATTTGCTTCTCTCGTTCAGACCTTGCCATGAACACATGGCCCTGGTAGAGGAGTGGTGGTTTGGGCTAACAGAGGACAAGTGGCAGTGAGCCGTGCCAGCGAAAAACCCAGTGGTCAGCATGCCTGTAGAGTGTGAGCATTTGGGCCAAAATCCAACGACATCAATCTGTTTACTTCATGTCCCCCTGCTCTTCCACGGAGAATGAGCTTATTTCCTGTACTAACCTACCATGCATCTTGCGGTTAGTTATTAACTAGCTGTTCTGAAGGGCTTTATTTCAGCAGGAAGCAGTTCTCTGCTCCTCCTTTCACAGTTTGGGGGAGCTTTGCAATCTACAGACCCTCTTGCAGCGCACAGCAGCTTGTGCAAAATCAACGCATGTGTAATGTTTTCTAAACGTTTTTGGTATGTACATTTCACCTGGCTGAGTGAGGTAAGATTGTTCTCCAGCAAAAGAGGAGAGCAGTCCAGAATTAAGCGTACTTTATGCCACATGCATTTGGTTGCTGGTAGATTCCTAATCTCCTGCCCACGTTTTGTTTTCTCTTTGAGTGCAATTGCAGAGCCCTGAGCTGAAAAGATTCCCTGGGAATCTTGCTGGTAGGTTCAGCTTTTAGGGCAAGCTGCTACAGAAATCGTGCTTTGTGAACTAGTTTGTTATTTCCCTTTTCTGATACTCTCTTGGTTTCACTTGTTTTATTTTAGGATAAGCTTCCAGATTAGATTAGCAAACTCCATGTGCTGAAGTGTGAGGGTGGAATGAGTGAGCTCAGTCCCACGTCACTTTTCTATATGCACAAATCTGACTAAAGCAAACACCAGGAAAAATGAACTAGTCAGTGTTTACTTATTCCAATTACTCATGCTTTTGTATTTCTTTCATCCCCTCCAGCTCCACTTCTGTTAGCTCCCAAGGATATGCAGAAGGTGTTCATTCAGGACTAGATTTCTGAAGAGCCTTGCAATTCCAATTTTTTAACCTTTTAATGCTACTTTTTGTTTTTTCCCACTAAGACTTCAAGCTCACGTAGATCACTCTTAGATGGGCACCACCAGAAGTCTGAAATTGCCAGATGTGTTTTTTCTCTCTGCATTGAAATCCAGATCAGCCAAAGCATCTTGTACAGCAAGGGAGATCTTTCCGGAGGCTCAAGTCAACATCTGAGCCTTATGGCAGCTGCTGCAGCCATTGCCAGGGCTGTTCTTCCTGTCAGACACCAACCACTTGTGCCTTTTTTTTCACAGTGCCTATCAGTACATTTCTTTCTGTGCAAGGGCTGACCAAGCTGCAGCAGGTGTTTCTCTCCTGCATCCCCCTGAGAAAATCCGACGCTGGGGAAACAAAACTGGGAGCTTGCCCTTGCAGCTGTCTGACTCCTGATCTTAAAAGCTGGATGCTACTGAGTGATGAGAGAGAAACATAACTTTCCTGTGTCTTGTTGCATCAGAAAAGACCTTGCTTTTTTGGCCAATGAAGACAGTGAAACAAATCAGTCCATGGGGCTGATGAAGCTTGACTTTCACACATTGACACTCCATCCTCCTTCCTCTCTGTCAGCTTACTTCAGCACTCTCACTTCCACTGTGACCTTCCTGTTCCTCTGATACTCGAACTTCCTCAGCAGATCCCCCAGTCCCCCAGCAAGCTCTCCCAGTCCCCTGCCACATCTCCCAGCTATGTGATGGGAAAGATGTGGCGTGTGCTACCTGCGTTCAGCACACCGCCCCTTCTCTAAATGTCAGTGCCGATCCTCTGTGCATCAGTTTGGATAAGACCAGTAGGAATGATGTTCATCTGCTTTGTATCTCTGGCCTTGTTTTCCCACTCCCGTGTCCTGCTAATACTAAACACTGGCAAAAGTGCAAGCATAATATTTGTAAAGTTCAATACCATTTATAAAGGAAACAAATGGCAAAAAGGAACATCAGGAATGACAGGGTGGCAAACAGTTGATGTAAGCACCGGTGAGGAGAGATGCTCAGTAAAGCCTTGGGCTCAGGGCTGCATCTACCCACGGGGGTAACGTTCAGAATGGAGATTAAACCTTTATCTGTGCCTCGAGCCTGACGAGCCCCCAGAGCTCTCCAAGCCATTTTAAAGGTTCTCATCCACTTGAGAGGCACGATACCATCTGCGTGCTTCGGTCTGCCTGGAGCTCCGTGGGCCCATCGAAAACAAGCTTTGAGAGGCAACCTCGTCAGCAGCACGATCCAGAGAGGGCTTTGCGGCGCGTTTCTGCTTGGAGAGCCGTTGAGGCGGGGCTGCAGCACGGACCGCGGCCTTCCCCTTGCGGCGGCGACCCCTGGCGGCCCCCGGCGCTCCTCTGGGTGGAGGCGGAGCGGCGCGGGGCGGAGCGGGGCGGTGCCGCCGCCAGTCGCTGCCTCAGCGCCGGGGTGGGCGGCACGGCTCGGCGCGGCCGGCGCGGAGCGGAGCGGGGCGATGGAGCCGCGGGCCCTCGCCGCTCGCGCCCCGACACGCGACGCCCGCTGAGCCCCGGCCGCCGCAACCCCGCGGCCGCTCGCCTCCCCCTCGGGAAATGGCCACGGAGCCCCCGCGGCCGGCGCCGCCCGCGGCCGGGCACCCCGAGGGCGGGTGCGGGCGCTGCGCGGGCGGCGGGCGCGGCGAGGCGGAGGAGGCCGCGGCCCAGCAGGCGGGAGGCGCCGCCCCGAGCCCCGCGGTGGCCGTGCTGCCGGCGGCGGCGGGGGGCCGGCGGCGGGGTCTGAACGGCTGCGTGCCGCTGTCGCACCAGGTGGCCGGGCACATGTACGGCAAGGATAAAGGCGGTGAGCGGGGCCGGGGGGCGGCGGGCCGCCGTTCTCCTCGCGTCGGTGCCCACCTGCGGCCGGGAGCGGCGCGGCATCTCGGGGTCGGTGCTGCGCGCGGTTACGTAACGGCGGCGGGGCGGTCGGGCCGCGGGGTGCCGGCGGTGCTGCCTCCGGTGGGGCGATCCGAGCGCGCCGGGCTGGTTCCCCGCTCTTCTGGTCGTTCTGCAGAGCCGGCGGGCTCCTGGCGGCCGTGGTTCGGCTCGCGTTGAGCTGATGCCTTAACAGGTGGAAGCGAGGGGAGACATGCTGCAGGCCTGCTAGATGCGAACGGCGGCCGCAAGCGGCCTCCGGGCCGGAGCGTGTCCAGAGTGGCTGAGCTGCTTCCAAGCGCTGCTCTGCGAACGTGTGTGTGAGTTCAGGTGGAAAGGGACGACTTGTGGGGTGCTTACCGACTCGGTGCTGTGAGCAAACCCAGAGCAGCACGGTGGTACAGATGCTGTGATGATATAGTGTTTACTGAAGCATATTTCCACCGGCTCTTGATTTTCATTCTGATTTCAGAGGCGCTGGCCCTTCCGATAAAGGTTCTTTTCAGCAGAGGCAGCGGTCTGTGCAGAGCCAGCATTGTCAAAGGGTGCTCTCACCCTTCCCAGACATCACGTCGGGTATAACTCCTGCCTTTGAGCCACTTTGGAGTGGAGTACGCACTACGCATCCATTCAGCTTCCAGGGTGACCTTTGAAAACAGCTGTAAGGGGAACACGCTGTTAGGCTGTCTCTGAACCCTGCCCGTAGAAGCTGAGCAGGCCAAGTGCTGAACTTTCCGGCCCTTTGCTGTCATTGCGTGGAATTGCAGCGCTGATGGCATCGTGAGCTGGCCTTATCTGCAGCTTATGCTCAAGGCACATCCAGTAATTTGCACAGCTGGGTAATTCTCATCCCCTGCCTCTTCTGCAATAGATGTCAAGGGGGCACAGAGGTTCTTGTACATCTGCTTCACTTATTGTATTCTGTAGTGTGGGGTGGGGTCGGGCAAAAAGGACTCACCTTAGGCACGTCACTTCTTATCACTGTTGTCACCTGGGTGGTGCGGTAACTATACTGTGGGCACAGCTCAAATGAATCAGATAAAGCCACAGCCTAAGAGTTGGGCTCACATTTCCTTGCAGGGGTACTACCCCCACTGATCTCACCTTAGGAACTTGAGTTTCATGTTTTAGTGAAGATCAGAGCTGCTCTGTGATATGCACAACCCTCTTATTTTTGTAACCGAATCTTCTCATTCTGTGTCTTCACAGATGATGTTTGTAGGAGTACAGGCAGTCAAGATACTAAAGATAAAGGGTCATATATAATTCCACAGTGCTGCTCCCGTAGTGTCTTTGTTATGCAGCTAGTGGCCAGATGTGTGTAGTTACTGATAGCACTGACAAGGAACATCACAGATGATCACAGAATGGCCTGGGTTGGAAGGGACCTCAAGGATCATGTGTGTCTAGTTTCCCTACCACACGCAGAGCCACAATGATCTGGGCTGTGATCTGTGCACTGGAATCTGTGATGATTGAAAGCCTGTGTAAGGAGACCAGTGTGTATTGTACCTTCTCCGTTACTGTTTTTTTGTCTTTTCCTGCAGTAGTTGCCCTTCCTCCAGTTTTCTGTTCTGCTGTTTCCTACCCCATTAAAACTTCACCATTTTAAAAAATGAAAAATATAAAACCAGTACTCCTCTTCATTTGGATACCTCTGTTACTACAAAACATGGCAAATGTGCCTTGAAGGATGTACCCCTGTCAGTTGTCTTTGAACTGTTTGCTGGTTGAAACTCAGAGCCTTCCTTCTTTTGCCAAGCTTCTTCCTGTGTGTCACTGTTGTTCTCTGTGGTTGACTTCCCTACTGTCCCCACATACAAACATATGGAGGACTTAAAGGTATCCACAGTGTTTATTTGTTGTTTGTTTGTTTGTTTGTTGAAGTACACCTTAAAAAGTCTCAGCCATCAGTTCTCTTCCTTTCTAATAACCTTTCCCTTTTCCATTTACTTTCTGTGGCTGTAACTGTCACTGCTGTGCAAAAGAAGGGCTCCGGCATCCTCCCAGCACCACATGTATCAGACTTTTGGGCATTAGGAGTGACTTGTGGCTGAACGCACTGTTCAATACTGCCTTCTCCAAAGAGAGCAAATCTTGTAGTACTTAAGCTACCGGGCTTTGGGCTGTGGCTTTATTCCATAGGCAGGAAGAAAGAGGCAGGAGCTGATGAGATGAGCTACCTTTTAGAGTGCATATGTGCAAAACAGGTGGAGCCACAACCGGTGTGCTTATGTTACCATGATCTGCAGGTGGTGGTATCTCTTGTTGTAGATCAGGAGAAGTTTTGGATTTTGAGGGGGGTGCTGAAAGATGAGTTTTTGATTTCCAGCATGTCTCTCTTGCAGATGCAGGGAAGGAGCTCTATTCTGTCAAGAAATCCAGAGTACGAGAGGACTTCAGCCAACATCATGTTACATTAATCTCTTGTCATCCACCTGGATCCAAAGCACAGTGTTCTGGTGGAAAGTACTTAGACTAATTTGTCTTCAGAGTCTGGGTTTCTCTTTGCCAATAGGGCAGTGTAGGGGTTCTACTTCTAGAAACGTTTGCCTGGTCTTTCTGCCTTGTCTTATCACTAGTGCTAATGTTTGAGGTGTGTTATAAAACCTTTTTTAGCACTGTGATTTTAAGTAACTCATTCAAAACATGTCATGTCATGCAGAAACTTTGTGCACTTTGCTAAGTGCTTTCTGGCACATGTGGAAGGGTGCAGGGTGAAGCTGTTGTGTCTTGAAGATGTGACAGTGTTGTATGGTTTCCAGAACTGAAAAAACAGTACAAAGCCCAGCTTTTGGCAAGCGACTTGAGTGTCATTCTACACAAATTCTTAAAACCACTCTGTCGGTTGGCTTAGCCAACTAATGAACAACTTCTGTACGTTGCGGTTGTTTTACAGTAAGTATCTGGGGCTCTGCAGATCTTGTTTTGTTTGCAAGACTGCACAACAGAGGCCATTCAGATATTATGCTTTCCAAAAGGTGAAAATAATTGCTGTTACAAGTGCAAACTGTTTTTGGGGGCATGAAGTGCCTGGCTTGTTGTGCTGCTTCTCCTCTCAAGTGGTAAGCTGGAGACGAAACTTATTTTGGATACAGTTGACGTATATTTATCTTCCTTTTAAACAAAATAAATTACTCTATGAAAAGCTATGGTTAAATCTAAGGAGGAAATTTCTATTCCAGAAGTGGACTTTCCTTTTCCCCTGTGCCTCGTGATGCTGAAACTTAGAATGTTTCATGGAGATGCAATTGCTTTTCTCCATTGTTGTCCATCTCTTCCAATACTGAGTTTCTCATGCAGCAGAGTGGCCAAGGCTGGCTGGGGAGGATGTACTTCTTTGGGGTCGTGAAGAAAATGGTTGCCTGGCTGAGATTAAGCTCTCAATGTTGTGTTCTAAGTATGGGTGATAGAAACAGTAGTATCTAGCTAGTGTGAAGTGCTACAGGGATGTTACTGCCATTAAGGTAGAAGTGCTCTTTCAATGCTGCTTGTACAGAAATATGTCCATGGGCCATGTAGTGTAAGCTCGTGAGAAATGTGTTAAACTTAGTACCAGCTCCTTTAACTTCTAAGTGTTGCTGGAAAAGGAACTTATCAGTTATTTAAAAAAGGAGTGTCTGTATAATCTTCCATAGTCAACTGAATGTTTTTTTTGGGTGGAACTGTTCATGTCAGTTCCCTGTTACTGTGTTGGCCTTGAGCAGAGTTAGATGCGGAAAGTCATCTGATGGCTAGAAAAAGAGGAATGCAAGCAAACCTCTGCTAAGGGCTTTGTGTGGGAGCTGCCAATTTCTTCTCTACTGTGCTGTTCTCTACTGAATACAGTACAACTGAACAAATAGGCTGTCTGTGATCTGCGTTTGCCATTTCTGAAAGAAATGAAAGCTCTCTCTCTTAAAACCTGTCCATAAAGGAAATGCTTCTCTTCTAGGTATACTGCAGCATCCAGATGGGACTGTTCTGAAGCAGCTGCAGCCCCCACCTCGAGGTCCCAGAGAGCAGGAGTTCTACACCAAGGTGAGGGTCCACCTGGTTGAGGTGGCTGTTCTTCATGTTGAGTCTATTTTATTGCTGCTGTTGTAGAAGTGTAATCTGAATATCTGAATGGTACGTCACTGACAGTCTTGTCACAGTGTCTACGCTGTCTAGAACTTTGTCCTTTCAATCTATATCCCTGTGCTTATTTGCTCATGGGACATCAGAGTTTTCATAATATCCGAGACTTGATTAAAAAGCCTCGTGTGATCTTCATCTGTGAATAAGGAATGGTGTGTGGGATCCCATTGTTTTCTTTCTCATGTTGCTGACTGTCTTGGATTTGGTTGCATCTAAAATCTAGTCTTTTACCTGCCCATCCAGTCTGGTTTTATTGCTTTAAGTATTGCCTGTTCACCGTGTTAAAACCCAGTTCCTTTAAAATGTCAATAAAAAGAGCAATTCTCCAACTGCTTCAACTTCAGTTTGTTGTATTTTCCTTGTGAACCAAGTTTGTTGCTTGTCTCCAGTTGGCTTTATCAGTAACTTGGATAGCACACACCAGGAAAGCTGTTGCTGGTTATCTTACTTGCAGGTGAACTGTTTTTATGGTCTTGTTTCCTTACCAGCCATCTGCCCATTGCAGTTTATCATGTTTTTTTATTATTATCTTGATACGTCATCCCTTTTTACATGTACAAATAACTGCAGAAATCTTCATGCAAGATGAAAGAGGAGCCTTGAGACTCTCTTTGTTCTGTGGGTTTTTTGTTTTTGTTTTTGCTGGGGTTTTTTTTTTTTTTTTTTTTTTTTTTTTGGAAGGTTATTGATGTAAGCTACTGAAGATGTTATGTGTTTTGTGGAAATATCTCATGTAAAACTGGCTGAGCTACATACTGTAAGCTAACGGTGTGTTTGCATAGTAGTGTTACTTGATAATTTCCAAGATAGGACTGTTAGACAAAACAGCAGCTCTTGAGTTAGTAAGGAGCTCAGCGGGAGCCAGTTAAACCTAGAAGTAAATATTTCTCTGAGGTTTCCTGGTGACTCTCATTTAGGTCAGGTTGAGAATCATACAATCCAGGTTGAATGGCAACTCTTGAGTAGAAGAAGAAAGCTTAAACAGATGCCTCTGAGTGCCAGGATGGTTACTAATCTGTGGAATCCTCAAGTACTATTGCTATCTAAAGCCAGAGAGCAAGAGCAGTAAGCTTGACCATGACTTAGATGTTAACCTCTCTCAGCACAAGCTTTGTTGCTTGCCTGTTGCTTAGATCAAGTGACAAGCTGTGAGCAAGACCCTTGACAAAAACTTGAAGTAAGGGTGCTGTTGTTACTAGAGCCTGTTGTAGGGGAAGGAATCGGGTCTTAATGCTACTGAGAGTTTCTCTTCTGGAGCCTTACCGTGTCACTTCTGACACTGAATGTTTTTTGTTTGTGAGCCATCTGGAAAAGGGGCAATTCTTGAGGAATGATGGGGAGAGGAAAGGCTGTGTGCACGATTGCTTGTGCAAGGACTAGGATGCAGTTCTGTGGGAGAAGGGAAGGAGAGAAAATATTTATGTGCTGTATAGGTGAAAGTACAGGAGAAAGATCTTGGGGATTTCCAGCTCCTCAATGATTAATTGCTTTCATGTTTGCTCTCAGGCTAGAACCACATGGTGCCAAGTGTAGATACCTAAGCACTCCATATATTTCTAACAAGATGAGGATTACTGCAGGTTGTGGGTTTCAGTGTAAGGTATGCAGTCTTGCATTCAGCTTGTGTTGATACAATAGTTTATTGCTGCCGAGAGGGAAAGGCTTTTCCTCCTGTTTAGCCATTTATCTTACGCTGTGCTGGTGCTTTCCAGATGTGGATGAATACTTGTTGACTTGTTGGAAGTTTTCTGTCAGTTAAGCTTATAAGCAATAAGAACAGCAGCAGGACTGCCCCATTTTGGTGACTTAGCTCACTGCACTTCTGGTCTGTGAGGAGACTTGATTACCCTGGGATAGGCTAATGAGCCTCCAGAGAATGGGGGAAGGAAAATTTTACCACTCTTTGAGACAGGGAGTTGTTTACAAGGCAGTCAGGTAGAGAAGGTAATGAGAAGCAGTGCAGAAATGAAACAAGAGCGCTTCTAGATAAACTTACGTTGAGGTTATCTTCTGGAAGCAGGTGGAATAGAAATAGTGTCAAGTTGGAGGGCAAAATCTTTCCAGATTGTTTAAAGCCTGCTGGGGTGGGGAAGTTGATGTGTTCTGTGAGGGCAGAGCTGGAGTAGATCTGAAAGTTGTTCCTCAGGTCTTCTCTGCTGGAGCCTTCATTAGTTGTATCTATTGCACCATGAGGTGTGTGAACCAAAAGAGTCCCAGACTGTCACTTCACCAGGACTAGATGGCGAGTCTGTTGATAACATCATACCAGAAAGTTCCCTCTGACTGTATGCAGGTTAATTATGCTACCTTTTCACTTCAGCACCTATGGCTTCATAGGCGCATTTAACTATTTTCTCTGTATTGATGTGATCAGTTACCTGGGCCAGAAAGAAGCACTTCTTCACTTGTAGGTGAAGCAAACCACCTCATCTGGAGCCATTGGGAACCGTTGCAGTTCATGTAGCAAGATGATGCTGCCTGCATCAGCAAAACACCAGGAGTTTGTTGCTGTTGGGCACGTGAGGGATATTGTCTTCTGAGCACAGAGTGGAGTGCTAGCCGGTACAGCCCAACAGGATGAGCTCCCTGCAGTATTGTGTGCTTGAGCTACGGGAAACTTCAGCAAAACTCTGTGGTGCAGAATGCTAATAGTGATCTGAATCTATGATGCTTATGGCAGCCTGCTCAGAAGTGGATGGCATTGGAAGAATCTGTTTCTGTCAGAGTGGAAAACTGGAGAATCTCTAATAATCCCTACTCAGACTGCCATTAGTTTATCCTTCTGTTTCCCTGATGTTTTCGGTTCGGCAGTTAAAAAAAAAGATGAGGGAGGAAAAAAAAAAAAAAAAGTAAACGTAAATACTGTTCTTCTTCCTTAGAAGGTTATTTGATCAAATATACCAAATTTTTCCTCTATTAGAGGAATACAGATATTCTCTACTGATGGGGAAATCACAGAATCGTAGAATGGTTACATTTGGAAGGGACCCTGAAAGGCCATCCGGTCCAACTCCCTGCAGTGAACAGGTACACCCACAGCTCCATCAGGAGCTCAGAGCCTCATCCAGCCTGATCCCTCTGCAGGGACACCACTTCTCTGGGCAGCCTGTATCAATGCTTTGCCACCCTTATAATAAAAAAAAAAAAGTAATTAATTCTGTGTTGTGAGGTAGGGGAAAAATAGACTATAACAAGTTTATCATCATGAGTTGCTCTTGTGATAAAATGAGAGTAAAAAGCTGTTTGTAGCTGTTGCTAATAATTTGATAAATATAGTAAGCTTAACTTATCATTGGAGCTTGATTTTCCAGTAGTAATGGCCACTTGGTATTGAATTCTGTAAATATCAATAATTATCAGATTAATAACATCTGTTTTTGCTCCTGCAAACTCCCTTCCTGTACCTGAGAGTGTGAACTTAGTATGCGTCATAGCCACTAAGTGTTTTAGCAAGTCTTCTAGTACCATTACCTGGTTAAAGAATTGATTGAATTTATTTTTTTTTTTAAGCCTTGAAAAGCCACCAAATACTTTGTTTTCTGTAGACACGAGCAAGAAGTAATTGTAAGAGAGTGGTTGCAGTTTTTTTGAGGAGTGTCTGCACCGATGATGGGTTGTTTCCGTCTAATGTAGACTGCTTGCTGAGGAGGTGTAGGCAGAGGTGCTGCAAAGGACTGCTTTTAGAGGAGTTTCGGGAGGCTGCAGCACACAGATGTGGAGGCAGAAACACAGTGGTGCTTGAAAATTCATCCTAATAGATGATGTAGTGGTGACCTGTTTCCAGGAAGAAAGTGAATTGCTGCAAGGCACCGTGTGATCGTGCTGGCTGCCTACGCGTGCATACCTAGGAATCCATAAAAGCAGGCTACTTCTCAGTCTATTTCAGTATTTTAATTCAGCCTGCTTTATGCCAGTGCATGTGTACGTGCTGAAACAGTCTGATTTAATTCAGCAGTGTTAGCAGAGGGAAGGGAAGAAGCCTGTTGAACCTCTGACTGCATCCCTTCAGGCAGGTGAGTTGGGATCTGTGAACCAAGCGTGCTTGGGAAAGGTCAACACAGTCTCTGGGTGAGGTGAAATCTTTGTGCTCTGCTCGGAACACAGCTCTTGTTTCAAAGTGCCAGGCTGTACCCAAGAGCACTGTGTGCTAACATAACTATCCTCTACTATTTAAGAGCTATCATGTTCAGTAGAGGGTTTTTATTCATTTGTCACATCAAGAATGTAGCTCTGCAGAATCCGCTGTCCCGTTGGTGCCGTGAAGAGGGGGAGGAAGCTGGAATGTCGTGCTTTAAATAGGGCAGCTGCTTCTGTAGGCCCAGAAGGATAGATCTTGGACAGCAAATATTTAAAGCTGAGGAAGAGAATTTACAGTTGTTGAAGCTAGCTTCCCAGCTACGCTTTCCTAGAAGCTCTGTGTTTAGCAGTATGAGATGGAGAGCTTCTCTTCTTGCATGCGACAGGACAAAGGAAGGTTGCTGGGCGATTTAAAGTGAGAGCTCCTTCAGTTCTGATTTCTGACATTGGCTTCATTTGGCCATAGACCTCTGTTACCATGTGTACCTGCTTTGAACGTGGTGTACTGAAGTTTTAAAGGTTGGTAACTGACTAGCTAATAAACAAGGGTTTTATAGTCAATGGATCAATAAATGTGCCCATAAACTTTTATTTGAAGTGCCCTTTTGCTCTCCTACAGTAACTGCATGGTGCTTGGGGTTCAAGAAGTATACCTTCCTCCCCTTGTTCTGCTTTTTGAAAACTGTCCTATCTGATAAAGTTCTTGCAGCTTGGACAACTTCCAACAGTTAACATTCTTTTTCCTCTTTGCTAGCAGATGCGTGTCAGAATTGTCATAGCTGGTGCTTGTGATGTTGCCACATCATGGCTCCATATAACATTACCTACATTACATATGTTTCCAAGGCTGTGGTAAGGCAAGTCCACCCTAATTCTCACATGCTCTTGTCCCAGAGGTCACGTCTGTGATTTTGGGGGATTGGAGTAAAAGGCAGGCTGAGCTCTCCTTTTCCCAGCTCCAATCCGGTCGCCTCTTTACCTCTACCTGATTGACTGGGAACTGATTGCTGATTGACCCCATGTAGAGTTGGGAAAAGGTAATTGCAGCGGTTATCTGGCCCTTCTGGAGAACAGATCTTCATCCCATTGCTAGTTCAAGACTCTGCTAACTGCTCTGGCAGTTGTCTGGAAGTTCAGAGTTCAAGCCCTGCTGTCATATAATGTGAATGCAAGGAAGCATTTACCACTGTAGATAATAGAAATTGTTTTTCACTCTTGTTACATGTCTTGAAAACAAAGCCAGGATGTAAGAGACGCAAATAACTCCAACATGTAACAGAAGTTTATGTTAGAGTCCGGCGCTTGAAAGCTAGGAAGTCATGGTTTCATGGTTGCCTGCACAATTGTTATTGTGAACTTTTGTTGGGTGCATTATAGTGTAACTTTCAATAGGGTGATGACCTGTCTTTGTGTGCTCTTTCCTCTGAAGAACTTAGTAACTCATTTTTACAGCCTAGACACAAGGAAGAATTGATACTGTTTGTGCAGCTTTTTTGTCTCCCTTGTAACTGTTAGTCTGAGTTTGTGAGCAGAGGATAATGCGTGAGTGTTAGAGAATTCCTCATGCTCCTGTGGTTACAGAGAAGGAGAAGCAGGAATTTTGCCCGTTCGGACCACCATCAATAATCTTATCCTTATTTAATTCTCAATAACCTGATAGAGCTCTTCATTGCAGCTTGATGCTTTGTTTTTTTTTTGTTTTTTTTTTTTTCTTCTTCCTTTTTCATTGCCTAATTTTAATTAGCATTCACGCAGCTTCAGGCAGTGCAGAAGACTTCTAGCAACTTCCCTCCCCCTCCATGGCATAAAGTCAAGCCAGCAGCCTGAAAGATGTGTTTTGGCCTGGAAGCTTTTGCACAGAGTTGCAAGAACTGACTCATAATGCTCAGCCTTCTTCCAGCCTATCTAGCACAAATCACGATAAGGCAGCCTGTGTTCTGTAAACTGTTCTCTGCTAGTGACAGAAGATGACGGGGATCAGGGAGGGAAACTATGCCTTGCTTCAGGATGAATTACCCTGTTTTGTAAACTCAGCTAACTGGTTTTATAGTCTTGATTCAGATGATAACTCTTGACTGAAAAAGGAGTGGGTGATGGCTGTAGTGCAGCTATTGTGTACTAAAATATCCTTATCCTGTGATCGAGTCTCCAGCTAAGGTTCTGGTTGCAAGTTCTGTATGGACAAAGCTTCAAGAAATAGCATGCACAGTTCTCTTAATGTTGCATTTGAGCGACACAGTGCCTTGCTCAAACCTTTCATTATTGCATTTAGAGCTGAAGCTCAGTATCCTGAGCTGTTATCCTTGGCCTCATTTGGGTCTTCTGTGTCTTTTGAAGAGGTGATTTGTAATACTGGAGTATAGTATTACAAATTAGCTACTTGCAAATATAGTGGACATGTTCTGATACACTCCCTTTCTGCCTTTGGCATCATCTCCAGCTGTGAAGCTGTCCTGGAGGCATTCTGTTTTGTTGAGGATATAAGCAAATTTAGGTTTCCCAGCCAATGTGTGAAACTGACCTGACTGTGTCCATCTCTTCTGCACTCGAAACCATGAGCCTAGGCAGTGGCATTGTAGTAAGAGGAAGGACATGCAGTACTCTTGACCTAATGAGAAGGAAATGACTTTTTGACCAAATTATGAACTACTTGCCACTTGTATTTGTTTGTTTTCTAAATAACAACAAATAAAGGAGAACAAAGGATGAGCACAGAGAGTCTGCTGAGTTCCTCCCACTATCTTATGAGCTCTCAGATTTTTTTGTATTTCAGATCACTCATAGCCTCCTATACTAGGACAGTAAGAATTACTAAGTGTGACAAACTTTTGTGAGTCTTGGACCCTGAAGCAAAAACAAGTCTGGGAGGGACATGCTCTGCAGTAGAAAATGAACCCAGGAGAGTCTGCTGAGCATCTGTTCTTTGTACTCCTTTTACATTGTGTGTCACGCAATAATCTACAATTCCCTTTAATAAATCTAAGAAAGACTCATAAGGGGAGACAGTAAGAGGCCATTATTGCAATTTGATGCTAGCAAGGCACTACTGGGTGGAGTTAGTAACAGACCAAGTAGTCTGCAGTCCATGCAGCATGAGCAAGCAGGAAAGTAAGTCCTATTCTCTCATCAACTTGATTTTAAGGGAGATTTCTGCTGAGAGTAGATAATGCTGGAAATGAAGCAACAAAGTATGGTTTTAATGTGCAGATCCACAGGATACTAAATTGGGTTAAGTTGCAGTATGATGTTCTTGCTGTGCTAGAGGGCTGTGCAAGCAGGAACTTTTTCAGACTTAATGAAATATTTCAGAGAAGTTTCAATTCACTTATGATGAACAGAGCCCTTCTTCTTGAAGACAGAGCAAAGTGAATTACTTGGCTCACCATGTACCTGGATTTTGTTTTCCCTCTGCCTTACTGTAACAGACTATGCTGGAAGGCTTGCTGGGGTTTTTAAATGCTGTTATTACTGGTTTTTTTTGGTTTTATCTCCCCCTTCCTGTTGTGTTCTGTCCCAGGTGCAGCGCTGCTTCTTTCCTTTCTTGCCAGTGGTGAGCAGGGGTTTGTTTGGAGGCTGGGGAAGCAGCTGATGAGCTCATCCAGCAGATGAGTGAAAGGAGCACGTGGGCTGGTTCTGTAACTTCCAGTTTCGCATAGGGCAGAAGTGTGTGGGACTCCAAATGCTGCTATAGGAATGGGATGAAAATGATTCTGGGGTTGTGGCAGCCCAGGCCTGATTTGGTTTAAACCACTGTGAAGCTTCACCTTCAGGGCAGTGCTACTGTAAGCTCTTTGCAAGGGCTGCCTCTTGCAGTGTTAGAGAAATCCAACTTATGACTGTCAGGACTTGTCTTCCCTTTCTGTCTCTTTGAAATGCAAAATTAAATTTTGCCTATGTAACTGCTCCGGGGTTCCTCCCACCCCTAGTTATCTGTCACTGCCTAGCATGGCTGTTCAGCTATGATCAGACTGCTTTTCAGAAACAAAGGGTGATGCTTGGTAGTGTTCACAGAAAGCAGGGCAGTGATGCTGGCTTTTTTTCCTTTTAGTCCTGTTCTATCATTTTACTTTTGTTTCAGTACTCCCAGTGATAAACTCATTAAGTAGTTGGATTTACTCCAAAAAAAATCTTGGAGCAAAGCCTCTCGCTACCGTTGTTTCAGCTTGGTTTTGCACCTAGCAGCATTTAGATGCCTCAAGGTCTTGGTTTCTCACCAGGTCGGTGTCTTCCCTTAATACACAAAGCAGTAATCATGTTGTGCTGCTTCATGTATTGCAGTAACAGAGCTGTAATAGCTGTAAAGATAGATGAGAAACTGCTTGTACCAGCCTCCTTCAAAGGAAGTCTGAATTAGCTGAGGGACTGACTGGCCTTAAGATTTGCTGGATTTCTCTGGCTGCTGGTGGCTTGAGTTGCTGCAGTGAGTAACTCCAGAACAGCATCACTACAGTGCTGTTGGGCAAATAGTAAATGTTGAGTAGGACTGTAGAATCATAGAATGGTTTGGGTTGGAAGGGACCTTTAAGATCGTGTAGTTCCAACCCCTGCTATAGGCAGGGACACCTCCCTCTAGACCAGGTTGCTCACGCTCCATCCAGCCTGGCCTTGAGTGCTTCCAGGAAGAGGGCATTCACAGCCTCATGGGCAGCCTGTTCCAGTGTCTCACCACCCTCACATAAAGGATTTCTTCCTAATATCTAGTCTAAATCTACTCTCTTCCAGATTAAAACCATTTCCCTTCATCCTGTTGCTACGTGCCCTTGTAAAAAGTCCCTCCCCAGAGGGAGAAGTATTTAGTGTGTTAGATTTGAAACTTCCTTATCAGATTATCAGCTAGGCAATGTTTGTTGTTGTTGTTTTTTAATTTCAGCTTCTGGTGGGGAGTGCCAAGTGTGAATTCTGTTCCAGTCTCTGTTGTATATTAACTGGTTTTGGAGTAGTGAACTTCATATGCATTTTGCTATGTATTTCTGAACTATATTCAATGTGAGAGTCTCTTGACCTACTTAGAAAGCTTACCAGATGTTCATGATGTTAATGCAAATACAACCATCTCTACTTCTCTGGATATCTTCTTTAAGAGCGTGAAATAAAGCCAAAAGCTGCATTTGGTTACAGTGCTTGAGAAATTGAGTGCCATGTCCTGAAAGAAGAATTATCTCTGACTTCAGAGAGCTCTCTAGTTCGTTGACTGCAACTCCTCCTCAAGAGACATTGAACTTAACATCTAGTTGTGTTAAGGAGTTTTGAACTTGAGAGGGCAGAGGGAAGCTCAGCTCTGTTGCAAGAGGTCTGTGAGGAAACACAACCTCTAATTTTGCAGTTCTCATTGCAAAGGTCCTGATGCCCACTGCCCAGTTCTGTGCTCAGTTGGTGGCTTGCAGCAGATGCAAAGAGTACAGGGGGGGTAAAGTAAATAATTTAATCTTGCTTTATTGTTAATCTTTTATTGCCTGGGAATCTTGTGGGTTGAAAGACAAGATGCAGGTTTGCTGTCTGGTGAAGAGGGAAGTAACCTTTCTTGCCTTGCCTCTGTAAGAAGTGCTCACTGGAAAGAAAAGGGGACCAGGCAGTCTGTCTGCACCCAGTTCACCTCCCATGGGTTTGGAGCACCTTGTTGCACGTGGCATCCACTGCTGTTTGTCATGGCTGTGCTGTGGGGTTTGTTCAGCTTTGCCATTGAGTCTGACTGGTGCCTGTCAGCTTCTGCTGCCTGCTGAAGGTTTGAAGCTCTGCTGCAGCCTCAGAAACTGGTCAGGGTTTACTTCATTTCTTGTGAAGATTATTCTGTACCCAAGGCTGCACTTCTTGCTAGGGTCAGCCATGTTTTTATGTAAAACATGTGGAGGCGGATAAAATATGACTAATTCTTTTTTGGCATTGCTAGAAAATGGCCAGCTTGACAAACATCACCAAATAAATATATTTTGGGGGAGATTTCAAAGCTCATTTTCATAGCCTTCATTTTGTGGAAGTTAAGGTGGCTGACTGCTGTCTGTAACTCTTTTCTTTTTTTCCTTGAATGTGAGGAGAAGAATATAACTGTTGTGGGTGTATGCTGTTCTTATTTGCAAATTCATTTGCGTGGTCAGATTGTAGAAATTTAAATATGTCCTGGTTTGTTTTATGTCCTGATTTTCTTTCTTCAGGCATCTTCTGTGAATAATTATAATATAATGTATAAGACAGCCCTATTTTGAATAGTAAAATAAGCAACTCACTATAATAGCATGTAGCGTAACAGCATTTGTAAATGCTTTACTTTTGGTATTCTGGTATCAGAATTTTTGAACATAAACAGAGCTGGCTCAGATCCAGTGGTAGTGAAGGAAAGAAATCCTGCAGACACAAAGTCCAAGTGTGGTGCTGCTACTTTGAAGAAGTGGGAGCTTTGAGTTGTGAAGCCATGCAGTTAAGGATTGCTCAATTAACAGTTGCTGTTTCAACCTCAATTTTCTGGCCCTCGTGCTCGCCTGGTATAACTGGGTGATGCAGGAGTCCGAAGGGAAATGCTGTGTGCACTCAGGTAATTAAAGTTAGTGTTCTAATGCGTACACATAGGGAGACAGAATTAAGGCTGCACTATCATCTGTAAGTCTTACACTTGCTAATTTGAGCATGTGACTCCTTTTGCTCTGCTGTCTGGGAGCCCTCAAAAACTGCTTGTGAAGCTGAGCTGTGTGTGCACCCTGGGGCTCTGCAGGCAGCAGCACTGCTGCCTCTGGGACAGCTGGTGGCAGAGAGCAAGAAGAAAAGGTGCTGTGTCACACAGATGCGCCTGCTTTCACTTCATGGTTTCTGTTCAAATGGCTTGAAAATAAATGCACATTTAAAAATAAATCTTTTCTAAATCAACTCTTACGGTCTTCAGCAAACTGCGCTGAAACTGCGTTTCTGTCATGGTGGTGTCTTTCTGCCTGGGCACTTGGAGCCAGGTCTGTACAGCCTGTGTTTCCTGTTGGAATTTCAACATTGGTTCTGCCCTCCCTCAGCCAGTTGTGTGATTAGCAGTCTTTGCAAAACAAAGAAGAGCCGATGTTGTGCTGCTGTGTTAAGTAAGGAAAAGAACATTCGCATTCTCCCAAGCAGCCCCTGTTTGCATTAAAAAGCAGATGAATCTGTTGGATCAGACTTACCAAAACAGAATGTACTTTGGATTAAAAGTTAAGGGATGGTGAATTTGCCTCGGAATTGAAACATTCTGAGTGGCTGGAAATTATGACTTCATGGTGTCTATTGGACTATTGAACACCATGGAACGTATCTGGGGCACGTTCTTGCTACGAGCTGGCTGCAGCAATTTGTAATGGTCATGTTGTGAGCCCTCCAAATGTCAGCATCCTGTTTACTTGCTTTTTAGCCCAGAGGCGATTACGTTTTATGTCTCCAGTTTGTGCTATTGAAAGAATGTAGCCTGTGTAGGAGGGATACCTACCCTGGCTGAGCTGACACTGAAGAGTTGTGCAGTTCTGGATCTGCTGGATGAAGATATTATGTGCAGTAAAGCAACAAATAGCATATGTTTATCAGTGTGTGCTCAAGAAACGGGCGTTCTTACGTTCAGAAAACAGCAGCTGCTTTTCTAGTAACGTTGGAGTATTGCTGATATAAACAAGTACAGTGGTTCACTTCTAAAGGTTGTCCTGGGGTGGGTGATAGCCTTTCTTCTCCAACAAGTTTCTCAGCTCTGCCAGCAGCAATACCTTCTGGGGTCTGGGATGCATGATTCTTTTATTGTGTAGTCATAAATCCACTTACGTTTGTCATTCTGAATGGCATGTGAATGTGCAGCTTGCTGCTGGGTTGGGTGCAGGGAGCAGAAATGCCCATTGTTGCTGTCTGAGGCCCTTTCTCATCAGCAGAAGTTCTTTTCTCCTGCACAAGATCAGGTGTAATTCCTGAAAGGCCTGTTTTCCTTGCTTTTGCCCATGCTAAATGACTTGCTCTGATCTTTATTAGCTGAGTGCTTATTCCTGTTTGACATGTAAATATATTACGGGCTGAGATTGAGGTCTATATTAAGGTCAAATAAGTGCTTTGTGTATGTTATGTCAAACTTATAAAGAGAGTTTATTACTGCTTCCGGGGGCAAGATAACTTCTTGAGCGACTGAGGTTATGTACTTCATTCTGTTATGCTGAAGTGATGATACTGAAGGAATAATTACTGTTTTCCTTCTTTAAAAATGTTTGATATCAGTGTATTAAGGATGGTCTATTTAGAAGATAGCAGCTTTTCCTCCGTTTGACCTTGACTTTGGGCAGTTACACCCAGTTGTCTGGCAGTCTTTATCATATCCTACTGCTTGAAGTGTCCAGGAGCATACTGTTAGTTGTTTGTTCAGTCTTTAGTAACTGAACCCTGCTGTTGGGGAGAGAATTAAAAAGTAATTCGGAGCAGGAGTCTCTCCTCTTTCTTGTCCTGTCCTAAATCTGTGTGCAGTTTCCCTGGCAGGACTGTGCCTTGGTGATATCTAAATTCACCACGGAGAAGAGCATTAGTGCTGGGTGCAGTGCAATCCCCATCAGCTGGTTGAGCTGCTGCCACACTGAGCTCCTGCAGTGGGCAGAAGTGGGGCTTGCGATGTTGTCTGAAAATAAGCATGGCACGAAGTTGCTTTTGTGCTCTGTGCTGCGAGTCCTGACCCAGAAATGGGATCAGTGTGGCTGTTGTGAAAGGTGGTATTGGCTGGGGCTGTGCCTCGCCATCTGTCTGGGGCTGTTCTCCTTCAACTCAATTGTTTTCTTCCTTTGCCTCTTCAAGATGGTAAGAGCGAGGTATGCTGTGGTCTCCCGGGGAGAGCACTGTCTTCTGCTGGCAGCACCTGACACTTATCAAAGGTGTGTTGTGTCACTGAGGAGAAGCAGCAGTGCTGAGCTCAGAGGCAAGCAAAGTTTTCTGCCTTAATGTCCAGGAATATCAGCATACCAGCTTGTGTTAACCCACAGCCTGTGCGCTTGAGATAGCGGCTGTCAGAGGGTGTGGTGATAGTGTGCCCATGCTCTGTGTCATAATGTGTGTGTTGGTGTGCTTTGGAGGTTCTGCCTGCTCTTTAGGTTCTCTGAGATGGGCCTGACACCAGGAGGCAGTCACAGAATCACAGAATCACCAGGGTTGGAAAAGACCTACAAGATCATCCAGTGCAACCATCCACCCATCACCGATAGTTCTCACTAAACCATATCCCTCAACACAACATCCAGTCTTTTCTTGAACACCCCCAGAGTCGGTGACTCCACCATCTCCCTGGGCAGTCCATTCCAGTGCCTGACCACCCTTTCAGAAAAATAATATTTTTTAATATCCAGCCGAAATCTCCCCTGGCACAGCTTGAAGCCATTCCCTCTGGTTCTATTACCGGTTACATGAGAGAAGAGGCCAACCCCCAGCTCACTACAACCTCCCTTTAGGTAATTATGGAGAGCAGTAAGGTCTCCCCTGAGCCTCCAGTCCAAGCAATGGGTGCTGTTGGATGATTCAGTGTAAGTCAGTGCACGTGTGGTTGTGCCAGCCCGGTCACTGCGCGGTGCTGGTGGTATGGCAGCACCCCGAGTCGGGCTGGTCACTGGGCCAGCAGAGCCTGTAGGCATGCTGAGTGCAGCACCTTGTGTTTGTAGCGTGGTGCTGGTTGGAGTTGGCCCTGCCTGAGGTTTCTGTGCTGAAAACTAAATTTAGCACTAACCTGCATTGCCTAATTTTAGCGTATTGCTGCTGTGTGAGGCTCCGCCTGGAGCTACGCTGCAGCAGTGCTGGTGGCTGGGGCTGTGTGGGATAAAACGGTAACAGGAGCACAGCTCTGGGGCTTTCCCCCCCCCTGAAGTGTCAAAATGCAAACCCTTAGATTTCTAATATTGATATGTGCACTGCTTCTGTCACCCAGTATTCCCCCACCATGACTAACTTCTGGTTGTGAAGCAGTGAGCTGAGCCAATGCTGCAGCACTCTGTTCAGGCGCTTGGTTTTGCATTGCTTCTGACTTTGCAGCATGTTCTAACCACACTTCCAGTGGTTAGAACTACCCTTCACCATTGAATGCTGAAGTGGGAGCAGAACTGGGGGCTGCTGTGTGCAGCCGCTGCAGGGTGGGACGCCAGTCTGATAGCATCAGAGCAGAGGGATGGCTCCTATGTGCCATAATAATATTGCAGCCTGCACTTGTATGGGTACAGATCTGTTTATCTGGAAACCACATTAGTCAGAACTGCTGTGGGCTATCTCCAGTATCTGTTACCTGACCTTCTGTGGGGTAAAAATAATGTCCAGGGAAGGAGTTTGAAACCCTCCAAACAACAGCACTGAGAGCTGGTGGAAGTAATTCTGTAACAGTGTCCAGAGCTGCATTTGAATGGTGACGAAACAGTTCTTTCAGGAAGGCAGCTGCTAAGCCCACAGTGTTCTTGTTTTTCCTACAGTAATTGTAAACAAGTAAATAAATAAAAAGTTAAGCAAATGAAAACAAGCACATTGGAGTTTTTCTTAAAGTTGATGTATCTTTTCCACTTAAAAAACTGAAAGAAAGGATTCCGCTCGCTTATCTCAAACTGATAACTCTCATCTTGTTTGTTTTTTAAAGGCAAAAGAGAAACCCTAAAAGTTTGGAAAACAAAGGCTGTAAGAAATGTTAATTCTGGGACAACAGGAAGTATAAAATGAACGTTATAAACTCATTATCTGCCCCCCCCCCCTTCTCTAATTTATTTCAGGTTTATGACTCTGACTGTTGCGACAGCGTTCTTCTGGAGCTGCGGGAGTATCTGCCAAAATACTTCGGTGTCTGGTCACCACCTACTGCACCAAATGGTACTGTTCTAATTTTATCTGTTAATCTAAACCTCCTGGAAAAATCCTCTGGAGCCTGATTTTTGGCAGTTACAAGCTCTGTAGGCTTCTCCTTCTGACGCTGCGTTCCAGTTTGCAGTCCTCTGGCTGGATTTGGTCTTTAGGGCCATTCCAGTTTGCAATCCCCTGGCTGGATTTGGTCTTTGTGATCATTCCACTTTGCAGTCCTTTGGCTGGATTTGGTGTTTGGGATAATCCCTGTGGGCCGAGAGTGATGGGGCATGGATGTTCATATGGCATGTTTCCTAATGAGCTGAACCTGATGCTGTGGCCCCAGAGCTGCTGCTTTGGTCTAGACCATGCTGGAGGGGTGGGCTGAGTGCCTGTTTGTGTCTGGTCAGTTTACCAGAGCCAGAGTCTGATAAACTGACTCTAGGAAGAAAAGGGATGGTCTAAAGCAAGGCATTCAAACTGGGATCTGATGCCACATCTCATAAGGCATCTCCCATTGCCTTGCCATATAACAGAAAAACATTTTTTTCGGTAGGTTCATTGTTTAAGAGCGCTTCTGGTCATGCTGTTTTACTGCTTGGAGTGGAACAAAGTCCTGGTATCTGGTATTCTTCAAGGAAAGATGGATATTCTCAATATGCATTTAAAATAGCAACATTTTTTTTCTGCTGTTCTTTCTTACTCACACTGGGAAAGTGGAGCTTCAGGAACATACAGAAATAAAAGATGCCAGCAAGTCTATTTAAATGCAAACACACCAAAATTAGAAGCTGTGCTCCTTTACAGTATAACTCAATCTTCTTTTGCATATGCTGTCCCTGATAGACTTGTTATCCAAAGACAGCAGTAAGTTGGCATCCAAAGGCACTGTCTGAACTCTGCAAAAAGAAGTGCAGTGAGGACTGTGGTAGCACCTAACATGTTCTTGGCTCAAATTTGCCTTCACACTTTCATATTTGGCATGAACTCAAATAGCCTTACCAGAGCTATCTTTTTCCTGCCCTCCTAATTTTATATGTGTTGTGGAGCTCACTTAGTGTTCCCTCCAAGTTGCAAATTGCATTTTCTTACTCACAGTATGATCTTAAAATATTAAGTGTGGTCTAGCTGAGATATGGCAATTCAACACATCCCTAGTTTACACGGGGAATCATAGAATCATTAAGGTTGAAAAAGACCTCTAAGATCATCTAGTCCAACCATCTATCTATCACCGCCAGGATTAACTAGCACTGTGCGCCGTGGGGCCAGGCATCCCTGAAGGTGTTCAAGGCCAGGTTGGATGGGGCCCTGGGAAGCCTGGTCTGGTATTAAATGGAGAGGTTGGTGGCCCTGCCTGTGGCAGAGGGGTTGGAGATTCTTAATCCTTGAAGTCCCTTCCAACTCTGGCCCTTCTGTGATTCTGTGAAGCAGGAGCTACTGTGGGTGAGGTGGATTTATTTTCCTAGAGTGATGTTTAGGTGGAAATGTGAGGAAGCTGTGCTATAAAATGTAGGTGGGTGGATGGAATTGCCATCTGAATGGTGCGGTGGTGCAAATCAGAAACTAGGAAGGGTGACCTCAACCCTTCATGAGATTCACTTAGGGTTTGCTGACTGGCACAGAGCAAGAGCACGTACCCAAATATGCAGGAGGGTTCTGCTGCATATTTTATTTTACTTCTGCTGAACTTCAGTCCTCTCTGCAGAAAAGGTGGAGTGATTCAAAACACTGTATCAGTAGAAGCTTGTGAAAGCACTGTGCTGTTACAGAGGGACTACATAGCTGGTGCTACTGCATGGGAGCCAGTGAGAGATGTATGATGATGTATGACTGTCTTTCCTGAAGTGAATCTAAAATTGAAGAGAGGCAATTGGATTTCAACTTTGGGTTTTGTGGCATTGTCGGCGTCTGGAATTTATTTATCAACAAATGGAAGAGTTGAGAAGTTGTTTTAAAGATATGTAGGAGCATGTTATACTTCTTGTATCTCCTGCTGAGAGTTCTGTCATTGCTGTGTACTTGTTGCTCCTGTGTATTCTTGTAAGCAGCTTCTTGTGGCTCACTGAGTGCTGGGCTATAGTTTCTGTTGCCAAAGCTGAGAACAGGGTAGATAAATAGCAAGCAACATCAAACTTTTTTCTCGTTGCTGAGAGCAACTGATGCTTTTTCCTGCTTATTCGTATGTTTTGTGAGATGTCTTGTGAATTATGAAACGAAGGCAGATGCCTGGAGTTATTTTCTCACTTCTGACTCCAGCAATGACTGAATGCTCCTGCACGTACGTACTGACGTCTGCAGTGCTTCGTGCCATGCATACTTTGTGAATTCTGGTGGTCTTTTGCTTCGTCTCCTTTGGGGCTGTAATAAATTATGTAAATAATATGTCAGACCACATCTTCCTGCCTCTCTGCACTGCAAAATTAGGAAGAGGGGAAGAGAAGCTCTGAGGAATGATTTGTTTAAATGCCTTGAAATATATCTTCAGGATTTTCTCCCAAAGCCTAGATCCTTATTATGAATTCTTTTTTCTGCTGAGGATTTTAATTTAACTTATTTTTGATAGCTTGAAACTTAATTCATTGGTACAAAGCATATCTGCATCAGAGATTTTTATCCACTTGTGCAGTAGAAGGTTATTTTTCTTGGTGAATACATGATTCTCAGAAGCACTTTGGGCTGGTAGCATTCTACATAATTTTAAGAACCGAAGTGCATGAAAAATAGGCAGTTTTCTTTTTAACAAGTGAGGAAGAAGAGCTCTCTGGTTATCTCTACTCAGCTGCACGCTTGCTGTAGACCTTGGGAAGGATAACTTGGCCTTAAGTTCTTGAAGAGCAGGTGAGCAATGAGCTTCCTTTACAAGAGGTGAAGCAACAGTACCCGTGTGTATCTGAATCTGTCCTTATTTTAGCTCAGCCTTAGTATACTCCACAAGGTACTGTAGGGCTGTATCCAAAGCTGTGGTGTACCACAGTCTTGTAGATTTAGGGTTAGTTGACTGTAGATACCGAATGCAATGAAAAATAGAGCCCTTCCCACAAGACAGAAAGCTTTTTAAGCATGGGGGTGTGCACTGAGCAGATGGAGCTGAATCCTAACTGAGCTAGCAGCTAGCTAAAGATGAACCCTTGAATTATAATTCCAGCGTATGTGTGAGAGAGGAGTCATTTCTGAATAATACGCAGGCTTTTCCAAGTAATCAGTATTTCCCAGGGTTAGTGTTAGCTCCAAAGTTATTTTAGTGCTTAATTTTTTAAAAATAGTCGTTATGTTTTTAGCAGCTCTTAGGGGGATACTCTAGCTTAACAGCCCTGAAATGGAAGGAGGAATAAAAAGTTAAATATCTTGAGAGATGCTGAATTTTGGTGCAGTGTGCTTAAAAAGAAGAATTTGGGCAAGTGGAGCTGATGACAAACTCCCATGAGATTTTCTGCGTGCCTTTGGTGAAAGGAGCTCAATGGAAACACGTTTTGCAGGACTTTGTATACACGGACTTCAGGATTGATGAAACAGCATGGAGATAACCTGAGTCGTTTGTGGTAACCTACACTTCTTATAGTTTGATAAGTTTGAGTCTGGAGCAGCTCCCAGTGTAACGTCTGGAGTCAGAACAGAAGGGCTGCAGGCAGTTTGAGGTGTTCTTGTATCCCCTGCCCCTATCCCATGCCCTATCTCTGGCTCTGTGCTTTGGAGAGCTAAGTTCTGAAAACCTTGCATTTCATTTTGTTGCTGTTTCCTGAATTGATTTAGAGTGTTGGCACAGGTGTATTGGATCCAGTAATGCAAGTAATAAGCAAAAAGGGCAGGTGTGAAGGATGATGCTTACATAAGTACAGTTCTAGTTGTAATAATGAAGAGGTGAGAGGTTGTATGGACACTCCTGCATTTCAGCAGTGGTTCTCATAAGCCTGAAAAAAGCATTGATGCTATCTGGCTGAATATGACCTGCACATTAAAACTTGGAATAGAAGAATTGTCCAGGTGATACAGTGCGCTCCCTGTCAGGGAGAGTATTGGTCTCCTGGCTCCTTAGGAGCATCTAATGAGCAAATGTTGTGTTTGTTTGCGGCCTGTGGCTACTGCAAGTTAAACCTGAGTTGTTTTGGCCTCTGTATCCCTGTGGTTACAGTTAACAGACCTGTTACATGGGTGAGCTGGTCAGTAACTAAGCTATTTGCTGTGGATATACATTGATTCTGTAGCCCTAAGGATGTGGAAAAGTAATGTAAGTCCAGGCAGTGAGTTAGTACAAGGCTGGGTTTTTACAATAGTATATTGATTTAACCGAGTTTTTTGTGCATGGTTATACATTTAAAAACATGCTTAGTCCCATTTATAGACAGAGAAGTATCTAGGGATTAAATGGAATCTATTTCTCAGATTGATGCTTGTGTGCTTTGGGGAATTGGATCGTTTCATCATCATGATAATGGCGTAAAAATTGAAGCTCTAAATAGAACTTATTAAAGTAATAAACGCCAATTTCATTCATTATCCTTAAGAAGGAGCTTCTGCCTACTGAGTGGGAATGGAACGTTGTTGGTTCCCTTTTTCTGGACTCCATCTTGTTTGTTACCTATCTGTACAGTTGTGAAATCAAAGCACTTTGTCCCTCTTTACTCTTTATATTTTAACAGCAGAGTTTCTGGCTTTCTTGTGTGATCCCATTTTAGATTATTCTAAAGGAATGGAGAAGAAGACAGTGTTCATGTGCATTCAGATCTCATTAATGCAGAAAACCCCCAACAACAATAACAAAAAGCTCGTGGGATAGTCAGCACTGAGAAGAAAAATGGATGTTTCCGTAAAGTTTGTGGGTGATAAAAGCTGGCTTTCAGAAGCTGATATGAAGAAGGAGAAGGGCGTTGATGCTCTGTCTTGTCTTAGCACATGGGGTGCCCTGGCAATGGCTGGAGACCCATGCAAGCTTTCTGCCTGCAAATTGAATGCAGTCACTGGAAGAATTGGCTTTCCTGCTGTGCTTTGATAATCAGTGACATAAATCATGTTGGAAAACCTCTTACCCATGTTGGAGAAAAACATAAACCTGTTTGACCAGGTCTTCAGCACTGATTTAAGTCTTCAGGTGCTCCGAGGGATTGGGGGTTTTTGATTCTGCCTCCTCTCCCCCCCCCCAGGGCCTGGGGAAATGGTTTAGAGGCAGCTAGGGTGTGAGGAGCATTCTCCTCAATAGGTGTGCTCTGAGGGGGGAGGAAAAAAGAAAAATGAGTGCATTTCTGCCTTTCCAGAGAGGCACTGTGGAACATTGGTTCTTTTCAAAATGACAAAACAAACAAAAAAATCAGGCAACCAGGGAGTTGAATTCTAGCCTTCTCACACATAAAAAGAGATCACCATCTCTACTGCAGAGACTGTTTGTATGTGCTTGTTAATGTGATTTAAAATATGCTAATGGCTTAATAAAAGGTACTCATGAGTTTCATCCGGGCAGTAATTTGAATTTGAGTGCTAGGCTAGCACACTTAAATTATACGATATTTTCTGAACCAGAAGGCATTTAGGATTTAATGCTAACAGAGTTTGTGGCTGCCAGCGGCCGTGGCTTAGGCTGTGTTCGGAGGCAAGCCCCGACATCACACGAGTCCTTTGACTGTTCTCCCTGCTGCACAGAAACTCAGCAGAAACTATTTTGCTGCTTCTTTTGCTTTGACCCACCGCTAACCCAGGTTTTGTTTTTCTAACAGATACGTATCTGAAACTGGAAGACGTGACCCGTAAATTTAATAAGCCGTGCATAATGGATGTAAAAATAGGGCAGAAAAGTTATGATCCGTATGCTTCAGCAGAGAAGATCCAGCAGCAGGTCAGCAAGTACCCACTGATGGAAGAGATTGGCTTCCTGGTACTCGGCATGAGGGTGAGAACTTGCTTTGGTTTCAAATTCAGCTTGTGCTCTGGCCTGTTGTCCAATACCAGATACAGCAGCTAGTTTACCTGGCAAGTGACAATATCTGGAGTTCTGTGTAAATAAAGTGTTATCTGAGTGTGTTGGTGGGAGTGACATCAAATGTCCTGTGAAGTATGTTTGAAAACACTGCTCTCCTTTGTTGTAAATAGCTGCTTACATTCTGCACAGAGCAAAGCTTTGCATCCAAAGAAAACACCTTGGACGCAAGCAACAAATGTCAGCATGAGGTTACTGGGAGATGGTTGAGGACCCTTAGAGGCCCACAGTAACTCTGTTACGTTTCCTTGTGTTTTACATGTGAAGAATGATGAAGATTCAGTGTTTGTGTCTTGGCTGCTCTAAAGCTTAAACATAAAAGCTGTACAAAATGTTTTTGAGTTGGTAACACGGATGTGTTAATGTCAGTAATTAATTTCTGATGCAGTGCATTTGAAGTATTTTTTTTCTGCCTCAACTGACACAGGATGACTTTGGTTTTGACATTGAAACTAGATGACCATTATGGTCCTTTTCAACCCAGGCCATTCTGTGATTCTGTGACTTGAGGTTTGTTGCTGTTCTCACATAGATGCAGCCAGGGCTTCTCGAGCTCTGCACCAGCAAACAGAAATGGCTGAAGTCTTAGATAAGGCTCTGCATCGCTCAGATAGCAACAGCACCTAGATTGCACCATTGTCTGAAATAATTCTAATATCTCTGTAATGTTTTTCAGTTAATTGCCTAGGCTCCCAGCCGTAACTCTGTCTTGAGATAAGCTTTTACAGCTATAAATTATAGTGGTCATGAGTAGTAATTATGTAAGCCTATGAGAGAGAACGTGGGAGTCAAGTAAAAAACCAGTCCAACAGTCTAGATCGAGAGGAAAGGCTGAAGATTACAGCTTTGGATTTGGCTTATATCATTACATAACCTTCCTTATCACATCTGTACAGCAGCGTACTTCACGTTCCCTGTGTCTTCACGTAAAATAAATGCTTGCATCTATGTTATTTGTGCTTGTAACTGTTGTTTGCAACGTGCTCATTTATTGGTAAGTCTGTCCTGTTGCAGCAAATTCATCTGATTCTCTTATTAAAACCCTCTTTATAATGATGATTTTCCCATGCACTGCAGTTTTCCATCCGGTGTTTAACTAGATGAGATTTGTCATGTGAATTTAGAACCAAATTGTGTGCTGAAGTCAGTTTCCAGAAAGATTTCAGAAGCTTCCTCCTCCCCTCACACAGCACTTAGCAAAGCGCGTGCTGACAAATAAGGGCTTTTCTTTGCTTAGCTTGCCTCCTTCTGGTTGTGGGGTGCTCTCTGCCTGCTTGCTTTCCTTTTGCAAGATTCAGGCTATAATGTGAAAACCTTCCTGTCCAGGTGCTGTCTGCCCATCACAGTGTATGTGCTAGGTAAGGGATGCTGGTGTTTGCTGGACAGAATGTGGTGTAGCACAATCCAGAATGTAGAGATCTTAGTTGTAGTCTCTTCATTATTTTGAATATATGGGGTTACTTGTTATATTTCTATTTCAGAAAAGCTGTGAAGTGAGAGAGCCAGCAAAAATAAAATATAGAAAAGAAATGCAGTTATCTTCGTTTTTTAATGTGTGAGTCATAAAAACTGTCATGAAGAAAGATACAAGCAAAAATGCGTTAGTTTTTTGTTGTAATAAACACCATGTGAGGAAACAAGCCAAGTGCAGGTTGAGAAAGACCAAAAAGAATCTTCCTTGCTAGTTAATTACCGGGATTGCTCGACAAACTGCCTATACAGACTAACAACTAACAGGTAGAAAAAATTAACATGGTAACGTGCTGGATTCCAGTTGTGCTTATGCAGAAAACTCAGTTAAGTGCTTGTAGGCACGTGGAGGAGCACGTGTGCTGCCCTCTTCTCTACTGGTGAGGATGTTCAGGGTCACGCAGGAGTTTTCTTGAAGGTGTTGCTTGGTGGGTCGCATAAAGAGTTTTCTTTGTCTCGTGCTGTGCAGTGAGACTTGTATGAATGCAGACCAAACATGTAATGAGCTATGGCAGGTGGACAAGAAATGAGATTTTTCCTGTCTAATAGTTTCTTGGCTGCTGCTGAGGTTACAGATGAGTTACTTGACTTGTCATCGCTTTGACAGAAATGGGCTAGTGCAGGCAGTTGCAACAACAAGGATACAGAAGAAAAGTGCTTTGAAGGCAAGTATCCTTTTGGAAAGGGTGAGCAGCAGATGAGCAGCAGTGACGATGTGAGTGAAGCATGGTGCAGCAAGAAGCTTAGCACCTCGTGAGCTGCTCAGCCTTCTCTCCTCCATCTCTGTTTCTGGGGGGTAGGTGAGGATCCAGAAGGGGCTGCACACTGAACTTGGGTTCCTGTTCTCTGCTTTCAGCACAGGGATGAATGTATTGATGTTTCTGCATGGTTTTCCAGGAATGGCTCAGGCAGCCTCTTCTGTACTGCTGAGAAAAGGCTTTGAGGGGAATGAGGAGACAGCTCTTTGCTTAATGTGGGGAATAGTTTCATCATTACTTAAATATGCTGTCCTTCAGTGCCGTCGTCCTGAAGAAAAAACTGCCTAAGAGCTGCAACCAGGTCTCTGGGTAACCAGGGGTGTCTTGACTGCTCGCTTATTCATGAGATAGTTAAATATGTGCGATGTGGGGTTGGTAGTTTGTGCAGAGCGGGGTTTGAGGCCTGCGTTTTCATACTGGGGCTGTGTAGGGCTGGGTGGTCTGAGTGAGCGCCAGGCAGAAAGCTTCTGCCAGAGTTATTGCTGCCAATAGGAATTGTCTGCGCTCTCATAAACAAGTCAGTCTTCGGCGTGGCTGGCTGGCACGCCTCTACAATGGAAATTATTTTGGGTAGAGAGAAAATGTGTCTCTGCAGAAAGCACTTTTGAATTAAGTTGTTAAGCTTGTGCAATTCCTGATATGGACAAAGCTGTGCCCGTGTGAGCTGCCTTCCTGCCAGGCAAGTAGCAAGCACTGGGTGCTGCCATGCTTTACTTCGTGTAACCTCACTCACACCCTGAGCCCTCATTGCACATGTGCGTCGTGTTGCTGGGCCCTCCTGGGCACATCACAGCATTGCTTGCTGTTTTACATGTTGCAGTATATGTTTCTATAGTTTTAAGAACTGAAAAACACTAGCAGTGAGTTCCTCTGAGTGTGCTCAGTCTGACTGATGGAATCCTTGTAGTAACGCTGCTAGGAACATGGTGGTTTCAGGTCTTAGCACTGATTTGCAAGGCATGTGCTGTGCAAAATGCTTCCTGCTATGAACAGGTTGATCTGTTTTTAGCCGATACAATGATGTCTTTCTGATGCCAGAAAATATAAAAGTTGTAGCTTAAAACCCCAAGATGTGCAGCGATGTTGTGTAGAGCACTAGAGGGCAGTGCTGACTTACCTAAGTAGCTGTTCAGCTACTGGAGGGATGGATGGGGCCGGAAAGCATCACCTGTGTGAGAGGTGTCTCCTAGCTCTGCAGAAAACCATGGTTGCTCTGAAGTACATACTTGCCTTTTTGTTCCCTGCAGGTTTACCATGTCTCTTCTGACAGCTACGAGACGCAAAACCAGCACTACGGGAGGAGCTTGACAAAGGAAACAGTGAAGGATGGTAAGGGAGTGTGTGTGCCAGAATTTAGTACTCTTGGCTATTATTGTTGTGATTTTAGAACTGTATGTAAAAGTAGTCTGTGTGCCCCCATGGTAAAAATCCCGCTTTCTCCTGTCCCAGATGGGTCTGAGGCTGCCTCCTCTGTCCCTTGAATCAATCGCTGTTGACCCAAAGTTAAGTTGGCTGTAACAGCTGTGTGTCTCAAAGGAATTTTGTCATCACATGCCTTTCACTACTGATAAGGGAGTAGTTGTGGTAGAACAGAACTTCCTTGCAGGTTTGAGGTTTGATAGTGTAATGAGGTAGAAATCCCTTAGAGGCATTTATGTTTTTAATTTGCTTTGTATTATCTCTGATTGTATTCTGTGAATAAACACTGTCTTTTAGATTAAAAATACATCTTTCTCTGACCTCCTCAGTTAAATCTGTCCTTACTTCGCTCAAGACTAACGAGAAATAAAAGTGCTGCCCTCATATGGCTGTTTAGTGATAAATATTTCCAGCTAGTCATTAACTGGCATCTGGGACAGAAGGAAAACAGACAAGCCCTTAGAGCTGGTACTGACTTGTCAGTTCTGCTACTCATGATAAACAAACTGCTTCAGCTTGTTTATTCCTGAAGAGTTCAGTGGGTCCCTGCCCAACACGGCTGGGTTGCTTGCTTTAAATGACATGGGGAGCAGGAACCTTGTTTATCTGCAGTTTGGTATGTTGATTCGCTGGATTCCTGTGCAATCCAACACCAACCTGTATTTCTGTAAGGTGTACTGAGTTCTTTGGTTTGGTTCTGATTTGTTTAGTAATTGTGCTTGAAACTCAACTCTGCCTTTTTTTCATAGGAGAGTTATTCTTATCCTCAGATGTTGAACAGCATTTGATTTCTTTTCCAGAGATGAAAATAATCCTCAAAAATGTCTATTTCTTGTAGGCGTCTCCAAGTTCTTCCACAACGGGTACTGCTTGAGAAAAGATGCAATCGCTGCCAGCATTCAGAAGATTGAAAAGATTTTGAAGTGGTTTGAGGGCCAAAAGCAGCTCAACTTCTATGCGAGCTCCTTGCTGTTTGTTTATGAGGGCTCAAGTCAGGCCCCAAGCGTGCGGCTGAGCGACGTCACCTTGGCGGAGAAGAGAGGAGTGCCCAGAGGACTGTTATCAGGTGGAGACATACTGGAGTATAATAACAATATTCATGTCATAAGTTCTACAGAGAATGGGAAAATTGAGGCCTCTGTCAGTAAAGGCTTGTCCAAATTTTATGCACTTCACAAAAAGGCATACTCAAAGAGGCACCACAGCCAGATCTCTCTAAAAGTTGAAAGCTTGGAACAAGACAACATGTGGAAAAGCAGCACTTGCATTGCACAGGAGCATCTGAATGGGAACGTTATACCGCAACTGGAAAAAGTTTTCTGTCACATGCCAGCAGAGATCAAGGAAAGTGCAAACGTGGAAGTCCGAATGATAGATTTTGCTCACGTGTTTCCCAGCAACACAAAGGATGAGGGCTACGTTTATGGTCTGAAAAATTTAATCACAGTACTTAAAAATATTTTGGATAACTAGATTCTTTGCTATGGTTTTTACTGGGGGCCAACGATAAAGAAGAGCAACAACGTGAAGAATTTCTGCACTTGTAATGCTGTATAACTGGGTTTGTATTGTTCTACTATATCTAATTTGTCTTTGTACTTTTGGTAGAAGGGTTTAACTTTTTATAATCTCACTCAGGAAAATAAATGATAGCGAACCGGGGAGTGTGAAAGGGTGAAGATACTTGTGATTGAGCAAGATAGTAAATTAGCAGGGTGAAGTGAGTGTGGTTGGCTTAAATCCAAGCAGCACTATTGTACAATAGGCAAGGGTTGTGTTAGTTCCCATATGGACTTGAACTTAGATAACGTTTTCCCACTTAGCCTTGACACTGAGCCATATCTCCATTAACAGGTCTTTAAAAAACAGACTGAAAACTGTGCAGTACAGGACTGACATCCTCAGTACTGCCCTCTTGTGTTTACTACATTGGAATAACTGGAGTTAACCCTACTTGGAGAGAAATCCCATTTAGATTCAGTTGTCTGACCCAGGAACCAGCGTATCCAAAAGCATTTCTGGATGTAGCAGGTGGCAGTGCTGTGCTTTTGCACTGCTGTGCTTCCCCTTCTGGTGGCTGTTTGTAGCTGATGGTCATTGCAGACAAGCTGCAGAGTTATTTGTGTGAGGTGCTAAGAAAATGCTGGACTAAACTGTGGTAACAGGCTTAAGCTGCACAACTGCTAGAGAGACTTTGTTTTGAGAAAGAGTGAAGAAAAAAAAAAAGAAATGAATGTGAGATATTCCAGGAGATAATTTGGTTTAGGAGAGAAAGTCTATCTATTAATGGAGTGTGTGATGTTGCAACTAAGGGAAATGCTCTTTTGTTCTGATGGTCCTTTTTCAAAAACATTGCTTCTAGAAGCAAATTAACTGAATGGAGAGACGAAGCATTTGGCTAAGCATACAGAGATGTCCTCAAGCTGTTTGCCACTTGTGTTTTTGCAAGAAGCAATTCAGATTTCCACTGCCATGGAGCACCAGCTGGGAGCAACGCCGCGAGGGGCCGTGTGCTGCCAAAAGCCAGCACAGCCCGGAGCAGCCCAATAAACCCTGAGCTCAAGCCATCTTCATTTATTTTTTTTATTCATTTTATTTTATTTTTTCCCCCACTTGGCATACAGACAACTTGTACGATTTGAAAACTGTCCCACTTCCTTCTTGATTTTTCTTTTTTGTCCTCCCCACGGGAACAAATAAGAGAGGCTTTCATGTAGAATGAGATTGGGATGGTGGTGTGTCTCCTCTCTGTACTTTGCACATGGCTGTCCTAATGTGCACATAAAGGCAGCTATACCAAAGTGATGATGGAGACGTCACGCCAGGTATAAAGACAGATTTTAATGCTTTAAGCAAGCCCCACAAGTCAAACTTTCTAGAATGGATTTAGTCCTTGGAAACATGAATCTTTTAAATGTGGGCTCGACGTGACGGTGTGGCCTTGCTGCTCTCTCTGTATGATGTTCTGCACTGTGTTTGTGTCCTTACAAGTTCTTGTTTTGACATCTTGGTTTCTTTTTTTGAACAAACGCGCTGCTTTAAATGAAGTTGAAGCTAAAGCTCCATTTTAGATCCTGGGTTAATTGGAAAGAAACAGGGTATTGTGTAGAAATAATGTGACTTGTAACATTTTTTTAAATGTCAGAGGTAACACTGGCCAATACATGGAAGAATCAAGACAGCAAGGTGATGATTTTGAAGGACGGGGAGGATGCTTGCAGGATGGGCAGTAAAATTGTCTTAACATTTTCCTGCAAGTTTTGGTGATGGCAGAGGGGAAAATATGGGGATGATCAAGTGTTTCTTCCAGATAGTATTTCCATTGCATCGTGTATCTGATGTGTTCCCAACTCTCTGTGGACTAATTTAGCCATATTCTAGAAAGAATTTGTGGTTTTGTTGGCTTTAATGCTGGTTTCTGTATTATGGTTTAGATGTTTTATCCCATGAACAGTCAACACTACGGTAGGCTAGGCTGGTAGTAGCCGTGTAACTTTAATCTCACAATGCTTTAATAGAAAATACAGGGAAAAACCTTTATACTCCTGATTTTTTTTTTTTTTTTTCCTCTGTAATTCATCTCTACTGGATTTGAATCCATTTTTGTGCCAGAGAAATTGGACATCTGCCTCAAAGGAGTCAGTTATTGAAAGTGATCTAAATGCTCTCAGTGTAAGCGTGTTCTCCTGTCTCTGCGTTAAGATAAATGTCTTCAGTGTTTGAATGCTCTTTAAGTATTGATTGTTGTGTTGACTATGGCAGTGTTTGTAATGCACCTGGAATATTGTTAAACTGTCAGATTATTTTGAATAAAAAAAGTAAAATAATTTTATCAGGGTTTTTTTTTTTTTTCAGTTATTATGGATGTATTTCTGTTAATTTAAAGCATAGCTCGAGAGATAACAGCATTTTTAATTGGAAGTTGTATAAATAAAGCTTGCTGTAGAGGTGTTTTGGCATAGTACCAAATGTGAGTTTAAACCCACAGTGGTGTTCTATTGCTGTTGTTCTTGCACACTTCAGATTTGGTGTATGTAGTGTCTTGTATCTGCTCAGATCGGATTGTTTTTGGTAGCAGTTGGAGCTGTGTGCACAGAAGTGATAGGAAAATGCAACCTTAGCACTAAACATCCTCATTGCCACTGAGCTCCCTCCATGCCAGTGACACCTCTTGTTTGTTGTCCGTGCGACACGGACAGGACTGGCGACAGATCTGTGGTCGTGTCCACAGGCTCTTGTGTATTTCTGTCCAACAGAACTGAAAGCAGGTCCCTTCCCCAGGCTGCTGTGCAATTCGAGTGCTGCCATCGCTGATGAAAGCTGTCTGTTTTCATTCTAAGCAATAAGAGATTGATGGAGTAGAATCAACTGTGAGAAGGGAAGATTCGTCTAAGTGTCATCGTTCATGTGTTCTCTAAGAATATACTTTTTCTGAAGACTTTCTACATAGGTGACGATGAGAACTGTGCATAGGATTTTAGGCTCCTTAGGCATTACCTAAGGAGAGTTTGAATTGTATGCATTTTTATTTAAAAAAAAAGCATTTACATATATGCTATTTTTTGGATATGGGTGGAATTTGCTGCATAAATTACATTGGAAAATTCTTACACCATTATGAAACGTTGGAAACATTTTAACCAAATCACTGTAAGAACAAAAATGGAGACTTTACGTATATGTGTGATTTACTTTGAACTTGTACCATTTTCTGTTTCTCTGCTGTCATGCGTAGTCAGGCTGTTCTTTTCTGTAACTCACTTTTGTGGAGGATTTTTCAAGTCTCAGTCAGTAGATAAGGAATTAGCTAATTCCCTTTAGTCTCATTCACAGAGTGCACGTGGGTTTGTTCTTAAAAGGAATTTCAGTGTGTTATTCCTCTGGAGCCCCGAGAGAACCATTCCCCACCTGCAAAGAGCTCCTGATGGGATGAGTGTGGGCCATGCAGGGCCAAGAGTGGGACTCGTCACACGTAGCAGCAAAGGGAAGGCATGACCTGCTCTGCCACATCACCACTGGCATTTACAGCCTGAACTAGAAACCTTTGCCACTGTTTTTTCGCTTCACGGTGTGAAGTATTGTCAAGTACAAGAAGATGGCAGTAGGCTAGAGACTCGTGCCTGCTGTTCCAAGTTCAGTTGTTTGTTCTCTCCCCCATGGCTTTTTCTATAAAGCTTTCCTTTGGAGTGCCTTCTTGAGCCCTGGGATCATGGGTGACCTCCTGTAGCATCTTTGTGGAGTGATTTAAAACAAGACTACTGCCCCGTCACTGCTCTTAAAAGTGCAGATATTGAGAAACACCATTAAAATGCCTCAGATAATGTGGGAAACGCTATTTCCCTTTTGTCCTTGTTAGCATGGAAAAGTAGGAGTGACATTTTAGCACAGAACGTGCTTGGATTAGAGAGTGGGTTGTAGGATTTGTGAAATTTGCTTGCGTGTGTGAATATACTGGGGGCAAGGTGAGTGACTGCCAGGCTGGGCACGACTTTTTTACTGCAATCAGTGCTGGGGTTTGGTTTAAGAAGGGAACATGGGGAGCGTGCTGCCTTCAGTGTGTTTGAGGCCATCTGCAAGTGAAAGCTGCAGAACAGGTTGTCTACAGAAGGGCAAACGTAATTGTTTGCAAGGGGAAAAATGAAAAAAAGCTAAGGCAGAAACAGACTTCAGGAAACATCTTCTACCTTGGTCTTGTTTGATGGAGATGGGCCCCATGTATTTGGAATTTAATTTCTGTGTGTTGTGCGACATTCAACAGAAAATAGTCCCTGAGATCAAAGGTACTTCAAGAAAATAAAACGCCTTAGTTTGGATTGTGCACATTGGCTCAAAACAAAACAAAACAAAAAAAGCTTTTTTTTTCTGAATAAAATAACTCAAGTGACTTATGAACTGACTTCTCAACATATGTATTGCACCTGACTACGATGAAACCAGAGTGCACAAAGGCACTTTATGCTCTGGGAACTGTACTGGAAGATAAACGAAAGCATGTGAAATTGCACCTGATGCTGTGTCGTTAATTGTTTTTAAAATCTAAAGTTCTACATTTATTATGCTTGATGGATGAATGTATCGAGTCTGGTCTCAGTTTCTTTGGTTGAAGAGTCTAATGCCGTCACTCCGACTCCTCTGATTTTTGTGTTGGACTGTGATTTCATTTGCTATCATTGCCATTATTGGTCTGCAGGGGGTATTGTTAATATTACATGTCTTCGTTTTATAGAATATTGTTCTATGCTATCTACCAACTTTTGTAATTTAATTCTAATTGATACTTAGGGTAATTCTAATAGCTGTATATTTGGCAAAATATTAAAATTTTCTGCAAGTGACTTGCAAGAAGAATTGGTTTCTTTTCAATATAGGAAGGCCATTGAGAAAGTGTTTTCTTGGATGTACCCACAGTGACTGATTCCTCTTTCTTGATCCGCTTTCCTACGTGCTGTGTGTGTACATTGGATCTAATAGATTTGGGTTAGCGCCGTGCTGTGGCACCCATTGCCATTGGTTGTTGGGAATATCTGCCTTAGTACCTAAGAGTTGTCACTTAACATGGGATGACTCTCTAAATGAGCAAGAAAAACAGAAATTTTTAGAAATTTGGGGCAGTTCAGGCCGTGGTGAGTGAGTAAGAAGTGGCTGTTTTACTCCAGAGGAATAAAACCTCAAGTTTACCTTTTATGTTTGATTGAAAGCAGTTAAAAACTCCCACGTTACGCAGCTTTAGGCTGGCTTGATTTTCTTCTTGTCCTTGGAAAAGAGGGCAAATAATCAGCAAAAGAAACAGAGATGGTAATGGGGAGAAGCTCCACCTCATCTTTGTGCTGTGGATTGTAAGAGCAAGAGCACGTGGGTTGTCCTCAGAGGGCCTAATCTGAGCTGAGTGTGAGATGGAAATGAGTCAGGGATTCAAAGCAGGCAGATCCTTGCTGCGCATCACAGGGCCACGATTGTGAAAATGAAACGGTCTGTGGGTGGAACTTTCCACATGAGCCATAGGGGATGGGGCAGTAGTGCTGTTTGCCTTCTGTCTGATAGCAGAATTCACAGGAAGGAATTTGCTGCCTGTGTCAGGGCAGTTATTGCTTTGCAGATGTGAAAAACAAGTGAGTCAACTGATGGGTGTTGTGGCCGTAATTATATTTGAACAGTTGGTGCCAATTAATAGTATTTTCCAGCTAAGGGATACTTGCAGACAATGACTGCTAGTTATTCTGGAATATAGAACACAGTGCTCTGACTTCACACTATCCCTTTGTGTAAACTAATTAAATTGTTTGTGCAGGATACCAGTGGGGGAAGAGACAGGAAAATAAATCTGTGGGCACACAGCTGATTTCTGCTGAGGTTATAACCCTTTATTGTCTCTGAAAGGATATCACAGTTCCTCGTATCAAGGGGCTATGAAGAGGCATCAGTATGCAACACTTCTGCAATGCTATAAGAAGCCATGCTGGAAAACACACACAGGTACAGGAGAGGGATGGCGTACGCTGTTGATTACAGACTCTTGGTGGCTGAGGAAGGGGAGCAGGGTTGGTAGAGAGCCACTAAAAAGGCTTAACTTAACATCAGACATTGAATCTCCTGTGGCCAATCTTCTATCTCTGCACAAGATTTTAGGGTAAGTGTCATCCAGAACAGGAACTGTAAAATATCTGCTGTCAGGATGTATTTTCCTTTAGTTGTTGTTACGTTTAGTTTGTCTCTCAGCAGAGTGAATGCTACCTATATGCTGTGCAGAGTACCTGAAGGGCATCTGGCAGCCTGCTGCCCTGCCTGTACCCACTGCTGGCAGCAGGGACATGAGAGCTGCATCCAGCTCATGCTTGGACTGATGAAGTGTAAGGAGAAATGGAGTGCAGCCCATTTTCCTACAGCTATGTAAGCTTTGCAGCATGGCTAGCAATAAAGACTTGATTTTGTTAGCAAATGGACTGGATATAAATTGAGCAAGCAAATGGGAACCTATCAAATATATACTGTGCCAAAGTAGCAATTTTTCAAAATTGCTTTATAAAAGAAAAGCCAGAAACAAGCCAGGAAGTGCTACCGTGAAAATACTGACTTCTTGGACTTTGGTCAACACAAACCTTTCATTCTCAAATACTGGGGCTCTGCAACAGGAGCAAAGTCTGCTTTGGGATGTTTTGGCATTCTCTTCATGGACAAAAGCCATTCCTATGGTCTCCAGCTCCTCCAATACCCGTTTGTGTAACTCAGTGGGCATGAGAGGTAATTCTAGGAGCTCATCACGTTTAGTAGCAATCAAAAGCTCTTGGTAATTTGTATCGAACAAATAGAGATCCAAGTAGAAAACAGCATTGAGCTACTGTGTAAGTATGTAAGAGCAATGGGTTTCCTTTTGCTTGAATGTTCTGTTTTCAAAATACTGGCAGAAAGCAGAGCTGGATGGACCCTCGTGCAGTCACACACCTTCTCTTTAGGTCTTACCCCATTTAAAGCTGTGGTGTCTCAGCTGGGGATGCTGCATCTCCCAGGATCCTGCTCAGCTCATCTCTCTGCTCTTGTGTTTCTGCAGGTAGACTAAGTAGACTAAGTGGCTTCTCCATATCACTGCTCTAATCCACCTGTTGGGAAGAAAAATAAAATATTTTTATTCTGTAAAGCACTCTGAGGTGCTCTGGGATATAGGCAGTTGGATTGACTACCAGAGACCTTTTCCAGTACTAGGCACAAGCTTAAGTAATGACTGTTAATAGTGCAAGCTTCAGAAGGAAGAATAACGTTGAGAAATGACAGCGTGGCCTCAGCCTTCCTGCTTTCTTCTCTTAAACCTGATATTGACTTAACTTGTGTATTAGACCCATATTTTTAAGTTTAATGGGGAAAGGTAAAAGTTTTCATCAGCTCAACTGATCTTGTGGTCTGTAGAAGGAAAATGAAAGCAATAAAATGGAAGAAGAGCAACGCGGGCATCAAAGCAGCAGTAATGGTAAGTCTGGGTCAACAGATGTATTTTTATGAGCTTGTGATTATCACAGCAAATTAGAAAAATGGGCTGCATTACCGAGAGACCATGAGCTGGGTCCTTTGCACAAGTGCTTCTCTTTGTGCTTGTGTTGTAAAACAAATGAAACCAAAATCATGACCCGTGTGCATACTTCCCATTAAACCAGTTATTCTTAAAGCTAATCAAAACAAAGATAGCTAGATTCTGGGGACTGATCCAATCCTGGCAGCTCACACAGGTTTTAGTAGGGACTTTTGGCTGCTCCCCATGGGGCTTTTTGCCTGTGGCCTAAAATATTTCAATTGAAAATAATTCTAAAGCATTTTTCATAGTTAGTGTTTTGTGTGGTTCCTTCAGCTGCCCTGTGAGATGGCCTCAAACCAGTGCTGTGTTTACTGGGGCAGGGAGTGATGGAGTTGTCCTGTGTGCTTCCCTTGGGTTACAGCAGAGATCTGGTTAAACAAAGACAACATTTTGGATATCAGTCACCAGTCCACGATTCCCAAACAGATTTAGATTTTAAAATTAAGATCTGGGATGGCTATGCTACCTTGCAAATTCAGATAGCTAAAAAGAGATCTTCTGGAAGCCAGAAAAATGAATATAGGATGTGGCAGCTTCTCCATGGGGGAAACCCTGTGGCCTTTGAGTGAGATGTGAATGAGAACAAAGTCCCCAAATCCTCCGTGCATCCTCACAAGGTGAGGGAGGGGAATGCTGCAGCCTCTGGACACGTTTGGCAGATGGGATGTGGCACAGATCCCAGATTTTGCTTCCGATTGAGCCTTCATCCTCTCAGCCCTCCAGATGAAACTCCTTAATCAGTTTCTTGAGTAAACTGGCCCTCCAAAGCAGCTTAGAGATGAGTCGATAACCAGCTGCATTGCCAGGGTCAAGAAAGAAAGGATTCTGTGCAGGAGGGCACCAGCAGTGATTTCTCTTGGCCCTGAGGATGGCAGCAGTGATTGCTGTTAGCGGCAGGCACAGCTGTGCGGTGGGAATTCAACCACAAACCTCACCAGAGCACCTGAGAGCATTGCATTAACCTGTTGGTGTACTGAAAATGAAGGAAATGGCCATTTTCATCAAAATCTCGTTATTGATTTAATACTGTAATCGTTGGTGGGAGAGCTTCATCCAGACAGCATAGAACGGGTTCATGAAAGGCAGGTTGTGCTTGACCAACCTCATCTCCTTCCATGACTGGGTGACCAGTCTGGTAGATAAAGGAAGGGCTGTTGATGTAGTCTTCCTAGACTTCAGCAAAGCCTTTGACACGGTCTCTCACAGCCTTCTTCTGGGGAAACTGGCTGCCCGTGGCCTGGACAGGTCATACCCTTCTTTGGGTAAGGAACTGGCTGGAGGGCTGTGCTCAGTGGGTAGTGGTGAATGAAGTCCAGCTGGCAACCCGTTTCAAGTGGTGTCCCCCAGGGGTTGGTACTGGGGCTCATCTTGTTTAATATCTTTATTGATGACCTAGATTAGGGGATTGAGTACACCCTCAGTAAGTTTGCAGATGACACCAAGCTGGGAGGTGGTGTTGATCTGCCTGAGGGTAGGGCGGCCCTTCAGAGGGATTTAGGCTGGATCACTGGGCTGAGGTGAATGGGATGAGGTTCAACAAGGCCAAGTGCCGGGTCCTGCACTTTGGGCACAACAACCCCATGCAGTGTTATAGGCTTGCGTATGAGTGGCTGGGTGAATGTGAAAAAGAGAAGGACCTGGGGATGTTGGTTGATGCTCGCTGAACATGAACCGACAGTGTGCCCAGGTGGCCAAGAAGGCCAACAGCATCCTGGCCTGTGTTAGAAATAGTGTGGCCAGCAGGAGCAGGGAGGTGATCATCCCCCTGTAGTCAACACTGGTGAGGCCTCACCTCGAGTACCGTGTTCAGTTTTGGGCCCCCTCACTACAAAAAAGACCCTTCCCTTCCCTTCCCTTCCCTTCCCTTCCCTTCCCTTCCCTTCCCTTCCCTTCCCTTCCCTTCCCTTCCCTTCCCTTCCCTTCCCTTCCCTTCCCGGCTGCTGTGTCTGCAGTCCTGATACCTCCTCCTGCTTCCCCATGGGCCACTTTGTCCTTGTCTTTTGCTTTCAGTCCCATACAATTGAGCTGTTGCCACTCTGACACGTGCACCGTTACGACATATGTGGTAATTTTTATGGAAAAGAAGCTCCCAGACAGCATTCTGATCTCACTTTTATGATGTGAAGCATGCTGACATCATAATGTTCCTCCTTCACTGAAGGAGGAACAGTAGTGTCTCCCATGAGTCACTGTGGGCCAAGCAGTACACCTGTAGGAATGATCACTTGTCCAAAATCTCAATGGAACAAAACTTTTTGGTGTGGAGGAGCCAGATCTGATCTGAATTCATTCCAAAGTGATCAGGTTTTCTAGATTTTGTCCAGTTGTTTTGGGGAATGGCTACCTTGGCGTCAGGATAAAGAGCAGTAATGTGTGCTTGTAACTGGCTACTGGCTGTTACTCCATGAGATAGAAAGCAGTAGCAGGGCAATATCAAGGCTAGCAAGGATGCTAGAGATGCAAAAATGCTCTCAAAGTGAGTGCTGTAACTCCTACGCAGGGTGTGACACCTGGGAAGGCCCTGCCTTTGGTTCTGAAATATCTTAAAACCTCCTTCTAGCATTATCTCAGATCTAGTTTTGACCCTCGGGGGCTGAAATTGAAAGAGCTGCATTTGCAGAGATCAGTTCAATGCTAACAAACAGCAGTGTAGCACTAGATGTCAGTAGTGCTTTGCTAGTTTCTGTGTCCAACCATAAAGGCTTTATTTGCTGCTGGCCTGAGGTGCACAGATGTGCTCTCCTTGCTGCATGTTTCACAGGTTTAACATGCTCAAATACGTTGTCCTTCAGAATTGCATTTTCTCTTTCGTTGGTGTCCTTGGTGAATGGCCATGTTGGGTTACTGACTCGCACAAATGATGCATTTTGTCATTTCAGTACATTATATATGGCTGTTCTCATTCATTAATCTATAAAAATGAAGTTGATTTTAGGCTTATAATCTGGCAAACGTGACTCTTGTTGGAGCTGCTTATTGAAACTCAGATGTGAAAGCTTCAAAAGTGCTTCAAACACTTTCAAAGAACCCCTTTCTATAGAGATACTCCTTGTCTGAAAGCTCTGGGCCAGCTGTGTGCCTTTATTAAACTCAAACCAGATCCTCTGTCAGATGGATGCTTTAATGAAGCGTCTTAACTCAGGAGAGCACACATTGAAAGGAAGTAGCATAATTGGCTGAAGGACTTGGCGTTCTGTCTTATGGAATACTGTAAGCAGGAGATGTCTTCATGGTGTTCCTGGGCTGTTCTCCAGCTCACACCAAATAAAAAGTACCGTAGCTGATGTTAGGACAGAAGCCAAGTTATACTGCTGCTGCTTGCTTCCCTAATGAATATCTGATACGTTAACATTAAAACTTATCAAACCAAACCTTCTTTACTGAAGAGTTCCTGGAGGTTGTAGTTGTTTCTCAGGGGAAAAATGATGTAGTTATTCCATCTGTATCAAATAGTTACGCTGCTCAGCTTTCAGGAGAAAGAGAAAAATCTAGGTATTTCCTCTGCTGCTTATTTTCTTTTAATTAATTTCTGGGATTTTTAAAATGGTGTTTCTGTGTACCAGGCTTGCTTTGCTCTTCTGGGTAGGTTAATTTCTGTGTTTACTTTTGGAGGGCATCCTTTGTGTTCTGTAAAGAAGTGTGAAAAATCATTAGAATGTGTGTGGTGTCTTAGCACGATGAAGTACTGTTGGCTGCAGTCTGAGCCTAAAGAGTGATTAATTCAGGGGTGGGTACTGCCCATTTATGAAGACTTAGAAAACTTTGTAAGAGAATAATTAATTCACATGAACGTGATGCAAAGCGGTGGGTAAATTTCAGTTATTATTTTTTTTAATTTACTTATGAATGGATTATGTATCAAATAATATTAAGAAAGTATGCTCAGCTGGTTGTATTACAGGAGCTGCTATCTGTAGGGGAATTGTTAGGTGATGGCTTGAACTGGTGATCGAGCACCTGGTGAAGGGCTGAGGCCTGCCCAGGGAGCTCAGGCAGATTGCTTGCACCTGTGCTCCCCAGGTGACCAGAAGGTCTGGGCTCTATGACTCTATGATTCTATGCTATGACTCACAGTAGGGCCCCCCAGGGCTCATCTGAGGGCCACCCACTGAAGGGAGAGCATCGCTTGGGCTGCTTGGGAGGAGTGCTGTGCGGCCAGAGATCCACGTTACCAGTTGGGTGAGTTCAGCTCTTCTTTCTGTATATGATAATAAAAATATATAGAGAATATAAAATGCCATGTTGTTCATGGAGATAATGTTAGAAGTATACTTCTTTTTGTATTGGAGATGAGTTGGAGAACAAGTTGGTACTATGGGTATCTTGTGTAACTCCGTAACTCAGAGTGGGTTAAACCACTCTCAAAACATCCTCAAGTAAAATATTGCACTTGCTATAATCTTATTATCCCTTTAGTGCATTTCCTACTGCTAACTGATGGTTTTCTTCTCATACTGAGGAAATGGGATGCATTGTATGATGAGGCAAGAATGGAATAGGCATAAGTTCTTCGAAAAACCCTTGTGTTGGTGCTGGAACGTGGAAGGGGATTGACTCCCATTTTGTGTATAACTTCCTCTTCCCCCATAAGGGTTAAATGGTGAAATCAAATCTGATGAAGTTTGCTTTGGTACTGTGCTAATGACTTCCAGAATTAGTCCTAGGGCCTGCCTGCTATTTCTGAGCACAGCTCCCTTGCCTGTGCCCCATTCCTCCTGTTCTGTTGTACAGTTTCTGGTGGGCTTTCCCATAGTCACACCAGAATCAATCTGGGTGTGCTACCTTCATTCAGCAACAACGTCAGCCTGCTGTTAACACTACTTTGGCTGCTATGAGGATAAAAAGAGTTTTAAGACCTTCTGCCAGCTAATGACCTAGAAGTAGTTATATAGAAGAGAGGCATCTATCCTCAAAGGGAGAAATGAATTTGAGGGAGAAGGAATGAACTGTGCTATGAGAATTTTTTTGGTTTGGAATGAGGCTGCAAAGAGGTTAGTGACGCATAGATGGTGGCAGGTTTTCTCCCTGGCTTTGCTGCTGACTTCCCATCTCTCTTCTCCTCTCATCTTCTACCTTATGTAGTTAGTATTCCTTTGTATTGGGGCCAGCCTGCCCAAAGGCACGTGTTCATCCCTGGCCTCAGCCAGAGACTGCAGGCACATTTGTCTTAGAAATAAATGGCATATAAAATGCACAGGAAAGGTGTGGGGGCTATGATGAAGGTGATGCTCTTCAGTGTTTTTTTCTTTTTTAATAAGCTGGCAGCAGCTTTCTGCATGTAAAGAATTATTATTTTGCAAAGCAACTTGCTGTGCAGGGGGAGAGTGAAGAACAGAGGCAAGAGAAATTTGGAAGAGGTTCATTAGTAGCATAACGTCTAGCAAAGGAGTGTTTGGGAGTCAGTCCAGCAGTAAGAGCCAAACAAGTATTATCCAGGAGGGCTGTGGGGCTGTGCTAATGAAGCATCTGATGAATGGCTATCTCAATTCACTGTGCTGCAGCACCTGTGAGTGAAGGCAGGTGAGGAAAGGCTCAATTGTAAAATATGCTGTTTTTTATAGTTTCAGATCTGCTACTTTTGCTAGATAAGAGTGAAAAAGGTAGCAATCTCCACAGTGCTGGATGGGTATAACCAAGCCTGGCTGCATTGTAGACAAAAGATAACTAGGTATGTCATCAGGTGATGCTGCTCCAAGGCCAAGTGGTATTGCTTTGCCTTGAGCTTGGAAGAGTCAAAATCAGCCCAAAAAAAACAAGCACAGATCCTTGTGCTGAAACCCAGGCTGCTCAGTTAGCAGTCATCTGCTGTTTGTTACCAACCCTTTCCTGCTGTGGGATCTTGAGACTTAAAAGCCGTTTTACTGTTGGGGTCTCTCTGTACAACAGAACAGACTGCCTGTAAAGCACAGAGCAGCCTTTTTGACAGCTACTGTAGGAAAAATTACTAGGAAATGTAGCCTGAGGGGCTGAGTGCTCAGGGAGTTCTTTTGTAGCAGTGTTATTTCCAGAATAAAGCTATTAATTTTGCCTCCTGACTCTACTTGTGTTCACTAGGCAGATTCTGTGCCTTGAAATGTGTCTTCTTAACTAAGAAAAGGATAAGAAAGGTCAGTGGGGGAAATGTGAGAAAAACGAGGAAAAATACACCAGGTAGAGAGGGAGAGGGGAGATGGTGCTTAGGTGGTAGAGCCACCTGTTTTCAACCTGAGGTGGTTGTGCTGGGGACTGGTTGGGAAGTGGGGAGCAGCAGGAAAATGAACACGAGCAGTGCAGCAGCTGAGGTGGTCAGGGTGGAAATCTCACAGTGAAGCCCATGATGCAGGAGATGACAGTGGATGGAAACATCTCCCTGCCTGGGGGCGAAGAAGGAAAACCTGCACTGGGAGTGAGCAGGAGAGATGACCAGCTTTTTCCACTCTAGCAAATAATTATTGGGCTGAGTTCTTAATTCTCACCTTTTCATGAACTGACTGAGAGATGTGAAAGGGTTGTGCGGGATTTGCCATGGCACCTGCTGTTGATTAGCAGGGAAATGCAGTCCTGTGCCTGCCCCTGTGGGCTTCACCTGCTGATTCTGAGTCAGTCTGTGTGGTGGTGTATTAAGGAAAGGCCATGTGCTATGCCTTTGTGTGGGCTTGCTTTTTTTTTTCCTTGTTGTCTTTCTGCCTTTTTTTTTTTTTTTAATCAGTGTGGAAATGTGGGCAGCAATCTGTGTAGGAAAACTGTAACCAAAAGCAATGGAATTATTTTCACCCAGAGGGTGGTGAGGCACTGGAACAGGTTGCCCAAGGAGGTTGTGGATGCCCCACCCCTGGAGGCATTCAAGGCCAGGCTGGATGTGGCTCTGGGCAGCCTGGTCTGCTGGTTGGCAACCCTGCACATAGCAGGGGGTTGGAACCAGATGAGCATTGTGGTCCTTTTCAACCCAGGCCATTCTAGAATTCTATTTTAAGATTTGTTTCTTGAACTTCACAGCAAGGTTATAGCTTCAGGGTCTGAATCCAGCTGGTTTTCATTTTAGGGGTGAACTTGTGGCTTTAAAGCCATTACTGCAAGCATGGAGATAGCAGGTTTTGCTCTACAGGCTGGAGAGAATTATAGAAAATCCTCTGAACTGGTACTTGGCAAACAATGCCACAAACAGCGCTGAATGTGTGCTGTGTGTGTATTATGTGTGTTATTAGGGATTCGTCTGCTATTCACTTAAATATGCCACGATCTTAACACAAAATGATTTTTTTAGGGAGAAGCTCTTGCAAGTGTAGGGATTAGCAGCAGCACTGTCCTTGCTGTAGCTGGGATAGGAGGGCATGCCCTTAAGCTGCTTACTCAACCTCTATCCCCATGCCTCGTGGTTGCAGGACTGCTAACAGGAAGGTTTATTTTTTTTTTTTTTCCCAAAGACCAAATGTTTAGCTTTAATATAATGATAATAAACTATGCCTGCAAGACTTGAAGGGTTCCCTAAAAAGTATTGTGGTCTAAAGAAAATGAACTCCCTAACTGGATTGTATTAAGTTTAGGATGTTGTGAAACAGCATTGAGATTTCTAAGTGTAATTTGGGATTGTTGCATTGCTCACCAGTAGTGACCTCAAGACATGTTTATACCAAGGCTTCACCAGGTAGCTGGAGAGTCACTGGGCATTAAATGTAAGCTGAAGTGTTACATTTTATATAATAATTAAACTGTGGCAGTCTGGAATGTGTTTGTCAGAATTTCCTGTTTTGTTTCAGTATTATGAACCTGTCATGCTTGTAGGCTAGTTACCTGTTAACAGACATCATAGTTAACAGATCAGATTTAGCTGAGTCTGTTACACATCCACTGCTGCTTTTTAATACAATGTGGAATCCTGTCTGCACATGAAATGCAGAGAGAGATTGAATCCAAAATTATAGGGTGGCCCTCTAGAGAGAAGTGAAATTGGTCTTTCCTCTACCAGATGTTTATTATAAACCTGAGTCTATCAAAAGCAGTAAAAATGCTTCCTGAACAACATGCATCAGATGCATGCATTGTTGTACTTAATGTTTGTACCCCTTTGGGGACCTGTTGGGTTTGAGGTTGTTAGTGTCCTGGGAGTGTTGCAGCATGGGTCTCATCTGTAGTGTTATTTGTCACTTGGAGCTGGTGCTAGTGGATGTGAAATATCTGTTTTTGGTCTTAAAATTCTTGTTGGGGGGGGGGGGATGATAGCAAGATGTTACCTTGCAGGCAATCTCACATGGTTCCTTAGGAACTTGAATACATACAGTACCTCCTGCTTCTGCAGTGTGTTTTGCCTTGGTTTGCAGTCTGTCTGTACCTTAGTGCCTGTAGCATTAGGCCTGCGGACTATCACGTGCCACTTAATGGAAGGAATAATATCAGGGAATCTGTCTTCAGTTCTGCAGAACATAGGGCTTGTAGCTGTAAGAAGAAGAACTACAATCGAGCATTTAATGAGATATTTAAAGGCAGCAACTAGTCAACTATTTGGTTGTCCTGGGTGCATTGCTTTGCTTGTTTTCTGACATCCTTGCTTTGTTGGCCACTTTGTGTGGTTGGTGTTGATTTGGTGCTGCTTTTGGTTATAGGAAGTGAGAGTCCTGTGCAACCATATGCTTTTGGAGGGTTCAGACCTGCTTTAGACCATATGCTGTGGTTTCTGCTGGGGTACATGCGTTCCCCTCTGTTCCTGTGCAGAGATTTGGTGTAGGCAGCTAATAGAGAACTCTCTTTATGTTTGAAATGCATCCTTGAAGAGCCATTTTCAAACTGCAAATTGACATTGGCTTTACACTGCTTAGAAGCCACTGATGTATGTGCCATATATGCTTTGTCCTTATCACACCTTGCCTGAATCTTGCACGGGTTAGTTAGAAAGCTCTTGAAATTCCAGTTTTGTGCTTATCTGCCTTAAACTAATATAACTGTTTCTCCCACCCTTCAGAACATGCCAATGACAATGCCCCTCAATGCCTCTTAGAGCAAAATTGAGGATGTATAAATGCCAGTTGTAGAATCATAGAATCCATAGAGTTGGAAGGGACCTAAACAATCAGAGAAGAAATTCAGGAACCAAATGCACAGTGGAGATGGGAATAAGAACATTAGCTACTTTATTTCTTTGTTTTAACCAACACAGAAAGCTGCATGTTGATGCTGTGGTATTAAGACAGAGCTTTATTTGTAGGATGCTTTCCTGCAGGACCCACTGACATCTGAACTCATCTCAAAAATTTAGGATCCTGCTTTGGGGGCAGTCCTGGTTTTAGAACTATTTCTCTTGGTGGAGTGCTGAAAGGTGAAACCTGAGGCTGAAGCACTGTTACGCAGCATAGCTCATTGGATTTCCTTCAGTGATGACTTCAATGAATATTATTTATTACAGATTTTTTCGAGGTAGGGGACAGCAGAGAATCCTTCGTTCGTCTTTTCCACCTATAGTGGTTGTAGAAGGAGTCTCAGATGAGAAGTGTCAGGGCTTCCTTGTTCCATGCTGCATATAAGGGAGAGCAGCGGGTAATGAGAAGCATACTGAGGAACTGATGACTGGCAGAACAATTAATCTGTAAGGAGGTAATAATGACGGGGACGGACGTTTTGACATTGCAGATGTGACAAATCAAGAGAAACTGGTTTTGAAAAGAAGTGATTTGTGTCAAATGGACTCCATGCATCTGCCTTAGTGTAAGAAGGGTGTGCAGGAGCGTCGTGTCATGTCAGCAGACCTCAGTACTGTCTGGTCTCATTTTGTTAGCTTTTATGAGAGCCTGTTAAAATAATGGAGAGCAAGAATGATCTCCCTGGAAGCAGAGATGGCTGCTGAACACTAATTTTTTCTTAATGCCCTATATGAAAGAGAGCTTAATATTAAAGCAAAGCAAAAAGTCAATTGAAAATCCTTGTAAAATTAATTGTGCTGAACTTATTAGCATTGTACTTTGGCTGAATAGTATATGTTTTTCTTTATTTCCAGCCACAGGCGTTGTCTGTTTCAGCTTGCTTTCCTCAAGGCGTTTATTGGTTAGCTCAGCAGAGGTGTTAGCAGAGCTGAAGTGGAGGGGATCTAATCAGGAACGAGGGGGCTGAGCTGCCAGGATGTGCTTCAGGAGTGCTCCTGGACTGCTGAGCAATGAAGTAAATCAGCAGAGAAAGTGAACTGGCATTTTGCTGATAGTCTGGCTGATGTTTTCAGGGACTGGTCAGTTTTTCTACAGCGGAACTCCTAGTTCAGCCCATTCATTCTGTTGCATAAACAGAAGCCATTGCACTGAGCTTCAGGAATGGGTGTTTGATAAAAGCACGTTAAAAAGAGTTGCATTTGATTTTCAGGCCCCAGGGGCTGAGAATATACATATTCCTTGGGCAGTTCCCAACTGCTTCTGTCATCATCTTGTGGACAGAGCTGCCACCCCCAAGAGGAGATAAAGGTCCTGTGGTTCTTCCACAGGACCTTTGAGAGCTTCTGCAGAGGTGTTGGCAGTTCCCATCTGAAGTGCTACCCTTGTGTGTTGCCAAAAAAAGCCCTGAAAACAACCAAAAACTTCTCAGTGCAATTTTTCTTTGCCAAACAAACTGAGCAATTAACCCAGCAACTTTGCCTTTCAAAATATTCACAAAGGTAGAGTCAAAGAAAACACTTGTTAAGAAGGCACACAAAATGATCAGGTTCTGATCTGTTTTTATAGGTGCTCACAGGACGTAAAAGAAAAAGGCAGTGTTGCTCTGAAGGGACACAGGAATGAGAAACAGAGGGGCTTTGTGTGACACTAGATGGTGCTCCATATCCGTGTGGTTGTGCCTTGTGGCAATCCTCTTAATTCTTTTGGCCTTATTTAAGTCTTTTTAATCTAAATCAGGTTTAGTTGTGTTCAGGAAGGACAGTGTTTGTTGTTCTGGGAAATATCATAGGTAGAATTCCAGCTTAAATACTCATGCAGAAGATTGACAGGTAATAGGATATACTTCAAATATTTTTTGAATATTAACTGACTTCACTGGGTGACAGTGAAGCTAACTGAGCAATATATCCACTTTATAGATCATTAAATTAAAGCACAGTTAGATTTATTGACTGCTGGAAGTCATGCAGCGAGGCAGTGGCAGGGCTGGGAATAAAACCCAGTAGTGCTGGCTTGCACTCACCTCTTGTGTTGCTTTGCTGATGATTCATCTGAGCACAGATTTGTGACTAGAACTAGGATGGATGCTGACAAATCTATGCAAGTTAAATTGTTGCTTATTGTGATGGATGTGCTGGCCTAGGTGTGAGAATGTGATATCATGTTTTTTGGTATAAGATGCCTTAGCTGGATGTAGCTGAATGGTCTCTAATTGAACGGTTTTGATCTATGGAGTGTGGTTGTACCTGGCAGCACCCAAATCCAGGCAATCCATGCATCTCTCTTCATCTTCACGTGCAAAGCTCTTTTCCTATTGCTTGTCCAATATCTATCTGCTAGAGTCACCTTACCTGCTCTCCTTTGGTCTCCTGAGGGCTTTCCTAACTTCTGTCACCAGGAACCCATAACCACAATGTTGCTCTTAGGGAGTTGATACCAGGGTAGCTGGGAACATTGCTTTCCTTCTGAAGAGATAACTAGCCCTGTTAAGTACTGAAAGCTGCTGCCCAATTATTCAGTATTAATTCAGAGCAAGATGAGAGAGGCAGAGTACTTTCTCTTGACTCCTTGGCTTCCTCTGATGGCCATGCCATCTTTAATGGTTTTTATTTTGAATTCAAATCCTTCATAGGGAAGGCTTGTTTGGCACTGATCTTCCCAGCTAAATAAGTGGGATCACATCTGTGAGTTGAAAACCTTGTCTTAAACGTTCTCGTCAAGATTATTTCTGTACAGGGTTATGCTGAGGGATTGAAAAAGGAACCCGAAATAAAATGTGGTGTTAAAGTAGCATGGCACTACAGTTCAGCGGTAAATTTTTCTGTGCAGGTCTGTAGAGACTTGGTGTAAAAGTCTGATCAGTGATGGTTATTATATTAGTTCATTTCAGTCTAGATGTATGGACAGCCTGCTCAGATGGCACTGAGGTATTTGAATGATTCTCAGGAGGCTGTGCTACTGAAACTGCTGTGATGCAAAATCACTATTGGAGAATGAAAGCATCTGTAGATACACTGTGTTTTGTTTTGTTTTGCTTCTGTATCACTGGGTAGGCTATAGCTGCAATTAGCTTGTAGAACGTCTGCTGTGCCTTGCAGACATGATGAAATTGTGCAGGTTCCTGCCCCACTTTCTCACCAGCATAATTGGCCCACAGTGTGAGAGGGTAGGAGTGTGGGAACTGGCTTTTAGGAGAGGGAAGATATGTGATGGATTTGAGCTACAGAAGGAGCCACTAGAGAAAGATGCTGGGGAAGAGTTTCTGACAGCAAGGATAGTGAAGCAAATAATGTCTGGCTTCAGCTGACCTCCAGAGGTGGATTATTTGCACTTCTGTTGTCCTCTGCAGTTTTGTCTCTCTCTACCTTCTCCTTAGGTACTTTTGTGCTGGGTTAAATTGAAGAGATGAGGCTGACTGCCCGACCCTCCCACCCCTAGCAAAGGTGACAGTGCAGCTATTGTTCCTGTCATTCAGGCTGGCAACCTGCAGGTCACCTATGTTTCTCCCTATTCTCCTACAGGTATATAAGCTGCTGCTTAATCCTACTGCTTCTCTCTTTGGCAGTCACCTGCTTTTTTTCCTCTGGGTCATCCTTCCTACCCTTCTTAAAAATGTATGTGACATTGCCTTTTTTTCCAGTCACCAGGGATTTCATCTTATCATCGTGACTCTTCAGGTATCACTGGGAGTGGAACGATTGAATAGTGGAGAACTTGCTTCCTACAGACATCCTCTTATCCCCAGATTCCTTCTTACTTCATTCTTCTCCATCTTACCTTCACTTCTCATTATCTATTTTGATGCCTTGTTAAAGCCTGCAGGCAGCTGCTTTTTTTCATTTGTCATCTTTTTTCTTCCAAGGAGCAGGCTATGACTGTCAGAAGATGAATTCCATCTCTAGTACATTTTTGCCTTGTGTCAGAAAAGACAGTTGCTGCTGTTTTGCACTTTCTTGAAGATTGTCGAGTAGGGCTTCTGCCCACTCTGTAAAAGATATCTGCAAAGCAACATCATTTACTGCTAAAGGAAAAATGTTTGCATGAGAAATGACTCCATTTTTCCAGCTTCTTTCTACATCTTCAGAAATTTCCCCAAGGCCTTAGCTTGCAGTGCAATCTAGCAGCCATGATGCCTTTATCACTGATGAATCAGACGTTAGGTAGTGGCAAAAAGCTTGAAGATGCGAGAGTCACTCTAAGATTTCCATCTTGCTACGGTTATTTATTTTACTAATTAATGCAATATTTTAGTTACTTCTGGTACAAACTCATTCCAATGGATACTATAGGATTGTCCAACCTTAAGGGCAGGTACATGGGTAACCCAAGGTTTCACAGCTGCTCGAGTCAATCAGGATGCTCTTGTTGGGGGGAAAGAGGATAGCATTTCATTGAGTTTTCTATGTAGCAATTAGTACAGCTCTTGCAGGAGGTGTGAGAAAGCAAACTGATGGAATAACCTTATAACAGAGGAACAAGCTCACGTTTTTGACACCTGTAGGGCAATTGTTGCTGCATCTAGTGGAGACTGGTATTCTTCTCACTCTTCTCTAGTGAACATTTCTGTGAAGAATTTCAGCAGCTTTCTGCCAGGCTCCAGCTTTTGGACTCTTCTAATTATACTGTATAGGCGTGATGTAGCTAATACTGTGCTGTATTGCTGAAACTGAACAAATGCTGGCAGTCTATAGCCCTCCCTTACCACGTGCTCCCTCCTTCTGCTGCCAAGAATATATTCTTGTGCAGCTCCTCACATGGAGGTACTGTCCATGAAAGTCTGCAGTAAAGCAGCTGCTCAGCAGGAAAAATCCAATTGCTTTGCACTGGGCGACTATAACTAGTGTGATATTTCTGATGGCTGCAGAGACATTGATTTCCTTTAAGCAGCTTCAGTCACTCTGGTCCCTTTGTAAAACACATATTTCTTTCTGCTTTTAGGTCTTTTCTGGAGTAGAGGCAAGTGTTGAGGGAAGGAGGATGGATGCCTTAAAAAGGAGAAAACATAGTAGAGATGTAAACACTAAAATAACACAATAATTTAAGAGTATGATTCTATAGGAAGCAAGTAAAGCACAAAGTGATAGTGGGGGTGCTCAGAGGGAGTTGGTAAGTGAAGCCATCTCCTCACTGAAAGAAGTGAGCTAATAAGGAAAGGAACACATGGGGAAAACTTCAGCTCGCTTCATTTTCTTGAGGAAAAGAGCTAAGAAAAACAAGAGGAAAATGAAGTTTTCTGAGGAAGCACAGTGTTGTAACTAGTGGCTTACTTTACAGCATATCTTTCCTTACAGCATTGGGCCCAGCAGAGCACGGGTGGGCTAAAGTAGTAGGGGAGAAAGATCATTTCATTGCAACAAAAATGTTCAAGTTGCCTATTAACTGTGGAGTGCTCCCCAGGGAGCATCCATCTTTTGGGAGGAGGTGGCAATGGAAGAGATCCAGCTGGTGCTTGGTATTCCAAAGGCATCTCTAGGGCAAGATTGCAGGGACTGCATGTCCCACATTGTCACAGTGATATGGAATTTCACTGCGGTGGTGCAGCACTGCAGAGCCAGCCTGTCATCTCATCTGCTGTCGCACTGAGGATCCCCACAATGCTTTGGTCTCTGTTCCATGTTATTGTGGTTATTTCTGTTGTTTTCCCTTTGCAAAAGGATATTCTGGCAGCTATCAAGTCTGTCTTGGTAAAACATCTCTTACCTGTGCAGAATTTGCTAGCTCAGTGGAGGTCAATTACTTTTCAGTGTTGCATTCATGTACAAAAAAGCTTCCTGTAAAGCCTCTATTAGCTGTGATTTAATGGTTATCCAATGGTGCTGTTCTGAGAGAACCTCCGCAATGCAGGAAGTGATTTCTTCTCAGTTTGACATGTAAAATAAAAAGAACTTTGTGCTGAGTGACTTGGACTCTGCCATATTAATGAATGGTTAATCCAGGTCTGAAAAGTAAAGCCCTGCAGTTGCTGCCTTATGTAAATAAGAAAAGGTTGCTAAGTATCAAAAAGAGGAGCACGGCTCAGTAGAGCTAGTTCGTATCATTGTTACCTGTTGAGACCTTAAAAATGAGGATTAAAACAGGATCTTAGTGCACATAGCAGCACAAATGGCTGTCAGCCACGTGTATACAGAGCCAGTAACAAACACTGTGTGCTGTCAGGAGTCAGTAAGTAAATAAACTCAGCCCACGTGCAGCTGAATTCATTCAGCAAACCATATCCCAGAGTAATGGATGTCTGCATGTGTTCCAAGTAAGGTGGAAAAGTCAGGTGTGTGAAGTCCAGATAAAGCAGAAATAAGCATTGAATCTGGTGCCTCCTTTGCACAGCAACAAATGGGGAAAGCACTATGTTAGCAAATCTGCTACTAATGATCTTGACAGGGCAAATTAGAAATGGATGCTGCTTGAAAGATGACAACAGAAAGGTGGCTGTTATATGCAGGTTCCTGTTGTGAGGTGCTGGAGGATGAAAGCGGCATCCCCAAACCTCCTGTTGTGCTGGCAGCATGGTAATGGTTCAGAGCAGAGGCAAAAGGAAGACTTGAAGCTTCTCTGCCACAGCGTACCTGGAGCCTTCCGCAGCAATCTGACACAATGCAATTGCATATTTGTTGCCCGGAGCAAGACGAGGACAGCAGCATGTGTATTCTTTGAAAATGTACGGGCTTGATAAAAGAAGACTGTGGATTACCTCAACCTTGTCTTAAAAACTGCAGGAGATGCAATTCTGTTTTTGCTTGGCTTTTAATTTTATGCAGGAAAGTCACTTTGTCAATATTTTCTTCTCAATCGTGTACTATAGGCACTTCTGCCAGAGAAGTACTTGAGGGAGCACTAGTGAAGAAGATGCCATATGGTTTGCTTAAGGGCATATATCAGATCAAGAATGCTTAAAGTTCACTCCTCAAACTGTGCTGTTGGAGTGTTAGTTTCCATGCAGTATGGGATCAGAGCTAGGGTAGCTCGGCTCCTCTTGTCCCTGTTGTTCTTTCCCTGCAACTGAGGAGCTGCAAGTCTAAGGTATGAGCAAGGATGTGTCCAGTATGTTCTCTGAGCCTCTCTGCCCTCTCCTGGTGCCTCTGCAAAATGTCCTTGAGGCATAGTCTAATTCTGAAATAAGGGCTGCTTATGTTTTTTCCTGTGCACTTCTTTTTTTTTTTTTTTTTTTTTTTTTTTTTTTACATGAAGCATTAACAGCAATATTTTCTAATTTCCTTCAATCTTAGAATTTTTCTTCCTTGAGGGCATGTTGATATGGTGACATGCCCTTAAGGGCATGTTGATATGGTGACTACCACATAACTACCATAGCTGAGTTGCTTGGGCTGAGATGTACTTGACCTGAAGACTGTTGTGTTTGGATGAATGGTAGCATTTTTTCATGAGACACAAGTGGCATTCGGATGTGGTCAACAAATGCACTCAAAAGTGGATGACAGAATTCAAGTACTGGCTCAGGCAGGCAAAATGGTTCCATGGTCAGACATTGTCTCATCCCCGTACTATGTTGGAGAAAAGGACCTTCTCAGGTCCTTTTCCTCAGTTGTAGGATCTGGAGAAACCATTCTTTCTGATTAAGGATCAGGGGACAAAAGGGTAAGAAGCTGGTGGAAGAAAGCCAGACTTAGCTCATGTCATCTCTGATTTCTCCTCATCCAGCTGGTTTCGAACTTGTACTGATCTCAAGTTTGTATTTCAGGAAGCAAATAAATAATGGTGCAATTTGATGATGACTGCAGGTGAGAATTTCTACTCACAGCAGAAATTCCCCAAACAGGGACTCGGTTCATGGCTGGATGTTTGGTTTGAGTTGTGCAAGACATACTAGGCATGCATTAAACAGTAGGGGAGAGAGTGAGGATCAGCCAGGGAGGAGGTAAAGTTGTGTTCAGAAAAAGCCTTCTGGATGTTGGGAAACAGATAAATTTGAAACTTAGTGAAAATACTTTGCCTATATCAAGTGGTGAAATGCATCAGAAGTGGCAAAATGCATGCATCCTGAGTGTAGAGTTTGATCATCTGCGGGATCTACTCTATTCCAATTAAGAGCTCAGCAAGGAACCTGACCTCAGTTTGGAGGTGCTTATTAAATTCCTTCACTTTCAGTCACTCGCTGTGATAATACAGAAGAAAAATTTTACTTAAAGGCTAATAAGAAACTTTTTTTTTTTTTGGTTGAAAACTTTGATGCCATATCCTCAGAGCAGATAAGAAATTGCTAATACGTAATGAATAATCTAGCTGCTTGTTTGAAACTTGGGACTTCCTTCAGCTCTGTTTCATGCACCAGCTGTCTGTGATGTCTGTCTCAAGACAAATACTAAGAAAAATGTCTTATCTGTAGTGGAGGAAATGAAGAAATGTCAAGGGGACTGCCAACGTGGGCAATGAATAAGATCAGAAACGTGGAAGGGCAGACAGAATATCAGATGTTCCTCAGGAAATGGCATCAGTAATGTGCTGAAATGTGTTGGGATAAGATCAAGCCCTCTTTGGGGTGGTTGGTGGATGTTTTTGGCTGGTGACATGGGGGAGGTTAGAAGGCTGTGGTGCAATGAGGGAGATCCCCGCAGGCAGGGCTGGAGAGGTGGTGTGTCAGTGGGATGTTGTGACTGACTATTTTGAGTCAGTTAATAAGTGCTTCTGCAATGATGATTTCTGCCACCTCTAGACAGTATAAAGGTGGGAAAACCCCAGAAGAAATGGCTGCAAAGTAATTTCTGAAAAGAGCGTGGTAATGAATCATTAGCATCTGAAATAGCAACGTTGGTGGTGCTTGTTTGCATTGCTATGTAGTAAAATGAATTCTCCATTTAAGAGAAGATTTAATAGCATAAGCTGTTATACATTAATGTTTATAATGATGTTTTAATGGCTGGAACCAACTTATTAGAAAGCATTTATTTTACTAAGTGTGGTCCAAACCCAACAGGAGGTGGAATACAGCCATTAGGACTAAGTGTGTTATGGAATGTCCTGGCAGTTGGTTTTTATCTTTGAACTGACATTTGTATTATCAACAAATAAAGTGTTAGGAATAAATGAAAACTCACTTGTTTTAAGGTACCTTATCACTGCAGGCTAGCTGCCTTGTTCATGTAGCCTATGGTAAGATGGCTGTTGCGTGATTGCAGGTTTGCCCACAGAAGTGTAGATTCTTGTTGGGCTTCTTTAGGATCACTGAAACTTTGCACAGCAAGTGGTCCGCTTTGTTTTTGGTTTTTTTTTGTTTTTTTTTTGTTTTTTTTTTTGTTTTTTTTTTGTTTTTTTTTTGTTTTTTTTTTGTTTTTTTTTTGTTTTTTTTTTGTTTTTTTTTTTTGTTTTTTTTTTGTATGATTCATGTAAGCTCTTCATGTTAGAGAAATGCATTCACTTGCTAGGAACCCGGGGAGCAAAGCTGTTTAAATCATAGAAATGGCAAGACGGATATCTCATGTTTTTCAGGTGCTTGCTGGTTTTCAGATTACACAGTGCAGATACACGTAGATAACTTAAAAACAATAAACTGTTAAGTAAGCTTTGGAACTACATGCTGTAAAGCTTCTTACTGCTACTATTGTTATCTGTAATGTGTAATCTAAGGGACAGATAACATCAAGTGTACAGATGAGTAATATGCAGTATGGCAGACATAGTTGCACAGTAATTCTTCAGAGAGAAACAGACTCAGTGTTTAATTCTTCCTGTCACCAAAGAATTGCAGTTCATAATCTTTTTACCCCCAATTAAATAAGTACTTAAATTCTCATTATTGGGTAGAGAAACAAAATGATTGATGAAACATCATTTCAATAGGCTGCTTAACCTCTGCAACTCAGATTGGTGTGGAGAAACACAGATTCAGTGTCTCTCAAAGCAGCAGTGCTGTGGTTAGGGGAGGTTCTGCCTCTAAGAGTGTGAATGCATTGCATGGGTATGTGAGGGAGCAAAACCATAGCAACAAATAAAACCCTTCAGCATGTGCATGGCGTTCGGACAGAACAGTGTTAATCTGTATGATATTAAAGGTCCCTGATTTGTCCCTGAAACACCACTACTGCTCCCTCCCAGGTCAACTTGGTCTTACATGCTGTATTAAAAACAAGAATAAAGCCTGCCCTTCTTCCATGTTAAGAATAATAGTAGTGTTTTAGACAATATTATGAAGTGTGATCTGAAGTGATTTTCATCACATCTACGAAATACTGAACTTGTCCTATTTTTTGAATAATGTGGAAGGTGGAGGAAAGAGTTCTGAAGTTGGAGAGTGATGGCTCTTTTTCCTTAAATGGGAATAGAAACGTACTGAATTCTAAGAATTTTGAGCATTTCAGTGGCTTGTGGTTAGGACTTTCTTAGCTTTCATTCAGAAGAGATGGGAAAGTCATTCAGTCACCCCCAAATGCATTGTCACCACAGAATGGCCAAATATCACTGTGTCCAACCTGATTTTGAAGCTGGTAATACACCAGATACGTGGATCATGTTCAGATGTCTGTAGTGTCTGACAACACCCCAGCAGACACAGAGCATCAAGTTTTTGCAAAGAGACTTGGGCTTGAAATCCAGGCACAGGGAGTCCATTTGTCCCTCAGCCTGGTTTGATGGTGGGGACTGCAGTAGGCCAGGTAGGGACCTTTGCGCTTGGATTTGTTGAACCTCCTGAGCTTCTCTTGGGCCCTCTGCCCAGCTTAAGTCTCTCTGCATGTCATCCCATCCCTCGGGTGTGTCAGCTGCACTACACAGCTTGTTGCCTTCTGCAAACTGCTGAGGGTGTGCTCAATCCTACTATTTATCATTGAGGATATTAAAGAGCACTGGTCTCAGCACTGACTCCTCAGAGATGCCACTCATCACTGATCTCCATTTAGATACTGAGCCTCATCTGGGGAGGCAAAAGGAAGGTTTGGTTAATGAAGATCCCGGGGGGGGAAGAGACCTCAATAAAGAAAATACTTACTGGAAAGTGAACTGATTGCACTGTGAATTGAGGGAGGAGGGGGGAAGAAGGGAATCTGTTGTTGATATTAACCCCCCAAAATATTCAAGTCTACTAGCATATTTGGTATCTGATGGAGGAGGGAAAAATCTATTTGAAAAGAAAACAAACTGTGTAATTGTACTTCTACAGAAGTGTTAGTTGGAATTACCAGCAATAAACTGCATTAATTTTGTGAGCGTTGGGAAAGATTTTTCTTTTGTCTAATAACGGAAACAGAAACCTTTACAGCTTCATTGAAAGCCTGTTGAAAAAAGAAATAAACATGTAAATGATGCCAGAGAATCATTAGCTGGTGGTGATAAATTTGATAAGAGGCATTAGCACAGAAATGGCCGTGCTAGCAATTTGTATGCGTTGTATTTTCTGAGGCTTGCCATAATTCAATGGATGAAAATGATGGCATGGTACCAAAGGATGATGCTGTTGCTTGGGATGTGTAGTATGAGGACAACATATTTTTATAGCCGTAGGAACAACCAACATGTTACAGTTGAAATGGAAATAATTTGTGTGTGAATGCGTTGGGTCACACTGAATAAAAGAAGCTCGGATAATTGCTTTGAAGCAAAGCGGTGTGCCGAGGTGGCTCTGAGGTTGTTTGCAGAAAAACAGAAGGTGGTGAATTTTGGAGGAAAAATTTCACCATAACAAAGGTGGGATGTGCATCTGAGTCACACTTTCAGCTGCCTATATGATGAGTGGAACTGGCAGATAATGAGCATGCAAAACCTGGTGCACAGACTATATAGATAAGCACAAAAAGACATGTGAATAATGTAAAATACAGGTCTCTACAGCAAATATACATCACCTGTAGCTGATGAGCTTTTGCTTTGTTGTCTTGATTTTGCTTTGAAAGTGTTTTTCAGGATGGAAAAATCCTGGCTAGAAATGCAATCAAGGGAAGGATTTGGTCTACTACTGTTTTGATCTAACATGATATCAAATAATAGCTTTTTAACACTATAATTAAAACAGTACTGTGGGTGATTCATAAGGCCTCTGATGTATCTCCTAGTGATGGTGACAGAAGCTGTGACCTGAACATTTTTTAAATAGCACAATGAACTTTGGGCTCTTATCTCTAAATATATGGAAGGTCTGTGTTTCCATTCCTGGAAAACAGAACACAAAGTCTGAGGAGGTCCTTAGTTTGCAGCCTTCTATGGTGACTTGAAGTTCACGCTGCTCCTCAAAGGTACACCAAAGCTGCTCTGAGTGCACCAAGCTGGGACCTATGGCTGTTTCTTGGTGCATGTGAACAATACCATTTTTCACCAAGCATCACCTACAGATTGCTGTACTATTAGCTGCTATGCTCAGATGGAGAGGTTGAGCCTCTGGATTTGGGGGCAATCGCAGGGGCATGACCTCTTGCTTCTGTGGCTCAGATTCTTTTATTCTATGACAAAAGCTTACGAAAGTTAAATTACACGGTCTTTTTCACTGCCTCTGCATATGGATCTTGAAGAAAGAGAAGTAAAACAAATGTCTGATCTTTTTTTTTTTTTTTTTTTTTTTTTTTAAACCCTCAAAAGCATTGTGACTGTCTTTATGTTCAGTGCCAGATAATGCATTCAGTAGCATTTGTTGATGGAAGATTGCATACTTCTGTCTTGCCTCTTTGTTTTAAAAATGTCCTAGATTTCTTTGGAACTGAGCTTTCTTACATAAATCAAATATACACTAGCAGGTTTGCTGATGGAGACAAGCACTAAGGCTGCAGATTGATTCACTGTGCCATACTATAAAGACAAGATTTTTTTTTTTTTTTTAAACCATTATTTTACATTAGCAAGAATAGCAATTGCTAGTTGTAGCGTGAATGTAGGGGGACAATTCATTTTAGACAGCCCAGTTTGCACTTTGAGGCTGGATGTGGCTCTGGGCAGTCTGGTTTGGTGGTTGGTGACCCTGCACATAGCAGGGGATTGGAACCAGATGGTCACTGTAGTCCTTTGCAACCCAGGCCATTCTATGATTCAGAGTAAACGTGGTTTAGTGTTCTGAAGTTCATGTCACAGTGATAGTATAATCTGTAAGCACAAAGGCTGTGAGACATGTTAAGGAATGATATCTGGAGGTTTTCATGTGAAATGCCAACTACTGAGGAAGGAGATGGTTATACACTTATTCAAGTGAAGAAAAAGGCAGCGAGGATGTGCTCTGTGCATCCCAGAATTGGGGCTGTCCCTTGGGCTAGCGGTCTCTAGACACAGTATTTGTATGATGCAATCTCTTTAGACCTTCTGCCCTCTGTTATTAAAAAACAAGTAAATATTACTATAATAGAAAATAATTTTAAAAAGAAAATTATTGGGGTGAAGTGCAATATTGCTGAATGTGAATGGCAGTTTTGAGTAGTCTCTTTCAAAGGTGGGACTGGATGTGCACAGACATTCTCCCTGTTTTCCTTCTTTTTTTGCTTTCAGAATACTTTGGGGTAATGCATGAAATGTGGAGATCTGGCATCAGTTACTTGTCTTGGTTAAACCTTGGGAAAATTCCCTGTCCCCCCTCCTATTTAACAATCAGTTTTGAGGACAGTTTTTAGCCTGCTTCAACCAGTGAGCCTTTCCTTTGTTGGCATTTCCTTGCCACTTCTTGATTTGCTATGAAATCAGCTGTTTTAAGCCCCCTCTCCTGGTTGCTGCTGTAAGGAGAGGAGTGCTTTCTGTGTGTACACGAGCTGATTTTATGCTCTGCTCCACTGTCCCCTGGAAGCTGTTTCTAAGTGCTTTCTCAGCTGCTTTTTAGTCTCTTGCTTCTCTTATAAGCACAGTTCTGGATGAAATTAAGGTATTGTTTACCCGTATCTCTGAATTACTCCTAGAGCTCAGATGTGGAAACTAGCATGTTGCTTCCTTGCATCCCACCTCTTATTGCCTTTCCCCTTACTGCTGGGCACAGTGCCCAGCAACCCGCTGCCTTCTGCATAAAGCTTCAAGGTAATTAATATCCAATTTGCTCTGACAGATAATCCATTTCTCATGCCCTGCGGTGCTGCTGGCACGGTGCTGCGGCCTCGCTGTGCCCTGATTGCTCATGCTAGGTCAGGAGAATGCTTTGCTGAGCCCAAAAAACCCTTTGGCATCGAGCACAGGTGAGGGGGCCCATCATGGTTTTGTGTTGCTATCTGTCCTATGCACTGTACTAATAGGGATGGAGGGATGCATGTGAGATGTGTCAAGCTTGAATCAGGGAATCACAATTTTGCTTTATTGCGTAAATGATTCTGAGTTGTGCACGTCCTCCTGCCCAGGTGTTCTGTCAAAGATCTTCATTATTTTTTATGTTTCTCTATTTCTGTGGTGCTGCATGCTTTCTATTAGCAGCCTCGGCTTGGACTGTTTGCCGAGCTTAATGCCTTGTTGATGGCAATTTAGATGCTTTTCTGCACTATTTTATGCCTCAATTATTTTTTTCTTTTTTTTTTTCCTAGGGAGAAAGATGTATAGGAGATGCATCGTTTGGGTTGGTCATAACATTTTTGATATTTGTATTTCATGTTATAAAAGATTTCAAAATATAGTATTACTCTTACTTGTTGAGTACTATGAGAAGGAAGGAATACTATGAAAGGCAAGGAATCAAGGAGTGGGTTACATTTAGCTCTTGGATATCTGTTACAACCTGTGAGAGCTTTATTGAATGAAAAATAAATTACAGCACCTCAACCCCTGTGAATCTGCCTGCTTTTTTCCCATTCTTGCTGAAGGAATTCTTTTTACTATTACATTTATTGAGCACTGTTAAGAGGTACCAATGGGAGACAGCGTTTCTATTTCCTGAAGTGAACACGGTTATATTAAATAGAAGTGAGGTGATGGCAAATGGCTTGCCTGGCTGGTGACCTCTCCTGTGAAGGCATTGAGCTTCCACACTCATCTCTGGGAACAAGAGGTACTTGAAGATTGTGGAAAACACTTGATTTATTAAATGGTGCACTAAAAATGTACAGCTAAAAATGTCTCTAGGACATAGTTACATGCTTCTGCCTTTGAAAAGCAAATCCAGGGGGAAAAACTTGATTATGTTCCCTAACAAGAAGTAAAATGAAACTTCTGTTACACTGGGAAAAGACTTTGCCAAGAAATTTGGAAAGCTCTGTTGTTGCAACTAATGGAGTTAGGAAGGACGCCCACCCCGTGGGGGTTAACCTATATGCCTGGGAGAGGAAAGGGCTGGGAACTTTGGGTGATCTTTGTCTGCCCTTTCTTTTTCCCTCCTGAAAGTCTACCCTGAGTATTTTGAAAGCACATAGGGGTCTATGTGAAATTGTAAGTGCCACTAAAGCAGCAATTATGCTTGCAAGTGGATCTGTTATTTGGGTAGCAAGTGGCACTGCCTTGACATCCTGCAATGTCAAGCATTGGAGGGGAAGCTTCTGCCTTGCACAACTCCTGGCACCTCTTGTGAGCAGTGTGAATGTGGTGGATCTGTTGTTTCCTTTCAAGATTAGCTGCACTGATGTCTCGCTCTGATAAAAAAAATTTGCTGTGCTGCTACATCAGTGTCTCTGGTGTCAGAGATCTGAAGGCTTGCTCTGAAGTGTAACCCAGTATTGCCCTGTCCTTGCTCTCCAAAAGTTTCACTTTTTACCTGACTTTGACTTTCTTTTCCTTGGCTGGGTTGGGTTATCTCTGGCTCTCTCCATGAGGACACAGAACAGATCCTCCCTTACCTTTATGCAGCAACCTTTTTGTAGTCTGCCATTTTTGTTTCATCCTCTTTTCTTGGGGCTGAACAATGCCCATTTATGCCAACTTTCCTCCATTGCAATATTTTAAGGGCCTCTGAAGAGAAAAAGTACACTTTATTCAAAACACTTGAACTAATCTTTCTTATGCAGCTTATTTAAGGAAAATGTCCTATATAAACTTATCAGTGCACAGTTGCATTTCATCAGTTACACCTGTGGTGAAGATTTATCTACAGCATTTGTGCCTGTGTTTTATTTAGCATCAAATTGGAATGTGATTTGAAGCTTCATGGGCAGAATATATTTTGAAAATCCATTACGGAAACTTCTAACTCAGGCAGTGTTATTATGTCTACTTAACCACCAAGCAGCCCAAATAACTGGGGCATGCATCAGCCTCTTCTGCAGTGCTTGCTTTATTCTGCATTTCAAACTGCTTTTTAAAAATTAGCCTATTTATAAACAACCCCCAAAACTCCTGAGTATTGCAGCTGTAATAATCATCATAGAAGTCTACTACCTTGTTCTGCAAGAAGTTTAGAGCAGTTCAGATTATGAATTTGGCTGGAGGGGAAAAAAAACAGGTTAAATTGTGGTCAGAATCAAATCAAGTCATAAAATCTCAGGATGGCTTGGGTTGGAGGGGATCTCAAGGATCATCAAGTTCTAATTCCCTTGCCACAGACAGGGTTGCCAACTGCTAGATCAGGGCCAGGGCCTCATCCAACCCAGTGTTAAATGCTTCAGGGGATGGGGCATCCACAACCTCTGTAGGCGGTCTCTTCTAGCACCTCACCATTTTCTTGGTTAAAAAAAACTTCCCCTTCTAATCTAAATCTCCCTTCCTGGAGATTAAAGCCATTCCTCCTTGTTCCATTGCTATCTACCCCTGTAAAAAGTTCATTTCCCTTCTGTTGATCAACTCCCTTTAAATACTGGAAGGCCACACTGAGGTCTCTCTGCAGCCTATTCTTTTCCAGAGATTAGTTCTGTATGTGGTTGGCTTTCCTAATCTCATCTCCGCAAGTGTGGATGTCATTCCTTGTTCCCATACTCCATCTGTATTTGCCCTTCTTTGCTCTGATTTATATATATATTTATATTTATATTTTTATTTTTATATGTAAAGCGTCTATCACCTGATTGATAAACCTTCTTTGGAACCATTTTGATGGCAGGGGTAAGAACAGGAGTCAGCCTGTCAGAACCTCAGCATTTCTGTTTCCACCAGCAGCAAGCTCTGAGTCCTTGCCAAGCGATGCTGATTTCCTTCCTCCCCTGCCTGCTTTCTTATTCTGAGGGATGGGGAACTCTTGCAGTCTCAGAAAGAAATCCTTGGAGTGCCTTGAAGCCATTCTTTTGTCTCTAAGGACTTCTTCCCAGGTGATCTTGTTTAACAGTTCCTTAAACAACCTGAAGTTCACTCTCTTGAAGTTCTGGGTCTGTACTCCATTGTCAACAGACTCCAGGAGCCTCCTGGATTGCTTACAGCTTGCAGTGTTGTCTTGCCAGTGGGTATCTCTGTGATTGAACAAGGTGAGAGCCTGTGAGTGTGAAACTTTCCGTAGCTGATGCAGCAAGGCCTCATCTACAGGCTCCCCTTGATCAGGCTACCTGTAGTAGACCCTGACCAGCAGCTGTTCTTTATTGATCCCATCCTTAATTCTAACCCACAGGTTCTCAGCCTGTTCTTATTTCTCAGAGGTAGCTCCTCACAGTTTACCTGTTCCTCAACATAGAGGGCAACTGCCCTACTCTTCCTACCTTGCCTATGTCTTCTAGAAAGCTTATAGCTCTCAATGGTAGTGTTCTGGTTATGTGACTCATCCCACTCCGCATCCACAATGGCAGTAAGATCCAAGCTTTGAGTGCATAATGGTTTCCAGCTCCCTTTGCTTGTTTCCTCTGCTGGGTGCTTTGGTGTAGAGGCACTTGAGCTGGGCTTTCAGAGGAGCTCTCCCACAAACCTCTGGGACAAATCTGAGGTTTTCTGCCACTGCTTCCCGGATTGATAGCATTCCCTGGCTCTCTGTCACTCAGCAGTACACCCTTTCCCCAGCAGCTCTGTTTTAAAGCCCCAGTGATGAGCCTCACCAGCTTGCTCCCTAGTATCTTTTCTCCTGGTCGGTTGCATCCTATCCCGTGTCAACATCCCTGATTTGTCCAAGGTGCTAAGTCCATGCAGATGTAAGATGTAAGATGACCTTACAGCTCTCAATTCCCACTGCCTTTTGCTCTCCATCCCCATGTCATGGAGGGTCTTGCACCGCTCTGTTGATCTGACTGTGGCTGCACATCTGACTTTTTCCTGATAGCACTCATATAAGTGACCTGTAACTGGGGACAAGATGACTTTGGTAGTTTTTTTTCATAATGAAATATTTCACTTTACCCTCCTAAACAGAATAATCTCTTGCAGTTTCATGGTATGACTTTATCCAAATGGGTTGTAATAAATGGAAGCAGAGAAGTTTTTTCTACCCCATTTTTCAAAAAATTTATTAGCAGTGTCTTCATCTTCAGTCTCCACTGGCGCTGCCTAGAAATGCATTTAGAAAGGTTAACGTTCAAAAATAATGAGACTATCCTCAATTGTACTGGTGGCCAGGATATTGTGTGGTAATAATGTCTTCTGCTGCAATAAAACATTCTTTAGGCAATAGTTTTGAGAACCTTTATAATTCAAGGTTAAAGATACCAAGATAAGTCAAGCTAGGCTTAGTGTTTTTGTAATGGTATTCAGAAGAAGTCCTTTGCTGCTTGTACAAGTGGCTGTCTTAAAGCAATGCTTTCTTTGTCAACTGATCAGCTTGTTAGATGAAGGACTAATGAGAAAACATAAGAGTTTCTGGAGATACCTGTTGTAATTTTTGATTGGCAGAACTAATTTCTATTCATTGACGTCAAATAATTAACATATTACAGTCTGATCTGAATTAATCACTGTATTACCTCACTTGCAGAAAATACTTTGTTATAATTGTCTGTTATAGGAGAAATAGAAATTGAGATTTTATTTTTTATTTTTTTTAATTATTTTTTTGCATCCTTCAAGCCATCTACCAGCTCAGGATTTTTTTGGTGGGCTTCCAGGGGAACAGAATAGCAAACTGGCTTCATTTGACACTCTTATCCTGCAAGAAAGGATATTACTCTTGGCTGTGCAGAATCACCCCTTGTGTATTTGTTCAAGTCCCAACGGAGAGACCTGGACAGACTGGATCACTGCGCTCAGGCCAAAGATGAACAAGACCAAGTGCTGAGTCCTGTGCTTTGGTCACAACAACCCCAGGCAGTGCTATAGGCTTGGGGCAGAATGGCTGCAAAGCTGTGCAGAGGAAACAGACTGTGGGCGTGTTGGTCAGTGCTCAGCTGAACATGAGCCAGCAGTGCGCCCAGGTTGTGGTGAGATGGTGGTTGGCCTCTTTTCTCAGGTAACAGTGATAGGATTGGTGACAGCCTCGAGTAGTGCTGGGGAGGTTCAGGCTGGTACAGCTCTGTCTGGAGCATGGTGGAGAAAGAGGAACAGTTTCAAACTGTTGACAAAATGAGGTACTACAGTTACTCAGCTCTGCCAGGGTGCATTGCAGGTAGTCACAGAAAGCCAGCATCGCCTGGGGGTAGGATGTTAACAGTGCTGTCCAGGTTGCAGTGATACTGCGGGCAGTAATTTGACCCATGGTAGTGGAAGCTTTCTCTCTTACCTCTTCTAAAGGTAAGAAAACATATGATGTATTTAGCAAGCCCTTTTCTTAGAAGGAACAAACAAAACAAAACCTGTATTTGCCATTTTTTTGAATGACACTTATGTTTATTTTATATTTCTGCTTTGCCTCAAGGAAGCTTACTGTTGTTTGGAAGAATTAATTTTCTCCAGGTTTTATGTGATGCCAAACAATAAAACACAGGGAAGTGGAATTGGAACAGTGTTGCTTGTCTATTGTCAGTCATTCATTTTGCTATGCGAAGCAACTTGTTGCAGCAAATAATAAAACGTTCCTGTTCTGTTGAAAGCAGAGCTGTGAAATAGAGCTCTTTGCTGGTCTAAGAGATGTCAGCCTTGTAATGGATGCCTGAAGATGAGAAAAGAGATGGGCCAACTTATGCGTCTCTCAATTGCTGGCCAATCCCTGGAAATAACTTCAGTCTTAAATTCTGGTTTTTGTATTGCTTGTTTGGGAAGATGACTGTAAGGCTTCTGAAATGTGTATAATAGGGATAAGGCCACTCTCTGCTTGCTTCAGGAAAAACTTTCTTGAACGTTTTAATGGTAACTTTAATACACAACAGTTGTTTAAAAGGCACCTTGGAAATACAAGTTTCAAACAGTTCTGTGACTTTGCATTCTGGTGTTTGTTACTGTTAGAATTAACTTTTTTTTTTTTTTTTTTTTTTTGTATCCCTTCGGAGCTTGCGAGATGAGTACGTTGGTGGGTGAATCTTTATCTTAAGATTTTGGGCACTCCTGTGAAGGGCCGAACTTTCAGCTTTTGAAGCAGCAGGTTTAAATGCAGAGTGACCTGAGAATTTTCTTCTTTTTTTTTTTTTTTTTTCTTCTCTCCCCAATTAACCAGGCTGGGCAATAGCATGTGGCAGCCCCTGGGATGTGTGTGATGCAGTTCTTGCTCTCACGTGGCTCAGTACTGCTGCTCAATGCCCAACTCTGGCACAGAGGTTCATCTTATCCCACCAAGTGCGTTTGAATGGAAACACTTTGATTTCCTTGCTGCTCTTCATTGTCTTTTGAAGGTTTGAAACATGCTCTGTCATTAATTCATTCAGACATCTTTGTGCATTGACATTTTTTTTTTTCTTCAAGCCTTTCTGCCTATGTAGGGGTGTGTATGTGCCTGTATGCATGTACTCTTTATCTGGCTTACATTTTGTGTACTTAAAAATCTGGAAATTGCATTGCTCCCTTATGACTTCAAAGGGATTCCCCAGCATACCTATTTAAAGGCTCCAGCACAGACTGTCCATCTCAAGTTCTCTGCTGCTTGGCTCCTTGGTCTTTCAAAGCTATCAGCTGAGTTTGGGCTTGTGATGAGACTTAGCTGTCATCTGGCAGTAATTAAAAGCAAAAAATCACCTAACACCTTCTACATTTTTCTTATGTTTAGACTATGAGAAGACTACCCTGCTAACTGCAGTCAACAATCAATCAAAAAATAGGAATATCTTAACCATTTGCCTTGCATACTCTACTCTTGCTTCTTAGCTTTGTTTCTTTTTAGCTAGATCTTTAATTGATTTCTAAGCAAGGTGTAGGGAAGGACCACGGCTTAAAATACGTAAAGCTGATCTTGTGCAGTAAAGATGTAACTGCGTATGCTTTGAAGAGGCTTGAGATGGAATTCCTTTCCACAACCTGTGTTAGACAACTTACTCTGCAAGAAGGCAGACGGAGGTGTGTGTGTCTTATCCCTGGAGATGGCATAGCCTCTAGCAGACTGTGGTATTCCTTAGTGCAAGGGGGAGAGGATGTGCTAGCAAGGTAGGAAGGAAAGGAGGAGTATCACCTTCTCCTGGCAGCAAAAGGCAATGGTATGAAGTGTGGGTGATTAGCGTTTCCAACTTGAGGAATGCAAAAGATGTGCATTACAATTAATTAAGTCTAATACTCAGTTTTCTTTATTCTAAGAAGAATCATTATTCTAAGAAAAAAAGGCCAGAGTTTTAGAGAAATGCAGCAGAGACAGTGCTGCATTTCCTGGTAGCAAACTACCGTGTTTAAAGTAGGCTTCAGAAATTTGGGTATTACGTCCCCTCATACTAAGAGCAAGCTTAAGGAAGTTAGCAGCTCTCACATGGGGATAGGTAGCCACCACATAGCAATTTTTAGGCTGACTTAAGTGAAGTCCTTGATCTTGAGACGAGTGCTTAAATTAATTTCTGAAAATTGCTCCTTCAATTTTATGTTCTACCCATGATAATAAAATAGAGTACATCTGTAAGTTTATGGCACTCTGGGGCCTTGTTTGAACTGTTAATCTGTCCAGGAATAGTATAAATGAAAATGTGAGCTGCAATTCAGTTAGCTGTTCTGGCTGGGGAGTTGTCCTCAATAGAAGTTTCATGGGGTTTTCAGAGGGCTTTTTAACTTATTATTATTTTTTTTAAAACAGTATTTGGCCTTTGCTTGCTTTCCTTTCCCTGTGAGCAGGAGCTGTCTTAACTTTTTTTCTGCTTTATAGTTTTAAATGAAATGTTTTGATCAAGTTCAGGCTGGAGAAAGTGTGATGTTTCTGCCTGTGGTCTGTACACAAAACTTCTAAAGCTCTGTTCAGCAAAAGTGAGGGAGTCCGTTTAGTCAATTTCAGTTTGTTAAAGATAGGGATTCCCATCTTAATCATCGAATCACAGAATGGCTTGGGTTGGAAGGGACCTCAAAGATCAGAAGTTCTGGCCCCCCATGGGCAGTATTGACAACTGTCAGACCAAGCACTAGATTTGGTAACCGTAGAAAAACTCTTGTTTTCCTCCCTCCTCAAGAAAGAAAGCCAATGGACACAAAAGAACACCAAGATGGCTCTCCAGATCCAGAAGTTGCTTGGATAATTTGTAAGCTTCAAGAGTTCTTAGAATGCTATTTTAGGTAACACAAATCATTAAATTTCATGAAATGCTAATACTGATTTATTTTTGTTTGTTAAGGTGGCTGTTTTATTTATTTTCCCACACAGAATAAGTAATACTATTGTAAGCAGTGTTTGAGTGTTTTGGTGCATTCATTTTGTGTTGAGAATGGAGAAGAGGTTTAGGCAATGTGGAGGGAAGCCCTGCAATCACTGAGCCCTAGCTATATTGTGCCAAAGTCCTGACAAGATTTCAATATGCACTGAAGAAACAAAATGAGTCTGTTCTGATATGGCTCATGGAGAGACTAAAAATGTTATTCTTCTGCTAAACAATAAGTGCTATTTCTTCCAGATAGAAATGGGTATTTTCTTACAATGCTAATGAAGAAGTTTGGAGCAAAATAATTGAATGCTCGGTATCCAGTACTAGTGACATGCTGGTGTCTTAGTACAGCAAGGAATTATAGAGCCTGATTAACATCTGTGTTACTGATTGATCCAAGTGGAATGCCTCACGACTTCAAAAATGAAAAAACCCAACACCTAGGTTTCTCACTGACCTCATTTGTATTTTGGTTTTAAATAAGATCTCTTCCTCCCCGAACACGTATAGCAGCATGATATACAAGCTATGTAATTTTTATCACGCTTGGTAATTGGTGCGGTGTGGTATCTCAGTGAGCAGAGATGGGCTTTGTCCCCCTGCTCCACACATAGTATAGCAGCAGGTGAGAGACAGCTCCACGAGCCCGGCTTCTCCAGTTGCTCCTGCTTGAAGTTGAGCAGCCCAAGAAGCAATCTGTCAGTCGGGTTGGCAGCTACTAACAATGCTCAGGCCTTTCATCAAATCTGCCTTCAGTTCCCCGAGACGCAGTCTGCCGTTCTCTGGTGGCTCAGAGTGCATCAGGGCATGGAAGGAGAGGAGCTGAATTTCAGCAGCTCAGTTAATTGTTTTCACCTGCACGTCCCTGTAAGGTCTGTGAGATGACATCTGCTATGAGTGCCTAGAAATAGCTTTTTTTTTTTTTTTTTTTTTTGCTTACAACAGCAGAAAACTGCTGTGCATGTTACTAATTTTATGACTTCGTTTTTCTGTCTCTGTTGTTTTCAGTGAGACTTCTCTTATTTTCCCTTTGTCGTGCTGGTGACATCAGAAACGAGCCTTTGTCTCTTCACATATAGTTCATCTCCCTCCTTCAGTCCCCTGGTATGCTGCAGTAAGGAAACAACAGTAAGGTTCTATATATGCAGTAAATACTATTTTTCTTCCTTGTCTTTCCTGTTGCATTTTCTTCAGCTACTGGCAGGCATTTCTATCAGAGCCCTCCAGTTTCTTTTTACTCTGTATGTGCAGTTCTGAGACATGATTGCTGTTCAATTTCTAGATGGTTACTGTGTATGTTCCTTTAAAAAAAAAAAGCTGTAACTTTTCTCTCAAACCAACATTTGGGAGAAATGAGGTTATCAGGATGCACTGTAAGCTTTGGGTTTATGTACAGACACAGTGTGAGTGAAGGCAGGCTTAAGTAGCATTCATTGTCAGTGGAGCTTGCTTTTAAGCCAGGATATCAATTCTGTGCATATACATACACATATCCCACTGTTATATGATGCTGGGGCTATCCCTTTATTTCTGTTAGGATATGGAAGCCTCAGATAGGTCTCCTCCTGAGGTGAGTTAAATGAACCTTCAATGAAAAAAATCAGCATTTCCCAGTTTTTCGGTTTGCACAGGGCTGTAATGGACAGTGAGAGTACAGAGAGTACAGAAAATCCCCAGCAGCATGGACAATTGATAACCCCTGTCTGATCAGTGTCAAGAGAGGTGGATGGTTGGAAGTTGTCTTTCTGGCTTGTCAGATGCTTACTGGGCTGTCACTGGGCACCCTGAGATGTCTGTCCATCACTTGTTTAAAAGTATTTCAATGTATTACTTGTCCAGCTTGCCCACTGTCTAATAAGGCAGATATGACATTGGAAACTTGGATATACTCATGAGGTATATTGCTTTGCTTCCAGCTCTGCTGGCATGTAGATAACAGCGTGATCCCCTTGGACAGCCCTGTGTCCTCCAGCAAAATGCTGGCCACCCTCATTGTGTCTCTAGCACCATACTTGCTGTCAGGGGTAATTTTTCACTTATTTCATGTGAATTGTACTTGTATGAAAGATTAGTCTGAGCTTCAAAAGATCTTTGGATCTTGAATCAATGCTGAAGCACAGTTCTCAAGACAGGAGTTTCTCCCACTGAGTATGGAAGCTGGCTGCTTTGGGGAAAATGACTCAGTGTGAATGCTCCAATTCTCAGTTAACCTTGAATAAAAACGAAGCATCAAATCTAATGTTAAGTGTGAGTTGGAGTATAAATATGGGTGTAAATACTGAGAAGTTTAAGTTGGTGGAATGATATAAGTTCATGAAGTTTGTGATCTTCCTGCTCTTCAGCATGCTGTTCTGATATATGTTGTGGGTGATGTCTAACTTGTATGAGATGTATTACCAACCTTTAGGTACAAAGTATCTGCAAATCCTTCAAGATAAGGAGCATGTTAGTCTCCAGAAGGAATTAATGCTTCAATTGCCTATTACCTCTGGGCAAGGTGGTAAATGTGGCCAGGTTCGGGCTTGGTTTAGAAAGCTTGTTGCTACAGTGAGGAAGGGAGGGTGTTAAACTCCTACAGAATAAAGGCTGAAATAGAAATGAGTGTCTATTTAGTGTAAAAATAAGATGTTACAAATAAAATTAGTCAAGATATGAAAGGGAAAAGAGAACCAGTTACCATTTACTTGTCAGTGCTATGAGCCTGGAAAATAGACGAGAGGACCTAGGATAGCTCACTTGTGAGCACAGATCTGACTGCACTGCTGAAACCTGGCAGTGAAGTTGTGCAGTTAGAATATTAAAACCCTGGGTTTGACCTGTATTGCAAAGCCTGAATGAAAAAGAGGAGCATGAGTGCTACTGGAGGAGAGACGTTACTGCCTGGAGGCTGATCAGAAATGTTAGTTTGAACATTTGAACAGCTAGTGAGAAGCCAGCACCAGTGGGTCTGAGATGATTTTTCAATCCCCCGGGGGCAGGAACACAGAAGAGGCCAGGAGAGTGCTTGTTCAGGAAGGGTTGAGCTGTTTTGGGGGACTGCTCCCTGGGTAGGAGTCAGGCTGTGCAGAGCCCAGTGCTCCCAAAGATCCCGCTGACATTGCTCTACATGCAAGGTAGGAGCCTTGTATTGAACAAGAAACTAGAAGTGTGGTTTTTTTTTTGTAAGCTGGGAAGTTCTCTCTTCTGTCCTACAAAGGCAAAACCTACATTAGACTTTGACAGGCTGAAATTGAAAAATAGGATTGAAAATCGAGGGTAGGCAAGATACAGCGATCATAATGTTATTACATGTGTAATGTGCACAGGATCACACCCAAAACATTATGATCTGAGTGTTTGAAAAAACCTATCTTAAAAGTTGCAAATACCATTAGCTAAGCAAGTAGGAAGGTGTGCCAAGGTTTTGAATGATGAATGCAAGCCCAGAAAGTATTTGGCATTCTGTGACAAACTTGTGAAAATACATCCTGAAATCAAAACCAAGTAAAAACTGAGCATGCACGATAAAAGTAATGATGTTGATGCAGGTGGCTTTTTTTTTTTTTTTTTTTTTTTTTTTTTCCTGTGAGGTGTTAATGTCACGATGTTCTGATTGAGAAACACAGCATCCAATAACATGCATTGCAGAAGAGTTAACTGTGGGGACCACGGAGGGTGATAAAGTGCAATCATAGTTGAACTGTGGGCTTGGAGTGGTTTTCCTGGCAGGATTTCACGTAACTGGTGCCATGTCTCTGTGCTACTTTGTGGTTGAATTGGTGATTTGAGGAAGATAAAAAGCTGGTAGGATCATTTGCAATATAAATTTTCAGATGGCACAAACAATTGCCATCTGTAAACTCCTAATCTGGGGGAAAATTGGAGTGATAAATAACTGAGAGATCAGCCCATTGGTTAATCGCAGTCTGGGTTATTTGGTAAATTGGGTATAATATTCCTTGTACTAGGGCTAAATGTTAAATGAGGAATGGATGAGCTGATGTGACCACAGATATGTACCCAGCCTGTGGGAGGGGAAGAGAAGACATTGCTCTTCACGTGACCCAGCAAGTTGCTTGTGAGCCAGCCTTGTGCCCTGCTAATGTGGGGGCAGCTTTGAGTAGCACAGGGGTTGGGCTGGAGAATAGGCTGGGATTGCCTTGAGACACTCAAGCATCTTTATCTTGATTTAATGAAGAATTTGAGAGGCAGCGTGATAATAGTCCGTAACTGTCTCTAAGGGAACAGATATCTGGTGGTTCAGCAGATTGTCCCCCTCCCCTTAGTGAGGAAGTGATTAAGATTTGGAAAAACTTTCTTCACTGTAGATTTTTTTATCACTGCTGATTTTAGAATTTAACTGTCCCATTATTGTACACAAGCTATGATTCTGATGCAAACAGGATTTAATTCTGGGAAATTCAATGGGCAGTGTGCCAGATGGAAAGATCATGCTGTTCTCTTCTCGCTTTACCTAGGGATCTTATCCATGCAGATCTCTCAGCCAAGAACTGACTTATATGTTGGATAGTACCTTTTTTCCTTTTAGTTACTAACCTGGAGGTAGAAAAGCCTGCAGGGCAGTGCCTGCGAGCTGGATGGGTTTCCAGCTATATGTTCTTCAAGGAAACTCTAATTGTGGATTTTGTAATGGTAAAGAGCACCTAATTCTCTTTCTACTCCGAGGCAGAACACATTCACATGCATCTTATCTCCTAGCAGCATCATTTTATGTTTAAAATTAGTTTGGTTTCATAACTGCAAATGGAATTTCTATTTCCATTCTAGCTCTCCTTATTCCGAGGCACTCGACAGAAGAAAAAGATGCTCTCGGCATCACTGCAGTCATGAAAAATGCAGCAGTCCAGTCTCCCCTTTTGTGTCTCTTTAAGGACTTTGCTGCAGATTTGAGCATGATGCTATAAATTAGGAACTCTGTTTACCCCCTGGAAAAGCAGAGCTGCCTTGTGACATTGAGTTTAGATAAGTCCCCTTTTTGTCCTCAAGCTTTCATCTAGTAGATGCAGACAAACTGCTGAATGCATCATAAATTCTCAAGGCAACTCTAAAAAAAATGCTTCAAAAACATGATTATTTGTGCAGGAAAGGTCTGTAAATTTTGAGCACCAAGCAACACGTAACTCAGTGGTGCAGTGAATGGCAGTGCAGTGATTTAGGGAGATGGAGATTTGGCTTTAAACAAGTCATCTAGTTTACTTCCTTTTTCCTTGAATTTAGTTAATTCTTTCCTCCTTGCCCCGTGCCCTTCCTTCCTGCGTTGCCTCCCAGCTGTCTCCTCCCTACGTCTCACTGAGCCTTATCTTGAAGAGCTGTGCAAATGGAAGATGTAGATGGATACGGGAGGGTACTTAGGCCAACAGCCTCTAAGAAAAATAAGAATGCATTTTCCTTTCTTTCAGTATTTGGAACTGCCAGAACAGACAAGTGTTGGGACGTCAGTAGCTTTACTCAGAAGTCTGTCCCATTGCTTGATGAATAGCATAATCACAAAGCTTTTCCTAGAGTTTGTAATATTTCCTCTGTTTTCTCTATTTGATAGCCCCTAAAGCCATCTTGATACACCAACAAGCAATAAAAACTGTCAAGTGTTTGTGGATGCTGCAGTCTCGGCTGTGTGGTGATTGCCTTGCAAAGCAGAGCCAAACTAAAAGGAGCTCTCAAAAATGTTTCTTACAGCAAGCTATGCTTGTATTAGTTGTTGCTTATGCAACAACTCTTCATGTGTTGTTGCTGTGATTCTGGAAGTGTTGCTAAGAATGATAAGATAAACTGCCCCCAGTTTGGCTGTGCTGGGTGGTGTGACAGTGTTATCTTCCTGATGCTCTTCAATGTCTTTGCAGACTCAGCCTCAGTTTGATTGGTTTGTCTTCATAACTGAAGTGTGCATCATTTCGAAGTTGCAACACACTGTCTACTCTGTACTGACATAGTATGAATTTTGCTAGGTCAAGATTGATTTAAGAGAAGGAATGGCTTTATTTCACGTAGTGTTGCTGTTTCTAGGTTCCGTACTCTCTCTCTTACTGAACCTGGTGATGCTCACTTATTTAGTATCAAGTTCCATTGCTTCTCTTCCAGGTGATGAAAATGATTGGGCAAAAAAAGAGCTTAAATCTTTTCAATTTCCTTAATCTTCATGTGTTATAACACTAGGTGCTATTTTCTATGTAGCTTTTTTAGCCTGTGATTCCTATGCTTCAGTATCAACTAAATGAGTTTTCAAGCGTGACTTCATGAGACTCTTCAGTGTAGCTAATATTTCCCCTCAGCCTTTAGTTTGATAACTGTTAGATATCATATGCTACCTGACAGGATTAGTTCTCTATAAATCTATGCTGTTTCTCTCTGATTCTGTTACTCTCCAGATATTTACAGATTTTTTTGCAATGTTCCTATGTATTTTTTTCTGTTTAAACACGTTTGTCTTTCAGGTACTTATTGGTTTGGGTAAAATTATTTTATAGAACACATTATTACTGATTTTTTAATTTTTTCAGGTATCCTTATCCTGACCTATTCTGAATTTTCCACACGCAAACAAGTGGAGTTCAGTCCTTAGTGACCTTTGAGTTCCATGTGTGTGCTCCATGCAGGGTTTGTGCCCCTGTGCTCCTGCCTTTCTTGGCAGTCATCTGCTCTGGGTCTGTCAGAGCTTTAGGAGGTGCTGGGAATGAACCTTTTATATATTTACACAAAGTATCTCATTTTTGCCAAACTGCTTTAGCTTGTGTGAGCTCATCTGTGACAGAGTCCAGTCAAGCTTGCTTAGCTTTCTCTTCCATCTCAACCTGAGCACTTTGCTCTGGTGCTCAGTCTTCTAGCTGAAATTGTATTTTCACTGCAGAGAAGGTTATGGTGGTAATAAGGTGCTTTGTCTGTAATGATGCTAGGAGGGACCTGAACTCAGCTGCGTCTGTGTAAAGCAGCCCCAGAAATGCTTTTCCTTAATGTCTTGTATGTGAACCAAAACTGTCAATAAAGCACTCAGTGTTTTCACCCTGCACTGCTGGCGATGTCTCCAGGGCAGTGAGTGGCACTGATGTCTTAGGTCCTAAGGCCTGCTGTTTCCACTTGGTCTGTCTGGCCCTGCGTGTTGTAAGTGAATGTCATCCTCAGTTAAAAATTATTTTCTAGCTGAAAAAATAATTGCTCTGTCTTCTGGACAGAGCACTAGAATTAGAGTGACACGTGAGTAGGGAAAGTATGTGAAGAGGGAAGATTTGCTGTATTCTGCTTATGTGCATCTCAGTATATTCTGGAGAGGCTTGAGAAGTGCATGTGGAAGAACTAAAAGAGGTTCAGCAAGGCCAAGTACAAGGTGTTTTACTTGGGCTGAAGCAGTCTTACAGGGGGGCCACAAAGACTGGGTGGGGGCACCTCTCCTATGAAGAAAGGTTGAGGGGAGATGGCCTTATTTAGCTTGGAAGGGAGAAAGCTCCAGGGAGACCTCATTGCAGCCTTCCAGTACTTGAAGGAAGCTTACAAGGAGGAGGAGACCGACTTCTTACACAATCTGATAGTGACAGGACAAGAGAGAATGGCTTTAAACTAAAAGAGAAAGGGGACTTAGTAGATACTAGCAAGAAATCCTTTACTCAGAGGGTGGTGAGACCATGGCACACGCTGCCCAGAAAGCTGTAGGTACTCCATCCTTGGAGGTGCCTGAGATCATGGATGAGGCCCTGGGCAGCCTGAGCTGGGGGAGGCAACCAGCCCATGGCAGGAGGAGTGGGACTGGATGATCTTTACAGTCCTTTCCAATCGAGGCCATTCTATGATGATTATTCATGAGATGAGGTATAAGAGTTTGGAGCATCTCCTGAGAAGTGAAGTGCCGAACTTGATGTCTGAGTTGGTATGTTGCACTGGGATCCAGCATAACTAGCTGTGGTTCATATCAACACATCTTTATTAGGAAGGGAGTTGTAGGACAGCTCTGTAATGTCTGTGCAGCTACTGAAAGCATTTGATGGAGACTGAGTGCAAGCAGATGTCATTTCTGAATCTGTTCTAAAAAAGTATCATCTTGAGCCTGAAGTAAGGGTTGGAACATAGAAGCGTGGCACCTTAAGCTGCAGTCCCAAGGCTGTTTGTTCCTGCTAAGCTTACACTTGCAAACTGTTTAGTAAGATGAAAATAAAAAAGCTGATGTCCAAAGAAACTTCATTTGCTAAAAAATACTTTTTTCGGGAATTACTTCCTTGGTCAGCTCCAGTACATTTTACTCAGCCCACTGAAGCAGTAAATACACATCAGCTCCTCAGCAGACTGACCTTTGCTGTATCCTCTGAATGTTTTTTCTTCTTTGAGATTGAGCTCCTTTTCCACTTCAGTGATCTCCTGATGATGGTGAAGTGACTGAGCTCTCTGGATCTTTGCACTGATATGAGTATGGCACTGTCTGCTTTGAGCCTGCAGTTCTGCTGTTTTCATCTTGGAAATAAGAAAGATTGCAGAAAGAGGTTTGTTGCCACTGTTTCCAGTCCCATGCCCCGTTTGGGAGCTCTGCTGGTACCTGCCTTGTTCCTTGCAGTGAGGCTGCAGACCATCCTGGGGCAAAGGCTGAACTGGTTTGGGTGTTGAATTTGGGAAAACCGTGCCTTGGTGCTTTAGGCTCTTCTAGCATGTCAGAAAATCCTATCGTCTCTGAGCAGTTTCTTAAATTATGTCTAATGAGAACTAGATGATTGTTTCTAGCTTCAGAAAGGAGGAAAATGTGAATGGCATCATGGACTGTATGCTAAGTAGAAAATGCTGATTCATTAAGCTCAGCATCAAGACAGATGAAACTGCATAAACTGTTAATACATTTTGGTGGTTGTTGAGTGTATTTCACAACTTCAAGTTTTTCTGCATAACTCAGGATTTTCTAGCAATCCAGTTGTTCTAATATTGTTGAGAAACACTTTTACCTAGATTGCAGCCCAGCTTATTTTCTTGGCTGTTCATTTATACAGGCAAAAAGCCATCTCTGCAGACCTGATCCAAAGACAACTAATGTGTATGGGAAGTGCGGGTGGAGTCCTTTCCCCTGGTACTTATTTATGGAACAGGTTTGTTCTGCCTGACCACATGTGGACAAAACCCCCACATCATCCATACCTTAAAGGTAAAAGTAGAATGGAGGCACCCCCTCAGAAATCTCTTGTATCTCATCTGTGGGATGCTGACCTCTGTGCTGGTGCTGTGGGATGCTTCAGTGCAGGTCTGAGCTTTTTTCACTGGTGGGACTGGAGGCAGTACTTGCTGAGCATGTAACTGAATAACCAGGGAGGAAATGTCTTGATTTCGTCCCGGTGTGCTCCCAGCTGTCCATGACCAGTACTTTGAGAAGTAGGCTTCTGGGAGGGAAGATGAGAGTAATAGGTTACTGTCAGTTTAAAATCAAATATTTCCAGATTCTTTATAACATAAATTGCCTGTTGTTAAAAACTTAAATGTAGCTTTGGGAGCATAGAAGGGAAGGAGCGATGCTAGTAGGACAAGTGGTGCGGAGAATTAATTGCAGAAGACTGGAAGGATTTGTGGAGAAAATCTTGGAGGTGAAGACTGAGCTTGAAAGCTGTGAGTCCTGTTGCAACACATACAGTCTGAGAAACAATACAGATATGGGAATTAAAGTTAAAAATGAAATAAAAGACTGAAGCAGAGGCATGCGTTGTCACAGTTGGATTGATGGAGGTTTGAAGTCTGCAGGTGGATTTTGCAAAGCTAGCAGAAAGACAGAATCAAGGGTTTGGTTTAATTAAGATAAGCGAAAGGAGTAATTTGAGAATTGGATCCATGCACATTAGTGGTGGAAGTTGTTATAGCATCATTAGGCAGGTATGGTGAATAGTGGAAGTTTTGGAAAATGAAAATATAGCAAATGGTACCCAACCCCTGAAGCTGGCAGGATGCAGGACAGGTCATTGCCATGAAGACAGGGAGATGCTGGCTGTGTACAGACTGTGTTGCTTTCCTGCTTCAGCTGTATCTTGACTTGAGGCCATAAATCAGTTACCTTAAAGGTCCCTATTAAGTGCTTGTCTAAATAAACAACTGTTTCAGTAGAAAGGCAACTAAAACAAAGCCCAAATCTGCAAAAAAATAACTCGGAAACACTGCTGTAAATGTGTGGTCAGTGTATCCCACAGGTCCTTTCTCTGCTCTCTTGTCAGTTTGAGTTCAAAAGAACACATTCTGATAAAAGGTAGTACTTCAAACTTGGTCTATGCTAGCTTAGTATTCAAAGAAGGGATGCAAATTATGGCCATGTTGTTCCTGTTTCTAGTTTATTGTTGTTTTTCATTGCAGAAACCTCTGTCTCCCCCTTCTGTAGCTGTCCTTTGTAGAAGAAATGAGGAGCTGCTGGGCTGGGGAGCTGTCCCACTTCAGAAAGGAACCCAAAGAGGCTTTTGGATTGGTGTCTTCTGAACAAATAGTGATCTAGTTTTATGATGTGGGAGACTAGCAGAGACTGAGATGGAGATGTGGGGGTGTTGGGGCTGAGGCAGCCCAGATGCTGCCATGGTTGTATGTGGCACTGCCAGGAGGGATGTGCTTTGTTGCTGGCCCTTATTCAGAGGAAATGTAGAGAAGAAAGGGCTGAGTAGGTTGATGACTGTCAGAAATCCTTCAGACCGGATAAAAAGACTGAATTACCTAAAATAGCCACATAAAACCACTGGCCTCTCCCAGACAAAGGGAGCCTCAGTTGCTTTCTTTCTCAGTTTCACTACTTGCTGTATCCCTATGGTATTAGGGAGAGCTTCACATTTCATAGCCCCGTGATGTTTTGTGTAGTGGAGATGTACAAGGAGGTGCTCCTTGACAAGCACAGACATTATGATATTTTTCGGTTTTAACCTCTGGTCTTTCTATCGTTGTTTTGCCTTGAGGAAAACAGCATCTTTTGTCTGAAATGTATGCTGATGCTAGGTGTACATCAACATACACTTATGGGAGTGGCAACCACAGAGATTACGAAATAATTTCGTAAATCATTGCAGTGTGCCAAACAAACTACTAGCTAAAATAACTTGCAGTGTTTGGATGCTATTATCTCTTTATAGCATTACTAGGAGTTCAGATAGTGCATGTGGTATTAATCAGCGCACCAGTAAGAATAAATATCTTCTTGGGGTATGCAGACAAGCCCCAGGGCTGAGTTGTTGCATACATACTGATTCAGAATCAACAAGAAGCTTTGGAGATGAGAAATTGCATGGTAGCAGAGTGCTCTGATGGTCCATCCTTTTTGTTGTGCATTATTGGATATCATTCTTCAGTATTTTAAAAGCTATTAGTCAACTAAAAACTTGAATAAAACGAACAGAGAGGTTGTTAATGTCTGCATTCATTAACATGAGTGGAGAAAAGTAGCATGCAAGTTTAATTTTAGCTACAGTGTGTAACAGCTCTCAAGTGGGCTGCCTTGAGTACAGGCCTCAGTCACTGAGCATACTGAGGGCAGAGGCTGATAGAGCAGCAGCTAATCTGGGGCTCAGCTGGGGTGCACATCTACATTAGCTTTTTAAAAAAATATACTTAGAAGCCAGGAATCTGAAGAAGTCTTTCAGGAAGCCACCAATTAAGGGCTGAAAGAGCATGAAAACTGCATGTGAATACTGAGACCAATGTAATTTTAAGATAGATTTAATAGAAATAACAGAAGTGCCTTCCTCATTATCCTATCCCTAATTGGTTGTTTTCAGGTTAGGGGATGAAAAAAGAGGGGTGGGACTTCCAGTGCATTTAATGATAGTACTCAGTAGAGTAGTTGAAGTGTGACGTATTTTGATTGTCAGAAAACACGTTAAATGGTAACGAGACCTTTATTATTTCTGATTAAATGTCAAAAGGTTCAAATGCATTTTGATCCCAATCACCACCTCGCTTGTGATTGCATTCTTTGCTCTGAGGCTAAATAAAGAAAACATTATGCAAATGGAAGCTCTTATCCATCCAGAACAATATTAAATCTATCTGAAAGTATTTGGCATTAATCTTTATTAAATGCGCACTGCTGATCTTGCAAGGGCTGTTGTGGATTTTGGCCTGTGCAGAAACAGGGTCTGACAGAAGGCTTAAGGCTTGCTTAATTCCTATTCTATCTTTCCCCTTCCTGCGCTGACCAAATGGAGGGAGCGCAGAATAAGCAGGTAATGGTAGGTTTGAATATTATTCTTTGTTTTTGTGGTTATTAAACAGACAAGTTGTTCATTAAAAATGTCTTTTGAGTCTAATCTAAGACAAGTGGCTTTTGAAATGACTCCTACAGACAAGTCTTTCCAAGCCATCCTTGCCTCTTGTCGATTATGGATTAAAGTGCCAGTAATGCTGAATGAGGTCCTTCACAGCCCGTGGCTTCTGCTTTTGTACGATAAGGGCTGGGCATTAAGTGTGTAAAACAACAGTTAAAGACATAACAGCATTGGGAGTTTATTGCTGGCTTTATACTCTGAAGAAAACCTGTTCTCTTTGCAAAAGCCATTAATAATATACAATGTGCTGTTAGCTCCTCTTACATTCTTCATTCACCTTGAAATCTGTTGGGGGGGAGGGGGGAGAAGGAGGGTGGGAGAAGTGTAATCATAACTGAATATCAGTTCAGTTTTGAGTCTGAAATCACTGCTTGTGCTTGATGTCAGACCTTGGAGATACAAAGCTGGTTTTTACTTCGTTCTGTGACAACTCTCACCCAATAAACAGCAATATTGCTTTTTTCCAGGAAGTTTGTTTCTGGAAAACGCAGGGCAAATAAAGAGATCTAGGGGCTTCCTGGTTCCTCAGTTCAGGATATGGAGCACCTGAAGACATAATAACATGCATAAATGTCTTCCAGAAAGAGCCCTTGATGCCTGACTGTGCAGTGTAACTACCCGACTACTCAACAAATTTGTTGCTTATTTTCTTACTGATGAACTATTACTGGTATTGATCTCTATTCTCTAACTTCTGTGGAGCCATTGTTGTACAACTGGGGTATTATGTGACTTTACAGGTTCTTAAAAAGTATTCTACTTGCAATTTACTCATCAGTCAGCCTACTGATTAGAGCTGAAGTGGTGCATCCTTTTGAAACCCATTTATAGAAATGTATTCTTTGCATAATGTGATTGAAAGATGTAAGGCATTATTTTCACTTTTTTTAGAGGCAGGGCAATTACATTCTGTGAGGAAACCCTGCACAGGACACTGCTGCTAAACCCCATCCTTTAATCTACCTTCTAGAACTTCATAGTATTTCTCCATCTGGTTAAAAATGCTTTTATTTTTATTTTTTTTCCCCTTCCATGTCTTCACTCATTCCTTAGACATTTGGTGTCATTGCCTTGAGCAGATTTGATTTCTGTGTGTTTAGTGCACCTGTATATCTGCCCTTGTGCTCAGTTGCCCCAGTGTGCCAGCACTCCCTGAATTGGTTCTAGCTATACATGAAGGGTGAAGGATTTTATTGTACTCATTCAATTCCATTTGTTTTGGAGCCACTGAGACATAAGCTGAAAGGTCACAGGATCTATAAGAACCCCTCATACAGAAGTAGATCAGTTATGAGCTTGATTTAACTTACTGTGTTAACAGTAATTATACTCTCCTAGTTTTCCTGCATAATATAAATATTCAATATTTGAACATGAATTGACTTCAACAGGTAGAAGAAATATTAGAAGTACATTTGATAGTCTGAAATGTTTCTGTAAACTGATGTGTGTTACTTCTAACAAATGTCCCCAGGAACACATCACCTACATATCTCAAAAGAAGTTTCTGGAATGAAGTATTTAGATAACCCTGGTGTTCAGAGAACTTCTGAAGTTTCAAATGCTTCTGAACTTTACAAACAAACAAAATAACAACACCTCCAGACAAACCAAAAGAAGCAATGAAACAGCAAGCGTAACCCAAGAAATAGGGGAAAAAATAATAAAGCAACGATATGTTACTCGAAGACTGTCTAAAACATAGGCAGACGTTGCAATAAAATTTTAGTGGGAACTCATACTCTCAGTTTTTTGCTTGATGCAATGACTTTGTGTTCCTTATCAAGTGGATGAAAGCAGGGAATGAGCAGCACAGGCACTTAGACTTGCATTTCTGACTGCAGGGGCTTGCTGGGATTGCAGTTGAGATGTTATGGACTCGTGTCATTAGCGTTTGAATGCATGTTGCCACCATCTGATGGCTGCTTGGAGGCCTGGATAAAAATGAGCTTTTGAGCTTAGGCATTATTTTAATATGATTGGATGGCTGGATCACAAAAATCAACCCTGGGAGGTGTTGGTAGCTTTCCACCATTTCCCTGCTGTTCTAGAGCAGGGCTAGAGCAAGGAAGGGAACAAATAATTGCCTTTGAAGAATGGCTACTCTGTCTGTGCGTGATATGCGCTGCTATTTGCTTAATGCCTGTCAAACACAAAGACGAAGTTCTCATTTGGGTTTGAGTCAGTACTTCTCATACTTCAACAAATATGCATGGCCTTGCTTCTACCACAGACTATCAAATTCTCCGACTTAAAATTGAATGCTTACGTCACATGATTTATCCAGAAAATAAATAGGGAGTTAGAGTAACTTTTAATGAGAAATAGGCTGTCATGCATTGAGTTGGAAACAAATTACAAACACTGAAATCTTATCTCCCCAGTCTGCTCTGCTGTGGCGAGGCCACAGCTGGAGCACTGTGCATGATTCTGGGCCCCTCATTTCAAGAACAAGAAATGTGTAGAGAGAGTCCAATGGAGTGCCACAAGTAGATGAGTGCCTGGAGCATTTCTGTAGGAGGAAAGGCTGAGACAAATATTTGGCGCTGTGGGAGGCCTGTGGATATTTTACCCTCCAAGTGCTTTTACCCCAAAGCTGCCTGAAGATTGTACTTTCATGGTGATGCACTTGAAGGAAAGGAGAAAGAAATTAACTGGATGTAGCTCTTGGGCAAGTCTCTTATCCAACAAAAAAATAGTCCAAATTTGCAATTGCTGGATTCAGGCAAGATTTTGTGAGTTAATAAGGAATTAGTTGAAGCAGGAAAATATTTACCGGAGTCTAAGATAAGTTAACCCTTCTTTCTTTAGGAGTCCCCCTAAGTTTGAGGGTTATAAACCAAAATGGGAACATCTTGTGTTCCTTTTCTCCATGTATGTGCTCAGTACAAGAAAGACATAGAGATTTTGGAAAGGGTCCAGAGGAGGGCGACTAAGATGATCAGGGGGCTGGAGCACCTCCCCTATGAGGACAGGCTGAGGGAGTTGGGCTTGTTCAGCCTGGAGAAGAGAAGGCTGCGGGGTGACCTCATTGCAGCCTATCAATACCTGAAGGGAACCTACACCCAGGAGGGGAGTAAACTCTTCAAAAGGGCTGACAACAGCAGGACTAGGGGAAATGGATCCAAGTTGAAGGAGGGAAGATTTAGGTTGGATGTTAGGGGGAAGTTCTTTACTAGGAGAGTGGTTAGGCCCTGGAACGGGCTGCCCAGGGAGGTTGTGGATGCCCCGTCCTTGGACGTGTTTAAGGCCAGGTTGGACGGGGTCCTGGGCAACCTGATCTGAATGTGTATGTTTGGTGGCCCTGCTAGGCAGGGGGGTTGGAACTACATGATCCTTGGGGTCCCTTCCAACCCGGGTGATTCTGTGATTCTGTGATTCTGTATGCAACTTGAATTCATACAATTATAGATGGAATTCTGGAAGGCATTAACACCCACCCTAATGTGTCTAGCTTTGAGGCTGACAGTTTTTTTGGTTATTGGATTTCTAGCTGATTTCAATGGGAGGCACAACTTATGTCCCACATTAGAAGTGATGAGGGTGTTGATTTCCTATTTTGTAAGTACTAATATATTTGTTGTAAATGTTATGTTGGTTTTAAGCAGTGGTATAATTATTAACATCTTAACTGTAAGTTTCCTGTGATGTGAGAGCGTTCCCAACTCAGTGTAGGTTTCAGTAGCTTTTAGCTATTTTTCTCCAGTTTAAATGGTTTGAATTCATCTTCTTTACAAGCGTGAAGGCATTTGAGCTCCCTGATGATGTCTGGGGAATTGCACCAGAGCCAAATGCCTGCAGCAGGCAGTAGGAATTCCACGTGCCTCTCTTGGATCATATATTGTGTCCTTTCACAAGCAGTCAGGAGGGAGATCAATGAATGTGAAATTACTCAAATACAGATGGTGTGGAGAGGTGATCAGTGAGCCTTTCTTTGATCATCTCATTGATGTCTAGGCCAAATAGATCCCATTGGTGAAGCCCAGCCGCTTTGCAGGAGTGTGGCTTGTTTGATGTGCAACCTTCCAAGAGGTTGCTGAAATCACTTGTTAGTAGTCCTGAAGGTACTTAGGCTTGCTAAGTGTTAGTTAATCTAACATCTATTAAAGGTTTAACCTCTGGCTCAGCAGCGGTGATCTCTTTGAAATACTGCAGTGGAGAACTGTGCAGTAATACAGCCTGTGCTTGACATCTGGTTGATGGTTCTGCTTGCACTTGTTGCTCCAGTATGCATCTGTATACGGCACCTAGTTTAAAACACAGATAATGCAAGATGCATTTTGCAAAGGAGTTTCAAGAGTATGAATTTCTACTAATGTATTTGAACCGCAGACCTAATGTTCTTGTGTTGATCTCTGTAGTAGGAGCACAGCTGACTCTTAATTATTCAGGTAAAGCTATTAAATGAAAATGTAGCCCAACTTCCACTTCTTAGTATGTGGCTCTTCCTTTCCTTTTTTTTTTTCCCCTTCTAATGTATAATTAAAACTACCTCAGTGGTAGAGAGCCTCACTCTCCCAAACCTATGTGGCTTCCACGATAGACACATGTAAGTGTGACACAACTGACCAAATTCACTCCAGTCTCTGTTTCTGCAGCAGTGGTGACAAGTGGATGCCTTAGGAAGAATGCAAAGTAAAACTCACTCTCTCCTTCCTCTTCTGCACTGTCCTCCAGCTCTCCCCACATATCTAAATGCTTTTGGCTTCTTGACTGTTTGGTAAAGTCTTCCAAGTCTGATCAAGCTTCTGTTTTGTAACAGTCTTGGATTTCTTTCCTATAGACCTTAGCAGCATCACCTCAAATCATAGTGAGCAGGGATGCTGTACTCAAACCTGGGCATGCTGAAACAATTTGTAAAGGGCATTAGGGTAGCCTTGGACTTATAGTTAACTGGCATAAAGCTAGCTGTTTAAAAAGTGTAGCATCGTTTTTTACTGTGAGTTTAACTTCAACATTTATTTTCCTGTCACAAGTAACCCCTGCATCTGTGGTGCTTGAACAACTATGCGTAGCATACAGATTTGTTGCACGGTGAACAAAGGCAAAAAGAAGATATGATAATGAAAAAAGGGAATGAAAGTGTACAAAGTACTGATGATCTCTTGCAGACAGATAAGTTTGTTCTCTATTTTGGGCTTTTTCTTATATTTTGGGCAAAATGTCTGCTGGTGTTGAAAGGATTTATTTTCAACATTAAGTGTCCAGATATTTATAAATAATAGCAATAAGCACAGATAAAGGGCATCTTATTTCCTGCTTCGTCACAGTACAGATAGGAAGACTAATAATTGGTTCTGGTATCTCTGGCAGAATGTGCTGCTTTTTTGTTGCCTGAGTTTCAGCATTGGGTTATAACACCGAGTACCACAATAGCATTCTTTTTAAGGAGCTCACAACTTTTTCAAATGCATTAAATACCTATCGAACGTTAATAATGAAAACAGAAAGCAATACCATCTTCAGTTGAAAATGCTATTATGCAGTGTAATGTCAGAATTTTTTCCACTAAAGAGCAATTTTGTGCTTTGCTACATTCTGCAAAGTAATTGACTTCAGGGTCTGTCACTTCTCTATTGCTTCTTCACTGGAGTGTTTAAAGGAGCTCTTCTGTTGGCTAGTTTTCCATCCCAAGTGGCTGTGTGCGTGATGTGATGACCATCAAGTTCACATGGAAAGCTTGTGGCTAAACTCAAGAAAGGATGTGTGTGGGCTTAAAAAAGGCAAGGTGCTTCACTTATTTCTATTTCCACCAATTGTTTTTCTCCAGTATATACATATTTTTTCTTTTCTAGTTAACCAGCTTCCTACTTCAATAACATAGCATTGTGTACACACAGTGCAACTTTTCTCTGTAAAGTACACCGGGTAAAACTAAAATCAGAATGAGCTCTCAGATTTTCCTCTAGTTGGAGACATTCTACAAAACTTAGCAAATGCAGCAGCACTCCACTGAGGTGGAGCTGGTATGGGCAAGAGTTTGATCTCTGCAGACAGTCGGCTCTCTATGGGGCTTTAAAAAGGCTGTCTTGAATCAGTGCTAGACTCCCAGTACTCTACGAAAGTTGCAGTGTTGTTTATCTTATTGTAGATGAACTGGAGATGTCAGTGATGGGAGGAATTATACTGTTGAATTCCCTGATGGGGTAAAAAAAAAAAAAAAAAAAAAAAAAAAAGTCTTTAGGGGAATTTCTGATATATTTTTGAAGGATTTTTTTTTTTTTTTTTTTTTTTTTTTTTTTTTTTTTTTTTTACACCCAATTGTTTCTTGGCTGATAACCAAGGAAAAGGATGGGGGATACAAGGTGATGCAATGTGATCTAACTGTAGATTGTCCCTGCTCGTTGCAAGGGAGTTGGACTAGATGGCCTTTAATGGTATCTTCCAACTCAAACATTTCTATGATTCTGTGACTTCAGCTGTTTCTCTGTAGAGACTGTATAATTTGAGAATAAAGGAAGGAGTTGTTCAACAGTCATCTATAGGTGATGCAGTGCTTGTGCTAAAGAAAACATGGGCTGGGAACACAAAAAATGGAAGGAACCATCTGTCTCTGGGATGCCAGACTAACATTGAAGTTTTAAAAAAAACTTGTTTAGGAATTCTAGGCATGGCACAGTGAGCAGATGAAGTGCAGTGTAGAGTAGGTAAGCAAAGAGCAGTGTGTAAGGAGGCTATTTTATGTAACTACAGCTGAGATTCGGGTCCCACGATCATAAGAAGCCTTGGATGATTTGTAGGCGAAAATCTAAATGTGAAAATAAAGGCAGTGTATGATGAGTCCTGTGTCAGAACAAATTTATCTTATATCTATATTGGGCAGGTGTTCTTGTTTTTTGTTAAACTTGGCTCGTAAAAGTTCCTGTTCATTGCTCATGTTTGCAGCTTTCCCTTGCGCTGCGGTTTGTTCTATTTCATAGCAGTTTTACTTAATATGTCTGAATTCAAGCTGGGCATGTGCTGTTTGTAACTCTTTGTCAGGTGCTTCTAAGCCTTCCTCGGCATTGATTTAAATAATTTAAAATGTTATCTTTCCCACTGGTTTCTAGCCCTGAGCAAGGAATCTCATCATATTTAGGTCCCCATACAAATGACCTGTTAGCTGAGCTGGGTTTCTGATAACCTGAAAAATGGTATGCTGCTGCAGCTTGTGCTGCGCTGTAGCCATGGGCTGTAACAATTTACAACACAAGGGAATTGGTGCAGCACAGAATTTGCAACACACATACACATGAGTGAGTTATATCAGCATTAGCTTTATGCCTTGAGCGATGCCATGTTTTGTTCACTTGCAGTCAAATCCTATGTATGTCAACGTCCTTTGCTTGGAATACAGAAAGGAAAGTTGTATTTTCTCAGACTGAAAATCCTTCTGATCTCGTGTCCTGCTCTGGTAGTTGCCAGGAACAACTGGGAGGTTGAGGACTCGTGCTGGCCAGGTGCCTTTTGCTTTGATGAGAAGGTCTCTCACTTTTTAGGGGACTGTGAATTAATGTTATAATTTTCCGGCCTTAAATGGAATTGAGAAGTAAACAAAGTTGAGTAAAGAGTTGCTCTTGCACACAGAATCTCTTTCTCAGATTGTCATGAGAAGACTGTAGTCCTGTTGCCTTGTACATCTTGGTCTTTTATCACAAACAGCTGTCTTGGACACCAAATAATTAGAAGACAAAATAGCCTTCACAAGATGTCTTCAAGGAGCTAAAGCAGCATTTTCAGGAGCAGGCACAAAAACTCCTCTAACGAGTATTCCTTTTAAGGATTTTTGGAAGTCTTGACTCTAAGTCACAGAAGATTCCATACATGGTAGATGTTCTGCATTCTTGCTCTGGGCCTAAAGGTGTGTGCTTGATAATGAAGTGCATAATCAGATGTGGACTCACTAATGCAGACTCTGCATCTCTTTTCCTACACTGGCCCAGGAGCAAATGGTCTCTTAAAAAGCAGGTAGTTGTGAGGAGACTGAATGCATCTGAGCCCTTAGCAGAAAGTCCCTTGGTACAACCCATGCTTCTATGCTAGGAGGTCCCCTCCCACCCATCTGTTACCTGCAGGCTAGGTGCTGATCCAAAGCAAGCTTCTTCTGAGGCTAGACAAGAAGAATTTCATGTTTTCACTTTGGTTGAATATTCTGGGGGAAAAAAGCATTTCAAATTATTCTGGAAAGGATGAGCATGTCCACACAAGAGTATTATGCTATGCATCACTCTTCTTTTGCAGCTCAGAACTCCTTTTTTGTGGAAGTCCTTCTGCTGAGATGTATGTTCCTGAGAAATGTGTGTATTTCAACAAGCCAAATGATTCTGTATATGGTCCTTCATTCAGAATCTGACTACATTTCAATTTTCTATATGAACTTCTGAACTTTCCAGAACTTGATCCAGATTGCTTTGAATATTATAGTACACTAGTAACAAGGATGAAATCTATTGTCATATGAAAGCTTCTAGCAAGCCTTGAATACTGCCTATGGTTTAAAAATGAAGTACTGTAGGCTGTATTTGATATATTTGTTTTTACTTCGTTTTGTAGCCTCAATGGACAGCAATGAAAAATGCTGCTTGTTGCAAGATCTTGCCTGTTATATATTCCTCCTCTAGTCTTCGTGTCAGTACCACTAGCGATGGCAAAGAAACATTTGGTTTCTATGCACCTCCTGGTCCCCCATGCATCCTTTTTAACAGCAGTTATGTGAGGTTGGATCCTGGGAAAGCCAAGAGTAGTTGGTGTCTTGGCATGGTTATCAATAGATAAATGCTCGCTGAACCTGCATTAGTTCACAGTGTGATTTATCTTGAAATAGGTCCCTATATAGGAAATGGTTTCTTGGTTTTGATTCTTGATGTGACCTCAGGGGAAAATCCTTGTTTCTTTCATCATCTCTTAGCCAGTCTTCTGACACCAGAATCCTGTGTCTGTTCTAATTTACCATGTGCTTAATAGGGAAGCAGTTCAGCACCTTCCTTTCAAGTAATGAATACGGAAAAAACTAATGCATTAAAATAAAGAAATTAATATGATTTCTTAAAAAATACATATCTAATTCCTTTCTTCTGCTTTTAAATTTGAAGTGTTCACCCATCCTTTAACATTTGTAGGTGTTTCTTCGGTGTTTAAAATTTTCCATTTTCTTTTTCCTTCAGGGCTACTAATAAAACCTAGTTAATGTCACAGTGTAAGGTTTGGCTCTTATCCTGCTTTCATATCGTGTACCTCTAATCCACCCTGTTGATAAAAGTAACTACTTTTAGCCACAGCAAACTGCAGTATTACTTCCAAACAGGTCAACTACTGAAGTGATAATCCCATGGCAGAAGAGGATGTGTGAAGCGATAAATTTCTCCCCGTTTCATAAACATGGAGACCTGCAACCCATCTGTTTATGCCTCGAGGAGACATTTACTTGTCTGTGTGGTTCAGCAGCTTCTCTGGGAATACTTTACGATGAAGAAAGGAAATAATTTGCCATGAATTTTTCAGGCTTAGTTTTGGATTCTGACACTATAAGGGAACAGCAGGTAGCAGAGTGCAGCAAAATGCCTTGTACTGCAGATACCTTCTGAAAATCCAGCCGCAGGACGGGAGAAGTTCTCTAGGGAGAAAAAGGGATGACCTGGCAGGGCACTCAGCATCTCTCATGGCTGAAGAGCTCTTGGAGTACTTGTAGGTACATCCAGCAGTAACTGCTCCATTAGAGTTGTGTTGTGTAGAAGTGGGCAATTTCTACAGAAAAGAAACAGTAAAACTGCAGCGTGCAGTGATATTTATTCAAAAAATCATTGATATTTTGGTGTTATCTTTCTCTCAATACTGTCTTTCTTTCCTGAGAAGCAGCTGGATGAAATGCAGACTTCCTTTGAGCTTAAAAGTCTCAACTTTTTATATTGCAGCTGCACACGCTTGAGCCTCAGCCATATGTCTGCCAGGATTTAGTGTTCTCCAGATCAATAAGAGATGTGTAGGAACTTGCTGCTTATTAAATTAAGTGGATCAGCAGAAATAGTCCTTATGGCTGTATTGTATCAGAAGTTTCTGGAGTAAGGCAAATTATCCTATGGGGAGATGAATATTACACAGCATGGACTGGAGTGGGACGTTGTCCAGCCAGCAAGATGGGTTTATGTTGGTCAGGACCAGCCACCTTTTCTGGGGGGCAATGAGTGAAAAACCTTCCTTCTTCTCTTTATTGAAAACAAACAAAACAACAAAAACCCAACAGAATGTGCACTGCCATCCAGATTTGTCCCCAGCTGTGGCATTGCAGTCTCATTCCCAAGCTGGCCTGGAAGGAGATTCATAAATGATGCAGCAGAAATCAGGAGATGTTACGAAAGTGTGCTTCAGTGGTGGCTGAAGATAAACTGTTGGAACTACCTGCTTTTTGGGCACCAGCATTAAATTTCATCCAGTACAATCTGTTCTCAGCAGCACAGTTTAATGTCTGTTTTGGAATTCAGGCTTGCAAATTTTCTTCTGTACCTGCTGCTTCCTCAGGTGTCTAAATGAGGGATTTATAATCACATTAAAGCACCTGTGTCTGAGTGTCCTAATTCATTCCAGGCAAAAAGATTTCTGAAAGTAGCTGACATATTAGTAACACTGGCAGTAACAGCTTAATAGTAGCTACAGACTCAGAACCTCTCCAGAAATTCCTAAATAATAATATTTATAGAAATGAAGTTCTCATTTGGAGCACTGTAATTGCAGGGCATATGACACCTTTCTTAATGGTTGCTTAGACTGACGGCTGGCCAGATCCCCATTTTGGGCAGTTGCCCTTCACAGACAGGGTAGGTGCACACTCTAACAAGATCCCTTTATTCTGCTCTCTCAGCAGGCTGTTAATAATGTGATTATGCCATTGGATTTCCAGTGGATCACGCAAAGAGATAAATGATGTACAACCACATCGTTATTGATTCACACACCATCCGCCTCTTAGCTTGCTCAAAGAAACATAATTACTGCTGTTACGCTTCATTTAAAAGAATTGCAGCTTCTGAGCAGTGCAAACAGCTATTGCATCTGAAGTGATATTCTTTCTGGGCCAAACCTTAATGCATTGCTTTATGTTTTCCTGATTGCAACCAAACAAAACTTTGAACAGTGTGAAGCTGTGTCTTGCCTGTTACTGTTCTCCTGGTGCTGCCCTACAAAACCACAGAGTGTTTTTAAAAAGCAGAGCATAGCATACGAGTTTCCGTCATTATTGTATCAAGTGCAGTGTTTTGCTGATGTAAGGCTCAAGCTGGATTTTAGGCTCTGTGCAAACATGTGCAGTTTCAGTTTCTATGGAACAGTGTGCTAAGCAGGTAGCTATTCTCAGATTCCAGTGTATTTGCATGAAGCTATGAGTTCAAGCCTCTCTCACACTTCGTTGGGACAGAACTGCTTGCTTGAAAGTAAGTTATCTTACATGTTTACTTCAGCCAATTTAAGTGAATGCAATAGAAAGACAGCAAGTGAACACGTGGTAGTACAGCTCTGCATACAGACAAGGAGGACAGGTAATGATGTGGCTCAGTAAACACTTCAGGGTGCGAGAATAGTATGTGCTGGAACTTTGGGTGCTCTTAGCATTGGCCTTGCTCTGATTTTGCAGGAGCTGACAAGTTTCACCATAGCCTTAAAGTGGAGCAAGAGGAGGATAGTGAAGAATATGGTTATTGCTGTTTCTCAAGCTGAAAAAGTAATTTTCTTTTCGGGAGCAATTTACTTCAGTGAGAAATCAGTGTTACTTCCTGTAATAAAATTAAAATAGATTTACTCTTGTTTGTGTCTTTTCCTCCCCAGTAGCTTTCATTGGTAATAGGAGTAGCCCCTCTGAAGGGTGGGGGTGTCAGGTCTGTGTCTCAGGTGTCTTATCCTCAGCAGGCTAACATCACCAAGCAAATGGGATTTCCAAATGCAATAAAAAAATGGAAAAAGCGGATCTTCAGGGGCTAACAATGATCTACCATCAATAGGGAGGGTCCTCAGAGGTATGTTTTGGCATGAATTTCAGGCTTAATCGTTTAGGGAACACTGGGCTGCAGACCATGCAGACCAAAATGCCTGAGATTTCCAGAACAAGTTTTCCTCCCTGAGTATGAGTCATGTTGAGAAATATGTCCTGTAATCAGGGAAAGAAGTGGTTTTGTTCAGAAATGTCGTTCCTCTCAAATGGAAGGCACCAGGGAGAGTTTGTTTTGCGCTACAGTAATTTCTCTGCTGTATTTTGTTCTGTTTCATTTACCCTCTTGAAAGCAACTTTTTAAATGACTCATCTTAGTAATAAGGGTTATGCAAGCTCCTGCTTTTCCTTCCTTGCAGTGTGGCAAATTTGTCATTTTTAGTGGGGCTTCTCTGATATAAATGAAGAAAGAAAGCAGCACTGTGGCTGAGCAGTGATGGGAAACCATAACAGGGCTTGGATCAGTGGGTTCTTGTCTCAAGAAACAGTACTAGTGTCAACAAGAGTGAAAGGTAGAGGAAAACTCATGTTAGTTTTCTTGTAATATCTTTTTCTTTTAAATAAATGAGGCAGATAAAATTCTAAAAGAAACTCAGCCAAGGTTTTTATTTATTTCTTTATTTATTTGGCTTAGTTTGTTTCTGAACACATGAAAAAGTTAAAGCTGGGATATACAGGGATGCTCTGCATTGACAGCATCGGTGGTACTCACCAGTGTCTTGGAAAGAAACATTGCTGGGAGTAAGGCCAAGTGTTTGGCTTCATCTTGTCATAGCGAAATGCCTAACTTCTATTATTTATGTTCAAGGAGAAGCTGTTTTCCCAAAATATTTCACCTTAACAGCATTCTAGGAGAAGACAACTCTGTAAGATTTATGAAAGTTTTGCGGAGTCTGCCAAACTTGCAGCCTCCATTTTGGCTTGGTTTCAGTTCAGTTGAGCACAATGGGTGGGCCCACCCTTCCTTCCAGTGCTTGGTGGCAGCAGCTCTCTGATGTCTCTGATGTGTGTGGCTGTAATGAACATAGCTATTAGTGAACGAAAAGGGACTTTGTGGATGCTTCTGTCAAAGTGGCATCTGCTGTTTCCGAGCACTGTGAAGCACTGTCTTGCTCTGTTGTTCCTGTGATCGTTTTCTACCTATGTGAAGGGTAATGAATATCAACAAATATCATGCTTTCAGTGTACAAACAGACTTTCACATGAAACTGCAGGTATCTTCTAGAGGAACCAAGCAGATGAATGAGTGAGTTTTTGTGCTTTTGATCCAAGCTCTGGTGCATACCAGAAATGAGATTTTCCATTCTTGTTCTGGAGTCCTGATGTTTTGTATTACTGACATTGTATCTCCTTAATTTCCGTAAAACAGTCCTGCTTGTGAGCATCAGGAAGTCTAGGAGGTGATGGGATGCCTCAGAGAGGAGATGGCAGCCGTGAGCAGGGAGCAACCAGCCTGGCCTTAATGCTGGCAGGAGGAGCCTGCCAGGATGGAGCAATTCATGCCATCCGAGAGTCATCTGGCTAATTGAGCCTGAGGCTGGGAGCATAGACCCACTACTAGGTTGTTATGGGCAAGAAGAGGATTGCTGTAAACCTTGTTGCTGTTTTGCTTTAAGCTTGGTCTGTTTAAAACAAAAACCAAAACAGTTGATCTAGTTCTTCATTCAAATGAAGCACAATAGGGAGCTCAGTTGAGGGAAATCCGCTTCAATGCTTGGAATATGGCAGGATCCTAGTATGCTGCTTTATGTCTCCTATATACAGTGATAGCTCTTGGGAATGCACTAATTTCAAAACAGTGCCAACCTCCAGGGTAATCCTTTAATTGGCTCAGGGAGAGAATGATGATTGTATGCCGTTGGAGGCGTGGTATTACAGCTCCAGCAATTTGCACCCAAGTGTTAAGGTAAGAAGGTTGTGAAGGCACCAGTCATGGTGCTGTAATACTACAGCACGGCTGGAAGCAGAAGCTTTAATAGATCAATGTGCTTTGAGGGCTAGAAGTGCAGTAGAGGACTAAAAATATACTCTTGGTCATTCATGTTGTGTTATTATGCAAAATTGTGTTTTCCATGCCATTTTGAATAGTTTATCAGGAAAAGTCATTGCAGAGGTTCTGTTAAAAAGGATTGAGACGAGTGCTTCATTCATTGAGAGGCAGAAAAATCTGTTAATGTATTAAACAAATGGCACGAAGCTGCCTTGCCAGGAAGTCAGTGTTAACATGAGAGTGATATGTCCCAGACTGACTGTAACTGATGAACCATTTAGATCAGCTCAGGATGATGGACTAGATGAGCTCCTCGGATCTGTTCCAGCTCCATCCGTGGTTCTGATACACATCTTTCTAAGGATTGAAACTGTGTCTGAGAGCTGCCCGTGCTATCAGCAAGGTCACATTTCAGAGCAAAAGCACAAGAACTGGGATACTTTCTGCAAGAGATTTTACACCTGAGGAAAATTTTCTTGCATCTTACAAATAGTGGGAATGAGAGATGTTGCTGGTTCATAGGCTTGCACCTGAATTTTTTCCTTAGTAGTAAATGAGAATGCAAACTGCATTCTGCTGAGAAATGACCTTTAGCTGTTTTATGTTGAAGATGTTTTCAATTTTTGCAACCTGCAGATAACTTGAACCAGAATGAGTTTAAAAATATTTATTTTCTGCTTCTTGAGTTTATGCTAATTCTTACATGCTAAAACAGCATTAATTAACATGGGATATAACGTTAGTTTAAAATTGTGTTCCAGTCCAAAAAAACTACTTTCAGGTGACCCAAAAAATCCCAAACATTTGGTTCTTGCACTCAGCAGCTTGGTTTTCCTTCTGAAATATACAACACTCAACTTGAATGCCTGTACCTGGCATGTATGTCAGAGCCCTGAGTTTTTCAGCGTGCTGGTGGTTGCTGCCAGACACATAGCTCATAGCATGCTTGCTGAGCATGCACACCTCTGTGCTGAGCAAAAGGTGAATACAAGTGTGCCCATCACTGACTTGCCTTGCTTATATACGCTATTCTCTGTCTAGGAGCAACTACAATATTTATTTGGGAAATGTCTGCCTATTTTAGGCTCCTGTGGACAGTTCCATGAAGCTATGGAGGGGAGATTTAAGTTAAATATAAATGTTTTACAATAAGGGTGATGAGGCAGTGGCACAGGTTGCCTGGAGAGGTGGTGGATGCCTCATCCCTGCCGAAACCCCAGGTCAGGCTGGACAGGGCTCTGAACTCCTGGTGGAGCTGTAGGTGCCCCTGTTCATTGCAGGGGAATTGACTGGGTGACCTTTAAGGGTCTTTTCCAACTCAAACAAGTTGCAATTCTCTTTCACTGTGAGAAGATGACAGTTTTTGCTTCAGGAAATGAAGACAGTTGCACATCTCAGCAATGCTACTTCTACAGTGTGTTACAGCCACGTGGCCACAGTGTAAGGACTTCTTCACAATTTCCCTGTGAAATGCTACAGGCTGTCATGTAGTACAATCTACGTATACCTTCAATACCAGAGGAGAAATCAATAAAACAGCTTTTGAGATATTTGGTGAGGACACGGCTTGGGAAATGTTTTCTTTCTGTTCCAAGCATTTGTTGTAATGGTTACTCTTAAGTAAGGGACGTGATTAAACTCATAAATTAGAAGAGAATAGCAGAGAAGGCTTCTTATAGCTCGTCTCAAATGAAGACTAGGAAACTTCCACTGATGGTCTTCCTTCTTTGTTTCCAAGCATACTTGAATGAATATTTCAGTACTAATGTGCAGCTTACACAAAATTCAGATCCATATGGTGAATGCTTTAGCATTCTTCCTGTTGGCCCTTTCTACAAGAAGACGTACACAACAGTACGCCTTTGGGATACAGTAGACTGATGGTGTCTCAGTGAGAATGGCAGGTCTGATTGCTCTCAGACCATCCAACGTTTGAGAAACAGTACGAACTTCTGGACACCAGAAAACTGTTGTGGAACTTTGAGGGACTCAAACAAGCCTGATTGGTTTGGAGTCTATGTTTTCTGTATGGTTGCCCTTAGGAGACCAACTTAAAAAACAAACAACTGTGAAATCTACACATGTATGGTTTTTTGTGTGCAGGGAGAGAATTTTACATACAACTCTTACAGGCCACAGAAGCTGCTCTGTGTGTGTGTGTATATATATAGATTTATATCTGGTTTCAATGTCTGTCTAATGTATCAATGTTGATTACAGCATGGTTAAATCCAAATAATCACACATAATTTTTAATCCTGTATTTTCTTCCAGTCAGTTTTACTAAGACTTCCCCTTTCTGTGTTTTAGAGGAAAGAAAAAATACAACAACAAAAAAAAACCAGAATCCCTTTAAAACCCCAAATTGACAGAAATCCATGCCACCAATTAAGGTCCATAGTGGGCAAAAGCATCTTAGTGTGTCTTTAGTTGTATGGGAAAGATTAAGTTATTGTCACACGGAAACGAATTTTTATCAAAACACGGAAATGTGATGCAGACCTCTGTTAAAAAAATAAATAAATAAATAAAAATTTTGGTTAATCTTTGTGCCTTTAGCAACATCAATCTTTCGAGGTTCTCATGAAAGCTGCATGCTCTCCTACAACTTATTTGCAGGAGCTGGCACCAGGTGCCAAGGCTTAGAAGCCTGAATCAATTCTTTGCCCCTACTGAACGGGAGGGAGAGAGCAAACCCAGAGCCTGTGGTGCTTGCCAGCAGGCACGTGGAGGTGGAAATCCAGCAGTGATGCATGAGTTTCACATGACTGCCAGGAATGGGTGCCAGGATGCTCATAGTGGCTCAGGCTTTTCTTGGCTCATGCTCCTTCCCCTGGTATGCCAGCAATGCACATTGAGCTCAGGCCAACATTGGCATCCTCCTTCTGAGAAAAAAGCAGGCTTTCTGTGGCCTTCTGTGAATGTTTTCTTTAGTAAAACATTCAAAATGTGGGAAGAAATAAACTGTTTTTCTTTGGAATCTCTAAATAAATAAGAGAGTTGGCATGTGGAGCTAGAGGTTTGCCATCTGGTAGTACAGCCCCCAGCAAGTTTAGCATGTTGTTAAGGCGAGTGAATGCTTATTTGTTGAAATGGACTGTGATTCCATTGCTCTAGCACAGAGCAGGAGTGTGCAAAATGATGAGCCATTTACTAGGGAGTTTTTTATGAGAGTGTTTTGTGGATGGAAGCAATGAATTCTTCAAAAACAAAATTAACAGGCCACCATAATCTCATGTTTAAATTATCTGTTGGTTTAAGTTACTTAGTGAAGGTAATTATTTTGTATTTGAGTTAAGTATTCCTGCATGGTGTGCTGGTGCCTATAGCATAAAAAAAAAGTACAGGACATAACATTGGTATGGCACAATACACTATTTATGAGATCTTAGCAGGTGTTTGAAGGCTTATTTTTCCTGGAAACAGAACTAAATGAGCACAACTAAAGCAACAGTATGTATTTTTTATTTTTTGTTGAGTTTATAAGTGTCTTTTCAGTTGTAGCTGAGAGCAGATGCGGGAGATGGTTTGCAGCTGTCTCTGCAACAGGACTGATAACTTGAGGGAACTAATTTGAATTAGACATACAGAAAAGCAGAAGACAACTGACAAGTGAGAATCAGGGTAAAAAACATAGGGATGAAAGTGAAAGGAAGATGAGTATCACATGAATCATTTGTTGAGGAGCATAAATGTTGTAAGGGGATGAAGAAACAGCAGCTTGGTATCTTAAATCATAGAATCACCAAGGTTGGAAAAGGCCTCAAATATGAATTAGTCCAACTGTCTGCCTACCACCAATATTTCCCTACTAAACCATGTACCTTAGTACATCTACATGTTTCCTGAACACAGAAGGTTTGGTGAGATAAGCCCTGGGAACAGCAATGTATTGCTGAGACTAGCCTTGGGAACAGCTGTGTTGATTGCTCTTTCCAAGTTTCTTACACACTGGAAAGGGCATCTTTTCTCATTCAGTTGTTTGACAGTACTATAGTACTGGTCAGATCCAGCCTGCAGTGAATTAAGTGCCAGGATTAGGTTGAGGTTGGATTTTATGATCTTGAAGATCTTTTCCAATCAGTGCAATTCTATGATTCTGAGTACACGGAGAGATCAAGTCTGCAGAATTCCTCATGCAAATTTACAGAATAAGTAATAGAAAGAAGTTTATATGTGGGAATAGATAATGGGCACTGCTAGTAAAAGCAGGGAAGAAAACTGCAGAGGAGTTTTGACACTGGGAAATGGGATCTTATCCCACAAGTGTTCTGCTACTGCCTGAGGAATACTCTGGGAAAGTTGGAGGAATGCAGCTTTGCTCAAAGTGAAACAGATGGTCTGGCAGGTCAGGAAGAGAAAGCACTTTGGCCTTCTTCAGTTTGTCTGCTCCCTCTATCTGGCATAACTTGCCTCTTTTACCTTCTGCCAGTTGTAGAAAATACGGATCCCTTTAGATAATGACGTTCATTCCTAAGGCCCACGGCTGAAAGCCAAAGGGGAGTACTGGGCAATGATTTTGAATACTCAATGCAGAAGACAAATGCAATGCTGAAGCTCCAGTACTGTTGTCTAGTAATAGCAGTCTTTATTAAAACCTAATTGTAAACATGCTGTTTTGTTGAACAAATTAGTTCTTGATATTAGCTGACTGGAAAGACCAAACCTGCCAGTTGCAGTGAGTTGGAAAACTATCTATTTAAATTCAGATTCTCACAATCTGCTTCGCAAAGCAACAGTTATTGATCCATAAACTGTAATTTTCAGTTGAGTTAGATGGTTTTTTTCCATGAAAAAAGACCAAGTAAAGACACTTTAATGAGCTCTCCAGTGGCATTGTTAACCTGCTTCTTCATTTTTTTTCTTTATTGCACATGAAAGATGCTGAGCTGCCAGCAGGCTCTTATTTACTGGAGTGGCATGGAGTGAACTCTGACATTAATGCACCCTCCAATCACCTCTAACATACTGGGAGACTGGCCAGCTGCTGCCTTGGACTATTAAAAACTCAGTGTCTACTGGGTATTTAGCTTCTCCGAGAAGTCTTCTAATGAGTATATCTGTTAATGAGAGTTGTGTGAGCTCTTGGCTGTGCTGCTGCTGCTGTAAGATGTCTCGCTACCACCAATATTAGCAAAGGAGAGATTTTTTAGCTTTCTTCAGTGGGAAGTTGACTAACTTCTTTCATCACCCTGTTTGGGTGTTAAACATGGTATCTGCAAGAAGGAAGTGTTCAGAATAAAACATTCTGCTCAGCTTTTGCTGTAGATAATAAAAATGATGTTATCACATTTCCTCTTGAACCATATCTAATATCTCTTCTAATATCTTTTGCTACTAGTACAAATAAGGCTTAGAAATAAGCCTTAATTTCTCATCCATCATGAGTGTGTCCCCCTCTAGGGAGAAGAGCAGAAACTAGGGATGGTTAAATGGGTTGTTCAGCATCCAGCAATGACAGGGACTAAACTGTGTATTTCTAGAGTCAAAGCGCATTTCTTCAAGTTTCCACTTTTTTTGTCCTTAGCTTCCCCTTCTGATTTATCTTTCCTGTGATGGTCATTGAGAGTTGAGCTTCTTTGCTCTGGTTAAACTGGAAGTGATGCTGAATGTCAGATACGATCTATCCCAAAAGGGAAAATAGAGAGTCTTTCTAGCAGATCCAATTTTTCTTGAGTGTGTCATTTCGGAGAACCTCCACAGTGAGCCAATATTTTATAACGTGCTATTGATTTATTGTTCAAATGCCACAAATCCTCCACAAGGAGGTCTGATGATAAAAATTTATGGAGAATTTATGGCTTGGAATGTGAGAGAAGACAGATATATCTCTAAAAGCATTGACAATTAAGTTAGATTTTTTTTTTTGTCATTGAATGCTACAAGTGATATTTCATTAGGTATGCTTAGACTTACGTTCTGCATGTTCATCTATTGTTTTGGAAGCTAAAACTGGAGAATATACTAATTGCAGCCAAGATATTTCACTGTGGGCTCTTGCTGTAATGCACTGCAGTATACAGGTGTATATTATGATGAAGGTGCAGTATTTCACTTATACAACAGTAACCAGTGGTAAGTTTGGCCTGCAATTAACATTTCTCTAATAAAAATGATATAAAATTGTCCACTGCTTACATATGTGGTCCTTTGAACTCTGTCACTATTAGTTAAGCTCTTGGACTTGTGCACTGCAAATGTGCAAGCACAGATGTATTTGTGGCATGCTTTCTCACTGAGATGGCATATTCATTAGCTGATATAAAAGGACTAGGTCATTAGACGACAATTTCCACAACAGTATGACCAGATGATAATACCCTCCAGTTTCATTTTATGGAGGCTCATGCAAGAAACAAAAAATTACACTGCCTTCTTCAGTAATTAAGGCCATATAATTGAATACAGGTCAGCCAAAGCTCTGCAGAAGGCAAAACTTGTAAGACATAATTACCAGGGCTCAGTGAGATCATGTGCTCTCTTCAGGTAACCACATATCAGGTTTCTTAATCCCTGGTCCCAGGAAGATAAGCTCTCTTGCTCCTAACTCCAGGGATATCTGCTTTCGAGCCAATAGCCTTTTTTCTCTTCAGGCACTGTGATGAGGAGCTGGGTCTTTGCATGCATGCCCTGGGAGCATGGGTTTAAGAACTGCTTTATTCAAGTGACTGTGGTGCTGCACCTACTAAGTTGGATTTATCACCAGGTAGTATTTAAGAACAAAATTGTGTCTTAAGATGTCGTCTGCAGCACTGAAAGAAAGATGCTTTGGAAAGAAAATGCAAGCATTGAGATGATCCTTGGGTCCTTAAGCATCTCAGATTTTACTTTTTCACCTCTGGTTTAACTGGAATCATCCTCTGTTGACTTAAAATGAATTTTTTTTTTTTTACACTGTTTAAGGTAGCTGTTTAGATGCTAGGATATTAGGAGAAAGCTCTTTGATGTTAGGAGAAATTTATTCTCCAAAAGAGTAGTCAAGTGCTGGAATGACCTGCCCAGGGAAGTGGTGGAGTCCCTGGAGATATTCAAGAAATGTGATATTGTCGTAAGGGATGTGGCTTAGTGGGAAAATGGTGGTGGTAGGTGCACGGTTGGATTGATTGATCTTGAAGGCTTTTTTCCAACCTTGGTGATTGTATGATTTAAGACAACTGAGCTCCATTTTTGATGTGGAGCTCTGAGACCAGTTTGTGGTGTGTTGCTCATCTCAGCAAGGGCCACCAGAAGGTGAGCTACTGCATGAGGAATACAGGACTCTCAACTTTGCTTGGGGCAGACAGAGTAGCTCTCCCCCTTGCTCCAGATGTCAGACTAACCAATAGATTTCAAGCTTTGGAGTCAGAGACAGAAGAAGGAATAGATAGCAACTAGAAACCAGAAAGGAGTGATTGCATTTAGAAGATTCAGCTGAGGACCCAAGTCATGACTGTGCTGCTAAAAAAGGTGAAGGTCTTAGTGATGGAAGACTCTTTTCTGAGGGGAACTGAGATGCTCATCTGCCACCCAGGAAACCTCTCTAGAGAAGTTTGCTGGCTGCCAGAGGCCCACATTGAGGACATGAAGAAGAGGATATTGGGTATGATAAAACTGGAGGAATGCTATTTCCTCCTGGTCTATTGAGCTGTGTTGTGAGAGGCTGCAGCCAGGAAATTAAAAAATGTAAGAAAAGACTTCAAATCCTTTGTGAAGATGTTGAAGGGATCAGGTGTGCAGGTGGTGTTCTCAGTCTTCCCAGCTAGAGATGGGGATCCGGGCAGAAGGAGGAGAATGGATCAGTTGAAGGTCTGGCTGTATAGGTAGTGTCATGTGACCTAGGATGCACCTTTGACAAACCAGGAATATTGACATGAAGATGCAATTGACCAGGAGAGGGGTGAGAATATAGTAGCAAGCTGCTGGGGCTCATCACCAGGTCTTTAAACTGGAGGTGCTAAGGGAAGGGGGTGTACAGCTGAGTGACAGCTGGGGAATGCTATCACTCAAGGAAGCAGTGCAGGAATACCTCAGATTTATCCTGGAGATCTGTGGGAGAGCACTTCTAGGAAGGTAATTTGTTCAAATGCCCAAATCAAGTGCCTCTACACCAATGTATACAGCATGGGAAGTAAGTAGGAGGAATGGGAAACAGTGCTGCACTTGGAAAACAATGATCTTGTTGCTATCATGGAAACATGGTGGGATGATTCACATATCTGGAATACCAGGATTGAGAACTATAACCTTTTCAGAAGGGATAAGCAAGGTGGGGAGGGGGAAGGGGGTTGCCTATGGATAGAGGAGGCAGGAAAAAAACATGGCTGAGCAACATGAGGACCTGCTGGTAAGGCTGAGGGGAAGGAAGGGAAAGTATAAGCAGTGGAATCAGGGCTGTTGCCAGGATGTGCAAGGATGGAATCAGGAAAGACAAGGTGTGGATGGAATTAAGCTTGGTAAGGGATGTAAGAAACAAGAACGGTTTGTTTAGGTATACTGGTCACAAAAGACAGGCAGAGGAGAGCAAACCCCCTCTTATTATGAAAAGGGCCTACTCGGATGCGGAGAAGGCTGAGGAGTTCTTTGCCTCAGTCTTTGCTGCTAGTCAGACTTCTTAAATCTCTCATGTCTCTCAACTTCAAGTGGGAGTTGGGGGAGCGAAATCCCTTCTAGTGTAAGAGTGGAGCAAGTCTGAGACCAACTCTTGAGGCTGAATGTACAAGTCTATGGGGCCAGATGATATACATCCCAGGGTCTGAAAGGAACTGGCTGATGTTGCTGTCAAACCACTCTTCATCATATCCGAGAAGTAGTGGCTGTCAGGTGAAGTTCCTGGTGACTGTAAAAAGGGAAAAAACACTCTCATTTCTAAGGAAGGGAGAAAAAAAGACCCAGGGAACTACGGGTTGTTGAGGCTCATGTCTGTGCTTAGGAAGGCCATGGAGTGGATTCTCTTGGAAGAAATGCTATGGCACACATGAGATAAGAAAGTGATCTGAGACAGCTAGCACAGCTTTGCTGGCTGTTGGGAGGACGTTTCTAATCTCGGTTATTCTGTGGTTCTCTTTTTGTGCATAGGCCATGGTTGTGCAGCATTCAGCACCTTATGCCCACGTTCCTCTGCAAAGTTCTATGTAGACACTCAGTTTATTTACAATTCACACAATTTATTGACATGGTTGCACAGGCTGGACCTACCAGAGGTCATGAAATCTCTCCAAGATGTTGAGTGGTCATTGCCCACATGTTAACAGCTCTCTCTTGCAAGCCTCCACACAGCATCATCTTTAGTTGCACCAAATCAGATTCCCCCATATGCGATTGGTGTCAATAGTTTATGGGCTGATTTAGCCTGGTACCATGACTAATGAGGCAGGGACCCACGGATCCAAATGCTGGGAAATGGGGAAGGGGAAAAAAGGAAAAAGGTAGGGAGATGGACTAAAAAACAGAACAGTAGCAATGATCTGAGGAGGAAAGTTTATTTACTAAATATGATATCAATATGCAATCTAACACAATACAATACAGTTGGAATTGAAGCTTAGAAATCAAATTAAATGAGTGTGTGTGTTCAAAACCAAAGGCCTAACTCTAATGCTGAAAATGAGACAGCTAGGAAGCACACACTGCAGATGAACAGAAAGGGAAAAGGAGATGCCTTGTGACTTGCAAGCAGTTTTATGTTTCCCTGTGAACAAAACTGGAAACAAAAACTCCTCTGGGGAATGCAGTTCTTACCTTCTAAGAACCAGGTTCCTAACAATCAGTTGTCCATAACAAAAAGCAGTTATATGACATTCCACCACTTATTCCACAGTGGAGAAAAAGTGCTGGAGTGATATCCACTGCCTGATGAGCAGCATCTGCTGCTCAGTTCTGGAGCACGGGCACCCATGGAGAGCCTGGGACAGGCAGGCTCTCCACCTTGCCCTTGGTGACCATACCAAAGTCACTGGCCATGCCATTCTATGCTTCAGCCTACTCGAGGCTCAGGAAGGTGTTGGAGTTGAGCTGCACCCCAAGCATCACCTCAGTGGAGAAGGTGTCCATGGAGGGGATGGTCAGCTTAATCTTGCAGGAGCTGAGGGAGAGCAGCACTGTTAGGCGGCAATCACACGACTGAGGCAGATGCCACCACGCTGCCTGCACCTGGCACTGGAACCAGCAGGCGTTTTTCTCCCCATGCAGGTAGGAGCCCCTGCAGAAGCTCTCTAGGAGGCTGGGCTCCTGTTTGCTGCTCAGCTCATTCTGAGCATGGTGGAGAAAGCACAGCGTGTCTCCCAGCAGCCGCTCTCTCATGCAGGTGCACTCCAGCTCCACGCACAGGCAGAACTTCCTTGCTGACGTCTCCTCTGTGTTATCCATCTCCGGGTGGAAGGTGTGCCCAGGAGGAGGCCTCAGGGGCATCAGCAACCGGTAGAGAAGATTTTCTCCAGGGTTGCTCTGTCCTTTATAGAGCCAGGTCACCCCAATGGCCTGCTGCAGTCGGGGCATGAAGCCATGGCTGGAGAGGCCTTGGCAGGCCCAGAGAAGGTTGTCCACCAGCTCCTCCATTATTTGGCACTTGGCAGCCGCGTATGATGTCGGCTACTGGTTGCTCCTGGCCCAAACAGTTTGCACTTCTCATCAGAGTCGCTGTCTTCCTCTGCCTCGCTATCCTTCTCCTCCTTGCTTGAGGAGCTTTCTGACTTCTTGCTCTCTGGTTTCCCTCTGCTTTTCCCAAGGCACAGGCAGAACCTGACCAGCAGGACGAGGATCCCTACAAGGAGCCCAGCAAAGACCCAGAGTTGACAGAGTGGCAAGGCACAGTGTAGAGCTTCTTCAGCTGCCCAACTCTGCTCCTGGCTCCCCTGCTCCATACCATGCAGCAGCTGTGCCGTGGCCAGACACAGTTGCTGCGTGTTGTGCTCATGCACATCCACATGTAGAAGTTCCAGCTCGGGTATCTGAAAGATCCCCAGCAAAGCCAGGGCAATGATTACCTGAGCTATGGCCCTTAGGAGGTGTGTGCTGCACTCACCAGAGTTCTAAAGGGTGTGGTGCTGCAGCACTGACACACCCCCCGTTGTGACTGTCCTGCTGCTGTCACAGTACTGCAGCCACAGCACTCTCATCTCTCCTGAAGCAGTCATCCGGGCACCTGGTGGTCAGGGTCTCCTACAGGTCTCCTGGTCAAGGGCAGCCTGTGGTTGAGGCTCAGCTTCAAGAAGCATCATGCCTGCACGCTCATCTTGATGGGAGATTTCAACCACCAGGATGTTTGCTGAGAAAACAGCGTGTCAGGCTGCAATCTTGGAGACTCCTGGAATGCACTGAGGAGAACTTTCTGGTCCAGGTATTAGACAAAGCAATCAGAGGTGAAGTGTTATCAGACCTGGTGCCTGCCATCACAGAGGAGTTCATTAAAGAAGGTAAGATTGGAGGCACTTGGGGCTGTACTGAATGTGCCCTGTTTGATTGGGTGATCCTCAGAAAGATGGCAAAAAACAAAGTCAAGACCCTGATCTCCAGGAAAACAAACTTGAGGCTGTTTAGGGAATTATTGGATGAGATTCCCTGGGAAGCTGTCCTTAGAGGCAGGAGAGTGGAGTGAATCTAGCAGCTCTTGAAGTCTTCACCAAGTACAGACTGGGAGATGCAGAGCAGCCCTGCCAAGAAGGACTTGGGGGTCCTGGTGGATGAAAAGCTGACATGAGCCAGCAGAACACTGTTGCAGCCTGGAAGGCCAATGGCATCCTGTGCTGCATCAGTAGAGGAGTGGCAGCAGAGAGGATTGTCCCTTTCTACTTGGCCCTTGTGAGGCTGCATTCTGGAGTACTGTGTTCAGGCCTGGGGCCCTCAGTACAAAGGGATTACAGAGCTGTTAGAATGGGTCCAGAAGAGGACCAGGAAGATGATCAAAGGGCTGGAGCATCTCTTCTATGAAGAAAGGGTGAAGGAGTTGGACTTGTTCAGCTTGGGGAAGAAGAGGCTCTGAGAAGATCTCATCGTGATCTTTAAAGGAGCTTACAAGCAGGTGGGAGACAGACTTTGTACACTGATAGTGACAGGACAAGGGGTAATGGCATTAAAGCTAAAATAGGGGAGATTTAGGTTAGATGTTAGGAAGAAATTGTTCACATGCAGAGTGGTGTGGCCCTGGCACAGGCAGCCCACAGAGGTTGTGGATGCCCCATCTCTGGTTATGTTCATGGCCACTCTTGATGGACTCCTGGGCAGCCTGATGTAGTGGTTGGCAATCCTGCCTTTGAAAGGGGGATTGGAGCTAGATGATCTTTAAGGTCCCTTCTAACTCAAGCTGTTCTGTGGTTCTGTGATAAAAACACAGTTTTCACACTGAATTTGAATCATTTCTGTGAGTGTGATAGAAAGCCTCCAAAAAAACAGAAGCCAGCCTCACTTTTCACCTTTCAAATGAAAATACCAACACCAGCCTTCGACATTGGTGTCCAAAAAAAAACAAACTCTGACCTCTGCTTTTTCATCTCTGGGGAAAAAAAAAAGGAAAAAAGCCTCCAATTTTCAGTCTCAAAAGAAAAATTTATACCGCCTCCGATTTTTTGGCCTTAAAAATAAATAAATAAATAAATAAAACAAAAAAATATAATAATTTGCTTTTTGGCCTCCAAAAGTAAACCACCAGCCTCCACTTAACATGACAGCAAGGGGAACTCGAAGGTATGCTTGGATGGCTTTCCACTTGTCACATATGTGGCTTTAATTTTAATGTCTTTCTGGTAATCATACCACAAATAGATACTTTCCTAAACCTAATTCTAAAGGGGTTAGTGTTGTTTTTCTTTCCAAAATTTAGGAAGAATAGCTGGATATACATTGCGTTTCAGAGAAAGAAGTAGAACTGCAGGCAATGCTGTCAGGACAGCAGCAATTTTATTCAGTCAGTTGAAGTGGATTTCTTGATTCTGAGAAATGAGCACAGCTGGGCTAAATTTTTGAAGTACTAATTGATTGCTGGTTATTTAAGTGTCTGACACCCTGCCTCACTTCACTCTTCTGTGGAGCAATTGATTAAATAACAAGCACAATTCAAACAGTTGTGTGTTATTTCTTCTATGTAAAGAAAAGTATGTGGGAGATGGAAGAAGATCTCAGTTTCTAGCTGTATTTCTTGCCTTTGTTTTCCTAGCAAAGAGTATTATCCTGGCAGAGATAGAGGAGGTGGAAGTTAGATACCTTTTTGTGTGTAAGTCATTCAAGGCAAGGCAAGACTTAACTGGAGAACAAATCCTCTGAATCATATGGGAAAGTGTTAATTTTCTTGGCTGTTATGTAACTGTCATTTCTACTTGGCATTACTTGCATCCATGAAGGTTTAACGTGATCGTTTTTTTCTTGTCTTTCTATGAATCACTGTTCATTTTTATGTGTTGCCAGGATTACTTAAGGATTTCTTGTTTCTGGCAGCTGGATTCAGTGTCTGAAAATTACCAAAGGGATAGGGCTTCAAACCCTGTGGCTGTTTTTCCAATTCTGTTAGGAATTCAAAGGAGCAAAGACAACACCATAGCTCACAAAGAGGGATTGCTGCATGAGCATACCTGTAAGCAGAGATGGAGGAGAAAGACTGCATGGTTTCCTTGAGCCCAGTGTGGGCTTGGCTGCTTATACCAATTTATACCACCAGAGTACAGAAGTCCTCACCTGTATTATTTGACTCCACCTGTGAGGTGTTGCCTGAGTTCTGTAGCAGGCAGGCACATAAATGGCAGACCTTGCTCATGAGCATCACTGCAAACCTCTCCAACCAGCCATATGAAGCAGGGATAAAGGAAGAAAGGTGGGAAAAATCTGTTACTGGAAAATTACTTCTGGGCTCTGAATGGTAGTTTCAAAGCAGCATCTCTGTAATAACATGAACTGGGAGAGAAAAATGTTGGTGTGTTTGTGGAATAATCTGTGCCTGTTATTGGGACCGTGCTGTGAGGAGGACCACTCTAAGAGGTCCTGTGCTACAGATGTTGATGCCACAAGTGACTTGTGCTTAAAAGCAGCAGGGTTGGACTGGGAGAGGAGATAGCATTCAAGGTCTCCTTTGAGGTTAAGATTCTGTTTGCATTCTTCAAGTCTGGATGTCCTCAGAGCCCATTGTATGAACACAGTGACTGACAGTTAGATGTTAAGTTATAGCAGTGTTTTTTTTTCTTCCTAGTGTTAGCTGGGATCTTATAACTTTTTTTTTCCTTTGGTGTAAACGTTTACATCTTAGTGCTATGGTATGACAGAATCTGCTTTGACTTTTGCAGTGAATTTACTGGACTCTAAACAGCAGAGACCTTGGCCTTGTGTTACACCATGGCTAACCTGTAAGGAAGCATTGATGTTCAAATTTGTGATCACTGGAAAATGGCTTTGTTTTCCAGCCTCTGAGGAGAAGCATATCACCCAACCTTGATGTGAGATCTTTGGCATTATGATTCTGTATCAAAAAGAATCACAAGGAAATTTCTTTGGAATATTAAGGTACTCGAAAGAGTCTGGCAGATGAGTGGGCTAAGCTGCTCTTTATAACAAGTCCCACAGGAAAATGCTCAGGCTGTGCTGGGAGCCTTTGCTGAGCTTCTGCACCATTGTTCAGTGGGAGTCAAAGCTGAAGTATTAGAGCACTGATGAGCCTTTCCTTTCATCTGAAAAAACTGCAGCCCTTAGGGCGGGGAGGCAAAAATAACCTGTAGAGCAAGGCTGCGCACCCCACTCTGGGGAGGAAAAACTGAGAGTATTCCAGTTAGTGAAAATAAAGGGAAGGCCTATGAGTATTTAAATCAATACTGAAATAGATTAACACTTGTTTTTAATTTAGCAAATTCACAGAGCATTTCATGATGCAAAGATGAAAAATAAAGAGACAAGAAAATGTTGCTGTTTTTTTTCTCCAGTGATGTTACTAGGAAGCTAAGATTTAATGTAACTGATGAATAAAGAGCAGATAAGCTCAAATGTGATTAGTGGGATTTCAGATGAAAAAAAATACAGCAGAAGAAATAATTATTCTTATCCAAGAAAACCTACTTCTGATAATTGCTGCTTTTCCTCCTAAATCCATGCCGAAGGCGTTGGGAACATAACAAGTCCAAAGTGTCGCATATCAAGAACTGTGGAGATGTGGCACTGTGGGACGTGGCTCAGTGGGCAGGTGGGAGTGGGCTGGGGTTGGACTTGGTGATCTGAGAGGTCATTTCCATCCTGAATAATTCAATGATTCTGTGAACATCTTGCTACTGAAGTGATCTGCTTCAGAAATGGAGCAACTTTATGCTGAGTATCTCAGTGCGGATGAGTTGAGGTGATAATGTAGAACTTTGTAGAACTTCTGGCTGCTAATAATAATAAAAAAAAGCTTAAATTTCTCTGCAAGTGGATATACATTCCAGGATGGTTTGGTGTGTTCAGCTGAGCAAGAGAAACATGGTCTATAAATAGGGAAAATGACCAGTCCTGCTTCAACTATTCTGCCTGGGAAGGTTCAAGCTCTGTGACAGTGATGTAGTTGGAGTGCTGAGTTAATTGGTAACTTGTCTTTTTTCCTGTTCAAAGCAGGCAGAAAATAAATTTGTCTGACTTTATAATTAAAAGGAAAAAAAGCAAGTTAATGACCTGTTTCTGGCACTGAAGAGAGATATGTAACTGATACTGAATATTCAGTATGTAAATCCACAGGATATAAAAGAATCAAACTTTCTCAGGGGGAGGAGAAGCGAAAACTGGTTTGATTTTTAAAAAGGACTATTATATATTTCCATGCCTCTTGTCATTTTATAATAACATTTCATTAAAATGTCCTGGATTAAGAAACACTTGATATCACTTTGAGCATGTAAAATAGGATAAGTGTCAGGGTTTTGTGGCTAAAACTTCCCTATGTTTTATGCCACTGTAATTTCAAAGTGTGTCTTGGAATAAGCTTTCACAGACATAAAATATGTTGAATGTATCAGTGGATCAGTGGCGTATGGAGAAAATTCAGGAATACTGTCAGATTGTAACAAGCTTACTGACCAAGTTGCATGGACAGCCAAGCTCCACCAGTGGAAGCTGGACTGTTAAGTGATCATAGTTTTAAGATTGCTGTGTGATAGTGCAATTAAACCACGTAAGAAAAGCAAACCAGGATAAGATGGTAGATTTCTGTACCATATTTACATCATAAAATAATGGTTTCTACCTCAGTTTAGCACGTGTGTTGTGATAAATGTTAGACTTTGCATGTTTGGATTGTACCTGGGATTATTCAAAAACACATATGGTGTAGTGCTGTAGATAATGAAATAAATAACTTGAAAGTTAATTAAAGGCTACCTTAAGCTTCTTAATTTCTTAATTAAGAAGTACCTTCTTAATTTCCCAGTGAATTTCCCATAAGGACACTGCTGTGCAAGAAAATGAGAAAGATATGGAAGATATTGGTAAATGAACAAACTCTTTTTCAGCTTTTAGACGTCTGGGGACCTTGAAGGTCTCTTTCTGCCATTAGTCTAGAGAATGGGCTGAATCCTGAAATCTTCCACTCTGCTGGGGACGTGTGTGTGAATGCTGCCCAGCCTGTTTTCTTGCAAATCTTTAAATCTTTGCTTATCATTGAAATTAACCTCTGTTTATTGCCTGGAAGCTGTGGCAAAGCTGCTTGAGTTAAAATCAGCAGCCAATATCATGCAATGCCTTTGATTTTACTCCCTGCTGTTGGTGTATTCTGGACTTGCTGCTGCAGCTGTGGTGTCACAGCAGCAAGGTTTGCAGAAATGTTTGTCAATAGATGAGCAGGGTGTGAGTGTGGGATTTGGTCAACTTGGCCGTACGGTGGAGGGCCTCTGCCTTGTTCCTGCTTCAATGAAAGGAGAAAATCATCCTTTCCTGCGTCAGGTTCCTCTTTATGGATGCACTTACTGATGCTGTCTTCTCTGGATCATGATGTACTTAAGTAACCTCCAAATCCTCCTTGAGCAGGCTTTGCTTAGTGTCAGCTCCAAACTGCATTCATTATTCTGAATATTTACTTCTCCTTGACACGTGTGAGGAGGTTTTTTAATATCTGTGGCAAAATATTGAAACTTATGCATGCTGGTTTAAACCACAAAATCAGCATCATAAAAGTTTATTGTGTAGTACTTGTATATTATATAAACACATTTGTTACACACTTTAAGTGGTATGGACTCTGAAACCTGCCACTTCGTATCATGTGTAGATCAGAGGAAGCTCTATTGCAAGGAATGGGTAATCGAAGTTGGCAGAAGTTTTGGTTATATCTGAAAGTTCAGATGTTTGTCTTTTACACAAAGAGCCAAATGGCAGAAAAGAAAGCACAGCACCAGTATGACAGAGTTCCAGCAGTGCCTTAATGCAGCACTATCTCCCCCCAACCTAAAATGCCCAAATGCCTTGGTGTAGTAGGACAAGCCAGCACCTAAAAGCATATGACAGTTACTGGCTTCTTCTTACTTATATACCCAGGGCTTGTAATTGATGGCACTTAAATACAGAGGACTTTGGAGAGAGCTCAAGAACTGTTTTCTGCATCTGTTTAGAGCACAGGACCGGCTGTGCCACCTCAGGGTGTTGCTCCTTTGCTCACTTGACTCTACCTTGAGATGCTTTAGAGGTTCCACTAGGACTAGAGGCATGAGGAAGGGACATCAAGAGTCAGGTGTCCCACAGTGGATGCATTTATCCCTGGCTCAGGGATGGAGGTAGCAATGGAGCTCAAGGAAGGTTATGTGATCTCCTACTCTTTTCCCTTCTTTGTACCCATCTCTGAAGTAGCAGCATCATTAAATTGCCTTTGCAACAGCTGTAATTCTTGTTTTGCTTCTGGACATGGCATATGAGATGTTTGGGTAGCACAGCAGGATGTGAGCCCAGAAAAAGAGCTGAGATCTATTGACGTTGACATTAGTGGAGCTAGTTGGCAGCTTTGCCTGGCTGGGGGACTGAGAGCAAAAAGAGGGTAAGATAAAAGCCTCCCTGAAGTGTCAGAGATGATTTTTTTTTTTTTTTTTTTTTTTTTTTGTATGTGTGACAATAATGACAAATTTTCACAATAAATAAATGGTAATCAGTGCACAGATGCTCACATACATCTGAAAGTTTCTGATCTGAGGCCAGGAAGAGTATTGGCACACCCCAAACTAGAATTTACTGCTGGAATTTAGAACTCTTTGGTTTCCCCCAGAATATCTTGTTGCTAGCTGTTTGTTTTTTGTTGTTGTTGTTGTTGTTTTTCCTGCTTCTAGGTGAGGGTGAATTACATAGCATCCTAATAACATAGTAGAATAATAATGTAGTAATGGTTTTTGATGAAAGGAGACATTTACTAGAATTAGAGCCCTTCAAAAGGCAGCTTTTTGTTCCTTGTGATATTTATTTTTATCATTTTGTGTATTACAATTTAATTTACAGAGAATAAACCCAAATACTGATTACAGGCTTTTTTGAGCCCCTGTGCAAATGGAATTAGTAGCATTTTTAGCAGTTCTCTAAAACTACTGTCATACCAAGGTCATCGTTATCTTAGGTTAAGTATTCCCGAAGCTTTCCTGCTGGCAGGTTCATGTAGAATAGCTGCCCACATAGCAAATCACAAAGGCCCAGGGACGCTTGTGGAGGACTTTATGAATATTCTGTTCTTCTTACTTCAGTTTGAGTGGCCTTTCTCTGTATTTCTTCCTCTTGTAGTAGAAAGCCTGCCTCTTTCTTTTCTTCTTGGGCACAGCCACACAGAAATGAGTGCTCAAAGGGCAGCGCTCTGAGGATGAGGGGGCTTTTGAGAAGTCGCCTGGGTGGTTTCAGCATCTTTAATTTCAGCCAGTGGAAGCCAGACATTGTCTCCCTCTAAAGTAGCTGATAAGAAGCACCAGGAGGAGCTGATCTCATTAATGGTAAAGACCTATGCTGATGCGTGGTAGTTTGATATTCAATTTCTTCTAAATTTTATGTAGTAATACCTTTTTTTTTTTTTTTTTTTAATAGTGCAAATAACTTTAAAAGTTTCCCAGAAGTTTTACTTGTCAGATGGGTTGTGACTGTCCTCAGGTTCTCCAGCAGCGTAAGTGCAGTTAAAGGAATTAAAATGAACAGCAAATGAATGCTGCCCCTATAGAATAGGTGTGCTTATAGAATTAACTTGGCTTTACTATTGGTAATTATAATGCACGCTGAAACAACAAATGCCAAGGAACCACGGTGGGAGTCTCAGGGCTATGGGGGGAAAGGGTGGGACTCTGTGTTACCTTGTATTTTTTTTAATCACTGCTTTCATTAGATATGAATGTAGATTTGAAGGCAACTCTTTAAAAGGTGGACTGCTGTGGAACATATGACAGAAACAGCAAAGTTGGGAAGTGCGTCAAAACCCATGTGATTTAAACCTCTGTTATAGCACAAAAGGGTGAAGTGCACTGAAAAGAAATGGCTTAATTTGTCATTGGAAAAATACGTGTTGTAGCTGCTTTATTTAAGAGACCGACTCAGTGCTGTGCAACAAAGTGTTCACAGGTTGTCAGTGACACGTTGCCTTGCAGACTTGCTTAGGATTCAAAAGAAAGCAGTATTTTTAGCAATAGAATTATCCAGCTTGAATAAGGCGGTTTCACTCTGTATCTTGGAAGAACTGACAGTATCTTGGCTTCTGTATTTGTCTTGCATTTGAGCAGATCACATATTTTTTTTTATATTAGAATTTGTGGGAGGAAAAAAGCGATAGAAATGAAATCCCTTGTGAAATTGCTTGAAATTGCCTTTCACTTGCCTGAATAAATTTGTTATTGATTTTTGCCCTTTCATAAGAATGAAAGGTTAATGAAAACAATCACATCGCTTTCATCCCAAGGTAGAGATTATGCAATACATATGAGGCTCAGCCTTTTTTTCTTTAAAGCTAACAAAAACACTCGTGTGTAGGTGTTAGCCTTATGAAAGATGAGCTGTTGTGATGCGTTATACTACATTATCTTTGATAAGCTGTGCATGACAGATTAATAATTGAGGTCTTTTTAGATTGCACTCCTTGGCTATTTGTGATGGATGTTGCTGACAACAATCATATCTGGGATCTTTGCTCCCTAGATCTAGAGATTCTCCATGGAATAAGGAAGGTACGCTGCGACATGGGCAGCACATAGGTCTTGTGACGGCATTTAGGGATCGCAAGGGCTCCTGGCATGTCTATAATGATTTTACCCATCTTATTTCCTGAGCAGCAGAGGTAGGCTGACTGGGGTTGGCATCACGGGAACTCTCCAAGCAACAGTGGAGCTGGTTTGCCTTTTGTGGTCTGTTGCTCTTCCCAGACCGAGCATCCAGCTGTTTTCTGCAGAGGAAAGAAATGCTGAGTGTCTGCGGGCTGCTCCCCCAATTGATACAGTGCCCAGGAGGGAGGTGGAGTTCACTTGGGCTAGATGGAATGAGAAATACTTGTATGGGTCCATCTTAATTGTGATTTCAAGTGGTTTTTTTTGTTTGTTATTCATGGCTGTTCTTGGGGAAAGGCTCGCCTTGATCTTTCAGTTGGCCCTGGCTCTTATGCTTTATGCAGACTGAGCAAGTATAGATAGAGACCACTGAGCTTTAAAGTCTGCCTTTCTTTCCTAGTGAGACCCACTTAAAAAGGCAAACACAGAAACTCTGGTTTCCCCATTGGGTCTCCCCTTTTCGTGTTTGTATCGTTTCTGCTGCTCTGGCATCTCTGGATTTTCAAATACATTGCAAGCTTCTCAGACCTTATAAAAATGCAAATGAGGAGGCTCGATCCATTTGCTATTCATCAGCCACATGCTCCTTTTAAGTCTTGAGTGAGATAAAGATTCACCATAACACAGACCTTCACACAAAAGTGAGTTTTTATTCAAAACGTGCAATCAGATTTGATTTTTTTTATGTGCAGTTGCTACACCCACCGTTCATTTTAAGCTATTATATAATCTCTAGCACATGAATAAACCTTTGGGCTGGAGAGCAATGAACTGGAAGAAAGAATGTCATTTCTATGCCAGTGGTTAAAGTCTAATCACACCTCCCAAAGGAGACAATTTCTGATAGAGTGGCAAGTTCATTTTCCTGAAGACAGTCGGTTGATAAATATAACATGCTGTTGGCAGGTGGAGTAATTTTTCAACTCCTGAAAACCTTCAAAATCCAATATAGCTGGAGAGACTGTGTGTCAGAGGCAGAATTGGGATTCTTTATTAATCTTCAACTGTACCAAACAAATATCCCATGCAAGAACTTGAGTTTTCAGGCATCTCATAAATGGAACAATGAAAAGCATGCCTCAATCTGATGCTTCTGTTCATATTCTTGTACTGTTTTGCTGACATTTATAAGGGGCTTTGAGACAATATATCTGCACCATTCTTGTTGCAGTATAAGCATGCAAGACAGCTTTCAGATTCAAATACTAAGTGGCTGGGTGACATTATACAAATTTCTGCAGAACGTTTTACCTACTTACTCTCTGTCCTACAGATGTAATTCCATTTGCAGTTTGTGTATTTAGTCTTGAAATCAATGCCTGTCCTTCAAGTGAGATATATAATGTGTGAAGCATAGCCAAAGGCTGCCAGGCACTTATGCTAAGCTAGAGGCTAAGATTAATGCAAGCTTTGCTACGTACCAGTGTGGTACTGAAGAAGCAATGCTGCTGATGCTGTGTTGTAGCTCTTTTAAAAGTTCTTCTGTTGAAGAGGGAAGGCCCAAGGGGGACTCATTAGTAGAAGAGCACTCCTCATTTTCTGAATTTAGGATAGTGTGAATTCAAACAAAGATATGGGGTTTTTAAAGAAGAAATTCATAGAAATTTTGTTTTCCTTTTTGGTGTTTTACTTCAGTTTCTTGGAGTGCTTGTTGTGAAGTAAGTCTCTGATGTGAAGTCACGACTGTGAATTTACCACTCAAATAGAATAGTTTTGTTCTCTATTTTTATTTTTTGTGTATTTTTATTACATGAAAAGCTGTAAACTTTTAGTATTCCAAATATAATGTACTTAATACAAACACGATATGTATTTACATCCTACCTGCTGACTTGGGATCTTTTCAGGCATCCAGGGAATAGAAATGGCTCGATTGTGATACCCTTCTCTTTTGATTTTCATAAAGTCTCCATCAATTCAGGCTATTCACAAAATGTTTCTAGACCCATCCTGGCCGATGCTGTATTTTAATTTCTTCTTGCTCAATTTTATGTTGTTATTGGCTTAATCTCCTTGAATTTTAGGAGAGTGGCTTTAATTATACTCCTGTTGTATTTTAAATAGTATAATTATTGTGGGGCATGCAGAGCACCTTCTTGGTGAGAAGTTGCTTCAACTTGTCTATTTTACATTGGAGTTTGCACACTTGGACAAGGAAATTCCTATCCAGTGCAGTGAATACTCAGATTTCAGCTTTTCAAAACAACTTTCCTGCCAGGTGACTTATATTTTACTATTCCAGCCTCACTTGTTAATGGCAAATGTCTAACTCTTTAGCAGCACAGGGAAGCGCTCCACTACTCTCCAACAGTGGCTGACCCCTTAAAGAAAGCTCCTGATTTCTGGTTTCTCTGCTTCCTTTGAGCCCCTCACCTTTCCACTTGGATCCCACCGCTGCCCTCCTACCTGAAGAAGTGGTTTTCTGAGTGACTGTGTTACAAACTTCTTGTTCTTGGAACTCTGGAATGTGAGGCTGATGTTGTGATGTGGTGCTTTCAGTGAGAGGATCAGGAAGGATTTGAGTACTTTGTCGCTCTCCTACTTGGAAATTTTGACTTCACTGCCTAAGGCTGACAGTTCTCACATCCCTTCCCCGTGGATAAGTTCCTTTCCTCCTTTGACGTACAGTTCCAATACAGTTTGCATTAAAAAAATTTTAGTAATTTTTGGAGGATTTAAATAGTTTTGAAAGCTTGTAGTAAAAAAACTTAAATATGTATATACTTGCTCAGAGACCTGCTAAGATTATGACTCTCTAATAGCCATTAATTCCCTTACGTGCCATTTAGGCTGTTTGCCTGAACATGTGGGCAGCAGGGGATAAGGGTCAGTAATTTTGGTACACTTTGCTGGTTCACTGCCATCTTGCAATGCTTCAGTCTGAAGGGTCTGCTCTGTTCTTAAACCTTGATGTGAACAATTCCTATCTGACTTGGTCAATAGGTCCCTTGTTGTGTGATCAGGTTAATTAAAATACGAGATGTAGCTTTCGTCCTGTGCACACAAGGCAATTTTCTGATTATTCCCAGCAAGTACTGAGATGCCTGATAAACAACCCAGAGAGCTAGAGAGAATGATGTATGGTTTAAAGCTGAGTTGCGTGGCTTGTTTATACGTCAGAATAGGCAGGTCTTAAAGATTGACTTATTTGGTGCGGTTCGGGCTTGGTTGAATTTGAATCAAGGGGTTTTTAATTAAAATTGTGTCACTCTAGTAAAATTAGATTACTTCTTCTGTGTGAAGGAATCATGTATCTGAGAAACACCAGCAAAAAGAAAATCTATAATACCTGAGGGTTTGTGAAAATATTGGTGATATAATAGTTTCTGCATTGAGTGGAAAAAATATATCTTACAGCTCACTCTACATACCCATAGGATTCAAGGAATGAATAGGAAGCGTGAGCAGGTATTTCTAAATAATGTTATATGTGATAAAATGCATGTCTTCTGAAAACAAGTCATCAAATTGGTAGAGCTATCCTAATCTAATTCAGGTAATTTTTCCATATCCTCCTGCTCTCAGCAATGTTGTTCTCAACTTGACAAGGATAGCCCGTAAATTCAGTAGCTGGGTAACAATGCACCGTGTGTGTGAAAATCTTCTTGAGTCTCTTAAAACAGAAGCCTCCTTGGTGATCTCAACAGGGCCATTGTTTTTAAATATTTCCCCCTAATGCTGTTCTTCTTATCGCAGTCAGTTTTTTATAGCTGTTGCTTAAAAAAATAAACTCAGCTCAAAACGCTGATGCAGGACTACTTGTAGCTTGACGCAGAGCCTGTGCTGGGAGAGCAGGCTGGGGTATTCAATTAACCATACAGCTGTAATTTACATCAGGAATTGCACTTTATGCATAACTTCCTACCTAAAGAAAAACTCCTGCACGCATTTGTTAGCAGAAATAGAAAGCAGACGGTCCATTTTATTACTACTGCTAAGTAGTTATTTAATATTTGTGAACTGCAAAGCAGTGTGAATTATTATTACGGACACCATCTGTAATAATGCAAAGCCAGAAGCAGAATGCAGAACCTGTGCAGAGGGCTATGTACTTGTAAATTTTGAGTAGCCAGGAGCAATAAGCCCAAGAACCACTGTTGTGCTTGAAGAAGTGTTTGCTACCCGTAGGTGCTGTGGTTGAGGGATGCTGCTGGTGGGCATCATGTGGTTATAGGAAACCTAAATGGATATAGATACCTAAATGGAGGTGGGAGGCAAATGGGTGAGGCCAGGCTCTTAGTGGTGCGTTTTCCTCTGTAATTTTGCCTTGTACGTGACTTCTGTTATTAAGTGCTTTAACCCAAAGGAGGAATAAGAAGGGGAAAAAATCAGCAACATGTCAGAAAATAATGGGAATAGAAAAGTAAAAGCAGGAGGCAAAAATGAAGTAGTTGTAATAAAAGGTAAGTCACTTACTTCTCCTTCAGATGTCCTAAAGAAAGAAGCAAAATTACGGAACATGAAGCAGTCTTGAGAGTTTGGTCTGTAAACTTCAAATGGAGTTGCACTTCAGGCTGCAGGGAGCACGGTTTTTACTGTTGCTGATAGCAAAGTCCGGGTGGTAGCATCTCACCCAAGATATCTCAGTAAATTCATCCCCATTTGACTGCTACTTAACCTACTCACAGAGGCATAACATTTCCTATCCAGAAACACTGAGACATCTTAAATTCAGCTCTGCCAGCAAAGATAGGGTATCCCGGTCGCTTTCTGAGGCCATCAGAATGCAAAAAAGCTATAAAGAAGGCTTCTCTGTTGTTTGCACAGTCATTTCCTGATTCTGCAGTGCCACTGCACAGTGATTGATCCAGTGCACACTTCACTCACTTATATTTGGATAGGAGCTCTGGATAGATGAACCCTGTTTTGTCACGTGTGCATGGTTTCTCTGCTTGTTTGCAACCCATTATGTCTTAGACATACAGCGAAATACGTGGAGGGAAAATTGCGTACAAGCACTGATTTTAAGGCCAACAGGACCGCTGTGATTACCTACTCTGATACAATTTCTAGTGTACCTTGGAGTTTTGGAAAGCACTGATGTGTGGTAGCACTGATGATTGCACTTGAAGCCTTGTTAATTGTGCACAGATGTAATGCCCTACACACAGGGACAGGCATGATAATGATATCCCTATGCATTCTTCTAATTCTCTTAGTTTTGTTGAAATACTTTTATCTGAACTAGTGAAATAGACACTGGGTATGACAGAACTAAGCTTTAAATCCACTTTGTTTCCTCTCTTACTATCTTGTTTTGTACTGGAATGCAGTAGCTGGCAGAGCTGACTTGGTGTTGGAAAGCGTTTTTTTCAGCCAAGATTTGCTTCAGTTTGCTGGTTTGCCATGATTCTAACTCTCGTTTTGTGGGTATAAAGCTAATGATAGAGATTATATTGTTTTCTGTGCCTTCAGAAATTGAGGCTTTGCCTCTATGAGAATTTGCTGGAAAAGCGCCTCTCTGACATTTCACAAGTAGGAATGATTTCTGTGGTGATTCACCCCATAGGTTTGTGTGAAAGGCATCCATGTTCTGTTTTGTAGATAGCTTAACACGAAATAATTTTTTAGATGCATTGGTTGTCCTCCTCCCAGAGACAGTTGGTATATAGGCTTTTAGCAAAGGAAGTGTTGTTTTACTTTTCCTTCATTTTCTGTTCTAATTAGCAAAACAGGAGCTAAATATGCTTCTTCACCTTTGCTAATTCTGCTAGTGTCTCTTCCTTTTGAAGTAACACCCAGCATCAGAGACCTGGCTTTGCATTCACACCTGTGTCCCAAGCATCAAGGTACATCCACGTGTGCAACAGGAGTTGTGTGGCCTAACATAGCCCATTCATTGGCTGCATTTCAGAGTAGTCCCAGGGTCTCTGTGAGTCTTGTGCCGCTCTGCCATTCTCTGGGAAGAGGAAAGAGAAGATGGCCTCCGTAAGGAGGAATATAGTTAGCCTATGAGTTAAATGCCTTTCCTACAGCATCAAGGCTAAGTAAGACAGTTCAAAGCATTTAATTAGCTTGGTGAGTTTTTTATTATTGTTGTTTGAAAATGCTGCTTATTTGAGGGAGAGAAGGGCAATATTCAGGCCTGACATTTTTGAATGATGAGGGAGAAAGCAAAGCAACTTGTGATCCTTCTGCTAATTATCAAGGTACTTTAGCTTTTGGAAACCTACTTAACTTGGGGCTGCTCAGAGGCATTAAAATGCTATTTGACAATCATGATTTGTATATCGCGTTGCTTCCCTTGCATACCTGTAGCAGAAAAGCTATCATTACAACAAAGCATAAATTGAAACTTTTCCATATTCATGACATTACATGAGGTTGGAAAACAAATGCCACCTCAGCAGAGCACAATTAGTGATCACATGGAGCGACTGATCTTTAATTGGTTTTAAATTAGAACCTTCTCTAATTCACTCCCCTGCAGAGTAGCACCGAAGCTTCAGGTAAAAAAGAAAGTGTCACATTTTCTAAGGAGTCCTAAGAACACCATTTCTGGCATTAGCTCAAAGGGATTTGGGGCCCAATTATTTTTTGCCAGAATTAAGACTTTGTATAAGATCACTGCCAATTAAGAAAGGTTTCTGGTACTTCATGAACTCTAACACACTGCTTTTAGTCATAACAAAGAAAAGTCAAGTTTTTTTCCTTGACTTCTTAAAGCATCTTGGCATCTTGAAAACACTTTACTAACCCGCATTCCAATAATACTTCAAATCCTTCACAACTAAGCCTCTGTGCAGTTAACTGCGCAGTTAAAAATACTGTCACCTTTTCTGTTAATATCTACCTTTGTGAAGGATGAGCAGGTGTGAAAGTTTGCTTGTGGCATACAAATAACATTGAGGATGTGCTACAGACTTCTTAACTGGTTCTAGAGAGACAAAAAAAGATGCAATCTCCTTTCAGTATCTTTTCTATAATGAGAAAACAATCTGCTTTTTATCTACAATTATTTGTTTTTTAATGTGCATTATTCATCAGAAATATGATCCAGAAACCCAAGTCTCCTTGATTCCCGAAGGGTTCAGATCCAAGTCCTTCTGTGAAGGAGTCCCTGTTTAGAAGAAGAGGATCAAGTAGAACAAATATTGAACTTCAAATCTTCCTTAGCCGAAGTCAGACTACTATTTAAGTGCTACGAAAAACAATCTGATAAAGCTGTTCTTCAGAATGTTGGTATCGTACTGTGCAAGCTTTAGATTAAGTATAAATTGCTAATCTTCATACTTTTTCCAGCCCCTTCTAGCAACTTCCTTCTGTGCACAGGGAGAGCTAATCATCCTGGAGGCATGAATATCTTCAAAAATACACTAACCATCCTCCCATGTGCTTTGTGCCTCCAGTCGAAAATGCTTTTTTTCAGCTCTGTGAAGTATTCCTTCTCTTAGATTTTTTTTTTTTTTTTTTTTTTTAATTTGTGCAGAGATTTATGCAATTAACTCCTGGTGCAGCCAGGAGTTTTATCCCTAAATGATGTTGTAAGTTGGTCTAAGACTGGATCCCTTCCCTGTTCTGCTAAATGAATGTTAATCTAGCTGTCCCTTATGAATGAAGCCTGGATAAAAGTAGACAGATGGGAGAAGTGGCAGTGACAGTGAGCCAAACGCAGTGCAGCAAACCAGGGCCTGCCTGTTGAAGTGTCTGCATCACACATACAGATGTAATTTATCAGGGGTAGGTACAATTTGGAGATTAGAACTGAGGTGCCCTGATTTCCTTTTTATGTGATTTTCTGTCTACAGTGCTACATGCCTGAGTATAATGTAAAACTGCTTAGGAGAAGTGCTCTGATTGACCCTTTATCTGGACAGTCCAAGAATCCTGATAAGAGATATTAGCAGTCTTAGTTATTTTTTTTAAGTGAAGAGATGATTGGGAAAACAATGAACTTCAATTTCTGCATAATATATTGCTGGTTTTCTTCACAAATGCTGATGTGCTGATTGCTTTATTAGCAAGTAATGCATTTTATTGTTCACAATCACTAGAAAAATTAAGTTATTTTATGCCGTTATAAAGCATTGCTGTGCTGTTTTTCCTGTTTCAGGAAGATGGCAATTTACTTCGTTTGTTACACAGTGTTCTGTTCTGATTATTATGCAAAATGTTAAATATTTTCACATTTCAAGTGTAATTAAACAGGACGTCTCTTACACTGGGAACACTAGAGGATATTTTGATTATGCTGAAAAGATTTTACGCATGTAAGCAAGTCATCGTTTGTGTTACCAATTGCGTGCTGTAAAGCTTTCACCATTTTAGAGAGTCAATACTGGTACGAAGACCATAGTAGTATCCACAGCATTGAAGCATTTTGTCTCTAGAGCAGAAAACTGCCAGTTGTAATTATGCAACCATTGGTAAATTATGCTTTTTAAGGGCAGGCGGTGTGTCTCCATGACTCCCACCACGAAACAGCTAATTGTGGCTTTTGAAGTCCTTGTCAGTCAATCAGTGGGTTGATATTTGTGGAAGGAGAAACGTGGTATGGCTGTGCTGTGTGGTGCAGGTAGCAGAGAAAAAGAATTTCCTGGTTGAACTTTCTGTGGAAGCTGAAATTCAGGCCAACCAACTTCCACAGTACACAGTGTATCTCCTTGAGAACCCACAAAATAGGAGATAATTGGAGCTCTGCAGAAAATGTGGTAATTGAACCAGCAGACCCGTGATTGGAGGGGGACAGCAGAAAGTGGGAGTAGAGGACTTCAAAAGAAGCTGCATCTGGCTTTGCAGTAATTATATGTGCTTAACCTATTCATTGTTGTGCAAAGATGACAGTGCCAAACATGAATTTTTCTTTGCTATGGACTCTGTGTAAACCTTATTTTGATATAGCTCTGAAATAAGTTAGCATATTTTATCTAAAGCTGCAGCATAAGCATAGAGGAAAAAAGGATTTAGAAGATGCCAGGTAACACAGATTACATCTGTGGAAGGGCTGTACTTTCAGCATTCTTTTCTATTTGTTTCCTTCCAATTTATTTCAATAATTCTTCCTCATCTTGGAGACTACAGGGATTAATCTTAGTACCTATACATTACATAAAATAGCAGATTTTCAGGTTTTTTGATTATTCGTGCATTAAGTTGTTTTTGCATAGGGAAACACCTGCAATTTAGCTGTTGAGGTTTGGAGTATGTTAAGTAACCACCACAAGTAGTTTGTTTGCCAGCTAACAGATTCGCAGAACTATCTTGGTGAGAAGGACCTCTGAAGCTTAATTGGTCTGATGTCCCACTTGAAGTTCAACAAGTTTGCAAGTTGCAACATACAGATCCATCGGCACGCTCAGAACCTTGACCAGTTGAGCTCTGAGTATCCCTATGGATGGGGATTCCCCAACTTGTTGGGATTCAGTGTCTGACAAGCTGTCAATTTGAATTTCTTTTCTCTGTGTGGCAGTTGACAGTATTAAGATGCTCCCTCGCCTTCTCTTGTGATGGTTTAATCAAATCAGATCTCAACCTCTCCTTTTGTGTGCTGTGTCAGCCTCTGACTGTCTTGGCAAACTTGCTAGATTCACTCCAGTGCATTAATATTGTCATCAGACTTAGGAGCACAGATCTGGATGTGAGAATCCAGATTTGGACTCACAACGGTTAACTAGAGGGTAACAACCCCCTTGTAGTGATTGAAGATGTGCATCTTGATGATGAAGGTCCAAGGTATTACTAATTCTGCCTGTTTTACCTGAAATATGCATCTCAATTTGTAACCCAAACGCAGTACATCTCTGTGAGGATAGCTGTCTGTATGCATACATTGATACCTGCAGACTGGAGGACAGTGTGCCTGTGTTTGGTGCATGCAAAGAGATTTGTGCTTTGGATTTTTGAGTACATGTTTGGTTTTTAAAATCCTATCACAATTAAAGAGTTTTGTTTTTTTTTTTAAACTCTTGACTGTTGGCTTAGGTTGATATTTCCTTGGCATGTTTAGTAAATGCTTTGGACTTTTTTGTGTTATAGCTTTGTCAAGTCTTCAGGGATTTATGAATGGCCACACTTCAGGATCCATGATGTAAATAGAAATGTATTGGAAAAGCTGGCCCAGCAGCCATTATTTCTGGGAAGCTTTCACTTCAGGCTCCTAAATGTAACAGCCCTAATTTGAGTCAGACTGATTAGCCACTCATGTTTAACTAATGCTTCATATTGCTAATGATTAGAGCTAATCACTGGAACCTAAGGAAGGAAAATGCATCTCATCCATTATTCTGGTTGTTGTGATGGACAGCTATCATAAGAATGAGCATGTTTCTCCTGGCAAACGCATCAAACAAACCCCATCATTTTCTCTCCCAGTTAGAGCATGCTGTGGAGCCTTCAGCAGAAGAGCACTCGCCTTTGGAAGTCCATTAGAGATGGAGCAATGGCACAGAAAAAGCAAAGCAGGCTAGGGTTTCAGACAGAGAAAAATCCTACAAGCAATAGGGAAGAGAGATTTATTCTGCCACTTGATGTCAGTGCACGATCACTCTTAAAACTACACAGAATTTTTTTTCCTTGCCTGATTGATTTCTGGGTAAAGGCAATTAGGCCATCTTTCCGTGTGCTCCTTGCTGTCAAGATGTTACTGATGGTGCCAGTTGACTGAAGAAGTAGGCCAGTACCAATGAGGACAACTCCCAGATTTCCTTGCAAGTGATACATGCTTTCCCATGCAGCGGAGACTCTTGAGTAACAGAATAATGGTTTTCTAAAGTTTATATCTTTTTGGACCATTTACAGACAGGCAGTCTTTTACTTTTCAAGGCACTTAAGTGCATTCTTGATGTAATTAACAGAAATGGTCTTTTTGAGGCCTCTTCTCCTTTGCCTGCAATGAGAATGGTGGTGGAAGTGTTTAGAATCTCCACTTTTGCCAAATTGGACTCCACTTACTGGCTTCTGCTTTCCTTCAAAGCAGTTGCAATATGGAAACAGGGAGCTGATCAATTGTTTTTTTTCTTTTTCTTTTTTTTCTTTCTGGATTTATAGCAGCAGAGGAGGCAGCTGTGTCAGGTATCTCATGCCTAATCATGGCATCCAAGGGCAGAATTCCCTCTTGGCTTTCTATAATAGTGACCTCACCATTACATTCACTACTTGTCCTGTGAGTGCTTCTTTGTTCTAAATTCTCACTTCTTTTTGTTGATCTGAGCAACTTGTTTGATAACATAGTCTGTTAGAAAGTGAAATGGAGATCTAAATAGAAATCTGTTTAATTTTAAATAATTTAATTTTTCTTAAACAGAGCAGGCTGCTCTGGAATATCATTAAGTATTTGTTTGTGTCTGGAAGATGAGTTGAAATTTCCTCAGTCTATAAGCTCACAAATGTTTATTTCCATGTCAAAATAATGAGATAGTGTTCAAATAATTAGTACATTTGGCTTAACATAGGCACTTAATAGTCTTTTAAATCTTTAAGCCATTTGCATTAATTGTAATAAATCACTCATTTAAATTAGACGTAGCTTTAAATAGAAAACAGTGCAACCCCAAGGGTTTTGAAAGCTGCTGTATAGAAAAAGCCACCCATGCTGCTAAAACTGAACTGCATTTCACAGCCAGTAGTATAAATGTGCAGTGGGTATCCTGGAACTTCAGAAAACATATTGTACAGTGCAACAGTGGGATGATTTACAAAGACTGAAAAATTCCTAACCCTAAAAATGCACCTGGTTGTCTGGGATGTTTATTATAAACCTTCTATATACATAAGTAAGTATCTTTTAGAAGACCCAACTAAGTAAAAATATGATTAGATTATAACTGATGGTCCAACCAAAAACTTTGGAGTTCAAATTGAAATGTATTTGAATGATATGGACGTTCCAGAATGGAACTGGTTCAGAAGAAGTATTTTAGCACTGGACGTATGTCCATTCTTGGAAAAAAAAAAATAAACAACGAAAAACCCTACAAATGGCAAATCAATGAAAATGCCCTGGATTGGAAGTCTGGTTGAAGAGTAAAAATTGTACCTTGGAGATATTAGTGGTGGGTGACTTGCTCAGAGGCTGCAATCAATCTCTGAGCGTCTGTGACCATGGAGGAGGGAGCTGGGAGACCCGTTACCAAAGTGACTGCAACGCACCACAAAATGCTGCATGATACCCAGCTAAGATCTATGCGGGGTTTTGGGCTGTCCCAAAAACTGTGAAGGTTTATTCCTCACCCTTGGCAGCACTGCTTCCTTTCTCCTTTCCTCTGGTATATGAAAAATCTCTTTAGTAAAGAGAAAAAAAAAAAAAAAAAAGGCACAAAACATTAGGGTAGTCATGATGCATTTTTGTGCTGCTTAGCTGTATGCCTTCTGGTTCTTTATTTGATGGGTATTATGGGATATTTACTGGAAGACAGTGGCACCCTGGGATTTAGAGTCAAGCTAAATTATTAGTAGCTTAGTATCTCATTATTCCTTTCTTCTGTGAGTCAGCACCATTTTCAGAGCACCATCTGGCACCACGCAGTCAGCATCCCCACACGTTACAGTCATTAATAACGGTTTGCTGATGCAGATGTATTGGCAATCATCTAGCCTTGGGCGATACGAGAACAGGGTCCTGGCAGCTGTGGCAGAGAGGCATCCTCTAATCAGGTCCTCCTGCAGAAGCTGCCTCTGCTGGAGCTTTGTTTGGTGCTGTTGCTGCAACTTGGCATACAGTCTTGACTGTCAGAAAGGTGCTATAAGCTGGGATACCAGAGTTTCAGGATATTAAATGCCTTTTTCCAAGACAACTGGACCTGCTGTGCTGGGAAGATGTTGGCTTTGGTAATATCTGAAGCTTGCACTCCTGTGATGGCCTGTAATGAGATACCCATGTGGCAGCTCCTGTGATTGTCCTCCACTTCTGTAACCTTTCAGACTATTCTATTTCGATGCAGCATGAAATGGTGCTATGAGAAAAATGCTCTTACTCGTTGGCTTTGCTGTCTCTAGATCTAGAATCTTGTCATTTTAGGAGCTGCTGATAAAATGGGACTGGGCACCAGCTTTCCTCCTGGAGGGTAGATGAAGAAATCTTTGTGGTTTTTCTTTATTCATGTTCTGATGAACGATCTTTCAATCTCATTCAATTAAAAGCTACAGGAACTCCTTTCCTAGAATAAATAGCATCGTCTTTGTAGAACTGAAATTCAATTTTGCTTCCTTACACCTACGTCCCTGAAAAAAAAAAAGAGATGTATGTGCAGACAAAGAGATCTTCTCCATCCAGAAGTTGTCCGTGGCTCAGGGTTGGTCGGGACACCAGGAGAATCTACCACGACCCTGTGGCTCTGGCAGCTGATGTAGGCAGCTCCTGAGCACCCTATTTCTGCTATGTTGAGCTCCAGCTGCTGTATAGGGGATCGCCTTTGGGAACAGTGCCCAATAGATGAGGCAGAGTGCTTCCAGCCCATGGTTTCGTCTTCTGTATGAGGTCTTTTGCTGTCTTTTGGGTCTGTGAAGCCTAATACCAACCCAGACAGGTGTCCCTGCTACTGCTACTTTTCCAGAACTCAGTTCTCATGGCTGGGCAAGGCAGCGGAAGGGAATCAGATGCAAACAGCAAGAGAAAAACTAGGCCTGGTTTTGAACTGGGCTTGTGCTTGTAGTTCCACCATGAAAGTATCATAAGAATCATTTTATGGTTTTGCAGTGAAAGCAGTGGAGTGTTTCATAGTGTTTGCTTCTGAGGGTAGGCATGCATCTAACAGGCAGTCTCTGGTAGCTTATTATCGCAGTGAGAATCCTTTTGACTTAACAGAAGCAAGGTAGTAACAGCAGAAATCTCACAGAAGACATGCTCTTTTAAGTGAACAAAGCTATCAGACTTGAAACCTGACTATAAAAAGTTTCCAGTTCAGATATACACCTGGTATGCTATACCTTGGTAGTGCATTTTGTGCTTAATGTGCCTTATTTTACTGATTAGCATTAGAGTTACACCTGTTAATATTAACACAGGAGTTGCTGTGTTGAAATTTGCGAAGTATTAGGTGAGCCTGACTTCACAAAACCGATCTAATAGCAGTTTGTGTCTTAAGCAATTAAAGCAATGTCATTCATCAACTAAAGTAGCATTAAAATATTATGATAATCGTTGCTACTCCATGCAATAGATGAGCAAACTCTGTCTTCTTATCATGGACTGATCTTTTAATAAATTTGTTTGTTTGGTAGGTCTTAAGGAAGAAGAGACATTTGCCCTTTAACACGTAACTTTGAATGTACTTATTTGATGTAAAGAGCTTTGTGTGCTACATATTTCATGCGTAGGACTTCATTGTGGAAAGTAGCTATTTAGAGTATGTGGTTGTTCCTCAGGCTTATAGTTTATACATATATAAGACAACATTAAAAAAATTCATTTTACTGAATATATGTCTTTAGAGATCTATCATACCATCATCAGCCTTCATTGGAAAACAATTACAAGGCTTCAAAAATGATTAACATGCAAGACTTACTTCTTTGTGGCTTCACTTATGAGAATGACAGAAATGCTAATGCCTGATCTTTCCCTGGTGAATTCTTTATGATTCAGTAAAAGCAAGAGTGGGAGAGTTATATACAAGGTACAAATCAAGCAGGGAGATGTATTTGCATAAGAGTAAAAATATGCAAGTAGCTCATTTTATTGAGTATTACCTCTTGCAAATCTGAGGCCTTCTGCTAGCAATCTGTGCTCTGCTGTGTCTTCTCTGCACTATTCTCCTCCCGGATATTTTCCTCCTTAACTCTTCTAGAAAGGGATTTTTGACAGCTCGTCCTGTTCTGGTCTGAACAATAAACCTTTTAAGTGTGGCTAGAGCTAAGTTTGTCTTCAGTCATCACTGCAATCTCCAATGGAGCTATCGAATTTGTTTATACAGATGACATTTTCATCTTGCTCTTTCCGTCAGGTCCTCCTGATGCAGAATTATACTGCTTTTGTGATACAGCATAGCTAGCCAAGGGACACAAATGAATATTGTGGACTGGGAAAATATGATGAGGCCTGATAGTGTTGGCACCTACATCATGTAAGCTTTGTCTGAATCAACTGCTGCTGAAAAAGATCTATGTTGTTTTCTCTAGTCATCTGCCAACATTCCTCTGAGGTCTAACAGTACATCTAGTTATTAAAAGAAGGTAACAATAACAGCAATAAATGTATTTGAATCGTCAGATGTAGGCAACCTGCAATCAGCTACTGGGAGATTTATACCTTCTTCTGGAAGCTGGTCAGGGCCCTGTGAACTGAAAGTGTGAAAGCCTCTAACGCAACAAGGTGAGGCTGGATCAGGTCCTGGACAGCCTTACCTAGCTGTGGTGTTCCTGTTTATTGCAGGGGAATTGGACTAGATGGCCTTCAGAGGTCCCTTCCAACTCTAGGGATTCTGTGATTCCATGATTCTATCATTTTTTTGGAGGCAGGCTCAGTTCTGGAGACAGCTCTGTGCCATGAGGCACCGTGTTGCAGTTGGCAACCGCCCTTCTGTTCCAAAACTGGCCTTCATTTCCAGGTTTGGTTTGTAGAGCTGTCCTGCACCATGCACCCTTCTGGAAGCTGGACCTGTTGCCAATTTCTGGTAGACAAAAGATGCTGTGATCATGCCACCACAAACCCTTTATTTGATAAAGCAAATACATTGATCTCTTCACCTGCAAAATGTAAGGCACGTTTTCCAGCCTTTCTCTCATCTATGGGCTTTGACAGATTGCAGAGGTCCAGTGCTTTGGAGAAGAGACTTCCTATTGAGTTTGGAGAAAAATGGTCTGCCCTATTGCTTTGGGGTTTGTCAAGTGCTTGTGATGTGCCTGCCTGTGCACAGAACCATTTTTTTTTTTTTCCTCGAGTGTTTCAGGCTGTTCTGGCAAACAGTAAAGTGCTAGATTTTAAATGATTGCTAGGCTTGACTTAGATCAATATGAGGGAGATGGAAATGTATTTCAGGATGTTTCTATGTTGATCAATAAAATGTGCCATCAAGAAACGCTGAAAACAGCTTTGAAGAAGAAAAATGCAATGGTAGCAGATGCAATTACAGTGTCTTGGTGCTCTAAATCACCTCTTGTATTCAGAAAGTTAAAGTAACTTTCATCTTTTGTTTGTATTTCCCAAAAAACTGGGGCTCAGGTTTGAGACAAAAGGAATAATAGGAGAAGAGGCTCAGAGCTGGTGTGACCTTTTTGCTGATGAGGGACATGAGATGCTTAGTGATTAAAATCACTGACGTTTCTTATTAATTAAATTAAAGCACGTGTGTATCCTAGATGCAGCCTCATTCTTGAGGTGTTTGTGCCCATCACGACACTGGAAATGGAACTGTACATTTTTATCCCTGCTTTGAGTGGAAAAGGTGATACAGTTGCTTGAAAAGTATGCCTTTTGCTTTTGAGTGAGGGGAACAGGAGCTGAGGCCATCGATGGCAGTCAGCAGGGCTGCTGTCTTGTGATCAAAAAAAGGATGGTGTATCTGCTATAGAAATGGAGAGTGTTAAAGAAGGGTTTAGAGAAGATAAAGGAGGACGTGCCCAGTTTCAATAAAGAAAATGTCATCAGCTAAAACACTGCAGAAAAATTGAGTATTCAGCTCTTTGGCTGAACTCAGAATGTTACAAATCAATGTGAAGAAGTTGTAGTACAGTATTAGATTGACCATAATATTTCTGCGTTTTACACATCCCTCTGTTCTCCTGCTGAAAAACGTATATCTTTGTTTCTGTTGAGCTCTCAATTTTCCTGCCCCTTTCCACAGTTGTTCAAAGCCTCATGGTATAACTGTGCAGCCGTGATGCATTCTAGAAGCACCACTGTGACTTCAGGGGAGCTGCTTGAATCAAGTGAGAATTGCAGAAATGGAAACCTGTTCCTCTTGCTGTAGAAAACAAACCGAAGATAATAGGTCGAATGTCAGAGACAACCATGTTCTAGAATTATTTACTGAGGTGCTTATTGTGGAAAAACAAATTTCCCGTGTATTCAGAAATCCATTGGCCAGGGTTTTGCTGTTACTTTGGGGTCAGCACATGGGATTTGTATTGAACTGCTCTCATTTTAGATGTTCAGGTATCTAATATGTATATGATCACGAACTATCTGTGAGGAACTGCCTGAATGTAGAATGACAAACATGAAGAACGAGTAACGTAATCTTAGGTGTTTTTCATTTTTGGTATCAACATTGCGTCAGTGGTAGGTTTGGAACAGGACACCACTCAGGCCAGGTCTTCACAGAAGGGCCATTTGCAGGCTGGGGAGGAAAAGCACATATCCTGAAGCCTGGCCAGACACCACGCATCTGCTTACCTAACCTTGATGGGCAGATGCAGAAACTGTTCCATTCTTTCTGGAAAGTTTTGGAATCTTAAAAAAAAAAAAAAAAAAAAAAAAAAACAACCTTTTTTTTTTAATGCAATGTTCTCATAATGTGACATCTATGTGGCATATAGCATATATGCTGCCAAGTCATTGCAAATGAAAAAGACTGTGTTTTAATCGCAGCACTTACATAAATTACAGCTGTGTGTGGAAGTAGCTTTTATTTGTTAGTTATGTGAAAGTACATTGTGGTACCAATAGGGTTTTTTCATCTGATGTGGTGCCCATGTCTGTAATGGCTTACTAAGATTTGATATAGATGTTGATATTGCCAAATGTGTGTATTTGCAGAAATTCACATTTTAAAGATTCATACTGTTGAAAAGAATGGACATTAGGTTCTCATTATACCCTTAACATAAAACTGGTTGAGCTGAATTCTCTTTGGTTATTAGAAAAACTTTATGAAATGCATATGGTGAATGTTAAGTCTGTGGGTACAGGCACTAATAAGCCTCAGGTGGAGGACAATACATATATAGCTTTGAATGATAAAGATAAATGTGGCAGTGTATCTAAGGTTTGCTTTGACTCCAGTTCTTAAGCACTGGTAAAGAGTCTCTGAAAATGTTGACTTTTAAATTTTTTATTAGAAATACACAATGTTGATTTCTGACTTAGGAAAGCTTATGTGGCATATAGAAGGAAGATGCAGAAACACTGATGCACATACAAGCTTACAATAATTTCTGAGAAAAGGCTCAGAAGTGATGGATCAGTATACATGAATTACTTCAAGGATTTAAGAAATGGGTACTGATTATGTGGTTGAGGCTGTTGGACGAACGAGAAATAAAGCTGAAGGTGATAGAACAGAATGTAAGAACATTTGGGAAGATGTGGTTTTGCACAGAGTACAGATTATATTCTCCAAGCAATTGTTGCAAAAAGCAAATGTATGAAGTATGGGATGATGTAAAGCAAGAAAAATAATTGGCTTGATCACTTAATGCTTCAGTGTGTGTGATAATAGGAGGGTACCAATCCCATTACAGAGGTGTATGATAGCAGCTGATTCTAAACACATGGCTTGTGCTGAATGCTATTACAAGTCCCTTCTGTTCCTGAAGGTATTCCTCAGTCTGCTGAGGATAGATGAGTCTCGTCTTACACTCTGCAGCTGGCTCGACCTGATCTGCAATGAATTCAATGAATTGATGTCTGCAAAAATGATGCCTGTCCCTAGATATATATAAGCATTCTTTGGCAATTATAGTGTTCATTCTGAACACAACTGCAGAGTACCAAAGCAAAGGCTGAGCTTTTTTTTTTCTGTCAGAAAATATTGCATTTTAATGCATTAAGTAATGAAATAAAATTTGCTTTATGTTAATATAATGGCTGATATATATCTAGAAGGTATATATGCCAATGTGTACTGTAAGTATTTATTTTACCTGAGGTGAGAGTTACTGAGGAGGCTATATAAATGATCTAGAGCAAGCCTTAAACAAATGTGTTATGTTGTTACACTCTTTCCAAATTTGAAGTGGGTCCAAAAATGTCATGACTTTCTTCTTCCTTCTCTGCATTTCTTAGCATTAATTTTTCTAAAGAAGTAGCAAAAAATAGTTTTTCCTGCAGGAAATCTCATTTTTCTTCTTCACGGGTATTGACTTGATACAATCTACTCATCACTGGAAGGCATCTCTTTAACTGGAGAACGCATTATATGAAAATGGTGAAACGGAGCTACATGGAGTGGTCTGGAGGGAGCTGTGTTCTCTGGCTGGCTGGGGCAACAGAGCTGGTAAGATGAGCTATTTGGTGTCTAGAAAGAGTCACTAAACCAAAACATCTTGTATTTTGGAGCATAATATATTGGACAGTTAAAAGCTCATGCAGATGTTCGGGATCTAATGGTGTTAAATGAAGTACTACATATTTTGACTCCACGAAAGCTGTGCATCATAAAGCTGTAAACAAAAGCATTCACCAGTGGTTTAAATGATTATTCAGTGCTATTAATAGCCATCTTCCTCTCTAGGTGATGAGGAGATGTGCAGAGAGAGCGAACCTCTTACTTGGCAAGGACATTTTTACTTGTAGTGCCAGTATTGTTGCAAAGCTGTACACGTGCCTAATATTTTGCATGGTGAGTGACTCATCAGGGTATCATTTCCAGACAGGTGTCTGGTTATACTCTCGGGTATTTCTGTAATGACTGGAAAGGCTGATAAAGCTTCTTACAAGTTTTCTTCATTTATCATGTAGCCTAGCTTCTATACCTCTTTGCATTTATACTCTTCTTCATTTATCATGTAGCCTAGCTTTTATACCTCTGTGCTATGCTCGAAGATGTGTGGAAACCTTAAAGAAGTTAAAACAAAAATTACTTGAGTGCTTTTCTGTTCAAGCTCTTGAAAGTGAATCTTTTCAAGGACCGTTAATTGAGACTGTGAGATCTCTCTGCTGTTGACTCACCTTGTTCCTTTCTACTCTTGCCTCTTTTGTATTTCTTTGTCTGAATATATAAGCAACAAGGTTGCTGGCACTCCTCTGGGCTGACAGTAAAGCTCTCGACTAAAGAATAAGGACTTGATCTGTTCTGAGTTATTGTTCCAGTCCTCACCTTCCAGCTGCTGAGGATAAACATTTCATCCCAGAGCCAATTCTTATTTCTTTTTTAAATGCTTGTTGTCAAGCAGTAGAAGCTGTTGTTGTTTTAAGTAGTGTCATTTTTTTAAGTGGGGGAGACTGTGCAAGTACTTCCTAAGAGCTAGATACTAAACAGTGTTGGGCAGTTAGTGCTCCATAGTGAAATATGTAAAAGTAGTTGTACAGATTTGTAAAACTCACTGAAGTAGTGTAAGTGAAAAAGATTTACACCTTACAAGTATAATGTCACTGTCTAAAGAGGCTGATGTAATATGTGGCCACTCTCCTTCCCGCATCAGCTGCTAGTTTTCACTGGCATGGTGTGTTCTATGTAGTGCTCTCTCTCAACGTGTGCCCAGGAAATAGGAGAAAGGTTTGTTGAATGAAAATGATCATTTTAAAGGTCCTCAAGAAAGTTACAAAAAACTCGAAATAATATAGCGTCAAAATGCCTTAAAGCTGCTGCTGGAAGTTTTTGAGTACTGGTGGGCCGTGCACAGATATTGATGGTGCTTGAGCCTTGTTGTCATTGGTAATGATGCAAACAGGCAGGAAGGAAAGTTCCCATATATGCTCATCTCTCAGTGTGCCTTTGAGATCTGGTGCAAACACATCTGGATGCTGGCATACTGCTTCAGCCCTTGATATTTTTGCAGTGCTCAGCATATATTTGAATTCTCTGCACTGTAAGCATGCATGCACATGGAAGAGTCTAGTAGAAGAAAGCAAGGGAAAAATGGCATGGAATGCTCCCCTCCTAAGTAGCAAAGCTTTTTTTCCCCCCTTCTGTTTTCAGCTGGACTAAACTGCAGCAAAAAGTGAATTCCAAGTAAAATATGTTATCTGAAGTTCACAGGTGCAATCCAGCTTTAGCCTTTACTATTGGATTCTCTCTGAAAAAGCAAGTTCCTCCCCTGGTAGTTCTGCTGAGAGTTGTAATATAATTGTAATAATTTAAAGAGCTGCCAGGTGGTACACCAGGGTATTTTACTGAGTACACCTAGGCATGGGCTTGCCTGTCGGTTCACAAATGTTATTTGTCATAAAATGAAAGATTTCCAGATGAAGCAAAACTGAGAGAAAAGGCTTTGTCTGTATGATGAGTAAAATATTGCCCAGAGAATGTAAAAGCATTTTAATAGAGGCAGACTGAGGGAGGAGTGATAGCAGGAGCACTGTGTACAGGCTAGGCAGATGATCTTTGCATGTGCTACATTTATGGGCAGCACAGGGGCAGGCTTACTGATAAGCTCCGGGTGCTTTTCTGTGCTGGGGAGATTCAAAGGTGCGATAAATCCAATTTAGCTGAGTAGTTGAGCAAGGTTTACAATTGCTTTGTGTCTTGAAAGAGGAGCAAAGCAAGCAGACTTCATGCGAGAATTTGGCCCATAAATGTCAAAGAAATGAAGGGCTTGGGATAACAGTGCATCCCTCAAATTCTTTGTGCCATCCACATGCAACTGAGCTTCAAGTATTTGTGAGCATAGATTTATGTCCAAATGGATGGATAAGTATACAACTGCCTGCATTGGATGCACAGATAACATTTGTACCAGAGCGCATGTACTGTGGGCATTCTCTACTCTGTTATTTCACCTTACTACTGAAGTGACTGCAAGTGTTTTTTAAACACCTGAAAATTGCAGTTGATTCTGACAGTGCTGTTAAGCACTGCACATAAAGAGCGTGTAAAATAATCTCAGAATGGCCAGGGTTGGAAGGGACCTCAAGGATCATGAATCTCCAACACCCCCGTCACATGCAGGGCCACCAACCTCCACATTTAATACCAGACCAGGCTGCCCAGGGCCCCATCCAACCTGGCCTTGAACACCTCTAGGGATGGATGGGGCATCCACAGCCTCTCTGGGCAGCTGTTCCAGCACCACACTGCTCTCACAGTAAAGAACTTCCCCCTGACATCCAACCTAAATCACATCAATCTTCCCATCCCCATAACTCATAATAAAGAGATTTGCAGGTTTTCTCTGCTGCTTCCTCTTGATTCACTTGGCGTTATTCTGAAAATCACATCTCTGTTCATGAGTTGAGCATGCAGACTTTTGCTGTGATGTAACTCAGACCTTTACCGTCATTAGTTACCATTATCAAACCGGCTAAAGTACATCACACAATATTACAGGCTTCAACAGTAGTAAATCTTGAACTTATAATGTGCAGAAAACTACAACTCACGAACTGTTTAAATGTTTAGTGTAAAAGAAGAGCTGACGTTGCTGGCATTTTGTTTTATCATAAACGTTTCCTTACAGCAGAATGAAACCAATGAGTTAGAGGCTGTAAATGGAGCATATTAAGACTGCTTGTTGAGGAAAATGTCCTGAAACTGTTCTAGCTGAGGATAAGGGATACAAGATCATGGAAGACCAATGAATATGGTTTCTTCTCCCAAATTTTATTAGTAGTTCGTACCTCTAGGTTTGTGACAGGCCCACTTAGTTGTCCAAGCCTATCAATCAGATGCACTTAAACCTCACTTTTGAGCCTGCCTCATCTAAAATGTGGGAAGAAAACTAAGTCCAATGTAGTGTTAGATACCGGCATTCCTTTATTCTTCGCAATACATACCAGACAACTTGACAAGCAAGTACACCCTCTCAGAGTTCAGGTCCTACATTTGAACAGTTCAAACATACAGATGAAGTACATTGACATACAAATTGCTTCTTTTTCAAGGTTTCAGATATGTGCTAATGTCCCTTTGGGAATGCTCAGTAGTATCTAGAGTGACCGAGCGCCCACCTATTTCTTCCCCATTTTCCACGATCAGCTTCATCACTGAAGCCTTTGACTCACTTTCAGCTGCTTTTCCCCCGTCTTGGAAAATCTCCATTGCTTATTTTAAAACAACATAAGCAGAACCCAAGAAAGAAGTCCTTGCACCTTCTGAAGCAAAAGTATTCTACTATGGCCCCAGGGCAAAATTATTGAGGAAAGCAAGACTATTCACCCACTAAAGTTGAAAAGGAAAGTTTTAGAACTATCACTCATGGATTTCTTTCACTAAACTAATATATTGGTTCTTAAATCAATGTACTAATCTCTATTGCTATAGAAACCAGCCTATATCAAGCCATATACAGAAGTCTTAAAAAGTTCTCAAATTTAAAATCCTGGTTTCATTGGATTATTCACTGGAATAAGTAATTTGTTAAAACAGACTATTAGGTGAGACAGAGCAATACAAAAATAACTAACTAACTAACTCTCCCCCTACCACAGTGTTCTTGCAGGTCTGTCCCTACTGCCAGGCTCGGGTTAAATGGCTTTTGGGATGGCAGCAAACTCTACAACTCCCTGGCCACCTTTCCTTCCTGCAGTCCTGCCTCACCTGGCTCTCTCTCCTCCTTACATCTGTAACAACAACAAAAAGAGTCAATCAAAAAAGCTTTTCTTGGCCCTGCTCTCACAAAAAGACCAGTTCAGGGTCCTCCAGGGTCTTTACAGATTTAATCTCTTATCTCTGTTGTCCCTTTAAGTGACGACAGTCTGCTTTTTATCAGAGCAGAAGTTGTTTCCTTTTCATATAGATTTAAACACATTTTGACTATAGCAGGAGTAGTTGCAAAATGACTTGGTACTCCAGTGAGATTTAAAGGTCTCTCTTTATGCTCTGTTGGCCATGTGACATCTATCAGTAAAGTCTGAGCTCTGCACTAGCCATTACATCTTCTATTGGTATTGCAAAGCCTTAGATGAAACAAATTCCAAACTAGATAATTGGACATAGCATACCTCTGTCTCTGTAGGGATGCAGTTTACAGATTGGTGCTAGGTGACCTTAGATGTCTTTTACAACTGTAATTATTCTGTGATTCTTGAATGAGACAAGCCACGTTCCCACTGCTGCCATCAGATTTCAATCCAAAAGTCCTTTCTTTTACACCACAATACCTAGATATTTCAAATACATCGAAATGCATCAAATTAATGCTGGATAAGGTTTGCAATTTGCCCATGTCGTATAATGCGATCGCTTAATTTAAGCTAAACATGTTCTTGCAAAAAGTGTAGCAGAGTATTATGGATTTCCTGCTGTCCAGGGGAATGTCTATCTGCAAATACTGCAGAGCAGCTCACCCAGTTGCATGAAACTCTGCTCTCTGCAGTTGAAAGAGTTTTCTTTGTATTGGTGCAGGTTGTTCCTGAAACTAAAGCCACTTCTATGAGAACAGAGATGCTGATTTCTGAATCCTTTCATAAGTTTGCTTGCTATCTGGAAATAGACTCCAAAAAAACCCGTGTGAGTCATTTGCCAGGGAGCATAGCCATGCCAAGGTTTGGTATTTTCTTTTGTTTGGTATCCTGTAATGCAGTGCAGCAGCTGTGAGCCAAGTTTATTAGTACTGTACTGATATGTAAATAAGAGCATCTGTAATGTTCTTAGTTATAAGAGCTGCAAATCCAGTAGTACTTTGGTTTCCTGCTTACTAATCGGGTTGTCTGTATTTAACTGAGTGCTTTTCGTGCCATTGGTGGGCTGTATTTTCCACCTACTCCATAGAGGTATGCTTATGATGGAAAATGCTTCTACTTCTGTAGTTAATTCGGCAGAAACAGAAAAGCTAATCTATTTGAAAATCTTAGTAACTGTGCTGATCTCTTTTCCTGGGTTGAAACCAGCACACCTCAGACCCCTTAATTTTTCTGTTGTTTATATGAAGTGTCATCCTACTAAATTGCATGGTGAAAGGCGTGAAAAAAGCTCATGATGGTTGCTGGAGTCCAAATCTAAAACAGCTTTTTAAAATTGCTTCCTGTCAAAGGATGATTTATTATTTTAATTTTCACTACAGTAGTAATGGTGACTGCTGTATTTTTGAATGACTTTTTTTCATCTGACATAACCTCATTATGGCTTCAGAATATTAGCCAAAACTACAACTAGTATGCGTGTCCTTTGCCTGCCCAGAGCTCTCTGGAGATCTCTGATCTATGCCATCCTAACCTCAAGCTTTCAGTTATCTTACTCATTTTTGAAAGTCTAAAATCTCACTGTTCCCAGAGAACAGTGTCACCTGAAACTGAAATTCAGCCTGAGAGAGCAACTTAAATATACTGTGATCCTACTGGCTAGTCCAGGGTAGGAATACAGTGACAAGAGAGTGCCAAACATACACCATTTAAAACGGTGTGAAGACACTGAACTTTGGCTGAAGGTTCAGTTTATGATTTATGTATTGTAGTACAGTTTCTAACAGTTCACAAATGTAATCTCAATGTCTCATGTTTTTCTAGTGTTGATCTTTTTCCTTTCTTTCCCACTTGGCTGTCCTTCCCCAGCATTTGGTGCTCATGTGCCAAGGCTTGTGCTCACATCCCAGGGCAGCCCAGATGGAAATCTCATGGCTAGTGTGGGTCCCCCCATGACAAATTTTAATCTGAAAGTACCACCTTCACCATTGTGGGGCCAAGCTAGCTAATTTTCTTTACTGAAGAAATCCAGTTTTCTTTATTTCTGCTATGCCTGTGGAGGATGTGACATCCTGAGTTTGCCCCCATTTTTTCCCACCTGCCTCTCCTTGATTTGAGCTGTCTTCTTGCTTAGATTGAAGGTTTTTGGGGGAAAAAGTTCTCAGTTTGTTAAAGAAGGCAGCTACACAGAGAAATGAAAATTTTTTACCAATGAAAATGAAAGACTGTCTTGTGCTTTCCTCTGTTGCAACTGAGAGTTGGTAACAGGGAAGGTATCACCCCATATTCTCATTAATCTTAGATTTTCCTAGCCTCTGCTCATGGCTACCATTGGAAATTGACCAAAATGCTGTCAGTGCTGGCCTGCTTGTATGTCTCATTTCTTTCAACAGCTTACTGCAGTGATTCTTCTTCCTGCCAACATTTTAAATGTTGAATACTCAAACCCTGAAGTAAATATTGCCTTTCTCTCATTTCTTTCTGACCTGCAGCTTATTCTCAATAAGGAAAGGATTCTGTACTGTATGTTTGGAAAGCTCCCTGGACATTTGTGTATACTTTCAGTATAGGTAATGCAGATGGCGTAGTGCCCCAGGGAAAGGGAAGCTGGAGTACTTGAAAGATGAACAGAGCAATAATGTTTCTTATCAAAACTGAAATGCAAATGTTGTAAATGAATTCTCTCACCGCCATTACTAGTTTAGGCCTAGGAAAAAAAAAAAAAAGAAAAAAGAGAGATTTCAGAGGCAACCCTCAGCTCTGTAACATCAGTTAGTGTATTGTGGGGTTGTATTTGAAGTATTTTTGCTATGAAGGAAAGGGATGGCAGTGAGGTGCCATTGAAGTACTTCTGATACACATCAAAGGTTAAAGTAACAGCAGCTTATGGAAATGAATTCAGTTCAAGACTGCTTATTATGGTTTTTTTTTTTTTGAAATAAATAGTGCAGTGGTAAGTTTTAAAATATGCAATCAAGAGAACAATACTCTAGATTTGTATATTTCAAAAGTAAAAAATCAACACATTTGTTTGGAGATGTTCAGAGTGACTCATTAGCATGAATTAGAGTCAGTCTAAGGCATTATATTTTGTTAAAAAGCTTTAGAACAATATTTCAAGCTGGAAGTTAGCTTGGGTTTTACTGTAGCTTGCTTTGAAGCTTTTGTATATTTGGAAACTATTGTACTGAGGTAATATTTGATTTCTAACAACAAAGATATGGCTGTTCAACAGTGATACAATCAGGTACAGGCAACAAGCAAACAGAATGAAAGCAGAGGCAGTCTCAAAAAGATCTTAATGTGAGTGGCAAAGCAACGGGTAGTTTCTAAATAGAATTTTAAAGAAAAAAGCAAAAAGAAAAACCAAAAAACAAAAAACCCAGCAAAATAATAAAAAACGTGGCAACACGTCAGTTTTCAAACAACTAGCAGGGTTAGCATGATATGCTCAGTGGCAGATAAAGCTATAAATCTTCAGAACTTATGATTCATAATAAACAAGTGAAGAACTGAAAGAGAAAGATATAATGTGGCTTGAACACGTTTGCAAAAGGGGAAGATCTGGGATTCAACGTCCTCTAAACATGAGTCCTTAAACCTTTTGGGACCTTCTGGTGCTAAGCATCGCTTAGGAGAAACATTCCTTGTAGAGCGCATAAATAGAAAGTCAACGTTAGAATTTTATTAAGATACCCATGGGTAAATTGAAAATGACTACAAAGTGGATTATATATATCACATATAGTACGTGTATGGTGTATGTATGGTGCACGTGTAGCACATGCACATTTTCTAGAGGAACAAGGACACATTTTTAACAGATCTCAAGACTGAAGGAACACTTAAATTATAACTTTATCATAAAGCAAAAGCAGGATCTGATGGCAATGATGAATGAAACTGAATATGATTGTCAGGTTCAGACTCGAGACTTGCAGAACTTTGGAAATTCGTCTGTATTACCACTCAAGTGCTGTTAGATGTCAAGAGACCTCCATGTCCTTAATCATAGGTGTACATATAGGTTTAAATTTTGATACAGTCACACTAACCTGCTGTGAAGACCACTGGCTTCAAATTGTCTTCAAATCTTTTATTTATACTGCTTAATTGTTGCATTATCCCATACTGTTGTTGATTTAACTATCGTGCCAGTTTCTTTTCTCCAAATGCAAAGGTGTTTTGAATAATTGCCTGTTTATTTTTGTCAGCATTGCTGTGACATTTAGCACATTTTTATCAAGATATCCTATTGCTGACACTACTGAGAACTGAAAAAAACACTTGATATTTCCTGCAGGTTATTTTGACATGCTTAGCACAAAATTCTAGAAGAAAACATTTGCAGGAAGTTTTTTTTCTTCAAATACAATGGATTTAATCAGTTGTATAATTCTGTTTGATCTGTTGTATGATTCACTCCGTTGTTTAATCTAGCTGTGTATAGGGGTATAAAAGGAGTGGATGGCTTTAATAGTTGCTTGATTCGAGGATGAGTTTAGGTAATTGGATCTAGAGGAAGAAAGTTCTGTGCTTTTAATATACAGTTTAGATACTGCTGTCATACTTCAGAGCAGAAAATTCCTGAGGAATAAAGTGCACGGAATCAAGAAATATTTAATTACACTAATTTGGAAATTGTACAGATGACACGTTAATTGAGGATGATATTCTGGAGGAATATGAAGGAGAAAAATGTCCGTCTAAGGATAGAATTGGAGGAGGATTGAGTAAGAAAACACTGCCTGTAGAGATGAAAGTCATACAATGAAAATTTTGGGTGCTAGCAGGGATCCTTCCTAAAGATTGAATCTCTTCTGTCTTTGTCTTTCCAAATGGAGGTGCAGAGAGGCTTTGCTGGAAGGATGCTGCTGGAAAATGAAATGCTTGGAGCACTGGTGCTGGATGCTGCTGCAGGAATTGGGCTTTCCATAGGCTCACATGTACCTGTGGCAGGTGCTGATGTCTCAGCTCCCCACACTTGCAGCTCATGCAGAGTTGGAGGTACATCTCCTGGGGCTCTGGTTCCGGAGAAGGCTGCTGATGTGCCGGTGAATTTATTTGGAGGGAGATGTGGCTTTTGTTTCAGAGCAGAGCGATGTCAGGTATCCAGTTGCTCTTTGAAGGTCATTCGGACCTGCAGATTTTGTGCAGGGCTGGACTGCGCAGTTGTTTGGGGTCATTCATGAGCAGAGCAGGACCAAAGACATTCCTTTTTGGCCTCCAGTGGCCTTGAGAGTGTCCATTCGTAATAATGCTGAGAAAACCAATCACAACACAGTTGACAGAAATAATGGCTTCAGAAAATTCAGATACCTATGGCTACTCGAAGTAGAGTGCAAAGAGCAGCTTTAGTAAGATGGTTTAGAAATTTCTTTTTGCAAAAACTAAGCTTTAGACAATACAAACTGCTGTGCACAGAAAAACTAAGACAAAAGCTATTTGCTTTACCTCAAATACCCCAGGAATTGACTAGATAAAAGAAATATATGATGTAGCGAAAACAACAGCTGCAAAACTACTGCATTGACTGAGCAGCAAGGTGTTAAAGTTTACGAGGAACAGTAAGCATTTACCCAGCAGGGAAATGATAGTGCCCAGCTGCAATCATACAAATGGCAAGAGAACTAAGATTTAGCACCGTGCTGACTCCAAGCAGGCAGTGCTGGAGACAGGAAGGGAGGTAGGCATGAAGATAAAGGAGCTGATACACAGTCCCAGAAAGAGATGAAGAGCTGCTGCTCTGCATAATGTAATAAATGCAGTTCCACTGCCTGCGAGAGAGGCTGCAAATTAACCTTAGGCGGTGAAGAATAGAAATAGCCTTAGAAGTGAATTGGTCAGTGCTCAATTAGAAAAACAACTGCGTAGCCATTAAAATCACAAGGTGGAGGATTGTGAGCAAATAGAGCAAAATGTGGAAGGGAATAAAGGGTGTCTGAGAGGAAAATAAGGGGGAATTCTGGTGCTTCTCCATTGGAATAAAAGTAATGACCTTAACCAACACAAAACACTCAACAGAAGGTAAACTCATGGCTCCATTAAAGGCTGCAAACATAAGATACAAGTGACTTCTAATGTGGAATATTGAAAACGGAAAACACCCATGATGCCCTTAGAGATAATGCACATAGAGCCTGAAATGAGAGCATTTACTTTGGTGTCAGAGGGCTAATGGCTGCAATATTTAAGAGAAAACTTATGTTTGAGGACAAGGGAAAACCCGAATTACTCCACACTGATTCTGTGCATGTGATTTCAACATTGCTGCTACTCTGTTGCTTCTCAAGCTCTCTCCAAAAGCCATACAACTCAGTGGGATGGAGCATCTGCAGCAGCTGGGTCAGGCCTTTGATGGGCTGCTTAATTACTCTGCTATAGCCAAATTAGGTGTCTTCAGCTTATGCTCTGCTGGTGTTGGCTGCAGCAGTGCTTTGATGGAGTGGAGTGCTTTGGTGCAGTGTGTTATCTCCACTGCAAGTAGTTAAAAGAGTCCTGACAGAAATGAGCGGAAGAATAGCATGGTTTGAAAAGCAATGGTGATAAAGGAAACCAGTTCTGACTCAGTTACTCTGCTGACAAAAAAAAAGAAGAAAGAAATGGCAACAAATTCCGCACGGTCTCATTGAAAATATTTACCTACTAAATGGTAGATGAGCAAAACAAAAGTTCTGAAGTTTGGGTTAATTGTAAGTGAATCCTGCCTTAAAATTTGGGGAAGAGAAATTGAAAATAAAACCAGAGATATTCAAAACTAGATGGAAATACGCCAGTCCCTTTTGAAATTCTATACTATGCCTGTATTAGAGTGTTGTTTGATGGGGACACAGTGTTGTAGGAACAAGGCTTTTCAATGCTAGTAGAACCTCTTATTTTTTAATTATTATTATTATTTTTTAAATTTAAGTCCTAGGTTTAGCTGTCTGAACTTGATGGTAAAACCAGGAAGGCAATAGAAGGAAAAGAATGGGCTGGATATTTGATTTTTATTTTCTAGAGTTTATTGCAACTGCTGTCTAGGTGGAAGGAGATGTTGACACGAGGCTTGTGTAGTAGAGGTGGAATTGCTGGCGGATGGCCCTCTGTGCTTATAGTAAAAGGCACAAAATCAGAGCCAGTAAAAAATAATTGGAAGAGAAAATCATAAGAATGAAATGTCAAATAGCCCTGAAAGCATTAACGTAGGAGGGAAAATTATTTGTAAATATATAGCAGGGACTATGCCATCTTCCTTTATGAGTGGAAAAGTGCAATTATAGGTTAAGGGCACATGCCCTGGTATTAAGTATCTAGTTGGAATTATTTATCACTGTTTATTAGAAGGTAGGTTGAGCATGTCAGTCATAGATTAAAATTTATATGGCTAGACAGCAGAAATTCTGCGTAAGTGGGTAATGTGGTATGGATGGTACCAGAATGGCTAGTGAAAAATTAGAAGCAGCAGTTCTTGCTTTTTTTTTTTTTTTTTTTTTTTTTAACAGACCAGTCCTTTGGAAGAAGGACTGATGAGGCAACCCACTTCCTTAAATGCCAGCAGTTGCCTTTTACTCACTACAGGAGAATTAGCCCTGATGATGTCACAAGAAGATGGGGCCAGTTGAGTGGGGACACTGGAGGGGTGGCAGGGAGAGACGGTGCTTGTCTCTGTGTAGTTGCAGCTGTGCCACCTACAAAAGCTGCTGCTCTTCAGATCCCTGACAGTGTTCTCCCTTGAACAAGAGTATCCTTTTGGGCAAAAGGAGCCTAGCTGGCCAAAGATTAGTATGGAAGTGGTTGACACCAGCACAGATCATGTTGACTGCACACAAGTTTGAGTTGGTCTGTGGTCTGGTGGCTGCTGTAATTTCTGTGCTGGTTAGCCCAGGTGAATTCTTTTCTGATGGTTGTGCAGGACAGGGGCAGGCAGAAGTGAGTGATTCATATAGAAGATGGGCTGTAATAAGACCATTTGCGGACAGGGAGGGCTGCAGTGGCAGGCCAGGCTCAAAATTGCTTTTAAAAAAAGTATAAATTCTGTTTTCTTGACTTGCAGCTGTAGGATGTCCTCTAGTATTGTGGCAGGTCTAGATTGCACTAACGTCTATTCCGTTACTGTACGCAAGTTAATACCCGTTCAGATATTTCCCATCCTGTAAGTAGCTAAAATTCAGATCCAGAAATTGGCTGCTTGGTGGTAAATCATTATTTACCGGTAGAGGTAAAAATCTTGCAGAAAAGCATGCAGCTGTCATGGCAAGTCTGTTTTTTAAATATTTAAAAGCAATATGACCAAGGAATTCTATATATCAGGAAACGACTGACCAACCTCTATGGCTTTTTAGTGAGCCAGCCCAAACAAGATCTCATGGCAGGCTGGGATGGAACAAGAAAAATGCATTGTTTGAACTGCTGATGACTTGTTCTACATCTCTGCAGGTGGTTGTATCCCATTTTGTGCCTGTGTCCGTGGCTTGTCATCCAGTGCAGAAGGGATGGGTTTAAAGGGTGTGCCAGAAGGTCCAGAGATAAGTGTGGTGGTGGAAATTCAGCCATGCTGACTGTTTGAAGTCCCTGGACATGATGTTTGCTACCTGGCAATTTTTGTATGCAGCAAGCCTGATAGGAAACAAGAGGCAGACACCAGAGAATTGCTTCATTAAATACATTTCCTATCCAGCTGGTTTCTGTGCACTAGAGAAGTCAAGTGAAATAAGCAGATATAAATACAAAATAATACAAAAGCAAATGGGAGTTGAAGCTGTATTGAATACAGGATAAGAGAAAATCTGGTTTAGATATATTTCTTGTCACTGCTTTTAAATAGAAGCTTCCAAACACATCCAGACTGATAGCTCTGGGAGTCAGAAGGTGCTCAGGAAGCATTTCACCTGTAAGAGCAGGTCTGCACTACAGGGTTTGGGTGTCCTGGCTTTTGTGCATACAGGGCTATGTTACCAGTATTTCATCTGTGTCTAGCAAGAAATTCAGGGATGTTAACAGCTCAGAGAGGGGTTGTGCTCTGTGAGCTGACTTTAGGGAGGTGTTGGGAAATCTCCTCTGCCTGATCTGATGGATTTAGCCAACTAATGCAGGTCGGGAAAGCCTCGTGTGTCCCTCAACTCTGTCCGCACATCCAGGATTCATTGCTATGTTGCTTCCTGCAAGCACTGTGGGGAATATTTCTGCATGGGAATATTTTAAGTGTAGTGCGTTTTGAAGGCATTCATGTGTTCAGAGTACTGTATAAATAGTTTGAAAATGGGATGATTGTAGCTGGTCTGGCTCAAGTGGAAAAGAAAATAGTATAGTTGTGTTCACACAGCTGGCAGCATTGCCTAGACTATGGGGGAACAAAGGTGGCCAAAATTGAATGATATAATGGAGGCTTGTAGCACAGAGTTGTTACAGTGCTCCTTTTTTCTGTCTTTATCACATTGCTGCAGTGATGCAATACAGTGCCAGTTCTCAGTTCGGCCAGTTTCTCAGATAACTGTTATGGGCCAATGACACCTTGACCCCTCAAATTAATAAATGCTTGTAGCTCAGTCTTGTGAGCAGAGCTTCCTTATTGTGGCAGACATCTGCATGCAGCTAAAATACTTTGTTAACAAAACTAGAAGGATGAGTATAAACTACTGTGCGTGTTTAAGTATACAAAGTGTTATAAAAAGAAAACACTGGAAAATAGATAAAGTGGCCTCAGAGCCCAAGGAAGCAGGAGAATTGGAAGCAGATGGTTAGTTCAGGAGGAATATCCAGGTAATGTGTAGGTGAGGAGGGTTGTCTGACAGTAGATGAGTATGTACATCCATCTCATGGCTGGTTTGAGAGATGTTCAGCATCTGCAGCATGTGAAGGGATAAAGCATTGACAGCTGGGTCTCCCCATACTAACAGTAAACTGGTAGCTGGTGTCATGGCTATGACAATCTTCCCAGTTTTTCAAGTATTGATGTGATAGTGCTGAAGTAATAAGTCTGAGTATAGGATCTGGAGCATATGGTCCTTAGGGCACCAGACCTAAGAGAAGAGACTGAAGAAAAGGGGCTTGTTGAATATAGTGAAGAAGAAAGTGAGGGTGATTTAACAGCACCCTTCCTGAAGAGCAGTTACAGAGATCCAATGGTTGGTTGTTCCATCTGTTGCTGGAAACAATCCTGCTTCATGAGGAAGATGGAATGGGAGTCTCCTAGGACAGTGTCCTAGTGATTTTATGTCCTGTGATTTTATGGAATCTGGGCTATCTGAAGGTGTGGGGCAAGACAACTGAAGGAAGCTTGGAACAAGTTAACCACGTAAATGTTGTGGACATGTTATGCAGCTGATGGTTTACGTGTACTGAAGTCAAACCATTTGGGTAAATAAACAAAACCAACAGCAACCAACTACTTAGCTTGGTAAGGGAATGTCAGAATCCAGGCAGGATTGCCCTTGCAGTTTGGGCAGGGATTAGGTGATTAGGTTGCTGTATTTCAGAGGCCACCCCAGTGCAGGCTGCCAGCCAGCTGCTTCATGGTAGGATGAATAAAACACTCTCTCTAGAAGAGGAATGCCTGTGACCTCAATGACTTGCTAGCAGCGCATCCTTCTCAAGATAGTTAGACCCTTGTGCAGGCGCTTGCTTAAGTACAAGAGACATGGAAGAAGCACATTTTCATGGATCTAATTTGTAATAGGTTTGTACTTTCTCATTTATGTATAGAATGCACGCACATAAAAAGCTGTGTGCAATTATTTCTTCTGTGTAGGATTTCAAGACCTGTATCTCTTGCTCTAGTGATAACCTCTAAGGCCTTAACTTGAGCCATGGGCTTCTGAGATATAATTCCCTCTGAAAAACCACCTTATTTACTGTGCTTGTAAGAAAGCAGCTGACAAAATTTTAAGGAAGAAGAAAAAGCACATGAAGAAGATTATTCTTTATGGGGTTTGGGAGAAGATTTACTGCAAATACTATGCAGAGTAAAGAGGTGGGAGAATATAATTAACATAATGCAAGTATGTATTTGCTTCCTTTACAAATCTGTGAGAAGTGTTACTCAGTAGTGTAAATAGGCACCTTGGTGATGGGGCTGCCCTGCTCGGCTGCCTGCTGCTGCCTAGGAAACAGCATTAGGTGCCCTAAGTGTTGGCTATGTCACACTAACAGGTGATGGGATTTTCAAAGATGATGTGAAAATCACAGGTGTTGGCATTTGGAAATGAACAGCTTTCAAATAACATCACTTCAAAAAAAGATAGATGTGTTGGGATAGAGACAGAAGTTACAGCTGGCATGATTTTGAAGTATTTCAGCCTATAAATAGCTGTGGACATGAATAACTATGCAAGATTTTTAAATCATATTTTCCATTTGGTTGCTTTCTGGTTTCTGTACCACTCATGTCAAGATTCTGAAGCCAGCTGCCCTTTATTTGATGTTCAGGTTGCAAACCATGGGTGTTTCAGTGGTTTTGCAATCGAAGGTACGTTTCAACTTTGCAGAAAAGCTGTTTTCTTTCACCAGAAATATACCCACGGTAAATTGTTTCCATACATAGGGCTGCAAAATATTAAATATTAAAAACATAAATAGTCCTTCTGAGTATCTTTAGAAACATTCATTATGCAGGCAAAAAAATACACGTTCATTAAGCCAGAGCTGTTCAGAGTTTGAGATATCTAAACTTATCTAGTATATTAATGTTCACCGTTCATTTCTTTGCTGTACTGAGTAAATTAAAAAGAACTCTCTTTGTTCTTATATAAACATTAATAAAAGAAAAATCTTCACTTGAGCAAGAGGGTTGCTTGAAAAAAAAGGCAGTGTTAGGCTTTGGAAATAATATTTTGCTTTGCTTATGTGAATAATGGTCCTCATATCTGTTACTGCATGAAGCCCGAAAGGCTGGTATCTAACATTACTCAATTAATTTGTGTTCTGACTTGCATAGGACAGGGTTTTTTGTGAGTGAATATACAGTACAGGGAGAAAGAGGGTAAATGCGGGCAGAGAATTTCTTTCTTTGTAACTGTAGGGCAGGAGCAGATACAGGCGTGTTTCTCCTGCAGAGGATTAATCTCCTGGAATGAGCCAAAACTTCAGCCACCAACTGGATGGATGTGTGACTTGATTGCACATCCATGAGCTGTTCCATCTTTCTTCTTGCTTCTTAGCAATGGGATGTTTGTTCGGAGGGAAAAATTGGATGTGTAATATTGGCTCATGGAAGGAGCTTCATCCTTGGAAACAATGATTACTGACTTTCTGGTAATCCATAGATAAATACATTCTAAATATACACAGCATCAAATACCAGCATAATGTGAGTTCTTTATTAATTCCATCTTGGTGATGTTTTCCACTACCTTAATGGCTGCACAGGTATATTCTGTATGTAAGTGCAGTATGTAAGGAATGTGAGTATTCAAAGGACAATGTTGCCACTCAAAAAACAATACATGGTGTTTTGGCTGAGTGCTGTTTGAACTTGCATGGACAGATGGGAACAAATTTGTTCTGTAATCCCAGGACAAATGCTAGGGCTGAATGTTCACTGCCCAGGGCTGATGGCTGGATGCTCTCTGCTCTACTGTGAGCTGCAGCAGCTTGCACTCATGGCTCAGTGCTCACCAATGAGGGAATGGAGGGAGATGTGCCTTTGGATATTTCAGTCTATGGGTTTTGTATCTGTCACCTTCACTCCTTTATTTGTTCCTGTTCCTGAATATGACTAAAAGGCGATAACTGAGGGATTAAATCATTGGTGCGTTGTACCTAAATCCTGTGAAATTAGTGGGGCATCTTCTGTCAACTTCAACAGGAATCTGAACTGTTCCAACAGAAAATAGAGAGGAAAACCTGATAGAAGCAGACAGAGATTTCATTTTGCCATTGAGCTCTCCCTCCTCCATGCACACTGTTGGGGTCCCTCTGCAAAAGACAATGCTGAGGGACAAAGGCATACCCTGTTCCATGTATCAATGCTGAGTGATGCTGGAGGGAGCTGGTTTTGTTTGCTGCTGCTGGTCTTGCCCTTGATGCTCACTCACTTTGGATGGAAGGGAACATCAGTCATCCAAATGACTTGCTTTCCAGTGTATGGCAGATTTAAACTAATACTTCTGCGTATCTGTATAGAAGAGGGGAACTAAGTTACATGGAAAGTAAGATGTTTTAGCATTTCTTTTTTTTTTTTCCAGTCCTGGTTTTGTGACTGGAGATTTGGGAAATGTCTCTATCGGTTGGTGAACCTCTAATGCAGATTAAGTTCTTAGTGAGAACTGATGCTCTTGAATTTTTGAATAAAGAACTATGTTGGTTGGTGAGGTTGAACAAGTACAGAATGCTGATTTTTTTCAAATTGTTTTTAGAAACAGGGACTGCAGGATAAATTTTGCTCCCTTTGGAGCCAGCATGAATTCAGCTGCAGTGATTTAGGGAGAAGGACTTGGCATGCTGTACACAGGTTGCAGGCTGAAACAATTATGCATTTAAAAAAAATTCATATATAGAACATAATTTTGTCCAAGTCTGTGGAATTTAAGTAATTACATTTTCATCCTCTAAGTCTCAGCTTACAAATGTAAATGTATGCACATTTAGAGTTCAGTCTTGCTATGAATACTGCCAGCAGGAACTTGCCACTGGCTTTCTGGCACTATAAAACCTGCTTGAATGTTCAGTATCTATAAAACAAGGTAATTGAATTAATGCATTTGAAATGGAACTTATGTAAAATATGATGAAAATATGCGTATGTTTATTTCAATAATAGGAGCGTTAATGTAATGCCTTGTAAAACAATTTTATTCAGTGATCTGAAGACAATTGTTAGCTAAAAGAAAGCAACTCCTGAGGAAGCACAAGAACAATTGAGTTACTCCAGATTTACACTTTTCTATCTGGGTCCAGGGTCTGTCTGAAAGCAGATACATCATTTCAACAATTTTCTGATTCAGAAATGTTGCAGAAATATTCAAGCATAGAAGTGCATACTGGATAACTAATCAGTTCAGAATAGAACACAGCTGAAAGGTTGTTTTTTTTTTCCACATCACAGTTCAGAATTTCTTGCATTTGGTGATTAGGAATTGTCAAGTCTGTATTTTCAGAAAAATATTATTTGTAATACAGTTGTCCAGCCCTGTTTGTTTGGTCTTGTTTAGCCTGTTTGAATCACAAAATGTTAGATGCATATAGGGCAAGCCCCTTATTGCATGTTTCAGTTTTAGTTTGAATCCTACAGCTACTAGCATGGCTAAAACAGGGCAGATATTGGAAGATATGTCAGAGAAGTGTTTTTGTATAATGAGTGTTTAAACCAAGTCGTATCTTGGAAGCTTTTGCTACTTACGGAAGGCTGAAAACTCAGTCCTGAAATTTAGGGAGGGCTAAGTATTAGGGGAAAAGTCTGTGAGATGCTCAGAGAGGGACTATGGGAGATCAAGAATTAACCCTCAGCAAAGCAATGAGAATTCCCTGTGAGAAATTCAGCAGTGGAACAAATGGAGTGGGCAGTGCATTGAATTTGTGGAGGAGGCAGCAAATCCAAAATGCCCCTGGGATGGCCAGGAGGTAGGATGCTAGGTGATGCACTAAAGTTTTCAAAATCTGTAAGATGCTTCCAAGGGTAAATGGATTTAAGAGGGTGAGGAAGAAAAAAAAAAAAAAAGCCTAACAACACAGTGGTGGGTGTTAATAAAAAGATCATGACAATTGTTTGAATTGTTTGGACAAAAGAGATGATATGAGTTCCATTAGCTTGCAGGAATTCTTCACCAGAGCAGAAGGCAGTGATGCAGCAGAAGATGGATAGACTGTTATTTGTCTGAAAGCTGATGCTTTTGCTTGGATACGAGAGCACAAATCAATGCGTTGCCAGAAACAGGGATATTTGCACTGTGAGAAAAGCTAGAAGCAAGAGAAAGTAAGCAAATGAGATCTGGGGCTTTTAGCAATGAGCTTATTTCCACTAAATGGATATTGCTACAGAAGACTTGAGAAAATCACTATTTGGAAAATGCAGCATGTAATTATAACAGGATGTGGGAACAGGGGACCAACCCAAGGTATTGATAGAAAAGTGCCAAAAGCCATTAGTCTTATCCAAAATTGGTATCATTGGAAATGCTGAATGTCCTGGATTACAGGGTGCTCCAAAACAGAGGGGCTCCCAAAAAATGGAATCTGCGGACAAATGGTTTCTAGCACAACAGTGTTGTTCCTGCCCCATGTTTTTATATGGTCCACTGAGGTGAGTAATGCAATTGTATTTATCTCTGATAGAGCCCAGGCCTTGTGCAGCCTTACAGAGGCTGAATTAAGGGAAAAGTGTGTTGCAAGTATCAATATTTGTACTTCTCTCAGTTGCAAAAGGTGATGTAAGCATATGCAATTTCAGCAGAAAAAATAATGTATGCAGAGAATTAAGTCTTTCTATCTAAAATGCAGTTTTCCTAAGACTGATGACTAGCAGGTCTTCGTGTATCCAATCACCCTTTAAAAAAATACCTCTTGAAATAGCTTTTGGTAGATGGTGGCTCTGACAAATAGCAAACAAGCTACCAGAAAGTAGTAGCTTGTAAGCAGTCATTCTTGTAGCTAATTAGGTGAATCTGAATTCATATCTCACCATCTAGAGATCACAATGATTTCATCTTGGAAATCTGTGCTAAAATGAAGAAAAGAGAATGAAGACAACCTTGCTCGCACATTGACTTGATTTTGTGATCTTTGTCAGAAGACTGGCAGGAGAACAAAGCTAGCAGTTCTTTTTCCCACTGACTTTTAGGCTTCTGGCAGGTTAAAGGTGAGTTTCCCCCTGAAACAGATCATTAGCTAAAAGTGGAACAAAGTAACTCTAAAAATTCAATGAGAACAGGAGAATTCTTCTCTAAGGCCAATGTGTATTACAAACATCCTAAGTAAGAGAGATTTTGGATGGACTGTATGATGTTTTAAAGTCTTCTCCTTTTATTTCAGATTTTAGAATTAGCAAGAAACCTAATGCAGAGGGTGTGATACTTTATTGAATTAAATTGAATTTAATTTGAATTAATTTATTGAATTGCAGTACAAAAAAGACAGGGAGCTGTTGGAGAGGGTCCAGAGGAGGGCCACTAGGATGGTCGGGGACTGGAGCACCTTCCCTCTGAGGACAGGCTGAATGAGCTGGGCTTGTTCAGCCTGGAGAAAAGAAGGCTGTGGGGTGACCTCATTGCAGCCTTTCAGCACCTAAAGGGAGCCTACAGAGGGGAGGGGAATCAACTGTTTGAAAGGATTGATATGTGTAGGATGAGGGGAAATGGTTTTAAGTTGAGGGAGGGGAGATTTAGGTCAGACATCAGGGGGAAATTCTTTACCCAGAGAGTGGTGAGGTGGTGGAACAGCTGCCCAGAGAGATGCCACATCCTTGGAGGTGTTCAAGGCCAGGTTGGATGGGGCCCTGGGCAGCCTGGTTTAGCATTAAACATGGAGGTTGGTGGCCCTGCATGTGGCAGGGGGGTTGGAGATTCATGATCCTTGAGGTCCCTTCCAACCCTGACCATTCTGTGATTCTGTGATTAACTCCTGATACGAAATTCTGAAAACTGAAATTTAAACTGGAGAACAAGAGGCAATGATTCGCTTTTCAGACCTGCTCCATGTCAGTACAAGAAGTGAAACTACTAATGTAGGAAAAAGTTGTCATGTTTTGCCAGATCACTGAATACAATTTAATGTTTGCAAGAGGAGAATAACAGAGCTGCTTAAATGCAGTGCTCATTGCCTGTTGTCCTGTTGCTGGTCATGACGGAAAAGATCCTGGCCCTATACAACTTCACTCTTGCCCTTTAGGGTGTTTTAAGCATTGAGATGGATCTTCTCCAGGTGGAACAGCCCCAGATCTCTCAGCCTTTCTTCATAAGTGAGATGCTCCAAGACCAGAAGAGTCTTTGTGGTCTTCCACTGGACTCTCTCTAGATGTTCCCTGCCTGTCTTGAAAAGAGGAGCCCAGAACTGGACACAATGCTCCAGATGTGGCCTCACCAGGGCAGAGTGGAGGGGAAGATCCCCTCTCTGGACTGCTGGTCATGCTGTCTTCAATGCACCCTAGGATACCATTAGCCACAGCATCATAGAATCATAGAATCGCAAGGTTGGAAACAACCTATAAGATCATGTAGTCCAATGTCTCCTCATCACCGTTGCCACCACAAGCTACTAAACTATATCACGCAGCACGTCATCCAGGCACCTCTTGAACACTGCCAGGGATGGTGACTCCCCCACCTCCCTGGCAGCCATTTCAATGCCTGACCACTCTTTGAGAGAAAAAGTTCTTTCTTATGTCTAATCTAAACCTCCTCTGATACAACTTGCGGACGTTGCCCCTTGTCCTGCTTGTTGCCTGGGAGTTGTGCCATCTTGGCCACAAGGGCATACTGCTGGCTCATGGCCAACCTGTTGTCTACCAGAAGACCCAAGTCATTCTCTGCAGAGCTCCTTTCAAGCAGGTCATCCTCTAACCGGTACTGATGCATGCAGTTATTTTTCCCAGGTACAGGACCTTACACTTGCTCTCGCTGAACTTCACAAGGTTCCTCTCTGCCCAACTCTGCAGTCTGACTTGTTGAATGGCAGCACAGCCTTCTGGCATGTCAGCCTCTCCTCCTAGTTTGATATTATCAGCAAACTTGCTGAGGGTGGACTCTATCCCTTCATCCAGGATATTTATGAAGATATTGACCAAGACTGGACCTAGTACTGACCGTTGGGGAACACCACCAGCTACAGGCTTCCAAGTAGACTGCACCACACTTTGAGCTCTGCCAGTCAGCCAGCTCTCAGTCCACCTCATGATTTCTAAACTTACCTGTGAGGATGTAATGGGAGACCATGTCATTTACATTCAGAAAACTACATCCAGGGGTGAATTACAGGAGTGAGAAGATAAAGAACTACTGCATTTAGTGCAGAGAGCACCTGGAAGAGCATAATCAAGATGAGGCACCTTGTTGTGCTTTTTAAAAATGCCACGAGTTGTAAGTTAAGAGAATCTGATTTCCTTTTCTAACTACAACAGTGGCTGCAGCACATGCCTTATTCTCTCTGAAGGACTGTTGTAGCCCTCATTGCTGTGTTGGAAGTAAAGAAATGTTACTGTACAGGGAGAAGAAACATCTCCAGCGTGCATCTTTTCCAATATGGAAATGCTGTGTAACGTGAAAAGAGTGAAAATTCCATGTCAGTTGTGGTTCTCATTCTTTTTGTACTACAGGAAGGACTTGGTGACTGGCTGTGACTAGGGCCTCGTGTGTGTAATGGCTGAAGGAGAGTAAAATCTCACAGGTAGGCTGTTTTCTGCATTGCAACCTGAAATTGTTCCAAACCAACATACAAACCCAGGAACTGGTATCTTGACTCACATGGAGAGAAAAGCACTGTGGAAAAATGTGTGTGGAAGAGAAAAGTGTGAACAAGCCTTGACTCTGGGAAACTTGACTCCAATCTCTTTTGCCTCAACCATTCTCCGGCATTTTGAGGGGAGAGGCTGACATGGTTTCTTCCTGGTGTGGGCATAGATTGCTTGATAAGGGAAAAATGCTCTTGGTCTGGCTAACAAATTTAGAAACAGATTTTATCTCTGAGATTGTTGTTGCTTTTCTGTGCAGCTGAGATTAGGGTTTGTTGGAATTCAGAGGCTACTCATCTTCTTCCTGTTGCTTGTAAGTAATACTTAAAAACTAATAGTGGTGAAGGAGCTCTTCCCTGCAGAGCCCTCCAGATCAGATGAAAATCACAGATACATAAAGCATAGGCCTAAGAGGTGATGAACACTGGAATTTATGCCCTGGGTCTGGCAACTGACCAAGAGGTCACTTGTTTATTGAGATAACTTCTAGTTTGGGCCTTTTTTCCCTTTTCACTAAGCCATGAAAAGCTGTTACTGAAGTACATCAGTAAGTAATGATTTTTTTTCTTCTCTCTCTGGGTTATGAAATATTGCATGATAGATTAGGAAGATTCACTAAATCTGCAAACAGTAAATAGAAATGACATTCTTTACTTTTTTGAGTTACACTGGCCAGTAATGAACATTTAAATTCATATGCCATAAGCAGCAACGATACATGAGGGAGGACAGCTTTGTAGGCCTCTTCTCTCTGCATTATGTTTGTAAAATTAATTTGTTGTCATTTCCCTCATATATATTGTTTTTACAACCCACAGGAATGTAAGAAGCCAAATGAAACCACTGTAAATGAAAGCAGACTCCTCCATACAAATAGAAATAAAACAGATAAATATCCAACAATGAGGAAAATATTAAAAAGATGAATTTTATCATTAGCTGAATCTTTTGGGAAAATTTTGCTGTCTCCAAAGCAACATTAATAAGTGAGTCTACAGCAAGACAGAGCAGAGATGTGATTAAAGGAGGGTAATGTTTAGATAACTGGCTTTAAAATGCGTTTCCCAACTGCACTGTGCTCATTCAGAGCACTCCCATTGAAGGGGCCTTGTCTACTTAAAGGGCAGGAAGGGAGGGTTCTAAAAGCACAAAACTTTTAGTCAGATATGGAACTGGCATGTAGTGACAAGATGAAATTATAACCTGTTCTGCTAGGAGCCCTCCCTCAGATGGCAGGACTGTTATTTAAGGAGAATGGAAAAAAAGTGTATCATCTCCCACCTGCTCACTTCTATTTTTCATATGTTACAAGGAAAAAAAAAAGTTGAAATTAAAAAGGCCTTTTCATTCTTGTCCCATCATGGTGAGGCAGTGCTAGAAATGTGCTCCTCTGTTATATATATATATTGCTTTGAATGTAATGTCTCTGATTTATTTCTGTGGAAACTGTAATTGGTACAAAGAGCACAATAGCCCTATTTGATAGAGCAGATTCTCAGCTACAAAACACTATTTTTCAACATAGTCCCCACCATGAGCTGTGCATTTTTGCCGGCAAATGAACAAGAGCCTGCATGCTGCAGATAGAACAATCTGTACGGCTGTCCAGAATGTGCCTTGTCTGTCTTGTTGCCATTGCCACTGCTGAAACACACCATCCACAGCCTCACTGTGCTCACATCCAGTTTGGTCTCCGTAGATGTTCAGCAAGAACCAATGAAGGTCAGTAGTCAGTATCATTTTTTCCCGCACAGGGGAATTCAGTTCCATACCTCTGCTTCATACATGCTTCCACATCAGGTGCCATTCTGTCAGACTGCCCCTCTGCTGCCATCTGTCTCACTGCAACAAAATGTGACGGAATACTGATGGGAAGGTTCAGCCTCTATTGCCATAGCACCAACATTCACCTCTGATGTTGTGAGCCAGCATAATAAAATAGGAAACATTTGCTTTGGAGCAGCAACAATAGCTTTATATATATTAAAAGCTTCTTCCAGGTTGTAGATAAGCATGAAACTCTTTTGTATTTCAGTTAACACCTAGAAGATTTACCTGGCAGTGTTGATGGAAGTCCCACAACAGCATATAAAAATCCTAACCTTTAATAAAAATGAAAATATTTATAATATAAAGTATTGTGTGCAGATACTGTCAGGACATGCTTCATTCTCCTGTGCTCTTTTCCAATGTCAGTTCCTTATAGAAAGATGAGTCTTGGTGCTCATATACGAACTTGGATAACAGTAAAGTTGCCCTTTTTCTAATGACTCTGGTGGCCTTTAGATAGACTTCTCAATTATTAATCCTTTTTATTTATTTATTTTTTCTTTAAGGAAAACTTATACTTCCCCGTTTGTTTCACTTCAGTAAGTTCTGAATAAAACTTAGTGATACTATTAGTGTTAGAATAAATATATACAAATTACAGCAATTTTTTTGTTTGGGGGTCAACTCATGGGCTTTTGATAATATTCGGTAAATCCAATAAGAGTTATGAGCTTACAATGAGACTGAAGAGTTTTATCATTTTTAACTGGTTTAAAGTGTTGAAATGGCTTTTTCAAAACTATAGATATCCTTTTTCAAAACTATAATTATGCATTAAATCAGCAGTTACGACTTTGGTTGAGAGATTCCCTGTTAGAAGTAACTATTTCAGACTGCAGAAATCAGAATAACAGATGACAGTGGTTTGCTTTTAATTTCTCAGTTTAATAGTCATTCAGCAAACTGAAATTAGGAGTGATTGGAAAAAATTAGATGGTACATAAGACTTTTTTTCTTTTTGGGACATTGCTTGAAAAACTAGGTGGAATGACAGTTATGCAAGCACCTAGGACTATGTCAGTACCACTAGACTTTATAGTCTAGTAAATTGTTAAAAAATACATAGTGAACAGTGGGAACAGGCTGAAGTCTTCCCTCATCAACAAATAGTGAGAGATTACCATCTTTTGGGAAAGGTGGGGATGTGAACTCACCATTATTTTTCTGTACTTAATCAGCTTTTCAAGGAGGAGAGGAAACCATGAAGCAAGTGAGAGCTAAGAGTAAGTCAGCCTCCCATTCACAGGCGCATATTTGAGAAGGATTTTGTTAAGAACGAAGCCAAAGTTGGATACTGTAATGTACACATGAACAGTGTACATGTGACTTAAAGGATATGTCTTTTCTATCTCTGGAGGAGCTGCCTTGCATTTTATTATATGTCTTTCTGTTTCTGAAGATATAAACTCATCCTATTCAATATTTCCCTTTTGCAGTCCCACTTGCTTGCTCTCTAAGCTCCCACTGCCATCTCAGGGAAGTGATTGGTGCCTCTACCAAATTCTCAGCCCTTCTCCAAGAAATTGATGAAGAGTCTTTTCACAGTGCTGCAGGTTTCATGAAAGTCTGTGTGCGAAGGACTGAGGAACAGCCATGAATTGATAGCTGAAAGCTATTAGAAGTCAGAGCAAAATATGCAATCTCATATTGGCTTTAAACTTTCTCTGTGGGGAAGCACTTAACCCATATAAAGAATGAACTTAGTGACTCAATTAATGCCTTCTGTACACAGTGACCATGATATGGAGTCGGGCATCTTTGCTTGAAGCATTTTTATCTTCAAGACTAGTGACTTTAGATGCCTTTTTTTCTTGTACTCGCATCTGCTATCTTGCCACAGCTATGTGCAAGCATTTTGTTCTGTTTGTGGCTTATTGATCACTTTTTCACTGGTCACAGTTGAGGTGGCACTAAGGTCTTCTGATAGCACTCTTGAAATAGTGCTTCAGACAGGTGAGGGGACAGGACCAAGTTTCTCACCATTGATGCATCTCACTTTGGGGATTACTTGTTGGTGGTTTATGTTGTGTGGTACCCAAGATCTCTGGATGGAGATATGTGGAATAGTCTCAACATCAGCATCCTACCCAAGTGATTGTAAATAGTAATGTGAACAAGTTGGGAAGGATTTTGAAGGAAGAAACTCAGGAACTTCTCGGGACTTCTTTGGAAAGTCTTTCAAACTGCAGTGAGCAGCATGGGAGGAAAAAAATAAGGATACTTAAGTGCAGTGTGCTGGTGGTCACTGGGCACAAACTACAATTGGTCTTAGGAGGGCAGATATTGGAAGGGCAAGAGAAGGGCATCTGGATGGAGAGGAGTCTGCAGCATGGAGTAAATGACTCAAGGATGAAAAGCTGTCAGTACTTGTTACTCAGCTTCATGTTTAGATAGCTGGCAGCACAGGAAAGAGAGGACTGGTGTTCAGAGCTGATAGACGCGATCTTATAAATATAAAAGAGGAAAGAAGTGGTAGAAATATTTGAATTTATCCAGGTTCCAGTTCCTGCCTTGTGCAGGTATGCAAAGGGTTAAAGCAGAAGAGGAGAGGTAAGTAGTAGAAGAGTCTAGATGTCTTGCAGGATGAGTGTGGATGGCTGCAAGAGCAGAAAAGAAAACTCAGACAATTCTTCTTGCAGCTGTGAGAGGGCTGTGTGATGTCTTGAGATGGTGTTAGCTCCCATGAGTCTGATAAAATGCAAGTCACAGAATCACAGAAACACCAGGGTTGGAGAAGACCTACAAGATCATCCAGTCCAACCATCCACCTATCACCAATAGTTCTCACTAAACCATGTCCCTCAACACAATGTCCAAACGTTCCTTGACATCTTCAGGGTGACTCCACCACCTCCCTGGGCAGCCCATTCCAGTGCCTGACCACCCTTTCAGAAAAATAATATTTCCTAACATCCAGCCAAAATCTCCCCTGGCACAGCTTGAAGCCATTCCCTCTGGTTCTATCACCAGTTACACGAGAGAAGAGGCCAACCCCCAGCTCACTACAACCTCCTTTTAGGTAATTGTAGAGATTAATAAGGTCTCCCCTGAGCCTTCTCCATACTGAACAATCCCAGCTCCTTCAGCTGCTCCTCATATGGCCCGTGCTCCAGACCCCTCACCAGCTTTGTTGCCTTTTCTGAACCTGCTCCAGGGTCTCAATGTCTTTCTTGCAGTGAGGGGCCCAAAACTGGACACAGTACTCGAGGTACGGCCTCACCAGAGCTGAGTACAGGGGGACAATCACTTCCCTGTTCCTGCTGGCAATGCCATTTCTGATGCAAGCCAGGATGCCGTTAGCCTTCTTGGCCACCTGGGCACACTGCTGGCTCATGTTCAGCTGAGCATCAATCAATACCCCAGGTCCATTTCCTCTACTCAGTCTTCCAGCCACTCTACCCCAAGCCTGTAGAGTTGCCTGGGGCTGTTGCAGCCAAAATGCAGGACCCAGTATTTGATCTTATTGAACCTCATCCCATTGGCTTCCGCCCAGCTATCCACCCTGTCCAGATCAAGTCCTGTCATTCCTTATCCTTCAGCTGCAGGAAGAAAGAAGGAATAATATTGTTCTTTTCATCCTTTCTTGCTTCTCTTTCCCAAGGATTACACTGCATTCCTTACGAAGCTGCCAATCTCTGAAGCAGCTGTATTTTAAGAAGTCTGCTTAGCTGCATGTGGTCTCACTGAGACAATCCTGACTGCAACAATGCACTGGCTATTTTCTGTCTTGTGTTATTTTTTCCAATTGTTTCTCAGTCAATGCAAATAATAATTATTCCCTGTAGAAATGCCTTTTAAATAGAATTGCAATTCTCTAGAAATTATAAGGAAAGCTACAGTATAATGAAGCACATAAAATCAATGGTGATGGCTGAAATAACTTTGGGCATTCAGCAGAGGAGACTCATGCATCTTTGTACCAATGATCTAGTAGCACATCTTAACATGAGTAGTCTAACATTTTTAAGATTTTCCCAGCAGGTTTTGTATTGCACAACATTTCAATTAACAATGGATTATCACTAGTGAGGGAGGCAAGGATTCACATGACAAATGATGATAATTTAAGTAATGATCTAGGTGATGTGCACTTGAATGCTAATTCTGTTGTGGCTTGGAACATGAGACATGACTAATTCAGACAGTTTCGTGCGCTTAAAAGGAACCAAATATCAGCCTACAGCTGTTCTCTTTTTGGAAATGGCTCGTATTTTTAAAGAAGTGATGGAGTATCAACTTCAAAGGCATTTTGTTGCATATTTCTCTGTTGCGTACTCCTGGGCTTCTGTGAGAAAAGGCATTTCCATTTGTAGATACAAATGGAGTTTTTGTCTTCCAGTAGCATGTCAAGAGCACCATATGTACTCTCTCCCAGGTGTGTGAGGACAGAAAATAATTAGCTATGACGGGAGCAATTTTGGAGCTCCCATGTATGTGCGGAGTGTCCCTTCCACATGTGGCGTTTCTCAGCATCCCATGTCGATGCATGTGACTGAGTGATGAGGCTCTGCTTGCAGACAAACTGAGCTGAAACATCCTTGTCATCACTGGGGGCTGCTCCTGGGTAGCAGATTCTCCAGGAGATTCCCACCAGCCACTGATAGGATGGAGGGGTTTGGTGAAAGGTGTGTTTTGGAGGGGAAAGGGAAATCCTCCATGGAATCGAAGTAAGACAGAAAAACGTCAGCATGAATTTTATTTCTATACTGTAAATGTTGCCCTTGCTGGAGCAAACCAGTCCTGCTGGAACTTGCAGTAGATTTGTAGTGTATCAACTGCCTACAGAAGGCGTTTTAATGAATGGAAATTGTGAATATAAAACAACAGGCAGAACTGGTCAAATTATTTCCGAGATGGGATCTCAGCTCCTTACACTATTCATAGTCCTTGGAGATGCCTCAGTTTTTCATTTCCTGATATATATGAAGAGCTCTGTTGTAAAGTTGCCTCACACTTTGCTGTTCCCAACCCTGCATAATATTGTGTAATTTTGTAAACGATGTTAACTTTAATGATTTAACAAGAAATATAATTATAGTTTCTATAGCAACCGTGGCTTTAAATATCCTGAATTATGTACGTGTATAATTTCAAACATAATGAAATAGTAATGCAGCTCATTGCATGTAAATTACATTCAAAGTTAAAACTTTTAAGAGAAAACTGGATGGATGGGAAAAAATGTGTGAGAAAGCCCTAGTTAGAATGACAATTTCTGCTGTTTCGTGCTCAGAAAGTTTAAAGTAAAATACATTTCCTTCCTGAGCCGATTAATTTCTTTGCTGAAAATAAGTGGGCAAATTTTGTTTGTAAGCAACGCTGAATGTTAGCATCAGTGTGACAGTGTTTTCTGCTGCAGAAATAGGGTGTTGCCCACAAAAGTCATTTGCACAACGCTGTTGGGACAGGACTGCTGGCAGTGGACATGATTTTTGTTTTGGTCTTACTTGGGATTGGTTGCATCTGAGAACACTGATTCTTATATTTGGTAGCTCTACTCTGCAACAACCAACTGCCCAAGAAATTTCTGCCTTCTTGAACAGGCTGTATTTTTTGTTAGGCCAATTATAGCTCTAGCAGAAATTTACTATAACGTGCACAAACCAAGGAAAGGAAGGGAGTGTGAAGATGGGTAACAGCAGTGTCATGAGCAGGGAGGCAGTCAGAGCGAAGGAGTGCAACACGTTGTTTGATAAAACAGATGCTCCTGAAATAGCCAGGAAATTTGCCAGTGGGCTGGAAACACCAAAGTGATGGAAGCACAGGGCCTCCCTACCCACCTAAACGCCCAAAGGAACAATCCTTCCCTAGACAGCAGAAGCTGTGAATTCTTTTGCTTTAAATTCTTATTAAATTAAATTCTTTTGATTTGGATTGGTACTATGGCGTGGGCTTGGATTTTTTGCAGTAGCATCCCTGTCATCTCAGTTATGGAAAGTGAGGCCAATCTAGCTTTTTAATTCATACTTAAATGGAAGTGATTTGTGTTTTTAAACTGAAGCAGGGATTCCTTTTCTTCCTTTTCTTTTGTATTTGCATCAGTGTGACAGTAAGAGTTCTGTGGGGATGCAGAGGATGCTTAGATGTGGTACTGCGTAATTGAAGTTTTAATGGGGCTCTATACTTAAATTAAGAGTCTTTGTAAATCACTCTAATAGTCATTAAAGTATGTTATCAATGAATATAAAAACATACGGATCTTTTACTTCACCTCTGAGTACCTGTACTATACTTGTATTTTGGTCCTGACAAGCTTAGCCATCCTATTTCTTTTTTGAGCTGTTCTAGGATCAGACAAGCATTTCAGTAAAATTATACTGGGGAGTCAGTGAATTTTTATACACACACACACAAAAAAAAAAGCACACCAGAAGTTAGAACAAAAGATTTGCTAACTGGAAGCAAACAGGGATGATGATTTTGTCTAGCAGTAGTGTTTAAAATATTCAGTGTCTCCAATCTTTTGCCCTTGACTGAGCTGTGATGAATTTAAATACTGTTGAAGAAAACATACATTAATTACGCACTTTTGTTTTGCAAAATTATTTTTTCTTCAAACGTGAACAAAGCTGGCAAGTCACCGTAAACAAGGCCACCTCTTGTGCCAAATTTTCTGCCTCGATATGCACAGACAGTGAATAAGCTGATCTCTTTTTCTCTTTACAGGATGCTTTTGTTGAAAAAGTAGAATTTATGTTTAATACTTTCACAGTTGATTTCTCTCTTCAGGCTTATATAACCACCAGATGTCTCTAAAACCATATTCTCTCATAAACATTTTATAGTCTTTGAAGATGCTGAAAATCTGGGATTTATAGGGCTATTACATCCATCTACCCAGGGATCAAAAACTCTATTATAATTACCCCAAGTGCAAAGTCAGAAAACTTATTTAGTTGAGCAGATAAGTTTGAGAATTTTCAAAAATCCTCATTTAATCTATATACAGTAAAATTTAATATATTAACCTCCTTTTGAGACATCAAATTAAAATCCCTGTAGGATACAATACTTTTATCAAAAATGTATGTAAAGGAAGATTTATTAAGCAGGGTAGCAGCTCTGTGAATCTGAATATGCCATATGGTATTTTGCTTCCTTGTGCTTATTGAAGTTCATTTGGTTTCATACAAATAGACTTTTTAGATTTGAAATAAAGAAATCCCAAATGGAGTAGAATTTGGAATGAACTGTAGAAAAAACACACATCTCATGTTCTGAAAGATGCCTACTGCAAATATGCTGTCCTACATCTTTCTGTATTAAATCTTGAAGCTGGGAATTCAGGTAGATCAGATGACAGGCAAGATGTATTTTTGTAGGTATTCAGAACAGGTATATGCTGTCTGAACATTCTGCCCTGTTGTTGCCAGCATCAGCAGGGAGCAAAAAGCACATCTCCTTGGAAAAGGTGAACTCTGCCCTCACATGTTACAAATGGTGGTCGGAGGAAGATGAACCCCAGGGTTTCCAGTACAGGATATCACCTGTGGTTGGGATGTGCAGCAGGTTGTTCCCAGGGATGAGGGAAGCATCTACATCTGGTGCTTCGTGAGGGGATGGATTCAGAATCAACTTTGCATTTGCACCTTATGCTATGCCTATGCCTCAGGGGCATTCAGAGCTATAATCTAAGGTTAATTTACATCTAGCACTTGAACAGTTGGCACGGCTGTTGAGTTGGAAGACTGCTAAGAAGCTGCTGCATGGGGCAGAGCCACAGGTGTAAGCACAGACACAGAGGCAGTGCCTTTGCAAACAAAGTCTGCTGTAGGGACAGTGAGGAATGCAGTGCAGTGACAGTGCTGCTGGTGGCTTCTACATTTTCCCCTGTGGCTGTCCTTGAAACCAGATGGTAGGGCCTGTCTGATTCTACATATCTCCTAAAAAACTTGAAGTTGAAAATGAACTTCAAGTGTGGCCACGAAAAACATCCAGTTGGAAGAGCTGCAGCTACACTTTGGTGTTCTGAAGCTTTGGGGACATTTTCCTCCTATCCTGCCATCCTCGGGCTGTATCTGTCAGTTCTTGGAGTGCAACTATGCTCCTGCTGGAGCTCATGTTTGAGTTTTGACTTTTCTACTGCCCCAGCTAAAAGAACAATATGTAGATTGCATTTCTAATGGCACGGTTTCTACTTTCAGCATTTTTCTGGTTAGACTTCTGCTGGAGCTACCTGTTAACTTAATGCGGGCTACTGAACAGCTGTTAGGTGATAGTAAGCTTCATTGCCAGCTTTAGCAGAAGTTGTTTTTGCTATTGCATTGTGTTTTATCTGCTTCATATCTGCAGAAATGTTAGGTAACAGCATTTCAGTTACCTGAAATGTATTTCCTAAAAGAGAACCTTGGGCACAGAAAACTCACTTGAGAGGCATTCTGAGCTCCCTAGAGGCAGAGCTATACTGCTGTTAACTGTAAGGAACTGGTTTTCCAAGGTCTGTTTTTTTTTTTTTTTTTTTTTTTTTTTCTGATGAATCAGTCTTAATAATTTTGTTAGCCTTGTGAATGTTGTTATTGACATTTATTGAGAGAGCAACATAAATACTGAAAGATATTCTCCTTAGGAGTCATTTTTGCAATTAAAAAGAGGTAAGCGAATCTTTGTGTTTACAATGGAAAGGAACAATGCCTACATTCCAAAGTTTGCAGGTCCTGCCTGCCTTTCTATCTTCAGTGTCCCCGACATACCTCTAGTCCTCTCCTATTTCCCCATGTGGTTTCTGGAGAAGCACTGATGTGCCGTGGCTGGGCATGAGGGATGGCTACACTTGCTGGCTGACAGCATGCACATAGTGCTTAGCAGCAGCACATAGCTACTGAGCTTAGTCTGTAGCCTTTCTATCCATGGGGAAGCCTACTTCTAACTACTTACAGAAAGGCTGCAGGCCACAAACCATGCTTTATCTCTATGCCAGTGTTAAAAAATTGAAGGAATTTAAAAACTTCTGAGACCTCTGTGTTGTAATGTATTTGTTTGCAATTGCCGGTATGCTTAGGGATTCTTGCAGGAAAAGCAATTTCAGGTTGCATGGAGTAAAACTCAATTAGAAGGGCTGGTCAGTCTCATTCTGTGCTTCACTCTTGCCCCTGTAGTTCAGTGGGAGTGCTCTATTACAGTCTGCAAAAAGCTATTTTCTTTCATGTTACACCAGGAACTCTTTTTCTGGTGACCATTTTGCTTTGCTTCACTAAGTGTGAAACAGGACCTAATGTGAACAGCCAGCTAAATAAAATGTGTAGACCCAGATCCATTCACATGTCAAACACGTGTTTGTAACATCAGGTTTGTTTAGAGCTTCCAAAAATAATGAAGGGTTTGCAAGGATTAGATTTAGAAAAGAGCTATAAAAATGTTTCCATTCAAACTTTCTTTTGGATTAGCAGTAACAGCTTAGATTTATTTTAATGACCAATATTTATTATGTTAGAACCTCATTAATAAAGTGTTTATTTGTGTTGGAGTTGTTACTCGATAGCATCGTTTGTATAAAAACAGGCCTAGCATAGGCAGCCAAAGTTAAACACGGGCAGTGAGGCTCATTTCAACTACATTCAGCCCTCTAAATGTCAGGGAGCTGGTTTAATCTAGCTGCTTAGTCTTTCCCTTCGTCACGTCCCATTCAGGAAAATGCAACGGCCAGGAAAATATTCCAAAGTACTGCTTTTCTTCCATCGATTGTAGAAGTATCCCATTAACGAGCTTCAGTTAGACATTCAGTTGACTGCATTACATATAATACATATTTATACATATAGAACACCCATACAAATGATATTATTCATTTTTCTTTCCTGGTCTGCAGCTATAATCAGTAGCGGGCACGTGAGCCTTTAAGTCCCTTTTGTCTGATTAAGCTATTTATTACCTTATTCTGTAGAGAACACAAGAGATTAATTATTACAGTGAACTGTACTTACATGGCCACCTGTACAGTATCAGGCAGAACAAGGTTAAGAGATGCTTGTGCTCATTTTGTGGCAGTAGGAATGATTTATCATATTATCTATTATCTTTTGTAGGAATCATGAGTTAATTCAGTGTGTGAATCTGAGGCAAGGGTTTTAAAGAACACGTGTGCTAATCAATAGTTTGTGAGAGCATGAGAAACAGGTTATTGAAATCAGTCATAATTAGCCATAGGTAAAATCCTAATAAATCACTAGTGATGCTGTAGTTCTCTCAAATTGGAAAAAATGGAACTTTTATGAGAGGGTCAGAGCAGTGAGCAGTGAAATTATTCAGGAAATGAAGTGATGACAAGAAGAACAGATAGCAATGCAAGGATGCTTGTATGGAAGCGTCTTAGTGAAGAAAACGCCCATTTTCTGACAGACAGACCTTTAGGGATGAAAAGAAATTGAAAGCAGAAATGATTATATATTCCTGGGAATCACCGGCCTCCCTCCAAAGCTGAGGCTTCAACCATTAGAACTGGTGGAAACGTGCACTGTAATTTCTCCTTTCTGAGCATTAATGGGAATGTCTAATTTCTATCAGAAAGCTTCATCTTTCAGGTTAGATGAAGTGCCAAGACCAGGCTGGCCTCAAGATGGATTGTAAAACAGGGCCCTGAATTGTTTTGGAAAATGTAAATTAACTGTCTTTCTTATCCAGAGGACAGCCCATCCAGAGCTTCCTATCTAAGCTGTCTCCAGCACTTCCTTCTTGCTCTTCCCTGCTCCTCTGCGCTGGTCCTGAGCTGGAGAAGCAGCAAGGCAAGTATGGGAGCCAGGTATCACCAGCTCATGCTAGATGACTTTCTGCAACCCAGCAGCTCTGGGGAAGGAGCTTGGGTATGGGCTCTTCCTTGAAAGTGCTTCTCAGGGAATCATACATGACTCACGTTTGATCTGCAGTTGCTCTCTCTGATAGGGCTTTTCATGCCTGTGGTCTCTACAGACTCTTCCTGCTCTGTGCGAATAAAGAACATTGCTAGATGCCACCTGACTTGGCACAGTTAGAGATATATAGCCTGTTACTACATTATTATTGTGTTTTTGTACTGTGTGTGTATTATTTGAAGTGGGGGCAAGTATATGATCATAGATAGCTTACTGTGTTTGTGGCCTGGAATGGAGTCCAAGTTCAACACTGGCTTTGCAGCTCCTGACTTGCTGCAACTTTATGCAAACAACTTTTTGCTTAGCTTACGTACTGCAAATATTTCTCTAACACCACCATAAAGTATTCAGCAGTCATTCACACGAATCCCCTGCTTTTTAAATTAGTGTTCTCAATTAACATAGAATTTGCAGACCTGGAGATACCTGGAAAGATGAGTTATATCTGGTCTTTGAAAAGGAAATCAAAGTAGCTATGACACATTTAAATCCCCAGTCTACTATGTAAGCAGCAGTACAATTTATTTGGTAGGATATTGGCTTGGGTGAAGAGGGAAAAACAGCTGTCTCCATGCTATTGTGTTAACATTATATGAAGTACTTTTTAGATTATGTTTGGAACATCGGGTCAAGTTTTGGTCATCCTGTTTGAAAAACAACGAAGAATAGGTGAGCTGGTTTGGAAAAAGAAAAAGAAAAAATATATATAGTAGTCAAGATAACAGGATTTTGATCTAGGAGAATATTGATGAATGTTGGTTTTTGTTGTGAAAATGAGTTCAAGAACAAGATAGAAGAAGACAAGAACCATTTGTCTGACAGGTGTTAAGCTCCTATTATTGGTTTTACTGTGTATTTGACCTGCATTTATCTAGCCAAATTCCTCCCTTCTCTTTTCTCCTATATATGAGAAATTTTCTGTCTGTGAATTTCTCTTTCTCTTTAATTTCTTGTCTCTTAAATGAGTAGTGTAACAGGCTCGTCTTGGAGACTTAACACACTTGGGCTGCAAGTCCAGTTTCAGTAACTTTGTCAATCTCTGCAAAGACAAGATTTCCTCCTTCTCCAGCTGTTGCCAATGCAGTTTCAAGTTGATATGTCCCTGGAGGTGTTCAAGGCCAGGTTGGATGGGGTCCTGGGCAGCCTGGTCTGGTATTAAATGGGGAAGTTGGTGGCCCTGCCTGTGGCAGGGGGTTGGAACTTGATGGTCCTTGAGGTCCCTTCCAACTTGGGCCATTCTATGATTCTATGACACTGAAACGATGGTCTATTGGGACACACTCGGTTGAGATAAGATGCTTTGTAGCATCTTGTGCTTCCCTGAAAGCTGTACACCATGTAAGAGGGAAGGAATTAGCCCTATGCTTAGTAGCAGGAATGTGTGTGAAAATTCTGAATCCATGCAAGGAAATTATTTGGCTAAACTAATTTTCCAATGTGAAAACCTTGTAGTAAGAATCCCTGTGCAAGTAGCATGCAAATTGTCTTCCCATCACAGTGCTCAGGACACTTAATGACATTGCCTTGGCATTTTTATCAACTTCCTAAACAATTTCTTATTTTATTGTTACATTACGACGAAGTTATTGTGGGCTCTCTGCAGGGTAGCACTGAACTAATACTGCTGCTGTGATCACACACATGTGCTGTATAAAGACCCTGTAATGTTTCGGGGTTTTTTTACACATAATAAAATTGCAAGAAGGGAGCTACCTGAAATGATTTCCTTCCCTGAGAAGCAGAGGCTGTTCATAAGATTTTAGCCCTGAGAAGGGTTGGTTTAGCACAATATCAGATGTCCTCCATTTGGCAGGGCTCTCATCTGAAAACGCACACCTTTTAAATATAACATATTTCAGATGTTTTGAAAGCTGTTCCACTTAGGCTTCTTGAGCCAGAGGCAGGCAAGGATAAAATATTTTTTATCATATTTCAGTATCTCCCACTTGTCTAACCTAATACAACCGTTAGAAGAAGTATATTTCTGTTTTGTTTTGGAGCTTTCCCATCAAATAATATTTTGATTTGTTACAAAGATGATCAGGTCTAAGTACCCTAGGACTGCTGTCACGTAGTCCATCTACTGAATATTTCAGTACTTTTGTGAAACTTTGATTAAAATAAATCTCTGGAGACTTGTTTTTCTTGTACCAGATAGAGCTGTTGTGATTAAAAGCATTATGATCTGGAGATCTTCCCTTCCCTTTATTGGGCTTTAGGTAATAATATCTTCTGATGCTAAACTACTTCTTATGTATTTGTTGTCGCTATGAAACCATTATAAATATTGCATCAGTGAAATATATTGTGTGAAAGTAAGAGATTACAGGACAAATCCAGTAAACTACCAGCATTTTCCCTGTAAGAATAAGAGGAATGAACAGGCTTCTTCAGCTAGACAACTCATACATGAGAAAGCAGTGTAATTCCAAAAGCCTTCGTTACGCTGCTTATTTTTTAAATTAAGCAGTTTCACATTTGCTGCTCTGAAGATCCAGATTTCCTTTTTTTTTTTTTTTTTTTAATTTGTATTTTCTTCAGTTGTGATTCTTGTTGGCGGAATCAACTCTGCAGGGCTATTTGAAGCTGAACTTTTGTGGGACCAGTACTAATCTTGTTGCCATAATATTATCCTCTTACTCAGGCTGAAAGGCCAGTCTATGACTGAAAGGAAACATCTGCAACTGGTAGGTCCTTGAATCTAATTTGCATGTAAATTAAACATTTCAGACCGCAACTATGATTTCTGAATGCATACAAAGGGCTGTATTCTTGGAAAATAAAAATGCATAACATTAATAAGAAGAATATGATGTATATAGTGGCTCTTTTATCTCCCCAGTTTCTATTCACTTGAGACTGTTGTTTTCTTTTGAAAACTTCTGTGGCAACAGCTGATTATTTCTGCTTGTTATGTGGATCAGGATGTGACTAAACCTTCCTTGTTTCCATTCACATTAATAGATGGCTCTCAGGTTAAATGCTGTCTAAAGCCTAACACTGTAACAATTATTAGTATCTGGCATTATTTTATTGTAGTTGAGTAGTGAAGGTATGAGAGCAAATAGAAGGAAGGGAATTTTAATATATAAATTTGTCCTCTGGCTTATTTTGGTTCTTTCTGCTGTATTCAATTATATTAAACACTTCTTACTCTTTGCTTGAGATGAACGTTGCAAAAGGTAGCTACATAAGAATGGGTACGAGAAACAAAGGAAAAAAAACAACAACAAAAAGGAAAGTTGAGAAATGAAACATGGAAGGAAAGAAAAGGCCATCTGCTTGATTCTAGCTTCTACTGAGAAAGTGTTTATGGATTCTGTAGAAGTCACTGAACTTGCTGAAATTTTGCCCGTCTTTGTGCTCATATTTACTGAGTTACTGATATTTATTACTGTGTTACTCAAGTTGTTTGTTTTTCAGACATATTCAGGCTCAACAGTACAGTCAAAATGGCAAATAAGGATGAGAAACTGTTGGGGAAAAAATGGATTTTTTATGAAAACTTGTTTTGTTATGGCTTACCTGTGTCCATATGAATTGCTTCGAGGGTAAGGAGGTATGCCCCTGATGTAACTCCAGTTGTCTGCTGTGACAGCCAAGAGGAGATGCAGCTCACTGATCTCAGCTGATCTCAGCTAATGCACACAGGATAAGGTATAACGTACCTTTTGCAGAGCTGTGCTTCTTTTACCCACTGTAGTGGTTTTACTTGAAATGGAAGCACACTGGTTCTTTAGGTGCACAGTTGCTGTGTGTGCCTTCAGAGGCCAGCCTGCGTAAAAACCAAAAACTCTGAAGTGTGAAAACCTTTGGTAGAGAAGGTTTTGAAGAAAACTGCATGTGGATTGCTAAACTTATTTTAAAACCATTCTAGACACAGTGTCCAGGAGAGGAGATAAATCCATTCAAGCTACCTCAGGTGCATGAATAAGAGAGGATTTTAGAGAAAATACTGGGAAACAACAGAGATTTGGTGTCTGGTTTAAGCCGAGATCATTTTCTACTGCCCTCTCCACAATTCCCTCTCTATCTCAGATCTACCACCTTATTTCCCAATTGCTTTTGGTGTGCCTGAGAGGCACACTTAGCTCAGCTGTGCAGTGTAACAAACCAACAGTGTGGTGAGCTGTTGGCTTGGTGGAATAACGCATGGGATTTCACCATAGCTAAGGTGCTCCCTAACAGTCACTGGGATGTCTACCATAGCAATACCTGCACAGGCCTGAAAAATACAGCAGTTCAGCAGCATTAGTGTGCAATTAAGACTGCATTTAAACTGTGTAGCATGTTAGTACTCTGCTCCCTTGTTACTTTTTTCTTAGTAGAAAGAGACAAACTGAGCACATACCTGGCCCGTGTATTTGAGTTGTGCCTGTTTTAATCAGCCTGTGAAAACTCGTCGTGAACTCAAATGCACTTAGATTAAAAAAAATTAAAATAAGAAAAGGAAAAAATACAACCCAAACATCTGTTACCTAACATCTCTTACCTACTAAACATTGTTTACTCTTATAATTTGACAAAGACAAAGTAAGTCCCCTCTGCTGACGATTGGTATAGCAGTTTTTCACACTACCAGGAGTTTCTGCATCAGAAGTATATATGTACTTCAGACTTTTGAAGAAATTTCTGATGAATCTTAAAATTTCTCTGCTCTCAGCTGCACTGGTGTTTTTGACCCTGCCAAAACACAGGGGATATTATAATGTGCATCCTTTCTATTAAAAGGAAGGTGATATTGAAGCTAGGAGTGCAATGAAATATCTGGAGAGATGGAAAGCTCTAGTTGAAAGGATGCTGATATAGTCCTTTCTGAAAGTTATCAGTACAGAAGGGCTGTTTTAATATACTGCTGTAGTTTCAGAAAGCATCAGATTCCTGACACTGCCATTAGTCACACTGTTCCTTCATTCAGAGCAGCAATATTTCACTTTGTTACCAAGCACTGATAGACTTTTTCATTTCAAATATTTTCATAGCTTGATGGTAATAATTTAAACTGTACTGATCAAACATAAGGATCTCAAATTACTTGAGAAAATTAACAAGTAAGACCTCATTAATGGTATTAAACGTGTGTTTGTGAGAGTAACAAAATAGGTGTCCATACAAATAGAGAGCTGGCTTTGCACAGTTAGCTGGGAAATCTTCACTGCTGTATTTTCTCCAGGGTTCCTTCCGCTATATCTGCAGCATCTCTGCCTCTTTGTTAGAGTTTGGCTGCTGTTGTGGTAATTGCTACAGCAGCAACACAAAACAGTTCTGAATGTGACCTGAAAGAAAAACCAATACTTTGATGAAAAGCAAAGGAAATTCAGGGAGGTACCATGTCAGCCTGCGTCCTTAAACTTTGATAGGCCTTCTGGATAATTACTACTTACTCTATTGAAAGAACGCCTCCTGAATTTCTTATTCATGGTTCCATAAGCCTTGTCAACACTCATGAAAAGGACAGGTAATTCTCTGCTGGTCCAGCATCTCAGAGATAACACCCTGTTTCAACGAGAGGACAGATAAAGCATAGAAAAAATGCCTTCAGCCCTGTCTATATAAAGCTTTTGTTCTCACTAAAATCAAAGATGTGCTGGCATAAAATTATTCCTATTAGTAATAGATACTGACCCAGGAATGAACCATGGCCTCATTTTCAGCTCCATGCAGCAGCCTAGAGAGTATTGTAACCTTCTGGACAGCCAAAAGGGCTGTTACTATGTAAAATGTGTATTTAGAAACATCAGATGGAAGGGAAAAATTAAAAAGTGGATATCTGTTATTGTTGAGAATGAATTCTTTTCACTGCTCTAATGTAGCTGAGTGTGGTTTTCTATGGTGATGGTATGGTATGTCATGCAGCTCAGAGAACTGAGTTGAAACATCTTGTGCTTTGGGTGATGAAATGTTCTTCTCTTGATGTGGCAATCCTGTACACGTGGTTCAGAACATGAATATCAGCTGTGTCCTCAGTGTGAACCCAAGCTCCGTTGAGGAGGAAGGTGTAATAGTTGTAAGGCTGGTATGAAACCTTAGTGTGGTTGCAAGGAAGCGAGGAAAAGGTTCAGCCTGTGCATCAGTAATTTGGAGACAGTGTGAGGGTTAGGCCAGTGGCAGAGATTCCCAGCAGAAAGAGTTTTGTCAGAACAACCAACCCCCAGGATGTATCTTGACAACTCTAATGGGCAGCTGGGAAGGGAACAGCCTGAACTGACAGCAGTGATCCTAGACAGCCTGAACTGATCACAGTGATCCATGGTGCAAAGCCGGAGCATTGCACCATGGTATGTCAGCTGCCCCACGGTGCATCATGAGCTGTTTCTCCATCACTGGCTTTCAGTTTCCTAGAAGTAAAATTTTTATCATGCTGTAAATGAGATAATTGAGGGGAACCTGCTACTAGCTTTTAGCATGCCAGTTTGTCTCTAATTACTGAAATATCACTACTGCAGCTAGCACCATAAGATGATAATATGAAAAATACACACATAAAATCCAGAGGGCTAAAGGGCAGTAACAATTTTTGGATGAGCAGCTTTGGCTTTTAACAGGGAAGAAAAAAACATTTATTATTATTGATGGTATAAATGCAGACTAATTCAATTTTAGAGTTCATTTTAAAAGGGAAATCTACAACTAAAAAGAGAGCTGTAGCATTACCTAATGAAACACCTGACAGTCAGATGAACACCGATCAGGGCAGTGCCTTCCAACAGTCTTGGTTATTGTGATGAAAACAAATTATGCAAAGAGGCCATAAGTTTTGTCAGAATTTGGGATATAAAGGCGCTGTCCCTTTGGACCATCGGTGTCCCCTCTATTGAAGGAGGCACGATGCTGTGAGAGGGCAAGGGTTGCCTGGTATACAAAGGGACTGGATGGAAGTGGTCAAGCTGTTATAAGAGCCTGTTCTCTCACATCGCTCTCCTGTCCGTGACATGGGAGCATCTTTACGCTTTTCATGGAACCTCAGAGATGTCCCTTCTTTCCTTTTCACACTTCAGGTGGAGCTTCCGGATCAGCCAGGGCAGTACCAAAGTTGGGGTTATTTATTTTTCCAAAATAATGAATTTATATAGCATTCTCCTCAGCTGCTATCTATCAAATGAAGCAACACCCTCCTCATGTGGCTGCATGTAGGGCTCTTGAATAGTCAGCACACAACTCTAATTTCTGAGGTAGCTCTGCCTTATTTACAGAGGTAACGTGGCTTTTACCAATACGCGATTACATAGAGATGGGAGGGATGGGAGGAAGGGAGTGAGGGCTGAGGAGAGGTTCCAGAAGGTTCTGGGAGGTTCCGGAAGGTTCTCAGGCACTGCCAAGCCTGTCAGCGCCCTTCGGTGTGGGCAGAGGCGGGAAGGAATGGAGCGGCTGTGAGGGGCCTACGGCAGCCGCCATTTCCAGCCCTGTGCTGCTGGAGGTGGAGCTGGGAACGAGGGAGTGAAGTTGAACCTGGGAAGGAGGGGAGTGGGTGAGGTGTTTTCAATTTGCTGTTTTTTACTATCCAGTGCTACCTCAACTGGCTGTAACGTAATTTTCCTCTCATCAAATCTGCTTTGTGTGTGACAGTGATTGATGAGTGTTCTCCCTGACTTTTCCCTGACCCTGGAGCTTTTCCGTTGCATTTTCTACCCTTTTTGCTGGGGTGCTGGCCAGGGACAGCCCACCACATGAGAAAGCTCAGAAAAAGAGGAAAAATTTTGCATGTGGTTCATCCCAGCTGGTACTCTTTCAACAGGAGGAAGTTGGTGGCTCCCTGAAGAACAGAAATCTTATCTTTAAAGGCTCCGGGGACATCTGCAAGAAAAACATAAAGCCTGACTGACGAGGTGAGGAAAGACCACAGGTAGGTTCCTAGACATGATGCTGATGGCAATGACAGATTCTGGCACAAGTGATTTTCTCACAGCTCCTGGTCTCTCCTGTGCCAGCGTGGGAGACCGTGTCCTGTTTTTGTCTGACAGATCTTTCCCATTCCCTCCCCATCCTTCTAATTTTGATTTCAAGTGCTTTGCCTGTACATCACAGCTAGTAGTTATGTGAGCTGCTCAGTGTTTCACCGAGACACTGGTTATACAGGGATGCTCCTGGGATATATATATATTTTTTCTCATTATTCAAAAGCATTAGAAGTATTGTACTGGGTAAAGGAACTTAAATGCTTGGAAAAGAAAAGCTTATTCTTGAGCTCTGAAGCCTGGTTAGATAAGAGACCTATAATGTAGGTGGCATTTAGCTGTTAGAATGAAACAAGGGGAAATAGGTCTTCAGTATAGAACTGCTGGGTCTCAGTCCCATAGTAACCACATGTGCAGTACTCCCTATCAGAAGAGTTATTGTTAATGCCATTGAATAAGTAAAATAGTATCTCCATGACAGTGTAACACAATCAGACATAATGGTTCTCTCTGTATGAGGAGTTGTACTTTATTGTACTTGAATGGAAAGATCAATGCACATCAGTTTTGCTTTGTTGTATTGTGAGAGCAAAATGTTGTCTCAGGTACAGCATGTGATTCCAGTTACATTCTTTTGTAACAAAAAAAAAAAAATAGAGGGCTTCGGACAGCAATAAAAAGTCTTCTAGAAGTTATCCTAAAAATCCAGACAATAAGAGACATGTTACAGAACTGCATGTGACACTGTCTGAATCCTCATTAATCTTGGTCTGCATTTCTCTTTCAGCAGAGATAAGCCATAACACTCAGCCTTAACTGTTGTAAAACCTGCACTCATGGCCGTAGCTTTTCATTTTGTTTATTCTATCCACTAATCAGTTGGAAGTTTCTTGAGAGTGTGTGCAGAGAGGTGCGATGCTGTTGCTTGAAATCAGGAGGTGAGTGTTATGCAGAGGAATTTGAAAAAGCTATAAGGTTAACCTGCGCTTAAAATATCTTGTTCTTAGTTTTCAATAGGAAATGCAGGTACAAAAGAAGTTATTAATTTTTTTTTGTTGTTAGGTTTTTCTGTTTGTTTGTTTGCTTTGGGTTGTTTTTTTGTTTGTTTGTTTTTTGTTTTTTTGTATTATATTTTAAATTTCAATCTTTACAATGTTCAGCAGCACTGCATTTATGACCGTGTTTGGCATAAGAGGTACTGGGATTGAGTCTGCAGAGAAAAAGTTGGTTGGAACAGAGAAAGGAGTTTAAACGACTGGGGCTGCAAGGTCTCTTCCCTGAAAGAGGTTAGCATAAGCTCAGTTGAGCTTTATAATTAGTGCTGGTTTGCTGGCATAATCTAGCTGTGCACTTACTGTATCCTTCTGTTTTGTACTTTTCTAGATTGCTGAGTGCTAGAAGTAAGAAAGACTCATTCCTTGTTCCTCCCATTTCATACTCTTTCTCTGTTTATTGAAGTTCCTTTTGTGAAGTGTATTGAAATGATGAGACTCAGTGTCCCATTTGGTTATAGAGCAAAATGACTAATGCTATCCCTTTAGGCTCTCATTTATGATTAACTCACAGTCATACATTTGATAAGTCTCTGCATAGCTCTTGGATCCTACTTATCAGAGCTTGGTGGATCAGTCTGGAAAAAAGATAGTTGAAAATACACCTGGTGCACACAGTGCTGTATCATGATGCTTCGCTTCTGGAGTGGGTAGAGAGACTACTGATAAAGCATTAGAAGTTGGACACTAATAAGACTGCAGTCACTTCAAGATACTCAGGAATAAGCAGCATGGTGATTTTGATATTTTATGTTTGGTTTTGGTGAGGATGTTTTTGTTCTCAAGGTACATTCAGGTAGATAACATATGGTGGTGAGGAATCTGGCTGCATTATCACTTGAAAAAGGTGGAAATTTTGCTTTCAGAATAATGTGTAAGATTAAGATGTACCCTAACTGTCTAAAGAAGCAGACGCAGTTTGCTGAGGCAAAGCCATATTTCATAGATGAGTTTCTTGCAAGAAGAGTTGCCTAAGTTGATCAGAATAACGTGCTGGATGAGCTTGGGGGACGTTTGGGACAGAGAGCTTTTAAAAACCTATTTGTATGACTGTGAGAATGAAAGTGTGTTGCCTGGCAATGTTTTATTCAGCTGAGCTACAGACAATTGGGCCTCAGAGTTGCCCTCTGCTTGCTTGAATCTTACATATCTATCTTCTAGTTCAAAGACAACAGAGCTCTTCCTGACCTACCAACATTGCAGGATCATGGATTCCTGTTAGGGTTCAAACTTAGCCCACCTGTGAGTTAAAAACAGCCTTTTTTTCCCCCTGAAGTTTCAGTTGTGTCCTCTTTCAAAACCTGACTGCCCATTTCCAAATGCGTGCATTAGCTGAGCTGGCAAGATTGAAGGTGCTTAGGAGGAGAAATGGAGGCAGGCATTTTAATTTCACAAACACCGCGCATTAAGGAAGCTTCTTATAGCACAGACTGAAAACGTGGCAGAGGTTTTAGCCATGCACACAGTCAGCGAACTGCTGTGTTCTTTTAAAATCATATATTAAAATCAGCCAAGCTTTTTGAGAGAAAAATAAGTCCTTTTTCTTGGCTGATTTTTTTTTTTTTTAATCATGATAACTGAATCTTTCTATTTAATAAATGATCAATAGTGATTAATACTAAACAAAATGATGCAGGGACCAAATTAAACCAGCTGCACACAGTGAAGTGTATAACCACCTCTAGTGTTTGTAGAAGTCCTTTCTTAAGCTCAGTTTAATTTTTTTCTTTCCAGCTGGTCCCTGGAAAGCAGAGAACTGAAGGTATTTGATGTTAGGTGCCAGAATGTATAAAAAGTTACTGTTAATGTGCATATAAGCCTGAATGAGAAATTTTGACTAGATGTTTTCAGAGGACACCGTATGTTGGTCCATAACTTTCCTCATCAAGACTACATCTTGTTCCATAGTGAAGGTGACCCTCTGATAGATTAATCACAATATTTTTTATAGAGTCTCTACTAATCTTTGAAATTAAGGCATCATTGATGTGAGTAGATCAGGAGGAATATTCTTCCTTCTTTTACTACTACTTTTTTTCCCCCTATTTTAATTGGCTTGAGGCAGGTATCTCTGTGACTGAGCTTACAGAAAAGGCTGTGTTTCTTACAGTTGAGGGTCTTTGTAATGTAAATGCATACAAATACAAAGATTTTTTTTTTCATATAAAAACTTGGATCTTGAGGGAAACAACAAAAAGTGAAAAAAAGTGCAAAAGCTGCAAAACCCAAAGATTTTCTTGTCTTTTGTTTTCTATTGTCACAGAAGAAGTGAAATATGAAAAATACCTGAAGCTAGCAATATCACTAGCCCCCTGTTCATTAAAGACTGTGAAGTGTTTTCTTGCTATGAAGAAAACTGAGAATTCAGAGATTTCTAACACTTGTGAGTTTTCAAGACATCTTCTGTCTTTGATATTAAGATGATTAATATCAGTCTAGATGACCTCAGCTAAATCTTGGCTCACAGTATTGAAAACATTGTGAAGGAAGGAGACTGTGTAGCACAGCTAGGTGAGCCTTTGCTCTGGGCGTTCTGAATTGGTATGCATTGGAATGTGTTTAGCATTGTTTCAAATTTACTCAAATCAGGTTTTAAGATCTCTCCTCAGAAGCTCTATTATATCCTTGTCCATATTGTTTTATTCCACCACTGCTGGGCTTTCAACTGAGGCAAATGATCAAATTTTTTGTCATTCCCAGTGTTTCTCAAATTGATACAAGATATTGAATAAAATATCTAACTTGACATTTTTCCTCTTCGGTCAAGTTTCTTAATTGTTGCCCAAGCATTTGCTGCTCTGGCTGTTCTCTCTGCTTTCTCATGGTATTAACCCAGCTAAATTATACTCTAGCCAAAAGACTGGCATCAAAACTTTCATGCTTGCCCTTCATTTGACCATAGATTGTTCCATTTGCCCCTGTTATTTCCTGTGCCTTATACCAGTGCTGTTCTTCACTCTCCTTTTAGTCTTTTTCCCCATATTCCTCTTTCCCTGTATCACCAGGATCTGTCTTCTGAGCATGGGCAACTTTTTGCAGGCTTGTGGTGAACCATTTTACCTCATTCATATCCCTACTGAAAGCATCTCTCTGCTCACAGAAGCAGTAAGCAAAAAGATAGCCAGAACCAGCAGATGCGCCACAAAGCCTCTGAATAACAAAAACATTGGCATTTATCCATATGTTTTCTTTGTGCCTTGTTTCTTTATGAACAGTATTTGCTGCCATATCTACTACGCTTAGAGGCCAATTTGAGACACAATGACTGTATCTTATACAGAGGTACCATCCTCCAGAAATCACAGAATCGTTGAGGTTGGAAGGGACCTCATGAGATCATTGAGTCCAATCCCCTGCTAAAGCAGGTTCCCTACAGTAGATCACACAGATAGGCATTCAGGCAGGTCTTGAATATCTCCACAAAGGGAGACTCCACCACCTCTGTGGGCAGCCTGTTCCAGTGCTCCATCACCCTTACCACGAAGGAGTTCTTCAGCATGTTAGCACAGAACTTCCTGTGTTCAAGTTTTGGGCCATTACTCCTTGTCCTGTTGCTATGCACCACCAAAAAGAGCCTGGCCTCATCCATTTGCCTCTTGTTAATCCTCACCAGGTTCCTCCCTGCCCAACTCTCCAGCCTGTCCAGAACTTGTTGAATGGCAGCACAGCCTTCGAGCATGTCAGCCAATCCTCCCAGCTTTGTATTGTCAGCGAAGTTGCTGAGGGTGGGCTCTATCCGTTTATCCAGGTCACTGATGAAGATGTTGAGCAAGACTGGGTGCAGCAGTCATACAGAAAATAAGCAGCCGTAAGTCTCTCCCGAATCCCATTACGGGAAAGTAAAGGTCACTTTTTCCCCATATAATTGGAGTCCCCTCCCAAATGACCGTGTAACAGGGTTGCCTGGAAAAGAAAACGCCAGGAAAAAAATCAGCAAATACTTTTTGTCTCGGACTTATTAACAACTGGCTTTTGAGAGTCTCCCATTCATAAAATGTCTGCATCTTCTCTTAAGCTCTTATCTGCACTTGTTATGCCTTGTATAAATAAATAAATAATTTGTTGATGAATGATATCAGCAGTGAAAAGCTCTGCTCTGCTGATTGTTCCTTGAAAGCTCCTGGAAAGCAGATCCCTGCTGCAGAGGGCAATAGTGAGCTTAATACTGTCTCACTTCTCCAGTGTGCCTGCAAAGCCCCAGCACCCTGTGAAGGCAGAGTTATGCTAGCATGTCTATGGAGATGCTGTGACCTTGTTTGATAAATGGCAGGCTGCTAGTGACTGCCTTTGAGTGCTCACCACTCTGGCTCATCTCGTGGAAGCTCTCGGTAAAGCCAATAGGTGCTGTAATTGGATATAGATGAACAGATATACAGTTACTTGTGCAGTCAGAGGATATAGATTGCTGCTGAGTAGATATTATTGGAGTGACCCACCATGTCATCCTTGACTGACCAACTTCTGGGGGAAAATTACTTTTCCAAACCTCTCTTTGCCACTGTTGAGATGTGGTAAATGAGATGTATAAAATGAGGACAGCATGGCTGCTCCTGCTTGTCCAAATCCTGTTACAGTACGATTGGATATGAGTAAGCAACTTGGAGAAGGCTTTCACTGCCTTTGCTTGGAAGCTGTGATGTTGCCACATGACAAAGACTTCCTGAAGTTATTGAGCCTGCTGAAAAGGTAATGTGCGGTGCAGGCATTGAGAAACATCGCCTCTGTCTGGCAGCACTGCCAAGCCCTGCAGCTTGAAGACCACCATGTCTCTTGTTCAGTAAATCCACCTGAGCAGATGTGTTTACACATAGTTTTGATCTTAATAGGCTCTCCAAGTCAGAAGAAAGTTATGCAGTTAACTGTGTTTTAAAACCTTTTTATGATTTAGCCATTCAGTTTTTCAGTGTGGACTCTGTCTGAAAGCTTGTACAGAAGAGAGCTGCCTCTGAGAAGAGCACAGTGCACGTTGAGGTTTGAGAAACTATTGTTAAGCCACTGATAAAGATGCTGAGATGAGGGCAGTTTTTTAGTGGAGTCTGTGATGCTGCCTCTGCCTGGTGCTTTTTCAGGCAGCCAACACTGGATATCCAGGTGCGTGTGTTTGTTCTTGATGCTTTTCTTTTTGTGAAGTAGTTGCTTTTTGCAATGTTTTTAATACCTGCAGTGATTAGAAAGGTGTTTGTATTTTGCACCTGCAAGAAACAAGTGAAGTTGATCCTTCTGGGGTTCTCATCTGAAAGCATTTTTTTAGGGTTGGGGGATTTCTTCTACTAAATTATTCTGACCTTCCACTGCTGCACAAACCACAGATGTAATTTGCACGACCTCTCTGTTGAGAAAAAATGTGAAATGTAAATAGTGAATCCATACCTTTTCCATCTTGCTGATGCTCCAGACTTCTCCCAGGATTGCTCAGCCTCTGCAGTGAACCCTGTTTCCTTTCTCTGCTGGGACCCACTCTGGCAGAAGTTGTACTGCCTCTCACAGAAGTTGTCTGTGCTCTAGGGCACCTGCATTGATTCACCTCAGTATGTTTTCAACCCACTTCACATTTAAGATTTATTTTTAGCTATGACAGAGAGAAGATATTTGAGAATTCAGCTTTATTGATCTTGTTTTTAAAAAATATCTGGACTTTCTGATCTAAAAAATATATGAAAAGTGTAAGAGTTACTTTAAGGGCTGAAGCACCTCTCCTATGGAGCTAGGTTGAGGGAGTTTGTCTTGTTTTAGCTTGGAAAAGTGAAGGCTCTGTGGAGACCTCATTGTGCCTTTCCAGTGGTTGAAGGGAGCCTACAAGCAGAAGAGAACAGATTTTACATGGGTTTACAAGGACTGAACAAGGGAGTATGACTGTACGTGGGGAGATTCAGGTTAGATGCTGGGAAGAAGTTTTTTACTCACAAGATGGTGAGACCCTGGCACTGCTGCCCAGAGCTGTGGGTGCCCCATCCTTGGAGGTGTTCAAGACTGGGTGGGATGAGGACCTGGCAGCCAATGAATCCCTGGCAGGAGTATTGGAGCCAGATGATCTTGAAGCTTCCCTCTGACCTGAGCCACTCTATGACATAATTTCTTTTATTTATAGAGGCAGGATAAGAGAGTAAATGCCAGTGGTTTTTGTGTGTGTGTGTTTTTGCAGCAATATCTGGCAGCAGTGTTGAAGCAAGGAGAATTGCTGTTTCTTCACCTGTTTTTGGTGGATATAGCTCCTAATTAAGTTCTGAACTATGATTTTCTGAACAACTAGGACAAAAGATCCTGTATTCTGAGCTTTCAAACACAAACTCATTTTTAGAATGATATTCACATATTTTATAGTTAGTGGTTTGAAATGTACTCAAATATCTGTAATAATGTTTACATCAAGGCAGATCTCTTAAATGCGAGAAAAAAATCAATTTGTACAAGTAATTGAGACAGAATATTCTTTAGTAAACATAAACATAGATGAAATTTCTTGCTTGCAGTTTGCATTACAAACTCAAAAATATATTTTGGACAGTGTTGGAAGGTTCTTGTACTTTTGAGCAACAGTAGTTCCAGTTCATAAATGAGTGCAGCATTGAAGGGAACAATATGCAGGAATGTGCAGATAGAACCATCTCCTATTACAACATGACTTCAGCTTCTCACTGGTAGAGCTTACTGCTTGTTTCAGTGTATTTAACCCTGAATCCTTGGAATTTGGGGGCTATTTTGTAGTAATAACTGGTGGATTGACTTTTCCCATTAGTGGCATTATTGGGTACACTTCCAAGTCAGATCCCATAACCCGCCTTTTGTTCAGATGGATGGTCTCTACTGTCCCATCTCCCTGGAGATCATGCTCCATACGTGGATAAATATGTATCCATGTACATATATATGCTCAATATGTGTATCTTTTATGTGTGAATATGTATGTGGAAACATACATGTTGAATATACACAGCTTGAAGCTGTTTCCCCAAAAAGTTTTCTCAAGGCATCTCAGATGGATTTAAATCTAGAAATAAACTTAGCAACAACACATAAACAAAGTAATTTTGAGAGAGGATGCTGATGTGCAGCAGGAAAAAGCTGAGAGTTTTTTTCCAATCATTCATGTTAGCAACTAGAAAAAAGTGCCCTCTAATAAATTGAGGTGCATATTGACTGACAAGCTCTAAGTGATTTTTATCACTTGGGCAGCACAAAGCATCCACCAATGCTTAAGTTGGATTTATGACTGTTTTGCTTTGCCAGAAATGAGAAGTCCAAATAAAGGGACTGCTGTCCTCATCTATTTGTGGAGTTGATTGCTCAAGATAAAGCACTGCAAATTAGGTATAACTAATTTAATCTGTTTAATTTAGGAAAAAGGATAAGATGACTGCAACTATGCCTGTCTCCTTTTTCTTCCAGTGATATTTCATATCAGATTCTTCTTCGTTAGTAAGTACATACTTCTCCTTGGAGAAATGAATGTGCCTGATCTATTTTGCAATTAATTGCTGCTATATACATGTGTTCCTTCCTTTACTGTTAGGCTCTGAGTTGCTCAGATTTATTTTTTTCCAGCAGCATATACCTATTGTTCAGTCATTTGTTTTTTGTTTGAAAAACAAACAAACAAACAAACAAAAAAAAACAACAAACAAACCAAGAACCAAATCTCAGAAAATGTTTTTCTGCCTGGTGATGTAAAATCATGAATAAGGCTGAAGTTCTTGCTTTTTTGATAGAAAGAAATTGTCATCTTTAGGCACAAAATAAACTAGTATTTGTTTATATTTCACATGCTCAAGTCATGATTAAGAGGTCACCACTGTATATATTAGACACAGGATAGTCCCTCTGTGTGTGTTCTGGGATAGCACAGAGGTTTTTCCAAAGGAATTTTAATTGAAGGCTCATTTAACTGTCTTAGAAACATAAAACCATTTGAAAGCAGTTATCTCCTATTCTCTGAGGTTGATTTTTGCCCTGCAGGAATATGCTTTGACAGGTGCAGAGTGATAATGGCCTTTTTCTTTATGATGTATCAGTTAATTAAAAGATGCATGTTGTAGTTTCAGCCAATGCTTTTTTAGAAAGTGCCATTTTTGTTAATCAAAGTAAGTTGATCTACATATTGCAATTAGAAAAATTCAACTGAAGGAAAAAAAAAAAAGGAAATTCTTGAAGGTGATACATTTGCTGGCAATATATCCCAATGATTTAATGCTCTGAAAACATAGCATTTTGCTGTCATTTCTTGAATTACCGAACACCCTTCTGTCTGTGATGGAGAATATACTCGCAAATACCAGATGTGGGATAACAAAATGTTTTCTAGGTGTAATTTATTTCACATTGTTTGAAGATAAGGCCTGAATACATTCCTATATTGTATAGTAGGTCGTAATGCTGTAAATAATCACAGAATCACCAAGGTTGAAAAAGACCTAGAAGGTCATCCAGTCCAGCCATCTGTCTATCACCAATATTTCCCACTAAACCATGTCCCTCAGTACAACATCTAAACATTTCTTGAATACCTCCAGGGTCAGTGACACCACCACTTCCCTGGGCAGCCTGTTTCAGTGCCTGACCACTCTCTTTGAGAAGTACTTCCTAATGTCTAACCTGAATCTCTCCTGGTGCTACTTGAGGCCATTCCCTCTCATCCTATTACTAATTAGGTGGGAGAAGAAGTTGACCACCACCTCACCACAACCTCCCTTCAGGTAATTGTAGAGATCGTAAAGTCTTACCTGAGCCTCCTCTTCTCCAGGCAGAACAATCCCAGTCCCTTCAGCCACTCATCATAAGACTTGTGCTCCAGACCCCTCACCAGGCTTCATTGCCCTTCTCTGGAAACAGTCCAAGACCTTGATGTCTGTCTTATAGTGAGGGACCCAAAACTGAACACAGCACTTGAGGTGTGGCCTCACCAGGACTGAATACAGAGGGATGATCACCTCCCTTCTCCTGCTGGCAATACTATTTCTGATACAAGCCAGAATGCCATTGGCCTCCTTGGCCAGCTGGGCAAGCTGCTGGCTTATAGTTAGATCAGCATTAACCATCAGCCCCCAGGTCCATTTCCCCTACACAGTCTTCCAGCCACACTTCCCCAAGCCTATAGCATTGCTTGGGGTTTTTGTGGCCAAAGTGCAGAACCCAGCACTTGGTCTTGCTGAACTCCATCCCGTTGCCCTCAGCCCAGTGATCCAGCCTGTCCAGATCCCTCTGTAGGGTCTTCCTACCCCCAGGCAGATGGGCACTTCCCCCTAGCTTGGTGCATCTGCAAACTTACTAAGACTGTACTCTGTGTCCTCATCCAGAACATCAGTAAAGATATTAAACAAGACAGGCCCCAGTACTGACCTCTGGGGATCGCCACTCATGACCAGTTGCCAGCTGGTTTTAACTGCATTAACCATCACACCCTGGCCCTGGCCATCCAGCCAATTCTTTACCCAGCAAAGTGTGTACCTGTCCAGGCCATGGGCTGCCAGCTTCTCCAAAAGAATACTGTAGGAGACAGTGTCAAAGGCTTTGTTGAAGTCTAGGTAGACTACATCAACAGCATTTCCCATGCCCATCAGGCAGGTCACTTGATCACAGAAGGAGATGAAGTTGGTCAAGCAAGATCTGCCTTTCATCAACCCATGCTAGCTGGGCCTGATCCCATGGTTGTCCTTCACATGATGCGTGTTCTCCCTCAAGATCCACTCCATGACCTTTCCAGGCACTGAGGTCAGGCTGGCAGGCCTGTATTTCCCTGGATCCTCCTTACAACTCTGCTTGTATTTGGGAGTCAGATTGGTAAGCCTCCAGTCCTCTGTGACACCTCTGGTTGACCAGGAATGCTGACAGATCATGGAAAGTTGCTTGGCTACCACATCCATCAGCTCCCTTAGTACCCTCGGGTAGATTGCATCTGGTCTCATGGACTTCTGACAGTCCAGGTGGAGTAGTAGGTCTCTAACTCTTTCCACCTGAATCATAGAGGATTTATCCTGTTCCCCATCTGAGACTTCCAGGTCATGGGGTAGGGCACTTCAAGGATAACTGATCTGACTTTTAAATTAAGATAGATGAAGGCATTGAGAACCTGCTGACAGCTCCTGAAAAATTGTTTCAAAGGAAAATTTGTGATTTCGTATCTGGAAATGGATAGATACTGCCAGTTGAGATGCTTTTTGATAGATTGCAACACTTCTTATCTATAGTATGCACCTATGTATAAATATTCGGACTCCTGGATTAGGATAACACTATATCCTGAGAATATCTGTGGAATCAGAAGTAAAGACTTCTCAGTTTTTTTGGTTTGGTGACATAATGTTGTCTCACAGAAAACTTGACAGAGAGAGGGAGGGAAGAAGGATTGGACTCCTCTGAGAAGGCAGGTTTGGAAATCCGAGTTGCGCAGATCTTCATATGGGCTGTGGGTTTCTTAATCTGAAATTGTGTTTTTTCACATGTTGAAAGGAGTGACATGGAGAGTAACAGAGCATAAAAGACAGGGAGAATTATAAGCACATTAGTAAATGGACAATGAGTTGTCTAACCTCTGTATACATGCAAAATATCTGCTAAGAAAAGCATTACAGGAAAACAGTTTTCTTTCTAGGCAAACAAAGGCTTCATTGTCTGTGTAGGTACATTCATTAGATATAGTCAAATACAGTGGCAGGGAATTAGGAGAAACAAAAGGCTTCCTGTAACATTTTGTCAGAAGACTTATTGTGAATCAGAACAAAGATTTAGGTGTCATTCTGGCTTATGATAAGTTACTGTCTTTTCCTTCTGTTGAAATGCAAGTGTGGGATGTAATTACTGCATTAGTGATGTACATTGTGGTCATCTTTTCCCCTTGACATATCTTAGGCGTGAGCTAAAATGTCCTGTTGTAATAATGACCCATTGCAGTAATAACATTGCCAGGTCAGGTACATGATTGACCTCTTTGTATTGTTGTAACTGCCCTTTTCATATCATATTAGTGTGACTTTATTGCCATTGTGCATCATGTTTATGGGGACATTATAAAATTTTTAAGTGTTTGCTGAGTATTCCCCTTCTCCTGTTCATCAGTGGGGGCTGTTCTTCTCTACTCCTCCATTCTTACACTTTGTTGAACAAGGAGTTCTTGTACTATTATTTTAATTTTGAGTCAAAAAAGACACTAAATTTACATCTTCCACAACCTGTGTAAGAGTGCTAGACACAGAACAGGAAGGTGAGGTCACTTGCTGCTTTCACTCTGCTTTTGTTTTCCATAGCCAGAATGCTAGACCACCATTTGTACATCTGCTTCTCCTGTACAGAAAGTATTTTTTGCAAGTAAATTAAAGGATTTTCTTTTCTTGGTCTGGTTTTAATAGGCACAGTAACTTTCTGGAATTTTCTAAGTAGAGTTTTGAGGAGGACGACTGTTATTTTCTTGCTTACCCTCGTAAGTCCTTGTTACGGTCCTTTGTGCTGTTGTTTTGACATCAATGGAAAGCTATGCCTTAGTACATCTTCCTGTATATTGTATTCTTTTTCCTTTGTGCTCTAAATCTTCCTTATGGTTTTAGTTATATGCACAACCAAAATGTTTTTTGAAAAGCTAAAGGTCCTTATTTATGTCAGTGCTAGCTTTGAAGAGCTTTTGCAAGTTTCAAGAAAGAGCCTATTTGGAAATGATTTTCTCCTTAGTTTCTTTTGTGTTTCTCCAGTTGTCACTTGCTATGTAAGTGTGTGTGACTGTGGGGAGGGAGCGCTCCTTCCTTACTGTACCTAAAGCTGTGCAGACGAGCGACCGTTCTTTCTCGTCACAAAAAGTTTCTAGTCTAATTTGCAGATCTCAACCCTGAGTAGTGAAGGAGCATGTAAGGGTGATTGGGCAAAGAATATTTTCATCATCCCGAAGAGACAATAGAAATGCTAAGTGTTGGGTGAAAGGTTTGACCATGTGGTCTCATGAAGGAGTAGGTTACAGTTAGGAAGGTGTCTGGTAAGGAGAAAGGAAGGGAAAATCCATTTGATAAATGATTTGCATCTGTATCACTTCCAGTAGGTTTTAAAAAAAGAAAGGTTGAGCAATCTTGAATGTAGATTTCCCAGTCTCTGTAAGATGAATGTCTCATTATGGCAAGATGGATTTATTACTGTAAGGTCTTCAAGGGAGGAAATTTTAATGGAAGTATCAGCTGTTATCAGTGTTCTCTGGAGACAAATTCACATGAGTTTTGTGCCTACTCTACTCTACTGCTGAGCCCTTGCAGTTTGGTGGTGAATGATGCTTCTGGAGGGTCAGGGAATCCTGATCCTGTCCTGCTACTGACCTACTTTAGACTTCAATTTGAGAAGCTTTGTGTAATATTTTTGCTAGAAAAGTATTTTTACTGAGCATCTCAGGAGATGGTATTTGCTCTGTCATGCCAATTACTTACAGAGACGTTGGACATCTCTCGAGGAAAAGAATTCTACTTATTGTAATAATAAATTGTGAGCTCCTTTCTTAAGAGGTGTTTGGCATTGTTAAAGGGAAAAGACAACGAAAGAGGACAACTGTGGAACAAATGCTAACAAAAATTGTCAAATTAAACTAGTCTTTCCCCAGAGTGAAAAGTTTAGAATGATGATATTCAGGAATTCCTAGGTACTATTAAGCTGCAAGGAAAAGGATTTCTTTTTGTTGAACTGCAGAATCATGAAGTAATTTAGGTAGGAAGGGATCTGGAGAAATTACTTAGTGCCACCTCATTGTTTAAAGCAGGACTAACTTCAGCATTTGACCAGGTTGCTCAGGACCATGCCTTCTGAATTTTGAGCGTCTCCAAAGATGGAGTCCACAGCCTCCCTGGGCATCTTTAACTATTTGAGTATTGTCTAAACAATTTTTTCCTTTCTGTTTGTACCTGTTGCCTTTTGTACTTTCTCTGACCATCTCTGAAAATAGCTTGCTTTTTCCTCCCCCAAGATAGGGTTTTACCTGCCATTTAAGGAGAAACTAACCAGTGAGGAGCAGTTCTCAACTTTAGTACTGGACTACTATTGGTAGCTCTATGCAGTGGCAATTAATCCAGCTGAACTGGCCAATTTTAATGAGAGTTAAACTTCTTGAACCCCCCGTTTGATGGAAAATAAAAATTTGGACAGAATAAGAGTTCTCCACAACTGAATAGTACTTCTTGCATGCTCGCAAAATAGAAGGGAAGACAGAGCTTAGATCACCTTCAGCCATCCTTTTCGTTGCACATTATTGTATTATGTCTCTGAGTTTTAGAGTGAATTGGCTGGCAAAGTGAAAGCTAGTCTTGCCCCAGCTAACTCTGAGGCTGTGGGTACAAGGAGAAGAGTAAAATTCTTGTTTAGTACCTGGAAAGCTACCTGGATGAGCTACCTTTGAAAACTCTTTTCTCCATATCTGGAAAAAAAGGGATGCAAAATATGTAAGTTCCTGCATTATAAAGAAGAAGCTACAACAAAGAATGAAAGAATGATGTGATAATAAAGAAGAAAGCATTCAGCAGCCTGCAGATGAAGAGCACTGCACTTCACAAGGCTGTTGTAAGAAGTCAGTGAGTAATCGGTTTGCATGTCCAATGTGCCTGGGACTAGAAAGTGAATTTGAGACAAATAGTAGGAAAATTGTTAGAATATTGAAGGGGACGCATTTGCTGTAGAGACTGTCCACCCCAGATCTGTCAAGAATATTGTAGTCATGGCTGCTTTTTCCCTGTGGGACAGAGATGTAATGAAGGTAGTAAAGGATAAAGGATATTTTCTTCCCTCCTCCACCTCTCTTTAAAAAAACAACAACAACAACAAAAGCCACCAAACAACTGGGACATGGAATGAAGGCAGAAGATGTCATAACTAAATGATTTCTTTAGACTTGACTAAAGAGTTTGAGCCATCTGTTATCATATCAGGGGAGTAACAGGCAGAAGAGTACTATTTTATTTTGTATACTGAGCTTAAAGAATTCAACTCGGAAGAGAAATATGTATTTTCTTACAGGTCCTGCTTGGCACAGGTAGGCTATTATTTTTTCATGTTCTACCAAATTTTTAAAGAAAGAATATAGCTATAAGAGAAGAACTCTTTTTGTAAATTGCTCAGCAGAAATCTTTTTTCATATAAATGAGTAGCAATAGCTTGCAGTCCTGGACATGTGGAACAGCAAAATGATACAGCGAGGTTTGAAAAAGGGATAGGAAATAATGGAGACAAAGAGAATGCCTCAGCTGTTAGAGAAGATGTGGATATATTTGCAGCTGAACAGAAAGTTTTGCAGTCATATGGCTGTTTCTCCGACTACTGATTATATTGGCAGCTATAGAAATGGAGGGAAGTGTTCAGAAGATAGAGCTTCATCTTATGTCTATCCTACTATGCAAACAAATGTTTGTGTGAATGCCACAAGTGACAGTGGCTCCATACATAAAAATTGACTTCACGTTGTAGAGAAGGGGAAACTGACATGGAGAGGTATATGTCTGGTACAGTGGCCTGTACTATACCTGCAGTAGACATTAGAGGTCTGACAAGTCGTGGAGGTTTCCATGCTCTTCGTGAGCATGAAGTGAGAGAAGCATTGCAGCCACCAAGATGAGGGCAGGAGTTGCTCCAGGTGTGGAGCAGAAGCTCCCTGCCGCCCAAGGAGAGACCCGTGGTGGAGTAGGTCTCTCTGCAGCCCAAGGGCACCATGCAGAGCAGATTTCCACATGCAGCCATGGAGGAGCAGTGCAGCAGTGGATGTGAGCTGGACACCCATGGACACCCCAACAAGAGCAGGGTCTGGACTGGAGCTGCTGCCCACAGAGAGGAGCCCAAGCACCTTTATTTTGGCATTTTTTTCAAGGTGACACTGTAACAGTTATTTAAAATACATTTTTTGATGTAGCCACAGGTTTTGATTAGAAACCACCTTTCTGCAGGAGATGATGTTGTAGAAACAAGAATGTCTGTGTTTTAGAGCACTCTTTTATGTGTTCTCCTTGGATGAGGTGGTAACACTCTCAAAGGCATCATACGTAAGTTCTCAGTATTGGTAATCTCTGTCAGACTTGCATCCTTAGAATCTGGATCTTCAGACTAACAGCTCAAAGACAAAACAGCTATTTTCAGTTTCCTAAAAAGGTCACATTAGATTTCAGTATTCCGTCAGGAATCTGTGCCCATGTAACTTTCGTCTTCACTGAAACTTTACAAAGTGGGCATTCACTGCAAATGTGGCCTGTATGGCTCATGTTGTACTGATCTTGAAGAAAGTAGTCAAAACAATTTTGGGGGCACTTGGACTTGGGATGCAGCTCCTTCCCCGAATGAAGTACATTAAACTTCCTGCAGAGTAAAAGACCTCCAAGATTATCTAGTCCAACTCTCCACCCACCACCAATATTTCTTCCACTAAGCCATTTTCCATCGTAACACATGTGCACATTTCTTGAACACCTCCATGAAACATGTAACATGGAATTTTTACATTAAGTTTTCTGTGCACAGCTGTTTTTTAAGTTTGCTTTTTTGTTCCACCAGTAATGCTTTACCTGTCTCAATATACTTCAAGAAACTAGACAAATACCTCTTTATATATTACAGAATTTTTCTGTAAGGTCATTGATCCAAATCGGACATTCAGTATAATGGAGACAGATTTGAATACATGCAGGGTCCTATACTCGACCTGGTGAGAGATTGCAGTTTGGTGTTGTTCTCCGTTCCCATACTCACAGCCTGCCTCCACTGAAAAGCTGAAGAAAACAGTGTTTTATTTTGTCTTTTCTAGAATGGCCTGCGGCTGCAGAAATATGACTAAAAACACATCTCCATTTTGCCTGTAACTACTGATTCAGTATTCATGGATAAGCATGTATTTGGACATTGAGATATAGCATTACATCATTTTTTACTGCTGAAACAGGCGAACGCTATTACCTGTGTGCTCTAGAAGGCAGCTTGTTGATTTAGGTGGGCAACTTAGATTGAAAGCTTTGGGAGTGTACCTTCCCAGGTGAGAATATCTGCAGAAGAGAGAAAAGTTTATTTTGCTTTTTCTGCCTCTCTTGCCTTGTAAGCATCTATTTTTAAGTTTCTGCAGATGGAGTTGCACATTCTGGCATATATTCTGCAGTGTCTCCTTGTTCCTGCAAAATGGCTAATTGAGAGAACTCGGGCAGGAATGATTTATGCTGTGTGAGCATGGCTCAGACTTGAGAAAATACTGTCAGATTCTGCCAAACTGTCACACTATCAAGTTGTTCACTTCTTGCCAGGCCTTATCAGTGATCATTAACTTCATGGTCTGGCTCAAATTCCTTTGGTTTGGGTGGAGTGTGAAATCAATCTCTACTTCTCATTTTCTCTCTGCTACCTGCGGTTGGTGGTAGCCTGACTCAGTAAAGTCTGATGATTGATAGCAACAGAGAATTGGTTCTCAGCAGCTGAATACACAGCCCCATGCTGCAGGAGATGCCGCGCTCCACTATAAACATTGATAGTCTCAAAATTCAGAAAGTATGGGGGAAACTGGGAAAACGGTGCCTCCAGGAGCCTACCATAGGTAAATCATGTTGCATCTGTTTGAGCTACTTTCCAGGGGAAGTGATTCCAGAAAAACAAATTTCTTCTTAAATTCTATCATCCCTTCATCAGGTTGGTTTTTGTTTTTTATGGGGACACGTAAGCTTGCAGGTTTACCTACATGCCACAAGAGATGTTTGTTGATCTCCTGTGCTAAACCTCAGAGCTCTCTGTCCAAATGTATATCCAGGTGCTTTTCCTGATGTCTTCTCCTGCTTGTTCCCCCTTTTGATGAAAGGCTCGTCTCTCTGTGTCCTCTAACTGGTACAACTTATTACACTAAGGAGAAAAAGGCAGTGAGTTAAAAGAGCAAGTGAAGACAAGTGTGTAATACATTATTGTATGAGCAGACCCATGGTGTGCTGCTTGCCCAGAGATGTGCAAATGCAGGTAAGGACAGCATCAGGTTATTGTGCATACACCTAAACCACAACCAAACATAGCACTGTGTGCGTGCAAAAGCAAGGATGTGCAAGACTGAGTATTGAAATTTATGTGAAATAGCGGTGAGTTTGAGAGTATCTGTGATGAAGTAGAATGGAGAATGCTTGCAGTTCACTGGACAAAATTCTACATAAAAGTTGTGTAGCATTTTAAAATGAAGTACTGAGGGGGAAATTTCACACTGGATAACAGCTGGAGAAAAGTGTATGTGTTCTGTCACGTATCATTGGCCTTGTGTGAGTGCCTGGCAGATGTGTGTGTACCACCAGTGGTTACTGGGGTTTTGCACAAGCAGCTTCTGCAGTGGGTGAGTATGAAGCACCTGCTGTGCGAAGTGACGTGCATTTGTGAGGCTTTCCTAGCAATAATAAACAATGCAACCAGTATTACTGTGATTTATGGAATAAGCTGGAAACCCTCATGTGAATTACAGCCTTGATGGCTCTAGAGCGAATGTAATTATTCTTCTATACATAAATATGCAATGCAGTCCTAATCATTTATGCAACTTCTGAAGCCTTGGGAATAAAGAAGCATTTTGCTACTGAGTAACCATATACACAAGTCTTGAGTCTCAGCTGAAATAGCGAAAGAAATGTCATGCCAGCAGTCTCCAGAAACAAAGCTAGATGGATTTCTGCTTTGGGTGCTCTTCTGCATGCTCTCAAAGAGAAAGCAGAAGGGTAACATGGTGAGTGAAGAGGCAGCAGTAAGAACTATAAACAATAGATTTTAACATTCCCCCCTCCTTTTACTGACAGCTATTTTGTTCTTCTCACTTCATTGCTTGTATCAGGCATCCTGAATAAGATATTTCTATGTGCTTTTTTTTTTCTTTTTTTTCCTTCTTTTTTTTCCCTTTTATAAAGTTGTCATTGTGAATTCCTTATGGAAACTTTTGGAACAAAATTTTGTAAAGGAAAGTCTTTGTTGATCTGCAGGCTCCATGCATTATATGCGGCTTTATACATGATCATTCTCACTGAACTTTAATTTCAAAGCCTCATGTATACTGGAAAACCTTGGGAAACAAACAAACAAACAAACAACAGAGGGATTTGGTTATAATAGACTACTAGCCATTAGATTACTGGAACTTATTTAAGGTCTGTGAGGTTTCTCAGTTTTCTTTCTTCAGCTGTGAAATAATCTGACACCCCCTGAATGAATTAATTGGCTTTCAAGCAATAACATGGCAAAACACCATGCTTTTTTACATCCATTTCATTAGCTTTCTTCAAAATTCTCCAGAATGTTCTTTGCTCAAATATGGGACTGCAGAGACGTTTATATCTTTATCTGTCATTGTAGACAGCTACACCTGTATTACCTGGTGTTAGCATGAAAACTGTGGCACTTTTTCTGCTTAAGAGGCTAGTTTCCTGCTGTTGTTGGTTGTGATTTGCTGAATCTCTTCCAAAGATCAGTAGGAGAAAATTTCTCAGGTTATCAAGGCTTTGAAGGAGGACTATTTTCTCATACTACTCTGTGTAAACCGACTGAATTGTTTAAAATAAAACAGAGAGGAAAGCACAAGTGTTTCTTATCAGAATTTCATCAGACCTGAGGAAACGGTGAAGTCTGCTAGGATCAGAAGCAGCTTATTCCCCTCACCCCAGCTGGACCTTTTGTAATTTAATTTAATGTGTGATAGCATAGAAGATATCTGATTTGTCCTGAGAAATGTCAAGCATAGAACTAAGATGTTTAATCACCACAGTTGTCATGGGAGTGGGGTGCATGTTTCTATGAGCAGCTCAGCTTAGGAATTGTTCTTTCCTTCTAAAACATCAGCGAATGTAAGATGTTAACACTTCTATCTCCTCAGGTAAGTCTCTAAGGGTAGTAGCCAGTCATGATCCATCTTCCTTAACAGAGACCTCAAGACAAGTTCTTTTTTCTTTTTTTTTTTAAGAGAAAATATATTTGTCCTTAATCATATCCGCAAGTTTAATGATGGATTTTCTTTGGATTGCTTGATGTTGTAAAAGGCTGCCTAGGTAGGTGGTGGGGTCACGCTCTCTGGAGGTGTCAAAGAAATGTGTAGATATGGCACTTAGGGACATAGCTTAATGGGCATGGTGTTGACTGGTCAGCTGCTGGATTAGATGATCTTAGGGGTATTTTACAACATGATTCTATGTGAAAGATAGATCGCCATCTGCTTCATAATCCTAGCAATATTTCCCTTCCTCTCCCTCCCCCCCTTTTTTTTCCCCATTAAGTAAATTTATTTTTATCAAAAGTGCTTTCCATCTGCTGCTAACTTACTCTGAGTTTGCCACATCCCATCTTTTCTATCTCATTCTGGCTCTAAGCTCTCAGCTTCCCATGCTCAGTCACCCAGTTTATTCACTGTCTGAATTGCTGCTTCACTCCTGTGTGGTGGTGCGGAGCAATGCTCCTGTTCCCCTGTGTTCACCATCCACTGCAGTATTCTGACCTACAGTCTCTCTTTTCTCATCTGAAGGTATCATGCAGTCTCTTTACTCTGTCTTTAAGTAGTGCTCAGTTCTTGGTCAGAGCTCAGCAGGCTTATTTGTCAGGCTAGTACATTAATATCTAACAAACTATTTGTCTGTTTCTGCCACTAGCAAAGCCTGATGTGGAGTTGGTTCTGCTTAAATACAAATCATCTATGCCGTTTGACCTTGCTGGCAGGAAGGATTGGGACTGCAGTTTCAGTAGTTTTGATTGTTGGGAAGCAGCTGCAAATGCCCTCAAAATTTGGAAAGCAGTCAGATGCACAGGACAATCAGAGCCAGGATAAAGTGTTCAGGTGTTCAGAGCAGGGTAAAGTCCCGATTCAAAGTCTCTGAAGTCAGTGGCACTGCTCCTATTATATGCTTGTGATGCAGAATTATAGGCCAACAACCAATAAATGCCAGCCTGGCCAAAATGCCATGCTTTTCTCCTCTGTTCCAGCTTATAAATGTAGTGGTATGTTTTAGACTACCAATCATCTGTAATCAAGAAAATAGAAGCAACTGAGTACCAAAATGCAGTGTTGGAAATATATTATTAGAGAGCTGGGCCAAATGAGATATCCCTCAAAAGGGGTAATGAGTGATTATTTTAGCCTGTGCTGCAACAAGGTGTGACAGAAAGATCTTTCATATCTTCAAGCACAAAAGGTCTTTGCTTTGTGGCAACTGAATTCTGTGTGTGTTTTATGACGGTTTTCCTTCAGGAGTAGCTAGGAGATGATATTGCAACAGTAAAGAAAAATGGGTTTAAAAAATGCATATGCCAGTGATAACCTGACATTGTGTAACTTCATGTAGCCTTGTCAATCTGTAGAGTCATCTGTAGGAATTGCTTCCTTTCAGAGAGGAATGCTGTAGTCAGTAGTTCAGCTGCTGAAGGGCCTAAAGTAGAAATTTTATCTTTTTGCACTCGGAAAAAAAAAGTTTTGTATGATATTTCAAACTCCGCCCTCCACACCTGGTTGACCCCAAACTTTATCCAGTGAAAGTGGTGTGACAGTAAAATGGTGGGGGAGCTTATTAAATCTGCACATTTAATGCTTCAATTTAAAGTTTGGATAATAAAGGACCCTCTTTTAATTAAAGCCATCAATTTACCATCTGCTCAAATTGAATTTTTTGCCCATTTTGTATTACTTGAAAAACTGCATTACTGTAGATAATTTGTGAAATATTGGTTTCTATGTGACCACCTACAATTCACAGCTAGATCAGTGTGTGCAGTGGTTCCAAATAGGCTTTCGAACACTGTTTTCCTCCATTGGCCTCATCTGCCCTTCCCTCTCTGCCTGAGCACCTGTTGCTCCTGGGCCAGGTTAGGGTTGGGGCTGCCTGAAAGCAACTGCTGGGAACTTGTTTTAGGGAAAATTAGGGGTACCAACAATTTAGCTGAGCAGCTCTCTATGCGCATACATTGTGTTTCAAATCCAGTGCAGTTTTTAGGCCAAAAGTCTTTTTTGTTTGTCTTTCCATTGAGAAAAAAGCAGTATGATACTGTAAATAAGAAAGCAAGGACTGCCCCAAACATCATCTTGTGCAGCCTTGCATTATGAGGAAGGAATCAAGTTCTCATCGCCATTTCTTCCCCAGTTCTTTGCTTTCTGCTCTCTCCTTTTTCAAGATAATTTACGTTCTTATCTGAATAATTTTTGTCTCTGCAGCAAAAAGGTCAAAATAAGATTGTCCCTTACACAGGGCCCTCTTCTCATCACTACTTTTCTTAGTAATTCTTGAGGTACTTGGACAATTTTTGCCAACGTTTAGGAGTGTTACTGAAATCAGCGTAACTGATTTGGCTGGTAGTAAGCCGAGTAAAATGTTGACAGTTACTGGCTTGTATGCAGTGCCAGAGTTGGGCCAAGTTCTTCAGAGGTGGTTCCATGAGTTTTCTCAGTGTCCCACCATCGCTATTATGGTAATATTATGGTTCCTCTTGCTCACGAGTTTTAAGACAGAGGTGTAGTCATTAGCTAAGATAAATTTGTGTAGCTGTTAAACTCCACTCCAGCACAACTCGAATGAGTATGTCATTAGTTTTAGATTGGTGAGACAAATGTTCTTGAGCGAGGTCATAACTTCCTCAGACACAAAGTTTTATCAGTAGGACAGAACTGAAAGAGATGATCCTAGGTTACTCCTCAGCCAAAATCATTGTCTGTCAGAGTTTAATAGTAGCACATCTTCAGAGTTGCACTACCAAATGTTGTTGGGAAGTCCTGAGGACAAAGGAGCTTCCTTAACATGAAACAATAAATTTTCTGTGTGTACCACTGTTAAAGGCCACTGAATCTGTGGGAGAGGGGGGGTGTAGTTTTCATTTCTGATTTGTCAACTCTGACTGTAGTTTCTGTAAATCTCACTCTGTTGCCTGTCTGTGTGCTGTAAAAGTAATCGCACTTAAAAATGCCATTTGTATATAAGGATGAAGGATAGCAAGGAAGGGGATATTTCACTTTTGACATTTGCTTAAATTCTTAGAAAATTACACGCTGTAGTGTCCAGGAAAGTTTGCAAGGTGCTGCATATTAAAGCTACTAAGGGCTAATTTCAATCCTCAGCACGCCTGAGCATTGAGTCCATTAATACTTGTTAACGTGTCAATAGACAAAACAAACTGTGGGCACTACCAATTAACTTCAGCAGCAAGCAAACCTTCCCAAGCAAAATCAACAAGCATCTTTTACTAGGAGGTGGGAGACCACAGCCATTGTTTCAGACCTCTCGTGACCTTTGTGCATGTCTGCTATCTTGTTATCTTTGTCAGGGATTCAATGCAATCTTTGGAGCTGATCAGTGCATTGTGTCTCTCTGAGGAGACTTTAATTTACTGTATTCTATTGTCTCATCTTTTCAACTGGAGACATCTCAATCTATTCTAATGGTAGTTATATTGTGTGTGTGTAATAATGCAGACATACTTATAGATAAAGGTGGCTTTAGTCTTTCCTTCATAAAGGTGTTAGAAAACCACTCTAAAATAAAAATTGCTAATGTCTTAAAGAAAAATAGAGGAAGTCTTCAAAAGGTACCGTGCATTATTCTTAAATGAAGCTTTTGCTGTAATTGGAGAAAAGGCTGAAATAGGTTTCCTGTGAATTTCTTATGAAATGAAAACTGCTTTTAATCAAATTTGATCTTGTCTGCTTCTCAGCACAGGGCTGGGCACTGCTTCAGGAGTCTCTTAGTGGCTGGGTTGGGTGGTTCACGAAACCACTGAGATCAGTCGTACCTGGAACAAGAGCTTGCCTGACACTCCAGTAGGAAAGATTCTACTGCTTGTATCAATACACTGTGTGCCAGAACTGGGAGAAATGACTGAATACAAGACACACAGCAAAGTGGGGGCAAACACTGTGCCCTTCACTGTCCTCTTAAATAGCCCTTAGAAGAGGATGTAGATCCTTACATAAAGTCTAGCCCAAATGTACAGAGCCACTGCCATGCTGGTGTGCCTGTGGGGTGATTGCTGTCATCTTGATGCTTGAATGTTGCTTTCTGGTTAGCTTTAACTCACTACTGAGGTGGCACAGATGGCACAGTCTTTGTTCAGCAGGAATTTGTATACTGAACTTACAATATAATTCAAGCCTGATGAGTAATTAATGAGTATTGCACTTAGTTGTACATACAGAGGAATGCCTGGGTCATGCAGATATCACCCATCTTAATTCTCAGTGAAATAAGGACAGCTATGGGGAAGAGCACAGCAATATTCCACAGATGGGGTATTTTTTTTTTATTGACTGAAGCAAGTAGTTGAGTGGGGGAATATAAAATACCAAGTTTTTGTGGTATTGGTGTAGTGCTCTGAATGATATGGTAGCAGAAAAGCTATGGATGAATAAAACTTAACTGTACCCCTTCCCCAAGCAGCTTGGATTTTTCATTCATTTTTCATTCATTCAGGTTTTCTACCCAACTTCTAGAAAGCCTGCAGTGTGCAGCATGACAGACTGGGAGGCAAACGTGACGTGTGGCAAGAGATTGTTTCTTAGCAGGTTGTTTGGTTGTTGTTTTTTTTTGACAATGTGTTTAAAAAATTGTTCTGTCCAACTTCCCATTTTCCAGCTTTGATTTTTCTAGCTTGAACTATTTATGTTGAGTGCTATCCATGACATTTTTAATTTTCCTTTATAATGATGAGACCTTAGAGGAAAGCACAATTACATTAGAAATACTGCAGAAGGAGGATTTTTGCTGTCCTGTGCAGATGCTGACAAACAGAAACACAGACACAGTAGTTTTTCATTAGCAGCACATTATGAACATATGTAATCCATAGGACAAAATCACAATACATCATGATTGAAATAAGAAATGCTTTGAAGCATTGTGCAGAGGAAATATACTTTGCAATTCTGAGATTATACTTCATTAGACAGGAAATGACTAGCATACCTTCAGTCATGATTTGGGAAACAATACCCTTGCACTAAGGAGATTTGCCAAAATGCTTAATTTGAGTGTTGTCTGAAGATGGTTCTCTATGACTGCATCTAAACAAATATTTTTGTTCTGAGTGGCAGAAAACCCCCTTATTCATCTTCATATGGAGTCTGAAGCAGAGCTGCAGATTCTTCCTTGATTTCTAAATCTCAGTACTCATTGGGGTTGCTCTCATTCAGGAAACTTGCCATCTCCAGTTGACAATGTGAGTGGGGATGATGGCAGATTGAGACTATTGGTAAGCAGCTGGATGCCAACTGTGTCCCTAGCTGGACTGTGGATTAAATAACTCACATCACAGATCCACTGAGTAGAATAAGCTTACTCAGCTGAACAGGATCAGTTGTGGTATATATAGTTTATCAGCAGCAAATGAATTGAGAAGCTACTTTCTTCCAGTTTTGATAGCTTTGTTCTGTGTCATGACAGTTCACTGGGAAGTAATGATTATTTTAGCTAGTAAATGAAATATGGAATATTTAGCTCTCCAGAAAAATGTTGTACCTGAGCTGGATCAAAACTCTCTTCTGTAGACCCCCTTAACTTGTTGTCGCAGCTACAGTGTAATGGCTGTGATGTCATAGAATCCTAGAATCCTTTGGCTTGGAAAGGACATTTAAAGGTCATCTGTTCCAGCTCCTCTGCAATGAACTGGGACACCTACAGCTCCATCAGGAGCTCACAGCCCCCATCCAGCCTGACCTTGAATATCTCCAGGGACGGGGCATCCACTGCCTCTCTCTGAGCAGCCTGTGTCAGTGCTTCACCACACTTAGAGTAAAACACTTTTTCCTTACATCCATCCCAAATCTCCCCTCTTTCAGTTTGAAACCATTTTCTGTTGTTCTATTATGACAGACCGTGCTAAAGATCTCAGGTCTCCCCCCAAGACTTCTCCACGCTAAACAGCCCCAGCTCTCTCAGCCTATCCTAATGCTATGAGAAGTTGTTATATGAGACAGAAGGTTGTGCTGTACATCCAGCAAACTGGTTTCAGCTTTGAGTAAAAGACAGCCTAGGCTGGACAAATGATTTCCAGTTCAGAAATAAAACCAGTGCTCTTGAAAATGAAATACCAAGAGTTGTTTGCAACTGCTGGTGCCATCTCAGAGTACAATCACTACCTGAAGAGTCTGGTTAGAAGAAAGAGAGCTGAAATGTATAATACCAGTATATTTTCACTGAATGTCACTGGCTTGCCAAGAAGCTCTCTCTGCTTCTGTTGAAACAAACATCAGGGTCTGTGTATATTGCAAACAGCAGGAGCTGTATTCATTGTTTCCTTTAGCATCTTTCATTAGATACTGTTTCTGGCTACTGAGACTTTAGGCAAGCACCTCAGTACTGCTTTGTTGCTTCAGTGCTGGAAGGCTAAAAGAGGCAGCAGTATTACTGGGTTTGTGTTCCTGTTACTCTTATTTACCTTATTTTTTTTTTTTTTTAAGTTGCAGATTATTATCCTTTTCCTCTTAAATGTTTTCCTTTGAAGCAATTCAAAGAATTTCTTTACAAAGTCACAGTGCTTCTGTGTGGGAGACTGGCTGGTATCAGCTGGAAAACAAGATGGATCTTTCCTGGATCATGGAAACTGCATCATCAACAGCATTTACTACCTTTCTGGTTGTTCACATTGTCCTAGTTTACTGCTGATTAGGGTAAGGAGCTGCATTCAATGACAAAAAGCAAACTGCTGCTCAAAGTTTGATGGCTTGTAGCGTGCAGTCTGCGGAGAAGAGCTAATTCTTCAATGTTCAAATGTCTTCTGAGGCAAGGCCTCTAGAAGACTAATTATCCTGTCTCTGTCATTTGATAGCCCTAAAAGTTTTTCTCCCTCCTTCACCTGGTCTGCTACTTCTAACAAACGTGTTTCAGCTCTCCTCCTCAGGATCTGCCTGTGAGTCATGCCCTGCAAGTCCCCTGCACATTGCTCTGCAGTTATCTGCTGCTCTGTAAGAGTGGAATGGTAACTTCCAGTTTTCTTGTTAAGGAAAAGACAAAATTTACCAACACTTTCAAAACACGGAAGTGTTGTCTTGGCATCGGTTGGGAATACAGCTTTCTTTTTGCAGCATGTGGTCATCCAAAGAAAACAATGCAGAAATCAGACACGCAAAAGTGAGTATACTGACACTAAAATAGCCTGAACCAAGTGCTGTTGCTCCTAATGAAGCTGGGTGCTTTATTCACAGCCTGAGGATTTACTCAAGTCTGCAGTTTGACAGCTGTTCACAGCAAATGGTTGCACAGTCTGACTGCTGGGGGAAATAGGGAATTTCACAGTTCTTGGAGTGCTCCATGGCCTGCCATTTTCTTAAGCTCTATCTGGAGGAATTCTGATGGAATTGTCCCAGGTACGATGCTCAGCACTGCAGTGTTTCTCTCTGACTCAAGGCTTCATGGGAGTTGCTGCTAATTTCATAGATGTATGTAAAATTTGTGAAGCTATCAAATATACATCTTGCCCTTTCCTATTGGTTGCTGGTGTTCTCCATCTGCCAGCTCTTCAGCATCTGTATGTCTGTGTTTATATACATACAGCAATGCTTAATAAAGCTTGAGGTTTTCCATAAGAATGAAAATTTGGCTGATTCACACATTTAATTAGAAGTTAATTCTACTCATTGAAGGCTAGGGGCTGCACATACTCTCTTCTCCAGAAGTGGCTTAGGTCTGTGCTGTGTCAGTGAGATGGAATATATGGCTATAGCTTACATGTACTGTTGTCTGAATTATATTACCCTTGAAGCTCTTGTTTGTGTATTCTGCTTTGACAAGTTTTGCTAAAACACTATTTTTTAAAAATTGAAGCCCCCAAATAGCTGCTGTGATGGAAAGCTCAGAAACTGCCAACTTCAAATTAAGCATTCCTGAGTTTCCATGCTTGAGCTGTGATGCTCGATAGTTTCTATTAAAGCAGCCAAGATATATTGCTAAATTGGAGGGAAAGCACAAATATTGGGATTTCAGTGGCAAAGTGCAGCAGTGAGAATGCATAAAGTGCACCAACTTTATTACCCGGGCAGACCTGTAATTGATTAAAACACATGGTGTAGCTGGGGAGGGGTGTGATAATCAGTGAATCTCTGCTCAGATCCATGAGGAAAGCAGTGCACAGACACCTCTATGAAGGGAAAACCCAGTGCACTTTCACCATGCACCTTTCAGGCTGCCATGGGCAGAATGCAAACAGGCATGTGGGATGATCCCTTCAACTCAGTTTTTCCAATTATAGTAGCTTGGTACTTTTAAAAAATGTCACTGTTAAGCCTTTTTTTATTTCTTCGTCTTCTTGACTGTGTTCTTCCTGTAGTAAAGCCTTACTGCATGGGCATGAAGTTAGGTATACAAGAAGCCTTCCTTTTGGCACATCTAAAAGTAGTCATCCAAAGGAGGCTCTGAACACCAAGAAATAAACATGATTTTGTGATAACTAGGCACGGTTGTAACGTATTCCCCACCAATCTACAGGGAGTGCTTTTCTTGGGGGTAGACGGCCTGGGTGGTCTTACCAGTCATCCTCTCAGAACTGAGCAAATTGCAGCTAAGGTTGTAAAAATACTCTAGAGAAGTCTTATGGGCTGATCACTGGAGGTCTAAAGGCTGTGTTTACTGCAAAAGTTGAATCTCTGCTTCCTCACTGCTTGGGTTAAAGCTAAAACTTTGCTAGCTTTGCTTTTCCAGAGCAGTTCTCTATGGAGGTAAAATCTGGTCTGCTAATGGAGATTTTGTGCACTTACAGAGGCAACTAGAAAGGCAGTAATTGTTCCCTATGGAGACTGCACGGGGATGCATGCACACGCTTATATTATATTTATATAAAAATATCTTCATACTACCATAGTTGGAAAAGATGGGGAGTCTCTAAACAAAACACAAAGGCATGTGTGCTCTGGTGGTTTTGTTCAGTAGTAGCAGTAGTGAAAACATTATATATTATATATACTGTTTTTCTTTAAACAGAAAATACTCTAATTGCTCTAAATGCAAGGAAGAAATTGCACAGCCTCTTTTCTGTTTGGAAAGGTGACTGGAACTGTTAGTCTTCAGCATATTGCATAGGGAATTGAGATTTAATTCAGCACAGTATTTCCCTCAGACTCTTGAGAACTTGAAGCTGTGCTTCAGTAAAGGGTTAACAGAGGGGCAGAAAGAAATGTCTTGCTATGATTTTCTCATCTGCTGGGGTACTGAGGGCAACTTCAGGCAGAAACAGTTCACCTGGTTTCCCCTGCAATGGGACTCTACAAGATCTGTTGCTTCTTTAGCTGGATCCAGAAATGGCAATGCCAAAAGTCAGCACTTGTAGCCCTCGTTTGGATTTCCAGGGCACCATGTCACCTTGGATTCGCATATGCATGTGTTCAGAACTGTGAGGAAAGCGGTGCACAGACATCTTTATGAAGGGAAAACCCAGCACACTTTCACCATGCATTTTTCAGGCTGCCCTTGGCAGAATGCAAACAGGCACATGGGATGAGCAGGGACAGGACTTCCTTTCCACACAGTATAACATGGGAAGGAATTCACGCTTTGCTATGGGCTGAAATATAATTGTGTCTGTAATAGATAAAAAAAATACTGAATTTCCCAGTGCTAGAAAACAAAATACGGAATTGGAAATATACGTATTGGTAGGATGAATAAGCAAGAAAGATGGGAGCCATATAGCTGTGCATGAAAGCTGGAGGGAGAAATTGCTGGTAAAGAGAGGTGCAGGAGAGCAATGTTTGGAAAACAGCGTTTTTGGTAATGAGCTACCTAATAGAAAAAATAATTTACAGGCATGTTGTCTCATTACGCATTGAGCTATATACAGAGCACTTCTGGAAGAGATACTCTGCCCTTTGGGTGAGGTGTTGTGAATAGTTTTACAATGCTGGGCACCAGATGCTTTGTGAAATGTATGTGCCTCTTGGAGTTGACAGCTTTGCAAAACTGCATTTTCCTTTGCTGTTGAATGGTGAGCATTAATCAGCTTTAATGATCACTAGTGGATATACTAACAGCTTACAAAAGTTGCACTCTCCATTCTGCTGTAAATGGAGCCTCAAATAGCTGTAGTTGCCTACGGCTGTGTGCTAGAAAGCCTGTTTTCTTCTGTGGATCACTCTCTCACCCTTTAATCAGAACTTGTTCTGAAAATGGCAATGCCATGTCTCTAAGGGTGATCTCATTTTTGAGGGCAGTAGCCAAGGGGGATATTGTCATCTGTTGCAGTCTGTTCAGAGAATCAGACTGAGAAAAACACATTTTGAACTTCAAGAAAAAGCATTATTCTGGTGGTTATGCAGTTCAGCTGGGAGCTTCTCAGCACAGAAAAGTTCTGGGTTTCATTCATGCAGTTCCCCTTGCAGGAATGCGTCAGGGCCTATCTCCATGATGGCCCTGAGAGTCTCACCTCCAATGGAGTGCCTCGCAGGTCACATTAAGCAGCTACTTGAGAGACAAGTGTCTCAGCTCCTGTTAGAGTGAACAGATACGCACAGCGATTAGCTCATTCCAAAAGAGACGTGGAAGGGGGGATTTGGTTGTGTAAGGCACAGCTGTTTGGGATGCTGTGCAGTGTCTGCACCTAGCTGCCAAGTGTGAGTGATTACAGGGAGGATCTGAGCCCTTAAGCACCAACTGGGAGCCCAGGTACTGCCCTCAATCAGCTAAAATGTTGTTATATACCCACAGAAGGGAGCCAGGTGCCATCCCAACCAGCCTGTCTCTTGGTCTCTGGGCACCACTGTGTTGGGTAGGGGATTGCAGTCAGACTAGGAAGATATGATGTGAGCGTAGACAATTAAGTCCAAGCACCTCTACCACACACTAAACTGTGTGCCCAGTCTGACTTCATAAGACAGTGTAATTAGCCACAGTTAAATGGTTTTTCTACCCTAGAATACATAGAGGTGACACTAAGCACATTTACTAGAAGACAGCTGTAGAAACCCTGTCTACAACAAAGTAGATGTTGGGGCTTTGGGGGCTGCATGGTCATACATAAGGTGTGAGCTCAGCATTGCATTACTCCAATTTTTCTGAAATGGAGTCTTAAGCTTAAAAAGAAAAAAAAAAGCTCAAATACAAATATTGATCAATTTTATTGATGTTTGTATTCTTAAAGAAATAAATTAAGGTGAATTTCTGCTTGAAAGGGTGGCTGTTAGTTATTATCCTGTCAGGTGGAGGAAATGCCACAAAAATCTAGTGATTGTTGACTGACTGGGTAGGGTAAAGCTTCAGCGATTTTTCAGCAGCAAGGTAAATTATGCTCTTGTTTGGTTGCTGCTAAGGATATGAAAATAAGTGCTGTCATGCACTCTCTCTTTTAAATACTCATAGCTCAATGCTTAAGTCTAAATCTGGAACAGAGCATGTGGAAGTGCACAGGGGAAGTTCTGCATTGTTTTAGCTAACTTGCAGAGCAAAGAAAAGGGAGCAGAACAATGTAGAGGGATGCTGTAGAGAAGGACTGCAGTTCACTTGTTGCTTACCTATCTTCTTCCTCTGTAAGCCTGCAATAATAAAAATAATAGGCTTTTTACAGCGTTAAGAGTAAATTTTGGCACTTGGATCCACATACAACATATGATCAGAAGTAACCAGAGGACAGCTCAGCTCAGTTTGCCTTTTATCTCCTTTTTGATCAGTGCTGACTTCTGTGTCGGTGCGCTTGGAGTATTTTGCTAACGTTGTAATTTTCAAAATAATGTAAATTTGTTTTACCTACTTTTATTGCTCTCATAGATTGACCCTAATGATGTTTTATATCAATTTTGAAGGCATCTTATCGTTTTAGAGCGCCTCATTCGAGCACAGAATTAGAAATGGGATAATTAAAATGGCATCAGGGAACTTTGTTATTTCCAAGCATTTTATTTGAATACCAAGCTGAAATGATGATAAGTTGTTTTGAATCAGTAAGATTCAAAAGATGTATTATTTTCAGTAAGTGCCCCGAGTATGCTCAGTATCTTAGGAGCTTTTATTTGATACAATGCGTATTTGGCAGAACATATTATTTCAAGTAGACTGCACTGAGATGCTTCCCGAAATGAATCGCGTTCACTTTGATAAATCTTATATAAGACATAATCTCTCTCTATTAGCATATGGATAGCATTATGTAGGGAAATACTGCATTTAATTTAAATACTTTGGTTTGTGGTTGACACAAGCAGCCACTTTAAATTCACAGTGAGCATTAAGTTGCACGCTTTATTGTATTTTTTTGCATGCAGAATAGAATTGTGTTCTAAATGTAAATGTACCATCAATAGACCCGGTAAAAGTGACTATAGGGATGTGGAAGCTGCAAAAGAAAATGAACATTCTAGCTTCATCCCAGAGGTGCAAGCATGCCAGCTGTGCTCATCAATAATGCGAGGAAGACATTGGTGAAAAGGGCATGAGGAGTTGCTTCCATTTCCTTCTTGCAACTAGAACAATGCCATGAAATGACATCAACTTGATAGACAGTGTCGCAGTGGAGATAATGGTGTACTGAGAGGGGATAGAGTTGGCTGTAGAGAAATGAAGAGGGGAAATTGTCCATGAGAGAGAAGGTCAGGTGGTGATGTGGGCAGATGTGAGAGTAGGGAAGACAGCTGCCAAACCCAACAATTGTTTTCAGGCATGAGTCAGTGTGGCATGTTCAGCAGAAGATGGTGGGTTTTTGAAAGGCTCTGCCACAAAATGTGCAGATAGGACTGCTGAATTCATCTTGTATCTTGTTGAATACTGGCAAACATTTTTGAGCTACTCAAGTTTAAGAGGGGTTTGGCGGTAGCTTGGACAGATGATGATAACAGTGGAAATCTCTCACTGGAGTAACGTTTTCTAATTTATAGCAAAATATGGTGCTTGGCATTATAGCATTCTTCACTTGTGTGTGAAAATTTCACCCCAGAAAATGTACTTGAATAGTTGAGATCATTGCAGATTATTTTCTTAGTGTAGAAGGCCTGTATAAATGAAATCCATGAAATAAGTTTAAATTACCTTATACAAAATTATTATTTTTCACAATGGAAGACTGAAAGTATATACTGGGGTTTCATTGCCAGCCATGTCTAGATGCAACAAGGTGCACTAAAGATGTGTGTGTTGGTGCTCATTGGGAAAGCTGAAAGCTAGACTGCTATTGAGATGTTTTGTTTTGCCACCTTTTCTTTCACCGCTGATGCTGAAATAGCTCCACTTCTGACATCAAAACAAATTTTTAAAGAGAAATGGTAGAACTGTGGCTGAAATTTTAGAAACAACCACATCTTTCTGTAAATGCCAATGAATATTTGTGGCAATCTTGAATCTGGGCTGCTATTTTGGTTTGTTCACAAAAGCATGCCAGCAGCTACTCTTCTTGTGTTCTTTTGCATGCGTTTGTATGCTTATGAATGGAACTTCCATGGTATCACTCAGCACCACCAAGAGTTCATCCCTGCTTTGTCCCATGGGACTTATCAGATGAAGGTGACTATTCCTTCCCCTACCTCATTTCAAAGGAGACCTATGTGACAGACCAGATTATTGAGCCCTCCTTTTATCAGTCCTTGCATTAGTATCAAATATTGTTTGAGTGTGTGGGAAAGAGCTGCTATTCTGAGACTTATATTGCCAACTGAGACACCATCAGTTGCTGGTTTCTTTGTGAGTTACACCTTCCTGAACCCCTTCTTCTGTATCATCAGTTAGGCAATGGTATAACCCCACCATGACTACAAGGCATCACTGCTTGCAGCATGAGGACAGCAGCCCAATGGGAGTGGTATTAAAATAAATTTAGTGAAGTTATGGATCACATAACGTAGGGAGGAGAAAAGGGAGCTTAAGGTGTATTTACAAGCTTTTTTCATTTGTCTGGTGTTACTGTCTAGAAAGGCAAAGCTCTGGACAAAGTGATAAAGTGGCTTTAGCCTGCATCCCTGATTTCAAGCCTGGAGTAACTGTGTAGATGTAATTCTATTATATTTTATTTTTCTCCTGTCCCGTTTCCCACTTTGCACACAGCAAATGACTAACTTGGTATTAGCTCCCCTGCTGCATTATTAGCAAGTAGGGTAAAGGATGCAGAAAGTCTGGAAGTGAGGGAAAGCACACAGAATGTTCTAGTAAAAGAACAAGAAGTGCGAAGTGTCCTTTAGCCATCCATTCCTCAGTCAGCTTTCAGTGTCTCAGCATCAGATGCCACGTAAGAGCATCAAGATTTCAGGTGTGACTTTTATTGCCTCTGGTGATGGCCCTCTAATGCGGTGCACTTCACCAGCTCAAAGGTTACCTGCATGCTAACCATGGCCCTTCCCTGGAGCGGTTCACTCTGAATAAGAGTCCACAAACCCAACCAGAAGTCACAAACCTTTCTCCTGTTCCTGACACTCAGTCCCATCTTCTGCCCTTGTTTCCAGCCAACCCGGAAATGTTTGCTGTCCTTCTGCTGGAGGATGTTCTTTACCAACAAAAAGCTAGTTTTTGTCTGGAGGTCATTGTGAGCAGTCATTATCAAGGCTGTCAATATGTATATACTGTCCTTTTACGCAGCTCCTGCATTCCTGTAAGGGGTGGATGCTACTGTAGGAAAGAAATGAAATGTAAGCACCGAGAGGAAAGATTTAGGTAGACATCATCTCTTAAAGTGACTGCACTGATCGCTCAACTCTCATTTTGTCTTTAGGGTACATTGCTTCTGTCTCCCTTGTCTTCGTCTCTGTAGCATAAGTGACCACAAGGAAGCAAAAGAACAATCACCATTCCCTTTCCCTGGGAATTACAGAATAGGGCTAATGTTGCTAGGAAACACTCACTAGTTTGCACTTCACTGTGAGGCCAGGAGGACTCTGCATATATACAAAGCACAAGAAGTCAATGCAGAGATAGAGAATCAAAAGCAGCACTGGGAAAATCAGTCACGGTATTTTCCAGCTTAATGTTTTCCTTAAGTATTGGAAGGAGCATGCGAGAGAGCTTTCTGGCCTGGATGCGCTGGTGATGGCTTTAATTAGGCTCTATATTTCTGGGTATTAAGGCACTATGGAGAGTAAAAAAGTGTTGTGTGAAGCAGGTCTGTCTTTGTTTCTTTCTTTTTTAAGCAAATGTCTTATTTGACATTATGCTACTATCATTTTCTCCCAAAGTGCCATTCCTTTTCATCACTTCTCTTTGCATCTCAGTTAGCTGTGGCTGAAATTTTTGACTTTTAAAAGCTTCGTGATGTCTTTTGAGAGACAGTTAACGCAACAGCCACTCAGAATGGCTACAGTGCACAAGAAGCAGAAGTTTTGAGAAGTGTGTTTTTTGACTTCCCCATCCACTTAGTTCTTGGCCTCCAGTTTGCTGACGTTTGTGCCAGAGGTAATTTGTCAAATGTTAGAGAGCGTTTTTACTAGTTGAAAGAACAGAGCTGTGTGGGAAAACAGGCCTTCGGTCGAGGGGCTGTGCCAAAACCAGAGTTGGGTTTTGAGGATGGAATGAAAAATCTGTTCAACTCTTTGTGCATCAAATTGCTGGACACACATCCTCACTCTGGGCCTCCTTCCAGAAATGGAGCCTTGGTTGTTGATTCATACCATATTTGCCACTGCTTTGTGCTGTCCAGATTTGGACATGCCTGTGGCATATGGAGGCACATATGTGCCATTGTGGCAGCTCCCTCATCCTCCCTGGTACACTTATGCACAGTAAGGAACTGTCCCAGCTGCTCCGATTGCTGTTTCCAACCAGTAGCAAAAAGGTTGCTCTTGAGGGAGACCTTGCTTTTACAACTCAAGCCTGTTTACTGAGGTGGGCAGTTGTATTTCTCAGGGCAGGTTTCTTGAGCTTGCACAGATTGCCTTAGTCATGTACCTCTAGAAACTTTCTGCATTTCCACCAGAACCAGAGTGTTTTCTTTTCTGCAGTACTTGGCCTTTGTCTGTTTGTTTTTGGGAGAGGTGCTTAAGAGTTCACTGTTACAAGAACGTTAGTTCTGTGACAGGTTTGGGACAGTGTCCCTCCAGTTCATTAAATGCTTTGTCTCCTAAGCACTGAAGAGGGTTCGAAATCTCTCAGAAGAAACTGGGAAATCTGAGGATCCTTTTTTAGAAGACAGAGGAAGAAATGCAACTGGTTATGGTTTTGTTTGAGTCTTATCATACCACGTTTGTCCATTCAGTCTCACTTTATTTTTTTTCTCATAAAAGTCTTGAGTGGTGACTTTTGGTGGTAATGCGTTGGTTACCTTATTAGGAAATGAAGAACAGTATATAACCAATATAGGTTGTGTAGAAATGTCTGTAGGCTCCAGATTTCTATGGAGATGAAAGATAGGAGCAATAGAAAGTAAAATCAAAGCTCTATGTATGTCCCAAGATGCAATGTCCTAAATGTGTCTGGCTGATAAGAATACAGAGTTTAAGATTCTCAGCTGATGTTGGATTGGAATTAAAAGCATCACTAAAATGCCTTCCTAATGACACCTCTAAGTAAATATCCATATTCTGACCTGGAAAATAGTGTGCAAATATATGCACAGGCATGCAGTATTATATTGACCTGCTGCATCAAAGTACCTCTGTCTCTGGTCTGATTTAACAGGTCAGTGAATTCACCTTGAAACAGCACTGTGACTTCTCCAATTTCAGTGACTTCAGACAAATCTTCAGAAGGAAAGGAATAATTTTTTTGTGTCTGGTGTAGTAGGAAGTCCTATGAGATGGTGAGCAATCTTTGTATGATTGTACAGGTGAATGATAAGCTGAGAAGTGTCTAAGATAATTGACAGGGAGATGAGTAAGGTCTGTCCTGGGGTGTTGGGAGGATTCCTGAGATCTTAGTTCCTAATCCAACACATGGAAGTCCTTCTCTTGCAGAACACATTGTAGCCTTATTTCTCTTCCTTCTGAGGACAGAGTGAGATGAAATGCAAAAGTATAAAGCTGCATGTATGAAGAAGTAAACTGCATGTTTTCAAAAGAACATCACCATGTCACTCCTTCCCCAATACTACAGGCTTAAGAAATTGCCCAGTTACATCGGGCCTGTAGATTTGTCCTCTCTGTGCTGTAGAGATTTGGGCTGTTGTGGCCATCTTCAGATACAGAACAGCTCCCTTACAGCCTGATCGTAATGCAAATGATCTTAAGGTTATTTCATTATCTCAGAAAAAAGCGTTTCTCCACAACTTCAATTTTTTAATGAGCTATGATGGTGCTAAGATAAGCAGTGATTTGAGACAACTGGCTTTGTATTGCTCTTCCAAGGTACAGTGTTATCAGGATTTGCATGCTTCTCTACCAAGAGTTTAAAGGTATGGGTTAATGCTCAGTATGTACTCCTTGCATTTGTCTTCTTACAGAAAGAAAAGCCAGCTCTTCAGTGTGCAGTTGCACACATTGCAAACATGCTTTCAGGAGAATATCAGTGATCATTCACCTAGTTGGAACAGTTTGTATTTATCAGACCATACTGAAAAAAAAAACGATCACCAGCAAGCAATAACTTTTGTCTTTTCTCCTTTTTCAAATACTGCATCTGAAATAGAGAGGTAACAGTAAACTCCATAAACCATAGTGTGCAAAGTATTGCCATGGCTAGCTGCAGTTAACAGGGCCAGAATCCCTCCCTGGTCACAGAAGTTTAGTTAGTGAAAACTAAACAGCAACAACCCTCCCAATTTTTTAATTGATCCCTTATCAGTGAAGTGCAGCTTTTGATTCAATCATTGATGCTTCACATTTCAGGCAGAAAATTAAGTATGTCAAGATATGGGAAAATCCAGATAAAGCAGTAAAAGCCACTAAAAATATTTTTGGAGCACACAGTAAAACCTGTTTATGAATCAATAAAACTATGAGTTAGTGTTTGGGTGTTCTTCATCTTTATAGCTGTAGTTTGGAAGCCAGTAAGCTGATCCAGCACACACCAGAACTGGTGTAAAAGCTGCCATCGATTTTCAAACAGACTTTGGATCAATTCCAGGAGCTTGTTTTGAACTCCTACAGAGAGGATCCTGATCCAAAGTAGAAGCGAGAGTAAGATATTTATTCCCAGTGTTGTTCAGTCTTTGCAATGCTGCCATGGTCTGTCACATGCTGTAGAGCTTGAGTTGTTGCTTCTTGGTTTTTCTTTTTCTTAATAGACTGATTTTTCCTCATCTGAGTGGGTTTTTTGTGTTTTTTTTTTCCTCACCAGATTCTTTCTATGTATCACAGAAATTTAAATGCAAAAGGTGGGTGTTTTGCAAGCAGAAGCAAGCCCAGCAGTGAAATGTGAATTTGCATTTGTGAGTGCAGCAGTACTCGTGCAGTGTTTGCCTGGAAAAAGCATTGCTGATGCTAGTATTTGGTGTCAAAACTTGAGCCAGTATGTTAATACTATGCAGTTGTTTTCCATACTTCATCAGAAATAGCTTGAAAGTGCAACCATAATTCTAATATATCCTTTTTTTAGAGAAGAAAAGACAATGACTCCAGAGTGTGCACTCTTTGAGAGCCACTTAAAGGGAGCAGAAAAGCCCTTGTTAGAAGTAGAATGCTTTTTGAGCTTCTGCCAACCACTGAAGTCAACGTGTTCATAATCAGGATGCCACCCCCATACCGTCTCCATGGGCATGTCCAGCCTGCTCCTGTTGCAGATAGGTGTGCTGCATCAAGGGGACTGGCTCACAACTGCACCGGGGGGGGGGGGCTTGTGGATACATGAGATGGATGCAGAGCGCATTTAGGCTCCAGCATGTAACCACCACTGAGTGTGACTAGATCATGTACAACAGAGATCCTTGGTTCAGATGGGCTAAGAGGAGAAGGTTCTTCTAAAAGCAGGACAAAAGCCTATCTGTGAGTTACATCTTAGTCGCTCCATCTTTCCTGGTTATTACCAACACCAGCTTCTGCCCTGAAGAACCGAGCAGCCCCATGGAAGATGAGCAGATCTGGATCTTCTACTTTGAGACTTACCTCCTGATGGAGCTTGGGGCTTATCCATCATATGCCTGCTTCTGATTATGTCGACCTGTTCCAGGGAACAGGTATCACACCCTGCACTCCTCATTCATGCAATTTGAATCCTGGCTGTTTTTCCTTCTGCTCAAAGTAGTTGAAAGACATAATCCTTATTAATACTAAACACTGTGTGACATATGAAAGCTTCAGCTGACGGCACTGATTAGCAAGTGAGGCACAAAACGAGCACTTCAGACAGCAAAAATGTAAGGTATGGAGAAATAAACTTATTTAAACCAGATTGAATTTTGCTGTGGGATATGGCTTTGTGCTGCAAGTTTAATGGTGAAATACTTTCTTAGTCATTTTATAAACTTCTGGCAAATGAGACTGTGAGCAGTAGATGCCTTGGTTATAAACAACTTTTGATGCAATAGCTTCAAATAATGTTGGCTAGAAGTAAGAGAACAGCTCTGTTTGATCTTTCTTATACCTTTACTAGGCATTCCTATTACTACTTCTAGCCTCAGAAATGCAGAAAGTATGTACTTTTTGTCAGTAACCATAAAATGCATTGCTAATAACTTCTAAAAGCAATTTTTTTCCTACTAACTTCTACTTCATACTGCAGGAAAAGCTAAAACTTGATCATGGCAGACAGCATCAGTATGGCTATGAGTATAAACGTGGGAATGAAAAGAGCAAATTACTAGATGACAGGTCTGTGAGGAACAAGGCATTTTCCACATCTCTACAAAACTTCACATAATTTGGGGTCCATTCTTCACTGGAGTCTCTGGGCACACCCACAGTTACTGAAAAAAAATTACTTTTATTGTAGTCCATCACCACTCACAGCAGCAGTGAAATCTTTGAACTTCCTTTGATTCTCACAACTGTTAATTTGAAGGAAGGAAATAATGTTTATGGATGTTAGAATTTATGTGGCAGATAAAGTAGGAAATAGCCACTTGAAAAATCTGAATATCCTTCCTTTGCAGAATAGTTCTTAGAATCAAAGAATGGTTTGGGTTGGAAGGAACCATGAAGGCCATCCAGTTCCATTCTCAAAGCTGAGTTACACCCAAAATGCGTCGTACTTTTTTTCGCAGTCCCTATTGAGATCCTGTCTGGATTTATATGTGTTTGTTCTGAGACAAACTGATCAGAAGGTACATATTGAAAATACCCAAGTCTAAATTACAGCTTAGGTAGCTTCACACAAGCTCCTTTTACCATGGATGTAGAAACAAACAAGAAAAGCATAAATAAAGCTGTTTCTGATGGCTCCCACCTGAGGCTGTCTTGGGCTCCTTTAGAAACACGTGTGTCTTTTATCTTCATGGGCAAGCATGGAAGGGTGCTGAGGACTAGAACCTGTTGCCTCCTGTACCTTTGCAGGGTGAGTGCATGGAGCTGCCGTTGTCGCTGGGTCTTTTCACTTCAGCTGCAGAAATTTTGGTCCTTGAGTGTGTGTTTTCTTACAGTCTTCATTTAGCAGAGGGGGTGTTGGGGGCAGATTCTAGGTCTGTGCTGGATCTGAGCTCTATCCTAAAATCAAGATGAGTTAATTATGCCTAAGTCTGAATATGGGGAATAAAATAGAGCAGAGAGAAAAGCTGTGAACTCTTTCACCTTTCTCCATTTACAGCTGAGAGAGCAAAGTGAAATCCTTGCATTGGGAGCTAGACTGAAACATGAATATATTTATCAAATTAGCCTGCGGGTTTCCTGGCGGGCAGCAGGTACACAGAGGGGAACCCAATTTGACACTTCTAGCTGCTTGGTAGCAGCAGTTTTAATAAATCACTAAGCTACATCAGAAAAGGTTAAAATGAAGGTGAAATTTAGTGCTTTTCCAGACAATGAGCAAGTGAATTACCCAGATCCCTATGATGTTTAAAAAGTTTAATGGAAGAGCAGGAGCTCCCAGTGTTCCCCCATTCGTATGGTATTATCAAAGGAACAAACCGAATCACTCTGCTCTTAATGATTAAAAGAAAATCTTGCGATGCGGTGTTTGAAAGAAGATGCAGTAATGGGTTTGCACCTGGGAACAAAATGGAATCACAGCAGCAATAAAGCTTGATTGCGGTACTGAAACTTGATTGGATTTGCCACCGTGGGGTCCTTTTGGAGGCAAAAAAGTTAAAAAGATGCAGCTACAAAACAGAAAAAACACATTAAGTGAAGCAGTAATATTTTCTGACGTAAACACTGTGTAGCATTGAAAGTGAATTAACAAATATCCCTGAAAGTCTGGGAATAAAAGCCAGGAGATGTCAAGCTCCTTGGGTATATCACTGGCAATGAAGAAAATATAGGACTTGGGGAAACTCTGCCCACAGGGCACAGCCCAGAAACTGTGTGTTGTGTGTTCTACCTTATGCAGTGCTGGTTGTTGTACGGCTGAGTTCCTGCACCGCTTCTGCTTGTACTGTTTTGCTGCCACTGTCACACTGGAATGTGTGCTGTCCTGCTCTGTGTGCAGGGCATGAGCTGTGGGAGCTGCAAGGCTGGAAAAAGGCTGAACGAAAATAAATCTGTTTTCATGGCTTGCTGGCGTGGATGTGCCAGGGAAAATCAAAGCCCTAATTCCTGGGGAACAGCTCTTATGTTTCGCATGAAAATCACTGTGCAAAGTGCATTCAGAAGTCCACCTCTTAGGCCAGTCTGTGATTTGCTTGTCAGTTGTCAAGCACATGGCTGCAGAGCAGAAGCCCAGGAGTGACTTTCAGTGTTGGAATAGTTTTATAATAGCATCAGGGCTGGCATTCAGGGCTGATCCCAAGAAGCAGGGCTGGAACTTTGGACATGTCTTTCCTCCACGTTTCTTGTGCCCGTATGTGAATTGCAGCTGGTGTGTAGACTAATAATTTGATCATAAAAGGCCTAAAAGTCAGTGTTTGGATTATCGCCTTGCTTCCAGAGGCTCAAAATGAGGTGATCCAAACCTAAGGAATATGTTTGTATATCTGCCTCCTCTTTCTGGCCCAACCTGGGCAGGATCATCATAGGGTGCTTGTTTGGAGTTTTGTTTTGTTTTCTTTTTGGAAAAGAAAAAAAAAAAAAGTTTGTTTTTCTTATTGCAGAAAAGAGAACGCTTTAGATTTTCTCTGTGCCAAAACACTTGAATTATTCAGTGGATCTAGACATCGTATTTTCAGTCGAGCGTCAATCTGTGTTACTGCCCACCCAGAAAATCTCAGGAGACTGGTGAGCTAGAAAGTCTGTATTGATTCTCATGAAATTGATATTTTGGGGATCCTTTTCTTCCAAAAACAAGAAATAGGGGAAAAAAAGCCCTTTTGTCTCTGCATTGATTTGGAGTTGGATGCACTTCAAAAATCTCTCTGTTGCTTTCCTGTGGCTAGGTAATTCCATTTTATTGTCTGTCTTAGACAATGACATTTTCCTTAGGTTTTAGGCTCAGTGGGAAGACAGGTGTGCTGAATGCTTTGAAATGCTCAGATACTGCAACAGCAAAAGAACGTTCAGAGAAACTGATTTGAACTCTATATGGATGTATGAGAGGGCAGCCATTCCGCAGCTAGAAAAGAGAATGCAGCTAACTTGGTGTTCAATGTCTGCAGTTGAAATGAAGGTTTCTGTATTCAGCTCGTATAATTACATTAGTAGGTCTTCTGAGTGTTCATTCATTTGTGTACATGAATAAGACTTAAATTCTGTGATATCTGATCATCCCTTCAAATCAGACAGCAGCCTACCAAAATAGCTTAAACCTGATCTTGTAATAAAATGTATCATGCTAGATGAATCTGAAAACACTGCAACACTCCCCCTGCAAACCTTCTGTGCCAGGCTCACTTCTACCATGAAACTTGCAATCTAGTTTGTATTCTTTTTTAAGCTTTGGGGATAATGCTTTCCAGAACACAATTTTCCTTGGTATAAATTATGTGAGCCAGTGATTTATATTTAATTACAAGATAAAGTATCTCATTATACAGTGAATAACCTCTGGTTTTACCACTAAAAATGATTTTGTGTAATATGACTGCAGAACTGATAAACTTTCAGCAAAATTTGACATTATTCTGGTAGTTTCTTGGAAGCAATGATGAAGATGTCATAAATGGCTGCTGAAGTTGCAGTGGCAGTTAGCAGAGTCCCGTGGGACCTGTAGGCATCTCCAGGCTGCTGTTGGCTTTCTGCCTCAAGGTAAGCAAATCAGAGCTGCAGGTGGATGCCTGCGGGTGACACCGCGTCCCCAGGACTCATTGAGAGTGAGTAGCTATGCAAAAGAACAGTGGCATGGGGTGCAGGAAATGAAAGCCACTGGGGTGAGAAAGAAGTAGCAAAGCCAAGGAACAGAACCTAAATCCTTGACTGGAGAAATTATTACATTGCCCTTTGCCCTGAGTTCAGAGCTACATCAGATAATTTAGGAAAGACATGTCCTGAAAGTGCAGTGTTCAGAAGTACTAAGCAGCTACAGAGCTGCCTTCAGCATGCTGTTAGAGAGCTGTGCTTATAAATTAAAAAGCAATTTAAGTTTCTGCATTGAGATCCTCAGCCCTAAAGACCCAGCTATGTTTAAGTTTTACTTACTGAGTCAATTGTCTGTTAAATGAAAATCACTCATGTCAAACACTGGAGGCTGCTTCCTTGCTCAGATTTATCTTAAAATTATGACCATCCCTTTGACTGAAAGACAATAGAGTTCTTAAATTCTATTTTCATCTGAAAGATTTGGAGGCTAAATGGAAAACTTAGAAAAATGCTACTATGTTTTGTTTACCATTTTTATATGTTTGTTATTCCATATGCAGGTTTTTTTTTGTTGTTGTTGTTTTTTTGTTTTTTTTTTTTTTAAGTCTGTTTAGTGAGAAAGGAATTTGCTGTGATTCACTAAAGAGGCGTCCTTATTGTGTTTTCCCCCTGTAGCACTTGTTTATGTGGCAGAGAACAACGGTGAGTGAGCAAGAAAGAGAAATTACTTTCTTTTTGAGATGGATTGGAATAGCAGAGGCATTTTTTTACCTGAAGTGTTTATTTTTGTAGGATGTCTACTAACAGCAATAGATGTTTTGCAGAGCTCTCTAGAGATCTGGGCATCCATAGCGTTGACAGCAGCTGCATTTTTCGTGGTGATGTCTTTGTACCTATGAGGAAAGCAGAAAAAGATGAGATGGAGTGGCTGCATGGGATAGGAGAGCAGCTGGGATACTTTGGGGCAACACTGCTGCTTGAGATCTGCTCCCAGTATGAGGACAGAGCAGTGCTGATCAGGCAGCCACAGTGTGCAGATGGATGAACATGGAAGAGGGACTGTGGGACTGGGGTTTTCCCTCTGAACATTGGCCTTTTATTGAGATTTATTGACCTAAGAGAGATTGCATAAATACTATAAATCTTCAGAGGATGCTGATTGAAGAGTTTAACCAGGGGTTTTCTGGAGTTTTCTCTCACCATCAGTCACACATCACCAGTGTTAAAAGAGTTCCCCAATGCACTTGTGAGCTAGGATGGAAACAGAAAAATAAAAGCAAGGAGTTGAGCAGAATAGTAGCATTTTGATTGGCAGTACTAATCCTATGATTTACCTGTTTTCATGTGGCTGAGTTTTGAGTCCCAGGGTAGTCCCAGGGTTGCAAAATAGCAATTTCTGCATCAAGAGTCAGCACATAGTTTCTGTAGGTTCTTGTATCAAATACATTTATTGCTATGGCTTTTTGTGGGAAGATTTGATATTGTGACTCTGACTCTGCTTTATCAATTTGTGTTCTGTTCTCATAGGGATGACCTGTATTTTCTCCTGATACTTTGGTATTTCTTTTCTATGCAAGATAGTTCTGTGAAGACAGCTGATTCTCTTCTAATTCACTTGAATTTGCAGTTGTTGTCCAAGATTGATTATGGTAAAGAGGGGACCAGGGCAGGGTCACAGCTCCCTGCCTCAGCCTGCATCCCCTGAAAGTGTGCTGTTATCTATGGAGTTAACTCTCTGTTGCACCTTCTGGCTTTTTTTCAATTGAGCAGAGTGTTGCTAATGATGGGGATTGTGTTTCGATGTGCTGTTCTGTTTATTTGGTCATAGAGCTATCGGCTGTTTAAATGGATTTTTAATGTATTTTAATATTTGATTATTAGCTACAAATAATATTTAACATTCTGCTGAGAAGAGAGAACTATTGAGTTACTCAAAATGTGATTTTGCATCCCGAACAAGCAAGTGCACGTGCATAAATAATACATTTAAAGTGTTGATGAATCTCCAGTCACTTCCCAATTTGTGTTTGGCACTGCAGAGAGCAAGAAGGGAAAACAAAACAAAACAGAAGGGTGGCTGTGCAAAAAGCAGAAGGGTTGCTCTGTAACCAGGAGAGATGCCTTTTTTTGGCTGTATTACTGTTAGAGATGTCATCCCTAAGGAGGTACCCTGGGGAGCAGAGCCTGGCTGAGGGTCACAGAACTGAGCAGAACTGAGATTTGCCTGTCAGCAGCAGGGCATTAAAACACCCCACGGGCTTACAGAGAAGTGGGTGCTTGATACCACTTCATCTCTTCCACAGAAAGGGCATGGCTTTGTGAAAAAGAGCTGGCAGGGACTGGAAGGCTTGATTGTGAAATGCCATCACAGACTTTGGCATGTTCTTGGTTTTTCATCGCATGCACTAACAGGCAGATGGCTGTGGATTTTTGTTCTCTCCCAAGCAAGCCATGTGGGTTTTTTGCAGGAGTGGTCAGCAGTGAGACAGCATGTTGAAATTCTAACATTATGATGGCGGGTTAACTGAGAGATCATCTGAGAACTTGTTTAAAAATTGAATACTGCTGAAATCTGTCTTGTTACATGAGATAAGTGAACATGGCCCTTGTGTGCTGTCATGGAGCTTACCATCGTTCTAACATGAAGAATAACAGGATCTTTATATGAAAATACTTCCTTTACCAGATGTCCAAATTGTACAAGTAATTTCAGTGCATTATATGTAAATATAACAGATATGGTGGGCAGACCAAGGGAGAGAACAATTTCCATATGCTTAGGCATTCAACTTGAAAGAACCTTGTACAAAGAACAACAGTTTTTCCCCTCAAAAACAATCCTTGGAAAAGTCCTATGCTATCCATACATACCTTGCACAGAGTTGCATGTCATGGAAGAGGTAAAGAGGTTGTGGGCTGGATCTGTATCCATCTGATTCCTCGGGTGAACTGGGGTAAGAGAAGGGACAAGCGTTAACACTGTAGGATGTGCTCCACTTCTGCATGGAAGTCTCAGCCACAGCCTGTTATTCTCAGGTCTGTCTTGGCCTGCAGTTTATTTCTGTGTAGTGATTTTTGAGTTATAGTCCTCTATGTGACCAGAGATTTAGTTTAAGCACTTTCCCGTCTGCCTCCTACTGTGTACCTGCCGTGATTTATCACAGAGGGCTGTTCTGCTGCTGGCTCTTGGCTGAGCACAGGCAATTTCAGGCCTCTTTGGCAAGGGGATGAAGTTTTTTGCTCTGGCTGCAGTCCAGCTCGCTGGCCTCTGGGGCTGTCTCTCTGCAAGAAGTTTGCTTGATGAAAAACTTGAATAGAGTGGATCGGAGTTGGGGAGAAATTCCAACTAGAACTGTAGAGGAGTCACACTGTGCTTTGTGCTTTGCCAGAAAACACAGCGTAGCCATGAAACTCTGTGAATGACTTGCTGTTTTGAGAGTTGGGATATCCTTGCATCACTTACTGCGTCCTGGAAACACCTGCAGCTCTGTATGAATTAAACTGCTCTATGGTCTATCAGCTTTGTGGTCTTTGGGAGAACAAACAGGAGATGCTGTCCTTTCTGAGGAAATTCTTTTCTAAACCTGGACATAGATGACCCATGGCCCATTACTCACATGTAACTGGTGAGCAATTGAAATCAGTCACTCACCCACTCTCTACATTTCCTCTGTACTCTCTGGATTTTTGTGGAACAGAACAAGCATTGTTGTGGTGAGCAACGTAAACAGAACCATGAGAGCTCAGCACCAGAGCCTGCTGCCACTACCTCTGTGAGGAGGAAGGCACTCAACATCAGCTGCTGTTCTTCAGTTGGATTCTTCATCCTTGGCATATGTGAAACACATCCTCCCCTCCTAAGGCGTCACATGGGCTGAGTTCTCACCCTTTGTGTAACAGAGATCCAAACAAAGCCTTAAGCTTCCGATTCTGGACTTCACTGCATGTGTGTATGTACACGTGTGCCTACCTACATCTGTGTCTGTGCACACACACATGCATGCACTAGTTGGAATACAGTTTTCATTAAAGAGGTTAATTCTCCAGAAGGCCAGGCAGCAGGTATGCAATGGTGGTGGTTTTAATTAGAATTAAGGCTGGAGATGATGTTTGTGAAAGCAAGTAAAGGTGCAAGGCTGCTTAAACCCGAATGTTACTATAGGATAAATAATAGCACCAAGAAATAAGACAATGTGAGAGAAGGTATGTATCTAGGAAGAAGTTCTGCCTATAAGGGCAGCAGTTTGGTGAAAATGCATAGTGAAGAGTTGATAGACTGGATGGGAGCAGGTTGGATTCTGACACAGTTGTCACTTTTTAGCTTCTAGCGCTTCAGAGACAAGGCTGTCTCTGTGTGCTGACACTGGAGATGGTGCTTTGGATGTGTTACTGGAGCTTTTGGTGGCATTTTGCATATGCACTGTGGCGAATGCTGATCTACTATATGTACCCTGCATATTTTAAGGTGGTAAATCTACTGACTCCAAGATTAATTGTTATATACTAACTTGAAGTGTTCAAAACTTGTTGACATCTTCATTTGGACAGAACAAAAATGTCATGAATAAAAATTGTATGTCAGCATTCATTTCACAAGGACAGTTATATAGCTATTGGTAACCCGCAGAGTGAGGGTTTGTCAAAAGCAATCACTTCTACTTCTCATTTCATTGAAGTTAAATAGTCTGAAGGGGGGAAAATATGTTTACACACTTTAATCCTCAGATTATTGCAGCATGAAAAGTAAGCACATAAATATGAGGAAGCAGCAAATAAATCAATAGGTTAACATATTAGAAAACTGAAAAATGGTTTCTGGAGGAGATGAAATAACCTTCTGATAACACTTAACTTGTTAACACTGGCTTTTATTGGCATTGTACACTTCTTTAGAGAGGTGCCCATTAACATTGGATGGACTTCTCTCTCTAGGAAATAACTGCTCGAAAAATTTCTCCCTTAATCTGAAAGCATGGTCTGAGCACTGTGATTCATGAAGGCTATGGAACATAGCTATTTCTCCAGCTTGTGTCCAGAGATCTTTCGTAAAAGCCCCCAAATTTTTGGCACATGATCAGCAACTCTTAACTAAGTTGTGATGGAAGATCCTTGGCCTTTACCAGTATTGGCGTTATCCAAGGAGATCTTGAAAAACAGCTCATATGATGACCATGATTTTTTTCAATTTATTGGGAAGCAATTAATAACTAATAGTGAATTTTCCTACAGGTTAGCACAGCTTCTCATCCACTCTGTGCTACCTTTTGGTGTTTCTCATTTGTTGAAGTTAATGTGATCTGTTCTCCTGTTTAGAAGTCCATCTTTGATTTGTTAGACCATCATTAGCACATATGATAAACAGCTCTCACTTGGCAATATGGACTTGTTCAGAGCTGTAGTCAGCAGTGCAACACCAAGCAGAATGTAGCTGAAATACAGCTGATGTATAAATAATTTCCATCAGGATAGAAACTTAATAACTTTGACCATAAGATAAAAAGTAAACCATTTTAATTTAAGGTCATTATTATCGCATACATTTGGGCCACCTAATATCTCATGGGAAAAGTTAAATGCCATGATGTTATGCTAATTGTGACTAATAACGAGTGAATATGGATGTGCTGGCAAGTTGAGCTCTCCAGGCATGGTGCAGTCAGAAAGCAGAGTGCTTTGTCACTCTGACTGGGAATAAAATCCCACTGTGCTCTGTGGTAATGGCTTCAGATAACACCAAGGAGCTTGCAAGTTGCATTCCAGGCAGTAGTGAGAAGAGATGCATCTGTGTTTTATTTCTGAAAATGTTGCTTTCTCTCTGAATAGGAAGTCTCCTTCTGGGGATGATCTTCTGACTGCACAGCAGTAGGAACTTGTGTCCAAAAATACTACTTTTGGTTGGAGCTCTTGAAGAAATGTGTCAGAATGAGAAGCCCATGTGGCAATGCTAATAAACGCATGGTCTCCCGATAGTCTCAGACTCAATAGATAAATAATAATGATCCTTGCTATAGAGATGATCTCTTTATAAAAGAGATTATAGAGAGAAGCTCTCTGCAATCTCTTTTGCTTTAAAAATGCAGAATTGGTATTTAGTTGCAGTGATCTGGGTGAACCCCAAATGCCTAGGGAAATATGTGAAGTCTCCGGGTCATTTGTCTGGATTTCTCAAAATTTCAGCCTTTTAATAGGTCCCTGAAATATCATGGTATGAAATACTATTTATAGGCACTGCTGAACTGTGGCTTTTAAACATGAGACTGGCTTATCCATCTAAATACCACAGAAATTTTCTATAGAGCTATAGCATCCAGCTCCCATTCCTTTGAAATCTTCACAACTTGTAAACGTTCCTGAGAACGGCAGGTATAGGAACAGCCCTTTGTTTCTTACAGCCATATGAGGGTCTAGCATCTCTCTTTTACTTCTTCTCTCTTGAGCATGCAAAGAGATACCAAATGGATAGAGCTTTCTGATTGGAAATATTTGAAAATCTGCATGAGTTCTGATTGAGGAAATACACAAGAATGACAGAAAACAGGGAGCTCTTCACATCTCCTTGCCTGCTTTTGAGCTGGGAATTTGTTTTTGAAATTTCACTCCTCCTTGGCATTTGACAGCTCACTTGGGATTTCATCTTCTTGAACCAGAAAGCCAGGACCTTGTCCCCAAATAGAGCACTTCTCAGCCAGGGAGTAAATCAAGATGTCTGTGTTTTGAGCTCAGCTTGTATTTCATGGGTTGCAGAAGTGGGCAGCCTGTCATCTTTATGCTGGATTTCTGTTTATGTGATGTTTAGTCCCATAAAAAGTACAAAATCTATGTACAGTGTAAGGACTGCCTCATCACCAGTCCAGAAGGAACCACCATGGGTTTATTAAGCATATACTTGCATTCCAAATTCTGCGTTAGGAATGTGTGATAAGTACTTCACAGCTACATGAAGCATTGACATTTTCCTCCTGGGTGCAGCTAAGACAATTGTATTCCTTTGTGATGTAAGAAGCACAGAGGGTTTACATAAACGATAGGGGTTCAGTCAAACTGTACCACAGCCCCATGCTTCCTGTCATGAAATCTCTCTGAGAGTACTTCTTAACACTTTATGCTCTCTCTCCAATGCCTCGCTTTCTCTCTGATCTAAGGGAAAATCTTATTTTAAAGTAACCTTCTGTCCAGCTGGGTGAGTGTTCACTAAAACTGGGTTTCAGGCTCTTCAACCTCTAATTAGATGCTCTCAGCAGACTGAGGAGTGTCTCCAGATGAAATATAGGGTGGTAATAGCAGGAAAATGAAGACCCTTCTTCATTTCTATTCAATGAAATCTTCAGCATAGTGCCACAATCTGATACATGCTTCAGTAAGATTTTCAGTGGCACCGGTGTGTCCTCAAATGTCTGCTTTGAGTGTCACTTTAAAGAAAAAAAAAAAAAAAAAAGAGAAAAGAAAAAAGATTTTTGAGCAGAAAAGCAGATTTGTTCAGTTTTCTGTAATCGAAAGCTACCTCTGGTGGCAAGCTGGAGTAGCAGCTCTTGCTCAGTTTTGGCTACCTTGGTCTCATTTCTTTCCTCTTGAATGAGAAACTGAAATCTACTTGTAACTGGAAGAACTAAGAATATGTATCACTTTGACAGCATCTTCTGCACTTGTATGAGTGAGCTGTGGTCAAACAGAAGCAGAAACGGGCAACTTTGTGCATGACATTCATGCACTTCAGATGGTGAGGTTTGATCTTACAGACGAGCAAGAGAAATTGGGTATCTGGAGCCCTTTAAGGTTTGAAAGCCTTGTCATTAAAGCAAAATTAAGACAAAGGTGAATATTGTTTAGGTGATGCTAACTCTAGCACTGTGTTATATATGCGCATATGTGTGCAGAACAATAGAAAGCCTGCCAGTACAGAATATGGATCATACTTCATTATGAGAACATCTTTATTTCATTCGCTATTTACAACTGAATCTGCATCCAGAATTACAACTTATTTTTTTCCTGTCGTTTTAGTGGCAATATTTAAACAATTCCTTTATGTGAACATGCATCTGAATACATCAATGAACATGCAGCCCTGAAGCATCCCTGCGCCACTGACCCACACAGAGCACCAGTGGAGCAGTTATTTGCGTTGAACTAAACCAGCACCAGCCAGTCATCTCCTTAAGCAACAGAAGGAGAATCCCTCAAATACAACACTGAGTTTATTAGATTTTCACCAGCCTGGCACTGCTGGTGGACTAGCCACTGCAGGATCATTAATACTTGAGTAACCGGTGAGAATGCTTATGCCCTCTGGCAGTCAAAGCCCTATATTTACTGGGTTTCTTCCAGTTTTGATGACTATTTCCTGAAGAAGGCTGAGCACAGCTCAGCTCAGGAGCTCTTCAAATGTCTTTGGGTGGAAGGTTGGACTGGATGATCTTAGAGGTCTTTCTCGCCCTTAATATTTCTTTGAAAATACATCTTTACAGGATATTTCACCATTCTGAGATTCACTGCATTTTCCCTCTCATTTAGTGATTTGTTTTTTCTTGCTTCTACTCTCATTAGTTGTTTCTCTTTCGATCCACAGTTTACACCTTCTTCCCATTACTGAGACCTGAGGTAAGGCATTTCTGCTGTGTTTCAGCCATGCTTGGATCATCGTTAATCTCAGCTCAGTCTGCACTATTAGTGGTCCTCTTTCTTTCTTTCTTTTTTTTTTCTTTCTTTTCTTTCTATTTTTTCTTTTTTTTTTCTTTTATTTTTTTTTAATGACTACACTTTTTCATATGAACTGAGAAGGAGCCATTTTCTGTAGTGGAAAATATGATAACCCTTTTATTTAAGAAGGTGGGATGAGATAAGAGCAAAGTGATTTTTGCAGGATTTTCATTCCCTTTTTTTTTTTTTTTTTTTTTGATCAGATGAATTGAAATACCAGGCTTGACCTCACACCAGCTCTGACAGGGTAACTTAGCAGAATTCTATCTGACCTGAATGACTGTATAATATGTGGTTACAGCTTTGCAAAGTGGAGGCAAGTAACCTTTGCTACTCTGTTTTCCCAGGTGTGAATGTCTGCAAAGTGTGAGGTGATGGGGAATTGCTTTCAGTATTTGTAACAGCTAACATTGTAGAAACACTTTACTGCTAAAATCACTTTCTTCACTCTTATTTCTGTCAGAAAGACTATCCTTTAAATGGTGGCCTTGTGACATTTTTCTTTTTCTTTTTTATTTTTCTGTCTCTTCTTTATTTGTCCAAATAAATACTTCATTACCTTGCAGTAATGCCAGTCTCCAAACAGAGGGATCTTTCATTTATCCATTGTTCAAATGAAGCTCTTGCTGGAATCTCACCTCACTAAGCAGAATGGAATGAGTGCTCTCACAGACACTCTGAAATATTAAAGGACATGCTAAACATTTGGTAGATAGCTTGCAATGTAGTTATACCCTTGCAGCTGAAATTGTCACCATAGCTCACATAAAGGGAACATATTCTGCTCTCACTTTATCTAGCTGAAGTGCAGGTGCATATTTGACTCAATTTAAGTAGTTTTGTAGCCTGTCTTATGACTGCCTGTTTTTCTAAGATGGCAGATAAAGCAGTTGAGAAGAGCTTTGTATTTCTTTTGTTCGTGTCAAGCTTTGTCATAAACTGATATTTTACTGCAAGAGATATTTATGTTCTGAAAATGTTAACTTTGCAGTGATCATCTTAATGAATGTTACAACTCAGGCAAACTGCAAGGCAATGCTGCTGACACCAAGTTGGGAGAAAGGCCCAATTTGCAATGCATAGCTGAAAAACAACCCATCTCTTCCCCAGTTTGTTTTTCCTTCCGGGCAAATTCCAAGCAGAAAAAGTGAAATATGCAAAACATTTTAAAAGGAAATGAAAACTTTTTTTTTTTTTTTTTTTTTTTTTTTTTTTTTTTTTTTTTCCTTTTAGTACAAAATCTCTGAAATGCAGGAGCTGGAAAGGATTTCAATTCTTCTCTTTTTAATGTATCTCCTCAAACCGTTTTCACTGTGAAATACTGTTGTTTAGTATTTCTCTCAATGTCCACAGTCTTAGAGTATAATGATTCATTTTCTAGATGACAATTTTAAATATGGAGATATATTTAAATAATACACGTGGTGATTCTGGGGTTTTGATCTACCTGTAATTGGAACAATCCATTCCAAAGCCTGAATCAATTTGGCATGATCTTACAGGAAAATTTGTTAAAAATTTATTATTACAGAAAATTGCATCTTAATGGCTTTTTACACCCACTTCATCACCGTGCCTAAAATTGTGTGGATACAAGTACTTTACTAGAAAAGTGTTTGATTACTTCTTTGCGTGGTCAGTTTGATTGCTGTCTTTTCTGCAGTAGAATTTGAAGCACTTCAGTGTAATTGCTCTTTTATTTTTATATTTAACTGGCTGAGATGGTCACCTTTTTTCCCCCCAAAAAATTAATACTGGAAACACTTATATATTTTCCTTTGCTTACTTGCTTCTCTTCTGCCATTTATTATCACTGGAAATACAGTTTAATAATCCATAGAAGGCCAATACAGCATTTTAATGAAACTTCAAAGGGCTATTAAAATCATGTTATGTTGGTGGAATATGTTAAATGTTATCAGAGCTTGGTTATGTATTTGATAAAAATGATCCTGAAACTTGGAAGTGTTCAGAACTAGCAGCAATCACAGCACAGTTGGGTTGGAAGGGACCATAAAGCCCTTCCAGTTCCAACCCCCTGTCACAGCTGAGATGTCAGGCTGCCCAGGGCCCCAGCCGTGGCCTTGAGCACCTCCAGGGATGGGGTACCCACAGCTCAGGGCAGCACTGCCAGGCCCTCACCACCCTCTGAGTAAAGAATTTCTTCCTAATGTGCAACCTAAATCTCCCCTCTTTAAGTTTCAAGTTACTAACCCTTGTCCTTTTGCTTACAACCCCAATGAAGAGTCTCTCCCTAGCTTTCCCATAGCTCTCTTCAAGTACTGGAAGGCTGCAGTGAGGTCTCTTTGGAGCTGAACTACACCAACTCTCTCAGCCTGTCTTCATTTGTCTTGCTTGTTTAATATGTGGGGCTGCAGTGAAGTTCTCATGTTTCAAGAGATTTATTCTACAAACCCATCTATGTCCATACTATTGCATATTTATGCAAATTGTCCTTTGGCCGTTCAATGTTGGAGTTGGCTAAAGTGTTTGGTTTTTTTTGTTTTTTTTTTTTAAAAAGACAGCTTGTCTGTCTCCTGCAGGTACCTGAGAAACTGTGAACACAGAGCAGCTCACTGCAGTTAGAGCAATTCGGGTTTTTCTATATATCTGTGTGCACATATAACCAAAGCTACTCCTAAAGATACTTGTGCTGAGAGATCATTCAAACAACTGATTGCAGGATTGCTAACTCAGAGGTCACCCATTGCCAGGGATTTGCAAAATCACTTTATGTCTCACTCACTCTGATCTTCCATATGATTTTGCAGTTGACTGCCCAGTCATCTCCAGATCTACTCATACTTCTAGCAAATGTTGCGATTAAAACATGAACACATCTGAGTTAAATTGTCAGGAAAGTCATTAGTGGATTTTAGCAAGAGGCTGGGATAAAACAGCTTACATTGCTGAACTTATCAAGAGGAAAAGACCTGGTTTAATTTGTCCCCATAGTTTTAGATGAATGTCAGGACTTGACTTCAATCTGAGTGGAATGGGGAGGGCGGGCCTTTTTCCTCTGGTTCAGACCTCCAGAAGGCAGTATGGCCCAGCTGGGCACAGGCTATTTTCAAGCTGCTTTTAAGCTGGTGAAGTCCCTGGACATACAGTAAATCTGTGGTAACATATGTTATGAATAGATATATTCTGCTTCTTAACCTATTCCCGCAATTTGCTTTGTTCTCAGTTCTCACTGGCTTGAATCAGACAGTAAGGGCAGGAGTAACAATTTGGAAATCATTTAGTATGTCTTACAGTCTGTTAGGACTGTTCTGGCAGTTGGAGAGGGGTGGGATGCAGTTCCTGCTTTTCTTGTTGTGGGAAGAGCCTACGTGCATTGCAACAGCTTTCTGAACCAGAAAAGGTAGCAGTGAATTGCATTCCAGCCTCAAAGTATCTGAGAAAATAAGTGTTGCAAGGTAAGGCAGAGGGCTGGAACAATTACTTGCGTTTCCTGTGAGATGCATTCTGTTGTCCATTGCTTGGAGAAGAAAATGTTTTGTAACAATTTGCTACTGAGGTATGGAGGTGTATCAGCTGTGAGAAAGGATGCTATGAGATGAAAAGAGAGTCAACACAGGGACTAGAAAATTCATCTGCAGGAACAGAGGGTAGATTGAGTGAATGAAAATGGGAATGGCCAGCTCAGGATAGAACAATCCCGAAGGGAAAAGATGATTTACCTTTCAGAATGGCTTTGTTGCTTATGGGTATTGTCTGTGTATATGGAATGTTCATCTCCCATTTTCCCTCAAAAAACCCTCTGGTGGTCAGAGAGCTTCTATAGCCCAACAGTAAACACGACGGGTACGTATCTGCTGCTGTAATGCTTTGGCCTAAAGTGAACACTGGGGTACAAGGCCACTGCTCTCCTGGATGACAAGAAATTGTGGAATGGGAATGGTAAGCTAGGTAAACAGACACAATAGAATGAGGCAGTCTGCTGTCCTCTTTGTTTTCACCAACAGGAAAAAAAATCAAGTGAAAATTTCAAGAAGAAAACTGCTCCTATTGTGAAGGTCAAAGGCAGACAAAAATACTGACCTGCTGCAACTTCTGTTGACTGTATTGACTCTCCAAGTGCATGAAGTGAAGTACTGCTGTCTGCCTCAGTAAATCAGCTGGTTGCTTCCAGACAGATGTGAGCAGCCCTTCATTACTCTGTGCCATGTTTCCTTTCTCTTGACATCTGCCAGAGGTGTCCTTCCATTACAGATGACATACGAAGATAATTTTCTTCCATCTGCTAAGACCCCTTTAACATAACTGTGGTTCTATTTTTCCTGGCAGTACTTTTGGTACGGAATGATCAAGAGCTTTTAATGTTCACAGTAGCATGCAATAGGACGTTATCAGAATTGCTTCTTTGTCCAGATAAATATGCATGAGTTTGGGCAGACCAATAAGATCATGGTGATAGCTAAATTTTGGCACAGATGGATAACAGTGTTTGTTTCAGCCCAGATCCAGAGAGTGCTGGACCACGCTGATAATTGTAGCTGTGGAGAAATTTTTGATAGAGGCATCCCTACCAATGTAACATGTGACAACTGTTCTCATTTTGTATATACTGTGAACAACTGCTGTCATATGCTGCTTAACACTATCAAGGTGTTTGGGTTGAATGCCCGGGGCTACCATCTTACTGCTTTTATTGCTTGTGTGTCTGTCACCCGTGCAGACCTCAGTACGGTGAGTTCTCTGCCCAGATACCTGCTTGTGTGCTCTGTGCTGTTCTCAGTGCTGAGCATAGATGTACGGTTGCAGCTATGTCAGCCTTGTTTCAGCAGTTGATTGGCTTGGCTGTGCTCATGCAGGATGTTAACACTGAGTGTGTGTGGCAGAGAAGACAGCTGAAAACATAAGCTTTTGTTCTTTCAGAGCCATGAGAGCTCTTGCAGCAGACTGCATCAGTCATATGATGCATAGCACTTGTGGCAGACCAAAACAACCAGCTGTATATTGAACGGTAGCAAATTCATTGCTATGAGATTTGAGGATGGCTAAGTGATTTCCCCTCAGCCTCTCCCCATGGTTAGGGAGTGTGCCAGCCTTGAGGAGAAATGCCTAGTTGCAGCTCCTCCTGCCTTCCCATTGACTAGGCAGCTTCCATCCACAGGGAGAAGTTTCACAGGGGCCAAATCCAGCTCTAGCACAGTCTTGTGGGCTTGCAGCTACTATAACATATCTGAATATGGGTTGTTGCTACTGACAGAATAAAGAAGCAGTAAATTCAGATGTAACATGCAATTAAATGTTTGACTGTGCACTCTAGTGAGCAGAGAAATGTTCCTAAAAGTAATTTACAGAGCAAAAGACAGCTGGAATTTAGCAAGACTGTTTTGGCCTCCTTTCAGAAATATGTTTTTGCCCCCCAGGAACAGCATGTTGCAGAGGCTTTGCTCCTGCACGGAGCAGAGGAGAAGGAAACTTACTGTTGCTGCTTCCCAGTGCCTGCTGTTGACTTCTACCTCCCATATTTGTAGCAGTGGAGCTGCTTGTCCCAGCTCTGTGTGCCTGGTGTCATGGCATTAGTTGGAATTTAGCATTCACTTCCATTTATTTTCTACCCCAAACTGTCATTTGGCCTTGTGGCAACTGAATTTCTTGATCCTTCAAGTATTTGCTGGCCCACAGTTCATTTAATCCCATTACAAAATGCATTTCTGTGATCCATTTACCTCTGTACTTCTGGCAACCTTATGGTGGCTCTTAAATGACTTTTAAGAAGCCAAAGCTGTTTGGCATGTTTGAAGTGTTTGGCTGGAAGCCTCACAAAATTGCAAAAATACGTTTCACTGCATGGAGTGTTTCATTTTTATGTGTGCACCAAAATTAATTTGCAAGTGTTGTTTTAGCACCAGTAAGGACGTGCCACTGTGAATGCAAATGCAAGGTCAAAGGGATGGAACTGCCTGCCACTAATCAAACTGAAGAAGTCATGTAGAGAAACAGGCTGTTGGGCAAGTACAGAATTTTAAAGGCGTTTATAGTATTGTGAATAAATATGCATTTGCCATTAAGTTCTTTGTTTCAGAATGATTCGGTTTTCTCACCTGAAGAAGATAATGAAGAGGTTATATGCTTCCTCTTTTTCTTCTTGTTCTGTAATTAGGGATGAACACTCCAACTGATGGCAAGTATCACTGGGAAATAACCATTAACTTTAACAGGAGATGTGTGGCTGTTTCTTCATTGTATCTTCTATTTAAAAGTCTGAAAACGTACCGCATGCTCTTTATGGGAAAGTCAGGATTAATTTCTTTGCAGTTCTTTCCCCATTCTCCCCCAATAAGAAAAACAGCAACAAACAAATAACCACAAAAAACCAACCCCATAAAGCCCTAGATTAAATATATTTGCAATTTTCTGTTCACAATCCAAATTGAGAATCCATTTGTTAATGTATTTTTGTGCATTTTTAAATATTGAATAATCCCACAGTGAGAAAGGCCAGATATCTACATAAAATATGCATGCACACATCTCTAATATGATAAGCAGATTTCCTCATAAAGTGCACTTGCACATGTTGTGTCATCTGTAGCATTTTTCTGGTACAAGCAGAAGTGAAGCTGAAAGGATAACCTTTTGCTTTTCTACTTTGGGATTTTATATCTTATAAGTTTATTCTTCTTGGAGAAATTTACCAAGGGGATGGCACACAGAATCTTTTGTCATATGAATATTTAATAGTTAAAGGTTAAAAGTGTGTAAAGGCACACATCAAAACGGCAATTGACAAAAATGTTCTTCATTGGGTCATACAGAGGTTGCAACCTCGAGAAACCTGCAAACAAGTGCAATGTTACTGTCCGTAAGTAAAGGGGAAGAATATTCCCCTTTTACCCTGCAGGGATAATGTGAGTAACAGCCATTCAGAATCACTGAGCATTTAAAACGTTTTCATAAAAGGGAGTTTACAGCACTATCATCCTTCCTTACAGGATCTAATAAAACAGACTGCATGTTAAATCCTAACCTGTCTCCCGTGCTCTCGGGAGAACACAATGAAGCCACTGTCAGGACTATAAAGGCTGATGGGTTGTTATGTGTTGGATAACTCAGGCTCTTGCTGACCTTACTTACACCAAGGGGCAATATTTTTTTTACAAGGCTGAACTACTTATAAACACTCTCTCCACTGAATTAAATATACACACATTTTCCCATGCAGGCTTCCCACAGAAGTATTTTATTAAAGATATTTAATTTCTCAGCAGAAAGCCCTGTGCTGCAGTCATAGCACCGCACAATATCTTCATGCTATAAAGTGGAATTTCTGCTTATGTCTGTCTGTTGAACGGTGTTTTTCGTTCAAATCACATGGCATAAATCAGTGACCTCTTCTAGTAATGCTGTCCTTCCAGGGATTGAGGCTGAAGTTTCCTTTTAGCATGTAAAGCTTGAAGAATGAGTGTTTATTCCACTACAGAATGTCCACCAGGTAGCAAAGACTTCACAGACATCGCAGGGCACCATGTCAGGTATACAGCAAGAAGTGAATATATCGACATTGCATGGTCTCTGTGAGAAGTTTTTCTCTTTTGTGCTGAAATAAACTGGGATGTAAGTGATATCTTCTGGACCTAGGTTTCCATTCTCCCAAAGCTCCGTTAGTTTTCTCAAAGGCACTACCTCCCTTTCTCCCCAGATCTTTTATGTTGTCTCCACTGCCCAGGTGCATCTGCCACTCTACCTAATTTCCATGTTCTGCATGGCCTTTTTGGTCTTTCACTTCCTGCAACTTCTGCCTGCCAGAGATCATATCTAATACATTGTGTGCTGTTTTGAAAGTTTTGCTTTTTAGTTTCAAGCCCTCACGTGGGCTGAAAAGAAAGCCACGGACAATGTAAATTTTATAGATTAAAAACTGGATAGCATGAATTCAGACAACCTAACTACTCTCATCTCCGAGTCTCAGGATGATGTGGTGTTTCATGAATGAATACTAGAAACTGTTAATACAGAGCAAGTGAAGTACTGCAAAACCACAGGAGGAACCACAGACAGTGAAAATGCTGGGGTATTCAACTGTTTTTTTCCCCTCAGTGTTCACTAGCAGCTGCTCTACATACAGCTCTCAAGTGGATGATTTGAAAGATAGGAACTGGGGGAGCAACGTTCCCTTCCATTGTAAGCAAAGATGAAATTCATGACCTCCTGAGGAGCCTGGACATCCCTAAGTCTGTGGGTCACAATTATATGCATCCCAGAGTCATGACATAGTCACCAAGATGCTCTGGATGATGTTTGAAAAGTTACGGTGGTGTGGTGAAGTCCCTGGTGACTGGAAAAAAGGCGATATCATATCCATTTTTAATAGGGTAGGAAGCATGAGAACTCCCAACCTGTCATCTTCACCTCTGTGCCGATGAATATCATGGAGTAGATCCTCCTGGAAGCTATGCTAAGTCATATAGAAGGGAGGAAGGTGACACAGGATAACCAGCACAGCTACAAAAAAGGCAGTTCCTGCCTGACCAACCCTGCTGCTTTTTATGATGGTGTAACTGCATGGATGGACAAGAGAAGAGCCACTGAAGTCATCTGTCTGGACTTCATAAAGATCTCTGACACAGCCACCCGTAATATCCTGCTCTCCAAATTGAAAAAAGTGTGGATTTTATGAGTGAACTGTTCAATGGACAAGGAATTGGTTGCAAGATTGTACCTGGACAGTGGTGGTCAATGGCTCAATGTCCAGGTGGAGATTAGTACCAAGTGTCCCTCAGGGGTTGGATCTGGAACCCGTGCTGTCTTATGCCTTCATCGATAACATCAACACTAGGATCAAGTGCACCCTCAACAGTTATTGGATGAAGCCAAGCTCTGTGGTGTGGTCGACATGCCCAAGGGATGGGATATCAACCAGAGAGCCTTAGGCAGGATGGCAGTGTTGATGGATGGCAGGCTATACATGAACCAGCAATATGTCCTCACAGCCCAGAAAGCCAACCGTATCCTGGGCTGCACACGAAGCAGTGCGGCCAGCAGGGTGAAAGAGAGGCTGGGGCAGACAATAGAGAAGGCAAGAACTGATTACTAAGAGTCTGAGTGATAAGTGGAAGGTCTAGATGGTCAGACTACAAGCATTTAAACAAAGACAGGAGAGAACTACTCAAAGTATGCTCCAGGAAGCTACCTAACTTACCCACCTGCTGACCTTCTTTGCACAGGACTAAACGGAATGCTATCACTTTATAACTTTCCTTCAATTGATAAACCTTTCATATTTACATTATAATAATCAGGTAGAAAAGTGGTGTATGCATTGCTAGCTTTAAAAGAATCCAGAAACTGAAATTTCCTTCTTAAGAACTGATGAGGTATGTTGTGAGTAGGGAAGAAACAAATACCGTGGTCTGTGATTGCTTCTCTAACTGGTTTTGTGTGCCTCACGTACTTACACAGCCTCTTTAAACTGAAGAATGCAAATATGTTTGTGAAAACAAACTATGGTGACTGAATCTCAGAATGAGATAATCATCTTTCTGGTTCTTTAGGTGGTTGCATACATAAAATGAACAGACTTTAAATCTATACCATAATGTACCAGTAGGAGTCATGCTGAATTCCCATGACCCAGCTAAGGATATATGTTGTGGAGTATAGTAATCTTGAAACTGATGTAGGAGTTGTACTATTAAGGATGCTTTCACTGCTGTGATGGGTTCATATGTACTTGTAAATGATCACACTTGTTTGGTTTTCTTTACACTTGACCTTGTTTCCCTTAGCGTTAAGCTGATGGGATTTTTTTCCAGTTGAAAGGAAGTAGATTGCAAAAAAGTGCATCTGTTTCCAGTTGTGAAATTAAATAAATAAAAGTTGGAAGTATGCAGTCTTAAATGAAATCAAGGTTTAATCATTTCTGATATGGAAGAGAAAAAACAACACTATTTCTCTTCTGCTGCTCTTCTGGTAAAAGATCCATAAGCAAACTGAACTGATGGCAGTCATGCAGTTAGTGTTAGGGTGAGCGGGGCAGCTGGCAGGAGGGAGGAGACCAATACCTGTTAATGGAATGAAAAATACCAGATGTCTTCTACTGTCAGCTTGCGAGCATGCAATATTAATTAAGTGCAATAAAATGCAAATTCTATGTTTCTTTGGCAGTTAAGAAATCTTTCCTTCTATTTCCATGTTTTGGAAGTGTACCAAATTATTATCTCTGTCTACCAAGTGGAGCTGTGCTTTCTTGTCACTGTTCAGCTGTGACTTACTTTGATGGGAGAGAGTAGCAATAACAAAAATAATGTTAAGTATTAGCATCGAAAGTGAGGAAGGGTCTGTGTTTTGTGTTTGGATGAAATTATCAAAAATGATGTTTAGGTGGAATACCGCTGTTAACATTTTGTACTAAAAACAATTCCAGTCTGAAGTTGAGTTAGAGAAGGTCCAGCCTTTCCAAATTACTGGTAAAGTTGCTGATAGTGGCTTGGATGTGTTACAGAGAAAATCAGGATACACGTTGAAAGTATGTCTGTCATGCTTGCTGGCTATACCCACCTGCCAAAAGATACTGGGTTATTATGCATTTTTATTAAAGAATCTGATTGTCAGTTGTTAGTGGATACTGCTGTTCCTTTTAACTAGTTCATAGTGTTCTTCCTTTTAAGTGGCATACTTTCTACATGGCCTTGACACTCTCCTAGGAGAACCCTTAAGTGACTTCACACAACTGCGGCAAGGTCAGCAGCAGAGCTACATGAAGAAACAATTCAGAGACTGAATGGTACCACAGAAGATACTAAAAGCTCTTTGTCTTGAAGTTAGGTCATTGCATTTCAGGTGTTAGGCAAGCTAACAACATAATCCATTTCACTTGCCCATTTTCCACTGTCATTAATATAAATATTTCAAGATCTTATTTTTAATAGGAGGTAGAATTCAGGAGACAAATTGAGCTGTGCATGTAGGTGCATGCAAACCCATTAAACTGAGTGGGGGATTTGTCATTTTTTTTAATCCCTTTTCTTCTTCTAAATGATCAACATATAGTTGTGTGGAGGTGAGTAATTTTTGTGGACTCAGGTGCTTTGTTACACTGAAATGCTTTGTTCTTTGGATAAAGCTGTGCACAGGCTGCCCCTGAGGAGACCCTGGGGTGCTGCCGCCCAGCACTGGGCAAATGGGGAAGCTGAGACAGATCTATTTCTACCCTGCTGCTTCACCCAGCCCCATGATCTGAAGATGCCAGCCTAGCTGGGCTCCTAGATGCCACAGTTCACTTCTAGAAGGCAGTGGGCAAGAAGATGGCAGAAGGTGAAATGATGGCAGTGGGCAGGAAGACGGCAGTGGCTGAGGGAGGGAGCCCAGAGCTTTCTTAGTGTGCTGGCTCTATGCCACTTCAGATATAACTGTACTGCTTATAGATAAATATATTCAGAACAATGCAAATACAGTTTCATAATTTTAGATAACTTTTTAAACCACGTATGGCATGAACAAAATACAATCTGTTGCTAATCAAAACCCATTGAAAAATTGCTAAATCAAGCGATTGAGTATTTGTTAAAACAAGGACGTGAGATTTTTTTCAAGGAGTCTAAAAGAAATAGCAGCTCCATAACACCTGAAGGAGTTGCAACTCTCACCATCTCTCAAGATGCCCTGGAAGGGCCGTTCCTGGATTTCTTATTGTAATGCTGGCACAACAAAAGCTAGTGAGATTTAAGTTCTTTGTCAGTTTGTCACTGCAGGTAATGGAAGGGGAGGATGAACTTGAGTAATTGTGATAGAGGAGCAATCTGCTTATTTTGTGTGATAATGAGATACAGCTGAGGAGAATCTGTGTTCTAAATTAGCATGTGGGAAGGTGTGGAACGCAAAGTACCTCTGGTAAAATAGATGACTTCAAGAAGTCTGACAGGAAATAGTTATTAGTTGTGCTCAATAGCACAGTAACAATGCTCTTTTAGAAACTTTCTTTTCTTGCTGATATAGTTCTGAAAATAGCTGACAGATTACAGCCTGGAAAGTATGGCTTTCAGAACAGTGGTGCCTGGAAGCAAGGGATCAATATGTACTTCGAGGAGCTTTACTTCAGTGTACTTTTTTAAGCTAAGTAAATAGATGAGATCTGAGGCCAGAATAGTCAGAGATACAGCTGAAGAGATTTAAACTTTCAGCTGGAGTTTTCGTTCGGGGCTCAAACTTGAGCAGACTCTGAGGGATGCAGGCCACTCCAGCTGTTTTCTGACGTTTATGTTTGCTGTTCATTACTGCATGGAATATTCTTGATTTGTTCTTGTACAAACAACGTAATGTAAGGGAAGTGTGGGCTGTTAACTGACAAGAACTGTAAGATCTTGGACATGTTAATTACAATGTTTGCAGAATGAGAATATTTGGTGTAACTAATGTGAAATTGATGCTTTTAGGAAAAGATAGTATATTGAAGGTTTGTGGGCTTTTTTTTTTTTTTTTTTTTTTTTTTTTTCCTTAAGCAATCGAAGTTCTGTTAACAGAAGATGAACACTTTCAAAACTATTATTCTCCTATTATCTTATATTCTGGACTTCCTAGTAAGGGTGTTGAAAATCAAGGTAACATCTATTCAATTAGGTGAATACATAGGCCAACAACTTGCTTGTCAAATAGTGATTACCTGAGGAAAACTCAGCATCCACTGTGATTTTGTGCGTGGACGATAGGATGCCTTTATTTCACATTTCTAGTCAAGTCCGTCTTCTGTTTTTGACCGCTCTTGTACCTATATTCCCTACACTCATTTTCTACTCCCATTATTTTTCCATAACATACAGTTCTGTCTAAAGCCTGGTAGGAATGACTTCTAATAAAAAAGCAGAAATTCCCTGTTGGGAAAATGTTAATGCTTAATTTAACCAAAAGTATTCTACTATGTTGGTTTTACCTAAAGTGTTTAGATGTGTTGAAGTGTGCGAAAGGTGCTTAAAAATCAAACGGAAACAAAAAAAACAACAGAAAACATTAAATGTGAATCTTAGCCATGTAGGAAATGCATTCTTCCTTTCAGTCTGTGTTCTATGAGCTGAAATACTAAAAGGATGAGTTTCTTGACATGTAACGTTGTCCCAGAAATGCAACTGTAAATTAGGAAAATTGTGTTGCTCTTCTTGTCTTAGAAAACATGCAGTCTAAGCAGGCGGAATGCAGGTGTTTGGCTTCGTGATTCTACTTCTAAAACACATCATGGCACTTTCTGAATGTTACAGGCTTTGTTATGCTTTTCCCACAGGAATCCAAAACAATATTGCCAATGTTGAGAAACTATTTACAGAAAGTGGGAAGACACACCTGTAACATTCCAGGCTGAAGTAGGAAGAACAACCTCTAGAAATACAAGATGAGAAAGCTCTGAGAACATTCTACAGAACAGACAGAAAGTGAATATGAGTCAATAAAGTCACTTCATTAAAAAAAAAAAAAAAAAAAAAAAAGCATTGTACTAGGATGCAATGTGAGTATTGCCCACGAGAAGTTGAGAAATGAACCTTTTCCCTTAGCACTGCTATGACTAATAGCTACGACTATCTAGCCATGATTATGCCTTAAGAAAAGTATGAATCAGATTTTTTTTTTTAATGGAAGATTGCAGAACAACTATGAAAAGTGCAGGAAACCTGAGCAGGATTTCCTCAAAGAAAATGCTGAGTTTTGCAGTATGGAGAAGTGAGGATCTGCATACAGCTGTAATGGGTCACAGCTTGGTCCAATCTCTGTAATGGTAGCCCACAGCAGATGCCTAGGGTGGAGCACAGGAACTGGGCAAGTATGACTTTTTCAAAATACATTTACTCTGGATCCACAGTGTTGCGTTTTGTGAACCAGAGGTGACAGCTGACTGAAAGACCGTATCAGTCTTTAGATTCACATGGGAACGCTGCAGATAGGAAGGAAATGCTCTGCTCAGTGGATATTAAGTTGTCGGCGTATGTTTTAGCTTGGGAGATATAGGCACGTTTACGACTGCTGAAGCTAGACATAGAGAAGGACTAGCAGGGATTACCAGGAAGAATATATATCCTCAATCCTCAGTCAGTTATTTTAAAGTAATTTAAGTCAGATTAAGTCCCCTTGGTACAGGCCTACCTTGGAATAGGACCTGGATTACATCATCTCTCATTTTCTCTTCTTTCACAAACCAGCAATTTCTGTGTTGCTGCTCTTCAGCAGTAACTTTCCTGAAGTTCCACTTTCATAAAGTTTTTGTCTATAAATATGCTTTCCTTTCACATATACTGTTCAATAACAGTAATTTTCCTGCCATTTTTCCCTAATGAAAGCAAAAAAAAAAAAGCACATCTACTTAATAGAGTAGTATCTTTGTTTTAAGTATCGAGCAAACTGTTAATGAAACCTCCTCTTTTCAAGTATCAAGTGTCCTTGTAAATTATAATGATATAAAATACTTTTACAATTGCTTGATTCTTTGTAGTCGCATATGAAGATATTTCTAGACCAATGACTGTAGATCTAAGTGAAGGCTTTGATCACAGCACGCCTCAGGAAAATTCAAGTGCTTGTTAACTTTAATGTATCTGTGCGTAGTTATAATATTTCCTGTCTTCTTGTTTGGGCATTTATTTATAGTCCTAGTGCCTGTGGGAGTTGGATGCTTAGGCATCTGGATCTTTGTGTGCCTCTAAATCTGATTGTCCTTATTCTATTTATCAGATGCAGAGGGTGGCGGTGGTGGTGTTGATACATGTCGCAAACAGTAGTGTGATTCTGAGACAGTTGTGGTATTCATGGGAATGCTGGGTCCTGCAGCTAGTGATAGAGGAAGTTAAGAAAGCTTAATTAGCTCAGCTGTTAGGGATTTGTTTCTTTATATTTAAGTCTGAAGACTTTATTCCACCAAATCATGATAATTTATCTATGAATTGAATCACAAAAGAGTGTCAGAGGAACAGCCATGCGCTCTATTTTGTATTATGAAGTTCTGCACTTTATCTAATTCAGATTCTCCTGTGTACAGGGGGGAAAAAAAATGAATGTAGTAATGTATATAGAAGAAAAATAAGGAAGGATATTTCAAATGCTGCTCTTGTCTGTAGTAGTCTAAAATGCATTTAAATGTAGCAGCTGGAGTGAGGTGTTGTGAAAAGATGCTTTGCCGCCTATACTGTGGCAGTCTTGATCGTAAATATTTTCTGTGCATGCTTGATAGTTGTGGGAGCTGGATGCTATCTAATGTATCCTCTAACTGCTGGTGTAATGGGAAGCATGTGTTCCCTTAGCATTTGCTGCTGGATGCTGGCAAGCACTTGGGGACTGAGGCCATAACCTTGTCCCTCGCTGTTTGGGCATGCCGCCACCAGTATAGGTGGCCAACTTGTACAGTTTTCAGGCCAGCTGAGAATAGTGCTTTGTTTCTTTGAATGTTTTTAGTTTGCTGCTGTTTTCATTTGCGCATTTCAGTTGCCTACCAGACCAGTGTCATGACTTTAGGAGGAACGTTCCTAGGTTGATGCTCCTGCTACCATGTTAGGACGTTTTTCACCTCTTGCATCTCTTTATATGACTATTTGAAAGAGCTGCCTATGTTCCTCTGACAGGTTCTCTGAAGAAGCAGCAACTGTTTTTGAGGTATCACTCTACTCAAATTAGATCTTCTTGCATGGATCTGAAAGCTAATGAATCTTTGAGGAAACTCCAGTCAGCATCGTCCCTCTGTATTCCAAATGACATATTGCATCTTCATGCTGTTGTGGTGAGTTCATTCATTCTGGCTTCCTACCAACTAGGGTGGAATGACTAAAGTTGGGCTCTTTGTACCGTTCTACAAACAGGGTGATGTTGGAAATGGAAACTTCCTGCTGCCATTCTCTCTTTCTTCCTTTGCCTTCCTATT